>NW_027507718.1:395292675-397754464 GCF_037356315.1 Lithobates pipiens | reverse complement strand
ATTTAAAGGGCAGTAAACTGGCCCTCTGTTTCGTAAGATTGGAGACCCCTGACCTAAACAAAATGTTTCATATTAGAAGAGGGCTGGGGTGTTGACACCTACCCAACAGTATCTTATGCTCATGTTTGGGACCTTTTTCTTTGTTTTGTATATAGAGTTTGAGATTATAAAGTATTGTTTTATGTCTTTTGTTGACACTGAACTTTATTGCATACTATAATATAGAATGTCTCTAAAGTATAAGGTGACCTAGAGGCACTTCATGATTAAGCAACTACAGTGCATTTTGTGGTTATGAATATGCATGATAGTTTGGGTGGATACTAACATTTTGTGAAGTAAAGATTTTTAAAAAATGACCATGGGGAGTAAATTAAAGGGGAGTGTTAGGAGTGGGTTCTAAAGTGAAACTGTTGCTTTGTCCCAAAAGGCAAAGCACTTGCTCATATTAAAGCAGAGCTCCCAACTGTACTTCATTTAGAGGGACTGTTCTTCTTTAGGCCGGGTTCACACTATAGCGATGCGGGAACGTCGCGAATCCGCGGCGTTTACCCGCATCGCACACCTCCCGCCGGCAGTTCACACTGCCCTATGCGGACGGCTGGGAGTGTCAATGTTATGTTAATGACACCCCCAGATCCGTCGGCATATCGCAGTGCGATCTGCCGACTCGCACAGGAATCGGATCGCATGGTGTGAACCCCCATGCGATCCGATTCTGTTGCGGACCCAAAAAAGGGTCCCGTGCGAGTTTGCTGAGGGAGCGCTGCGAATTCAGCCATACTATCTGTATGGCTGAACTCGCATCGCTACGGAGATCGGATGTGATTTGCTGTGCGAATCACATCCGGATCTCCCCCCGCAGCGGTGTGAACCGGGCCTTAGGAACCAAGACCCTCCTTCGTCCGGCTGCAGATGTAAATTGGTTTTAAAGTCAAGAGGTATTTTACCTTAATGCATTCTATGTACATTCAGTAGTTGTCCCCCCCCCCCCCCCCCAAATACTTACCTGAGTCCTGTATCGATCCAGCGCTGTGCCTGTCTGAAATACCCCTGCTCTTTCTTCTGCCATTGGCTCCTCCTACTGTCAATAAAATCCAGTGAGGAGGGAGTGGGGCCGAGCTGTGCTGTGTGTATCTATATATGCACATAGCCTGGCTTGGGATTAAGCCCACATGTGTGCCACCATAGGTCCTTTGGGTCTGGTATTAAGGGAAATATGGAAATGGTGGTGTCCAACTGCTCTTGCAGAGTGCATAGTCTATTTGCCTTTAGGAAATCAACCCCATTGCCTTGCAGATGGAAACCTTTTTTTTTCCTTAAAGACTTTACTACCACTTAAAAGGCAGAAAGGTGCTAAGGGAAATATATAGGCTGCCATTGCTAACCTCCTTCTGCAAAATGTTTCTTGTGCTGCGTACACACGTAGCAGACTATCCGGCGAACTTAGTCTGGCGGACTTTCCGCCGGACTGTCCGTCGGACTTTCCGAACGAGTTACTTGTCCACACACGGCACTTTTTCAGTGGACTAATACGGTGTACTAAGTCCGCCGGACTATCCGCCATACTTTTGAAATGAACGAACTCGCCCACACACGCGGAGGAAAGTTCGCTCATTTTGAGCGTGTCTCCAGGTAGCCGGGGCCAGCGAAGGAGGCGTCGATGGCCCCGTCACTTGGTATGGACTTAAAGGGGAATCCCTACGCCGAAAAATCGGCGTGGGGGTACCCCCCCAGGTCCATATCAGACCCTTATCCGAGCACGCTACCCGGCCGGCCAGGAAAAAGGGTGGGGACGAGCAAGCGCCCCCCCCTCCTGAGCCGTACCAGGCCGCGTGCCCTCAACATGGGGGGTGCCTTGGGGAAGGGAGGGCAGCGCGGCCCCCCCACCCCAAAGCACCTTGTCCCCATGTTGATGAGGACAAGGGCCTCTTCCCGACAACCCTGGCCCTTGGTTGTCGGGTCTGCGGGCGGGGGGCTTATCGGAATCCAGGAGCCCCCTTTAATAAGGGGGCCCCCGGATCCCGGCCCCCACCCTATGTGAATGAGTATGGGGTACAATGTACCCCTACCCATTCACCTGTGAAAAAAAGTAAAAAAAAAAAACACAACACACAAGGGTTAAAATAGTTTATTGCACAGCTCCGGGGGTCTTCTTCCGTCTTCGGGGGTCTTCTCGCCGGACTCCTCCGCTATCTTCTGCTAGCTCTTTTACTAGCGGAGGAGCCCGGCTTTCTTCTTCGCCGCCCTCTTCTTCCGACTTCGGGGGTCTTGTCCCCCTCTTCGGGGGTCTTGTCCCCCCTCTTCGGTTCTTCTTGCCAGGCCACCGCACCTTCTTCTAGCTCTTTTACAAGCGGTGGCCCGTTCTTCTGTCGCCGCTGTCTTCTGGCCTTCTGTTCTTCTCTTCTGGAGATGTTGCCTCGTCACTCTCTCCGGTCACAATGACAGGGACGCGGCGTGCGGCGGCTTATATAGGGACATCCCGGATGATGTTCCCGCCCATTATGATGTCACAGTCCCAGCATCCTCTGGGACTGTCATATGACGTCCTCCCATTTAAACAGGGAATGTGCGCGATTGTGTGCGCGCATCCCTGTTCTTTCGGTGGCCGCGTGTCACGGAGACATCTTTTGCAACCGAGGGGGGTAAACAGCCATTGGGCATGGCTGTTTACCACGTGATCGGCCGTGATGAAGTCACGGCCGATCACAGATGGTTCCACCCCCACTGTGCACAGCGCGTGCGCGTGATCGCGAGCGCGCTGCATGCGTACGTCGGTGGCGGCGTGTTCCCGGGAACACTGCTCGTCACCGACGCTGGTAAACGGCCATTGGCTGGCTGTTTACCCACGTGATCGGCTGTGATCCTTTTACACCCGATCACTAACTGTAAACAAACCGCGGTAACGAGATGTTTACCGGGTTCTCCTCCTCACACACCGATCGTATGTGAGAAGGAGATTGCGGTAACATCTCGTTACCGCTTACAGTACACACCAATCACACTGATTGCCCCCCCCCCAATAAAGAGGACCTGTCACCACCCATTATAGTACCTGTCACTCACAGTCCATCATAGTACCTGCCACTCACAGTCCATCAGAGTACCCAAGTACCTGTCACAGTCCATCAGAGTACCCGAGTACCTGTCACAGCCCATCAGAGTACCCGAGTACCGTGACAGTCCATCTGAGTACCCGAGTATCTGTCACAGCCCATCAGAGTACCCGAGTACCTGTCACAGCCCATCAGAGTACCCAAGTACCTGTCACAGTCCATCCGAGTACCTGTCACAGCCCATCAGAGTACCCGAGTACCTGTCACAGTCCATCCAAGTACCTGTCACAGCCCATCAGAGTACCCGAGCACCTGTCACAGTCCATCAGAGTACCCAAGTACCTGTTACAGTCCATCAGAGTACCCGAGTACCTGTCACAGCCCATCAGAGTACCGAGTACCTGTCACAGCCCATCAGAGTACCCGAGTACCTGTTACAGCCCATCAGAGTAACTGAGTACCTGTACCAGTCCATCAGAGTGCCTGAGTATCTGTCCCAGTCCATCAGAGTACCCGAGTACCTGTCACAGTTCATCTGAGTACCTGAATACCTGTCACAGTTCATCTGAGTACCCGAGTACCTGTCATAGTCCATATGAGTACCTGAGTACCTATCACCACCCTTCAGAGTACCCAAATACCAGTCACCAGGCCATCAGAGTACCTGAGTACCTCTCACCAGGCCATCAAAGCACCCCAGTACCTGTCACCAGGCCATCAGAGTACCCGAGTACCTGTCACCAGGCCATCAGAGTACTCAAGTACTTGTCACCAGGTTAGCCGAGTACTCAAGTACCTGTCACCAACCCATCAGAGTAGCTGTCACCAGCCATCAGAGTACCCGAGTACCTGTCACCAGGCCATCAGAGTACCCGAGTACCTGTCACCAGGCCATCAGAGTACCTATCTGCAGCCCATCAGAGTACCCGAGTACCTATTTGCAACCCATGCCTCATAGAATATACGTTGGGGTGTTTGCTTTCCAAAATGGGGTCATTTTGGGGGTAATTCCATTGTCCTGGTGCTCCAGGACCTTCAAAAGTGTGATGGGTAAGAATAAAATGAGATGTATCGTTTATGCTCCTAGAACGCCTGAAGGTACTACTTCAATGTTCGGCCTCTCTATGTGACCAGGCTGTGTAAAAGTCCTACACATGTGGTATCACCATACTCGAGAGGAGTAGCAGAAAGTGTTTTGGGGTATAATTTTTGCTATATACATGCTATGTGTTAGAAATATCTTATAAATTGACAACTTTGTGTAAAAAAAAAAAAATGCGCTTTCATTTTTTTTCCACATTTTCCAAAACTTCTGCAAAAAATGAACCATTCAAAAGACTCATTATGCCTCACAGATTATACGTTGGGGTGTTGGCTTTCCAAAATGGGGTCATTTTATGGGCAATTCCATTGTCCTGGTACTCCAGGGCCTTCAAAAGTGTAATAGGTGGCTGTGAAATGAGATCATTTTTGCTCGTAGAACGTCTGAAAGTGCCACTTCAATGCTGGTGCTCTGTATGTGGCCAGGCTGTGTAAAAGTCTCACACATGTGGTATCGCCATACTCGGGAAGAGTAGCAGAATGTATTTTGGGATGTAATTTGTTGTATGCATATGCTGTGTGTGAGAAATAACCTGATAATATGACAATTTTGTAAAAAAAAAAAAACTTCATTTTGCAAAGAATTGTGGGAAAAAATTACAACTTAAAAAAACTCACCATGCTACTTACTTAATACCTTGGAATGTCTACTTTCTAAAAAGGGGTCATTTGGGTGGTATTTGTACTTTCCTGACTTGTTAGTGTCTCAAGAAATGAGATACACCTGATGTACTGAAGGCCTGATCAGATGTGATCAATTTTCAGTGATTGGCACCATAGTTTGTAGACTCTATAACTTTCACAAAGCCCAAATAATATATACTAATGTGGGTTATTTTTACCAAAGATAGGTAGCAGTATAAATTTTGGTCAAAATGTATGAAGAAAAATTACTAATTAGCAAAATTTTATGACAGAAACAAAGAAAAAGGCATTTTTTTCACAAAATTTACATTATTTTTTTATTTATAGTACAAGAAATAAAAAACCCACTAGTGATTAAATACCACTAAAAGAAAGCTCTGTTTGTGTGGAAAAAAAGGACGCAAGTTTCATATGGGTACAGTGTTGCATGACTGAGTAATTGTCATTCAAACTGTGAGAGTGCTGAAAGCTGAAAAATTGGTCTGGTCAGGAAGGGGGTGTAAGTGCCCTGTATTGAGGTGGTTAAACTAACATCCAAAATCTCTATGGTACTTGTTCGCAAATCGCCAGTGAATTTCAGATTAAGAGTATTATCATTTAAAAATGAGAGCCACTGATCAAGGTTAACCTCCTTTTTAGATGTAATAAATAGGAGGTCATCTATATATCGACAGAAAAAGACCGTAGCAAGAATGGCATATGCATGCAAACGAAGGGTAGATAAATGATATATAAACATTGGGGAGGGGGTATTTATTTTGAACTATATTCCATTAGGTAAGCACCAAGCTTGTCGATTCATCTCTTATTGGTATAAGTTGCGCTCTGGGGGGAGGAGGAGGGGGACCCAGTCCTTACCATATACATATAGGGGGACTTATGCACAGTGTTGAGGGGAAGCCTGCTTGGGTTGGCTCCAGCAACTGTGTATTTTGAGTGATAAATAGGGAACCAATTTTGTCTCAATACTGCGGTGTTAGATCTTTCGTTATATTTCAATATATTCATATATTGCTACACAAGCTAAATATGCTAAATATTTTGCTATGCAATTTAACTTTATAGCTTACCCCTGGTCGAGACTCCACAGCTGCCCTATCTCCTCACTGAAAAGTGAAGTACTGAATCTCTAGCACTTGCTTAGTGTTAATGACTAAAGTGAAGCTAAAATCTAAATGAATAAATAATATATAAATATGAATGAATAAAGGCAGAGATCGCAGCTCAATCTAAAGTGTAGAAGTGCACTGAAATTGAATAAATAGTGATGAGTGCAACCTCAAAAATGTGATGATCACTAACAACAATACCAGTAATGATGATAAATACAAGTGATGAATAAATCACGTGATGATGGATGATCCAAGTAAATAAGTGTGAAAAAAGCTCAAAATATTGAGATAAAACATGGTCAATAAAAAAGGAAAAATACTGTGTATAATTCAAACAAAAAAAATCTAGATGTACAATAAAATTTGCAGTTCATATGTCAAATAAAAACTTCTTGCAAAGTGCTTCTCATGAAATCTTCCTTAACCGCTTGAGACCCGCGCTATAGCCGAATGACAGCTACAGCGCGGATCTCCTTTGCCGGGACTACGTCTATTGACGTAGTCCCGTGCACGAGCGGCCTGCGCGCCCCCTGGGCGCGCGCGGTGCGCTCTCTGATCGGCGAGTCTATGAGACTCGCCTGATCACCGATCCGTGCAAGGGGTCGATCCCGACCCTTTATCACGTGATCAGCTGTCAGCCAATGACAGCTGATCATGTGATATAACGGAGCCGGTAATCGGCTATTATTCCTCCTCGCGCTGACAGCGCGTGGAGAAAAAAAAAGCCGATCACCGGCGGCCGTGATCGGGACATCAGTCCCGATCACGGCCAGCCCTGCCAGTGCCCACCTGCCCCCTGCCAGTGCCCACCTGCCCCCTCATAACTATACATAATAAAAAATTAGTGCCCCCCATCAGTGCCACCCAGCAGTGCCCATAATGCCACCCAGCAGTGCCCACAGTGCCCACCCAGCAGTGCCCACAGTGCCACCCAGCAGTGCCACCCAGCAGTGCCCACAATCTGCCTCAACATAGGTGCTGCACCCCAGTGCCACATATCCATGCCCATCAGTGTCATCTACCAGTGCCCCCCATCAGTGCCCAGCAGTGCCAACTATCAGAGCCACCTATCAGTGCCACCTATCAGTGCCCATCAGTCCCATCTATCAGTGGTACCTATCAATGCCCATCCGTGCCACCCATCCGTGCCATCTTATCTGTGCCCATCTTTGCCCATCAGTGCCGCCTTATCTGTGCCCATCGGTGCCGCCTTATCTGTGCCTATTAATGCCGCCTTAACTATGCCTATCAGTGCCCACCAGTGCAGCCCATCAGTGCCCACCAATGCAGCCCATCATTGCCCACCAGTGCAGCCTATCAGTGCCGCCTCATCAGCGCACTTCAATGAAGGAGAAAAATGACCTGTTTGCAAAATTTTATAACAAACTATTAAACATGATTTTTTATTTTTTTTGCATCTTTTTTTGTTTGTTTAGCAAAAATAAAACTCCCAGCTGTGATTAAATACCACCAAAAGAAAGCTCTATTTGTGGGGAAAAAAATGATTCATTCATTTGGGTACAGTGTTGTATGCCCGCGCAATTGTCATTCAAAGTGCATCAGCGCTGAAAGCTGAAAAATTGGTCTGGGACTGAGGGGGGTTTAAGTGCCCAGTAAGCAAGTGGTTAAATAATGAGCTCTGTGTACATCTAGAATTTTTTTTTGAATTATACACAGTATTTTTCCTTTTTTATTGACCACGTTTTATCTCAATATTTGAGATTTTTTCACAACCCCCTCACTGGCTATCCTCGCTGGATCTGACTTCCAGCGAGAATTCGCCCTTGTGGCGCCCGGCGGTGGGGGATCATGGTTTTGAGGTGTTAGCTGAGCATCCTATGTTTTAAAAGAATTGGTGAGCACCTTATGATTTATATACATTGTGTGTCATGCATAAAATACTAATAGACAATGTATGTATTATGTATATACTGACATATTAATGAATTGTTGTATATTTTATGTAACACAGATGAATATCACTGCTGAAATACATAGCCCTGATGAAGCAAAACATGTTGGCTAACATTGTATTCTGAAGCATTTGATGTTCAAGTATCTACTTGTGGTCTTTAATATATATTATGGATGTTTTTATATATTATTAATTAAAGTATACCTTTTACTACAATGTTAGTGTTGGTGCTGACCTTAATTACAGACACTGTATCTCATCCTAAACATCCCATTCTACGTGAAGGAGTGATGTCTCTTTCCTTTTAGCTTATTCATAAACAAACCAGGGATTGTCAGATTGTATCTGTAGCTGGAAACTGTCCTACTATTTCACTTTAAAATATTTCGTTTTAATTGGATTATTTGTGCAATCTTTGACCACTCTGTTTCTGTCTGTGTTCTTCTGCAGGTATGAGCAACCCAGCAATGACAATTGAGAAAGAAACCTAACTAATCCAAGTTCTGGCAAATGATGAAGAAAGTAAGTTTAATTTGTATTACTAGCAAGATTATAAAATACACAGCCCAACAGTATTACAGAGTACAGCGCATACTCTCACACATTTCTGCTCTAGTTTTATGTATCAAAGCTATTTTTAAGACCCTTTTCACACCAGGGCGTTTTGCAGACGCTATAGCGTTAGAAATAGCGCCTGCAATCCGCCCTAAAAAAGCTGCACCATTGTTTGTAGTGTGAAAGCCCGAGGGCTTTCACACTACAGCGGTGCGCTGGCAGGACGTCAGGGAAAAGTCCTGCCAGCAGCTTCTTTGGAGCGGTGAAGGAGCGGTGTGTTTACCACTCCTTCACCGCTGCTCCCCATTGAAATCAATGGGGCAGTGCTGTAATACCGCCGGCAAAACGCCGCTATTGCAGCGTATTGCCGGCAGTTTTAACCCTTTCTCGGCCGCTAGCGGGGGGTAAAAGCTACCAGCCGAAATGCGGCAGTAAAACGCTGCTAAAAATAGCGGCGTTTTACCGCCCACGCTATGGGCGGTGTGGTGTGAAAGGGGTCTAAAGGAAGATTTATTTGTGTGGCAAAAAGGCAAGGTTTTATAAAAAAAAAAAACTGGCAGACAAAAAAAAAACTGTAGGTCAGTCCAAAATAACTCCTTCTGCTACAAGCATGCCTCAGTTTTGCAGTTAAGCAGTACTGAGGGCATATTCAAAAACACAGAGTGGTGGGACCAAGTCCCTTAATGTATTCCAAGATAAGGATTTCATGGTGAGTAGACCAACTGAGGGGTGGGCGACACAGCAATTGCAAATTTTTCTTCATGGTGATCAGAAGCACACTGATAAGTTACTTGCTCTCCTCGAGCACAAAAGACACAAAAACACCCAAAAGGCACATAAACGCGCAGCAAAGCATGTGACTGCAGGCCAATACAGAAGCGTTTTTTTTTATGTGCATTATAGGGTGAACGGGCCCTTAGGCTTTTTTTGATTTTATTTTCACATGTAAATCCAAAAACTTCTACTTCCTTTAACTACTTAAGCCCCGGACCATTTGGCTGGCCAAAGACCAGAACTTTTTGTGCAATTCGGCACTGTGCCGCTTTAACTGACAATTACGCGGTCGTGCGATGTGGCTCCCAAACAAAATGGAGGTCCCCTTTTTGCCACAAATAGAGCTTTCTTTTGGTGGTATTTGATCATCTCTGCAGTTTTTATTTTTGCACTATAAACAAAAAAATAGCGACAATTTTGAAAAAAAAAAAATCATTATTTATTTTTTACTTTTTGTTATAATAAATATCCCCAAAAAATATTTTAAAAAACATTTTTTTTCCTCAGTTTAGGCCGATACGTTTTTTTCTACATATTTTTGGTAAAAAAAAAGAATCGCAATAAGCATTTGATTGGTTTGCGCAAAGGTTATAGTGTCTACAAAATAAGGGATAGTTTTATGGCATTTTTATTGATCCTTTTTTTCTTTTTTTTTTACTAGTAATGGCAGCGCTCAGCAATTTTTATCATGACTGCGACATGATGGCGGACACGTTGGACAATTTTGGTGTCAATCACATTTATACAGTGATCAGTGCAATTAAAAATGCATTGATTACTGTGTAAATGTGACTGGCAGTGAATGGATTAACCACTAGATGGTGCTGTAGGGGTTATGTGTGTCCTAGGGAGTGATTCTAACTGTGAGGGGGGGGCTGTGTGTGACACTACACTGATCACCGCTCCCAATTATAGGGAGTTGTGTTCAGTGGCAGTGTTATTAGGCAGAACGGGGAGATGCTTGTTTACATTAGCATCTCCCCGTTCTTCCTCACTGTGAGATGATCGCGGGTATCCCCACAGACATCAAGTCCGTGGGACCCACTATCACGGTCAGGGAGCTCCCCTCTTAAAAAGCAACGTACAGGTATGTTAATCTGCCTGTACGTGCCCTTCCCTACGCAGTCGGGAATCGGTTAACAGACCAAGATGTCAAAAATGCCAATTAGTGGGTGGAGACAAATCATTTATCACTGACAGGGGTGCTTACAATGGTCAGCTTTTATTTATTTATTTATTTATGCAAAACCTTTATCCTAAATGGGAAAAAAACTGTTGCTGTAACTACTTAGAAGTTTTAGCTGAAGTTTGGACTTAATGTGTTACATGTACTATGTACTAGGTTTAATGGCACTTTACAAAGCAGGCCATACACATTGCAAGAAAGAAATTTGCACGATACCCCCATCAACACACGGTGCTGACAGGGAAATCCCTCCTGCCGAGCAATTGTCTACTCCCCGTGGGCGGGTGGGGGGAACCGCCCCTGCTGGGAGAAGACAATGGTTATCGCTAGTGGCTATAGCAGCCGCTAGCAATAATCATAAGAGAATCCGGCAGTCTGGTTATACCCAAGTTGATCGATCAACTTGGTACATTCAACCTGCTCATTAACGGTTCAAATCTTGGCTGCTTCTTGATGAACCAGCTGAATTTCGAACCGTCTATGGCTGGCCTAACACCCAAACCATGCAAATCTGCTAGTGCATCCAACACTACCTTCTTCCCTACATTGACAATGCATTGCTCCTCCATCCAGAGTGGAGACACCTTAAGACAGGAAGCATTTTACGGACTGGATCACCAGGTGGAAATAAAAGAATAAAACCCTAAAAAAAGAAAATGAATGCGACCTTCAAATTTAGGTCTCATGTACACTGCTGCTGGTAAACGGAAGTTCAGTGGCAGTTGGCTGATTTTTTCAGCTGCCCCTGAACTCATCCAATGTTATCTTATATGTACATGTACACAGGTTAGTTTAATGTCGTTTTTAGGTAGTTGAGTTTAGACGCCTTTTTTGGAAAGCAAAAAAATTAGTTCAGAGGCATTTCAAGCGCCAAACGCTTCTAAATGCGGCTAAACGCAGTAACTCACATTTAGCCGCATATTGTTTACAGGCGTTTTTTCATTTGTGGCTATTTTGAAAAAATATATTTTTTTTTCAAACGCTTCTAAACGCAAACATGGCAAAACGCGGCTAATCGTGGCGAAATGTGGCATGTAAATGCATGTAAATGCGGCAAAACAGATGTTTTAAACGTGGGTATGTTAAATCGTTCAGGAGAGGTTGTAAAAATGTCCCGTGTACATTAAGCCTTAAAGAGGAAGTAAACCCTTCCAAACAACTTGGACCTACAGGTAAGCCTAGATTAAGGCTTACCTGTAGGTCCAAGCAATATCTCCTAAACCTATATGGTTTAGGAGATATTTGCCCGAAAATGGGCACCGCTGTCTACGGCGCATGCGCCGTAGACAGCGGCGCGCAGGCGCACTAAATGCGGCAAATCCATGAATGGATTTGCCTAATTTGTCGACTCCCGTGCGCATGCGCGGGAGTGACGTCATCGCGGCTTCGCCGAGTGGCAGCGGCGGAGCTGCGAGACGCGACTCCCGTGCGCATGCGCGGGAGTGACGTCATCGCGGCTTCGCCGCTGTGATTCGTCGGAGCTGCGAGACGCCACCAGCAACATGGATGCGGCGGACTACAGGGATCAGCGGCGACTTCGCTGACTCCTGTGTCAGGTAAGTGACACATAATGAGCTACTATGCGATGCATAGTAGTCCATTATGCTTTACCTTTGCAGGGAAAAAAAGAGGAAGTAAACCCATCAGGGTTTACTTCCTCTTTAAGGATTAAAAAGCTGCAGTATAAAAAATGTTGGTTTTATTACTACTTTAATCCAGAAATAGGATATGATATAAAACGCAAATAAAATGTAAGCATGTAGCAGTATTTCTTGCATACCATTAGCAGTTAACTAAGATTTTAATTGCCAGATATCACAGTTTACCTTTTCTATATTTAAATAATTTATGCAAATTGTTTTGAGAAGTAAGCATGGAGGGGCTTTTGTGTTTATCTGGTAAAGGTCAGTAATATTTTAATCATAATACTGTGAACTGTTCCCAGACTGTGCACTTTAAGGGCTTGTCCAGACATGCAGCAGCCCTTAAAGACTACTAATAGGTGATATGTTGCCTCTTGGCTGCCTGTTTTAACCTCTTGGTGCCGAACACATGTAAATATGCGGCCTCTTGGCGACTAGGCTTTGTCGGTGAGTGGCTGAATATTTGCATGCAATAGCGCAGACAGTGCTGTGCCGAGAGCATGCGCCTTGCCTGGCCATAAGCCCCGCCTCCCGGTATAGCAAAACCCCTTAAAGGGCCAGCGGCAGCCGGCGCCAAGGGATTAATTGTTAAAAGGCCAAACCATCGTACTACAACCACCTGCTGAGGGTCTGCATGTTCTTATTCAGGTGGGTGGTCGGGGGTGGTAAAACCATGGCTCAACCATCTGCTGTTATCATCCCCTGGCTGCATGTCTAAACAAATCCTAAATACAATTCTAGGCAAGTCATGTAAATACTTACATAAAAACATAATTTACCTCTGTAGCTATAGGCATTGTGCAGGAATTGACCTTCAAATTTCTCAAATGAGGTACAGAAATCTCAGCTATGCATACAGAATCTTGCCAGCCCTCCAAGTAAAACACAGCAGGTGTTTCTAAGCTGTTAGAAACTGACTTTAGAAGAATACTGCCTTTGAGAATGAATTACTTCACAGTACAAACAGCTAGAGAGATTGGAGATGGCTTGTTAAAAATTATTTTTGGCTTGTTAAGAAATGTAACTACTTTAATATCTATTCTGGACACAGATCCTAATATTTTTTTTATGTTATGTCTTCTATAGGACAAAGTACATGTACTACTTTGCTCCATGTGCTTCCTATTCCTAGCTGTGAGGTCTAACCTGAACCCCTGTCCTCAGCTTGTGTCAGCTCTGAGCACTTTCCCCAGACAAGCAATGGCTGGGGGAGGAGTGTGCCGGCCTAGGCATTCTTCTTACCATTGGTTGTCTCAAGAAAGCGCCCACTATGCAGCGTCTGTCTCCTTCCTAGCTGTTGTGGGATTGGCTGTGGCAGGAGGTGAAGGGGTGCAGGTCAGACCTCCTAACTAGGGTTGGGAAACATAGCAACGTGGGACTATATATATATATATATATATATTTATTTATTTATGGGAGATCTTCTTTAAGTACCATAATGATGTATTTTATTTATGGGAGATCTTCTTTAAGTACCATAATGGTGTATTTTATTTATGGGAGATCTACTTTAAGTACCATAATGATGTCTTTGGTGTGCTTTGTAGGTTGAGGCCCATGTGCAGAAGTCCATGTGAGGAAGAAGTCATGCTTCCATTGGCTAGCTTTACATCTGTTTCTAGAGATGACAGCACTGATTGGCTCTCCATTGTTGCTACAAACATGCAGACTATTCCTCCCATCTGGTATAATGCAGACACCAGGCAATGTGAACATGCAAGCGGTTCGCTGGGGTACAGTATTTCAGTGATGTCATGGACGGAAGAGGAAGTTTATGTAGTAAACACTTGGCAGTCCTGTGTTGTATGCAAATGTACGGTTGTATTTGACTGTGTTTATGATATTATAGCACAAGCAAGCATTATCATCATTCCTCTTCCGAGAACAAACATTCTCTCGAATGCAAAGCACTTCTTTTGAAAAGCAGTATTATTGCAGTATATTTTCTATGTAACTCCAACAGTATATAAACTAATGAGGCCAATTAAATGTTATTGATGAACTCAATAAATAACAGACAGCTGATGAGTCTTCATTCCTATTTACTTATGACAGTGATGTTTATTAAATGGCTAAAACCATATCCACCCTCTGTATGGAAGTCACTTATGTTGTAGTGTCAGCTCTTCCAACCTCTATGGACTGTATTGTATCTTTTTATTTAGTCTCTCTTTGCATGCAGTTTTTGTGCTTTTTGTCTTCTTGGATTGTTCCTCCTAACAAGCTTACTTGAAGTGCACATTGACCTGCACATAATGGCAAGTACATCAAGATGGCTGACAACCGTGAACTTGGAAGAAGGCCAGGCAAAAAAAAGTGGGCTCTGGAGAGGGGGCGCGTGGACGATGAATCTCTGGAGCAGATATGAGTATTTGCTCACTTTAGTTCCCCTTTAAATGATAGCTAAACCCAAGAAAAAAAAATGTAATATATTCCAACTTGCCAAATCTTTAGATGAAATGGTTGCGTCCATCCATTTTCACCATTTAAAGTCTGTTCAAGCAACTTTAAGCCTGAGTCATTAACTCCTTGTTTGTAACAAAGTGTCCACTGACTATATTATTACTGCTATAAAGTCTGTTTTAGTAGCAAACTGTATGAGTATGGCTAAAGCACATCCCAAATATGAGAACTAGCAAAAGGACCCCAAACAGAACTGGGAGTCAACTCCCTCAAGTCTAACCATGCTACTATAAGATCTTGGTATATACACTATTCATTTTTTGAAAAATGCATTTCATTGTCCATCATGGGTAGCATGCACTGGTGAAGTATCCTGTAGGCTAGCTGACAAAAAAAGTGCTGATTAATTATGAACAGATATATTGTAGGAAATACGACAGGAACAGTCTACATAAATCGTTAGTTTCAACTACATAGAAAGTCATGCATTTTGCCCCATTAAAGTAACAGACAAGCAGGTTACCACGCTGTAAAATAAGTGGCAGAAGTATTTCGCCAAAAGGATAAAACATGGAGGGGCTGTACAACACTCAGCTAGGTGCTTTCATTTTAACATTGCACTAGAAGGCTGGATTGGCTGATCTGGCCAACACCCTGAGGCTTAGTTGAGATTGTTCACACTTGAAACTAAAATCCCATTTTACATATATCATCTGCACATGACTGGATAAATGAAGTGAATATTCACACAATTTATTAAGTGAATGCTCTCAACTCCTATAATAAACCAGACCCTTATCTAGTTCTTTCCTCCAGTTCTAAACCTCCAAAATTACAGCACATAGCATGGGTCTCTATCCCCCAGGGGTTGCAAATTCAATCACCAAACTCAACATGCAATTAACAGTGCATAGAACACTGATGTTCAGTGACCCAAAGCAAGCAATTCATTTTCAGCGGTTTCACTTCATTACTAAATGATGATTTGTCCCATTAAATGTCTATACATTAGTGTTCTATTCACAGTATAACTTCACTTTCCCTAAGAATAATGGATTTATATTTGTCCCTGTAGCCTCTGGGAAATAATATATGATTGGTTATCTTGTTTATAGCAAAATCCCTTTTCAAACAGCCTGGCATTTAGTCTTTTTGACTGTAATTTGCATTTTAGCCTACAATGAGCAAGTTGCTCCTTGGTGTCAGACTGCTTATGAAGTCCAATGGAGAGAAGATCTTGCCAGTCAACGTCGATGCCCTCTAGTGGTGACCAGAAGCAGCTTGTTCACCTGATAGCTACAGGGTCACACCACCTATAACGAATTTTTATCTTTATAAAGACGAGTTCTCACATTATTCTTTATGAGGCAATCAGCAGTCCAAGATCCAGTGAAAGCATTTTTTTTCTGTGAATAAGTCTGTTATTTACACAGCTTTGCCTGTTGGCCATCTTACAGCTGAATGGCGCATCTTGGGAATATGAATGATACATTTTAGAAATACAGACACACATATAGGGGTCGATTTACTAAAGGCAAATAGACTGCTCACTTTACAAGGGATTTTTCCCTAAAGCTTAGTGAATGAGGCTTTGCTGACTTCCATCACCCAATCATGTGCCAGCAATTTTTTTTTTTTTCACATTTTTTTCTGAACGTGATGGGGTATTCTTTGCAAATTAAAATTTCCCCAGAATCACTCACCCCCAGGGAAAATTCTCTTATCCCTTTTTGCCTTCGGTAATGCAATCCCATAGTGTGTGTGTGATGTTTGTCAAAGTGTTAAGAAAACATCACTTTGGTTTTATACTGCTCAGCCTGGTGACAGTAGAAGCCTGGACTGAGCACACCCTGAAGTAATAAACAGCACAACCTTGTAATAAGATGACAGTTTTTCTTACAATCATGCAGGTTTAAAGCGGGAGTCCGCCGGGAGTTCCGCCGTTTTTTTTTTTTTAAAGCCAGCAGCTACAAATACTGCAGCTGCTGACTTTTAAAATAAGGACACTTACCCGCCCAGCGCGCCCGCGATGTCGGCACCCGAAGCCGATCTCTCGATCGTCTCTCGGGTGCTGCCGCCGCCATCTTGGGTATGGGAATCAGGAAGTGGTGCCTTTCGGCTTCATTTCCCAGTTCCCTGCTGCGCAATAAGGATGGTCCCCGCTGTCTCTGGGATCCGTGTGTTTCCCAGCAGGCAGCGGGGGACTTTTGGAAAGGGGTGTGGATTCTGCGGAAAGGGGCGTTCCTTTCTGCAGAATCTACGCCGGAAGTGGGTGCAGATACCTGTACTGTACAGGTACCACCCCCCTCCCCCCTGAAAGGTGCCAATTGTGGCGGAGGGGGGGAGGATTCCAATGAGCGGAAGGTCCACTTTAGGGTGGACCTCCGCTTTAACTATGTATTTCATTGTGCTTGTATAATTCTCAGGATGGTGGATCTGAACATAGGATTGGAAAAGAGAGAGAAATGAGGGCGCTCTGGTGAGGCTGGGTATCCAGTCCTCAGTGTAGCAGTGGACAGATGGCATTGAAGGCAGCACGTTGTAGAGAAGAAGCAACTCTGGAGGGTCATAAAGGAAAGAGAAAGGTGCCACTAAATGCAATGGTTAAAAGATTTATTACAGGCACAATGGGATTAAAAACACCTACTTGAGAGTAAGAGGTCATAGGCATATAATGATTAGTCCTCATGGGGATTGCTGTAATCATCATCTGTCTGGGGGAGAGAGAGAGCCCTCCTGCAGCTGTCAGAGTCCCCTGGTGGTCCCTGGTAATCGAGTAAGCAGGAAGTAGCCCATGGCTCCTTCCTGCTTGCTCGACGGACTTATGAGAGATGAGGGAGAGAGGGCAGGGGTTGGTGTCTGCTGATAGGCTAACCTAACAGTAAAATGCTTTTCTAACATAAAAGCCACTAAAAACGAATCCTCACCCCCCCAAGCAGAGACTACCAACCTCGCCCTCACAGACAACCTTATCATTGACGAAGAGGTCGCCCTGGAAATATTAGACAAGCTGTACCAGGAAGGAAACAAACCCTCCCTAAACCTAGCTCTAAACTCTCTACAAACACATGAAAACATCCATGATCAAACCAGCTGATAAAGGTGATAACATTGTGATCCAAGACCAAGGCGAATACATCCAGGAGGCCATGAGACTGCTGGGAGACTCACACACATATATAAAACTGACAAATTACCCATTAGCTGATCTCACTATGGAAGCCACAATCCTAGTGAACCAAGCACTCACAGACCACATTATTACCAAAAGTGAAGCATCATTCCTAGTCATAAAATACCACACACACACACACCTTATTTTTATCATTTACCCAAAGTACATAAACTTAGCACCCCCCCCCCCCCCCCCCACTGGGAGACTCACACATATATATATATATATATATATATCATATAGCATATATAAACCCAGACACTCCAGCTGACAGAAATGAAAATGCATCAAAAGTAATCCGCTTCACCACCCAGTTCCACAACACACACAGAAACATGGGACACACAGTAAACAGGCACTCGCCTATACTACTTCAAGATCCTCACCTGAAAGATAGCATACCAACAAAACCAAATTTCTCCTACAGAAAAGCCCCCAACATAAAAGGGAAAATAGCACAGGGTAAACTCAAAACCATTGAACATACAGTATATCCCCATCACTAAAATTCATTTCCATCATCGGGATGTACCAGTGCCAAAAACCTCTATGCCTCACATGTAGTTTCGTCCACCTCGGGCAAAAATAATTCATAGTAAAAGGGAAAGTATACAAAATAAAATAATTCTGCATGTGCTCCACCGAATATGTAGTCTACTGCTTGTCCTGTCCCTGTGGCCTGCATTACGTAGACCGAATGATACACACAATACGCAAACGTTTCAGGGAACACCGCAGGTTAATTTAGGCCGGCAAAGATGAGAATAGCATTCCCCGACACTTCGCAGAATACCATCATAAATCCACCGTGAGCCTCAAAGTATGGGTCATTGAATCCATCCCTGCCAGTTTCCCCGAGGCAGAGAGATTTCAATGCCTCTGTCGAAGGGAAACATACTGGATCTATACCCTGGACCTACTCTGGCCAGGAGGTATAAACAAGGAAATAGAAATAAACACCATACTCTAGAACTGAAATACGATATCCTCATACATCATTAGCAATCATTAACATCCACTGCGATCCTCGCATTTGCCACACACATGTGGACAGATGAGGTGTATTTCATAATACTGTGAACAATTCCATTCTTCACTCAGCATCAAACGAGCTTGACAGTCAACATCGAATGTACTTAACATTTTTCATCCAACATCGAATGTACTCTACTTTTCACATTCAACATCGAATGTACCAAACATTTTACATTCAACATCGAATGTACTTGACAATCAACATAAAACGTACTTAACATTGGCCATTCAACATCGAATATACTCAACATTTTACATCAAATGTACTTGACTCCCTCTATCACCATACACATAATGGCCCAATTGAGTACCTTTGGTTTTAATCTTTCCCTTAAATATATATATATATGTATGGATAGGTACTCATATGTACCTGCTTTTTCCCACTCAACATTGAATGTACCAAACTTTTTCCATTGAACATCAAATGCACTCAATATTTTTTACATCAAATGTACTTGACTTCCTTTATCAACCAACAAAGTAACTTTGGTTGTAATCTAGCCCCCCCCCCCCCTCATATATATGTATGGACAGGTACTTGCTCCAGCATATCAGCAGACACCAACACCGCCCCCCCCCCCCCCTCACCTCTCATAAGCCCGTCAACCAAGCATGGGAGTAGGTCTGACAAAGGAGCCACGAATGCTTCGAAGCGCGTTAACACCCACCACCTCCACCTGATGTTACATCGGCCCAGTGCATTCCAGCTTGGTTCCATAACCCAGACAGCCTCATCTCATCTTCACCTTCTTGCCAATTCACGTCACCAGGGGCTCGGACAGCTGCAGGACAGCTCTCTCTCTCTCTCCCCCAGACAGACAAAGATTACAGTGATCCCCATGAGGACTAATCATTATATGCCTATGACCTCTTACTATAAGTGTTTTTAATTCCATTGTGCCTGTAATAAATCTTTTAACCATTACACTTAGAGGCACCTTTCTCTTTCCTTTATGCCTGCAATACCTAGATGCTCAGTTGGCCAGCAAGGCTCCACTTCCAGAGTAAATGACGCCATATCATTTAATCAAATTCCTGTGATTGCAGCATGGACCAGCACCGTGCGCTCACAGTTCAATGATGCAGGGAAGGGGGAAGGTTGTAATGGGGCTTTTACTTTATATGTAAGCATATTATGAAAGATATTTTACTTAGAGTTTTTGTAAAAACTCACATATACCCAGTGAAGTAAAAAGCCTCAGATGATACATAGGGATGAAACAAATCCTCCCACATATGTTTTACTTGTTTATCTGTAGTCTTCTCTTCCCTACACCCCTTCAAGATGATAGCAAAGTGTTAAAATCCATCTCTATATTTAAGGAGCAGGGAGGAGGGGGCAGAGAGGCTGCAGTTAAAGTGTGTGAGAGCTGATTGGAGGAAAGGAACACACCCACCTCCATACAGCAGAACTGTGTTGTGAATAGGCAAGCTCCATGCTGACTTCCCTCCCCGACACAAAGTTTATCTCATGTGTCGAGAATACTTCTCAGAAGTGACTCATTCTGATAACAGGGGAACGAAGCACCAGAGAGAAACAACACTCGGAGAGAAATAAGTATACACTGTAGCTACACAGTATTTCACAAAAGTGAGTACACCCCTCACATTATTGTAAATATTTTATTATATCTTTTCATGTGACAACACTGAAGAAATGACACTTTGCTACAATGTAAAGTAGTGAGTGTACAGCTTGTTTGCTGTCCCCTCAAAATAACGTAACACACAGCCATTAATGTCAAAACCGTTGGCAAAAAAAAGTGAGTACACCCCTAAGTGAAAATGTCCAAATTGGGCCCAATTAGCCATTTTCCCTTCCCGATGTCATGTGCCTCGTTAGTGTTACAAGGTCTAAAATGTGAATGCGGAGCAGGTGTACCCTTTTCCTCAGAGCCTACACAGGCAATTGCCTTGGGCAGAAACTACCCAAATGACCCTGATCAAAAGTTTACATACCCTGGTGATTTTGACCTGATAACATGCACACAAGTTGACATAGTGAATCTCTATTAGAGGTAACCATCCTCACCTGTGATCTGTTTGTTTGTAATTAGTGTGTGTGTGTAAAAGGTCAATGCATTTCTGGGCTCCTGACAGACCCTTGCATCTTTCATCCAGTGCTGCACTGACGTTTTGAGAATTGAGAATGCCAATGAGCAGTGTTCAAACTCTAACCAAGAAGAGGAAAAAAGGGGTTCTGTTAAAACCAAACCACGGTCAGGTAGACCAATTAAAATTTCAGCCACAACTGCCAGGAAAATTGTTCGGGATGCAAAGAAAACCCCACAAATAACTTCAGGTGAAATACAGGACTCTCTGAAAACATGTGGTGTGGCTGTTTCAAGATGCACAATAAGGAGGCACTTAAAGTAAGATGGGCTGCATGGTTGAATCGCCACAATAAAGCCATTACTACGCAAATGCAATAAAGTATCCCAATTACAATATGACAAACAGCACAGAGACAAGCCTCAAACCTTCTGGCACAGTCATTTGGAGCAGAGACGTAACTAGAACCTTCAGGGCCCCGGTGCAAGAAACCATGATGTGCCCTCCTGCCCCTCTTCCATCCGAGCCCCCGGGCTTCCAATTTTGGTAGGGTGTCCATGGACATCCTCCCAAAACCGTGCTTCCTGCATGGCCCCTGGGACATGCATCCAACCCAATCACATGTAAACAGACTTGTCAGGTATCCACAGCCCTTTCCTTCTACGCTGTCTGTGTTAGGAAAGGACTGCCGTTAACTGTCAAGAATGTCAGTAAATTGTTTAAACTGATAATCAGTGCACCAGTCATCAGTGCCATCTATCAGTGCTCAACAATGCCACCTACTGGTGCCCATCAATGTCACCCATCAGTGCCCATTAATTCCGCCTAAAAGTGTTACCTATCAGTGCTCATTTATGCGGTCTATTAGTGCCCATCATTTCTGCCTATTAACATCACTTTATTAATGTCGCCTAACAGCGTCCATCAGTGCCACCTATCAGTACTCTTTAATTCTGCCCATCAGTGCCCATCAATACTGCCTGAGTTCTGCCTATCAGTGTTCCTAAGTGCCCATCAATGCCACCTATCAGTGCAGCCTATCTGTTCCCATTAGTGCCTCCGATCAGTGCTCATCAATGCCTCCTATCAGTGCCATAAATGCCTTCTATCAGTGCTCATCAGTGAATCCTAACAGTGCCCATAGGTGCCATCTATCAGTGCCCATCAGTGAATCCTATCAGTGCCATCTGCCGTCTCAGGACAGCATGGCTCTGATCAGAGTGTGTGTCTCTCATGGAACAGCAACACAGAGACACCGGTATTGACAGTTCTATTTCCCTCTCTGTCCGTCCTCTCTCACGCGGGATGAGAGAGGACATAGCTGATATGCTCCCCCTTCTCCCCCCCTCCTGTGTGTGCTCTGCGGGCAGTCAAGTGTGAAGCCAATAAGCTCACATTTCCTGTGGAGCACAGGGGAGGGGGGAGAAAGGGGAGCAGATCAGCTGTGTACTCTCTCATCCCGAACAAGAGAGGACGGACAGAGAGGGAAATAGAACTGTCAATGCCAGTGTCTGTGCTGCTGTTCAATGAGAAACGCTCTCCGCTCAGAGCCATGTGAATAGCAACCCACTGGGCCGGAATGTGACAGTAACGGAATGCCAGGGCCCTGTCGCAAGTGCGACTGTTGTGAAGAGTCAACAAGGCCTATGATGAAAGGTACGGAGGTGGATTGCTGATGTTTTGGGGATGTGTGAGCTACAAAGGCACAGGAAATTTGGTCAAAATTGTTGGCAAGATGAATGCAGCATGTTATCAAAAAATACTGGAGGAACATTTGCATTCATCAGCCAGGAAGCTGCGCATGGGACCTGTCACTTAAGTAATTACTTAATGGGTTATGGGCCACCTTCAGGTGTTGACACTGGTATACCCAATCAAGGAAGTTCACTTCCTATATAACCCCTCTCCTTCCAGGAGCACATCAGTTTTTGTAGCAAAGCAATATTCTTAAACCCCATAAAAGAGGGGCAGGACCTCTGGGTCCCATGATGTACTCCAAGAAAAGGATTTTACAGGTAAGGTGTAATAAAAATCCTATTTTCTTTATCGTACATCATGGGACACAGAGCCGTAAGAAATTACTTAATGGGACATCCCATAGCAGTGCTACTTGAGGGGAGAGAGAAACAACCCGCAGGGTACCCACAGACTGTAGGACTTCTACTGCTGCGAAAGGCGATATCCTCATGCCTCCTTAGATCCACCTGATAATATTTTTGTGAATGTATGCACTGAAGACCAAGTTGCGGCCTTACAGAGCTGAGCCATGGAGGCCTGGTGACGCACTACCCAAGAAGCACTAACCGCTCTGGTAGAGTATGCCTTAACTTGAAAAGGGAGTCTTACCCCTTAATTTATAAGTTTGAATTATAACTTGCCAAATCCACTTAGCAACAGTGGATCTCGATGCTGCCTGTCCTTTCTTAGGACCCTCTGGCAGAATAAATAAGACATCAGTCTTACGAATATAGCGACTTTCCTTCCCTGGAACATTGTTTTTGAAAAAAAGCAATGGCAGGACAATATCTTGAGTCCAGTGAAAACCTGGAAATACTTTTGACAAAAAGCCTAGACAAGGGTGTAACACCACTCTGTTCTCATGAATTATCAAATATGGCTCTTTTCAAGAAAGAGCAGCCAATTCTGAAACCCTCCTTGCCGAGGATATAGCAACCAAAAATACCAGCTTCCTTGTCAGAAGGACTAATGCCACGTACACACGACCAAACTTTTTGACAGCAAAGGTCCGACGGAACAAATCCGTTGGACAATTCGATCGTGTGTGGTCTCCATCGGACCTTTGCTGTCCAAAAATCCGACGGACTTTAGAAATAGAACATGTTTTAAATCTTCCCACTGGAACTCCGTCGGACAGAGTTCCTAGTGGGAAACCCGTTCGTCTGTATGCTGGTCCGACGGACCAAATAGGACGCAAGGGCAGCTACAGCACCTGCCCGCGAGAATGTTTCCAGCGCGATTCTATCACTCTGGTTCTCGGCTGCAGGGTACTGTACATCTCGCGCTCGCTGCAATAGGAAAAACACATGTTCCTATTGCAGCAAGCGCGAGAGACGGTGCGCAACGACTTATAAGGCATGGGGCAGGGTCACCGGGTGATGTCACCCGGTGACCCCGCCCCTTATGATGGCACAGTCCCGGCATGCCCCGGGACCCCGCCCCTTATGACGTCAATGCCCGAGAGATGCTGGGACTGTGCTGTCATAAGGGGCGGGTCACCGGGTGACATCCGGTGACCCCGTCCCATGCCTATATAATGATGTACCCCATACTTATTCACATAGGGTGGGGGGGGTCGGGATCTGGGGGCCCTCTTATTAAAGGGGCTCCCGGATTCCGATAAGCCCCCACCCACAGACCCCGACAACTAACGGCCAGGGTTGTCGGGAAGAGGCCCTTGTCCTCATCAACATGGGGACAAGGTGCTTTGGGGTGGGGGGCCCACAGAGCGCCCCCCTTTCCCAAAGCACCCACCCCCCATGTTGAGGGCAATGCGGCCTGGTACAGTTCAGGAGGAGTGGGTGCTAACTTATGCCCACCCCCCTTCCTGACCGGCTGGGCTGCGTGCTCGGTATGGATATTGGGGGGACCCCACGCCGTTTTTTCGGCGTCGGGGGTTCCCCTTAAAATCCATACCAGGCGACTGGGCTCACAAGGTGTCAATCTCGCCAATAAAAGCAGCAAGATTTACTTCCTTTTCTAGTCCCGTCGTAACTCATTACGTTCAAAATGAACGGACTTTAGTCCGTGTGTGGGCAAGTCCGTTCATTTGGAAGCCCGTCGGAAAGACCGGCGGACCTAATCTGCCGGGAAGTTCGGTCATGTGTGGGCAAGTCCGTTTATTCGGAAAGTCCATCGGAACTCCGCAGGAAGTCCGTCGGACCTAGTTTGCTGGAAAGTCTGGCCATGTGTACGCGGCATAAGGGAATATGCTGTATCAGTTCAAATGGCTGTTTTTGTAACACTGACAAAACAAAATTCAAGTCCCAAGGGCTTAAAGGTGATTTAACTGGCGGATTATCCACAGCACCCCTTGCTTAAAAACCCCGGACTAAAGAATGCATAACAAGCGGTCTTTGTAAGGCTGAAACCTGGCCCTTAATAGTACTCAAGGTCAATTTCATCTCTACGCCTATTTGTAGAAATGCAAGATATCTGCTTATGATAGATCTCCATGGGTGTCAACCCTTGGATTCACACCAGGAAACATAAGCCCTCCAGACTCTATAATATATAGTTCTGGAAGCTGGTTTCCTTGCATTAATCAAAGTAGAGATAACTGACCTTGAAGCCCACGTTTCCTCAGAATGTGGATTTCAATAGCAGGCCATTAAATTTAGCGTTCGTAAAGTAGGATGGAATATCGGCCCCTGTGAGAGCAGGTCTGGCTTTAGTGGAAGGGACCATGGATCCTCCACTGCCATCTTTAGGATTTCTGCATACCATGACCTTCTGGACCATGCTGGTGCTGCTAAAATTACCCATTTTCTTTCCAGCTTGATCCTGCAAAGTTGAGGCAGCAATTGAATAGGGGGAAATGCATGGATCATGGTATCACCAAACGCATCTGTTCTGCATGCGAATGGATCCTTTGTTCTGGACACAAAGTTGACTAACTTTATGATGAACTGGACGCTAGAAAATGTCCTGAGTCCCCCATCTTTGACAAACAGCCCGAACATATGTCGGGGTGAAGAGACCATTCCCCTGCGACTTAAGTAGTCCGCATGCCAATTTTCTGTTCCAGGAATGAAGACTGCTGATGGGCAGAAATAAATATTCTGTGCCTAAGTTAGAATTTGGTTCACCTCTCTCTGTGCTGAGAGATTCTTGGAGCCCCCTTTGGTGATTGATATATAGGCCACAGCCGAGGCATTGATGGATTGGATCCTGTTAGGACAATCCCTTAACCTGGAAATCCAGGCTTTCAGAGCCAGATGTACCGCCTGAATCTCTAGGATGTTGATGGGCAAGGCTCTTTGGGTTCTTGAACACCATCCTTGAACAGTTGGCATCTCTGTCATTTACCACTTTTCAGATAAGTGGTCTGAAGGATCTACCTTTTAGCAGATTCCTTAGTAACCATCAATTGAGGCTTTGGGAAACCTTTGGGGACAGCTGCATTGGCAAGTCCAAAGCTTGGATCGTTTTGTTCCAAGCAAATAGAATACTGTTTTGCAACAGTCTCAAATGGAACCGGGCATAGGGAACTGCTTCGAATGAAGCCACCATCCTTTCTAACAACCAAAGGTGAATGGAGGGATCTCCTTTTGACCTGACCATCCGCACCAACTCTCTTGTGGAGTTGTCTTTTGCCTGTGCAAGAACACCTTTTTTCTGGACTGTATCTATGATCAGACCCAAATACTCCAGCTTTTTAAGCAGTTTTAAGGGAGCCTTCACTAGGTTGAGAACGCAACCCAGACTTTTCCAGGTAACTGGTTGTAATGTGTACACCTTACTCCGAACACCGATTGGTCTATTAGCAATAGATCATCTAGAATCCCATGAAATCTGTTACGAAACATGTCGGGGTGTAGCTATACGGCAATCTAGCACATGTGATGTAGGACGATGTGACGAGACACGGTGCAGTTCCTGGGTTTGCCGTGACTGCTATACATTTAAACCTGCTGCATGGATTGCCTTGATGTGGTTTACTGGATGTGATTATCTTTTCATGCTTGATGTGAATCGTTTACATGTGAATACAATGGTGATGGAAGTTTGACATTTTAATGAAATTTATTGAACGTTATCACACTATTGGAGCACTCTTTTTCAATTTCCATGTGGAGCAATCACTTGAGTGTTCAGAGTGCTTTTATTCATCGTTGGATATTGGAGATCTGATTTTAAACCTCATTTGAGTGGGTTAAGGCGATTCTGGCCAAGCACGAGAGTGTGAGGCTAAAGCAGCTGCTAAGTGCGTTTCTGTGAGGGGAGTGGGATCATTGACACACAGGTGTGGTGGGAGCTTACAAGAAACATAATTTTCACTGGAGTGTTTGTCATACATTGGACTTCTGTTCACACAATATATGGACTTTTTGGATTTATTTTGTCAAGAATGTCACTAAGTTAATTTCTAAATTCACTTTTGTCACGTGGTGTTAATCACTTGTGCATTTACTGCATTGGAATTTTTTTAAGTGTGCTTACTTGAATTTTTTTTCATTTTATTATCATTATTTTCACTTATGACAGGCTGAAATGATATATTCACATGATGGGTTTATAATTATAATAATTTATAATTATTTATAGTTTATCTTATATTTACCATGTAGCGCCACCATTTATTCCTATATTTTCTAATAGGGGTTTAAATCATGCATTAATTATTATTTTTAAGTGGCAGCTGTAGGATCTACCTTATCTATATCCAAAAGCGCAGTGGTGGTTTCATGGGCATAGGCGGATTCACTTGTAAACCAACGGTTTGAATAGATCGTCTAGGTATGCCAAGACTGTTTAAGTCCTGTGCCTTTGACCTGGCTAGAGGTGGGGCTAGCACTTTTGTGAACACTCGGTGTGCTGTAGCTGGCCCGAAGGTCAAGGCTTTAAACGGACATGCTACTATTTTATTTCAAACTGCAGAAACCTTTGGTGAGGGGGAAATATATGGACATGCCAATATGCATCCCTGATGCCGATAGATGCCAGAAGTTTTCTTCTTTGTAGGATAAAAACGACTGACCTGATCGACTCCAGAAAGGAGTGGATCTTCAGGAATCAATTTAGATTCTTTTAGATCTATTGAATTTCTGTGTGGATCTGTACATGTACAGGAAAGGCATGAAAAAGGCAGTGAATGTTTTAAGGAACCTAAGAAAAAGCAGAACTATCAGCTGACTCTACTAGAGGTAGCCTGAAAGAGGCACAAACTATCTCTGTAAGAGATTTGTACCAGCAATCTCTCAGATTGTGAGGCTGGAAAAGGTTCAACTCCAGTTGTTTCCTCCACAGAGTAGTAATCATTTTGCCTTTCTTTCCTGATCACCTGAGGGTAACCCTTCATCCTCTACCCACTGTTCCCTTGATAAAAGATCTAAGGTGGGGGAGGTGGATACAAGATGCTTCCTATCCTTGGATAGCAGAAGTGGTTAAAGTCGCAAGTTTTCCTTATAGGCCCTGCAGGGCGTAGGAAAAATGCATTTTCAATCACGTATACAGGGGCTGAATGTTTTTCTTTTGTCGCCACTGCCTAGAGGCAGCTGCCCCAGGAAGGAGTCCGTTTTAAATAAAAGGATGTTTATACCTTCTTTTTGGGAAAAAGTACTTTTCCTGCTAGAAATCATTTGGCTGTATTTAACCAAATTCTCCCCCAATAGTCACTCCCCATGAAAGGGGGAACTAGTCAGAAGCTTTTTTGAAAGATGCTTAGGCTGAACAACCCTTTAACCACAGGGTCCTACGCATGTGTTTTAGCACAAGCGCAAGGCGGGCTGCCTGGTGGATAGAGTCCCTTTATGGTGTCTATGGCAAAACTTAGCACCCTTGGTAGTTCGGCTACTCATGGGCCTGTTGTGCAGGGACCTCCCTAAGGGTCTCTTGAACTGGTCCTTTTAGGGACTGACAGATGCCTATTACAACGACTGCAGGCTGAGAACGGTACCTGCCAGGAAAAAGAGGATTTTAACAAAAAAAACAACTTCTTATCTTTAAGAATTTTTGCATTGTCTACTGGACAAGTTATGCTGGAAATCGCAGCACCTATTGCTGTTACTTTCCATCTTTTGCAAATTTCTCTTCCATGGGATAGAGAACTCAGAAACTCTTTGGAGGGAAAAAAATGCTTATTCGGATGATCCCATTCAGAATAAATACGTTTTTCTAGTAATGCATGAAAAAGCTGTAAAGGTTTTTAAAGAACCCAAAGAAGGGACCGAACTTTCAGCTGACTCGGTTAGGGGTAGCATGAAAGTGGAATGAACCACCTTCGTAAGAGTTTGTACCGCCAATCTCGCTTGCATAAGGTTCATCAATTGTTTCCTCCACCGAGGAAAAGTCGGCTTATTTTTCCACGTGATTGCCTGAGGGCAATACATCATCCTGTGCCCACTGTTTCCTTGGTAAAGGGTTTGAGGTGGGGAAGGGGGATCTAGCACAATTTCTATCCCATTGGAAGCCGCTAATCTTCCTTCTAAGCCCTGCAGGGCAGAGGAAAATGCATCTTCATTCACGTATACCAGGGCTGAAGTGTGCGAAGCAGTTGCAGCACCAATCGGTTCCAAAGACTCACCCTGGCTTGCCATATCTGGTATCTCCGGAGAGGATGACAGTATGGAGGCATGGCTGGAGTTCCCAGTGCCTGGGGGTGGAACTTTTGGTGCCTTAGTAGTAACCTTTAAAGCCATAGCACTAAGCAAAGAAGCAGAGGCACTCTAAGAACTGTTCTATTTACTGAGCAATAGTAGGAAAAACAATGGCAGCATAGATTAATCTGATGCTAAAAAATAATGTATCTTCCTGTACTGATAATGCCTGTGTACATCCCTCACGTGCTCCTATTGCAGCCTTGCTTCAGCTGCTCTGGTAGACAATTTTTAGTTCTCAGAGCACAGATTTTAAGCCCCTCAGGTGTAAACATGATTGTCTATGCTCCCTGTGCTTTCCAAGGACGCTGAGTCCACGCAAGGCACCGACCGCTTAAGCCATGCCCCTTCCACGACCCTCCCTCCCTCCTTCTTTCAAAATAAAAACCTCAGCCTCGTGCGCACGGACGGCTTCGGTCTGAAACCAGGGGAGGAGGCTGCAGCCGCCATGCAGCGGAATAATCAGCTTGTGAATACATCCACTTGATAGCACTAACAGGCAAGTAAATGTATTTTAGTCAGAAGACACTCCGCACCCTTTGAGAGGGGGGACGGGAGGTGGGTGAGCGGGCGGGAGGCAGGGTACCTTTAGCAGCTTGTCAGCCTCTAGTGCTTTTACACTAATTTATAGTTCTTACAAATGTAATGTACCATAGTACATGTACCCCCAGCCACTCATTTTCCCCAGTTGGGGGGAGAGGAGAGCCCCCTCCAGCTGCTAGGACACACGCTGTAAGTTTAGCACAGATTCATAGGGTATATGCATTCTTACTCCCTCTATCCTTTTCCTCACTGCAGGATACTGGTGAAAAACAGACAGATCCAAACTTCACCCATCACGGCGGGCAGCGTAGTTAAACCATCAAAGACCGGGTCCCTTTTAATAGGGGTTCCACTCCTTTGGACCTGTATAGCACCCCTCAGGACAACTTTAGGAGATGTAGCAAGACCAGAAAGAGTCCTGGTTCCTAGGGTCCAGCCCTCAAAGCGAAGCGTTACAGGCAAAACCTCGTTCTTCAATGCGAGGCCCGGGTACCATGCTGTGGCTGCAGTGGCGTGGATGGATCCAGTTGTGGAGTTTTTTTTTAAATCCAACATGGATCCCTCCTGGAGCTCCTCAGAGCACATCTTCACTTGTGACCAACACCTTAAACACTGACAAAAAAACTGATGTACGCCTGGAAGGAGGGGGGGTTATATAGAGAGTGAACTTCCTTGATTGGGTATACCAGTGTCAACACCTGAAGGTGGCCCATAACCCATTAACCCGTAATTACTTGAAGCTCTGTGTCCCATGATATATGATAAAGAAATAGTAAATTAAAACAAGACAACAAAACTCAAAAGCAGCTGTTTACACTTGCTCCTCTATAAGTTTATTACAGCACTATTCAATGTGCTTTTTTAAATTTGTACAATAACATTCCTTGGACCGTTTCTGTCCCTGGGATACCTTCCCAACCCGACAGGCTAGCATTCATCTTGAGAGCCACCCAGATCAAAGGAAATTATTTTTTCCAGATTCCAGAGCGGTGCTGGTCATTCAAAGATATCCTGGCCTTGGGACATAGGCGTATGTGCCTATCAAGAAACTGACAGAGCATGTTACAGGTAGTTAGCACATTGAGCTGCCTATGTCTGGAGTGAAATTGGATCAACAGCACCACCTCGACTGAGGCCATCATGAGGCTTAGTACCCTCATGCTTAGACCATTGGAAATGTTGGTGCGCAGGGTCCAGGTGTGAGCTCAGTGGGTCATCACTCGTTCCCTGGGAAAAAACACCTGGGCTTGGGCCATGTCCAAAACTATTCCCTGGTACTCCAAGCAGTGGATTGGATCCAACGCAGTCTTTGTTTAGGCTGAGAAACCACACAAAGTTCTGAAGTGTTTGTATCATCTGACACAGCTACTAGGGCGGAGGTACTTGCGCATCCCCGTTTCTATCAAATACTTTTTACCTCAGGTCTGCAATAGAGGCTGAAAATTTCTCTGCTTACAAACCAGAAATGAGGAGACAGGAATTAAGAGACTTCAAAGTGTGGAGACTGAGGTCCAAAGACCCTTCTGTAGGACATCATCATGAGGGTCATGGGAGTCTCAGAGGGGTACTCGCAACCCTAATCAGTGCAGAGACAGTTGCTGTGGAGCAGCAGGGGGCAGCTGTCCTGTGTTCCATAACTAAAGGCTGCTGGATAAACCAATTGAAGGCTAATGCGGAGACCTAAGCCACAAACTCTGGAGCAGGGTAGCAGTTGGAGTGGTAGTTTGCCTATCTTCAGCAAAGCAATGTACTCAAAATGATGCCCATAGTCCGAGTGAGGGATGAAAACCTCCTACAGAAGGCTGCACTATGAATAATTGATAAAATCACCTTAGCTTATGGAAAGTGACATGCTATGGCAGCGACAAACTGTTTTAATTTGGTGCAAGCTATTTAGAAGTGTTGCAGCACCCCTGGGGCACACTGCTCCTAACCTAAGGTACTCTTCACCACTCACCCCTCTGTACCTGAGGCAGAGGTCCAGAGACTAACACCAGGCTGGACTCACCACACCAATGTCCTGGCTCCTTCCCAGGGGAGAACACAAATAGCTTCTGGAGGGCCTTTTCTCTCCTCCATGAAGGGAGGCTTCAGGGATGGAACTACCCGGATGCGGAATGCCACTGCCCTGGGCCTAAAACCTGTAGAGCACTCTGTGGCTAACTGCATCGCTGTACTGGGTCCAGTGCCAAAGGTAACATTACAGGCTACTTTGCATCTTCCATGTGGTGGGACCAGGGTACAATTCTCCAAGGAACTGCTAAGGGGACACACATCCGGAAACTGGAATCATATTGCGACAGTGTTGTAAATGCAGCTAGGGGTGAAGGGATTTCTGTATGTGAAGAACCAAGCCTTTTCTTCAGTCATACAGTAATATCAGAATTACAAGCCAGAAACCTGCTGTCATTCATCCATCAGCTAAGGACACTAGCAAAGAATTGAGGATTGCTAGTTACAGTGAGGGTAAAAAGTATTTGATCCCCTGCTGATTTTGTACGTTTACCCACTGTCAAAGAAATGATTAGTCTATGATTTTAATGGTAGGTTTATTTTAACAGTGAGAGGCAGAATAATAACAAAAATATCCAGAAAAGTGAATAAAAAAAAAAAAAAATTAAGGTCTGCAGACTGGCTAGGCCAAACAAGGACCTTAATGTGCTTCTTCTTGAGCCACTCCTTTGTTGCCTTGGCCATGTGTGTTTTGGGTCATTGTCATGCTGGCATACCCACCCACGACCCATTGTTAATGCCTCGGCTGAGGGAAGGAGGTTCTCACAAAAGATTTGATAGTACATTACCCTTTACATCATCCCTTTGAGGCTCTGAAGTTGTCCTGTCCCCTCAGAAGAAAAACACCCCCAATGCATGAAGTTTCCACCTCCAAACACAGCGAGTTGAGTTGATGCCAAAGAGCTTGATTTTGGTCTCATCTGACCACAACACTCATCCAGTTCTCTTCTAAATCATTCAGATGTTCATTAGCAAACTTCATATGGGCCTGTAAATGTGCTTTCTTGAGCAGGGGGACCTTGCGGGCGCTACAAGATTGCAGTCATTCACGGTGTAGTGTTACCAATTGTTTTCTAGGTGACTATGGTCCCAGCTGCTAAGATTCTACCGTTTAGTTCTGGGCTGAAACATCTGATATCAGATGTTTTAGCATTTAAGAAATGTTTTTAGGTCAGTGAAGTTTTGTGTTGATTGCTCTTTAACTACAGATGTTGTGTTAGGTATTTTATTTGATATACGCCTTTAAATTGCTTGTATTGTGAGCATTTCAATTGTTGTGAACAAGCATGTTTCTTTTTGTGTGAAACATGTCAACTGATCATCATTGCAATATAGAAATTTCTACAGCATCTTTTGGATTCAAGTGTGCGATCAATCTTTTCTTTTTCTTCTTGACAAGCTACAGCAGTTTGTGTCCGGGACAAGAGATCATCTGGCAATCGGAGCAGATGGTCTGGTAGTTCCATGGAGCCAGTACTCCCTGGTTTATGCTTTCCCTCCGATCCCTCCTTGCACATTTGTTGCGCAGGATTTGGAGAGGGAGTTCCAGTCATTCTGGTGGCACCAGCCTGGCCCAGAAGGCCCTGGTTCCCAGAGATTATGAGACTGACAATAGACAGCCGATGGACGCTTCCACATTGCCCCCATCTACTGTCTCAAATACCTATATTCCACCCCAATTTACAGCCTCTAAATTTGACAGCATGGCTATTGAAGCCAGGTGTTGAAGGACCGTGGCATCTCAGGACCGGTGATATCTACCCTAGTGAATGCTAGAAAAGCTGTCAATGGGTAGTTTTAGCATAAGGTCTGGAAGACATATTGCTCGGCGTGAAGCCAAAAAATAGCCTCAGAAATACGTGATTGGGAGAAATCTCTCTTTTCTACAGTTGGCTGCGGAAATTAAATTGGCTTTGAGTACAATCAGAGGTCAAGTTTTGGCCCTATCAGTATTCTTCCAAAGGCCTTTAGCCTCCATTCACTGGTCCAAACCTTTATGTCGCTTGCTTCCCACCATTAGGTAACCTATGTGTCTTTGGGATTTGAACTTGGTGCCGTCTGTGTTACAGAAACAAACATTTGAGGCTATCAAGGAAATTCCATTAGACTTGCTGTCACGCAAGCTAGCCTTCCTGATGGCCAGCACCTCGGATAGAAAGGTGTTGGAGTTGGCAGCCCTTTCGTGCAGGGAACCATACTTTATCCTTCACCACAATAGGGTCATGTTACGACCTGTTCCATCCTTTTTGCCAAAACTGGTGGCGGCCTTTCATTTAAACCAAGACATTATTATGCCTTCTTTTTTCTCTCAGCCTTGTTCGGCAGAAGAGAAATGACTGCATTCTTTGGACGTTGTCCAGGCAGTCAATGTTTATTTGTCTAGATCTGTGGAGATCCAAGGATCAGACTCTTTTTGTTTTACCAAAAGGACCCAAGAAGGGGCAGGCAGCTTCCATTGCCAATTGGGTCCGTCAATTGGTCATTCAGGTCTATGGTCTGAAACGTAAAGCCCCCCCCCCCCCCACCCCTTAGGGTGAGAGCTCATTCTACCAGGGGTGTAGGAACCTCCTGGGCTTTTCGCCATCAGGTATCTGTGGCTCAGATTTGTAAGGCTGCTACCTGGTCTTCAGTGTATACGTTCACAAAATGTTATCAAGTGGATGTTTGAGCAGCCAAGGATTCAGCTTTTGGCCGCAGTGTACTGCGGGCTGCCGTATAAGGTCTAATGGCTATTGTTTGGCAGGATTTCTCCTTCCCCTCAAGGCTATTGCTTTGGGATGTCCCAGCAGGTAATGAATATTTGCCCAACTCTATGTCCCATGATGTATGAAAAAGAAAATAGGATTTTTTTTGTCATACTTACCTGTAAAATCATTTTCTTTGAGTACATCATGGGACACAGAGGTCCCTCCCCTCTTTTTGAGGATTCAGTGCTGGTTACAAAAGTACTTCCTGTATGGGGAAGGTTATATAGGGGGTAACTTCCTGTCTAAAGACCTTTGGTCTACCAGTGTCCATTTACCTGGAGATGAAGTATAACCAGCAGGTAACTAATATTAGCCTTACTCTGTGTCCCATGATGTACTCAAAGAAAAGGATTTTACAGGTAAGTGTGATGAAAAAATCCTATTTTATTTCCCTCATTGTATATGGGCTGTACTAACAACTATGTTTGCCAGTTTTCTCACCTAAAGGTGGATGAATTCAACACATGACAAAACAAACTTGAATTCCATGGAAAGGAAAAATGCTCCCTTGAAGTAGGGCAGCTCACATAAATGCAACGTGCTAAATTATAGATGCAAAGTGAAAATAAGCATGCGCTTCTGTTGGCTTACTAAATAGTGATCTCTGTGTATCACTTATGGTGTGATTGAACAATACGTCCTGCATCTGCTCATCATCTGCTTTAAAAATAGGGCTCATGGACATTGGTAATATTGTGTTAAACCAAAAATGGTTCTGACGTGCAAACCATTCTATATTTTTAGTTTAGTTATGGTGTCAAATCTGATATACAGGAAGTCCCGGAGTTACGAACACAATAGGGACTGTAGGGTTGTTCATAAGTTGAAGTTGTTCGTAAGTCACAACACTGCATTCATAAGTGTAAAGTCCACCTGTGCATGGATGTGGGATGTTCCAGGCACTTGTTATGTTATCTGGGGCTCGTCTGGCCATGCAGTACTGCAATATGGGATGTGCTCGGAAGTATCCAGGACCAGCGTGGAGCACAAGTGGGCGTTCATATGTGGGAGTCATTCGTAACTCAGTTGTTCATAACTCAGGAACTGCCTGTACAAGAAACACTCAGATTTGTAATTTTTTTTTTTTTGTACTCAGGCGACTTTTATAAAACATCCACATATATTCTGCCAGCATACCGACAACTGCAGAAATTCCTGTTTAGATGGAAAAGGAGAAAGAACAAACAATATTGCACTAAAGCAGATGAAAGAAGTGTAAGTTAGTACAGGCATACCCCACTTTTAAGTACACAATGGGGTTTATTTACTAAAGCTGGAAAGTGCAAAATCAGGCTCACTTCTACAATCGAAACCAATGAGCTTCTAACCCCAGCTTGTTCAATTGAGCTTTGGTAATAAAACTCGGAAGCTCATTGATTTCTATGCAGAAGGGAGCCTGATTTTGCACTTTACAGCTTTAGTAAATAAACCCCATTGTGTACTTAAAAGTGGGGTATGCCTGTAATAAGGAGAACACCTGCATGACAACATCCAGCAGTCTCTGACCACTGCTCAGTTCAAAGTTGACAAGGATTCTGACCACATACCAATATTTTTTTAAGCCTTTATTTACAAAAGCTCTAAAAACAAATATCCTTTGTTTGCAAACTTTTTTTTTTCTTTTTTTTTTATATGCATTAAAAAGGATCACACCGTTACAACACTGTAACTTATCTGGAAAGAAAGAAAAAAATCAAGTTATTACAAAGTATAAAGGTAAGTAGTTCTGAATGACAACTTTCCATGTATTGAACAGGGGTCAACAGTGTGTGGATAAAAACACACGTGATTTTGTAGGGAAATAATGCATCATTAACCCACTCGAAAAGAAAATCCAATAACAGCATTGAATGGGAGGGCCATGAAAGAGAATTTCACGTCTCTGACAATATAAAAAATATATATTGAAAAGATACTGTCAAAAGGAACGAAAGCATCAACAAGACCTGCAATGTTGATCAGTCGCCCTGGGGAGAGGTGAATGCTGGAACCTTTGAGGTTGTCTATTCACCTTCTTCCATAAGGCTAACAATAGACTGAGTAACATCATAGTCACTATAATCCATCAACACCTGGTATGCTGATCAATGCCCATCCACAAACAATCTTAGTTTTTTGTTGTTGCAACAAATAATTACAATTCTGTAACAATACAAAAGGTGTATTGTATTTTCCTCATCAAATCCACTGCAGTTAAAGTTTTGTTTTCACTTGCTGAACTGTTCGATTGTACATTTACTAAATATTTCTATCAGGCCATATAGTTTCCAGAGATTCATTTTGGAAATCCAAAATTAAGCTCTTAATAAATATAATTTCATAAAAATAAAAATGGTGACTGTAAACACTAATATTGGGATAAAAGTTGAGTGCTGAGATTCATAGGAGTGCAAGAAAAAAAAAATGGGAGGTTGGATTTTTTTTTTTGCTTGAGAAAGCTAGCAGCTTTACATTCAGCTGTCAACCTGAAGGCAGATTTGTTTCACGTTTTAGGTTTATATGCTAGTTCCTCATTTGCACTATACACATACATTTTAGAGCTTTTATTAATGCACCCAATTACGCCCCTGGGTTGGTGCAAAATTTGCTCCATAAGACTGGTAGAGAGGGTGCACAAAAAGCTGAAGATGTGAAAGCTGGTAAATTGACATCAAAAGATCAACAAGACCTGTAATGCTCTTTGGCAACCTTAAGAGCAAAAAGGTGGAACAATAGTCATCTGACATCATAGCACTTCAAGGCAGTGTAATGGAAGATGTTCAGACGGTTGCACCACCCCAACCCCAAGGGGCCAAGATTATCTCCTTCATAAATACTTCTGAAGAAACATCCTGGGTAGGCAGTGAGATAATGATGGCTATGGATCTAATGAAATTAAGCATCCATGCCGTTTAAGGGCTAGGTGGTTCTGTATGGGTACAAAAGAGGACAGGAAATACTGTAAATGCTGTTGAGAGATGAGTGAGTAGATGTCCAACCAATGTGACCAGAGATAAAACATGGAATAGAAAGGAATAGAACTTGGCAATGAAAAGTGCTAGCTGTCTTTTGGAGGTCATGATTGCTTGTTGGCTTCCTCTTCATAAGCATTCCCTGTGCCATTCTGAACATACGATGATCCAGATCCCAGGCCATACAAGTGACCACAATATTTTGCATCATCTATATGATCTTCAAAGAACATCTGGGAGGACAAAATTTTGGACAAAACAGTTTGATAAACAAGTCCAAAAAATTATTAAACTGCTATGTTAAAATATTATTGCTAATTGTTTTCGTTTTGACAGCCTAAATGTAGACATGAACCAAAAAACTAAAGATTTACCATGTTATAGGGAACATATAAAATATCAATTGTGCCCAGAGTGCTGTATAGAGATCAGAAGTTGGAACCCAGAGTGTTACTGGATGCATGTTTGACAACAATGAGGGGGTTTCTAGAACTAACTGTGGGGGGGCTGGGCTTTTGTGTTTACGGAGTCATAGCCAGCAAAGGCAAGAAGAAGAACCATATGACAACTGGATGTTTACTGGAGAAAAAAGTCCAACATGACCACACTAGAGTATTCATTCAAGAGATGCAAGTAACTGTAAATATAAGCTTAAAGACATCTATTACTACTGCTGTACACGGCTCAGGATTTCCCACAGAGCATGTTAAGTATTTTTATGGTGTTTGAAAAGGGCTGGTTCACATTAGCCTGCATGGTAAAACGCATGGTTTCACGGTGTGTGCAACCCTCAGTGTGATGTCTGGCAGGGAGTGGTGCAATGTTTCAGCAAATCAAATTGTTCACTTTTTTCTTGTTAACATTATTTGAGAACCACATGAAGTGAGACTTCATTCATGTCTCTGTACAGCAGTGTACATCCAGTGTGCTGAAGAAGAATGCATTTCTGCATTTTTATGCACTGCACCTCATGTCACACACCAGTGTTGTGGTGTGAACGGAGCAGATAGTAAACAATTGTTTTCCATGTGCCCTAGCAGTGACCTGCCGTGATCCACTGCAGAAAAATGCTAGTGTAAAGCCCCGAACACAGGGGCCAAATGCCAGTCAGGATCGGCCTGGCTGACATTCGGCCTGTGTGTAATGTAGCAGGGCCAGCTTCTGTCAAAGGGGTATGACCGAAAAAGGTCTGCCGACTGGGTCCCGATCAGCGCTCTCAGTCCTCAGCCAATGGCTGAGAGTGCTGACCAGAGTGTTCTGGCAGGGGGAGATCAGCAGGGGAGATCGACGTACTAACATTGGATTGTTAGTACAGCAGCTCCAAACTAAGTTGTATGTTTTTTTTTCGTTCAGCCTGCTAGTTTGCAAAAAAAAAAAAAACTAGCAGTGTGTACTAGGCTTAAAAGAGAAGTATGTTTTTTTATTTATTTTTTTGTAGATTCATACCTACCTAGGTGGATGCAGCATCAGATCGATGCTGCATCTGTCCCCCGCCGCCTCTTCACTGAGAACCGAGCCACCGAACATCGCCGATGGATCGGTTCTCTCTCCTCCCTGAGCGGAGAGCTGCTGTCAATCAGCAGCTCTCCTGCTCTGCTCCTCCATGTTCACTGGAGTGTTGAGCTGTGGAGGGGTGGGGAGCGGCCGTCTCAGTGTCTAGCTGAAGGGCTGAGACTGCCATCAGTCCAGGCAGCTGGTGGATCCAGATTTCCTAAGTCGGGGATGAGGCACTGCGTGGACCAATTCCAGTGACGTCAACGGAGAGCGGACTTCAGACTGCTCTCCCCTGAACACGGGTCACAGGAGTGCAAAATTAATTACATTACTGTGACCCATAGGAGAAGCCCAGCCAAACGAATCCAGGCTGGACTTCTCCTTTAAATAAGCCCTGTGTGAACAAGGGCATCTGCTTATTTGTATGCAAGATTGCATCATGCTGGGGCTTTTCATCTTCTGCTGCATCTCATTTGACTGATTACCTTTAATTTTGCTGCACCTGGCCTGATTTTGACTCAAAATATTGACTAGTCTTCCTCCAGCTTTTGACTGCTTCTGCACATTTGCAGGGCATTAACACAATTCACTTTCATGGCTCATCACAACGCACAGTGGTGCTTTATAATGTGGTGTTGTGCACTATAATACGTATGTGCTGGCAAAGTGTGTTTGGGGGCCATAATAATGAATGACCCCCCATTGTGTGCATTCCTGCTGTGCAAAGGTGTGAACCCAGCCATAATGCTGTTCTACTTTAAAGTAATATTCTATATTATTATAAAGTAATAGTTCTGTATATTAAATCTCAGCATTGCGTGCATTTAAAATCTGCTAGATGGTAGTCATGCTATTTAAAAGGAACAGGGATGGAAATTAATTAAATGTTGACAGCATGGGCGTCCGCAGAAATTTTTTCGGGGGAGGGGGGATTATTTTAGGGTCACCCATGCACGTCCCCTTTTCGGCAATGTCATTATCATGGTCAGAGACTACAGACGTAGTACAGTCCATAGGATAAGTAATGGATAATGGCCAACAGGCCCTCTTACCAGACCCAGTAAAACTACAGCAGTGATCCCTGGGGCTGACTCTGTAGTATTAGCATGTCTGTACCCTGGTAGTGGCTCAGTGTTTCGCTCTCTGGTGGCGATGGGCAGCCTGGCGCTCTCTGGTGGCGATGGGCAGCCTGGCGCTCTCTGGTGGCGATGGGCAGCCTGGCGCTCTCTGGTGGCGATGGGCAGCCTGGCGCTCTCTCTGGCTTCCGCCCAGCACACTCCTTATTCTTTGTCCTGTAGCGCTCTATCCCTCAGCTTTTTTCCAGGCTGCAGTCTCTCAATCTCTCTCTTGATTGAGCTGTAGCCTCCTCCCTGTGGGAAATGGGGCCACCAATCTTTGGGACTACGTGTCCCATGATGCTCTCCTCTCCTAGTCTCCTTTGATTGGCCCTCAGTTATGGCCAATAGGGAAAGAACGGAGTGGGCAGAAAGCTGGGCGGGGAACCTGGTGAGAGCTGCCATCTCTTCTCCCTGACAGGAAAAAGGGGGGGGCAAGCGGGGGAAACCTGTGACAGCCCACAGCTCGCTTTTTGTCACAGTGCTGCCAAGTTCTCTGCTGGACTGAGAAGGGAAAAGAAGTCACACTACACTGATGGGGGGCTTGGCAGCACCTTGATGGTGTCACCCAACTGGTGGGTGGCAACCAGGTGCGGGCTGCCTGCACCCCAATATCGACGCAACTGTGCTGAATTTAAGATCCGATCCCTTATTCTTATTACGGGGGGGGGGGGGGGGGGGGCACTTGACCCCCCTTGCCCCTACCTGCGGACACCCATGGTTGAAAGTATGGCCTTTTCATAAATATTCTGTAGTCTTCAGCAGAATAGTTATTTGCTTGTAATTGCTATTGTTTTACTTCTAATATACTTTGCCCTGTTTTTTCTGAAAGAGAAAACACAGAGGATTGTCTAAATTATTTGAGTCAATGGTAAAGAAAGAAATTGTCTACTTCTTGTCGGTCAATGACTGGGTCACTAAAGCAATGAATTACAGCACTTTATGTTGGACCTGAAATTCTCTAGAAAGGCAGAAGTCTCACCAGCTGGTAATTTGCAGTTTAAACATGGGTACACAGTCAGTTTTTTTTTTTTTTTTTGCTTGAACGGTAAAAAACTGATTGATTTCTGTATCCACACAAGCAATGCTCAACAGCTGGGGCTCTTCACTGTCAGAATACACTAATCAGCACAGCAGCCAATTGGCTGCAAACCGCTGATCGAGCAAGGTGCTTCCGCAGCCCTGTTCAACAAAAGCCAATCCAACATTCAGCTTATGTCAAACTGGGAGGGTGACACACAGTTTGGGCCCATCCGATCCATTCTGAATTATAATCTGTGTACCCAGCTGAAGAAAGAGTAGAACAGTATTTGCAAACAGGCAGCATCTTACAGAAAATCAGCCAGCAAAGGGGCTGGGAAAACTGGACTAAGGGTGGAGGTTTCTTTTAATAAATTCAGTCAAGCCGTAATAATCACTGAACACTGTAAAGCTTTTTAAAGTTTTTTTTCCCCCCCAATCTATTCACTATGTGTGTCTTACTTCTCTCATTTTGAAGAAGGCCATTCCTGTCAGTAAAGAGTCTGAGCCTGCTTGGTGCTGAGGTCCTATCCGCTCCAGCTCCAGCTGTTCAGCCACTTCTTGCAGTCCACCCTGATGAAGAGAACACAGTTCTGTAGAACCATCATGTTTTTTTTACTGCTACATAAAATGTAATCACTAGCTCAGTTTTTTCCACTCTCTTTGACCATGCCAACAAAAAGGAAAACCGTCCAAGGCTATAGAAAAACATATAGAGCTTGAAAAACAATGGGCTGGATATCGGAGCTGACACATGATGAGAAATATACACACGTTTCAGAATATCAGAACTACAAACCCGTGAAGCTCCACCTATGCAGAAGTTAGCTGCTGTGCAACTCTTAAAGTGTTACTAAATCCACAACATTAAAATCTGTCTGTATATGCAGTAAAGCAAGGTTGTTTTACTCACTGTAGAACCTAAGGGGTTAATCATCTGTATTGTGTAAAAAGGCTGTTTGATTCGGTATGCACAGATCCTCTCCTTCTTGCATTGTCTCCAAAACATGTACAGATAAGACAGCATTACTGGAGTCAGGCTGCACATCTCCAGTTGTGTGTCCTTTGCTAGAGTTTTTATTTTTTGTCAACGGGAGAGTGCACAGGGCCAATAAGCAACGCCCAGAGGGTCAGGGGTCCTGCAGCCTCATAGGAAAGTCAGAGGAGAATAAAATTCCTCCTACAAGCTATAACCGGGCACTCATAGAAGTCACAAAACTGCTATATACTGCTAATGAGAAAAGGTATTTAGCAGTTTATAGTTACTAAAATGATTGCATTTCCTTGTTCTGCGCTAGACAAGATATAGCGATTGCAGGGTCCTTGGTTTAGTAGCACTTTAATTCATGTGAGCAGCAGTGCAGGAACAAATGAGCAACAAAACTCTAGATGGCAACACACTGTATTTTAAAGGCAATAAAACATTTACTTTGAAGACATTTTCCCTCTGTTGGAACATTGGACCCGTAAATCATGCTGCAATGCAGAAGTGTTCATCTTCCTCTGACCAGGGCATTCCATCTACAGCAGTGCCTGTTTATGTAGCAGTGTAGCTTCAAATCAGATGTGTACTTTTCTCATGCGGAAGAGGTCACTTGACTGGACTGTAGAGCAGATTTATTAATCACCCAGTTGTGGACATTTGATATCCGGAAGGGAGAAGAGACCTTCAGAAGAAGGTTGTCTAGATTAGCCTGTGACTTGGAGGAGTTCCGAGAGGGGCATGCATAGGTGCCAAGACCTTTGTGAACACTTATGGAGCAGAGGGTAGGCCAAAAGGCAGTGCAACAAACTGGAGGTGGTTGTCTGTCAGTGCGAAGTGTAGAAAGCACACAACAAGAAGATAGACATCTTGGGTGTCCATATATGCCATGTATTCCCCCTGTCCCAGAGAAGGAGAAATGTTCATCGCCTTCACACACTACCATAGGGTTAGAGGGGAGGCCCCAGGGGGCACATCCTATAAAGCTTTGCCAGTGCCCAATGACCTGATAGTACATACCTACAACCCATGGTTTATGCATATTCTGCCTGTGTCCTGTACTTTACAATTAGGTTACTACTTTTTCCTATTTAAAGTGGTTCTAAAGGCAGAAGTTGTTTTTTTTTTTTGTTTTTTGTTTTTAATCTTAATGCACTCTATGCATTAAGATAAAAAACCTTCTGTGTACAGCAGCCCGCCTAATAATTACCTAAATCCCATCTTGATCCAGCGATGTTGCGCAACAGACTTGCATGTCCGGGACTCTCCCTTCTGATTGGCAGAGAAACCCATCGGGCACCATTGGCTCCCGCTGCTCTCAGTCAATTAAAATCATTGACTCAACATCCAACATGATTTAAATGTTTTCAGATGCTTAAAGTGGTTCTAAAGGCTCAAGGTTTTTTTAACTTCATGGATTCTATCCATGAAGGTAAAAACCTTCTCTCTGCAGCAGCATCTCCCCAATACTTACCCGAGCCCGGTTTTTCTACAGCGCTCTGCACAAGAACCTCGGTTCTCCGGGAACTCTCCCTCCTCACTGGCTGAGAGAGCAGCAGAAGCAATTGGCTTTTGCTACTGTCAATCACAGACAGTGAGCCAATTAGGAGAGCCGGGGTTTCGTGTCTGAATGCACACAGAGCAGCGGCTTGGATTGGGTGTCCTCATAGCAAGTTGCTTGCTGTGAGGACACTCAGCCGAAAGAAGGGGCCAGGAGCGCCGGTGAGGGGCCTGAGAAGAGGAGGATCTGGGCTGCTCAGTGCAAAATCATTGCACAGAGCAGGCAAGTATAAAAAATGTTTCTTTAATAAACACAAGACTTTAGTATCACTTGAACCCCCATATTAAAATTGTAATTTACCTTAAACAGCTATAATTGCAGTAACTCCTCCCATTAAAGTGGTGCGCTAGCCCCCCCATGGAAAAATTTAAGTCAGCAGCTACACATGTTGTAACCACTGACTTTTAATATTCAGACATTTACCTGCCCTGGAATCCAGCGGTGTTGGCACCCCAGTTTCCATCGGCTCACGGGTACTGCCACCGCCATAGCCTGTAGGGGAAACTGGCAGTGAAGCCTTGCAGCTTCACAGCCAATTCCCTACTGCGCATGCACGCAGCGTGCTGCACTTTCTGAAAGGCCTGGCTGTGGGCCGAACCTCTGATGGACCTCGACGCGGCGAGATCCGGCGGAAGTTGGGATGGGTACCTGTCAATAAAAAGGTACCCGCTCCCCCCCTCTTCCCTGAAAGGTGGCAAATTTGGCACTGGAGGACAGATAACAAGAGCTTCCCCTTTTGGAAAACAGATAAGGGGAGCTGCCACTTTTGGTGGAACGCCACTTTAAATGTTATTTTCCTGCTGATTTTTTTTATAACAATTAATATTTAAAAAGTTTTTTTTCTCATTTAGTGCTTTAATGTTTTTAGTGTTGCATTAAAACAGCACAACAATTTAAAAAAATAAACCTTTATTTGTAATCATGACAATTTTAGTATCATTCTAAACAGGACAAATGATAGGATACAATTTATACATTTAATTTAAGAAAGCACTGAACAAAAAAAAAAAAGATAAAAAAAGTTGATTTTTTTTGTATATTGTATATTTTGTATATACTGTATATTGAAAAAATAAAATCCTTTCTGAGATCTGCTGTTAAAGAGGTTGTAAAGTCACATAACGCAATTACTCATGTGTGTTTTATATTATAATCCTAAAATACTTTTTTTGCAAAGCTCCTGTGCAGTCACACAATCAGCCTCTGCTCTGCTTCCTCGATCTAAGAATAGCAGGAGGGGGCTGAGATTCCCCAATAATGTCAGGCAGCCAGCAGAGGGAGATCATGTGACCACAAAGAGGAGCTGTGCAAAAAGGTATTTAGGATCATAAAAAAAAAACCAAAAAACTGACATACTGCACTGAATATTTTGCTAAAACAGAGAGGATACAAGTAATTATGTTAGAATAAAGGCAGGAGGAAAGGGGCGGGGAGGAGATCGGCACTGCAGACACAGACTGGAGCTGACAGGCAAGGAGGGAGGGGGGGAGAGGCACTCAGAACACTGCAGGATGACAGAGGCGCGTCACCGAACCACAGTATCATGGATCAGCAGCCATGATTACTATGGTCAGCAGACGCCGGGGGGACGGGGACACAGGAACAGGTAGGATCAACCAGGTTTTTTTAGCTATAGAAAAAAAGGGGGACAAATTACACTGCAACAGCACTATGCTACTGATCATGCTTTAAAGGAACAGGAACATGTTTTTTGTTTTTTAGGGTTACAACCACTTTAAGTAATGAACAAATTCTTGATGAATCAATAAGTCAATGAAAAATTGCTCCGGTCCATAGGGGCGCTTAAGTGTTGGTGAGGTTTGCATTGTAGTATCTTTCGTTTCTTTCCCTTCTCAGACATACAACACACAGTTTGGGGTACAGCTGGCATTTTCTAGTACTTCTAAGTAGTATTTCAACTGAGATTTTTTATTAATTTAAATGCCTGTAAAAAGACAGATTCATATCTCTTGGGTTTCACTTGCGTATACTACATACCTTTAAGTTTTTGCAGCTTTTCATGAGATATTTGACATCGTATATCACTGGAAAAAATAGCCGAAGAATTTCAAAGAAGTCCTGCTCAACCTCAGGCAAGTTTGAATTAGTCAGTATCTTTATTAGATAGCCAAAATCATAGCCACTGTAATAAAAATGACAGAACAAAAATGAAAGATTACAATCGGCAGTTCTGAAACAGAAAAGATTCACTGTGCATATCATATTTGTGATACATTTCAGAAACACTGTACTGTTTATACAATATGTGGAACTCTACCCAAAGTGCCATTTGGATTCTGTATGGTCACATGTAAGCAAGAAAAAAGGTAAAATGCACATGGCCCGATTAGGGACCATCAGTGAAAAGTAGTCCTGTAGTGATGTAGCAGCTGTCTCTTGGAACCGCAGAAAGGGACCCAGCATCCAAAGTTATTTGATTTTTTTCAGATGCTTAAAGTGGTTTTGAAGGCTCCTTTTTTTTTTACCTTTATGGATTCGATACATGAAAGGTAAAAAAGCTCTGTGCAGCAGCTCCCCCTCCCCCCTAATATTTAACGGGGCTGATCTTTCTAAAGCGCTGTGCATGCCCCCATTACAAGCTGCTTGCTGTGGGGACACTCGGCAGGAGGGAGGGGCCAGGAGAGCAGGCAAGTGACCCGAGAAGAAGAGGATCTGGGCTTCTCTGTGCAAAACCACTGCACACCGCAGGTAAGTATGACATGTTTGGTATTTTAATGTAAAAAAATCCAAAGCTTTAATATACCTTTAGAATTTTTGGGCTGGCAGCGCTTATAAACAGAGTAAAAGGTGGAGGTGCAGGCGACGGGACAGGTACATATTGCACTGTATCTCTCCCTTTACAGCTTAAAAAATAAAATAATGCCAACCTGAACTGATCTAATTAGCATTTCCACTTCTGACCAAATCCCACATCTAGTCCAAAATCAAAATTATGGCATCACCACTGATTGTCCATATAGCTGAAACAAATAACTGGGAAATGTATCTGGCAAATTTGTTAGTCCATGTGGGCAACAATGCAAATTACTGTGTGGAAATGTCACAGTAAGGATGTAATAAGCCTGGCGATTTGTGCAATTGGTCATTATTAACCACCTCCCACCCGCCGTTATTTTACTATAGGGCGGGTGGTATCCCCTCTAGTGCTGGGCCGATGTCACATGTTGTAGCCCAGTCTCACTGTGATGGCACGCAGCACGGTGATTGTGGTAGGCCATGTTCCTAGGACACAGCGTGACCCCGATCTCTGTAAAGAGATCACGTGGCTCTTTATCCATGTGATCGGCTGTGTCCAGTCACATATAAATGCAGAAAAGCCGTTTATCGGCTCACCTCGCCTCACACTGACTGAGTGTGAAGCAAGGTGAGCCGATCAGCGGCATCACCTCGTAGGAGAGACCTGTACAGGTAATCCGTGGCCTGATTATCAGTGCAGCCCATCAGTGACACCAATCAGTGCCTATCAGTGATGCCTTAAAGTGCCCATCAGTGCTACATCAGAGAAGGAGAAAAAGTACCTACTTAAAAAATGTACTGACAGACACGATGAAAAAAATTTTTTATCACATTTTTGTAAAAAAGGTGATTAAATATCACCAAAAGAAAGCTTTATTTGGATGAAAATATTTGTGTGAGAAAAAATGATAAAAATGTAATTTGGGTAAAGCATTGCATGACCGCGCAGTTGTCAAACTTGGACAGCGCTAAAAGCTGAATATTGGCCTCGGCAGGAAGGGGGTGAAAGTGCCCGGTATTGAAGCAGTTAAAGAAAAGGTACTATGTGCAAAGTGCCATTAGCCACTATAAATAAATTATCTTTCATTGCTATTCCTCGTTTTATATTAATGAAAGCTAAAAATGTGCCTGTAGGATGCAAGTCAAATCATATAATTGGTTTTAACACTAGAAAGGGATTTTCTAATAAAACAGGAAGGCCCTTCCCTGCAAGTCCAGTGGATTCTCAGGAATGGAGTCACCCATTACAGATTTCCACTGCAACATCACCTGCTCATTAAGCCCCCGTTCACACCTATGCGAATTAGATGTGCGTTTCCCAGCATCTAATTCGCATAGTAGGAGAATGCGACTGGCTCCCTATGGAGCCGGTTCACATATCTCTAGGGCGGCTGCGGAGCGTACGTCTTTGGGTCTGTTTCAGGGCCGAATTCAGGCATAGAATTGGCCCTGATTCGTCCCTGAAACGGGGAACAGGGACGCACAGCGCTCCTGTGCATTCCGCAGCGGGTTATAGTGTGAACCCGGCTAAATCTGAAATTATGGGTAGCTTTACAAGAACGTATTTTTGCATGGGAATTTTTGCATCTTTTAAAGTTAGTCTGCAACACCTTTCAAGCAATAGCAGGATAAAGAGCCTCACTGTTCGGCTATGACACTGAGGGTAGGGGAGGGTTTGGGGGGCAGAGAAGTAACTTAATTTCAAATTACAGCTTGAGCCATAGAACTCTGTAAATAGCAGGCTTTGTTTCAATGGAGCAGATACGTATAGCCTGGAATAAATGGAAAAAGGAGTGCAACCTAAAACATGAGAATAAACTAGTTTTATGTCCTGTGCCCAATAAATTCCTCCATATAGTGTTTATTCACCAACTCATTACCTGCACGGCATGCACTGTGTAGTCCAAAGTCACATGGTATTAGTGTACAAGTGTAATCAGAAGGATTATAGACTTTTGATATTGTAATTTGTCTGATGATCCAGATTAATACAGGGTGATACAAATCAAATCTATTAACACTCAAATAAGAAAAGTAGCTGGAAAGAAAGATGCTTGTAACCAACCCCGCTGGAGCAGGCAGCACCAATCAGTGGATGCTAAAATTATCAGAAAATATTGAGACTTCATAGAAAGTCTCTACAGTTGTCATAAGAACACCTTTGTACAAGAGAAGCTGCTTGTTCTTCATGAGGATTACAAGATTACTGTCTAAATTCTCTTTATCCATTTCCTGTTCTTAGCCATGGCACAGCTACTCCGTTTATTAACTTTCTCACTGCTGAGGCTGGAAAGTCATGAACAGATTATCAAGAATCACATGAGACATGAATCCAATGTTCTGTACTGCTGTCACACAGCTGAAAGTCACATCTTTCACAAGGGCATTAAACAGGCACAAGAAATAAGGTCATTGCCAAGGCAAAACAGTTTTGTCATAAATTAGGGAATAAAATAGGATTATTTGAAGATCTGGGGACAAATGAAGACCATAGATAGATGTCTCTTTCAGAAACATCTGTACATCCTCAGTCACACCACTTCCGAATCTTATGCTATCTGCACAATGATAACAAGTAGCGCATGTGCAATCGATGTCTCTGCTTCTTCTCTTGAGAGGTGGGAATGTTGGCCAGGTCACTAACCTATAAAATGACATTAAATAGTTTTTTGCAGGCTGAGAATGTTGGGCCTGAATAAAGGAGGGGTTTTCAATCCCACCATATCACTTCCCACTGCTTCTCCCCATTTTCTGACATTCTGATGCAGAATCGCCAGCCAAATACAGAAAGTTAGAAGCCGACTGCCTTTTCGATCATCTGATATTTTTCAATATTTGCACCGTTTTAAACATGAGAAAATTTGTGGGAATTGGAGGTGTGCTGGATATGTTTTCTCAGATTTTGCCAGGCTTACATTTTACACTTTAACCCTTTCATGACTAAGCCCATTTCCGACATTTGGGGTTTACAAGTTAAAATCCATATTTTTTGCTAGAAAATTAATTAGAACCCCCAAACATTATACATATTTTTTTAGCAGAGAATCTAGAGAATAAAATTATGATTGTTGCAATATTTTATATCACACGATATTTGTGCAGCGGTGTTTTAAAAACACAACTTAACCACTTGCCGACCAGCGCACGACGATGTACGTCGACAGAATGGCACGGGCAGGCAAATGGGCGTACATGTACGTCCCGCACTGGTCAGGACCCCCGTGAGTCCGGTCGCGGGACCTGCGGACTCGATCGCCGCGGGCATCCCCGCCATCGTCTCACGGAGCGGCCGAATGGAGAAGTGCCGTTGTAAACAACATTTCTCCATTCTGCCTAGCAACTAGTGACGCTGATCTCTGCTCCATGTGATTGGAGCAGAGATCAGTGTTCACTAAATGAAAGCCCAACCCCCCCACAGTTAGTAACACGCCCCTAGGAACACTTAACCCCTAGACTGCCACCCACTGGTTAACCCCTTCACTGCCAGTGTCATTTACACAGGAATCACTGCATTTATATAGCAGTGATTACTGTATAAATGACAATGGTCCCAAAAATGTGTCAAAAATGTCCGATGGGTCCCTCACAATGTCGCAGTCACAATAAAAATCGCTGATCGCCGCCATTACTAGTAAAAAAAAAAAAAATTTATTAATAAAAATGCTATAAAACTATTCCTATTTTTTAAACGCTATAACTTTTGCGCAAACCAATCAATAATCGCTTATTGCGATTTTTTTTACCAAGAATATGTAGAAGAATATGTATCGGCCTAAACTGAGGGAAAAAAATGTTTTTTTATATATTTTTGGGGGATATTTATTATAAACAAAAAAGTAAAAAAAAATGCATTTTTTTCAAAATTGTCGCTCTATTTTTGTTTATAGCGCAAAAAATAAAAACCGCAGGGGTGATCAAATACCACCAAAAGAAAGCTCTATTTGTGGGAAAAAAAGGACGTCAATTTTGTTTGGGAGCCATGTCGCACGACTGCGCAATTGTCAGTTAAAACGACGCAGTGCCGAATCGCAAAAAGTGGTCTGGTCTTTGACCAGCAAATTGGTCTGGTCTGAAAGTGGTTAAAAAAAAAAAACAGTAAAGTTAGCCAATTTTTTTTATATAATGTGAAAGAGGATGTTACGCCAAGTAAATAGATACCAAACATGTCACGCTTTATAATTGCACGCACTCGTGGAATGGCAAAAAACTACGGTACCTAAAAATCTCCATGGGCAACGCTTTCAATTTTGTTTATGGTTACCAGGTTAGAGTTACAGAGGAGGTCTAGTGCTAGAATTATTGCTCTCGCTCGGACGATCGCGGTGATACCTCACAGGTGTGATTTGAACATTGTTTACATATGAGGGCGCGACTTCCATATCCGTTTCCCTTGCTACACGAGCTGGCAGGGACGGGGGTGCTTTAAAAAAAAAATGTTTTCCTTATTTATTTTTATATTAATAAATTGTGTTTAAAAAAAAAGAATGCTTTGATCACTTTTATTGCTGTCACAAGGAATATAAACATCCCTTATGAAAGTAATAGGTGGTGACAGGTACTCTTTATGGGGTAAAAGACCCCAAATCCCTCCTTTGCATTTCAAAGTATTTAGATTGCCATTTTCGGCGATTCTGAATACTGTATACTTTTTTTTAAAACTGCGCCATTGGCAGCCAAGTAAACAGGAAGTGACATCACGTCTGTTTTTACAATCAGGAGACTGGAACTAAGCTGTTTCCGTCTTCGTTCCAGTCTGTGGCTAGCTGCTGGAAGTGGCGGTTTGTGAATCGGGTCTCCTGGTGGGACGGGAGGGCCTGCTCAGAGCGGCGGGAGGTGGGGGGCGTCCACTCCCGCTCCTCTGGGATAACAGCCAAGCATCTTTTAGCCACATTGGTTGTTATCTCTGGAAAGCCAAACAGCGGGTCTAAAAAACGGTACCGGGATGATGCTTGAGGCTGCGGGCATCATCCCGGTATAACCCCCGAAAGCCGAGGCCGCACATCTGTGTACGCTCAGCGGGAAGGGGATTATGAACAAGACATAGCTCTAAGAACAGTGTATCCAGATTTTCCATTTAATGCTAAATGTAATTCTACAGTAAAGGTAACCAAGGGTTTTCCTAGCTGGCACATAAATGTTTTTTTTTTTTTTTTGCTTTTTTTTTTACTTCCTGGAGGGAAGGTGAGAAAAAAGGAGAAAGAAACCAAAGAAAAAAAAAAAAAACATGGAAAAAGAATGGGACATGAGGGACTACCCAGGGAAAATATCAGGCTGAAAATGCAGCCCAAATAATGGATGAGAAAGCTTTTATTTACCATTACCCAGGTAAGCTTGGACTACTTCTGGACAATTTCAACATTCTTACTATGGATATTTTGGCTGCCATAAGGTAAATGTGATTAGTTTTTAAGATGTTGAAAAGTAGATGTCATCAGAAGATTTAAAGTAGAACTATAGGCAAAACCTTTTTTTTCCATTTTGTATAGAGCAAGGGAGGTTTGTAAGCCGTCAGATTTTTTTTCACCATCTGTGTCCTATTGTGGAGATTTCTCTTTACTTCCTGTCCCATAGCCAAACAGGAAGCAAGAGGAAATCCCTGCAAATTAAGGGTATCCCTTGGGGACCCCCAGGTCACTAGAACTAGTGTCCCCATTGGTAGATTTCCCCTCTACTACTTTTCTGGGGACAACCCAAAACTTGGTATTTTCTTTTAGTTTCAATGATAATGGTAAAACAGGACAAATGGAGAAGGTGAATCTCCCCAGGGGGCATGGACAGCAATAAAATCTGACAAGTGTTCTAATCCCTCTCCACTCTATCCAAAACTAAAGAAGACGTTTTGCCTTAAGTTATACTTTCATTGAGTCACCAAATTTTCAAGGATAGTTTTCTGTATCCAAAACCTAGAGACTTTCGGTAAGATCCACCATACATACTTGGTTTCCATCTGTCAACATCTTCCTAATACAAAGGACAGAAGCCTCTTGAACTGAAATATGCTCGTCTGCAGGGGACCATGTATCATCTCAACAAGGTGTTAAAGCTAGCCTCTGATAATAATATTGTTTTTTTTGAGATTTCAGATAAGAAACCTTTGGCCAATTCACCAAATCCAATGATACATCAAGGACCCATTGTCTTTTGTACAGTAGCTTAGATGTGGGGGGTACTGGGAGAGATTTGTAAATGAAGGATATACAGCGCTTATGTTAATATTAGTGAATTTGAAATTATGTGATAAATCTGGAAAAGACAGATCATTTCTGTAAGGAATTTGGATAAATGAAATACTTTACAAAAAGAGTGCAGCCATGAGGAGCTCTCCGCCCACACGGCTGCGTTATTCATTCATTGAGTTCTGTGAATAAATAGACTGCAAGTACCAATAGCCTTTGGGACTGATGGAACTGGTGACCATCCTCACAGTTCATTAAATCTTCTTGAACCTGTAACTGTGTGCCTGTATTGGAGGTACGGGCAGACAGCTACACTGACAGTCTGCAAGATTCTGACATTCCACCCATAATTTTCTGATCGCAGGTACAATACTTTACACATGCACAAAAAAAAAGAGAAAAAAACACTGTTTTAAATCAGCAAAAAGTTATTTTGAACTTTAAACTGGAGATGTTACGTCAAGTATATTCCTTTTGAGCATATAAGAAGTCTTAAATATGCATGAGACCAGTATTAAACCACCAGGTCTGGAATAATAGGCTGATTTACTTACTTTGCGCTAAAAGGTGCAGGCATGTACCTAAATGGATTGTAGGAGGAATTTATTTTTTAAATAATATCTTTATACTTACCTGCGCTGTGCAATAAAATTGCACAGAGCGTACCCAAAACTCTTCTTCTTGGGTCCCACAAAAGTGCTTCTGGCTCCTCCTCCATGCCCATGGGAAGCCGCTTCTCATGGGGGGGCACTCATGCGTGCTTGCTCCCGAGCCCCACTGCTGCATCCATTGACAAAGACAGTTGGGACTCAGCCCCGTCCACCTTCGACACTGGCTTTGATTGACAGCACTGGGAGCCAATGGTTCCCAGTGCCCCAGCAAAGCTAGTAAGAGCGGAAGTGAGGGGAGAGAAGAGCTGCAGACATGGCCAGCACTGGGTCGAATGAGGGCTCAGGTAAGTATAGGAGGATATTTCAGAAAAAAAAAGAAGGATGCCCCAAAGGGTCAAATAGTGATATGAGGAGGGACAAAGTATAGGGAATGAAACTTCATGGGCAATTATAACATTAAAATCAGCTGGACTGGAAATTATTGGGCTTTTGGGATAACCAATAGAAATGAAATATATTTGTTTTGTTTATTTTAGCAATACTTGCAGCTGTTGGGAATTTTCACCTAGCTAACTAATATACCAACAGTTAGGGAAGCAACATTTTTCTGCCTTCTTTTAGTGAACATGCTGGGCTTAGTGTAATTAAAGTGAAAGTCTTTCACAATGAAGTATAGCGTGTTGGAACCCCCCCCCCCCCCCCCCAGGGAGACTAAACTGTGCCAAAACATGGCATCTATACGCTGGGTAGTAAACTCCAAAGATAGACTGACCAGCCCACCAGATTCCACAAGAAGTAGTAACATGAGCATTTAGGACAATGGGGGGAAAAGAAAATGACATTATGGCGCATGTCGTCACCAGAATTAACTGAGCAGTTTTTGTTTCTTGATACATCCATAAACATAGTCAGATTTACTGTTTGGTCCTGGCAGTAAAGCCATAATTTTCCAAATTCCTTTCATAGGGTGACATTATTCACTGCAACCTTGTCACCCTGTGGTCAGAGTAGTCTTAGATAGCCATGTGGTTATAGACAACAAATTAAAGCTTAATTCTTACAAATACTTTTTAGACATATACAGCAAATATTTTTTTGCCATTTGAAAAAAAAAAAAAAAGGGTTAAACCAAAAACTGACCGGTGAAAGCACCTCCAACAGTATTGTATGGTCTGTCTAATATTGCAACTTTCACTTTGAAGGTATTTACCACATATAGTTAGTTAACAGCATATTTTTAGCTGTAGTAGGCCCTTAATTTTACCCTGTAAGTCACAGTGATCCCTAGCCCTGGTTCACACCAGTGCAGCTTTGAAGTCGTGCTACCTCCACGCAATTTCAAAGCCGATGATAAGTGCAATTTGGATCTCCGATTTCATTACGGCTTGTGACTTCATTTTACACAAAAGTCAATGCAATGAGCAATGAAAGCACAGATAAGTCATGCAGGGACCTTTTTCAAAGTACCTGCGACTTGAATTGCAATGATTTGAACGGTTCCTTGCTGAAAATGGGGTACGATTTTGAACTGTCAAACCGCATGACAAATCGCATTGGTGTGAACTAGGGCAGGGCAGAGTAACAGGTTCATTTTAATACCCCTCCCCAGCTGCTCACTCTCACCTTTCCTTTGTCCTGTGCAAATACCCAGTTGCTACTGCTGAAGTTCCCACATGGCTTAGAACTCTGGCAGCTCCCATATGACAGCGCTAGACCAATCTCCAAGCAACACTGTTGTCACATGGATCAAATTCACTTGCTCCTTCATACCTGCAGGTACTGGCTATTTTCTTTGCTCCCTATGACTGAATAGAGATGTGGGGGAGATAAAGGAAAAAGAAGTATGCTGCTGGGGAAGTGGACATTAAAACAGGTTTGTCTTCAAGAGAAAAAAGAAAAAAAAAATATATATACACTTTTAAAAGGAGAAGCTGGCTAACCCACTAAATATAACCTATATATATTTGTATAGTTTAATTACAACAGTAATGCAAATAAGCATTCCAGTTTTTAACAGCCTAAACGATGCGTCAGTACCATATTATTCTATTATGATGGACAAAGATATAGGGACATCTAAGCAGTAAGTCTTCATGTAGAAGGTCTGTTCTGAAAACTGACCAAAGGTCATGACTGACTGGCATATAGTGAGGGATAAAAGTGTTTGATCCCCTGCTGATTTTGTACATTTGCCCACTGACAAAGAAATGATCAGTCTATAATTTTAATGGTAGGTTTATTTTAACAGTGAGAGAACAAAAATATTCTGAAAAACGCACTTCAAAAAAGTTCTAAATTGATTTGCATTTTAATGAGTGAAATAAGTATTTGACCCCTTCACAAAACACGAGTTAGTACTTGGTGGCAAAACCCTTGTTGGCAATCACAGATGTCAGACGTTTCCTGTAGTTGGCCATCAGGTTTTCACACATCTCAGGAGGAATTTTGTCCCACACCTCTTCACAGATCCTCTCCAAGTCATTAAGGTTTAAAGGCCGATGTTTGGTAATTCAAACCTTCAGCTCCCTTCACATATTTTCTATGGGATTAAGAGGGGTTGTAAACACTTGTGTTTTTTCGCCTTAATGCAGTGGTCATCAACCCTGTCCTCAGAGCCCACTAACAGTCAGGTTTGCAAGATAACTGAAATACATCACAGGTGATATCATTTGCTGCTCAGTGATTGCAGTATTCTAGTCTGCATCTCCCCAAGGTAATACATAAAACCTGGCCTGTTAGTGGGCCCTGAGGACAGGGTTGATGACCACTGCCTTAATGCATCCTATGCATTAAGGTGAAAAAACTTCCGGCAGTCATCCCCCCCCCCCCCCCCCCAGCTTCCCTATTTTACTTACCTGAGCCCTGTATTTCCGTCGGTGGAGACATGTTGTCACTCTCTGCACGTGGTCCCGGCTCGTGATTGGATAGATTGATAGCAGAGCAGCCATTGGCTCCAATTGATATCAAATCCAATGACGCAGGCGCCGGGGCCGATTCCAGCATTTAGGTCTATGGACGCCAAATGCTGGACTCAGGAGCACGCCCACAAGGTAACCCCTGGGAAACCGCTTCTCCTAGGGGGTTATCTGATGTGGGAAGGAGGCGCGAGAGCCGCTGAGGGACACGAGAAGTCAAGGATCGGGGCCACTCTGTGCAAAACGAGCTGCACAGTGGAGGCAAGTATGATATGTTTGCTATTTTAAATAAAAAATAAAACAAGCCTTTACAATCACTTTAAGGTCTGGAGACTAGCTAGGCCACTCCAGTACCTTAATGTGCTTCTTCTTGAGCCACTCCTTTGTTGCCTTGGCAGTGTGTTTTGGGTCATTTTCATGCTGGAATACCCATTCACGACCCATGTTCAATGCCCTGGCTGAGGGGAGGAGGTGCTCATCCAACATTTAGCGGTAAATGGCCCTTTCCATTGTCCCTTTGATGCGGTAAAGTTGCCCTGTCCCCTTAGCAGAAAAACACCCAAAAACATAATGTTTCCACTTCCATGTTTGACGGTGGGGATGGTGTTCTTAAGGTCATAGGCAGCATTCCTCCTCCTCCAAACATGCCACATTGAGTTGATACCAAAGAGATTGATTTTGGTCTCATCTAACCACAACACTCTCACCCAGTTCTCCTTTGAATCATTCAGATATTCATTAGCAAACTTCAGACGGGCTGTACATGTGCTTTTTTGAGCAGGGGGACCTTGCCGGCGCTGCAGGATTTCAGTCCTTTATGGCGTAGTGTGTTACCAATTGTTTTCTTGCTGACTATGGTCCCAGCTGCCTTTAGATCGGGGTGCCCAACTAGTGGCCCGCAGAGCCCTCTGTTGTGGCCCATGACCTTCAGCTCTAGGATGGCAGGTTGTCAAAGCCCAGATCTTGGGTTGCCAACTCACCATCCCAGAGAATCAGTGTTATGAATGGAGCCGGCGGTAGAGGAAGGAAGCAGCTGCAGAGCAGAGCTGGATAAGCCGATGCTTCCTATATAGGGCCAACTCCTGTCATAGGTGGAGTGATACCGAATGCACTCTGCCTGGGACAGCAACAGCCAGCAATATCTGAATAGAAGACTGATATTAAAAGGTAATTGTATTACTAAAACCCCAGTGTATATAAGGGCATATCTGTTCTGCATTGGTTACTGGGCTGCTTTCAAACTGATCCGCAGGGTTAGCTGCACTGTGCCATAGACTTCTGTTATTACCTGCAGGTTTGGTGCGCTTTCAGAAAGCACACCACATCTGCAGGATATAACAGAAGTCTATGACAAAGTGCAGCTAACCCACAGGAAAGCCACAGGTGTACTGCCCTGCATCTCTGCATCTGCAGTAAACTGCAGTGCATCAGTGTGAAAGCAACCTTAGGCCCCTTTCACACGGGACGGATCAGTAAAGATCCGCCCTGTGATGATCTGCTTGCTCAGCGGGGATCGCTCCGTTGTCCCCACTGAGCCGGCACAGACACAGTGTGCAGAGACCGCCCTCTCAGCTCTCCTCTATGGGGGATCGGTTGAGCACGGACCGTCTGTCCGTGTTCATCTGCTCCGCTCTGCAGACTGATAGAAAAATAGGATTTTCCTCCGTCTGCAGAATCGGACAATAGCGGGTGTCGGCGGATAAACGCAGACACCCGCTATCCCATAGGAATACATGTATGTCTGTATTTCATTCGCAAACGCATGAATGAAATACGGACATAATGTCCGCATGTGTGAAAGGGGCCTTAGACCCCTTTCACACGATTGAGTCGAACCAATCGGACCCTCCATTCACCTCTATGGAGAGGCAGGTGTAAACAGACTTGTGTCCATTTAAACCCGCATACCTTCAATCTGATCTGCTAAAAAAATAAAAAATAAAAAAATAAAACACACAACACAGAAGAGGATCCGTCCCCATCCATCTGGGCGGATCTGACCAGAGGAACCATATAGTAGAGTGGGCTGTGTCTGCTCTGCATATGCAAAGTGGACACGGATCTGTCATTTGCCTGCTCCACTCATTGTGGCCCGCGACCGGTTACCAAGTTGCTTAAGTGGCCCTCACTCTTTAAAAGGTTGGGCACCCCTGCTCTAGATCCTTGAGAAGATTCTTCTGTGTAGTTCTGGGCTGATTCCTCACCGTTCTTATGATCAATGAAACTCAACAAGGTGAGATCTAACATGGAGCCCAAGATCAAGGGAGACTGACAATCCTTTTGTGTTTCTACCTTTTGCGCACAATCGCACCAACTGTTGTCACCCTCTCACCAAGCTGCTTGGCGATAGTCTTTTAGCTCATTCCAGCCTTGTGTAGGTTTACAATCTTGTCCCTGACATCCTTTGGTCTTGGCCATGGTGGAAAGATTGGAATCTGATTGATTGGTTGCTTCTGTGGACAGGTGTCTTTTGTACAGGTAACAAGCTGAGACTAGGAGCACTCCCCTTAGAAGAGTGCTCCTAATCTCAGCTCGTTACCTGTATAGAAGACACCTAGGAGCCAGAAATCTTGCTGATTGATAGGGGATCAAATACTTATTTGACTCATTAAAATGCAAATCAATTTATAACTTTTATGAAATGTTTTTTTTCTGGATATATTTGTTGTTTAACCGTTAAAATAAACCAACCATTAAAATTATAGACCAGTGATGGTGAACCTTGGCACCCCAGATGTTTTGGAACTACATTTCCCATGATGCTCATGCACTCTGCAGTGTAGTTGAACATCATGGGAAATGTAGTTCCAAAACATCTGGTGTGCCAAGGTTAGCCATCACTGTTATAGACTAATCATTTCTTCGTCAGTAGGCAAACGTACAAAATCAACAGGGGATCAAATACTTTTTTTCCCCTCACTGTACAGGGAAACAGTTCTTAGATGGCTTCTTTATCAAACATACATTGGAAGAATTCTTATATGTCAGGAGAGCTAAATACATCTCTCCATTTCTTATCATTATGTACCGCCATATGGACCCAGCAGCATGTACTTTATGTAAATGGTGGTAGCTTACTAAACTGTAAATTATACATTGAAAACATCTGCTTATAACCTAAATCCTCAAACCACAATCATTACCAATAACAGCCTGAATAAAGAGAAATGAGTAAGGAAAGATTTTGAACACACCCGTCACATACCTGTGGAAAGAAAGCCATTTTACTCCTTCACAAAGCACCACTCCAGAGGTCATGAACAACTCTGCAAAATAGTGAGTTTCAATGCCCTCATCCTCATGCTTTTTAAATTGGATCCCGGATGAAGTGAGCAGCTCTATGGAGTCTTGTGCATACATATCTTCCCTGCAGAGAAAAACTCACAATCAAGACAAGAGTTGCACACAACCTTCTCACTCAGACACAACAAGTGTTGACATTTAGGTTGAATTTCAAGCACAAAAATTTTAATTTTTTTTTTATATTCCTCCATGGGATATAAATCCTCTTTACGTGCAGAAAATTTACTGAAGGTAAACTGCTTCTGAATTTCAATTTCAACATCATATGCTCAGTAGAATTTGCCCAAGTTTGTGATAGGTTTACGTTATAGAGGAAGTAAACCGTGATGGGTTTTACTTCCTCTATTCCTCTGCAAAGTAAAAGCATAATGGGCTACTATGCATAGCATACTAGCCCATTATGTGGCACTTACCTGAAAACGAAGCCCGCAATGTCCCCGCTGGTGAAAGCATCTATCTTTGCCCCTCTGCATTCTGGGGGTGCGGACTCAGGCTCCGACACTGGCCGGAGCCGCGGGATGTCACTCCTGCGCAGGAGTGTGGGAGCCGCCAGTCAGGGCACGGAGGGCTGTTTCTTTACTGCGCATGCAACTATGACCTCATCGGCGCTCCACAAGGTAACTTGACTGGCCTGTACAGAGTCTCGACCTTAACCTGATAGAACACCATTGGGATAAATTAGAAAGGAGACTTCGCGCTAAGCCTTCTCGTCCACATAAGTGCGGCACTAGAAGAATGGTCAAACATTCCCATAGACACACTCCTAAACCTTGTGGACAGCCTTCCCAGAAAGGTTGAAACCGTTATAGCTGCAAAGGGTGGGCCAACTCAATATTGAACCCTACGGATCAAGACTGGGATGCCATTAAAGTTCATGTAAAGGCAGGCGTCCCAATACTTTTGGTAATATAGTGTAATGGTGAGGCAGCAATACGCAGGTAGCAGCTAACAGAAACAATTAGGATTAACCCATTTTTACTTACTGGACGCCTATGACCCAATGACGGTTCCCTGGAGACCATCCAATCGTTTTCATATTAAAGCTGTTCTGATCCTTCGGGCATACGTCCGCTTGGGTCATAGGCGTCCGGTAAGCTTCAAATTTGTTCCAGGTGGTGGCGTTCACACTAGGGTGTATTGTGCACTGTTTTGGACTTCCTGGAAGACTTTTGTCATTTACTCTTCACACAGAGGGGGACTGTTTGTTCCTCGTGTAGACATTGTCAATCAATCTTTCTTGTATTTTTTTTTTTTTTTCACGTGTAACCTACATACACACATTTAATTTGTATAGGGGTCACCCGACAACTAAGCATAAGTTTGCTTTTTTTTGTATAGAGGTCTATGTTTGCACATTTATTATATTTATTTCACTTAGCGCAGCACTTTTCTTTACATTGATCCTACTAAGATTTCCACTTTTAGTGTTTCTTGTAATCTCAAAATCTAATATTAGATCGAACAGTGGAAGCCAAAATCTAAAAATAGATCAAGGATCTAAAAATTGATCGCACACGTGTGACAAATAGACTGGAGGATCTAAAAATAGATCGAACTGTTGAAACCAGAATCTAAAAATAAATTGAGGCTCTAAAAACGGATCGAACAGTTGAGACCAGGATCTAAAAATAGATTGAGGATCTGAAAAATCGATCGAACAGACCACTTTCCCACTGGAGGAGTTTTTCAGGTGCTTTAGCGCTACAAATAGCGCATGTAAAGCGCCTGAAAAAAGCCTCAGCTGCAATCCCAGTGTGAAAGCCCCTGGGGAGCTGTCCTTGCAAGAAGTCATAAAAAGTCCCATCAGCAGCTTCTTTGCAGCGCTGTAGGAGCGGTGAATACACTGATCCCTAAATCGACCCTGGCCAATGAAATCAAATTGCCGCTGCAGTGCTACTTTTAACCCTTTTTTGGCCGAAAAGCGAAGCAAAAGCAACGGTAAAGCACAGCAAAATATAGCGAGGCTTTACCGCCGATGCCCGGGCGCTGGCAGTGTGAAAGCGCCCTTAAAGAGTGACTCCACTTTTTTCAGAAAAATTAACAAGGATTTTAAACAAACTTTATTGCAGATTCCTACCTTTTGTTATTCTGAAAAAATCCCTGTGCGTTTGTCTGTGTCCATGTGGAAAGTGAATCTAATGGGAGTGGTTTCATAATTATTAATCAGATGCTGCACCTGCAGGGCTCTAATGTGGAAAATTGCAGGGTCTGCATTCCTTTAGAGGCGATTTCCTATTGGGAGTATTTTACCAAAAATTACATTTTTGTTGCAGAGGATGCCCAATAACGGACATGTATCTTAGTGCAGACTTCAGGGAAAATCGGTGAGCAAAACACAAAAAGGAAATTATGTTTCTGGAGGGTGTTCTGTAGACATACTGTGTACAGAACACATCCGGGTAGCCATATTACATTTTACAGAAAACTACAGACTGCAGATTGAAAAGGAAAGGTAATTTTTAATATTCAATCATAATATGACATGTGTCACAATTGTATATGTTATAGTATTTTTTTTATTATTTGCCATTTTTTTGACCAAAGTGGAGTTACCCTTTAAGATGAGGATCTAAAAATAGATCGAACAGCTGAGATCTGGACCTATATATAGAATGAGGATCTAAAAATAGATCGAACAGTTAAGACCAGGATCTATAAACAGGTCAAGGATCTGAAAATAGATCAAACAGTTAGTGCTCATGCACATGGACGTTTTAAAAAACTGGCTGCAAAGCTAGCTCCGACGCCTGGAAAAATCGTCGTGATTTTTACCGCGTTTTGCATTGGCGTTTTTGCGCGTTTTTTAGCGTTAGCGTTAAGTAGCTTTTTTTAAGAAACACATCTCTTGGCTATAGGACTCAGAAAACAAAGAAAATATGTTGCGCGTTTGTGCGCGTTTCGCGTTTTTACAGCTCTAGCTCCACGCCACGGAACACACTGGTCCTGGGTTTTTTTTACAGCTTAAAAACGCCTATGCCATTTGCAGCTCAAAACCGCCTAGGTGGGCATGAAGCCATAGACTAACATGGATAGGCCTTTTTAAGCTGCAAAAAAAGCTCAAAAAAGCGGCTGTAAAAACGTCCGTGTGCATGAGGCCTTAAAGAGGAAGTAAACCCTGATGGGTTTACTTCCTCTTTTTTTCCCTGCAAAGGTAAAGCATAATGGACTACTATGCATCGCATAGTAGCTCATTATGTGTCACTTACCTGACACAGGAGCCAGCGAAGTCGCCGCTGTCACCTGTAGTCCGCCGCATCCATCTTGGTTGTGGCGTCTCTCGCAGCTCCGACGAATGACAGCGGAGAAGCCGCGATGACGTCACTCCCGCGCATGCGCACGGGAGTCGCGTCTCGGAGCTCCGACGCTGCCATTCGCCGGAGCCGCGATGACGTCACTCCCGCGCATGCGCACGGGAGTAGACAAATTTGGCAAATCCATTCTTGGACTTGCCGCATTTAGTGCGCCTGCGCGCCGCTGTCTACGGCGCATGCGCCGTAGACAGCGGTACCCATTTTCGGCCAAATATCTCCTAAACCATATAGGTTTAGGAGATATTACTTGGACCTACAGGTAAGCCTTAATCTAGGCTTACCTGTAGGTCAAAGTTGTTTGGAAGGGTTTACTTCCATTTTAAAGAGTAACTACTTTTGTTGAATAAAACAAAAAACAAAACAAAAAAAAAAAACCCAAACAACAAACACATTCCCCTCTGGGTGATCTATCCACATTACAAGAATTTTAGCAAACTTTGTTGCAGATTCCTAGCTTTTGTTATTGTGAAGAAATGCATGTGTGTTTGTCTGTGTCCATGTGGAAAATGAATCTAATGCGAGTGGTTTCATAATAATCAGCTGCTGCACCTGCAGGGCTCTAATGAGGAAAATTGTAGGGTCTGCATCCCTTAAGACGTAATTTCCTATTGGGAGTCTCTCAGCAAATTTTTGTTGCAGGGGATGCCTGATATCGGACTTGCATCTTAGTGCAGACTTCTGGGAAAATCAGTGAGCCAAACACGCAAGGAAATTATGTTTCTGGAGGGCGTTCTGTACACACATTCTGCATATAGAACACCTCTGGGTAGCCATATTGCATTTTACAGAAAAATGACAGAGCTGCAGATAAAAACGACCTTTCCTTTTCAAATAACATTCAACTACAATATGACAAGTGTCGCAATTGCTTATGCTATATTATAATTTTATTTTTTTTATTTGCCGTTTTTATTCCCAACCACAGTGGAGTTACCCTTTAAGACGAGGATCTAAAAATAGATTGATCTAAAAATAGATCAAACAGTTGAGACCAGGACCTATAACGTGTTTCCCTGAAAATGAGACACCGTCTTATAATTATTTTTCCTCAATAAGACACACTAGGGCTTATTTTCAGGGGAGGTCTTATTTTTATTAACCCTTTCACGACTAAGCCTATTTTTGGCATTTGGCGTTTTTTTATTTTTTTCTTATTTTATTTATTTTACAATTAATAAATTGTTTTAAAAAAAATATATATATATTTTGATCACGTTTATTGCTGTCACAAGGAATGTAAACATCCCTTGTGACAGTAATAGGTGGTGACAGGTACTCTTTATGGAGGGATCCCTCCTTTACACTTCAAAGTATTCAGATCGCAGTTTTCGGCGATTCTGAATAGTGTATATATTTTTAAATCTGGCGCTATTGGCTGCCGAGTAAACCGGAAGTAACGTCATGACGTCGCTTCCGTGTTTACAATTAGGAGACTGGAATGAAGCCGCTTACGGCTTCATTCCAGTCCCTCCCTAGCCGCCAGAAGCGGCGGATCATGCATCGGTGCTCCCGATTGAACGGGAGCCCCCGTAAGAGCGGCGGAAGGGGGGAGGATGTCCCCTCCCGCTCCTCCAGCATAACAGCCAAGCGGCTTTTAGCCGCATCGGTTGTTATGGCTGGAAAGCCAATCACCCGCTCTGAAAAACGGTACCGGGATGAGGCCTGCAGGTGCGCGCGTCATCCCGGTATAACCCCCGGAAGCCGAGGCCGCACATCTGCATACGTTCAGCGGCAAGGGGTTAAGCAGCAGCTTTACTGGTATTTGTGGGGGGTGAGAGACACCCACAAACTGTTGCTGGTTGGTGCTGGGGGAAAGAGACCCACAGTGCCGAGTAAAACGGCAGCCACAGCTTTACTTCTTCCCCTGAGGACACACAATACCTAAAAGCAGAACGCGTCTCGCTCCTCACTTTACTGAGCAGACTTTTACTTTAACTTTCTATGTCTCCCTCTATGCCTCAGCGTGCAGCATGCACAGAACGATTGGGACCTGACAGGAGGAGCCGACCTTGCTGATGGGGCTGCCCGCACCTCTCTGGTCACATCCGAGATAGCAGCTGTCATGATGGGGCAGATGAGAAGGGCTGCCCGTCTTCTTTACCGCGCTGGTATGCTGCATAGCAACGCATATCACTATGTTTTATTTTTGGGGTATGGCTTATATTGCGCAAATGCTTAGAAATCCTGCTACGGCTTATTTTATGGGTATGTCTTATGTTCGGGAGAACCATGGTAAATAGATTGAGGATCTAAAAATAGATCAAACAGTTGAGACCAGGATCTGGAAAATAGATCGACCTGTTGAGACCAGGATCTAGAAATAGATCGACCAGTTGAGAATCTAGAAATAGATCGACCAGTTGAGACCAGGATCTAAAAATAGATTGTACTGTTGAAACCAGTATCTATAAATAGATCAAGGATCTGAAAATAGTTTGAAAACTTGAGACCAGGGTCTCAAGACTTCTGCAGACTTCTGTGTACAGAACACCTCCGAGTAGTCATATTGCATTTCACAGAAAATTACAGAGCTGCAGATCAAAAAGGAAAGGTAATAATTAATAACATTACAACATGACACGAGTCGCAATTGTATACGCTATATTTTATTTTTCCCCACAAAAGTGGATTTAGAATGCATTAAAGCGGTTCTTCACCCTAAAGGGGAAGTTCCGCTAGTATTATCCCTCCCCCCTCCGGTGCCACAATCGGCACCTTTCGGGGGGAGGGGGGTGCAGTTACCTGGATAATCCAGGTATCTGCACCCACTTCCGGCCAGACCGCCGCATGGCTCCGCCCACCCCCGCATGGCTCCGCCCCCCGTTGTGTTCTGGGAAACACACAGTTCCCAGAGACACAGCGGGGGACCATAAGAGAAGCGCAGCGCAACTCGCGCATGCGCAGTAGGGAACCGGGCAGTGAAGCCCTCATGCTTCACTTCCCGATTCCCTGACAGAGGATGGCGGCGGTGGCTGCAGCGAGACGAGCGATCGCTCGTTATCTGCCGCCGACATCGCTGGAACCTGGGACAGGTAAGTGTGATATTATTAAAAGTCAGCAGCTGCAATATTAGTAGCTGCTGGCTTTTAATATTTTTTTTTTAGGTGCAGCTCCTCTTTAAGATCAAAAACCTTCTGCCTTTACAACCACTTTAACAACCCTCTTCCAGTAGGTTACAGCAGAATGTAGACATCTGACACAGCTGGTCCTGGAGAAGCTGGTGAGAATCAGTGCCTAGGAGTCCACACCCCTCAACAGACACTGTACTATCAAAGAATGGGGCCAGATCAGTCATATGACCGTTATGCAGTTTTGAAAGTTATATCAGTGTACTGCTCTGAAGGCATTACATTGGCATAGCTTTAAAGCACAGACTTTACAAAGAACATATAATAAAGTAGTATTAAACTCTAAATGTTTGTATCCTAATGCATTCTCTGCATTTAGGCTCTGTTCACACCTAGGCGTTTTGTTTTCAGGCATAAAGTCTCACGATTTTTTGCTCAGGTCAAAATGTCAATGTAAAAAGCAGAAAAAACCTGTAATCTGACAAAAAATAAATAAAAATAAATAAATAAAAAGCTCCTGTACTTTTTTGAGCTTCAGGTGTTTTCAGATGACAAAATGCTCAGATGTGAACAGGGGCTATTTAAATGAATGGGATATGCCTTGTTGGGCATTTTTAGAGCTGAGGCTTACAGCAGAAAAATGCCCAAAAACACCTAGGTGTGAACAGAGCCGTAAGGATAACTTCACCTTCAAAAAAAGCAAAAAAGTAATATAAGCACATTTTTTTGCAGGTAAAAAAAAATAAAAAAATCAGCATTTATTTAAAAAAAAAATTTGAAGGCGTCTGCATGTGCAATTTCAGGCTCCTGCAGACTCTCAGCATATCTATCTGCTCATACTTCGTAGGAGTAGGCAATTACTTAAGAGCAGGAAGATCAAAGAGTACAAGAGTCCTCACAAGCTCCTTTGCAGTCCATTGAGAACAAGCCATCAGCCGCAAAGACTGATGGTACTTGTATGCATTCATTCACAAGAAACTGAGTGAATGATGCGGCCGTGTGGGCGGAGTCCGATGCCCACTGTCACGGGGGGGGGGAGGGGGGGGAAGAGGCTGCAGATGCTAGAACAAGTTACACGTTCCACCCTAAAAATGGATAGAACATGTAGCCTTTTCCAAAGATGAACTTATCCTTTAAAATAAAAATAAAAAATGCCCCACTACCTGTCCTGTTCTCCCTTCCTTCTCTAAACATATAGGTAGCTCTAGGTCACTTCTCCTGTGCTGCCTCAGGCGCCAGCATAGCTTCCTGATTTCACAGAAGAATTATGAAGGCAGCAAAGTGAGGAGGGAATAGAGGCGTAGATTACAAGCGCTGTGTCTGTCTCTGGACTCACAGCTTGGCATAGGACCCAACAAGAGCAAGTACACACAGCTGCCTCCTTAGCCTATAGCGCCGACAGGGACTGTGATATTTTTGCACAGTATGGCTACACAGAGCAGAAAAGCGTTCCCTTTTTTATTTTTATTATGCTTTTATTGTTACTTTAACTTTCCAGGAAATAACCAAAGAAAAAAATCAAAGAGGAACTACTGATGTAACTATTGTTAACAGTTATTACATAATGTGCCAAAATACACATGCAAAGAGATGTTCCAACATTCCCAGAAGCAGATTAGAAACACGGAGTCATTTTCAGCAATCAGAAAAGGGATGTTAGCTTATTATAATTCAAGACAAAAATCCTGTTTTATTTTTTTACATTTCCACGTTGATTGGCTATTCAAAAGAGAAAACAGCTTCCACTTTTTTTTTTTTTTTTTTTTTTTTTTTTTTTAACAAGCTCAGACAACCTTCACTTTTCGATAAAAAAAAAAAAAAAAAGTCTCTACTCCTTAAGTAAAGCAACCCCTAACAGTTAGAAAGGAAGAACTATGTAACTAAGGCACTTACGTTAAATTAAATTTAAAATTAAATTGCCATGTTGAGGTTCCTGGTGGGTATTCTCCTTGCTCATTCATAAATGTTAACCCCAGCTGAATTATCTTCAGTAAATCCACATTACAGCGTAAAAGTTGGTACTGATAGTCAGCGTTGCTCCTGAACTCTCCGATTGGTCTCGCAACTACTCCTGGAAACTCTGTGTCCTATAAAAGAGATAACATTATAGTTCTCTTATATAAAGCACATTTTAACCAGTTTAAGTTTTTAAGAAGAGAAAGAGTTACAAAACAGGAGGAATGGCTATATAGTATTTCTCAGACAAGGGAATAACTTTCACTTTCTCTCTCTGTCAATGAATGAAGGGCAAAATAAAAAATAAAAAAATGAAACTTACTTAGCCCCTTCTCCCCACTAGTCATTCTTTGCTAACCCATCATGGGAAGCAAATTGAAATACCCGACACTTCTAGATATGAGTGAGCATGTGACTCGGCCCCCTCACCTTTCATGTGACGGTACCAGTGCCAAATGGCTGGCCCAAAACTAGCATATGGAGCTGTAGAAAAAGCCATATGTACACACTGGCAAGGTGGTTTGCAGTTTACACGATTTATTTTCCCCAAACCCCTTTTGACCAATAGCTGAACAGCACAGAAGCAACGAAAGGGGTGGAGCTAAATGAACCACCTACTTTACCCTGCATGGGCAAATAAAAAGTTCACTTTAAGGTGGCTCTAAAGGCAGAAGGTTTCGAGTGCAGCACCCCCCATTACCCCCTCATATTAACCTGAGCATGATCTCGATCTAGCACTGTGCAGAGTCTCTCTTTGTGCTCTCTATCCTCATAGGCTCAGAGGCAATAGTGCGAGCTATTGGCTCCTGCTGTTGTCAATCACAACTATTGAGGAGAGAGTGGGGAGAGGGGGCAGGGCCAAGCCACACTCTGTATGTCAATGGACACAGAGCATGGCTCGGGAGCAAACCTGCAGAAGTGTTCCTATAGCAAGCAACTTACTATAGTGGGCAATCGGCAGGGGGGAGGAGTCAGGAGCATCGACAGGGGACCCGAGAACAGGAGGATTGGTGCTGCTCTGTGAAAAACTATTACACAGAGCAGGGAAGTATGACATAGTGACACAAAGGGATCGTATCACTCCAGGCAAATCATAAGTTCTCCACTACTATAAGGCAAGACAGATGGCAGCCTTGGTCCAGAGCCAAAAGATGCAGAATGATGAAGAAAAGTGTGGCAGTGCTTCCAGTATAAATTATTTTATTGAAATTCCATTAAAAATGAGGACATGACAGGACATGCAGTCAGCTCAAAAAGTTCAGCAAACGTGCTTCACACACCTGTGCTTAGTATTAGGCTTCATGCACACGAGACGCTGTTAAACGCGTGTTCAGAGGCAGTTGGACACTCTTTTCAACTGCCCCTGAACTCATTCAATGTTATCCTATGTGTCCATGTACACAGTCTCGTTTTTTTCCGCTTTTATGCAGTTGCGCTTAACCTCGTTTTTCCAGAAGCAAAAAAATGGGTTCAGACGCAAAAGTTTCCACGTTTCAGACGCAAAATGCCTCTACCGCGTTTTTGTTTATAAGCGTTTTTAAAGGTGACCTCAAATCTCAAAAATGATGGCAAATGATGAAAAACCATAAAAAAAATATTTTAAACAATTGCAAGTGGACAATCCACCACTTGTGGCAAGTGACATGGCAGGTGGCAAGTGACGTGGCAAGTGGACAATCCACAACTTGTGGCAAGTGACATGGCAGGTGGCAAGTGATGTGGCATGTGGACAATCCACAACTTGTGGCAAGTGACATGGCAGGTGAAGTGGCAAGTGACGTGGCAAGTGGACAATCCACAACTTGTGGCAAGTGGAAAAACGTGCGTTTCTAAATGCCGGTTTCAGCTTTTAAAAACGTGTCCAGCAGAGTTTGCATCTGCGTCTCGTGTGCATGAAGCCTTACATGTTTTTGTTTTAATCATTTTATAATATATGACCTACATTTTTACTTATGAAGAAAAAAAAAAAAAAGAAAGAAAGAAAGAAAAAAAAAAAGGAGAACCCATGACTAGGTTTATGCAATAATGTGAATTAAAGTCTTATATTATAAACCTGCTGTTTTACTTCTGAAAGTTTTATATATCCCTATATTTTCATTTACTTACTTTGTCGGAGCCTTAGGACAGTTTGTGCCTTTTCGATAGCCCAACATCCCACGCTGTCCCTCAACACCCATGTCAGTGCATAATATTGTCCAATAACAAACCAAAGAATTGGAAGGCCACTCGTTTAGGTTTAGTCTCAAATATGACCCAGCTTGTCAATCATCTAATATACTGAATAATGGTTGTCTAAGGTTCAGCACACACATTACAATCTAACCATACAAGCTTTGTACAATCAACATTTGATCATACAAAGGCTGTAAACGTTACATATTTAAACAAAACAAAAATGTGATATGAGGGCCTGCCTAATCTATGAAAACAATCTGTATGCAATCAGACAGGTTCTTCCACTACATCGTTTTTGTTAGATCTAAAGAAGACTGTAAAATGTGTGGTGAGCCCAAGGTCTAAACTCCAAAAAGTAATTTCAGTATCTTGCTGCCGAGTGAGGTAAACCTACATTGCATCCGGAAAGTATTCACAGTGCTCCACTTTTTCCACATTTTATTATGTTACAGCTTTATTCCAAAATGGATTAAATTTCTTATTTTCGTAAATATTCTACAAACAAGCACGAAGGCCTGTTTTCACTACTATTCTACAAACAATAACCCATAATGACAACATGAGAGAAGTTTGTTTGAAATCTTTGCAAATTTATTAAAAATAAAAACATGTAAAATATCACATGTACATAAGTATTCACAGCCTTTGCTCAATGCTTTGTTGAAGCACCTTTGGCACCAATTATAGCCTCGTCTTTTTGAGTATGATGCTACAAGCTTGGCACACCTATTTTTGGGCAGTTTCTCCCATTCTTCACTGCAGGACCTCCAGGTGGGCCATCATGCGCCTTTTACTGAGGAGTGGCTTCCATCTGGCCACTCTACCATACAGGCCTGATTGGTGAAGTGCTGCATAGACTGTTGTTCTTCTGGAAGGTTCTTCTCTCTCCACAGAAAAATGCTTGAGCTCTGTGAGAGTGACCATCAGGTTCTTCGTCACCTCCCTGACTAAGACCTTTCTCCCCCGATCACTCAGTTTGACCGGGCAGCTCGCTCTAGGAAGAGTCCTGGTGGTTCCAAACTTCTTACATTTACGGATGATGGAGGCCACTGTGCTCACTGGGACCTTCATTGCTCCAGAAATCCTCCTGTATCATTCCCTAGATCTGTGTCTCGATACAATCCTGCCTCAGAGGTCTACAGACAATTCCTTGGACTTCATGGCTTGGTTTGTGCTCTGACATGCACTGTTAACTGTGGGACCTTATATAGACAGGTGTGTTTACCACAGGTAGAAACATCTCAAGGATGATCAGTGGAAACCAGATGCACCTGAGTTCAATTTTGAGTGTCATAGCAAAAGCTGTGAATACTTAGACCCCTTTCACACTGCGCCGCCTGGGGAGTCAGAAGTACAGCGGCGCTATTTTTAAGGCCACTTTACTGTCGATTTAGCAGCGCTATTTGGCTAGTAGCGGGGAGGTTTTAACCCCCCGCTAGCGGCCGAAAAGGGGTTAAATCCGCCCGGTGTTTTGCCGGCGGTATTGCAGTGCTGCCCCATTGATTTCAATGGGGGAACAGTGGTGGAGGAGCGGTGAGTTCACCGCTCCAAAGAAGCTGCTGGCAGGATTTTTTCCTGACGCTCTGCCAGTGCACTGCTCCAGTGTGAAAGCCCTCAGACATTCACACTGGAGTGCATGGAGCAGCTGTTTTAGGGCGTTTTGCAGGCGCTATTTTTAACGCTATTGTGCCTGCAAATGCCCTCAGTGTGAAAGGGGTCTTATGTGATTTTTTTTTTCGTTTTTGCACAAAAAGATTACAAAACAGAAAAAAAATTAAATAAAAAAAAACAGTTCCACACAAGAAGTTTCCTGACTCTTCTACAAGCAAACGTCTTACAAAAGGGGTTGTAAAGTTATTTTTTTAAAATAACAAACATGTTATACTTACCTCCACTGTGCAGCTTGTTTTGCACAGAGTGGCCCCGAAACCTCGTCTTATGGGGTGCCTCGACAGCTGTCTCTGCTTCCTCCCGCAAGTACTTTGCACGTTCATACCAGCTCCCTCGCATGGTGAGAAGCACTTGCGGGTGCGCTCCCGTGATACACCAGGTGGCTATAGCCGCTCGCTGTATCACTGGGCCCTGCCTCCCGGCTCGCCGCTTCATTGGATGTGATTGACAGCAGCGCGAGCCAATGGCTGCTTTCAATCCATCCACTCCAGCCAATCAACGGCCAGGCTGAGTGACGAAGAGGATGTCGGGGGCGAGCGCGAGACTTTTGAGGGGTCAGGTAAGTAAAACGGGGGGACTGGGGGCGCCGGCACTGTGAGATGTTTTTTCACCTTAATGCATAGAATGCATTAAGGTGAAAAAAGATTTACCTTTACAACCCCTTTAAGCACTCAGGGCTAACCTACATGAATCTAATTCCTCTGACAATAAGTCATCCCTGAGGTGCTGCTAGTGGTTTGGTAAATATTTAAAGAAGAACTTGAGGTCTCACACTGGTCCTTCTGGTCTCCTAAACAGCAGCCGTAGAGTCAAATGCCTGCCCCTCATCTTCTCTTACCCAATCACACAATGTTTTGTATCATGTGAACGCACTCACAAAATACAAAGCCTTTTTTGAATGGACAGAGGAGTCATACAGCAGCCAAATCTCTTCTATCAGAGTGTCGGGAGTATTGCAATAACTAAACTCTTTGTGCTCAGCATAAACTGTAAAAAAACGAATATACCTCTCTGGACTTAACCCAGTGTAAGCCAATACAGAAAATATCAGAAGACAATTGGCTCACTACGAGCAACAAGTAACCCTTCCCACAGCCCACTCCTAATACAATAGTTTCTAGTGACATGGATTGGTACATGCACTTGTGAAAGGGGGTTATCCTGACCAGATTAGGAAACTGGTGACAGAATTAACAAGGCCTGAAACATGAGGATTAAATAGCATTCCACATCAAAGCACATAATAGCTGACTGACTTTCCACCAACAGTACTTTGGCAGAAGTCTCTCACAATGCACAATCAGTGAACCATCAAAGAATAGAAGGAGCTAAATCAAAATCACCTTGTGTACTATTTTTTGCTGGTTTCAAAGATGATGGAATAGAAATATAAAACTTAATAAAACACCTTATAAAAAAAAAATTACTACAAATGTTTTTCATTTATTTCTAAAAATTGCGTTTGTTCTTCTCTGTGCCATGCATGTCTTAAAAGGAGAGCTGTACTCTGAAAACACATTAGAACTTCTAATAAATCCAGTGGCACTAGTCAACTGTAAAAAAAATGTGTGTACTATGCATCTCTATCTAGAATAGGCTAACTTTAAGACCCCATTCACACCTGAGCGTTTTGTAGCTTGAAGCCTGAAGCTACAAAACGCTAGAGGGGAAAAAAATCTATTATTCTCAATGGAGATGGTTCACATCTCCACTCCATGTCGCCTGAAGCCGAACGCCTGAAGCTCAAACAAGTTCCGGACCCTTTTTTGTCGCTCGAATTGAGCAGATTTGGGCGTTTTTCTTCTTTTAACATTGGTGACCTTTTGCCCTGCACAAAATCGCGGTGAATCGCGGTAAAAAACGCAGCAAAAAACGTTGCAAAATCGCGGTAAATTCGCCTGATTTTCTGCTTGAAAACGCTACACTCAGGGGTGAATGCCGCCTAAGGCTCGGGTCACACTGCCTCGACTTGTCATGCGACTTGAGAGTTCAAAGTCGCACCCCATTAACTGCAGTGGAACTGTTCTAATCCATGCGACTCAAGTCACATCGACTTAGAAAAGGGTTCCCCTACACTACTTTGGGAGCGACTTCATCAAGAACTTGCATTGACTCCTGTTAGTTAGTTCACAAGCAAGCCCCAATGAAGTCACACAGGATGACGGCTGTCGAAGCCGAGTAGATGTGAACCGGCACTAAGGGCCAACCTTCAGAAATACCAAAAAAATTCACCTTGCAGTGGGCACTTCCATTGTTCTTTATATCTGGGGGGAACTGTACTGGCTGGATTACCTCCCCATCTTCCCACTCTCCTCCTCTGCCTGGCATCATCACGTACAATACAGGAATATTAACCATGTACTGTATTCTGAGGAGACTGAGTGTAACTGTTGCCAGCCTCATCTTACAGAGGCAGCTGCAGGGGACCGGTTACAGCGCTGGAGAAGAAATAGGGTATTTCTCTTTATTCCTCTCCCCAACAGACATAGCAAGCAAGGGCCAGTTCACACCACATGCAGTCCAGTGAGGTTTTTTCTGCATCAAAAATGAATGGAAAGTAGGTTACATAGGTTTCAGTGGCAAAGTTCACACCGTGCAATGTCTTCCAATACAGTCAACGAAAGTAAAACATGCTGCATTTTTTCTGCAAGGGACGGAACTGGAAAGTAGCAAAAAAAAAAAAAAACAATAAAAAAAAAAAAAAAGAAGGCTCAAAAAAATGCACCAGAACACATATAAAACGTAACAGAACATATTAGAGAAAGAAAAAATAAAACAAGAGGGGGGGGAAAAAAAAAAACACACACTGGAACGCATTGAAAACGCATCAAAAGTTCACCAGATCGCATCAAAAACATGCATGCCAAAATGCATCTGGAATACACATCCAGGTGGCAGTTCTGAGGTGTAAATTAGCCATAGAGGGTGGGTTTTATTTATATTAGTGAACTTTGGCTTTAATCAGATAAAGGGTGTATTTATTAGAACACATGGCTGTAACATTCACTCAAATGACTTACACACCCTCCTCTCACCTTTGTGCTTACCAGCATTTTAGCTGGATATTTCTATACATTACCAGTTAAATATGGAAAAACATCACCCAGAAGAATTTTATAGATTTAATCATTTTTAGAGAATATCTAAACCCAAGAACAAAAGTTTGGCGTACTGCAGCATACCAGTCCTTAGATGTGGTGACTTCATTACTTTTTTTTACCAAGCTAAGAACATTTGCAGCAAGTACAGAAAATACCTGTTGATCTTGCCGTAAATGCAGTACCCGTGTCACTTCCTGGGAACTAGAGTGAAAGTACAAATAATATTAATCGTCTTTCTTTCTATAAGCTACTAATCCCTCCACCCCCCCGATGTAACAGATATGAATAGAGAACACGTTTTAACGCCAGTCTGGGTGACTGTCATGCCTTCCTCCATAGATACAGTGGAGTGAAGGAGTGTAGCCACCCTGGGACAAGAAGTGTGCTATTCCCAGGATTAGCGGGTAAAAAAAATAACGACTATAATAGCAGATAAATTCTATTGCATTTTATTTATACTGTATGATAGGTAATCCGTGGCTGTGAATAGCATGAAATATCTCAAGTTATCCAAACTGACACAACCCCTAAACATACCATTGCAACATAATTATACTTGCGTATAACTTGACGGATTCTCTTCATCTGTTCATCCAGGTTGCAAGCCCAGACTTCGCAGATCCGCTGGCTGTGGTCCACTGTTGCAGCAGGCATAGTGGTATAGGGGGAGGGGCTCAGAGGCAGGCATCAAAATGTTGCACGTGTCTACTGGGAGGTTTCATAGGTGGAAAACTGCACTCTGGAAAGCTGAAACAACATTTTTTTTTATTATATCAGAACAAAAAAAAAAAATCTAATTATCATCATCAACGTTTTCATTACATCTATCGTAGCGGGGGTAACCATGGTAACAAGTTCAGCAAACTTGCCTCCGCTTTCATAGAAATGTCATTTTGGTGAGATATTCCCTAAGGTTTCATCACTTCTGCAGGGATGCAGACACTGAATAAAATTAGTCGCAGGTAGGAACCTACAACAAAGTTTGTTAAAATTACAGTACTGTGCAAAAGGTTTATGCAGGAGCGAAAGAAATGCTGTAAATTAAAATGGATGTAAATCCTCACACATACCCAGTGAAGTGAACAGCCTCAGATAATACACAGAGATGAAACAAATCTCCCTACATACGTTTTACATGTATATCTGCTGTCTTCAGCTTGTTATATTCTTTAGAATTCCTGCTTCCTCATTCAGCAGTAGGATTGGATTCTTGACATACACTGTGTGACAGGAAAGGCACACACCCCCCACACCAGCCTCATTCAAATGAACACGTTTAAAAATGTCATGCGAATTTGATATGGGGTGTAATCCGCATCCAATTCACATAGGCTGGGTTCACATCTATGCAAATTTGATGCGGCTTAAACCACATCCAATTCGCATGACATTTTAAAATACGTTCATTTGAATGAGGCTGGTTCACATATGTGCGTTGCATTCGCACTCCGCATTGCCCAAAAAAAGTGTTAATTTTCTGGGCATTGAGGTGCGAATTGCAAGCACATTATCTTCTATGGGAACACATCTCGCAGATGCATTCCGTTGTGAACAGGATAAAATCCTGGCCTGATCCTGATGTAAACCTAACCAGATACTGATGCAATCCTGACCCGATCCTAGAGCTGTACAATTAATTGTCAAGAATCGTTATCACGATCTTGACTAAAGCGTTTCACAATTCTTTCTATGCAAAGAAATCTTTCTGCTCTTCTCAAGCTACAGCAGACAAACGAAAGGAAGAGAAAAACTGTGCAGTCTGCCAAGAATCAAAACATTCTTTATCAGTTGAACTTAAGTATAAACATTGTAACAATTTGTCAATGGAATAGACTTTGTGTGGAAGTGGAACCACCTAAACACTAAGGCCCCTTTCACACTGACGTCCCGTTCAGGCCCGCCTGTCAATTTTTCAGGCGGACCTGAACGGGTGCTCCATAGAGCTCTATGGAGCGTCGGATGTCAGCGGTGACATTTCCGCTGACATCCGACCCGCTCCGATCCGAAAAAGTGTAACGGAGGAAAAAGCTATTTTTCCATCCGTCTGCGGATCGGGTGACGACGGGCACTGCGGTCCGTCATCATCCGATCTCCCATAGGGGAGAGCGGCGCTGTGACAGGTCCGTCCCTGCGCAGTGTGCAGAGACAGACCCGTCATCTCCCTGCTCAGCGGGGATCGGCGGAGTGATCTCCGCTGAGCAAACGGATATCCACGGGGCGGATCAGAACTGATCCGCCCCGTGTGAAAGGACCCTAAACCTTTTTTTGACATTTGTTGGTTTCAAGTTCAAATAATTTTTTTTTGCTAGAAAATTTTACATACATTATATATATTTTTTAGTAGACACCCTAGAGAATAAAACGGTGGTTGTTGCAATATTTTATGTCACAAAATGTGTGACATAATGTGTATGTGTATCTGCGCAGCGGTCTTTCAAATGCAATTATTTTGGAAAAAATTACTTTAACCACTTGAAGACCAAGCCTCTTTTTTTAGATGTGGTGTTTACAAGTTAAAACAGTTTTTTTTTTTTTTGCTAGAAAGTTACTTGGAACCCCCAAACATTATACATTTTTTCCTAAGGCTCGGTTCACACAGGGGCAACACGACTTTTGGAGGCGACTTGGACACGACTTACAACACTACTTTATGTCGCCCCAGGCCAGGCGACTTGCCGTGGCCGATCAGAGAATGAGCTCTCGGGGGGGGGGGGACTCCTTTTGAGAGCTGATAATTCTCTGAGAGTCGCCTCCGTATAAACGGAGATCCGACTTGGAGACGACCTCCATTGAAATCAATGGGTACCAGTCGCCTACAAGTCAGATTGAAGTAGTACAGGAACCCTTTCTGAAGTCGGAGCGGCTTCAGTAGTGTGCATTAAGACGGCTCTCGTTCACTTACATTGATTTCTACCATGTTGTGCGACCTGAGGTGACTTGGGGCGACTTGAAGTTGGATCTGAGTCGCCCCTGTGTGAACCGACACTAACACCCTAGAGAATAAAATGGCAGTCGTTGCAATATTTTTTGTCACACCATATTTGCGCAGCGGTCTTACAAGTGTACTTTTTTTTTTTTTAAATACACTTTTTTTAAATTACAAAATAAGACAGCGGTAAAGTTAGGCCAATTTTTTTTTTATATTGTGAAAGATAACGTTACGCCGAGTAAATTGATACCCAACATTCCACGCTTCAAAATTGCGCCCGCTCGTGGAATGGCGACAAACTTTTACCCTTAAAAGTCTCCATAGGCGACATTTAAAAAAATTCTACAGGTTGCAAGTTTTGAGTTACAGAGCAGGCTAGAATTATTGCTCTTGCTCTACTGATTGCAGCGATACCTCACATGTGTGGTTTGAATACTGTTTTCATATGCGGGTGCTACTCACGTATGCATTCGCTTCTACACGCAAGCTCGGCGGGATGGGGCACGTTTAAAAACTTTTTTCCTTATTTTTCCTTTTATTTTTTACGGAAAAAAAAAAATGGTGTCACTTTTATTCCTATTACAAGGAATGTAACCATCCCCTATAATAGGAAAAAAAGCATGACAGGACCTCTTGAATGTGAGATCTGGGGTCAAAAAGACCTCAGATCTCACATGTACACTAAAATGCAAAAAAAACAAAAAAACAAAACAGTGTCATTTAAAAAAAAAAATGGCCCTTTAAGAGCTATGGGCAGAAGTGACGTTATGACGTCGCTTCCATCCTGCAGTGTCATGGAGACGGGTGGGGACCTTCTTCCCCTCACTCGTCTCCATGCACAGCACCGAGAGGGATCCGATTCCCTCCGCTGCTGCCTACGGTAAGCACCGGATCACGGTGGGAGGCCCTCTCCAGCCGCCGATAAAAGTGAGACCCTGAGACTGAGACTGAGACTCTGCCGGAAAAATGCTGCGTTTATGTCCGGGTTGCATCATTTCCTGTTGTCGACGTCAGCCCTGACATCCCACGTTGCTTCCCCGATTACCTTGTTTCTGGAATAAGCAAGCACTGAGTCGCTATGCTTTATTGCCGCAGTAACTGGAAACGAAGAAGAGGCTTGGATAATGCGAATACTGCGCATGCACGAGATTACGGAGACAAAAATGTACTGTGGGTGAAAATAACTAACTATTCAGACACAGAAGACCACAGTTGCGATGGTGCCGGCTATTATGAAGCAGCATTTCGGGTATAAAGAATATTTACAGTAATAACTATTTTTATACTTACTCATAGTGCCCATTTGAATCAAAACGAATAGTTATTTTATATTGTTAAAATCGTTTTTCTTTAGGAGGGTTTACTACCGCTTTAACACTAGGGGGTGATCAAGGGGTAAAAGGTGTTCCCTAGGGGTGTTTCTAACTGAGGGGATGTGACTGACTAGAGGAGGAGGAGCCAGATCATTGTACCTACTTAGTAGGAACAGACAACCTGTTTCTCCTCCCCTGTCAGAACAGGGGTTTGTGTTTACACACACAAATCCCCATTCTGGCTCTCGTGCCTGCAATTGTGGGTGGCTGGCGGCAATCGCGCCTGCCAGCTACACACATCAGGTCCTAGCGGCATGCAGCGGGCACCTCTGGTGGCGCACGCCTGCTATGGCTCTTAAAGGAACCGCCGTACATGTACTGCGATTCACGCAGGAGAGACATCCTGCTGCTGTATAGGTGCAGGAGCCGGTCAGGAAGTGGTTAAGAATGCTTTCAGAAATAGGAGTATTAATAGTTTTTTTTATCAGTTAACAAAAAGTAAAGTAAATGAACAGAAGAGAAATCAGATCAATATTTGGTGTGATCTCCCTTTGTCCTCAAAACAGCATCAATTCTTCTATGTACAGTACACTTGCACACAGTTTTTGAAGGAACTTGGCAAGTAGGTTGTTCCAAACATCTTGGAGAACTAACCACAGACAGTGTGGTTAAGTCTGTGGTTCCACAGTCTGTGGATATAGGCTGCCTCAAAGCCTTCTGTCTCTTAATGCAATCCCAGACTCCACAATGATGAGATCAGGGACCTGTGGGGGCCAAGCCATCACTTGCAAGACTCCTTGTTTTTCTGTACAGTGATGATCCCTTAATCACATTGGCTGTTTGGGGTCTTTGTCCTGCTGCAGAACTTGGGGCCAATCACACGCCTCCCTGATGGTATGACATAATTGATACAGTATTTCTCAGCATTTGGGGACACCATAGCAGGGTCCTTGCAATGCTGTACTTGATTGTTATTTTTATAGGAAATACAATTTACAATCATGTTATACTTGGATGGGATTACTCGCAAATGGAAGAAACTCAAAATAACTGTCAGTCTCCCTCGGTCTGGGGCTGCCTGCAAAATCTCACCTTGTGGAGTTTCAATGATCATGAGAACAGTGAGGAATCAGGCCAGAACTACACAGGAGGATCTCGATGATCTCAAGGCAGCTGGGACCAAAGTCACCAAGAAAACAATTGGTAACGCATTATGCCGCGAAGGACTGAAATACTGCAGGGCCCGCAAGGTCCCCCTGCTCAAGAAAGCACATGTACAGCCCAGTCTGAAGTTTGCTAATGAACATCTGAATGATTCAGAGGAGAACTGGGTGAAAGTGTTGTGGTCAAATGAGACCAAAATCAAGCTCTTTGGCATAATCAATTCAACCCGCTGTGTTTTGAGGTCGAGGAATGCCGTCTATGATGCGAAGTACACCATCCCCACCGTCTAACATGGAAGTGTAAACATAATGCTGTGGGTTGTTTATCTGCTAAGGGACAGGAGAACTTTGCTGCATTAAAAGGGGACGATGGACAGAGCCATGTACCATCAAATCTTGGGTGAGAACCTTGTCAGCCTTAAAACCTTAATGACATACAAAGTCAGCTGGGGATCAAATCCTTTTTTCCATCACTGTAGGTGTTAACCAGGCCTGAAAGGATAAACTAAAGGCAATTTTTTTGTTCTAGTTTTGGATAGAGTGAAGAGGAATTAGAACCCCTTTTTTCATTTATTTATTTTTTGCTGTCTGTGCCCCCATTAAGGAGAGTCACTCTTTCCATTTATTCGGATCACAATTATCATTGAAAGTGAAAGTAAAAGGAAATGACAGATTTTGGATTTTGTCCCCAGAAAAGTAAGAGAGGAAATCTTCCAATGGGGACACTAGTTCTGGTGACCTGGGGGTCCCCCAAGGAATCCCCTTAATTTGCATGGATTTCCTCTTACTTCCTGTTTGGCTATGGGACTGGGACTGGAAGTGAAGAGAAATCTCTGCATTGCGATAACGATGACCGCAAAAAAAAAAAAAAAAAAAAAGTGTTAGGGCTCTCCCTTACTCTCCAAAAATAAATAAATAAAATAAATGTTTTACCTATAGCTCTACTTTAAAAAGATAACTAAACCCAAGAACAAAATGGAATATATTGCAGCTTACAGTATTTAGATGCAGTGACTGCATTCGTTTTTTGATGTTTTTTTCTAAGCCATGAACAATTTCAGCAAATACCTGTTGATCTTGCTAGAAATGCCATGTCATTGTCACTTCCTGAGAGCTGCAGGGAACAATATCTTCCTTCCTAGCTATCTTCAATAAACTACCAATTGCCCCACCCCACGTATCGAAGATAAACTTATGGAGACATTTTTGCAGTTCAAACCAAAAGAGCAGCCTTGCAGAAAAACCATGGCTCCCCCCAGATACAGTGAAGAAGTGACATAGGCACCCCGGGACAGGAAGTGTTATTTTCAGGATTACTGGGTGAAAATAAAGTAAAGCAAACTTGAACAAGAAAACAAATGCAGCCACCACACCAAGGACTAGTAAACTGCAATATACATTACAGCTAACAAATTCTTAGCCCTTGTACACCTATCGGACCGTGTCGTTGGATAATCCGACTGTGTGTGGTATGCATCGGACTGATTCCGTCGGAATATCCGTCGGACCCAATTTTCCAACATGTTGGAAATATTTCCCGACCAACTGGGCCGGTCGGACGTAACCCGATCATGTGTAGAGAATTTTGATCGGACCAAGTGCCACGCATGCTCAGATCAAATTCCTACATCAAAGCTATTGGCTACTAGCCTGAATGTAGTGCCATCGTAACGAAATTACGTCATCACGTTCTGAAAGATCGGATTTTTCGACAACTTAGTCCGACCGTGTGTATGCAACAGTTTCGGACACAATCCGTCAGACAAAATCTGACGGACAAAATCCGACGGATTTGGTTGGCAGAATCTCCGACCGTGTGTACAAGGGCTTAGATGTGATGGCTGCATTAAAGTATAACTAAAGGCAAAACTTTGAGTTTTAGCAGGGGAGAGGGATTAGAACATCTGTCAGTTTTTATTGCTGCCTGTGCCTCTGTTAGGTAAATTCATCCTCTCTATTTGTTCTGTCTACCTTTATCATTGAAAGTGAAAGTAAAAGAAAATCCCAAATTTTGGGTTGATATCAGAACAGTAATGAAATCTTTCAATGGGGACACTAGTGTTGGTGACCTGGTGTCACACTACGATTCCCTCAGTTTGTAGGAACTTCCTGTTTTGGCTATGGGACAGGAAGCAAAGGATTATTTCCCCCATGGGGCACAGGTAGCCCAAAAAAAAAAAAAAAAAATACTTCACAGGGGTTATAACTAGAGGTCGGCCGATTTTTGGCATCTTTTAATTTAATCTGCATTGGTCGATTGTGCTGATAAAAAAAAGGCAGATTTAAAACTTCAGCGCAACTTGCAAATTACTTCTCTAAGGGCCAGTTTACACCAGACGCAGTTCCGTGTTCTTTTTTTCTGCACTAAAAATGCATGCACAGTGTTTTCCATGTATTCCAATGGCTCTAGTTCACACCATGCAGTCAGTTTCTGGCCAGTACAAAAACTGAACGGAACTGACTGTATTAGTGCAGAAAAAAAACGGAACTGCATCTGGTGTGAACCGGTGTCCCATCATATAAGGTCCCCCATCCGATAGTGTCCGCTGTGTACTGCGCATGCGCAGTACACAGCAACACAGATTCCGAAAATAGCCGAGGCTGAACGGCGCCTGCGCCGTGAGTCCAGGTTCTATCCCCACCATCCAAGTGGACATAGAGTAGGAACATAAAAGAGCCGAGCGCAGCGAGGCCGAAGCGTGACGAGCGAAGCTCGCCCGCGAGGGGCCCTCTAATTTTCACAACCCTATGTCCGCTTGGATGGTGGGGCTACCACCTCCACTCATGGCGCAGGCGCCGTTCAGCTTCAGAGTTTTTCCGAAGCTTCTTCTTCCCCATACTGTGCATGCGCAGTAAGGGGCGGACACTATATGATGGCAGGACACCATCTGGCAGAACACCGGCCCTAATAACAATGCAAGTTGCCTGAAGTCTTCGTGGAGACTTATCTCTCCTATCTGGACAGCCTGCCAAATCTGAGAAAAGAAGCAAAAGATATACAATGTTTATACTCATCAATGGACTGAACTGTGTGTAGGAGTTTTCAGTTTAACCATTTAAAGACTAAAGCCCCATACACACTATCGGATTTTTTCCCTCCGATTTACCAAAACCATATAATATGAGGTCAAACCTTAGGAGTTTCAATTTGTATGCAATCAGGCAGGCCCTTGCACTATATGGTTTTGGTAAATCTGAAGACAAAAATCAGCCGAATACCTGATAGTGTGTATGGGGCTTAAGACCCCTTTCACACTGAGCCGCCACCGGCGTCAGTGGTAAAGCGGCGCTATTTTTTTTGAAGCGGTCTTAACCCCCCGCTAGTGGCCAAAAAGGGGTTAAATCTGGCCACAAAATGCCGCTGGAGTGGTGTTTTGCCAGCAGTATCGCAGCACTGCCCCATTGATTTCAATGGGGAGCAGCGGTGAGTTCACCGCTCCTAAGAAGCTGCTGGCAGGACTTTCTTTGACGCCCTCCCAGCACACCGCTCCAGTGTAAATGGAGCCATTTTTTTCAGGTGCTAACGCCCGCAGTGTGAAAGGGGTCTTAATCATTTCTGACACTTGTTGCTTACAAGTAAAAATCCTGTATTTTCTACTTGAAAATCACGTAGTACCCCCAAACACATACATATATATATATTTTTAGCAGAGACCCTAGGGAATAAAATAGCGGGCTTTGCAATATTTTGTCACACGGTATTTGCGCAGCGGTCTTTTAAATGCAATTTTTTGGGAAAAAATACACTTTAAAAAAAAAAAATTGGTTAGCACTTTTATTTTTCGTACTAAAGTTTTGATTACCCGTTTTTGTGTATTTAATATTTAAGATATAGTTTTTTTTTATCTAAATTATACATACAAGTGAACTGATTGGAGGTTTGTTTTGTTTAATAAATGCTTAAATGTAAGACATTTTCTGTATCGCTTATTACTTAAAGTGGAGTTGCCCCCCAAAAAATAAAACTACTTAAAATTCTTTAAAAAAAATAAAAAAAAAATAATTGGCAAAAAAATAAATTTTTACTCACCTCTAAATACCGGTTGCTAGGGGGTCCCTCGTAGTCTGCCTTCTTCATTGCCCGGGCTGGTGACATCACTTCCCCTCGCGCCGCACATTCACCTGGGACCTGTCACGTGTCCCAGGTGACTGTACGGCGTATCACGGCGCCCTGCGCCGCTCGCGCATGCGCAGTGGGTGCCCGGTTGTGAAGCCACAGCCGGGTGCCCACAGTATGCATGACGGCGCCGCGAGCGGAGCGAGGGGGGGGGGCTTCGTTCCCCCGCATCGCTGGAACCCGGGACAGGTAAGTGTCCGATTATTAAAAGCCAGCAGCTGCAGTATTTGTAGCTGCTGACTTTTAATTTTTTTTTTTTAGGGGGTACCCCACTTTAAGGCTGCTTTCACGGCAGTGTGTTGGAGTAGAGAGAGAGCAAGGCTCAGTTTGCTACTAGCTAGTTAGTGTGTTAACTTAGACCCCTTTCGGCGGGGCGTGACCGGATGTCAGGGTGAGAGGTCGCGGCGGGCTCAGACCTACCGCTCGCTCCAGAGACTAATGCTGCCGAGGTAGTGTGGAGGAGGAGGAGGGAAGGAGAAGCCGAGCGTTGAGGTGCCGAAACGAGGGGACGCTGCGAAGCTGTGACGCCACCAAAGCGAGAGTAACGGTACAATCGGTTGACCGAACGGCGCAACAGTGGAGGTATGTGGAGGTCGCCACAGGAAGCTCTCCCATAGAGGAACATTGATCCCCACGTAAGAAACCCTGTGAGAGAGGGAATCAAAGCGAAGGGAGGGATTGAGCGTTACCCCCCCCGGTGGAAGAGACGTAAGATCCGAAGGTATGACCAGGAAAAGGGGGGTGGAGGAGGCGACCACACATAATGGATCACAAACATTACGCAGCTCTAAAGATAAGGCTGGTCACTCGTCCGGGCTGACAGGCGTTGCTGCTGCTGCCGCCGCTTCTAAACTTGAGCGATATGCCCATACGCCTAATCAGACTCCAAACCAAACACCCAAAAAGAACGTGCAAGTCGGAGAGGGGCGGCCGCAGAGTACTGCAGCCATGCAAAACGGTCGGAAGGAAGAGCCAGGGCTTGACGACCGAAATAGAGCCGACAAGTTCAAATAAAGCAATATGTGTGGCAGTCCGGTCGGACACTACGGGTGTAATGGGTGGAATATCGGAAGCACAAGCGTCCGTGAGTAATCTCTCCATAGAGAGGGGGACTGGACGGGACACAGATAGGTACAGAAGGAGAAATTTGGGCAAAAGGTAAAGAACCATCACTAAAAGAAATTCTATCTGCGGTGAATACATGTAAATTATCATTGGATGATGTATCAGATCAATTAAAGCAGATAAGAGAAGATGGGTTAAATCTTAAAAATGAAGTACAGAAAACTGCGGCTCGTATATCAGATATGGAGGAGAGAGTCAGCCAGGTGGAGGATGATGTATTCCCGCTGAAACAGGAGATGCAAATGATGAAGGGCCAGTTAAATTTGTGTATGGCTAAAATGGACAATATGGAAAATATTATACGCAGGAAAAATATCAGAGTTTTAGGTTTACCGGAGAAAAGCGAAGGCAATGATCTTGCTGAATTTATGGAAATATGGATAAAGGATAAAGTAGGGAGTGAGAAGCTATCAAGATTTTTTGCAATTGAAAGGGCGTATAGAATTCCGTTTAGGATGGTGGAAGGAAGAAGTCATCCTAGACCCATAATCATCCAATTGCTGTCCTATAGAGATAAAGTTGTTATCCTTCAAAGAGCAAGAGAACTGCGTAATCTTGAATATAATGGGATAAAGATTTCATTGTATCCGGATTTTTCCCCAGAGTTGCAAGGACAGAGAGCCAAGTTTATAGAGTGCAAAAAGAAATTGCAGAGTCTTAAAGTGAACTATGCATTGCTTTATCCGGCAAAGTTGAGGGTATCAGCATTTGGGGAAAACATATTTTTTAATAGTCCAGAAGAAGTTAAATTGTGGTTGGAGGAAAATAAATGTCTGCTGCAACAGAGGGGAATGTTGTAATATGAAAACAAAAAGAAAATGGACATTTTTTTCTTTTTCGGACTAAGAGGGAATGCCCCCATATTGCTCTGTTTGTCTCCTTCCCTTTCTCCTTCCCCCCTTCCCTTTATTTTTATTTTTTTCTCGGTAGTAATGTGGACTATTTTTTGTTCTAGAAATAAGAGTAATGGGAGTGGGTGGGTAGGGCGAGTAGGTGGGGAGGATATATCACCCTGGGAGGTAAAAACGGTCATGTTGGAAGCCCCTTAGAAGGGCCCCAAGTGGGGCATGGGAGGGTTGGGGAGGGGAAAGAAAAAAGGGATGGAGAGTGTGAATGGATGAATGATAGCGAGAGAAAGGAGGTTGAAAGGATAGGGAAGGATATAGGTAGGCATGGTAAAGGATTGTTAATTGCACAAAAAATATGTAAGTATAAAGTTGATGTGTGAAATTGCATTAAATATGGTGGTCAGTGAAAAAGGGCACAAGAAAATGAAATTAAGTGAGGCACAAGGAAATAAATTGTCCAATTTATATAAAATGTGTGAAAAATGTGTATAAGAAATATGGTAAATTTGAGATACAAAATATGTGTGGGACTAAAATTTTGGAGCACAGGGAAAAAAGTGAGGGGGAGATCACGTGGGAAAACACAGAGAAAGCACGTAGAATGGAGAATAAAAGTATGATATTGTGATTTAGGTTTTAAATATGGGAGTAAGCAGTAAGGTAGGGAACTTCACTAAAAAGGTTAAAATCTGTTCTTGGAATGTACGGGGGGTGAAGGAACAGTTGAAGAGACGTGCATTATTTTCCATGGGGAATATGGGTAATTATGGGATGCTCTGTTTGCAGGAGACCCACCTGGACCGAGATACAATCAGTGTGCTAAGACACAGGAAATATAGGATACAATATCATTCTACATACACCTCCTATTCAAGGGGAGTGAGTGTCTTAATAGATCCTGGGTCGGGTCTAACCTGCAGGCAGAGCATCATAGATGTTAAAGGGAGATATGTGTTCCTTTTTTGTGGTATAGAAGATAGAGTATGTGTGATCGCAACTGTGTATATCCCACCACCATTTAATGCAGAAATATTATATGAACTGCTGAAGTTTATAAAGGATAAGTCTGGAATCCCAGTCATAATAGCAGGGGACTTTAATATGATAATGGATCAAAAAATAGATAGGTTCCCACAGAAGGTTGGTAGTAGGGAGGGACCTAATGGGTTGTTATTTCAATTCTGTGAAGAAACGGGTTTTGTGGATATATGGAGAAGGTGGAACCCCTTAAGAAAACAGTATTCTTGCCACTCTAAGACGTACTCCACCTTGTCCAGGATCGATATGGTGCTGTGTAATGAAGAGGCGCTGGGGATGGTGGAGAAGGTGGAGTACGAGCCAAGGGGAATTTCGGACCATTCACCGGTAATGTTTTTAATGACAATAGGGAGAGGATGTAGCAGAAGAGAATGGAAGATAAATCCATTTTGGTTAGAACTAATGGATAACATGGAGGGGGTAAAAGAAAATCTAAAAGAATTTTTGAGCATAAATGTGGGATCTACGTCCCTGGGAATAATGTGGGATACCTTGAAAGCCTTCTTAAGGGGGGAACTAATAAAAAAGATATCGCAGATTAAGAAGAATGGGTTAGCAAAGGAAATAGAAGCAAAAGAAAGGGTAAGGAGGTCAGAAGAGAGGTATATAAGGGCCCCTTCAGAAGAAAGCTCTAAAGAATGTGAGAAAAATCAGGTAGAATATAAAAGACTTATATGGGAGAAAGAGGAGAAGAAAAGGCAGTTCCAGAGGCAGTCCTTCTTTGGCGAAGGGGAACAAGTGGGGAGGGTATTGTCATTGATTGCTAAATCAAATAGTTCGTCCCCAATAATACCGGCGATATTGGACAGGGAGGGAGGTATGAGGAAGTCAACACCTGAAATAGTGGAAGAGTTCAGAAAATATTATGAGGAACTATATAAAGTTTCAAACTCCGAAGTAGAGGGGGAGATGCAGGAATTTTTTGGGAAAATAACATTACCCAGGCTGTCGGAGGAAGATAGGGAGGGCTTGGAAGCACCATTGACCCTGGAGGAGCTGCAAAAAGTAACAGCAGAAATGACAAATCAGAAAGCCCCAGGTCCGGATGGACTGCCGATAGAGATTTATAAAAAATTTGGGGAGATACTTTTACCGGCTCTCCTACAGGTGCTCAATGGGGCTTTTGAAGTGGGGCAGTTGCCGCAATCAATGATGGAGGCCACAGTGGTGGTCCTGGCAAAAGAAGGGAAAAACCAATTGGAGACCGCATCATATAGACCTATATCGTTACTGTGTTCAGATGTCAAAATCTTGGCAAAAGTACTTGCAACAAGGGTAAAAAATATAATATCAAAATTAATGCATCAGGACCAAACTGGGTTTATACCAGGGCGGTCCACAAATATGAATGTGAGACGCGCCTATTTAAACATTCAGATTCCTTCAGAAAACAAAGGGAATAGAGCAGTTATGTCCTTAGATGCGAAAAAAGCCTTCGATAGTGTGGAGTGGCATTATTTGAGGAGGGTGTTAGCGGAATTTCAATTTGGTCCGAGATTTATGCAATGGATAAGAGTACTGTATACAGGTCCAAGGGCGAAAGTGAGAATAAATGGGGAATGTTCAGAGGGGTTCCATTTGGAGAGGGGGACAAGACAGGGGTGCCCTTTGTCGCCCCTGCTTTTCGCCCTCTCGATGGAGCCTCTGGCTATAGCCTTGAGAGAGGCGCAGGATATCCGGGGGTTTAAAAGAGGGAATGAAGAGGAAAAGGTTGCTTTGTATGCAGACGATGTACTGTTGTTTTTAGGGGACACGGGGCCCTCATTGGTGGCGGCAATGACCCTGATAAAAGAATTCGGGTATTTCTCTGGACTCGAAATTAACTGGGAAAAATCTGCTCTCCTACCAGTGGATCCCCTCGATACCCCATTGCCAGTACAGGTATCCCAAATAGAAATAGTTAAACAAATGAAGTACTTCAGAGTGAATATGACGGCAGACCCAAGGCAGTATATAGCAGGGAATTTAGTTCCACTTATGTCAAAATTAAAGCGTAAAATCAGAATATGGAAGAACCTCCCCTTGTCAGTAGCCGGTAGGTGCAATTTAATTAAGATGGTGTGGATGCCTCAAATATTATATGTTATACAAAATTCACCGGTTTGGATTCCAAAATATTGGTTTAAAAAAATGGAAAGTTTGTTTAGAGAGGTGATATGGAAGAACGGTGTGGCAAGAATTAGTTTACAAGTACTACAGAGACCAAGGGAAATGGGTGGGATGGCACTACCTAATATGAGATACTACTTTCTGGCTGCCCAATTACAGTATATGAGGGGAGGTAACCTAGCAGCAGTGACAGGAAAGGGGGGTGGTCCCCTGGGGAGGGATACCCCACATAATACGGTCGCGGAAGCAGTGGAAGCCGACTCATTTAGGACCAGTTGCCCCACAGTCCAACTGATGGTAAAGTGTTGGGAGGAGGTAAAAGTAATATTGGGGTATAGAGGATATACAGAATTCTCACCAATATGGGAAAATAAAAACTTAGAGGAAATTAAGAAAATGGGGAGATTAGCAGAATGGGATCGGAGGGGCGTACACTTCTTAGCGCAACTATATAGGGACGGGAGACTGAAAACATTTCAGGAACTAAGGGATGAATATGGGTTACCGGCTTATTACCTCCTTAATTATATACAAATTAAACATGCGTTACAGGCACAATTTAGAGACAGGAAGTTGGAATGGAGTAAGATGCCTGTACTCAGGAGAATTATAAGTTGTAATATATCGAAAGGAGTTATCTCTGAGATCTATAGGTATCTAAAGGGAACAGAACAAGAAGGGGTAATAGAGGAGAAAAAAAAGGTAAAATAGGAAAGAGAGGTGGGCCCAATATCGGTAGAACAGTGGGAAAAGGTTCTGGCATTGGGGGCGAAAGTTTCCTTATCTCCATCACATATTATATCTCAAATGTATTTAATCCATAGGGTATAGTACACTCCTCTTAAATTGTTTAGATTTGGGAGTAGACAGGACGCAGAATGCCAAAGGTGTGGAGACCGAAGAGGAGATTTAATACACATGATTTGGCGATGCCCAAGATTATACAGATATTGGGTAGGAATAATAGGGAAAATTAATAAAGTGTTTGGGTTATCACTGGAAGTAGAAGCTAAAATCTGTATAATGGGATTGATAGAAGAAGAGGAGGTACGAGGGGATATCCACACAGCTGTTATTAGATGCCTTTTTCAGGGGAGGAAATCAATTGCGTTTAAATGGCAGAGGAGGGAAGCGCCTACAGTAAAGGAATGGATGGAAAGGGTGAAAGATAACATAAAAAAGGAGGAATACATATATAGGAAAAGAGGTAATTATGGGAAGTTTGTTAAAATATGGGGAAAGTGGGGTGAGCAATGAGAAAGGGTGAGTAAGATGTAAGAGTGATGGATGAAGGAGGGAATGAATGAGAGGTGGGGAGGGGGATGGGAGAAGGGAATGAGTAATTTGTTTAAGTTTGATGTTATTTAAAATTTTTGTATAATTGTGAATTGAATATTATCGGCGGAGGGAATGGGAGGGGGAGAGGGCTGATAGGGGGAGGGGGGATGGGAGGGGGTGATAAGGGAAATTTGTTTGTAAGGGGAATTATTGTATGTGATTATTTTGTGGCAATATTTGTGAATTTGAATATAAAGCAAATAAAATAAAAAATTTTAAAGACTTAAAAAAGGCTGCTTTCACAATGGAGTGGGCAGGCGTTGACGGTGCTAGTTTTAGTGGCGCTTTACCGTAATTTTAGAGGCGCTATTCGGGCGCTAGCGGGATGCTTATAACCCAGCTAGCGGCCGATGAAGGGGTTAAATGCGCCGCTCCTGAATCGATTTGGAGGCGCTTCGGCAGCAGTGCCCATTCATTTCAATGGGCAGGAGTAGTGGAGGAGCGGTATACACCACTCCAAAGATGATGCTTGCAGGACTTTTTTTTAACATCCTGCCAGCGCATCGCCTTAGTGTGAAAGCACTCTGGCTTTCACACTGAGACTGCAGGGGAGCTGTTTTGCAGGCACTTTACAGGCGCTATTTTAACCCAAAAGCGCCTGAAAAACGCCCCAGTGTGAAAGGGGTCTAACGGTTCGATTTTATAAGATGAAGGAAAAAAATAAATAAAAAATTGGCATCACATATCGGCCACCGGCTGCCGTGATTTCTAAATATCGGCATCGGCCAGAGAAAAACCCATATCGACCTCTAATTATAAACCTCCCTTACTATATCCAAAACGTTAAAAAAAAAAAAAGAAAAAAAAAAAAAAAAAAAAAAAAACACAACACACCACACGTTTTAATTACACTTTAATTTCCTTTAGCTTTTATTTACCTGGTGATCTGGCCAGCAGGGCTCAGATCACACCTATGCAGTTTGATTTTGTTTTGCTACACGCAATTTTACAGTGATTTGCATTTTTTTTGGCCAATCTGTTGTTGGCAGATAAAAAAATGCAAATTGCGGGAAAATCGTAGAAAAAACACGCACTATATGTGTTTCTGCAGCTTCTCCAGTAAAGTCTATTGAACCAAAAAAAGCACCATTGTGCATATAAAAAAAGTCCCTGACCTTTTCCAGAAACGCAGCGACTGAAAAAAAAAAAAAAAAAAAAAAAAAAAAAAAAAGCATACATGTGAATGTGTACCATAGGAAACCATGTAAAATGTACTGTAGCGCATTTCTACAAAAAGCATTAAAAAACACATAGTTGTGAACAGAGTCTTACACACTGTCTTGGACCCCATACACACGCTCCGATTATTGGCAGGGGATTGTCTGTTGACAGACGGTTGTCCTAAAATCTGACCGTTAGTACTCTCCTTTTGATAATAGTTATCCAACTTTCAACCAACAAATGTTGGATGGCAGACTAGCAGATTTTCGCATGGTCAGTACACAAATCTGACACAAATTGTCGAAAGTACAAACATGCATGCTCGAAATCAATGCTCAAACACGAAATTAGCAGAAGGGGCCCAAAGGGTGGCACTAAAGAGCTGAAATTCCTCGTAGTACGTCACTACGTTCACGTTTGTTGCACAAAAATTGTGTACCATTAGCATGCAAGACAAGATCCAGGCACACACCCTTAAGACAAAAATCAGACGCTCGGTTAGCCAACAATTGTTCCGTGTGTACAAAGATTTAGACTTTCTAAAGATATTTGTCTTCAGATTTACCAAAACCATGTAGTGCAAGGGCTGACCTGATTGCATACAAATTGAAACTCTTAAGGTTTGACTTCATATTATATGGTTTTGATAAATCTGAAGACGAAAATATGCAGAAAATCTAATAGTGTGTATGGGGCCTTAGGGTGTCTCCATTTTGGATGGAGGAGCAGCAAAGAGAACTTTGGACAGCAACATTGTCAATCTGGGACAGAGGGATGGACCCACGGCATGCATAGGGCCCAGATACATAATCCTCATCAAGATAAGGATTAAAGCCAAACTTTACCCATAATAACTTGATAAAAAAAAATGTTCTTTAGTAAGGAACATATATTCCATGTTAAAGCGGAGTTCCACACAATTTCACAAATTAAAAGGGGTTGTAAAGGTAAATGTTTTTTCACCTTAATGCATTCTATGCATTAAGGTGAAAAACATCTCACACTGCCGGCGCCCCGAGCCCCCCCGTTTTACTTACCTCACCCCTCGAAAGTCCCGCACTCGCCCCCGACATCCTCTTCGCCGCTCAGCCTGGCCGCTGATTGGCTGGAGTGGATGGATTGATTGAAAGCAGCGCAGCCACTGGCTCGCGCTGCTGTCAATCACATCCAATGACGCGGCGCGCCGGGGCGGGGCCGTGTGATCCAGCAAGAAGCTATAGCCGCTGGCTGTATCACAGGAGAGTGCCCGCAGGTGCTTCTCACCATGCGAGGGAGCTCACATGAACGTGAGAAGTACTTGCGGGAGGAAGCAGAGGCAGCCGCCAAGGGACCCCAAAACGAGCTGCACATTGGAGATAATTATAACATGCTTGTTATTTAAAAAAATTTACTTTACAATCCCTTTAACCACTTCAGCCCCGGACCAATAAACAGCCTAAGGACCAGAGGTCTTTTTACAATTTCGCACTGCACTGCTTTAACTGGTAATTGCGCGGTCATGCAATGCTGTACCCAAACGAAATTTGCGTCCTTTTCTTCCCACAAATAGAGCTTTCTTTTGATGGTATTTGATTGCCTCTGCGATTTTTATTTTTTGCGATATAAATGGAAAAAGACCGAAAATTTTGAGAAAAAATGATATTTTCTACTTTTTGTTATAAGAAAAATCGAATAAACTCAATTTTAGTCATACATTTAGGGCAAAATGTATTCAGCCACATGTCTTTAGTAAAAAAAATTTCAACAAGCGTATATTTATTGGTTTGCGCAAAAGTTATAGCGTCTACAAACTAGAGTACATTTTCTGGAATTTACACAGCTTTTAATTTACGACTGCCTATCTCATTTCTTGAGGTGCTAAAATGGCAGGGCAGTACAACCCCCCCCCCCCCCAAATGACCCCATTTTGGAAAGTAGACACCCCAAGGAAGTTGTGGAGAGGCATGTTGAGCCCATTGAATTTTTTTTTTTTTGTCCCAAGTGATTAAATAATGACACAAAAAAAAAAAAAAAAAAAAAAAAAAAGTTTACAAAAAGTTGTCACTAAATGATATATTGCTCACACATGCCATAGTTATATGTGGAATTGCAGCCCAAAATATATTCTGCTGCTTCTCCTGAGTACGGGGATACCACATATGTGGGACTTTTTGGGAGTCTAGCCGCGTACGGCACCCCGAAAACCAATCACTGCCTTCAGGATTTCTAAGGGTGCAGATTTTTGATTTCACTCCTCACTACCTATCACAGTTTCGAAGGCCATAAAATGCCAAAATAACACAAAACCCCCCCAAATGACCCCATTTTGGAAAGTAGACACCCCAAGCTATTTACTGAGAGGCATGTTGAGTCCATGAAATATTTTATATTTTGCCACAAGTTGCAGGAATTTTACAATTTTTTTTTTTTTTTGCACAAAGTTATCACTAAATGATATATTGCTCACACATGCTATGGGCATAAGTCAAATTACACCCCAAAATAAATTCTGCTGCTTCTCCCGAGTACGGGGATACCACATGTGGGGGACTTTTTGGGAGCCTAGCCACGTACGGGACCCCGAAAACCAAGCACTGCCTTCCAGATTTAAATATAAAATGCTACCAAAAAAACTGTTAGCGATCGCAGGGATCAGGCCTGACTCTGCGATCGCGGCAGTTATGTGTTTAGTGTTTTGTAAGTGACAGTGATCAATCGATACTGCACTTGGGTGGGCTGGGCGGAGGGGCAAAACGCAGGTGCTAGCAGGTATCTGGGCTGATCCCGCTAACAATGCGTTTTTTTGGAACCCTAAACTGCTGGGGACGCTAGTATAGATCTGATCAGATCAGATATTGATCTGTTCAGATTCTATACCACTACGGGAGGTGTATGCTTTGCGTGTGGGTGTTAGCGGTACTGGCACTAACCTAGCGCTGCCTGGGGCGACGCAGACCCTGACCCTAAAACCTAATTGATATCACCCGCCGGGTGATCAGGGGGTTAAACCTTTATTGGGTAATAAATGGTGGGTGCCCTGATGCTATAAAAAGCAAACTAACCAGAGTCACCCGTAACACTGATACGGGATCACTGGTGAAAGGGTTAACTAGGGGCAATCAGGGGGTTCAAATTTTTATTAGGTAGTATATGGGGGTCCCTGGCGCTATATAAAAACCTGACGGGGAACCTAAAAAAATAACTAGCTACCTAGCGACACTAGTGACACTAATGCAGCGATCAGAAAAATTATCGCTTAGTGACACCGGCAAAAGGGGGTGAAAGGGTTAACTAGGGGCAATCAGGGTAGTATATCGGGGTAGTAATATTGGGTAGTATATCGGGGTACCTAGCGCTATAAAAACCTGGCGGTGAACCTAAAAAAATAACTAGCTACCTAGCGACACTAATGCAGTGATCAGAAAAATGATCGCTTAGTGACACTGGCAAAAGGGGGTGAAAGGGTTAACTCTAGGGGTAATCAGGGGGTTAAACCTTTATTGGGGGGGTAGGGGGCTACCCTGGACCTAACACTAACTGCCCTGACAGTTTTTACTTTTACAACTGACACTGAATGCAGTGATCAGTAAATAAATGATCACTGCAATCAGTGACACTGTGACTGGGGGGGGGGGGATTGGGGGGCGATCGGGGGGGGGGGTTTGTGTACCTATGTGTACCTATGTGTTAGAGTAGTGTTTTGGTGCACTTACTTTTAGTCTTCTCCTCGTAGTCCGGTCAATAAGACCGCCCCGAGGAGAATGACATCACTTCCTCCCTGCCTGTGTATACAATACACAGTGGGAGGAAGCTTCTCATTCGCCAGGAGCGATCGAGAGGGGATGGCCAGAAAGCAACGGCCATCCCCTCATCCCGGATCGCTCCTGAAGCGAAACGGACCGCCGTATCCAGCGGGTATCCTGCCGATGCCATTGTAATGACGTACATTGGCAATACGGCGGTCCTTAAGTGGTTAAGCTTATTCCCAAACTGGCATAATAGACAGTGACAAATGGCAGCAATTTTTTTTCCTCTAAGGGTTACCTTTTTATTGATGTGGCGTTTCCAGTCCTAGCCACCCACGGGTATCGGATAGAAAGTAATTCTGGACTGCCACACTCCAAAAAAAAAATATTTGCCTGTGTAGTGTGAAACGCGTTAGACTGTCTGTTCTGCTGCGATGTATTTTTGATCTTGCATTTTGAATAAAAGGCAAATATTATTTTGGAGCGTGCTGGTCCAGAATTACTTTCTATCCATTGCTATATGCATTGCCAGCTTCTAAACTGGTGAAGAGGTTTACTTTCGTTAGCTCCACCTGGAGCAGCGACACCCTTTTCTTCCCTACCTTGATTCCTGGGCACCCACGGGTATTGCCGTCAGATCCGGCGGTGCAATATCTCCTGTGACGGCACACTGACTCATGGGAGCTATGAATCAATATTCCCAGGAGTCAGTGTGGCTAGCCGCCTCTAATTATCGTGATCTTCTGAAAGCGGAAGTGATACGATGACGCAAGGACGTTGCCATCACAATGGGGTGGGCACTTCCGATGACGGCGCCCGTTGTGATGGCAACATCGGAAGCTTACAGCGCTGCAACGTGTACTGAATGCGTGGTGACAGGAGGTGCATGCTGGCACCATATACCGGATATGTCTGCCTGTGGGCTTCTCATGCCCACAGGCAAGATGACAAAGTCCAGGAACATATTATATAAGTTATTTTTATATACGAAACCGGACATCACGGGGTAATTTGAAAAAAGCAAGCGAGTTTCACGCTTACATTAAATTAGCTTAGGAATATAGAAAAAAAATAAAAAATTGATTAGATGTTGGAACTCTGCTTTAAAAAGTATGCTACCAAAATGAATGCGTGCTGTAAATTTCCTCCAGCATTGCTCCTGTTTTTTCTTGCTGGTGCCCAGAGCCCCTGAACAGTAATAAACTATATATAGTGGAACTATACCCATAAATTTTACAGTTTTAAAAAACAGTCACATTCCTGGAATGATGGGATTGCTAACTATTACATTTGCTTGCTTTCTTCAACCAATCCGTCAAACCATTAAATGGCTGGCGTCATAACTGATCATATGTGCAGCACCATGGCAGTTGCAGATCAAACAGAAGCAGCTTCCTTGGCAGTAAAGGATAAGAGGGTTTAATTCTGCTTTAAGACCCCTTTCACACCAAGGCGTTTTGCAGGCACTATAGCGTTAGAAATAGCGCCTGCAATCCGCCCTAAAAAAGCTGCACCATTGTCTGTACACTACAGCGGTGCGCTGGCAGGACGTCAGGGAAAAGTCCTGCCAGCAGCTTCTTCGTATGTTTACCGCTCCTCCACCGCTGCTCCCCATTGAAATGGAGCAGCTCTGTAATACCGCCAGCAAAATGCCGCTATTGCGGCGTATTACTGGTGGTTTTAACCCTCTCTCGGCCGCTAGCAGGGGGTAAAGGCACCCGCTAGTGGCCGAAATGCGCTGCAAATCCGGCGGTAAAACGCTGCTAAAAATAGCAGTGTTTTACCGCCGACACTATGGGCGGTATGGTGTGAAAGGGGTCTTAGCCAGTCAGCAGATCGGCCTCTATAAAAAGTCAACAGTGCCTAAAAATAGAGAGCAACTGAGCATGTGCAGAGCAGGATGAGACAATGTATTATTTGATTTTAAACAATATAGACACACACTTATTTTTAATATTTTACATAGCTATACCAGCAAAAAGGGCCAGCCTGACGTGATCTAACGGGGGGGGGGGGGGGGATTGTGGGAGAAAATATATTTTGATTAGAGTTGGCCTTTACTGCTTCCCACCTCATCCCTTTAAACCCGAACACATACGAATTACACAGGTTCTGAGGCTAATTTAATGCAAAAAAGGTGCCAAGTGCTTTTAATTGCCATGTTAATCAGCGTAATTCAGTGTAATTAATATGTTTGGGTTTAAAGGGATGAGGTGGTAACCCTACATCCGAGCCAAACGTCAAGTGCGAGCTCTTACATCCTGGGTGGATGTCATACGAGTAATTGTCATTCAAAGTGTGAGAGTGCTAAAAAAAATAAAAAAAAATGGCCTGGGCAGGAAGGGGGTGAAGGAGTCCGGTATTGAGGTGGTTAAGAAAGCTGGTAGAAAGAGCGCTGACGGCTTTGCTCTGATCATAATGGGATGCTGCCTTCTATACCAGTATTTCTCAATTCCCGTCCCCAAGGTATCCCAACAGGTCACGTTTTTAGGATTTCCCTCAGCTGAAACAGCTGTGGCGATTACTAAGGCAGTGAAACTGATCAAATCACCTGTGCAAAATAATGGAAAGCCTGAAAACATGAATTGTTGGGGTGCCTTATGAACTGGAGTTGAGAAAAACTGCTCTATACAGTGCAAGGGGTAGAAGGCAAGGCAGCAGTCTTTCAGCAGGGATGCTAAGCAGTCTTCCAGCAAAGCACAGTCTTTCAGCAAGGGTGCCAAGTGTAGTATCTACTTGACAGATAGCCTATAGTGAGGAGCATAATGTATACAGTAAAGGAATGTGACCTTACAGCACAACAACAAATAAATGTTGCCCCCCCCCCCCCCCTCAGTAAGTATGATGAAAGTAACCTGCTGTCAGAGCTGCTATAAGTCAGCAGTGTCATCCCCCCACCGGGTGTCCTGTCCATACACGTCCCCTCCCCCCCGGGGACAACATCCACCTGCTGGCCGTCCATAGGCAGAGCTGTCAAACAATGGGACCCTCCCCTCAGTCCTGTCCTCCCGGCTATACACACTCTCCCTCTCCCCCCTCACCTCCTGCTCTGTCTTCTCATCCAGAAATAGTCTCCCCCGCTTCAGCACCGCGTCACTGCCCGTCTCTATGAGGTCACTCAGCTCTCTGCAAAGGTCTACTACGTCACCAACGCGACGTCCAGCCGCCGCATTCTACCCCGGGCGCACCGAGATGACGCAAGAGACCGGCGGGCGGGGCCTCGCCTTGTGGCCGGGGTACGTCACCATGACGAGGGGAGAATTGTCACACAGTGCGACCTGAAGAGAAGTAGAGAGGGGGGCCAGGAGGAGTGTGAGGATAACATGGGGGGGCCGGACACATGGACAGTGTGAGCCTCCGATCATCCTCTCACCACAACAACAATAACACGACCAGCCGCCCCTCCCCCTCCCTCCAGATTATCCGACCATGAGCTGGTTCTTCTCCTCCAAGGGATCCAGACCTCTGCCGGCCCTCAGCAGCCTGCAACAGCAGAGACAGCGCCAGCTAGACTGCCTCAAGGCCTGTCACAGCAGGTGAGACCACGGGGAGGGGGACTTCTTGTTGGAGGATACTGCAGCAGTCATCACCTAGGAGCCTCATCCCTTCTCTAGCCATAATAAAGAGTGAGACTCAGAGTTGGAGAATACAGCGGAAGAAGTGAGACTCCTAGTTGGAGAATTCAGTAGGAGTCTCACTTCTTTTGTTGCTTTCTACAACTTTTGAGCCTTACTTCTTTTCCTGCGTTCTCCCACCAGAGTCTCACTCTTTTTGTTGCATTCGACAATTCTAAGTCTCACTTCTTCTGTATTCTCCAACTAGGAGTCTCGGTAAAACGCCGCTATTTTTAGTGGTGCTCTACTTCCAATTTTGCAACGCTATTCGGCCGCTAGCAGGGTGCTTTTACCCCCGCTAACAGCTGAGAGAGCGTTAAAACCACCACAAAGCGCTGCTGCAGCAGCACTATGCTGGCAGTATAGCCGCACTGCCCCATTGATTTCAATGGGCAGGAGCGGTGAAGCAGCGGTGTACACCGCTCCAAAGATGCGGCTTGCAGGACTTTTTTTTTACCATCCTGCCAGCACATCGCCTCCGCATGAGAGCAGTCGGGGCAGGGGCGTACTAAGTGGGGGGGCGGGCCGCCCCGGGTGCCACACACTGGGGGGGTGTCAGGCCAGCGCCCCCCCTCTGCAACTGAAGTGTCAGACAGCGCCGTGCCTCGGTTCCACAGCCCACACAGAGAGAGCCCGAGGCACTGGCAGTGGGCGGCATTGCAGGGGGGGTGCGAGCAGCACGTGAGTGGAGTGACATCTGCCGGCTCAGTGATCCGGGACCCGGCGCAATAATCCCATTCTCTCTGTGGTCGCGTCGCGCGGCCGTTCTGATCAGTCTCGGGCAGCGGCTGTCACTCACAGCCGAGCAGAGTGAAGCCGCCTCCCCCTCCTACATGCACAGCACTGTGTAGACGAGGGGGAGGCGGCTTCACTCTGCTCGGCTGTGAGTGACAGCCGCTGCCCGAGAGTGATCAGAACGGCGCGACGTGAGTCACGCGACCACAGAGAGAAGGGGATTATTGCGCCGGGTCCCGGATCACTGAGCCGACAGGTGACACTCCACTCGGGTGCTGCTCGCACCTCCCCCCTGCAATGCCGCTGCCTTGGGCTCGATGTACACTATGGGTCCTTAGGGGAGGCTGTGCACTGTAGGGGGGGTCCTGCACTGTAGGGGGGGTCCTGCACTGTAGAAGGGGTCCTGCACTGTAGAAGGGGTCCTGCACTGTAGGGGGGTCCTGCACTGTAGAAGGGGTCCTGCACTGTAGGGGGGGGGTCTGTACTGTAGGGGAAGATTCGGCACTGTAGGGGGGTCTGTACTGTAGGTGAGGATTCTGTACTGTAGGGAAGTCTGTACTGTAGGGGGGTCTGCGCTGTAGGGGGAGGGGTCTGTACTGTAGGAGGGTCTGCACTGTAGGGGGGGGTCTGCGCTATAGGGTGGAGGGGTCTGTACTGTAGGAGGGTCTGCACTGTAGGGGGGGGTCTGCACTATAGGGTGGAGGGGTCTGTACTGTAGGAGGGTCTGCACTGTAGGGGGGGTCTGCGCTATAGGGTGGAGGGGTCTGTACTGTAGGAGGGTCTGCACTGTAGGGGGGGGTCTGCGCTATAGGGTGGAGGGGTCTGTACTGTAGGAGGGTCTGCACTGTAGGGGAGGATTCTGTACTGTAGGGGGGTCTACACTGTAGATGGGGGTCTGTATGGTAGGGAGGGGGGTCTGCACTGTAGGGGATCTGTGTAACATGTAGAGGGTCCAGAGCTGTGAGGGGCTGTGTAATGTAAAGGGGTGCAGGGTGCTGTGTAATGTAAAGGGGTCCAGAGGTACAAGGGCTGTGTAATGTAAAGGGGTCCAGAGGTTCAGGGTGCTGTGTAATGTAAAGGGATCCATAGGTACAAGGGCTGTGTAATGTAAAGGGGTCAGGAGGTTCAGGGTGCTATGTTATGTAAAGGGGTCCAGAGGTACAAGAGATGTGTAATGTAAAGGGGTCCTTAGGTGCAAGGTCCTGTGTAATGTAAAGGGGTCCAGAGGTACAGGGTGCTGTGTAATGTAAAGGGGTCCAGAGGTTCAGGGCGCTGTGTAATATAAAGGGGTCAGGAGGTTCAGGGTGCTATGTTATGTAAAGGGGTCCAGAGGTACGAGAGCTGTGTAATGTAAAGGGGTCCAGAGGTTCAGGGTGCTGTGTAATGTAAAGGGATCCATAGGTACAAGGGCTGTGTAATGTAAAGGGGTCAGGAGGTGCAGGGCGCTGTGTAATGTAAAGGGGTCCAGAGGTACAAGAGCTGTGTAATGTAAAGGGGTCCAGAGGTGCAGGCTGCTGTGTAATGTAAAGGGGTCCAGAGGTGCAGGCTGCTGTGTAATGTAAAGAGGTCCTTAGGTGCAAGGTCCTGTCTAATGTAAAGGGGTCCAGAGGTGTAGGGTGCTGTGTAATGTAAAGAGGTCATTAGGCGCAAGGTCCTGTGTAATGTAAAGGGGTCCAGAGGTGCAGGGCGCTGTGTAATGTAAAGGGGTCAGGAGGTTCAGGGTGCTATGTTATGTAAAGGGGTCCAGAGGTGCAGGCTGCTGTGTAATGTAAAGGGGTCCAGAGGTGCAGGCTGCTGTGTAATGTAAAGGGGTCCAGAGGTGCAGGCTGCTGTGTAATGTAAAGGGGTCCAGAGGTGCAGGCTGCTGTGTAATGTAAAGAGGTCCTTAAGTGCAAGGTCCTGTGTAATGTAAAGGGGTCCAGAGGTGCAGGGTGCTGTGTAATTTAAAGGGGTCCAGAGGTGCAGTTGTGGAGAGGAGGGGTACACAGTAGTGACAAAAAGATATTGAAGGATGCAGAGGTATGCAGGGGAAACGGTGGGTGTTTTTACATTTTATGGTGGGGGGGGGGGGGGTGCCAGATATAGGATCCGCCCCGGGTGCCAAATGCTCTAGGTACGCCCCTGAGTCCAGGCTTTCACATTGGAGACACATCACCGGTTCTTTCAGGGCGCTTTTCAGGCGCTATTTTTAGCGCTGTAGTGCCTGCAAAGCGCCTAAGTGTGAAAGGAGTCATAAAGATGGAGAATGCCCCTTTCGCTGCCTTTCTCCGCCTAGGAGGCCCCGCCCCTTTGCTGACTTTCTCCGCCTAGGAGGCCCCGTCCCTTTGCTGCCTTTCTCCGCCTAGGAGGCCCCGCCCCTTTGCTGCCTTTCTCCACCTAGGAGGCCCAGCCCCTTTGCTGCCTTTCTCCGCCTAGGAGGCCCCGCCTTTTTCGCTGCCTTTCTCCGCCTAGGAGGCCCCGCCCCTTTGCTGCCTTTCTCCGCCTAGGAGGCCCCGCCCCTTTGCTGCCTTTCTCCGCCTAGGAGGCCCCGCCCCTTTGCTGCCTTTCTCCGCCTAGGAGGCCCCGCCCCTTTCGCTGCCTTTCTCCGCCTAGGAGGCCCCGCCCCTTTCGCTGCCTTTCTCCGCCTAGGAGGCCCCGCTCCTTTCGCTGCCTTCTCCCAGCTGTGGTGTGGTATTGAAGTCTATAATATGCAGTTTTTCATCCCGGCTCGTGTGTCTGTGCAGCACATAGACATGGGACCCCACGATGTGAACCCCCCAATGCTGGGCACTGGGATAACAGAACGTTTGGCTTTTGTATGGTGTGGTGGACCGTTTCTGTATATAGGGGACAACCAATGGGAGAGAATAAAGGAAAAAGGAGAAGAGGGGGGGGGGGTGGATAGTGAGGTTATGGTGAGGGGGATGGGGCCGGGATAAGGGAGGCTGTTCTAGACTGATGGAGAAAAAAATAAGTGGGGCTAGTTGTTTTGTTGTACATCTTTCCTCTTGTCTGTTGTAACTGTTCTGAATGATTTCTGAATATACATTGTCTGGAACTTGTCGTTTTGCGGTTTTCACCCCCCCCCCCCCCCCCAAAAAAAAAATCGTTTGATATTAATTTGTTGTCAAACAAATAAACATTTTACCATAAAGAGAAATATTCACACTGACCATTGTAGTCTTGTCAGTCTTTATAAGTTGTCCCAGCAACAGATTTGTTTCCCTTTTGCGATTAAAGGTTTTCTATGAATAAATAAAAGCTGACCATTGTAAGCACCCCTGTCAGTGGAAAATGGTTTGTGGCAGCCCTGTAAATTTGAACTTTTGCTGTACAGCTCAGTCTGTAAAGAAAGGTGAAAAAGAAGCGATTTACTGGCCAAATCACCAGGTGAAAAAAGAAAACAAATGCAACCACCACATTTCAGAGCTGGTAAGCTGCAATATATTGAACTTTGGTTTACTGTCACTTGTTCTTAACTGCGCAAGTGACATACTGGGATCAAAGGGGGCGATTCTTTTTTTTTTTCCTCTTAGAGATTGCAGTCATTGCTTCAGCAGACTGTCCTCCATGTGACACATTAGTCATTGTTACATGCGCCTCAGCATGGCTCTACTTGTTACTTTACTGTCAGCTGACAGCACACTGACTCCACAACATTCCTATCTCTTCTATTTCACTTTCTGCTCAGCCCTCCCAGCTGTGTGAACTTTGTTTCCTGAAAGAATATACTGCTGCAAAAAATGACTTTCTGCCTTACCAAGCAAACATGACCCCTTCTGTTTTCCAGTGTATGTGAGAAAACCAGAGCATCATGATAATGATTACTATGGATAACACTCCAGTGAGTTTTAAAAAACAAAAAAAAAAAAAAAATATAACTACATTTTTTTTTTTTTTTTTTTTTAAATATAAAAGATATTATGCCAAGTAAATAGATACCAAGCAAGTCATGCTTTAACCACTTAAGGACCGGACCTCTTTTTCTGACTTGGTGTTTACAAGTTAAAAACACTTTTTTTGCTAGAAAATTACTTAGAACCCCCAAACATTATACATTTTTTTTTATAACACCGTAGAGAATAAAATGGCGGTCATTGCAATACGTTTTGTCACACTGTATTTGCTCAGCGGTCTTACAAGTGCACTTTTTTGGGGGGGAAAAAATTCACTTTTTGAATAAAAAAATAAGACAACAGTAAAGTTAGCCCAATTTTTTTTTATATTGTGAAAGATAATGTTACGCCGAGTACATTGATATCCAACATGTCATGCTTCAAAATTGCGCCCACTCATGGAATGGCGTCAAACTTTTAACTTTTAAATTCTACTGGTTGTATGTTTTGAGTTAGAGGAGGTCTAAGGCTAACGATCACGGTGATTCCTCACATGTGGGGTTTGACCACCATTTTTGTATGCGTTCGCTTCTGTGCATGAGCTCGTCGGGACGGGGTGCTTTGTAAAAATAAATAAAACATTTTTTATTTTTTTTTACTGTTTAAAAAAAAAATAAAAAAAAATAAAGAATTTACAAGGAATGTAAACATCCCTTGTAATAGAAAAAAGCATGACAGGACATCTTAAATATGAGATCTGGGGTCAAAAAGACCTCAGATCTCATATTTGGACTTAAATGCAATAAAAAAAAAAAAAATGGGCCTTTACGGCCTATGGGCAGAAGTGATGTTTTGACGTCGCTTCCACCCTGCTATGGTATGGAGATGGGTGGGGGCCATCTTAGTCTCACTTGTCTCCATACCCAGCCATGGAGAGGACACAATCGCCTCTGCCGCAGCAGCTTCTGCTATTGCCGAGATATCCCTCTTCAAAAAGGGATGGTCGGTAAGTGGTTAAAATTGCGCACACCCGTGCAACGACAACAAACATTTTACAGGTTACCAGTTTATATTTACACAGGAGGTCTGGTGCTAGAATTGCTGCCTGTGATGTGATGATCACAGTGACAGCTCACGTGTGGGACAATTGCTGTTTGTGTGTGGGTTGTGTGTTCATCTTTGCTCGGGGGAACTTTTACATTTTAGGCTTTTTTTTTAAATAGTTTATTTTGTTTTATTTTTATACTGTCAAAAAAAATGTCTGATTACTTTTATGTTTTTTAATGTAAACATCCTTGTGACAGCAATAGGCAAGTGACAGGTACTCTTTATGGAAAGATCTGAGATTTATAAGACCCCAAATCACTCCTCTGCCCTTAAAAGCATTTAAAACGCCAAGATCGTTGTTTATTAATGCTTTTGATTTTTTTTAAAATTGTACCATTTGACATCCAGGTAAACTGGAAGCGATGTTGGGCCATCACTTCAGGGTTATCATAGCAGAGAGACAATCCTGGCTTTGTTCGGGTGTCTGACCAGCCAGCGGACCTACCAGCTAGTCACTTGAGTCTCCCGGTGGAATGGGAGAGTCCGAGCAAGCTGCGGAAGTTGACAACGGGGGGGAGGCGTGGTGAAATGTCCCTTCCTGATGTTTGTAAAGCAGTCCACTGGCTAGTTGGCTGCTAGAATTGCTTTTACAAAAGCGCTGACTGCTGTCTCTAAACGGCAGCTTCAGGCATCAGCCTGGTATATCCACTTGTGTACGACCAGTGACGTACGGGGTACGTCACTGGTCGTCAAATAGATAATGCAAAAAAATTTAGAAAGTTGGCACAGTACAACATAAAAGGTTTCCTAGAGAAGATGTTTGTGCCAGTTATTTTTCTTGAGTCGGGGCTTATTCACATTTAGAGATGCAGAATTAATCGTTAAAAAATCGCAATCTCGATTCAACCCCTCTGACAATCTCTATTGCACAGTTTGCTGATTCTTTCATATAACAGAGGAGAGACTTATCTGCTCACTCAGCTGTCAAAAGAAAACATCCAGGCAGCCTGCCAAGTTTTTAATATGAAACATTGTAACTTAGCTTCCTTCTTAGATCAAAGGGATAAACTTCTGTTTGTAAAGAAAAAATCCAGGCAGCCTGCCAAGTTTTCAACAACATGTAAATGCAGGAAGTTTAACCACTTAGGCTGGGTTCACACTGCTGCGGCTAGGAGACCCGGATGTGATTAGATAGTATGGCTGAATTTGCATCGCACCCGCTCCAAACTCGCACGACCCTTTTTTTTGGTCCGCAGCAGATTCCTGTCCGAGTTTGCAGATCGCACTGCGATATGCGAACTGATCTGGGGGTGTCATTAAGGTTTCACTGACCCTCCCAGCAGTCCGCATAGGGCAGTGTGAACTGCCGGCGGGAGGCATGCGATGCAGGAACCCGCCGCGGATTCGCGGCGTTCCCGCATCGCTGTAGTGTGAACCCAGCCTTAAAGTCTAAATCTTTTTCTGACACTTCTTTCTTAAGTTTAATCCAATATTTTTTGCTAGAAAATTACTTGGAACCCCCAAACTTCACAAATGTCGCACTATTTGCCCAGCGGTCTTTCAAATGCAATTTTTTGGGAAAAAATACACTTCAGTGAATAAAAAACAAAACAAAAAAAATGAAACCGTAAAGTTAGCCCAATTTGTTTTACTTTAATGTGAAAGATGATTTTACGCCGACAGAATCGTGATCTATCTTCTAAGCAAAAAAATTGTGATTCTCATTTTATCCAGAATCGTGCAGCTCTAACACGCATTCCCCTGCGTCATGTTTTAGGGCAGCCTATTTACAGTGAGCTGTTCTATGCGTGGGAAATTGCAAAAAAAGGTGTCAGCATTATATAAGGGAAAACGCACTATTTTGGACGCGTTTCACCTTGTATGGTGAAGGTCTATTAAGCCAGGGGTTGACAAATTTGCTTGGAATCTAGGAGCCAGCTAAAAAAGTCAGGAGCCAGGTCCGTGACGGTGATCTGGACCTGTCCCTGACCTGACATGGAGACGAGTGAGGGGAAGATAGCCCCCCACATATGAGATCACCTCTCATTGGACACACCGCTCGAGTGCTAAATGGCCGCTGTGATTGGCCATTTAGCATGATCTGTGATTGGCTGTATCCAAGGGACACGGCCAACACAGAACTTCCCCGATGCGCCCATGGCGGCGTGCAGAGGAGAAGTAAACAGGAGGATGTCCAGGGACGCCCTCCCGGCAATTGGTGTGCGCGGTAGACATCTTTCGTCTATAGCACGGGCACGAAGTGGTTAACAAAAGAAGGTGGCTTCTTTTATTTCCTCCATATTCCCGCTCATTTACTGCCATATCCCCGCTAAGGGTTCGATCAGGTCCGCCTGAAAAACTGACAGGTGAACCTGATCAGACAGCCCTTGTGAAAGGGGCCAAGCAGGTAGGGATACAAATAATATTTTTTTTTTCCTTAATTAAAATTAATTTTTTTTACTTAAAAAAAATAAATAAAAGCCATTATGAATAATAAAAAAAAAAATATATATATTTACCAGCCACCACACTCATCGTTGGGCAAAAGGCGCCAGATGACGCCCGCAATCGCTTCCTTCTCTTCACTTTGGGAAGGAAATGGGCAGGCAGTGAAAAACAGGCAGAGCTTTGACGCTCCATTAGGATTAGCATTATTGGATGGGTTGTAATTTCAACATCCACCACAAGATGGCGCCAGACTACGGAAAGACTTTAGAAGGCCGCAACGCCGCGGCCCCAATTGCTGGCCGGCGAGGCCTGATGCAAGCGGACGGCAGAGTTCGGGATCCACACGGAGACAGGATACCCCAGCTGTGTTGCCCCAGGCGCCAGGACGCAAATTCTAGTCGCAAATGTGACCTGGCGCCCAGGGTTTGTCGAGCCCTGTATTAAGCGATGGTTTCTGTTTGGATTTATTTTCTTGTTGGATAAGCCCCTGTCAAATACACAGGTCATAGTGCTGGTTCAGAAGTGTACTTCTTTTTGTATTGCTGCTCCAGTGTGGGCAGTGAGAGAGCCAGTGGGTTTGCCACTTTTGGGGGGCAATGACTGTTTGCTACTGTTTAGATGTACAAAAGTAATTTATGGGAGTGCACATGGCACCATCTTTGTTTTACAACACTCGCTGCGCCTTTATCTTTATAAATCACATAAACCTGCATGTTTCTTTTTCTTTTTCTAATCTAGTCTTTAATTGAAGGCTCTCAAGGCCCAGAAGGATTTCTTCCCATTGGTACATCACAGTATATTCAATGTTTTCATCCTTCCATGACTTCAAGTCCAAGCTTGCCTATTTCTGATAAAGATCTTGTCATTTCTAAATGACATTCTGTATATCTGCTTTATTCTCTCTGTATTGTAAAATCTTCAATAAAGACGATTGAACATGGGGCAGATGGTCTGGGTTTGGAGTTATGTCCATAATCTGATATGTCTAGTACGCTGTTATGTGCACTTGCTCTATGTGAGTCCTTTGAGAACTTCCCCTGATAACGGTACTTCCGTGTTGATTCTGTTGATAATACAATGCATTGTATATAACTTGTTTATACTGTATAATGGTAATGTGAAATAAAAAAACAAAACGATTAAATTAGACACTTGAATATAAGAAACTGATTGTTGGGTCCGACATAGGTTTACAACAAAGGATTTGCAGCCTTGGGCTTTGTTGACCAGTACATAGAAAACCCTGTAAATATGTTTCACATCTACAACGTTTTATACAAAGCTAGAAGTAACCGGTACATAAGGTGTTTGTAAAGGCTGAAGGTTTTTTACCTTCATGCATTCTATGCACAAAGGTAAAAAACCTTCAGCCTGTAGCTCCCCCCCCCCCCCCCAAGCCCCCCATAATACTTAAGCCCAATTTTAAGAATATGGAAATGTAAATATAAACTGCTAAATACCCTTTCTCATCAACGGTATACAGTAGCAGTCTGGTGACTTCTATCGGTGTCTGGTAAAGCTTGTAGGAGGAGTTTTCATTTTCCTCTGACTGTCCTATGAGGCTGCATGATCCCTGACCCTCTGTCTGGACAGTGCTGATTGGCCCTGTGCTGATCACATGCACCCTCCCAAAAAAGAAAAAAAAAACTCTAGCAATACACACCAAACTGAGCATGTGCAGCTTGCACCCAAGTCTCTGTTCTATCAGGAGATGGATTGGGCACTGTAAAAGAATGGGAGGATCAGAGGAGATGGGAACAAACAGGCCTTTTTACACAGTGCAGTGGATTAACCCCCTAGGTTCCACAGTGAGTATAACAAGCATGCTTTACTGCATATACAGACTGATTTTACTGTTGTGGGTTTAGTAAGACCCCTTTCGCACGGGCGGCTGTTCTGCCGCTGTTAAAGCATGTTTTGTTATTTTTTTTATTCTGAAATTCAGAGAATCATGGCACAGCGTTCACTTGCAGTTGTACATTGCGATTATCTGCGTTTAGCTGCGTTTGGAAAATTCTTGCTATTTCTGATGTGCTTCCTATTGTTTTTCTTTCCTTGTTGCCGCTATCTGCAGGAGAAATAGTACGTTGTGATACCTGCAGTGATGTTCAGATAGCTGCAGTAAATAGTTCCTGGACACAGTCAACTTTATTTTTTCTATCTGCACAAAACCGCATGTAACAAAACCGTCACTAAACGCAGTGTGTGAATGGGCCCATAGGAAAGCATTGTGTGCATTTAGCTGCGGTAGATAACGTCATCTGTCTGCAGTTAAAAGCACAATTCTATCCACCCGTGTGAAAGGGGCCTAACACGTTAATGGAAAGGACAATGCTTCTAAGTTAGTGTACTTTAATTTTTTTAGGTGTTTATTTAGGTTTCCTTTAACTATTTGGAACAGTTTGTGGAAGCAGTATAGAGACACAATAAGGAAGAAAACGGGACATGTAGTGGAATTTTGTGGGCAACAATCTTTAGTGTTTACCCTGAAAGTATAAACATTTCAGATAATATGGCATCATATCTGGATTGTAAGCTCTAACGAGCAGCGCCCTCTGATTCCTCTTTAAAGTGGAAGTAAACTCCCCTATCGTTTTCAGCCAAAGAAGCTGCCATCTTTGCCTCTGTTTAATCTTCAACTGCTATGGTGCTGCACATGTGATTCGTTATGACACCAGCCATTGGATGGTTTGATAGTTTGGCTGAGAGCACAGCCAATGTGCAGTTAGCATTCCCGGCATGCCTTTTTTTTTTTTATTTATTTATTTATTTTTAACTGTTTAAATCAATGGGTTTACTTCTACTTTAAGGCTCCATGCACACTGGAGCTTATAAACTGCAGTTTATTGGAGTTTGGGTGTTTTTTTAAAAGCCCATCAACTCCACTCTGTTAGCCTATGTGTCCATGCACACATGGACGTTTTTTAAGCTTTAATGAGCAGTGGAGTTCATGGGCTTTTTTCTGAACGCCAGAAATTTGCGTTCAAAGTGCAGTTTTTCACTGCCAAAAAGCAACAAATGCTGATAAACACGTGCTAATTGGTGTTCGGTGTTCTATTTTTTTCAATGCACTGTGGGATTTTTGGAGTGTCCTCTATGTAGCTTTATTAAAAACGCTAGTATAAAACGCTGTTAAAAGCAGGTTTTTCAACCAGCGTTTTCTGCCAGTAATCTGGCATCCAGAAAAGGGTTTTTTGAGCTTCAGTGTGCATGGAGCCTTATATTGAATTGTAATGTAACTATACTGGCTGCGCAAACTGTTGGCGCTATATAAATCCTGTATAATAATAATAGTTCAATGGAGTCAAGAAATCGCTGCCAATGTGAGACGAGTTACTGCAGCAGCTAAATTTAAGTGGAGTGAAGTGGGAAAGTTTGGTGAGAGGGGAGGAGAGGGAAATGCAGTGACTCGGAATGGAACATTTACTGTAAGTGTACTAAGTGCCATACAGGACCATATGATCCTTTATAATTAGTATTTGCCAATCTGCTGATTCCTTCCCTTTTTAAAAAAAAAAGAGTAATTGTTGGCAGATTTGTTCATGCATTATTCCTAGTTATTTGGTCTTACGGCTTCTGCAGATGATTGTTGACAGTGACTTTATGCAAACTGAAGTTTGTACAAAATGTTTGCCTTCTCTCTCTATTGAGAATAGGTATGTGTCTGTGTATATACGGTTGGGTGAAGTGCACACAGTGCTCGTGTACCAGAGGGTCTGCGTTCTCAGTACAGGGCCACCAGGAATGGACATGATGGAAGTATAACTGAGAAGGGGCAAAAGTGCTTTGTGGAATGATTGTTCTATGGTGCAAGGGTTCTTGACTCCTGTTCAGGTTAGGGACCTAATATATTATTATTAGTAAGAGCACTATTTATTTTGTTCAATTTATTTTTATTTTTTTCTTTCTTTACCACTTAAGCCCCGGACCATTTTCCAGGACCAGGCCCCTTTTTGCGATTCGGCACTGCGTCGCTTTAACTGACAATTGCGCAGTCGTGCGACATGGCTCCCAAACAAAATTGGCTGCATTTTTTTCCCCCACAAATAGAGCTTTCTTTTCATGGTATTTGATTACCTCTGCGGTTTTTATTTTTTGCACTATAAACAAAAATAGATCGACAATTTTGAAAAGCAATATTTTTTACTTTTTGCTGTAATAAATATCCCCAAAAAATATATAAAAATTTTTTTTTTTTTCCTCAGTTTAGGCCGATTACATATTCTTCTACATATTTTTGGTAAAAAAAATTGCAGTAAGCGTTTGATTGGTTTGCGCAAAAGCTACAATATAGGGCAGGGATATGCAATTAGCGGACCTCCAGCTGTTGTAGAACTACAAGTCCCATGAGGCATAGTAAGACTCTGACAGCCACAAGCATGGCACCCAGAGGCAGAAGCATGATGAGACTTGTAGTTTTCCAACAGCTGGAGGTCCGTTAATTGCATATCCCTGATATAGGGGATAGTTTTATGGCATTTTTATTAATATTTTTTTTTTTACTAGTAATGGTCGGCGATCAGCAATTTTTATTGTGACTGCGACATTATGGCGGACACATCGGACAATTTTGACACATTTTTGGGACCATTGGCATTAATACAGTGATCAGTGCGATTTAAAAATGTCACGGACAGTGAAGGGGTTAACCACTAGGGGACAGTGTAGGAGTGGAGTGTGAGTGTGTGTGTTTTTTTTACTGTTGGGGGGCGTGGCTTGGCATGTGACGTCACTGATTGTCTTTCCCTATAACAGGGAACAGAGGATCAGTGACAGCCACGTTAGGAAGCGCGAGGAGAGATTTGTTTATACTTGCGTCTCCTCGTTCTTCAGCTCTGTGACCTGATCCCGGGACACCGGCGGCGATCGGGTCCGCGGGCCCCGCGGCCACGTTCACAGAGCTCAGGACCGGGTCGTGAGTGGCTGGGTGGCGCGTGCGACCCACGGCTGGGCTCTTAAAGGGCAACGTGCCATTCTGCCGACGTACATCGGCGTGAGGCGGTCCTTAATAACAAACGTGTTATTTACCACCTCTGTGCAAGGGTTTTGCACAGAGCAGCCCCCCCCCCATCCTCCTTTTCTGGGGTCCCTGGTGGCAGTCCTAGCTCCTCCTCATCGAGTGCTCCCATGGAGAGCCACTTTCCATGGGGACAATTGTTACCTTGGAAAGGGTGGGGGGCAGTTCTGTAGGAGGAGAGGAATTCTTTTGGAGGCATTTAAAGGCATACATCAAACATTTACAGTCTTTCCATTGAAGTCTAAGGAACCAAGAACACCTAAATATCTTCTTAAAAAGCTTGTGAACAGAAACAAGAAAGAATGGGATTCTGCATAGGGAAACGAGCATAAAAATTCTCAAGTGTGAATGGGGGTTAAAATAAAGAAGTAGGGGGTGATTTTGAAACTTAGAATCTGGTCAGTCTGGTCTAGAAGCCAGCTTTCCTAAAATAATGCATGAATCAGCTTAGTTTTTTGTTAAGTTGTGTAACTCAGGACTCAACATATTTTCACAACCAGGAGAATTAAGTGCACAAGTAGATATTGCTATTTCAAAAACAGTGCTATGCTTTAAAGTTGTACATTCAATTGTAATACTTGATTCGGAGTCCCATTCAATTTTTTATTTTTTGCGCTTTTAAACAAAATAAAGAGCGACAATTTAAAAAACAAAACAAAAAAAACACAATATTTTGTACTTTTTTTGCTAAAATAAATATCCCAAATTTAAAAAAACAAAAACAAATTTCTTACTCGGTTTAGGCAGATTATATATTCTTCTACATATTTTTGGTAAAAAAAAAAAACGCAATAAGCGTATATTGATTTGTAGCTGTTATAACTTTTGAACAAACTAAATGGGGGGATAGATTTTATGGCATATTTTTTTTTTTTTTTTTTTTTTACTAGTAATGGCAGCTATCTGCTTCTTTTTTTTTTTTTCTATCGGGACTGCGACATTGTGGCAGACGGATCGGACCTTTTTTTTTTTCTTTGGAATTATTGACATTTATACAGCGATCAGAGCTAAAAATAGCCACTGATTACTGTATAAATTTTACTGGCAGGGAAGGGGTTAACACTAGGGGGCGACCAAGAGGTTAAATGTGTTCCCTCAGTGTGTTATAACTGTAGGAGGCATGGGACTGCCTGGGGGAGGAGGCCGATCGTTGTTTCTATATACTAGGAACACACAATCTGTCTCCCCTGCCAGAAGGTGGATTTGTGTGTTTTACACACACAGACAGATCCTCATTCTGGCTCTGTCAGGAGAAATTCCGAGTGTCCGGTGGACATTGCGGTCGCCGGGTGCGCTCATTGCCTCCTCAGTACTACGCCACGCCCCTCCTATACCCCTAAAAGCATCTGCCGTAGAGATATACGCAGAAGAGCTATTCTGCTCTGGCGGCCGATAATATCTTAAGCTGCTGCTATTCCTGCAGTCCCAACTTTCCTGTTTTTGGATGGTTCCATTCTCTTGCTGCATCTTATAAAGCCATTGATGCATGCAGGGACTAGCATTGCATCTCTCTATGCTGGGTGCATTAATAGAAACGCACAGCCCAACAGCCAAGGATGGCAAGGCGCTTCCCTGCTCCTCCCTTCTCCAAGGTAAAAGACTGGCTGAAGATTGCACTGTCCATTATTAACTCTTTTCTATGAAGAGCGAAAGTTCAGGGAAGTAACCTTGAGACGGGGAAGTCAAATACGAACTATTAGGCTTCATATACACAGAACGTTGTTTAACCTCTCCTGAACGATTTAGCTTGACAGCTAGAATCCGACGTCTAAAAACATCCGTTTAGCCGCATCTAGCCACGTTTTTTTTTTTCTAAAAAAAAAAAACCATCTAAACAAAACACTGCTGAGCCCAAATTACCATGGTTAGCAGCGTTTACACTGTTACAGGTATTTGGTGCTTCAAATGCCTTTGAATATCCGTCCTGAATGCATTTTTTTGCGTTCCAAAAATGCCTCTAAACTCAACTGCCTAAAAACTACTATAAATGACCTTTGTACATGTACTGATAAGATAATATAGAGAAGAGTCCAGGGGCAGCTGAAAAGAACACCCAACTGCTCCTAAAAGTCAGTTTACCAGCAGCAGTGTACATGAAGCCTTATGTGTACATTCATATTCTAATCTACCCTGGATGGTAGAAATGCCCTTCGGCTTGATGTACACGGGATGTTTTTCCAACCTCTTCTGAATGATTTAACTTGACAGTTTTGCCGCATTTACATTTTAGCAGCGTTTTCACACGTTTGCGTTTTAGAAGCTTTTGGAGATATAGCTATAAAATATATAATTATTTTTATTCATAATAGCCAAAAATGAAAAAATGCCTCTAAACTCAACTGCCTAGAAATGACTAAAGGACCCTGTGTACATGTACTGATAAGATAGCATAGAGGAGAGTTCAGGGGCAGCGTAAAAAAATGCCCAACTTCTCCTAAGGCTGCATTCACACCTGAGCATAGCGTTTTTTTTACCGCGATTTGCCGCGAATTTGTGCAGGGCAAAAGGTCACCAATGTTAAAAGAAGAAAAACGCCCAAATCAGCCCGATTCGCACGACAAAAAAGGGTCCGGAACTTGTTTGAGCTTCAGGCGTAGGGCTTCAGGCGACTTGGAGTGGAGATGTGAACCATCTCCATTGAGAATAATGGATTTTTTCCACTCCAGCGTTTTGTAGCTTCAGGCGTCAAGCTACAAAATGCTCAGGTGTGAATGGGGTCTAAAAGTCCGTTTAGCAGCAGCAGTGTACATGAGGCCTTACTATTAACCAAACTTTTCCTTTTTTTTTTTTGTTCTTTCGATTTGTAAACACTTTTGTATCTATATTTTTAGTCTGCGTTGCATTATCCATATGTAGGTTTTAGCAATTTTATAGTGCTGAATTTAAAGTATATACATATATTCTACTTTTAGTAAAAAATGCTTCACTAACTGATCTTTAATTCTCTTTTAACAGTATCACTGAAATTCAGAAAGATGTGGAATATAGATTGCCAATTAATGTAAAAAATGTGACCATCAACCTAAACATGTAAGTATCCTTTGTTTTCATGTGGTTTTGTCATTGTTTGTGCTTAAAGCGGTAGTAAACCCGCAATTTTTTATTTTTTTTAACACCTGCAAAGCAAAAGGCATAATGAGCTAGTATGCACCGCATACTAGCTCATTATGAAATACTTACCTTAGAACGAGACCCCGACATCTGGCCCGATCCACGCCGAGGGAGCTGACATGCTCCCTCTGTGTTTCTTCCGGGTATCGCGGCTCCGGGGCTGTGAGTGGCCGGAGCCGCAATATCGTTCCGGCCGGCCACTGCCGGATTTTCAGGCCGAGAATCCCCTTGTGCGCATGCACCGCTGCAGTCAGCGGCTCATACCGAGGGGAATATCTCCTAAACCGTACAGGTTTAGGAGATATTTTTTTTTACCTACAGGTAAGCCTTATTATAGGCTTTCCTGTAGGTAAAAGTAAAAAAATTGAGTATAAACCACTTTAAAGTGGATGTAAACCCTCACATATACCCAATGAGTATGCTGGTCCTTGTGGAGTCCAATCTTCTTTTGGTTCTCTGCGCATTTGGCTGCTTGCTAGTAGCCCATTGGCTTTGGTAAGAGTACCCAATCGTTGTGTTTGGTGGCTGTACATTCGATGACAATTTCCACTCTTGGTGGTCCCCTTCACAAGCACATCGAACTTCTCCCCAGAAGCAGAAGTTTGAATCTATATTGAACGTTTTTTTCACTTCAGTAACTTATTTCCTTTCTCTGAATTTTTTATGATTCATCGCGTGTATTTTTATATGGAAGTTATGATATATTTGATGTTTACATTTTATCCGGATCTGTGATTTACACTTATTATTGGTGTCAGTCATTTTGTATATTTTTATAATTTTAGCACTTTTATTCGTTTGCATATGTCAGCGCTGCACTTTACATCACAGTGACGTGAACAGCCTCAGTTTTACATGTATATTTGCTGCCTTCAGCTTTATATACTTTACAAAGTGCACGTCCTGTTAGAATCTTCGCTTCCTGATTCACCTGTGGGTGTGGATTCTTGCCATACACTGCGAGACAGCTGAATAGAGGAAAAGAACCCCCCCATAGGCAGAAACTTGCAGAGCTGGGCTGTGAATAGACCAGCTCTCTGCTAATCTATTTATAGCACCCATCCCAACACAAAATTCAGGCTTGTTTTATCACAGTTGATGGAGAACTTGTCAGAAGTTATCATGCCAATAACGGAAAAGAACGGAGCAGTAGAAAGCAACAGTGCTTTGAAGAGCGATGAGAAAAGGCCGCAGCCCATGTGTACAACTCCCTGTCCAACAGAAGCCAGTCTCATGACTAGGTTCTGTTGAAGGGGCATGCTGGCTCCAATGGCTGCGATTGGGGATCAGTGTGTCCTGGCAGTGGGGCAGTCTCCCTGTCAGAATACAATAGCACAGCAGGGGAAATTGCTGTACTAACATTGGTTGTGTTAGTACTGTGATATGTCCGTTTTTTCTGTTATTTTAATAAAAAAAAAAAAAGACTTTACAATCCCTTTTAAGTTGGTGGGAAAGATTCCTGGTCATGCTAACATTTTTCAAGTCCTGTACTATTGCTTCCCTGGGATAAAAGGTGGCATTGTATGTGTCTGGTATACACATAAACCTTCATCTGTTAGATTGTCATAGTAATTTAATGGGACATTCCAATATGGGGGTAAAAAGTGTGAGGTAAAACTTTGTCAATGAGGAAAAGAATGTGTGCTATGGTATAAAAAAGTTCAGTAATCTTTCTGTTGCTGTAAAATAAAGTTGTACATTTTATTATGGTGTGATGGGTGAACAAGGCACTGCCATCCCTGGCATTAGGTATTAAACCAATCGTTTTGCTATCCACTTCTTCAGAAAAATGAAGCAATAAGCAAATAAATGTTAGTATAGCCAAATGTACCATAGGTTTTACTGCCAGATAATCCTGAACCCTCCCCTGCTGCTCATTCTTGCATCAAAGCCACCAAAGTATCAGTTATCGCTAATAGTGGGGCTCTCACTGACTCTCATTATGCAAAAGATGTATTGAATGATTGATCAAAGATTTGACCCAAACGTTGCATCCGAAGCTGCAGGAAATGCTGCCGTCAGTCTTTTTTTATTTATTTTTTATTTGCATGTGTTCTCAGTTTGTCATTGTTGCATTATACCAAACCTTCTAATACATTATTTTTCCTTTTGCAGTTTGCTCCCTCCACAATTTCCTCAAGAGAAACCAGTCATCACGGTCTTTCCTCCAATTAGACATCATCTAGTGGACACACAAGGCACAAATGTCACATGTCCTTTAGTAAACAATGTGTGTGTTTTTTTTATTTTTTATGTTAGTGTAGGACTGTTTGATCAATGTTTCAAAAAAAATCATGTGTGTAAAACAGTGTATTTTAAAAATGCTTCCTGTTTTCAGACGTTGCAGCCTAGGATGAAGAATAGCTATGGAGACTCGAAGTGCACGGTAGCTCCATAACACGTGTTTGCCCCTCCTATGGACACTGCCTGCAGTGAAAAATCCCAAGGGTTGACGCCACCAATACAGCCCTAAGGGGCTGTAGCTTAAATTGGGATGGGAGTTTTATCTCTGAATGCTGGCTTTAGAACAATCATGTAAAAAACAAGGCACACTGACCGCACCACATTTCTATTCAATTCACATGCAATTCGGTGCGATTCGATTTGAGGCCATCAATTTTGAATAGGCTCAAATCGCACCTAAGTTGTGCATGCACTAATTTTGGGATTGCACTGCAACTGGATCGCATGGTAGATTTATACCATGCTATCTGGTACCGGCAAACGCACTGCATTTGCAACCTGAATTTGGGGTGTCATTAAGATTGCACTGACACCTGCTACAGATTTCAAGGGCAGTGTGATTTGAATGCAGAGAGGCACGCACAGATCACGTTTTTGTCGCACCGCATTAATGTAAAACTAGACCAGTGATGGCAAACCTTGGCACCCCAGATGTTTTGGAACTACCTTTCCCATGATGCTCAACTACACTGCAGAGTGCATTAGCATCATGTTAAATGTACTTTCAAAACATCTGGGGTGCCAAGGTTTGCCATCACTGACCTAGACTATGCCTAGGTTGGTAAACTGTTGACAAAATTGCATATGTAATGCAGTATTATATTGAAAGTAATTGTAAAACATGTAAATCCAAGTACTATTTTACCTATTAACTATTTTAGCTCAGGGCTCGACAAATCCCAGGTGCCAGGTCACCATGGCGACTAGCAATTGCGTCCTGGTGCCTGGGCTTTTGTCAGCCTATTCCCTGCAGGAATGCACAATTTATATCGCCCAACACACGCAGTTCCAGACATTGGGCAGGTAGATTTTTGTAACACTTAGCCCTGCTGCGAGCAAGCAGCAAGACTTTCTTATCAGTTGGAAGCATTCAGGTGGCTGCACTGCCACCCGAATGCTTCTTTATACACCGGTAGAGTGCCCCATTTACAGCCCTCTCCGGCTTTGCTTACTCGTGTATGGCTGGCTTTAATAACAGGCTTTTTACAACCTACTACTAAGCAGTCTCATGAAGATTGAAAAGGAGACCAAGATATTATTTTGCTTATTTGATATTTGCCAAACTAAAAACAAAAAAAAAAGTTGAAAAATAGAAAATGTACAAAAATTGTTAAATAGTACTTTTAAACAATACTGTAATACTTCAGTTATTAGCATTAAAGTCTAAATTTGGGTAAAACGTTTGTTTAAAAAAAAAAAAATCAGCACAAGCGTCAGTACTGCATTTAATCCAAAATGTCCTTTGTGCTGGTGTCAGCTGTAGTTAAAATCCTCTGTCCTCTGCCCCCCTCCCTGAATGAAAAGCAGACTATGAATGGAGGAGGCAGACCTTTTCCTTCACCCACCTTTCCTCCATTCGCAGATCGATTTTCATTCATGGAAGCTATAGTACAGCTATGAATGGAGGCGAGTGCCTGTAAAAGGTCTCTCAGCCCTATTAACGTCAAGTGGGAAAATCTATTTTTCTTTATATGTGCAAACAATTTACTTATTTGCTTTCTTTCCTCAGTTTACTATGCACTCTGATCTTGGGAAAATAGTGCAGAATTTGTTAGAAGAGTTTTGGAAGAATCCTCCTACACTAGCCCCAGCTTCAGGCACGTTTCCTTAGTAAGTAATAATGGTATGTTTTATTGACAATAGAAACATTGCTCTTGTGGAATCGATTGCCCCTTTGTTCTAGCAGTGGAATGTAGTTTCTACTGCAGTTGAAAAAAAAAAAAATTGAAGGGTTCCTTTCAAAGTAATACATTCATTTTGAGTAGAGCCAAACTCCGTCCATCTGATTTTATTGTGTGTGTACCCAGCTGACTCTTTGGGAAATCTTGAAATATGTTAGCAGAGTGAAGATTATTGGGCCATCTAATGTGATCGCTGCAGAAGTGATTTTTTAAAGAGGAAGTAAACCCTGATGGGTTTACTTCCTCTTTGATTCCCTGCAAAGGTAAAGCATAATGGACTACTATCGCATAGTAGTCTATTATGTGTCACTTACCTGACACAGGAGTCTGGAGCATCCATCTTCTCGGTGGGTCTCGCTGCTCCACAGCTGTCATTCGACGAAGCCGCAATGACGTCGCTCCCGCGCATGCGCACGGGAGCCGCCACTCGCGGCATATCGCCGTAGACAGCAGTGCCTGTCTTTCGGAAAATATCTCCTAAACCGTGTAGGTTTAGGAGCTATTTCTTGGACCTACAGGTAAGCCTCAATCTAGGCTTACCTGTAGGTCAAAGTGGTTTGCAAGGGTTTACAACCACTTTAAAGCGGTTGTATTGTCTATTTTTAAACTTGTACCTACAGGTAAGCCTATAATAAGGGACCGTCACTGTCCTAAGTCCTCAACAGACAGGGTAGGTCAGTATAGCTTCAGAAACTGGTGTTTCTCCCCCCGAAATCCAGGCAATAGCAACCAGTTTGCATGCAGACAGTGCAGTGCCTCTGGACGCTTTGTCGGCGGTCCTTAAAGCGGACCTCCACCCTGAAGTGCAAGTTCCGCTAATCTGATCCCTCCCCCCCCTCTGGTGCCACAATCGGCACCTTTCAGGGGGGAGGGGGGTGCAGATACCTGGATAATCCAGGTATCTGCACCCACTTCTGGGACAAGCTAGCCGCAGCTAGCCACAGATGATCCACCCCCACCCCCCCACCCCCCGTTGTGTTCTGGGAAACACACAGTTTCCAGGACACAGCGGGGACCAGTGGAGACGCGCAGCAGGGAACCGGGCAGTGAAGCCGCAATGCTTCACTTCCCGATTCCCTGACAGAGGATGGCGGCGGGGGCAGCAGAGAGACTAGCAATCGCTCGTCATCTGCTGCCGACATCGCTGGACCCTGGGACAGGTAAGTGTCAATTTATTTAAAAGTCAGCAGCTGCAATATTTGTAGCTGCTGGCTTTTAAATATTTTTCTTAAAGGTGCAGCTCCTCTTTAATTCGTTCGTTGCCAAGATGGAGGCGGTGCGTGGGCGGAAAGGGGGTAAAAAAAAAACCCGCCCTCAGGGGAGAGCTCTGACGCAGACTCGGGCCCTGCTGAGGCTGGTGATCCGTTCTGCCGTTTTCAGACGACGCTGACCAGGACCGTTCGGACAGTGAGGATGATTCCCCGTTTGGGTCCGTGCGCAATAAAGCTCTTGTTGGAACACTTATCACAGCTGTGAGTGATACCCTGAAAATTCAGGAGCCAGCAGATCCTTCTGCTGATGTAGCGGTCCCTTTTGGGTCCTGTAAGCCAGCCTGTACACCTAAGGTGTTTCTGTATCTGACTTATTTCGATAAGTTCATATACAAGGAATGGGGTCGACCGCAACTGACCTTTTCGGTCCCCAAATACATGGCGGTGCGTTACCCCTTTGAGGAGAGCCTTCTCAAAAAATGGTCGGCTCCCCGGTCGTGGACCCCCAGTATCTAGGTTAAACAAAGTAACCACGATCCCGGTAGAGGGGACTCCTGCCTTTAAGGACCCCACGGACAGGAAGGCCGAGGCAGTGGCTCGTTCCTTGTTTACGGTTGTGGGGTCAGCAATGCGACCAGTACTGGCATCCGCACTTGTGTCTCAGATACTTACTGAGTGGGCAAAACTTTTGCACCGCAAATTGGGGGAACAACAGGCTTCTCCTGTCTGCGTGGAACTAGCAGACCAGTTAGTGCAAGGCCTGGATACTCTCCCTTTGTTATCCAGGGCTTCAGTGTCCGCAGTGGTGCCGAGGCGCCTGATTTGGCTAAAATGCTGGTTGGCTGACCAGGCATCTAAAAAAGCCCTGACTGATCTACCCTTCCTTGGCGAGCGGCACTTTGGAGCCTCATTAGATGACATTATTAAAAATGCCACAGATGGTAAGAGTACACTACTCCCACAGGCCAGGAAGGCTAAGGAGCCACGCCGCAGGCAAGGGCCCTCTTTTTCCGCTCACAGGCGGCTTTTTCGTCCACCTGGGACTTCGGCTAAGCGTTCCCAGCCTGACAGGATGACCTCTGAAGGACAAAATGGACAAAAAGCCTAACAAGCCTGCGAGCAAAAGTGCTACCGCATTAAGGTTTGCCCCCACCCGCAACACGGGTGGGGGGTCGCCTTTGGGAGTTTGCAGCCCGTTGGGCCTTTCGGCTGTCCGACCAATGGGTCTAAGATCTGATTTCCTCTGGCTACAAGATAGAGTTCCTCTCTTGGCCACCAAACAGATTCTTCCCCTCCCCAGTATACCCGTACTCCCGGCTCGCTGGGAGGCCCTATTGGGGGCGGTAAGGAACCTGCTGAGTTGCGGAGTGATGGTATCTGTTCCGGAACGTTTCCAGGGGTTCAACTCCAATCTGTTTGTAGTCCCCAAAAATGAAGGGGTACGTCCAATCTTGGACTTAAAGAGGAAGTAAACCCTGATGGGTTTACTTCCTCTTTTTTTCCCTGCAAAGGTAAAGCATAATGGACTACTATGCATCGCATAGTAGCTCATTATGTGTCACTTACCTGACACAGGAGCCAGCGAAGTCGCCGCTGTCACCTGTAGTCCGCCGCATCCATCTTGGTTGTGGCGTCTCTCGCAGCTCCGACGAATGACAGCGGAGAAGCCGCGATGACGTCACTCCCGCGCATGCGCACGGGAGTCGCGTCTCGGAGCTCCGACGCTGCCATTCGGCGGAGCCGCGATGACGTCACTCCCGCGCATGCGCACGGGAGTCGACAAATTAGGCAAATCCATTCTTGGACTTGCTGCATTTAGTGCGCCTGCGCGCCGCTGTCTACGGCGCATGCGCCGTAGACAGCGGTGCCCATTTTCGGGCAAATATCTCCTAAACCATATAGGTTTAGGAGATATTACTTGGACCTACAGGTAAGCCTTAATCTAGGCTTACCTGTAGGTCAAAGTTGTTTGGAAGGGTTTACTTCCATTTTAAAGGCCCTCAATTACTTTGTAAAAGTACAGAGGTTCAGAATGGAAACAGTTCGCTCAGTAGTCGCTGCTCTCCACCAAGGGGACTCCCTGGCGTTTTTAGACATCCAGGATGCGGACCTGCACATACCCATATGCCTTCGGCATCAGAAATTTCTGCAAAATGCAGTTGGGGAAGCCCACTACCAGTTGGTGGCTCTCCCCTTTGGTTTGGCATCAGCCCCCCCCCCCCCCCCCCCCCGAGTCTCTACCAAGGTATTGGCTCCTGTTTTGGCGTTGCTGTGACAACGCGGGATCGCAATCGTAGGTTACCTAGTCGATCTCCTGAGAGCATCTTCCGCCTCCGCGTTGAAGGATGTGGCCATCACCATGCAGACCCTGCAGGAATTTGGGTGGCTGTTGAACCTAAAAAAAAGTTGCTGATTGTACCAACTCAGCGTTTGGAGTACCTAGGCTTACTGCTGAACTCCATGGAAGCGAGAGTGTTTCTCCCTTCAGACAAGCTGCAGACTCTCAGATCCGTGGTGAAACTGCTGATGAACAGCAGGTGGTCATTGCTATGCTTCTGCATGCGAGTCCTGGGACTCATGGTGGCCTCCTTCGAGGCAGTACTGTATGCCCAGTTTCATACCAGAGTCTTGCAGAAGGAGATCTTGACAAATTGGGACATATCTCCTTTATCCCTGGATCGGCAGATTCAGGTGAGCCAGTCAGTTAGGGACTACCAGCTCTGGTGGCTGAGGTCCCCGGCACTTCGGTACAGGAAGTTGTTCCTACCTCTGCATTGGACAGTGATCACGACGAACGCCGGCCTAACCAGCTGGGGTGGAGTAATGGGAGTTCAGTCGACCCAGGGCCTCTGGTCGGAGGAGGAATCCAAATTGCCGATCAATGTGCTCGAGCTGCGAGCAATCAGGCTACGCCTCTCCACATGGTCAATAAGACTTTGAGGGTGTCCGATTAGCCACGGTGGTAGCATATGTCAATCACCAAGGAGGAACCCAAGAAGCTTGGCCGCCGCACGGGAGGTCGTCACATCCTTCAGTGGGCAGAGCGACATGTACCGGCCCTATCAGCCATTTACATCCCCGGTGATGGGGCACACCAGACGTGGAACTTCTGGCCTCTTGTCTCAATCAGAAGGTGCCGAGATACGCGTCCAGGACAAGAGATCCTTGGGCAGACACGTCAAACGCGCTGGTGGCTCCGTGGGATCAGTACCAGCTGATCTATGCCTTTCCTCCGCTGAAACTGTTACTACGTCTGCTCTGCAGAGTGGAGGCTGAGGGGATTCCAGTAATACTGATTGCCCCAGATTGGCCCCAGCGTCCCTGGTACGCAGACCTAGTGCGCCTGGTGGCGGATGCTCGATGGTGACTGCCGTTACGAGAGGACCTGCTGTCTCAAGGTCCGATTCTCCATCCTGCTTTACCATCGCTGGTTTTAACGGCATGGCTATTGAGAGCCAGGTATTGAGGAACCGGGTCTTTTGGACTCGGTGATTCCGACTATGCTGAGAACACGTAAATCTTCTTCTCGGAAGATATATCATCGTACCTGGAAGGCCTACATCTCCATGTGAGGAGAAAGGTTGGCGTCCGCGTTCCTTTTCTATATCAAGGATCCTGCTGTTTCTACAGCAGGGAGTAGACCAGAAATTGGCTTTAAAGCGGTGTTGTACTCCCATTTTAAAAAGCTCACAAGCCATAGTGTTTCTCCCATAGATGACAAAATGAACCTTTATAAAAATCCGCTCGCCGTAATTAACTTTTAATTTACATTTCAAAGGTGACTTCTGGGCTCTCCTCCCGTGGGAGTAGGCGTGGTTATCGCCTTTCCCCGACTCCGCAAAGTCCCCTGGGAGGTTTCTCACATTGTTTCCATGAATCAGTGGGGAACGCTGTCCTGCCGAAATCTCGTGATATTTCGGCGTTGCATGACGCCAGTCATGTGACGAGGGCGTGTCAGAAGGCACCATTGTTTATTTCGTTGCCATCACAACAGGGCGGGAACTTCCAAGGACACCGCCCGTTGTGATGGCATCCCGAAGTTTTACGGCGCTGCTCGCTGCTATCAATGAGCATGCGTGGGATCGAGCGGTGAATGCTGGGAGCACAGCATCACCGCATCCCCGAAGGAAATGCTTGTAGGCTTCAAATGCCCACAAGCAATATGGAAACAGCCGGCATGAATTTTTAAAACTGTTTCTTCCGCAAGAAATCGGCAAGCCGGGGAGTAAAAAGCCACAAGTAGTGAGTACAAAAACACATTAGTAAACGCATAAAAAAGACACAGAAAAAAAAAAAGATTCGGCAGCGGAATCCCGCTTTAAGCACCATTAAGGGGCAAATATCAGCCTTGGCTGTCTCTCTTTTTTTTTTTTTTTTTTCAGCGACCCCTGGCGTCTCCCTCTCTAGTGAGCACTTTTGTTCAAGGGGTCCGACATTTAGTTTCTCCCGTGCGTCCACTGTTACCCCCGTGGGATCTGAACCTGGTGTTGTCAGCGCTTCAGAAACCGCCATTTGAAAATATCAGAGAGATCCCTCTGTTGGCTCTGTTGCGTCCGCAACCTTCTTTTCTGCCGAAGGTGGTTTTGGCGTTCCACATTAATGAAGACATTGGGGGTTATTTACTAAAGGCAAATCCACTTTGCATTACAAGTGCAATTGGAAGTGCAGTCAATTTAGATCCAAGGGAGACATGCAAGGAAAAAAAAAAAAGCATTTTTGCTTGCACATGATTGGATGATGAAATCAACAGAGCTTCCCCTCATTTCAAATCTGCCCCTCAGATTTACAGCAACTGCACTTCCAAGTGCACTTGTAGTGCAAAGGGGATTTGCCTTTTGTAAATAACCCCTATTGTGTTACCATCTCTGTGTCCTAAACCGACACATCCTAAAGAGGTGGCCCTCCATTCCCTGGATGTGGTCCGGGCTCTGAGGGTGTATTTGTCTGCTACAGCTCCCTTTTTTGTTACTCCTTGTTTGTTACGGTGGCTGGTCCGAAAAAATGTTTGGCGGTCTCGTCGGCCACCATTTCCAGGTGGATCAGACAGATTGTAGTACAAGCCTACACCTTGAAGGGGCAGGTGCCCCCCTTTCCAGTCACAGCCCACTCCACCAGGACAATTGGAACATCTTGGGCCTTCGGACATCAAGTGTCTGTCCCTCAAGTGTGTAAAGTGACGACTTGGTCATTTGTTCACACCTTTACAAAATTCTACAAGGTAGATGTTGGTGCATTGGCCAATGCCTGTTTTGCCCGCAAAGTTTTGCAGGCGGGCGTGTAATTGCAATTGCACTTAAAAATTTTCCTGGTTTTTGGTAAAAACACAGTACCTTTCAGTAAATGCACTGTTGCATTTGTTACCGCAAGTTTTGAGGCGGTTTGTAGGTAGTGACTCCCAGATTGAGGAGCATTCTGTTTTTTTTTTGTGGGTAAAAAAGTTCTTCGTTATTCCCACACAGTGTTGTTTTTTTGTGGGTAGAGTTTTTATCCTAGTTCCCACATGGCATTGTGGGTGAAGTTTTTATGCTCTTTTTCCCACCCCTCGTTTTGGCACTGCTTGGGGATGTCCCGATGGTCTAAGAAAAGAGTTGTCAGTCTGCTTTTTTTTTCTACTCGCCGTAAAATCCTTTTCTCTGTAGTTCACCGACTGACACAGCACCCGCCCCTCCTATTTTTCTTCCCGTTATACTGTTTGTTGACGTACTGAGGCTGCAGTAGCAGGCTAGGGGGTTTGTTGCCTAAGGAACCACCCCTTGGGCGGAACTAGAAAGTTCTAGTTTTATTATAACCTATTAACATGTTCTGCCTAGTCCTCTCCTGAAGGTGGCGTAACAACCCAATGGTCTAAGAAAGCAGCTGTGTCAGTAGTTTACAAAAAAAAAAATTATAAAAAATTTGTTTATAATTTAGTTAATATATAAAGTCTTTAAAAAAAATCGAATTTTAAGAACGTTTGTTCGATTTTCTAATCGTTAGTGGGGTCAAAGCAACATTTGTTTTTGACCACAGTGATGAGGAAAATCGCTGCAAAAACACAATACATGCATTTCTGCAGCTTCTCCACTGAAGTCTATTGAACCAAAAAAGCACCGTTTTGCTCTGAATAAAGTCCTCGACCCTTTTCAAATACAAAGCGGCTGAAAAAAGCATAGATGTGAATGTGTCCCATAGGAAACCATGTTAACCAGTTCCCGATCAGCGCACGCCGATGTACGTCGGCAGAATGGCACGGCAGGCATATTGGCGTACAGGTACGTCCAATCTTTAATGCCGCCCTGCCATGCTCGCATGCTGGTCGGGACCCCCGTGTGTCTGGTCGCGGGTCCCGCGGACTCGATCGCCACGGGCATACCCGCGATCGTCTCATGGGGGCGGCTGAATGGAGAGATGCCGTTGTAAGCAGCATCTCCCCGTTCTGCCTAGCAACAAGTGACGCTGATCTCTGCTCCATGTGATTGGAGCAGAGATCAGTGTTCACTAAATGAAAGCCCAGCCCCCAACACTTAGTAACACACCCCTAGGAACACTTAACCCCTACACTGCCACCCACTGGTTAACCCCTTCACTGCCAGTGTAATTTACACAGGAATCGCTGCATTTGTATAGCCGTGATTGCTGTATAAATGACAATGGTCCCAAAAATGTCCGATGTGTCCACCATAATGTCGCAGTCACAATAAAAATCGCTGATCGTGGCCATTACTAGTAAAAAAAAAAATAATAAAAATGCCATAAAACTATCCCCTATTTTGTAAACGCTAGAACTTTTGCGCAAACCAATCAATCGCCTATTGCATTTTTTTTTTTGTTTACCAAAAATATGTAGAAGAATACGTATCGGCCTAAACTGAGGGAAAAAATGTTTTTTATATATTTTTGGGGGATATTTATTATAACAAAAAGTAAAAAATAATGCGCTTTTTTCAAAATTGTCGCTTTATTTTTGTTTATAGTGCAAAAAATAAAAACCGCAGGGGTGATCAAATACCACCAAAAGAAAGCTCTATTTGTGGGAAAAAAAGACATCAATTTTATTTGGGAGCCACGTCACATGACCGCGCAATTGTCAGTTAAAGCGACGCAGTGCTGTATCACAAAAAGTGGTCTGGTCTTTGGCCAGCAAAATGGTCCGGGGCTGAAGTGGTTAAATAGGAGTCAGACATGAAGTGTGGAAGGGACATATAAATCTTTTATATTAAAGTAGTACTAAAAGATGAGAAACTTTTTCATGGATATGATCATTTTAAATATAATACACAATGCTGGGAAAAGTTGTAATTGTAAGGCCTTATATTGCCTCCAGTCTATCAGCCTCCGCCTTCTCTGAGTTCAGATGCTGATCTTCCCTGCACACAGTCTTTTAAAGTGATTGTTTGTTTGTTTTTTTGTTTTGTTTTTTATAGATTTTTTTTAAACAACAAACATGTTATACACCGTATTTATCGACGTATAACATGCACAAGCTTATAACGCACATTCATTTTAAGAAAATTTTTTTTTTTTTTAAATAAGGAACTTTGAAGCAAAATAAGGGTCAGTGCCCACCTGCAGCCTCACCATTGCCATCCATGCAGCCTCATCATTGCCTATCTGTAGCCTCACCATTGCCATCAATGCAGCAGCCTCACCATTGCCATCAATGCAGCAGCCTCACCATTGCCATCAATGCAGCAGCCTCACCATTGCCATCAGTGCAGCCTGATCGATGCCCATCTGCAGCCTAGAGGGGACAGGGAGGGGGGAAGGAGGAGCGCAGACAGATTACATACAGTGAGAATCTCCTATGATAGACAGAACAGTGGTCCAGTGGGGGCCCAGGAGACGGGACTTCCTATTACAGAGGCCACCAAGTAAACAGGAGTCTCTCACTGTATATAATCTGATGGCACTTGTCTCCCCCCCCCCCCCCTCCCCTCCAAGGCAGCTAAAATTGAAGTATCGGCGTATAACACACACTCGCTATTTGCACCCGATTTTCAGCATGAAAAAGTGCTGTTATATGGCAGTAAATACAGTACTTGCCTTCTCTGTGTAATGGTTTAGCACGGAACTGCCCCGATTCTCTTCTGGGGTCCACCATCAACACTTCTGGCTCCTCCTACTTCTGGAGTGCCCCTATAGCAAGGTAAAAAAAACCTTCTGCATTCAAAACACTCACTTCCTGCCACAGGCATTGCTCCTCACACATTCGCATGTTCGTGGGCACTTATATATATTTATGGACGGTGTACTGAGCTTTATGTGTGCTGCACTGTGTCTTGTGATATGTAAACAAATAATGCATTTTGTATGCAGACCAACTAATCGACTGGCCGATTAATCGATTATGAAAAGAGTTGACAACTCTTTCCATAATCGATTAGTTGTTTCAGGCCTAGACTCTAATGGATCAAATGAGACACCATGGACTAGATTTTTCAGTGGCTGTCCCTTATTGTCAATCACCACCAGAGGTAGATCGAGGGAAGTGTGGTGGCCCCAGCAACCAAGGTTTCTGAAAGATGTTAGAAGTCAGTGGATTCATCTGCCTCAGTTGTAATGACAACTCTATATGGACTGGCCCTTTAAGACATACATGGATAAAGCAGCCAACAAGTCAGCCATTGGAGTGAACTGCTTATGAGGTCTAATCTGTATTCACATTTTGCCTGTTTTGTGTATGATATCCAAATATTGCATTTTGTTTAGATTGCTATTTTCAGTGCTGCTTCATATTCTAGATACTGTGCACTGCCACTTTAAATCAGGTGTCTAGTAAATGAGACTGGAGTGTTCATATCCTGATCTGTTTATGGCAGCCACTCTAGGAGTGGAAGATTGATGTTAAGGCCAGGTCCCTTCAGAGCAGACAGCTGAACTTCATCCTTACTTAGCCTGTCAATAACCTCATCCGCAGCTTAATATCTTTGGTATTCTAATAGGATTTTAGGGTAACTCTGTGTTAAACCTTTGTTTACCTTTCTTCAGACTGCTGCTAAGGACAGATTACAGTGTGGAGCAATTCACTACAAATGCAAATTTCCCAGCGTTCTGCACTGTTTAAGGAAATGTATGGGGTTAGGCAGGCCATAAACAGTGTGAATTTCTTTCCTGCAAAGTTGGGTTGCAGGAAAGAAATTTACATGATTCCCCCATCAATACAGACAGTGCTGACAGGGGTATCCCTCCTGCCGAGAAATTGTGTTCTCTCGGAGCGGTCAGTCAGTGATTACTGCTAGCATCTGTATATAATCACAAGTAAATCTGGCAGGCTGGTTGTACTCGAGTTGACCATTCAAAATTCGAACTGTCTATACACAGCGTTAATAAAAAAACAAAAAAATCTAAGTCTGGCCATAGATTGTTTGTTTGTTTGAATCTCGGCCTGGTTCAGCAGGAACTGGCTGAGGTTGGAACCATGTATGGTAAGACTGAATGTACCAAGCTAATCAATCAACTTGGATACAACCAGCCTGGCTGATTTGCTTGCGATTATCGCTAGCAACTGCTATAGCCGCTAGCAATAATCACTGACTTCTTGCGCTAGGGCTTGCTTCCACCGCCAGGAGAACACAATGTCTCAGTAAGAGGGATTTCCCTGTCAGCACTGTCTGTGTTGATGGGGGAGTAGTTTGTATTTCTTTCCTTCAACCCATGGTTTTAGTAAAGAAATATGCACTGTCTATGGCTTGCCTAAGCCTGAGAACTAATCGATCACATGGCAATGATTTCTCAGCTCTCGATATTCTTACTGGAATATTTTTCTGTTACTGCAGCAGATTTTCCCAATACTTGTTACGTGATCACTGGAATCGCACACAGTAATAAAACCTTTTTTTCTAATGTAGAGGGGGAATTGTCTGGAACCCTTGTCACTTCTTCTTTTTTTTTTTTTTTTTTTTTTTGGTGTGTCCCCACTAGTGAGATGTCCCCACTTTCTATTTGATCATCAATTAAGGGAACGAGGTAAAATCTCCCAAAACACTTTTTTTTTTTATTTAAAAAAAAAATATGGCTGACAAATGAGCTTTAAAGCAAACCTGTCAGCTATTAGAGGAAAAGAAAGCAACACTTCCCCACACCAGAAATTGTAATGATTGTTTAATGTGCGTTATAAGAGTGTAAGTAATGCTCCGTAGGTCCTTGCAGTAAGGCTGATTTATGTGAATGCCAGCACTCCTGGTGTGTGTGAGGTGAATGCTTTATGTAGAACAATCTAAATCCCAGTGCGAATTATAACAACGTTTTCTTATTTTCTTTTAGCTTGTACAGCGGTACCACGGGGCATCCTCCTTACCCTCCTTCTTCAGGCTTTCCTTTTCTGCCATCCTTCCCCACACAAGAAACAAATCGATCAGTCCCAATATCAGAGACGGGTTCTTCAAGCTACAACACTGCCAAACCTGCTGCCCCTTCCTACGGCTTAATAAGTGATTTGCCTCTACCCGTCCCCACTTCTGAAGTGAGTATACAGTCTGAGAAATGTGTATAGCTGTGGTTTTCTAACTGGAATTGGGAGATGGAGGCCAATTGTGCTATTTCAGATATTGTGTGTGACACATCTAATTATAGACCTGCTCACTTTACATAATAAACAGTACAGATGAAAGTGATGACTTTTTCTTTAAGCCGGCCATACATGGATTTAAATTTAGCAGGTTCAGCAGGGACCAGCCAAGATTTGATCCGTGTGTGGCCATTCTGCTTGTACCCAAGTCAATGCATTACCCCATTCCACAAACTGTGTTGATGGGGGGGATCAAGTCTTCTATGGGAGGCATTATTGTGTAAGGCAGTTAAAGTATGTGTGAATGTTTACCTTGTAAAACAACCCATTCAATTTAAAAAAGGTGTGTGTGTGTGCGCGCGCGCATATACTACTTTTTTTTTTTTTTTTTTCCCCACAGCTGCATAAGGGGCTTATAGAGGTGGGAGCAGAGATTCTTTATAACAATAGGGGGAGGGCATAGCAGCAACGGCTTGAATGGAACACAGTCTTGGGTAAAATGCAGAGACAGAAACACTGAGTAACTGGGTAGGGAGCTTGTCAGCAGGTGGCAGAGAAACAGCAGTACATTGATCTTCCCAGTGAAAAGCTGTGCAGAGGGGCATGTTCACAGAAGTCTGACCATTTGAAATACAGACAGGCTGTACTCCCCAGTAGAATGAAAAGAAGCAAACTGACCATGCTGGGTTGGATGGGGTTCCATGCCCTAGCGTGGTCAGTTGGCAATAGGAAAGAAGGGGAACTGGAGGGATCGGCAAGTATTTCACACGAAAGAAGCAATACAAATCGTTTTTAATACAAGTACATGGTACAACAGACACATATCAGAAGTATAAAATGCCGGAGTAACATATTTTCTTTTAGAGGGTAAAAGGATCAGACTGTGTGGAAGGCTGGGTTCACACCTATGCGAATTGGATGCGGATTTTCCTGCATCCAGTTTGCATAGCAGGAGATTGTGACTGGCTCTCTATGAAGCCAGTTCCCATATCTCTGGGGCGGCTGCTGAGCGGCATGCACAGAAAAGCTGTGCGTCTTTGGCTCTGTTTCAGGGCCGAGTCGGGGACACATTTTTTGCCTGAATTCATCCCTGAAACAGAGAACAGGGGCGCACAGCGTTACTGTGTGATCCACGGCTGTTTCCAGTGTGAACCGAGCCTAAATGTTATAAATTCTTCGAAACAAAGTTCCTCTGAAGATCTCCTCCTCTCACGCTGGGGAGCAGGCACCAAATTTTCTCAGGCAGTGAGACGATGATTAGCGATATTGTGCATGGCTGTTCCTGCTGCAGAAGTTGCTATAACTGTACACAGACTACCTCATCACCTTACAAGTTTGTTTTAGATGGAGGTTTTTGTTGCTAAAGAATCCCAGTTAATACATATGTTTTGCTTGTATTTATGTTTAGGTGGGCATTAACGGCTTTACATACAAGATGCCTGATCTCCCTGATACTTTTCCTGAACTCTCGGAATTAAGGTAACTGTTTATGAAAAAGTTTATTGAACTGTCAGTGGAAGTTGCCTTGATTGTAGAGATTTAATTGCTAAGTTTTTACTGAAGAAATAATTAATATTGGGTTCTTTAATTACGCTATTAGTTTCATATCATAACACCAATTGTATTTCATTGAAAGTGTCATAATAATTGTGTCATCATTGCATTTTGCGAGTAAAACATCATTCATGGAGATCACTAAGAACATTTAAGTATTCCTCTTCATTTCACAGGATCCGCCGGCCCCCAGATGATACCATAGAGATTTCCGGCGGACCAGATGGTCCCCGGAGTCTCTATGATCGTTCGGAGGCCGGACACGATGTTATGACGTCACGCCCAGTCTCTGCATTCAAAATATCGGCGCCACCTTGGCTGGGAAGCCGTGATCGTTTTTTTGATTTTTTGATTTTTTTTTTTTGATTTTGGGCTTCCCAGCCTAGAGGTGTGTAAATGGTCCTATCGTGCCATATTCCTATTACAAGGGATGTTTACATTCCTTGTAATAGGAATAAAAGTAATCCAATTTTTTTTTTTTTATTTTTTTTTTTTTTAAGTGTCAAACTAAAAAAATAAAAGTGAAATTGACAATAAAAAAAAAAAAAAAATTAAAGCGCCCCTGTCCCTGTGAGCTCGTACACAGAAGCGAACGCATACGTAAGTCCCGCCCACATATGAAAATGGTGTTCAAACCACACATGTGAGGTATCGCCACGAACGTTGGAGCGAGAGCAATAATTCTAGCCCTAGACCTCCTCTGTAACGCAAAACATGTAACCAGTAAAAATTTTTAAAGCGTCGCCTATGGGGATTTTTAAATACCAAAGTTTGGCGCCATTCCACAAGCGTGTGCAAGTTTGAAGCGTGACATGCTGGGTATCTATTTACTCGGCATATCTTCATCTATCACATTATGCAAAAAAATTGGGCTACTGTGTTTTTTTTTTTTTTTTTTTAAGCATGAAACAGTTTTTTTTTCTGAAAAAAACGCGTTTGAAAAATTGCTGCGCAAATGCTGTGCGGGATAAAAGGTTGCAACAACCGCCTTTGTATTCTCTAGGGTCTTTGCTAAAAAAAAAACATATATAATGTTTGGGGGTTCTATGTAATTTTCTAGCAAAAAAATTATGAATTTTACATGTAGGAGAGAAATGTCAAAATTGGCCTGGATGCGAAGTGGTTAAAAGAAGTAGAAAAACCTTAACCACTTAAGGACCGCCGCATGCCATTGTACGTCATCACAATGGCATGTACAGGCACAAGCACGTACTTGCCTTCCAGCGGGTGGGGGGTCCCCCTCCCGCTGGATGCGGCGATCCGTTTCGCTGCAGGAGCGATCCGGGATGAGGGGATGGCTGTTGGTTTCTGGCCATCCCCTCTCGATCGCTCCTGGCGAATGAGAAGCTTCCTCCCTCTGTGTATAGTAAACACAGGCAGGGAGGAAGTGATGTCATTCTCCTCGGGGCAGTCTTATTGACCGGACTACGAGGAGAAGTGAAAGTAAGTGTGCACCAAACACTACACTAACACATAGGCATACATAGGTACACAAACCCCCCCCCCCCCGATCGCTCCCCGATCCCCCTCCCCCCTCACCCCCCCCCCAGTCACAGTGTCACTGATTGCAGTGATCATTTATTTACTGATCACTACATTCAGTGTCAGTTGTAAAAGTAAAAACTGTCAGGGCAGTTAGTGTTAGGTCCAGGGTAGCCCCCTACCACCCCCCAATAAAGGTTTAACACCCTGATTGCCCCTAGAGTTAAACCTTTCACCCCTTTTGCCAGTGTCACTAAGCGATCATTTTTCTGATCGCTGCATTAGTGTCGCTAGGTAGCTAGTTATTTTTTTAGGTTCACCGCCAGGTTTTTATAGTGCTAGGTACCCCGATATACTACCCAATAATGGTTTTAACCCCCTGATTGCCCCTAGTTAACCCTTTCACCAGCGATCACCGTATAAGTGTCACTGGTGACGCTGGTTAGCCAGTTAGTTATTTAGGTTCCCCGTCAGGTTTTTATATAGCACCAGGGACCCCCATATACCACCTAATAAAAATTTGAACCCCCTGATTGCCCCTAGTTAACCCTTTCACCAGTGATCACCGTATAAGTGTTACGGGTGACTCTGGTTAGTTTGCTTTTTATAGCATCAGGGCACCCACCATTTATTACCCAATAAAGGTTTAACCCCCTGATCACCCGGGGGGTGATATCAATTAGGTTTTAGGGTCAGGGTCTGCGTCGCCCCAGGCAGCGCTAGGTTAGTGCCAGTACCGCTAACACCCACGCGCAAAGCATACACCTCCCGTAGTGGTATAGAATCTGAACAGATCAATATCTGATCTGATCAGTTCTATACTAGCGTCCCCAGCAGTTTAGGGTTCCAAAAAAACGCATTGTTAGCGGGATCAGCCCAGATACCTGCTAGCACCTGCGTTGTGCCCCTCCGCCCAGCCCACCCAAGTGCAGTATCGATCGATCACTGTCACTTACAAAACACTAAACGCATAACTGCAGCGATCGCAGAGTCAGGCCTGATCCCTCTGATCGCTAACAGTTTTTTTTGGTAGCGTTTTATATTTAAATCCGGAAGGCAGTGCTTGGTTTTCGGGGTCCCGTACGTGGCTAGGCTCCCAAAAAGTCCCCCACATGTTGTATCCCCGTACTCGGGAGAAGCAGCAGAATTTATTTTGGGGTGTAATTTGACTTTTGCCCATAGCATGTGTGAGCAATATATCATTTAGACCCCATTCACACCTGAGCGTTTTGTAGCTTGACGCCTGAAGCTACAAAACGCTGGAGGGGAAAAAATCCATTATTCTCAATGGAGATGGTTCACATCTCCACTCCAAGTCGCCTGAAGCCCTACGCCTGAAGCTCAAACAAGTTCCAGACCCTTTTTTGTCGCGCGAATCGGGCTGATTTGGGCGTTTTTCTTCTTTTAACATTGGTGACCTTTTGCCCTGCACAAATTTGCGGTAAAATCGCTGTAAAAACGCCACAAATCGCGGTAAAAAAACGCCGCAAATCGCGGTAAACGCCGCAAAAAAACTGAATGCAGCCTAAGTGACAACTTTGTGCAAAAAAAAAAATATATATTCCTGCAACTTGTGGCAAAATATAAAATATTTCATGGACTCAACATGCCTCTCAGTAAATAGCTTGGGGTGTCTACTTTCCAAAATGGGGTCATTTGGGGGGGGGGGGGGTTTTGTGCTATTTTGGCATTTTATGGCCTTCGAAACTGTGATGGGTAGTGAGGAGTGAAATCAAAAATTTGCACCCTTAGAAACCCTGAAGGCAGTGATTGGTTTTTGGGGTGCCGTACGCGGCTAGACTCCCAAAAAGTCCCACATATGTGGTATCCCCGTACTCAGGAGAAGCAGCAGAATATATTTTGGGGTGCGATTCCACATATAACTATGGCATGTGTGAGCAATATATCATTTAGTGACAACTTTTTGTAAACTTTTTTTTTTTTTGTGTCATTATTCAATCACTTGGGACAAAAAAAAAAATATTCAATGGACTCAACATGCCCCTCTGCAATTTCCTTGGGGTGTCTACTTTCCAAAATGGGGTCATTTGGAGGGGGGAGTTTGTACTGCCCTGCCATTTTAGCACCTCAAGAAATGAGATAGGCAGTCGTAAATTAAAAGCTGTGTAAATTCCAGAAAATGTACTCTAGTTTGTAGACGCTATAACTTTTGCGTAAACCAATAAATATACGCTTATTGACATTTTTTTTTTTACTAAAGACATGTGGCTGAATAAATTTTGCCCTAAATGTATGACTAAAATTTGAGTTTATTAGATTTTTCTTATAACAAAAAGTAGAAAATATCTTTTTTTTCTCAAAATTTTCGGTCTTTTTCCATTTATATCGCAAAGAATAAAAATCGCAGAGGCAATCAAATACCATCAAAAGAAAGCTCTATTTGTGGGAAGAAAAGGATGCAAATTTCGTTTGGGTACAACATTGCATGACCGCGCAATTACCAGTTAAAGCAGTGCAGTGCCAAATTGTAAAAAGACCTCTGGTCCTTAGGCTGAAAATTGGTCTGGGGCTGAAGGGGTTAAGAAATATGTATAATTATAATTATATAATATTATAGTGGTATAGTATGTAATATGGTTATTTTATCTTGTAAATATGTGCACATGCTGTACTCTTGCAATCCATCTCCACAAAGGTTTCCTGTTCTTTTTTCTAGTGTATGTAAACATGACTATATTGCCATTAATGTAGAAATCTAGGTAAAACTTTTTTTGTTTATTGTGGATAGAGTAAGTAAACGGAGAGGGGGAAGGTTTGTAACTGTCATGTCAACTTTTTTTCTTTTTTTCTTTTTCTTTTTTTCCTTTTTCTGTCTATTTTTGAGAGATTTACCATCAATTCCTGTCCGATGGCCATAACAGGAAGTGAGGACATTTCTGGTTGTCTCCAGGGTGAACAGAACTAGTGTCCCCACTGAAAGATTTCCCCTGTATTACTGTTCTGGGGACAACCCATAATCTTTCAATTTGACTCTCTGTGATAACGGTAAACGTTACAAATACAGAGGGTGAATCGTGCTAATGGGGACACAGACAGCAATAAAAACATGAACGGTGTTCTAATCCCTTTGCACGCTATCCAAAACGTAAAAAAAAAAAAAAAAAGTGTTGCTTGCCCTGCCCAGGCCAATTTTCTCTTTTTTTTTTTTTTTATCAGAAAGAGTTTATTAAATAACAAAGCGTACATGTATAATTTACAGCTTACTGCTCAAGAATATATTCTTATCATAACATAGGAGCATAGTCAACCCTGCAAGAGGAATATTCAAGCATTTTTTCACATCTCCCCATACCACATCATCCTATCTACCATGGATGTTGACACTGTATATCTTGGCCCTGCTTTGGTTCACCTATTCAGATTTATCTACGGTAGGTGTCTTACATTTAGTGCCTCCTCAGCCCAAACCTCCCTTCCCCTTCTTTTATCTCAACATTCTGTCCATGACCAGATCAACCGGAGAGAGACCAGGGGTTTCCAACCAGAGTGCCCATAGTTTGGCAAACATTTCTGGTCGTCCTCTATGCTGAAAGACATACTTTTCCATCCTAATGGTGTCCCCCATTTGGGCGATCCACTCCCCCAGCGACGGAGGCTCAGTCGCCTTCCAATGCCGAAGGATCGGCTTACGAGCTTGAACAGGGCCCTGGCCACGGCCTGTCTAGCATTGTCCCCAATGGGAATGTCGTCAAGTATCCTGAGTAGGCATGGCTTTGGGTCTGCAGGTATGGTGGTCTGATACACTCTGTTAGTGGTGGCCAATACCCCTGTCCAGAATAAGTGCAATTTGGGGCACCTCCATAACAGATGAATTAAGTCCCCGTGATCTCTCGCGCACCTGGGACAGCTGGAGTCTTGTCTCGCCCCCATCCTAAACAGTCTGTCGGGTGTGTAGTGTACCCTGAGCACAATATATAGTTGAGATAGCAGCTGGGCCACGTTTACTGAGCAAGTTTGTACTGCCTGGAGTGCCTCCTCCCATTGCTCATCCTTGAATGTTCCGACATCCCTCTCCCATTTATTTGATGCAGCCTGCAGAAATCCCCCCCAGGTAAGCATTGAGGACCATGGAGTAAGTTCTAGAGATAAAGCCCTGGAACTGTGATAAGTTAGCCATATATCAAAAGATCGCAGTTGGTAAAAGAGACCACAGGGCCCCCCCAGCCTGTGCCTTCACTGCATGTTGCAGTTGTAGGTAGTAGAAGAGCATTGATTGTGGGAGGTGAAATTTTTCCCTCAAATCGGGGAAGCGAGTCTGCTTTCCTGCTGTAAAAATGTGTCTCATGTGTGACCCCATATCTCTTCCACCGCGCACCACAATCCAGCGACAGTAGCTCCTCGTAGTGCCTACTTTCCCATATTGGGCTGTACTCGGTGAAGCCCTCCACCCCCTGCAGTTGTTTAAGTTTATTCCATATTTTCTGCATAAGAGCGTAAGTGGGGAATCGTTTGTTTGATTTTGCATAAGCTAGGGCCTCCATACCCGAGGGTACATCGCCATGGCCAGAAGCCGAGCACATCAGGGCCCTAATGGGTTCAAATTGTATGGTCCCCTCCTCCCCTCCCGTAAATGTTGCGCCTGAGCTGCCAGATAATAAGCCCAAGGATTAGGGAGGGTAAGGCCTCCCGCTTCCTTAGAACAACTACAAAAGTCTAATTTTATCCTTGGGGGGTTTATCCAACCAAATGAAACCTCTAAAAATTTAGTTAATAATTCTAAACGGCTTCAGAGGGAGTACCATAGGTGTATTGTGCAGAATATATAGGAGTTGGGGCATAAAGATCATCTTTATCAAGTTCACTCTTCCAACCAGGGACCCAGGCCAATTTTCAGCTTTCAGCGCTGTAACATTTTGAATGACAATTGCGTGGTTATGCCACACTGTACCCAAATGACATTTTTAGCAATTTTTTTCCCCACAAATAGAACTTTCTTTGGGGGGTATTTGATCACCTTGATCAACAGTTTCTATTTTTTGCTCTATATACAAAAACACAATTTTTTACTTTTTGCTATAATAAATATCCCACTTTTTTTTCTAATAATTTTTTCCTCAGTTTAGGCTGATTTATGTATTCTTCTATATATTTTTGGTTAAAAAAAATTGCAATAAGTGTATATTGATTGGTTCGCACGCGCCCCCTATACCGCCGGGGACTTCATATGACAATCACCCAGGATGAGAGATCTCATCTGCGGATGTCATTTGAAAATGGGAAGTGGTTAAATATCATCACAGTTCTAATTGTCTGTTTTGGTTATTTCTAATTATCACATTAAAAAGACTCCTATTATCTCAATAACCATCCACTGTCACATTTTAGGCTGCTGGTGATGCAGAAAGGAAGTTCTTTTTGGGTCCCCCAGCGGCGATCCTGGCTCCTCCTCTTCATGTATCCCCATAGCGACCCCGCCCCTCCCCTCCACTTCCTCCTCATTGCATTTGATTGCCAATGGCTCCTGCTGCTGCTCAAATGCTGTGACGAGGCAGAGGGGAGAATAGATGCAGCCGTGCACAGCACTAAATCTGTTCTTCCCTCTCTTCCCCTTCACACAGGGAAGTGGGGGTGGGAGAGAAATAGAAAATGTTTTTTACCTTTTAATACAAGGAATGCATTAAATTTAAGAAACGTTTTTCACTTTAGTACAACTTTAACTTGACAACAACACTACGACTAGTTTTTTTCTATACACAGCGAGTGCACAGACAAATATACTAACAGCTCTTTACAAACAAAGCCATGTGATTACCATGACCTGACATGATCACATTCTGATAGTCCTAATGGTGGGTAGTGGGTCTGTTGGTCACAGCCATGCAGAGTGTCAATTAACCACTTCAGCCTCGGACCATTTCGCTGGCCAAAGACCAGACCACTTTTTGCGATTCGGCACTGCATCGCTTTAACTGACAATTGCGCGGTCATGCGACGTGGCTCCCAAACAAAATTGACGTCCTTTTTTTCCCACAAATAGAGCTTTCTTTTGGTGGTATTTGATCATCCCTGCAGGTTTTATTTTTTGCGCTATAAACAAAAATAGAGCGACAATTTAAAAAAAAACGCATTATTTTTTACTTTTTGTTATAGTAAATATCCCCCCAAAAAAAAAAAAATATATATATATATAAAAATTTCCCTCAGTTTAGGCCGATACGTATTCTTCTACATATTTTTGATAAAAAAAAATCGCAATAAGCGATTATTGATTGGTTTGCACAAAAGTTATAGCGTTTACAAAACGGGATAGTTTTATGGCATTTTTTATTAATATTTTTTTTACTAGTAATGGCGGCAATCAGCGATATTTTTTTTATTTTTTTTTATTGTCACTGCGACATTATGGCGGACACATCGGACATTTTTGGGACCATTGTCATTTATACAGCAATCACTGCTGTACAAATGTAGTGATTCCTGTGTAAATGACACTGGCAGTGAAGGGGTTAACCAGTGGTGGCAGTGTAGGGGTTAAGTGTTCCTAGGGAGAACGGGGAGATGCTGTTTACAACGGCATCCCCAGGTTCAGCCACCCCGTGTGACGATCGCGGGTATGCCTGCGGCGATCGAGTCCGCGGGACCCGCGACCGGACGGGGGTCCCAACCAGCACGTGAGCACGGCGGCGTGCTCGCGATGGCAGGGCGGCATTTTAGATTGGCCATACCTGTACGCCAATATGCCTGCCCGTGCCATTCTGCCGACGTACATCGGCGTGCGCTGGTCGGGAAATTATTAAATATGAGCTTCCAGTTAACTTGAGTATTTATAAAAAAAATATTTAAATGTTTAATTTACCATATATACTCGAGTATAAGCCGAGTTTTTCAGCCCATTTATACGACTTATACTTGAGTGAGGGTGCCCATCTGCAGCCGTACCTTTTTTTTTTTTTTTTTTTTTTTTACTAAAACGGCGAGTGTTTCCCGCTGTGTTATGCGGTCTGTGCGGCTGTCCATTGTAACAAAGCCCCGCCTCCTCCTCGGTTATAGACAGAACACTGATACAGTTTCCCAGCATTGTATCAGTGTTCCGTCTATCACGGACGAGGATGAGACGGCCGCCGAACAGACTGCATAACACAGCGAGAGACGCTCGCTGTTTTAGTAATTAAAGGTACGGCTGCAGATGGGCATTGTTTACCCAGTAGCTGCTGCATTTTCCCACCCTAGGCTTATACTCATGTCAATACATTTTCCCATTTTTATTTTATTTTTTTTGTGGTAAAATTAGGTGCCTTGGCTTATATTCGGGTCGGCCCATACTCTAGTATGTACGGTAACTAGTACTAAGGTTAATTCTAGCCTCCTGCAATCTTCCATTGAACAAGACTGAGACTGGCAGAGGGAGGGACAGCACTATATGACTTTACTGTATATTATACAGTGCTGTGGATCTAGAAAAAGTGCTTGATGATTGGAGGGGAAAGCACAGAGATGACCTCACCAGGGAGCTTCTGCTCCATTGCTATTCAGTCCAAGTGACTAAGCTGTATTGTTCGGGCTGCAGTGGTAAAATGTAAATGGTCAGAACTTTTTATAAAAACTGACAATGGTGTCTTTATTAGAAAACTTGTTGAACAGCGGTGCAGTTTTTTGGCTCTTTTGTCTGCACTTATGTATTAAGTCATTTTTGCAACAGCTAAAATGTTTAGGAAACCTTTCCCATTTGGCAGAGCTTTCTTCTAAATACTTGGCTATTTTATTAACCACTTCAATACCGGGCCTATTCTGGCACTTCTCTCCTACATGTAAAAATCATAATTGTTTGCTAGAAAATTACTCAGAACCCCCTAACATATTTTATGTATGTGTGTATATATATGTATATATATATATATAATTTTTTTATTATATAATTTTATATATATATATATATATATATATATATATATATATATATATATATATATATATATATATATATATATATATATATATATTTTTTTTTTATCAGACACCATAGGGAGTAAAATGGCGGTCATTGCAACTTTTTATCTTGCACAGTATTTGCGAAACAATATTTCAAACAAGTTTTTTGGGGAAAAAAAGCAGTTTCACAATTTAAAAAAATAACAAAATAGTAAAGTTAGCCCAATTCTTTTGTATAATGTGAAAGATTATGTTACGCAGAGTAAATAGATACCAAACATGTCACGCTTTAAAATTGCGCACACTCATGGAATCACGCCAAACTTCAGTACTTAAAAATCTCCATATGAGATGCTTTACATTTTTTTACAGGTTACATATTTAGAGTTACAGAGGAGGTTTAGAGCTAGAATTGTTGCTTGCGCTCTAACGCACATAGCGATACCTCACATGTGTAGTTTGAACAGCGTTTACATATGTGGGTGGGACTACCGCTTCTGAGTGCGAGCTACCGGGGACAAGGGCGTCTTAAAAAACAAATTTTTTATTTATTTTTTTACTACATTTATTTTTTGATCACTTTTATTCCTATTACAAGGAATGTAAAAATCCCTTGTAATAGGAATCATTTGTGACAGGTCCGCTTTATGGAGAGATGTGGGGTCAATAAGACCCCACATCTCTCCTCCAGGCTGGAAAGCATGAGATCTTGAAAAAAGGTCACCGATCCCATGCTGACAGCCGCGATCGCGGCTTTGTTTCCTTCCGTGAACCCCCGACGGTCATAGAGATGGCCATCTGGTCACCAGAAATCTCTATCGTCATCATCCAGCGCCGGATGATTCTTTCTCCGGTCCCCGATGGCACAGGAGAGCCCGGAGAAGCACCAGATGGCGGGGGGAGGGGATCTTCCCTCCCGTAGCCTGTAAGAACGATCAAGCGGCGAAACTGCCGCTATGATCATTCTTATGGTGCACAGAATCGCCGGCTGAAAACAAGGATATCTGAATGATGCCTGTAGCTGCTGGCATCATTCAGATATTCCCACTGAAAGTCCAGGACTTCCTATGATGCCCTTGGATGGGAAGTGGTTAAATGTGTATACACCCATGTTCTCCATCTTTGTTCTGCAAATTTCAGTCATTTAATATTTCTCTTACAGCGTGTCCCAGCTTTCCGAAATGATTGAACAGGAAGATGTTCTTCTGGAACAGTTTGTCAACCTGCCACAGTTAAAACATATAATATCTGATAAGGAGGACCTGGTGAAAAACATAGAGGAACTAGCGAGTAAGAATGGTCAACTCTATCTTCCAGCTGTATGTTGTGTGTAATCCGTCTACAAATTTCTCTATTTATTTATTTTTTTCCCCTACTCTTTTAGAAAAGAATCTTATGCTGGAGCCCATTCTAGAGTCAAAACGGCAGGCGCTTTTAGACAAAGTAAGTGTGACAAAGCACATATTTTCTGGGATTGTATCATTGCTATTTTGTCTTCATATTTGTGTTCTTGTGTTTTTTTTTTTTCTTCCAGTATGAGCTTCTCACACAAATGAAATCAACATTTGAAAAGAAGTTACAAAGACAGCATGAGCTGAGTGAGGTATTTAGTTTCTATATTGTATCTGTGTTGGCAAACCTGGCTAAGAGCAGGGTGCTGCAAAGTGTTTCCTACTGTTAGCCAGAAAAACCTTCATCCGTGTACCTCCCTGGTTTCTGACTTAAGCTGGCCATAGACAATTGTTTTTCTTTTTTTTTTGGTTGCAGGAAAGAAAACTGCTTGTTTTTCCTCCCACGGAGATATAGTGTCCTGGGGGGTGGGGGGGTCGGCATGGAGGGTTGGAGGGGGCGGGTGTGAACACAATTATTACTGCTAGTGGCTATCTGACAATCAAATTTGGTACAATCAGCCTGCCAATAAATGGTTCAAATCTTGGCCTGTTTCTGCTGAACTGGCCAAGATTCAAACCATCTCTGGTGCTAAGCCCTGTTCAACTACCTTCTGGGTAATGTGTTTCATTGGTCATTTTATAAGTTGGGGAGGATGCTAACTGGCTGACATAGTTACATAGTAGATAAGGCCGAAAAAGACACAAGTCCATCAAGTCCAACCTATGTGTGTGATTATATGTCTGTATTTACCTGTACATCCCTGTATTCTGTGGTCATTCAGGTGCTTATCTAATGTTTTTTTTTAAACTATCATGGCCCCTGCTGAAACCACTGCCTGTGGAAGGGAATTCCACATCCTTGCATTCTTATAGTAAAGAACCCTCTACGGAGTTTAAGGTTTGACCTCTTTATACTCATTTTATTAAGTGGCTTGTCTTGTTAAACTCCCTTCCGCAAAAAAGTTTTATCCCTATTGTGGGGTCACCAGTACAGTATTTGTAAATTTAAAATCATATTTCCTCTCAAACGTCTCTTCTCGAGAGAGAATAAGTTCAGTGCTCGCAACCTTTCTTCATAACTAATATCCTCCAGACCCTTTATTAGCTTTGTTGCCCTTCTTTGTACTCACTCAGTTTCCAGCACATCCTTCCTGAGGACTGGTGTCCAGAACTGGACAGCATACTCTAGGTGCGGCTGGACCAGAGTCTTGTAGAGTGGGAGAATTATCGCTTTATCCCTGGCATTAATACCTTTTTTAATGCATGCCAATGTTCTGTTTGCTCTGTTAGCAGCAGCTTGGCATTGCATGCCGTTGCTGAGCCTATCATACACTAGGGTCCTTTTCCATCCTAGATTCCCCCAGAGATTCTCCCCCTAGTGTATAGATTGGATTCATATTTTTGCCTCCCAAATGCATTATTTTACATTTTTACTTCATTAAACCTCATTTGCCATGTAGTTGCCCACCCCATTAATTTGTTTAGATCTTCTTGCCAGATTTCCACATCCTGCGGAGAAGTTATTGCCCTGCTTAGCTTAGTATCGTCTGCAAATAGAGATTGAACGGTTTACCCCATCCTCCAGGTCGTTTATGAACAAATTAGATAGGATTGGTCCCAGCACAGAATCCTGTGGGACCCCACTTTCCATCCCAGACCATTCCGAGTACTCCCCATTTATCACCACCCTCTGAACTCGCCAGTAGCCAGTTTTCAATCCATGTACTCCCCCTATGGTCCATGCCAATGGACCTTATTTTGTACAATAAACGTTTATGGGGAACTGTGTCAAAGGCTTTTGCAAAATCCAGATACACCACATCTACGGGCCTTCCTTTATCTATCTAGATGGCAACTCGCCTCCTTATAGAAGGTTAGTAGATTGATTTGGCAAGAACGATTTTTCATGAATCCATGCTGATTACTGCTAACGATACCGTTCTCATTACTAAAATCTTGTGTATATATAGTCCCTTATCATCCCCTCCAAGAGCTTTAATTTTATTGATATTAGGCTAACTGGCCTGTAATCCCCAGGGATGTATTTTGGGCCTTTTCTAAATATTGGCTTTTCTCCAATCTGCTGGTATCATTCCAGTCAGTAGACTGTAAAAATGAGGAACAATAGTCTGGCAATTACTTGACTGAGTTCCCCAAGTACCCTCAGGTGCAAGCCATCTGGTCCCGGTAATTTTATTAATGTTAAGTTTCCCAAGTCTAATTCTAAGTCTGTCCTCTATTAGCCATGAGGGTGGTTCCTGTGATGTCATGAGGCTAAACACTGCAGTTTTTGTTTCTTAAAAGCTGAACTCCGGTCAACTTATGAAAAAGGTTTGTGTGCCCCCTCATTCCCCAATTTACTAAAAATGATAACATGAAAGCGTCTACCCAATATTGCCCAGTATGGTAATGGCTGTACCACAAGAGAAAGTGATGAATACATCTTTGTAAGGGCAAGACAAAACAGACAATGCTGCCTTGGCTGAGAGTTTTCATGCTGGGCAAAATATGATTCAGAATTCTATTATTTTTAGTGAAATAATACAGCTAGTGTCAGCTGGGAATGTTGTTAATAACAGTGAATTAAAGCAATTCCGTTTTCCTGACAGATGTCTGTGAAAACACCCATAATTCCCATTTATGAACTTGGTGCTTGCTATGCAGAGATCTATAGAATTTGTACATCTGTGCAGAGAAAAGAAGATTTAAAAAAACAGCCACGGTTTTTAGCTGTAATTTAAGTTCAATATTCTTAACCACTTCAATACCGGGCCATAGTCAAATGATGGCCACAGATGGGATCTCCCATCCTGGGTGGACATCATATGACGGCCTCTGTATTTCGCTGCTTCTGCGGGGGCCCGCAGCGCGGCGATCGTGGATGGGGTGTGTCCCTGGACACAGCCCATCCCCGATCTGTGAGATTTTCATCCCCATCCACCCCCCCGATACACGTGACCGGCCGTGTCCAATCACAGCCGGTCAGATGTACTGTGCATTCACAGCGCTCGGGATGCGGCTTGTTACCCTGACACAGCTCAACCCCGATCGCAGTAAAGAGCCAATGAAATTGGCTCTTTACCACGTGACCGGCTGTGTCCAATCACAACCTGTCACAGAATGTAAACAAACCGCGGTAACGAGATGTTACCGGGTTCTCCTCCTCACACACTGATAGTGTCTGAGGAGGAGATTGCGGTAACATCTCGTTACCGCCTAGTGTACACATCAACACACACTGATTACCCCCCCCCCCCCTCAATAAAGAGGACCTGTCATCACCCATCACAGCCCATCTGAGTACCCGAGTACCTGTCACCAGCCCGTCGGAGTACCCGAGTACTTATTTGCAGACCATGCCTCGGGTCATTTTGTGGGCAATTCCATTGTTCTGGTGCTCCAGGACCTTCAAAAGTGTGATGGGTAAGAACGAAATGAAATGTGTAATTTATGCTCCTAGAACATGTTGCACCTCTGTATATGGCCAGGCTGTGTAAAAGTCTCACACGTGGTATCGCAATACTCAGGAGGAGTAGCAGAATGTTTTGGGGTGTAATTTTTGCTATATACATGCTATGTGTTAGAAATATCTTATAAATGGACAACTTTGTCTAAAAAAAAAAAAAAAAAAAAAATATTTCATTTTCTGAAGATAGAATATACTTTGGGGTGTTTTTTTTCCAAAATGTGGTCATTTCGTGGGTAATTCCATTGTCCTGGTGCTCCAGGGCCATCACAAATGTAATAGGTCGTTAGGAAATTAGAGGTGTCATTTATGCTCCTAGAACACCTGACGGCGCTCCCTGCTCCCTGCCTCTATATGTGCACGCTGTGTAAAAGTCACACATGTCTGGTATCACCATACTGAGGATGAGTAGCAGAATGTATTTTGGGGTGTAATTTTTGCTATGTACATGCTTTGAGTTAGAAATATCTTATAAGCTGACCACTTTGTGTAAAAAAAAAAAAAAATATATATATATATGTTTTCTTTCCACGTTTTCCGAAGACCTGTGAAAAAAAAATGAACCGTTCAAAAGACTCATTGTGCCTCATAGAATACGTTGGGGTGTTTGCTTTCCAAAATGGGCAATTCTACTGTCCTGGTGCTCCAGGGCCTTCACAAATGTAAAAGGTCGGGAAGAGTTGCAGAATGTATTTTGGGGTGTAATTGGAAGTATGCATATGCTGTGTGTGAGAAATAACTTATGACAATTTTGTAAAAAAAAAAAAAAAAAAAAACATTCTTCTTCTTTTTCCCAAGAATTGTGGGAAAAAATTACAACTTCAAAAAAACTCACCATTCCTCTTACTAAATACCTTGGTCTGTCTACTTTTCAAAAAGGGGTCATTTGGGGGGTATTTGTACTTTCCTGACATTTCAGAGCCTCAAGAAATGAGATAGGCCGTCGGTGCATCAGGTGTGATCAGATGTGATCAATTTTCAATGATTTGCACCATAGCTTGTAGACTCTTTAACTTTCAAAGAGACTAAATAATATCCACTAATTTGTGTTACTTTTACCAAAGAGATGTAGCAGTATAAATTTTGGCCCAAATTTATGAACAAAAATGACTTATTTGCAAAATTTTATCATAGAAACTAAAAAAAAGTGTTTTTTTTCCCCAAAATTTTCGCTCTTTCTTCACTTATGTTGTAAAAAAGAAAAAACCCAGTGGTAATCAAATATCACCATTTGTATGGAAAAAAAAATTATAAAAATTTTGTTTGGGTGGTGTTGCATGACTGAGTAATTGGCATTCAAAGTGTGAGCGATGAAAGCTAAAAATTGGTCTGGGAAGGAAGAGTGTATAAATACCCTGTATTGAAGTGGTTAAAAAATATTTTTATGTTGTACAGAGCACCACTTTGTTTTTGTGTTTTTGTTTTTTTGTATGAAAAAATTTGTTATCTTATATCTCTATATCACTTGAATACCTGCCTGTTATACCCCTCCATTATCAGGCTATATTTCAGTTTGCAGCACTGTGACAGTTTGACACTTACCTTTTCATATAACACTGTACCCAAATAAATTTGAAATACATTTTTTTTTTTTTTGAGTCCGATAGGGTATTTTTATTTTTTACTATAACGGGAAAAAAATTTTTTTTTCAATAAAAGCTGTTTCTTTTATTCTCTGTTAAAATAAAAATGCCAGAATAGTACAAAGTCCCTAAAATAACTTTTTTTTGGAAATTTAGACACCCCACAGTGATCTTATTTCTTGCCACAATTTTTGGAAATGAAAAATGCTAGTAGTGGGGGGTTAACATAGCACTTAAGAATGGTACAAACTTTAATGTACAATTCATTATACAAGGGAAGGAGGAAAGGGTGAATGTACTAGTTGCATACAGTGGGAGGATGGAGGTTAAGGGGCTTAAATGGGCAGGATAATGTAGGTGAGGGGATAATATATAGGTCACTAGGGGCAGTATTACAGGGAGGGGAACAGGAAAGAGTTGGAATTTTGTTGTTGTTATTGTAACAGAATAGAGCAGAAGCTACAGCTGCCGATCCATTCATCCTGTGCCCATTCATAAACATTGACCTCTCTACTTCCTATTCCCCTGTTGTAAGGGTGAGGGGAGGAATTGGCACAGTAAACAGTACTATTCAATCGCTTAGATGACCAATCACAGTGATCACATGGTACCAGCTGCTTAGAATGGCTTGGTACAGTTTCTCTGTGTACACAGCCATCTAGTGACTGCTTGGTACACAGCAATCTCCTGGCAGATCGGCTACCTGAGAGCTGTTTATCAAGTGCCGTTCATAAATGGCACTGGGTAAATAAAGAGCCACAGATATGCCATTGATAAACATACATTGGTACAATGTTTACGTTTTATTTTGAGGTTTCAGGGTCCTGACTGCCCAGCTGCCATCCTTTGTCCAATGAGAGCACTTCAGTGACCTTTTAAGGACACTCTTATTGAACAGAGTGTATACAGGTGGATGGTGCTTAGCCCAGAGGTACTTTTAATTTAAAAGTTGTCTCACAGGTTCATTGAAACAGCCTATTGCTGAATATACCACACCTTGGGTAGATATACTGGTTTGTCACACAGTTTTTTTTTTTCCCCCCATTAGAGCTGCAGTATAAGTGCTCTACAGGCTAGGTTGAAAGTGGCAGCTCATGAAGCAGAAGAGGACTCCGACAGTATTGCAGAAAACTTCCTTGAGGGAAAAACAGAAATAGACGATTTTCTAAACTTATTCATGGAAAAAAGAACAGTAAGTGTTTCTGCATGAGATGAACAAAGCACTAGAAGAAATTTTTGTTTAATTTGTAACTTTTAATATACAAGATGTTATCAGAAAATTTTGTGTATGTGTAATATATATATATATATATATATATATATATATATATATATATATATATATATATATATATATATATATATATATATATATATATATATATATATATATATATATATATACATACATACATACATACACACATATATATATATACACACATACACACATATATATATATACACATATAAATATATATTCTCGCTCTCTCGCTCCTTTAGTGAAATCTCTACAGGGGAGATCGCTGCTTGTAACTCAACCCACAGCCGATCACCCCTTGACTGTCCCCTGTGTATTCCTCTCCGGTCCCCCCTCCGTGTATTCCTCTCCGGTCCCCCCTCCGTGTATTCCTCTCCGGTCCCCCCTCCGTGTATTCCTCTCCGGTCCCCCCTCCGTGTATTCCTCTCCGGTCCCCCCTCCGTGTATTCCTCTCCGGTCCCCCCTCCGTGTATTCCTCTCCGGTCCCCCCTCCGTGTATTCCTCTGCGGTCCCCCCTCCGTGTATTCCTCTGCGGTCCCCCCTCCGTGTATTCCTCTGCGGTCCCCCCTCCGTGTATTCCTCTGCGGTCCCCCCTCTGTGTCAATTATTCAGGATGTAGAGCGGAGGAAGGAGCCAGTAAATCTGATGGCTCCTTCCTATTCCAAATGAACAGAGTCGGTGATCACTGACTCTGTCCATTCATAATTGAGCATTGTAAACTGTGTTTACCATACTTCATCTCCAGTGCAGCTGAGGCTGCTGAGAAAAGGACTGGGGAATCTCTGTCCTCAGTTCCTCAGTCCCTTTCTGTGTCTCCAAAAGGAAGATGTCAGGGCTCTGGGAAGACCCCTGATATCTCACCAAAGCCCCCCTAAAGTTTAAAAAAGTTAAAAGTTTAAATTGTAACAATAATTAAAAAATAAAATAAAAACACCCCCCCCCCCTAAAACAAAAGCATTGTAAAAAATAAAATAAAAAAACACAGTGCACGCAACATCAGTGCTGCATATTAGTGCCACTGTCACATGACATAAAAAAAAAGTATCGGTTTTGGCGAGTACTGGGGGGGGAGAGGGGGAGAGTGTCGGTACTTGTACTCTGTCTTAAAAAAGTGGTATCAGTGCGACCCTAGTTACCAGTGCAGTACAGCATATGACTAGCGTGGCAGTGATCAGGGATACTGAATGGTGACAGTAGGTTTAAAGAAGAAAAAAAGGCATCTAAACTGAACGCATAACCTTAATACACTTTTATATATAGAAATGATCATGATTTTAAATAATGGAAGCAGAATAGCCCAGGTTGTCTAACTTGTGGCAGGGAGGGATAAGTCATAAGAGGGCCAATGAGAGCTGTAAGTGTGCATCTGTGTAGGAAGTGGAGAGGAAGAGGGAGATTTCTGCAGCATATTTGGCAAGTACAGAATCGCAGTATATATAAAATAATATGCAAAGTGGTTGGAGGGAAGCTTCAGAATGGCAAAGATGTTTTTTTTTTTAATTAAAAATTATGTAGGCAGACTGCAGTTTCTCTTTAAAACATTTGTGAGAACCTATGATTGATTGATCTTCATGTTTTTTCTACAGTGCTGCCATAGTAGAAGAGCCAAAGAGGAGAAACTTCAACAGTCCATATCATTACACAGCCAATACCATGCACCACTATAGGTATAGTACTAAATGAATAAACTCTATATGCAAAGTTGGTTATTGCTGTGCACTTCCTTGTATAATATAATTGTTTGATTTTAAGTTTCAGGGACAACGTAGCAGCAATGTTCCAGTAATTTATTGCTCTGCTTCTATTAAGTTCAGGGATGTGCAGCTACACATGAGCATTTTTTATCAGAACTTTGGTTTGTGAATCCTACGATTTTAGTGCCAGATGACTGAATAAACCGTTTGGTTTAGATATAATGTCACATTCATGAAAATCTGTATCTCCCTTATTTATGAAACCCTTCTGGAGTCATTTCAATAAATCTTTGAGGTTTTTAAGGAAAGAATCAAATTGACATGTGTGGAAAGTAGGCAATATACAGTATTCCTCCAGGTGGGTAGTCTAATGTAAGCTGTGGTAATGGTTTAAAATGTCTGCAACAGTTCAACAGTAGATGCTAAAATGTCATGACAGAGTAGAATGCAATGTAAAACAAAAGGCATAAAATAGAACAATAAGTGCCTAGTACACAGGTCTGAGGCCGCATACACACGCGGGGACTGTTCGCTCAACTTTGTCCGCTGAACAGTGTTTCGGTGGACAGTCCGCTCGTGTGTGGGCTTTCAGCGGACAGTCTGACGAACAAAGTTTTTCGGAAATTCCGAAAAACTGTCCGCTGAAACTTGGTTTGAGCGGACAGTCCGCCCGTGTGTAGGCTTGTTCGTCAAACTAAGTCTCGCGCATGCTCAGAAAGAATTTACACGCCGAAGGTTGCATTGCAGTGTATAGGACGTCGTTTTCTAGTCCCGTCGTACGTGCCGTTCACGTCATCGCGCACGGTTTCAGCGGACTGTTCGTTCGTCGTGTGTGGGCAAGTCCGTCCATGCTAATTTTGAGCGGACTGTCTGCTGAAACTGTTTGACGAACAAAGTTGAGCGAACAGTCCCCGCGTGTGTACGCGGCCTAAGAAAAACGCCAAACCTTTCTGGTTTTCTAGACTGCCCCTATAATTGATTTTTTAATCACAAATCCCATATTACTCATTGTTCTCATTAAAGTAATTTTTATTTTTTGTGCCTCCATATTGCGTACATGCTTCCTGTAAATACAGCACATTCTAGGATTAAGCTAAGGAATATCTTTAGAATTAGATGACTGTGAAAAGAAATGTGTAGCAGAACCATTCTAATCCAGAATAATCTTCATTACCTGCCTCATAACTATAATGTTTTATTTATGGTTAAAAATGTCCTTACACAGAAATGGATTGTAAAGTGTTTTATGTACATGCTGTTATCATTTCGGTGTTTTCAATATGTACCTGTGTGTACACACACACACACACCATAATGGGAAACAATTGGGTTGGTTGATTTACTAAAACTGGACAGTGCAAAATCTGGCGCAGCTCTGCATAGAAACCAGTCGGCTTCCAGTTTTTTTTATTTATTTTTTTTGTCAAAGCTTAATTGAACAAGCTGAAGTTAGAAGCTGATTGGCTAAAATGCACAGCTGCTTCGGATGTTGCACCCTCCAGTTCTAGTAAATCAACCCCATTGTGTAAATTGTTGTAATATATGGCAACCAGTATAATCTTTCCATATCTGTCATAAAATCACACTGTGGGAACACCACCTAATCCAGAGATGAGAAATCTGTCTTTCCCGTTTCTCTGGTGCACGGGAACAATACATTTTGTCTACTGGTATAAAAAAATTAAAAGTAATTGAGAAAAAAAAAATTACAGAGGCTTTCATTGCTGACCTTGTTTAAAAAAACAAAAAATAAAAATGCTAGCTGTCGACTGCCATTCTGATCTTTTTTTCTTTAAAGATCAACTCCAAGAAAATGTTTAAAAAAAATCCACTTTTGCAGTTGGGCCTAAAGCCTGATATGCACAGTTCTGCACAGTTCGATTGTTGTATGATCGAGCATCTGATTTGTCCAAATTGTGTGTGCAGGATTTTATCTCACATACTATCAAACACAAATGTAGTGATGTACTATGAGAGTATAAAGAGGAAGTTAATTTCTCAAGCGCCACCCTTTGGGCCCCTTCTGCTAATTTCATGTTAGTAGAAGTTTGAGTGTTGATTCACACTTTTTTGTTAAGTTATTTTTATTTGGATGGCAGGTAGCATCTTTAATTCAATTTCTATTTTTTTCTGCACAATAAAAAAAATTGTGTAGAATAATACTTGGCTATGTGTTTTTACTTCAAGTGTAGGCAGTTAAATTAAAAACAACACAATGCAAAATTAACAAGGGACACCAACAAAGTTGTATCTTTTGATGTTAAAAACTACTGGATAATGGTGTTGTGGTAACTTGCCCACAAAAAAAAAAGAAAAAAAAAGCATAATAACATTATTCTTAATATCACTAGGAAAAAAAAGCCTTTGAAAATTCGTTTGGCATAACTACATTAGTATCGCCAACAAAGCAGCTTCATTATTATCCCATTAAAGAAGATGAGAATGTGCGCTGCATTTCGACATTTCATCAGCTGCTGCGTCACCAACGTTAATTCTGGATTACTAACAGTAGTTTACAAGACCGAATGTTTCCCAGTCGTTCCTTGATTCCGATCATGCGTGTTTGTACTTTCCACTTTTGTGTGACAATTTCTGTACTGTCCATCCGAAAATCAGACGTTGAGTTCACAACCGCCAAGAATTTTATAGCCTGCAAATCCAGCTTTTGTCTGGCGAAAAAGTGAAATCAGCTGTCAAAAGCACCGTACTAACGATCCGAAAATCCACAGACAATTCGTCTTATGAATTTTCCCTTCTGATTTTCGTATTGTGTGTATGGGCCTTTAGTTTCCTGCACCACGTTCTGATGTTAAGCCCTTACACAATGCCTGATGTATTGAAATGTTTAGTGATTTGGCAAGCTGGGAGACAATTTCACAATAGTTTCTTGTAGCATACTGCACTAGTGAATTTGTGAAAAATTTTGCTGCAGTGCATTGTAGCGATAAAAATAAACTCTGTGGACTTTCCGGCTGTTGAAAACTCCAGGAGCAAAAAAATGAATTTACATATATTCTTCCAACAACTAAAAAGGATAGAAGTCTACTTTGTGTTCATCAAATACTTTTGCAAATTCAAGTATTTCCTTGAAAATTAGTGATGACATCATGCACATAGCCTGTGCAGAGAACTGAGCTGTGGGAGGGACCCATGTACAGTATACACGTGCCTCCCGTATTTAGACAGTATTCCCATTGATTGGCTTCACATGTTAGCCATAATTGTCCTTTTTAAAATCACAAATGGTACAGAAATGGTGGTTTTGCCATTTTCTATGTCAAGTGCATTTGACATGATTTCACAGGTCTCCCAACAGACAAACTTGAGAGAAGAATGTCTAATAAGTCCAGTTATGCAAGATTTTATAAATGCCTTCAATAATATCTGCTTCTGACTTTGGAATTCCATATGATCCTGCTTTTAATCCTGTTCTTTGTCCTTTGCTGGCACCACTCTAGTTGCATCTATTGGTTCTAAGCTCTCTGCGCCTACCTCAGTCCTCATCACAAGTTCTAGAAAATGGTTCTGAATGAAGGTGATGTTTGGAAAGACAGGTCTTTGGCAAAGAGAGAAAAACGCTGTGGGGGCATAAGATTCCTGTTTGCTGTAATCATTTTTAAAACGGCAATGACTGTACTAAAACAGATTAAAAATGCTCCAGTAGAAAAAAAGACTAGGATGAATCTTCAACAGCTTAGCTGTAGCCTAGGGCATGGCATTCTTGTTATTGTAAGCTGTATAACCTCATCTAACGGGAACTGAGGAGATCTCATATAAACCTCCTTATCCATTGGGTGTGTTAAACGTGCTATCCCTTTGATAAGGTTAATACTAAACCTTGGGATTACTTCCAAAGAATTGATGTGCCTAGGTCAAAGGTGTCTGGCAAGTGACCTGGCCAGTCATTTAAGATCCTGGGTAACTTCAGGAATCCCCTAAACCACACCCCCTTAAAAAGTCTTTGATGGCTGCGTTTCTTTTGTTATTTAGTGATGTTACCATTCCCTTTATTACCTTTTTGGGTTCTTTTAAGTTGTTGCTGATCTTATTTGCAGGAACATTGATGGACATGTTGCTAGACACATGTCCTGCTAATGAAGTCAATTTAATTGCTTCTTCCTCCTCACAGCCTGCAACAACAACAACATTTGCCATGTCCATTCTAGTGCTGTTGGGGTTAATATGAGCTGAGAATGTCAGACATTTGTCAAGAGCGCCAACTGTGCCCATCCTTTCTTCCCGCCTCCTCCATTCATGGAAGCTGCACTATAGCTTCCAGCAAAAATAAATAAATAAATGCTCCATAAATGAAGGAGGTTGACCTTTTATACATCTGCCCACCCTCCATTCATAGAGCACTTTTCATTGCTGGGAGTGGGAGCTAAATTATGGGTCCTATGAATGGAAAATGGAGACAGAAAGGGTGGGCATGGCAGGTGCCTGTGACAGGTTCAGTGGCTCGTATTAACCCCCACAGCACCAGAAGATTACCCCTGCAGGGGTAAGAGTAACCACAAGGGCAATTCTCGTTAAATGTATGTACTGTTCCTTGTCCAGTGGTTTAATAGTGTAGTACAGAAAGTGAATGCTTTTGTTACAAAACTTGGGTGCCCGTTTATAAAACAGATCAGCTGTGATCCTCAGGATCACGGCTTATATCTGGGGTGTACCAGTTTATATAGCTGAGATGAGGAGCAGGGAACATGTTCTCCGTTTCTTGTCACAGTACGTGACCATTTTGTCACAAACGACCAATTTATAAAAGTGAGATCTTCAGATCTCACAGCCTTTACAGTGAAATATATATCTCCCTTCTAGATTCACCAGCACAGGGGGAGAGAAGCTGGTGTGATAAGAGGAAGAAGTCTTCTTTCTTCCTAATATCAACACCAGTGGGTTAAAAATGAATACCTATACGATATACAAGTGTGTGTGTGTGTGTGTGTGTATGTATATATATATATATAATATATATATATATATATATATATGTATATATATATATATATATAATATATATATATATATATATATATATATATATATATATATATATATATATATATATATATATATATATATATATATATATATATATATATATATATATATATATATATATGTGTGTGTATATGTACAGTGCCTTGCGAAAGTATTCGGCCCCCTTGAACTTTTCAAACATAAAGATATAAAATTTTTATTTTTTATGAAGAATCACCAACAAGTGGGACACAATTGTGAAGTGGAACGAAATCTATTGGATTTTTGAAACTTTAACTAATAAAAAATGAAAAGTGGGGCGTGCAAAATTATGCGGCCCTCTTGCGTTAATACTTTGTAGAGCCACCTTTTGCTGCCATTACAGCTGCAAGTCGCTTGGGGTATGTCTCTATCAGTTTTGCACATCGAGAGACTGAAATTCTTGCCCATTCTTCCTTGCAAAACAGCTCGAGCTCAGTGAGGTTGGAAGAAGAGCGTTTGTGAACAGCAGTTTTCAGCTCTTTCCACAGATTCTCGATTGGATGCAGGTCTGGACTTTGACTTGGCCCTTCTAACACCTGGATACGTTTTATTTGTGAACCATTCCTTTGTAGATTTTGCTGTATGTTTGGGATCATTGTCTTGTTGGAAGATAAATCTCCATCCCAGTTTCAGGTCTTTTGCAGACTCCAACAGGTTTTCATCCAGAATGGTCCTGTATTTGGCTGCATCCATCTTCCCCTCAATTTTAACCATCTTCCCTTTCCCTGCTGAAGAAAAGCAGGCCCAAACCATGATGCTGCCACCACCATGTTTGACAGTGGGGATGGTGTGTTGAGGGTGATGAGCTGGGTTGCTTTTACGCCAAACATATAGTTTTGCATTGTGGGCAAAAAGTTGGATTTTGGTTTCATCTGACCAGAGCACCTTCTTCCACGTGTTTGGTGTGTCTCCCAGGTGGCTTGTGGCAAACTTTAGATGAGACTTTTTATGGATATCTTTGAGAAATGGCTTTCTTCTTGCCACTCTTCCATAAAGGCCAGATTTGTGCAGTGTACGACTGATTGTTGTCCTATGGACAGACTCTCCCACCTCAGCTGTAGTTCTCTGCAGTTCATCCAGAGTGATCATGGGCCTCTTGGCTGCATCTCTGATCAGTCTTCTCCTTGACTGAGCTGAAAGTTTAGAGGGAAGGCCAGGTCTTGGTAGATTTGCAGTGGTCTGATACTCCCATTTCAAAATGATCGCTTGCACAGTGCTCCTTGGGATGTTTAAAGCTTGGGAAATCTTTTTGTATCCAAATCCGGCTTTAAACTTCTCCACAACAGTATTACGGACCTGCCTGGTGCGTTCCTTGGTCTTCATGATGCTCTCTGCGCTTTCAACAGAAGCCTGAGACTATCACAGAGCAGGTGCATTTATAGAGACTTGATTACACACAGGTGGATTCTATTTATCACCATCAGTCATTTAGGACAACATTGGATCATTCAGAGATCCTCGCTGAACTTCTGGAGTGAGTTTGCTGCACTGAAAGTAAAGGGGCCGAATAATTTTGCACGCACCACTTTTCAGTTTTTTATTTGCTAAAAAAGTTTAAAATATCCAATAGATTTCGTTCCACTTCACAATTGTGTCCCACTTGTTGGTGATTCTTCACAAAAAATTAAAATTTTATATCTTTATGTTTGAAGCCTGAAATGTGGCAAAAGGCTGAAAAGTTCAAGGGGGCCGAATACTTTCGCAAGGCACTATATATATATATATATATATATGTGTGTAATATATATTTATTAGGGATGCACCAAAATTTCGGCCGCCGAAACATATCGGCCGAAAATGGCCCTTTCGGCAAAAAGCCGAAAGAGAATTTCCGCTGATACTGGTGCCGAAAATGGGGCGGGGCTTGCTGGACTTGGCCCCGCCCCCGGTGCCGCCCAGCATGGAGGTGTCATTCTGTCTTTAGCGCTCCTCTTCTTCTCCCTCCTCACCTATGCTGCAGTCAGCCTGTGGAGTCTCGCTCTAAAGTCCCCCTCTCCACAGCGGTGGCTGCATATGTCTCCTCAGCCGACGTGTAAATCGGCTGTGCAGGAGTTCGGGCACAATGTTTACTGAGAAAGTGAAACCAAAGGAGAGGCGTCTAGCAGTGTGTGCTGTGCTCTCTGCCTCCCCCTAGAGTGCAGTACCCAGCATGGAGATCAAAGCGGGATTCCACCCTAAAGTGGAACCTCCGCTGATCGGATCCCTCCCCCCCTCCGGTGTCACAATTGACTCCTTTCAGGGGGGAGGGGGGTGGAGATACCTGTCAAAGACAGGTATTTACACCCACTTCCGGGCATAGACTCCCGTGGGAGTCTACGCCATTTCCTGCCCTGCCGCGCTGTCTGCTGGGACACACACGGGTCCCAGTGACAGCGCGGAGATTTCCTATTGCGCTACACGACTCGCGCATGCGCAGTAGGGAACCGGGAAGTGAAGCCGATTCGCTTCACTTCCTGATTCCCTCACCTAGAATGGTGGCGGCAGCAGCCGAGGGCCGAGCGATCGATCGGCCTTGGCTGCCGGCATCGCTGGAACCCGGGACAGGTGAGTGTCCATTTATTAAAAGTCAGCAGCTGTAGTATTTATAGCTGCTGGCTTTTAATATTTTTTTTTTGGTGGAATCCCTCTTTAATGTACAGAGCTGCAGCTGCCAATTAAAAAAAAAGACTGTCTATATATATATATATATATATATATATAATGTTTGTATGCCTGTGTGTTGTATGTGTATATGTGTGTGTTATATATAGTGTGTGTGTGTGATGTGTGCATGTTTATATGTATGTATGTGTGTTAAGTGTGTATGTTTCTATGTGTGTGTGCACATGTATGTGTTATATGTTTATACGTGTGTGTGTGTGCGCGCGCGTTTTTATATGTGTATATGCACTGGTGAGGCACAGGCAGGCTACATGGCGGGCACTGGTAGGCTGCTGGGCACAGTGAGGCTGCATTGATCTCCTGTAGCATGTCCGCAAACTCTGACCAGCTCCCGTACCATGCCTGCAGTCTCTGACCAGCTCCTGTACCATGCCTGTAGTCTCTGGCCAGCTCCTGTAGCATGCCTGTAGCATACCTGCAGTCTCTGGCCAGCTCCTGTACCATGCCTGTAGTCTCTGGCCAGCTCCTGTAGCATGCCTGTAGCATACCTGCAGTCTCTGGCCAGCTCCTGTAGCATGCCTGTAGCATACCTGCAGTCTCTGGCCATCTCCTGTAGCATGCCTGCAGTCTCTGGCCATCTCCTGTAGCATGTCCCCAGTCTCTGACCACCTCCTGTAGCATGTCCCCAGTCTCTGACCACCTCCTGTACCATGTCCCCAGTCTCTGACCACCTCCTGTACCATGTCCCCAGTCTCTGACCACCTCCTGTATAAAAATATCTTTTAAAAACAGTCATTTTTGGTATCGGTGCTCTTTCGCTATCGGTTTTCGGCCTAGTGTATTTTTCATTTTCGGTATCGGTTTCGGCACCAAAAAACCCATTCGGTGCATCCCTAATATATATATACATATACATACACACACACACACACCATGAATATATATATATATATATATATCTATATATATATATATATCCTTAGTTATCACAGAGGAGATCATTTTCCTGAGAACTGCCTAGAACTGAATCGAGAAAAAGCTTCTCAGTCTTATAAAACGTACACCTTGGTTTTATTTTTTTTTTAAATACTTTATTTCTCTGCAGGAATACATGACAAAGATCCAGAAAAAATAATTACATAGAACAACTTATCAAATCAATTTACAAAACAAAAACTTATTAATTTAACCAATGATACACAGTGCATTCCTGCCAAATTTTTTCATTTTTTTTCCTTATAAGCAACTAACAATATTACAATAACGATTCCCCTCAACAACCCTCTGCTCCAAGGCCCTAGATCCCGTGAGGGACTTATAGAACCGAGGGGAGAGAGAGAGAGGGGGAAAAAAAAAAACCCAGGGAATCCCAAATCAAACAAATAGATATAAATATGTTGCCCCTGCCGACAGAGGGACCTGTGCCACATCACTTACTAGCTATTCCTCTCCAATTAACCCTTTCCCTTCCTCTGATTGTAAAAATGACTCCCATGGAGCCCAGACTTGCCGTAGACATTCCCTTTCCTCCAAAGACCTAGGGATCAATTTTTCCATGATCCCAATTCTTCTTACTTTATTTAACCAATTAGAGATTCGAGGTGTCCCTGGTTCTTTCCAACGTATGGTGATGCAGCTTTTGGCTGCATTCACCAAATGGCATAGCATTGAGTTCTTGTATCTCTCTAAAGGAATTTGTGAGCATTGTAATAAGAAAAAAGCTGGGTCTTCCAGGATCTGGTAATCAGTAAATAATTGAGAGATTCTCTGAACTTCTTGCCAAAACTGTCTAATTACTGGACAAAACCAGAAAATATGGGCTATGGTGCCTCTCTCCTTACACCCCCTCCAACACCTATCCGACATTTCTGAAGAGAATTAATTCATTCGAGACGGGGTGTAATACCAACGCATTAGTACTTTGTAATTTAATTCCTGTATCTTAGTACATCTAGATGATTTAAAAGTTAAATGTATTATTTTCTGCCGTTGGGATGGTGTAAAAGTTTGTTCAAGGTCCCTTTCCCACTTATCTAAACTCGCTATACCATAATCCTCAGGAGGTACTGTTAATAACGCATATATCTTAGAGATAATATGGTAGAGAGGTTCACTCTCCCCACAGTACTTCTCAAACTTAGTGAGAGGTCGACCATACCCTTTGGCGGGTCCCAATGTTTCAAGAAAGTGTTTAACTTGTAACGCCTGCCAGAAGGGCAATTCGTATTGTCCTCCTAGTCGCGTTAACATTTCTATTGATGGCCACTTACCAAACCTCAGAAAGTGTGAGGCCTGGAAACATCCTTTCTTTTTTAATTTCCCAAATATTCCTGATTCCAAACCGGGAGGGAAATTTGGATTCCCCAGAATAGGAAACGGGGGATTTTGGTGATGAACATTTGGGGATCCGAGTAAATTTAGCACCCATACTAAGGGTAGGTCCTATTAAGGGATGTACTTTTAATATAGAAGGTAGCGCTGCATGGCACCATATAGCTCTATCTAAGGGGATAGAGCTGATATGTTGTTCCAAGGCAATCCATCTTTTACTATCTCTATGGCGGCACCAGTCAATAATTCTACCTAACTGGGTAGCTTGATAATATTTATATAAATCAGGAGCCGCTATACCACCCACCTCTTTAGATAGCGTTAACAAATTCCTATTAATCCTTGGCTGTTTACTTGCCCATATAAACTTTGTAAACGCTATTTGACTTTTACTAAAGAAGGCGGGTGGAATAGAGATGGGTAACGCCTGGAACAAATAGAGAAATTTTGGCACTATATTCATTTTCAAAATATTACATCTCCCGAAACAGGAATGTGAGGCTTTACTCCATTCATCTAACAATATACTAACTTCCCTTAGTAAAGGTGGAAAATTTAGGGCATATACATCTATTAAATTGGTTGGAATCTGTAACCCTAAATAATTCAAAGCTGTCGTTGTCCATTTAAATTTTAAATTATTCTCCAAGTTTCTTTGGGTGGAACGCTCCAGGGATACCCCCATTGCCTCCGACTTGCTATAATTTATTTTAAAATTCGACAGAGCACCATAACACTCCACCTCCCTTAATAAGTTAGGGAGCGATATTTGTGGACTGGAAAGTGAAAATAAAAGATCATCCGCGTAGGCTGAAAGTTTATATTCCTGATCCCCCAAGGGGATACCTTTTAATATCTGGGTTCTGTCGAATTCTATTTAATAAAGGCTCCAATGTCAGCGCAAACAGAATAGGAGACAAAGGGCAGCCCTGGCGCATCCCATTGGATATTGAAAAATTTTCAGAATTTATTCCATTAGCCTTCACCAAGGCTTGTGGCGTTGAATATATTCCTGCTATCCAATCCAGCATTCGATCCCCCAGGCCGATCTGTTTTAGTACTCCTAGCATAAAGGGCCAGCTAACCCTATCAAAAGCCTTCTCTGCATCTGTATTCACAAAGATACTCGGCAACTTCCTCTGATTTACATATTGAACTAAGTTCAAAACTTTAATAGTGCTATCTCTAGCTTCCCGTGTGGGAACAAATCCCACTTGGTCCCAATGAACCAGCGGCGTCATAAATGGTTCTAGGCGAGCCGTGAGTATCTTTGTTAATATTTTGTAATCCGTATTCAGTAATGATATTGGACGGTAACTACTACAAACTGATGGATCTTTTCCTTCCTTTGGGATCAGTACAATATGTGCTCTCAATGCTTCTGCGGGGGGGGTAAAGCAACTTGTCCTAATGCATTAAATGTCTTGACCATATAAGGAGCTAGTAATGGGAAAAAACTTTTAAAGTATTGCAGAGAGAATCCATCTGGGCCAGGTGCCTTCCCATGCCTCATCTTCATTGCTGTAGATACCTCCTCTATTGTTATTGGTAACTCAAGTTTTCTTCGTGTCGGAGACGACAGTCTCGTTAAATGTGAGGATTCAAAATATTCTTCTAGTGATGAAGAAGACTGGGAAGGCACCGGGAGATTATATAATGAGGTATAATATTTTCTAAATTCCTCTACAATATCCTTCGGTATTGAGGATTTTAGACCTCCTTTTGTTTTAATATAAGGTATATATGAACGAAGTTGTTGTTTTTTTAGTTTTCTGGCCAACAGCCTGCCACATTTATCTCCCGAATCATATATTAACCTCTTCCCTTGCTGTAGTGCCGCCATTGCCTTATACCGCAAGAGATCAGCGAGTTGTCTTCTTAGATGTGCTAATTCTATTCCCATTTCCGTCCCCGTTGTCATCTTATTTTGGTTTTAACAAGATGTTTACAACCCATATAAATTATAAAGTATTGCTAAATTTATTGTGCAGTAATTTCTGATTATCTTACTTGCTGTCTCCTGTGAAAATGTGTTTGAGTACAAAAGGTGACAATCCACACTGTGGTCAGAGTTTCTCACTGGAGCTCACCAATGAAGAGCCTCAATCCAAAAGAATTCCATGAAGTTCTGCTATTAGCTGGAGCTCAGTAAATGCTGAGGAATATCTTATTTGTATGAGTGATTCAGTTGCACTACTGCTGTAAAAAAATAAAAAAAATCCCACCACCAATTGGCACCTCCTATTTCTTAATTTAAGCAATTATGCATCAGGTAATTATGATTGTACCCAGTTGCTGCCTTTTCACCAGAAATGTAATAAAAGTGTAAGTAAACACAATCACTATAGCCTCCTAAAAGCCTTAACATGTTAAAGGATAAGTTCAATAAATAATAAATGCACATGTTTTGCAGGTAAAAAAAAAAATCTGCATTAGTTTTTTTTCTACAGGAGCCAGCAATGATCAGTGGATCGTGGGTGCAGTTTCAGACTCCTTCCAGCTTTCTACCTGTACCTCTGTATGGTCTTTCAGCTTGAAACCTGCAGAGTTTGAATGCACTACAAGCGCACTGATCAGTCCGTTTTAAAATTACAAGCCAGCTGCGACAGTGGGAAATGAGATTTGTAGTTTATTCAATCGCAGATCCTTGTGAATAAATTATTATGCATCTGTGCGTAAATTTTAAAACGCGACAGCAGCTGCGGGTGGGGGGGTGGTGGTTGGTGGTAATCTGCATAACTTTTAGCTTGAGGTATTGTTTACTGCCAGGAAGCTGATAACTAAGATGTGGATCCCACTTGGGTGCCTACCTTACAACAATGGAACGCGGAGATTATGGCAGGCCCCAAACAATGCAAATTTCTTTCCTGCAACCTGCAGTTGCAAGAAAGCAACTTACATGGTTCCGCCATCAACACAGACTGTGGCAATTGTCTTCTTCCAGCAGGGGAAGCCATCCCGAGCTGCTAGCAATAATCGCAAGTGAATCTAGCAGGTTGTTTGTACCAAAGTTGACCGATCCATTAACTGTTTGAGTTTCATCTAGTTCCTGCTGAACTCGCTGAGTGTATGGCCGGTCTAAGAATCTGTTCTATGAGCACAGAGGTTGCATGCACCACCTACTTTACTCAGAGCAGTGGCTTTATGTGTTTAGGTCCAATATACTTATTTGTGATCGGTTATGTCTGAGGTTATGACCGAGCTCTAAATATCCCTACTTTGGAGACTGCACACATGGTTTTCATAATTGCCTCAATTGATTTATATGCTAACTATAGGGGGCTTTGAAGAATGTATTTAGGCTGCCTTGGCACTTTTGGTAAGTGAAAGTGGTTAAAACTGTAGATGATCGCGGTGTGTATGGGCAGCATTACAGTGAATACATGCCAATGTTCTCCACATGCTGGTAAAGTTGCCTGTTATTCATAAGTTGTTCTCTCTCTCTCCTACAGGTATCTATAGAGAGAAAATTGGAACCCCAGAAAGCACAGTTTTGTATTTGAGTGGAAGCTGGAAATGACCTTGATCTGTTTTGTATTATATTATGTTGATAGACTATTTGGTAGGGTTTGTTTTTGTACAATTTAACCCATCATTTAATTTCACATGCTCTTAAATCTGCTGTAATTATACTTCTAATATATTTTTACTTTTTGTTGCCCATATTGGAATGATTTATATTAAATTTTTTTGTGAACTGAGCTATTGCAACATTTGCAGTGTTATTTGGTGGCTAGTTTGCCTTTTTTTGGGTACTATACATGTTTATTTTTTAGGCCTGGATGGTTTGTTATTAATTCCTCCCTTTTTCTAACACCTTATCACTTAACAGGAAAACAAAGGTAACCTCTTACTTCAAACAAAGTTCTTTCTCCTCTCCAATCTGGGAAAAATTAAAGTTTTTTTCCAGAATTTGATTGTTTCCAGTTCATTGTGATGGCCTTATGTACATAATACAATAACAAGGATATAAGTATTTTCCTGGCTCTGAGCATTGACATTTGTTCCACCAGTCCCAGCAGACAATGTTTAGGATCATAAGGGACACTGGTCTTGGTGATCTTAGCAAGTACTTCTTTCCAATAATGTGCAATGGCTGGGCAGACCCAGAAAATGTGAAAGCAATCCCCCGACTGGTATGAGCAGCGCCAACACGCCAGCGACATCTGGTGCAGCCTCTGAGGCGTGTAGTGCAATGGATCTAATTTTAAACCCCACCAAAAAAGACCGCACGATTTGAGCAGGCTTAAGCAACATCTTCGCTCAAGAGGATTTGTATGGCCCATGGAGATGTTTGCATGCTACTGAAAAAGACTACATGTTTTTCTCTAATGTTCATAAAACGTACTCAAGAATTGACTTCTTCATTGCAGACAAATTTCTCTTACAAAAAAATGACAGAAGCTCAAATTCATAAAATGACCTGGTCGGATCACGCTCCAAATACTATGAATATAGTGACAGGCCAGCGACGTACTAGTTCAACCCTCTGCAAGAAAAACACACATTTTTTTTTCTCAGGAGAGATACGTGTCGGCAACAGAATTTTTTGAACTGAATGGTAATGATTCTACATCCATTACCTGTGGTGTACCCACAAAGGCTATGCCAGAGGTATACTTATTCAAATGGCATCAAGGGATAAAAAGAAAAAACGAAATCTTCTCAATGGGCTTCTAAATGACATATCTAATCTAGAAAAAGAACATAAAACATCCCCCAATAATACTAACTTACTACAACAACTCAGGGAAAGTATTAATTAATCCACAAGCAATAGCAGATGCTGTTTTGGATTATTATGAAGATTTGTACAATTTAAGAGGACACTATGCAGCCCACACCAAAAGATATCGAAAAATTCCTAAATAAAGTAAACCTACCTAAAAATCGATTCTATTACCCTTAACAGACTAAATCAACTCCTCTCAGTAGCAGGAAACCCAGTTTGTAATCCAAGCTCTTCCACTACACCAAGCCCCAGGTAATGACGGACGAACTAGCGAATATTATAAGACGTTTGATACCATTTTAGCACCACACTTAACCAAATATGTTTAATAACATAACAGCATCTAAAAAAAATTCCCTAAAGAAGCACTAGAAGTGGTAATAATCCCAATCCCAAAACCAGGTAAAGATCCATCTTCTCCGCTAAATTATAGAACAATATCATTACTCAATTCCGATCTAAAAATGTACGCCAAAATCTTAGCCAACCGTTTATTACAAATCACATCCTATTAATCGATCCTGATCAAGTTGGATTTGTTAAAGGCAAACAAGCCCACGACAGCATGAGAAGAATGGTTCATTTGACTAACCATGCAGAGTACACCCAAAAGCCTTCCCTGCTCTTAGGCTTGGATGCAGATAAGGTGTTCGACAGGGTGCATTGGGGTTATATCTCCAAAGCTTTGGAGAAATTTGGTTTCACAAGCTTCATATATAAGGCAATTATGTCTCTCTACTCACAACCCTCAGCAAAAGTATCTACTTCTGGAATGTTGAGAATTCCGATCGTGTGTATGCGGCATTAGACATCGGAAAAAAGCTCTGATGGTTTTCCCATCGGAATTTTTACAGAATTTCGCTCAAACTGTCTTGCCTACACACGGTCGCACCAAATTCCAACGGTCAATAACACCACGACATACAACATATTTAGCACTATAAAAGGGAAGTTTAATGCTTCTGAGCATGCGTCGGAATTTTGCGTGTCGGAATTGCATACACACAATCAAAAAATAGAATAAAATAGAAAGGTTTTCCATTGGAAAAATTAGGAACAGGCTCTCAATCTAAAGACCGTCCAAAATGCCGACAGAAAGAGACTGATGGGCATACACATGGTCGGAAAATCTGATGAAAAGCTCCCATCGGATGGTTTCCATTGGAAATTCCGGCCGTGTGTATGTGGCTTAAGGGTTTCAACCGACGGTACTAGACAAGGCTGCCCTCTTTCACCCATAATTTTTTCTCTAGTAATTTAATCTTTTAGCGTCAACAATTAGACTCAATGAAAACATTTCAGGAATAAAAATTGTTAAAAAGGAACATAAAATAGGGCAAGTCGCCGAAGATATAATCCTCTCATTAACCAATCCTGACACATCCCTACAAATGGTACAAAATGTACTTGATTCCTTCAGCAAAGTATCTTAGTACAAAGATAATAGTAAAAAAAAAGTTTTGTCTTACCAATGAATATAAACAGCAACATGTTTACCACCCTTAAAGAGACGTTTAAAATACAACTGGGAAGGACAGACCATCACATATCTAGGAATCAACCTTACATTCCCTATAAATTATATTCAGCCAATTTCCCTAACCTTTTAGATCTGATCTCTAGAGGTTTTCAAAATTTTATTTTTGTGTTTTATTTTTCATGGATAGGGAAAATTGTGGCATTCAAGATGCAAACCCTACCCAAAATACTTTTCAGATCCATACCTATTCCAATGCCCTAAAAAAAATTTTAAGCAACTTGACACTAAACTAAGGAACCTAATTTTGGAGTAGCATTCTCCATCCTAACATCCTCTAAAAACAAAGGAGGCATGCATCTACCTGATGTGCAAACATATTATTATGTCACAGTCTTAAACCAAATGAAACATTGCTTCACCCCTAACGATGACAAACTATGGTTATTCATAGAAAAATAATATGTTAAAGGCAATGACTTGTATGCCCCAACAATAGCTTATACTCTGTACCCTAAGGTAGTTATACCTAGACTACTATCCATTAAAGCTTCTCCGATAGCATGGAAATGTATTGCGTCAAAATTCACTTCTCTAGGCGATTTACAGAATATGCCTATTCCCTTAAGAGCCCCAGATTATTGCAGAGCCTGACTTTTGATGAATAACTGGATTAACCAAGGCTTTCATTTTTATAAATCTCTCAACTCGGGGAAAAAAAATATAAATAATAGTCAATAAACTACACAGACTCGGGCATTTGAAGCACTTTAGCCCACACAGGTTTTGACATTCCATCCTCTATATGGAAACATCTCACACTCAACAAATTTGAGAAGTCTAATGCTGTATACAGACGATTGGAATTTTGGCCAGCAAAAGACAACTTTTTATCGGAAAATGTGACCGTGTGTATGCTCCATCAGAATTTAGCTGGCTGAATTCCCGCCAGCAAAAATTTGAGAGCATTTTCTCAATTTTCCCGAAGGAAAAACTTTGTCGGAAATTCTGATTGTGTATGTAATTCCGACGCGCAAAAACTCACGCATGCTCAGATTCAACTATGAGATGGAAGCTACTGGCTATTGATCTTCATTCTTATAGTCCCAGTGTATGTGTTGTACGTCACCACGTTCTTGGCGGTTGGAATTTTTTGTGACTGTGTGTAGTCAAGACAGCTTGAGTGGAATTCTGTCGGGAAAACCATCGGACCTTTTTTTTGACCAAAATTCCGATCGTGTGTACGCGGCATAAAATTCATGACCAAATTGACTCCTTTTATAATCACACATAATGGAGATGTAAAAATGTAACTAGCTTTTGGAATTCAGTATCAACATTCATTGCCTCCCTTACAAGCAAACTATTAAAACTCTCACCAGCTATAGCCCTTTTAAATATTACCTTGTCTTTCTGCTCCAATATAGAATAATAGTGGCAAACATACTTATAGCTGCAAGACTTAAGCCCCATACACACTATCAGATTTTCTGCTGATTTTTGTCTTCAGATTTACCAAACCCATATAATATGAGGTCAAACCTTAGGAGTTTCAATTTGTATGCAATCAGGCAGGCCCTTGCACTACATGGTTTTGGTAGATCTGAAGACCAAAATCGGCAGAAAATCTGAGAGTGTATGGGGCTTTACTACTACCAAAATGTCGAAATTTAACGAAGCGCCAAACGTTACAGATGTCATTTTAAGACTCAACACCCAAGCACACTACTAATGCTAGCCTCAAAAAAAAAAACTATAACATAACCCTCTATAAGAAACACTGGCACATACAGTATCTCACAAAAGTGAGTACACCCCTCATCACTTTTGTAAATATTTTATTATATCTTTTCATGTGACAACACTTTGCTACAATGTAAAGTTAGTGAGTGTACAGCTTGTATAACAGTGTAAATTTGGTGTCCCCTCAAAATAAATCAACTATTGTCTAAACCACTGGCAACAACTTTTGTGAGATACTGTATGGATCACCCATCCTAAAGCCTCTAAAGTTTGGAAAGAACTTTACTCCCACTCTTAACTAATGTAATTTTACTCTCGGTTATTAAATATCTCTTTTAGAGCTGAATACTAACTCATTAATATTACGTCATTTGCTTCCCCTTTCTCTCAATGGTTTATTACCTGTCATCCTCTTCAAGTAACCCTATTTACACCTAGATCCCTTTGGGGTGAATAGGTTTGTTCACTGTTTTGTTACTATCCAGAGCCATTCATATTGTTTGATATAGTAGGCTGCTACCTGTTAAGTGTCCTTCCTCTTTATACCTTAATATGATTTTAGATACATGCAACTCATTCTCAAAATGTATGTTGCTACAACTTTGTATTTGACTTAATTTGTTAACCCTGTTTGATTACCCAATAAAAATCTTTTAAAAGTAAAAAAAAAAACATGGTCTCTTCACCACCTGCCAATCCACACATGGTCACTTTTCAGAGGAGGACCAGGGTTTACCATTATTGTGAATAAGCCCTAAAAAGCAAAATCTGATCGTACAAGATTAGGGGTCAGAATTAAAAGCATTGTGCATACGCATATAAACAAAGATACTCTACATATGTGTATATACACACACAGCCTACTTAAAATTTGCAGTTCTGTACCTGCCTGGTACAGCCTTGTAGGGGGAGGCGGAGAAGCCACTTCCACTATGCTCTTTACTAAAATACAATTCGGCAGAGGAGCAGCAGCTCGACTGATGTGAATGTCTTTCTCAACCAGGATACAGTGGAGACCCAGGTTGAGAAAGGCTGAAGTAGGCTACAGAAGTACTGTAGCATGTCGGTGGCTGAAGAAACTATCGTTATCAGCTGGGAAAATCGAATCCATCTTAATACACTCGACCAACCACCCAAAAAAGTTTGGCAAGTGTGTATGCTGAGAGTGCACACATATAGGAACTATCAGCTAACCTATGGAAAGCACTTAATGTCAATGCTTTAATTAAGGATTTTCCTTTAATTGTCTCATTGTAACATGTGGGATTGGAAAAAATAATGTTTTCACTCTAGTCAAATCTTACCTGCAGGTTGTTGAGCAGTTGTTTCTAGCGGTAGTAAACATTGCTTGGACACTTGTACCCACAGGTAAGTTTATAGTAAAGCTGATCCGTAGGTACAACAATGCATATTTCACAAACGTGCACCGCTTCAAAGTTATTCACAATCTCAGGAGCCGATGACCACAACATTTGCGCTCTGAATTGAGAACACACTAAATTTGCTGTCAATTCAGAGCACTGTGCCACGATCGTGACTCACATGTTCGGGAGTGATGTCATCATGGCTTGGAAGGAAGACCAGTGAAGATTGAAGCCCTGTAAGAGATGACAGTGTGCTGCTGAAGGGATCCCTCTCCTTTTACATGTATACCGCGCATGCTAGCACATTATGACATTACCTTGCAGGGGAACAGGATTTTTTTTTTTTTAAAGACCATACTATTGCTTAAAGTAGAAAATGAGGCTCCTTATCTCCACATGATGGAATATTACACCAACTTGCATTATACAGTCCCTTGAAAAAGTATTCATACCCCTTGACATTTTCCACATTGTCATGTTACAACCAAAAACGTCAATGTATTTTATGTGATAGACCAACACAGTAGGTTTTTTTTTTTTTTACAAATAAATATCTGAAATGTGTGGCGTGCATTTGTATTCAACCCCCTTTAGGCTGGGTTCACACCATCACCGCATACGTCTCACAGCAGGGGCCTGGTACGTCCTGGTTCACAGTTTAAGGTCCGATTTTAGCCCGAATTTTCGGCTGAATTCAGACCTGAAATGGACCAAAAGACGCACCGAACTTGCTGCGGAGCTATGTGAACCGGCTCTATAGAGAGCCAGTCAAAATCTCCTGCTATTGCACATTGGATGCAGAGAAACCGTATTCCAATTCGCAATGGTGTGAACCCAGCCTAACTGATACCACTAACTAAAATCTAGTGGAACCAATTGCCTTCAGAAGTCACCTAATTAGTAAATAGAGTCCACCTGTGTGTAATTTTATCTCAGTATAAATACAGTTGTTCTGTAACACCTTCAGAGATTTGTTAGAGAACCTTAGTGAACAAACCGCATCATGAAGGCCAAGGAACACACCAGACAAGTCAGGGATAAAGTTGCGGAGAAGTTTAAAGCAGGGTTAGGTTATAAAAAAAAAAAAATCTCCAGCTTTGAACATTGAACATGAGCACTGTTCAATCCATCATCCACAAATGGAAAGAGTATGGGACACCTGCAAACCTACCAAGACACAACTGTCCACCCAAACTGACAAAAAGAACAAGGAGAGCATTAATCAGAGAAGCAGCCAATCGGCCCATGGTAACTCTGGAGGAGCTGCAGAGATCCACAGCTCAGGTGGGAGAATCTGTCCAGGCCTTTATGGAAGGATGGCAACAAGAAAGCCATTGTTGAAAGAAAGCCATAAAAAGGGGGACACAGCAAACATGTAGAAGAAGGTGCTCTGGTCAGATGAGACCAAAATGGAACTTCTTGGCCTAAAAGAAAAAAACTCTATTTGTGGCACAAAACTAACAGTGCATATCACCCTGAACACACCATCTCCACCGTGAAACGGTGGCAGCATCATGTTGTGGGGATGCTTTTCTTCAACAGGGACATACAAGGATGGAGCCAAATACAGGGCAATCTTAGAAGAAAGCCTGTTAGAGTCTGCAAAAGACTTGAGACTGTGGTGGAGGTTCACCTTCCAGCAGGACAACAATAACATACATTCATAAACATACAGCCAGAGCTACAGACCTAAAATCCAATTGAAAATCTGTGGCAAGACTTGAAAATGTAATATGTAGGGTACCTCTGCGCCAACTAGTTAAATAAAGAGTGAAAAAAATGCTGCATGCACTGGAAAGGGTTACTTCTACCCAAAAAATGTTAACTGTAGTTTCTAGTGCCGCGCAGTATATAGGGGAAAAAAGAAAGGAAAGGGAAGTGATAAAATTAGAGAGTAGATGGGGGGGAAATACAGTGAAGGGTGATCAGTCAGTAAGGTGGAAACAGGGAGAATGAAATAGGGATATAGGGATGGACATATATTATAAATACGCTGTATCAATGGGCACCTCTTAAGTCTAACACACGTAGGATTTCACTGTAAAATATATGTGTGCTTCAAAAAAAATTTGTGCCAAAAACAGTAATCCAAACCTAGTGGAGTCTAGGTGCTTGTATACAGTAAAAACAACTCAAATATAAACATCACAAAGAAAGGGCCGAGTGCCAGAACTTGTTTGTGCAAAAAAAGCATCTATGTAAAATAACTAATGACAAAAAAGTGCCAAGTGACAAACCTTCAGTGTGCCAGAAATGTAAAGCCACACAAAGATATATAGCAACAAATGAACATAGATTAATTCTCTGTGCAATCTGTATAATTCATTGTGCAAACACTGCGAGCAGCAAAGGAATCAAAAAATAAAGTGCTAGTGCTCTAGGTAATCATAAGATCATAAAAATAAACAGTCCATAAAGTTGAGTGTGCAAATTCTGCCAGTGCAACCTTCAACAATACATCATTCCAAAATCAAGTGTTGGTGCTTTATGAATCATGCAAACACAGAGGTGTAGCAATCCTTTTTTTCCCTCCGTCCAGTGGGTGAGTGGGTGTTCCCTTACCTTACAGCTGTAAGGTTACAGCGTAATCACAATAGTAATAAGGGTCTCCTTGCGTCCCCAAACGTGATGTCCCAAGGCAGGTATACCTCACAGAGCATAGAAACGATACTTCATGGTGTAGTAATTTTATATATAAATTTATTTAAAAATAGCAGCAGGGTACTCACATTTAGGAGCACGAGTAAACAGCAGTAAATACATAGGACGAGCGGTGAGCTCAAACGTCACTTCCGGTGTCTCTCTCTCTTTCCGACACGTGTTCGTCACCGTCACGTGACTTCATCAGGGAAATCCTACGTGTATGTTAGACTGAGGTGCCCACTGATACAGCGTATTTATAATATATGTCCATCCCTATATCCCCATTTCATTCTCCCTGTTTCCACCTTACTGACTGATCACCCTTCACTGTATTTCCCCCCATCTACTCTCTAATTTTATCACTTCCCTTTCCTTTCTTTTTTGCCCCTATATACTGCGCGGCACTACCACATACAGTTAAGGCTTGAAAATTGCTGTTCACAGATGCTCTCCATTTAACCTGACAGAGCTTGGGCTATTTTGCAAACAAGGATAGGCAAAAGCTGATAGAGGTATACCCAAAAAGACTTGGAGCTGTGATTGCAGTGAAAGGTGGTTCTACAAAGTATTTACTCCGGACCCCACACTTTTCAGATATTTATTTGTAAAAAATTCTGAAAACCATTTATCATTTTCCTTCCACTTCACAATTATGTGCCACTTTGTGTTGGTTTATCACATAAAATCACAATAAAATACATTTACATTTTTGGTTGTAACATGACAAAATCTTAAGGGGTTTGAATACTTGTTCAAAGCACTGTAGTATCGGTTACCAATCAGTAGTCCATGGACCACAAGAAAATTTTGGTGATCCCCAGGGGTTCTTCCGCAAATCAACATTGTGGCGGATGTATACCACCCAATATTGTTTCCAGTGTTTTCAATGCGCGCTGATTATCAATGCACGCTGACAGTATTGACACCCGATGCCTCCTCTGTGGTTCTGGCTCCTGTGAACTCAGAGGGAGGCACCGGAAGTGGGGCAGTGATCGGGGGGTCAAGGAGGAGGGGACTTCCAATGGCAGCGCTGATCACAGATTGTGTGAGGATGCACAGCACATGAATGGATAAAGAGGTGAGATCCAATGGATTAGTCTGTGTAAGGCAGCTTTGTATGTATAAGCCTAGGTGCACACTGACAGTGGGATTGAAATTGTCAGAGTTCAGCTGAACTTGCACAACTTCATATCTGCATGTCAGTTTGACTTCAGGGGAAATTTCAGAGTAATCTGTATGGATTCCTGCACAGATGTCTATTGAAATCGCACCTGAAGTCACCAAAAGTAGTACAGAAACTTCTTTCGGGAATCGGTGTGGTGCAATGCCGGCAATAGCCGCCGATTTGGCATGCGATTTGACATGTCAAATCGCATCAATGTGAACCTAGGCTAAGGCATATAAAATTAATGTTAGTGGTCCGTGGGATTAATTAAAGATTGTGAGTTTAGTGTTCCATAAGGTCCGGAAGGTTGGCAACCGCTGCTTTATAGTATATCACAATAAAGAACAACAAAGTAGTGTGTTATAAAAAAATACTTTAATTACACCTTACAGATTAATCTACAGTTTAACTCACTTTGTGTTTATGTAGTCACAATTTAATTGGTTTGTATTGCTTGCCAACATATTCTCTACAATATGTGAAAACATAAATCAATATGCTTTATATAAATAACAATGTAAAATATGCAAACAGCTAAAATAAAAAAATAGCTCTCAACACTTTTGTTTACAAATAAATTAAGATGAACAATAATCAAAAAGAACAGGAGGTGTGTAAACAATGCTTACACCAAGGGTAGCCATCTTCAGCACACTTTGAGAACTATCCCCTTGCTGCCGCCGTTCTCCAGCCCTTTATGAAGATCTAAATGCCGGGAGGTAGGCTTTCCAATCATGTGACTGCTGATTGGCTGTCACAGCGGTCACGTGATCAGAAGCTCCCGATCGCAAGTGTACATCAGGAGCTGCCTGCGACAGCTTATTGACTCTGCTGGGAGCGCACGCTCAAGTAAAGAAAAGCAGTTTCCCACGAATGCCTATGTGCGGCAGATCAGGATTAAAGGAATGAAGAGATTAAACAAAAAATGATTGCCAGGTTGTTCTGAAAACGTCATTTATACTGTTGCCATTTCCATATTGCAAGTGTGAACATTTATGATGCTAGCTCTATAACGATTCTACATCATACAGAAAGAGCGGGGTCTTGATCACAGCAGCAAAGGGGGACAAATGAGTAACTCCACCTTGGTTACTTTATATATTCCATGCAGTTATTAACAGCTTCAAAAAAATAGCAGCTTAAGAAAACATTAAAAAGTGGCAACACCCCTGTTGTATGTACAGTAGGCAAACACGTTACAGGGTAAGTCAATATGCAACAACGATTTTTAAAGAATATGTACAACACTAAAAGGTATTTTACTACAACTAGCTAAGAGGAGTAGCTGATCTAATGCCTAATGTGATATAATCAAGTCAACACACTAGATCACCACACAGAAAAGGTTACAATATTATAAAAGGTATATAGTGTGTACGTTATGAAATCTTGTGTCGGAAGCACTTAAGGAGAAAAATGACTATGGCTCTCAGACCCTGCTGACATGCATTGCTTCAAGTATACAGCACCTAGGTAGCTTGCAAAAGTGACAGCTTATCAGAAATGTGTACACTTATTTTTTATGCAACTACATTTCACAGAGGACTAAATCCTGTGCTGAAAACACTAAACTACACATTTTTATTATTATTATTATATTAGGGCTAGTTGACACTTGATGCAGTGTAAAGAATATGCAAAGTGTACAGTTAAAAAGAAAAAATTAGTGCATAAATCTATAAAACAATATTACACATACGTGAAAAACCACATGAATATTCGTGATTCGTATAGCATATGTTAAACCAATTAACAGCAAAAAAGTGTCATACCACTTCCATATGCATTTGTACTCATAAATGAGTGTACATAAATCTATAAATAGATATCCCTCATACATGAAATGCCTCTTAAATATACGTGATTCTTATAGCATTTATCATAACAATTATCAATCAAAAGTGTCATAACACTTCCATGAAACGTAATAAATGAACAAATAATCAAAGTGACAAAGAAAATCAGAAAAAAAATTGCGTATAAAAAGTCCTTTTTGAAAGTGAAACACCCCAGATGATGTCTATGAGGACGAAACTCGTCTGAAGGACTCCACTGCTACCATTTTTATACTGAAAGCGTTTTAATAACTACTTAAATGTAAGTTTAGTACCTTTTTTAATAAATTCATTTAACAAATGGAATTACGCTATATGGCCTTATCTTTTTATCCTATATGCACACCGTTTGATGTTGGGCCTTTTTTATAATTGGAGAGAATCTGTTTACATCCATTTGTGTTTGGAAGAAATTTCTTCTATTGAATTCGACAATCTAGGACCTGGGAGGTTTATTTCCCCACAGTCACCATAAAAAGCATGTATGACCCTTAGAATATATATTCGTTTGGGTCAGAATCATCTGGTAAGACTACATCTACTAAGGTGGTGGTACTGGCACACTGCTGTTTGCATCGTAGACCTTTAGGATTGGACGGCCCATTTGATACTTAACTGCACACGTGGGACTTGAATTTTTCACTTTCAAAAAGGACTTTTTATACACTATTTTTTTCTGATTTTTCACTTTGATTATTTGTTCATTTATTACGTTTCATGGAAGTGTTATGACACTTTTGATTGCTAATTGTTATGATAAATGCTATAAGAATCACGTATATTTAAGAGGCATTTCACGTATGAGGGATATTTTTATAGATTTATGTACAATCATTTATGAGTACAAGTGCATATGGAAGTGGTAGGACACTTTTTTGCTGTTAATTGGTTTAACATATGCTATACGAATCACGAATATTCATGTGGTTTTTCACGTATGTGTAATATTGTTTTATAGATTTATGCACTAAATTTTTCTTTTTAGCGCTACACTTTGCATATTCTTTATATCCATTTTAGTGCGTTAGCGCCGTGTTCTTTTTGGTTTTATTTTTGACACCTGATGCAGTCCAGAGCGTTTTTATTCTGCATCAAAAATGCATGTTTAACAAGAATTCCAATGGCCCTAGTTCATTCCAGTCTAGTCAACAAAAGTAAAACGTTGCAATTTTCCTGTATAGAACACATCTGGAACACAGCAAAATGCATCGGAACACATGTCCTTAATTGAGATGAAGAAAAAGAGGGGAAAATTGCACAGGAACACATAAATAATGCATCACAAAAGCATACAAATGTATATGCAGAAATGCATCTGGAATGCAGAAATTGTGGTGTGAACTGGGCCTTAAAGTGGAACTAAACCCATCAATTTAACAGTTTCAACAAACAGTTACATGCCAGGAATGCTAACATTGTTACAATGTTACATTTGATTGTGCTCTCAAGAAAAATGTCAAATGGCTGGTGTCATGGCTGATTACATGTGCAGCACCATGGCAGTTGCAGATCATACAGAGGCTAAGATTGCAGCTTCCTTGGCTGAAAAGTATAGGTGGGTTTAGTTCCACATTAAGTATTTGCAATCTGGTCTCCAAAAGGGAGTAGATTAGTAGATTAGACTTAGTAGACTTTTCCCTAGGCTTCTTACACTGAGGCAGGTTTTTGCTCTTGCCATAAAATTATCAAGTCTCTGGCACATTCCTTAAAGACCATGCTGATCAGGTGCTCCTTGGATTCAGAGTCCGCAGAGCAGCACTTTAACCAGAGTGTTTTTCACATTTGTGTACTGACAAACGTCCAACACAGGAAACCAACCAGATGCCTCCAGTAGGCTATATCTGCACAACACTCTTCCAGTAAAGTGTTCACTGCCAAAAGCAGAGAGATCTCCTTAATGGATTTTGACCATTTTTGGGCAAACAAATTGCAGCTACCATAAGACAAACGGCAGGGCCTGTCAGGGAGCGCTGGTTTTTTTTAAAGAGGGATCCAAACTGCATCAATTATCAATATATATATAAATATAATGTTTGGGTGTTCTAAGGAATTTTCTAGCAAAAAATACGGATTTTAACTTGCAAGCAACAAGTGTCAGAAAAAGGTTTAGTCTTTAAGTGGTTAAACTGACTTCATTTATAGACAGAAGTCCATCCCTTAGAGCCGGTTCACACAGCGGGCGATGCGAGGCGACACGACTCGCCTCGCTCTCGCAAGTCGCCCCCGTTCTGTACAATGGAACCGTTCTCCGACTCAGAAAAAAGGTTCCTGTAATACTTTTGGGCGACCTCGGGGCGACTTGCATTGACTTCTATACAGAAGTCATTTGCAAGTCGCCGCTGAGGCCGCGGCAGGTCGCGGCGAGGCAAGTCGGAGTCGCCTCGCCTCGCCTGCAGTGTGAACCGGCCCTTAATCTAAAGAACTAAATTGTTACGTTTCTCTTTATCTCCACTAAACTTGGCAGGCTGCCTGTTTTTTTTTACAGCTATCAGCTGTGAGCAGAGAACTCTCTGCACTGAATTGGGAAAATGCTATGTTAAGATTGCAAAGGGGTAGAATCACAATCTCGACTCTTTAACGATTGATCGTGCAGCTCTAATGTATACCGAAATGGAAAAAGTTCATGAATAAGAACTGGGACACTGCAAAACGGGCTTTTTTAAAACCAGAAATACCATTGTCCAGAAACTGAAAACACAGCTTATTTAGAGACGTGTGTGTGCGTAGCATGATATGCCCCCCAATAACAAAGTAAACCACATATAACTCTTTAGAATGTTATCCTGTAAGAGAATTTATAGAATGGAATTTGTGATTTTCCAAAGAGCAAATAAGAATATTATTTGTGCAGCTTCATGCACATATGTACATCTTAAAAGCAGTACCTATGGAAAAATGCACTTGTAAACAAAAAAGGAATGATACGGTTTTATAAATAACATTATCAAATCATTAAATAAATAACAAAAAAAAAATAGTATGTGTAGGTAATAAAACAAAATAATTTAAACTTTGAAGAAGCAGGATTTACTAAAAGCACACAACACTACAAGCAACATCTGTCCCATTGAAAATAATTAAGAGAACTTGCTAAAGCCAATTTATTCCATCTCCACCTAATAAAGATATGATCTCATGGATTAGCGAAATGTAATATTACAGATTTTTGTAGTGTTTTGCATATTAAAGCAGAGATCCGCCCTCCGTTGCAAAAATTAAAAGCCAGTGTTTCGTTACACATATGGCGACCTATCACATTTGTCTACCCGCTGGAGTGCACATGCGCGACGCCGGATTCCCCAAGCCGTCAGAATGTGTAACGGAGGTGACGTTCCGTCGCCACCATCATCTTGCTACACCTTGCACTTCTCTACATTAAGCATACACTGAGAAGAGGAAAGTGGACATCTTGTTACACCCACCGAAGTTGTGCATTTTATACTTATTTTTAACAGTAAAGTGAGTTTATATAGTGAAATACAGAACTTAGAACTCCGTCTGACTGGTTAGATGTTGAATTTTAAAAGTAGCGGGAAGCCTGCTCACCTCACAGGTTTGCTGAACTTTGCTGCTTTTAAAATTCAACATTTAACCAGTCAGATGGAGTTCTAAGTACTGTATTTCACTATATTAGCTCAGTTTACTGTTAAAAATAAGTGTAAAATGGAAAACTCCAGTGGGTCTAACAAGATGTTCGCTTTCCCCCTTCTCAGTGTATCCTTACTGTAGAACAGTGTGGGGTGTAGCAAGATGGCGGCGACTAAAGGTCACTTCCGTTACACATTCTGACGGGTCGCTTAATCTGATGAAACATATGGGCAAGTTACGCATGTGCAGTGCGAAATTTCTCAGTGGACCGTCACTTCCATAGCCAAATGTGATAGGTCGCTGAATGAGACGAAACACCAGCAGCTACTGGTTTTTAATATGACACTTACCTGTCCTGGAGTGCAGTGATGTCGGCACCGCAGCTGATGTTTCCATCAGCTGTCAGGTGCTGCCGCCACCATTGCGGGTAAGGGAACCCGGCAGTGTAGCTTTACGGCTTCACGCTGGAAACCCTACTGCACAAGCACGAGGCTCTGCTCCTCGATCCTACTCTCCCGACGGTAGGGGAAAGGAGGAGGGAGCCCCAGTGATGATGTCAAAGGCTGTGGTCTGGACTCCTTGAAGTGGTGTCAGGATACCTGTGAAAGGCAGGTATCCGCTCCCTCCTGCCCCCCGGAGGTGCCAAATGTGGCACAAGATGGGGGGAGCAGGCTAATGAGCGGAATGACCACTTTTGGGTGGAACTCTGCTTTAAGTTAATTCACAGATTATCATGGAGCTTATCACTCCTTAACCACATCCCGACATGCGCACGACGATGTACGTTGGCAGAATGGCACGGGCAGGCAAATTGGCGTACAGGTACGTCCATTTGAAATTGCCGCCCTGCCATCGCGTGCCGGTTGGGACCCCCATGAGTCTGGTAGTGGGACTCGATTGCTGCGGGGATACCTGCAATCGTCTCACGGGGAGGCTGAATGGGGAGATGCCGATGTAAACAGCATCTCCCCGTTCTGTCTAGCAATAAGTGACACTGATCTCTGCTCCCTGTGATTGGAGCAGAGATCAGTGTTCCTTAAGACACAGCCACGCCCCCCACAGTTAGTAACACGCCCCTAGGACACACTTAACCCCTACACTGCCACCCCCTGGTTAACCCCTTCGCTTCCAGTGTCATTTACACAGGAATCACTGCATTTGTATAGCAGTGATTGCTGTATAAATGACAATGGTCCCAAAAATGTGTCAAAAATGTCTGATGTGTGCACCATAATGTTGCAGTCACAATAAAAATCACCGATTGCCGCCATTACTAGTAAAAAAAAATGATTAATAAAAATGCCATAAAACTATCCCCCATTTTGTAAATGCTATAAATTTTGTGCAAACCAATCAATAATCACTTATTACGATTTTTTTAACCAAAAATATGTAGAAGAATATGTATCAGCCTAAACTGAGGAAAAAAAATGTTTTTTTATATATTTTTGGGGGATATTTATTATAGCAAAAAGTAAAAAACAATTCTTTTTGTTTAAATTGTCGCTCTATTTTTGTTTATAGCGCAAAAAATAAAAACCGCAGAGGTGACCAAATACCACCAAAAGAATGCTCTATTTGTGGTAAAAAAAAGGACGTAAATTTTGTTTGGGAGCCACGTCGCACGACCGCGTAATTGTCAGTTAAAGCGACGCAGTGCCGAATCGCAAAAAGTGGTCTGGTCTTAACCCAGCAAAATGGTCCGGTCTGAAAGTGATTAAAACAACTTTCCAATAAAGCTGCCCCTGCAAAGAAGACACTGAATACTCACCTCTCCAACTGCCTGAGCCACCGCTTGCGTAAAGAATAACCGCCAGCTGAAGATCCAGCAAATCATCCACCAGCTCCTACCTCACTACAGGACACTACAGCATACTACGGTAACGTAGGAGTCAGTAGATTAAACTACTATGAGCAGTGAGGAGCAGGAAATCAACATTCCCAGAACTGTAGGGTTTTGAAGGATTTTCAGTTGGTGATTATGGTCTTTTCTGGATGGTGTTAAATGTGAGTTTCTATCAGTTGTCCATTAAGGACAGAAAATAGGGTAGTTTCTAGTGGGGGGAAAAAAAATACAAGTTAATGAGGAAAAAAGGTTTTCAGTAATTAAATACTTATTTCATATACAGTTGTGCTCAAAAGTTTGCATACCCTGGCAGAAATCGTGAAATTTTGGCATTGATATTGAAAATATGACTGATCATGCCAAAAAACTCTTTTATGTAAGGACAGTGAGCATAAATAGCCATTTATTATCACATAGTTGTTTGGCTTCTTTTTAAATCAGAATAACAAATGGCCCTTTTAAATGTTTACATACCCTGGAATGTTTGGCCGTGGTACAGACATAGAAGGTGACACACCTGGGTAAAATGGCAATTAAAGGTTCATTTCCCACATATGTGGATTTTTTAATTGCAATTAGTGTCGGTGTATAATTAGTCAATGAGTCTGTTAGCTCTCGCGTGGATGCACTGAGCAGGCTAGATACTGAGCCATGGGAAGCAGAAAAGAATGGTCAACAGACCTGCATAAAAAGGTAGTAGAAATTTATAAAGATGGAAAAAGATATCCAAAGCTTTGAATATGCCAGTCAGTACTGTCCAATCACTTATTAAGAAGTGGAAAATTTGGGGATCTCTTGATACAAAGCTAAGGTCAGGTAAACAAGGAAAGATTGCAGCCACAACTGTTGTTTCAAGGAGCACAATACGACTATACTTGAACAAAAATTAGCTGCATGGTCGAGTTACCAGAAATGAACCTTTACTGCGCCAGAGCCACAAAATCGCCCGGTTACAATATGCCCAACAACACCCCAACAAGCCTCACAGCTTCTTGCACATTGTAATCTGGAGTGATGAGACAACTAAAAAGTAAATCATAACCATAAGCGCCATGTTTGGAGAGGGGATCAAAAAAAGAGCGGCGGAGCAAAAAAAATGGGACTTTAAATGAAGCTTGTGGTTAGCCAGAAAGGTAAATAGGTTCATTTAAAGTCCTATTTTTTGGCCCCATCCCTCTTTTTTGCTCATAACAGGGATGGAAATGTATGACCCTACCAGGTCATAATTTCGACTAAAATCCCAAGGGATGGAATACATGGCCCTACCAGACCATAAATCCCTTAAGATCACTTATTTTTGTAAATGTTTGGAGAGGGGTCAAGAAGGCCTATAGCGACAAGAATATCATCCCAACTGTAAACCATGGTGGTGGTGATGTTTTGGGGGTGTGAGAGCTCTAAGAGAGAAATCTTGTGAAAATGAATGGCAAGATGAAAGCAGTTATCCGAAAATACCGGCAGACTACTTGCATTCTTCTGCACGAAACCTGTGCATGGGATGCTCTTGGACTTTCCAGCATGACAATGACACTAAGCACAAGGCCAAGTTGACCCTCCAGTGGTTACAGCAGGAAAACATGAAGGTTCTAGAGTGGCCATCGGTCTCCTTACCTTAATATCATCGAGCCACTCTGGGGAGATCTCAAAACGTGCAGCTCATGCAAGACAACCAAAGACTTTGCATGACCTGGAGGCATTTTACCAAGATGAATGGACAGCTATACCACCTGCAAGAATTCGGGACCTCATACACAACTATTACAAAAGACTGCATGCTGTCTTTGCTGCTAAAGGGGGGAAATACACAGTATTAAGAACTAAGGGGATGCAGACTTTTGAACAGGGGTCATTTCATTTCTTTACTTGTTGCCATGTTTTGTTATAGGATTTATTTAGGTGTCATTCTGTTATAACCTATGGTTGAATATGAATCCCATTAGAAATAAAAGAAATGTGTTATGCCTGCTCACTCATGTTTTCTTTAACAATAGTACATACTGTATAGATTACCAATTCTCCAAGGGGATGCAAACTTTTTTGAGCACAACTGTACAAGAGTTAACACTTCCACAACTCGGCAGTAGTTCTGTATGTGAATTGAATTTAAATTATACCATTACCATTATAAAATATGAAACTCAGGGGAAAAAAAAAAAAAACTACTCATGTGGCTGAGTAACCTGAAATGTTTCTGCTTTAGGTACGGTCTAAGCACTTGAGGACCGGCTTGTTACACCACCTTCCTGACAGTTTTCGGCACTGTGATAGTTTGACAATTACTGCATCATGATGCACTGTACCCAAATGAATATTAAAATAAAATAAAAAAGTTTTGTTATAAAACATAGCAAATAAAAATGCCAGGACACTAATAAAACCCATACAATTACCCTTTTTAGTATAGTAGACATGCCATGGTGTGATCTTATTTTTTTTACCACATTTGAAAATGAAAAAATCATGCAGATATTGAAGGGGTTAAAACACAGAGCACTGGATATATTAAATGTATAGGGTCATACACAGAGGGATCAGGAGGGGAATGGGGTTAATGTTCAGGTTACACAAGTAGGAGGATGATGGGGTCAATGTGCAAATATGTAAGAATAGGAAGGATTAATATACAGGTCAGACCAGAGATCGGATGGAGCAGAGCTAGGCCTCTTGCATACATGCCTGAGCCCATGCAAAGTAAATAGAACATTTTCTATTTTTTGCATATACCCATACACGCTAATTGTGCATTACATGAGCACTGGTGTATGCTGCAGTACAGCCACACACAGCCATTCATGTCCATGGATGGCTGTATGCAGCACCTAGGCTTTCCAGGCAGGGGAAATATGCTGAAATGTAGGTAGCATGATTTCAGGCACCCATGTCCAAGAGGCCATATACTGTGGATGGATGAATGACAATAGAGGGTTGGATGAATTATTGGATAATATTTATGGTACTCGATGACACTTGTACTAATTTACATAGTTACATGGCTGCAATCAGAAAGCTTACTTTCCTCTCATACAAAGATTGATGTGTGAAAGGAAAGTGAACTCTGTCTGCTAACTGCAGCCATTATTTACATTGTGTGATTCTGTGATTGGTCACAGCGATCACGTGGTTCTGAGCCAATTTCACTGGCTCTGTACCTTCTGTTTGTGAACTGCACTGTCCAGTCTTCATTGTGGTCACAGTATAGTGCTCATGCACGCCCTACGGGTGCACAAGGGCAAAAAAATAAATACATTTTAAAACATCATTCTGCCCTTAAATGTGTTCTGTCTTTCCAGGGTGGAGGGACAAGTTGTTAAAGATTATTAAACCACACTGAAAGCAGTAAGGTGTAAATAGGTGCTAAAGGGTATCCTGTGCACAAAATCTTTGTCGGTTATAAAGAAACTGATCTCTGACTAAAGTTGTCCCTCTCCAGTACATTTTCCAACTTTTCCCTAAAGGCATGACTGTCATTACCCAAATGACAGATTGTCTGAGAAGTCATCATTTATGGTCAGCCATATAAACAGACTCTGTAACTGTTCTACTGCATTTGAAATGGCAGCCACCACTGGGTGACTTTATACTAAAAGAATATCACAGGGGTGTCCAAGTACTCAGGTGGATAATAAATACTCCTCAGTTCATAATGCTTGTGATTACCACACCAGCAAGGTTGTGATGTAGAATCTTCAATGCATGGTGCACTCTCCCAAACTATGAACCAAGGAGGGGTGTAGTTTTCTTTTCAATATATCGTTCCCAGTTAACATTGCACAACTCCCTATAAATAAATATGGAAAAGACCTAAGCATTCAGAAACATGGCTTCATCCGAATCGGGGTCCTTTCCACTATCCTCACTGGGTAGAGAATCTCCACCACTTGGGGACCTACAGCTTAAGTCCTCCACCCCAGACTCCTGGTCACTGTTGGCAGACAGGTCTGGATCAGAGCTTTTCAAGTGGTCTTGAGTAAGAATGAGGGCTGAATCATCCTCACCCTGGGATGGGCTGCGGGAAGGGAACAACTTCAGGTTGTTGCTGTAATCCTGGGGTGTGTTAACTGGAGAGTTCTTGGTGATACACATCTGGAATGTATTGTTTTTCGGTTGGTCGTCGAACTTCTTGTTTACTTCATTGGTTTGACGAGTCTCCAGCTTTGCTAGTCTCTATATGAAGAATTGTGACATAAAAACATCTCATTATCAGTTTCAGTTAACATGCTTTACACGAGATTAGATCAGTTGCTGATAGTGGAAAAGGTTTATCAAATTTTGTCACATAGCAAGGCAACGCTAAACAGGCGCAATTAGACATAGAATTAGGCAGATTTATTATAAGATCATAGGGAGATTGATAAATCTCTTCTTTTGCTACTTTATAGCCTAGTACACACGATCAGTATTTTTTCGTTCAACCAAGTGGCCTGAACGAAAAAAAACCTGTACCAACAATCCAATGTCAGTACTGTGATCTCCCTTACTGAGTTATTGTGTTCCGACAGGAAAACTGGACCCCCCCCCCCCCCCCCAAGAACACTCCAGATATTGGCTGAGAGTGCTAATTGGATGACGATTGGCAGGCCTTTTTCAGTTATGTCCCTTCGACAGAAGCCAGACGTTTGGCTGGCTTCTCCTGGCCTGGCTGCCCTACACACGGGCCAAATGTCAGCTGGATTCTATAGAATCAGTCAATACCACCCGATATTCGGACCATACTGCCCTTAAAGTGATTGTAAAGTCTTGTTTTTTTTTTTCCAATAAAAATAAACATGTTATTCTTACCTGCCCTGTGCAGTTGGTTTTGCAAACGGCAGCCTGGATCCTCCTCTTCTCGGTCCCTCTTCAGCTTTCCTGGCCCCTACCTCCCTTTAAATGGCCCCTGCAGCAAGCAGCTTGCTATAGGGGCACCCAAGCCCAGCTGCAGCTCCATGTATCCATTCAGACATGGAGCTGCAGGTTGACCCCGCCCCCTCTTTCCTACTTGGCTAAGTGACTTTGATTGACAGAAGTGGGAGCCAATGGCGCTGCTGATGTGTCTCAGCCAATGAGGAGGGGAGTCATGGACAGCTGAGGCAGCCGTGGACATCGCTAGACAAAGATGGGGCTCAGGTAAGTATCGGGGGCTGAGGGGAGCTGTTGCACACAGAAAGCTTTTTATCTTCATGCATAGAATGTATGAAGATAAAAAACCTTCTGCCTTTACAACTACTTTAAGGCTTGGTTCTCACCTATGAAGGTTGCGGTTCATGTGTTTTCCTGGTGCATTCCATTGCAGTCTATGAAACCAAAAACTCAACCTGCTCAACCTGCTGTAGGGAAAAAAAAATCCCTGACCCTTTCCGGAAAAATACAGAAATGTGAACTTGACCCATAGGAAACCATGTGAAATGGACTGTAGTGCGTTTCTGCAAAACTGAAAGTGCACTGAAAAACACATAGGTGTGGCCAGGCCTAAAGTAGCACTACAATAATATTGTACATGTATTTGAGTAAACCTCTGTCTAATGTACAGCAGGTAATCTGTCACCTTTGAAAATCTGTCTCAGTTACCTGCTCAGGACTGCAGACATGGGTGTTGCAAAACACAGCAAAAACTGCATGTACCTTGCTACAGGAGAGGCAGTCTAATTTAAATACACGTACAACTAATTTTATTGTCAATAACCTGACCACAGAAGATACAGGTATGCTTGTAACTAAATATGGAGTGGCAGAAGACGTAAGCAGATTGGCTTCTATGGTAGTGTGGTCAGTTTATTAACAGGAAGGCAGGAACCATCAGGATTAACCAGGTAATCAAGAAGCACTGCCACCACAATGACAATAATGTTATTAAAGTGGTTGTAAACCCTTACAACACACTTTTTACTACAGGTAAGCCTATAATAAAGCTTACCTGTAGCTATCCTGGATATCTCCTGAACGGTTTAGGAGATATCCCCTGTATGTGCCGTCATCGGCCCAGGTACATTGAAGTAATGGCACGTACATTCCGCTGACTGTGCTGTTACCAGCGGCTAGACATCATCACGGCTCCGGCCAATCACAGCGCCGGAGCCTGCGATACCCAGAAGTAACTCCAGGAGCAATGTCGCCGGCCGAAGCTGTGAACAAGGACCGCTGTGGGGGTTTCGATCTTAGGTAAGTAATACATAATGAGCTAGTATGCTATGCCTTTTTTTGTTTTTACAACCACTTTAATAAAACCAAGCAATACCTTAAAAAGACAGCTAATTTATTTATTTTGTTTTATATATTATGTTACAAACACTTTACGTTTTTTCTATGTCTTTCAGGAATGTTCAGCTAGCTACGTCAGATGCTGGCTTCCTTCAAATTGCTCCAAGCAAATACCCATGTGCACAAGCCTGAAATACATTTTCACTAACATTCTCCAGGAGATTAGATGATCGACTACTTAATTTCACAAAGAATGCCACAATGAGCATGGCATTTCATTTATGGATAATACAAAAAATACTGTATTCTTCAGGCTGCTAACGGGAATAAATGAAACTACTCTTCATGCTGCTAAAGCTCATTGAAAATACCTTTAAATACATAGACTATAGTATATTTCACCTCTAAGGATTTGGTTCACTAACAAGGAGTGTGCCTGAGAGCGTAACATACTTTCTGCAGGCATGCATGGTCTTGAATGGCAAATAAAGTCAAGGTTAGTGTTACCTTTCCAGGCTGTTTACCTACAATGACAAGAAAAAGAATGTGAACCCCTAACTGCTTTTCTGCAGGAATTTGCCACAAATGTGATCTGATCCTCATTTGAGTCACAATAATAGACAAACACAATGTGCTTAAAGCTGATAACACACACACACACACACACACTTCTTCACACAAGTAACTTCTTGTATCTTTATTGAACACACCCATTAAACATTCAGAGTGCTGGAGCAAAAAGCTAATGAACCCATTGGCTGATTATTTCAACAAACGCTAACTGGAGTCAGTAGTTTGCACCCCTGGAGTATATTTTAAAATAAGTATGGAGGTGTGGTTTAGAGCTACTGTGTTTGATAAAGGACACCAACATTTTAAGACCGGTGTTCATAAGAAGCATCAGTAAAATAATGCTTTACTAAAAAGGAACTCTCTGAAAGCATACAATCATGACCTGCATAAGGCTGGAAAGGGGAACAAAGCAAACTCAAAGTGCTTAGGCATCCATCAGTCAACAGTTAAAAGTTTTTTATTTATCTCCAAAAGGAGAAGTAGCGTATATACAAAAGAACACAAAACAAACAAAAAAAAAAACATAATATTATACATTAAGGCACATAATGTAATTCAATACAAAATATAGAAACATATCTCAAATCGCTTTTACAACAGTAGTCGGCACGATAGAAGTAGAAGAATCTTCAGTTTGTTAATTTGATCAGATTCTTGTTTGGAATGAATTTACAGTACCCCTGGGGTGAGGTGGGGGGGGGGGGGGAAGGGGGAAAAGAAAAAGGGAAGGGTAAGGATAAGAGAGGAGGGGAGACAGGGGTAGGCTATCAAGAGGGTGGGGAGTCACAATGATATCATCCAATATTCTCAGTCCGTGTCCAGATATCCTCTATAATTGTTAGACATTTAACTCTTGACCCAGTTACCCCATATCTTTTCACATGTTTTCAGACACTTACGGCTCATATATGCAAGTTTATAAAATGGTAGGGTTAACTCAAGATCATAGATCTCCATTGCAAAGCCGTAGGAGGTTCAGGCTGCTTACATTTAGTTAGGGCAGCCTTTCTGGCATAAAAGATAAACAACCGTTTATGGGTATTAGACGAAACAGTGTCACAGATGCCTAAGGGAAGGATAGCAGGGTCCATGCCTACATTTAGATTTCCTTGCAGTGCACAGTATATTTGCCTTTAGTAAATCAACCCCATTGTCTAGAAATAGGGATAGTTTAGTACTGTGGCACAGGGGCGTAACTAGAAATCACAGGGCCCCATAGCAAAATGTTGTATGGGCCCCCCACCCTCACCCAGGGGCGGATACAGAGTCTGATCTCGGGAGGAGCACTGCTAGAAAATACGTTTTTTTGGGGGGTAATTTATCGGGGCAATGGCTGATGTTGGCGCTTCAATCATCACGGCACCATGGTTGTTATGGTGTCAGGGTGAGTTCAGAGGGCGGTGATAAATGGGGAGTGCTCGGAATGGTCAGGGGTGGGTAGTGGGGTCCCCCAGGGTTCTGTGCTGGGACCAATAATTTGTTCATAAAGGACCCGGAGGATGGGGTAAATCTCTGTATTTGCAGACGATACTAAGCTAAGCAGGGCAATAACTTCTCCGCAGGATATGGAAACCTTGCAAAAAGATCTGAACAAATTAATGGGGTGGGCAAATACATGTCAAATTAGGTTTAATGTAGAAAAATTTAAAATAATGCATTTGGGTGGCAAAAATATGAATGCAATCTATACACTGGGGGGAGAACCTCTGGGGGAATCTAGGATGGAAAGGGATCTGGGGATCCTAGTAGATGATAGGCTCAGTAATGGCATGCAATGCCAAGCTGCTGCTAACAAGCAAACAGAATATTGGCATGCATTAAAAAAAGAGATCAACTCCAGAGATAAAATGATAATTCTCCCGCTCTACAAGACTGGTCCGGTCGCATCTGGAATATGCTATCCAGTTCTGGGCACCAGTCCTCAGAAAAGATGTACTGGAAATGGAGCGAGTACAAACAAGGGTAACAAAGTTAATAAAGGGTCTGGAGGATATCACTTATGAGGAAAGGTTGTGAGCACTGAACTTATTCTCTCTGGAGAAGAGACGCTTGAGAGGGGATATGATTTCAATATACAAATACCATACTGGTGCCCCCACAATAGGGATAAAACTTTTCTGCAAAAGGGAGTTTAACAAGACTCGTGGCCACTCATTAAAATTAGAAGAAAAGAGGTTTAACCTTAAAACTACGTAGAGGGTTCTCTACTGTAAGAACGGCAAGGATGTGGAATTTCCTTCCACAGGCGGTGGTCTCAGCGAGGGCCATTGATAGTTTCAAGAAACTATTAGACAAGAACCTGAACGACCACAGCATACAGGGATATACGATGTAATATTGACATATACCGCATTTATCGGTGTATAACACGCACCCCAAGTTTAGGAGGGAATTTTAAGGAAAAAAAAAAAAAACTTACATTTAAATGCCCATCAATGCAGCCTTATCAGTGTCCATCTGCAGCCTTGTCAGTGTCATATGCAGCTTTGTCATGCAGCCTTGTCCACCGTTGTACCCTTGTCAGTGTCATTTTCAGCCTTGTCAGCTTTATTTGCAGCTTTTATTTTTTAAAATGGCGCCGCCGAGATGTCCTGTCCTGTCTTATTTCGGCGGTGATCGGCTATTCGAGGGCTTTCGGGCCGCCTTCAGCCCTTCTCGTCGGCTTTCAGCCGCCTTCAGCCCTTCTGGTCGGCTTTCGGCCGCTCCCTGACGTTCTCCGGCGGTTTTTGGCCAGCGAGAAGGGCCGAAGGCGGGCGAAAGCCGCCGAGAATGTCTGAAGGCAGCTAAAAAGCCGCCCAGAGGCTCCAAAATGGTGGAGGATCGGCATATAACATGCACCCGTGATTTTCCCCTGATTTTAAGGGGGAAAAGGTGCGTGTTATACGCAGATAAATACGGTAATCACACACTTGATGGACTTGTGTCTTTTTTAACCTCACCTACTATGTAATTATGATTGAAACACATAATTTCTATTATTACATTATAGAGAATGTAGAAAAAATGTTATGTAATAGTTCAACTCCCCATAATGCAGAATCAGTGGAAGCTCCGAGTGTGTCACTTGCCACTGTCGCCTGCCACCAGATGCAGATTGTCACTTGTCACACGTTGCAGATTGTCCACTTGCCACATCACCTGCCACAAGTTGCGGATTGTCACTTGCCACGTCACCTTTCACACATTGCGGATTGTTCACTTGCCACGTCAACTGCCACAATTTGCGGATTGTCACTTGCCACACGTTGCAAATTGTCCACTATCACCTGCCATACATTGTGGATTGTCCACTTGCCACGGCACCTGCCACAAGTTGCAGATTGTCACTTGCCACACGTTGCAAATTGTCCACTAGCCACGTCTCCTGCCACCCATTGCGGCTTGTCCACTTGCCACATCACCTGCCACAAGTTGCAGATTGTCACTTTACTGCTAAGGTGGGGAATGGCGATTGTAACTTTTGTTTCCCAGTCTGAGTCAGGCAGCAGAGAGATGATTTTATCTCTCTGCTGCCTGCACAGTGAGTGAGGGCGGAACTGCCAGGATGCAGGGCGGGCGCGGGGCGGTGAGAGATGATGCAATCTCTCTGCTCCGCCACCCACTGATTGACCACCCACTGAGCCTCCCAGCTGGCAGAAACCCCCCACCCCAGCTGCTGCCGAGCCACCCAGCTGTATCCGCTCGTACAGTCAGTGTGACTGTACAAGTGCCAAGCGGATGGGCCCTCCTCGGCTGCTTGCCCCATAGCGCCCACATGGGTCGCTATGGCAGTAGCCACTGCTGTGGCTACTCCTAGAAGCGAGTGCCCAGCCAAGAGTAATAGCTAAAAGGCTTGAAGACATCACTGGAACTGGCAAACATCCCTGTTCATGAGTCTACCATATGTAAGTCTTTGAACAGGCAAGGTGTCCATGTCAGAACACCTAGGAGGAAGCCGCTGCTCTTCAAAAAAACATTTCTGCATACCTGAAATTTGCTAAAGAGCACTTTGGCAAACTACAACACTACTGGGAAAATGCTTTGTGGACTGATGAAACAAGTTGAATTGTTTCGGAAGAATACTATGTATAGTGCAAAAAGGGCACAACTTACCACCATCAAAACATCATCGCAACAGTGAAGCATGGTGGAGGGAACATCATGATTCAAGCTTGCTTCACTGCCTCAGGGCCTGGACCACTTGCCGTCACCAAGGGGAAAACGTATTTCAAAGTTTACCAAAATATTCTACAGAATGATGTCAGGGTGGCTGCCCGCCAGCTGAAGCTTAGTAAAAGTTGGGTGATGCAGCAGGATGACGACCCTAAACCGCAAAGTAAATCCACCACGGCTTCAGAAAAAGAAAATGTGCCTTTTGGAGTGGCCCGGTCAGAGCCCAGACCTCAACCCCATAGAGATGCTGTGGAATGACCTCAAGAAAGATGTTTACACCAGGCATCCTATAAATGTGTCTGAACTGAAGCGGTTTTGTAAAGAGGAATAGTCATAAATTCATCCTGAATGTTATGCTGGTCTCATCAAGAGGTACCGAAAGTGCTTGCTTGGATTCATTGCTCCAAAGAAGATTCGGCCATTATTAAAGGGGTTGTAAAGGCAGAAGGTTTTTTTATTTTAATGCATTCTATGCATTAAGATAAAAAAAAAAAAAAAAACGTATTTGTGCAACAGCCCCCCTCAGCCTCCCTAATACCCTGAGCTCATCTCCATCCAGCAATGTTGCAGGAATGACTTGGCTGCCAGGGACTCCCCTCCTCATTGGCTGAGACAGCACACTGTGCTATTGGCTCCCACGGCTGTTAAAGTCAGTCAGCCAATGAGGAGAGAAAGGTGGCGGAGCAGGGCCGCGACTCCGTGTCTGAATGGACACAGGGAGCTTTTAGCTCGGCTCAGGGCACTGAACAGGAGGTAGGAGCCAGGAGCACCGAGGAGGGACCCGAGAAGAGGAGGATCTGGGCTGCTCTGTGCAAAGCCATTACACAGAGCAGGTAATATAACATTTTTTTTTTTGCTAAAAATAAGACTTTAGTATCACTTTAACTCCAAAGGTTCACTTAAATAGTGGAATGTTTAATGGGTGTGTTCAATAAAGACAGGAGAAATTAGAACGGTTTGTGCGTTATAAACTTAAACACATTGTTTCTGTCTATTGGATCAGATCACATTTATTGCATATTACTGCAGAAAAACAGTTAGGCAAGCCACTGAAGGTGCAAATTTAAATTTGCACGATTTCCCCATCAACACAGACAGTGCTGACAGGGGAATCCCTCCTGCTGAGACATTGTATTGAAGACAGTTATTATTGCTAGCAGCTATAGCAGTTGCAAGTAATTCTGGCAGGTTGGTTGTATTGATCAACTTGGTACATTCAGCCTGCCCAAACATGGTTCAAATCTAGATTGGTTCCTGCTGACATGGCCGAAATTCGAACAGTCTATGTCAGCCTTAATTCCAAGAGATTCACATACTTTTTCTTGCCACTTTACATCAAACCTCATAAGTCACCGTGCTGTACGCTGAGACAGTAATACTCTGTAATAAATACATGAAGTCAAAGGGAACATGTACCTTTTCCATGCAGTCCAGCTCTTCCTCAAGTTGCTGAGTTTCTTCCTTCACTGCCTGAAGATAGTCAGTCACGGACTGTCTGGGGTGCATACCTTTCTCAAAGCGATTGTAAAGTCCTCTCCAAAACCTGAATCATTCAGAAAACAAGGTAATCCTAAATCATTTGTAATTATTGTAGATACTTTTGTGTGATGCAAAGGCTGCAGGTAGGACTGATCTCAAAGCCCAACTACCGTATTTTTTTTCGCTCCATAAGACGCACTCTTTTCCCCCAAAAACTGGGGGGGGAAATGTTTGTGCATCTTATGGAGCGAAAAAAAACATATATACACTGAAAGGCAGGGCTGCTGATAGGGGGATCACTGTCGCGGTAGAACGATGCCCTGTGCAGCTCTCTGCACCAGCTGAAAGCCCGTTTCCCCCCCCACCTTCAGCTACTAGAGGGAGAGAAATGCAAGGAATTGTTCTGTAATTAACCCCCACAGGTTGGGCATTCACATGTAAACTGCCCGCTATTTATACGCCCCCCTCCTCTGCATGCCGCCCAGCTTGAAGGATGTAAACAGCCACTTCTACTCCCATTGAGCCTCCCACCAAACACTGTACTTGCAGAGTACTTCAGCCCTTCATTAGAGGTGAGTAGAGTGAAGGGGTTATTGCTTGGAAAGCAAAGGAGAACAGGAAGGGTGAAGAGGTACACAGTGAAGGGATCACCACGAGTACAAAGATAAGCAAAGCGAGGGGTTTGTGATCAAAGGTGTGATGCAAAGGCTGCAGGTAGGACTCATCTCAAAGCCCAACTACCGTATTTTTTTCGCTCCATAAGACGCACTTACTAACATAGTTACAGATCCATTACTGTCCTAGTAATGGTGCCTCAATTTACTTTTAATATTGTCCCTAAAATATCAAGGTAAAACTGGACTCTCAATCAACATTGATTATTTTTAATCCTTATGCTTCCAGCATTGGTAAATAGATAGGAATGTATATCACATTTACTTGTTTTAATCTTTTTTTTTTTTAACATTTCTTCAGTTACTTCCTGGTTTCCAGGCCTAGACAAATTATGTCATACATTCCAGAAAGTCTTCAGGAGGGGTTTGTCAGTTAAGCACACCCCTGTCTACATGCCTGAGCCAAGAACAGATGGATTCCAGGAAGTAAATGCTACATGAATCATCTGTCCTTACAGATGTTATTTCTCTGCAAAATAAAGCAAAATAAAGCACAAAGATGGATGAAGGCATGAGTTTCCTTTGAATATTAAAAATGAATTAAATAGGGTTTTTGGTTAGTGGTGCTTATGCCACGTACACACGATCAGACTATCCGGCGGACTTATGCTGCGTACACACTATCAAACAATCGGGTGGAAAAGTCCGGCAAACTCAAGTCCGTCGGACAATCCCCCCATGTGTAGCCTCCGGCATACTTTTTTGACCCGAAAGTACGGCGGACTTAGAAAGTAGTTTTTCACTCCAATCTTCCCGCCGGACTCGCATTTCGGCGGACAATCCGGCCGTGCGTATGCCAGTCCGCCGTACTTTTGAAATGAACGGACTTTTCCCGTCCGCAGAAAAGTCCGCTCATTTGAGCGGGTCTCCAGGTAGGCGGGACCTGCGAAGGAGACGTCGCTGGCCCCGCCACCTGGTATGGACTTAAAGGGGAACCCCAACGCCGAAAAAAAATCGGCGAGGGGGTCCCCCCGGGTCCACATCAGACCCTTGTCCGAGCACGCTACCCGGCCGGCCAGGAAAGGGGGGGCGAGCGCCCCCCCTCCTGAGCCGTACCAGGCCACGTGCCCTCAACATGGGGGGTGCCTTGGGGAAGGGGGGGCCGCGCGCCCCCCCACCCCAAAGCACCTTGTCCCCATGTTGATGAGGACAAGGGCCTCTTCCCGACAACCCTGGCCGTTGGTTGTCGGGGTCTGCGGGCGGGGGGCTTATCGGAATTCGGGAGCCCCCTTTAATAAGGGGGCCCCCGGATACCGGCCCCCCCACCCTATGTGAATGAGTATGGGGTACAATGTACCCCTACCCATTCACCTGTAAAATAAAGTACAAAAAAAACACAAGATAAAATAGTTTATTGCACACCTCCGGGGGTCTTTCGTCTTCGGGGGTCTTCTCGCCGGACTCCTCAGCTATCTTCTTCTAGCTCTTTTGCTAGCGGAGGAGCCCGGCTTTCTTCCTCGCCGTGGCCTCTTCTGCCGACTTCGGGGGTCTTGTCCCCCTCTTCGGTTCTTCTGCCGGGCCACCGCGCCTTCTTCTAGCTCTTTTACAGGCGGTGGCCCGGTCTTCTGTCGCCGCCGGCTTCCGTTCTTCTTCTTCTTCTCCTGGAGATGTTGACTCGACGCTCTCTCCGGCCGCAATGCCAGGGACGAGCTGCGCGGCGACTTATATAGGGACAAGGGGCGGGGTCATCGGTTGATGTCACATGGTGACCCCCACCCCTTACGATGTCACAGTCCCGGAGGATGCTGGGACTGTCGCCATGTGACATCAACCCATGTGACATCAACCGATGACCCCGCCCCTTGTCCCTATATAAGTTCCCCAGGTTGTGGGGACCCCTAACAGTAAAATTATTTTCGTAGCATGGGTTGTCAGCACCCAAGGCAAGACAAGTAATTTGCGCCCCTAACCCACAGACATTTAGTATCTCGCACAGTAATAAAATCCCTTATGGTACATTTTACGATGTACCACTCTTTCTCTTTGTTCTCCTTTCTTTACCCTTTATCTCTCTCTATCCTAATTTCTTGTCCCCCACCCCTCTCTCTAGCCATTTTTCCTGTTCTCTATTTCTTGCGCTCACTTTTTCTTTGTTCCTCCCCCTCTTTTTCTCTCCCTTCCATGTATTCTCTATTTTATTCCTTCTCTTACTCCTTGGGGGGGGGGGGGGGGGGAATGAGTGGCAGTTGGAATGAGTGGTAATGCTGGGAGGAGTTCTGATCATCCAACTTAGGTGCTCTTGATCACGGTCATCTGCTGATCTGAGAACTGTAGTGGGGACTTTTAATGGCAACTATAATAACAGGCAGTGTTACTCACTGCGTTTCTGACTTTGTGTTGTCTACTAGCAGTGACACCTATGCTGAAATCAGGAGCTTGGGTCTCCTCCAGCCCCTCCCACTTCACATTCCCCACCAGTCAGTTGACCTCTAGTCTCTGACCTCCAGCCATGTCGTGAACTGAATGGGCGGCTGCAAAGAGGCTGAGTGGGCTCCAGGAACAGCCCAGCTGGGCAGCCACAGTCTCCAGGGACAGCCCTGCTGGGCAGCCACAAAAAGGCTGAGAGAGGGGTGCGGACTTCAGGAACAGCCCAGGATTCGGTGACCCCTGGCAAATCATCATTCAACCCCCGAGGGGGTCCTGACCCCCAGGGCTAGGGTCAGTGTCACTACTGGTAGCATGAGGCGATGCCTGGACCCTATAGAGGTTGCACAGGCATTCCAACTCCTCTAGAATGGTAGATCAATATGTGCCATTCCCAGATGGTTTGCTGTGTCTCCCAGCACAGTCTCAAGAGCATGGAGGCAATTCCAGGAGACAGGCAATTACCCTGGGAAAGCTGGACAGGGCCAAAGAAGGTCCTTAACCCATCAGCAGGACAGGTATCTGTTCTTTTGTACAAGGAGGAACAGAATGAGCACTGCCAGAGCCCTATAAAATGACCTCCAGCAGGCCACTGGTGTGAATGTCTCCAACCAAACAATCAGAAGCAGACTTCATGAGGGTGGCCTGAGGGCTCAACGTCCTCTATTGGGCCCTGTGCTTACTGCCCAGCACTGTGGAGCTCGATTGGCATTTGCCATTGAACACCAGAATTGTCAGGTCTGCCACTGACTTCCTATGCTTTTTACAGATGAGAGTAAGTTCACCCTGAGCACGTGACAGACGTGAAAGGGTCTGGAGAAGCCATGGACAACGTTATGCTGCCTGTAACATCGTTCAGCATGACCGGTTTGGTGGTGGGTCTGTGATGGTCTGGGGAGGCGTATCCTTGGAGGGAAGCACAGACCCATACAGGCTAGTCACTGGCACCCTGACTGCCAATAGGTATCGGGATGAAATCCTTGGACCCATTGTCATACCCTACACCGGTGCAGTGGGTCCTGGATTCCTCCTGGTGCACGACAACGCCTGGACTCATGTAGCACGTGTATGCGACCAGTTCCTGGAGGATGAAGGAATACCACTAAATTACCCCCACCTGACCTAAATCCAATAGGACACATTTGGGACATTATGGTTCGGTTTGTCCGATGCCGCCAGGTTGCACCTCATTCTGTCAGGAGTTCAGTGATGCCCTGGTTCAGATCTGGGAGGAAATAGGACACCATCTGTCGTTTCATTTGGAGCATGCCCTGACATTGTCAGGCATGCATACAAGCACACAGGGGCCAAACTACTGAGTATTATTTTGAGTTGCTGCAATGAAATTTCAGCAAAACAGACTAGCCTGCTGCATAATTTTTTCACTTTGATTTTTGGGGTGTCTTTGAATTCAGCCCTATGTAGGTTGATAATTTTCATTTCCAGTAAACATTGTGGCATCTTTTCATGCCTAACACATTACCCAGTCTATATCAGTATAGATATCCAGCATGATCTTTTTTCCTCATTAAGATTTCATGCGTTTTTAGCCATTGGCTGAGAGCGCTGATCGGGAGTCGGCTGCCTTACAGATGGGCCAAATGTCGCCTGTGTTTACCAGGCTTTAGATGCACTAACAAATTTAAGTCAAGCCCAACTACTAGTTTATAATCAGTTACAGCAAATAGTTTCATTCTTTTGACATAAAGGTTTTACATAAATAAATGAAAGCTGACCATTGCAAGCACCCCTGCCCTAGGCCCTAGAGGATTCAAAAAACCTCCAGAAAACCTTTTGTGAAATTAGTGTTTGCAGAACGCCTCGGTTTTCATCCTTTAAATTAAATTGTAATTGTGATGTAACATGTATGTTTTTGTTATCTAAATGTGCAAATTTTCAGTCATCTAAAAAAATAAAATGTATCCTACACTTTCTTAACCACTTCCAGTCTGGGCCCATTCTGGCATTTCTCTCCTAAAAAAACATGACTTATTTGCTAGAAAGCCCCCAAATGTTTTTTTTTAGCAGAGGCCATAGAGAATAAAATGGTGGGCATTGTATATTTTTTTGTCACACAATAATTGTGCAATTTTTCAGGAAAAAACATTTTAATGCACAAAACACAGTATAATACTCAATTGTTTGGTAGAATATAAAAGATGATGTTCCTCCACTCATACCCTACACGTTACGTCACTGTCATGTGAATTCCTCAGGCGATCCCGTGAGTCACGTGACGGTGACCTAAGGCGCAGGGCTTGAGCGGAGGCACACAAGGGACTGAAAGTGAAGTAAGCAGACGGGTTTGTCTGGTTCTTGTGTCCTATGCTTGTAAACAAGTTTTTATTGTAACTGAAAATATCTTAGCGTAATAATTAGCGTAATAAATGAAGTAGTTTTAACTCAATGGGAGGCTTTTTTCATATATATCCATAATCTGGATGAGACCTACCTTGGAGCATAGAGGAGTACCTTAAAAAAGGAAAGCCAAGAATACATTTACATCAGTGGCACCTCCCACTAAGAGGGCTCCTAGTGGAGAGAAACCCTAGAGAGATCCATGTATGTGAAAGTGGTTGTAAACCCATTAAAACCACTTTCACCTACAGGTAAACATAGATTAAGGCTTACCTGTAAGTGCAAGAAATATCTCCCAAACCTAAAAGGTTTAGGAGATATTTGCAGAAATAGAGGCACCGATGTCTACGGCGTATGTGCCATAGACATCGGGCGCAGGCGCACTTAGCGTGCCGTTGCTAATGGCGATCATGCCATTAGTGGCGGCACCAGCACGCATGTGCGGGAGTGACGCCATCAGCCACAGCACCAGAGCCGCGATACCCATTAGTGGCGGCTCTGGAGGAGATGAATGAGGGCCGATGCTGGGGCTTTGATCTCAGGTAAATAATTCATAATGAGCTAGTATGCAATGCTATGTATACTAGCTCATTATGCCTTTGTCTTGCAGGGTGTATTTGTTTTTTTTTCAAAGGCTTTACTTTGTCTTGAAGGATTCATGGTTTTATGCTGAGAAGTAATAAGGAGGTGAGAGTTCTGAGAGCACAGTGGTGATTGAGTGACACCCATATCACACAGAATATTATTTTAAGCACAAGAGGCGAGGGTAAAGAAAAGGTAAAGAGAGACTGAATTTATATATTATTCATTTTTATTTGAAGCATCATGGGACATTATTATTTAATTTAGCTGTTTTTTTGGTTAATCGCCGTTTTTGATTTATGCTTTTTTGTACACAGACCTCAAAGTATTTTATTTAGGTTATAGATTATTTAGTTGTAGCACAGTAGCATTTAACAGCGCAGCACCACTCCGTTTGCACATTTATTCACACCATAGTTGTGCGAACACTATAGGTGCTTGCAGCGGCTAATCTATTTATCATAATTTGGCATTAAGTCACTAATTGATAGTGTGGGAATAACACCCATTTTTCATTTATATACCTAAATCTTAAAGTGACACTAAACTCTGGTTTAAAAATATATATTTGCCAGGGTACTGGGTGTAATCCTTGACTCTGACCTCTCATTCAGCCCCCATATCCAATCACTGGCTAAATCCTGCCGCCTTCACCTCCGCAACATCTCCAGAATTCTCCCCTTCCTGACTAATGACACCACAAAGCAACTTATTCACTCCTTGATTATTTCCGACCTTGACTACTGCAACTCTCTCCTTAATGGCCTACCCTTACACATGCTATCCCCCCTCCAGTCTATTATGAATGCTGCTGCCAGACTAATACACCACACTAATCGATCCGTGACTGCTGCCCCCTCTCTGCCAATCCCTTCACTGGCTTTCCCTACCCCACCATATAAAATTCTAAATGCTAAGCACAACATACAAGGCCGTCCACAACATCGCCCCCAGCTATATCACCAACCTCATCTGTAGATATCGCCGCCCAAATCATCCCCTCCGCTCCTCCCAGGACCTCCTGCTTTCTAGTTCTCTTGTTACCGCCTCCCATGCTCACCTTCAAGACTTCTCCAGAGCCTCTCCCATCCTCTGGAACTCCCTGCCCCAGTATATCCGATCAGCCCCTAACCTGTCTGCCTTTAGGAGATCCCTGAAACTCAATAGCAAGCCTATCCCACACCCACCGAACTGTCCCCGAGCCACCCCTATCAAATCATTCGCTGCATCTATTACCTTTTGTACCACCAACCCCTGCCTTTAGAATGTAAGCTCTATGAGCAGGGCCCTCCTGTACTGAACTGTACTGTAATACCTCTACATTGTAAAGCGCTGCATAAACTGTTGGCGCTATATAAATTGTGAATAATAATAATAATATATTCTATTCAAGTAGATGGAAGATGTTGAACAGAAGTAGAAAAACACAGAAAAAAAAACAGTAAAAAACATGATTACAGGGCCATTAAGTAGTGGATAAGTATAGATTATTTTTGGAGACTAAGGATATTGTTTAGTGTCACTTTAACCCAAGGTAAATCTCAACCTAACTCCCTAATTTAACTCAACCCTTAACAACCCTCTAAAGTTAATTCCTAGTCCTAGCACCTGAACCTAATTTTTAACCTGAAGGTATCCTGCAGTCCTGTATTCAAGAATTTCAGCAGCAAAAACTGTTGGATTAAACCTCCCTTTTAAAAAAGCTCCCATGCGCTGGATATATTCGAGAACAATGAATTGGTTCTGACAAATAACATGAAAGGAAAAATAGAAAACTTACTTGAAAGAGGATGGTGCTGTATTAGGTCGCAGCATGCCCAATGTCTGACTGTGGTTTGGTCTGTAAAGGGGGTTCATGTAATCCAAATGCTGCTTCCACAGGTATGACCAAAGGGAGTACGTTCTCTCCTGAACCCTAATCAATAAACAGGAGATAAATATTGCAGCATCAAAAAATAAGGATCTGTTTTATCTGCTTGACAGACATATCACTAAATAACTTGGCTAACATTTGCCTCTAAAATGACAAACAATATACTTCTATTATCATTGTAGAAAAGCTACAATTGTTTCTATAAAATAAATATTCTTAACTGTGTTATCTAGTTAAGAATCTAGAAGTAAATAATATCGATCTGGACTTCGCTGAAGATCAGGAGTCTCCAAACTTTCTAAACAAAGGGTGAGTTTACTATCCTTCAGACTTTAGAGGGGCTGGATTGTGGCCAATGGGGGTAGAAAATGTCCTGGCATCGGTGGGAGTGAACAGTGTCCCATCATTGGCATCAGTGGGGGAATAGTGCGCCAGTATTGAGAGAAATAATGGCCCAACATTGGTGTCCATTAGGGGAATTGTGCCTTATCTTTTTTGTCTGTGAGAGGAATAGTAACATTATTGGGATCAGTGGGATGTATAGTGCCCCGTCGTTGGTGTTAGTGGGATGAATAGTGCCTCATCATTGGTGTCAATGGAAGGAATAGTGCCCCATCTTTGAAGTCAGTGTGGGGAATAGTGTCCCATCATTGGTATCAGTGGGGTGAATAAGGACCCATCATTGGGGTCAGTGGGAAGAAGTGTCACATCCTTGGTGTCAGTGGGGGGGGGGGGGAGTAATAGTACCTCATCATTGATATCAGTAGGGGAAATAGTACCCAATCATTGATCATTGATATCAGTGGGGGGAATAGTGTCGTCATTATTGTGATCAGTGGTATGAATAGTGTCCGGTCGTTGGTATTAGTGGGATGAAGTGCCCCATGATTGGTGTCACTGCAGGGAATAGTGTCAACATTGGTGTCAGTGTGGTGAATAGTGCCCCATCTTTGGGGTCAGTGGGGGGGGGGGGGGGGGAATAGTGCCTCATCATTGGAATCAGTGGGGGGGGGGGAATAGTGCCTCATCATTGGAGTCAGTGCCTCATCATTGTAGTCAGTGGGGGGAACAGTGCCTCATCGGAGTCAGTGGAGGGAATAGTGCCCCATCACTGGTATCAGTGGGGGGAATAGTACCCCATCATTTGCATCAGTGGGGGGAAATAGTACCCCATCATTGGCATCAGTGGGGGGAAATAGTACCCCATCATTGGCATCAGTGGGGGGAAATAGTACCCCATCATTGGCATCAGTGGGGGGAATAGTACCCTATCATTGGCGTCAGTGGGGGAAATGGTACCCATCATTGGTGTCAGTGGGGGGGGGGGGGATAGTAATCCATCACTGGTGTCAGTGTGGGGGAATAGTACCACATCACTGGTATTAGTGTGGGGGAATAGTACCCCATCATTGGTATGAGTGGGGGGATAGTACCCATCATTGATATCAGTGCGGGAGAATAGTATTCCATAATTGGTATCAGTGGGGGGGGAATAGTAACCCTTCATTGGTATCAGTGGGGGGAATAGTACCCCATCACTGGTATCAGTGGGGGGGGAATAGTACCCCATCATTGGTATCAGTGGGGGGAATAGTACCCCATCATTGGTATCAGTGGGGGGAATAGTACCCCATCATTGGTATCAGTGTTGGGGAATAGTACCCCATCATTGGTATCAGTGTTGGGGAATAGTACCCCATCACTGGTATCAGTAAGGGGAATAGTACCCCATCACTGGTATCAGTAAGGGGAATAGTACCCCATCATTGGTATCAGTAAGGGGAATAGTACCCCATCATTGGTATCAGTAAGGGGAATAGTACCCCATCATTGGTATCAGTAAGGGGAATAGTACCCCATCATTGGTATCAGTAAGGGGAATAGTACCCCATCATTGGTATCAGTGAGGGGAATAGTACCCCATCATTGATATCAGTGCGGGAGAATAGTATCATTCAGAGGAATAGTGTCCTATTCTTGGTATCAGTGGGGGGAATAGGGACCCATTATTGGTGTCAGTAGGAGGAATAGTGCCTCATCCTTGGTGTCAGTGGGGGTAATAGTGCCCCATCATTGGTATCAGTAGGAGGAATAGTACCCCGTCATTGATGTCAGTTGGAGGAATTTTGCCCCCAGGGCAAGGAAAGCAAAGGGCCGCAGTTTGGAGACCACTGCTGAAGAGGTTTCACCACTCAGTTCATATAATTGTTGGGAACACACCCTAACACTTGGAGCCACTTCAGCAACTCAGTCACCTTACTCAAAACCCCATAGAATGCGTCAACGTAGATGTTGATTATCCAAGAACATAGAAACGTGATGCTAGTAAGAACACCCTGTTCTAGTTTACATAATCCAACCACCATGGCACCATGGAGTCAAGGACATATGTCAGCAGTTAAAGTTACATGGCTGAAGGTTCATTTTATCAATAAAAATGGTGGGGCATATTCCTGACACTCATTAGAAGTGAGGAAGCCATTCAGTGAGTGTTCAAACTTTTTCAACACAACAGAACACATTCAGTTGAATGTAACTTATCATTACTAGCCACAATGATGTAGTCTATGGACTACCAGCCACTGACCTAGATAAATGAGAACCTTCATATACTCTATATTATGGTGTTCCTATGTCACCAGATTCATGAAATGAACTGGAGTTTTTATATACAGTACATGTACGGTTGGTCATAGGTTTGACGGGAAACAGCAGAGCAAGCCATTACAGACCTCTCGTTCTGAAAATCATAGATCCCTGGCTGCCATGCTGATCCAGTGGCGTCTACATTTTTGGACATGAAAAGAATATGCATATCAGGACTTTTTTTATCTGCAATCTTGTTCAGGGTCAATGTCCTAGAGAGTACTACGGCTAGAAATGGATGGGAAACTAACAGATGGGTATAGGTACAACAATACAGCAATTTAATTAACCCAGAAAAGTACAGAGAAGAGTTTGTAATGTATAGCTCTCATATCACTCGGCCCAAATAGATACATAGTATGAAGCCATGTTGGTTTTCCTCACCTCTGTTCTTTCCTCTCTCTCTGGCAATTGCACAGGAAGTTTCCATACTGGCAGGAGTATATATGATGCTGAATATGGACGAGGAACCTCTCATTAAACTCAAATGCACATGGAAATTGTTCCATAAGCTGCCAGACACACTCTAGAAACTGGTCAATCACTGGGGATACTTCCTTTGGGTCTCCATCTAAATGTCCATATCTGATACATTAAAAAAACAAAAAAAAAACAGAACATTAACTACACGTTTTTTACCAAGCAACATACAAGCTGTATGTACTTTTAGATTAGCGATCAGAATCTGGGTCAAAACAATTGTGCGAATACATTTCCTGTATCAAGTATTATTATTGTCTCCTTGCACCTCCTTCATGACAACCCAATTCAGTAACCCTCTACACGCCACAACTAAAAAGCTGCTATAAAAGACTGCCATTCGTGTGTCTCCTCTCTGGCCACTGTTTTGAACTCCAGACGTTGTCCCAAGGTCTTCTAGGTACAGGTAGGGGGCTGCTGTGTGTGTCATGATCTCCTGATACCCACCTAACACCACCCACTGGTAGCTAGATGATGTTCTGGGACAAGCCAAACCTCAGTCTAGATAGGTATCAGCACAAGGGATGCTGATCATTGTAGGGTGTAAAGTACAAAACTACAAGATGGCATCCCACAGGGTTCCCTCTGGAGCTGGCCTTCTTTGAATGCACAAATACCTGTAGAGAATAACAAGAAAGACCCAAGAAACATAAAAGATACACCATTTGGTACTTCTTTTTAAAAACTTTCACTAAATGTTTTATTGATGTGCTAAATGTTTGGAGATTTATGGCGAGCTTTTCTTTAACATTTCTGTGCTAGAAAATGTAAGCCGGCAAATGTACAATGCAAGCAGTGAAGGTTGTAAAAGTACTGAGCAGTCATAGAAACAGTTCTTATACCACAGGCCTATGCAGTCTTGGTATGATTGTCAGAAAATACTGTCCACATTGCACATAAAAGTTATAGTGCCGTAAAACATACAAAACCTTTAAATGCATACAGGGGAGACAGTTTACCTGCCCAGAACCTCTAATTTTCATGCAGAAGACTTTTTTCTAGTAATCTAGGACTGTGGGAAAATCATCTCAAGCCTAATGAAAAGTGTAGCCCTGGTAATGATAATACCTTCCACAAAGAAATGTAACTCCTACGGATTGAAGGCGGCTTCCATTGAGCCATCACTTCTTTGCTCCCTTAGACTCGGTTCACACAGGGGTGACTTGTCCAGGCAATTTAGCCGCCTGACAATTCGCTCTCCGTTCTGTACAATGGAACCATTCTAATAGGAGCGACTCAAGTCGCTCCGACTTAGAAAAAAGGTTCCTGTACTACTTCAGGCGACTTGCATTGACTTCTATACAGAAGTCGTTTTGCAAGTCGCCGCTGATCGTGTACAGGTCGCGGCACTGCAAGTCGTGCCGCCCCTGTGTGAACCGAGCCTTAGGTCCACCTCCTCTCTAAAGCCCATGTTCTCTTGTGCAATTCTCTATGTCCCCCTCATCCCCACACTCCCAGCAGGGGGCGACTCTTTGTGACAAAGCATGTCTGCCCAGAGATCTCCACAGAAAATTGATTCTTTCAGTTCCTTTACCTCTACTGGTCCCTAGTAAGACCCAAATGTTAAACTGTATGGCCTGGAATTCAGCACCAAGGCACATTCTGGATGACTTTTACTTGTCTGGAGTTCAAGTTCTCTAGCCGTCTTTGCTATCAGCAGTGCCCTCTCTCTATGGTGTTCCCTGCATTCTACGGGGTCTATTTATAAAACATTTGTTTGCCAAATGTCACACACATTTGTGCATGCTGTGTATGTTTTTAAATACCTCAATGAGAAAATATACTGCTTTTTGGCTGATAGATGGAGCGAACAATCATAGGGATTATTAGATTGTAAGCTCTCAGAAGCAGGGCCCTCCTAACCCTCTTGTATTGAATTGTACCATCTCCCTGTATATTGTAAAGCACTACGCCAACTGTGGGTGCTAATTAATAATAATAGTAGTAATAATAATAATAATAATGGTAGTAATAATTTTAGAAATCACAGCTAAAATTGGTGCAGCATGCACAAATGTATTTGACATTTGTCCAACGAATGTTTCATAAATAGACCCCATGTTTGCTTTCAGAGATGAAAGAGGGACAAAGAAGAGCGCAGGCTAGGCCTGTGGATGAAAGAAAAAAAAAAAAACATGTCTATATAACACTACTTTCTCCAATATTACCTGTGATTAAATTTATGACCAAACGAAATCCAATCTTTCTCAATCAATACCTGAAGACAAGACAAATAATTGCATTAGACTGTATCTGGGCATAAACAATTGATTTTTCACAACATAACTATGCAACTATAGCACAACTTCACTGGATCTCTTACCATAAAGCCTTTCATGGTTCTGTAGTATGGGTCAAGGAGTAGACTTGCCACTGAGCAAACCTGAGATGTGCGGTCCCACCCATCAGAACAGTGGACGAGGACACTAGTCCCTTCTTCAGCTACTGCCTACAAGAAAAAAAACAGCTGATAAATAACATGATCTAACATATACGGCGGGTATACAAAAGAATCACCCCACTTTACAATAATTACATTTTGTTGCTTTTCAGCCTGAAATGAAGGACAGACACATTTTTTGTTTTATCCAGCTGTAATTACTAGTGCAACTTATAACATCCAAATAAAAGATATAACACACAACATTTAAAAAAATAAAATACATTTCGAAATTTCAGTTGGAAAAAGGATCACCCCCTTATGTCAGTATTCAATTGAACCACCTTTTACTTTAATTACAGCCTTTAGTCTGTTGGGATATGTCTCTACTATCTTTGCACATCCAGACTTTGCAATATTTGGCCACTCTTCTTTGCAGAACTGCTCAAGTTCAGTAAAATGTGATGATGACCGCTGGGGGACTGCAGTCTTCAAGTCCTTCCACAGATTTTCATTGGGGTTAAAGGGGTTGTAAAAAAACCCTCATGGTTTTTCACCTTAATGCATTCTATCCATTAAGGTGAAAAACCTTCTGTGGTGCTGCAGCCCCACCCCGAGCCCCTGTCTTACTTATCTGACACCGATCTTTCTCTGGCCGGGAGGGAGTACACCAGCTCTAGCTGGTGTCTCGTGTCCTGATTGGATAGACTGATAGCAGCAAAGCCATTGGCTCCCACTGCTGTCAATCTAAACCAATGGCGCGGGCGCCAGGGGCGGGGCTGAGTCTTGCATTCTGTGTGAATGGACACAGAAGCAGGGGTGTCCACCTTAGGAGAGCCTTTTCAACAGGATTGCCGGCGGGGGGACCTGAGAAGAGGAGGTTCAGGCCATTGTGCAATACAATTTGCACAGAGCAGGGAAGTATAATTGTTAATTTTTTTATTTATTTAAATAGCAAACAAGCTATACAATCACTTTAAGATCATTGTTCTAAGAATGCGGCCATGAGCCATTAAAAACAACAAAACAATGTAACCGAATCCCAAACCTTTAACAAAGTGCTGCCACAACGTCCCTTTTCCAAACTGTTTACTACTAATAATTCTTCTCTCTTCTAAGGGAAATAGTTTCTTGTCTTTTAACTTGGCATGTGCCTTGCCATGTTTCCTAACTGACTTGGTATGAGGATGGTGTGGAGCACTGAATCTCTTGATTTGAGTAAGGACCCTGACTGGGTGTCTTGTCTGGTGTATCTAGCAAGCTCAATGGAAAATAGGGGCCATGGTTCAGCTCCCCTCTGTTTTTGAGAGGAAAGCGACACACACCAATTGTTTGTGTCCAAATCAGATTTTTTTTTACCATCAAAAAGAACAAACGCTTCAGTGGTTCCAAAAGGGCACCCTTGATTAGAGCATTAAACATGGTGAAATCTGTAAAAGAAGTGCAGTCTGGACTGCAATTAAGATATCAAATATAATTAAGATATCAAATTGAACCTGGGGACAATGCATTTTAAGCCACCTAATTTATGAAAATGAGATGCAGGAACATTACCTTGGCAATGAAGATGCCGGCATCCAGTATGGTCTTGATGTGCTTTAACCACCCAGATGATTCCAGACCCCACAGAAATTCACCCATAGATGGCGATCGAAGTTCACATACTGCAATTGCAACAATTTAGAAGAAGTAAAACAAATGCTGTGTAAAAACCTGGTATCTTTACAAAAAGCTCTAGGTGTGATACATCCTCCTAAGAACGTCCAGCCTTGGAAGATAATGATTCAAGAATTCTTCCAATTATACAGCTACTCTAAAGGCACAGATAAAAATAAAAAAATATTATAATATATATATATATATATATATATATATATATATATATATATATACACACATATACACACACACATATATATTTATTAGGGCTGTGGAAATTAAAGATTAATTCCTCGGGCCGGCTTCCGGGTCCTCAGGGAGTTCTGTCGGAGATCCGGGGACGTCACGGACATCGATGTCATTGGACTCCCCCCCCCCCCCCTTCCCCAAGTGCCTCCATCTGCTAACGAAGGGAAGGGGGAGGAGTCTGGTGACATCTAAGTTCTCATTGAATGTAACGGGGGAGGAGCTAAGCATGATGTCACCCGCTGCTGCCCTACAGAACACGATTGTCAGGTTTACATGCTGTGTTTTTATCATCTTTATGTGAGTAGTTTGTGTTTGAACACAAAAATTTAATCTTATACTTAAGCGGTCCATCCATTCTAGCCAATCAGCAGCCAGGCTGAGAGGCGAAGAGGAAGTCGGAGGCGATCGCAAGACTTTTGAGGGGTCAGGTAAGTAAAACGGGGGGGGGGGGGCTGCCACTGTCAGATGTTTTTTCACCTTAATGCAAAGAATGCATTAAAGGTGAAAAAATATTTACCTTTGCAACCCCTTTAAGTCATGGATTGTGGAAACTAAGGCCGCGTACACACGCGCGGACTGTTGGCCCAACCTTGTCCGCTGAACAGTGTTTGGGCGGACAGTCCGCTCGTGTGTGGGCTTTCAGCGGACAGTTTCAGCGGACAGTTGGACGGACAAGGTTTTACGGAAATTCCGAAAAACTGTCCACTGAAACCTTGTTTCAACGAACAGTCCGCCCGTGTGTAGGCTTGTTCGTCAAACTAAGTTCCGCGCATGCTCAGAAAGAATTTTCAAGCCGAAAGTTATAATGCAGTGTATAGGACGTCGTATTTTGCGTCCCGTCGTACGTGCCGTTCACGTCATCGCGCACGGTTTCAGCAAACTGTTCGTTCGTCGTGTGTGGCCATGTCCGTCCATGCTAAGTTTGAGCGGACTGTTCGCTCAAACTGTTGGACGGACAAAGTTGGGCCAACAGTCCGCGCGTGTGTACGCGGCCTAACTAGTGTCGGGTGATATAGTTTATACCACATTTACCACTGACTAATGCAGAGTTGAAATGCAAGGAGATCAGCTAAAAGTAGTTGGATCTGTATGTGCGTTATAATTAAATCGAAATTTGTCAAAAAAAAAAAAATCGATTAATCGAACATGAAAATTTTAATCAGTAACAGCCCTAATTATATATAAAAATATAAAAGCTGTTTTGTGTGCATTGTCTGTCCAGTTCTGAGATTCTGACAAACACAGCCAGCCTGGTGACCTGACTTTACTCTACTGCAGTGCAACAACACAGATTGATCACCTTCCTGTCTCCAGCATGCTATTGTAAAATGAATAAATAGCAACTGACTGATGGGGTCATTTTTCTGCCTTTGTTGACATGTTGTGACCACACCTGATTGCCTCCTAATGCTGCTCCTTTAGCTCCAAGACCGAGTGCTGCTGAACAGGGAATACAAAAAAAGATTTTTTTTTAATGTATAATATATATACATATACATACACACACACATATATATATATATATATATATATATATATACATACATATATATATATATATATATATATATATATATATATATATATATATACACACACACACACACACACACACCCCACTTAAGTATGCATTGGGGTTTATTTACTAAAGCTGGATAGAAACCAATGGGCTTCCAGGTTTTATTACCAAAGCTTAATTGAACAAGCCGAGGTTAGAAGCTCATTGGTTTCTATGCAGCAGGGAGCCTGATTTTGCACTTTCCAGCTTTAGTAAATAAACCCCATTGTGTACTTAAAAGTGGGGTATGCCTGTATATATATTTGATCCCCTGCAGATTTTGTAAGTTTGCCCACTTCAGTGAGTAAAATAAGTATTTGATCCCCTACCAACAATATTTCTGGCTCCCACAGACTGGCAACAGTATGTGCTCATGTGCTACACGGCTTAGTCCTGTCAATTTAGGAAGGTGCTCCAAAGGACAACTGGTTATGTGTATAAAAGACACCTGTCCACAGAATCTTTTTCTTCCATTCAAACCTCATTATTATGTGCAAGACCAAAGCGCTGTCAACAGACATCAGGGACAAGATTGTAGACCTGCACAAGACTGGAATGGGCTACGAGACCATCAGCAAGAAGCTTGGTGAGAAGGAGACAACTGTTGAAGCGATTATTTGCAAATGGAAGAAATACACAATAACCAATCGATTGCCCTCGGTCTGGAGCTCCATGCAAGATTTTACCTCATGGGGTAAGGATGATAATGAGAAAAGTGGAGGGAGCCCAGAACTACACAGGAGGAGCTTGTGAATGATCTTAAGGCAGTTGGGACCACAGTCACCAAACAAACCATTGGTAACACAATATGCTGCCATGGATTGAAATTCTGCAGCACCCGCAAGTTCCCTTCCTCAAGAAGGCACATGCACAGGGCCTTCTGAAGTTTGCCAATGAACATCTAAATGATTCAGAGAAGAATTGGGAGAAAGTGCTGTGGTCAGATGGGACCAAAATTGATCTATTTTCGATTAACTCGACTCGCTGTGTTTGGAGGAAGAAAAAAGCTAAATGTACGACTCTAATGCCCCATACAAACCATCAGATTTTCTGCTGATTTTTTCCTTCCGGTTTACCAAAACCATGTAGTGAAAGGGCCTGGCTGATTGCATACAAATTGAAGCTCCTAAGGTTTGACCTCATATTATATGGTTTTGGTAAATCTGAAGGAAAAACTCAGCAGAAAAACTGATAGTGTATATGGGGCTTACAAAGGTGGAAACGTTATGCTTTGGGGCTGTTTCTCTGCTAAAGGTACAGGCTGACTTTGCCACATTGAGGGCCCAATGAACGGGGCCATGTATTGTAAAATCTTGAATGAGAACATACCCAAACATACCACCAAGGCAGCATAGTAGTGGCTCAAGAATAAGCACATTAAGGTAATGGATTGGCCTAGCCAGTCTTTAGACCTTAATCCTATAGAAAATAGGATAGAGGGAGCTGAAACTTTGAGTTGCCAAGAAACCGCTAAGAAACCTTAAAATTTAGAGTATATCTGTAAAAAGGAGTGGACCAAAATCCCTCCTGAGATGTGTGCAAACCTGGTAACAAAACTACAAGAAACGTCTTACCTCTGTGTTGGTCAACAAGGGTTTCTCCACCAAGCACTAAGTCATGTTTTGCTTGGGGATCAAATATTTATTTTACTCACTGAACTGCAACCCATTTCCTAACATTTGTATCGTGTTTTTTTTCTGGATTCTTGATTGATATTCTGTCTCTATCATTTAAAATACACTTTTGATAAAAAATATAGACCCTTCATTTATTTGTAAGTGGGCAAACCTACAAAATCCGCAGGGGATCAAATAATTATCAAAAAATGATTATCCCCACTGTGTATATGTAATATATATCTATATTGAGTAGCCAATAGAGACGGGCTCAAGCTGGATCCTAGTCCCAACCCACCTGCCCGATCCCACCAGGAAGCCGACACTGCACAGTGCTAATCACAGACAGTGAGACATTTCCCAGTCTGTGCAGCAACAGACTGGGAAACGTCTCACTGCCTGTGCTTAGCGGAATGCAGCGTCGGCTTCCTGGTGGCATCAGGCAGGTGGGTTGGGGCTAGGTTCCCAAAAACACCTGATCTCATCTCTAGTAGCCAATATTGGTTGATTTGCTGGATTCAGTCCACTTTTTTTACATTCTAAATATTTTATTTCTTAATAAGCATATAAAAAAACATATTATATATATAGATATATATATATCTAGGGACAGCAGAAAATGTGTGAACCCCTTGCTATATTAACTCCCAGCACCTGATATTCTAGGGGCCTTTCCTCATTTACTGAAAAAAAACTACTCCACCAATTGTACCCACAACTTCCAACTTGGTTCCAACTATGTGGCTGCCGACCAGATTTAGGATTACCTTTAAACTGACACACAATTTTCATCAGATTCTGCTGTCCTTCTACAGGTTAACTAAACAGAAATCAGACGGCAGTGTATAACCTAGCAAAAGTACAAGAACCAGGCTGTAGTAGTAATCTACATATATTAAAGCGGAGGTCCACCCTAAAATGGACCTCCGCTCATCGGAATCCCCCCCCCCTCCGGCGCCACAATCGGCACCTTTCAGGGGGGAGGGGGGTGCAGTTACCTGGATAATCCAGGTAACTGCACCCACTTCCGGGCTAGCTCTCTGCGGAAAGGGGCGTACGTTACGCCCCTTTCCGCAAGCGCCCGCCCCCTTCAGCAAGTGCCCCGCTGCCTGCTGGGAAACACACAGCTCCCAGAGGCAGTGGGGACCGTCCGGATTGCGCCGCGCGGCTCGCGCATGCGCAGTAGGGAACCGGGAAATTAAGCCGAAAGGCTCCATTTCCTGATTCCCATACCCAAGATGGCGGCGGCACGAGCGAGCGATCGGCTTCGGGTGCCGACATAGCGGGCGCGCTGGACAGGTAAGTGTCACTATTTAAAAGTCAGCAGCTGCAGTATTTGTAGCTGCTGGCTTTTAAAAAAAAAAAAAAAAAACGCGGAGTCCCGGTGGACTCCCGCTTTAAATATTGACACCTAGGGATGGTAACTTATGTCTCTGCCCAGTCATTTTTAAATAGTCCTACAAGGAGACATCCGCATCCGGACATAAGTAATATTTTTAGAATAACATTAGATCTGGAACACTCCTAAAAGTTTTACCAAGAATTAATAACATGGACAAAAACATGAAAAAAAAGTGACAATATATAACTAACGTACTAAACTTAAAGCTTCTGCACAATGTATCCAAACAGAAAGCATCACGCTGTGAAAAGCCGACATCAGAGAGATATTTAGGGTAAATGGAAATGGCAAGAATCCCCTCCTGCTGTGTGGTCACCTTGTCCTAGGACAAGTTACATTAAAAATGCTTTGACGCTGACAATCCACAAGAACGGCTTAAAATAAATAGCATTACAACTTGTCTTTATCCGGATTTCTATGAAACAAGGATATACTAATGGGAATTTATAAAGAACTACGAGTAGAAAGAAAAAAGACACATTGTCTTACAAATGCCAATTTTTCAGTTTTCCCACTGCTGGTCATCAAAAGAAATGCAATATAAATCACGCTTATGTGATAACCAATAAACCTTGGTTTTATGTGAAAATGCACCATCTGTAGTTACATACATGACGGCAGGTAGTATGTGCTGAAGACGAGTGTAGAGGGTATGATGGCAGGTAGTATGTGCTGAAGAAGAGTGTAGAGGGTATGACTGCAGGTAGTATGTGCTGAAGAAGAGTGTAGAGGGTATGACGGCAGGTAGTATGCGCAGGAGAAGAGTATAGAAGATATGACAGCAGGTAGTATGTGCGGGAGAAGAGTGTAGAGCAGGGATATGCAATTAGCGGACCTCCAGCTGTTGCTAAACTACAAGTCCCATCATGCCTCTGGGTGTCATGCTTGTGGCTGTCAGAGTCTTGCTATGCCTCATGGGAATTGTAGTTCTGCAACAGCTGGAGGTCTGCTAATTGCATATCCCTGGTGTAGAGGGTATGACAGCAGGTAGAATGTGCGGGAGAAGAGTGTAGAGGATATGACAGCAGGTAGCATGTGCAGGAGAAGAGTGTAGAGGATATGACAGCAGGTAGTATGTGCAGGAGAAGAGTGTAGAGGGTGTGACGGCAGGTAGTATGTGTGGGAGAAAGTGTAGAGGGTATGACGGCAGGTAGTAAGTGCTGAAGAAGAGTGTAGAGGGTATGACGGCAGGTAGTATGTGGAGAAGAGTGTAGAGGGTATGACGGCAGGTAGTATGTGGAGAAGAGTGTAGAGGGTATGACGGCAGGTAGTATGTGGAGAAGAGTGTAGAGGGTATGACGGCAGGTAGTATGTGGAGAAGAGTGTAGAGGGTATGACGGCAGGTAGTATGTGGAGAAGAGTGTAGAGGGTATGACGGCAGGTAGTATGTGGAGAAGAGTGTAGAGGGTATGACGGCAGGTAGTATGTGGAGAAGAGTGTAGAGGGTATGACGGCAGGTAGTATGTGGAGAAGAGTGTAGAGGGTATGACGGCAGGTAGTATGTGGAGAAGAGTGTAGAGGGTATGACGGCAGGTAGTATGTGGAGAAGAGTGTAGAGGGTATGACGGCAGGTAGTATGTGGAGAAGAGAGTAGAGGGTATGACGGCAGGTAGTATGTGGAGAAGAGTGTAGAGGGTATGACGGCAGGTAGTATGTGGAGAAGAGTGTAGAGGGTATGACGGCAGGTAGTATGTGGAGAAGAGTGTAGAAGGTATGACGGCAGGTAGTATGTGGAGAAGAGTGTAGAGGGTATGACGGCAGGTAGTATGTGGAGAAGAGTGTAGAGTGTATGACAGCAGGCAAATGAGGAAAAGATGATCCGCACTCCGGTGATTGCTCTTAAAAAATGTAGCATTTATTAACAAGCCACAGTGACCAAAGGTTGACGCGTTTCAGCCTATAAGGCCTTAGTCATAACCACCAGAGGTTATGACGGCAGGCAGTATCTGCTGGAGAGGAATTTTAAAGGTATGACAGAGGGTCCAATGTGCTTAAGAGTAGTGTTGAGAGTATGATAGTAGATAGTATGTGCTGAAGAGTCTACAGGCTATGATGGCTGGTAGTAGGTGCTGGAGAAGAATGTAGGTGGTGTGGCAGCAGGCAGTATGTGCTGGAGAGGAGTGTAGAGGGTATGATGGCAAGCGGTAAGTTATCATTACATTACTACATACTGATCAAATCAGGATTTAGTACATTCCTGTTGCTTAGCACTACAGTCCAGAAAAGTACAGCCATGGCTAAAGTGCGTACCCTTTACAAAGGGCAGAGTTTACCAAGTACCCCCAGGCGTGGGTCACAATATGCTAAAAACACTTGACAAGTACATTTATAAGCTGCATCCCTTGATGGAGTAAAAACAGATGGTTTTATATAATACATACCATAGTTTCTGATTTGCGTAACATACTGTGTGATTTATTATGAACAATATTACTGCTACTTTTTACTTACTATTTCCTGAACCCATCATATACAATTTTATACTGTAGCATGCAATCCCTCATTGGATAAGGTAATATTTTATGATAACTATGTAACAAAAACATCTCAATGACCATAGCAATTTAGGAAAAGATTAATATTAAAAGTGGTTGCTAAAAAGTTGTGGTTGAATGAATAGAGGTGTAATTGGAGAAGAGTAAAGACTGGATTTTTTTTCCTAAGCTTATTACCAGTGTTAGGTCGTACACTGCAGCAGAAAGTGGTTACTGAGAGGTTATGTGTAATTCTTCACCCGATCTATCCATTTGCACTAGACTAATCGATTGGCATCCCAATCTCCAGGTATTGCAGTTTCCTCACACACTCCAAATACATGCTGGTAGGTTAAATTGTTCCCATCCAAACCAGCCCTAGTATGTGTGTGCATGTATGCATACAGTGGCAAAAATAATTATTTGATCCCCTGCAGATTTTGTAAGCTTGCCCATTTACAAAGAAATAAAGAGTCTATGTTTTTTTTTATCATGGGTGTATTTTAAATGATAGAGACAGGATATCAACCAAAAATTCATTAAAAAAAAAAAACACGTGAGTAAAATAAGTGTTTGATCCCTCTACCAACCAACAATAATTTTGGCTCCCACAGACTGGCTACAGTATGTGCTCATGTGGTACATAGAGTAGTCCTGTCAATCTGGAGCTTCATGCAACATTTTGCCTCATGGGGTAGGGAGGACTACCAGAAAAGTGAGGGATCAGCCCAGAACTACATGGGAGGAGCTTGTGAATGATCCCAAGGCAGTTGGAACCACACATGCCAAACAAACCCAAACAAAATATTGGTAACACAATACGTTGAAATCCCACCTGTCCCCCCTCAAGAAGGCACATATAGAGGCCTGTATTTGCCAATAAACACCTAAATGATTCAGAGAAAGATTGGGAAAAAGTGGTGTGGTCAGATGTGACCAACATTTAGCTCTTTGGCATTAACTCGACTCGCCGTATTTGGAGGAAGAAAAATGATGACTATAACTCTAAGGCCGTGTACACACGCGGGGACTGTTCGCTCAACTTTGTCCGTCAAACAGTTTCAGCGAACAGTCCGCTCAAAATTAGCATGGACGGACTTGCCCACACACGACGAACGAACGGTTTGCTGAAACCGTGCGCGATGACGCGAACGGCACGTACGACGGGACGGAAAATACGACGTCCTATACACTGCATTACAACTTTCGGCGTGTAAATCCTTTCTGAGCATGCGCGGAACTTAGTTTGACGAACAAGCCTACACACGAGGGGACTGTTCGCTGAAACCAAGTTTCAGCGGACAGTTTTTCGGAATTTCCGAAAAACTTTGTTCAGCAGACTGTTCGCTGAAACTGTCCGCTGAAAGCCCACACACGGGCGGACTGTCCGCCGAAACACTGTTCAGCGGACAAAGTTGGGCGAACAGTCCCCGCGTGTGTACGCGGCCTAAGAACACCATCCCTACAGTCAAGCACGGAGGTGGAAACATTATGCTTTGGGGCAGTTTCTCTGCTAAATGTATTGGCGACTTTGCCACATTGAGGGGCCAATGGATGGGGCCATGTATTGTAAAATCTTGAATGAGACCTTTCTTCCCTCATCCAGAACACTAAAGATGGGTCCAGGATGGGTCTTTTAGCAGCACAATGACCCAAAACATACCGCCAAGGCAACAAAAGAGTGGCTCAAGAAGAAGCACATTAAGATCATGGAGTGGCATAGCCAGTCTGCAGGCCTTAAAGTGATTGTAAAGTCTAGTTTTCCCTATAAAAATAACAAAAATGTTATACTTACCTGCTCTGTTGCAGTGGATTTGCACAGAGCAGCCCAGATCCTTCTGTTCTCAGGTCCCTCTTCTGTGCTCCTGGACCCTCCCTCCAGTTCAGTGCCCCCAGAGCAAGCAGCTTGCTCTGGGTGCACCGGAGCAGAGTCACAGTTCCCTATGTGCATTCAGACACAAAGCCCCGACCTGGCCCTGCCCCTCTCTCCCCTGGTTGGCTAGGTGACTGATTGACAGCCAATGGCGCCACTGCTGTGTCTCAGCCAATCATGAAGGCGAATCTGGATGGCTGAGGCACTCGTGGACATCGCCAGACAGACAGGGACCTCAGGTAAATGTTAGGGGGGCTGCTGCACACAGAAGGCTCTTTATCTTGGTGCATAGAATGCATTAAGATAAAAAAAACATTCTGCCTTTATAACCCCTTTAAGTCTAGAGAAAATTTATGGAGGGAGCTGAAACTTCAAGTTGGCAAACAACAGCCAAGAAACCTTAAGGATGTAGAGAAGATCTGTAAAGAAAAGTGGACCAAAATCCCTCCTGAGATGTGGGCAAACCTGGTCACCAACTACAAGAAACATCATACCTCTGTGCTTGCCAACAAGGGTTTCTCCACCAAGCACCAAGTCATGTTTTGCTTGGAAATCAAATACTTATTTTACTCACTGAACTGCAACTCAATTTGTATCATGTGTTTTTTTTCTGGATTTTTAGTTGATATTCTGTCTCTATCATTTAAAATACACCTATGTTAATTATAGATCCTTCCTTTTAGGTGGGCAAATTAACATCTGCAGGGTATAAAATAATTATTTCCCCTACTGTATGAGATAGGGACCTTAGATTGATAATTCCTTGAAAAGCAGGGGACTGATGTAAATGTACAACATATGTAAAGTGCTGTGTAAATTGTCGGTGCCATATAAATATCTGTAATAAATAAATATCTTATATGTATCCAGAGTACTCTATGAAAAAGAAATGTTCTAAAACAAGAAATGTAGGCATAGGAAGGAAAGGAAATGGAAGCAAAAGAAAGTCACGCTGTCACTGCCAAGCTAAAGAAGAAATATGTACCGTATTTATCGGCGTATAACACTAAAATCGGGGGTGCGTGTTATACGCCGATCCCCCGCCCTTCCTAACCTTTTCTGCCGCTCTCGGCGGCTTTAAGTTATTTTCGGCCGTTCTCGCCGAGAAGGGCCGAAAATAGGCGAGAAGGGCCGAAAATAGCCGAGAACGAGCGCCGCCGAGATACACAGGACATCCGCTCTGTATCTCAGCGGCGCAATTTTTAAAATGGCAAGGAGAAAAGCCTACAAGGCTTCAATGGAAGGCTGCAGTGGAAGACTGCAGTGGAAGACTGCAGTGGAAGACTGCAATGGAAGACTGCAATACAATGCAAGGCTGCAAATGACTGACAAGGCTGCAATTCAAGGCTGCAAATGACACTGACAAGGTTGCATTGATGGGCATTTAAATGTAAGTTTTTTTCCTTAAACTTCCCTCCTAAAAGTTTTTTTCTTTTAAATTCCCTCTTAAACTTGGGGTGCGTGTTATACACCGATAAATACGGTATATGCCCTGTAAATACGGTATATGCCCTGTATGAAAACATGTTCAGGTCCACACTTTTCATTTTATATTATGGATCACACTAGCAGCTATGACCCTTGCTTTCTTTTTTTTTTTTTTTTTGTGTTTCAATAAAGAGAACCAAACTCCATGTGAACCATCAGACCTAAGTCTATAGAGAATTTCTTATGCATCATCCAGAACCATTCGCAGAGACCCCAAGGTCAAAGACGCTAAATCAAAGTCACACAACTTTTTTTCATACAAGGTCAAAACACAATTGTCAGGAAGTCGGAAGTCCCGAGCAGTCAATTCCAGGTATAACAACTGTAATTGTATATTATCTTTGGAATATTTTTAGATGCATATACATACATACATACATATATATATTTATATAAGAAGGACATGGCAGTCTGTGCTCCTTGGAAATGAAATATTCACATAACATAAAAAGTAGTAACAATACATAACTGTGACATCTTAAAATTTAAAGCTTCCGCTAAAGGGAAAGCGTCACGCTGTGGAAGGACTTCAGAAATATGGATAAAAATGAAATGATGATTCATGATTTGACCTCCTGCAGATTGCTCGCTTCTTTCTAGGACAATAAGTTAAAAGGAAGGGAGAATATCTGACATTTCACAGAACTGAAATCATACTGTACAGAGCCCAGCGGCTGCATGCAGCTTATGGGAAGCATAATTTCCAGTGGGAAATTATTATGGACAGAGCTGGAAGAAGTAAAAAGATTTCAGTATGTTTTATGCTCAGCTCATTATTTCAGTACTGCTATATCATGCAATGCCACAAATACAATTTTACTAATTCTGCCTATATATCAATAAGTAACTGCTAATATCTAGTGAATTTGGGCTTTCATTAAAGTAAACTCCAAGAAAACTTAATTAATGCAGAAGTCCAGGCTAACAGCTAAATTCACAGTTTAAAGGAGAACCCTGGGCACTTGATCAATTATAAAAAACGATGCAGCTTATAAGGCTTGTTTCAAGGATATTCATGAGAAAGATTTGAAGTGGTTGTAAAAGGCAGAGTTTTTTTTTTATCTTAATGCATTCTATGCATTAAAATAAAAAGCCTTCTGTGTGCTCCCCCTTAGCCCCCCTAATACTTACCATCCAGCGATGAGCACGAGAGCCTCGGCTGTCCGGGATTCTCCCTTCTGAGTGGCTGGGACAGCAGCAAAGCGCCATTGGCCAATGAGGAGCTTAGGGCTGGGCCAGGCCGTGGCTCTGTGTCTGACTGGCTTGGCTCGGGTGCCCCCATAGCTAGCTGTTTGCTGTGGGGGCGCTCAACAGGAGGGAGGGGCCAGAAGCGCCCAAGAGGAACCTGAGAAGAGAAGGATCTAGGCTGGTCTGTGCAAAACCACTGCACAGAGCAGGTAAGTAGAACATGTTTATTATTTTTAACAAAAACAAAACATGACTTTAGTATCATTTCAACAAAGTATTAAGGGTTCTTGTCACTCCAGCCCCATATTGTGGGTGGGCACACCATGTACCCCGCAGGACAAGTAGTGACCACTAGTCTTACGATGTACGTGATGACATGAACGAGAGGGTTGGCAACATGACCATTTGGAGAACAGCAAGAAGAGAGGCAACTACAAAAACAAGGAAACAGGAAGATGCAAGCACCTAGTGCATTGCCGCAAATAATGTATTTGAGCAAATAAAATGGATAAAAATAGTTTTTAAATAAAACTTTTTTTTTTTTTTGCAATAATGCACTAGGTGTTTGCGCCTTTCTTTAAAGTGGTTGTAAACCCCTACAACACACTTTTTGCTACAGGTATATTTTTCAGTTTATTCTGAGACTTATTCTGAGCGCTGTACTTACTGTTCACATGTTTTCATCCTTTGCAATTGATCTATTGCTGTGCTAGCTGCTTTTTTACATTGATTGCAGACAGGGCGGTATATTTTCTTTATATCTTTTCACATAGTATGCTATGCATACTAGATCATTATGCCTTTGTCTTGCAGGTTTTTTTTGTCCTAGGGTTTACAACCACTTTAAAAACCTTTACAAGTTATCAGTTTAGAGTGATTTGTGAAATGGGGTCCTGGAATTATTGCTCTCACTCTGACGTTTTGGGGCAATACCTCACATGTGTGGTGCAATCACCGTTTACATATGTGTGCCAGGCCGACATGTGCATTTGCCAGTATGTGCGCGCCTACATTTTTTAAAAATCCTTTTTATTTAAAAAAAATGTTTTCACACTGTAAAAAAAAAAAAATAATAATAATAATAATAGTTTCTTCATTTAACCTAACAAGGGGACAGGCAATTCTTCTTGTAATAAGCTTTGAGCAGGTAACAGGTACTCTTTATGGAGACATCTGGGGTCTCTTAGACCCCTGATGTTTTCCTTGCCATTCAAAGCAACTAACCAAGCACAGATTGTGCTCAATAAGCTGCTTCCCTCACTGGAACAGCTACAGAATGACAGCTTTGAAATCATTCAGAAGCATCATTAGCAGCACAGCAAAAGTGATTAGGCCGCTATAAAGTCAATTGCTGGCAGAAAAAAAAAAATTGTAAAAAAAAGGATCATAGCTGTCTGTTATAACCATTATATGTACAGTATGTTGGTCAGTAAGTAGTTGATGTAGACCAGTGATGGCGAACCTTGGCACCCCAGATGTTTTGGAACTAAATTTCCCACGATGCTCAACTGCATAAGCATCATGGGAAATGTAGTTCCAAAACATCTGGGGTGCCAAGGTTCGCCATCACTGATCTAGATTATTTCACACATCACTATTAGAGAAAGCAACATGAATGCTCTGATTTGTGTTCACAGCAAACCTGCCTAAAGTGTCTCTGTCACAAATAAAATCACAGAGCCTGTCATTTCTGAAACCTCCTTAGAAAACCGTCAGGATTACTTCCTGCCAGGGACCTAACATTCTCAGACGCTTGTCTGTATTAAAGCCAAACAGTCAGGCAGCTAGAATTTTCACAAAATGGCCCAATAATGGCCAATCCATGCCCATAATTAACCTCCAAGGGGCGGAGAGAAACGTGTTGGGGGCGTGTCCTGCTGAGGCTGCCATTCATCTCACTTCATGCACATGGGTCTGCTTCATGATGTGCAGCTTATGGATCTTTCCCTTTGACAATGCCCCCCTCCATACTTTTCTCATCAAAGAGTCACCGGGTGCATGAATTACATCGGCCATGTTTTTTTTTTTGTTTTTTTTTAAGCACTTGATTAGATGCAGAGGCTCCAAGACCCCAGATTTTCTGCAGGTTTTTGTCTTCAGATTTACCAAAACCATATAATATGTGGTCAAACCTTAAGAGTTTAAATTTTTTATGCAATCATAAATTTTGTAAATCTGAAAAAAATCTAATAGTGTGTATGGGGTCCGGACAGGGGCGAACTGACCATTGGGCCACTCGTTCACTGCCCGAGGGCCCCGTGCCACTAGGGGGCCCATCAGGGTTGCCAGCCTCAGTAAAACCAGGGAAAGTATGTAAAAATCTGTGTTTTTTTTTTACATCCGTCTCTGAAATGTCCCTTACCAACATCCTTTTGGTCTAAAAATCCAGAGATTATAGCTGCCCCAACTCTCCAGTACCTTATCAGCCAATAGAAACATGTCTGTGTATACTCTGTTTGTGTATACTGTGTGTGTGTTTGTGTATACTGTATGGCCCCATAATGTCTGATTGCCTGGGGGCCCCATGAATTGTCAGTCCACCCCTGGGTCCGGCCCATCAGAAGCGGGTGTGAGACCTGTTTTCCGATTGGCTGCCCAGGAGGAGGCAGGGAACAGAAGCTGCCACCGTGATGACCCGTGGAGAGCCGGGGGAACAGGAGGCAGCTGCTGCTGTCGAGCAGGGAAAGCCACCGTTGCCACTGCTTGCAACTGTCAGCCTTGCAATGCCTCATGGGACTTGTAGTTTCACAACAGCTGGAGGGCTGCCAGTTTCAAACCCCTGCTAATCTTTTCAGGGGGAACAGCAGGATGGTGAAAAAAAGCAACTTCGCCTGTGAGAGGTCTGCGGAGGACTTGGACTACACACACGTCATGATCCTCGCTCTACCTAGGCAATATAAACACTGCTACTTCTGATCTCTTTCTGAAAATGCTAGTTGCCTGGCTGTCTTTCCGGTTGAATATGTTTTGAGCCACTAGCCTGGAACAATTATGAAGATCAAGTCCTTATGAATATATTTGCTCCATATCTGTGACTCCAAGTATTGAAACCAGAGGGTCAACCATGACAGCCAGGCAAGTAGCATCTGCAAAATCAGATAATGATCATCTAATGTCTAGGGACACCTTTCTGTGTATTCATTCTTGCCAATGAAAGGAGAACTTCTGATCTTAGGCAGGTCTATACTGAAGCTCTATAGTGCAATGACTGATATATGTGGAAAGTTTGGACACCCTTTATGAAGGTATTTCATTCATGTACTACCTGCGGTTAGACTTGAGATCCAAAATGAAAGTGAACTAATGTGATCTGTTTATCTGACACGCCAAAGGTTACTGACGCACGTCCTTCTAAAATTAGTCCCGTAGTCCTGCTGGTGTCACTCTTCACCCAGATCAGGTTACCTGAACGTCTTGGATTTCTTACTAGCCTGAAAACAGCTACACACTACATGGTGTATAGCTCAGACATTCAACATACAGCAGTCAAAAACAATTCCTTGAACTAAGGCTCAATTTTTTTTTATCAGGACAGCAAAATGGACACAACAGACATATTATAATCTATGATCAATGGAAAAAAAAAAAAAAAAAAAAAAAAAGAAGCGGGCCTAAGTTTGAATCCCAGGATATGATCTGCATTGAGTTTGCATGTTCTCATGTCAGAATTTTTTATTTTTTTTGTATTGGGGGGAGTGACTTTCCAGCATGAGCGTTCAACAGAAGCCGGTGGGTGGTTAGACCAGCTTCTGTAGGACAGACAGTAGTACACACAGAGCGGGTGACACACAAACACATCACATCCAAGTACCTTTTTTCTAATTGGTATATAGCTGTCACCTGACCCAGATCTTTCTCAGCCTGTCTGCAGGTAAACATAAGCAGGAGGAGCTTCTAGTCCTCTACTGCTGATCACATATTTAAAAAAAATAAAATAAAATAAATAAAACAGCCTTGGGATACAGAGTAAAAATAAATAAAATAAACTATTTTAAATTGTCATACAAATATTTATTTGAAATCAAATCTTTATTATTTTGTGGAAAAAACATGGTGTGGGCAGATTTCTGCAGGTCACACTCCTATCGCCAGGGAGGTGAAGCCACCATTAATCTACATGTATTATCCGACCCCCATTGTATTTAGCTGGTTAGTGAGCATAGAGGAAGAGGGAGGGAGTGGCCTATCATTTTACCACTGTGTATACTCCCACATTTGTGACTCTTTAGTCACATTGGCTAATCAGATGCGATGGGAAGAAAATACTCAGTGTAGAAACTCACTGAAAACTGAGCATGTGCAGAGTTGCTACCACAGCTACAAAATCCCTAGCTGAATTTGGGACATGGAGCAGAAGGTGGAGATAAAGAGGAGCAGGATAAACCAGTTTTTTTGCAGAACACAGAAAACTAATCTCATAGTGACTAAGTGGGTAAAAACAGTATGTAATACACCATTTATTGGTCCTTTTTCTTTTTTATGATGCAGGTTTAGGGACACTATACAAAACAGGGTCAGTCAGACTGAAAAATTAACTTTATCACTAAGAACATGAAACACAATGAAAACTGAAAGCCAAAAGACAACATGAATGTGGCTGCCGGGAAGCTGCCATAGTGTAGACCTAGGGCAGTGATGGTGAACCTTGGCACCTGATGTTTTTGAACTACATTTCCCATGATGCTCAACTACACTGCAGAGTGCATGAGTATCATGGGAGATGTAGTTCCAAAACATCTGGGGTGCCAAGGTTCGCCATCACTGACCTAGGGTAAAGGACAGTGATGTAGTGGTTAGCACTTCTGCTTGGCAACACTGGGGTCATCGGTTCAAATCCCAACCATGATGCTACCTGCCTGGAGTTTTCCTGTTCTTCCAGAGCTTGCATAAGTTTCCTTCCACACTCCAAAGATATGCTGGTAGGTTAATTGGCTCCCGTCTGTATGTATAATTGTGAGTTAAGCTGACCCTACATGGTTCAACGGGGACTTTTGATCCATGTATGGGGACAGTTTTTCAGGTTAATGCCATTTGATCAGCAATGCAGACTAAAGCCATCGGAGTCGATTAGTGTATTCAGACATTGGGGAAGTCTCTATCAGAACATGGGGGAATAAGATCAGTTTTTTATTTGTTCAACCCGCCGGTTGAACAAAAAAAATAGAATTGTCTATGGGCTGCTTTAGGGACCTTGGACTGTAAGCTCCTTGAAGCAGCGACTGATGTGAATGTATCATTTATATGAAAAGCGTTACGTAAATTGGCGGTACTAAATAAGCGCCAATAATAATAAAAGAAAAAACGAATGAATGAAACAAATTCTGCCACTGTTGATCATTCTATCTTCAACATGCTTGTTGTCTTGATGTCATGCTCTAAATAAAACACAGTGTAAGCCCCGGTTCACACCAGTGTGGATTTGAAGTTGTGCTACTTCAAAGCCAAAGATCAGTGCGATTTCATGTGCAGCTTGCTGACATCTATCAGATGTCCATGCACGTCACACTGAAATTGCACAGAAATAGTGCAGGAACCTTTTTCAAAATCGCTGCAACTCAATAGGTCCATTGCCGCAAATGGGGTGCGACTTGTCATGCGGCTTTGAACTGTCAAGTCCCATGACAAGTCACACTGGTGTGAACCAGGGCCTAAAGGAGGTTCCTGCATTCACCAGAGTGAATGGCAACAGTGTAAATAAATAGTAACAGCAATTCCCGCACAGTATAAAGTGTTTCCAATTCAGTGAACAGGAATGAATTTTTGTTCTTGTTCATGCAGGAACCACAGTTGCTATTTACACTGTTGTCATTCACTCTGGCAAACGCTGGAAACCTCCCTAAGGCTGGGCTCACACCATCGGTGAAGCGGCTCGCAGCAGGGGTCCGGTGCGTCCCTGTTCACCGATTCCGGCCCAAATTAGGTAATTTTTTGCCTGAATTTGGACCTGTAATAGATCCAAAGAAGCACAGGACTCTTCTGCAGTGTGCTCGACGGCCGCCCTTGAGGTGTGAGAACCGGCTGCACTGAGAGCCGGTCACACTCTCCTGTCATGCGAATTGGATGTGAGGAAATCCACATCCAATTTGCATAAGTGTGAACCCAGCCTTAGGCCCCTTTCACACTGGGGCGGTGCGGCCGTCGGCGGTAAACGCCGCTATTTTTAGCGGCACTTTACCGTCGTTTTAGCGGCGTTCTGCGGGCGCTAGCGGGGTTGTTTTAACCCCCGCTAGCGGTCGAAAAAGGGTTAAAACTGCCCGCAAAGTGCCGCTGCAGCAATGCTTTGCCAGCGGTATTGCCGCGCTGTCCCATTGATTTCAATGGGTAGGAGCGGTGAATACACCGCTCCTTCGCCGCTCCAAAGATGCGGCTAGCAGGACTTTTTTCACCGTCCTGCCAGCGCACCGCTTCAGTGTGAAAGCCCTCCGGCTTTCACACTGGAGTGAAAGAGGCTGTTTTTTTCAGGCGCTACACAGGCGCTATTTTTAGCGCTGTAACGCCTGAAAACCGTCCCAGTGTGAAAGGGGCCTAACACTGTTTTATTCACTACGTTATCTGATATTTGGGGGTTGTAGCAGCTTCCGTGTAACCATTTGAAATATTAAACGCAAGATCAACCATCTTTAAGCTGCACTACTATCTTTAATGTCTATGGATAGCATGCTCACACTCTTGTTTCAAAAGCTTAGCTTATGTACCTAGAACAGGTAATCAGATAAAGAGTTCAGACTCGGTTTTGGATTAGGGGATTAGCAACTCAATGTCTCGATGCCACTGGATAAGAGCCAGGCGACTAGCACTTTCAGAAAAAGTCAAATTCAGATTCCCCATTTCTTTCAAAACAGGTTTACTATAAAAGTGAATTCGTGTTTTGTCCATTATTCAACAGGTTTTCTGTAACCACTTGCCGACCGCGCCACAGCCGACAGCGATGTCGCGTTTTCCTGGGTGGACATCCACGGGGCGCGCTCCCGCAAACATCCGTGAATGCCGGGTCTGGAAGACCCGGCGCATCATGGATAGCGGTAAACAGCCATGTGATACCATGTGATCAATCCATCATGTAAACAAACCAGCGTGATGTCATGACGCCGGTTCCTCCCTCCCCTCTCTGTACCGATCGGTACAATGAGAGGGGAGAGGCGGAGAGATAGCAGAAGCGCTGTGGGCACTACACATCCAGCTCACAGCTCACAGCTGCTCTGTGCCAATACTCTCCCCATACTTTACAATACTCTGCCAACAAATTTTAACAGAAACAAAGATTTTTTTATTATTATTTTTTTTACAGAATTTTCAGTCTTTTTTGATTTATAGCGCAAAAAATAAAAAAAGCCAGCGGTGATTAGAGCTGCAACTAACGATTCGTTTGTCTGTCGACTAATCTATCGATTATTTTTTCGATAAGACCCCTTTCATACTGGGGCGGTGCAGGCGTCGGCGGTAAAGCGCCGCTATTTTTAGCGGCGCTTTACTGTCATTTTAGCAGCGGTATTCGGCCGATAGCGGGCGGTTTTGCCCCCCGCTAGCGGCTGAAAAAGGGTTAAAACTACTCGCAAAGCGCGGCTGCAGCGCCGCTTTGCCGGCGGTATAGCCACGCTGCCCCATTGATTTCAATGGGTAGGAGCGGTGAATACACCGCTCCAAAGATACAACTAGCAGGACTTTTTTTACCGTTCTGCCAGCGCACCGCTCCAGTGTGAAAGCCCTCCGGCTTTCACACTGGAGTGAAAGGGGCCACTTTTTTCAGGCGCTATTTTTAGCGCTGTAGCGCCTGAAAAACGCCTCAGTGTGAAAGAGGCCTTAGTCATCGACTAGAACGATTCTTTTTATTTATTTTTTTACTTAATCTAGTGTGTTCTTTTTGTGATTAGATAATTAATCCTTTGGATAACTTTACAAAAAATTATAAGTACAACTTCTAATATAATATTTCAACTTTTATTAAATTTTTTCCAAAAAATAATAAATATGACCAAAAGAAAGCTCTATTTGTGTGAAAAAAGGACAAACATTTCATATAGCTGAAAGCTGAAAATTGCTCTGGTTAGGAAGGGGGTTTAAGTGCCCAGTGGTCAAGTGGTTAATGGACACCCAACCTACCCACCCCGCCACTGTGTCTATTTGCCTTGCGCTTGCTTTTTCTCCACTCCATTCAGCTGCCTGATGTGAAGAGGAATACATGGTAATAAAGACTTTCTAAACCTTTTTTTTTTTTTTTTTTTTTAATACCCTTAACCGCTTCAGCTCCGGAAGATTTAACCCCCTTCATGACAGTATGGCACTGCCTTATTTTAACTGACAATTGGGCAGTCATGCCACACTCTACCCAAATAAAATGTTTGCCTTTTTATTTCCCCCACAAATAGAATTTTCTTTTGGTGCTATTTGATCACCTCTACGGTTTTTATTTTTTGCGCTATAGACAAAAAAAACGACAGACACTTTTGAAAAAAAAAATATATATAGATTTTTTACTTTCTGCTATAAAACATATCCAATAACAAAATGTAAAAAATAAAAAATAAATAAAATCACATTTCTTCATAAATCTAGGCCAGTATGTATTCTGCTACATATTTTTGGTAAAAAAAAACTCCCAATAAGCGTATATGGATTGGTTTGTGCAAAAGTTCTAGTGTATACAAACAATTGGATATTTTTTTTTTTTTTTTTACTAGTAATGACATCGATCAGCGACTAGCGGGACTGCGATATTGCGGCAAACAAATTGGACACCTGACACTTTTTGGGGACCAGTGACAATAAAACAGTGATCGATGCTAAAAAAAAAAAAAAATGCACTGTCACTGCACTAAAGGGTTAACTGTGTTCCTAGGGAGTGCTTACTAACTGTGGGGGGGGGGGGGGGGGTGTTATACTGGGGGAAGGTAAAGATCTGTGTTCCTGCTTAGCAGAAACACAGGATCCGTACATTCCTGTCTGACAGAACAGTGGTCTGTTTTGTTTACATCGTGTCCCCGAATGATCGGCGGGTCCCGGTGGACATCGCGTCTGCCGGACCCACTGATTGGCATCTGCTGTGTCCAATCACAGCAGGAGTGGGTCGCTGTGCACGCCTCTGGACCCAGAACTGTCAGATAACGTACTAGGTACGTGATCTGGCACAGAGAGGCCGCCCTGCCGCAGTATATGTGCATGGGGCAGTCCGTAAGCAGGTAAAGTACCTTTCAGGTCTTAGGGAAATGCTCCGTTGACCTGGTGATTAATGTAGTACTCCCTAACACTGGTGGTCAGTAAAATACCCTCTTACAATAGTGGTCAGTGAAATGCTCTCTTGAATGGCAGTCAGCATAGTGTCCCCTTACACTGGTGGTCAATATAGTACCCCCCTTACACTGGTGGTCAGCATAGTGTCCCCTTACACTGGTGGTCAATATAGTACCCCCCTTACACTGGTGGTCAGCATAGTGTCCCCTTACACTGGTGGTCAGTGAAATACTCCTTACATTGGTAGTCATAGAAGAAGGGCCCCCTTAGAGTGATGATCACTGGATAAAGCACACCTCTACACCAGTAGTTAGCGGGAGAAGGCACCTCTTACTAATAGTCAGTGGGAAGAATGCTCCTTAGATATTTAGCGGAAAGTATGGCACTTACGTTGGTGGTAAGTGGGAAGAATGTCCCACTTACAGATAGTTAAAAAGATAATTGATGTCAGTGGTTACTTTTCTGGGAGCCAGAAATTGCTCATCTCTCAAGAAACCCCTAGCAATCTTTTGAGGAAACCTATTTGAGAAAGGCATTATAATCTCTGACCAGATCAACTTTAAGCTTACACTGGGTTTGTTTCTTTGTTCACTGCTCTGGCAGGTAAATAGGGTGGTGGGGGAAAGTAGAAAAATCCATAGAAGCAGTGTGGAAAGGAGGAAGAAATTACGTGAGCCTATTGCCTTGCCCTGTGTGACAAACATAAGTTCACTTTCTTGGCTTTTTCAAATACCGTTTGAAATGAATGAAACCCAAAACTTAGCTGTCGAAATGCATTAGTCTATGGGGAGGGCAGATCTTTCTACTAAACTCTGGCCATATTCAAAGCGAATAGGTAAGCTATTGTCAAAAAAGGGCATGGTGAGCTGGGCACTGCCATAGGAGACATTTAACAAAGCAAAAAGTTTTTCTGTAGAGCTGGAAAGGGACCTATGGCAGCTGGGGTCATGTGGCACCTTTAGGGCTAGTTTAGACTTCAAAACATGGCTTCGGACAGGCTTTGTTAAAGCTCTCTGAATGCCAGTCAAAGCCCCTTAACTAAATAAAATGGTTAACTTACAGTCACAGTCCTGTTAACACCTTGCTTTTGCTTGGTGCTTAGATAAGGCTTCGGTGAGGCTTCGGTGGAGCTTCAATGGTGCTTCAAAGAGCCTTTGGTGAGGCTTTGAGCGAGCTTTGCCAAAAAATTCTATGGAGGCTTTGAAGACGCTTTGAAGCACCACTAAAGCTACATGGGGTATAATTTTTGAAGCAAAGCCAAAGCAAAGCAAAAGCAAGGTGTAAACAGGACTGTAAGCAACCATTTTATTTAGTGACAGGGGCTTTGACTGGTGTTCAGAGAGCTGTCACAAAGCCTGTCTGAAGACTTGTTTTGAAGCAAGTGTAAAATAGCTGTTAATGTGTGTTGAAGCCGAAGCAAGTGTAAATGAGCCCTTACAGTGCTGGAGAACTGAAATAGGACAGATGAGGTGGCAAGAGCTGGCAATGGTGGTGAGGGTGTGGGTGCAGCCCATCACACCACAAGCCACAGTAATTTAGTGCAATATAGCACAGTATAGCAATTAATTCTCTCTATACAGGCTGTCAGCTCTTCCTAAACTACTCCAAAAAAGCATTGACAAACAGCTGCTGGAACTATTAATCAATATTATCGATAATGAAAATCTCTGAAAACGATGATTATTATCGATTAGTTGATCCGCACCTTCCTCCCTGCCGGTCCGTTAGAATCCAACGCGGCAGCGCCACCATATGTGACCAGGCATTCCCTCGCTGACGTCAGCCCCCCACTGATATTCTCACCCCCGCCCGCTGCTGCCTTGAGGGGGACAGAGAGGCAAGAAGCAGCCATAAGAGCAGAGCTGCACACTGTCAATACAACTCAGTACAGTAGTACATTCAATTCTAAGACAAGTGCCCATGATCCAAACGTATTTATGGGTGCGGCAAGTGCCCCATCATTGGTTTTCCTGGGAGGGGGGGGGAAATAGTGCCCCATTGGTGTTCCTGGGGGTGGGGAGATAGTGCCCCATCGTTGGTGTTCCCAGGAGGAGTAGTGCCCCATCATTGGTGTTCCCGGGAGGAGTAGTGCCCCATCATTGGTGTTCCCGGGAGGAGTAGTGCCCCATCATTGGTGTTCCCGGGAGGAGTAGTGCCCCATCATTGGTGTTCCCGGGAGGAGTAGTGCCCCATCATTGGTGTTCCCGGGAGGAGTAGTGCCCCATCATTGGTGTTCCCGGGAGGAGTAGTGCCCCATCATTGGTGTTCCCGGGAGGAGTAGTGCCCCATCATTGGTGTTCCCGGGAGGAGTAGTGCCCCATCATTGGTGTTCCCGGGAGGAGTAGTGCCCCATCACTAGTGCTCCCAGGTGAAATAGTACCCCATCATTGGTGGAATAGTACCCGGTGGAATAGTACCCCATCATTGGTGTTCCCAGGAGGAGTAGTACCCCATCATTGGTGTTCCCAGGAGGAGTACCCCATCATCGGTGTTCCCAGGAGGAGTAGTACCCCATCATTGGTGTTCCAGGGTGGAATAGTATCCCATCACTGGTGCTCCCGGGTGGAATAGTACCCCATCACTAGTGCTCCCGGGTGGAATAGTACCCCATCACTAGTGCTCCCGGGTGGAATAGTACCCCATCACTAGTGCTCCCGGGTGGAATAGTACCCCATCACTAGTGCTCCCGGGTGGAATAGTACCCCATCACTAGTGCTCCCGGGTGGAATAGTACCCCATCACTAGTGCTCCCGGGTGGAATAGTACCCCATCACTAGTGCTCCCGGGTGGAATAGTACCCCATCACTAGTGCTCCCGGGTGGAATAGTACCCCATCACTAGTGCTCCCGGGTGGAATAGTACCCCATCACTAGTGCTCCCGGGTGGAATAGTACCCCATCACTAGTGCTCCCGGGTGGAATAGTACCCCATCATTGGTGCTCCGGGGTGGAATAGTACCCCATCATTGGTGCTCCCGGGTGGAATAGTACCCCATCATTGGTGCTCCCGGGTGGAATAGTACCCCTATCATTGGTGTTCCCAGGTGGAATAGAAACCCATCATTGGTATTCCCGGGTGGATAGTACCCCATCATTGGTGTTCCCGGGTGGAATAGTACCCCATTATTGGTGTTCCCGGGTGGAATAGTACCCCATCAGTGGTGTTCCCGGGTGGAATAGTACCCCATCAGTGGTGTTCCCGGGTGGAATAGTACCCCATCATTGGTGTTCCCAGGAGTAGTACCCCATCATTGGTGTTCCCGGGAGTAGTAATGCCCCATCATTGGTGTTCCAGGGTGGAATAGTACCCCATCACTGGTGCTCCAGGGTGGAATAGTACCCCATCACTAGTGCTCCCGGGTGGAATAGTACCCCATCACTAGTGCTCCCGGGTGGAATAGTACCCCATCACTAGTGCTCCCGGGTGGAATAGTACCCCATCACTAGTGCTCCCGGGTGGAATAGTACCCCATCACTAGTGCTCCCGGGTGGAATAGTACCCCATCACTAGTGCTCCCGGGTGGAATAGTACCCCATCACTGGTGCTCCCGGGTGGAATAGTACCCCATCACTGGTGCTCCCGGGTGGAATAGTACCCCATCATTGGTGCTCCCGGGTGGAATAGTACCCCATCATTGGTGCTCCCGGGTGGAATAGAAACTAGAGGTCGACCGATATGGGTTTTTCTCTGGCCGATGCCGATGCCGATATTTAGAAATCATGGCGGCCGATTGCCGATATATGATGCCGATTTTTTTTGGGCCGATATGTTAGGCCGATTTTATTTTATTTATTTATTTATTTTTAATCCCCCTTGATCTAACACACCTTTCCCACTGTGGCGTTTTAAGGCGCTTTTGGGCTAAAAATAGCGCCTGTAAAGTGCCTGCAAAATGGCTCCCCTGCAGTCTGTGTGAAAGACAGAGCAGCACGTTTGGAGTGGTGTATACCGCTCCTCCACCACTCCTGCCCATTGATATGAATGGGCACCACTGCCGAAGCGCATGCAATGCGATTTGGCAGCAGTGCTTCATGGGCGCATTTAACCTCTTCCTTGGCCGCTAGCTGGGTTATATGTGCCCCACTAGCAGCCAAATAGCACCGCTAAAATGATGGTAAAGAGCCGCTAAAACTTGCGTTTTACCATCAACGCCTGCCCGCTCCAGTGTGAAAGCAGTCTTCATAAGTGATACAGAAAATTTCTTACAGTTAAACATTTATTAAACAAAACAAACCTCCAATCAGTTTACTTGTATGTATGATTTAGATAAAAAAAAAATTATATATATATATATATATATATATATATATATATATATATATATATATATATATATATATATATATATATATATATATATATATATATATTTATTAAATAAAAACAGGTAGTCAAAACTTTTGGACAAAAAAAAAAATGGGCTAAGTTTACTGTTTTTATTTTATTTTTATTTTTTAAATGGTGTATTTTTTTTCCCCAAAAAATGCATTTGAAAGACCTCTGTGCAAATGCCGTGTGACATAAAATATTGCAACAACCGCTATTTTATTCCCTAGGATCTCTGCTAAAAAAATATATATCATTTTTGGGGGGTCTAAGTGATTTTCTGGCAGAAAATACAGGATTTTTACTTGTAAGCAACAAGTGTCAGAAAAGATTTAGTCTTTAAATGGTTAAACTGAGAACTTCTACACACTGAGATGACTTAATTCATTCAAGTGTAAACATTGTATCATTTAGTTCTTTTCTTGGCAGCCTGCCCAGAGAGGAGGAAAGGGTTGCTATGACGACTCAGTCAACTTAGACTGACTTCTATACAGAAATCATTTCAAAGTCCCGCTGTAGTTCTAAATCGGCTTTTTATCAGCACAAATCGGCCGATGCCGATTATTTAAAAAACGGCAAATATCGGCCGATATATCGGCCGGCCGATATATCGGTCGACCTCTAATAGAAACCCATCATTGGTGCTCCCGGGTGGAATAGAAACCCATCATTGGTGTTCCCAGGTGGAATATAAACCCATCATTGGTATTCCCGGGGGGAATAGTACCCCATCATTGGTATTCCCGGGGGGAATAGTACCCCATCAATGGTGTTCCCGGGGGGAATAGTACCCCGTCATTGGTGTTCCCGGGTGGAATAGTACCCCGTCATTGGTGTTCCCGGGTGGAATAGTACCCCGTCATTGGTGTTCCCGGGTGGAATAGTACCCCGTCATTGGTGTTCCCGGGTGGAATAGTACCCCGTCATTGGTGTTCCCGGGTGGAATAGTACCCCGTCATTGGTGTTCCCGGGTGGAATAGTACCCCGTCATTGGTGTTCCCCGGTGGAATAGTACCCCGTCATTGGTGTTCCCCGGTGGAATAGTACCCCGTCATTGGTGTTCCCCGGTGGAATAGTACCCCGTCATTGGTGTTCCATGGTGGAATAGTACCTCGTCATTGGTGTTCCAGGGTGGAATAGTACCTCATCATTGGTGTTCCCGGGAGGAATAGTATCCCATCATTGCTGTTCCCGGGAGGAATAGTGCCCCATCATTGCTGTTCCCGGGAGGAATAGTGCCCCATCATTGCTGTTCCCGGGAGGAATAGTGCCCCATCATTGCTGTTCCCGGGAGGAATAGTGCCCCATCATTGCTGTTCCCGGGAGGAATAGTGCCCCATCATTGGTATTCCCAGGTGGATAGTACCCCATCATTGGTATTCCCAGGTGGATAGTACCCCATCATTGGTATTCCCAGGTGGAATAGTACCCCATCATTGGTATTCCCAGGTGGAATAGTACCCCATCATTGGTATTCCCGGGTGGAATAGTACCCCATCATTGGTGCTCCCGGGTGGAATAGTACCCCATCATTGGTGCTCCCGGGTGGAATAGTACCCCATCATTGGTGCTCCCGGGTGGAATAGTACCCCATCATTGGTGCTCCCGGGTGGAATAGTACCCCATCATTGGTGCTCCCGGGTGGAATAGTACCCCATCATTGGTGCTCCCGGGTGGAATAGTACCCCATCATTGGTGTTCCCGGGTGGAATAGTACCCCATCATTGGTGTTCCCGGGTGGAATAGTACCCCATCATTGGTGTTCCCAGGTGGAATAGTACCCCATCATTGGTGTTCCCGGGGGGAATAGTACCCCATCATTGGTGTTCCCGGGGGGAATAGTACCCCATCATTGGTGTTCCCGGGGGGAATAGTACCCCATCATTGGTGTTCCCAGGTGGAATAGAAACCCATCATTGGTGTTCCAGGGTGGAATAGAAACCCATCATTGGTATTCCCAGGTGGATAGTACCCCATCATTGGTATTCCCAGGTGGATAGTACCCCATCATTGGTATTCCCAGGTGGATAGTACCCCATCATTGGTATTCCCAGGTGGATAGTACCCCATCATTGGTGTTCCGGGGGGGGGAATAGTACCCCATCATTGGTGTTCCCGGGGGGGGGAATAGTACCCCATCATTGGTGTTCCTGGGGGGGGGGGAATAGTACCCCATCATTGGTGTTCCGGGGGGGGGGGGGGAATAGTACCCCATCATTGGTGTTCCCGGGTGGAATAGTACCCCATCATTGGTGCTCCCGGGTGGAATAGTACCCCATCATTGGTGCTCCCGGGTGGAATAGTACCCCATCATTGGTGCTCCCGGGTGGAATAGTACCCCATCATTGGTGCTCCCGGGTGGAATAGTACCCCATCATTGGTGTTCCCGGGTGGAATAGTACCCCATCATTGGTGTTCCCGGGTGGAATAGTACCCCATCATTGGTGTTCCCGGGTGGAATAGTACCTCATCATTGGTGTTCCCGGGTGGAATAGTATCCCATCATTGGTGTTCCTGGGAGGAATAGTGCCCCATCATTGATGTTCCCGGGAGGAATAGTGCCCCATCATTGATGTTCCCGGGAGGAATAGTGCCCCATCATTGATGTTCCCGGGAGGAATAGTGCCCCATCATTGATGTTCCCGGGAGGAATAGTGCCCCATCATTGATGTTCCCGGGAGGAATAGTGCCCCATCATTGATGTTCCCGGGAGGAATAGTGCCCCGTCAGTTTTTCTGGAAGGGGGAATAGTGTTGCCCCATCATTGATGTTCCTGGGGGGTTTCTTGTACTATAAACCCCATCATGGCAGGATACCTGTATATGATCTGTGTATACTTGTGTAACACTTTGTTTTTTTTTTCATTATTTTAAATAAACAAAAAAAAATGCATATTACGTTTTTTTAAATGACACAATGTATGTTGCCCTTTAAGAGGCAGCTCGCGGGCGCCCGCCAGGAGCTCTATGACCACGATCGCGGGTCCCACAGACCCAATGTTCACGGGGATACCCACGTTCCTCTCACGGAGTGGAAGAACGGGGAGATGTTAATGTAAACAAGCATCTCCCCATTCTGCATGGTGACATGGTCACTGATCAGCTCTCCCTGTAATCGGGAGCGGTGATCAGTGACGCATCACACACAGCCCCTCCCCCTACAGTTATAATCACTCCCTAGGACACACTTAACCCCCTACAGCACCACTTAGTGGTTAACCCCTTCACTGCCAGTGACATTTTTACAGTAATCAATGCAATTTTTTTTAAGCATTGATCGCTGTATTAATGCCAACGGTCCCAAAAATGTGTCAAAATTGTCCGACGTGTCGCCATAATGTCGCAGTCACGATAAAAAAAAAAAAAAAAAAAATACAAAAATGTAAAAAATAGAAATCGCTGATCGCCGCCATTACTAGTAAAAAAAAAAAAAAAAAATTATCAATAAAAATGCCATAAAACTATCCCCTATTTTGTAGACGCTATAACGTTTGCGCAAACCAATCAATAAACGCTTATCATGATTTTTTTTAACCAAAAATATGTATAATACATATCGGCCTAAACTGAGGAAAAAAAGATTTTTTTTTTATATTTTTTGGGGGATATTTATTATAGCAAAAAGTAAAAAAAAATTTTTTTTAAATTGTTGCTATTTTCTTGTTTATAGCGCAAAAAAAAACAAAAAAAAAAAACCAAACAAACACAGAGGTGATCAAATACCACCAAAAGAAAGCTCTATTTGTGGGGAAAAAACATTTTTTTGGGAGCCACGTTGCACGACCGCACAATTGTCAGTTAAAGCGACGCAGTACTGAATCGCAAAAAATGCTCTAGTCGGGAAGGGGGTCAATTCTTCTGGGGCTGAAGTGGTTAATACTGAGGAGACTGACACATAAAGTCCCTATGTTGCCCACTTTAACACAGACCACAGTTGAAAGATCAGGCAGTGCATTACGGTCGCAAGAAAAAAATATTCAGTCTTGCAAACTTCCACATTAAATTAGCTGGAACCTCGAATTTGGAATCCACCATGAACCCATGGTAGCAGCGTCCTCTGTGACAGTGTGCGTAACATAAGCATGTTCTAGGACAGGGATATGCAATTAGCGGACCTTCAACCATTGCAAAACTACAAGGCCCATCATGCCTCTGCCTCTGGGTGTCATGCTTGTGGCTGTCAGAGTCTTGCTATGCCTCATGGGACTTGTAGTGCTGCAACAGCTGGAGGTCCGCTAATTGCATATCCCTGTTGTAGGACAATGCGTGCTAGCAGACAATGAACATATAACAGTTATATGCTCTGTCAATGGATATAGAATTCTCTGCACTCTCCAGTAAACAAGCCGTTGTCATTTCACGTACATATGCTTGTGTCCCCTTTCTATCAGTTTATTATCTTGTTGAGCAAATAAAGAAATTTACAGTTGGATTTACCTTCCAAAATCTTCTGGAGACTATTCCTCATCACATGGATGTTCTCAATGCCAATAAATTGAAACTTTATGTCGGAGTAGTTATCCTCATTCTCATAGCCCTTCCCAGCTGCTCGATTTGCCATGGCATTCAGCTATAAAAGAGAGATCAAGGGGTTATTCTAGAACTAGAAACAAAAAAATCAAGAACAAATAAAAGAAAAAGCATTTGTGATATTCATTCAATGTGACTAATAAACATAGCAAACCAGTGACCCTCCACTTTCATTGATTTAGAGAGCTTTTGCTCAATTTAGACTGCCCTGTTGCTTGACCACAACAGAATTTTGGCAAATAGCTTCTGACCACATGAACACATTCATACGTGTGCACCAGCTGATCGACTTACAATGATCACTTACATTTATGAAAGATTGCCCATATTTTAGGCTGGTCTGATCACAAGATGTGAAAAAAAAAATTGTATGTTATTTTAATGGATGATGAATGGCTTTTCTGTGATCGCTTGTAACTAGATCAATAACCAAGCACTATGTGTATGGCCACTATACGATTCTCTGTAGACTGGACAAATCTTCATGTGTTGCATAAATTGAAGAAAATCAAAAACCTTCATCATTACTGACCCACCTGCCTGGTGTTCATAGTTGTAGTAAGTAAGGTTGAATAAAGACACCAGTCCATCCAGTTCAACCTGAGTGAGTGTCTACAATTGTCCCTATCCCTGTACATCGCAAACACTCACATTGGTCCCTACTCTCAAGGAGCCCACAATACAAGGTCCCCATTCATATACCAAGGCCAATTTGGGACCGAAGCCAATTAACCTACCTGCATGTCTTTGGAGTGTGGGAGGAAACCGGAGTACCCAGAGGAAACCCACGCAGGCACGGGGTGAACATGCAAACTCCAGGCAGGTAGAGTTGTGGTTGGGATTCAAACCAGCGACCCTTTTTACTGCTAGGTGAGAGTTCTAACCACTACACCACTGTGCCGCCCTAACCACTATTGCTCATACAGTGGTAAAAGGACATTTACCCCAATCCCAGCACACAAGAAATATATATATATATATATATATGACCCCAGATCTCTTCTTCACATTCATAATTCTAAGGTAATCTGCATTACCGAATAGAAAATATTCACCCTTCTGCTACCATTAGTTCTAAAGGTTTCTTAGCCTGGACTGTTTTTTTAAAACTCAAGTAAATAATGCTCAATACACCAACATCAATATATATTAATGGCTGTGTGTTGAGTTATTTTGAGTGAACAGCAAATTTACACTGTTATACAAGCTGTACACTCACTATTTTACATTGTAGCAAAGTGTCATTTCTTCAGTGTTGTGAAAAGATAGAATAAAATATTTACAAAAATGTGAGGGGTGTACTCACTTTTGTGAGATACTGTATATATGTGTGAACCAGATGCCACAATATCTCCTGATCGTTTATTAATAATTAGGATATGCACAAAGGCTAATAAAGCCATTGGGGGTGAAACACGTCATGGGGCCGGTTCTCTTTATACCACTATAAAGCTTTTATGAAGTAGTGACGGCCTGCATTCTGTTATATACACAGAGGCCATTTATATTACAACATCATCTGCACAAAAAATCTTCTTGTACTGATAAATACATAATGAACATGCATAAACAATGCAATATATAAAAAAAAAAATACATTCTTTAACCTCCTTGGCGGTGATCCCGAGTGTGACTTGGGTTGGGATTTTAGTTCCACAAGCGGTAACCCCGAGCCAGACTCGGGATTGCAGCGCTGGATACAGGGAGAGGTTACTTACCTTGTCCCCTGGATCCAGCGATGTCCTCCGCGCTGTGTGATCAAGCTGTCCTCCGCTCGATTCACACAGTGCCCGAGTGTCGCCGAGCTCCGTTCCCTGCGACGTTACGGCGCACGGGAGCGGAGATCGGCGCCAAATTCAAAAAAGTCGAAATACACAAAACACACAAAGTACTGTAATCTTGCAGATTACAGTACTGTATAAAAAAAATGACACATCCCCTTTGTCCCTAGTGGTCTGTGCAGTGCCCTGCATACACTTTTATATTATAAATACTGTTTTTTCTGCCTGGAATTTGGAGATTGTCCATAGCAACCAAAAAGTGTCCCTTTATGTCAAAAGTAATTTTAGACCAACTAGAAAACAGCGATAATAAATTACAATCACTTGCAGAATTGAGTGATAGCGATTTGTGGGGAAATGCGTCATCAAACACTAAATCTAATGACAGCGACAATTCTGCAAATGAGCAAATTTCAGTGTTTTTGGATTTGATTACACTATTGAATAATTTTTATTATTATTTATTATATTATAAACTTTATCATACCCGGGATGTCTGCTAGACTCTGGGTTGAACAGATTTAAGAGAGTTATTCCTAAGAATTACAGGACTACAATATAAAACGCCAAATTTCCATGCAAAATAATTGTACCGCTTTCAGCACCTAAAATCAGAACTAATCATACCGCCAGGGAGGTTAATATGGGTAAGACCTGGGCTGCAATGAGCCGCCATTAAGCTGCCTTCACTACACCAGTAGTCTCCAAAATGCGGCCCTTTGCTTGCCTTCTGGTCCTTGAGGCACTATTCCTCCTACTAACACCAACAATGGGGGTATATTTCTTGCTGCTGACACCAGTGATGGGGCACAGTTCCGCCCACTGACACCAGTGATGGGGCACAGTTCCGCCCACTGACACCAGTGATGGGGCACAGTTCCGCCCACTGACACCAGTGATGGGGCACAGTTCCGCCCACTGACACCAGTGATGGGGCACAGTTCCGCCCACTGACACCAGTGATGGGGCACAGTTCCGCCCACTGACACCAGTGATGGGGCACAGTTCCGCCCACTGACACCAGTGATGGGGCACAGTTCCGCCCACTGACACCAGTGATGGGGCACAGTTCCGCCCACTGACACCAGTGATGGGGCACAGTTCCGCCCACTGACACCAGTGATGGGGCACAGTTCCGCCCACTGACACCAGTGATGGGGCACAGTTCCGCCCACTGACACCAGTGATGGGGCACAGTTCCGCCCACTGACACCAGTGATGGGGCACAGTTCCGCCCACTGACACCAGTGATGGGGCACAGTTCCGCCCACTGACACCAGTGATGGGGCAAAGTTCCGCCCACTGACACCAGTGATGGGGCACAGTTCCGCCCACTGACACCAGTGATGGGGCACAGTTCCGCCCACTGACACCAGTGATGGGGCACAGTTCCGCCCACTGACACCAGTGATGGGGCACAGTTCCGCCCACTGACACCAGTGATGGGGCACAGTTCCGCCCACTGACACCAGTGATGGGGCACAGTTCCGCCCACTGACACCAGTGATGGGGCACAGTTCCGCCCACTGACACCAGTGATGGGGCACAGTTCCGCCCACTGACACCAGTGATGGGGCACAGTTCCGCCCACTGACACCAGTGATGGGGCACAGTTCCGCCCACTGACACCAGTGATGGGGCACAGTTCCGCCCACTGACACCAGTGATGGGGCACAGTTCCGCCCACTGACACCAGTGATGGGGCACAGTTCCGCCCACTGACACCAGTGATGGGGCACAGTTCCGCCCACTGACACCAGTGATGGGGCACTCTTCCACCCACTGACACCAGTGATGGGGCACTCTTCCACCCACTGACACCAGTGATGGGGCACTCTTCCACCCACTGACACCAATGATGGGGCACTCTTCCACCCACTGACACCAATGATGGGGCACTCTTCCACCCACTGACACCAATGATGGGGCACTCTTCCACCCACTGACACCAATGATGGGGCACTCTTCCACCCACTGACACCAATGATGGGGCACTCTTCCACCCACTGACACCAATGATGGGGCACTCTTCCACCCACTGACACCAATGATGGGGCACTCTTCCACCCACTGACACCAATGATGGGGCACTCTTCCACCCACTGACACCAATGATGGGGCACTCTTCCACCCACTGACAACAATGATGGGGCACTCTTCCACCCACTGACAACAATGATGGGGCACTCTTCCACCCACTGACAACAATGATGGGGCACTCTTCCACCCACTGACAACAATGATGGGGCACTCTTCCACCCACTGACAACAATGATGGGGCACTCTTCCACCCACTGACAACAATGATGGGGCACTCTTCCACCCACTGACAACAGGGATGGGGCACTCTTCCACCCACTGACAACAATGATGGGGCACTCTTCCACCCACTGACAACAATGATGGGGCACTCTTCCACCCACTGACAACAATGATGGGGCACTCTTCCACCCACTGACACCAATGATGGGGCACTCTTCCACCCACTGACAACAATGATGGGGCACTCTTCCACCCACTGACAACAATGATGGGGCACTCTTCCACCCACTGACAACAATGATGGGGCACTCTTCCACCCACTGACAACAATGATGGGGCACTCTTCCACCCACTGACAACAATGATGGGGCACTCTTCCACCCACTGACAACAATGATGGGGCACTCTTCCACCCACTGACAACAATGATGGGGCACTCTTCCACCCACTGACAACAATGATGGGGCACTCTTCCACCCACTGACAACAATGATGGGGCACTCTTCCACCCACTGACAACAATGATGGGGCACTCTTCCACCCACTGACAACAATGATGGGGCACTCTTCCACCCACTGACAACAATGATGGGGCACTCTTCCACCCACTGACAACGATGGGGCACTGTTCCGCCCACTGACAACAATGATGGGGCACTGTTCCTCCCACTGACACCAATAATGGGGCTCGCTTCCTCCCACTGACACCAATGATGGGGCTCGATTCCTCCCACTGACACCAATGATGGGGTACTATTCCTCCCACTAAAGATGTGGCATTGTTTACTCCCACTGACACCAGGACATTTTCTACTCCTACTGGCCACACTCCGGCCCCCTAAAGTCTGATGGACAGTAAACTGGTCCCTTGTTTAGAAAGTTTGGAGACCAGCAGTCTAGACCAACACCATAGTAATTATTAGACTGAATTATCCACTCATATAGACAAAATTATTCATAACACATAGTCCAATGTTCTGCCATTCCAAATTACATAAAGGCAGCTACTAGTTGTATTGGGCTAATAGAATGCAATTTAAAACAATATATGGATTAGAGATGGAACTTTTGCACATATCTGCCAACATTATTGCTGGGCTGAAGGGAACTATAAAAATCAGCTCTAAAAATGTCACTTTTATCATCGGGGTCACTGTAAGAACTTATCCCATCATATCCTACTTATAGAACAAAAGGGCCAATCTAATCTTCTGATAGAATTTTCCGTCAATCCTGTGCTGTCTTTTTCATTTTATTCAGGGACAGATGAACCTTCAAGTATCAAATACACGGAAGCTCCTTGGATGATAATTCAGGATTAGGCTCAGATGCTGAAATATAAAGATTCCCAATGGTTAATTCCGTTCTGTTTTTCCATTTCACAACATGACCCATTTATAAAATCTCACAGGTCAAGTCCCCCAATGCAGTTTATAGTTCAGCTACTTTTTTTTTTTTTTTTGCCCACATTTCATGGAAAATCAGCACAAAATTGCACCATTTGAACTTGGGAAAACCCACTGCAGGAAAAGTACATTAAAATAGCCACAGCAATTATGATTACAGGCAATATCGCCTCTCCCTCTCTGGAGATTCACCAGCTTTGCTCCAGTCCAAATTCAACCAGAAAACCACTAAGTCGACAAACAGCAAACCGGATTCTCTTTGCAAAAAAATAAAAGGAAAAAAAATAAAAAACACAGGCAATAAGTTGGGGCTGGATATGGTTGTATTTCTAGACTGCACAAACCATAGAAAACACCAGGTGGCAGCACATTCTATGGAACAAAGCATGGTAATCAATAAAGGAAAGAAAACATCATATGTGCTGCATACAGTCCCTAGATACATTCACCCTGTTCTTCTACTTTAATTACATTTAAGACAATACCTTACCTAACTTTTCTCTTCTCTTCCTTATTTTCATATTAAAAATATTTGGAAGTTCCTTGAACCAGATGGACCATATTCCATGGATTTGTTTCTGTCTGCTTTACAAGGAACTGCATAGAGCTATGTACATACTTAACATTTTCCATAACATAATTATATACTATAATCCTGCCACTTTATAAAACTCTGGTTAGGCCACATCTGGAGCATTCTGTCCAGTTCTGGTCACCAGTCCTCAGGATGGATGTGCTGGAACTGCAGAGAGTCCAAAAGAAGAAGGGCAACAAAACTAAGGGGACTGGGAGGACCTCGATTACGAGGAACGACTGCATACACTAAATCTATTCTCACTGGAGAAACAACGCTTGAGAGGGGATATGATAGCAATCCCAGCATAGGAAAAAACAAATCAGTCTCCATGAGTGTAAGAGGACATGGGGACACACAATGAGAATGGAGAAGTGGTTTAACCTTAAACTGCCTAGGGGGTTTTCGCTATAAGGGCAATAAGGATGTGGAACTCTCTTCCACAACTGGTGGTAGCGGCAGGGAGTATTGATATTTCTAAGAGACTCCTGGATGTGCATCTTAACCACTAGACATCCGCGCTATAGCCGAAAGACGGCTGCAGCATGGACGCCAATTGCCAGGATGCTCTCTCCCGCGAGCGCGCATTGGGGAATTTCTATTGTCTTTTGTTAAAGGAGTAGTAAACGCCGCTGGGACACTTGTACCTACAGGTAAGATTATAATAAAGCTTGCCTGTCATTCAAAATGTGAGAGCACCGAAAGCTGAAAATTGGTCTGGTCATGAGGGGGGTTTACAGCGCGATCGGCGTGTCCAATGAGAGATGATCTCATATGTTTACATATGAGATCATCTCTCATCACCGGCTCTCCCTCCACAGACAGCGAGTGAGGAGGGAGAGATGAACGCTGCAGTGAGTAAATCAAAAAACAAAACAAAAAATGAAGTACCCACATGTCCCTACTGCCAGTGCCCTCTGTCCCCACTGCCATCTAGTGCCAGTGCCATCTGTCCCCACTGCCAAGTATAAGTGCAATCTGTCATCAGTGCCACGTGTCATCAGTGCCACATCAGTGTCTCTTGTCATCAGTGCCACACATTAGTGCCATCTGTCATCAGTGCCACATATTAGTGCCACCTGTCATCAGTGCCACGTATCAGTGCTGTCAGTGTCACATGTCATCAATGCCACGTATTAGTGCCATCTGTCATCAGTGCCACGTATTAGTGCCATCTGTCATCAGTGCCACGTATAAGTGCCATCTGTCATCAGTGCCATCTGTCATCAGTGCCACGTATTAGTGACATCTGTCATCTGTTATCAGTGCCACGTCAGTGTCATGTGTCATTGTCCTGGTGCTCCAGGGCCTTCAAAACTGTAATAGGTAGTCAACAAGTTAGATGTGCAATTTATGCTCCTAGAACACGTGATGGCGCTCCCTGCATGTTGGGCGTCTCTAAGTGGCTAGGCTGTGGAAAAGTCCCACACATGTGGTATCGTAATACTCAGGAGGAGTAGCAGAATGTATTTTGGGATGTAATTTGTGGTATACTCATGCCATGTGAGAGAAATAACCTATTACAATGACAATTTTGTGGGAAAAAAAAAAAAAAATTTATATATATATATATATATATATATATATATATATATATATATATATATATATATATATATATATATATATATATATATATATATATATATATATATATATATATATAAAATCTTCATTTTGCAAAGAATTGTGGGAAAAAATGACAACATCAAAAACCTCACCATGGCTCTTACTAAATACCTTGGAATGTCTACTTTCCAAAAAGGGGTCATTTGGGGGGTATTTGTACTTTGCTGACTTGTTCGGGAAACAAGAAATGAGATCGGCCACCAGTATATCAGATGTGATAAATTTCTTATGATTTGCACCATAGCTTGTAGACTCTCTAACTTTCACAAAGACCAAATAATATCCACTAATTTGGGTTATTTTACCAAAGATATGTAGCAGTATAAATTGTGGCCAAAATGCACGAAGAAAAATTTATAATTCATCACAGAAACAAAGAAAAATTTGTTTTTTTTCCAAAATGTTGGCCTTTTTTCATTTATAGTGCAAAAAATAAAAAACCCAGAGGTGATCCAATACCACCAAAAGAAAGGTCTATTTGTGGGGGAAAAAAAATGACAAAAAATGCATTTGGGTACAGTGTTGCATGACTGAGTAATTGTCATTCAAAATGTGAGAGCACCGAAAGCTGAAAATTGGTCTGGTCATGAGGGGGGTTTAAGTGCTCAGTTGTCAAGTGGTTAGAGCACAACATACAGGGAAATTATTATAGACACTGACACATGTGCACCTACACAGGTTGAACTGGATGGACTATTGTCTTTATTCAACCTTACCTACTATGCAACTATATACACTACTGGTAGCCATACACAACTTGATTTTCTCTCATTCAACGCATGAGCCAAACAAGAGAAAACCAATAGATTTCCCCATCCATGCTACCAGTGTAGATGGAGGAAACTGGTCCACTATTGTATTCAGTTAGCCACGGCCCTTGTGGCCCCATGGTTACCTGAATACTATGGTGCTGTCGAAAAGTAACTGCATCTGATAGACCGTTTGACTGATAATGTTTCAAATGGCTCAGTCAGTTTTGTAATCGTCTTTTGTTAAAGGAGTAGTAAACGCCGCTGGGACACTTGTACCTACAGGTAAGATTATAATAAAGCTCGCCTGTAGGTACAAGGAATTGCAAGCAAAAGGAATTTTGTGCTTCTGCCCACACAACGTATTATTAGAGCCTACGAGTGCTTGATCCACAGTCACTTGTCTGAGAAAGGTAATCCATAAAGATGATCCGCACAACCAATTGTTGCTCTTAAAATTTTTTTAGCCTTTAACCCCCCCCGTAGAGGTTTGTTTTAAAGGCAAGTTTAATAAATTGTGCTAGTATACGATGTATACTAGCACATTATGAAATTACCTTGACTACATGCCAACCGGCCCATAGCCGAATAACGGCTACAGGGCGGTTACATAACTCTGGGAGGGCGTACAGTGACTTCCTCCAAGAATACCGCTCTCGCGCACCCCCTGGGGCACGCACCTAACAACATCCGTGACCGCCGGGTCCAGAGGACCTGGCACATCACGGATCACAGTAAATGGCCACTGATATCGGCCGTTTACCACATGATCACTCAGTCAAATAATGGAGCGATCACTTATAACCAAACCGGTGTCATGACGTCGGCTCCTCTCTCACCTCTGTGTACCAATCAGTACAGTGGAGGGGGAGAGATCAGATGGCAGCAGCGCTGTGGGCTGGATCTGTAGTGCCCACAGAGCTGCTCTGTGACAATTGCAGTCCCAGCCATCCCTCCATACCCTGCAAAACCCAGCCATACCCAGTCATACTCGGCGATACCCTGCAATACTCAGCCATTTTCATAGTTTTCATATGCGGGCGCTACTCGCGTATGTGTTTGCTTCTGCGCACAAGCTTAATGGGATGGGGCGCGTTTAAAAAAAAATTTACACACAGTTTTAAAAAAATAAAAAATAAAAACTTGTGTCACTTTTATTCCTATTACAAGGAATGTAAACATTCCTTGTAATAGAAAAAAAAATAATGACAGGACCTCTCAAATATGAGATCTGAGGTCAAAAATACCTCAGATCTCATATTTACACTTAAATGCAATAAAAAAAAAAAAATTTGTAATTAAAAAAAAATAAATAAATAAAAAATGGTCCTTTAAGAGCTATAGGCAGAAGTGACGTATTGACGTCGCTTCCGCCCTGCATTGTTATGGAGACGGGTGGGGGCCATCTTCCCCTCACTCGTCTCCATGCCTAGCAAGGGTGAAGATCCGATTGCCTCCGCTGCCGATAGCTCCGGTAAGTAGTGAAGGGCACCGAAGTGTGGCGGGGGCCCTCTCCAATCCCCGATAAAAGTGATCTTGCGGCAAATCCGCCACAGAGACCACTCTTATCGGAAACCAGACCGCTGGCTGAAGAAGCAGCTAGCTGCTGCCATAACATTGATATCCCCCTTCAGAGTAAGGACGTACATCATCGCGTGGCGGTCTGGAAGTGGTTAAATACAGTGGCATGATCTTTATACATAAATAGAAGAGATAATGGTAATTGATAAGTGAACAATGCATGTTTAGTATCATTTTAACCACTACACGCAAAATCACGTACCTGTATGTCATTTGCTGTAGTGGTTGTACTGGGCTGCAGGCACCAACCTGGTACCGTTTTTAGAGCCGACGGTCGGCTTTCTTGTGGTAACGACCGATGCGGCTAATTGGCCGCTCTACAGTTATAACAAGCAGCAGGAGGGGCCCCAACCCGAAGCCTTCTGCCGCTCTGCCCGGGTCTCCCGTCCCAAAAAGAGACCTGAGCCACCAGACAGCACATCCGCCAGCTGGCCGGAGACCTCAAAACAAAGCCGGTCACGTTGCCACTTCCGGTTTACTCGACAGCCAACAGTGCCAAATTGAAAAAATCCAAAGTATTCAAAAAATTACGTTTTTGGCATTTTGAATACAGATACTCCTCGTTTTAACGACTTACCTGTTTAACGACCACTCGGACCTACAACCAGCTCTCCCCACCCTAGCGACCCGATATACATCATTGTATTGTACAGTACAGTATTTTCATTTGTGTTCTGTACTTATGCAAACTAAAACAATGTTATTAAGCTGGAGTTTTGTGTTTAGACATTTTTTTCACAATATAGTACAATAGTAAAAAATGCTTAAAATATTGATTACTTGTGGTTCCTTGTTTAACGACCTGGTCATTGAATCAGAACCTGGTCATTAAGTGAGGAGAGCCTGTACTTTGAAGACCAGATAGAGGGTTTGGAGTCTTTTAGACCCTCGATCCCTCTATAAAGGAGTACCTGTCACTGCCTATTACTGTCACAAGGGAAGTTTACATTCCTTGTGACAGTAATAAAAGTGATCAGGAATTTATTTTATTTTTTTAAAGGGATGGTGTAAAATAAGAAATAAGATTTTTTTTTTTAAAGCCCCCCATCCCTCCGTGCTCACATGCCAAAGAAAACGCATCCATAAGTCACACCCACAAATGTAAACCACACATGTGAGGTATTGCCATGATTGTTAGTGCAAGAGCAATAATTCTAGCACAAGACCTCATCCGCAACTCTAAACGGGTAACCGTTAAAATGTTTTAAATTGTCGCCTATGGAGATTTTTAAGTACCGTAGTTTGTCGCCATGCCACTAGTCTGCACAATTTTAAAGCGTGACATGTTAGTGTCAATTTACTAGACATAACATCATCTTTCACATTATACAAAGAAATTGGTCTAATTTTAATGTTTAATTATTTTTTACATTTGTTAAAGTGTATTGTTTCCAAAAAATTGCATTTGCAAGACAGCTGCGCACATACAGTGTGACATAAAATAGTGCAATTTTATTCTCTAGGGTCTCTGCTAAAAAAAATAAAAAAAATTGGCTACTTCTGTCTACAACAGTTCACTGTCATCCACCCTGGATACCTTCGACCCCCTCACTACGCACAGAATCGGGCCCCAACCGCTACAACCCTGGCAGACAGAGAATACCAGAAGCCTCAAAAAACGTAGCCGTGCTCTTGAGTGTCTGTGGCGTAAAACTAAGTCACAGCAAGATTTCAGCCAATATAAATCTGCACTCCAAAAATACCATTCCTGCCTGCACGCTGCCAAACAGACCTACTTTATCACTCTCATTAACACCCTCTCACGCAGTCCCCGTCAACTCTTTTCTAACTTTACCACTCTTTCGTCCTCCATTACCCCCACCCACTAACTTACTCACTGCCCAGGAGATTGCTTATCAGTTCAAAAATAAGATTAAGACGATTCGTCTCGAGATCTCCACTCTACAGAACCCTCCCTCACCTTACACTCCTTTTCCTCCTATAGTAGCTGGGTTAAAAGAGGAAAGTATTGATTGTGCAGGAGGACGTCACTAAACTTTTTTCTAATGCCCACCTAACCTCCTGCCCCCCTGGACCCTGTTCCTTTTCAAATACTACGGTCACCATCTGACTCAATCCTACACTCCTTAACTCATATATTCAACCTCTCACTCTCTACTGACTCTGGCATCTTCCCCAACCCTCTAAAACATGCACTAGTCACTCCCATACCAAAAAAGGCCTCAGACCCCACCAATCTTAACAACTTAAGACCCGTCTCTTTACTCCCCTTTGCCTCCAAACTCCTTGAATGTTTAGTCTACAACCGACTGAGCAAAAACCTCATTGAAAATAACCTTCTTGATCCTCTTCAGTCTGGATTTCGCCCACAGCACTCCACAGAAACTGCCCTCCTAAAACTCACAAACTTACTAACAGCCAAAACCAACGGTCATTATTCCATCCTCTTACTCTTGGACCTTTCTGCTGCCTTTGATACAGTTGACCACCCCCTCCTCCTCAAAAAACTCAATTTGCTTGGTCTCCATGACTGTACTCTCCATTGGTTTGAAACTTACCTATCTCATCGCACCTTTCGTGTCACAACTTTACTTCCTCTTCTCCAACTCCCCTTTCCGTTGGGGTCCCCCAAGGTTCTGTCCTTGGACCTCTACTATTCTCGATCTACACGTCCTCCCTGGGTCAGCTGATAGCCTCCCATGGCTTTCACTACCATTTATATGCTGATGACACCCAAATCTATCTCTCTGCCCCTCAGCTCACCCCATCAATCTCCTCACGCATCACTGATCTAGTAACAGACGTATCAGCCTGGATGTCACACCACTTCCTCAAACTTAATCTATCTAAAACCGAGCTCTTAATATTTCCTCCCCCACGTGCCCCTTCGCCTGACTTCTCTGTCAAGATCAATGGCACATCTATCAGTCCGTCCCCACATGCCAGGGTGCTAGGGGTAACCTTAGACTCCGAACTGTCCTTTCAGGCCCACATACAAGCCCTGTCCAAATCATGCCGCCTTAGCCTACGAAACATTTCCAGAATACGCCCCTTTTTAACTAATGACACCACCAAGCTTATAATTCACTACCTGGTCATCTCTCGCCTCGACTACTGCAACTCCCTCCTCATTGGATTACCTTTACATAGACTATCCCCCCTTCAGTCCATAATGAATGGCTGCCAGACTCATCCACCTTACCAGCCATTCAGTGTCCTCCACCCCTCTCTGCCAATCCCTCCACTGGCTTCCACTGACCCAACAAATAAAATTCAAAGTACTAACAATAATTTACAAAGCCATCCATAACTCTGCCCCTAGTTACGTCCCAAAATACCAACCAAGCAGCTCTCTTCAGTCATCCCAAGACCTCCAGCTCTCTAGCTCCCTTGTCACCTCCTCCCATGCTCGCCTCCAGGATTTCTCCAGAGCTTCTCCCTACCCCAATCAGTCCGACTGTCCCCTAATCTATCCATCTTTAGACGATCCCTGAAAACCCTTCTCTTCAAAGAAGCATATCCTGCTTCTAACTAACATTGTTTTACTTCCTCCATCAGCTCATCCCCCCCCCCCCACAGCTATTACCTTTTGTTTGACCCTTCCTTTTTAGATTGTAAGCTCTAATGAGCAGGGCCCTCTGATTCCTCTTGTACCAAATTGTAATGTAACTGTAATGTCTGCCCTCATGTTGTAAAGCGCTGAGCAAACTGTTGGCGCTATATAAAACCTGTATTATAATAATAATAATAATAATAATAATAATAATAATTCTAGCAAAAAATACTTATTTTAACTTGTAAACAAGTGACAGAAATAGGCCTGATCTTGAAGTGGTTAAAGACAAAATAAAAAACAAAAAAAACAAAACACTTTTGTAATGGCATTTTTGGCAGTTATAGTAAATCCTGATTGAATGCCCTTTTCATTTCAGTCTATTGGAAAACAATTAGTATAGCATTTATATACAACTTGTTCTGTATTGATTTTGATAACCCTTTAGCATCAACTTTTTACTTAATTTGTCCTCCCCCCCCCCCCCCCCCCACTGCTGACAGTTACATCAACTAAATGAAGCTCAGTAAAAACTATCCAGGCCACTGTAGGAAATACAAATTCCAGCTGACTTACTTTTGGTCGGGTATCAACGACATAGAGGAAATCACTGCCAGGATTTGCTTTCTTTATCGCCTGCAGCATCTGTTCATCCTCAAGACAGCGAGCACTGAATCCAGACAGGGGCTGACTACTACGACATATAGAGGCCTGCAGGGAAAGACAAACCACATGAGTACAACAATGTCACCAGAGTTGAGCCTCAGCACCTCACTTCATCTGCCTGTATACCATGGAACTGGTTTGTGGCCATGGGAATTAGTATAAACATATGGGAAGGAGATGGGCCACTGGCAACACAAGATGTGACCAGCAATAATAGATAGTTCATTTAACTTACACTAATGCCGCGTACACACGATCAAACAATCCGGTGGAAAAGTCTGGCAAACTCAAGTCCGCCGGACAATCCCCCCCGTGTGTAGCCTCTGGCAGACTTTTTTTTTTACCCAAAAGTACAGCGGACTTAGAAAGTAGTTTTGCACTCCAATCTTACCGCCGGACTCGCATTTCGGCGGACAATCCGGCCGTGCATATGCCAGTCCGCCGTACTTTTGAAATGAACGGACTTTCCTGCCCGGAGAAAAGTCTGCTCATTTTGAGCGCGTCTCCAGGTGGGCGGGGCCCGCGAAGGAGGCGTCGCAGGCCCCGCCACCTGGTATGGACTTAAAGGGGGTCTTCTGTCTTCGGGGGTCTTCTCGCCAGACTCCTCCGCTATCTTCTGCTAGCTCTTTTGCTAGCAGAGGAGCCCGGCTTTCTTCTTCGCCGCCGCCCTCTTCTTCCGACTTTGGGGGTCTTGTCCCCCTCTTTGGTTCTTCTTGCCGGGTCACCGCGCCTTCTTCTAGCTCTTTTACAGGCGGTGGCCCGGTCTTCTGTTCTTCTCTTCAGATGTTGCCTCGTCGCTCTCTCTGCTCACAATGACGGGGCCTGGTACGGCTCAGGAGGGGGGGCGCTCGCTCATTCCCCCCCTTTCCTGGCCGGCCGGGTAGCGTGCTCGGACAAGGGTCTGATGTGGACCTGGGGGGGACCCCCACGCTGATTTTTTCAGCGTTGGGGTTCCCCTTTAAGTCCATACCAGGTGGCGGGGCCAGCGACGCCGGACATAGTGTGGAGGTTCTGATTGTGCAGAACCTGGGTAACCTACATGGGAACGTTCTGTAATTAAGTGTTCTGCTTTCTACTCCTTATATAAACGTTACTGAATAATCTAATGCCGCGTACACACGTAGCGGACTATCCGGCGGACTTAGTACGCCGCATTAGTCCGCTTAAAAAGTGCCGTGTGTGGGCAAGTAGCACGTTCGGAAAGTCCGGCGGGAAGTCCGCCGGACTAAGTCCGCTGGATAGTCCGCTACGTGTCTACGCGGCATTAGATTATTCAGTAACGTTTATATAAGCAGTAGAAAGCAGAAAACGTATTTACAGAACATTCCCATGTAGGTTACCCAGGTTCTCCACAATCAGAACCTCCACATATTCGCCGTTCTAACAGCAGTACTGAGCAGTTTTTAGGCCACCACCTCTAGTAGCTGCTCATTGTTCTTTAGTGTTTCTCAATGGGTGTTGGAAGCCAGGATCTGCATGCATTAAAAAAAAATGATGGAATTTGTGAAACCACATTAAAGAGAGTTGAGCACCTTATAGTGGGAAGTTCTCTGCAGATTAGCAACAGTGGGACACGTTAACCGGTTTCCATCATTTCTTTAATGTACTTCTATTATTGATCATTCATCATACTCAATAGAAGGCTCTCAGGAGAGAAAATATGTGAGCTGTCATGCTGACTGGTTACTGAAGGTGCATGTCCTGGGGAGGTCATATTTATATTAGTTTTACTACTTAGTGAGTCACTGACCTTGAAGGATCATGTGCATTTTAGGTGTCTCAGGACCAGGTAAGTGACTTACTGCATAGCAAAAAGTAACTATGGATGATGACCCTAAAGTTTCCACCTTCAAGAAACAGCAATGGCAGAAACAGTTCCCATGCCTTTGTCCTGACAAAAAAGTCTAAAATGTATCCAAACCTCAAAAGGTCACCCAAAACGGAAAACTACACTTGCATGATCGCTAGATTTACAATCACCCACCTTCTTAATAAACCTCTTGAGGACTCCAGAGGCAAGATATTCCAACAGTGGAATCCACTTATCTACAAAGCAGAAATGTCAAATTTCTAGCTGGGTTATTTGTGGAGCCTGTATTCTGGAGAAGTGAACTGGAAGTGGACTTGTCCTCTGTACTGACCTTAAAGTGAAGAACTCTATATGGATCACTTATGCATTTATAAATGTTGATCATATCCCCACCTTAATCTCCTCTTCTCAAAAGAAAATAAACTCAGTTCAGCTAATCTTTCCTCATAGATGAACTAGCTCGGCTTCTATTGAACCAGCCAAAGCCATCAGACATTCATTCCCGTGTGTACTAGGCTTTAAAGTGTTACTAAACCCAGGACCCAGCATTCACTATATCTGGTCTCTCACAGTACAAAGAACATGGAAATGCAATCATTTTAGTAAAGATAAACTGCTAAACACCTTTTCTCATCAGCAGTATATAGCAGTCTTATGACTTCTATCAGTGCCTGGTTAAAGCTTGTAGGAGGAGTTTTTATACTGCACTGGCTGTCCTATTAGGATGCAGGACCCCTGACTCTGTCTGGACAGTGCTGATTGACCCTGTGCTGATCACATGCACCCTCCACAAAAAAAAAAAAAACATTATAGCAATACACCCAAACTGAGCATGTGTAGCCTGACTCCAGTAACACTGTCTTATCCGGACATGTGTTAAAGAGAATACAAGAAGGGGAGGATCTGTGCATACAGTATCAAACAGCCATTTTACACAATGCAGAGGATTAACCCCTTAGGTTCCACAGTGAGTATAACAAGCATGCTTTGCTGCATATACAGACTGATTTTACTGTTGTGGGTTTAGTAACACTTAAGATAGCCAAGACAATGCGATGAATTAAATATTGGAAATGTGTTTACAAATTAGACTATGAAAGGGGGGGGGGGGGGGACACGTACAAAGACACTTACATCATTATCTTGATAATAATAGGACAGAACAGGAAAACGACCACGGCTACGAAACTTTGAGCTCCCAACAATGATTGGCACGCTAGCAGATTTTGGTACATAGAGTTCAGTTGGGTATGTGTCACAAACCTAAAAGAAAGGACATTATGTTGCATCATGCCATACATAGCAGTTTGGTAAGCGCAAGATATAACGTTTACAATTGTAAAAAAATGTTTGCATTTTAAAATACAAAAAGAGACAAACAAACTGACATTCATGCTTTTAAACAATTCATACAACCCCCCCCCCCCTTTCCTCAATTACTGTATACTCTCCCAGAGACAGTGTGATAGAGCAAATTTAAACTTGCAGATTTTTCTAATTTCTGGGGATAGACACATCCACCGCACACCATTCTTTACTTTTTTTTTTTTTAATCCAGAACTTCAAGGTGACAAGACTGCTATGAGACACAGAGGGAGGCAAACTGCTTTCCAATTGCGTGTCTCAACAAAATGTATTTGAAAATGTCCTTTTTTGTGAGTTGTTTCTTTGCTTTCAGCATGGTAACATCAATTAAGACATTGTGAGGGAAAGGAGGGGAAGATATATGGTCCCTCCTTTGGCCCACCAAACCGTGTCTGTTGGTCATAGAGTTCAGGCAGTGTTGGGTTGTACCAGAGAGGCGATCTTGGAGAAGTCTGAGTTGGAAAATAGTTCAACTTTTACTTGGTGCAGTGCAAAGCCATTACAGATACCTCTATAAAAGGACGTCTGTTTGCAGGTAGAGCCTTGGGTCCTATGCAGTAAATTGTTCATAAGAACCCATAGCTGCAGCACCAACCACAGTGGCCAAGTGGTTTCTCAATACAGGTTAACCACTCATGTCGAGGTGAGCTGGAAGGCTAAGAAATAATGGTAAAAATCTGGCAACACAAGTCCTCCTTCCAAGAATGGTACTTACGTATAGTGGCATTCTTGAAATATGTGGTTCAGAATGGACAGCTTAAATAAGAAAATGGCAGAATGAATGGTGCGGAATAAGTTGCTGGGGAGCAATATAAGGGAAGGCCTTAACAGGTAGAAACATTTGGGCAAATGTATTATCATATGTAGTCTCCCTATATTACGTTTCACTGTAGCAAACTCCATATTCTTAATTTAGCTGACGATTTGAGATATATATTCACAGAGAAGAAAGACAAATCACTGTGAACTAGTAGCCCCCAGGAATTTAAATTTGGCAAATCCCCAAAGTATGAAACATACAAGACAGGGGCCAGTCTGGAAGGATATATATTTTTCCCAGCTCATCTTCAACCAAGATCAAGCAGCTATGTAGTCATCAATGTTGAGTAATGAGAAGGACTAAGGACCACCAACCAAATACACAAAGGCATCATCTTCCTAAAGATATAGCCTTTAAGGACATCTGGTGGGGCTCTCTGGAAGAAAAGGGTAAGTTCGCTTAACGTGGGAAAAAGAAGAAGAAAAAAAAAAAAAAAGCATTGTTTTGCATTTTTATTTTTTTCCCACAGCAGCTTGAAAAGCATGGCACCCGTAATCAGTGGATCGGAGGTGCAATATAAGGTTACTGCAGACACATCCTCCAGCTTTTTGTCTCCAACCCCTGTACAGGCTTTTAGTATGAATGCTGGAGGAAGTGTCAGGGGACTACAAGGGTGCTCATCAGTGGTGGAGGAGGGAGAGGTGCTGGAAAATTTTAAGTTACACCCTAAATACAGATTTAACGTTCAACATGTTTCAAATGTGAATTTATCCTATATGTAAAAAGGTAAATGATTTAAAAGGCCACTAAGGTGTTCCATCACAAGAGCAAAAGAAACAGGGGGGGGGGGACGCAGCCTTGGCTGCTTCCCCTTCAGTGTGGGAAGACCTCAGAAATGTCTGTATTGGTATGGACGCTGACCGTGTTCATCATATTGCTGCTGAGACCACGAAGCAAAGCATCATGTCCATGGCATGTGTACACACCCGGGCGCTGCCTCTTCTGCTAAAGGGGGTAGCGACTGGGGGGCAGTAAAAGTGTGGCTCAACCATGGGGTTTTATTCCCCCAACCTCACATGTGAACGAGTACTTACAGAAAAATGGACAGCAATGCCCCTCACACCACAGTATCCAAAACTATAAAAAAAAAAAAAGTTTTGGCTTTAGCCGAGGAAGAATCTGGAAACTGGCTTACTGAAAGAGATTGTAAAGTCTCGTATTTTTTTCTCACATTTTGCGAGTGAATTTTAAGGGCTGGCGAGGAAGGGCTGCCTCAGAGCGAGGGGGGGTGGAGGGCGAGCACTGCCAGTCGGCGGGTTGTATTGGAGTCCTTTTCTCAGCGCTTACCGTGGGGAGGAGAGAGGAGAGAGCTGGCTGGATGATCAGAGCACGAGGGACATCACTAGCGGCTTTCATTTCAATAGCCGAGTGTTCCCCGCACTCGCTGTCACACACAGCCCCGCCCCCCTGGTCCGAGGGAATTTGATAGACAGATCACCCGTCCAACCCAGGATGAGTGATGTGTATCAAAGTTCCCTGGCCAGGGGGCGAGGCTGTATGGGACGCCGAGCAGCGGGAACACACAGCAACTGAAATCAAAGCTGTTCCAGTAATGTCCCTCGGCGCTCTTATCATCCGGCCAGCAATGCTCTTCTTCTCCTCTGCTCCCCTGCATGATGGACAAAGGTAGGCAGCACAATGAACACGGGCAGGCTGCATTGGTGGACACGGGCGAGGCTGCATTGTAGAGCTGGACAACTAATGGTTAAAAAAATCCTAATCTCGATCCAACCCCTCTGACATCTCTAATGCAGAGTTTGCTGATTCTTTCATATAACAAGTGGAGAGACTTATCTGCTAAGCAGCTGTCAAAAGAAAATATCTAGGCAGTCTGACAAGTTTTTAAAATGAAACATTGTAACCAACTTCCTTCTTAGATCACAGGGAAACTGCTGTGTGTAAAGAAAACAAATCCAGGCAGTCTGCCAAGTTTTTAAACAAGTGTAAATGCAAGAAGTTTAACCAATTAAAGTCTAAATCTTTGTCCGACACTTCTTTCTTAACCTCCCTGGCGGTATGATTAGTTCTGGTTTTAGGTGCTGAAAGCAGTACCATTATTTTGCATGGAAATTTGGCGTTTTATATTGTAGTCCTGTAATTCTTAGGAATAACTCTCTTAAATCTGTTCAAACCAGAGTCTAGCAGACATCTCGGGTATGATAAAGTTCATAATATAATAAAGAATAAAAATTATTCAATAATGTAATCAAATCCAAAAACACTGAAATTTGCTCATTTGTCGCTGTCATTAGATTTAGTGTTTGATGACGAATTTCCCCACAAATCGCTATCACTCAATTCTGCAAGTGATTGTAATTTATTATTGCCCTTTTTCTAGTTGGTCTAAAATCACTTTTGACATAAAGGGACACTTTTTGGTTGCTATGGACAATCTCCAAATTTTAGGCAGAAAAAACAGTATTTATAATATAAAAGTGCATGCAGGGAACTGCATAGACCACTAGGGACAAAGGGGATGTGTCATTTTTTTTTATACAGTACTGTAATCTGTAAGATTACAATACTGTGTGTGTTTTGTGTGTTTTTTACTTTTTTGAATTTGGCGCTGGTCTCCGCTCCCGTGCACCGTAACGTCGCAGGGAACGGAGATTGGCGGCATTCGGGCACTGTGTGAATCGAGCGGAGGACAGCTCGATCACACAGCGTGGAGGACATCACTGGATCCAGGGCACAAGGTAAGTAACTTCTCCCTGTGTCCTCCCTGTATTCAGCGATGCGATCCCGAGTCTGGCTCGGGGTTACCGCTTATGGTGCTGAAATCCCAGCCCGAGCCAGACTCGGGATTACCGCCAGGGAGGTTAAAGAAGAAACGGTAACAACTGTAGTCTAGTAATGGTCATCCCAACACTTATGGTATGTGCCACATTACATGTAGTCTAGTAATGGTCATCCCAACACTCATGGTATGTGCCACATTACAGATATTCTGCCAATTGTCATCCCAACACTTATGGTATGTGCCACATTACACGTAGTCTAGTAATGGTCATCCCAACACTTATAGCATGTGCCACATTACATGTATTCTGATAATGGTCATACCAACGCTTATGTATGTGCCACGTTACACAGGTTCTGATAATAGTCACCCCAACACTTATGGCATGTGCCACATTAGACTTACTCGATAGTCACGATTAACCTCACTGAGCTGCCACAGGCTCTTGGGCACCCCCATTCTACTGTACTCTCCACTCAAGTCAATCAGCCTCCAGCCTTCTTCCCGCTCTGCCTTGTCCAGTTTGGGGTTGAAGGAGAAGCAGTACAGCTCTTCATATTTAACTGTTAAAAAAGCAAAAGCTTGCTTAATGTTTAAAATGTACAAAACTAATCTTAGGGCCCGTTCACAATGAATTAAACTCACTGCTGCAGCAAGAATCCAGCTTATTCCTGTGGTTGGATTCACAGATAAATGTGGATAGCTGCAGCTGCTCAGCTGTGCAAAGCAATAACAGGCTGATATTGACAGCAGCCGTCTGTGTGTTCAGATGTAATCCAACATAGAGCGATTACCTGCGGTTAGGGAGAGATGATCACACCTGGGCGCAAGCAGCTTGCATCCAAGAGCGATCATCTGTCCCAAACCACAGGCACTTGCTCTATGTGGAATTACATCTGAGAACTTACAGACAGCTGTGCCTGCTGTCCGCTTTGTACAAGCCGAGAGGCTGCAGCTTTCCCCATCCATATGCTGGATTCTTGCCGCAGCTGTAAGTTAAACCCCTATGCGAGTGAGGCCTTACTGTAGAAAAAAAAAAAAAAAAAAAAAAAGGAGAGAAAGCAGATTCCATACACAGAGCAGCAATAAGAAGTTTGTTCAGAAAAAAGGGTTTTAACTCTAAGGTCCATTAGCGGTAGATCTATATTCTGGAGAGGTGGAGTTTGCTAGTGGACAATTGCATATAAATACAAGGGTATGTGAATTTAAATAAAAAAATTGGTCATGATTACAATAAAGAAATCAAATGTATGCATAGACTAGTATACATTCCCTTTAACAAAGCGGTTATGCCAGCTTTGTGTGCTCTGTTCAGGTAAACCCAAGGATGCTATAAGGGTAGTTAGTACAAAACAATTCATACAGTACCTGGTCGTGACAATCTGGCTAGCGATATGTAGATGTCATGGCAATCTCTCTCTTGGGGGATGATGATTTGAATTACTTGAAAGTTTTTGCAGCGGAGAAGTAAAGGACAGCCTGATGCAGTTGTAGCTTGTTTTTCAATAGAAGAGATTTGGCTGTGAAGAATCTAAAGATGTGTAATAAAGGGACAAATCAGTTCAATCAAGCAATAGACCTCTGGCCAATAGTGCTGCGTATACTTAAGGTGGTTGTAAAGCGACTGGACTCAGGTGATACACAGAGATGAAACAAATCCTCCTCCATAAGCTGTACCTGTTTATCTGCAGTCGTCTCCCCTCTACATCTGTTCAAAGTCCAGAATTTATAAAGCTCGTCTGAGCGGTTAGAAAAAAGGGGGCGGAGAGCTGAAGTCACACTCTGCAAAGCTCAGTGAGGAGAGCTCTGAGAGCTGATTGGAGGGAAGGGACATACCCCCGTTCACACAGCACACCAGAACAGAGCTGAAGCTGTCAATCTGCTGGGAGGTCCCTCCTCTGTCACCTATTTTCTATTGTGTTAGGAAAACTTGTGAAAAGTGATTCATCAGACAAAAATTACACTTAAAGAAATTGCAAAGTCAGAAGGTTTTTTATCTTAACGCATTCTATGCATTAAGATAAAAAGCCTTCTGTGTGCAGCAGCCCCCCTCAGACCCACTAATACTTACCAGAGCCCTATCTCTGTCCAGCGATGTCCACGAGTGTCTCAGCCATCTGAGACGCTCCCTCCTGATTGGCTGAAACACAGCATTGGTTCCCACTGCTGTCAATAAAACTCAGTTAGCCAATCAAGAGAGAGAGGGAGTGGGGCCAAATCGGGGCTCCGTGTCTGAATGGACACACGGAGCTACAGCTCGGCTTGGGTGCCCGAAGGCAAGCCGCTTTCTGTGGGCACACTCAACAGGAGGGAGGGGCCAGGAGCACAGAAGAGGGACTCGAGAAGAGGAGGATTACAGCTGCTCTGTGCACCCACCACTGCAATAGAGCAGGTAAATATAACATGTATGTTATTATTTTTTTTGAAAAAAAAAAACAAGACTTTACAATCAGTTTTATGCTCCGAATTCAGACAAGTATGCACTATAGAGGGATATGTTTTGTTCAGATTTCATGTCTGAGGCTTACGACCACTTTAAGCAACTAATATTCATAATACCATAGAGTTGACATCCTATGGATTTAGTCAGATGTAACCAACAGATTGGAAAACTACAATGACCCTAGAATTTCTGTTTAACAGCATGCCTGCTGTGGAGAACATTGGAGATGTCAAAGATCTAGAAAATGTGATGGTTGGGCTGTGGATCACCATCATCCTTTTCAGCCTTCCCAAGTATATCTTTAGCGATATACAAGTGTTTCCAGAATAAAAAAAGACAAAATACTGCCAAATATGCTTCACGCATGGGACAACTCTTAATCATGAAAAAGGTCCCAATATAAAAAAATACGTAATATGTACTAAATTTCATGAACAGTCAAAGCAAAAAAACAAGCTTTACCTTGGGCTTGTCACAGACAGAAAGATGTAATCACTAAGAATTATGGGTAGTAAAATAATCTCCCGTCATCTGCACTGCTGGGACCTGCTATTCTGCTCTCATGCATACACAGTTAATACTTTTGGCCAGATCTATAATTACAAACAGTATATAGAAAATGCAAGCTATTTGCTCCCAGGGGTTTGCCTAAATGACACAATCCTTGTCTAAGACTTGCATCAGGCCATCGCATCAAAGTCTACTTAGGCTGTTCATTGCCAATCAGGACCAGTTTTACCATTTGCAGGGCTTCAATAATGAAAATCCAGTCCTAAAATAGAACTAAAATAGAACCAATCGCTATCTGGTTCTGATTTTGTTATGTCCATAAAGCATGAATATTGAAGAATCAAACTGTGATCCCAAGATGCATTTTCTTAAAACATATGAACCTCAATATGTATATAGCCCGATCCTTGACTGCCCCTAAAGACAAGCATACTTAAAAGCGGTTGTAAAAAAAGAAAAAAAAAAAAAAAAAAAAAAAAGCTGGCCATACAATAATAGAATTTCAAAAGAACAACCGTATATTAAAATTCTCAGTATATTCCATGGCTTGACGAATGTTGCTTGAATTTGTGTATAACAGCCACTCTCAACCATGGTTTTCGTGGAACTCCAGGGTTCCTCCAAGGTTAGCTAAGGCAGGGGTTGACAAATTTGCTTTGAATTTAGGAGCCAGTTAAAAAAGTTAGGAGCCAGTTTTGTTTTTTTTCAGCTCCTGGGGTAAGGCCACTAATTTTCACCCCCTATTCCTAACTCACAATGGAGCACCCAGTCAATAACTCCATTGAGACGCTGTTACATCAGGGGTATGGGCTGACCAGAAAGAGTAAGGCTGGCAACAGATGGAACTGGCTGGCACTGGCAGGTGGCACTGGTTGCCACTGGAAGGCACGTGGAACTGCCAGATGGCACCGGCAGGTGACACTAGTTGGAACTGGCAGGTGACACTGGTTTGGCACTGGCAGGTGACACTGGTTTGGCGATGGCACTAGTTGTCACTGGCAGATGGCACTGATTGGCGGTGGTACTGGTTGGTGTTGGCAGGTGGCACTGGTTGGCGGTGGCACTAGTTGGCACATATTGGTGGTGGCACTGATTGGCGGTGGCACTAGCAGGTGGCACTGATTGGTAGTGGCAGGTGGCACTGGTTGGTGGTGGCAGGTGGCATTGGTAGGTGGTGGCAGGTGGCAGTGGTTGGCACTGGCAGGTGGCACTGGTTGGCAGTGGCACTGATTGGCGGTGGCAGGTGGCACTGGCAGGTGGCACTAATTGACGGTGACACTCGGCACTGGCAGGTGGCACTGACTGACGGTGGCACTGATTGGCACTGGTAGGTGGCACTGATTGGCACTGGTTGGTGGTGGCAGGTGGTATTGATTGGCGGTGGCACTGGTTGGCACTAGCAGGTGGCACTGATTGGCGGTGGCAGGTGGCACTGACGCTGGCAGGTGGCACTGGTTGGCGCTGGCACTGATTGGCGGTGGCAGCTGGCACTGGTTGGTGGTTGCAGGTGGTATTGATTGGAGGTAGCACTGGTTGGCACTAGCAGGTGGCACTGATTGGTGGCAGGAGGCACTGTTTGGTGGTGGCAGGTGGCACTGACACTGGCAGGTGGCACTGGTAGGTTTCACACGGAGCACTCTGTTACTGAAATGTAACAGAGGAGCTGTCAGAATTGAGGCGGGATGATCGGAATGGGCGGGACCCGGCCGGGGTGTGAAACCAACAAGTAACAGAGAGGCGGATATGTCAGATTTCAGCCTGATGTCGGGGTGGGCGGGACTCAGCAGCTATCAAACATCAGCCAACGATTGGGCTGCTTAAGAAAAGGGGCGGGCCACATACACGTAGCGGCCCGCCCAGATCCCATTGTCTGGTGTTTGATAGCTGCTGGGTCCCGCCCCCACCCCGGCCGGGTCCCGCCCACACCGGCCGCGTCCCGCCCACCCTGACATCAGGCTGACAGATCATCCTCTCTCCATTGCTTGTCAGTTTCACACACTCAGCATGGCGCTGCTGAGTGTGGAGGAGGGAGGAGGACGGCAGTCAGTGCTGCATGTCTGGGGCATCGATAGTGAGTGGGCTGGTGGCAGCTTAGGCGCCAGGTTGCGATTTCTGGTCGCGTTGGCGACCTGGCGCCTGGGGTTTGTCGAGCCCTGAGCTAAGGGTTCCTTGAGCTGTGGCTAACTAAACCCCATCTGTTGGTGTCTTCATGGTTCTAGCGCCACACGGCAGAGCAAGCAGCATGACTACAACAATGTTGTTCTAGTCACCAATGTAGGGGGCATTTTCCCAATGACCCCTGAAAGACTAATCTTAAGGCCCGTACACACAGTCTGACTTTTTGACAACAAACATGCAAATTAGCTGTTTTGGAGCAACATCCGACTGTGTGTACGCTCTATCGGACAAACTTTTTCTGTTTTCATCTGACTTTTGTTGGCTGTGCGAACGGACAAACTTTCTGGCAACAAAAGTCCGATGGAGCAAAGTCCGACAGTGTGTACGCAAAAGCATCAGATTTTTGTACAAGGTGCAAACACGCATGCTCAGAACCAATGCAAAAGATCAGACTACAATACAGAAGTTGACCAAAGGTGGCGCTGGAGTCATTGAACGTCCTCTTTTGAAGTGGCGTCAGTACGTTGTGACGTCACTACGTTCGTGTTTGTTGTCAAAAAGTCCGACCGTGTGTATGCAATACAAACTTGTGGACCACGCCCTTTGTACAAAAGTCCACGGAAAAGTTTGTACAAAGTCCGACCGTGTGTATGAGGCTTTACTAAGAGTTCCCTGAGATCTGCAAATTATTTCAAGGGTTTCTTTTGGGGCAAATAGGTTGAGAAAGTGTGGTGTATAATATTTGATTTTGGACTTTACTGAATGAAAACCACATTCACTGTTAGAAATTCATTGGAGACATGCTTTACATCCTGCTCCCGAGTTTTCTCATCACTTCAGTCGGAAAACGAATGTCAATTTTCAAAAAAACAACAATTTTCAAACAAAATGATATCAGTGTATTTAGCTTTAGTTACACAACCGGTTATTTCTGCAACAGTGAAGATAAAGTATGAACATACCCAAGTTTCTTTGCGGGTCTCCGAGATATTTTCAACAAAAATGACATGGGTTGCTGTAAGATATAATGTACCCAATGCTGCCCTTCTAGAAGATATCCGGTCAAGTAGACGGACGTTTTCAACCTTAAAACAGAAAACATTTAGGGAAAGCTATTAATGAAGAAAATGCTGTTTTATAGACAGACATACAGTGACTTCACAAAGAAATTTTCCATATTACAATCAAAAATGTAAATGTATTTTGTGTGATAGACCAACACAAAGTGGCACATAAAATTGTGAAGTGGAAGGAAAATAATAAAATGGTTTTCATTTTTTTTACATAAAAATATCTGAAGTGTGGCGTGCATTTGTATTCAGCCCGCTTTACTCCGATACCCCTAACTAAAATCGAGTGGAACCAGTGAATACAAATGCAGCCCATACTTTTCACATATTTATTTGTAAAAAAAAAAAATCTGAAAACCATTTATCATTTTCCTGCGACTTCACAATTATGTGCCACTTTGTGTTGGTCCATCACATGGAATCCATTTACCTTTTTGGTTGTAACATGACAAAATAAAGAAAATTTCAAGTGGTATGAATACTTTTTCAAGGCACTGTAAAGATATGGCTGATCAGTGTATATCTGCATACTGTTTAATATTCAGCCTTATACGAAACCATCAGAACTGGAAGACTGTACACTCTATTAGGTCCAGTATAGAAGCCTAACTAAGAAAATAAAGGTTATAAAGGCAGAATGAAACGCATGTTCTAATCTATTCAGAAAATACCGAAGCATTGCATATACTGGCTACTGCAAAGAATGATTTTTGCTTTCTCTGGGATGGACCAGGGTCCCATTAGCTACCACTTATATGTAACCTCATTACAGCATCGTCTCCTTCAGATCATCTCCCGGTACTCTGCCCATCACATCACTTGCCCAGACAATGAGGACACTATGAATCAGATAACAGGAAATGGCCAAAGGAGAAGAGAAAACACTTTCCATTCTACAGACAAGCTGTATGATGCTGTCCTAGTAAACAGTAGGCCAGGGATCTGCAATTAGCGGACCTCCAGCTGTTGCAAAACTACAAGTCCCATCATGCCTCTGCCTCTGGGTGTCATGCTTGTGGCTGCCAGAGTCTTGCTATGCCTCATGGGACTTGTAGTTCTGCAACAGCTGGAGGTCCGCTAATTGCCTATCCCTGCAGTAGGCATACATATAGACATGACTGTGGATGGGATGTTATAGTGGATATGGAGAGATCACATGGATATGACTGTAGTTGGAATGTATACTGGATATGGAGATAATATATGGATATGGCTGTAGATGGGATGTATGGTGGATATGGAGAGATCACTTGGATTTGACTGTAGATGGAATGTATGGTGGATATGAAGAGATCACATGGATATGGCTGTAGATGGAATGTATGGTGGATATGGAGAGATCACATGGATTTGGCTGTAGATGGCATGTATGGCGGATATGGCTGTAGATGGAATGTATGGTGGATGTGGAGAGATCACATGGGATGTATAGTGGATGTGGAGAGATCATATGGATATGGCTGTAGATGGCATGTATGGCGGATATGGAGAGATCACATGGATATGGCTGTAGATGGCATGTATGGCGGATATGGAGAGATCACATGGATATGGCTGTAGATGGCATGTATGGCGGATATGGAGCGATCACATGGATATGGCTGTAGTTGGAATGTATGGTGGCTGTGGAGAGATCACATGGGATGTATGGTGGATTCGGAGAGATCACATGGATGACTGTAGATAGGATGTATGGTGGTAATGGAGATGTTATATGGATAGGGCTCATGCACCCTGGGCATTTAATTTTCCCTCTGAACTTCTTTCACTCCTACTAATAAAAAGAACTTTAAAAAAATGCACATAAAGCTGCGTTTTGCACACACATTTATGCACGTTCAGGCGTTGGGTGTTAATACATTCTGTTGGGCAGAATATTATTTTAGCCATTAGAACGCGCTAAGCTCCCAAATGCATCTGGATTTAAGTGCGTTTCCCATTTTTTTCTGCTCAAAAGCTCCTCTCCTGAACACACTGGTAACTGTTGTTTTTTTAAGCCTTTAAATCGTCCTCTACTAATATGCTTGTAAATGCCTATGTGTACATAGACACATACAGTAGGCTAACATAGAGGTGCTTTTACAGATTCATAAAAAAAAAAAAATCCAAACACCTGTAAAAGAGGCATTTTTTAAGCCCTGTGCTGTGTGCATGCGCCTATATGTAGATTGGATTTATGATCATTATAAAGCTGTCAGATGGATAAGGATATCACTATAGATTGTATGTATGATGGATAAAGAGATGTCATATGGATAGGACTGTGTATAGGGAGTATGGTGGATATGGAGATGTCATATGACTGTAGATGGGATGTATGGTGGATATGGAGATGTCATATGGATATGGCTGTGTATGGGAAGAATGGTGGATATGGAGATGTCATATGACTGTAGATGGGATGTATGGTGCATATGGAGACATCATCTGGATATGGCTGTGTATGGGATGTATGGTGGGTATGGAGATGTCGGATGGATATGGCTGTAGATGGGATGTATGGTGGGTATGGAGATGTCGGATGGATATGGCTGTAGATGGGATGTATGGTGGGTATGGAGATGTCGGATGGATATGGCTGTAGATGGGATGTATGGTGGGTATGGAGATGTCGGATGGATATGGCTGTAGATGGGATGTATGGTGGGTATGGAGATGTCAGATGGATATGACTGTAGATGGGATGTATGATGGGTATGGAGATGTCGGGTGGATATGACTGTAGATGGGATGTATGGTGGGTACGGAGATGTCAGATGGATATGACTGTAGATGGGATGTATGATGGGTATGGAGATGTAGGATGGATATGATTGTAGATGGGATGTATGATGGCTATGACTGTAGATGGGATGTATGATGGGTATGGAGATGTCAGATGGATATGGCTGTAGATGGGATGTATGATGGATATGTAGTAGATGTAGGGTGGATATGACTGTAGATGGGATGTATGATGGGTAATGGAGATGTTAGATGGATAGGACTGTAGATGGGATGTATGATGGGTATGGAGATGTTGGATGGATATGACTGTGTATGTGAAGTATGGTGGATATGGAGATGTCACATGGATAGGACTGTGAATGTGAAGTATGGTGAATATGGAGATGTCATATGAATAAGACTGTGTATAGGGAATATGGTGGATATGGAGATGTCATATAACTGTAGATGGGATGTATGGTGGATATGGAGATGTCATATGGATATGGCTGTGTATGGGAAGAATGGTGGATATGGAGATGTGATATGGCTGTAGATGGGATGTATGGTGGATACGGAGGATGTCATATGGATATGGCTGTGTATGGGATGTATGGTGGATATTGAGAGATTATATGGATATGACTGTAGATGGGATGCATGTGAATATGGAGACATCATATGGATAGGACTATAGATTGTATGTATGGTGGATTTGAAGATGTCAAATGGATATGACTGTAGATGGTATGCATGATGGATATGGAGAGGTAGGATGGATATGATTGTAGATGGGATGTATGATGAATATGGAGATGTCGGATGGATATGACTGTAGATGGCATGTATGATGGATAGGACTGTAGATGGGATGAATGATGGATATGGAGATGGATGTGACTGTAGATGTCAGGTGGATATGACTGTAGATGGGATGTATGATGGGTATAGAGATGTCGGGTGGATATGACTGTAGATGGGATGTATGATGGGTATAGAGATGTCGGGTGGATATGACTGTTGTTGGGATGTATGATGGGTATGGAGATGTTGGATGGATATGACTGTAGCCGTGATGTATGATGGAGATAGAGATGTAGGATGGACTGTAGATGGGATGTATGATGGATATGGAGATGTTGGGTGAATATGACTGTAGATGGCATGTATGGTGGGTATGGAGATGTTGGATGGATATGACTGTAGATGGGATGTATGATGGGTATGGAGATGTTGGATGGATAGGACTGCAGACGGGATGTATGATGGGTATGGAGATATTGGATGGATATGACTGTAGATGGGATGCATGATGGATATGGAGATGTAGGATGGATAGGACTGTAGATGGGATATATGATGGATATGGAGATGTTGGATGGATATGACTGTAGATGAGATGTATGATGGGTATGGAGATGGAGATCTAGGATGGATAGGACTGTAAATGGGATGTATGATGGATATGGAGATGCGGGATGAATATGACTGTAGATGGGATGTATGATGGGTATAGAGATGCAGGATGGATATGACTGTAGATGGGATGTATGATGGATATGGAGATGTAGGAAGGATAGGACTGTAGATATGATGGATATGGAGATGTTGGATGGATATGACTATAGCTGGGATGTATGATGGATATGGAGATGGAGATGTAGGATGGACCGTAGATGGGACGTATGATGGGTATAGAGATGCAGGATGAATATGACTGCAGATGGGATGTATGATGGATATGGAGATGTAGGATGAATATGACTGTAGATGGGATGTATGATGGGTATAGAGATGCAGGATGAATATGACTGTAGATGGGATGTATGATGGATATGGAGATGTAGGATGGATATGACTGTAGATGGGATGTATGATGGGTATAGAGATGCAGGATGAATATGACTGTAGATGGGATGTATGATGGATATGGAGATGTAGGATGGATATGACTGTAGATGGGATGTATGATGGGTATGGAGATGTAGGATGAATATGACTGTAGATGGGATGTATGATGGGTATGGAGATGTCGGGTGGATATGACTGTAGATGGGATGTATGATGGGTATGGAGATGTCGGGTGGATATGACTGTAGATGGGATGTATGATGGGTATGGAGATGTCGGGTGGATATGACTGTAGATGGGATGTATGGTGGGTATGGAGATGTCGGGTGGATATGATTGTAGATGGGATGTATGATGGGTATGGAGATGTCGGGTGGATAAGATTGTAGATGGGATGTATGATGGGTATGGAGATGTCGGGTGGATATGACTGTAGATGGGATGTATGGTGGGTATGGAGATGTCGGGTGGATACGATTGTAGATGGGATGTATGGTGGGTATGGAGATGTCGGGTGGATATGATTGTAGATGGGATGTATAATGGGTATGGAGATGTCGGGTGGATATGACTGTAGATGGGATGTATGGTGGGTATGGAGATGTCGGGTGGATATGATTGTAGATGGGATGTATGATGGGTATGGAGATGTCGGGTGGATATGACTGTAGATGGCATGTATGGTGGGTATGGAGATGTCGGGTGGATATGACTGTAGATGGGATGTATGATGGGTATGGAGATGTCGGGTGAATATGACTGTAGATGGGATGTATGATGGGTATGGAGATGTCGGGTGGATATGACTGTAGATGGGATGTATGATGGGTATGGAGATGTCGGGTGGATAAGATTGTAGATGGGATGTATGGTGGGTATGGAGATGTCGGGTGGATATGATTGTAGATGGGATGTATAATGGGTATGGAGATGTCGGGTGGATACGATTGTAGATGGGATGTATGATGGGTATGGAGATGTCGGGTGGATATGACTATAGATGGGATGTATGGTGGGTATGGAGATGTCGGGTGGATATGATTGTAGATGGGATGTATGATGGGTATGGAGATGTCGGGTGGATATGACTGTAGATGGGATGTATGATGGGTATGGAGATGTCGGGTGGATACGATTGTAGATGGGATGTATGATGGGTATGGAGATGTCGGGTGGATACGATTGTAGATGGGATGTATGGTGGGTATGGAGATGTCGGGTGGATACGATTGTAGATGGGATGTATGGTGGGTATGGAGATGTCGGGTGGATACGATTGTAGATGGGATGTATGATGGGTATGGAGATGTCGGGTGGATATGACTGTAGATGGGATGTATGATGGGTATGGAGATGTCGGGTGGATAGGATTGTAGATGGGATGTATGATGGGTATGGAGATGTAGGATGGATATGACTGTAGATGGGATGTATGGTGGGTATGGAGATGTCGGATGGATATGACTGTAGATGGGATGTATGGTGGGTATGGAGATGTCGGATGGATATGACTGTAGATGGGATGTATGGTGGGTATGGAGATGTTGGATGAATATGACTGTAGATGGGATGTATGATGGATATGGAGATGTCGGATGAATATGACTGTAGATGGGATGTATGATGGGTATGGAGATGTCGGGTGGATATGACTGTAGATGGGATGTATGGTGGGTATGGAGATGTCGGATGGATATGACTGTAGATGGGATGTATGATGGGTATGGAGATGTCGGGTGGATAGGATTGTAGATGGGATGTATGGTGGGTATGGAGATGTCAGATGGATATGGCTGTAGATGGGATGTATGATGGATATGTAGATGTAGGGTGGATATGACTGTAGATGGGATGTATGGTGGGTATGGAGATGTCGGATGAATATGACTGTAGATGGGATGTATGGTGGGTATGGAGATGTCGGATGAATATGACTGTAGATGGGATGTATGATGGGTATGGAGATGCAGGATGAATATGACTGTAGATGGGATGTATGATGGATATGGAGATGTCGGATGAATATGACTGTAGATGGGATGTATGATGGGTATGGAGATGTCGGGTGGATAGGATTGTAGATGGGATGTATGATGGATATGGAGATGTCGGGTGGATATGATTGTAGATGGGATGTATGGTGGGTATGGAGATGTCGGGTGGATACGATTGTAGATGGGATGTATGATGGGTATGGAGATGTCGGGTGGATATGACTGTAGATGGGATGTATGATGGGTATGGAGATGTCGGGTGGATAGGATTGTAGATGGGATGTATGATGGGTATGGAGATGTAGGATGGATATGACTGTAGATGGGATGTATGGTGGGTATGGAGATGTCGGATGGATATGACTGTAGATGGGATGTATGGTGGGTATGGAGATGTTGGATGAATATGACTGTAGATGGGATGTATAATGGATATGGAGATGTCGGATGAATATGACTGTAGATGGGATGTATGATGGGTATGGAGATGTCGGGTGGATATGACTGTAGATGGGATGTATGGTGGGTATGGAGATGTCGGATGGATATGACTGTAGATGGGATGTATGATGGGTATGGAGATGTCGGGTGGATAGGATTGTAGATGGGATGTATGGTGGGTATGGAGATGTCAGATGGATATGGCTGTAGATGGGATGTATGATGGATATGTAGATGTAGGGTGGATATGACTGTAGATGGGATGTATGGTGGGTATGGAGATGTCGGATGAATATGACTGTAGATGGGATGTATGATGGGTATGGAGATGCAGGATGAATATGACTGTAGATGGGATGTATGATGGATATGGAGATGTCGGATGAATATGACTGTAGATGGGATGTATGATGGGTATGGAGATGTCGGGTGGATAGGATTGTAGATGGGATGTATGATGGATATGGAGATGTCGGGTGGATATGATTGTAGATGGGATGTATGGTGGGTATGGAGATGTCGGGTGGATACGATTGTAGATGGGATGTATGATGGGTATGGAGATGTAGGATGGATATGACTGTAGATGGGATGTATGGTGGGTATGGAGATGTCGGATGGATATGACTGTAGATGGGATGTATGGTGGGTATGGAGATGTCGGATGGATATGACTGTAGATGGGATGTATGGTGGGTATGGAGATGTTGGATGAATATGACTGTAGATGGGATGTATGATGGATATGGAGATGTCGGGTGGATATGACTGTAGATGGGATGTATGATGGGTATGGAGATGTCGGGTGGATATGACTGTAGATGGGATGTATGATGGGTATGGAGATGTCGGGTGGATATGACTGTAGATGGGATGTATGGTGGGTATGGAGATGTCGGATGGATATGACTGTAGATGGGATGTATGATGGGTATGGAGATGTCGGGTGGATATGACTGTAGATGGGATGTATGATGGGTATGGAGATGTCGGGTGGATATGACTGTAGATGGGATGTATGGTGGGTATGGAGATGTCGGATGGATATGACTGTAGATGGGATGTATGATGGGTATGGAGATGTCGGGTGGATAGGATTGTAGATGGGATGTATGGTGGGTATGGAGATGTCGGATGAATATGACTGTAGATGGGATGTATGATGGATATGGAGATGTAGGGTGGATATGACTGTAGATGGGATGTATGGTGGGTATGGAGATGTCGGGTGGATAGGATTGTAGATGGGATGTATGGTGGGTATGGAGATGTCAGATGGATATGGCTGTAGATGGGATGTATGATGGGTATGGAGATGTCGGATGGATATGGCTGTAGATGGGATGTATGGTGGGTATGGAGATGTCGGATGGATATGGCTGTAGATGGGATGTATGGTGGGTATGGAGATGTCGGATGAATATGACTGTAGATGGGATGTATGATGGATATGGAGATGTCGGATGGATATGACTGTAGATGGGATGTATGGTGGGTATGGAGATGTCGGATGAATATGACTGTAGATGGGATGTATGATGGGTATGGAGATGCAGGATGAATATGACTGTAGATGGGATGTATGATGGATATGGAGATGTAGGATGGATATGACTGTAGATGGGATGTATGATGGATATGGAGATGCAGGATGAATATGACTGTAGATGGGATGTATGATGGATATGGAGATGTAGGATGGATATGACTGTAGATGGGATGTATGATGGGTATGGAGATGTCGGGTGGATATGACTGTAGATGGGATGTATGATGGATATGGAGATGTCGGGTGGATATGACTGTAGATGGGATGTATGATGGGTATAGAGATGCAGGATGAATATGACTGTAGATGGGATGTATGATGGATATGGAGATGTAGGATGGATATGATGGATATGGAGATGTAGGATGGATATGACTGTAGATGGGATGTATGATGGATATGGAGATGTAGGATGGATATGACTGTAGATGGGATGTATGATGGATATGGAGATGTAGGATGGATATGACTGTAGATGGAATGTATGATGGATATGGAGATGTATGATGGATATGACTGTAGATGGGATGTATGATGGATATGGAGATGTCGGGTGGATATGATTGTATGGGATGAATGGTGAATATGAATGTCAATGTACCCCAAAACAAGAGGGATGGGTTGTATGAGGATCTCACACATAGGAAGGAGGGAGGGAAGACATCACTAGCCATGAGCAATGTAAAGGAAAACCATGAGAATGGCAGCACTAAGCACATCATCCTAATCTCAGATTAGACAGGCCTCCATCTCTACATGCTATGAATGGATGGAGCCCACACTGTCACCATCAGCACTGATATGACTCTATGCTGGGATATCATAGAGCCGGATGGTGCCGGGGCTCATAGAGGACTGTCCGGGAGGAAGAAGCAGATAAACAAGGAGAGTGAGGAGGGAGGGAAGGATGGATGGATGGATGGAAGGAAGGATGGAAGGATGGAGGGAAGGAAGGATGGAGGATGAGTAGCGGGGTGCATGCTCCGGAGAAGGGATGTCCTCCTCCCCATCCTCCGATCTCCTCTGTCGCACTAACCTTCGGCAGCCTGATGTGCTCCATGTTGTGCTCAGTCCTGGGCGATGCTGGAGGCCATTGGTTGAAGCTCGGAGTATGTGGCCGGGAATGTGTCAGTGATTGGCTCCTCCCCCACAGGTGCTCCCAGCTCAGAGCTGTACGGAGGAGGATGGGCGGTCACCGCTGTCCTATAGGATGGGAGATGCCGCTACGGCCTGTGTGTGCGATATAGAGGACATCTCCCAGCAGCCTTCCCGCCGCTATACGAGTACAGCACAGTGAGCACACGCCTGCACGTTCCGGGAAACATTCCAACTTCCACATATGAGATGTCAGCCATTCCAACCCTCATCATCTGTTACCAGCTGGATTCATAATGCTGTTATTTAGACTGATCACTGACGTCATCACTTGGATTATTCGGCTTTTATGTAAAAAAAAAATGAAATATATGTGTATATATATATATATATATATATATATATATATATATACACACACACACGATATCGTTAAAAGTATTGGGATGCCGGCTTTTGTACGCATATGAACCCCTTTCACACTGAGGCGTTTTCCAGGCGCTTTTGTGCTAAAAATATCTCACAAAAAGCACCTGAAAACTGCTTCCCATTCATTCCAATGGATACTTTCACGCGGTGGCAGGACAGTGAAAAAAGTCCTGCAAGCACATAGTTGCGAAAAATTCCGGGACACTTTTTTGGCTGTAGGCAGAGTTGTATTATAATTAGGGGGCGGGGCATGCTGTTATAGGAGTGGCAAAGGGGGAAATGTGGCGCAAAATATGGGCGTGGTTTACGTAAAATATTGGGCGTGGCTTACATGGTCGTGACTCAAAGGGGTGTGGTTAGAGTCTGAGATGAATGCGGGATGGAGAGGGAAAGGGGGGGAGGGATGGAGGGACAGCAGCCCCTGATCCTACACCACAATAGCAATATGTGTTTTCCAGAGTTTGACAATCAGCACATAAAGATACTCCAAATACCTGGTGTTAGCGCTTCAATCATCCCGGCGCCATGATTGTTATGGTATCAGGATGATTGAAGCGCATTATTTCTATTATTACATCATTACACTCACCATAATGCAGAATCAGTGGGAGCCATGAGCACTAGCCATATCCAGAATGGCCCCGACATCCAGACTGCCCCCCGACTTCCAGAATGGCCCCGACATCCAGACTGCCCCCCGACTTCCAGACTGGCCCCGACATCCAGACTGCCCCCTCTGACATCCAGACTGCCCCCTCTGACATCCAGACTGCCCCCTCTGACATCCAGACTGCCCCCTTTGACATCCAGATTGGCCCCCGACATCCAGACTGGCCCCCGTCATCCAGACCATCGTTGCTGCATGGAAAGAGATTGAGCTGTGGTGCCGCCCACCTTCCGTCCCTTTCCATTACAGTTCACAGACACTGGCAGCAGGGCGGGGGTGGGCAGCGCCGCAGCATTTCTATTGTGAAAAATAGCCATGCCTTCTGGTCTTCTTCAAAATGGCCGCGGACCTCTAGCAGCCGGCGGTGAAAAATCGTGAATAACCGAATTTCCCGGGACAAACTTAAATCAGGACAAGGGTCCTAATCCCGGGAAAGTCCCAGGAAATTCGGGACAGTTGGCAACTATGCAAGCAGCATCTTTGGGGCATGTTTGGATCGCTTTAAAAAGCACCTCTAAATGCCCCTGTTCATGGAAATGAATGGGAAGCGCTTCAAAAGCACCGCAAAATGGCTTTTTCTTTTTTTCTATGGTCACGTGAATTTAAAAAAAAAACGCACTACTAACGCCACAAAAATGGCACTAAAGTGCCGCTAAAAACACCCAACTTTAATATCCTACCACTCTAAGCCCTTGTACACACGGTCGGAGAATCTGTCGGAGTGTTGTTGGATAATCCGACCGTGTGTGGTATGCATCGGACTGATTCCATCGGAATATCCGTCGGACCCAATTTTCCAACTTGTTGGAAATATTTTCCTGCAAACTGGTCCGATCGGACATACTCCGATCATGTGTAGAGAATTCCGATTGGACAAAGTGCCACGCATGCTCAGATCAAATTCCTACACCAAAGCTATTGGCTACTAGCCTGAACGTAGTCCCATCGTAACGAAATAACGTCATCACGTTCTGAATGATCGGATTTTCCGACAACTTGGTCCGACCGTGTGTATGCAACAGGTTGGGTGATGTGTTCTAAGTTATGCTCCGGTGTGGTTTTTGACTGCACCAGAGGAATCCCCCCCCCCTGCGGGGTAATGTTTGGCCCCTGCGTGGGCAAGTTTGTATGTAAATGGAAAATTTAATAAAAATTATTTTGCAAAAAAAAAAAAAAAAAAACACCCAACTTTTTATGGGCAGTTTTTGAGCACCTCAGTGTGAAAGGGGTCTGATGGTATCCCAGCCATTTTCTATGGTTAGATGGAAAAAGTGCAACAGATTTCTCCATGTATGCTAAACTGTGTGGATGGAGGAATCTCCTACTGGGCCAAGCTTCAGTATCTTGCTAGTTGTCCCCGCTGGCTCTCAACCTAAACAATGCCTACACCCAATCAGAATGTTCAGGTATTGTGAGAGCCAGCAACTAGCAAGATATGGAAGCTTGGGCCAGTGGGAGATTCTTCCATTGACACAGTTCAGTGTCGATGGAGGAATCTGTTCCACTTTTTCCATCCGACCATAGATAATCTATAGGTGTATGGCCAGTCTTAGTCCGTAGGGTTCAATATTGAGTTGGCCCACCCTTTGCAGCTATAACCGCTTCAACTCTTCTGGGAAGGCTATCCACAAGGTTTAGGGGTATGTCTATAGGAATGTTTGACCATTCCTCCAGAAGCGCGTTTGTGAGGTCAGGCACTGATGTTGGATGAGAAGGCCTGGCTCGCAGTCCCCACTCTAATTCATCCTAAAGGTGTTCTATTGGGTTGAGGCCAGGACTCTGTGCAGTCCAGTCCAGTTCCTCCACCCCAAGCACGCTTCTCCATGTCTTTATGGACCTTGCTTTGTGCACTGGTTCAAATCATTTGGTGGAGGGGGGATTATGGTGTCGGGTTGTTTTTCAGGGGTTGGGTTTGGCCCCTTAGTTCCAGTGAAGGGAACTCCTAAGGCATCAGCATACCATGACATTTCGGACAATTTCATGCTCCCAACTTTGTGGGAATAGTTTGGGGATGGCCCCTTCCTGTTCCAACATGACTGCCCACCAGTGCACAAAGCAAGGTCCGTAAAGACATGAATGAGCGAGTTTGGGGTGGAGGAACCAGTGGAGCTGTATTTAGTTGTTAGGCAAATTTAGTGTTGGCTCACTGTAATCAGTTTGGCTGTGTTGTTTGTTCTGGCCTGAAGACCTGCCTAGATTCTCCCATTTCCAGCTTATTGTACAGAGACGGGTGGCTCTTAAATATGGTTGCAACTTCCCTTATGTGCTAGAGAAATCATGGCGGAAGTGGGGTCTACACAATATGCCCGTTGCCAAGAAGATGTTTGGAACTTCATGGACATGCCTAAGCCGTACCGTAACCAGACCTGCCCCCATCTGGAGTCTGGGGAGGTGAAATCACAAGGACAAAGTCAAAAATCGCTGATCACCGCCATTACTAGTACAAAATAAATAAATAAATAATAAAAATGCCATTAATCTATCCCCTATTTTGTAGACACTATAACTTTTGGGCAAACCAATCAATAAATACCTTTTAACCAGTTGCCGACCGCCGCACGCCGATGTACGTCGGTACAATGGCACGGGCAGGCATAAGGACATACATGTACGTCCCTTGCCTCCCGCGGGTCGGGGGCCCGATCGGGCCCCCGCCCGGTGCCTGCGGCGGTCGGTATTCGTTCGGGAGCGATCCCGGACGAGGGGACGGCCATTCATTCATGGCCACCCCCTCGCGATCGCTCCCGACGAATAGAAATCCCCGGTGACATCACTTCCTCTCCTGTAATGTAAACACAGGAGAGGAAGTGATGTATTCTCTCCTCCGTGTCGGTATTTTTCGTTCCGACACGGAGGAGAGTGGATCAGTAAGTTGCACCAACACTCTACACACACAGTAGAACATGCCAGGCACACTCACACCCCCCCTTTACCCCCCGATCACCCCCCCAATTACCCCTGCCCCCCAGTCACAGTGACACCAATGTCATTTTTTTTTTTTTTTGCATTGGTGTCATTTGTGACTGTAATAACTGTTAGGGCAGTTAGAGTTAGCCCCCTTTAGTTCTAATGTACCCCCCTAACCCCCCCAATAAAGGTTTAACCCCGTGATCACCCCCCGTCGCCAGTGTCACTAAGGCTGGGTTCACATTGCAGCGGTTTATGAGAACGAATGTGATTCGCACCGCACTGCAGTGCAAATCACATCCGATCTCTGTGCGATTCGAGTTCAGCCATTCGCCGCACCCGCCACACCCGCCGCACCCGCCGCAAATTCGCACGGGACCCTTTTTTTGGCCCGCAGCAGAATCGGATCGCATGGGTGTTCACACCATGCGATCCGAGTTTGCAGATCGCACTGCGATATGCGAACTGATCTGGGGGTGTCAGTAACATTTCACTGACACTCCCAGCAGTTCGCATAGGGCAGTGTGAACTGCCGCCGGGAGGCATGCGATGCGGGAACCCGCCGCGGATTCGCGGCGTTTCCGCATCGCTCCAGTGTGAACCCAGCCTAATAAGCGATCATTTTTCTGATCGCCGTATTAGTGTCACAGGTGACGCTAGTTAGGCAGGTAGGTATTTAGGTTCGCCGCAGCTTTTTATAGCACTGGGACCCCCATATACTACCGCATAAAGCCCCCTGATTGCCCCCTAGTTAACCCTTTCACCAGTGATCACCATATAACTGTTACAGGTGACGCTGGTTGGTTAGTTATTTTTTTATAGTTTCAGGGCACCCGCCATTTATTACCTAATAAAGGTTTAACCCCCTGATCACCCGGCGGGTGTCATTTGTGACTAATAACTGTTAGGGCAGTTAGGGTTAGCCCCCTTTAGTTCTAAGGTACCCCCCTAACCCCCCCAATAAAGGTTTAACCCCGTGATCACCCCCCGTCGCCAGTGTCACTAAGGCTGGGTTCACATTGCAGCGGTTTATGAGAACGGATGTGATTCGCACCGCACTGCAGTGCAAATCACATCCGATCTCTGTGCGATTCGAGTTCAGCCATTCGCCGCACCCGCCGCACCCGCCGCAAATTCGCACGGGACCCTTTTTTTGGCCCGCAGCAGAATCGGATCGCATGGGTGTTCACACCATGCGATCCGAGTTTGCAGATCGCACTGCGATATGCGAACTGATCTGGGGGTGTCAGTAACATTTCACTGACACTCCCAGCAGTTCGCATAGGGCAGTGTGAACTGCCGCCGGGAGGCATGCGATGCGGGAACCCGCCAGGGACCCCCATATACTACCGCATAAAGCCCCCTAATTGCCCCCTAGTTAACCCTTTCACCAGTGATCACCATATAACTGTTACAGGTGACGCTGGTTGGTTAGTTATTTTTTTATAGTTTCAGGGCACCCGCCATTTATTACCTAGTCTCACTAGTGTACCCCTAAATTTAGGGGTGTCTACTTTCCAAAATGGGGTCATTTGGGGGGGGTTTGTGCCATCTTGGCATTTTATGGCCTTCAAAACTGTAACGCCCTTAGAAAGCCTGAAGGCGGTGCTTGGTTTTCGGGGCCCCGTACGCGGCTAGGCTCCCAAAAAGTCCCACATATGTGGTATCCCCATACTCAGGAGAAGCAGCAGAATTTATTTTGGGGTGTCATTTCACATATGCCCATGGCATGCGTGAGCAATATATCATTTAGTGACAACTTTGTGAAAAAAAAAAAAAAAGTTTGTAATTTTCCCACAACTTGTGGCAAAATATAAAATATTCCATGGACTCAACATGCCTCTCAGCAAATAGCTTGGGGTGTCTACTTTCTAAAATGGGGTCATTTGTGGGGGTTTTGTGCTATCTTGGCATTTTATGGCCTTCAAAACTGTAATAGGTAGTGAGAAGTGAACTCAAAAATTTACGCCCTTAGAAAGCCTGAAGGCGGTGCTTGGTTTTCGGGGCCCCGTACGCGGCTAGGCTCCCAAAAAGTCCCACATATGTGGTATCCCCGTACTCAGGAGAAGCAGCAGAATTTATTTTGGGGTGTCATTTCACATATGCCCATGGCATGCATGAGCAATATATCATTTAGTGACAACTTTGTTAAAAAAAAAAAAAAAAAAAAAAAGTTTGTAATTTTCCCGCAACTTGTGGCAAAATATAAAATATTCCATGAACTCAACATGCCTCTCAGCAAATAGCTTGGGGTGTCTACTTTCTAAAATGGGGTCATTTGTGGGGGTTTTGTGCCATCTTGGCATTTTATGGCCTTCAAAACTGTAATAGGTAGTGAGAAGTGAACTCAAAAATTTACGCCCTTAGAAAGCCTGAAGGCGGTGCTTGGTTTTCGGGGCCCCGTACGCGGCTAGGCTCCCAAAAAGTCCCACATATGTGGTATCCCCATACTCAGGAGAAGCAGCAGAATTTATTTTGGGGTGTCATTTCACATACGCCCATAGCATGTGTGAGCAATATATCATTTAGTGACAACTTTGTGTAAAAAAAAAAAAAAATTTTTTTTTTGTCATTATTCAATCGCTTGAGGCAAAAAAATAAAATATTCAATGGGCTCAACATGCCTCTTATCAATTTCCTTAGGGGGTCTACTTTCCAAAATGGGGTCATTTGGGGGGGTTTTGTACTGCCCTGCCATTTTAGCACCTCAAGAAATGAGATAGGCAGTCGTAAACTAAAAGCTGCGTAAATTCCAGAAAACGTACCTTAGTTTGTAGATGTGACAACTTTTGCGCAAACCAATAAATATACAATTATTGACTTTTTTTTTACCAAAGACATGTGGCTGAATACATTTTGGCCTAAATGTATGACTAAAATTGAGTTTATTGGATTTTTCTAATAACAAAAAGTAGAAAATATCATTTTTTTTCAAAATTTGCGGTCTTTTTACGTTTATATCGCAAAAAATAAAAATCGCAGAGGCAATCAAATACCATCAAAAGAAAGCTCTATTTGTGGGAAGAAAAGGACGCAAATTTTGTTTGGGTACAACATTGCATAACCGCGCAATTACCAGTTAAAGCAGCGCAGTGCCAAAGTGTAAAAAGACCTCTGGTCATTTACCAGCAAAATGGTCCGGTCTGAAAGTGGTTAAATATGTAGCAGAACACAAATTGGCCTAAATTGATAAAGAAATTTGATAAAAATATATATATATATTGGTATGTTTTATAGCAGAAAATAAAAAATATTGTTTTTTTTTTTCACAACTCTCTGTCTTTTTTTGTTTATAGCCCCAAAAAAAATTCAGAGGTGATCAAATACCACCAAAAGAAAGCTCTATTTGTGGGGAAAAAAAGATCATCAATTTTATTTGGGTACAACGTTGCATGACTGCACAATTGTCAGCTAAAATAACGCAGTGCCGTATCGCAAAAAATGGCCTGGTCATTAAGGGGGCAAATCCTTCCAGGGCTGAAGTGGATAAAGGATTCTTCCACTGTTGCTATATTGTCGCTAAGACCCCTTTCACACCAAGGCCGTTTTGCATGCGCTAAAGCGTTAGAAATAGCGCCTGCAATCCGCCCTAAAACAGCTGCACCATTGTCTGTAGTGTGAAAGCCCCTAGGGCTTTTTACACTGGAGCGGTGCGCTGGCAGGACGTCAGGAAAAGTCCTGCCAGCAGCTTCCTTGGAGCGGTGAAGGAGCGGTGTGTTTACCGCTCCTCCACTGCTGCTCCCCATTGAAATCAATGGGGCAGCGCTGTAATACCGCCAGCAAAACGCTGCTATTGCGGTGTATTGCCGGGGGGTTTTAACCCTTTCTCGGCCGTTAGGGGGGGTAAAAGCGCCCCACTAGCGGCCAAAATGAGCCGCAAATCCGACGGTAAAACGCCGCTAAAAATAGCGGCGTTTTACCGCCGACGCTATGGGCGGAGTGGTGTGAAAGGGATCTAAGTATTTCTAGAGAGCTCTATTTAAAAGCAGGTCCTGTACATATGTAAATATTTAGATACCTCAAATTAGATAAGACCTTTTCCTGCTTTGTTTTTCAGGGCTCTGGCAAGATTCAGCTTCATTGTATCTATGTTGCTTATTGAAAGTGATATTGATATAACTGCTCTTTATGCCCATTAGGGACCTGGTAGTACTGTATCCATATGCCACTAGGTGGCATGTTTCTAGCTGAAAGGAGGATATAGTAGCAATGTTTAATTGAGTACTAGTGAACTATAGACTTTAACCCCTTCCCACCCGGCTTATAGCAGGTTGATGGCCGGCCGGTGGCTCTCCCGTTCTGATTGGACATTAGAACAAGCCATTTGTGTGCGCAGTGTGGCAATCGGTAATGCAGTGTGTCACTCAGACACACCGCATCTCCAATCACAGTAAAGAGCCTATGATGTAGGCTCTTTACCATGTGATCAGCTGTGTCCAATCACAGCTGATCACAGCTTAACTAGGAAGTGCCGGTTAGGGCCGGTTCACACTGCAGGCGAGGCGAGGCGACTCCGACTTGCCTCGCCGCGACCTGCAGCGGCCTCGGCGGCGACTTGCAAATGACTTCTGTATAGAAGTCAATGCAAGTCGCCCCGAGGTCGCCCGAAAGTAGTACAGGAACCTTTTTTCTGAGTCGGAGCGACTCGAGTCGCTCCTCTCAGAACGGTTCCATTGTACAGAACGGGGGCGACTTGCGGGAGCGAGGCGAGGCGAGTCGTGTCGCCTCGCATCGCCCGCTGTGTGAACCGGGCCTTATCGGCATTCCTCTATTCATGCTGACAGAGCGTGAGTAGAGGAGAGATGATGAGCAGCTCTCCTGACAGGGGGATCTGCACTGATAATCAGCGCAGTGATTGTCAGAGCACCCCCATCAGCGGTGATGCCCACCAGTGATGCCCACCAGTATCACCAGTGATGTCAATCAGTGCCCATCAGTGATGTCAATCAGTGCCCATCAGTGATGCCTTTCAGTACCCATCAGTGATGCCTGTCAGTGTTTCTCATCAGTGCTGCTTATCAGTGCACATCAGTGCCACCTATCAGTGCCCATAAAGGCTGCATATCAATGCCCATCAGTGCGCATATTAATGCCACCTCATCAGTGGCAGTAGCGTTGCTAGGTGGCGGAGGGGGTGCAGGCCGCACCTGGGTGACACCCGCCAGAGGGGTTACACTCGTGGTTTGCGGCACCGCTAACACCGCCCGCTGCCCTGATGATCTGTGCCTCGCTCTGTGTCAGTGGAGCAGACTAAAGCCACCGGCGCCTCCTCCTCTCTGTTTACATCCAATGAAGAGGAGGAGCCTGAGGGACACACGCCGCTGTGTGTATACGTCCACAGCCACGCTGTTCTAAGGTCTGTACTGTACACTTTAATATAAGTAGATGGACATGTGCGGCGGGGCACTATGGGAGGGGAGAGGGGTGCCTATGCTGATGGGGGGGGTCTGCACTAAGGGGGTTGTCTATACTGCGGGAGTCTGTACTAAATGGGGGATGTCTATACTGTGGCGGTTTGCACTAAGGGGGTGTCTATACTGATGGGGGGGTCTGCACTAAGGGGGTGTCTATAATGTGGAGGTCTGCACTATGGGGGATTCTATACTGATGGAGGGTGGTCTGTACTGAGGAAGGGGGGTCTGTTCTTAGTGAGGGTATCTATACTGTGGGAGGGGGGTCTGTACTGAGGGAGGGGGGGGGTCTGTACTTAGTGGGGGTGGGTCTGTACTGAGTGGGGACTATAGTTGGTGGAGGGGGGTTGACACTATTGTTTTTTTCCGCACCAGGTGATACCAACCCTAGTGACGCCGCTGATCAGTGCTGCATATCAGTGCCGCCTATCAGTGCTAAAAATTAGGGCAGCCTAATCAGTGCACACCAGTTAAAGTGGTTGTAAACCCTTACAAACCACTTTGACCTACAGGTAAGCTTAGATTAAGGCTTACCTGTAGGTCCAAGAAATATCTCATAAACCTACACGGTTTAGGAGATATTTACTAAAAGACAGTCACAGCTGTCTACTGCGCATGCGGCTCACTATAGGCGTTAGCGACATGCCGCTGCTAAGGGCGATATGCCGTTAGTGGCGGCTCCCGTGCGCATGCGCGGGAGTGACGTCATCACTGCTCTGGCGCTGTGAGTGGCCAGAGCAGCAATACCCAGAAGAAGATGGACACTCCGGACTACAGGGGACAGCGGTGACATCACTGGCTCCTGTGTCAGGTTAGTGACACATAATGGGCTACTATGCGATGCATAGTAGCCCATTATGCTTTACCTTTGCGAGAGACAAAGAGGAAGTAAACCCATTAGGGTTTACTTCCTCTTGAAGGAGAAAACATACTTATTTACCACATTTTATAACAGAAACGGCACAGTGCGGCACAGTTTAGGGCGGCACAGTGGTGTAGTGGTTAGCACTCTCGCCTAGCAGTAAAAAAGGTCACTGGTTCAAATCCCAACCATGACACTACCTGCCTGGAGTTTGCATGTTCTCCCTGTGCCTGCGTGGGTTTCCTCTGGGTACTCCGGTTTCCTCCCACACTCCAAAGACATGCAGGTAGGTTAATTGGCTTCTGTCTAAAATTGGCCCTAGTATACAACTGGGGATCTTGGATTGTGGCTCCTTGAGGGTAGCGACCAATGTGAGTGTGCAATGTAAAGCGATAGGGACAATTGTAGACACTCACTCAGGTTGAACTGGATGGACTGATGTCTTTATTCAACCTTACTAACTATGTAACTATGTAACTATGTAACTATGTAACAAAGAAAAACTTAAAAAAAAAAAAAAAGAGTTTGGTCTTTTTTCGTTTGTTTATCAAAAAATAAAAAACCCAGTGGCGATTAAATACTACAAAAAGAAAGCTCTATCTGTCTAAAAAAAAAAGATAAAATATAATTTGGGTACCGTGTTGTATGACCGTGCAATTGTCATGCAAAGTGCAACAGCGTTGAAATCTGAAAATTGGCCTAGGCAGCAGTGGGGGACCGTCCATACAGTTTTTATTTTTTTTTAGATTTAGATCTTTAGATCTATTTTTATTAACTATTGTATTCCTGATTCTCCTTCCGGCCAATCAGGAAGTGGGTCCTGAGACCCGTCGACCGATTGGCCAAGAGGAGAAGCGATTCTATTGGCCGCCAAGGAGGAGGAGGGAGAAGAAGCAGGGGAAGCCCCCGAAGCCGAGGAGGAAGAGACGCAGGGTGAAGCCGCATGCCCAGAGGATCGCTGTCCACGACCAAGGTGGGGTAAGTGCGGAGCTGGTGACCAACCAATCAGGGGAGTGCCTGTGACCCGACCAACCGAGAGGGGTATCGGCATGTGGATTGTTTGCCACCCCCCAAAAAAAATATATATATATACCACCAGCCCCCACTGCTAGGAAGGAAGGGGAAGGGGTTGAAAGTGGTTAAAGTATAACTAAAGACAAAACTTTTTTTTTGTTTTTGTTTTGTATAGAGTGGAGAGGAATTAGGGTGCTTGTCGATATTTATTGATATTTGTGCCCCCGTTAGGGAGATTCATACTCTCTATTTGTCCTGCTCACTATTGTCATTAAAAGTGAAAAAAAGCTGTGGGGGAGGGGGGGGGGGGTGTGAACGGATATGAAGCAAGGAGCAAGGAAGACGTGCAGTAGCTAAGCTCCGCTTCTACCTTATCCTTCTACCTTATCATTTTGAGCATCCTGACATCGCAGTCCACACTTACATACTCATATTTTGGTGCCTGATCAGTACCTCTCCAACTTGACACTACTCCTAATACTCTGGATGGCTCCGGGAAAGAGAAAAAAAACTGCAAAAATGCATCACCACAGGCTCGCTCTTCCCCTTTGGTGACCATCTTGACCACGTTCTCTGCCCCCTCCTCCTCGTCCTGTGTAACCGCGAGTGCTTAGATGGCATCTGCAAGCACGGGAGACACGGAGCCATCCTCGGCAGACATGATGGCGGCTATAACCTCACTGAAGTAGACACTGATCACCAAAATGGACACGGTGACCACGGAGGTTAATCTCATCAGACATGATATGGACACATTTCAGTCCCAGCTATCTGAGGCAGAATCCCACATCTCCCAAGGGGAGGATGTGGTTCACACTGACTCCAGGGAGCTGAAGATCCTGCAAAAAAAGGTGCAGTCTCTGCATGGCAAGACTGTGCATATGGTGAACAGGCTCAGTCGCAATAACTTGCGGGTGGTGGGGCTCCCTGAAAGGACTGAGGGAGCCAAACCTGCGGAATTCGCTGAATGGTTCCTCATCACACTGCTAGGCCTCACGGACCCTGTAAGTGGAGCAGGCTTACAGGGTCCCTACCATGCCAGGAACGCACCCGGGCTCATTTGTGGAGATCAGCAAATGCCTCAGAGAGAATGGGCTAAAGTACCGCCTCCTGTACCCCAGCAAGCTTAGGGTTGTGGATGGCGGCTCTACACGCTGCTTTGAAACCCCTGCTGCAGTTTCCTGGCTTAACTCTTGCTGACCCTCTCCGACCTGAGCACTTGGGCGCATGCTACAGACTTTACTGAGGTATGGAGGTGGTTGCATCCTCAAAACAGAACCTATTCCTGTTTTTCTATCACCTTCAAGACCTCTTCACGTAGAGATCTGGCTTTTGCAAACACAGCCCTTCTTAGCAAGATCCAGGAGGCATGTTATCTTCCCTCTGGCCTTTCGGATCATAACCCGCTCAAATTGACCATTAGAATTCAGAGGCTGCATAACCATGCCCTTTGGAGACTGCAACCCCAATGGATTAACCATGAATCAGTTCAAGAACGAATTCCTCCTCCTTGGCGGGAGTATTGGGCACATAATGCGGAGTCTGCCTCCCCTCATATGACTTGGGACACATTCAAGGCTCATAGCTAGGGGCAGTACATTTCTGCTGTGGCTGCTGTGAAGGCAGATCAAAGAGACATAGTCTCATCATTGCAACTGAAAGTAGACCAGGCCCTAGAACAATACACCACTTCACCTGCTGCCACAAATTTTGACCACCTTTCCTCGCTCAGACAAGAATTACATCTTCATGTCTCCGAAGTCACTAGACTTGGCATAAAATCTTGTAGACAGGAATATTTTGAGTTTGGAGACAAGAACAGTAAATCGTTGGCACTGCTGGCACAACAGGATAGACCCTTTGCAGCTGTATCCGAACTCCTCACAGCAGATGGTACTATGGTTGTTTCTAAGGACGATATTCTAACTGAATCCACTAGATTTTATACTACAGTGTACACCTCCTCCTTTCCAGATGACCCCATGCCCATGAGCGCTGTTTTAGATACCCTGGTGTTAGGCTGGCTCTCTGACACAGATAGGAATCTCCTAGTTGCAGATTTCACCATGGAAGTAATAATACTTTCTATAAAGTCTTTCTCAGTGGGTAAGGATCCGGCCCTGACAGCTTACCTATGGAATTCTATGGAAATCACATTGGATTACTTGCTGGCTGAGTGTCAGGGCTGGCTTAGCCCTTCCTTCTCTGGGCTGGCTGCTCAGCTGTCGGCTAATTGCCAGCTCTCATCTCTCTCCACAGCTATCAGCTGTTCCTGATCCTGCTCGTCTGATCAGCCTACTTAAAGCTGTCCAGCTCACTTCACCTCTGCCCTCGCCTTGGTCACATCACAATAAACCATCTCCTGCGGTTCTGTTTAAAGACTGGCTTGCTGACATCCCTTCTGGCTCCTTATTCTGCTTCCTGTGGCTCTACTTGGATCCCTGACTTCTGGCCTGGCTGATTACCCAATCTGGTTATTGAACTCTGGCCTGGTTGACTACTCTATCGGTTACTGGACTCTGGCTATGCTTTGACTACGCTTTTTCCACGGTGGCTGCTCTGGTACAACCTGAGTCGCAGGCCGTCCCTGCTGCTGCGCTAGTCTCTGTGCAGGCGCCTGCCTCGAGTATTATCTATATAAGAGATATCTCTGGTTCCACTCTGCTTCCCCAGCGATTTGGGGGTGATCCAGTTCAATGCAGAGGGTTTCTCAATCTGGTTGAGATATACTTTGAGATGCTGCCCCAGGCGTTTCCCACGGACAGAAGCAAAGTAGGTTTCATGATATCTTTGTTTTCTGAGAGAGCCTTGGTCTTGGCTAACCCTCTATGGCAGATGCAAAAACCTGTTGTCTTGAGTTACCCTCAGTTTGTGGCCTCCTTTAAAAGGGTATTTGACGTTTCCGCACGCTCCGTTTCTGCTGCCAAGTGCCTCATGTCCATCAAACAGAGTACAAGAACTGTTGCCGACTACGCCATTGAATTCCGTACTCTGGCAGCAGAGGTTGCTTGGAACAATGAGGCCCTCGTGGCTGCTTTTTCTCATGGTCTCTCGGATTCCATCAAGGATGAGATAGCAGCCCGAGATATAACCACTGAGCTGGAGAGCTTGATCTCGTTTGCCATCCTCATTGACTCCAGACTCAGAGAAAGACTTTCTCTTAAGGAGCACTTGCGGAAGCCTCCTGTACGTTTGCCTCCAAGCTTTGTAGTCCCACCCATGCCTCCCTCACCTCCCATGCCTCCTGGCACCGAGTCGGTCAGTGAAGATGAACCCATGCACCTGTGCTTCACGGGTCTCTGCGGGTGAGAGAGCCTTTAGGAGGAGAGAGAGATTGTGCCTTTATTGTGGCCAGGCAGGTCACTTTTTGAAGTCTTGTCCTACCCATCCAGGGAACGCCCGAACCATGAGGTCCTGTCATGGACAGACCTTAGGTGGCGTTGTTTCGTCCCCAGAAGGATAAGCCCCTGGTTTCGGTCACCCTTTCTTGGGCTGAGTCATCCATCAAGATACAGCCTCTAATCGACTCTGGGGTTGCAGGCCTGTTCATTGATGCTGCATTTGTTTCGGAGCACTCGATTCCACTGCAGCTGCTTGACACTCCACTTGCCATTGAGGCTCTTGACAGGAGACCTTTACAGCCTGCCCATGTGACTCATGAGACGGTTCCATTGTCCATGGCCGTAGGGGCTCTTCACCATGAGATAATCCAATTCCAAGTTATTTCCTCACCCAGGTTTCTGCTGGTTATCCTTGGTTACAGAGGCACAACCCCTCTTTTGATTGGCTCCATGCTGAGGTTCTCTCCTGGTCACCACAATGCAGTGAGACATGCTTCCTGAAGGTATCCAAGGTTATGTGCACCTCTTCTGCCGGAGGAGTACCTCAATTTTAGCGATGTCTTTGATAAAGTTCAAGCCCGTAGTTTGCATCCACACTGGTCTTATGATTGCGCAATTGACCTTCAACCAGGTGCTATACCTCCCCCTGGCCGGGTTTACCCTTTGTCGGTCTTGGAGGATAAGGCCATGGAGCAGTATGTTGCTGACGCACTTTCTCGAGGTTTCATCCGCAAATCCTCGTCTCCTGCTGGTGCTGGTTTTTTCTTTGTGAAGAAGAAGAGCAGTGAACTGAGACCTTGTATAGATTATAGGGGTCTCAATAGTGTCACGATTAAGAATGCCTACCCGATTCCACTGATTACAGAGTTATTTGACCGCCTCAAGGGAGCAACGGTTTTCACAAAGCTTGACTTGAGAGGGGCATACAATCTCATGCGCATTAAGGAGGGCAACAAGTGGAAAACTGCGTTTAGTACCAGAACAGGCCATTGTGAATACCTGGTAATGCCTTTTGGCCTTTGTAACGCCCCGGCAGTTTTCCAGGAACTTATTAACTATGTCCTCCGAGATTTGTTGCAGTTATGTGTGGTGGTTTATCTCGATGATATCCTCATATTTTCCAAGTCCCTGGAGAGCCACCACACAGATGTCTATCGTGTGCTTCAGAAACGAAGAGAGAACAATCTCTATTGTAAACTGGAGAAGTGCGAGTTCCATCGTGAACAGGTTACATTCCTGGGCTATGTCATTTCCACTGTTGGTTTTTCGATGGACCCAGAGAACCTTTTGGCAGTCCTACAGTGGCCTCGACCCATGGGTTTATGTCCTCTGCAGCATTTCCTGGCTTTTGCCAACTACTACCGGAAGTTTACTCGTAACTTCTTGTCTCAGGTCAAGCCCCTGACTGATATGACCAGAAAGGACAGTAACCCACAGAGTTGGTCTCCGGAGTCCATTAAGGCCTTTAAGACTCTCAAGGCTGCCTTTGTTTCTGCTTCTGTGTTGGCACATCCTGCTCCTACATTGCTTTTTATCCTAGAAGTTGATGTTTCTGAGACTGGAGTTGGCACCCTTCTGTCTCAACGTCCTAACTCTGAGAGCGCTATGCATCCGTGTGGCTACTTTTTCAAGAAATTGTCACCTGCTGAGTGCAATTATGAGATTGGTGACAGAGAGCTGCCGATCATTTTAGCCCTGAAAGAATGAAGACATCTCCTTGAAGGTACCACTGTGCCTGTTCTTATTCTTACTGACCATAAGAATCTTACATTCTTGTCTGAGGCTAAGCGTCTCTCTCCCAGAAGGGCACGATGTGCTCTTTTCTTGTCTAGCTTTAATTACATTGTCTCATTCTTACCTGGTACTAAGAATGTAAGGGCTGCTGCCTTGTCATGACAATTTTCCTCCACTTCCAAGTTGGAGTTGGCATCGGTTCTTATGATTCCTCCTGATCTTATCTTGGCTACGGTTCGCACCAGTCTTACTTCTCCTTTGGGTGACAAAATTCTTACTGCTTAGGTTTATGCTCCTCCTGAGAAACCTTGTGACCACTGCTTTGTTCCAGAGAGTCTCCGTACTGCAGTACTCCAGACTTACCAGACTTACCATTCTCCCAAGGCAGCTGGCCATCCTAGGAAGAATCAACTCATTTGGGCCATTTCCCAACAATTATGGTGGCCTAGTCTACGGGGTGATGTTACTGCCTTCGTAGCTGCCTGTCCCATGTGTGCTCAGAGTAAGACTCCACAATACCTTCCAGTGGGAAATCCAATGGATTTCGTTGTGGAGTTGCCCAACTCCCAAGGCAACACTGGCAACACTGTTATCCTTATGGTGGTTGACCGGTTCTCAAAGATGTGTCATTGTATTCCACTTAAGAAGTTGCCTACATCTAAGGAACTGGCTTCCATTTTTGCTCGCTTACATGGGCTACCCAAGGTGATTGTCTCGGACAGGGGCAGTCAGTTTGTCTCCCGGTTCTGGCGAGCCTTTTGTGTACAGTTGGGAATTCAGCTTGCGTTCTCTTATGCGTATCACCTGCAGTCTAATGGGGCAGCAGAGCAAGCCAATCAGTCCTTGGAGCAATTCCTACATTGCTATATTTCTGACCACCATAACAACTGGTCAGACCTATTACCATGGGCAGAGTTTGCTCACAACAGTGCCTTGAATTCTGCCTCCCGGTTGTCCGCATTTATGACTTGTTTGTTCCGCAGAGTATTCCTGCATTAGAGGAGCATCTCCGTGGTCTTGGTTTTACTTGGGTACAAGTCCAGGAGGCTTTGCGTCATGCTAATGATAGGTACAGACTCCATGCTGACCGCAGACGCCTGCCTGCACCTTCCTACCAGGTGGGGGACAGGGTCTGGCTGTCATCTCGCAACCTCCGGCTTCATGCTCCCTCACTGAAGTTTGCACCTTGGTTTATTAGGCCTTTCTGTATCCTTTGCAGGATTAACCCAGTGTCTTACGCGTTGGACCTTCCTCCTAGTATGCGCATCTCAAATGTGTTTCATGTCTCCTTATTGAAACTGTTAGTCTGTAACCGATTTACCACCTCAGTGCCACGCCCTCACCCTATTCAGGTTGAGAACCATGAGGAGTATGAGGTACAATCCATTGTTGACTCCCATAGGTTCCGTGGGCACATACAGTACCTGGTGCATTGGAAGGGGTACGGTCCAGAGGAACGCTCCTGGGTTTCATCTTTGGACATACATGCCCCTGTCCTCCTCCGCGAGTTCCATAGACGGTTTCCCCTCAAGCCCGGTGGCCCTCCAAGGGAGAGGGGTCATTGAGAAGGGGGTAATGTCAGGGCTGGCTTAGCCCTTCCTTCTCTGGGCTGGCTGCTCAGCTGTTGGCTAATTGCCAGCTCTCATCTCTCTCCACAGTTACCAGCTGTTCCTGATCCTGCTCTTCTGACCTTCCTACTTAAAGCTGTCCAGCTCACTTCACCTCTGCCTTCGCCTTGGTCCCATCACAAGAAACCATCTTCTGCGGTTCTGTTTAAAGACTGGCTTGCTGACATCCCTTCTGGCTCCTTATCCTGCTTGCTGTTGCTCTACTTGGATCCCTGACTTCTGGCCTGGCTGATTACCCGATCTGATTATTGAACTCTGGCCTGGTTGACTACTCTATCCGGTTACTGGACTCTGGCTATGCTTTGACTACACTTTTTCTATTTACCTTTTTATTTTTATTTAATAAACAAGTGTGATTTAATTGTACTTCTGTCTCAGTCTGATTCATTATGCGTTATATAAATCCTGTTTACTCACTGGCTCCTTGCCCCCCTCTATGAAAGAGGCTCATATTATACTCACACCTAAGTCTAATAAGGATCCCAAGTTGTGCGCCTCATACAGACCGATTGCACTTCTCAACTGTAGACGGAAGAGCCTCACAAAATTGCTAACTACCAGGTTGAACAAAGTAAAAAAAAATTGTAAACCCAGACCAAACAGGCTTTATGACTGGCAGATATTAACATACACAGATCATTCTCCAATATCCATGCCCCGTCACACAAGTCAGGGTACTGGAACAATAGCCACATTGGATATGGAAAAGGCATTCGATACTGTGGAGTTTGCGTATCTATGGGGGGTAATGAGGAGGATGAGACTCCCATTAAAATGTATTGATTGGATGCATACACTCTATACGGGCCCCCTGGCAAGCATAAGGCAATGGCCTGCTGTTCGCCCCCTTTCCTTTGCAGAGGGGGACCAGACAGGGATGCCCGCTCTCCCCGACCCCCTTTGCCTTGGCCATGGAACCCGTTGCTGAAGCCCTTAGAATTTTGCCTGAAATTTGTGGCCTTCGGGTGGGATGGTTGGAAAGAGAGTGGTTCTCTATGCTGATGATCTGTTGCTTTTTTTGAATGATGCTGGTACCTCACTGCAAGGTGCCTTCATGATTATGAACACTTTCTCAACCTCCACAGGTTTACGTGGTAATTGGCACAAGTCCCTGCTGTTTCCCGTGAATGAAGGGGCCAGTTCTTCCTTACCCACCTCCCTTCAACTACAGTGGGTTGACCACCTTACCTACCTAGGGATTGTGATATCCAGACACAGTAAGGACTTTGTGAAATTCAACCTGGACCCTGTGCTAGCTGGGGTAAAGACTAAATTGAAGACATGGATCTTCTTCTCTCACTAATTGGACGCATTAACCTCCTCAAAATGAAAGTTCTCCCCAAATTCACATATATTTTTAGTAATTCCCCTCAGCGGCTCTCAAAAAAAGTTTTAATTCTATTAAACAATTGGGGATCTAAGCCACCCAGGTACAAACATACCACCCGAACTAGACCTGTTGAAAGAGGGGGGGGCTGCCTGTATCCGACTGCTACAAATAATTTCTAGCATCCCAGCTGGTAACTGCCCACTGGTGGCTTCAGCCTGATTTCACTAATTCACTAAGGCCTGTTGTTCAGGGGGAAAAAGTCCCTACATGACCTCACCCCTTCAATGTACACTAGCATACAGGCATGGAAAACGAGTGAAGCCCTGCAGACACCTCTGCCAGGCATCCTCTCTCCACTTACCCCTTAACCTCCCTCACTTCTTCACTATCCCAGACCCAAAGGCCTGGGCCAAATACAAAATTGTAAAATTGGAACATATTATTACTAATGCTGAGCTGTCCTCTTTTCAAGACCTCCAATCTAAGTTTAATCTACCCACTTACTACTATTTTAGATACCTCCAGATTTCCCATGCCTTCAGTTGTCAATTTCTGGGTCAACCAGTTGCACTTCCATATTCTGAGCTAGAATCTACCCTCTGAGTGAAAGATCTGGAGAAGACCACTTCTCTACAATATGGTTACTTGCTTGTGGCTGCTAGTCCTGAATAGTCCTCCCTTCGCCAGCAATGGCTGGGGGACTTTCTGGGACTGGATGATGATGACTGGATGGAGATTTGGGATTCCCCCTTCTCCTCCCTTGTCTCAGCCAGAGACAAAATGGTCCAGTACAAAATTTTTCACAGAGCATATTATACAACGCACAGGCTCCACAGGATGTCTGCAGCCCATCGCACATCATGTTGGCATTGCAACCTGCAGAAGTCTTCCACATTTTTTGGAGTTGTCCAGTAACTCAACAATACTGGCAAAAGGTTCTTACAGTGATGAAGAGTGTGACACAGGTACCATATGACCCGAGATACTGTTTGTTAGGGCTGGTGGAACAGCTGTCAGTAACTGCGGCCAGACGAATACTCATTAATCTTTTACTGTTTTATGCTCGTAAAGCTATCACGATGAACTGGAAGAAATCATCCCGTCCTTCCATCCAATGTTAGAGGGGTTTGATTAATGGCAGCCTACCTTTATGCAAAGCTACCTTAGGGTTGCACCAATTATTATTATTATTATTATTATTCAGGATTTATATAGCGCCAACAGTTTGCGCAGCGCTTTACAATATGAGGGCAGACAGTACACTTACAATACAAATCAATACAGGAGGGATCAGAGGGCCCTGCTCGTTAGAGCTTACAATCTAGAAGGGAGGGTCAAGTTGAAACAAAAAGGTAATAACTGTGGGGGATGAGCTGATGGAGAAAATGAAAATACAATTAGGTGTGGGTGGGGTAGGCTTCTCTGAAGAGAAGTGTTTTCAGGGATCGTCTAAAAGCTAATAAAGTAGGAGATAAGCGGACAGATTGGGGTAAGGCATTCCATAGGATTGGGGAGGCTTTGGAAAAGTCCTGGAGGCGAGTATGGGAGGAGGTGATGAGGGAGCTAGAGAGCAGGAGGTCTTGAGAGGAACGAAGAGGACGAGAAGGTTGGTATTTAGAGACTAAGCTAGTGATGTAGCTGGGGGCAGAGTTGTGGATGGCTTTGTATGTAATTGTTAGTATTTTGAATTTAATTCTTTGGCTGAGCAGAAGCCAGTGGAGGGATTGACAGAGAGGAGTAGCAGACACCGAGCGATTGGTAAGGTGGATGAGTCTGGCAGCGGCATTCATAATGGATTGAAGAGGTGATAGACTATGTAGAGGTAAGCCAATGAGAAGGGAGTTGCAGTAGTCAAGGCGAGAGATGACAAGCGAGTGAATTAAGAGCTTTGTTGTCTCATTGGTTAGAAAGGGGCGTATTTTGGCGATGTTGCGGAGGTTGAGGCGGCAGGATTTGGACAGTGATTGGATGTGTTGCTTGAAGGAGAGTTCAGAGTCCAGGACTACACCTAGAACCTTGGCATGAGGGGATGGGCTTATGGTTGTGGCATCAATTTTGACAGTGAGATTAGGGGAAGGGGCATATGGGGGAGGAAAAATTATAAGTTCGGTTTTGGATAGATTGATTTTGAGGAAGTGGTGTGACATCCAGACTGATATATCTGATAGTAAATTAGTGATACGTGAGGAGACAGAGGGAGTGAGCTGAGGGGTAGAGAAATAGATTTGGGTGTCGTCAGCATAGAGGTGGTATTGGAAGCTGTGGGAGGCTATCAGTTGACCCAGGGAGGAGGTATAGATTGAAAATAGGAGTGGTCCAAGTACAGAACCTTGGGGGACCCCAACAGAGAAAGGAAGAGGGGAGGAGGAAGTAGAGTTGTAAGAAACGCTAAAGGTGCGGTTGGATAAGTAGGAAGAGAACCATCGTAGAGTACGGTCACGGAGACCAAAGGTGTGGAGTTTTTTGAGAAGGAGGGGGTGGTCAACCGTATCAAAGGCAGCAGAGAGGTCCAGGAGGAGGAGTACAGAATAATGTCGTTTGGTTTTGGCCGTTAGTAGATCGTTTGTTAGTTTTAGGAGAGCAGTTTCTGTGGAGTGTTGAGGACGAAATCCAGACTGAAGGGGATCAAGAAGGCTATTATCAGCAAGGTGGTCACTCAGTCGGTTGTAAACCAGACGTTCGAGTAGTTTGGATAAAAAGGGGAGCAAGGAGATGGGGCGTAGGTTGTTTGGATTGGATGGGTCCAGTGAGGGCTTTTAAGTATGGGTTTGACAAGTGCATGTTTTAGAGAGTTGGGGAAGATGCCAGAAGAGAGGGAGAGATTGAAGATGTGAGTTAGAGAGTGTAGCATAGAGTCAGAGGGTGAACGCAGCATTTGTGAGGGAACAGGATCCAGAGGGCAGGTGGTAAGGTGGACATTACCAAGTAGTTTAGCAACTTCGTCTATAGTGGTGGGGTTGAAAGAGGGAAGTAATGATTGTGCCTGTGGGCATGATGTGTAAAGCGTGGAGGGTATCAGAACAGTAGAAATCTCCACCCGAATTGTATCAATCTTCTGTTTGAAGTGGTTAGCAATCTCCTGGGCAGTGAGTGAGTTGGTGGGTGGAGGCGGTGGAGGACGAAGTAGAGAGTTGAAAGTAGAGAAGAGTTGACGGGGACGGGATGATAGGTTGCTGATGAGAGTGATAAAATAGTTCTGCTTGGCAGAGAGGAGGCTAGAATTGTAATTTTGGAGGGCAGATTTATATTGGTTGAAATCTCTCTGAGACTTGGTCTTGCGCCACAGGCGCTCATGAGCACGACTAAGTTTTTTCAGACTTCTAGTGGCATCTGTTTGCCAAGGTTGAAGGGGTCGGGGCTTGATTCTGTGTGTAGAGAGGGGGGCCAGTGAGTCCAGAGAGGCCAGAAGTGAAGTGTTGTAGACAGAAGTGGCTAGGTTGGTGCAGGATAGGGGTGAGATTTTGTCGTAGAGGTTGTCAATAGCAGAGTAGAGAAGAGAAGGGTTGAGATGACGTAGGTTTCTGCGGGTAACTTTAATGCGGTTGGAGGGAGAGGAGGTGAAGGAGAGGGAGAGGGTGAAACTAATAAGGTGGTGATCAGAGAGAGGGAATGGATAGTTAGAGAGGTTGCATGGAGTGCAAAGGTGAGAGAAAACGAGGTCAAGGATATTGCCTTCGGAGTGAGTAGGATCATGTATCCACTGTTTCAGGTCAAAGGAGGAGGTTAGGCTGAGAAGTTTGGAAGTGGCAGGAGTGTTAGTATTAATAGGGATGTTGAAGTCCCCGAGAATGATTGTGGGGATTTCAGAAGAAAGAAAGTAGGGCAGCCAGGCAGAGAAGTCATCAAGAAATGTTGATACTGGTCCAGGGGGCCTGTAGATGACGGCTATCCTTAGAGAAATTGGAGTGAAGAGACGAATGCAGTGTGCTTCGAAAGAGGAGAGTGACAGAGAGGGAGGTGGCTGAAGTACCTGGAAGGTGCTATGTGGGGCTAGAAGGATTCCAACACCTCCTCCCTTATGTCCATTGGATCTGGGGGAGTGAGTCCAGAGAAGACCACCATGGGATAGGGCCGCAGAAGATGCAGTGTCTGATTCGTGGAGCCAGGTTTCGGTGATGGCGAGTAGGTTAAATGAGTTGGTGATAAAGATGTCATGTAGAGAGGTGAGTTTGTTGCAGACAGAGCGGGAGTTCCAAAGGGCACAAGAGAAAGGGAGTCTGGTCTTGGGAAGAATAGAAATGGGAACTAAATTGTGTTGATTGCGGCTGCTGCCAGAGGGTGCAGGGTGATGGGTACAGTTTAATGATGGAGGTCCAGGGTTTGGGGATATATCTCCAGAGGTTAGGAGAAGCAGGAGGGTAAGGGAGGTAATATGGGAGTGGGATTTATATGAAGGGACATGCCCCAGGGTTTTTGAGATTTTTAGTGTGTGTGGATTTAGAATTAGCAGGAGTTGGTGGGTGCAGTAATAAGGAGAGGACAGAAGTGAGGGTGATATATATATGCTGTGGGGGGGAGAAGTGGGGCAGAGTTGAGATAATTTTAGTATAGAGGACAGAGCTGTCAGAAGGAGTAGTATAAATATAGTAGTATAAATAAATTTATAGTAGTATAAATAAATTTAATAAGGTTTGGGCATGCTGGCTTGGCGACTCGTCCACAGCAAGCAGTGAATCAAATAACGTGAGTTAAAGTATAGATCTCTATTTACTACCTAGTCATGATACCACCTACTCATTCTGTATCCTGGATATCAATGTTTGAGCCTAGTTACTTCTGAGTTGACCCCACTCTCCACATTGGGGAAGTAGTTTAGTAGCTTTGTTTTTATGTTCTTATGATGTATGTTGTTCTCTGTGAATAGAGACCCAGGTGTATGTTTGTTTTTTAAAAAAAAAAAATAAGTGAAAAGCTATCCCCAGAATAGTAAAAGAGGGGAAATCTTCCAATGGGGACACCAGGTCTGGTAACCTGGGGGTCCCCAATAGATGCAGCCAGTGACATCACCAGCACACAGCCCTGAGCTGCAACGGCTCCCATGTGCATGCATGGAAGCGACGTCATTGCAGCTCCGGAGCCAATGAACCCAGAAGGAAGACTGGGTGAAGATGGAAGCCCTGTCAGCAGTGACAGTGCACCACTGGAGGGCTTTGTTCTAAGTAGGGTTGCACTGATACCACTTTTTTAAGACCGAGTACAAGTAGCAATACTTTTTCTCAAGGACTCACCAATCACTCTTTATTTATTTGTTATTTTTTTTTATCAGCCCTGTGGGGGGGCTTTGGTGAGATATTAGGGGTCTTAACAGACACCTGACATCTCCCTTTTGAGACACAGAAAGGAACTGGGGACAGAGATTCCCCAGTCCCATTCTCAGCAGCTTCAGCTGCACTGGAGATAAATGGACAGGAAACAGGCTCAGCACAGTTTACGATGCTCAGTAATGAATGGACATAGTCAGTGATCACCGACTCTGTTCATTTGGAATATGAAGAAGCTAACAGATTTACTAGCTCTTTCCTCCGCTCTACATCCTGAAAGATTGATACAGAGGGGGGACCGGAGCGGAATACATGGAGGGGGGGACCGTAGCGGAATGCATGGAAGGGGGACCGCAGCGGAGCATACAGAGGGGGACAGGAGCAGAGTACACAGAGGGAGTAAAGAGAGCGGAGTACACGGAGGGGGACTGGAGGACTGGAAGAGCTTGCAGGAGGACACAGAGGGGGGCTGAAGTATACAGGAACAGTCAGGGAGTTATCTGTGCGGTTGAAGGGGGGGAGTTACAAGCGCCGATCCCCCCTGTATAGATTTCAATAAAGCAGCTGGAAGCCATTGAGGGGAGAGGAGGAGAAGCGGCTGTCAGCTCCTGTGCTCTGTGCTGAACAGCTTCCTGTTCACTCACAAACTGAAGCATAGTAAACACAGTTGCAACACAGGTAGAATCCTGGGCAGTAGGGGAATACACACATAGTGATTAATGTGTGCCCAGGCACACCTGGCAAACCCCCCTGCACACGCCTATTGTAGAGTCTCTCTCCTCTGGACTACAGTTCCCACAGTTTAGTGCTGCTTGACTCAGTCTATTAGAACTCTTTTGCCCTGTACACACGGTCAGACTTTCCGATGGAAAATGTGCAATCGGATCGTGTTGTTGGAAAATCAGTCGATCGTGTGTGGGCTCCATCGGACTTTCTGACACATACATTTTGAGAGCAGGATCTAAAATTTTCCGACAACAAAATCCGATCGTTTAAATTCCGATCCTGTGTGAGATCACAGCTATTGGCTACTGGCCTGTTTATAGTCCCGACATACGTGTTGTACGTCACCTCATTAAGAACAATCAGATTTTCTGACAACTTTGTCCGACCGTGTGTATGCAAGACAAGTTTGGCACAAAAACCGTCTGAAAGAATCCGATGGATTTTGTTTTCGGAATGTCCGAGCGTGTGTACAAGGCATTACTGCTCAGAAGCTTCCTCCTCTTGCAGATATAGCCGTTAACCGGTTCAGCACCGCAGGGCAGCAGTTACATTATTTTAAATGATGTTTCACTTTAAGCAATCAGATAACACAAAGTGCAGAGCTTGCGCAGAAGGCATCGCCATACAAGTGTATCTAGGATAGAGATGGCCTTGCGGATCGCCCGGCGGTCGGTTCGTGGCAAATTTTGCGTGTTCGCGATTCGCCAAACCAGCGGACTTCTGGCGCTGTTTGCCCGCCGGAAATATACTTTGACCCATGATGACACATCCATCATGGGGTACAGGACAGCCAATTGATTGTTTCAGCACATTTGGACATACCCCCTACCTTATATACAGACCTGATCTGGCGGCCATTTTACATTCTGTCTTATGTCAGTGTAGGGCAGTGTTTCTCAAATCCAGTCCTCAGGCCCCCCCAACAGGTCATGTTTTCAGGATTTCCCTCAGATGAAACGGCTGTGGTAATTGCTAAGGCAGTGAAACTGATCAAATCACCTGTGAAAAATAATGGAAAACCTGAAAACATGACCTGTTGGGGGGGCCTGAGGACTGGATTTGAGAAACACTGGTGTAGGGACAGGATGCTGTGTGGAGCAGGGAGAGACTGTAGTGACACAATTCACTAGCTATTAGGTCGACAAAAGTCCTTTTAAGGACTGGTATAGGTGTAGTACAATATATAAGGTTCGGTGCACTGCTGCTGACTGCTGTGCTGGTGATTGCTGAGTGCACCGCTGACCGATTCTGCAGCTGTCTTTTTTCAGTGTAGGGATAGGACGCTGTGTGGAGCAGGGATAGTCAGTTTAATCACTAGCTATTACTATTAGGTCCACAAAGGTCCTTTTAAGGACTGGTATAGGTGTACAGTATATAGGGTTGTACACGTATAATATGGGTTCTGGTGCACTGCTGTGCTGGTGATTGCTGAGTGCACTGCTGACTGATTCTGCAGCTGTCTTTTGTCAGTGTAGGGACAGGACGCTGTGTGGAGCAGGGATAGTTAGTTTAATCACTAGCTATTACTATTAGGTCCACAAAGGTCCTTTTAAGGACTGGTATAGGTGTACAGAATATAGGGTTGTACACGTATAATATACTTTCTTTCAAATATAGAAAGCCCATTATACCTGACTGCTGAGCTGAGTCCTGACTGATTCTGCAGCTGTCTTTTATCAGTGTAGGGACTGAGGGACAGTCTGCAAATCACTAGCTACTAGGTCCACAAAGGTCCTTTTAAGGACTGGTATAGGTGTACAGTATATAGGGTTGTACAGGTATAATATACTTTCTTTTAAATATGCTAAGTATATTATACTTGACTGCTGACCGATTCTGCAGCTGTCTTTTTTCAGTGTAGGGACTGAGGGACAGTTTGGTGTTCTGAGCAGGGACAGTCTGCAAATCACTTGCTATTAGGTCCACAAAGGTGCTTTTATAGGTGTACAGTATATAGGCTTGTACACGTATAATATACTTTCTTTCAAATATAGAAAGCATATTATAGTGCACTTCATGCAGTGCTGCTGACCGATTCTGCAGCTGTCGTTTCTCAGTGTAGGGAGGGACAGTTTGGTTTTTGGAGTCGGGACAGTCTGCAATTCACTAGCTACAAACTAGCTACTATTAGGTCCACAAAGGTCCTTTTAAGGACTGGTATAGGTGGACTATTTGGTGTGCAGTATATAGTGGTGTAATACATGTATAAAATACTTGCACATATAGAAAGCCTAGTATAGTGCATTTCCACTGTGCAGCATTGTGACTGCTGAGCGGCTCAGCAGTGATAATACAAAGAGTGACAAACACAAATCAAAAAAGTATTATAACTGGTGTGATAGACCAGTGGCCCCCAAAAACGACAGATTGAAGCGGGGTGTTATATACCTTCTTACACATACATACTGCACTTCTCTAGACACTTTTGTCACAGGATCATTTAAAAAATGACAGGCAGAGGAAGAGGCAGGCCCTTCCGCAGGGGTGCTAGGGGTAGGGCAGGAGCAACAGACTTGAGCCAAAGTGGCAAATTGCAGAAGGTGCGTGCGATTACGTCAAAGGACGCACCAGACTTGGTTGAGTGGCTCACTCAGCCTTACTCTTCTGCACCCTCCTCATCCTCTCGATCTGCACCCTCTTCTTCACTCTCTGCTGTGTGCACCCCCAAAGACACTACCACCAACACCACCACCACCATATACCTTCCGCTTGAGTCATAGGAATTATTTTCCGATCCATCACAAGACATTGCTGATGCACAGCCACTCTTGGCATTGGATCAGGAAGAGGAGGTAGCAACAACCGCCACTCAGCAGTCTGATGACATTACCCAGATCAGCCCAAGGAGGAGGTTGGTCCCCAGTGTTGCTGCCTAGTCCGAGATCTCTAATTATAGCGGTGGGGAAGGTGACGTCAATGATGACGTGTCTAGTGATGTCACATGGGTGCCCACAAGAGAGGAAGAGGAGGGGAGTTCAAAGAGAGATATGGACCAGCAGATAGGGAGGAGAAGCAGGCAGAACTTAGATTGCACAGGAGGGACAAAGCAGACTGCTAATGTATCAGGAGCGGGGCATCAACCAAGTAACTAGGTTGAGCGGTGTCATATTTTTGGGTCCCATAGCGAGTTGCTGATATCAGTGCTGCTGTCAGTGTCCTCCATCTCGGAGCTGGTGTTAGTGCTCTCTCTCTATCTCAATACTGGTATCAGTGCTCTCTATCACGATGCTGGTGTGGTGTCAGTGCTCTCTATCTCAGTGCTGGTGTGGTCTCAGTGCTCTCTATCACGGTGCTGGTGTGGTGTCAGTGCCCTCTATCTCGATGCTGGTGTGGTCTCAGTGCTCTCTATCACGGTGCTGGTGTCAGTGGTAGTGCTCTCTCTTGATCTTGGTGCTGGTATGGTCTCAGTGCTCTCTATCATGGTGCTGGTCTCAGTGCTCTCTATCTCGGTGCGGGTATGGTGTCAGTGCTCTCTATCTCGGTGCTGGTGTCAGTGCTTTCTATCACGGTGCTGGTGTGGTGTCACTTCTCTCTATCTTGGTGCTGGTGTCGTGTCAGTGCTCTCTTGCTCGGTGCTGGTGTGGTCTCGGTGCCCTCTATCTCGGTGCTGGTGTGGTCTCAGTGCTCTCTATCACGGTGCTGGTGTCAGTGCTCTCTCTCTATCTTGGTGCTGGTGTCTATGGTAGTTCTCTCTCTATCTCGGTGCTCTCTATCTCGGTGCTGGTGTGGTGTCAGTGCTCTCTATCTCGATGCGGATGTGGTGTCAGTGCTCTCTATCTCGGTTCTGGTGTCAGTGCTCTCTATCACAGTGCTGGTGTCAGTGCTCTCTATCACAGTGCTGGTGTCAGTGCTCTCTATCACGGTGCTGGTGTGGTGTCAGTGCTCTCTATCTCGGTGCTGGTGTGGTGTCAGTGCTCTCTATCTCGGCGCTGGTGTCAGTGCTCTCTATCTCGGTGCTGGTGTGGTGTCAGTGCTCTCAATCTCGGTGCGGGTGTGGTATCAGTGCTCTCTGTCTCGGTGCTGGTGTCAGTGCTCTCTCTATATCTCGGGGCTGGTGTCAGTGGTAGTGCTCTCTCTCTATCTCGGTGCTGGTGTGGTGTCAGTGCTCTCTATCTCGGTGCTGGTGTCAGTGCTCTCTATCTCGGTGCGGGTGTGGTTTCAGTGCTCGCTATCTCGGTTCTGGTGTCAGTGCTCTCTATCACGGTGCTGGTGTCAGTGCTCTCTATCACGGTGCTGGTGTGGTGTCAGTGCTCTCTATCTCGGTGCTGGTGTCAGTGCTCTCTATCTCGGTGCTGGTGTCAGTGCTCTCTATCACGGTGCTGGTGTCAGTGCTCTCTATCTCGGTGCTGGTGTCAGTGCTCTCTATCTCGGTGCTGGTGTCAGTCAGTGCTCAGTCTCTATCGCAGTGCTGGTGCCAGTGTTCTATGTCAGTGCTGGTGTCAGTGAGGGAGATAGCAGCGGAGAAGCCAATTAGCAGGCAGTGCCAGCACCATGGCTGAGGATCAGGACTGGACTGGCACCTCCGGACCACCGCAGTGGAGCCCTGCATAGGTGGGGGTAAGGGCCGGGCAGAGGGAGGGGCTCAAGCAAAGGTTAGCACACTGGGACACTGGCACAGGACTGCGCTGCGCTGACTGTGGCACTGATCATCTCCTGCAACCCCTTCATAGCCCAGCCTGACCTTGCCTCTTCTCCATGGCCTTCATGTGCTCCTGAATTGTCAAAATTTCACAGATAAAAAAAGAATGCTTGTCGTTGTCGATCCCAGATTCACTTTATACTTTTGTTATGTCAGTGTCCATGTGGTGGCACTATGTGTGCACAGCTAGTAAGTATTTTGTGGCTGAAAATATGACCTGTAGGTTTTTAAGGTTCGCCTTCCATTAAAGTCAATGGAGCGCCCCCTGCGAACTTTGCAGTTCGCAAACTTTTGGCCGCGTTTGCGGGTTCGCGTTCACAAATTGTCCCATCGGCAGTTTGCCCATCACTAGTCTAGGACAATGTAATGTCTAAATGTGGTCCTGATAAAGGTATCTTTAGATATAGGGAGAAGCTAATGTAAGTACCGTTTGTTTTGACTGAGTTTTTAATGACTTCAAACAGCTGGCCATGTGAACAGTGATATCAAGTACAGATCATTTAATAACTGCTTCACTGGTTCATTTATTTTCCCAAGAATACAGATAATTTATCTCTTACTGAAACACTGAAAATTGCTCCTACTGATGCAAATTATTTGAACTGTAGTGGGAACACACATGAAATGAGCCATTCCTAAATGTTTCCAGCTATTTATAAGGGGACTGCCCCTCATTTAGGTCAAATAAAACAGAGAAGTCCATATACAGTATGTTGCATTAACCTACATAAAACCATTTTTGCAAGTCAAGCAGTACTAAATCTGAATAGCAAATATTTTGTCATTTAAAAAGTCAAGTTCCATAAATTATATTTCCAACGCAATCATAATTTAAAGTCACACTGAACAAAGTTATAGCAGTACAACTGTTCAATTATTCATATTGGAAGCATTTCCATGAGGCTTCACAAATGAGCATATAAATATTCCTACCATCAGATGCTCAGTACTTTTACTCTATACATTTGTTAAAGGTAAACGTGTATACTTTCAGTAAGTACATGTGTCATTATTGTATTTACACGTGATTCACAACTTTATTTGCTCAGTTTTCAAATATTCCCTCCATAGGTCCTTTATGTCATCAATTGCGATCTATACTTCAAGCAACAAGTCACTGGCTGGTGGCAAAAGTACTTTAATAATACTTACTAGTACTGCCATGGGTGAAGCACTGCAAAAAAGAAAGATTAGTGGTACTGGTAAAAAGGATTAAAGTGGTATTAAAGGTTCGGCTATAAAAAACAAAAACAAACATGTTATACTTACCTGCTCTGTGCAGTGGTTTTGCACAGAGCAGCACTGATCCTCTTCTTCTTGGGTCCCCTGTCAGCACTCCTGGCTCCTCCCTCATGACTAGTGCCCCCAATAGTAAGCCGCTTACTATGGGGGCACTTGTGCGTGCTTGCTCCCAAGCCCTGCTCTATGCATCCATAAGACACATAGAGCTGTGGCTCAGCCTCACCCCGCTCTCTCCTCATTGACTCACTGGCTGTGATTGACAGGCAATGAGAGGGAGTCCCGGGACAGCCAAGGCTCTCATTACTCAATCAAGAGGGAGCTCAGGTGAGTATTGTAGGGGGGAACAGCACAGAAAGTTTTGTACCTTTGTGGATAGAATGCATGAAGGTAAAAAAACCTTCAGCCTTTACAACCACTTCAATCTTTATTTAGAGGCTGCCTTTTGTATTAAATTTTTAGTGAGAAATTAGAAGAAAGCATAGGTCAAACATGTAGCACCCTGAAGTTTAGTCAGAGAGCTCCTCAGAAATGTACTTGCCAAGAGTAGTTATCTTGGTCGATTGATAGGGATCTATTGATTTCTCCCTAAACGTGGCTTTGTTGCAATTTTCTCTTCTACCACTAGGGGATTGGGTACTTGGTGGTACTTGGTGGTACTTGGTGGTACTAGATACGAGAAGGCATAGCATACATATAAACAAGATGTAAAACATGATTACCATAACAGGGGAACAATTGTACATGTTTCATAAGTATGATAAAATATTAATATTGTAAATATTGTATATTACTAGGTCTATTTTTATCATACTTATGAAACATGTACAATTGTTCCCCTGTTATGGTAATCATGTTTTACATCCTGTTTATATGTATGCTATGTACTCTCCAAGATGTCTGCATATGCATTGAGCAACTATTTGTCATATACAACATTACACAATTTGACATTCATGTGCAATAAAAAATTCTTTACTTTTACGTTGTGTTTGAGCCTGCCTCATCTAAAGTCCCATACTCTTTTATTATTTTTTGTCTTTTTGCCTGAGTGCTTGCATAGCCCTTAGAATGCCTACAGAGCACTGCTGGTTCCGAGGACAAATCTGCACAGGAAGAGGCCATAGAGGAAGAAGAAGAGGGGGAGGGGGGGGGGGGAGAGAGGTGTGGCAGAATCACCACTACCAGCATTTTGGAGGCGTGGTGGCAGAACAAGCTCCAACATTACCAATTATCTTTCATTGCTGAATACCTGGGGCTAAGGCTGCAAAATCAATCTTGACAGTGTTATCCTCCAAAGGCCAGACAAGCGAGATGTTAAATACCATGTTGTCACTGTGAATGCCAAAGGAGAAGATGTGACACTGCCGGATCCCAGATATTAGTGGTGAAATATACCTTGTGAATTACAAATATGGGTTGTGTGATTCAAAAAACGCTCTGCTGACAATTACCTTGCAAACCCATTTAAAATGTTGCTAATGGCAAAAACCCAGAAAGCTGTAATGCCAGGACTGTGCTGGCCTGAATGCTGCCGGCAGTTACAGGAAGTGTTCATTTGAGCCATGTTGGCTAAAGATTAAAGTTGTTGGGGTGCTTCACAACTGAAGTGTGATCTGCGAACTTCATCAGGTTGTTCATAACCAAGGAAGGAAGAAAGTTTCTGTCTTTGACTGCCATGTGGGCAGACTGAAGATATTCTTGCAAGGGGACCTGTGTCCTGAAGTATGGTCTCTTGCAATTTAGTTTGATTGCTTGTTATTTGAAATGCAGTTATGCCCTGTGCCCAGAGTTCCTTTTGAAGAAGAAAAGGGAATTGCTGGGAAGTGTGGTAAATCTGGAAGGAAGTCAGATGGACGGTAACTGGTCATGGACATTGAACATATAGTTAGTTAGAATTGGCTGTGATAGGAACAATGTTTGCCTATTTCTTCAAATAATGGACTCATACATATATGTTTCAGCACTGTTATTGATTAAAGTATATCTAAAGTTTATAGTTCTATACTGCTTATGAAAGGAAGTGGCATTCTTAAAGAGAATGGGGCCTGTTTTCAGAAATGTAAATAATGTAAACATGTATAGGATTTTACATTTTCATGCTACCTTTGGCTGAGAAGCAGTTCAAATCATTGTGTACATATTGCACCAAGTTTTTATAGAGTAGGATGCATTTTGCATTGCTCTGATTTCTCTCTTTCAGGTGCTGCTGTGTCAATGCGTCTTCCTTGGCTAAGGAGAGACAGGGATCTAGCTGGACAACAACCCTAACCTTTATATATTTGTTATTCTACTGCTATACTGTTAACCCTTTCCCCGTTTCCCCACCTATCCCAGTTTTTGCCAGGATATTCGCTCTCAGGCTTGGGCGCTCAAATTATTTTTTCTGCAAACTCCGAGACGTAGTTTCTTGGGCAAGGGGAGAATGTAGCACCCAGGAGTTTAGTCAGGGAGCGCCTCACAAATTTAGTTGTCAAGAGTAGTTATCTTGGTCGATTGATATGGATCTATCTGATTTCTCCCTAAGCTTGGTTTTGTTGAACTTTCTCTTCTACCACTAGGTGGCCGGGTACTTGGCGGTACTAGATACGAAAAGGGCAACCCAAGGTCAGGTTATGATTATGTAGATAGAAAAGGAGTGGGTTGCGCTACAAAAAATAACTGAACTAAAAAAATTTAAAAAAAATATACCCATGTGAAACAACTCACAAAAAAGTTTGAACTTAGTGGTGTATTTGTCGCATGCCAGAAAGGGATTAGAATGCGACAAAAAAGGACTATCTAATAAAGATAGAAAATACTAAGTCAGTGAAGATAGCAGATACTTCTTAGTGTGGTTATACAAAGAATACCCTTAATAGGAGTGAATAATCCAATAAATGTGGAATAATGCAAGCAAAACTCTGCTAACAAAACCCAAACGTATAAAAAGAATATATTACACCAATGATACCTAAAGATTGAAATCGTATTGGGTCTCAGAAAGTGTATGTGGTGAAAATAAAAAATACCTTAAGTAATATTCATATAAGGTGAACCTGCAAAGAGACAATATAACATCCAAAAATCTGTTGTCTTAAAACAATAGTAAACAATGTGACATCCAATGGTCCGTTATCTCATAACATTAGTGAAACATGAATATGGAAATTGTTTGAGAACATAATGAGAATGGAACAATGTTCAAAAAGTCCATATACAGTCTCTATTTGCAAGGTTTCCCACAGTGAAGTAGTGACAGTAGAAATATCCAACACGAACGTGACTTGTGCTCAGCCTCCACCAATGATATTATTGCCGCTTACCAGAAACGAATGGTTCCTTATTACAGAGAACCATATAAAGCAGTTGACTGATTCCCCAGTCCAGGGTCTACACGGATGAAATGTAAGGGACTTCAGAGCCCGCTCGTCTCTCGATACACTCCCGTTCGTGGATTTACATAAAAGGCAATGAGACTCACAATAGTGTAAAACCCAAATATAACTTTAATCGAACGTAAGAGACAAAATGCGCACTTACAGAAATGAAGATTAAAACGATCGTTACAGCAAAATCGAGCCGGCCGGTCTCGGTTAGCGCCCGTTACACCGAAAACATACAACACGAGATGGTGGCGTCAGGACGTCGCTCCTCCTCCCTACGCGTTTCGTCACGATAGGACGTGGACCCCGTGACCACGTCCTATCGTGACGAAACGCGTAGGGAGGAGGAGCGACGTCCTGACGCCACCATCTCGTGTTGTATGTTTTCGGTGTAACGGGCGCTAACCGAGACCGGCCGGCTCGGTTTTGCTGTAACGATCGTTTTAATCTTCATTTCTGTAAGTGCGCATTTTGTCTCTTACGTTCGATTAAAGTTATATTTGGGTTTTACACTATTGTGAGTCTCATTGCCTTTTATGTAAATCCACGAACGGGAGTGTATCGAGAAACGAGCGGGCTCTGAAGTCCCTTACATTTCATCCGTGTAGACCCTGGACTGGGGAATCAGTCAACTGCTTTATATGGTTCTCTGTAATAAGGAACCATTTGTTTCTGGTAAGCGGCAATAATATCATTGGTGGAGGCTGAGCACAAGTCACGTTCGTGTTGGATATTTCTACTGTCACTACTTCACTGTGGGAAACCTTGCAAATAGAGACTGTATATGGACTTTTTGAACATTGTTCCATTCTCATTATGTTCTCAAACAATTTCCATATTCATGTTTCACTAATGTTATGAGATAACGGACCATTGGATGTCACATTGTTTTACTATTGTTTTAAGACAACAGATTTTTGGATGTTATATTGTCTCTTTGCAGGTTCACCTTATATGAATATTACTTAAGGTATTTTTTATTTTCACCACATACACTTTCTGAGACCCAATACGATTTCAATCTTTAGGTATCATTGGTGTAATATATTCTTTTTATACGTTTGGGTTTTGTTAGCAGAGTTTTGCTTGCATTATTCCACATTTATTGGATTATTCACTCCTATTAAGGGTATTCTTTGTATAACCACACTAAGAAGTATCTGCTATCTTCACTGACTTAGTATTTTCTATCTTTATTAGATAGTCCTTTTTTGTCGCATTCTAATCCCTTTCTGGCATGCGACAAATACACCACTAAGTTCAAACTTTTTTGTGAGTTGTTTCACATGGGTATATTTTTTTAAATTTTTTTAGTTCAGTTATTTTTTGTAGCGCAACCCACTCCTTTTTTCTCTTATGCCAAATGTAGTATAACATTTGGGTTGCTGCTCCTTTTTTTAGTTTTTTGTTTAATTTCTTTTGTCAAGCGCGGCGTTCCTCTGTTTTCCATCTATGATTATGTAGATGTCATGCAAATTCCCTACAAATTGGAAAAGTGTCAACTAGAACTTGTGCTTCAAGTGCTCTGCAAGTGTACAACTTGCCAGTGAAAATGTACAGCAAGTTAACAGACTTATTATTCAATACTGCCACAAACTTGTGGCACGTTATCCTTGCTATCTGGAAGCCAATGGTTGAGAGCACTGACCTGTTCTGAATGGGTGTTCCCCTGTCAGAACGCAATTGAACAGCAGGGGAGATCACTGTACTAACATCAGCTTGTTAGTACAACGGCTCCATATGTAGCTGGGTTGGGTAGGCCGTAGCTGGGTTGAACACAGAAAAAATAGTGGTGTGTGTACTAGGCTTAATGGTGTTGGTAGTGGGGCGGGGTGGTTTATATGAGTGTGTTAACCCCTTGCCATCCATGCTATAGCCGAATCATGGCTACAGCGAGGGCTTACTTTGCCAGGAGGGTGTACATGGACATCGTCCCGTGATCCTGCGGACTCAGCTGATCACAGATCGGGGTAAAGGGCCAATCAGAGCGGCCCTTTACCATGTTATCAGCCAATGGCAGCTGATCGCAGATGTCAACAAAAGCTGGTTATCGGCTTTTTCTTTTCTCAAGCTGACAAAAGAGATTCGATAACCGGCTCAGTGTTCTGATTATCAGTGTAGTCCAGACAGTGCCCACCAGTGCTGCCAATCAGTGCCCACCAGGGCTGCCAATTAGTGCCCATCAGTGGTGCCAATCTGTGCCTACCAGTGCTGCCAATCGGTGCCTCCTCATCAGTGTCACCTATTAATGCTGCCTATCATTGCCCATCAGTGCCACCTACTAGTGCCTATCAGTGCCCATAAGTGCCACCCATTAGTGCCACCTATCAGTACCCATCAGTGCCACCTGTCAGTGGTCATCAGTGTCACCTATCAGTGCCTCCTCATCAGTGCCCATTAGTGCCACCTAGCAGTGCCACCTGTCAGTGGCCATCAGTGCCACCTATCAATGCCTTCTCATCAGTGACCACCAGTGCTGCCTCAGTGCCCATTAATGCCACCTATCAGTGCCCATCAGTGCCCATCAGTACAGCTTATCAGTGCCCATTAGTGAGGGAGAAAAATTACCTATTTGCTAAATTATATAACAAACTATAAAAAAGTTTTTTTTCATTTTTGGTCTTATTTCATTTGTTTAGTAAAAAATAAAAAATAAACCCAGTGGTGATTAAATACCACCAAAAGAAATCTCTATTTGTGTGATAAAAATGATAAAACTTTTACTTGTGCACAGTGTAGGATGACCACGCAATTGTCATTCAAAGTGTGATAGCGCTGAAAGCTGAAAATTGGCCTGGGCAGAAAGGGGGTGAAAGTGCCCAGTAGGCAAGTGGTTAAGGAAGTCTTTGTACTGATGAGTGATATATTGTACATTTAGCCATGCCCACTTATCTAAATCACTGTGCATTTTTATAGTTATTTAAACTACGCTAGGCTGATATATCTGTGAAATACTTTGGATCTTTTTATTGCAAATTTGTGATATGCTGCTAAATTGAGATTAATCACACCGCATAAAAAATGCAAGATATACTAACACCATTTTGCTTTCTCCAAAACTCATGCAAAAATACTTCATGCCCCACCACATTATACCCACATTTGGCCCATTATTCTGCTGAGATGTTACTTTTTTTACTTAGCATATGGAACAGAAGAATGATTTGCTGAGCAATGCCAAGAGTTATTTTAAACATTGCAAAGTAAATAGAGCGGATTACTTTTTCTGGACTTGAATCCAGGATTTGACCATGACCATAATGTTTGCATGAAAGCATTTCTGTAAGCAATCACACACTTTTGCATCAGCAATGATAACACCCCTTTTCCAGATATAGTCTTAGATGTTGGCACAGCCTGTGAGAACCAAACATTTTCTTTGCAGGACTTGGATTTGCTGTGACACATATGCTGCTGGAACAGATGTTCATGATAACTTAGAGTGTTTTATGTTTTTTGGAGAATTTTTAATGCGTTCAATTAGGGCTGATATTTTGGGAAATTTTCTTTTTTTAACCTCTCTAAAGGCTAAATGTCACCATGCATAAGTCTTTATATATCAATATTTTAGCAAAGAACAGATGGGACCACAATTCAGACACAGGAAAAATGACCAAGAGGTCAGGTTCAAAATGGGAAAAAATCCACTTACAAGAAAGAATATAAGCTTCAGAAAAGATGGGTCTAGTAGAGGTATTGCATCGCTCTCCAGAGAATCCTGTACAGTAATACTGGGGATTATTTTACAGGGAAGTGCAAGGAGCAGTAACGTGCAATAAGGCATGTTAATCAGCTTTTGATTTTCTTATTTGCTTGAAGTCACAGCAATAAAACAACATTGATTACGTGCCTCTGGGTTGCAACATTTTGAACATTTCTCTTCACCTTAGAACCCCAGCTTTTTGTGCAGCATTGTGCACTGGCAATGTTACCATCAGTAGTAAAAGCAAGGGTGCAAGGGTACAAGGGCACGCTACCACTGGACTCCCACTAGAGATACCGGAGAGCTGAAAAGAAAAGAATAGAAGAAAAATGTAATCAACAAATTACACTTACCTCAAGCAGTACTTTCCAGGGCAATATCTGGAGTTTTCCCTTAAAACCGAAAGTGTAAATAAACTGTATCTGATCACCACAAACTAAAAAAATGGCCATGAAGACTCTTGAGATGTATGACATAATTTTGGCCTAGACAAGAACCCAGAAAGCAGCTGAAGTAATGTAAAAGAAAAAAAAAAAAGGTTAAAATAAGTGTAGGCCTCTTTTTTTTGGGGGGGGGGGGGGTTATGGGAAATGACCCTCCCAAAACAGGATATTGCATTAAAGCTGGAGGTAAAAAGGAGAATTGAAATCTTTGCTAAGTGGAAGAGTGGGCTTGATAATAAAGTTGGCAGTGCCTCCACCCAGGACAGGGCCTCTGCGAACAGAAGGAGATTCCCTTACTGGAAAATGAATCAGCACGCTAAACAAAGTAATTGGGAGCAAAGGGGCTTCTGCATACAGAATACAGAATTAATCATAAGCATATGCATGCCTGTATAGAAACAATACAAACTTTATATAAGAAGAGATTCATAACAGTATCCAATGTACAAACCGGTATTATCAGCAAAGCACCTAACAGGAGTCCTGGTGGAATTTTGTACATATACTCAGGTATATATAGTTAATAATAGAGATACCTCCAGATGAATGTTTCACCAAAGTCCAGTTGCAGGGGACCCTGAGGGTGATGCGAAGTCTGTCTATAGCCCCATACACACTATTAGTTTTTCTGCTGAGTTTTTTCTTCAGATTTACCAAAACCATGTAGTAGAAGGGCCTGTCTGATTGCATTCAAATTGAAACTCCTAAGGTTTGACCTCATATTACATGGTTTTGGTAAATCTGAAGGAAAAAATCAGCAGAAAAACTGATAGTGTGTATGGGGCTTAAGTGTCAGAAACCTGTATACAATATCAGTGGTAACAAGGGTATTCTCCAACCAGCCTGGAATGGAACTTTTCACCAGCAAGAACTGTGGTGTGGCACTGGAAATCAGGGTCACCCTCTATTTGCTTTATTCCCTCCCTACTAGTTTATAATAGTCTCTTATGGTCTAGAATTTAACAAGGACAAGACATGTAGCTGAGACTTTTTTTTCTCTCTCACCACTTTCTTGTTCTGGGGTTTCGAAACCAACAACCAGGGTCAGGAAGTGCATACATAATATATTTAAAGGCATTTACAATTTCAGACAGTAGAGGGCCACAGATCCTTACACAAGTAAATCTAAATATCGATCTATTTACTATGACTAGTAACAGGGCTGGACTGGGACAAAAATTTGGCCATGGAGTTCATCCAGACCACTTTAATTTTGCAAACACGCACAAAAACAGTATATAAACTATACGCAATTGCATAAAAAAAGGGTAGGGTCGCATACAGACAGGCTAGGGCAGTATACAGACTGACTAGGGTAGTATACAGACAGGCTAGGGCAGTATACAGACAGGCTAGGGCAGTATACAGACAGGCTAGGGTAGTATACAGACAGGCTAGGGTAGTATACAGACAGGCTAGGGCAGTATACAGACAGGCTAGGATAGTATATGGACATGCTGGTGTAAAGGGGAACTCTGTTGTAAGGTGGTCTCTAACAGTGGCGGCCCATCCATTAGGGGTGCCTGGGTGCTGCCCCCTCTATCCTCGCCACGCCCTATATGAATAATGAATCTATCCATGGCTGCCGGGCCCCCCCCCCCCCCTATTCAGGCATCCGGCCCTTTTCAGGACCTGAATTGCAGCGGCGAGAGTGGTTTTTGGGAGCACCTGATTAGAGCCATAGGCTCTAATAGGCTTCAAAATAGGGTGGCTCGTGGTGCAGAGCATTGCACCATGAGCCCACCCAAGTGTACAACAGTGAATAAATATTCACTGTTGTAACACTGATCCTCAATCCGGTGGCATACTGTTTGCCGTCCCCCCAAAAAAAGTTCCACATGCCAACACTGGTCTCTGATTACCAGAGGCCTCTTACATCACAGTCTGCAGCATCAGAGTTCACAAAGGGTAGGGAAGGGGGAGTTCTGCAAACTCTAATTTTAAGGGGAACTCTGTGGACTGTGTTGTAAAGGGAAACTCTGATGGGGGAGTATCTGGTCACCAGAGCCGCCCTCCTTACATCAGTATACGCCAGGGATATGCAATTAGCGGACCTCCAGCTGTTGCAAAACTACAAGTCCCATCATGCCTCTGCCTTTGGGTGTCATGGTTATAGCTGTCAGAGTCTTGCTATGCCTCGTGGGATCTGTAGTTCTACAACAGCTGGAGGTCCGCTAATTGCATATCTCTGGCATACACTATGGTAAGGCGGAAACTTTTATATTAGTGTTCCCCCCTTATCTTAGGGTCCCTGCTCATCCTTACATCAGTGTCCCCTGCAGATTATTTTCAGCAGATGGCAGTGGCAGGGTAGCCTGTCTGTGGCATGAAGCTCTCATGAGATGCACTGACCTAAAGTTTCTGGTGCAGTCCAGGGCACTGAAGGCAGCAATGGATCCTCTTCTTCTCCCGCTCCCCCTCCTTGCAGATTGTTTTAAATTTGTAGAAAAGGTGCCTTTACGTGCACATGGTCAGCGGATTGCTCACCCCCCGAGCCAAGCCAAGCCGAGCTGAGCCCAGCTGAGCCAAGCCCTTCAGTGGACCGCAACGCTCCCATAGCCAAGCTGAGCCGATCCCTTCAGTGGACTGCTCCGCTCTCCCCGAGCCAAGCTGAGCTGAGCCCTTCAGTGGACCGCCCCGCTCCCCGAACTGAGCTGAGCCAGGCCCTTCAGTGGACCGCCCTGCCCCCCAAACCAAGCTGAGCCAAGCCCTTAAGTGGAATGCCCCGCCCCCTGAAACTAGCCGAGATATGAAACAAACCAAGCGGCCAGAGGAGAGGAGGGAGAGGGGGTGTATCGACACAGTAGGGTGAATGGCAGTGGCTGGATCGACACAGGAGCTAGTCTAGTTCCTGTCCATTGAAAATTACAGACCGGACGGGGACAAGAGCAAAGCTCCCTGGGCCAAGACACAGCACTGGACAGTCTGTCACTGAAACCGGCCCAGTGAGTCATGGGCCCACCGGGAAACTCCGGTAGTCCCAATGGTCAGTACATGCCTGACTAGTAGCATAAGGATTAAGAATAGAGAAAGTTCTGCTTGAACTCCGGGAGCTGTGACTCCCACAGCACTGCAATAGTTAACTGTTTTTATCCTTCTGACCAGCTGCATGACTACTCCCCTGAAGCAGCTACCCTTTGCTGCTTATCCCTCCCCCTCCCTGAGCTCAGCTGTAGAGGAACTCCAAGTGGCTGATACCAAGTTTAAAAAAAGGAATACCTTGTACAGAAGATTCATGAATACAGAGCTGGGTTCATTTGTGTCTTTTAAATCTGACTGGAGTTCAGCTTTAGAGACCTACCACATACATATGCATGAATGTTTTAAGGTGCTTTTTCATTTTGGAACTGTGATTTGAGTTTAATTACATTTTTATCGCACTTTGCTCCCTGTGGCTTCAACCTCTACCTCCGCATTTTAGCTATCATGTGCAAATACCAAGTCCAGGTCAAGTTTACCCAAAGGCTGTGGAACATGTCCCGTGTTACAAAACTGGATTAGGCATCATCTTCACGTTAAAGTTAATGACTTATCTTTGTGTTAAGTACAGGTAGGTGAATCCCTGTCCTATTCTCTATAAAATTTTATATATACATATGCAAGTACACATACCTTAAAATACATGATGCCAGGAAAATACATGTGTCTACCCTGTTATAAAGTCCTTTTGTATTTATTACATTTAACTGATGAGCTTAAAGTTAGAGAAACTATAGCTATAGCTATGCCTGGCCTAATGAATACCTCAAGGTGTATCAGTAAGTGCTGGGTAAGTGAAGTGTGTCATCTTCAGGTGTGCCGAGAAATCACAAAACTATTAAATAGCTCCTCTGGGGGTAGGACACACATACACAGGTATGCAATGCATAGAGGATTACAGTAAAGCCCCGTACACACGAGAGGACTTATGTCCGACAGACTTCCGAAGGAGTTCCGTCGGAGTTCTGCCGGAGTTCCGACGGAGTTCTGACGGACTTTTCGGCGGAGCGGACTTGGCCACACACAATCACACTAAACTACGACGGATTCGAACGTGATGACGTACGACTGGATTCGAATACGGAAGTTCATAGCCAGTAGCCAATAGCTGCCCTAGCGTCGGTTTTAGTCCGTCGGAATAGCATACACACGAGCGGAGTTTTCGAAGGGACCCGGGTCCGGCGGAGTTCCGTCGGGAAAATTTGAAGCATGTTCCATATTCTAAAGTCCTTCGGACTTTGGCGAGTCAAAAGTCTGTTGCAGCCCACACATGATCGAATAGTCTGACGGACTCAGTCCGTCGGACTTTGGACGTTGAAAAGTCTGCTCGTGTGTACGCGGCATAAGATGAATAGTAGCAACCAGTAGACTCTGGTAGAACATATCACAGCAGGTATAAAAAAGGGAAGGAGAATGACCCTTTATGTCAGACTACTCCCTTTAACGCCTGACGTCACAGGCCCAACAAACTCTGTAACCTTGTAAATTATAGTTTAACAAATTACCAGAAACATAACATTTAACCTCTAACCTTTAACAACGTCCTTTAAGTGTGTGTGTGTGTGTGTGTGTGTGTGTGTGTGTGTGTGTGTGGGGTGGGGGGGGGGGAGGGGGAATCCTGGTGATGTAGATGTTCAGTGTCTTCAGCTTAACAAGGGCCCAGAGGGTTTTTCTGTACATTGGCATCCAGTACTGCAAATAGAACATGCAAAGTGTCTCCTTGTTGAAGCTTTAGTGCAAAGAAGTGGAATAAAGGTGTCTGCATGCAGTGTCCTTTGAGGATGTATAAAGGGTGGGCTTCTGCCCACTCACCAATCCTGATGATACCAGGCTCATGGGAATAGGAGGTCCCAGGCAGGGCAGGACTTAGGGTGATGGGGCCCCTGGGCTTGAGTCGTTTTCGGGCCCTACGTTCTATATATTACTGTATTTATCGGTGTATAACACGCACCCCAAGTTTAGGAGGGAATTTTAAGGGAATTTTTTTTTAGGATAGAAGTTTAAAAAAAAACTTCTTACATTTAAATGCCCATCAATGCAGCCTTATCAGTGTCCATCTGCAGCCTTGCCCAGTGTCATTTGCCTTGTCAGTGCAGCCTTGTCATTTGTAGCCTTGAAGTTTAAAAATGGAGCAGCCGAGATACAGAGTCCTGTGTATCTCGGCGGCTCCCGGGTCCTCTCGCAGTCCTGAGCAGAGCCGAGTGTACTCACCTTGGCTCACAGTCACACCCACTCCCTGTGTTATGCCCATCATAGGGCGGGACTGGGCGTGACTGTGAGTGGAGCTGAGCACACTCGGCTATGTATCTCGGCGGGGCCCCCTATTGGGAGGGGCCCATGGGCTTGAGCCCAGTCAAGCCCAATGGTAAGTCCAGCCCTGGTCCCAGGACAAGCCCCTGTAGAATCTGTCACCAGAGAAGGGTGCCTGACTGCACACCTTGCGACTCTGGGATTCAGTGGGATCTGTGCCGATGATGATGAGAGTGATCGCCCCAACAGTCACACGGCCGACAGAGAGCTGGCAAAAGGGGATCCGCTCACAAATCCGCCTCCCGTGACATGGGACCACAGGACATGGTACCGTAATCCATGTTGTTAGTCTGCTTGTCTTCAGCAAACTGTTTGCAGGCTTTCTTGTGCATCATCTTTAGAAGAGGCTACCTTCTGGGATGACAGGCATGCAGATCAATTTGATACAGTGTGCGGCGTATGGTCTGAGCACTGACAGGCTAACCCCCTACCCCTTCAACCTCTGCAGCAATGCTGGCAGCACTCGTACGTCTATTTCCCAAAGACAACCTCTGGATATGACGCTGAGCATGTGCATTCAACTTCTTTGGTTGACCATGGCAATACCTGTTCTGAGTGGAACCTGTCCTGTTAAACCGCTGTATGGTCTTGGCCACCATGTTGCAGCTCAGTTTCAGGGTCTTGGCAATCTTCTCATAGACTTGGCCATCTTTATGTAGAGCAAAAATATTTTTTTTCAGATCCTCAAAGAGCTCATTGCCATGAGGTGCCATGTTGAACTTCCACTGATCAGTATGAGAGAGTGAGAGCGATAACACCAAATTTAACACACCTGCTCCCCATTCACACCCGAGGCCTAGTAACACTAACGAGTCACATGACACAGGGGAGAGAAAATGGCTAATTGGGCCCAATTTGGACATTTTCACTTAGGGGTGTACTCACTTTTGTTGCCAGCGGTCTAGACATTAATGGCTGTGTGTTGAGTTATTTTGAGGGGACAGCGTGTCATATTGGTCATTTGGGCTCTCTGTTCTGCGCCTTGACCCCAAGAACAACCTTAGCCCCTTTGACACTACTGGTTAAAGCAGAGTTCCTCCCAAAAGTGGAATTTCCACTTTAAAGACTCCTCGCCCCTTTACATGCCACATTTGGCATGTCATTTTTGGGGAGTGGGTGCCTAGTTTTGAGTGGGACTTCCTCTCCCACTTCCTGCCCTGCTTCCAAGTACAGGCCGCCTAGGTGACTCCTTCTCTCCCCCTAGGTGGCCCCTCCCTCTTGGCATTCTTCTGGGACATGTCACAGGTCCCAGTACATTGCCTGTCCACTTGGAGAGTGCAGCGGGACTCGCACGTGTGCAGCGCACACCCAGCTGTGAAGCTACAAGCTGTCACGGCCGGGTGCCAACAGTTTCAATGGAGGCACCATGGAGAGGAGGAGTGAGGCTCCGTGTGGCTGCATCGCTGGACCGTGAGAAAGGTGAGTGTGTGTTTATTAAAACAGTCAGTGGCTAAACCTTTTGTAGCTGCTGACTTTTAATAAACAAAAAAAGCCTGGAACTCCACTTTAAATAAAAGTTACTGCAACCACTTATAAGAATATGAGTATACGTCCTGGGAACCATTGGGACATGTCCAGCAGGATACCTGTTTAGCAATCACATGTGCTTCAGGATCACCAAAGGGACCGAGTGAGTAGCTTCAACCTCTACACCCCAGAGCCTGCAGAGGAGAAGCAGCCAGGTGCAGTACCCAGCTTGCTTACTACTAAGGGACAGCTTAGAGCCACTTAAAGCCAGTACAGCTACCCTACACCTCTTGCTTGGGGAATCTAAGGAGAAGCCAGATGCCTTGCCATTTTTCTACAGAAAGAAAGCACTTGCATTCAGTGTTTGAAATCCACTGTTCTTTTCTACAGGAGGACAGCCTAGTCAATTTTTGGTAGTCAGAGACAGTTTCAAGTCCTCAAGTTGCATTCAAGCAGGGGCGACCCATCCATTAAGGGCGCACAGTTGCTGCTCCTCCTATCCATGCATTTGAATTCCAAAAAAACTGGTGTTTTTTTGAAGCCCGTGATTAGAGCCAGAAACTCTAATAGGCTTCAGAACAGGGTGGGCTCGGGGCACAGATCACTGCAGACCGTGCCCACCCAGTTGTGTGACAATAGCGAATTAATATTCCCTATTTTCACACTGAATCTCCTCCCCGGCAATCAGGAAGAGACCCGTTTCCAGATTTGCCGAAAGGCGAAGTGCTCCAATTGGCCTCCGAGGAGGAGGGAGGAGATGGATGCAGGGGAAGGGGAAGCCACCCATGATACCCGCCGCCCGTGCTGCCTGCCAAGGAGAGCAGGGGACGCCACCCATGATGCCCGCCTCCCGTGATGCCCACCTCCCGTGATGCCTGCTTCCCTTCATGTCTGCCACCCATGATGCCCACCATAGATGGGGTAAGTGCTTCGGACCTGACCGATGGGAGCCACCACTGCATTCAAGAACAGTTCTGGGCATCCCATATCTTAAAGCGGGGTTCCACCCTAAAGTGGAACTTCTGCTCATCGGAACCCTCCCCTCCTCCGGTGTCACAATTGCCACCTTTCAGGGGGGAGGGGCGTGCAGATACCTGTCAAAGACAGGTATTTACACCCACTTCCAGGCATAGACCCCCACGGGAGTCTATGCCTCTTCCTGTCCCTGCGCGCTGTCTGCGGGGACACACACGGGTCCCAGAGACAGCGCGGACAATTCCTATTGCGCTGCGCGACTTGCGCATGCGCATTAGGGAAGCGGGAAGTGAAGCCGCAATGCTTCACTTCCTGATTCCCTCACCTAGAATGGTGGCGGCAGCAGCCGAGAGCCGAGCGATCAATCGGCTGCCGACATCGCTGGATCCTGGGACAGGTGAGTGTCCATTTATTAAAAGTCAGCAGCTGCAGTATTTGTAGCTGCTGGCTTTTAATATTTTTTTCACAGTGAAATCCCTCTTTAAACTACCTGTTCCAGTTTATCCCCTAAAAAAACAATAACAAAACCAACAACCTTGGGCTGGTACTGTGTGAATGCTGGAAACTTTCTCTGTTGCCTGGCTGTGCGTGTGAGGGAAAATCCAAAAATCCAGTGGCCCTTGAAGGGCCTTGATTTATTTTAGTGGTTTCTTGGGAAACACCTGGCTATGTGCATAGATTACTATCTCTACTCTTGGTGCTGATCACACTCTAAAACCTTGTGTCTTTCCAGTTGTGGGTATTCATTGCTGGATCTTGCTCTGTAACTCTCCTCCAGCTGTGTCTATTCGCCCCATATTGGCACTACTCCCAAATGTATGCTATTAGAAAGTTAGAACTTGGCAATCGGCAAGGGACTGACCAGTCAGGGGTAATTTTATTGCAGCTGGCCGAGTAGAATGTGTATTGTAATATATGTGAACTAAGAATCAAAGTTTTTTAAGCAAATGTTTTCTATGGATGTGTAAGGCTTAAAATGTTTTTACATCTCTTTAGCATTGCATCAGCTGTATACAGTATATAGAAGCCATTTAGAATAAGACTTATCCATATTTTTACTGCATAGTGCAGTAGTGAGTAAAAAGGCTAGAAGTTACTGTATTATTTTTTAATAGCAGCAAATAGATATGCTCTCTGTGATGTTCCCCCCATTATTGGATCAGCCATACCATTATGACCACCGACAGGTAAAGTGAATAACATTGACGATCTTGTTACAATGGCATCTGAAAGTGGGCAGCTATATTAGGCATCAAATAAACATGTTCTTCCTAAAGTTGATGTGTTGAAAACAAAAAAAAACTGACAAGCATAAAGGTTTGTGCGACTTTGACAGGGGCCAATTTGTAATGGCTAGACGACAGGGTCAGAGCAACTTCAAAATTGCTGCTCTTGTGGGATGTTCCTGTTGTACGGTGCTCAGGACCTGCCAAAAGTGGTCCAAGAAAGGAAAACCAGTGAACTAGGGACAGTGTCATGGCCAAAGCTCATTAATACATGTGGGGAGATGACTGGCCGCGTAGTCTGATTCAGAGGAATACTATCGTAAGTCACATTGCTGAAAAAATTAAAGTGGATGTAAACCCGATTCATGAAATTTGAATTTGGCACATATATCTGTAGTGTTTTCTTATCTTTATCTAAAGCACTAAGTCCCCTGTATTTCTGCTGTTTTGTTCCTATGTTTTCAGCATGATAACTTCTCTGAGTTCTCTGAGATGGGAGTTAAAGCAGCTGAAAATGTGTGTTGTGGGAGGTTGCTATAAATAGATTAGCAGAGAGCTTGTCTTGTCACAGCACAGCTCTGAAAGTATCTTTGTTCTTCTGCCTATGTGGGGTGGGGGTATGTTCCTTTCCTCCAATCAGCTGTCTTCCAGTGAAAGCTAAGAATCCACTCCCACTGCAGAATGAGGAAGTGCAAATTCTACCCGATGTAAGAATTCTGAAGAATATAGCAAGCTGAAGAGAGCAGATATACATGTAAAACTTATGTAGGGAGATTTGTATCATCTTAGGCTGTTCACTTCACTGGATATATGTGAGGGTTTACATCCACTTTAAAAGAGAAGTATAGACTTGAAGAAAACAAACATTTATACTCACCTAGGTGGATGCAGCATCTGTCCCCTGCTAGCTCTGCAGTGAGAAGTGAGTGATCAAACTCCACTGATCGCTAATTTCTCCCCCTTCATTCTGAGCAGAGAGTGACTGTCAGTCAGCGGCTCTCTGCTCTCCCATCTACCACTCAATGCATACCTCCCAACTTTTTGAGATGGGAATGAGGGACACCTATCAGCAAACATATGCAGGCATAAGACATACCCCTTGTCACACCCCCTTAAAGGAGAATTGTAAAAAAAAAAAAAAAACAAGATTGGTTAAATCCACAAGTGCTTATTTTTACCACTACTATTCCTTTATATTGGCTTTTGGAATTTATAAATGCAGCAATTTAGAAATCAAATGAAATGTTTAGTGCTGAAAAACACTTTTTGATAGATAAAAAGTGCATTTTATATACATCTGTATAGATTAGAACATAATGAGGGACAAATGAGGAGGAATGAGGGACAGAGGGACATTCCTCCAAATCAGGCACAGTCCCTCGAAATCAGGAACAGTTGGGAACTATGCTCACTGGAGTATGGGCTGTGGAGGGGGCAGGAGTGGCTAGTTCAGGCTTAGACAGGTGCCAGTCCAGGAATCTGGGTGAATTCCAAACATATGGTCATAATATTTTTTAGAGTCTGGACTTTAGCCTGCTGTGGGCTGAAAACAGGTCGCAAGAGTACAGAATGAACTGCAATCCTGTGATTTATAGGAGAGGCTTGTCAAAATAGCTTTGGCCATACTTCTCCTGGTGCTTCTGATAGAAAGGTGTCAGAACATATGGGGCTGCATAGCTGCAGACCGGTTAGGGTGCCCATGCTGATTCATGCCACTGCCAAAAGTGCCTATGATGGGCATGTGAGCATCAGAACTGGATGGAGCATTGGAAGAAGGTGGCCTGGTCTGATGAATTCAAGAATGGTTTCAGGAGCACAATGGGTTGAAGTTGTTGACTTGAACTCCATACTCTCCAGTTTACAATCCAATTTGTGGGATGTGCTTGAAAAACAACTTTGATCCAAGGAGACCCTACCTTACAACTTATGCTGCGTACACACGGGCGGACTGTATGGCGTACTTAGTCCGTCGAAACACATTTCAGCGGACAGTCCGCTCGTGTGTGGGCTTCAGCGGACTTTTTCAGCGTGCAGTCTGGCGTACTAAGTATTTCGGATTTTTCGAAATTCTGTCCGTCGTACTTTGGTTTCAGCGGACAATCCACTCGTCAGTAGGCTAGTTCGACGGACTAAGAATGGCGCATGCTCAGAAAGGATTTACACGGCGGAAGGGTGCTTTGCTGTGTATTGGACTTCCTATTTCTAGTCCCGTCGTACGTGCTGTACACGTCATCGCGCAAGCTTTCGACGGACTGTTTGTGCATCCGTGTGTGGTCAAGTCCGTTCAGTCGAAAGTATGACGGACTGTCCGTCGGATTGTATGACGGACTAAGTACGCCATACAGTCCGCTCGTGTGTACGCGGCATAACAGGACTTAACCACTTGCTGACCAAGTCAGGGCCGCCTTTAATATTGATTGGACCCTGGGCAAAAAATGTATTGCCCCCCCCCCCCCAGCTAGACTCAAAATTAGTTTACTGCAGCAGATCAGGTAGCGATTTTGATTGGCTGCTAGAAGTTACAGCACATCATTTCCGCTTGCTGATTGGTTGCTAGAGGTTACAAAACATCATTACTGCTCATTAATTGGTTTCTAGAGGTTACGGCAAATCATTTTTGCTCACTGATAGATTGCCAGAATTTACTGCACATCATAACCTCTGCATCAAATTGCAGGTGTGGCCAAAGTGCACTAGCATTGAGGGGTTTACTATGTACAGAGTGCAGGGTTAAGGGGTGCACTATATAAAGAGTGCATAGTTGAAAGGTGTGCTACATATATAGGGTTGAAGGGTGCACTATTTACAGAATGCAGCATTCAGGGGTACACTAGGTACAGAGTGCAGGGATGTGCTATTTACAGAGTGCAGGGTTGGGGGAGTGTTCTAGGTGCAGAGTGCAAGGTTGAGGGGTGTGCTATGTGCAGAGTGCAGGAGGTGAGGTGGGTGCAGAGTGCAGGGGGAGAGGTGGGTGCAGTGTGCAGGGGGTGAGGTGGGTGCAGCGTGCAGGGGGTAATGTGGGTGCAGAGTGCAGGGGGTGAAGAGGGTGCAGGGGGGGGGGGGGTTGGTGCAGAGTGCAGGTGGTGAGGTGGGTGCATAGTGCAGGTGGTGAGGTGGGTGCAGCATGCAGGGGGTGAGGTGGGTGCAGAGTGAAGGGGGTGAGGTGGGTGCAGGGGGTGAGGTGTGTGCAGAGTGCAGGTGGGTGCAGAGTGCAGGGGGTGAGGTGGGTGCAGGGAGCAGGGCGGGTGCTGAGTGCAGGGGGTGAGGTGGGTGCAGGGGGTGAGGTGGGTGCAGAGTGCAGGGGGCGAGGTGGGTGTAGAGTACATGGGGTGAGGTGGATGCAGAGTGCAGGGGGTGAGGTGGGTGCAGAGTGCATGTGGGTGCAGAGTGCAGGGGGCGAGGTGGGTGCAGAGTGCAGGGGGTTAGGTGAGTGCAAAGTGCAAGTGGGTGCAGAGTGCAGGGGGTGAGGTGAGTGCAGGGGGTGAGGTGGGTGCAGAGTGCAGGTAGGTGCAGAGTGCAGGGGTTGAGGTGTGTGCAGAGTGCAGGGGGTGAGGTGAGTGCAAAGTGCAAGTGCGTGTAGAGTGCAGGTGGTTGCAGAGTGCAGGGGGTGAGGTGGGTGCAGGCTGCAGGGATATGAGGTGGGTGCAGGGTGCAGGTGGGTGCAGAGTGCAGGGGGTGAGGTTGGTGCAGAGTGCAGGGGCTGAGGTGGGTGCAGAGAGCAAGTGGGTGCAGAGTGCAGGGGGTAAGGTGGGTGCAGGGTGCAGGTGGGTGCAGGGGGTGAGGTGGGTGCAGAGTGCAGGGGGTGAGGTGGGTGCAGAGTGCAGGTGGGTGCAGAGTGCAGGGGGTGAGGTGGGTGAAGAGTGCAGGGGGTGAAGGGAATGCAGAGTGCAGGAGGGTGAGGTGGGTGCAGAGTGCAGGGATGCAGGGCTCTCCTCCCCTCCAGATTCCAGTACAGAGCTCCACACTCCATTCGCCCCCAAGTACAAGGCAAAACTCCCACCCTCCCCAATCCAGTACAGAGTTTTCCTCTGCCCCAAATGCTACTCACAACATGTTGTACTCCAATGTTCGTGCAGCATGCCAGTTTGAGGAAGCTTCCCCTGTACTGATTCCCCACCCCCTTCCTCCGTCCTCTGCTCTCATAGAGCATGTGTACACCAGAATGATCAGAGCGGCCGCCTGAGAGGAGCGCTGTCACTTGGAAATGCACAAGCAGCAATTGTGAATTTGGGCTCAAGAGATGGGCAGCGCAGGCCCCCCCAACAATGACAGGGCCCTGGGCAGCTTCCCCTTTTGCCCTGCGTTAAAGACGTCCCTGGACCAAGTTATCACTGAATGAGAGCTACAGCGGCCGTCCAGTTCTGGGAGGGTGTCTATTGACATCCTCTCAGAACCACACCCCCTCCCACATGCTCGCTGTGTCCAATCACAGCTGATTACGATGTGAGTACACTTGCCGGTTATCGACATTCCTTCCCTCACGCTGTCACAGCGCGAGGAGTGGGGAGTCGGTATCTGACAGGTGTGAAATGGGACCTCATCAGTGCCCAATGGCGTAGCTTATCAGTGCCTGTCAGTGCTGCCTATCAATACTTAATAGTACAGCCTCATAAGCGCAAATCAGTGAAGTCGAAAAACTATCTGTTTGCAAAATTAATAACAGAAAGTATGGTCTTTTTTCGTTTGTTTTGCAAAAAATAAACAACCCAGTGGTGATTAAATATCATAAAAAAAAGTTCTATTTGTGTGAAAAAAAGTATAAAAATGTCATATGGGTACAGTGTTGCGTGACCACACAATTGTCATTAAAAGCGTGACAACACTAAAAGCTTAAAATTGGCCTGGGCAGGAAGGGGGTAAAAGTGCCCAGTAGGCAAGTGGTTAAACAATCTGCTACTGACAGCTTGGTGCCAGATACACAACATACCTTTAGAGCTCTAGTGAAATCCAGGGTTACGGTGAAGGGTCATAATGTTATGGCCAAACTGTGTGTATATACATATATATAAAAGCTCTGGGTGGAAACAGGAGCTAATGTGAGCAAAGCCTGAGGAAGATTTTTTGTATTTTTCCATGGGCTGACAAATCTTCAGAGTGAGGCCGCGTACACACGGGCGGACTGTTCGCTCAACTTTGTCCGCTGAACAGTGTTTCAGCGGACAGTCCGCTCGTGTGTGGGGCTTCAGCGGACAGTTTCAGCGGACAGTCTGACGAACAAAGTTTTTCGGAAATTCAGAAAAACTGTCCGCTGAAACTTGGTTTGAGCGGACAGTGCGCCCGTGTGTAGGCCACTTTCGAAATGAGCAAACTGTTCCCGCTCGGAGGAAAGTCTGCTCATTTCGAGCGGGTCTCCAGGTAGGCGGGGCCCGCGAAGGAGACGTCGCGGGCCCCGCCGCCTGGTATGGACTTAAAGGGGAACCCCAACGCCGAAAAAAAACGGCGTGGGGGTCCCCCCAAAGTCCACAACAGACCCTTGTCCGAGCACGCTACCCGGCCGGCCAGGAAAGGGGGGCGAGCGAGCGCGCCCCCCCTTCCGAGCCGTACCAGGCCACCTGTAAAATAAAAGTACCCAAAAAAAAAGAGCAAAAGAGCTACAAGAAGATAGCGGAGGAGTCCGGCGAGAAGACCCCCGAAGACGGAAGACCCCCGGAGCTGTGCAATAAAATATTTTATCTCGTGTGTTGTGTTTTTTTTTGGGTACTTTTATTTTACAGGTGAATGGGTAGGGGTACATTGTACCCCATACTCATTCACATAGGGTGGGGGGGCCGGTATCCGGGGGCCCCCTTATTAAAGGGGGCTCCCGGATTCCGATAAGCCCCCCGCCCGCAGACCCCGACAACCAACGGCCAGGGTTGTCGGGAAGAGGCCCTTGTCCTCATCAACATGGGGACAAGGTGCTTTGGGGTGGGGGGGCCGCGCGGCCCCCCCTTCCCCAAGGCACCCCCCATGTTGAGGGCACGCGGCCTGGTACGGCTCGGAAGGGGGGGCGCGCTCGCTCGCCCCCCTTTCCTGGCCGGCCGGGTAGCGTGCTCGGACAAGGGTCTGTTGTGGACTTTGGGGGGACCCCCACGCCGTTTTTTTTCGGCGTTGGGGTTCCCCTTTAAGTACATTCCCCGCCTACCTGCACACGCGCTCGAAATGAGCGGACTGTTGCCTCGTGTGTGGGCGAGTCCGTTCATTTCAAAAGTTGCGCGGACTTAGTACGACGAACAAAGTTTGCCGTATTTGTCCGCTCAAAAAGTGCCGTGTGTGGGCGTGTTCGTTCATTCAAAAGTTTGAGCGGACTGTTTGACGAACTTAGTTTCGGCAGACAGTCCCCGCGTGTGTACGCGGCCTCAGGCTTTCCTTTTGTTAGGCCTGGCACCAATTTTGTTTAAATGTTTCCCTGCTACCATCATTAAAAGCCTAAGTTACTTAGCTGATGATGATTATCTATGGGCTTGGATTGTGGTACAACATAATTTGAGTTCTAATCAGTGGCGGCTGGTATTTTTTGGGGGTGGCGGCAGACAGCCACCAAACCAACCCCCCCCCCCCCACGCTGTATGCCGGCCATTCCGGCACTTACCCCATTGTGCCAGGTGGCAGGAAGCGAGGTGCAGTGGCTCAGCTCCTGTGTCCTTTCCTCCATGGCGGCTTCAAGCTCCCTCCCTCCTCCTCCAATAGGATCTCCTGTCCTTTCAGCCAATCGGGTGACCGGTGTCAAAACCCACTTTATAATTGGCTATACTGAAGCCTATTAGAGCCCCTGGCTCTAATTGGAGCTTCAGAAAAAATCCCCTCCACATTGGAATCAATGCGCCATTGACCTGAAAAGAGTCGGACGCATGGACAGGGGAGGCGGCACCCGTGCGCCCTTAATGGACAGGCCACCCCTGGTTCTAATCACTTTTGATGACTAAAGCCTCGTACACACGGGCCAAATTTCGGAAGACATTTGCTGATTCAAAAACAAGCACCCGACATTCGGCTCGTGTGTGTCGGTGTGCATACTGGAGAACCAGCAGCCGACCAACTCCCAATCAGCTCTCTCCACCAATCGTTGAACTAACTTTGCATGGTTAGTACAGAGGCTCTGACCAGAGCTAACAGTGTGTACCCAGCTTAACAGTGTATTCTTGAGCTCATGTAGGTGTAGAGCATGATAGATAATTGCATGAGTGGCCTTTTAGACAAGCTGGATATTTATGCTCATTGGCTCCGATAACCTGTACACCATCGAGTGCTGGCCTCTGGTGTGGATTTTTCTTCTAGACTGATGTTGACATGTACTCTTGAAATTATAGTCCAGTAAATGTTGGCTGAAGGCATTAATCTTTTTTACAAAGTCCATAAATAGGAGCCCAAATACCACTTAGTTCAAGAGAAGGTCACATTGCAGACAAGAAAAAAAAAGGCCAAACACAATAATGGGTCTGGCTCCTGAATAAGTTGAGTTCCGGTAATATGTACTGACAACAGTTAATTATTTGTTGAAGCAAATATATGTTGGAGCACTCAAGAACAATGCCCTAAAGCCTTGTAATTGTCTATAATTAGAAATACAGACAGGTCAAAGTAAAGTAGTATTCAACACAATCTTTATTTAACAATGCCGTTTACACAGCTGGGATGTGCATAAGTACCTACCTGCCAAGCAGAAGTCATCCCTTGGTAAGGTATCCATACATTTAGGCTGGGTTTTCATTTTTTGCGAAGCATTAATGCAAAAGTATATCAACAGCATATAGTCAAAAAAACTAAAGTGCATTATACAGCATATAAAGTGCAAAGGTCCATATATAAAGTGCAAAAGATGAAAATCCAATTAAAGTGCAAAAAGTAGTGCTCAGTTGATAATCCTCCACAATCTTCTCTCTTAATGTGGAAAATATTGAAATACACCACCACACGAAAGTATTCCCGAAGCCTCTTCACCACAAATAGTAAACACAGCTCCTTACCGGATATTCTGATCTCGCAAGGAGATCACAAAATGCCTTGCTGCTCTGCAGCCAAATGTGCTGCGATCCAAGGTATTAGATTACTCTCAAGGTATTACTCTCCAAATTCCTAAGGCAAAAACACTCCAAGGAGGTTCCCCAGATGGACTCTGATGGCAAGAAAACACCCTGCAGCCATTCAGTTCGCAAAGGTAGCGCTATACAAGTCATTAACTCACTCACACTTTTTACGGTGAAACGCGTTGGGAGGTGGTCTCGCACATGACGTCATTCCGCAAGCTGGGTGGAAGCTCGGACATGCTGGCTGTTTGAATTACATGCTGTTTGAGATTATGCATTCTGTAAGTGCATTTTTATTGTTTTAATACATTTGTTTGGTAAAATACTACATTATGTGGGCCCATCTTGTATTTAAATCCCCTCCTTTGTGTGTTTTTGCCTTAGAAGTTTAGAGAGTCCTATTACCTTGAATCATAGTACATTTGGACAGTGCACTTGAATATTTGTTTTTTTACAACATAGCATTTCACTACTAGGGATATTGCCATAGTGCATTGGGGTGCCAACTGAAATGAACACAGTAAATAGTGTGAACTCTCAAGATATTTGTCCCCCAATCTTTTCGCTATTGCTGTTGTCAATCACAGCCAATGAGCAAAAAGTGTGTGTGTGTGTGTGGGGGGGGGGTTGGGGGTCGAGCCGTGATCTGTGTGTCAATGGACGCATAAAGTATGGTTTGGGATTGAGCCTGCACAAGTGCCACTATAGCAAATGGCTAGTGCTGGGATCTTCAATTAGCAGACCTCCAGATGTTACAAAACTACAAGTCCCATCATGCCTCTGCCTCTGGGTGTCATGCTTGGGGCTGTCAGAGTCTTGCAATGCCTCATGGGATTTGAAGTTCTGCAACAGCTGGAGGTCCGCTAATTGCATATCCCTGGGCTAGTGGATCACATGCTCAGCAATAGCATGCAATATCAAGTGACAGCAAACAAGGCTAGCAGGTTATTAGCAAGCATTAAAAAGGGACAAGACTATTAGTCTACCACTTTACAAAACTCTTGAGAATGCCATCCAGTTCTGGGCATCTGTCCTCAGGAAGGATGTTCTGGATTTGGAGAGAGTCCAGAGAAGGGCAACAAAGCTAATAAGGGGACTGGAGAACCTCAGTTATGAGGAGTGACTACAATCATTAAACTCAAGAGATTCTTAGAGAGGCGCTCCAGGAATTTCTGTGTTTATTAAGTCAGCTACTACAAAAGCTGTAGCTGCTGACCTTTAATAAACAGATACACACATGTCCCAGGATCCAGCGATGGTCCTTCCCTCAGTCTTCTGTCCCTGGCTTGGGAGCCACACCGCACATTGTGAATGGTCCTGCAGTCTTATGGGACCTGTAATGTGTCCTAGAAGACTGCAGGGAGGGAGGGGGAGAGGAGAACTTCCACTTACACCTCCTAGACGTGGGAGCGCATACCTGTCAAAACCAGCCCCCCCCCCCAAAAAAAAAAAAGATGATCTGAGGTGTTTACACAAGGTATAGGTAGGAGTTTAGAATCCAATTTATAATATAAGCAAATATTGTCCAACAAGAGGTATGCATATTTTTAGTTGACTATTGGTATGCTTTGTGTGTTTCATCCAGATCTGTACAGTAATCCAGTGTGATACATTCTGTGCAGAAGCTTCCTGTAATAAAGACCGGTCACTGCTGCTCTCCCTGCTTGTGCAGGGTGACTGGTCTTGTCTCCACCTCCTCCTGTAGTATGCTACAGGCAGCCGCTAGTGGGTGGAGCTCTTGGGCCCCTCCCACAGCTCTGCTCTATGCACAGGCTATGTACAGCATAGTGATGATGTCACTGCTATTTTTATATCATAATACCTTGATATGAAAAGGCATTTGGTGCACGAAATGTATATTAGTATTCTGTGAGTCTATTGAACATTATTTTTAAATGAACATTTTTGTGCTCATAGTTCAGCTTTAAAGCAGTAGTAAACTCTACAGTTTTTTGTTTTTTTTATGGTCCCCTTGCAGACTTATGCCACTAGCACCACATACTAGTACATTACAACAAACTAACCTTTTAAATGGGGCTCTCCAGTGGCACACTGTCACTGCTGCTGGTACTTCCATCTTTACACGGTCTTCCTTTTTAGTTTGCACTCTCCGGCCATTTAAATAACCAGGCTGTGATGTCATCACTTCTGCGCATGTGCACAAAAGCCACAATAGCAGCACAGCACTCTCTGCATTGACGGCACACTCAATGTACCCTGAATGCAGAGCTACTGCGCATGTGTCAGTGATGTCAACGGCTGCAGCAGCTGTAAATATCTTCTAAATGCCACAAGTTTAGAGGACATTTACAGTACCTATCAGTAAGTCTTTTTAAAGGCTTACCTGTAGGTACAATTTAATACTAAGATTTTACTACCACTTAAAATGGAACTTCACCTTAAAAGGGAATTTCTACTGATCCTCTTCCTCCCCCCTCCTCTTCCCTTTTTGGCATTTTTGTTTTACTTCTAGCAAGTACCCGCTCCCACTTCCGCTCAGATCGCCTAGTTCTCCCCCTCCCACCCTGCCCAGTCCTTATGAGGAAGCAGCAAAGCTGCCTCATATGTGCCCACTAATACCACCTTCCAGTGCCACCTGCCAGTGCCCACACAGTGCCACAAATCTGCATAAGTGCCAGCAATCAGTACCACCTATGAATGCCCATGACTGCCACCTATCAATGCCCACCAGTGGTGCCAATCAGTGCTTCATCAGTGCCACCTAGCAGTGCTGCCTATCAGTGTCACCTACCAGTGCTGATCCGTGCCCATCACTGCCACCCATCAGTGCCCATCACTGCCATTTACCAGTGCCCATCACTGCCACCTATCAGTGCCCTTCAGTGCCACCTATCAATGCCCTTCAGTGCCGCCCATCAGTGCCCACCAATAACACCTATCAGTGCCCACCAGTGCCACCTCATCAGTGGTGCCTACTAGTGGCCATCAGTGGTGCCTATTAGTGGCCATCAGTGCTGCTTTATCAGTGCCCATCAATGCAGCCTATCGGTGCTCATCAGTGCCCATCAGTGCAGCCTCATCAGCGTACATCAATGAAGGAGAAAAATTACCAGTTTGCAAAATTTATTAACAAAATATAAAACGGTTTTATATATATATATATATATTTTTTGGTCTTTTTAATTTTTTTTAACAAAAAATGAAAAACCCAGAGGCGATCAAATACCACCAAAAGAAAGCCCTATTTGTGGGAAAAGTGTTGTATGACCACGCAATTGTCGTTCAAAGAGTGACAGCGCTAAAAGCTGAAAATTGGTCTGGGCAGGAGGGGGGTTTAGGTGCCCAGTAAGCAAGTGGTTAAAGTGGTTTTGTCGTAAGAAAAGTAGGGGTTGCCATCACTGTCCTTCTTTTGCAAATATTAGTTGCTATCTTGTGTGTGGTTTCTATACCTTTGATCAGTGATGCCTAGGATCAAAACCCAACTGTCACCATCTGAAGCCGGGCATTTCCTGCCTCGTAGCCACACGAATACACATCCCTTGAGTACTCTGAGTCACAAACCAAGCATGCTGTAAACGAGTGTCAGAATTCCTTATGTCTATATTTGTTCAGCAACTCAAACAGCATTAAAGCCAAAACATCAGCACGACATCCAGGGAAGTAGGGTTTTCCAAAGAGAAGTCAGTGATGGCAGCCATAATTTGCCATGACAGAGTCAGAGAATTAGATGATATTCTTTTTTTTTTTTTCTTTAATTTAAGGAAAGTCAGAGTCATGCAGTCACAGTCACAGAGCAGATTATCACAAGCACAGCTGAGAGTTGAAGCCGACACACAATATACATACTAATTTAAAGTGGTAGTAAACTGCCACATTTGAAAAAAAAAATCCCCTGCAAAGCAGTTACATAATGTGCATGCATCACATACTAGCACATTATGAAATACTTATCTGAGAATGAATGAATGCTCTCATTGCAGAAAGGCTTCCATCTTCATGCACGTGGGAGTCATGGGCGTGGCACAACCCTTTGAAGAAACTCCACGGGCATGCCATTACTTCAGAGCGCATGCGCTGGTGATGTCATCGGCTGCCAAAAGAGTGAATATCTCCTAAACAGTGCACGTTTAGAAGATATTTGTTTTACCTACACGCAAGATTTATTGTAAGCTTACTTGTAGGTAAAAATCACAATGCGGATTAAGCACCACTTTAAACCATAATCGAGGAAAATCAATCTCATGCAAAAAACAATCATTAACAATAAGATAGGCGTTCCACAGGAGCATGCCTGTAAGATACCAAGATATGTAAGTTATTACTTTCCCCAATTTTTCCAAATAAGACAAAACTAGAAGAAGATAAAAACTAAGAGAGGGGAAGTAGGGCAGAAGGGAGAGAGACAGGTAGAAGAGAGAGGAGGTTGGCTGCTTTTATAAGGCTGGAATACACAGTGTATAAGAGGTGGATTGTTAAAGAAGACTTGTAATGGGAAAGCAGCACATTATTAAAACGGTTGTAAATCTCTGACATAAAATATGAACAAATCATATCTCTCTATAATGTGCACTTGTATCAATCCCGGGCACCAAGTGTCATTTCTACATGCTGCCTTATTCCTCTGCTATCTGCAGGAGTCACATTGGACAAGTTTTCTTGACACTAAGAAAAAAAAAGGTGACTGGGAGGAGCTCCAGCACACAACCTATGATTGACAGCCTCAGCTCTGTTCCTGTGTGCTGTGTGAAGGGGTGTGTTCTTTCCCTCTAATCAGCTTTCACTGAGCCCAGCAGAGTAAAACTTGATCTCCACACCCCCTGCTTTTAAGGGCTAAGAGATACTGTGCAAATTCTAGACTTTGAATGGGTGTACAGGACAGATTGCTGCAGATAAACAGGTACAGCCTATGTGGGTGGATTTGTTTTATCTCTATGTATCACCTAATGCTAGTCACTTCCCTGAGTATTTGTAAGATTTTAGAACCACTTTAAGATGGAATAGATAGCGTATGGGTCACTGGTAAGGATGAGCTGAACACCCCCCGGTTCGGTTCGCACCAGAACCTGCGAACAGACCTAAACTTCGTGTGAACTTTAGAACCCTATTAAAGTCTATGGGACTCGAACGTTCAAAATCTAAAGTGCTAATTTTAAAGGCTTATATGCAAGTTATTGTCCTTAAAAGTGTTTGGGGACCTGGGTCCTGCCCCAGGGGACATGTATCAATGCAAAAAAAGGTTTAAAAACTGCAGTTTTTTTCAGGAGCAGTGATTTTAATAATGTTTAAAGTGAAACAATAAAAGTGTAATATTCCTTTAAATTTCGTACTCAGGGGTGTGTATAGTATGTCTGTTAAGGGGCGCATGTTTCCCATGCTTAGAACTGTCCCTGCACAAAGTGTCATTTCTGCAGGAAAAAAGGTAATTTAAAAGCACTCGTGGCTACAATGAATTGTCGGCTCCCCGTAATACAGAGGACAGTCATTGAAAGTCATTGATAAAAAAAAAAGCGTGGGGTTCCCCCCCAAATTCAATAACCAGGCCCTTCAGGTCTGGTATGGATATTAAGGGGAGCCCCTCATCAATTTTTTTTTTTAATTACGTGGGGTTCCCCCCAAATATCCATACCAGACCCTACAGGTCTGGTATGGATTTTAAGGGGGAGGAAACACTTTTTATGACAATAACTTGTATATAAGCCTTTACAATTAACACGTCAGATTTCTCCCATAGACTTTTACAGTGTTCTGCGGCTTTTTGAATTTGCTGCTAACACCCCAAATTGTTCAATATTCGGCGAACAGGCAATGTTCGTGTCGAACATGAGTTTGACTCAAACTCGAAGCACATCCCTAGTCACTGGCCCAGATCTAATGAGGTAAGCTGTAGCACTAAATGTTTGACACTCTCCCAGAATGGGTGAACCTTTGGGCAGCTCCAAAAAATATGCAGTAGAGTACACTCTTCTGAGGAGCAATGCCAACACTGATTAGATGTTTGAGAGAAAATATAGAACTGCCAGACCCCGAAAACCATCATGAAAAAATCTTGTATCCCCGTTCCTAAATGTTGTTGGCAATGGATACCTTTTGTGTAAAAAACTCTGCCATTTCCTTAGGTAAGGAGAAATGTATCCTGGTGGGGGAGAGTTTAAGAGTTTGCACAACTAAGACAATAAGTCAGGTGTGTACAGTAATATGCTTTATTGCAAAGGTTTTCATAAGAAGTAGTGTCCTGAGTAGGGTCTGTTTGAGCTACAGTCAATGTCAGGAAATTACAGATCTGAAAAGCCGCTCATATATTGATGCATACATCTGCCATATGGCCAAGAGTGATATACAGCCTGAGGGGTTCATGAAATTTGCCTTGCTCTTGGAGTTGATCTATATGTCTGGAAGAGGTCCCAGTTATAACCTTTAAGCTTCTCAGGATGGGAATCATGAGTGGGAGACCATGTGATATCTGCTGAAGGAAAGGTTGAAGCTATGACCTATGATGTGGCCCAAATCATCGGCTGTGGAGCGAGGAATGGTGGCTGTGAAGACAATAACCAGGGAACCCCCACCATCACCCATGGTTTTACTTTTTCCTGAGAACACCAGCTGACCACAGGTGCCAGGTGTGGAGCTTTATACTATAGCAGGCAGAATGTCTGACAGGCCTTTGCCTCCTTTCAGTTTGGCTAATGTCAAAAGGGATATCTTAATGCGGGGATGTTTGTCTCCCCATATATATATATATATACATATATCTCCCATATATATATATATATATATATATATATATATATATATATATATATCCCCAAATTCAGGAGTAATGAACAGAGACATGAAAAAATATGTGGGAATCAATACAGAGAGAATTTGGATCAGACATGAGGCAAGGTTGTCATTTTGAAGGTATTTGATCTGCCAAGCCATGTTAAATTTAAGGACCTCCAGTTTCCCTGATCTGCACTTATTTTGTAGATTATTGCATGGAAGTTGGCATGGAAAAGCAGAGCCATGTCAGGTGTGATCTGTACCCCTAGGTATTTAAAACTGATAACCCAGGTAAAATGAAAAGAATGTCACAGAGCGGAGATCCATTCTAGTGTTATGGAGACATTAAGTGCTTCTGATTTATTATAGTTGATGTTGTAATTGGATAGAGTTTAATACTGTTAAATAGTGTCGTCTGTGTAGGCCATGACTTTGTGGTGGCCAGATTTGCTTATAAGACTAGTAATATCCGGGTTTGCCCTAATGGCACATAGCAGCGGTTCTAAAGTCAAGACAAATATTAAGGAAGATAGGGGACACGCCTGCCATGTGCCATTGGAGGGACCAAAAAAGTAAGACCTTGTTTCATTAATCTGTATGGCAGGTGTGGGGTGGAATAAAGGATGGAGATCCAAGTCCCCATGTGGGTACCAAGACCCACATAAGAAAGAGTAGACCTTAAGAATTTTCATTTAACACGGTCAAAGGCTTTCGTTGCATTTGTAAAGAGAAGTACCATTGGTGAGGACTGCAATCTGGCCAGGTGAATGATATCAATAACTCTAGTGGTGTTTTCTCTCTCCTGACATTGAGGGATGAACCGCTCTTGGTTGGCACAAATTAGGTTAGAGAGGTGGGGAAGGAGCCTATTAACGAGAATCTTGGAGAAGAATTCAAAGCCTTTGTTACCCCAACACTTCATATTCCTGTTATGCCCCTGCTGTACCATGTTACCACATACTTGTATGAGAAAGTCTCCTGTTGTCTTTGTATTGTATTGTGAATTCCTTGGTGTTCCTGCCAGTCCTTCCGCTTACCTATTAAAAACTGACCACACTAAGCAGGCAAACATACCGTAGCCAGTTTGCTAGCTTTGCTGGGAACTCAGTGTACTCTTCTCCAATGATCAAACTTGTTCTGACGACCCCCCGTTGCACAGCCATTCACTGGAAAGCTCAGTTCCTGCTGCTTCTCCTCCCCCCAGCTCTTATGCAGCTGAGAACAGGGGGAGTGTGATCACTTATAAAAAAGGGAAAAAGTTGTTTATAATTTTTTTTTATATCTCCACAAAAATACTTTGCCTTTCATTTCTATTTTAAACTGAATGGGCTCTTTCACAAGGTGATTGTTTACAATCACTTTAGGGCCCACATTGAGCAAAGCAATTGGTCTGTAATTGCTACACTGGGTCAAATCTTTGCCTTGCTTAGGAAGTACAGTGATGTGTACTCAAAAGGAATCTCCTGGGAGTGACATACATTATCTCACAAAAGTGAGTACACCCCTCACATTTTTGTAAATATTTTATTATATCTTTTCATGTGACAACACTGAAGAAATTACACTTTGCTACCATGTAAAATAATGAGTGTACAGTTTATATGACAGTGTAAATTTGCTGTCCCCTCAAAATAACTCAACACACAGCCATTAATGTCTAAAAAAAAGTTAGTACACCCTGTGTACAAATATCCAAATTGGGCCCAAATAGCCATTTTCCCTCCATTGTGTCATATGACTCATTAGCAGGTGTGTTAAATTTGGTGTTATCGCTCTCACTCTCTCACTGATACTGGGCACTGGCAGAAGGAGGATGAGGATCTGAAAAAAAGAATTGTTGCTCTACATAAGGATTGCATACACTATAAGAAGATTGCCAAGACCCTGAAACTTAGCTGCAGTAAGGTGGCCAAGATCATACAGTGGTTTAACAGGACAGGTTCAACCCAGAACAGGCCTCGGCATGGTTGACCAACGAAGTTAAGTGCACATGCTCATCGTCATATCCAGAGATTGTCTTTGCCAAATAGAGGTATGAGTGCTGCCAGCATTGCTGCAGAGGTCGAAGGGGTGGGGGGTCAGCCTGTCAGTGCTCAGACCATACGCCGCACACTGCATCAAATTGGTCTGCATGGCTGTCGTCCCAGAAGGATGATGCACAAGGAAGCCGGCAAACAGTTTGCTGAAGACAAGAAGACTAAGGACATGGATTACTGGAACCATGTCCTGTGGTCTGATGAGACCAAGATAAACCTATTTGGTTCAGATGGTGTCAAGCGTGTGTGGTGGCAAAAAGGTGAGGAGTACAAAGATAAGTATGTCTTGCCTACAGTCAAGCATGGTGTTGGGAGTGTCATGGTCTGGGGCTGAATGAGTGCTGCCGGCACTGGGGAGCTGCTGTTTATTGAGGGAACCATGAATGCCAACATGTACTGTAACACACAGAAGCAGAGCATTATTCCCTCCCTTTGGAGACTGGGCCGCAGGGCATTATTCCAACAAGATAATGACCCCAAACACACCTCCAAGATGACCACAGCCTTACTAAAGAGGCTGCGGGTAAAGGAGATAGATTGGCCAAGCATGTCCCCAGACATAAACCCTATTAAGCATCTCTGGGGCATCCTCAAATGGAAGGTGGAGGAGCGCAAGGTCTCTAACATCCACCAGCTCCGTGATGTTGTAATGGAGGAGCGGCGGAAGAGGACTCCGGTGGCAACCTGTGAAGCTCTGGTGAACTCCATGCCCAAGAGGGTTAAGGCAGTACTGGAAAATAATGGTGGCCACACAAAATATTGAGACTTCAGGTCCAATTTGGACATTTTCATTTAGGGGTGTACTCACTTTTGTTGCCAGTGGTTTAGACATTAATGTCTGTGTTGAGTTATTTTGAGGGGGCATTAAATGTGCAATGTTATACAAGCTGTATACTCACTACTTTACATTGTAGCAAAGTGTCATTTCTTCAGTGTTGTAACATGAAAAGATATAAAAAAATATTTACAAAAATGTGAGGGGTGTACTCACTTTTGTGAGATACTGTAACATCTGTAAGTAAATTGAAAGCTGGAGGAAAATAGGGTGTGAGATTGCATTTGAATGTTTTATAGTATGGTACAGATAGGCTCTCTGGCCCGGGTCTTTACCAAATATGGGCTGATACAAAAAGATACAATTCTTCTGTGAAAATCGAAGCCTCGAGAGTCTCCGTAGTCTCAGAAACCAGTTTTGGAAGACCTGAAGCAGTAAGTAAAGCATCAATATGAGGCTGCCTACCAGTCATTGATGCTGGGGACTGCGCAGATAAATGTTAAAGTTTGTGATAGGACGTTGCTTGAGGAATATAAGTTTTCTGCTAAGGGTTGTCGATGAGCTCTAGCTAATGTGCGACTCGGTTTATCCAAGAATTTTTAGAAAGATCTTCTGTCCAGATAGCAAGGATAACTTGCCAGAACTTTGTAGTAGTAATAAGTTGTAAGTCTTGTTAACTTGCTGCACATTTTCACTGGCAAGTTGTACACTTGCATAGCACTTGAAGCACAAGTTCTAGTTAAAACTTTTCCAATTTTAAGCAAATTTGCGTGGCAAGTCTCTAGCAAGATTAAAGTTGCAGTGGTGAGTCTACAGCAAGAGCGCTGCAAGTCTACAGCATAAAAATTCAGCCACAGTGCCCCCTGTGGTGGGATGACTATTGCACAACATAACTGAACCAGAACTTGCAGCAGACTTGCAGAATGTTTGCAAAGAAAGTTGATCAGTGTAGACTTGCTGCAATGGTGCAACAAACTTGTGAAGCCTGGCAAGTCTAGCAATAGATTAGCACGTCATATTCCAGGTGCAGCACGATTGCTTGCTATCTAGGTGTGTAGTGTTATGAAAGAGAATTCAGCGGTGTAGATGATATTCTTATAACACCTTTGTTTTAAACAAGTTACCAGACTTCCAATTCAACACTGCCACAAATTTGTGACAATTTATCCTTGCTATCTGGGCACAAGAACTTTCTACAAATTTTTGGATAAACCGAGTCGCATGTTAGCCAGAGCTCATCGAAAATCCTTTCTGCGTTGGAAATCTGGTTTGTCAACCTTTGCTTTAGTGGCTGTGCCAGTTACGCAACAATACATGCTTGCCAAGTTGCTTTACATTCTTTGTGTTATCTAATACATGAATATTGTGAAGTGAGAGGAGCTGCAATGATTGCTTGTTTGCTCACACACCCCCTGTACACACCTCCTTCATGTGTCTAATCAGAGGACAGAGCGATGTGACAAGCATGAGTGAAGAAGCTGAACGCTGCCTTTTATAGTACCTGCTGTCTTACAACTGTAAATAAAGGGCTTACGCTGACGTTACTATGTCTGTTCTGAAAGCACTTCTAATGACGTTCTATTATAACAATACAGGAATGTCTGACACCTGAAAGTACATGTGATTGCATCCTGTGATCCTGGGATTGTCACATGGGAAAATGGATTAGTGTTTACAGAATGTGAGTAACCACTTGGATATTTAGTGCATTATGGTAAACTATGATGTGTGCAAAATAGTCAAACAGTAAACTAGCCAAGGAAATGATCATCTTAAGATAATCATCTTCAAAACATTGAACTCCAGGATAAGCAAATTTTGTCTAAATACAAGAGGCATACATATGTATTCTAATGCCCCGTGTACACGATCGGACTTTCCGACAACAAAACCGTGGATTATTGTTCGAAGGATGTTGGCTCCAACTTGTCTTGCATACACATGGTCACACAAATGTTGGCCAACAATTACGAACGTGGGAACGTGGTGACGTACAAGACATACAATGAGCCAAGAAAAGTACAATAGGCAGTGCAGCTCCTTCTGCTTGATTCCAAGCATGCGTGAACTTTTGTGGGTCAGACTTGTGTACACACGATCGGAAATTCCGACAACAAAGTTTCATTGGTGGAAAATCTGAGAACCTGCTAGCAAACATTTGTTGGCGGAAAGTCCGACAACAAATGTTCGATGGAGCACACACACGATTGGACTTTCAGCCAACAAGCTCACATCCAACATTTGTTGTCGGAAAATCCTATCATGTGTACGGGGAATTATTTGTAAATTGATTTACTTTGTGTATTTCTTCCAAATCTGTGCAGTGTACCAGTGTGACACCTTGCCCCTGTGCAGGAGCTTTCTGTAATAAAGCTAATAAAGACCAGTCACTGCTGCTCCCTCTCTTTGTGCAGGGTGACTGGTCTTGTCTCCGCCCCCTCCCAGTAGTGTTCTGCAGACAGCCTGTAGTGGGTGGAGCTGTTGGGTTCCTCTCACAGTTCTGCTTTCTGCACAAACTGATGATGTCACTGTATTCTTTATAAGATAAAATCTGCCTTTGCAAAAACATCTGGGAAACATGAGTGCCTCCATAACAACTGGTTTCCTATGGGGGGCATGGGGGCACTCGCAGAAGAGGTGGAGCCAGGAGCATCAGTGGGGGATTCATAAAAGAGAAGGATCCCCACAGAGCAGGTAAGTATAACATGTTTATTATTAAAAAAACTGAGATTTACAACCACTTTAAAGAATTCTTACTTCTGTCTTTGTTGCTGTGTATATATGTAGACTTCCCAACTTTTTGAGATGGACACCTATAAGCAAAAATATGTAGGCATCAGGTAATGACTAAGCACTAACATTTGCGCGAAACGCATCTACCTCTGTCCCCTGCTCCATTTGTCAACCACATGTCATATGAAGCTATTTTTGGAAGTGCAGCTATCTGGAATGATTTCCTTATGTATGTAGGCATAGGACAGACCCCCTGTCATTCCCCCTTAAAGGAGAATTATACCAACAAAAATGATTAGTTAAAGTGGTTGTAAAGGCAGAAGGTTTTTTTATCTTAATGCATTCTAAAGCATTATAAATGGTCGCACTCTAAATTTCCCAAAAAATTGCTTGATGTACCTTTATTGTCACAAGTGTATCAGACAAACACAGGAGAGGCAGCTGACGCGTTTCACAAGCGATAGCTTGCTTGTTCACAACAAAAGTAGCATACACTAAGCAGGCTGTTTTAAGAAGTAAACCCTGATCAGGTACACCCCAAAAAAAACACCTGCCCAGGATTATGCTAAGTGCAAGAACATTTCAGCTGACATATTAAAAATATTACAACGTTTAAAATGTATATGTATATACACATGAAAACACTGACAGACCTCAAAAAGGGAGAAATTGATAAAAACAAAAATGTCCATAAACAAGATATCCATGAGACAAAATGTCATATCACCTATAAATAAGTCAAAACAACAAAAAAAGAAAAAAGAAGAAAAACACACAAAACAAAGAAAAATCGATATATTTATGTCCAGCCTTCTAATGCCCGAAAAAAATGGTCGTGTATGTACATGTTCAAACCATCTATTGAGTCTAAATGCATGTGTATACAAGACAGGTATGTATTATAAATGTAAACTTGTTCAAAGGGGCATAAATGGCGTGCTTCTGTAATACCGTCCCACAAAAAAAACAGCATTACAGCAGCTCGCCTTTTATTCCCCTTACATCAAGCAAGTTTTTTGGAAATTCGGAATGCGACCATTTCTATATTTTATTACTATTCCTTTTTACTAGCCCCTTGACCCCTGATAACGTCCCGTTGGACAAAAGGCATCGGGTCAATTCCCCACACAGGTTATTGCCTTTAGATGGTTACCTTCTGTGGAGTTTTGTTCATATACAGCGCTGGTATTTTTGCATTGATGTAAGTGTTTTTAATTCTTGCTTTAAATAAACGGCACCTTATGGATTTACACTATGCGTAGGCATCCATATGTTTTTACATGGATCCATCGATTGGGAGAATGATCTGCATATGTTGAATCCGGCCATATTGGATAGCGTGGAGGAGTCCTATCCCATGTCCAGTGGATGCAAGATATTACTAGTGATTTTACTATCATAGTAGCTTGGTTGACTCCCTGCCTAATAGGTAGTTGAGTCCATTGTTTTCGGTAAGAGCAATCTTACTTTCTTGGGTGTTGGAGTTTGCACTGGTGGCACGTGTGTAGAATGAAATATATAATCTTGTAAGGACATTATTCCACTGCATAGCTTGGTGTCATCTGCAAAGGCAGAAATTGTACTTTTAATCCCGGAACCTATATCATTTCTAAACATATTAAAAAGTAACGGTCCCAGCACTGAACCTTGGGGTACATCACTGATAACCTTAGACCATTCAGAGTACACACGGTCAGACTTTTAGACGGAAAATGGATCGTGTTGTCAGAAAATCTGATTATGTGTGGGCCCCATCGGACTTTCCGTCTGAATTTCCAACACACAAAGTTTGAGAGCTGGATCTAAAATTTTCCGACAACAAAATCCAATCATTTAAATTCCGATCTTGTGTAGACAATTCCGACCACGCATGCTCAGAATAAATTACGAGACAAAAGATATTGGCTACTGCCCTCTTTATAGTCCCGCCGTACGTGGTTTATGTCACCTTGTTCTGAACGATCGGATTTTCCAGCAACTTTGTGCGACTGTGTGTATGCAAGACAAGTTTGGGCCAAAATCCATCGGAAAAAATCAGACGGATTTTGTCGTGGGAATGTCCGACCGTGTGTACAGGGCTTTAGAGTCATTGACCACTACTCTCTGAATTTGGTCTTTTAGTCAGTTTTCTATCCATTTACAAATTGTTCTTTCCAAGCCTGTAGACTTTACCTTACACATTAGACGTGTGTGGGGACCTGTGTCAAACACTTTTACAAAATCCAAGTCTACCACATCCACCGCCATCCCTCTGTCCAAGGTTTTACTTACCTCCTCATAGAAAGAAATCAGGTTTGTTTGACAACTTCTGTCTTTCATGAATCCATGCTGTCTGTTGCATAAAATATTTTTTCCAGGCAACTACTCATTTATGTGGTCTACTGTATGTGATCAGTGCTGCTGGTTATAGCAGAATATCATGTAACCACAGATTACGGGGGTTTAAAAGCTTTAAAAAAACACACAAACAGATTGGATGGATGTAGGGATGGTGGGATCTGTTTTTGTCCTTCAAAAAAAAGTTGCAGCAAGTTGTCTGGCAGAAAATAAGAAGGGCACCCTGAGCTACAATACCAATAATGTAAAGATTGTCAAGGAACTTACACTCAAAGATGGGCAGAGAGCATTTACAGCTTCTATCTATAATATTTATATATATATATACAGTGCCTTGCGAAAGTATTCGGCCCCCTTGAACTTTTCAACCTTTTGCCACATTTCAGGCTTCAAACATAAAGATACAAAATTTTAATTTTTTGTGAAGAATCACCAACAAGTGGGACACAATTGTGAAGTGGAACGAAATCTATTGGATAATTTAAACTTTTTTAGCAAATAAAAAACTGAAAAGTGGTGCGTGAAAAATTATTCGGCCCCTTTACTTTCAGCGCAGCAAACTCACTCCAGAAGTTCAGCGAGGATCTCTGAATGATCCAATGTTGTCCTAAATGACTGATGGTGATAAATAGAATCCACCTGTGTGTAATCAAGTCTCTGTATAAATGCACCTGCTCTGTGATAGTCTCAGGGTTCTGTTGAAAGCGCAGAGAGCATCATGAAGACCAAGGAACACACCAGGCAGGTCCGTAATACTGTTGTGGAGAAGTTTAAAGCTGGATTTGGATACAAAAATATTTCCCAAGCTTTAAACATCCCAAGGAGCACTGTGCAAGCGATCATTTTGAAATGGAAGGAGTATCAGACCACTGCAAATCTACCAAGACCTGGCCGTCCCTCTAAACTTTCAGCTCAGACAAGGAGAAGACTGATCAGAGATGCAGCCAAGAGGCCCATGATCACTCTGGATGAACTGCAGAGAACTACAGCTGAGGTGGGAGAGTCTGTCCATAGGACAACAATCAGTCGTGCACTGCACAAATCTGGCCTTTATGGAAGAGTGGCAAGAAGAAAGCCATTTCTCAAAGATATCCATAAAAAGTCTCGTCTAAAGTTTGCCACAAGCCACCTGGGAGACACACCAAACATGTGAAAGAAGGTGCTCTGGTCAGATGAAACCAAAATCTAACTTTTTGCCCACAATGCAAAACTATATGTTTGGCATAAAAGCAACACAGCTTATCACCCTCAACACACCATCCCCACTGTCAAACATGGTGGTGGCAGCATCATGGTTTGGGCCTGCTTTTCTTCAGCAGGGACAGGGAAGATGGTTAAAATTGAGGGGAAGATGGATGCAGCCAAATACAGGACCATTCTGGATGAAAACCTGTTGGAGTCTGCAAAAGACCTGAAACTGGGACGGAGATTTATCTTCCAACAAGACAATGATCCCAAACATACAGCAAAATCTACAAAGGAATGGTTCACAAATAAACGTATCCAGGTGTTAGAATGGCCAAGTCAAAGTCAAGACCTGAATCCAATCGAGAATCTGTATAAAGAGCTGAAAACTGCTGTTCACAAACACTCTCCATCCAACCTCACTGAGCTCGAGCTGCTTTGCAAGTAAGAATGGGCAAGAATTTCAGTCTCTCGATGTGCAAAACTGATAGAGACATACCCCAAGTGACTTGCAGCTGTAATCGCAGCAAAAGGTGGCTCTACAAAGTATTAACGCAAGGGGGCCGAATAATTTTGCACGCTCCACTTTTCATTTTTTTATTAGTTAAAAAAGTTTAAAAAATCCAATAGATTTTGTTCCACTTCACAATTGTGTCCCACTTGTTGGTGATTCTTCACAAAAAATAAAAATTTTATATCTTTATGTTTGAAGCCTGAAATGTGGCAAAAGGTTGAAAAGTTCAAGGGGGTCGAATACTTTCGCAAGGCACTGTATATATATATATATATATATATATATATATATAAAATAATAACAACAAATTAATGTAACTTGGCTTCTGCCCTGAAAAAATACTGAGTACAAAAGCTAAAATGCTGGGTGCCAAAAACTTTACATGACGGAAATATGCCATGCCACCACTCCTGACATACTTCTGAATACTTCCTTTAAGCTGGCCATATACCTAGTGAATTAGACAGATGAATATCTGTAAGGTTTTCATTGCAGTCTGCATCTCCATTAGGGAAATTTCCCCTCACTCCCTGTCATTAAAATATCTAAACCTAAGAGCAAAAATGTAAACCATTGCAGTTTACCATTCATTAGACAAAGTAACTGCATTTGTTTTCTTTTTTCTTTGCTACTATAACAACTCATAAATTGGTCTAAAATACATTTGTTTATTAAATCAATCAGATAAAACATATGCAATATTGTGTAAATCCAGAGGCGCTAAAAATGCTCTCTTTTAAATGGATAATCACATAGTAGGTAGGTAAGGTTGAATAAAAACAATAGTTCATCCAGTTCAACCGGTGAGTGTATGTGTGTCAGTGTCTATAATCATTTCCCATATCCCAGTATGTTGTGTTCTTTAAGATGCCCAAGAGTCTCTTAAAAATATCAATACTCTCCGCGGACACCACAAATTGTGGAAGACAGCTCCACATCCATGACAATGAAAAACCCCCTGCGCAGCTTGGTTAAACCACTTCTCCTCCAATCTCATTGTGTGGCCCGTGTCCTTTTACACTTCCTGATACCAAATAGTATTTTCCCTACGCTGGGATCACCATTGAGGTATTTGTAAATCACTATCATGTCCCCTCTCAAGTGTCTCTTTTCCAGCGAGAATAAATTTGTGATAACGAAAGTGATACCAACAGCTGGATATTATGGTCTATCAAATAGAAGTTATCGGTTACTTCTCAACATGTTTTGTGGATCTATCTGCTTCTTCAGGAGTATTTTTGGAGAGCAGAAATATCTATAGAGAGACAATAGTGGTAATGATGAAAGTGCATAACATAGAGCACAACATATATGGTTGAATATTTAAAGCCAGTTCTTAAAGCTGTATATGATCTTACCCACAACCCAGGCTGGTTCACAGCAGGTCTCTCACTATAGATAATTCTGCTCTCGAAACTAATTCCTGAAGAAATGGATAGAACCGCAAAACATGTTGAAAAGAAACAGAACAATTCTATGTGATAGACCATAATATCCAGCTATTGGTATCACTATGTGATTATCCATTTAAAAGAAAGCATTTTAGTGCCTCTGGATTGGGACAATAATGTATATGTTTTATTTGATTGATGTAATAAAAGAATGTTTTTTAGACCAATTTATGTGTTGTTGTCCATGGGAGTACCAAGTCCACACAATTGCTAAATACAATTCTTTGATATAAATGGAAACAAAAAGGAGAATCGCATTAGTGTTGGGATAGGCAGCAATAAGAAACTACAAACACAAGAATAAACGGGACGCTGGATTCAGATTTTCTAAGGGTTATGGAAATTGTCACTGGGCACATTGGCTGTGGTTCAACAGAACTCCCCAAAATGGGGACTACCCTCAGAAACAGAGCAGAGAATCCACATACATACAATCGAATGAGAGCACCGTACAAGAGTCGAGTTAATTTTATACTAAAATGAATAGCAGAATAAAATCAGCGTGTTTCGGGGGTCAAAAATACTCTCTCTTCATCAGGGTTTAAGAATTTTAACTATCCCTAAATAGACTCAGGTGAGCAGATACCAAATAGATCTCCATTGTGATTTACTGCTTGGAACTGTTTCAGAAGAGCAGGTTATAATGGTGTTAGTGTATGCAGCAAAGGAGCAATTAAAACTGACATGATTCTAACCCTTCCATTCTAGCCAAAATTTGGAAAAAAAGTTGGGCTGTACATACACTTTAAAAAAGAAGTATGGCAATCATTAAAAAAACAAAATACAATCGCTCAGCTCTATGTCCTCAGCCTGCAGAGAGCTGGTGACTGTCATTCTACGGTTCTCTGCTCTGCCCCTCCAGTGCTCACATGAGCACTGGGCTGTAGAGGAGGTGGGAGCAGCTGTCTCAGGCTCTCAGTGGATATGGTTGGGATCTTTTCAGAGTTTGGACCGGCTCTGAGACATCAGCCAACAGCGAACTTAGTTGAAAATGGGACACAGGAGTGCAGAAAGATTTGCACTCCTGTGACCCACAGGAGAAGGATAGCCAAAAAAGCATTTGGTCATACTTGTCTTTTTAATAAGCCCTTTTTTGCTATAAGAAAAACTAGAAATAAACTGGAACAATAAGCATCCTTTATACACAATTTACATGAAGGGCTTTTTAGAGACTCACCTTTACAATCCTGCACTGGCTGAGATGTTAATTAAGTTATCTCTTGTTTGGATTTGTGAGTTTATGGATCTCATAGTTCAGGGTAATGTCATTCAGTGTTTACCTTCTTGGCAATTTAGATCAGGTAAGAGAATCATGCACTTCCCATTATCGTCATTTAGTTCAGCCCTGACCTGCACAGCTGACTTCGTTGTTTTGTATGTGTAGCGGCTGTAGATGCTTTCATTATATCTGCAGTATTGCAAGAATCCTGATAGGAAGCTTCCATCTGCTATTCTTTGCATTTTAGTGAATGCCAATAAATATTCAAATACATCTAAATGAGATGTGGCACCAGACCAGCTTCTTTGCAGTTGAAGGGTTTATTGCTGATTTATTACAATCATAAATCTAGTGATGGTGCCCAGTTCCCCTGCTGTTCCTTTGGCTCACTGTAAATGCAACTAAAGGTGGTCATACACTAGTAGAATTTCATCCAAAAAATTTCATTTTCGGAATGTTCAATTTTCAAATCATTAGGTGGGTGCAATCAACTAACCAATAGACCAGAAAACAGTGTCTGTGTTTTTAGTGCAGCAAATTCCATTCATTACAAAAATCCATTCCTACCAAAACTGAATGTTATAAGTAAACAATATTTTAAAGTACTTTCTTCAGACTTTCATCACATCTCTGTAGAAATGATCTAATGTGCTGACAAGCTTTTTTATATGAATATTTGTATAAAAATCTACCAGGACCAATTTAACATAAAGCTTACTACATATAATAAGGTACCATTTTCTGGTGACTGGATAGAAAATCAACTCCACCAAATAAGCTCCAAGGAAATGGCCAAACACATAGGTTCACATGACAAGAGAAACATGTGAAACAAAATAACAATGTAATGCAATAATGACATTTGCTTGAAAAAAATGTTGCAAAAATAAATACAGGTCATACTCCTTTTGAAACCCCACATGGTCTAAAATGGGTAATTAATTAATCCACCAAACTTCTCTCCTCTTCAACTTGTAAATATGATTGATATGTCTTTGTGGCCTGGGCACATTGTATAGCACCATAAATCTCAGAAGCCTGCCTGCATGATCAAATTCCTTTGATGTATTTTGACACCAGAAAATCTGTTGACACTCTCTGATAATACATCTGTACTGCGCTATTCTATCCTTGATTGTGGCATCATCTTACCACTATATAACTTCTTACAGAGGCACATCAACACATGGATCACAAAAGACATGTGACATGTATAAAGCCGGCCATACTTTTTTTCAATTATGTCTAATTCCTCCGCAATCAGTTAAAATTTAAGCAGTGGTTGGTCTTGCCAGCATCACCTGGCTTGGCAAACTTTGAAAAATCAAAGGAGCCTGGTGAGAAATCGTTAGCCAAACAGCAAATGTATCCAAACAGATGGATACAATAGCCAGCAGGGGAGATTCCTCCATTCACACTGTTAAATGTGGAAGGAGCAATGGAGTGTTTCTCTCATTCAGCCTGCAGAGCTTAGACATATAAAATGTCCTTGGAAGATTCAACTGTAATATTGTAAATATTATAAATATTGCAGAACAGCAACAGAGAAGTAAGCTTTATTTGCTGGCTTTACTAGTGCTGTAGCCTCTATTCCGTTAATCCACCCACTTATGTGTAACATCATGATAACCATGCTCCTATTAGTTTATAAATCATTGATTAAACATCACCACTGTGAACAAACAAATACAAATAAATACAGTTGTGCTCATAAGTTTACATACCCTGGCAAAATTTATGATTTCTTGGCCATTTTTCAGAGAATATGAATGATAACACAAAAACTTTTCTTTCCCTCATGGTTAGTGTTTGGCTGAAGCCATTTATTATCAATCAACTGTGTGTACTCTTTTTAAAATCATAATGAAAACAGAAAATTCCAAAATGACCATGATCAAAAGTTTACATACCCCAGTTCTTAATACCGTTTATTGCCCCCTTTAACATCAATGACAGCTTGAAGTCTTTTGTGGTAATTGTGGATAAGGCTCTTCATCTTCTCAGATGGTAAAGCTGTCCATTCCCCTTGGAAAAAGCCTCCAGTTCCTGTAAATTCTTGGGCTGTCTTGCATGAACTGCATGTTTGAGATCTCCCCAGTGTGGCTCAATGATATTGAGGTCAGGAGACTGAGATGGCCACTCCAGAACCTTCACTTTATTCTGCTGTAGCCAAGAACAGTTCGACTTGACCTTGTGTTTTGGAAGTTATTTGTGGGTTTTTCTTTGCATCCCAAACAATTTTCCTGGCAGTTGTGGCTGAAATTTTAGTTGGTCAACTTGACCGTGGTTTGGTTTCAACAGAACCCCTCATTTTCCACTTCTTGATTAGAGTTTGAACACTGCTGACTGTTATTCTCAATTGGATATCTTTTTATATCCCTTTCCTGTTTTATACAGTTCAACTACCTTTTCCCGCAGATCCTTTGACAATTCTTTTGCTTTCCCCATGACTCAGAATCCAGAAACGTCAGTGCAACACTGGATGAAAGATGCAAGGGTCCGTCATGAGTCCAGAAACTCATTGACCTTTTATACTCACACACTAATTACAAGCAAAGAGATCACAGGTGAGGATGGTTACCTTTAATAGCCATTTAAACCCCTTTGTGTCAACTTGTGTGCATGTTATAAGGCCAAAATCACCAGCGTATGTTAACTTTTGATTAGGGTCATTTGGGCAGTTTCTGTTTAAATTATGATTTAAAAAGAGTAAACACAATTGATTGATAATAAATGGCTTCAGCCAAACACTAACCATACATATTCTCTGAAAAATGGCCAAGAAATCATCAATTCTGCCAGGGTGTGTAAACTTATGAGCACAACTGTAACTTCAAAATTATGAAAAGTGAATGTGTATTATACAGTCCATAGTGAATACAAAATAAGTCCCAAGAGTGAATAGCGTCCGTCATGAGTATAGAAGAGTTTCCTGTTCAGCAGACTACACACTCACCAGACTCAACTGACCCCCTATTACAGAGAGTCAAAATCTGCATAAAGGGACATCTCAAAGAATCACAAGTAAGGTCACCAAGAAGAATCCAAGTCACTGCTGACATCCATTTATTAGTAGATGAAGTTGTACTGAAACTCCAATAATACCATATGAGAGTGGAGAGGAAAGAGGGCCCTCATAGTATAGTAATTAAAATAATTTATTTAAAAAATAATTGTATTGCACTTACATCTAATGCCACGTACACGTGACCGGACTTACCGGCAGACTAGGTTCGGCGGTCTTCCCGATGGACTTTCAGCAGAGTTCTGACAGACCTTCCGAACGAACTGACTTGCCCACACACGAATGGACTAAGTCCGTTCAAAAGTCTGTTAGTTTTGAACGTGATGACGTAAGACGGGACTAAAAAAGGAAATTCAATAGCCAGTAGCCAATAGCTTCCCTTGCGTCATATTTGGTCCGTCGGACCAGCATACAGACAAGCAGTTTTCCCAATAGGAATTGAGTCTGTTGGACAGATTTGAAACATGTTCTATTTCTAGGTGCATCAGATTTTTTTAATGAAAAATTATCGGATTAGCCCACACGCGATCGGTTTGTCCGACAGACTGATTCCCTCGGACCTAGTCTGCCGGAAAGTCAAGTCGTGTGTATGCGGCATAAGAAGAACAACAATCAGCATGTATAATATTGGAAACGCCGGTTCGCGCTTCACCTGCGTTCCAGCTGACCAGGAATGAAATGATGTATGGACCTTTATTAGGTTTTTTACTTTTTAAACCCACGTATGTAGCTGTTATCATGGAACTACTTTACATAGTATAGCCTCTATGAGTAGTAAGATTGTGTAAGATTGTGTAATTGTATAAACGGCACTTATAGACTTTCAGGATCCATATCCATATCCATATCACAAACCGAAATGTTTAACTTAAACCAGCCATAGATTGGTAAAATCTTGGCTGGTTCAGCAGGGAATGACCAAGATTCAATCGATGTATGGGCAGGCTGGTTGTATAGTCGCTGGCAGTAATCATTGATTTCTTGCCCACCCCCCTACCAGTAGAACACACACCCATAGTTGTAGGAAAGAAAATAGAATCATTTGTGGCTTGCCTTATGTTCCTAACCATTTAAAGTGGCACATGTGCAGTCCACAGGGTCTCCATTCATGCTTGAGCATGAGCATAGCTAGACGATTTAGATGCTTTGTTTTGCACATTTGTACACAACAAAATGGTGCATTTTTGGTGTCATAGAATTTTCAATGGGAGAACCTGAAACCCACATATAAACATGTTTTAAAGGTGGAAACAGTTACCATATATCTCAGTCCAGCAGGGACCCTACAGCACTGCGATCAGTCCCTCACAGTCTGCTCTGTAAGCTGAAACCTGCTTCCAGCCTCATCAGCATACAATTCAAGGTTAAAGCCACTGTATTGTGTGTGAAGACACCAATGCTCTGCCATTAGGCCAGAGCTTTGGGTGGTACAGCTTGTACTTGAACCCATCAACATAATAAGCATGTGAGGGAGAGGGTCCAATTGCAAGGGTGTACATTTTTAGTTTTTGGGATATTTTCTGTTTATTATGATGTTGGACTTACCCATCACAGTGACCAACAGTGGCTTTAGTTTTGCTTCAAAAATTACTGAGGTATGCCTATGAGTGTCTACTGATGTCAATGAAATTAGCCCTGACCAAAAATGACAGTCACGTAGAGAAGCCCTACGTATAGCACAACTACTGTATGCAGGAATCAGTAAAGCCGACCATGCATGGATCTAAATTTGGCTGGTACAGCAGGCACCGGCCAAATTTCAACCTATGTACGGGCAGACTGATTTTACCCAAGTCCATCCATTGACTGACGACTTGGGTACAACCATCCTCTTTGATTTTTTTCATATGTGATTACTGCCAGTGGCTATAGCCGCTAGCAGTAATCATTGTGTTCTGCCAGCAGGAAACATTCTCTGCACCCCCACCAGCAGAACACAAGAGCACTGCAGGAAGCATTCCCCCATCAACACTGACTGTGCTGATGGGGAAATCGAGTGATTTTCTCATATTTCATACAGGTGGTTAGGGTGAGCGCTAACTCTTACATTGTATATTTCACCATCAGATTGGTCATAAACAAGGGGGAAGGAGGAGGGGGGGCGGGAAAAAAGGAGGGGGGGGGAAGGGCAAATTAAAATAGCATATAAATAGTCAAAAGAGGAATAATGACAAGAAAACAAGTCATAGCTTATGAAAGTCCATATCATGTAGTTAAAAAAACAGCAACTGTAGAAGGCAGCCCCGTTTGAAGTCTAAGAAGCAGCAAAGCAATCTTCTAGGAACGCTGGAAATGGAAACAGAGGCGCCACTCTAAGTGCAGTATTAAAAGAGTGCTTTAATAAAAACTTAAAATTTGGTACTCACAAAAGTACACTAGCAATAGGCGTGTAAACAAGAAACTGCCAAACATCCATGGAGTGGATTCATTCTGTGTCCCTTATCAGCATCCATTCGAACGCTGGTTGTTTTGTCCAATCAGGGCCTTTTCCTGGCTATATAACTCTGGTCCAATCACTGCCCAACGTTAGGCCTGAGGAAGGAGCGTAGCTCTGCAAACGCGTTGCCTATTCGATCATCCGCTCCAGCACCCGGAAGTGATGTCATTCCCCTGGTTGTCGGTGTGCGTTCCACTGACCGGAAGTGTCAGCAGTGTATGTTCCAGCTTGCTCTACTGAATACCACCGTCCTCCAGTTCACAGAATGAATCCGCTCCATGGATGTTTGGCAGTTTCTTGTTTACACGCCTATTGCTAGTGTACTTTTTTGAGTACCAAATTTTAAGGTTTTATCAAAGCACTCTTTTAATACTGCACTTAGAGTGGTGCCTCTGTTTCCTTTTCCAGTTTTCTTATATTTCACCTGTGGTGGAAGGAAAGAAAAATGAATAATTTTGGGGCTGCTTACAGCAACCATTATGAGAAAGTATGGCTGCTTCTGTGTATATATACAGTTACAAACTACACACCTAATCAAGGGTTTAAGATATACAGAGCAGAATTAAAACCAAACAGGGCTTTGCAAATCTTATATTGCCACAGCACTACAAGAAACAACTTTTCTTCACTGATTCTGTAATGAACACAGGGTTCCTCCAGTGGATGCTAGGGGTTCCTTGAGCTATAAGCAATTTCTGCCTCTTGGATAAGTAACTATTGACACCAATCCAATTTACTTCGCTATCTGTGAGGAAGGAAGTATTCCCAATGATCTCAAATGAATGTAAGGAGCATTCTTCCTAGTGACTATCACACTACCATCATGTACCATTGGATATAGCTTTGGATATAGCAAATATTGTCAGAGTTATTTCATGTAATCCACCTAAAAAGGTTGAGAAAGGCTGCTGTAAATGTCTAACTGCAGTGCACATAAAATGAAGGGACTGATCCTTGCTGATCGTTGCATTGGATTGTCTGTGGCTTCTGCATGGTCCTTCAAACAAAAGCCAGATTTGAGAAGGTTAATCCACTCATCTCAGCAAGGTATACATTAGAGACGCCACTGCTGCACTAATAAACAGTCAAGAACAGTCTACTGGCTAAAAGATGTAACATGACAAGTAGACTGTCCTCTTGAGGCCAATTATAGACAACCTTATGGCTGCCCAGTCTTGTTTATCTTTTTGTGTGTGGGGCCTTGGTTGTTGGCCATGGGTCAGGGCCATTGACTAGCAAAAATGGATAGTGATAGTGGATATTTACAGATAATAGCATGCTATTTAACAATGGTATGCGCACACCAAAGAACACAAACATCCTGATCACCTTTGTTCTTCTACAAGTGTTTTGCACGAGTTAAAGCATGCAATCTATTGTAAAGATATCACTGCTTTATAGTAGGCAAACAGTTCATTGTATGTATGTATATATATCCAACCACTTACCCTTATTTTTGTTCATGTAATCTTTGCATGTTGTAATCTCTTACACAGTACAACATGCTGTTTATTAACTGCTCAGATATATCTTATGACTTTTGGCTGTTGTAGGGTTATTGAGACTCTTGGGGTCCGGTATATGTGCAGGCATGTTTGTTTGTGGATGACTTCCTGGACAGATGCATGAACAAACGTTTTCACATACTTGTAACACCTTCTTAGCATTTGTGTGTATTTCTACAAAGAACAAGGGGAGAGGTGCACACAGACACCTTGAATGCTAACATAACTCAGGAGTAAACAATAGTAACCATATCATATTTTCAACCTGACCGTTGCAATCTTTAGATTTAGTTCTCTGTCCCAGCAATATTTGCAGGCAGTGCCGGGACAAGGTCATCCCAGGGCAAAGATGCAAAACTGCGCCCCCCTTTCCCTTAGGGTTAGGGTCAGGGTGCCCCCTGCCCCTGCAATAAACCATTGCGCCAGGGGCAGCTGTCCCTCCTGCCCACCCCTTGTCCCGGCCCTGTCTGCAGGTGCCTCGGGACATAGTATCGGTACTTGTTCTTGAAAAATCCTGTCTGGATCTGGCAGCAGCTTCAAGACATCTAGAGACATCTTTAAGCATAACAGAGCGTTCTTCTGCTTTAGAGAGTCAATCCATTAACAACAATATCAGAACTGTAAAAATATCCATGTTTCAGGGTTAACATGGGAGTTCAAATATAAAGAAATATAACATATTGTATATCGATATGCAACCAACTGCTTTACATACATATATTTTTATTTATTTTGTTATTGTAGAATAGTTTTAAAGACACAAAACACATTAAAAACATAAGTATACCTATTAAACACAAACTCTACCCATTTAACTCTATGCATATTGAAATATATGTGTGTATATATATATATATATATATATATATATATATAAATACACACACACACACACACACACACACAGTATCTCACAAAAGTGAGTATACCCCTCACGTTTTTGTAAATATTTTATTGTATCTTTTCATGTTACAACACTGAGGAAATGACACTTTGCTACAATGTAAATTAGTGAGCGTACAGCTTGTATACATTTACTTGTGTACATTTGCTGTCCCCTCAAAATAACTCAACACACAGCCATTAATGTCTAAACCGCTGGCAAAAAAAAGTCAGTACACCCCTAAGTGAAAATATCCAAATGGGGCCAGATTAGTCACTTCCCTCCCTGGAGTCATGTGAGCAGGTGTGTTAAATTTGGTGTTAGCGCTCTTATGCTCTCATACTGGTCACTGGAAGTTCAACATGGCATCTCATGGCAAAGAACTCTCTGAGGATCTGAAAAAAAGAATTGCTGCTCTACATAAAGATGGCATAGGTCATAAGAAGATTGCCAAGGCCCTGAAACTGAGCTGCAGCATGGTGGTCAAGACCATACAGTGGTTTAACAGGACAGGTTCCACTCAGAACAGGCCTCGCCATGGCCAACCAAAGAAGTTGAGTGCATGTGCTCAGTGTCATATCCAGAGGTTGTCTTTAGGAAATAAACGTATGAGTCAGGGGTGGGAAACTTAATAATGAATGTTACAGACTGAGACTGGAGTGCTATTAAAGTTCATGTGTGTGTGTAAAGGCAGGCATCCTAATACTTTTGGTAATATTATATATATATATGTATATATGTATATATGTATATATATATATATATGTATATATATATATATATATATATATATATATATATATATATATATATATATATAAGCTGACCACTTCCCCTTCCTCTTTGTCAGTTCCATTGCACGATACCACATGTCACTGGGCTGACGCTTCCCAGCTCACCTCATGTTTTTTTGTTCGATTACACATGTCTTGCAGCTTCTCCATTCGTGGTCTTCGTCGGCGGTTCTCGCTCACTGTTGCAGGTAGGGTTTGAACCTTTTCATTCATATGCAATGTTACGATTTGTTATGTTTCCTCTCCTGCATCCGTTTCGTTCTTAGCTACCTCAGAGTTGCCGATCGTGTCCTGACATCATTCGGCACAGGTGTAGTAGATTTGCACGTTCCCTCAGCCTTGCTTGTCATCCCACCCACAAACATACGTTTCATTTGTAGATCCAAACCACCGAGCCACTGTCGGTCATTGTCTGATTTAACTCGTTACAGGTTTCGTTGCTCATAGGATTCACAGTCTATGGGGTTGTTGTCTCATCCATTTGGAGATCAGTATGTATTGTTTGCACGGGTTCTGTGGCTGATTGAGGTGGTAATTAGACTTGGTATGGCTTTGGTTTTAGGTTAAGGGTGGCATACACTCTGCAACCAATTCGTAACGGATTCACTTCATACGTTTCAACCAATTTCTTTTACCCTACCATACCCTAAAATTCGTTATTCATATCATTTCTACTGACCAATTTGGAACACAGCGGCAGCTACATGCATCACAGTCCATTCTGAACCTAGTCGCACTGGCGGCACAACAATTCGCATCACAAGTATCCCACACACCAATTCGGAACAGTCCCTATCACAAATCTACGATTTGTTACGTATGCTACTTCACAGTTCATTCCTACATATACAATTTCGACTATCCTTTTTCTTTTTGCCTATCAGTAGGTGACCCTTTCCTGCAATCACATCTTCCATGCAAGATACGCATCTCATCATAACTCCTTGCGTTCGCTGCAAAAAAACATGCAGCTCAGTATATACCCATTTTGCAATCTGCAAAACATGCATCTCAGTACAAACTCTTTGCAATTGCTACAAATACATGCATCTTACCATTTACCCATTTGCAATCGCTGCAAAACATTCATCTTGGCATTTATCCATTTTTGCAATTGCTGCACAAGTACATATCAATATATACTCCTTGCAATCGCTGCAAGTACACGTCTCAGCATAACTCCTTGCCATCGCCTCAAGCACACTCAGTGGTGCTCATACAGCCCACTTAATTTTTTTAGTGATGCTATGCTTGCATCTTCACCAGGGCCAGTCGCATACAAGGGGGACACAAAAAAAAAGAGAAAGAGTAAACAAATCTTGTTACACTTATGTCACCCCTACTGCAGGTGTTCCCAGTCAAGCGAGTTTCGATCCTAACCAGGACCTCACTACTAGAACGTCAGTCAGGGCGTAGTTCACGGGCTCTTCTATCACATCATTCTAGGGCACCCTCTCACTGCACTGTTACTTCACATACATCATTGAACATGATCTCCAGGCAATAATTCTGTCACATATATCTATACATGGCACTCTGTTTTCGAAGGGCAACCCTTCACTTCGCAGACAAGGTCACTTAACAGTAGGCTTGCCGAGTGCAAGTGTTAGCAGGCCGAGCATACGTCACCCACTACAGACCGCAACATTCCTAGGTAGGCTGTACCAGACTTCTACTTCTCGCCCCAGTACGCCCTGGGGTTCTGGTCTTCAGGTTTGTGCTCGCCACAAACCGGCACCCAAGCTATCGCTTATCTGGCCCACCTCGGTCGCCTCACATGCTCCTGAGTTTTCTAAATTTCCACTCTACATAAGCTCAGCACAACAGAACTCTGTCAGCTCCTGTTTACACCTATCATTCCTTTTACTGTACATCTCCATTTTTCCTCCTCTCTGAGTTTTCTCTTTGCGACTCTGCTCTCTATCCTACAGCTATGGCTCCTGTTAAACATGAGCACCCTGCCCCCCCTTTGTCTTCTGGCCAGATCCATGTCGCAAGCTGGCAACGAGGACTTCACACCTGCACCTCTGTCACCCTCCTCAGGCTGAGAGAGTAGCAGCATGCAGTCCCTCAGGGGACAGACCATCCGCACACTCATAGCTGAGTTGAGACGCAGGGATATTTCCTTTCCTGCTATGGCCAGATAGGCAGAGCTATTCAGGCTGCTCTTCCCGCCTCTAGCTGCAAATGGGACCAACACCCAGCAGGCATCCCTGCAATCCATTTCCAGGGCCATTTCCCAGCTGCACTCTTTGCTCTCCTCCTTAGCTGCAACAGTTTGAATGTCCAGACCGGTGTCACACTTTTGGAAGTTCACTCTCCCTGACCTGGTCATGGTACAGATGACAGCTTCTCCTTATGCAGGTACACCAGGCCCTACATCTATCTTCCTCCCTGCTCATCTTGTCCCGGCCAGCATCGGTAGGATATATTGGAGGGCAAAGATGTCAATTGGCATCCCTGCTCATCTCAGCCCATGACATAGTTGACAACAAATTACACGCCTGGGGGGACGTCTCAGTGGTTGTCAAGCCGAGAGACCTTCGGGATGTTCAGAGACGTACTTTGTTCAGTCACCCCCAGCAGGACTTATACTTTCATGCAGTGACAGATCTTGCTTACAAATATGGAGGTTTTGCCTTCTACGCCTACCATTGGTCGTTTTCAGCCCAAGCAGTGGCAAGACTTGCCCAGATCAGATTGTTCCAGATCAGCTCTGACTGGAGCCTCACAGACACGGAACTCTTTTGTCACCACTTTGCCCATCAAGCTGACTTTTGGGTCTAAAAGCAGCCTGTGGCCATTTGATGTTTTTGCCCAGTCTCTCACTTGACTCCTGTCACACCAGGCCCAGTGTCACAGGGTTATTCATTATCTGGATGATTTTCTGCTCATCAAATAGCCGGACATACCCCCGGTAGATCTAGACAAGCTAAGATTTGTCTTCAAGAATCTCAATATGCCTATAGCCAAACACATAGTGGAAGGCACATTTCATAAGTGTCAGAAACCAAGAAACAGGCTGAGACAGAAGTACAATTAAATCACACTTGTTTATTAATAAAAATAAAAAGAAAAGGTAAATAGAAAAAGCGTAGTCAAGCATAGCCAGAGTCCAGTAACCAGATCGGGTAGTCAGCTAGGCCAGAAGTCAGGGATCCAAGTAGAGCACAGCAATCAGGATAAGGAGCCAGAAGGGATGTAGGCAAACCAGTCTTTAAACAAACCGCAGGAGATGGTTTCAGTGATGTGACCAAGGCGAAGGCAGAGGTGAAGTGAGCTGGAAGGCTTTAAGTAGGCAGGTCAGACGAGCATCATCAGGAACAGTTGGTAACTGTGGAGAGAGAAGAGATCTGGCAATTAGCCGACAGCTGAGCGGCCAGCTCAGAGAAGGAAGGGCTAAGCCAGCCCTGACAATAAGCTCCTTAGGCATAGTCCTGGATACGCGTGCCTTGCAGCCTAGCCTGCCTTCTGAATTAGTCTGTGTTAGGTCGGTCATTCACGAGTTTACCCAGTCACAGGAGTTTACTAAAAGACAGCTGCAGTCCTTGATAGGGATGCTCAATTTCGCTATGAGAATTATTCCTCAGGGGCGGTCGTCCATCTTAGGGCTCATAGCCTTTCTTGCCCGAGTGCAGGACCCCGACCAAGTCCTCAGACTAGACCCAGCAGCAATAGCGGACTTAGCTATGTGGAACGAGTTCCTCAACAACTGGAACGGCATATCGATGTTTGTTCCCTCAGTATCAGCTCAGTCGCAGACGCCTCTACAGACTTTGCTGCATTTTTTGGACATCGCTGGTTCACCAGACCCTCTGCTTGACTCCTGGTTTCCCTTGATCTTCGTCATTGTTCGAGGTGTACCCCATTGTGACAGCAGCCCAAGTCTGGGGCCACACATGGACAGGTCAGACAGAGCTCTTCACCACAGACAACCAGGCTACAGCTGACATCATTAATAAGGGTAGATCCAAGTAGCTCTCTGTCATTTCCTTCCTGCACAGGCTGCTGCAATTATCACTACATCACCAATTTAACAGTTACTCTGGACATATCCCTGGCAAGTGCTATGCCACAGCCGATGCACTGCCCCGCTTCAATTTTTTCTCATTCTTCCAGTAGGAACATGGAGCCGACCCATCATCCTCTCCTATCTCACCTTGGTCTCAATTAACAATGGATTGAAGCCACACCTTGCTAAGGCAACTTGGCTCATCAACCACTCGCTGTCTAGAAACACACTAAAGGCTTATCGCACAGCCTGGAACACTTAACGTAGGTTCCTAGCAGCTTGTCGCGGAAAATCAGCAGGTAAAAACACAATTGTTACAAGGACTGCATCATATATTGTATATCTTTTTTTTGCTCTCTAGCTCTCTAGATTTCAAATGGTGCTTATTAGGTCATATACAGCTCCTGAGCTACTTCTTTGTGTCCCTCAGTTGGTTTAAAGATTTCAGTTGAACGATGACCCAGTTTATAAAGGCTACACTAATTTTTTAGCTAATACATCAGGATTAGATTTATGGCCGTATCTCTTGGATGATTTTTACCATAAATTGCCAAATGCTATAATGTTTTCTCTAAATTTTAGGTAGGACAGAGCATGCATAATGCTTCTCCCTAAAAAATTATTGTACTGAATATGGCCAACTGTTTCATTTGAGTTTGTCACTTTCATTTACACATTGGGTGTGTGTCATAATATTGCTTTACCACTTGCCGACCAGCTCACGCACATTTACGGTGGTGGGTTGGCTCGTTCCCACAAATCGGCGTATGGGTACGTCAGCTCCTTTAAGAGCCATAGCAGGCATGCACGCGGGACCCGATGAGCATGGCTGGTGGCCGCTATGTTCGCTGGACATCAAATACCATCGAAAGAAAGCTCTATTTGTGGGGAAAAGGGGACTTAAATTTTGTTTGGGTACAGTGTCACACGACCACGCAATTGTCAGTTAAAGCAATGCAGTGCTGTATAGCAAAAAATGGTCTTGTCATTAAGGGGCAAAATCTTCTGGGGCTTAAGAGGTTAAATTAAAGATGACATCCAGGTATGACAGTTTTTACTTTGATCCAGCTTGGACCAATGTAAGTAAGCATGTGCCATACTTGTGGGATTCCCATGGAAGCTGGAAATCAGTGTAGTAGACACTGCTAATACAGTGATCTCCACTTGCCCAATGTTGCTGCCCTGCTGCAGTGTGAACACAGGAGGTCACTTGCTTGACACGGGTGCCGTTCGGTATACTTTGCCTTTTCTCAATGATTGCAAAGTGTTTTGTGATTGGACAAGGTGGAAAGAGTACTACAGTCCACGAGATTAATGGGAGACTAAAGGAAAGATAATTATAAACTGCCACAAGGGCTGGAATTAAAGTGAACCTGTTATTTCTTCCAGCATAGGCAAAACAAGGGTTCACTTGGTTATTAATATCTATATCTGTTTAAATACTTTATATCTGTGTCTGGGTAAATATTTCAATGGGAAAACTTCATGTTCTTATGTTTGCATAGGTTTTTTTTTCTGGATGCAAAAAACAACTCTCAAATGACCTGAAAACAAAGATTGTTCTACATTATCATTTAGGGGAAGGCTGCAAAAAGTTATCGCAGAGTTATAAGCTGCCAGTGTCCACTGTGAGGAACATAGTGAGGAAATGGAAGACCACATGCACAGTTCTTGTTAAGGCCAGAAGTGGCAGGCCACATAAAATACTGGAGAGTCAAAGGCGAAGGATTATGTGAACGTTCAAAAACAGCCCACGGACCACCTCCAAAGACCTACAACCTCAACTTTCTGCAGATGGTGTCACTGTGCATCCTTCAACAATTCAGCGCACTTTTCAAAGGGAGAAGCTGTATGGGAGAGTGATGCGAAAGAAGCCTTTTCTGCGCACACGCCACAAACGGAGTCCTTGAGGTATGCAAGCGCACATTTGGACAAGCCAGCTGCATTTTGGAATAAGGTGCTGAGGACCGATGAAACAAAGATTGAGTTATTTTGTCATAACAAGGGGTGTTATGTATGGCGGCAAAAGAACACAGCATTCCAAGAAAAACACTTGCTACCCACAGTAAAATTTGGAGTTTTCATCATGCTGTGGGGCTGTGTGGCCAGTGCCGGTACTGGGAATCTGGTTAAAGTTGAAGGTTGCATGGATTCCACTCAATATCAGCAGATTCTTGAGAATAATGTTGAGGAATCAGTCGCAAAGTTGAAGTTACACCGGGGTTCAATATTTCAACAAGACAACGACCCAAAACACTGCTCAAAATCTACTCAGGCATTTATGCAGAGGAACAAGTACAATGTTCTGGAATGGTCATCCCAGTCCCCAGACCTGAATATCAATGAACATCTGTGGGGTAATTTGAAGCGGGCTGTCCATGCTCGGCAAAACTGAACTGGAGATGTTTTGTAAGGAGAAATGGTCCAAAATACATTCATCCAGAATCCATTGTATTTATCCAGAAAATTAATCCAGAATTATTTCTGTTAAAGGAGGCTCTACTAAATATTGATTTATTGATTTTTTTGAGTTTTTCTGTTGGGGTGCCCCAATTTACACACTTGTCTAATTTTGTTTTGATGAATATTGCGCATTTTCTGTTAATCCAATAAACCTCATTTCACTACTGACATATTACGGTGTCCTTCTGTTATTTGATAGATCAAAATGAAATTGCTGATCCAAACACCTAAATATTTATAAATGACAATCATTGAAATTGTCAGGGGTCCCTAAACTTTTGCATACAACTGTATTTCATCAATATATATCAAGACAAATTCCTTGCTGACCCTTTTATCTCATGTCATGTCTACCACATGATATCTGTCCTATGGCTCCCAACTGTCTCTCATTTGAAGGAACTGTCACTCTTCTCTCCACAGTTGTCCTACTTTTTGGTTTGATATATACACCTCTGTAAAAATGTACTATATAATGACAAGAAGTGTTATAACACACAAAATGTTTAATCCAGTCCTAAAATGATTGCATATGTCATTTTTAAAATATACAAAGGAAAAGTAGTGGTAAAACAAACCACTGTGGGTTCAAGCAATCAATTTTGCATATTCATTTTTGTGGTTTATACAATTTTATAGATGGATCCTTTGCCTACAGACTTTTTCTTGAAAAAATGTCCCACTCTCTCATTAAAGAAAGTTGGGAGGCATGCTGCCGGAATGGAATAAACAGCCTTCAACATGATTTGGAAATGCCTTACTGAATCCTATTGCTTAGAGAATTAAATGTAATATTAGGTTTACTTTAAGTTATTATTTAGTCATTATTGCAGACTATTACTTTGTGTTGTACACCAGCTTAGCTGCAAAATTGGCAACTATGAAAATTATCATGCTGATAAATATGGTAATTAAACTGATCAATCTCTGAATTTATATAAAGCAACACATTACAGATATCACTCGTACATGTTATGTAATTGGAGTACAGATCCTTAGGCTTTTTCACTGCACCTCAGTAGGCTGACCCAAGCTGAACACAAGTGCTTACTTGTGCCTTGGAAAGTGATTCCAATGGGTGTGTACAAATATCTACAAGTCTAGGAATCCTTGCAGCAGCACAACACTCCAGTGCACTCTGGTTTAGACAATTTAGCAGTGTCCAATTTATCTAAAAGGCCAGATTCATGAGTAATCATGGAATTACATATACTTTTCCAGCAGCAACCCGTAAGAATTTCAGGTCCTGCCAAATAGTCTAAAAATGAGCCCAGCCACTAAACTAAATACAATTTGTTTAATTTTGTCCTTAGCGACATCATTAATAAGACACACAAACACATTTATTTTTAGACTCTTACAACTCATATTAAAAAAGAAATTCTGCAATCTTTGGCTGTCTTAATACATATACATTGGATAAAGGGTCCATAAAAAAATGCTTGATTGTTGATCTTCAGCTTCTACATAAGTCCTGTTTAAACAACTGTGAAAATAATGTAAAATGCTGTACTCATCACATTATGAGGCTGGGACAGGAGATAGGGAGTTACTAAAGATCTCCTCTATCTCCTTAATACTACAACAGAGAGATATCCTCGTCATAGTTACCAACGGTTCTCCTGTCCTCCTGGGAGAATTGGGTGTTTTAGGGCACGTTTCCTGTTGCTTTCCCTAGAAAATAATATATCTAACATGGAAATTGGCACCTCCTTGTTAAGGTAAATTTGAAATTCTGTACAGCCAGCACTGCAATTCATGACCTGGGGGACATAGTGCTAGTCCAACTTATAGGTCCAAACCAGCAAAGAAAATTGGAGTTGTTCTACAACAGCCTATCCCAGGTAACCAGGGAGTAAAGAAAAATGAGACATCTACACAGTAAGCAGTAAATGCCTCGAACACATTGAGAACCACAGAGAGGCCCATGAAGGATTTTCAAAGAACCTGTTCATGAACCAAGTTCATGAGCAGAACTATTATCCATTGATTCAACTGAAGATAGGGACACGCCGTCCCTTGTCCTAGATGATGGAGCCAATACTCAACTCATCGATCTGTCACAGAGATTTAACTTTTTACCCTTTGTGCAGGATGAATTTGCATGACCTGTAAACTCACCAGGGACAGCAAATTCAAGGGTGGTGGAGTCTAGAAGAATGCCTATTAACTTACCATTCTCAAATGCAGGCACAGACCCCTTTAATTATTTTTCCAGCAAATCCCTGGGTTCCTGAACATGCCCAAATATAGTGCCTTGCAAAAGTATTCATCCCCCTTGGCATTTTTCGTGTTTTGTTGCCTCACAACCTGGAATTAACAAGGATTGTTTGAGGATTTGCATCATTTAATCCACAGAAAATGCCCACATTTTGAAGATTTTTTTCTATTGTCAAGCAAACAACAAATAGGACAAAATAACAGAAAAAGTCAATCTGCATAATTATTGACCCCCCCCCAAAGTCAATACTTTGTAGAGCCACCTTTTGCGGCTATCACAGCTCCAAGTCACTTTGGATAAGTCTCTATGAGCTTGCCACATCTTACCACTGGGATTGTTGCCCATTCCTACTGGCATAACTGCTCCAGCTCCTTCTAGTTGGGTGGTTTGCGCTGGTGAACAGCAATCATTAAGTCTGACCACAGATTTTCTATTGGATTGAGGTCTGGAATTTGACTAGGCCATTGCAAAACATTTATATGTTTCCCCTTAAACCACTCAAGTGTTGCTTTAGAAGTTTGTTTGGGGTCATTGTCCTGCTGGAAGGCGAACCTCTGTCCTAGCCTCAAATCACACACAGGTTTTGCTCAAGAATATCCCTGTATCTAGCACCATCCATCTTTCCCTCAACTCTGAACAGTTTCCCAGTCCCGACTGCTGATAAAAATCCCCACAGCATGATGCTGCCACCGTCATGTTTCACTGTGGGAATGGTGTTCTTTGGGTGATGTGATGTGTTGGGTTTGCGCCAGACAGTGTTTTATTTGATGGCCAAAACGTAAAATTTTTGTCTCATCAGACCAGAGCACCTTCCTCCATACATTTTGGGAGTCTTCCACATGCCTTTTCACAAACTCAAAATGTGCCATTTTGTTTATTGCTGAAAGTAATGGCTTTCTTCTGGCCACTCTGCCATAAAGCCCAACTCTCTGGAGTGTACAGCTTTGGAGCTTTGCAGCTCCTCCAGGGTTACCTTAGGTCTGTGTGTTGTCTCTCTGATTAATGTCCTCCTTGCCCGGTCCAAGAATTTTGGTGTGTGGCCGTCTCTTGGCAGGTTTGCTGTTGTGTCACCTTCTTTCCATTTGGTTATGATAGATTTGATGGTGCTCCTAGCGATCATCAAAGAGTTGGATATTTTTTTATAACCTAACCCTGACTTGTATGTCTCAGCAACATTGTCCCTTACTTGTTTGGAGAGTTCCATGGTCTTCAAGGCAGTGTTTGATTAGTGGGGCCTCTTGCTTATGTGTTGCAGCCTCTGGGGCCTTTCAAAAAGGTGTGTATATGTAATGACAGATCATGTGACACTTAGATTGCACACAGGTGTACATCATTTCACGAATGATGTGACTTCTGTAGGTAACTGGTTGCACCAGAGCTTTTTATGGGCTTCATAACAAAGGGGGTGAATACATACGCACATGCTAATTAGCAGTTTTTTATTTCTGAAAAATAGTTTTATGTATATATTTTTCTAATTTTACTTCGCCAATTTAGACTATTGTGTTCTGATCCATCACATATAATTCAGATTAAAAAGAACATTGAACTAAAGGTTGTAATGTAACAAAATAGGTAAAAAGCCAAGGGGGGGGGGGGGGGGGGGGGGGGTTGAATACTTTTGCAAGGCACTGTATATTTCTCAGCTTTTGGAAAAACAAAAGAAAATGTCCCCATGGGGTTTTAAAGCAGCAACAGAAGGACCAATTACTTGTTGAAAATTATTGGGTTTATTAACCAATCCACTTCTGAAGTTCCATTATGATACAACAGAATGTTTTAATTTGTTGTTTATTTAAAATATGAGCTCTGGTATACAAAGTGTGGAAAGGTAGATACAAGAAAACATATACCTTATTTATTGGCGTATAACATCCGCCGGCGTATAACACACACCCCAAGTTTAGGAGGGAATTTTAAGGAAAAAAACTTTTAGGAGGGAAGTTTAAGGAAAAAAACTTAAATGCCCATCAATGCAGTGTCATTTGCAGCCTTGCATTGCAGACTTGTCAGTCATTTGCAGCCTTGCATTGCAGCCTTGTCAGTCATTTGCAGCCTTGTCAGTGTCGTTGCAGGCTTGCCGTTTAAAAATAGCGCCGCCAAGTTACAGAGCGGATGTCCTGTGTATCTCGGCGGCGCTCGGTAGCTCTCAGCCGATCAAGGAGGCTTTCGGCTATTTTCGGCCGCACTTGGCCGCTCTCTGCAGCTTTTGGGTGCACTCGGCAAAGCCGAAAGCAGCTGAGAGTGGCCAATAGTGATGGCCGAACGGTTCGCCCGGCGGTCGTTTCGCGGCGAATTTCCGACATTCGCGGTCCGCACGTTCGAACGCCTTTTTCCGTCGTTCGCCGCGGCGGACTTACGTGTTTAATGTATACAAGAACTTTAACCTTTGGTGACACGTTTATCATGTGATACAGGACAGCCAATTGAGACATGACAGCACATGGACACTTGTACATTCCCCCTAACCTATAAATACACCCGATCCGGTGGCCATTTTACATTCTTTCTTCTGTTAAGATAGGGACAGGTTCCTGTGTGGAGTAGGGAGAGATAAACCACTAGCTATTTGGTACACAAAAGTTCTTTTCAGGACTGGTATAGGTGTTAGGTGTTGATAGGTTTGCTGTGCTGCTGATTCTTGCAGCAGCCTGAGTGTCTTTTGTTAGTTTAGAGAAAGGGAAAGGACGGTGTATGCTACAGGGACAGCCAGATTAGTCTTTCATCATCATCATCATCATCATCATCATTAGCTGTTACTATCAAGGTCCACAAAAGAGCTGTTCCAGTAACCACTAATCGTTCTCTTTTTTTGCCAATTTGTATAGGGACAGGAAGGAAGCAGTGTTGTCAGGCAGTGAGGGTAATTTTAAAGACTTGCTGTTATTATTAGTTCCACAAAGGTTCTTTTCAGGACTGGTATCAGTGGTACAGTAATAGGCTTGTACATGTATAATATTCTTTCTTCCAAATATAGAAAGGATATTATACTTGACTGCTGCCCTTCTGCTGCAGTCTGCTAAACATTCACAACTCACTTGTTCCACAAAAGTTCTTATAAGGACTGGTAACTTGGTATAGGGTGCTACGGTACATAGGCTTGAGTGCGGTACAGTCTGCTGTTCTGTAAGGACCGCTATCGGTCCACAATAGATAGGGTTGACGTGCACCACTGCTGACCGCTGCCCTATACTGCAGCAGTCCTTCAGCGGTATAGGGACTGACGTACAGTCTGCTAATCACTAACACACAACCTGCTTGTTCCACAAAAGTTCTTATAAGGACTGGTAACTTGGTATAGGGTGCTACGGTACATAGGCTTGAGTGCGGTACAGTCTGCTGTTCTGTAAGGACCGCTATCGGTCCACAATAGATAGGGTTGACGTGCACCACTGCTGACCGCTGCCCTATACTGCAGCAGTCCTTCAGCGGTATAGGGACTGACGTACAGTCTGCTAAAAACTAATACACAACCTGCTTGGTCCACAAAAGTTCTTATAAGGACTGGTAACTTGGTATAGGGTGCTACGGTACATAGGCTTGAGTGCGGTACAGTCTGCTGTTCTGTAAGGACCGCTATCGGTCCACAATAGATAGGGTTGACGTGCACCACTGCTGACCGCTCACCTATACTGCAGCAGTCCTTCAGCGGTATAGGGACTGACGTACAGTCTGCTAAACACTAATACACAACCTGCTTGTTCCACAAAAGTTCTTATAAGGACTGGTAACTTGGTATAGGGTGCTACGGTACATAGGCTTGAGTGCGGTACAGTCTGCTGTTCTGTAAGGACCGCTATCGGTCCACAATAGATAGGGTTGACGTGCACCACTGCTGACCGCTCACCTATACTGCAGCAGTCCTTCAGCGGTATAGGGACTGACGTACAGTCTGCTAATCACTAACACACAACCTGCTTGTTCCACAAAAGTTCTTATAAGGACTGGTAACTTGGTATAGGGTGCTACGGTACATAGGCTTGAGTGCGGTACAGTCTGCTGTTCTGTAAGGACCGCTATCGGTCCACAATAGATAGGGTTGACGTGCACCACTGCTGACCGCTCACCTATACTGCAGCAGTCCTTCAGCGGTATAGGGACTGACGTACAGTCTGCTAAACACTAATACACAACCTGCTTGTTCCACAAAAGTTCTTATAAGGACTGGTAACTTGGTATAGGGTGCTACGGTACATAGGCTTGAGTGCGGTACAGTCTGCTGTTCTGTAAGGACCGCTATCGGTCCACAATAGATAGGGTTGACGTGCACCACTGCTGACCGCTGCCCTATACTGCAGCAGTCCTTCAGCGGTATAGGGACTGACGTACAGTCTGCTAAACACTAATACACAACCTGCTTGGTCCACAAAAGTTCTTATAAGGACTGGTAACTTGGTATAGGGTGCTACGGTACATAGGCTTGAGTGCGGTACAGTCTGCTGTTCTGTAAGGACCGCTATCGGTCCACAATAGATAGGGTTGACGTGCACCACTGCTGACCGCTCACCTATACTGCAGCAGTCCTTCAGCGGTATAGGGACTGACGTACAGTCTGCTAATCACTAACACACAACCTGCTTGTTCCACAAAAGTTCTTATAAGGACTGGTAACTTGGTATAGGGTGCTACGGTACATAGGCTTGAGTGCGGTACAGTCTGCTGTTCTGTAAGGACCGCTATCGGTCCACAATAGATAGGGTTGACGTGCACCACTGCTGACCGCTGCCCTATACTGCAGCAGTCCTTCAGCGGTATAGGGACTGACGTACAGTCTGCTAAACACTAATACACAACCTGCTTGGTCCACAAAAGTTCTTATAAGGACTGGTAACTTGGTATAGGGTGCTACGGTACATAGGCTTGAGTGCGGTACAGTCTGCTGTTCTGTAAGGACCGCTATCGGTCCACAATAGATAGGGTTGACGTGCACCACTGCTGACCGCTGCCCTATACTGCAGCAGTCCTTCAGCGGTATAGGGACTGACGTACAGTCTGCTAAACACTAATACACAACCTGCTTGGTCCACAAAAGTTCTTATAAGGACTGGTAACTTGGTATAGGGTGCTACGGTACATAGGCTTGAGTGCGGTACAGTCTGCTGTTCTGTAAGGACCGCTATCGGTCCACAATAGATAGGGTTGACGTGCACCACTGCTGACCGCTGCCCTATACTGCAGCAGTCCTTCAGCGGTATAGGGACTGACGTACAGTCTGCTAAACACTAATACACAACCTGCTTGGTCCACAAAAGTTCTTATAAGGACTGGTAACTTGGTATAGGGTGCTACGGTACATAGGCTTGAGTGCGGTACAGTCTGCTGTTCTGTAAGGACCGCTATAGGTCCACAATAGATAGGGTTGACGTGCACCACTGCTGACCGCTCACCTATACTGCAGCAGTCCTTCAGCGGTATAGGGACTAAGAGTTTTGTCACAGGGTCATTTAAAAAATGACATGCAGAGGAAGAGGCAGGCCCTTCCGCAGGGGTGGTAGGGGTAGGGCAGGAGCAACAGGCTTGAGCCAAAGTGGGAAGTTGCAGAAGGTGCGTTCAATTACTTTAAAGGATGCACCAGACTTGGTTGAGTGGCTCGCTCAGCCTTACTCTTCTGCACCCTCCTCATCCTCTCGATCTGCACCCTCTTCTTCACTCTCTGCTATGTGCACCCCCAAAGACACTACCACCAACAACACGACCACCACCACCACCACCACATACCTTCCGCTTGAGTCACTGGAATTATTTTCCGATCCATATCAAGAGGACATTTCTGATGCGCAGCCACTCTTGGTATTGGATCAGGAAGAGGAGGTAGCAACAAGCGCTACTCAGCAGTCTGACGCCAGTACCCAGATCAGCCCAAGGAGGAGGTTGGTCCCCGGTGTTGCTGCCTACTCCGAGATCTCTACTTATAGCGGTGGGGAAGGTGACGTTGATGATGACGTGTCTAGTGATGTCACGTGGGTGCCCACAAGAGAGGAAGAGGAGGGGAGTTCAGAGGGAGATATGGACCAGCAGATAGGGAGGAGAAGCAGCAATGACTTACATTGCACAGCAGGGACAAAGCAGACTGCAAATGTATCAGGAGCGAGTCATCGACCATGTACGGTCACATCTGGCGCTCCCAGGACACCGGCACATGGCTCCGCAGTGTGGGCTTTTTTTAACGTGTCCGCTGCTGACAATAGCGTTGCCATCTGCAATCTTTGCAGTCAACGCGTTAGTCGCGGTAAGCCCAATACTCACCTAGGGACGACCGCCTTAAGAAGGCACATGAGCAGCCATCACCGAGCCCAGTGGGAGCAACGGAACACACAAAGCCACACTGCAGGCTCTCACCGTCCAGCCTCGTCTTCTACTTCTCCTTCTCCTCTCTCCTCACAATTGTCCTCCACTCCACCTTCCATCACGCCAAGCTCACATTTTTCTGCAAAAAGGCAGGCTTCCGTGGGCCTAATGTTTGAGCGTAAAAAAATGATGATGCCGGATAACCCTCTTGCCCAACGGTTGGCGGCTGGCTTGTCAGAACTCATAGCCCGCCAACTACTGCCATATAAACTGGTGGACTCGGAGGCCTTTCGCAAATTTGTGGCCATTGGAACACCACAATGGAAGGTCCCAGGAAGGAAGTATTTCTCAGAGAAGGGCATCCCAGAGCTATATGGCCATGTTCAGCGGCAAGTGAATGTATCTCTGGCACACAGTGTCGGTGCCAAGATACATCTGACCACAGACACGTGGTCTAGCAAACACGGGCAGGGAAGGTATATCAGTTTTACTGCCCACTGGGTGAACCTTCTGACGGCCGTCAAGCATGTAACCCGTGGCACCCGTGTAGATTTGGTTTTACCGCCACGGATTGCATGCAGGCCTGACTCTTCTTCTCCTCCTCCTACTCCATCCTCCTCCCTCTCCTCCTCAGCTGCCTCCTCCTTTTCCGCTGCTAGCGTCTCTTCCACTGCACCGCCCAAGCTCCCCAGAACCTATTCCACATGCCAGGTGAGACGTTGCCATGCCGTGCTGCGTCTGTTGTGCCTGGAAGCAAAGAGCCACACTGGCCCGGCACTCCTTTCAGCTTTGCGTTCACAGGCAGATGAGTGGCTAACACCGCTCAATTTGACAGTTGGTAAAGTGGTGTGTGACAACGGTGCCAATCTGCTTAGCGCATTGAAACAGGGCAAAATCACGCACGTGCCGTGCATGGCACACGTCTTAAACTTGGTCGTGCAGCGATTCCTTGTCAAATACCCTGGGGTCCAGGACATCTTGCGGCAGGCAAGGAAAATCTCGGCCCATTTCAGAAGATCTTACACGGCCATGGCTCGCCTTGCTGACATTCAGCGGCGACACCATCTGCCGGTCAGACGTCTTATTTGCGATTGCCCGACGCGATGGAACTCAACCTTCTATATGCTTGATAGGCTGCTCCAGCAGAAACGTGCAGTTAACGTCTACCTGTATGAACTCTGCGAAAGAAACGGTTCTGGGGAGCTGGGTTTTTTTTCACCGCGCCAGTGGCTGCTCATGCGCGACACATGCAGACTTCTGCGGCCATTTGAGGAGATCACCAAACTGGTCAGTCGCAGCCATGGCGCCATCAGTGACATGGTACCTTATGCCTTCTTTCTGGAGCGTGCATTGCGTCGTGTCATTGATCAGGCTGTGGAGGAGCAGGAGCGGGAAGATGAGGAAGTCGCAATGCTGGATGAATTCCCAGGGGGGGCTACTCTATCTGAGACAAGTCAACAACAGGAGTCTGATGAGGAGTCAGAGGAGGATGGTGCCGGGGCGGATGAGCAGGAGCAAGAAGAGCATGCTTTAAACCTTTCTGGGATCCCTGTTGTGCGAGGATGGGGAGAGGAGAATGAAGAGGACGACATTATCCTGGATGATGAGCAGGAGCCAGGCCACCACACCGCTTCCACTTTAGTGCAAATGGGGGCCTTCATGCTCCAGTGTTTTAATAGGGACCCCCGTATAAAAAGCATGAGGGTCAAGGACCAGTACTGGGTGGCAACGTACTTAGACCCCCGGTACAAACACAAAATGGCGGAAATGTTACCGCCGTCGCAGAGGGCTGTCAGAATGCAGCACTTCCAGGCCTTGCTTCGAGAAATGCTGCATTCTGCTTTTGCGTGCGCTGGCAGAGGAGCAATTCCCACTCCCAGAGAAGGATTTGCGGGTACCAATCCAACAGCGCCTGCAAGAAGAGGCCGGTTTGAAGATGTGTTGGTGACTTCGGATATGAGGTCATTCTTTCAGCCGACCCATCGACAGGTGTCATCCGGATCCAGCATCAGGGAACGCCTAGACCGTCAGGTGTCCGACTACATTGGGTTAACGGCCGATGTGGACGCTCTGAGGAGTGATGAACCCCTAGACTACTGGGTGGGCAGGCTTGACCTCTGGCCAGAGCTTGCCCAATTTGCAATCGAACTGTTGGCTTGCCCCTCATCCAGTGTCCTGTCCGAAAGGACGTTCAGCGCAGCAGGGGGGATTGTGACCGATAAGCGTACTCGCCTAGCTCACCACAGTGTTAACTACCTCACATTTCTAAAAATGAATGAGGCATGGATCTCGGAGGAATTCAACACATGTGACCAGTAGACCATGTATATGTCTATAAACTATTTTTTTAATCAAGCACACAGACCTTCTTAATTCATTTGGCTCACTTCCTTGACCCAAAAAAGCACACCGTACTATATGCCCCTACCCTCCTCTTTGAAGAGGTTGAGCGGTGTCATATTTCTACTGGGGCTGCTTATGATATCCCTGTGCTGTGCTGACTTCCTCCTGGGGGTTCTTATTATGAAGGGATCACACTATCCCTGTGCTGTGCTGACTTCCTCCTGGGGGTTCTTATTATGAGGGGATCACACCATCCCTGTGCTGTGCTGACTTCCTCCTGGGGCTGCTTACGGTGCTGCTGTCAGTGCTGTATGTCACGGTGCTGCTGTCAGCGCTGTATGTCACGGTGCTGCTGTCAGCGCTGTATGTCACGGTGCTGCTGTCAGCGCTGTATGTCACGGTGCTGCTGTCAGCGCTGTATGTCACGGTGCTGCTGTCAGCGCTGTATGTCACGGTGCTGCTGTCAGCGCTGTATGTCACGGTGCTGCTGTCAGCGCTGTATGTCACGGTGCTGCTGTCAGCGCTGTATGTCACGGTGCTGCTGTCAGCGCTGTATGTCACGGTGCTGCTGTCAGCGCTGTATGTCACGGTGCTGCTGTCAGTGCTCTGTATTACGGTGCTGCTGTCAGATGCCTCTATCACGGTGCATGTGTCATTCCGGTATGTCACGCTGCTGGTGATCATCTCCTGCACCCTCTTCTTTGCCTACCCTGGTCCCTGACCTTCCCTCTCCTCCATTGCCTTCATTAGCTCCATAGTCCTGAATTGTTAGAACAATTTCCCAAATAAAATAAAAATGCTTGTAGTTATCGATCCCAAATTCACCTCATACATGTATTATGTCATTGTCCAGATGGTGGGACTACGTTTTACCCCCTAATAATTACCACGTGGCCGCAAATTCGACATGAAGGTTTGCAAAGTTCGCCTCCCATTGAAGTCAATGGGGCCCGCGGCGAACGGTCGGTTTCGCGAACGTTTGGGTCCGTTCGCATTTCGCGTTCGCGAAACGTCCCGTCGGAAGTTCGTCCATCACTAGTGGCCAAAAGCCACAGAGAACGCCCGAGTGTGGCTGAAAATAGGTAAAAGCCGCCGACAGCTCACAATCGGAGGGGGATCAGCGTATAACACGCATCCATGATTTTCCCCTGATTTTAAGGGGAAAACAGTGCGTGTTATACGCTGATAAATACGGTACATTGTATTACAAGTCATTTATACAATAAATATAGTAGTTATCTGAAAGTATAATCACTACAATGTAAATAACATAACCTTTGACATTAAATACCCCTATGCATTTCGACCTTTGGGAATTAATAGTCTTCCTCAGGGGGTTTCAGAAAATTTCTGTAATAATATCAAAGAACGAACAGAGTTATGTATTTGATAAAATAAAATAAAATAATTAAAATAAAATAATTAAATTGCTTGACACTTCCAAACAACAAAGAAAAAATGTGTTATGTAGTTACCCAATCTACTGAAACAATTCCACTTGAACCAGAGACTTCTTAAAAAAGAGACTTAGACTTCTTCCCCGCAAGTAATCCTGGGCCCACTACACCTCTGTCCGTCCCAGGGGGGACCAACCCCCAATAGCATCACAGGCTTACAGGGGGTGACAATTTGTTAGAGCCGCCATAGTAAGGGGACAGTCCGGGGGTAGAGGCACCTAAGAACAACAGTCAGGAAAAATGCATATATCCTTATTATTAAATTCTGTATAAAAATATTTTATATATTGGTTTGTATACATACATGTGTGCTTGCCCACTCACACACTCATGAATGTATTGCCAGACTGGAAAGCAATAGAAAACTAGGGCTACTTTATAGAAAATGATAAACTTGCTAAAAAATATTTAGAGGAATTATAAATTATTATTAAAAAATTTGATTTACTTTACTCATATACCAATTACCGTGAAAGATTTTTATTATTCATTATAATGTATTAAATAAATATTGTTAATATGATTGTATGAAAATGTATAAATTTACATAAAAAAGGGAATAAATAAAAGTAAAAAAAAAAAAAAAATATTTAACACTTATCCCAAAGTGAAAAATGATGGTATGTAAAAGTGATGATATATGATGATAGAAAGATGATAATAAAGTGCTACAGAGATATTAGTGAAACAGGAGAAATATTTTCATTTTTAATTTTGAGTGAAATTATTGAAAAAATATGTGAATGAAAATATATATATATATATATTTTGTGATAAAGAATGAAGGTAATATAAATGAAAATATGGTGAAAAATGCTAAAATGATACCTACAATGTGAAGAAAAAAAAAGGCAATTGAATAGATATAGATATAAATATGAATATAAATGCTACGTGCTGCTGTGACCAGTGAATATGAGAGATTACTAACATGTAAATATATCAAAGTCATCCTTTAGAAACAAATATTATTATAATCCATAGGAAATTACCTGATGGTGTGGCCTGCTTTGCGTGAAAATCCCCAAATGAGTGGTGTATAAAAACAATAGTTTCTGTAGTGATTAGCCAAAGTGTCTGTTTCACCAAAGGCTTCTATAAAAATGAGCCAAAGTGTCTATTGCATCTAAATTGTAACAAAATATCAAGTTTAAGTATCAGTTCACTAAAGATTATATTAGAGCCTGTTTATTTTGCTTACCATTATTGGTTAATTAAACCCAGGTGCCAAAAAGGATAACTCACAGATTGGCCCCATAAAAAACTACAAGCCAGCCTCATTCAAGCCGCAAAACGTGGCCAAGCAAGCTGCTGATTGCGGCCACCTGAGCCGCCGAATGCGGCTGCTATGTTACCCCCCCCCCCCCCCCCGGCGTTCCAGAAAACACTGAAGTGTTCCGGACTCCGCATTTGCGTCTCCGACGCAAATGCCTGACGCCAAATGCGGAAGGACTGGTTGCATGTGCAGACAGACCCCCCCCCGCGCTAGACCGTGGGGAGGTCCCATAACGCATGCCTGTCTTAACCACATCCCATCCGGCGGCGATCACAGAACCCCAGTCACACATGAGGCGTAAGTGCACCGGGTGGGCTGAGTCTGACTGGAGCTGGACTGCGCTGGAGCAACAACAAGTGACAGGCTGCAGCTGCTGACAACATCGTGCTGACTAGACTCAGAGAGCATGCACTGGCAGTGGCTTACTAAGGTAAGGAGCTGGATCTGGGAAGATAACACTGTCTGTGGCTGGCTGTGGCAATCACATGTGACATTGTCCCTTAAAATGGCTTAATCTGACTTCAACTGGGTAGGGGCTACCTCAGATTGGATGCTTTTTGAATCATGGATCTAGCTTTAGTACCTCTTGTACAATCACATTGTATAGTGTATGGACCAGATCACCACATTACCTTAGATTGTACAGTCAGATTGCATAGTGTATGGTCAGCTTTCTTTAGGCTAGATAGAGCTACGTTTGATTGAAAAGAGACTTGTCTGCAACATTTTTAAGTCATATCAGTATAGAGGAGCCTAGAGCTCAAAAGATCTTCCTGTACCTGCACGTGGATTGTGGATGATAAACCACCTATTCCCAGTCTAAAGATCTAAAGGAAAAGAAAAACACTTCTTTGAATGTCTGCAGGGTTGGTTCACGGCCATGCCACATGCAATCCAGTGGGTTTTTTTTTCTGCGTCAAACGCACCATAGATAGTAGGTTAAATGGTTTCCAATGGCATAGTTCACAGGAGTGTGTTCCTGTCCAGAAAGAAAAGTAGAACATGCTGCATTTTCTCTGCACTGAACTGCCCTGGAAAAAAATGCATCAGAGCGCACATGTCCTTATTTAGGGTGAAGAAAAAAAAGGGAAAAAAAGCACTGGAACACATCAAATGTACATGCAGAAACATGCAGAAACCTCTCCGAACTGCATTTTTATGGTGTGAACTGGCCCTGGGTCTGTTCACACTGCTCGCGTTCCTGTGTGGTCTCACATATTCCGGTTTTGACAGCCCATTCATTTCAATGGGCTGTCAAATGTACTGGAATGCAGAAACAATTGTGTGGTTTGATGGCTGCACCGGAATGGGGTATTATTGGATTCCAAGATGTCTTTGGGGTTCCATTAACAGTTGGCACCGGCACGTTAGGGCCGCACGATTAATCGCTAAGAATAGAAAATCGCAATATTTTTCCCTTCCCGATTTTCAAAACAGCATGTCACGATTCTTTCTACCAAGTTCCTCTTCTCCAGGCCTGGTGGGCGGGCCTTGTCTGGACTAGTCTCTCAGAGTTGTCTCATCAATCATACCTGCTGCTGCCAGTCAAATTTAAATCTCAGACTCTGTTTATTAAAATAATTTTATAAAATAGAATGTTGGTTTTAATCTAAGTCTTTATAGTCTGAAATAAATTAGAACATTACATACCTTGATTACAGTCATACGGTACCCTTACTTACCTTACCCATTTATTATATACTTAAATACGTAATTCCACAAAGGGAATGGGGACAACTTGGCACACGACATTGTTTTGTATGTATTAATCACAATTTAACGCTTGGAAATGCTGACAACCATAAAATATCTTTTTTTATTGCTTTTGTCTTTTTCTAATAGTATTTTATGTGCAACATACAATCAACATCAAAGTGTTTTTTTGGAATGGCAGTGAAACGCAAGTCAACAATGCATACGAATATGCAACAACAAAACAGGTCCAAACAAATCATTCTCTCTCTCTCTCTCTCTCTCTCTCTCTCTCTCTCTCTCTCTCTCTCTCTCTCTCTCTCTCTCTCTCTCTCTCTCTCTCTCTCTCCGATCTCTCTCTCTCTCTCTCTCCGATCTCTCTCCGATCTCTCTCTCTCTCTCTCCTTCTCCGTCCTCTCCTTCTCCGATCTCTCCTTCTCCTCAATTAAAAAAACTCCAACCCTGTCTGTGTGTGGTTTGTATATTGCATAATGTTTTTGTCCAAACACAATGCAGCTGTTGACAGCTTTCTGCTTTCTCTTTATCAGATGTTGATCAGGCTTAGTTGCTGGGCACTGATGAGGCTGAGCCTGAATGGAAGAGACACCAAAGAGTCAAAAACCCCCTACGACAACAGGTAAGTAGACATTAAATTTAACCAAAAATAGATTTTCCTACATCACCTACGCATTTTTTTCATGTGTTTTCATGTGTTTTCAGTTTTGCTAAAGCACACTACAATCTATTTAAAGTGGTTTAACACCGTTAACAAAAAAATCATGAATGTGCCTAAATAAAACAAACATTTGGAAAGGTTTGAATTGGGCCTTAAAGAATGAATGCCTACATATCACAAAATTTATAGAGAGCTCAAAGACCTGAAACAGTGTGGGCCAAGCAATTTTCAAATTTCTATTGGGATGTTGACAGCGCACTCTTGCAACCACTGCTGCAGCCTGTAGTGAATAGTGGGAGTATACTTTTTATATACAAGAAGAAACAAATCTCACTAACAATAAATACACATATGAAGGTAAAAAAGACTATTTAAACATGGATAAAAAAATATATATACCAAGTTCAGGAAAGCAAACTCTAAATTCGAAATAATTTCTTCATAGGATATGGATATCAGACATTTTTTCAGCAAAAAAGGGTCCAACGCAGCAGAAGAAGCTGAGCCTGAGTCTCATAATGAAGCCGTGATCACGGATCAAATATCACAATGTGATGACAGTATTTTACTTGCAGAGGAAGGCACTTCTAGTACCACAACAGATACAGAAGTGGGTGATGGATCCATTGATATGACTGCAGTTTGTGATGTTACTGATCTAGGAGATGTGGATAGTGGTTGTATGCAGCCTAAACTAAAACAATATCCCTATGAAATGTTTGGTTCACAAAAGCTAATTTCAGTGGTTTGAGAAATATACTTGGCTAGAATATTCATGTAACAAAAATACTGCATTTTGTTTTACTTGTAGAAATTTTGCCCCAAAAGGCAAGAGGCACAATCTGGTCGCATTATTAACCACACAAGGTTTTAAAAATTGGAAATGTGTTTTAGATTCCTTTAAGGAGCATGAAAGAAGTGCTCTTCACAGGTCTAGCATGTTGGGAGCTTGTAAAGATTCTAAACTGCGTGGAAATGTTGTAGAACAAATAGAAAAAGCTACTGAACTCCAAATTCGAGAAAGGCGAGAGTATCTAAAACGAATAGTTGCAACCACAGTGCTTCTTGCCACGCAGGGCATATCATTTCAAGGTCATTTAGAAGGAGAAGGAAGCCTAAATAGAGGCAATTTCAAAAAGTGCTTAAATTATTTACGTAAATTTGATCATTTCCTTCTAAAGTACAAGCCTCCAGACAATGCTACCTATACTTCACCTTCATCACAAAATGATCTCATACAGTGCTGTTCAGAAGAAGTAACATGTACAATTGTTAGCGAGTTAAAGAAATATGGAATGTATGCCATAATGGCAGACAAAGCAAGGGATAAAAGAAAAGAGCAACTTGCTATCTGTGTACGCTACGTTGAACCTGACACAAGTGCTGTAAAAGAACATTTCTTGGGATTTTCTGAACTGAAAGATTTAAGTGCAAATTCAATAACAGAATTTTTGGAAGATTGCCTCACAGTTAATGGTTTAGCCAATGTCCTCTGTGTTGCTCAAACGCACGATGGAGCTGCAGTTATGAGTGGCGTTATTGGTGGTGTACAAGCAAAGTTTCAGAAAAAACATCCTGAAGCTATTTATCTTCACTGTTATGCCCATGAACTAAACCTTGTACTCTGCTATACCTGTAAAGCAATCCCAGAGGCTTCTGATTTTTTTCAAACACTAAAAAACCTGTATACTTTTTTAAGTGTATCTTTTACACAGCACCAAAAGTTCATTGATGTTCAGGCGCAACTTGGACTAAAAGAAACAGAACTAGTACAGCTCGTTGGTCTTGCCAGATACGTTCCATTAATGCCCTAATACGCAGCTTTCCAGCTGTTGTGCAGTGTCTTATGCCGCGTAGACACGGTCGGAGAATCCGTCGGAATGCGTCTTATCGGACCGTGTCATCAGATAATCCGACTGTGTGTGGTATGCATCGGACTGATTCCGTCCGAATCTCCGTCGGACCCAATTTTCCAACATGTTGGAAATATTTCCCGACCAACTGGGCCGGTCGGACATAATCCGATCATGTGCAGAGAATTTTGATCGGACCAAGTGCCACGCATGCTCAGATCAAATTCCTACATCAAAGCTATTGGCTACTAGCCTGAATGTAGTCCCATCGTAACGAAATTACGTCATCATGTTCTGAAAGATCGGATTTTTCGACAACTTAGTCCGACCGTGTGTATGCAACAGTTTCGAACACAATCCGTCAGACTAAATCTGACGGACAAAATCCGACGGATTTGGTTGGCAGAATCTCCGACCGTGTGTACAGCGGCTTAAAGAGGAGAAATCTGCCATAGTCACTGGCTTGTTGATTAAATTGCGTAAGTTATCAATGCGCTACTGCCTTTTTGCTTTTCAATTGTTACTGGCTACTACAGAAGATTTCCATAAGTTGCTTCAGAAGGAAAACCTTGATTTGTCTACTGCATTAGAGTATAAAAAAGATGTTTGTACTTCATTAAGATCTCAAGCCTCACCAAAATACCCAAAATACTTGTTACTTTAATTGATAATGGGGGTTGAGGGCAAATCCCATCAAGCCTCATAAAACGCCTTTTCCCAAATCAGAGAGGTTCGGGTGTGGCCCTGATTTTTTAAAAACCAAGGCAACACTATTACATCATATATCTCCTTCCTCCTGATACTTCAATCCAAATGCCGCCACCCTAGCTGGTTTTATCCGAGCTATATCCCTTTAAAAATGGTCCAAAAGGAACCGACTCATTTAAGCCCGGGTATACCGTAGCATTGAGTCTATATATACATTTTTGTTCAACCTGTAGCAATTTTTTGTTCCAATCACCACCATAGGTCGGAACATGCACTTGATCCAGTGCAGTAAAGGAAACTCTTATAATTGTGTTAAGTGACTACATGTCTTCCAAGGGGGAGGTAAATGTTACCTATTTCTATGCTGTAGACATGTTTAGATGTTCTACACCAAAATCTGTTTGTTTGTTTTTCCTACGTAGTAGGCGCCACACTCGCAGGTCATCAAGTAGACTACTCCGCAGGTCTGGCAATTTATGAAATGTTTGGGCCGAAAGGTCTGTCCATCTGGTAGAATAAATCTTCACTCTTTTCTGATGAACAAGCAATGAGTACAGTGTTCACATGGGAATGTAACCAATAATGAACAATGCTTTTTGTTATTAGATCTATGATACTCGCTTTGGACCAATTGATCTTTTAAGGAAGAGGCCCGTTTGTAAATAATTGAAGGAACAGGGGATACAAAATGCTTTACAGTTTCATCGTCAGTGAGGATAGACCAATGTCTCTTGATGATATTATGTATTTGTTTATGTTGTGAGGAAAATCGCGTGATGATGCGAGTCACCTCATCTTTTTTGTCTTTCTTAGGCCGCGTACACACGGGCGGATTGTCTGGCCAACTAAGTTCGTCAGACAATCCGACAGACAGTCCGTTCAAAATTTGCATGAACGGACTTGACCACACATGATGAGCAGACAGTCCGCTGAAAGCTTGCGCGATGACGTGTACGGCAAGTACGACGGGACGAAAAATTCGGCGTCCAATACACTGCAATGCAACCTTCGCCGTGTAAATCCTTTCTGAGCATGCGCCAAACTTAGTCTGTCGAACTAGCCTACTCACAAGCAGACTGTCCGCTGAAACCAAGTTTGGACGGACTGTCTTACGGAAATTCCGTAAGACTTTGTTCGTCAGACAATCCGCTGAAAAAGTCCGCTGAAGCCCACACACGAGTGGATTGTCCGCTGAAACACTGTTCAGCGGACTAAGTTGGGCAGACAATCCGCCCGTGTGTACGCGGCCTTAGAGTGTGCCTTGGAGAGTAAAATTTCTCTTGTTTGCTTGATCGCACGATTATAGGCCTTATTCAAACAGCGACGGCTATAACCGCAATCCAACAAACGAGCTTCTGTTGCTGCTTTAAAACCCTGTGGGGAACTTTTCTTTTGTTTTTCCAAATATGGTTTATATGGGGTGTGCAGCTAGCTCAAAATCTCAGGTGTGTGCCCTTCTCTGCTGTATATTTATCTGCTTCCCATCTCAGGAGATCAGAGAGGCCACAGCTGAGGTAGCGGTTGCTGGGCAGGTGATCTGCAGCCAGGTGAGAAGTTCAATTGTTTCCTGCTATGGTTAGGCTTTGGATAACATAAGAGGCACTTCCACCAATTTATAATTACCTAAAATGGTAATAACAGTTAAACTGTTTGTCTTCATGACTGTCCCGAGAGACCCAAAAACCAGGGCACTCAATTCATGTGAATTTTGGTTTCTGCTGGTAAAGTTGAGCTCTAGTCCAGGCTTTCCTACCTCCTTCTGTAAGGCTATCCATCACAGTGGCGGGAGTGTGAAATTATTAACATTTATAATAGCAGAAAATGCATTCCTGAAGAAAACAGGCTTGTGTAAACCCTCCTAAGTTTTTCACTAGGCTGTTTTAAGTGCCTACATTTTATTCACTATAGCAAATCAATAAATTTTAGGTTTTATTTGAAAGGAACCTATTAAGACAAAAATATGACAGCTGCCATTGCAATTGCTGACTTGATATTGAATTTACAAGCACCAGGGCCAATATACTTAATCTCTTCTACTTAGTAGTCACTGAACTTAAACAAGCATATATCAAAATTGCTGAAACAACCCTGCCCTCATTTCGTTTTCTGGGTGGTAAACATTCCAAATTCATATGTAGGCTGTAATAACTTAGGCCAGCCATACTTGCTTCGAATCTAGGAATCTGGGAGAATTGTGTGAATTTCTTTCCTGAGATCTATTTTTACTGTGTATGGCTGGCCTAAGTCTTTCCCTAAGCTTATTATTGCGTTTGTTATCCCCTGCTGCCAGTAGGTATTACTGGTACCTTTGGCATTAAAGTGAAAGGCCACAGTAGTGCTGGGTTATGAACATTTATTTTTTCTCTGGCCAACCTCTAGGAGCCACCTGGTGCATGCTAGGTAGAGCATAAATATTTGGGGCTGAGCTTGTGAGTGTATTTTCCTTGGGGCTTCAGCCTGGGAAACTGTGCTGCATGGGGCCTAACATTTGCTGGATAATGGAGGCCTTGAGCTGGGCCACAAGCTCTCTCACCTGGAAGAAGAATGAGACTGCCCAGAATTGAGGGTCAGGAATGGAGACTTTGCTACAGGTAGGTGATGGATAGAGTTGGATACTTGCAGGGTCCTGGTGACTCTCTTGGAAGAAAATGCAGAGAAGTATGCTATTCAGCTGCAGGTGCTATTTACAATGTTGTCAGTGATGGTTTGAAGGTGTTTTACACTGTACATGCTGGATATGGATCTGAACTCTGTAAGCCCTTGTACACACGGTCGGACATTCCGACAACCAAATCCGTCGGATTTTGGCCGACGGATTTTGTCCAACGGATTTTGTCCGAAACTGTTGCATACACACGGTCGGACAAAGTTGTCAGAAAATCTGATCGTACTTAAGGTGATGACGTTATTTCGTTAGGACGGGACTACGTTCAGGCTAGTAGCCAATAGCTTTGGTCTAGGAATTTGATCTGAGCATGCGTGGCACTTTGATCGGAATTCTCTACACATGATTGGACAAAGTCCGATCGGATCATGTTGTCGGAAAATTTTATAGCCCAGCTGGAAAACTTGGTCCGTCAGATACTACGACGGAAACAGTCCGATGGAGCCCACACACTGTCGGATTATCCGACAACACGGTCCTATCGGACATTGTCTATCGGAATGTCCGACCGGGTGTACAAGGGCTAAGTGTTGTTATGGGTAGCAGCAGCCCTTAACCACTTGACCACTGGGCACTTAAACACCCTTAATAACCAGACCAATTTTCAGCTTTCGGTGCTCTCACATTTTGAATGACAATTACTCAGTCATGCAACACTGGACCTATATGAAATTTTTGTCCTTTTTTTCACACAAATAGAGCTTTCTTTTGGTGGTATTTAATCACCGCTGGGTTTTTTATTTTTTGTGCTATAAAAGAAAAAATACAGAAAATTCTGTAAAAAAATTAACTTTTCTTTGTTTCTGTTATAAAATTTAGCAGATTAGTAATTTTTTTTCTTCATAAATTTTGGCCAAAATGTATACTACTGCATATCTTTGGTAAAAATAAGTACAAATTGGTGGATATTATTTGGTCTTTGTGAAAGTTATAGAGTCCACAAGCTATGGTGCCAATATCTGAAAATTTATCACACGTGAAGTACTGACGGCCTATTTCAATTCTTGAGACCCTAACATGCCAGAAAAGTACAAATACAAGGTATTTAGTAAAATGCATGATGAGTTTTTTTTAAGTTGTAATTTTTCCCCACAATTCTTTGCAAAATCAAGATTTTTTTTAACTTTTTTTTTTTTTTTCACAAAATTGTCATATTATCAGTTTATTTCTCACACACAGCATATGCATACCACAAATTACACCCCAAAACACATTCTACTATTACTCCCGAGTACGGAGATACCACATGTGTGAAACTTTTACACAGTGTGGCCACATACAGAGGCCCAACATGCAGGGAGCGCCATCAGGCGTTCTGGAGCATCCAGGACAATTCTGACATTTCTCTCCTACATGTAAAAATCATCATTTATTTGCTAGAAAATTACATAGAATCCCAAAACATTATATATGTTTTTTTAGCAAACACCCTGGAGAATACAATGGTGGTCGTTGCAATTTTGCGCAGCAATTTTTCGAATGCTTTTTTTTTTGGAAAAAAAAAAAGTTTTGTGCTTAAAAAAAAAAAACCACAGTAAAGTTAGCCCAATTTTTGCATAATGTGAAAGATGAAGTTACGCTGAGTAAATGGATACCTAACATGTCACTCTTCAAAATTGCACACGCTCGTGGAATGGCGCCAAACGTCGCTACTTAAAAATCCCCATAGGCGATGATTTACATTTTTTTTACTGGTTATATGTTACAGAGGAGGTCTAGGGCTAGAATTATTGCTCTCGCTCTAACGTTCGAGAGCGATACCTCACATGTGTGGTTTAAACACCGTTTTCATATGTGGGCGGGACTTACGTATGTTTTCGCTTCTGCATGCTAGCACATGGGGACAGGGGCGCTTTAAAAAAATATATATATTTTTATTGTTCATTTTACTTTATTTATTTTAGTTTGCCATTTTTTTTCCCCAAAAATAAATTTTTTGAACACTTTTATTCCTATTACAAGGAATGTAAACATCCCTTGTAATAGGAATATATCATGACAGGTCCTCTTTACAGTGAGATATGGGGTCAATAAGACCCCGCATCTCACCTCTAAGCTGGGAAGCCTGAAAAAAATAAAATAAAATAAATAAAGATTCTGGCTTTGATCGTATTGGCGAGTCGGTAGAAGCACCGGAGGGCGGCGGGGGGGGGGGGGGGGTGTCTATGGCTGGGTATTGCAGGGTATCACCGACTATGGCTGGGTATGACTGGGTATCTCAGAGTATGACTGGATATCTCAGAGTATGGCGTTGCAGAGTATGGCGTTGCAGAGCATTGCAGGGTATTGGCGGGTGTTGCAGAGTGTTGCAGGGTATTGGCGGGTGTTGCAGGGTATTGGCGGGTGTTGCAGGGTATTGCAGAGTGTTGCAGGGTGTTGCAGGGTATTGGCGGGTGTTGCAGAGTGTTGCAGGGTATTGGCGGGTGTTGCAGAGCATTGCAGGGTGTTGCAGGGTATTGGCGGGTGTTGCAGAGCATTGCAGAGTGTTGCAGGGTATTGGCGGGTGTTGCAGAGCATTGCAGAGTGTTGCAGGGTATTGGCGGGTGTTGCAGGGTATTGCAGAGTGTTGTTGCAGGGTATTGCAGCAGAGTATTGCAGCAGAGTATTGCAGCAGAGTATTGCAGCAGAGTATTGGCAGGGTATGATGGGGTTAATTTTCGGTGAGCAGCGATGTGGGCACTGCAGATGCAGCCCACAGCGCTGCTGACACCGATCTCTTCCCCCTCCGCTGTACCGATCGGTACAGAGAGGGGGAGGGAGGAACCGGCGTCATAACATGACGCCGGTTTGTTTACAAGTGATCATTCCGTCATTTGACGGAGCGATCATGTGGTAAACGGCCGCGATGAGCGGCCGTTTACCGTGATCCGTGATGCGCCGGGTCCTGTGGACCCGGCGGTCACGGATGCTCTCGAGTGCGCGCCCCAGGGGGCGCGCGACAGCGGAATTCTGGGAGGACGTCATATGACGGCCTCCCAGAGTTAAACAACCGCCGTGTAGCCATCATTCGGCTATGGGCCGGTTGTTAAGTGGTTAACCCTCTCTCAAAAGTCTTTTCAATCCCACATCAATAGCCATGGACTCAGCCCTGGGGTAAATGTCAGCCCACCCTGCCAACGGGGTCGGGCTATATATCAGTTCTGTGTTAGTGACTTGCCAAGTAGTAAAGCATGTATAAAAAATTAAAATCCTGGAGCTTGCAACTTCAAAAACAAAATAAGAGTTGTTAGCTATCGTATTCTAAACGGTAACTTTTAACCTTCATGTTCAATTGCATGTAACTAAATCAGTTTTTTTTTCAGTTTTTCCAGCATACCCTTTAAAAACATGAACTTTAATTTAGAGTGCTTCCAGAGTTTAGCATAGTGGTACATTTGTACAGGTAGTACTAGCAGATAAATGAAAAAATGGTGGTGTCTGCGCTGTGTGAAAGGAAGTGATATTAAAAAGATACTACCAAATAAAATCCTTTTAAGGCATAAATCCTCATGTAAACAAGGCAAAATGATTGACACAAGTTTGAAAATAAATATCAACTGAAATAGATAAAATTAACATCAATCCTATAAAAACGTGATAAATCCTGGTTAAAAATGTGTATAAATAAACACGTGATTAACGAATGTGATGAATCCTTTTTGAAACAATATAAGTCTATGAATGAAGACACGACTTATATTGTTTTAAAAAGAATTTATCACATTTGTTCATGATTATGATTATTTCCCTAATATATGTGAATATCTGTACTGTATACTTTGGGGGATTACGCTGCACGGTCTTGTATTTTTGTATATTTTGGGCTTAATGTTGAGCTGGAACTCATGCCCACTCCTCCTGTGAGCTGTAATCAAACCATCTGCATATGCTTCAAAGAGGACCAAAACCCTTCCTGTGCTGCTTCTGTGTGCCTAGGTTTTAAATGATGTCATTACATGAAATTCAAATTTGTTTTGGCACAATGGTCACCAGAGGTCACCAAATGTTATCTTGAACCTATGCCTCTGCAAGTAAAGTAATAAAAACCCAAAGGATCTTGCAGGTGTTTTTGAAAATATAGCACTAAATGTAAAAATGTGAAAAAAATATACACTTTATCTAATTGGTCATACAGATTCATTATTTGCAAGATAACGCTTACAGTACATTTTAAAGATGCACAGCTAAATACGCAAATTAGGTACATATACTTAAATTGTCTTATATGTCAAAGGATTAGTATTTCTGCCCCTTCAGTCCTGAGATTTATACAGCTCTACCACACAGATCAGCCCTGTGTGGTGGGACAGAAGACCTGATTTTCCTGGCTGCAGTTAATTCACACTTATAAGTCTTGTCCATCCCCCAGACTGTGACTAGACAGTGAAATGAGAAGCAGCAGCAGACTGATAAGCAGTTCCCACTGTCAATCTGCTCTTTCTTCCTTTCTACATGTTTGCAAATGAGCACTGCAGCACAACTGGCTTTCTTTTTTTCTCTCTCCCAGTCTAAGATCTGATGGCTAAAGGACTGCAAGAGACCATACCAGGGCTGCGTTAATTTGTGCTTTTTATATTTGCCTGGGGTTCAGCTTTAAGTACCTTTTTCTTATTACAATACAATAAAGGCATGTTATGCAACAGGGAATACATTTCTGAAATGCACATCAGCATTAATTACAGTAACTAATTGTACATGTATATGAGAAAATGTAGTAATAAGCTATTGGCACAGCATCATCTTTACCACATAAAACTCAAAGTTGTATTTGCATATCACTTTCTGACAGGTTAGACCTGTCAGATTCTCACATTTGTTAAAAAAATTGTGATTTATTTAGAGCAAGCTCTGTGAGACTTGTGACCATAATAATGAAGTCTGATGAACCTGAAACTGAGTGAAGAGAGTAGGGTGTTGTTCTGAAAAATTGGTAATTCAGCAACAAAACAGTCAGTTTGAGAAGTCAGTTGCAGACACAAGCTGAACATCATGAATCCCATTGTAATAGCTCAAGCTAGAGCAGAGGGTCATCATAAATCTGAATGCGGCCTTTTCAATGATTTGTTAAGGGGCAAAATTATATCTCTTTCTCTCTTAAATCTATACTTCTTTAAATACGAAAACGTTTTTTTGGAAGTTTTAGAAACTGTAGCTTGGCATTGCATGCTATTATTAAGTCTATTATCTACCAGAACACTCAGATCCTACCACCATTGACTCCCCAAGCTCTTCTCCTCCAAGCATGTAGAATGTATAGTGCATGTATGCTTTTAACCCCCACTTATCAACATTAAACTTCAGTTATCACATTATTGCCCAATTAAACAGTGCATTGAGGTTGACTTGTAAATTGGAGACATTCTGTAAGGACGTTATTCCACTACATAGCTTGGTGTCATCTGCAAAGTCTGAAATTGTACTTTTAATCCCAAACTCTATATCATTTAAAAAGAGGTTAAAAAGTAAGGTTCCCAACACTGAACCGTCGGTTATACCACTAATAACTTTAGACCACTCAGATTATAAATCATTAATTACTACTCTCTGAATGTGGTCTTGTATCCAGTTTTACTGTATATTCATTCACAAACTGATTTTTCTAAGCCTGGAGACATTAACTTGCACATTAGCTGTGTGTAGGGAATGCTGTCAAATGCTTTCACAAAATCCACGTATATTATGTTTACCAAGTATACAAGTGTACTATACACAGCCACTCCTTTGTATAAGTGTGTGTCACTTTTTCATAAAAAGAAATCAGATTTGCTTGAAAAATGTATCTTTCATGAATCCATGCAGTATTTTGCTTAAATATTGTTAAAATATTGTTTTCCAGCAAAACCACTTATGTACAGTATGGTCTTTTATTAAACACCCCAGAATCTCCCCAACTATAGAAGTTAAACTAGCAAGTCTGTAATTACTTGGTAAATACGTTCCCTTTTTAAATGTAGGCATCATGTTGGCCTTACACCAATCCAGTGGTACTACACCAGTCATTAACAAGTCTCTAAGAATAACGATAACCAAACTCAATTCTTTGAGGACACGTGGGTGTGAGCCATCTGGTGCAGATGTTTTATTCACTTTTTTTATGTTTATGAGCCACATACATTTTGAGCCATTGTGGTTCATTTGGGGCTATATCAATACTATCCCTATTATGGACTTGAGCTCCCCAATTTTCCTTTTTATACACAGAGCTGAAGAAGGTAATTAATACAATTGCCTTCTCTTTGTCCCCAGTCACCAGTTCTAAATTATCTTGTAAAGATCCTACATGCTCAAACTTGACCTTTTTACTAATAATATATTTAAAGATTTTTATTTTAAAATTTTTTTCAATTTTTGCAGCCTTTACTTCCTTTTTACATTTTCTGGTATATAATTTGTAATTTATAAATTATAGTAGTGTTTCTTCATTTTTTTAAATGTTATTATTATTTTATATTTTTTTTAACTTTGGATGTGAGTCACATAGGTTTTATTGCCCATGGGAATATATTTTGCAATGTGTTTGCATGCAGTTGATTTGAAGCATTCTCGATTCTATTCTATGTTTTTATTGACAACATTCTTTCCTGGTCTAAATCTTGGAGAGGAGCCCATAGCTTTAGAAAATGTACTCTTTTAAAATTAAGTGTTTTTTTATCTTTCAAGTGTAGCACTAACCCCCGAAGGAGCTTTTGGTTTTATTGGGCTTACCATTACCTTCTGGTCTGCGTCTCCGTCTAGGGATTTCCGTGGTAGACGGCCCAAAGAAATGTGGAAACTGACACTGAATCTTCTTTTGGGTTATTTATTTGAAACAGAAACAGCCTTTCAATGAAGGGTAGATGGTTTCGGAGTAAGTTCAGGTACTTTAGACTGCAAAAAATGGAAAGTCTCTTATAGGAAAAATCCAGAGAATAGCAACCATTTCACAACTGGATTTTACAACCCCCGGATAGACCTCCTCTCACTAGGCCTAGCAGCCGGTAGGGTGTTCGGTAAAGTCTCTGCCACAGACTTGTGATGTACACTTGAGCATAGGATATTTGACAAAGTCTCTGCTACAGACTTGTGATGTACACTTGAGCATAGGATATTTGACAAAGTCTCTGCTACAGACTTGTGATGTACACTTGAGCGTAGGATATTTGACAAAGTCTCTGTCACAGACTTAAGCGTTACTGAGGGACGTAGATAAATTTAAAGAGCTACCATACGGTACCAGTATCTCTCAGCCGATACAGCGATACCGTATGAGTGTTGATCCAGGTTGCGTCCTTCAACTAAGCCTCCAGGCTCCTTCAGAGAAGCCAGCCTTGCGCAAGGCCTTCTCCTGAAGAGTCCTCTTCTGGGGTTCTTCAGTTGTTGGGCCTCTCCCTTCAGATGAGACGGCCCCTGAAATCCACTCGGGCCTGTCCCTGAAGTTGCGTTGCCTCGGGCCAGCCAGCCCCAAGACTCAAAATGCATGGTTCCGCACCCCAGGCCAGGAGGGCCATGGGGCTGGGTCAGAAGCCAGCGCTACACAAGTACATGCTTGTTGTTTACAGCTAACATAAACCCTGTTATGGTCACTACTACCCAAATGCTTTTATATGCAGATTACTAAAAAGCTTTACAATGTTGGAGATTAACAGGTCCAGCAGAGCATAATTTCTGCTTGGAGCTTCTATAAAATATACCAATAAACTTGTCTTGTAATAGGTTTATAAATTAAATTTCCACTCTGGTATTGTTCCAGCAGTGCCATTACTAATTTTCAGGGTAACTAAAATCTCTCATTATTATCACTGTTCCAGTCTCTGCAGCCATTTCTATCTATGTGAGGAGCTCAGTATCCATGTTCTCATTAACACAGGGTGGCCTATAACAAACTTAGATGTATAATTAACTCATATGCAGCTCCAACCATAATGCTTCAGCACCACCACACTCTCCATCAATAAATACCTCTTCCACACTTCTCACAGACAGACACTGCCACCTTTTCATTTTACCCACTGAAAGAGAGCATAGCAGGAATATTAATAGCCTAATCCAAGGAAGAATGAAGCCAAGATAGGCAATACCAATTAAATTATAGTTCTCTTAATGAACCAAAGCTTCCAACTCTTCTATTTTGTGTCAAGGTTAAGGGTCAAGCTCAGAGAGCAGTATATAGCAGTAGAGAGGTTCACACTGACCATCAGGATAAGTACAAAAGCAGGTCACCCTGGTGCATGATGTGGACTCAACTGAGGCACAGGGTCTAAGAACTAACTGGTTTCATCAGACCTCCTGTTAGGAATGAATTGGTTGCATGCTAGTGCCAGGTTGCTGTCCTCAGGATCACCCCACCAGGGGGGTCCAGTCACAGGTGTAGTGAGTATGGATCAAGCAAAAGCATTGTCAGTTGAATAAGCTAAAGGTCGATAACAAGGGTTGCAGGTTGGGATCAAGCTAAACTGTAGTTGAGGAACAAGCCAAAGGTCTGTAACAAATGGCAGCAAAGAAATGTAAAGCTGCAGGTATGCAAAGGAGCAAGATATTGGCTGGGGAGAGCACAATAACCTGGCAAACAGGAAGTGCAGAGACATGACTTCAATCAGGAAGTTCATGGGAGAAGCAAAGAGTTCAAGTTCACCAGACACAAGATACAAGGCATGGCTGTTCAAGGGACCAGGTAGGAAGTTGTCCAGCATCTCAGCTGATACAGCAAGAAGAGCTACAGCCAGATACTGCAGTCACAGGTTCAAATCCGGACCCTGACGTTTTGCTTGGCAGACTTCTGGCAATGGTGGACAGAAACTTTAATCCATTGTCATATTTCACACTTTTGTTTTGCATCACTTCTTTTGTAGTACAAATAGTACTACAATTACCAATGATTGTTTGTAACATGGGAAAAAACATTATCACCTGCTGTAGCCCTCCCCTTATCTTCCCCCATTCCACAAGCCATTAGTGCCTGAACACTGTCCCCACCCTTAAATTCTAGTTTAAACACTCCTCCATAAACTTCTCCCCTAGCAGAGCAGACCCCCTTCCATTTAGGTGCAAACCATCTTTAGCATAAGATTTGTACCCCCAATGAAATGTCAGTGCAGAGCTCAAGAAACCCAAATCCTTCCCTCTTACACCAGGTCTTTAGCCATGCTTTTAGTTCTCTGAGCTCCCCTTGCCTTTCCTGCGTTGATCATGGTGCAACCAGTATTCCAGAGAATATAGCCTCGGAGGTCCTTCCCTTGAACTTGCAACCTGGCTCCAGGGAGACAGCAAACCATTTGGCGACAATATATTCTATCAGTTCTTCTAATTATAGAATTTCCGATTACCACCAAATATCTAGGCCTTCCTGCATTTTGCTTATCAACTCTAATAGATGGGCTGCTCTCCCTGCTCTCCCGGCTGTTAAATAACAATGACATCTAGGGCTACAACCTCTGAGTTTGCCACCTCCACATCTTCACCCAATATGACACATTTGTTTGTGTGCTAACACACAGTACTGGCCTTATTTTGTCTTTCAAAATGCACTAACCCATCTTTCTACCTGATCATTCTGACTTACCCATCCACATCAACCCAAATAAATGCTTGGTTAGTGAGCAGAAGACTTTCAAACTTGTCAGTCAGTGTTGCAATTTTCTTTTCCAGATCTCTAATGTGAACATCCAGAAGGAAAGAGTATATAAGTATGGTATACTCCTGTCTGACGTAGCAGTTAGTGAGATATTTTTTTGCAGGTAAAAATTGCTACTGTAGATTCTGTGAACGATGCATGTTTGCATTGAAACACATGGTGGCAGCTATTGTTTTGCGTGTCAAGGTCTAATTGCAGGGACATCTTTAATGCAGGGCGAAAGGGGAAAATGCCCCTGGCCCAGTAACTTTTGTGAGGCCCAAGCAGCCGGCGCTTCAGTCCCTTGTCATGGAAAGGTCTGGTGGTGCCTGAAGCAGGGATGAAACCAGTGTCGTCCATGGAGTGCCGGCAGGATGATAGTGCCTTGGTCATTTGCACATTGAAAGGAGGCAGCCACGGGGGAGGTGAGCAGTGAAGGCTGCTATACCTGAGAGTTCAGGAGGGAGAAGTCCTCCACCGCCTCTCTGACTCCCAAAGAGGTGAGCAGCAGAAGGTGCAGAATACCCGGGGCCTCCCAGAGCCTGGATTTCTTCTTCAACCTCCTCTCCGCCCCTAGCTCCAACATCAACAGTGATGGCCAGAGGACTGGGAGTGGCGGGAGGTTCAAGCAGCCAGGGATCCGCTGGAAGGAGCAGAGCATACCCCATCATCACCCAGAGAGAGAACAAGCCCTGCCTGCTGCTGGCCATCACAAACCTCCTACTGCTGGCATGGAAGGTACCAGGCATCATACACACCTACCCACAGACAGGGACTGGGACAGGGGGCACATGAGGGACTGCAGGCAGGGACAGGACTAGGGGTCTCTCTCTCATCCTCCCCACCCCTCTCTCTCACCCCTTCTCTCTCTCTCATTTACCCCCTCTCTCTCTCATCCCCCCCTTCCTCTTTCTCTCAACACCCTCTCCCCTCTCTCACCCCATCTCTCTTTCTTTCACCCTCTCTCTCTCATCTCCTATCTTTCGCAACACCCTCTCTCTCTCTCTCTCTCTTTCTCTTATCCCCCTCTCTAACTTTCTCTTACCCCCATCTATCTCCCCTCTCTCCCTCTTACAGCCCCTCTCTCTCACCTTCAACTCTCTCTCTCTCTCTCACAGCCCCTCTCTCTTTCTGTTACCCCATGGTATAGTGAAAATGAGAATGGGGGAGGAGGAGGACAAAAGATGGAGAAGATGGGACTAGAGGAGTAGGATGACATGGGATGGAAGGGAAGGGACTGAAAAAAGAGGACATATGATGGAGGAGATGGGACTGGAGGAAGGTGACATAGGATGGAGGAAATGGGATTGGAGGAGGAGGAAGACATAGGATGGAGGAGATGGGACTGGAGGAGGGGGAGGACATGGGATGGTGAGAAGAGACTGGAAGAGGACATGAGATGGGAGAGATGGGACTGGAGGAGGACATGGGATGGAGGAGATGGGACTGGAGGAGTCTGCTGGCACAGAGATTGTTGTCAGGGTGATGCTAAAAGCATAAATGTCAAATCCTTGCGGAAGCAGTGGGATTTGAGTCTACTGCCATGAAAAGCCTTGCTTGTTACAGTTCTTTCCTACATACAGTATATATACCCACTGTTATATTTCTACACTTCTCTCCTGCAATTACCATCTGCTGTTATGGCCTTTTTACACTCTTCTCTTGCACATACGGCCTGCTATCGTACCATTCATACTCATCTCCTAGCAGGGGTGGACTGACAACTCATGGGGCCCCCGGGCAATAGGAAATTATGGGGCCCCCAGGCAATCAGAGATTATGGGGCCACACAGTATACAAAAACACACACACACAGTATACAATCACACAGTATACACAGACATGTTTCTATTGACTGAGAAGGTACTGGAGAGGTGGAGCAGCTATAATCTCGGGATTTTTAGACCTAAAGGATGTCGGTAAGGGACATTTCAGAGACAGATGTAAAAAAAAACCACAGATTTTTACATACTGTCCCTGGTTTTACTGAGGCTGGCAACCCTGATGGGGCCCCCTAGTGGCCCAGGGCCCTCGGGCAGTGCCCGAGTAGCTGAATGGTCAGTCTGCCCCTGTCTCCTAGACATACTGCCTGCTAGCATAGCCTTTTCACTTCACCCCTGCACATACTGCCCAATGTCACACCATTTGCATGCCTTTCCTGCACATACTACTTGCTGTCATACTTTCCACATGCCTTTGTTGCCCGTATTGCTGGTGTCATACCCTCTACACTCCTCTCCTGCACATGCTGATCACTAAGACACCTTAGGATTGTTTGCAATATCCCCAGTTTTGCCTGTTCTAGAATGGACACACGTTTGCTAGTAAATATAAAAAGCATAATAAAAAGGAAATCTAAAAATTCAATGAATACACATAGCTTTTAGACTGTCACCTCAATCTTGCCCTACACCAGGTCAATAGTTCTTTGTAGTCAATTGGTGTCAAAGATATACACCATTGAAGCCATGCTACAAGCAAACGGAAGTTAAAAGGAAGGATTACAATGGCAAATCTAAAAAGCAAAACAAAAAATACTAATGTAGGAATAAAAATGCATATCAAAAGCCAATACTCATTGGGGGCTATTTACTAAATCTGGATAGTGCAAAATTTGGCACAAATTCTGCATAGAAACCAATCAGCTTCCAGGTTTTATTATCAAAGCTTAATTAAACAAGCTCACATTAGAAGTTGTTTGGCTACCATGCACAGTTGCACGAGAGTCTAAGTGCTCCAGTTTTAGTAAATCCCTCCCATTGTGAAAAGAGCAATGTGTAAAGTGTGCAAAACAAGTCTGTTATATATCAAACAAAAAAAAATTAAAATCCTCCCTAAAACAATTATGACCTTTTTGTGCTACTGTAGGGTAGGTGCCCAGTGTAGCTCCCCAAACTGGCATGAAGGTTGGTCATGGGAAGCAGTGCAAGATCAAAGGTATGCACAAATGTAATCTTTTAGGTTCTAGCTTCTGGGAGCTTACCCTGGGAAGGGGCCAGGAAGGATAGGTGTAGAATTAATTGGACTGCTCACTAGGACCAAAAGCTCTAAAGATATGGGCTGCTCTTCAACTTGGCTCTCATCTCTGCTGTTCCCTATCTGTTTGCAACTAAGGGATGTGCCATCACCATTAGGATGACTAAAATGATATATAGCTATAGGAAATTGCATTACAGTAAAGAGTTAAAACGCTTTCCAAATGTAGACTCTTTCTTCTCCTAACCTCAATATGGTGCTAGGAGAATCTGTTATTGGGGTCCATTGCTGTAAGGATTAAGCAAATTATGGAACAGATTACTACTAGGTGGTGCTGTTTAGGCCAGCCTAGGCTGGGCAGGAATGGATTCAAGAGTGTACACGCTCAACCACCTAGTGGCTGTATACATGGAGGAAGTACAACCCAGCACGCGGTTAGGTCATGAACACAACACAATATAAATTATATTTAAGTTCACTTAAATCTGTTTTTTAACAACTTCTAGAACTTTGTGAGGTACCTTTAAGAAGAAAAAGTATATTCACTTTTTCTGTGTATTTTAGTTCATTAGAACCTATTCAAATGAGAACCATGAATGAATGAATGAATGAAATACTTATATAGCGCACAATGCGAACTGATTCGCCTCTAGGCGCTGTGGCGAGCTTTGATCATCTGCTAGAGGAAGATCTTGAGTTTTTTCCTAAAAGCCAGGTGATTTTCTTCCAGGCGGATGTTGATTGGTAGAGCATTCCATAGCCGAGGCCCTTGGACAGCGAATCTCCGATCACCCTTGGATTTATACCGGGCTTTGGGCACGGGGAGGAGGTTTTTGTTGGCTGATCGAAGACTGCGGTTTGGTGTGTAATGATTTATTTTCTCCATTAGGTATTGCGGAGCTTCTCTATGCACGCATTTGTGGGTGAGGCAAAGGGTCTTGAACGTGATCCGATTTTTTACGGTTAGCCAATGTAAGCTCCTCAGTGAAGGAGAAATGGATTCCCAGGGTTTTTTTCCTGTTATCAGCCTTGCCGCCGTGTTTTGGATCAGTTGTAATCGCGCAAGTTGATATTGTGGTAATCCTATGTAAAGCGAGTTTGCGTAGTCCAGTCGTGAATTAATGATTGTTCCAAATACCACTGCTTTGTCATTCTTTGGGATAAAAGGGATGAGTCTGCGAAGCATGCGCAGCAGATGGTGAGATCGACTGACTACAGATCCTATTTGCGCATCCATTGACATTTGTACATCTAAAATAACCCCGAGACTCTTCGCTTTAGTCTTTGGGGAGATAGTCTGCCCAAAGACGGTTGGTGGAGACCAGGAGGTTTTGGTTGCGGGCTTATGATTTGGGTGTAAGATAAGAAGCTCGGTCTTTGATTGGTTCAGCTGGAGGGAGTTGGTGGTCATCCAGTCCTCTATTGATTTGAGGCAGTTTTCAAGTTGTTGTTGGTGATCTTTTTTACCATTGATCCGGAAATAAAGTTGCGTGTCGTCAGCGTAAGAGTGGAAGCAGAGATCTGAGCATCTGATGATTTGAAGGAGTGGGCGAATGTAAATGTTGAAGAGAACGGGTGACAAGGGAGAGCCTTGAGGGACTCCGCAGGTGACTGCCCGAGTTTCGGAGAGGAATTTTCCTAGTTTCACTGTCTGTGACCGATTTCCTAGGAAGGACGCGAACCAATGGAGATCTATGTCTTGGACTCCGGCTACTTCTGTGAGGCGGACGAGTAGAGTATTGTGATCTACTGTATCAAACGCTGCACTTAGGTCTAGCAGTACGAGGAGACACGGCTCTCCGTCATCTGCTGCTTCAAGGGCGTCATCCCAAATCTTGAGGAGAGCTGTTTCTGTTCCATGACCCGGGCGGAAGCCTGATTGCAGCGGGTCCAGGAGTTTGTGAGTATCCAGGTGAAGTTGTAGCTGATGTACTACAGCTTTCTCCATGATCTTAGAAATGGTGTTGAGGCTTGTAATCGGCCTACGGTTGTTTGGATCCTGAGGGTCCAGGTTTGGTTTCTTGAGTAGAGGTTTGACGATGCCTTGTTTGAGGATGCTGGGAACAATCCCTTCGTGGAATGATCGGTTTATGAGGTGGGTTATGGTTGGAGCCACGATGTCGGAGCATTCTTTCAGTAGTTTTGTGGGGATGATGTCAATAGGTGAGGTACTGTCACGCAGTTTATTAATGATGTTTTTTGTGGTGTCTACGGTAATTGGGGATAGTGAAAATTTTGGCGGTTGCGGTATGTTGGTGCGGACATCCTCTTTATGTATTTGCTGGCTGAAGTTGGATGTTTTCTTCTGACAAATTGTTTCCCTGATGGTTTTGACTTTATCGATGAAAAAATCCGACAGTTTGTCACAGTAATCCTGGGATTCGCTTTCTGGGGGTTCTAGGCACACCGGATTCATTGATTGATTAACCAGTTTAAACAGTTCCCGTGGTTGGTTTGCGGCCGTTGAGATTGTATATGAGAAGTGGTCCTTTTTGGCTTTGAAGATTGCTTTCCGATAATTCTCTGTCAGACCTTTGTAGTTAAATAGGTTTTCCTCGGTGGGATTTCTTCTACATGTTCTTTCCGCTCTTCTGCGTTCTTGCTTTAGTACGGAGAGCGAGCTATTAAACCATCCAGCATTTTTCTTCCTGATGAGAGCCCTGCGTTTTGGTGCTACCGAGTCTGCTGATTGCAGTGATGCCTTGTTCAGGGAGTTGAGTGTTTCCTCCGTAGAGTGGTTTAAAGTTATTGTAGATATTTTTTTGGACAGAGTGGTTTTGAAGGCTTCGGAGTACAGTTTTTTTATGCGATCTGGTCCAGTGCGTTGTTACAGGTTTCCGTTTTGCGTTGGTGATGTTGGTAGTGATTTTGAATTTGATGGCGTGGTGATCCGTCCATGGCAGAGTTGTGTTGTCGAGTATGTTGACGTCGATGTTCTGTTTGAAAATGAGGTCCAGGGTGTGTCCTGACCCATGCGTGGGAGTCTTTATCAGTTGCTGTAGACCCAGTTCTTCTAGTTGATTGATGCAGGCAGTCGCGATGGGGTCTTTAGGCTCGTTTGCCCAAAGGTTGAAATCTCCATGTGACCAGCCTGAAGACATCTGGAAATATCTAAAATATATCAAGAAAAAAAACTGAGGAAAGGGATTCTGCCAAGCATATATAAGCTGACACTTTAACATGAACATGTGAGGTAGATCTATGGCAGCTGCAAAACAGTTACTTGTGTTGGGTCCTGCACTGTAATTCTGCTCCTTACTTCACTACATTGTGAATTATGTGGCCAGTGGAGTCTGTAAAAACTCTACTCATGTTCATATTTGTTGCAATGTCTCACTCAAATGATTTCGTGAACCGAGCTGAGCGGAATAAATCTGGTGATGGCCACAGCTCCTTGTTAAAAATGTTGCTTGGTGTGCTGCTCTTTAATTGAATGTAGATCTCTTCTCCTCCCCATTATGTTCCTCCATTGAAGGGCATGGCAGTAGGCAATCCCACTGTGTGATGTCCAGCCTCCCACATGGGCCAGTGACTGTCATAGACAGCCCCACAAACATATACACACAGTGGCTACAGGGGTATATATATAACTGCTCCTGCATTTTTTGCGGTGCCGCAACTTCTATAGAGCCAGTTTCATCTGAATGAGAAAAGGTTAGCTGCAGTGTCTCTCCTCTCCCTGTGCTACTAAGTACACTGAATCTCAGGGCTCAGGAATTCCTCAGGTCTTTTACCCAGAGTTATGTCTTTTGTTGTGCATCAAGATATAGACTGCAAAAACACATAACAGCATATTTTTATACCAGGGTGAGAAAGGGTTGTTTGCAAAGAGCCCACCTCCCATTCTCCCTAAGTATGCTGAAGTGCCAGACTCTAGAACATTTTCAGCACCTGACAGTGTATGTTGTTGTTTTATTAGGAGATATGTGTACCATGCTTTACACCTAGGCCTTATGCACTTTTATTTATTAGCAGATAACTCTCTAAAAACCAGGGCATTTTGCCACACTAGGCAAGCCACAGGTACATGATAGAAGTATTGCTACCAAGATTATACATGGCAGCTTCCAGCTGTTGATAATTGTTAAAAGAGAAGTATGTTTTATTGTTTTTTTTTCAGATTCATACTTACCTGGGTGGATGCAGCATGGGTCTGATGCTGCATCTGTCCCCCGGCGCCTCTAACACTGAGAACTGAGCAATCAAACACCACCAATCGCTCGGTTCTCACAGCTCCCCAAGCAGAGAGCTGCTGATTGTTAATCACACCCCTCTGCTCTGCTGCCAGAAGTGGCCAGCTCAGCGTCTCAGTGGCTCGCAGGGAGGCTGAGCTGGGTGCTGGTCCAGGGATCTGGGTGGATACCGACTCCATGGTTGTGTTGACGCAGAGCCTGGACTGACTCTGCGACGTCAGAGGAGAGCCCACTCTCTGCTGAAAAAAGGACACAGAACAAACTGCACTCCTGTTATCCATAGGAGAAGTACAGCCAAACGAGCTTGTAGGAAGCGCAGAGTCCTTAAAAATCAGTGATATCACTGGTTAATTTCACGCACATGGCCAGGAATCCCGGACATGTAGGCAAAGGAGCCAGAAATAGTTAAAACAAAAACAGCATGAGTTCACCCCTAAATTCTATACCAGGCTCATTAGGTCTGGCAAGGATTTTTAGGGGGGAACCCAGGCAAAAATCAAGGGAAAAGTGTAAGGTCCCTCCAAAAAATCCACCCCAATGAAATGGGGGGGGGGGGGGAGAAGAGGTAACCCCCTCCTCGAATTTGTGTGGAGCTCACATCATTTTTGTTTGTTTCTTTGAGTGTGCTCCCCCTTAAAATTAATACCAGACCTGAATGGCCTAATATGAATTGGGGAAACCCCATGCTGTTTCATTTATGTGTGGGTGTCCACCATTAACATTAATATGAGACCATTATGAAGGGAAGCATTTAGAAAATGTCATCTACCGACAATTAAAACTCACTTTTTTCTCTTAAAAAGTGCACTGCTTCTGTAGTAGATTGTATACATCACACAGATGTGCCCCATTCACTGGCAGGGTCGAACATCCTCCAGGCATGTAATTTAAAGGAATTTTGAATTTTTTACTTTTCACTTTAAACATTACTAAAATCGCTGATCTTCGTAAAAAGAGAGTTTAGAAAAAAGTTTTTTGCTTTAGTATATGTCCCTCAGGGCAGTTCCCTACCCCCATACCATTTGTTTGATAATCCTTTGCCTGTTAGCCTAGAAAATGGGCATTACTGTTTTTTTTTTTTTTAACATTCAGATCCCATCAAGTTTAAATTTACTACCCAGGTACATTTGGCTCATCACTAGTTGAGAACTATCTCCTTTACATTGGAAATGCAGGCTACACTGCATCACTTCCATCATCTGGGATGCCTACATCTTCAGTGCCGCTATCTCGGACTTGATATCCAACGGTTTGGTCATCATCTCTATCAGCTTTGACACTTGAGTCTTAAGGAGCTCAATATGGGGGTCGCCATCAGCTGCACTGGCCACCCTGACTTCAATAACAGATCCTGGCCTCTGACTTCTTTTTTTGTTTTCCAGCATGGCCTCCTCTTCCCGCACAATCCGGATCAGGTCTGGATACTTCAAGATACCACCATCTTGGCGGGTTCTCAGCAGGAGGGTGATAGGGTCCAAGGGCTGGGCACCCCTCAAGACTTGCTGGGCTCGGACTTCATCCACCTTCTGGGGATCCAAACCCTTCTTCAGTAAGATTTTATGTACTATCTTATCCAAACGCCTCACATAGTCGGATAATTTTTCCTCTGCGTTCTGGTAAGTATGCTCAAACTGGTACACAAGGTCAGAAGCTTTTTAAGTGCACCCAAACACATCCTGCAGAATGTTCAGGTAGTCTTGAACAGCACAATTTTTCTTACTGAGCTTCATATTGCTGATAGCTTCTGAGGCAGGGCCCCTTAGAATCTCTATTTTTCTCTGCTTCTTTTGAGTCTCATGAATGTCCCATTCATCCAGGGCTTGCGTGGCCTGGTCCAGCCACCCTTCAAAGCTGTCCTCTCCTGTAGGCACTGGTTGTCTTCCAGAGAAGGTTCTGAGTTTCAAGTACCCACTTTCAGAGTACATTGAAGTATCCCTCTGGCACTTTGCCACAAAGTCTCCCATGGCAGTGAAGAACTCTGGCCCAATCATAGCCAGGGATGTCGTGGAAGGGACTTCCTCCTTCATGGTCTCAGCTTGGCTAGAACATGTCTGATGTGCCTAGCTGAATTATATTAGACTCAGTTTTGTCAGTCAACTGCATACTGGTCCCTTGGAAACTGTTATTGATCTCTAGCTTCCACTCTAGTAATGCATAGGTTCAAGAGGTTTCTTGGTCTAGTCTGACAGCAATCAACCATGCCTTCTGGTCTGGAGTCAATATCTTTAACTCCTGGCTGATCTGTTCTTCAGTCCAGGTGTCCCCAGGGAGCTTAACCCCCTGACGGTATTCCCGAGTCTGACTCGGGGTGGATTTTTTATACCAAGAGCGGTATCCCCGAGTCAGACTCGGGACTGCATCGCTGGATCCAGGAGGAGGCTTGCTTACCTTCTCCCTCGGATCCAGCGTTGTCTCCCCGCTGTACGAGCGAGCCGTGTCTCGCTCGTTGCATTACATCGCCGATCTCCGTGCCCTGCGAGCGTTGCGACGCACGGGCACGGAGATCGGCGCCAAATTCAAAAAGTGAAACAAACAGTAAACATACAGTATAATGTAATCTTACAGATTACATTGCTGTATATAAATATTTCACATCCCCGTTGTCCCTAGTGGTCTGCCCAGTGTCCTGCATGCAGTTTTATATAATATAAACTGTTCTTTATGCCTGGAAACTGGAGATTGCCCATAGCAACCAAAACTGTCACTGTACATCAAAAATGATTTTAGACCAGCTAGAAAACTGCGATAATAAATTAGAATCACTCGCAGAATTGAGCGATAGCGATTTGTGGGGAGATCCGTCATCAAATACTGAAAAGTAATGACAGTGACAATTCTGCAACTGAGCAAATTTCAGTGTTTTTGATTTGATTACATTATTGAATAATTTTTATTATTGTTATATTATTATTTGGTACAATTATTTATAATTATTTATTATATTATAATTTATGATTTAATTTTTCAAACTTTATCATACCCGGGATGTCTGCTAGACTCTGGTTTGGACAGATTTAAGAGAGTTATTCCTAAGAATTGCAGGACTACAATATAAAACGCCAAATTTTCATGCAAAATAATGGTACCGCTTTTAGCACCTAAAATCCGAAATAATCGTACCGCCAGGGAGGTTAATCACTACGCTATACTCTGGGTGGGCGCCTTCTTCATGACACCACTGTGTCGCAGTAGCGGGGTCCATCTTGGCTCTTGTAGGGAAGTTGATTGCATAGCAACGGAAATCCCAATCGAGCCCACATGTGTAGCAAACCCCCGAAGGAGCTGCTTTTGATTATTGGTTTCATCTGTCGTTCTGCCTCTCAACCACAGTGAACCGTCTCAGCCCCTCTGACACACCTAATACCCGTGGTGTGTCCCCTTTAAGAGCCACAGCAACAAAGTTTGATGAGCAAAGCTTTTCATTTATTATCTTCACTGGCAATGTAGGAGCTCTGTGAACAAGAAGACCTCAATATAATAGGGTGATGAGAGGAATGTGGAATAGCTGATGCAATGATGTAGTATTCCTCTGTGTGATCTAGCTAACAGGTGCATGTGCATGTTATTTAGATTTGGTGTCTTATGAAAAGCAATAAAGGTTCCTGGGCACAGCCCTCTCACCAAATCCTGTATGCAATCAGCGGTCCTTAGACATGCAATTGATCGTCTCTCCTGAATGCAGGTATGTCAAAGTGGTGTTCAGTCTCTGAGCTGCTACAATGGCCTCTCCTATGATATAACGCACTGCTGCAGGGCATTCTTCTCCAGCTTGGTCAATCTGTTCCTCTGGGCTGGAGTTGTAAATGGTGTGTCCCTTTGGTAGGTCGCAATCCTCCTCCACAGCAGCTGCCTGGTGTATTGCTTCACACTGACCTGAAGATCTCTTCTTTCCTGCTGCTGGCACCACTCTGGAGACAGCTACCTGGCAGCTACCTAGCATAAGAGATAAAGCGCAGTTGGTATCACTGTGCATGGGGCAGGAGCCAGCACTACAATAGTTCCTCTGCATTGCACTTTGTTTGATGCTTTGGAATAGCAGTTCAGCCATCCCAGACCGAGATTTACCAATCACCGATCTGTGATCTACAGGTTGCTGATTCCCCCCCCCAACTACAATATGTTGTAACGTGGTGCAGTAGGTCGCAATGCACTGTGCCCTGTAAAAATTTTAACTGTCCTACTTTTTTAGGCACACCAAACACAGCACATTGGTATTTGAAACGATAGGACATTGGAATATTAGGAGGCAAATTGCTTTGTCTGTGCTTTAGGACTGCACTCAGGCATGTACTGGCCATTGGGACTACTGGGAGTTTCCCGGTGGGCCGATGGCTCAGTGGGCCACTTTAATGTAAGGGGGCTGGTGATGGGACACTCTGATGTAAGGGGGTGCTGATGGGACACTCTGATGTAAGGGGGTGCTGATGGGACACTCTGACGTAAGGCGGCTGCTCATGGGACACTCTGATGTAAGGGGGCTGGTAATAGGACACTCTGATATAAGGGGTGCTGATGGGACACTCTGTTGTAAGGGGGCTGGTGATGGGACACTTTGATGTAAGGGAGTGCTGATGGGACACTCAAAATGTAAGTGGGCCAGTCTGGATGAAGTCCAGGGCCAAATTTCTGTCCCAGTCCAGCCCTGACTGCACTGGGTAAGGCTTTCCAATGGGACTGTTGTGAATGAGCCCTTATCCCGACTATTCAAATAGCATACATTGCAGAGCTTGTGTACAGAGATCTACTAGCAGCAGCCTGCTGAAAAGTGAAAAGGGCATTGGTGTCAGAACACCATTACTATCTTTAGATACACACTGGCCTGTTAGTATCTACTTCTCCAGTACAGGATAGGAGGACTTTTCTTTTCTAGCAGAGAGATACATAATAGACTTCACTTCCACATCTGACCTCCATGTCCCACTGAACACATTAGTAATTCATCTGTTAAAAAAAAGACAGTCTCACAAATCCAGGCGGATCCCAGAGCTGCTGATCATTGGTTGGACTGTGTTGTCTGTCAGTGCACCTCCCTCCCACCACCCCCCTCTTTCCATGCTGCCTGTCAAGACACCCGACACCCGACCAAGCTGCACACTGATCTCTGCATTTCTGCTGCCAGATCCAGACAGAGAGGATTCCTACAGGGAGAGAGCCCAGAGCCTGCAGGAGACCCCCAAACTGTGAGTACCCCCATGCTTCTATAGCAGCTCCCAGTAGGGGCTGCAGCTTTGCTGGTCTGGAAAGGGTGAAACTTATTTGGAAGGTGTGTCTGCAGAGCAGGAGTTCCTTCTCACATATGGAATGATCTGTGCTCATAGGTCTATTTACTGTCACCATATAGGCACTGCACAGTGTCACCATATAGGCACTGCACAGTGTCACCATACTGATCTGTGCTTTTATATGCACTGCACAGTGTCACCATATATATACACTGCACACTGTCACCATATAGGTACTGCACACTGTCACCATATAGGAACTGCACACTTTCACCATACTGATCTGTGCTTTATATGTATTGCATACTGTCACCATACTGATATTTGCTTTAATATGCACTGCAGTGGCACCATGGTGATCTGTTCACCTATATGCACCACACACTGTTAAATATACTGCACTGCACACTGTCATTATACATTGGTTTGTAAATTAAGATAATTGTAATATATGAATAGTATTATTGTATAGAGGACAGCTGTTCTAATTGTGGGGAGCAGATCTTTGTAGTAATAGTAGTAGTATTTTTTCCTCACTTTTATTGCACCTCCTTCTTAATATGTACTGTTGTATGAAGCAGCTACAGATCTGTGTTGTTGCCCTTTAAGATAGCCATACACTATACAGTCTGATTGTACACTCTCCTGTAGATTTACCAAAACTATGTAGCATGAAGACGAGCCTGAACAGTCCATTTAATCTGTATCAAATCAGGCAGGCCCTTGCACTACAAAGTGGATGGTAGATCTAAAAGAAGATTGTACAATCAGATTGTATAGTGTTTTGTGACCCTTAAAGTGAAGCTATAGTAAAAATTACTTACCTCTGTTCCAACGGTCCCTTGCTGGCGTTAGCATCTTCTCCCCAGCTTCTTCCGGGTACTGGTCTTCGGCTGTTTGGATTGGCCGTTGGCAGATTAAATCAATTCTGCACATGTATGGGAGTCATTCATTCTGACACACTGGCACCGTGCCGGAAATGTAAACCAAGCTGCGCATGCAAACAGGTTTATTTTATTGTAGAAGAGACATTGCATACATGTACTGTGCCTTCTGCAATAAACAGCCTGCATGTTTGCAACTTTTTCTTATTGTAACCTTAGTTCAGCTTTAAGGCCCTTCAAAATGTTACACTTGTTGCAGATGTTTTTATTTTGTAAATAATCCCTTTTTAAAGTCTAAATATACTAAAATGTATCTAAATTGTTTGTATTTTTTAATTGCTGTTATGGTAAATATTGGAGTAAAATCAGATCCTTTTCTCAGTTTTAAAGTGGTTGTAAACCCTTACAAACCACTTTGACCTACAGGTAAACCTAGATTAAGGCTTACCTGTAGGTCCAAGAAATATCTCCTAAACCTATACGGCTTAGGAGATATTTACCTGAAGACAGCCACCGCTGTCTACGGCGCATGCGCCATAGACAGCGACGCGCAGGCGCACTGGGTAAGCCACAGATCGCGACGATATGCCGCGAGTGTCGGCTCCTGTGCGCATGCGCGGGAGTGACGTCATCGCTGCTCCGGCGAATCACAGCGCCGGAGCAGCAAGACCCACGGAGACCCACCAAGTAGATGGACGCTCGGAACTACAGGGGACAGCGGTGACTTCACTGGCTCCTGTGTCAGGTAAGTGACACATAATGGACTACTATGCGATGATTAGTAGTCCATTATGCTTTACCTTTGCAAGGAATCAAAGAGGAAGTAAACCCATCAGGGTTTACTTCCTCTTTAAACTTCCCTTTAGACATTAGAGGGAAATGGGGTGTGCATTTATAATTGGACTGGGCTCTCCTAATGTTTGAAGGCACTTCATAGGGTATGTCATCCTAGCAGGTATACAGAACAATAGGAGAAGGGGAATTGCAATAGGTTTCTAAGCTGCCCAGGTAAAGTGTATATAAAACTAAACTTTAAAAAAATAAATAATTTTTTTTAAAGCAGTTGGGAAATAGAATCTCCGTCAGGTTTTTACTGCTAATACCTTGTGTCAGTGAATCTCAACGCCACTTAAATGGCGCCACATTCCCAAATGGAATAGCAGAGAAAATTGTACCATGGATGGGACTTAGACAGAATTATGTTAAAATGCTAAAAAAGTTTATTGTACAATGGTATAAAAACTAGACGCAATGGAGGTTATTTACAAAAGGCAAATCCACTTTGCACTGCAAGTGCACTTGAAAATGCACTTGGAAGTGCAGTCACTCTAAATCTAAGGGGTAGATCTGAAATGAGGGGAATCTCTGCTAATTTTTATCATCCAATCATGTGCAAGCTTAAATGCTGTTTTTTTTTTTTCCTTGCATGTCCCCCTCGGATCTGCAGCAACGTCCATGTGTACTTGCAGTACAAAGTCGAGTTTCCTTTAGTAAATAAGCCCCTATGTTAAAACTCATACAAACTTTTTATATCCATGTGCATGGAAATTGATGCAACAAATTATTATAGGAAACAATACTTTGTTACAGGAATTTCCATGCTCATGGATATAAAACTTTTGTATGCATTTTAGCATAGGGGGTTATTTACGAAAGGCAAATCCATTTTGCACTACAAGTGCAAACTACAAGTGCAAAGTGCACTTGGAATTGTACTGAAAATGCACTTGTAAGTGCAGTTACTGTAAATCTAATATAATTTTATCATCCAATCATGTGCAAGCTAAAATGCAGTTTTTTTTATTTTCCTTCGCCCCCCTCGGATCTACAGCAACTTTACTTCGTAGTGCACTTTCAGTACAATTTCAATTACACTTTGCACTTGTAGTTTGCACTTGTAGTGCAAAGTGGATTTGCCTTTAGTAAATAACCCCCATAGTGTCTAGCTTTTACACCATTGTACAATAAACTTATTTTACATTTTAACATAATTCTGTCTCGTGGTGCCTATAAAGTCCCATCCATAGTACAATTTTCTAGGTTTTCACTGCTGTCTGTAACCCTATTAGCCCTGGTTCACACCTGAGCATTTTGAAGCACTTTCCTAGAAGTGCTTCAATGCTCGACATGAGCGTTACTTTCTCTATTTGTCCTGGTGACCATTATCACTGACACTGAAAGAACAAATACCACATTTTCCACTAAAAACACACGAACAGCAATAAAGGGAGAATCTTCTAATAAGAACACTTGTTCCATTTATAAGGGCATTTGCTCTGATTCATGGTTGGGTCTAGGACAATAAGTGAAAGGAAACGTCCCAGATAGAACACAGATGGCTAAAAAAAGAAGAAAAAAAAGAAACGCCATTTTATACTCTATCCAAAATTAGAAGAAAGTTTTGGCTTTAGCTATACTTAAAGTGGAGGGCCACCCTGCAAAACAAAAGCACATAAAAATTTTGCAAAAAATCAGAAAAAAAAATAAATTAAAACATTTTTTTTTAAACTTACCAGAAATGCCTGTTGATAGACATATCGTCCTAATCTGCCTCTTCCTACTCCCCGGTGATGTTCGGTCTTCTCTCCTCCGTGCGGCTTCTTCTGGGGAATGGGGCGCTGTGTGTTCTGGGAACTGTGTGTCCCAGAACACAGCGCGCCCCATTCACAAAGCACTGCGCGACTCGCGCATGTGCAGTAGGAAACGGGCAGTGAAGCCACAAGGCTCCACTGCCTGTTTCCCTTAGTTGGAATGGTGGCGACGGGACCCGAGAGCCAAGGGACAGGTCAGCCTCGGGCTGCCGACATCGCGGGTGCCCTGGACAGGTAAGTCTGCTTATTAAAAGTCAGCAGCTGCTGACTTTAAAAAAAAAAATGTTAAGCTGGCCCTCCTCTTTAAAGCGTTACTAAACCTCCAACAGTAAAATCAGTCTGTATATGCAGTAAAGCATGCTTGCTAGAGTCACTGTGGAACCTAAAGGGGTTGATTATGCGTGTAAAATGTCTGTTTGATCCTGTCTTCTCTGATCCTCCCCTTATTCCACAGTCCCCAATCCATCTCTTGAGAGAACAGAGCCTTGAGGGCACTCTGCACATGTTTAGTTTGGTGTGTATTGCTATAAAGTTTTATTTTTCTCGGGAGGGTGCATGTGATCAGCACTGTTCAGACAGAGGATCAGGGGTCCTGCAGCCTCATAGGAGAGTCAGAGCAGAATGAAAATGTCTCCTATAAGCTTTAACCAGTGCTTGCCCAGGCACTGATAGAAGTCACAAGACTGCTATACACTGCTGATGAGAAAAGATATTTAGCCGTTTATATTTACTAAAACTAGAAAATGCATTTCCTGGAGAAAATGTGTGGAAATGCTGAATAGTATCAAAACTGCCCCATCAAAACTAAACCCCATCATATTGCCCCCATCAAAACTGCCCATCATATTCCTTTATTATAAATCGGTACATGGTGTGTCTGTGCTCTCCCCCACTGCACATCACTGTGTATAAGAAGCTTTGGTAACAATGGAAACAAAACAACAAAAAGAAAAAGACAACAAAAGCCTGGATGCCCTAAATTTTATGACATTTTCTGAAATGATCACTAAACTTAAACAGCTTTTTCACAAAAACTGTAAAAGATATCAAACTGAAAAGATATAGCCAGATAGCTGAATATTTCGTGAACATTTTAAAGTTTGTTTGGCGTCTGTAGGTGAAAGTATGAAGGAGCTGAAACTTTTGGCAGCGGAAGAAGATTTTAAGGATTTTAAGCATGCTCTCATTGACTTCAATGGTAAAAAAAAGTGTTAAAAAGCTAAATATATTTTACAAAGTATAAATAGTAGAAAAAAAGTTGAAGAAGAGCACACCTCAACTGAAAGAACTGAACATTTTAAAAGTTGAATGACTTTAATAGCTGAAAGTATGCAGAAGTTACGCAGAGCCCAAAAACTTACAGAATAATAAAAAGATGATGAATAACTAGAAAATGCATTTCCTGGAGAAAATACATGGGAATGCCGAATAGCATAAAAACTGCCCCATCATATTCCTCTATTATAAATCAGTACATGGTGTGTCTGTGCTCTCCCCCACTGCCCATCACTGTGTATAAGAAGCTTTGGTAACCATGGAAACAAAACAGACAACAAAAGCCTGGATGCCCTAAATTTAATGACATTTTCTGAAATGATCACTAAACTTAAACAGCTTTTTCACAAAAACTGTAAAAGATATCAAACTGAAAAGATATAACCAATAATATTTTGTGAACCTTTTAAAGTTTGTTTGGCGTCTGTAGGTGAAAATATGAAGGAGCTGAAACTTTTGGCAGCAGAAGAAGATTTTACGGATTTTAAGCATGCTCTCATTGACTTCAATGTTAATAAAAGTGTAAAAAATTGTAATATTTTAAAAAGTATAAATAGTAGAAAAAAGTTGAAGAAGTCCCATCATCAGCTGAAAGAGCTGAACATTTTAAAAGCTGAATGGCTTTAATAGCTGAAAGTATGCAGAAGTTACGCAGAGCCAAAAAACGTACGGAATAAAATTAAAATTACAATTAAAAAGATGATTAATAAATAAAAAAAGAACAACAATAGTGGGACTGCTGAAGCAGTCCCACTAATAAATGCATTTTCCATGTTCTGTGTACTGTGGGAGCCCAGATATATTAAATGCAGGGTCCTGAGTTTAATAACACTTTAATAATTCCCACGACAGCCAGGCAGCATCTATGAAGTTGCAGGTTTTTCCTCTTCTTGGTGATGGATCCTGTAATTAACCTCCCTAGTGGTGATCCCGAGTCTGGCTCGGGTTGGGATTTTATTTCCACGAGCGGTAACCCCGAGCCAGACTCGGGATCGCATCGCTGAATACAGGGAGGACACAGGGAGAGTTACTTACCTTGTCCCCTGGATCCGGCGATGTCCTCCACGGTGTGTGATCGAGATGTCCTCCGCTCGATTCACACAGTGCCCGAATGCCGCCGAGCTCTGTTCCCTGCGATGGTACGGCGCAAGGGAGCGGAGATCGACTCCAAATTCAAAAAAGTAAAAACACACAAAACACACACAGTACTGCAATCTTACAGATTACAGTACTGTATAAAACAATTACACATCCCCTTTGTCCCTAGTGGTCTGTGCAGTGCCCTGCATGTAGTTTTATATTATAAATACTGTTTTTTCTGCCTGGAATTTGGAGATTGTCCATAGCAACCAGAAAGTCTCCCTTTTTCAGTGTTTTAGGATTTGATTACATTATTGAATAATTTTTATTATTATTTATTATATTATAAACGTTATCATACCCGGGATGTCTGCTAGACTCTGGTTTGAACAGATTTAATAGAGTTATTCCTAAGAATTACAGGACTACAATATAAAACGCCAAATTTCCATGCAAAATAATTGTACCGCTTTCAGCACCTAAAACCAGAACTAATCATACCGCCAGGGAGGTTAATAAATTAAAACTGGGGACTCCAAATTTTCTATGCAAAGGACCAGTTTACTGTCCTCGAGGCTTTGGGGGTGGGGGGGGGGGCTTACTGTGGCCAGTGGGAGTAGAAAATATCCTGGCATCAGTGGGCATAAAAAGTGCCTTGTCATTGCTTTTAATGGGGAAAATAGGACCCATTTTTGGTATCAATGGGAATAATAGTGCTCTTGATGGTGTCAGTGCAAGATATGGTGTCCTGTCATTGGTGCTAGTTGGTGGAATAGTGCCCCACTAAAGGCAAGCAAAGGGCCACATCTAGCCCCCGGGCCACAGTTTGAAGACCACTGGAATAGGATAATAATGTGAATTTTATAATAGAAGTAGTGATCCATGATAATTACCAAATTCTCTTTACTATTTATTTTTCCTCTTTCATCTCTTTTAAATGCCACCTAGTTAGAAATCAGATGGAATGTCAGCAGGCAATATACTGATTTTTGGAAGAGATCTGAACAAATCCCTTACTGCAGGAAATTGACATGCGTTTAAGTAGCTTCTGAAACTCCTCAGAATCTCTTTCCCAAAGTTATGGCCAACCATCTCTCACCTGTTAGTGTCTGGCAGCTGAATGTTGGGTATAATGGGTGTGCTTAGTAATTATTAGGCATATTATGTGTATGGAAATAGATTTAGCAGACATGGGGGGTTATTTACGAAAGGCAAAACAACTTTGCACTACAAGTGTAAACTACAAGTGCAACGTGCACTTGAAATTGCACTGAAAGTGCACTTGGAAGTGCAGTCCCTGTAAATCTGAGGGGCAGATCTGAAATGAGGGGAAGCTCCGCTGATTTTATTATCCAATCATGTGCAAGCTAAAATGCTGTCTTTTATTTTCCTTCTAAGTTTCAAATTTCCAAATTTCAAGTGCACTTTACACTTGTAGTTTGCATTTGTAGTGCAAAGTAGATTTGCCTTTTGTAAATAACCCCCAGTGTCTACCAAGGAGCCCTAAAGTTTCACTAAAGATTGTTAAGGTTCCTTGATCTGCTAGAAATGGTGAATCTCTCACCTGACAGTGCTGGAATAGTTGCAGTGCCAATATCACATTTGTGCCAGCAGCATGGGACCAATATAGCCTGTCCTCCCTCTCTTGGGTAAGTCATCACTGACACCAATGATCTTTATAGCAGTCTGAAAGGTGACATTCTTCCCACTGGTCACCAAAGTAAGGTTGCCCTTCCTCATGAATCACCTCCTTCATTTACCAGCAATGTAAGAGGGTACTTCTCCACTGACTACCATTGTATAGAGACAATACAGTATGTAACTCTCTATAAGGAGAGTGGAGGGACAGGGGGCAGAGGAGAAAAGATTAAAACCTGCTTGTCAGAAATTGGAAAATAATAACTGAATGGGTTTTCCCCCACATCTTGTCATTGTGACACTCTGTTATATAGGGTGTAATTTGAACAGAAAGTGAGAAAGTATGCCCGTTGAGGGACACAAGCAGTAAAAAAAACCTGGCAGAGATTCTAACTCCTCCCCTTATACTAAAAAAAAAAAACATCTTTAAACACTCTGCATTTTTGGAGAGATTTACCCTCATGTCCTATCTTGCATTTTTTCCTGTGAGCTGAAAAAGAGCATACAGTATTGCAGTTTTGGATGGGATTGCATTGTGTGCAATGGGTAATTTGTATCTAGGAGACAAGATGATGACACAGATGAGCCCCCCCCCACCCCAAAATTATCTAAAATGCAAAAAATTGAGTACCCTATATACTTGAGTATAAACCGACTTTTTCAGCACATTTTTATGCTGAAAAAGCCCCCCTCGGCTTATACTCGAGTGAGGGTCTACTGCTTTTTCATGCATCCTTAACTGTACCGTCCACTGTAGCAAAGCCCCATCTCCTCCTCGTCTGTGATTGATGGAACACTGACACAATGCTGGGAAACTGAATCAGTGGTCCACCTATCATGGACGAGGAGGAGGCTGCAGATGGGCACAGTGAGGCTACAGATGGGCGCAGTGAGGCTGCAGATAGTCACAGTGACGCTGCAGATGGGCACTGATGATACAGGTGGGCACAGTGAGGCTTCAGATGGGCACAGTGAGGCTGCAGATGGGCACAGTGAGGCTGCAGATGGGCACAGTAAGGCTGCAAATGGGCACAGTGAGGCTGCAGATGGGCATTGTTTACCAGTAGCTGCTACAATTCCCACCCTAGGCGTATACTCGGGTTAATACGCTTTCCCAGTTTTTTCTGGTAAAATTAGCTGCCTCTGCTTATATTCGGGTGGGCTTATATTCGCATATATACGGTATATAGCTTTTCATCTTCTAGTGTATTTATTGCTCAATGTCATTTTTTGCCGAGAGCTCTCTTCTAAGCACATCTGTATGTCTTTTCAAATGACAGAGCAACCGGTTACATCCGGTAGTGATGGAATTTTTATTTTTACATGGAGCGTAAATATAAACCGCAGTTATTCTCTGCTCTGGCGCTTTTAATATATGTGTTGCTTAATAGGTGACACTTGATAAGCTAAAGAGGAGATTCTGTGATTGCCTTCTCATCACGGCTATGTGACAGTCACTTGCTGCTTGTTAGGGATGCCCTGGCCTAATATCCAGTCCTGAGCATCACTTCAAAATAAGTACTTTGTTGTGTAATTATGTCCTACGGATAATCTGGGTTTTGTACATATCACATGTTGATATGAAAACATCCCCAAGTCCAATGTTCATTAAAGTGGTTGTAAAGCTTTTTTCCAAGGTTTTTCCAGCTTAATGCATTAAGGTGAAAAACTTTCTGTGCTGCACCTCCCCCCAGACCCCCCTTTTTTCTCTCCTCCCCGCTGCTGTCAATCAAATCCACTGACACGGGGGGCAGGGCAAAGTCCTGCTGTCTGCGTCAATTAATGCAGCAGCGGGACTTTGGGAGCGAGCCCACACAGGTGCCCCCAGGGAAAGAGGCTTTCCGCGGGGGCACCCAATAAAGAGGAGGAGCCTGGAGTGCCGGCGAGGGACCCCAATCGTTTTGCACAAAGCAGGTAAGTATAACATGTTTGTTATTTGTATTTCTTATTTTAAAACAAGGGCTTACAAACACTTTAAGGCTTGGTTCACATAAATGTGAATTGGATGCGTTTTGAACAGCACCTGATTCGCCAAGCATGTGAATTAAATGGCTTTCAATGGAGCCAGTTCACACATGTCCAGGGCGGCCGCGGGCCATTTTAAAAGAGTCCTGTGTGTTTTTCAGTCCAGTTCAGGTGCGATTTCAAGTAAAAATTCACTCCTGAATTGCACCTGTACCGGTGAACAAAACCGCATCACAGAACTCCTTTTAAAAACCATGCTGAAACTGCAGCCAGACATATGTGAAACAAGAATTAAAGGGGTTGTAAACCTATGTGTTTTTGCACCTTAATGCATCCTATGCGTTAAAGTGAAAAAACATCTGGCAGTGACCCCTCGTTTGATTTTTGGCTCTAGATTGGATAACTTGATAGCAGCGCAGCCATTGGCTCCTGCTGCTGTCAATCAAATCCAATGACGCAGACGCTGGAGGGCGGGGCCGAGTCCTGCATTCGGCCTCTATGGATGCAGAATGCTGGTCTCAGGAGCATTCCCGCAAGGTAATCCTCCAGGAGAGTGCTTCTCCCAGGGGGTTATCTGATGCAGGGAGGAGCCGTGAGAGCCACTGAGGGACCCCAGAAGAGCAGGTTTGGGACCACTAAACGAGCTGCATAGTGGAGGTATGTATGATATGTTTGACATTTAAAAAAAAAAAAAAAACCCTTACAATCACTTTAAAGATGCATTTTGTGTTTACCTTCCATGAAATTCTACCTTTTTATCTTTTCAACATGTCAACTTCATGGACATCATGTTTACTTCCTGCCTAATATATCCTACCAACTTTCAGATGCCATGTAAAAAGATAATCAATGTTTTTACTTTAAGTGCTTGTAAACCTTAGTATATATATATATATATATATATATATATATATATATATATATATATATATATATATATAACAACCATGTTATATTTACCTGCTCTATGCAAGAGTTTTGAACAGAGCAACCCTGATCCTCCTCTTCTGGGGTGCCTCGCTGGAACTCCTTGCTCCTCCCCTTCATTGGGTGCCCCCAGGGAAAGCCGATTTTCATTGGGGGACCTGTGCGGGTGCACTCTCGTGTCGCACTACTGCATCCATTGACACAGACAGCGGGACTGGGCCCCGCTCCACGCTCCCATGTCACAGGATTTGATTGACAGCAGCGGGAGCCAATGGCTCTTGTGTCTTCTTTGCCACTTAGTGGGTACTGTGGGGTTTATCCGTGTGTCTGCCCACAGCTCTATCCACATATACTCTGGACCTGGCAATCAAAAGAGTGTGTGCTCACTGTAGTTCCTTGATAGAAGGAAGAATAACAGTTTGCACTGTTGCAGTCTGACTTTTATCCAGAGATATTTTATTTTATACAGATCTTTCTCTTTTGTTTTTTTCATGAACCTATATTTTACATTTTAGAGAATGACCTAACTTAACCTAGTAACTTTCCTCCCTGAGGCATCCAAAACAACGCCCTTCTCATTCCATTTACCAAGTTGCAAGTCGCTTATATCATAGTATTGTTAGCTGCTAGAGGCTGCCGACAGCATTTTAACAAGTGAAAAGTTACTATTATACTGTATCTCAATATCCTTAAAAAAAAAAAAACTTCACTGCATATGATAGGTTGATCAGAGATTGCTGGCACTTTTCATAGCCTTGCAGTGTAAAATATGATAACTGGAGCAAATCTAACAGGGGTAAAAGCTGTCTACAGCAGCCAAATAACATTTGTTTTCTAGATGGCTACATTTATCTCTAACGTGTCCACTAAATATTTAAAGCATATCTAAACCTAAAAACAAAAAGTTAAAGTCTCATTAAAGGCAAAGCATTTTTTTGGATAGAGTAAGGGAGGGTTATAACCCCTGTCAGCCTTTTTACCATCTGTTATTTGTGCCATTACTGAGATTTCCCTTCACTTCCTGTCCTATAGCCAAACAGGAAATGTGAGGAAATCCCAGGCTGTCACTAAAATTAGCGTCCCCATTGGAAGATTACGACTCTTCCTGTTCTGATGTCAACCCAAAATTTGGGATTTTTTTTTACTTTTGCGTTCGATGATAATGGTAAGCAGGACAAATAAAGAGGGTGAATCTCCCTAACTGGGGAACAGACAGCAATAAAATCTGACAAATTATTTTCCATTTCTATTCTATCTAAAACTAAAAAATGTTTTGCATGTAGTGACACTTTAATATATTTTGCAGTGTACCAATCCTTAAATGTGGTCGCTGCATTCGTTTTCACTTTTTAAAGATTTTTTCCTATATGTTCGTCTGGTGATCCAGCCAGTAACATATTTCCTGCCTTAGGGTGTCTCCATTTTAGCTGGAGGAGCAACAGTGACCCCTCTGAATAGGTCACTCTAGGGGGAGGCTAGTGTTAAATGCACAGATTTAGATAGACTTAATTAACAAATTAAAGTGGTTGTAAAGCCTAAAATTGTTTTACCTTAATGCATTAAGATAAAAAATGTTTAGGTGTCAGCATCCCCCTCTCACCCCCCCCCCTTTTACTTACATGAGCCCTCAATCAATCCAGCATTGTGCACATCTGCAGCTCTTCTCTCCCCTCACTTCTGGGTCTCGCTGGCTTTGCTGGGGCGCTGGAAGCCATTGACTCCCACTGCTGTCAATCAAAGCCAGTGACAAGAAAGCGGGGGGCAGGACTGAGTCCCGATGTCTGTGTCAATGGATGCAGCAGTGGGGCTTGGGTGCAAACACGCATGAGTTCCCCCATGGGAAGCGGTTTCCCATGGGTCACTGGACAGAGGGGAGGGGCCAGGAACACTGGTGGGGGACCCGAATAGAGAAGGTATGCGCCCGCTCTTTGCAATTCCATTGCAGAGAGCAAGTAGGTATAGACATGTTTGTTATTTTTTATTTATTAAAAATTTACCTTTACAATCACTTTAAAGCCGAACTTCAGCTGACACTTTTTAGGGAGTTACATAATTTTTTTTCTTTTGGCATAAAGGTTTTACATAAATGAATAAAATCTGATCATTGTAAGCATCCTTGTGAGTGGTAAATGACTTATGTCAACCCTCTACCTGCCACTTTTACTGGTCTGCTGAAAGAAGAAGAAAATTGTAAAAAATAACAGACTTTCACAATGATGCAGTGTGGTTTTCCTGTGCCGCGGGTGCAGCTTAGTATACCCACGAGTTTTGTGCATGTTACCTGCGCTTTGTCATAGACTCCTATAGCATTGGATTGGTTTTGATGCACTAAAAGTCTAGCTTGCAGGATTTTTGGTGCACTTTCTGAAAATGCACCAAAACTGTCTAAACTGATAGAAGTTTATGGCAACCCGTGGGTATACTGTACTGTGCTCGCGATGTGGAAAAACACCATCAGTGTGAAAGTGCTCTTACTGGCCCGAATCACCAAGTGAAAATAAAGGCAAAAATTCTAAAAAATAGAAAACAAATGCAGTCTCCACATCTAAGAATTGGTAAGATGCAATATATAAGGGCTTGATCACATTCACACCAGCACTGAAATGCAGTAGTTAATGTGCTGTGCAGTGGGGCTGAGATCCTTTTTTTTTAAAAATAACTTTATTAAGATGTCACAGAGACATCTCATAATGTTCAATTGCTGCCAATGGATTGTCTCGCACTGCTCTGCACTGAGAAAAAGTGCTGCATGTGCAGTTTACGGTTTAGGTACACTTTAGGCTTTAAACAACACTTACTCCTTTCACGTTTCTTCCTCACAGAAGTATGAGGATGGCCTGCAAAGAAGGTTTTTGTTGGTACCCTTCAAAAATCCACCCAATTAATTTCCCTTGTCTACTATGCTTTTGTGTGATTCTTGCTTTCTGGGTATTTACTTGTTCTGCACAGTTCTTTAATGGATCCAACGTTTGGCTAATTTATAGATTAAGAAGCAAAGATAAACAAGTTTGAAATCGGGCAAACTGCATTCTCCGATCCTCCTGAATGTATGCAGATTTGTCCAGTTTGCTGAGCATTGCACAGTTTATGAAATTATGTAAGAGTCTTTTACTCTCTAGCTTACTTTTTTTTTTTTTTTTGCATAGCTGATAAATTTAGATCCTTGTGGGACTTGAAATGGGTGTGTGCCATGACAAGTATTAATGACAGGCGGCAATAAGATAACACTCATGGGGCTGTGGTGTCATAATAGCTCTGAGGTCCAGATAACAATTCTCCCTTGAAATTACATTTTCACAGTGGTTTTCACTTTTACAGGTAATTAAAGTGGAAGTAAACCCCCCTATCGTTTTCATCCAAGGAAGCTGCCATCTTTGCATCTGTTTAATCTACAACTGCCATGATGCTGCACATGTGATCAGTTATGACACTAGCCATTGGATGGTTTGACAGTTTGTTTGAGAGCACGACCAATGGGAATGTTACATTTCCAGCACGAGCCAGAAATGAAACTGTTTTATAGATGGGTTAACTTCGGCTTTAGGCTGGGTTCACACTGCTGCGGGGGGAGATCCGGATGTGATTCGCACAGCAAATCACATCCGATCTCCGTAGCACTGCGAGTTCAGCCATACAGATAGTATGGCTGAACTCGCAGCTGTCCCGCAGCAAACTCGCACAGGACCCTTTTTTGGGTCCGCAACGGAATCGGATCGCATGGGGGTTCACACCATGCGATCCGATTCCTGTGCGAGTCGGCAGATCGCACTGCGATATGCCGACGGATCTGGGGGTGTCATTAACATAACATTGACACCCCCAGCCGTCCGCATAGGGCAGTGTGAACTGCCGGCGGGAGGTATGCGATGCGGGAAAACGCCGCGGATTCGCGGCGTTCCCGCATCGCAATAGTGTGAACCTAGCCTTAAGCACATTTTCAACAAGTCCTGAAGGGATGCTTGTTTTAATTGCTATTTTCCTCTTTCCCTTGTATAAGAAAACAAATCCAGGTTAAAGCTGAGTTTTTGTATATCATCAAATATATTGGGATGTTGGCACATTACATTTGTATCGGACTGCAAACTTATATTTGTATTTTGTATGTCAATTTTGGTTGTGGAGGAGGTGAAAGTTAGAACTTTTCATGTTGGAGTCTGATGGGATCTCAACCATCTTCAGAGTGACCCCCCCAGCCTGCACTCCAGTTGATATAACGCAGGGTTCTCAAACTTATGGCCCTTAAAGCTGTTGCAAAACTACAACTCCCATGAGGCATTGCAAGGCGGACAGCTACAAGCATGACTCCCTCAGGCAGAGGCATGATGGGACTTGTAGTTCTGCAACAGACCCCTGATATAACGTCTTGGTGGGTAGTCCTGTCTCCCAAAATGCCTTTCTAACCAGTATAGATTTTTTTCAAACAACTAGACAGTTTGCACTAGGGGCTCCTAACCACACAACAAAATGTTGTTTATCTGTTGACCGACTGCACTATCGTGATCAGAGAGTCAGGAGACTAGTGTCCAGAACGGGTTCTATTCCTCTACCATAAACTAAGCTCCAACTTGGAAAATATTTTCCATCGACTTCCATTCATTTGTAAACCTCTTCTCACATTGGTCGCTATCACACCAGATCTCCACCACTTCCAGTTAATATAAGTAACTTAAAAGAAAATGAAACATTACTTAGTTGCAGAACTTAAAGCTGAACTCCAGTAAAACAGGTGAATACCCAGATGAAATACTACACAAATGGGAGCTGTTTTAACTGCCAATTCATTTGTATTTTTCCCATCTAGTTCTGAGATTTACACAGCTCTGCCACACAACAAAGCCATGTCTGGTGGGATAGAAGACCTAATTATGCTTACCTGTAACTAGGCAGTGAGAGGAGAAGCAGCTCTAATGAGTTCATCCCTCTGTCACTCTGCACTCTTCTCCTATCAGCAGTGAGAGGAAAAGCAGATCTAATGAGTTCATCCCTCTGTCACTCTGCACTCTTCTCCTATCAGCACATCTATTGTTAGCACATAAGCCTTGCGGAACAACTGACTAGCTCCTTGTGCTGCTGCTTTCTTTCCCAGTCTCTACAGTGACTACAAAAATCTGATACTTATGCCGCGTACACACAGTCGGATTTTCCGGCAGAAAAAGCCAGACAGAATAATTTCATCGGATATTCCGATCATGTGTGGGCTTCATCTGTCTTTTTTTTCAAAAATTCTAACGGACCTAGAAATAGAACATGTTTTAAATCTTTCCAATGGAATCAATTCGTTTTTATGCTATTCCGACAGACCAAAAACGACGCAAGGGCAGCTATTGGCTACTGGCTATTGAACTTCCTTTTTCTAGTCCCGTCATACATCATTGCGTTCTAAACGAACAGACTTTGATGTGATCGTGTGTAAGCAAGTCCGCTTCAGCGGAACTCCATCAGAAAGACCGTCAGAATTTATTCTGATGGAAAAAACAGTCGTGTGTACGCGGCATAAGTGCAGTGTAGGTATTTACGTGATTTGCATTTAAAACATACATTTAATGGTTTATTAATGAATACTGAGCTGCATTAATGAGTGTCTTTTATATCTGCTTGGACTGCAGCTTTAATTAACATTGAACACAAAAACCTATAGGTATTGATTCAATGGCTACCGTATTCTGAGCCAACAAGATCATTTTAAATACAGTGCTGTGAAAAAGTATTTGCCCCCTTCCTGATTTTTTTTGTTGTTGCATATTTCTCACACTTAAATGATTCAGATCATCAAAAAAATTTTAATATTACACAATGATAACCAGAGTAAATCCAAGATGCAGTTTTTTAATTATTATTTCATTTATTAAGGGAAAAACCTGCCTAGCCCTATGTGAAAAAGTAATTGCCGCCTCCCATGCTGAATCATGAATGAACTGTGATTAACCACAATTTTTTGGAAAGCTGAGTTAAATTTCACTCGCCACACCCAGGCCTGATTACTGCCAGACCTGTTGAATAAAAAAAAAACTTAAATAGAAACTGTCTGACAAAGTGATGCACGCTAATGCCTCATGTACACTGCTGCTGCTAAACGGATGTTTAGGAGCAGTTGTGCATTTTTTTCAACTGCTCCTGAACTCTCTTCTATGTTTCTTATCAGTACATGTACACAGGGTCGTTTACAGTAGTTTCTAGACAGTTGAAAGGCAGTTAGAAGCTTTTTTTGAGACATGGCGGTGGTAGCGTGATGGTCTGGGGCTGTTTTTGCCATCAGTTTGTAACCTCAAGCTCAAGTGCACTTGGGTTATGCAGCAGGACAATGATCAGAAACACAACAGCAATTCTACCTCCAAATGGTTCAAACAAAGCAAAATGTAGGTTTTGGAGTGGCATAGTTAAAGCCTGGACGTAATCCAATTGAGATGCTGTATCATGACCTTACACAGGCCGTTCATGCTGGAAAACCCTCCAATGTGGCTGAATTAAAACAATTCTTCAAAGAAGAGTAAGACAAAATTGCTCCACAGCAATGTGAAAGACTCATTGCCAGTTATCGCAAATGCTTGATTGCAGTTGTTGCCACCAAGGGTGGCACAAGAGTGGCACAACCAGTTATTAGGTTTAGGGGGCAATTACTTTTTCTCATGAAGCCAGGTAGGTTTGGACAGCTTTTTTGCCTTAATAAATGAAACCGTTTAAAAACTGCATTTTATATTTACTCAGGTTATCTTTGTGTTATAATAAAAATTTGTTTGATGATCTGAGTCATTTAAGTGTGACAAATGTGCAAAAAAATGTTAAAAATCAGAAAGGGGGCAAATACTTTTTCACAGCATTGTATTTGTACATTCATAAACAGTATTCAACAGGGAATGGATTTCATTTTATCCTGTCAGCTTCTTAATTAAGCTGCCTGCCCATTGGACAGATATTATTATTTTGATTTATGGTTCAGTGAGATGATTGGAAGCAGACAGCTGACACTGGGCTTTGAAAAGTAATGGCATGGTAATAATAATGAAGACATCGTCATAGTAAATTATACTTTACTCTACATAAAGACTGGGGCATATAGCTGCTGAATATTTTTTAATCCCTGGTGAAAATACAAGCCACCTGTTTATAAATACAGCAACTCTTTATTTGCTACAGAACTGCTGAAGCATTGAATTGATGGGAGAAGGAGAATTCACATGTAGAATAAGGGAGGTGAATAATATTTAAAAATAAGTCAAACAGAAAGATAACCTATAAAAAAAGGAGAAAAAATGTTTTTAAAAAAAATGACAGTTGATGACAAATTGGGGCCATAAATAGATCATGCACAGCATTTGGAATCAACCAGCATGAGACTGCCCAGTGCAAGGTTCCATGATAGAATGGTAAATCCTGGTGCTCAGGGTGTACAGCACGTTACATCCATGTAAGAGGAGGAGAGGAGAACAGGTTGCCCATGCCTTGCTTCTAAGCACTTTACTGTTGCATAATGTTACAGGCTGTAAAAGCCTTCAGCAAACTTCTTTCATAGCTTGTAACAATATGCTGTAATAAAGTGTTTTGATGCACTCTGTAGGTGCCCTGCTCTTCTCTCTTCTTCATATGTGGACTTTACCGATAGGCCTCACTCATTGGATCTCAGTTCTGAGTGCATGGGGCCAATGAAAGCATACAAGCACACTGGCTTTTCTGTGTACTCATTTCATATGATTTCAAAATGACCATGAACTGGTTCTAGACCTGAATCGGCTGTTGTAAAATGATTGAGAATCTTGCATCTTCCTTTGAGTCATGCAATTTTCTTACTCCCTAAAGATATCTTAATTTCTCTTATATTCACCGAACGACACAGCTCTTGATCCACATCACTGGGGATCACTAGGCAAAGTTGTAATACAACACTTCAGAACTTTTAGTTCTGCCCAGGGGGTGGTCCCTAGGCTACAACCCCCACAGTCTTCCCTAGCAGCCTCAGTTTTATTTTGCCTAGTGAAGGAGATACACCTAGAAACCCTGCGGGCCCATAGGTCTGTGTTTTTTTTTATGCTGAAGCTTGGCTTTTTTCATAAGATGAATGATCTTGTGATCTTCTATCAACAGCCAGCTGGGTGACAGGCTGGTTCACTTATACTTGTAGTCTCCCTAGTCCGGCCATCAAGTGTGTGCTGGTCTCAGCTACGGCTCGGCAGGCCACGACATACCTCAGCTCCAGAGGTGGTCGGTGAGCTTTATGCTCCGGGGCATACATATGACCGGGCTACTGATGTCTGTGTCGCAGTATGCTGGGCCAGTGGACTTCCCTGTACTGATCAGGAGTTGGCTACAATGGAATGTCTCCCAGCTCTTCAGGACTGGTAAGTACAGCTCTCCCTGTCTCGGCTGGGTTGAGCAGCTGGGTATTCCCAGGGAGGTCGATTCGGGGGTTCCCCTCACCCCCCTCTCTTCTCTCCCCTGTCCCTAACTCCCCTCCTTCCCCCCCTCACGGGGGGGCTGTACATGGATACTGAGCGGTGTGTGTGTGCCCTGGGCTCTCACCTGGGTTCTGACTGTGCTGGGGTGTCTGGGTCCTGAGTGCTTATTCCCGGACGGTGCCTTTGAGGTTTGCCCCTGTGTTGGTGCAGCGCTATGTCTGCAACATGTTTTCTTTCTGCCTCTCATGGTGCTGGCTGGCAGCCATTTTCAGTGTGGGCAAGGGACAGCATGCTTCTGGGCTTCAAGCTGCCATTTTCCCGGTGATTCCTTATTCAGGGCACTGGCGGCCATTTTCTTGAAGCCGGACCATGATTTTTTGTGCTCTAGCAACAGCTCCTGTGCCCTCAGCTTCCTGTTTTGTCATCACAGAGCGCTGGGAGGCCTTCTGTGTAATCTGGACACGTGTTACAGATCACTCAGCGATCGTTGACCGATCGTGCTGACGGCCTGCCACTGGCAAAGCTTTGGTCCCTCTGCATCTGGGAGCGCTAGGGATCTACAGGCACTGCTGTAAAACAGCGCAGAGCTCCTCAGTGCGGTGAGTCCGTCGGGTTAGAACCCCTCAGTCAGCGGTAGCAAGAAGGGTGGGACTGTCACTATCCTAAGTCCCCTTCGGGTGGCAGACAGGGTAGGGTCAGCATGGCTTCAGAAACTGGTGTTTCTTGCCCCGAAATCCAGGCAATTGCAACTGGGTCACCTGCGGACTGCGCGGTCCCTATGGACACCCTGACGACGGTCCTCAATTAGTTTGTTGCCAAGATAGGCGATCGTTCGTTGCCAAGAAGATGGGAAGAAAGGTGCTAAAAAGCGGCCCCTGCCCCTCCCGTCCTCTGGTGAGAGCTCTGACACAGACTCGGGTCCTGCTGAGGCTGGTGACCCCTGCTCTGTCTTGTCAGATGACGCTGACCAGGACCGTTCGGACAGTGAGGATGAGTCCCCGCCCGGGTCCGTGCGCGACAAAGTGCTTTTTGGAGCACTTATCACAGCTGTGCATGATACCCTGAAGTTTCAGTAGCCAGCGGATCCCTCTGCTGATGTACCCTTTTGGGACCCTCAGGCCAGCACGTTCACCTAAGGTATTCCTGTATCTGATTTATTTTGACAAGTTCATTTACAAGGAATGAGGTCGCCCGCAACTGACCTTTTCGGTTCCCAAATACATGGTGGTGTGTTACCCCTTTGAGGAAAGCCTTCTCAAAAAATGGTTGGCTCCTCCGGTCGTGGACCCCCAGTATCCAGGTTAAATAAAGTAACCACAATCCCGGTTGAGGGGACTCCTGCATTCAAGGATCCCACGGACAGGAAGGCAGAGGCGGTGGCTCGTTCCTTGTTTACGGTTGTGGAGTCAGCCATGTGACCTGTACCTGCATCCGCACTGGTGTCGCAGACACTGACTGAGTATGCAAAACTTTTGCAGCGCGAATTGGGAGAGCAACAGGCCTCCCCTGTCTGCGTGGAACTAGCAGACCAACTAGTGCAAGGCCTTAAGTACGTCTGTGACGTGGCCCTGGATACTCTCCCTCCTTGGCGACCGGCTTTTTGGAGCCTCGTTAGATGACATAATTAAAAATGCCACTGGTGGTAAGAGTACTCTACTCCCACAGGCCAGGAAAGCTAAGGAGCCATGCCATAGGCAGGGGCCCTCTTTTTCCTCTCACAAACGGCTTTTTTGCCTGCCCGGAGCTTTGACGAAACGTCCCCAAATGTCCCACGGGCGGTCAAAAAGTCCCTGGAATCGCAAGCCTAACAAGCCTGCGAATAAAAATGCTACCGCATGAAGGTTTGCCCCACCCATGTCTCTGGTGGTGGGTCGCCTTCGGAATTTGCAGCTCAGTGGTCCTCCCGGTTATCCGACCAATGGGTCTGCGATCTGATTTCCACAGGCTACAAGATAGAGTTTCTCTCTTGGCCGCCAAACAGATTCTTCCCCTCCAGCATCCCCGTATCCCCAGTTCGCCGGGAGGCCCTGTTGGGGGCGGTAAGGGATTTGCTGAATCACGGGGTGATTGTACTGGTTCCGGAACCGGAACGCTTCCAGGCATTCTACTCAAATCTGTTTGTGGTTCCCAAGAAGAAAGGGGTACGTCCGATCCTTGACTTGAAAGCCCTCAATCACTTTGTAAAGGTGCAGAGGTTCAGAATGGAATCAGTTTGCTCAGTAGTCGCTGCACTCCATCAAGGGGACTCCCTGGCGTCCTTAGACATCCAGGATGCGTACCTGCACATACCCATATGCCTTCAGCATCAAAAATTTCTGCGGTTTGCAGTCGGGGAAGCTCATTACCAATTTGTGGCTCTTCCCTTTGGTTTGGCATCGCCCCGAGTCTTTACCAAAGTACTGGCTCCAGTATTGGCGTTGCTGAGACAACGTGGGATCGCGATCGTGGGCTACCTAGACAATCTCCTCTTGAGAGCATCTTCTGCCTCAGAGTTAGAGGAGGATGTGGTGATCACCATGCAGACCCTGCAAGAATTTGGATGGCGCTGAACCTAAAGAAGTCGGTGATTGTACCGACCCAGGGTCTGGAGTACCTAGGTTTGCTGTTGAACTTCAGGAAAGCAAGAGTTTTTCTCCCTTCAGACAAATTGCAGACTCTCAGATCCGCGGTCAAACTACTGATGAACCACAAGTGGTCTTCACTCCGGTTTTGCATGCGAGTACTGGGACTCATGGTAGCCTCCTTCGAGGCAGTACCCTACGCCCAGTTCCACACCAGAGTGCTGCAGAAGGAGATCTTGTTAAAATGGGACAAATCTCAGTGGTCCCTAGATCGACAGATCAAGGTGAGCCAGCCAGTCAGGGACTCTCTGACCTGGTGGTTGAGGTCCCTGGTGAGGTCAGGATACAGTCGGACAATGCCATGACTGTGGCATACGTAAATCACCAAGGGGGAACAAGAAGCTCAGCTGCTGCTCGGGAGGTCGCTCACATACTTCGGTGGGCAGAGTGACACGTACCGGCCCTGTCGGCCATTTACATCCCGGGAGTGGAGAACTAGCAGGCGGACTATCTGAGTCGACAGATGCTGGACCCAGGAGAATGGGCATTGCATCCGGAGACATTCAGGCTGCTGTGCCTGAAGTGGGGAACACCAGATGTGGATCTACTGGCCTCCCGTCTCAATCAGAAGGTGCCAAGATTTGTGTCCAGGACAAGAGATTCGTGGGCAGACGCGTCAGACGCGCTGGTGGCTCCGTGGGATCAGTACCAGCTGATCTACGCCTTTCCTCCACTGAAACTGTTGCCACGTCTGCTTCGCAGAGTGGAAGCCGAGGGGATCCCAGTGATTCTGGTTGCCCCAGATTGGCATCAGCGTCCTTGGTACGCAGACCTGGTGTGTCTGGTCGCAGACGCTCCCTGGCGACTGCCGTTGCGAGAGGACCTCCTATCTCAAGGTCCAATTTTCATCCTGCTTTACCATCGCTGGCTTTAACGGCATGGCTATTGAGAGCCAGGTGTTGAGGAACTGGGGTCTGTAGGACTCGGTGATTCCGACTATGTTGAGGGCACGGAAATCTTCTTTTCGGAAGATCTACCATCATACCTGGAAGGCCTACATCTCCATGTGTGAGGAGAAAGGATCGCATCCGCGATCCTTTTCCATATCCAGGATTCTGCTGTTTCTCCAGCAGGGAGTCGACCAGAGATTGGCATTAAGCACCATCAAAGGGCAAATCTCAGCCTTAGCTGTCTTTTTTCAACGACCCCTGGCATCGCACTCCTTAGCAAGTACCTTCGTTCAGGGGGTACGACACGTAGTCCCTCCGGTGCGTCCTCCATTGGAATTGAACCTGGTGTTGTCAGCATTTCCGAAACCGCCATTTGAGAATATCAGGGAGATTCCCCTGTTGACTCTTTCCCAGAAAGTGGTCTTTCTAGTGGCCATCACATCGACCAGGAGGGTTTCGGAACTGGCGGCCTTGTCCTGCAAGTCACCCTATCTGGTTATCCACAAGGATAAAGTGGTGTTGCTTCCGCAACTGTCCTTTCTGCCGAAAGTGGTCTCGGCTTTTCATATCAATGAGAACATTGTATTACCATCACTGTGTCCTAAGTCGAAGCACCCCAAGGAGGTGGCCCTTCACGCTCTGGACGTGGTTAGGGCCCTGAAGGTGTATTTGTTTGCCACGGCTCCCTTTCGGAAGTCAGACTCACTGTTTGTTTCGGTAGCTGGTCCCAAGAAAGGCATGGTGGTCTCGTCGGCCACCATTTCCAGGTGGATCAGACAGATTGTAGTACAAGACTACGCCTTGAAGGGGCAGGTGCCCCCCTTTCTGGTCACGGCCCACTCTACCAGGACAATCGGAACGTCTTGGGCCTTCTGACACCAAGCGTCGGTTGCTCAGGTGTGTAAGGCGGCAACCTGGTTTACCAAGTTCTACAAGGTTCTACAAGGTAGACGTCAATGCATTGGTGGATGCCTGTTTTGGCCACAAAGTTTTGCAGGCGGCCGTGTAGTTGCAATTGAATATGCAATCAATATTTTTCCTGGTTTTGTTATGTTGATGCACTGTTGCATTACTTCCGCAGTTGGTTGCGGTCTTGGGGATCACTCCTGTTGAGGATACCCGGTTGTGGGTTTAGTTTCACTAGTTCCCACTTGCCATGGTGGATGAAGTTTATATGCTGTTTTTCCACCCCTCGTTTGGCACTTCTTTGGGAACATCCCATTTAGTTACAGAGAGGAGCTGTGCTGGTCAGTGAATTTAAGAGAAAATAGGATTTTTTGTACTGACTGTAAAATCCTTTTCTCTGTAATTCACCGACTGGCACAGCACCCGCCCCTCCTTTTTCTCTTTACGTTATACTGCTTGTTGACGTACTGAGGCTGCTAGGGCAGACTTTGGGGGCGCTCCCTTGGCGGAACTAAAAGTTCTGAAGTGTTGTATTACAACTTTGCCTAGTAATCTCCAGTGATAGGGCTAACAACCCATTTTGTTACAGAGAGGAGCTGTGTCGGTGAATGAATTACAGAGAAAAGGATTTTACGGTGAGTACAAAAAATCCTATTTTTCCTTTGAGTGTCACAAAATTATATTTTATTAGTTAAAAACTGACATTGAGTAAAGAATTCTTCTAATCATTTGGAGAATTACAAAGCTGCTTAAACAGAACATAGACAATCCCTTATGGAATGTACTCAGTACATGGATACTGACGGGCAAGACTGTTTCTGGGGTTACTAGGACACTTTTAATCCATGTTCCAGGAATTTGTTTTGCGTGCGTGGCACTCTCCACACTGTATTGCAAAACGGATCTGTAGGTTAGAGCTAAAGAATCTTGATCTCACTACCTGACACACATTTTCACATACATTCGTACACTTTGGATAGCTGTGGTTCTAGAGGCACACAGAACTTCTGTTGTGAGCAGGGTTTCATACTCAGCCTCTAGCATTTGTGTCTGGATCTCTCTGATGGATTTCTGGACAAGTTTCTCCCTGTATGTTAACTCCATCTTCACTCCAGCAGGCTGTTCCTAAAGATGGACTAACCAAAAAGAAAATCGGTAAGTAGACTTAAGATCTGAGATGATGTCCTACCCTCTGTGTAACATGCCAGGAGGCAGGGAAATGAGAACTGTTAAAAATCCATGCTGTATTTCTTTAGTCAGGCAGCAACTGGAGGAGGCTTGAGCATCGGAAGTGAGTGTCAGATTGAGGGTTCTTCAAGCTTTCTAAACAAAGGGCCAGTTCACTGTCACTGTGGGTATTGGGAGTAGAAAATGCCCTGCCATCAGTGGAAATAAACAGTGCCCCAGACTTGATAGTCAGTGGGAGTAAAAAATTACCTAGTGCCTGTGGTCAGAGGGGAAAAAAATAATTGGTATCAGTGGTAAAAATCATGCCTCATGATTGGTGTTAGTGGGAAGAATAGTGTCCATTAATTGGTTTCATTTGGGAAAATAGTGCCCCATGAATTAAGTCAGTGGAAGGAAAGGTGCCACAATTATTGGTGTCAGTGGGAGTAATAGTGGCCAATCACTGGTGTCAGTAGGAGGAAAAGTGCCCCATACATGGTTTTAGTTTGAGAAATAGTGTCCCATCATTGATGTCGGTGGGAGGAATAGTGTCCCCAAAGGCCGGTTTAATGCAAGCAAAGGGCTGCAGTTTGGAAACCACTGTTCTAGAGCTTAAAGCATTTGTTAACCTAAATAAAAAAAATAGATCCTGTTCCTTTAAATCATGTTATACAGCACAGTGCTTGTGCTGTGTAATTTGGCCCCCTATAACACTTGAAATACCTGGCTGATCCTGCCTGGTTCTGCCCTCCCCTTTGTAAACTGACCACAGTATATCATGGCTGCAGAGTCCTGACACCGTGGTCAGTTTACTGGCCTTCCCCCTCCCCTCCTGCTGCTCAAATTAGGGTTAAATTGACATGTTTCTCTCAGTTTATTCATATAATGCCCCCCTGTGTCTGTGCTTTATAAAAATAATGCAGATATATACCCGTTTGCAGACTGCAGATCTGCGCTCACGTGACCCGTTACCTCTCTCACATGCAGGTGCAGCGGGCATGGCTGCCTCTCTCCTCCTCTCCTCCTCCCTCCTGACTGACATCATCGGTGGATCTTAGGCCCCGCCAGCCGGTCATGTGAGCGCCAAACTGTGCACTGTAAACAGTTATATAGCTGCATTTTTTTTATAAAGCACAGACACAGGGGGACATTACATGAATAAACCGAGAGGATAATATCATCAACTACTTTAATGACACTAGTCCTTTTTTTTATAAAAGTGTCTGACATTAGAATTCTCACTTAGTTCAACTGCTATTTACTAGTGCAGGATTTTTAGTATTGCCTTCTCTGATCTGATGCTAGTTGAACATAGAACATGAAAATAGTAATTTGAAATTATAAACTTTTTTTATTTTTATCTTTTTATATATATATAACATAACATTTAGTATTGTGGGTTGTTAAACACACAAAATAGGGTGCTGTAAAGCCCCCTTGTTAATTATAGTTTGAATAATGTTTTGTACAAATTGAATTTTGGTTATGGGTAGGCAAGTCAGTGGGCTTTTTCCTTTTTTTTTCTCTCTTTTGAAGATAACATTATCAAGGATTCGGTGTGTTTTCTCAGGGTGGCGGGGGGGCGGTGTGGTGTATGTTAATGAAAAGATCTATATAGATATATTGTGCAATGTGTATTTCTATGTTGTATGTTGGAAATTGTCTTAATAAAGAGAAAGTGATTATATAAAAAAAAAACATAACTTGGCCTTACAAGACATATTTTAAGTACTGCGCTCCCTGCTGAGAGCCTTATTTTTCTTTTTTACAATCTTCTTTCTCACAGCCCTCTTGGATCAAAATGCTGGACAAAACATTCATGTCTTTGTCACAAATTACATCCAGACAAGCCCCAAACACACCCTGGTTTATTCTTACTACACCATCTGCACAGTAAGGTCCCTCCCTTTAGTTGTTACAGCCTATGTCAGTCATTTTTCCTGTTCATTAATTTAATAAAGAGCTGAAGTTAGAACTATTTGCACATAAAATGGTGAAATAACAAAACCTTTGTGCGCAAATTACAACATCCCTTTCACAAAAAACTTCTCTTACGTGATTCTATGCTTTTAAGTTCTGTTCTGATTCTATAGTGTGGGTCTGAACCATTAAAAAATTCATTACTTTCATGATTTTGTAGAAGGTATGTGATGAGAAGCTCTGGGAAACCAATGCTGATGGCTAACATATAGATTGGATTCAATCTCAAAATGTTGCATCTACAAAGCAGTTATCCAAAATTGTTAAATGCTTATGCTTAGTGATTTCAGCAGCAAATTATGTCAAAAAAGCATTTTTTTTTCAGTATATAGGAGTTCTTAAATAAATACAGTAAATTGGGAATTATCACCCCCTATTTGTCAATGTCCCATGCAGGTTCACTATTCCCTGTCCCGGCTGCCTCTCCTCTTTGGGTTGCATGATTGCCTGTGTTATTCAACCTATTGTGGGCCCGGACCGCCAATGACATTCCCTCTGGAGGTGAATCATCGTATCGGCCTGGGCTTAAAGTACTGAACAGAAATACTGAGCAGAACTAGGTCACTACATTAGTAAAGACTGATCAACACCAAAGCAGAAGAGGTAGAACCTATGTCATCACAGAACCAGCTGATAGAAAGCTTGATTTTAGGCAAATAAACTTTTTTAGAGGAGAGGATTCTGGGGAGGAAGAGGGCAAAACTGGAGTTCAAATTAAAAAAAATGTGGGGTAATGTTGAGATTCTGTTGTTAATATAATTTATTGTGATCTTTTAAAATATAAAAACCTGTTGTAAAAGAAAAGCTGCCATAACATACAGATTGCAGAGGTCCTACGGAAAACACCAGTTGCTTTTTTCTTATGCTGAGTCTGACCTCTTTACTTCAATACTTTGAATCACAGACCTTAACTAAGTATGCAGACCAGACAAGTCAGACAAAAGTAATTAATAACCATACTTGTTCTGGGTAAGGAACTCAAAGTAAGCCAGCCACCTACATTTTCAGAAGGAAAGATGAGCATGGCTTTACAACATGAGGTCAGACATTCCAGTAACAAAACAATTCAATATAGGAGGAATCAGAGAGCCTTGCTCACATAAAGTATCTCTTTAATTTGCCAGTATTATCAAATCCCTACAGTAACCAGTCAGAGTGTTCAGAAGTCTTGCTAACTCTGCAAAATAATCTGACGTTGCTTGCTATTGATTTATGCTATGCAGCTGTACACAGAGGTCATAAAGACAGCGATATGAATTTGGAAGGTACTCGAAACTGGTTACCCAGGCAGGTCAGATTATGTGAACCAAGATCCAGCCACATATTTAAATTACTGATAATAAAAATAGGTTAACATAAACATGATATTTGACCAAAGCATTATTGCACTTATTATGATTATTATTATCATTATCATTAATATGTTTATCATAATGTTATCTACATCTTTTCTCAATGGGAACAAAAGCCAATTTATTGTGAATTTATCATGTTATATCATTGATTTAAATAGAGATGTGAAATTTTGGTTATGAGATCCATTTTAAGACCAAAAAAGTCCCTGAGAAGGTTAATAACTTTGCCCTCAAACCCCTTCCAGGTCACCTTTCCTATGCATACCCTCTTCACATATTTCAATAATATAGAAAAACACACTAATACCTTCACTTCAAAGGAATCTTTCATGTTACCGCTTTATTCTCTCATGGATTGGAAACTAGTTCACCTTCTGTATTACTCTACTCTAAGTAAACTTTTCCATTTTCTGTATATTTCCTTTGTACTCTAATAATTTGTAAGCTATACCCTAACAGAGTGTATGCTCTTCAACTTTTTGCATTCCTCCTGTATGTTCTAATAGAGTGTAAGTTCTTCCACCTTCCATAATGCTCCTGTATGTCCTAACAGAATGTGAACTCTTCCACCTTCTGTAACACTTACTTACGCTTTGATATTAAGCTGGTCCACCTGTACTATTTACCTCCTACTGGTACCAAGCTATATTTTAAGATGGTTTTAAAAAGTTAACAACTACTCAGTCTCTCTCTATTTGCAATATTTGCACGTTAATATCAAAATAAAGGCTGTAATGGTCTAACCAGAGTAAGGAATCAAAAATTAAGCTTATCTTGGTCTGTATAACTTATGTCGTTACAATTTGGATGAAGGCATATGGATAAAATCAGTATAGTGAAAGATTTGGGCTGTGGCCTGCATCGTAAGCCATTCTAGGTCCAGCCAGAAATCAGAGTGCTGGGGACAGGTAAGAAGAGTGCTACATAGTGCTGCTGGAGACAGAATAGGGGCACTTTACCAGAGGTTGTTGGAGGCAGCAAGAGTAGCAGTATAGGGAGGTGCTGGAGGCATATGGGTGATGCAGTATGGCCATGTACGGAAGGGAGGCAGGTCATATAAGGGAAATGGATGTGGACTAAACAGACAGAGGAGTCAGCCAGCACATTTGGCCACTGAAGGCAAAAAATGTATGCAACACAAAGAAGTGCAGAAGGGGCATGAGTGGAACAGTATTGGGAAAAGGCTGGAGGTGGATCAGAGGAACAGTATAAGATGGCCTACAAGGTGCTCCAGTCACCCCTACTACCAACTCTTAGTTTGGACCAATCCTTTTGAACGACTCTTCTCCACAGTCACTGCTTCAGCGGTTCCTATTAAAGTGACTGTGATATAATGGCGATGTGTTGATCGCTGGTTAATCACACTGCCCTCCTTCTCTTTCACAGCTTCAACTCCTAAACCTATCAGCTTAAGTCCAGTTTGCCCCTTCCTACACACAAATATTTCAAATCCCAAGTATACATACCTTAATTTTAGGAGTCTGCAACTTAGCCATGTGGGCTTCTCTACATCCTTGTTGGCATTGGATGGTCCTCTCTGCTGCATAGACCTACACTGACATTATGGCAAGTGCCAGTCTGTCAGTTCAATTATGAGCCCAGGCTCTGTGTTGACACACCCCAGGAGGTGTGTCATTGACATCCCTAGCTTGCAGAAAGTGGGTAGAAATTGGGCATCATTCAACCCAGAAGAGCCGGCCTGCACGGTCATAAGAGGATGTGGAGTGCAGCCCGGGCGTTTGGAGAGGGTGAGTAGTGGATCTGGATTTTTTTACATGGGAATGGAGGGATTAAAAATAGTCCACATAACAGAGTGGAAAACAAAACAGATCCATCATAGAGTTTGACCTTATTGAATGTTTTTCCCTTGTTTTTTTACTTGTCCTTTTGTATTCCAGTAAAGCAGCAATGGTAATGTGGGCAGTTTTTTTTTTTTTAATCCCAGTGGATCTATTTTGTAAGCATGCTTACTAAAAAGCATAGCAGTGAACAAATATTGTCACATTGGGGTTGCCATAAAAATATGGATGTCATCTCCCTCTGTATTCATGGTATGCTGATCCTCATTGTTCTGGCTCTTGGTTCCAACTGGTCTATCATAGTAAAACGTATTTTGCCTCTTTATTCATAATTCATATTGATCATTACTGATTGCCTGTGCTTTCAATGGGCTTTTTACAAGGTGATTTACATGCAGCCAATGTTGTGTTCCACATTTCTTGCTATGCTTCATTAATTTCTGTACATTTTGCACTATACCTCTAATTATGTAGAAGTAACTTTAGGTAAAAACACAGGATACAGCATTTTTTGGGCACTTCTTGTAAATGACTGGTATCACAGTACCAGTACCTATCCACCATATTTTAATGGTGTGCAGCATGCAAACTAACAAACACTTTGCTAACTATATAGAATCATTTGGTTTAATAACCTTTTCTACTTATCAATTGGGGGCCATTTGGTGGCTGCAAAATTATTTCCCTTCCACCAATCTATACAGAAAGCCCCCTTAATGATAAAACAACCTCCATTCTTACAACATAAAGGAGAGTTTTGTGTAGTCCATTTGCCTAGTGGTGTTCCTTCAGAAAACTGCTTCCATCAGCTGAACTAATGCTTATATTGAACATTGGTTATTTCATTGGCATCATTTTACAATATCTTGTAATAAAAATTATACTTGTAGTCAAGAGTGTAAACTCAAAGCAAATATGTTGTTGCATTCTCACTTTTTATGGATATTAAGTTGTAAACTTGTTAATTAAAACAGTTTAAATTGGTCCGTATGGGTAGATTCAACCATGCATTTATTTTATGGTTAGTTTAACATGACAGTTTATCTTTGTTGGTTTTACTGTGCAATAGCAGATGGCTTGCACTTAGTGAAGTGAACCAGATAAAAAGAGCAATATCTGCTCTTAATAACAGTCACTGTGGCACAGTGTTCCCCAGCAGTATAGGTGAACTCAAATCTCTCTATGGAGTAGCAGATGGATCAGGACTGAAGTGCATTAAGAGGACATGTTGTGTACATGCACCGACCTTCTTCTATGTGACATTAAATAAGCGAGGCTTCGTCCACTTCATGCCCCACTGCTTATTCTGCAAGTGAAGTTAACCCTGTTGTGGTCTGATAGGCACATTACATTAATTGTGTTCAATGCCCTGTTCCTTTTGCCCAAACACAAGCTTACCTTGCAGCATTCTGACTAATAATGGTTAAGGGCAGCTTTTACTATCCCACAATTTGTTGTGGGCATTGCTAATAATTTGAAGTCAGTGGGATTTCTAATGGGGTTGGAAATGATGTGTGGGTCCAGAGAGCCAAGCACAGGAAATAAAAAGGGATTAATATGGAATATATTTAGGAGAGTGTGTTGTCCCAGGAAATAGAGGAGGAAAACATAAGTTAGGATTTTTTATTATGCTGTTTTGATACATATAATATACTGTATATTACATTATACAGAATTTCCTTGTGAGTATAGTACATTGGAAATCCTAAAAGATACATCCAGCTCTATGCTATTGGTCATCTACTTGCAGTTTCAATTGTTAGAATAAATTGAAGAAGGATCTTTCAAGTGCAAAGACCTGTAGGGTTGGATGAGTTTCTTGGAAAAGGAGACATATCAGAACTAAGGATGAGCCGAACACCCCCCCGCGGGATGGTTCGCACCAAAACATCTGAACAGGCAAAATATTTGGACGAACAAACGAACACTGTTAAAGTCTATGGGACACGATCATGAAAAATCAAAAGTGCTCATTTTATATGTAAGTTATTGTGATAAAAAGTGTTTGGGGACCTGGGTCCTGCCTTGGGGGGACATGTATCAATGCAAAAAAAGTTTTAAAAACTGCATTTTTTTAGAAGCAGTGATTTTAATAATGCTTAAAGAGAAACAATAAAAATGAAATATTCCTTTAAATATTGTGCCTGGGGTGTGTCTATAGTATGCCTGTAAAGTGGCACAGTTTTCCAATGTTTAGAACAGTACCACAGCAAAATTACATTTCTAAAGGAAAAAGGTAATTTAAAACTGATCGCGGCTGTAATGAATTGTCGGATCTAGGAATATAGATAAAACTAATTGAAAAAAATGGAGTGGGTTCCCCCCTCAGTCCATTACCAGGCCCTTTGGGTCTGGTTTGAATATTAAGGGGAACTCTGAACCAAAAATGTTAAAAAAATTGCGTGAGGGTGCCCCCAAAATCCATACCAGGCCCTTCAGGTCTGGTATGGAAATTAAAAGGAACCCAGTGGCAAATTAAAAAAAAATGGCGTATAGTTCACCTCAAAATCCATACCAGACCCTTATCCGAGCACGCAACCTGGCAGGCCACAGGAAAAGAGGGGGGGGGGGGTGAGAGAGCAACACCCCTCCTGAACCATACTAAGCCACATGCCCATAACATGGGGAGGGTGCTTTGGAGTAGCCCCCCAAAGCACCTTGTCCCCATGTTGGGGACAAGGGCCTCATCCCCACAACCCTTGCCCGTTGGCTGTGGGGATATGCGGGCGGGGGGCTTATCAGAATCTGGAAGCCCCCATTAACAAGGGGACCCCCACATCTCAGCCCCCCTATGTGAATTGGTAAGGGGTCTATCGCGCCACCGACGTGCTGAAAAAAAAAACGCAACAGCTTAACCTCCATGGGAGGCTCCCGCCGAGTGACGCTTCTTCTTGGAGACAGCTCTCATAGAGCTGAGGGCAGGGCCACCTGGTGACGCAAATGGGTGACCCTGCCTTCCTCTGATGTCACGATGAGCACTTTTGATTTTTCATGTTAGTGTCCCATAGACTTTAAGGGTGTTTTGCGTCTTTTTAATTTGCCACAAACACTGCATATTGTTCAGTGTTCGCCCAAAGGTCCAAACAACTGAACTTATGCTCGGGCCGAACCGTTCGCCCATCCCTGATCAGAACAACTGAGAGGACATATTGTAATGTTTAATTGGAAGGTAAGATGGAGCAGTTCTACCACATTTGACTGGTGAAAATCATCTATACACCAGTTGATAAGAAATGCATTGATGTAGTGGTGTGACTCCTGTTCCCAGAAAAATGTGTCTTATGAGCTTTATAGTATCCTGTTTTAAATTATTATTAAGTTAGTAAATACTTTAAATTTGACCTTTCCCCACATTTCACCCGTAGTAAACATGAATGCATTAATAAAATGTTTGCATTACAAGCAATAATGTTACTAAAGGTACCTACCTCTTCCTTTTAGTTTGCTCTTAGTCTCAAAAGTTCTCCTGCTGGGGGTTGGAATCCCACGCCACTATTTTAAAAACAAATATCATTGGTAGTCACTTCTTTATTCTCTACCAGCCCACTTATGATGTTTGTGACAAACCTCGCACATGCTTTGGCACGGTTTGTTACTGTTAATACCCGACACTCATGTTGCCTAAGCCAATGCAATGTATAAACAATAATATTCAAAAGATGCTTTTCCCCAAGATCTCCCAAGGTTTTGAGGGTTCTTGCAGTTTAGATACAAGATCTCCCTGGATGGCACTGATGATGTAGGCTTCTCAGGGGGTATGTTTGTGACCCTGGCTACGTCATCAGTGCTTTAATGTACCTGGACGTGCCAACACATCAAAGGTAGGTAACAGTAAAAATCTCATATTTAACAAATAATTGCAACATGATTTCATATCCAGCTGCATTGCTGCCATGATTTTTAGTGAAAGGGAGAAAAAGTCCTCTTTAAGGACAATGGCTATTACTGAGTAAGAGGATATTTGCTGCAAACTATTTGTTTTGACTGGACAATGAACATACTGGGGTTGATTTACTAAAGGATGAGCAGGTTTATTTTGCAAAGTAAATTTTCCCTTATCATAATGAATTAGATAAAGCTAAGTGAAAATTCACTTTCCAAATAATACCTAATTTTAATACCTAACCTTGTTTACATAAAAAATTTTAAAACTGCATTTTCTTGCACATGATTAAACTGAAGTTGATATAGCTTCACCTAATTCTGTAAGCTAAGTAGAAAGTCCATCTGTTTAAGTCAATGCCTCCCTGGTAAATCAACCTCTATCAACCTTCTATTGAGAAGTATATTGACCCTTTGGCTCTTACATTGTCGCAAATTAGGCTCCAAGGTCCACAAACATAAGCAATTTTTTCCTCCTAAAAAAACTATTAATATAATGATTACAATTCCTAACTTTGGTGCCCATTTTGTCGGGGGCTTGGTAGGATGAAGTGCATATTGTTTGCATATTGGCTACATACATTTCATTGAAAGCAAAGCTTTTGGGTCAAGTGCTACATTTAAAGTGATATTAAAGAGTTGTTTGAAAAAATAAAAAATAACAAATGTTATACTTACCTGCTCTGTGCAGTAGTTTTACACAGAGCAGCCCCGATCCTCCTCTTCTCGGGTTCCCCACCAGCGCTCCTGGCCCCTCCCTCCTGCCAAGTGCCCCGCAGAACAAGGAGCTTGCTATGGGGGCTCCTGAGCTTCTGCTCTGTGTGTCCACTCACACACAGAGCCATGGCTCAGCCCTGCTCCCTCTCCCTGCTAATTGGCTCACTGGGTGTGACTGACAGCAGCGGCAGCCAATGGCTTCCCCTGCTGTCTCAGCCATTGAGGAGGGAGAGTCCCTGGAGAGCCAAAGCTCTTGTGCATATTGCTGGATCAGGAGGGAGCTCGGGTAAGTATTAGGGGGGCTGCTGCACACAGAAAGTTTTTTTACTTTCATGCATAGAATGGATGAAAGTGAAAAACCTTGAGCCTTTAAATCCACCTTAGGATATTGGCTGGGGATCCTAAAAATGCTATTTTTTTTTCAAGGCTGCTATCACTATCAGCTGCGAGCTTCAGGCACAGAGACTGACAGTTTTGGCCAGTGTACAGTGCAGGGATGGATTTGCTCTGACCCCCCCCCCCCCCCACCCATCTATTCACAAAAGCCTTGTTTTCTTTCCACAGGAAACAAGGGGTTCTGTAAATGGATGGGGAGAGCTGGGGAAGGTAAAAGCAAAATTCCCCTTATTTAATTACAGAATGTCTTGTATTCTGTAAAAATTATGCAAGACTTTTGTTTTGTGAATGGATGAGGGAAGAGGAAGGGGAACGTGAACAAATCGATTCCCACAATGGACACTAACTGGGACTGTCAGTCCTTGTACCTGAAGCTCAGAGCTGACAGTATTTTCCGGCATTAATAAAATTGACATCCCCGCCACCATACGGACATCGATTAAAAGCATTAGAGATAACTTATTTGGACCAAACAAAACCTTTTCCCTGGAGTTCCACTTTAACTATGCTTGAACGTGATAACTATCTGTGTTGGAGATGAGGAAAAAATTATCAATGCTGGAATACCTCTATGCAAGCTCATAACAGAGATGGGAGTGCTACAAATTTAGGAAGTGGAACTATTGCACTGGCAGATGGCCAGCATAATAAGCAGAGGGCTTTAATTGGCAAAGACCATGCCATGAGCCTCCTTTCTCACTGCACTACTGTGTGAACAGATGTCTCTGTTTAAATGGTTTGGGAAGCAGCAGTGTGGAGAGATTGAGTCATCTGTATATACAAATGACAAAGTGCTGTAAAGGTATCAGTAGCTGAACAGAGCAAAACAGAGAATGCTGCTCTAAAGCCTGCTATTTTAAATGAACTGCTATGTCAGTCTTGGGTATTTGTAAAGGTAACCAAGAAAGATGCAGAGCACAGATTTACAGTTGTAACCTACAAGTTGCATGTTGCATGATTTATTAATTTATCCTGTTTTAAACCAGTTTAAATCATTTATTAAAATTGTAGCTAATCCTCTCTTTAACCACATCCCACCCGGTCTATAGCAGAATGATGGCCAGGCGGTGGTTTCATTATCCTGACTGGGCATCATATGATGTCCAGCAGGACAAGCCACTTGCGCATGCCCCTAACAGTGCAGTGTGTCACTCTGAAATACCACATCTCTGATCTTGGTAAAGAGCCTATGATGTAGGCTCTTTACCATGTGATCAGCTGTGTCCAATTACAGCTGATCACATCGTAACCAGGAAGTGCCGGTTATCAGCTTTACCACTATTCGTACTGACAGGGCATGAGTAGAGGAGAGCCAATCAGTGGCTCTCCTGACAGGGGGGTCTGCGCTGATAATCAGCGAATTGATTATCAGTGCAGACCCATCAGTGGTACCTACAAGGATGCCCACAAGTGCCCACCTAGAGTGGCAATCCCTGCCCACCAGGGATACAAATCAGTGCCCATCAGTAATGTCTGTCAATGTCTCCTCATCAGTGCCATCTATCAGTGCCGTCCATCATTGCCACCCATCAGTGCCCATCAATACTGCATATCAGTGCCACATGTTAGTGCCTAATCATTAACAGTGCCACCTCATCAGTTTCCGTCAGTGCTGCCTCATCAGAGCTCATCATCAGTGCCCATCAGTGGAGGAGAAAAATTACTTATTTACAAAGTTTTATAACAGAAACAACGAAAACTTTTTTTAAAACATTTTTTATATTCTTTTTGCAAAAAATAAAAACCCCAGTGGTGATTAAATACCACCAAAAGATAGCTCTGTTTGTGGGGGAAAAAATGATACATTGCCATATGGGTACAGTGTTGCACGGCCGCACAATTGTCATTCAAAGTGTGGGAGTGCTGAAAGCTGAAAATTGGCCTGGGCAGGAAGGGAGTGAAAGTGCCCAGTATTGAAGGGGTTAAAATGCATTTCCTAAAAGTTGAAAAACTTAGGTTTCAAACACACTGCGGCTCCCCAATAGAACGTTAACCCATTCACTTATCAGGTCTTCTAATATTACCCCTGAGCTTTAGCTATCTAGATGGAGTTAAGAACCCTCATAGACAAAAATATAGGATATGATTTATTAAATTGAGTGTGCAAAATCTGGTGCATCTCTGCATAAAAATTAATATACTTATTTTTTTTTTTTTGGCAAAGTTTAATTGAACCAGCTAAAGTTATAAGCTGATTGAGTCTGTGCACATTCCAATTTTAGTCAGTTGGTCCATGAAAATTACATAGTTAGTCTCAGACAAAAACAAAACACACACACAAAACACACATGCACACTAATAGAAAGCCACCATTTACACCATCTTATACCCACAGTTGATCCAGAGGAAGGCATAAAAAAAAACAATAAACCATGATGAAATTTGCTTTGGCATGGGGAAAGAATCCTTCCTGATTTCCCAAGAGGCAGTCAGATATTTCCTGGATCAACTCTACATATAAATATTAGTATCTAGTTATATATTGTGCATTTAGGAGAGAATCCAGGCTTTTTTTAAACAATCTACTAAGCTGGCCAGAACCAGCTCTTGAGAGAGTCTATCCAACATTTTCACAGCTCTTACTGTGAAGAAGCCTTTCCATATTTGCCGGTTAAACCTTTTTTCCTCCAGACGTAAAGGGTGCCTCCTTGTCCACTGTGGTGACCTTAAAGTGAAAAACTCTTCACTATATGGACCACTAATGCAGTTATACATGTTGATCATATCCCCTCTGTTCTCAAGAGAGAATAAATTCAGTTCAGCTAATCTTTAATCATAGCTGAATTCCTTCATGACTCTTATCAGTTTAGTTGCCCTTCTCTGCACTTTCTCCAGTTCCCTGATATCCTTATTGTAAACTGGTGCCAAAAACTGAACAGTGTATTCTAGATGAAGTCTTACTAATAATTTGTAAAGGGGCAAAATTATATCTGTCTCTCTGCTGTCCATACCTCTCTTAATACAAGAAAGCATTTTGCTTGTTTTGGAAACTGCAGCTTGGCATTGCATGCTGTTATTAAACTTATGATCTGCCAGAACACCCAGATGCTTCCCCACCAATGATTCCCCCAGATGTACTCCTCCTAGTATTTATGATAGGTGCATATTTTTATCCCCCAGTGCATAACTTTGCATTTATCAACAATAAACCTCATTTGCCACACAGTTGCCCAATTAAACAGTGCACTGAGGTTGGCTTGTACGTTGGAGAAGTTCTGTAAGGATGTTATTCCACTGCATAGCTTGGTGTCATCTGCAGACAATAAAAAGATGTTTATGCAGAAGTTAAATTGTACTTTTAATCCCAGACCCTATATAATTTATAAATATATTAAAAACGAAGGGACCCGGGGGGCGGAGCCGGCGCGCAAGGAGCATGGACGCGTGAGGTCTGAGCTCCTCGCCACACGGGACATCCAGTACCGTTCACAGCGACGACAGACACGGACGAGTGGCAGATCCTTACTCCAGAAGGCCCAGGGAAGTGCCTGGTCATGTCGAGGAGGAGAAGGGAGCGCTCACAGCCCGGGAAAATGACAGACTTTTTCGGCCGGCCAGGCCGCGCGGGCAGGCAAGATGGCGCGCCCGGCACACGTGAATCACAGGCCGCAGAGAACGCCTGCATGGAGGACGCCGAGGACAGCTGGGAAACTGTGAGTAGGCACAGGCACAAACATAAAGCACCGCAGGCCGTGTCCCCGTCCTCCTCCAGCACAAATAGCCCAGCTAAATCCAAGCCTAAGCTGACACAAGGGATGGCTGATAGAGAGGACGGAGGCACGGCTACTGTTATTGATGACACGCTGGAGTTTCAAGATGCAAGCAGCTTTCCCCACAAACAACCAGCCAGTTATGGACTCCATCTTGAAGGACATGTTAGTCACATTGAGAGGAGCGATTCATACTGACATGCTGCAGTTAGTGTCACAATGCAAAACTGAAGTGAAGGCGGTCAGTAACAGGGTCTCCCATATTGAACACAAGATGGGGGAATTTACAGACACGTTCAACAATATGGTGGACGCTCATAACGAACATGATGAGGACATATCCTGGCTTAAAGCTAAAGTAGCGGACCTGGAAGACCGCTCGAGAAGGAATAATGTAAAAATTAGAGGCATTCCGGAGACGGTCAAGCCCCAAGATTTGATGGCACACCTCACCACTATTATGCGCGAAATTCTACCAGATGTGTCGTTAGAGGAACTAACTATTGACCGTATCCATAGACTACCTAAGCCACAACATATTCAGGCGAAACTTCCCAGAGACACCAAAGCCAGGATACACTACTACAGAGTAAAGGAGAAGCTGATGTATGCTATAAGGCAAGCAGACCATCCCCCAGACTGCATCCAGGGACTTACGTTCTTTGCAGATCTGTCGGCTCACACCATGCAACGGAGACGTAATCTTTTGACCATTACCAAAGCACTCAGAAACCACAAAATCCCCTACAAGTGGAATCACCCAGCTACCCTAGTTATTTCCAAAGGGGACAGGGATTACCGCATCAGTACACTGGAAGACGGCTTGCACCTACTGGAAAAATGGGACATTATCAACCCAGATCAGTCGTCCCCCAAGACTCATCAGGTCCATCAAGCAGCAAAGGACACCCCTGAGGGCTAAGGCGGTTATACCTGAATACCGTGTCTGGTTTGTATTTTACTGCGCTTAAACCTGGATGACCCCATCGGCATTGAGACTTGTGTTTCCCCCGTTCTCAACAGCCACTGTTGGCTTGGATTCTTAGGAATCAGTTCCTACATTTTTTTACTAATTTTCTACGTTTCACTTTTGATACGACGGTTCTTACACTTCATCTTTTTGTTTACCTTTTTGCCTTTTCCTTTATTTTTTTCTTGAAACGAGACTTCCTATACACGGTCACTATAGTGCACATCCGATTGATTGGTGGGTGTTGTGCAAAGGAGTGGATAGAGGTTTCCTTTTGTGTTTTAGAAGTAGTTGTTCTCAACCTTTAGAGACATCACAAGCTCCCTGGTCATGGCATTCAAGTTATCATCTTTAAATGTTAACGGCTTAAATAGCCCGCAAAAACGACACATGTTATGGAAGAAGGCCCAGCGGTTACGCTGTGACATCCTCTGCCTGCAGGAGACCCACTTTAAAGAAGGCAACCACCCTAAATTGTCCAACAAACACTTCCCCACGATATTTTTGAGCAATGCCCCAACAAAGAAGAGGGGAGTCGCGATCCTTGTTAAGCAATCAGTTGTATATAAGTATATTTCCCATCAACAAGATAAAGAAGGGAGGTATTTGATTCTTAACTGCGAAATTAATAATGTAGCTTACACTATAGTCAACGCTTACGCCCCCAATGCTCGACAAGTGCATTTTCTTAACAAGCTATGGAGGAGAATACAAAAGACAGCTAAAGGGCATATTATTTTATGTGGGGACCTAAATGCAGTCCCAGATAAAATATTAGACGTATCTAATCCCTCCCCGAGGCTCTCCTGCAGGCCTGAGATTGCCAAATTTATAGGAGCAGCTGGCTTATATGATGTATGGAGGTGTCAGCACTCCACTGAACGCAACTTTTCCTTTTTCTCCCAGGTTCATATGTCCTATTCTAGGATTGACATGTTTCTAGTTGATAAATTTTTATTACAACGTGTATCAGGGTCAGAGATCGGTACCATTTCATGGACCGATCACGCACCAGTGTCAATGATGGTTGGGGGTGGCGCCTTCTCTACCCGGGCAAACCGGTGGAGGTGCGATTCCCAGCTGTTTAAAGATCCAGAGGTTATACAGGAAGTTACAGCCGCACTGCAGGAATTTTTTATAACTAATGATGTTGAGAATGTAGACCCGTTTATTTTATGGAATACCCACAAGGCTTGTATTAGGGGTCTGCTGATTAAGATCAGCGCGGGAGTGAATAGGAGGAGGAGGCAGCGTCTGGATAGCCTTTTGAAGGAAATACACGACTTAGAAATCGTGAATAAAGCTACTCCCTCTTGCTCCATAAGTAATAAGCTTGCAAAAGCTCGCACTGACCTACGTACACTACTGGTGGCCCAACATGCCAAGAACATACATAAACTCAAAGCTAACTGCTATACTCATGGCAATAAAGCAGGGAAGCTCTTAGCCATGCAGCTTAAGGACAAAGTACTCAAGCAAAGAATACCTTACATAGTCCATCCACAAACTGGATCTAGGCTTACTAACCCCAAGGAAATAGCGGATGCCTTCGGCTGGTACTATAGCAGCCTGTACAACTTAAAAGAAGACGCCTCTTCTGTACAGCCCACACCTGACGCTATAGAGCGTTTTCTCCAGACACTTAACCTCCCGAAATTGCAACCATTACACTTAGAGAAATTAAATGCCCCATTTTCATTAGCTGAAATACAAAAAACGATAGACGCTCTCCCTAAAAATAAATCGCCCGGTCCAGATGGCTACTCCTCGGAATATTATAGGACATTCTCTAGTATTCTAACTACCTACATGCAGAGGGTGTTCCATGCAGCTGCCTCCTCAGCCTCCTTTCCGCCCGAGATGTTATCAGCTACTATAGTAACAATACCTAAACCGGGGAAGGACCCAGACAAGGTTCAGAACTTCAGGCCCATATCTTTATTAAATGTGGACCTGAAGATATATGCCAAGATTTTGGCTAACAGGTTGTCTGGGGTTCTGCCTCAACTGGTGCAGCCCGACCAGGTGGGGTTTGTGGCCGGGAGGCAGGCCCCGGATGCCACCAGGAGGGTGCTGAACTTGATCCACTCGGCGTCCGGTGGGGGGGGGGGCAGCGGTCCTCCTCTTACTGGACGCCGAAAAAGCTTTCGACAGGGTCCATTGGGGGTACCTCTCAGCGGTTCTGTCGAGGTTTGGCTTTTCGGGCCCGGTCCTCTCTGCCATTTCTGCACTGTACTCCAAACCGTCAGCACATGTATTCACAGAAGGCCTTTTTTCTGAACAGTTCTATATTACCAATGGCACAAGACAGGGGTGCCCTTTATCACCCCTGATCTTTGCCCTGGTGATGGAGCCATTGGCGGAGAGGATTAGGACTCATCCGAATATAAGAGGTATTAGCTCTGGTTTGACAAGGCACCCTATCACTCTATACGCAGACGATGTGATTCTGTCTCTTGCTGACCCGGAGGAATCCCTGAAAGCGGTGTACGAAGTCTTGGAGATTTTTAATGAGATTTATTATTACAAAATTAATGCCACTAAGTCCAGCATATTGGGTATTAATATTCCATCGGATATGCAGAACTGAATTATGCTCTCTCTACCTTACACGTGGGCATCTGAATCCATCCAATACTTAGGTATAAGATTAACCAGCTCCCTGTCTCAACTTTATAAATGCAACTTTGAATCTATCCCGTCAAGCTTTGAGGGGGAATTGTCTAGATTTAAAAAGTTTTACCATTCCTGGTCCGGCAGGTTAGCCGCGTATAAGAAGTTTTTACTACCAAAACTCTTGTATCTTTTCAGAACACTTCCAATTGTGCTGCCAGTTTCTTTTTATACAACATTACAATGCCAACTAAGTAGATATCTATGGGAAGGGAAGCCTGCCCGATGTAGCTTCAAAATTCTAGTCAAGCACAGACAGGTGGGAGGAATGGGAGTTCCGGAGCTGAGAGATTATCATATGGCGGCTATTTTGGACCAACTTAGAGTCTGGTTCCATGCACCTGAACAGAAACGGTGGCATATATGTGAGCTAGAACAAACTCAACAGAAGGATCTCCCAGGGCTCCTGTATGCCACACAGATAGGTGACCCCAGAGCACATAAACACCACCCCATCATAAGTGCGACACTGCAGGCCTGGGCTTATTTACGTAAACACCAACCATCCAATATCGACCTTAAACATCTCCCTATTCCCCTTTCGGCCATGTCCTTCCTTACCCCTGACTTACAAGTAACACATTGGGCACACTATGGACTCCGTTTTCTTCACCAACTTTTTACGCAGGGTAGCATACGGTCATTTGGAAATTTGATGGCATTCCTAAAACTGAATATCTGACTTTCGCCAGACTGACTAGCATGATTCCTAAAGAACATACACAGTACTTTAGCCTCCCGGAATGTATTTGGGAGCTGTGGCAACCTGCATCCGCACAAAAAAAGGTATTACGGCTATATACAATCTCTTACACGGTAAACTGCATTTTGAGGTGTATAATCAGCTGGCCAAATGGGAAGAGGAATTACATATCATTATATCCCCGGACCAATGGGTAAGAGCTATTAAAGGCAGTTACAACTCCACCCGTTGCTCCAATTTTAGGGAAGGCGCACATAAGTTACGATTTAGATGGTACAGGACTCCTTACATAGTAGCGAAATATGCGGGAGAGGGTTCGACCACGTGCTGGAGAGGATGCGGCCAGGTAGGAAACCTGGCACATATATTTTGGTTCTGCATATCCTTACGAAGCTTCTGGGGAGAAATAAGTAAGATAATAGCTAAACTGACAGGAATTTTTAATCCCCCTTAGAGTAGAACAAGCTCTCCTAGGGGTGGATTTGGATATTTACCCTATCCCAGAGCGCACATTAGTGACACATATACTATTCGCTGCTCGGCTAAGCATTACAAGAAAATGGAAATCAAATGCATCTCCTTTGGTTTCAGAAGTTGTGACCCTAGTTGACCACTCGTTTGAATTTGAAAGAACGGTAGCGTTTCAGGAAGATAGATTAAAATCCTTTCTTCGAAAATGGGCATTATGGGACAAATTTAGAAAACGTCATTACACTGTTTCTTGAATCTATCTGCTAACTTTGTTGTGACTTGCTTGAAATTCTGCCATTGTCTCATCCATATGTTGAATTTATATGATCATTTATCAACCCGCCCATTGAGGTACAACATTGCTATAGGAAAAGGTATTACTGCTTTCTTTTTTTATGATTCATACTTTCACGTTACTGTACGAGATATGTACTCTTTTTTTTTTGTTCCACTGCGCATGTACATGTACCTGTGGAATGTTAATTTGTGAAACTTTTAATAAAAAGATTGTTAAAAAAAAAAAAAAAACGAAGGGACCCAACATTGAACCTTGGGGATACACCACTGATAACCTTAGACCATTCAGGGTAACAATCATTAAACACTACTCTCTGAATATGGTCTTTTAGGTTTTCTATTCATTTACTAACTGTTTTTTCCAGGTATAGACTTTACCTTACACATTGGCCATGTGTGGGGAACTGTGTCAAATACTTTTGCAAAATCCAAGTATACCAAGTCCACAGCCACTCCTTTGTCCTTTTTGCTTATCTACGCATAAAAAGAAATCAGGTTTGTTTGACAACTTCTGGCTTTCATGAATCCATGCTGTCTATTGCTTAAAATGTTTTTTTTCCCGCAAGAACTCATCTATTCGGTCTCTTCAGTAGCTTCCCAACTAATGACGTTAAACAAAAAGTTTTTAATTACTTGGTAAAGATTTTAAACCCTTTTTAAATGTAGGCACCACATAGGCCTTACGCCAATCCAGTGGTAATATGCCAGTCATCAAAAAGTCCCTAAAAATAAATAGAATAAGAAACAATGGCTTTGACTTGACAGAGTAGGGAACCTGAAATGTGAAATGTGAACTTGTTTTAGGTTTTCTACATCTGCATATGTCTCTAGGGGTATGTTGTAAAAAATGTAATCGGCAAAAAAAGTTATCATGCAATATTGGTGGGGTAACTCATCATTTTCCTGTATGATCATGAGAGATGTGCATTCTACGGTATGTGCAAGTTGCATGAAAGCTGAAATTTCATTTACCTGACCTCTATAGCATCAGTACCTATTCAGTGTCCCCTGTAGTATGAAAAGTGTTGGAACCTGGTGCCTTGAAACGAGCATGATAATAATCTTCTCATTTCCACTTATTTGACATGGGAAATGGTTGTGGAACATTCTGTTACTCTTCTGCTTGTACTGTGTTAATGTAGTTTTCATTAATCATGTTCTGGCAAATCTCCTGACATAAACACTGTAACATGAATCTGTTTTAGTCTTCTGTTTGGGATTTAGATTCTTTAGTACTTTAGAAAGAAACAAAGTTCTATCTCTCTACTGAGATGCAATTTCACGTTGCATCCTTTTTCGTGTCCTAGATTTCATGCTGAAGATACAAGTTACAGATGCATTTTGTCTGATGATCACAGCTGTTTAACTGCAATGTGTTTTATTAATTTATATTTTGTGTTTGTCTACAGCCTTGGCATATTTTTATGCTCAGTTTTGTCTGAGATGTCTTTGGCTTTCCATTAAGTGATACGGTTACTGAGAATAGGGTGACATATGGCTTTCTGTTAAGGCTATTTCCACTAATAACAGATTCCTCCATTTTGAGAGAAAGGGCACACTCAGTTCCTTACTGGATTATGCAGTCTGTTTGATAGCCCAATGGAAAGATTTCCACCCATCCCTTATCCTATCCCTGTGACAACCTGAGAAATCCATTAGTCAGCTAAATTCCTTATCACAAGCCCTTTTCCATATATTATTGTGAAGAACCATTAGTTTGAAACCAGAATCCTAGATAGCAGGGATAACTTCACATTGTGGTAATATGGGGCAGGTCTAGATTCATTGATGGATTTGTAATATTCTCTTAAATATTTAATATTTATAAAAGTCAGCATTAACATGCATAGAAAATATTTGTTTCAACTTGTGTAATTCATGACTGTTAGTTACAGCACTGTGTGCCAAGAGAATTAATATACCTGGCAACTATGGGATGATGTTATTGAAAAGGGAATGAGAAGTATTTGGATAGGCAAATCCTTACAAAGCAACTTATAGACAGAGACTAAGGGATGCCTATATTTAGAAGTCTCTTTTTTTGCTCAGAAAATGGATTAGATTTAAACACCTTATTTACTACCATGACTTAAACGTAATTTTAAAACTGCTATCAGCTAAAATCCATTATAGCTACCACTGGCCTCCACATACTCTTGCTTATTATTACCTGCAGGTAATTCAGACTTCCCATCCATCCGATCGGGGTTCCAGAATTAAGTAACAAAAGTTTGTAACTTTAGGGTATCAAACTCTTTTATTTTTTTTCTATCCTTTTGCGATATACCAGAGATATTTTTTTTGTTTCCAAGAGGGTATAGACTTATCAATTCAAAGCACTCCCTTAAATTACCATCTGTGGCTTTGGTTAATTCAGTGCCCACTTTCTATGTGGAAAAACATCTCTAAAAGTTCCAGAGAAAAATGAGTAGTCACTCTCATGTACTCCCATGTTGCCAACAATCTACTCTCTGATAGAGGCTCTTACAAGATTGCTTAGAAATACAATTCCCAACATCTTAAACCTACACTGCATTTGGATAAAACATTCTCTTTCTAATTTTTACAATTTGCTTAAGAAAGATCTACCAAAAAGTGTAATGCCTTTCCAGCACTTACACCACCAATGCCCGATGTCTGCAGGAGCTCTCCTGACAGAAACATATTCAGCATCAAGCATACTTCCTAGTGTGTAGGATACTTGGCCCTCCTCTGAGTGCTGTGGTTCCTTTCTTTGGCCTCTATGTCACCACTTGTCTGTATTAACAGAGGGGTTGAAGGAAGGAACCATGACCCACAGAGGGAGACCGGCATCTTACACTCCCGAAAGTATTGAATGCTGAAGATATTTCAGCTAGCGGAGCTCCTGATAATAGGGGATATCGGCAGCAATCAGGAGGTTAGTATTATCCCTTTATTTTCATAGATCAAAGTGATCAAATTAGTTTGTTTTTCAAATAAAACACACACGGTACCAATAAAGTGACATGTGACTCCCAGCTGTCCATTTTTTCCTCTGAAGTGTTCCATGTGAAGCACATCTTTTAACCTAAGGCTCGGGCCTTTGGCTTCAGGCTGAACATTTCATTAAGTGTAGGTTCTCTATGGAAAATATTAAGCTATTACTACTACAGGTTCCATTTGCAGTTATACAAATTTGTTTACATGTCACCTACCATTAAGCAAATTAAATTTGGAAATGACTCAACTGTGTTAATAGAAACACCGGTAAATTATAAATATTATTTGGAATAGTTGCTTCAAATCTGAGCTCATCTACACAGCAAAGTGAAGGGTAGTAGTGATTGAGCAGTACTTGCATGCCATTTCCCTGATGAGCAAGCTACTACTGATAATACAACACTATGGCTGGAAGAGCTTCAAGACTTTGTTTATGAGTATCTCATCTCAGCTGTGATTTGAGCCATGTGTTGTCAGTCATTAAATCTCATAGTAAGAAGCAAGGATAGTGGCGGAAAAGGGTGACAAAGCTTCAGTAATTTAACTGCAGAGCAAACAGCATTGTTGCCCTATTGATGAAATTAGGACAGTACATGTTCTGCCAGGCATGGGACTAAAGCAAACAGTATACACTAATACTATAGACCAGTGGTCATCAACCCTGTCCTCAGGGCCCACTAAACAGGCCAGGTTTGCAAGATAACTGAAATACATCACAGGTGATATCATTTACTTCTCAGTGATTGCAATATTCTAGTCTGCATCTCCCCAAGGTAATACAAAAAACCTGGCCTGTTAGTGGGCCCCCGAGGACAGGGTTGATGACCACTGCTCTAGACAGTCTGCATAACATATCTGATTTAAAATTTTGACCATAGTTCTACCTTTAATGTAGGGTCCTAGGAACTTATAGGTGCCATGCGGTTGATTTACTAAAGTGCACTTGGAAGTGCAGTTGCTTTAGATCTGAGGGAAAGATCTGAAATGAGGGGAAGCTCTGCTGATTTTATCATCCAATGGTGTGCAAGCAAAAATGCTGTTTTTTATTTTCCTTGCAAGTCCCCCTCAGATGTACAGCGACTGCACTTCCAAGTGCACTTGTAGTGCACAATGGATTTGCCTTTAGTAAATAAACCCCCATGCGTCACTTTGATTGGAGTAAATGAAAACCATGGAGTGGTTTGTCATATATTTAATCATAAATTAACTGGTTTATTATAGTCTCAATGGTGTGAGATTGAACAATATTCCTGTTTAATACGTTTTGAATCATCCATGACTGTTCTAAAATACCCTATTTTGTTAGAGTTCCTTCCCTGGTAACAGTACTATGTTATGTTTTTTAAGTTATATTAAAGAGTAATTCTTTTGTTGAAAAAAAACATTCCCCTCCGGGCGATCTATGTACATTGCAGGGGTTTTGCACACAGCAGCCCAAATCCTTCACTTCCTGGGTCCCTCGCCTGTGCTCCTGGGAGGGGGGGGCTGCTGCATACAGAAGTTTTTTTTTATCTTAATGCATAGAATGCATTAAGATAAAAAAAACCTCCTGCCTTTAGTAACACTTTAATGCATTTTCCAGATTAAGGTAAAACGCCTTCCAATAGCAGCGCCCCATGGACCCTCCTTTAACACTTACCTGAGCTTCAGGTCTTCTCTCCCATCTCTATTCTCTAATAAGCTTCATTCATTGGCTCCAGCTGCTGTCAGTCAAATCATGTGAGGAGGGAGTGGGGATGAGCCCCACTGTGCGTGCCTATGCACACGGCCCTGCTTGGTAGCATACCTGCATGTATGTCCCCATAGCCCATAATGAGTCCTGTGCATCTCCATTCATTGTTTCAGGTCCGATTTCAGCCCAAATTTTTGGCTGAATTCGGACCAGAAACAGACCAAAAGACACACTGGGCTCCTGTGCAATTCACACTGGAGTGGCTCCGGAGTTGTGTGAATCGGCTCCATAGAGAGCTGGTCATAATCTCCTGCTATGTGAATTGGATATGGGGAAACCCACATCCAGTTTGCAATAGTGTGAACCCAGCCTCATAGCCTTACTCAAGACTACACTGTAGTCCTTTATTGTAGTCCTGTACACTTTTTCCTTTGAAGACTGGAAGTTTAGGGAAGCAGCACTTAGAGAGAGAGAGAGAGCAAGAGCCAGCAGCAGAAAGTTGTAAATCGCAAATCCAGGGATAAGAATTTTAACTTTTTTTTTTTTACTGTGCTCACTGTGTCAAGCTAAAAAGCTGGGGGTCTAATACTACTTCTTCTTTTTTTTTTTTTTTTTTATCAACTCGTTTTATGCCAAACTTTAACTTCATATTATTGCTACACTGTTTGTGTAGTGTAAAACTATTCATTTTCTAAAAACTCTTCTGTAAACTAAAAGGGGATAGAAATAGAAGTGCACAGAATTGACACACTGTCAATTTCTCAGGTGGCTTCTGCTTCTGGATTTATTACTGCAGTCTCTACACAATCATCAATCAATCAACAATCATCTTGATCACAGTTCCATTTTGAACCCAACAATCTTTGAAAGGACGAGGTCTGTAGACCCCTCTAGTAGTCGTACCTGTGATTCTGTGTCAAATGAGCAAAATCCAAATAATAAGGTGACAAAATGCCAGATAGTAGATGATCCTCTACCAATGCTATTTCATGGTACTGCAAAATTGGTGGGGTCCTATAAGTGCTCCTTGATGCTTCACCTCCTCAACGCTGGTAAGTACCTTATCCCACTTCATTGGAAGTCCCCGGCTGCACCTACTATTAAGAAATGGTTGCTGAAGGTACATGATATCATGGAGGCGGAGGAGTGGAGGCATCAATGTGCAGACATTTACCCGAAATTCTATAAATGTTGGGCACTATGGATAGAATTCAGTTCCTCTGACTGATATAAACAGCTTTTGCTATACATAAGTAGTACTGCAGAGCTACGTTTTGATTATTTTGTTTCTATCTGAGGCTTTCTGACCAGGAACATTCTTATGTACACTGAGTTAGTTGTGTTTGCTGATTTAGCTCTCTACCTTAATTATCTGTGAGTTGGATGGGCTGTTTTCCCTGCTCTCCTATATGTCACCACATTTTTGGTGACCACACATTATGCCCCCTTTTTTGTTTGTTTTTTAATTTTTGTTTTTTCCCTTCCCCCCTTCCCCTCTTCCCCTCTTTCACATTCCCTATACCACCCTAGCCATTCCCTGTATCGTCTTCCATTCTAGATTTGATGATGTTATACTCACAACATGTTTGCATCAGCCTATTGAAGTTCTATGAAGGACTATTTTGACTGCTTCTTTTTCTTGGGAATGTTTGGTATTTTTATTTTCGTACTTCTTTTGTGCATTGAAAATAAAATAAAGATTTTTCAAAAATAAAAAAACAAATGAGCAAGATCCACATGTAACCATGACACACAGACGTTATCTTCTGATTAGGACACCAGATGTCTTATTCACAATACACACCATTTTTACTGTATATAGAATATTTTGACTGGGCTTACAAATTCATGTACCAACAATGTCTTGGAAAGTTAGCAGAGCATCATATTAGTGGAGTTGTATGGGACCTAACCTTCGAGTGGTACATTTTCATTGGTTGTAAAATCTTTGCAATTTAAAAAAACACACTTTACATTTTTTCAGTTTTTTCGGGTCTATTATCCGGTTATTACAGTGCTAGCATGGATTGTTCATTTTTCTTGCAGATATTGAACTAGCTGTATTGTATATGTGTATCTCTGTATAACATCTGGTTTGGACAGTTTTTTGCCATGGTTCTCTATGCTCACATCTGTAAACACCTTGGAACCCAGTCTAACCATTTGGCCTAATTTGGCCATAGCTGGACACATATATTGACCCCATTCAGGTTAAACTCAGGGATAATATTGTGGGTTATGCTGATTTTTTTGGCCCAGATTGTGTTATTAAAATAGACCAATTTTAAAGTTTTAAAACAATGTCAGATTTGTATTTACATTTCTATTTTTGCTTGGCTGGGAATAAACACCAGGGAAGGTTCCTTATTTCTCAGCTCTGTCTTATTGTACAAGGATGCCAATTCAAACAAACGTTTTCAACATAAATAAATACAGGTAAGTGTAGAATGCCACATCTGTACACTTCCCTGCTGTGCTGTTTAATTCAGATCCGGCTATCCTTTTGACCCAGATGCTATCAGTTCATTTATATATTGGTTTCACAAAGATTTTCCAAAATACCTGATGGAAAAGGATATCTGTTTTAGTACCCATGTAGTAGACACAAGACTCATGCTGTCATTTTGTCGCTACCTTCTTTTTACTACAGTCCTAATTAACAGCCTCCCAGCAGAGGCAACCAGCTCAGGAATTTGTTTTAAGAATGATTCTGGGATTTTGGAGTTGTGAAGGAAATAGCAGATATTGACCATTGTTCTTCTTAATATTCTTGGCACTTGGTCTGAACATCACAGAATATATCCTAATTTTCTGGATTTTTAAGCCAATTCAAACATTATTTTGTATAAAAAGTATTTTTATTTAATCACTTTAAAAACAGAGTATAAAAGCGATAAGCAATTTTTCAACATATACAATGTATGTTTAGTAAAATTTAAGAAACGAAAATTCCCCCCAAAACATTATAGTTTTCCAATTATAAATAAACTCATGTGGTTGTGGGTGTAATTGCTATCATCCCTTGTAAAATATCACAGAATATATCCTAATTTTCTGGATTTTTAAGGCAATTCAAACATTATTTTGTATAAAATGTATTTTTATTTAATCACTTTAAAAGCAGAGTATAAAAGCGATAAGCAATTTTTCAAGATATACAATGTATGTTTAGTAAAATTTAAGAAACGAAAGTTCCCCCCAAAACATTATAGTTTTCCAATTATAAATAAACTCATGTGGTTGTGGGTGTAATTGCCATCATCCCTTGTAAAATATCACAGAATATATCCTAATTTTCTAGATTTAAAGAGGAGCTGCACAAAAAAAAAAATATTAAAAGCCAGCAGCTACTAATATTGCAGCTGCTGACTTTTAATAATATCACACTTACCTGTCCCAGGTTCCAGCGATGTCGGCGGCAGATGACGAGCGATCGCTCGTCTCGCTGCAGCCGCCGCCGCCATCCTCTGTCAGGGAATCGGGAAGTGAAGCAAGAGGGCTTCACTGCCCGGTTCCCTACTGCGCATGCGCGAGTCGCGCTGCGCTGGTTCCCCGCTGTGTCTCTGGGAACTGTGTGTTTCCCAGAACACAAACGGGGGGGCGGAGCCATGTGGTGGTGGGCGGAGCCATGCGGCGGTCTGGCCGGAAGTGGGTGCAGTTACCTGGATTATCCAGGTAACTGCACCCCCCTCCCCCCCGAAAGGTGCCGATTGTGGCACCGGAGGGGGGGAGGGATAATACTAGCGGAACTTCCCCTTTAGGGTGAAGAACCGCTTTAAGGCAATTCAAACATTATGTCATATAAAAAATATTTTTATTTAATCATGCTAAAAGCAAAATATAAAAGCAATTTTTCTAAGATCACAATAGTTTTGGTTACATATAACATGTTGGTTCCAACAAATGGGTATTTATGGATGCATTGAAGTGGCATTGACCTTTTATACACACACTAATTTTAAGCAAACAGATCACAGGTGAGGATGATCACCTTTAATAGCCACTCAAACCCCTTTGTGTCAATTTGTGTGCATGTTATCAGGCCAAAATCATCCAGGGTATGTAAACTTTTGATCAGGGTCATTTGGGTAGTTTCTGTTGTCATTATGATTTAAAAAGAGTAAACACAGTTGATTGATAATAAATGGCTTCAGCCAAACACTAACCACGAGAGAAAGAAAAGTTTTTGTGATATCATTCATATTCTCTGAAAAATGCCCAAGAAATCATAAATTCTGCCAGGGTATGTAAACTTATGAGCACAACTGTGTGTGTGTATGTATGTGTATATATATATATATATTTATAATTGTTTTTTTTTTTTTTTTTTGTGAATGGCAATGTCAAACAAACAAAACATGATTTGTAAATGACAACTTTGTATGCAAACTCTTATCTGTCAGATCATGGACAAACTAAAGAGACTCTGGAATCATCAGGTCACATGACCCTTTTTTACTCTACTATGAACAAGTGACAGGCATGCCTTTCCCACACTATACATGTCTAGACTAATATGGACTTACTAAAGCTGATAGAAAGCTGACATCCAGACAAATTAGTTCCATTATCATGAGCCAAACCATTCTAAAGATTTATCCAAATAATGGCAGTAGCCAACTCGCTTCCAGTTTAAATCACCTTCTAATCTCTCAGTAAACTCCCCTTTGAACTAAGATTCAGGCCATCAGCTGTGTTTGTGTGTGTTTTCTTTTCAGGTTGAAGTAAGGGCACAGTACTGTATGTATACACAGCCATTTCTCCTGGCCTTTGTGGCTCACATTTTTTAAATCTTAATTCTTATCAGCCTTGGTGTTTTTACAGAAGCCAACAGCCTGCCTGGGTCATGGCCACCCAGCAACCCTCTCTGACCTCATTTGATTGTTCTTTAATAGAGAGAATATTCCGACTCCACATAACTACACTCTAGGTAGAAGTGATCAGAACCTGATTTAAAAGTATCTTTTAAACCGATATTAAAGTGGTTGTAAACCTCGTTACATCACTTTTCACTACAGGTAAGCCTATAATAAGTCTTACCTGTAGGTACCGTGAATATCTCCTAAACTTGCACAATTTAGGAGATATTCACTGTATCCGCATGTGCTAATGTCATTGGCACATGAAGAAAATGGTCCGCTCGTGCCATTTCTTCAGTAGCCGTGCCACGACCGGTGGCTCCCACATGCATGCACGGGAGTGACATCATCGGGGCTCCGGCCAATCACAGTGCCGGAGCCTGCGAACCCGGAAATAACTCCGGGAGACATGTCACCATTTGCTCATTATGCCTTTGTCTTACAGGGTTTTTTTTCTTTCTTTTTTTCCGAGTTTACAATCACTTTAAAAACAAAGCCAAAATGGATTATATTGTTGCTTAACAATAATTGGATTCGGTGGCTGCATCCGATTTCTTTTCATTGGCCTTTTTCTTGTGATCTGGCCAGTAACGCACCTCGTATATATGTGAGAAACCACAAACATATATATATAAAGAGGCACAGCAGACAGCAGCATGTCTGCTGACATCCGATCCAATTCGCTCCACAAATTCCAGATGGATGGAAACCCTATTTTTCTATCCATCTAGCGGATCGGATCGGATGAAAAAGGACAGGTAGTCCATAATCATCCGATCCTCCGTAGGGGAGAGTGCAGAGACAGACTTGTCATCCGCCATATCAGCGGGGATCAACGGAGAGATCCCTGCTGAGCAAGTGGATGCTAAATACGGACAGCCCTGTGTGAAAGGGGCCTTACAACAAATAGTTTTTTCTTTTCTTTTTGGGATAAGGTCGTTACATGAATAAATAAAAGCTGATCATTTTAATCGTTCCTGCCAGTGTTAAGTGGTTTGTCTCATCTGTGTAAACTGATAGGTTAGAAAAACAACAGACTTGCTGGCTGGATCACCAGATAAAAATAGAAGAAAAAAAAGCATAAAAAAGGAAACTAATACAGCCATCACATCTAAGAATTGGAAGCTGCAATATAATAAATTATTGCTTTTTGGGTTTAATACTGCTTTAAATATATCTAACACCCATTTTTTGTTAACGTTTTTAATAGAGTGAGGAAGGGTTAAGCCCGTGTCAGATTTTATTGTGTTCAAAATTGATGGTTTTACAGAGTTGCGCTAATGAGAAAAAAAAGAGAAAAATGTTCACTAGTGATGTGATAATTATTCTTGGTGTATATCCACACCATCTACCACCTTGACACGTGATCTGATCATCAATACCACCACCAAAGGCTGAAAAGCTTGCTTACCAGCTCACATGGACCTCATTACTAGAGGAGGTCACTCGTGCTTGTGGCTATATACCCCGCCAGCACCCTTAGTGATTCCAGAGACTTGTCACCATTGGCGCACCAGACTTCCTGATACCATTTTCCACAGGAGTTCCTCATAACATACGTGAATGAAATTTTAAAATCGCCTTAAATTGTATGCGTCGGCTGGCACACATACAAAAATAACCCATCCTTCTGGGACTCAAGGGTATCGGTGATGTCTCACTTCGCTCTGCCCTATACGTTTTGTCATACTCCTGGATGACATCAGCGTATGACAAAGCGCGTAGGGAAGTGCGATGTGCTGATGTCACTGATACGCTTGAGTCCCGGAAGGGTGGGTTTTTTGTATGTGTGAAGACCGATGAATACAATTTAAGATGATTTTAAAATATCATTGATGTAAGTGTCATTTTATTACGTGTGGAATACATTTTTAAGATCTTACACTATGTGGAGCGTTGCACAATTTCATTCCCACATGTCAGTCCCAACTTCAGGGGCGATTTCAGAGACATCTATAAGGGTTTCTGCACAGACGTCAATGGAAATCGCACCCTCAAATTGCGAAAAATTGTAAAGAAACTACTTTTAGGAATTAGTGCGGCGCATGCCAAAATGCATCAATATGAAACAGGGATGAAATATGTTTCTCCAATGGATGATTTCTACTCTAATCCTCTTCCAGTGAAAAAAAACTCACTTCTGTGACACTCAGTATTGGTGATTGTTAAATCTCACAAGGCAGGACACGGACAACATTAAAAAAAATTACAGGGGTATTCCTACCCTTCCCCATTTTATCCAAAACTAACTAAATAAATAAGAGACACTTCATGTAAAATTTTGTACAAACATATGGTTTTGAATGCGCTTGGCCATCAAGTTTTATGGCATTTTTATTAATATTTTTTTTACTAGTAATGGCAGCGATCAGCAATTTTTATTGTGACTGCGACATTATGGCAGACACATCGGACAATTTTGACACATTTTTGGGACCATTGGCATTAATATAGCGATCAGTGCGATTAAAAATGCACTGATTACTGTAAAAATGTCACTGGCAGTGAAGGGGTTAACCACTAGGGGGCAGTGTAGAGGTTTAGTGTGTGTGTGTGTGTTTTTTTTACTGTAGGGGGCATGGCTTGGCGTGTGACGTCACTGATCATCTTTCCGTATGACAGGAAACAGACGATCAGTGCAGGCTCACTAGGAAGCATGAAGAGAGGTTTGTTTACACTTACATTTCCCCATTCTTCAGCTCTGTGACCCGATCACAGGACATCAGCAGCGATCGGGTCCGCGGCTCCCGGGGCCACGGTCACGGAGCTCAGGACTGGGTCACGAGTGCGCCGGTGGCAGCGCGCACACGACCCACGGCTGGGCACTTAAAGGGCAACGTACCTGTACGTGCTTGTGCCCAGCCGTGCCATTCTGCCGATGTATATCGGCATGAGGCGGTCCTTAAGTGGTTAAATAAAATAAATCTCTGAAAGTTGTCCATTTACTTCATCCTTAAATGTCCTAAACGCAATTTGATCTGTAAAAACCTGTACATTGCAGTCAATTTGTCTTTAGAATATCCTCTATTATCAATCAGACAGTTACCTAGAGATACACCTGTGTGTTATTATGAATCTAATCTTGCATTTTCTAACCAATAATAATACTATTGAATCTTCCCTTGTTCTGTCATTTCAATTTATGTATGGCAGACATAATAATCAGGTCCTTCTGTCTCTGGGCACAGGTAGTGCTTATAACCCTAATACTAATGCCGCATACAGACGATCGGATATTTCGACAACAAAATCCTGGATTTATTTCTGATGGATGTTGGCTGAAACCTGTCTTGCATGCACACAGTCACACAAATGTTGTCGGAAATGGCGAACGTTAAGAACGCAGTGACGTACAACACGTACGGCGAGCCGAGAAAAATTAAGTTTAATAGCCAGTACGGCTCTTCTGCTTGATTCCGAGCATGCGTGGAATTTTCTGCTTCGGAATTGTGTACAACGGGTTTCGTTGTCGGAACCAGCTCTCAAATTTTGTTTGTCTGAAAATTCCGCCAAAAAATGTCTGATGGAGCCTACACACGGCCGGAATTTCCGACAACAAGCTCACATCGAACATTTGTTGTCGGAAATGTCCGACCGTGTGTATGCAGAATTACAGTAACATGGGTGGTAGATATCCCAGCGATATTGTTCTTGTCTTGGTTATTCATTTCATGCCCCCTTTCATGGAGTTACAATATTGAACATTTTGATGTTTGTCTTTTTCCACAAAATTAAATGTGACTAAATCAAATGACTGTTGCATCATGCTGTCCTTTGATATAAAATGCCGGACAGTCACACAATGCTGTGTCAATGATTGAATTTTATTTAAAGTCATAAAGTATGCTGGCCCTAAATGTGTTTAGAGACATCTGCTGATGGAACATACGTCTCTACAACTAGGTCACTATGTACTTTGTCCACATGCCAATATCGTGTGTCAAAACAAAATATAATCAACACGAACCCTTACTATTTGTGCTCCTTTTTGAGTTTATGAATAATCAATTGTAGTGATTATTTTAGACAATCTCAAGAGATAAATTCTGATCTTGCCAGACCGTGATTATTTCTAGCAAGTCTACATTCTGTTTTTGAGCACTCCTCTTTTGGCCTCTAGCAGTTAGCAATGTGTATTGCAAATTGACAGAATGGGCTGATTTATGGAAACTGGAGAAAATTTGGAACAGTTTCCTACAACAACCAGCCAGGCTACAAAAAAGAAATAGAAACCTGTTTGATTAACGTGGGAAGCCGTTCCACCTTTTTAAAAAACTCCCCCCAAAAAAACTGAAAATATTCCTCAATATCACATACTACCAATCCCCTCAAATCTTAGCAGCTGTGTTTAATATTTTAGACAAGTAAAAAATATATGTACACACAAGGTAGCACCGCTCTAACTGTGAAAACCTCCAAATATACGTGTTGGTTACTGGTACCTTCTCTCCAGGTGCCAGGTTCAGACGACCTCCCGCTTGTCACAAACTCGGAATATGGAAAGAACTTGCACTCTGGAATCCGTCCAAATTCTTTATTTGATAATCCGCAAGTACAGAGTAACTGCTAACGTGTTTCGGCGAAGAGCCTTGTTTAAAGCCTGTGCAGGTTCTTTCCATATATCCATATTCCGAGTAAAAAATATATATTAAACTCCAGCTACACCTTTTTTTATTTTGTTTTGGATAGACTGGTGAAGGGTTAGAACCCTTTGTCAGGTTTTTACTGGTAAACTCTGAAGCAGATTGAAGTGCTATACTATAAGGTTATATTCAGAAGGAAGTTACTGTATTTATCAGCGTATAACACGCACATTAAAGCGTAGTTCCACCCAAAAGTGGAACTTCTGCTTTTCTGGTTCCTCCCCCCTTCCAGTGTCACATTTCAGGGGGGAGGGGGGAGCAGATACCTCTCTAATACAGACATTTTTCTCCCACTTCTGGGCATAGATACCCGAGCCACCCGTGGGTATCTACGCCACTTCCCATCCCCCCGTCCCACCCCCGCTGTCTTCTGGGATACATAAGGGTCACAGAACACAGCAGGGACCAGTGGGATAGCACAGCCTGAGTCACACATTTGCAATAGTGAACCAGGAAGTGAAGCCGCAAGCCTATTTATTTGAAAACCATATTTCATTTTCCTTTTACATCACAAGTATGTGCCACTTTGTGTTGGTTTATCACATAAAATCCCAATAAAATTAATTTACCTTGTTTGGTTGTAACATGAAAAAATGTGGAAAATTTCAAGGGGTGTGAATACTTTTTCAAGACATTGTAAATCAGGGGTCAGCAACCTGTAGATCACGATCTACCAGTAGATCGCGGACAGGTGACTATTAGTACCATTCCAGAGCATCAAACAGAGTGCAATGCAAAGGGACTACTTGTAAAGTTGAAGCTATAAGCAAAAGCCGCATAAGCTGATGCCTTCTCTGTAGCACTGGCTCCTGTCCCATCTTGAATGCAGGAGTTTTGGTATGCTTTTATAAAGTGCACCACACCTGCAGGATATAATAGAAATCTATGGCAAAGCACAGCTAACCCAGCAGCCTTATAGGGGGCTCAGAACATTAAGGGTTTACTTTACATTTTCCGTTTGGGGGTGGTGTTTTTTCCACCCCTGCCCCAACCGCACTCCCTTTAGTTGTAGTGGCCAGGGGTGTACACATGTCACAGCTGCAGCAGGAGATATACGTTGGTGGGCGTAGCACCTGCCAAACATGACTCATTCAAGTGAATGAGACCACTCTGCAAATGCCTTGCATCTTTATGCAGTACAGCAAACACGGAGTTAAAGAAGGCAGTGTTGTGTTGCTTTCTCCCCACCTGCTTTAACCCCTTAGACCCCGCAGAAGCATGCAGTTGCGGGGCGCTTGCAGAGTGGCCCCATATACTTGAATGGGTTGGAAAAGGCAGGCGGTAGCACCCGAAAAAGCAACCATGGGTTTAATTCCTGCTACAGCATGTGTACACCTTTGGCTGCTGCCTCAGCCTCACCTGATTTAAACCCATGATTACGACGCACTGCACATGATTGCGACACGGTAGTATGGCAATTAGAGGTTTAAATCAGCTGTGAGGAAGCGACATTGGTGATCTTTCATTTCTCCCATATTGTTCAGGTAGATCTCCACTTCTTTAAGGTTGCCTACCCCAGCTGTAGATAATACATACACCAACAAAAAATGAAATAAAAGAAGGAAACACATAATGTAAATCAATAAAGAAAGAGGGTGGAAAGGGGAAGGTCGAGAGAGCCAGAGATTCAATGCAAGTGCAAAAAGCATGTAAGGCCCAGGTTTGTGATCAGGCCTTCAGGCATAACAGTCCAAAAAGCATGTAAGAGACAGGTTAGTGATCAGGCCTTCAGGCATAACAGTCCTAAAAGCATGTAAAAGACAGGTTAGTGATCAGGCCTTCAGGGATAACAGTCTGAGGCTCTGTTCACATTGGATGCCGATGTGGCTCCCAGCAGGGGTCCTGTGCATCCTTGTTCACCATTTCAGGTCTGATTTCAGCCAAAATTTTGGGCTGAATTCAGACCTGAAATGGACCAAAAGACGCACAGAGCTTCTATGCGAATTCGCATCTGAGCTGCATAGGAGATATGTGAACCGTCTCCATAGAGAGACGGTCCCATTCTCCTGCTATTGCGAATTGGATGCAGGGATCCCACATCCAATTTGCAATAGTGTGAACCCGGCCTGAAGGGTGTGATTCCAGTATGATTTCTTGTGTAGAAGGAACCTATCCTTATCGCTGAAGAGATCGTGGACTAGGGATATGGTCTGTCACCATACCTCTAATGTCTTAGATTGATGCTGGGCATTCCCAAATTGGACTGCCACAGGCTTGTTACAATTTACTTGAGTCATACAGGCAGTTGTTTTCAAGTGCCACACAATACAAAATATCACTGCTGTGCTTCTGGAAACGAAAGCCAATGAGAATGAGCTCTTAAGTAAGCCATACAGAACAATTATAGTGTTCACACTTTAACACTATAGTTCCATATATGGATGAGAAATGTGGTGCCCAGATGAGGGCATTGCAAATGTTGCAGGTCCGGCAACTCAAACACATATTTTTTAGTTTTTTGGTAGCACAAAAAGGCAGCCTAAAATATTTATCTCCGAGTTCTGCTCCGATCTGCAGATCCCTGAGATTTTTTATTATGCTTGTATGTGTGATAGGATGATTTGGTGAGCCAGGGACAATAGGAAGACTAGAAATTTTAGTGACAGAAACTGGGCTTGAATTCCACCCAATACCCACTCCGATTTCTGCAAATTGTTGGGTCTTCCATTGAAGGTTGCAGGTAGGGTCAAAGAAGACATTCACATATGTTTGAGTGTCCTCAAGAAGAGTATTAATACCCTATCTGCAGTAAGAGTGGTTCAATGCTACAATCACATTCCCTCTCTGTCTGCAATCTTTAAAAATATACTTGTATCCTCTTTTAAGGTAATCATAGCTTAGAATATGTGAAAATTCAAGGGCGCCACATCTGATACCTTTGCTGAAGGTCTCTATACTCCCAAAATTACCTGGGGGAACAAAATTACTTTTTTGTTTACACTGGTCACTGCCAGTGGCAGTCTGTCCATTGTCCCCCTAATCCATGCACCCGGCCCCTAATCTACATGCAATCTACATCATGGATTTCAGAGGAGTTTTTTTTTGTAATAGAGGGGCTGGCAGTAGCAATTGTACCTTTTTTTTTCCAAGCATAGCGGCATAGACATAGTGAGGGAGATGACAGGCAGGAAGTAGGGGGTGAGGGTTGAGAGAGGAAAGCAGAGGGGACAGCTGCGTACGATGCAGGGACGCACTCTGACCATGGTGGTCAGGGCTGAGCAGCCCTAATTTACGTGGTCACTATAGATAGTGGATACAGGAAGTGCCCGGTTCAGGGAGTTTTTTTTTTTACAGTTTAGAGGGGACAGATTACACAGTACAAGCACTGTGCTGTGTAATATGCTTTAAGGGACCAGGATCTGTATATTTTTTGGGGGGTTAACAAACACTTTAACCACGTCAGCCCCGGAAGAATTTACCCCCTTCCTGACCAGAGCATTTTTTTGCAATCCGGCACTGCGTCGATTTAACTGACAATTGCGCGGTCGTGCGACATTGTACCCAAACAAAATTGATGTCCTTTTTTACCACAAATAGAGCTTTCTTTTGGTGGTATTTGATCACCTCTGCGGTTTTTATTTTTTGCGCCATAAACAAAAAAAGAGCGACAATTTTGAAAAAAAATCATTATTTTTTACTTTTTGCTATAATAAATATCCCCCAAAAAATTTATTAAAAAACATTTTTTTCCCTCAGTTTAGACCGATACGTATCCTTCTACATATTTTTGGTAAAAAAAAATCACAATAAGCGATTATTGATTGGTTTGCGCAAAACTTATAGCGTTTACAAAATAGGGGATAGTTTTATGGCATTTTTATTATTATTTTGACTGCGACATTATGGCGGACACATGGGACTTTTTTAACACATTTTTGGGACCATTGTCATTTATACAGCAATCAGTGCTATACAAATGCACTGATTCCTGTGTAAATGACATTGTCAGTGAAAGGGTTAACCAGGAGGTGGTAGTGTAGGGGTTAAGTGTGTCCTAGGGGCGTGTTGCTAACTGTGGGGGACATGGCTGTGTTGTGCACATCACCGATCTCTGCTCCAATCACAGGGAGCAGAGATCAGTGTCACTTGTTGCTAGGCAGAACGGGGAGATGCTGTTTACATCAGCATCTCCCCGTTCTTCCTCTCTGAGAGGTGATCGCAGGGCATCCCTGTGGCGATCGAGTCCACGGGACCCGCGACCAGATTCATGGAGCTTCCCGCGGCTCTTAAAGGGCTGACGTATATCGGCGTGAGGCAGTCGGGAAGCGGTTAAAGACCATAAGCTGGGTATATGAATTCTCTCATTGTAATCTTGGAACACATTTTTTTTGTTTTCATATTTGTTGCATTTGATTTTTGTCATTGAGTTGAGCACAATGTAAATAGATGAACTGAGATAGAATTTGTTTAGTCTCTTAATTATTTTCTAAATCCAATTTAGTTGATGGTATAGAAAAAATCTGGTGCCACGTTCCCCCATGGCATGGTAGCCCTGCCAGCATACACTATGTAGCGAGTGTAATTGATGGATGAAAATAAATCTACCAAGTGTTAGATCATCCTGAAATTAGCAAACAGAAATTACTAGTTATGAGTTCTAGGGTTTTTCCACACAGGCAGTCTGAGCCTGTTCAGTGTTATGCCGCGTACACATGGTCGGAATTTCGGCCAACAAAAGACCGATGAGAGCTTTTAGTCGGAAAATGTGACCGTGTGTATGCTCCATCGGAATTTTGCTGGCCAATTTTCCGCCAGCAAAAGATTGTGAGCAGGTTCTCAATTTTTCATATGGAAAAAGTTCCTATCGGAAATTCCGATCGTGTGTATGCAATTCCGATGCGCAAAAACTCACGCATGCTCAGATTCAACTACGAGATGGAAGCTATTGACTACTGGCTATTGAACCTCCTTTTTCTAGTCCCGTCGTACGTGTTGTACGTCACAGCGTTCTTTACGGTCGGTGTATGCATGACAGCTTGAGCGAAATCCCATCGGAATTCCGTTGGGAAAGCCATCAGAGCTTTTTCCGACCAAAATTCCCATCCTGTGTACGGGGCATAACTGTAGTGGTATTTTCTCCATACAGGCAACCCAGATGCAGCACACAGCTTGTCAGTACCATGAATGGCTGTGTGCAATTGTATTCATGAATATGGTGGTGCTATTGCAAACACAATTACAGTGTACAAGCATTTGCAAAATCTATAACACCTAATTGAAAAGTAGGATTTAAAATGAGGAGCTCTTGATAACACCAAACATGAGCACTTAAAGTGTATATTAAGGCAACATTTTTTCATTTTAAATTTGTAGTGAAGGTTTAGAACCACTGTTAGATTTTTAATTCATATATTTTTCATGTTGATTGCCGTTCACCAGGACTGAAGGTAAGAGAAAATCCAAAGATTTGATTTACCAAGCGGAACTGGAGTGGAGTAGAAATCTTCCAGTGGGAACACTTGTTCCTGTGACAGTTGTCAAAGAGGGGACTTAGCTGAGGCATTTCTTCTCACTTGCCATTCTTACCCTTCCAAAATGAAAAAACAAAATGTGCAATAGTAGTGTATCATTTTTTCTTAAATTAAAGGGGTTGTAAAGGCAGAACGTTTTTTTATAGAATGCATTAAGATAAAAAAAGCCTTCTGTGTGCAGCAGACACCCCAGCACCCCTAACACTTACCTGAGGTCCCTCTCTGTCCAGCGATGTCCACGAGTGTCTCAGCCATCCAAGATTCTCCTTCCTGATTAGCTGAGACACAGAAGCAACACCATTGCTGTCAATCAGCTAGCCAATTGGGCAAGAGAGGGGGTGGGGCGGGGCTGGGTCGGAGGTGGGTTGGGGTCGGGTCGGGTCTCCATGTCTGAATTGACACATTGTCCCCATAGTAAGCTGCTTGTTGTGGGCGCACTGAACAGGAGGGAGGGGCCAGGGGCACCGAAGAGGGACCCGAAAAGAGAAGGACCTGGGCTGCTCTGTGCAAATCCACTGCAAAAGAGCAGGTAAGTATAACATGTTTATTATTTTCATAGGGGAAAAAAACGAGCCTTTACAATCACTTTAATGTTTGTGCCACTCCCTTTAGCCCTGCCTACACTAATGCTTCTACTGAGGTTCAGCAGCTCAGCCAGCCTATGACTTACATAAAAAGCTGTTTTCTAAAGCATTATAAAGCTATTATGAGATTAATGTTTATGAAGTTTCAAATTGTTAAGTTTAAAACAAATGAATATTATATATTATATAGAAATAAATGCAATAGGGTAAAAAAAAAAAAAAAAGCTATCATGGGAGCGAGCCTCTTATCCTGTTCTGATCTGTGAGGAAGTGCTAAAAACCTGCAGCTTAGCATAGGGCAGACTACATATTCACAGTATATCTGTAGTGTATTTATACAATATGGCTGCATGGTTTAAAGATGAACTCTAGAAGGCAGATATACAGTAAATATTTGCAACTCTATAATTATTAGTACATAATTACATTTATTTTTTTATATAAAAAGTATAAGTTTGGCTTAGGCTTGGAGAAGGTGGGTTAAATGATACCACTAAACTGTAAGATTTTTTTTTTTTTGCCAAGATAGTATTTAATTTTTTTTTAACTTTGCATCTATTAAACGCTCTGCCCTTGTTTTAACTTTGCATAGTAAAACATTTTTTTTTCTGCCATTAAATACCTTATACAGCCCACTTCCTGTTTCTTGTCTGGTCATTACCCAAGGCTTATGATATCATGCACAGCTCTCTCTCTCTCTCACTCTCGTGAGAGTTTGTCAGGAAGGGAGGGGGATGAGTCATAAGAGGGCCAATAAAAGCTGCAGGGCTGCAGAGCTGGAGATTTGCCTCTGTGTGTCTGTGTAAATCCAGGAAGTGAACAGGTAGGAGCTTCAGCTGCCCACAGTTAAAATGGCTAAAGCCAGGCTTAGTGGAGGGAGATGTCTGCAGCATATTTGGCAAGTATATAATCACAGTATACAGTATCTCACAAAAGTGAGTACACCCCTCACATTTTTGTAAATATTTTATTATATCTTTTCATGTGACAACACTGAAGAAATGACTCTTTGCTACAATGTAAAGCAGCTTTTATAACAGTTTACATTTGCTGTCCCCTCCAAATAATTCAACACACAGCCATTAATGTCTAAACCGTTGGCAACAAAAGTGAGTACACCCCTAAGTGAAAATGTCCAAATTGGGCCCAAAGTGTCAATATTTTGTGTGGCCACTATTATTTTCCAGCACTGCCTTAACCCTCTTGGGCATGGAGTTCACCAGAGCTTCACAGGTTGCCACTGGAGTCCTCTTACGCTCCTCCATGACGTCATCACGAAGCTGGTGGATGTTAGAGACCTTGCGCTCATCCATCTTTCCTTTGAGGATGCCCCACAGATGCTCAATAGGGTTTAGGTCTGGAGACATGCTTGGTCAGTGCATCACCTTTACCCCCAGCTTCTTTAGCAAGGCAGTGGTTGTCTTGGAGGTGTGTTGGGGGTCGTTATCAACAATCATCTGTGTATGGAAATTTATATTGCAAAAGATCTGTTATAAATTACTCATAAGTAAAGTCACACAATGTTTTTGTGATGATGGTTATGTGGTAGCTCCTATTAAACAGAGAAGTCATCAAAATGTACTGATTTTACTAATGCTAGAAACAGTTGATATTATGGCAGTTAAAGCGGGAGTAAGCCGGGAGTCCGCCGTCTTTTTTTTTTTTTTTTAAAAGCCAGCAGCTACAAATACTGCAGCTGCCGACTTTTAAAATAGTGACACTTACCCGCCCAGCGCGCCCGCGATGTCGACACCCGAAGCCGATCTCTCGATCGTCTTTCGGGTGCTGCCGCCGCCATCTTGGGTATGGGAATCAGGAAGTGGAGCCTTTCGGCTTCATTTCCCGGTTCCCTACTGCGCATGCGCGAGTCGCGCTGCGCAATAAGGATGGTCTCCGCTGTCTCTGGGATCCATGTGTTTCCCAGCAGGCAGCGGGGGACTTTCGGAAAGGGGCATAGATTCTGTGGAAAGGGGCGTATCTTCTGCAGAATGTACGCCGGAAGTGGGTGCAGATACCTGTACTGTACAGGTACCTGCACCCCCCTCCCCCCTGAAAGGTGCCAATTGTGGCGCCGGAGGGGGGGAGGATTCCAATGAGTGGAAGGTCCACTTTAGGGTGGACCTCCGCTTTAAGCTGCCCAGATTTACCTGTGTCTGGGCATGGGTCCAAGAGAATTCCCAAGGTGTCTAGAACAACTTAGAAACCTAATTTATTGTATGTGTACTGGTTCTGCATCAAAGTTTCCTTTCAGTTGGGTTCTTCAAGCACCAGTTTAGGTCTGTAGTCTCCTCACCCACAGGTGATGCAGGATATTAGGTGTAATACACAGTTGGAAGTTGAAATGTGCAGAAATTATGGATGATGCTTAAGATGTTAACAGTGAGACTGGCAAGAAGAAAATGTATGTCTCACATTAATATTATCAATGTACCGAATAGATGATGAAATACCTGTACATGCTTCATTAAAAAAATTACTTGGTATTTGTGTGATCTAAAGATTTCACATACTTAAAATAGCCTGTTAAATAGAGCTATAAAAACAGTGCTTTGGAATATTGAATGAATAAACAATATTAGTTGCGCAGAGTATATGAAGAAATACATGCAATATTCCTATAGAATATTTAGTCTGTCTCTTGGGAGTAAAAAACGCTCATACAGAGCATTTTTTGTACAAAGTTTAGATGAGTTTAGAAGAGTTTTAAGTTTTTTCTGCCAGCGAGCTCCAATCAGAAACGCGAACCAGAAGTTTTTTTTTTCCTACCTCTCAACGTGGAGCTCAAAATATTCCTGTAAACATCCTAATGTACACGAACACATACTGTAGGATAACATTGAGTTGCTTCTACAGGTAGAACACAAAACTTCTGTAGAAGCAAAGTTTTTTAAGCCAGTGTGCACAGAGCCTTACAATGATAAAATCATAAACATGACGTCAAATGGGTAGAATATTTTGAATGACTTACAGTGCAGTGAAGTACCGGTTAACAAATCATACCCTGGGAAGCTCCCATTGGACAGTCCAAGGCTGAGTTTTTAAGTTGTCACATTGATTGAAATAGACACATCCTACTCCACATGGTTTATACAGCACACAGCCAGCACGTAGGACCTCATTAGACTGGACACAACTCCAGGATAGGATATCTGATCTGTTCCTCTCCTTGCAGCATCTAAATTCTGAATAGGAAAAGAACTTCCAGAGCGGTTTTGGTGAGTGATTACACTTATTTAGTCACAAAATTCTATTTGAACAGTTGTCAGCAAATTGTTGCTTTAATTTCTAATATTTGATCACTCTAGTAATTCTAAAACAAAATGTATATATTTTTTTCAAATTGTTCTATTTTCAGAAAATGAGTAAGTGCAGTGAGTTAAATAATAAAAAGCTAAATTTTTGGTTCATGAGACTCATATGTTATTGTCAGAGAATAAACTAGCCATACTTTAGCCTTTAAAAATCTGACTATAATTTTTAATTGTTTTTTAGCTACTAAAAGAAAATGTTTGTTCGGCAGTGTAATTCAGCTATTCTGTAAATAATCTAAAAACAAAAGATGTAAGTAAAAATCAGAACATCTAATTGTAATAGCGTTATATAATTTCACTGTCTGTTATTGTATAATAATAAAAAGATCTTCATCACTGTTAAAGATCTACACTTTAGAAACATCAGGCAGACAGTGACTTCTTCTAAAATCTAATGTCCAATCTGCCATGGCCCACAAACTATCCTGCAATGAAACAGATGGTAAAACAGCACTCAAGTCATTCATTTCGATGAATTGCAAAATTATATCCAAAAAAATTACATTGAAAAAAGGACATTCAAAATGTTACAGCTACATAGAGCAGTGATAATGTGCAGAGGACTGTAATCCAATCATCCAGGTGTCACTCAAATAGACAAGTCAGAAAAATGGAATTGATTTGTTGATCTATTGTGTTGCAACATTGCAATATGCTTAGTTATACAAGTTAGAATGTAAAAAATGTTTCTTTGTCATCTGACTTTGTAGATGGGTTGTAGACTTTTGACTTATAGATTAGTTGTGTGCCTCATTAATTGGCTAAAACAGTAAATATGGAAATCACTGGGTTTCTGACTAGCAAAAAAAAAGGTGCATGGAAATTTTTTGGATGTTTTCATAACTGGCCAACACTTTATCACAAGTAAAGATGTTGCCTTTAATATTTCTGACATGAACAACTGTTTCTTTATGTAGGAAGAAAATGATTAGCCAGTAAATCATTTTAAACCCAATCTGCTTGTAGATGACAATTAGCATGTTATTGACTAAGTTTAATTTCTGAAATTACTTAAATGGTAAATGGGACCTATTTCTGTTTTAGAAGCTGTAGAGAATTTGATCTTTTTTAGAAAGAATAAAAATGCATTGGCTAGATTGAGAAGTCCAGCCATTCAAAGTATGAGACAGAAATACATCTACTGTGAGCAGCAACAGAAGACACCTTAGAATGACTGCATGCATAAAGAGATGTTTTCACTGTATGACCATGACTGTATAATAATAATAATTGCATCCCAATGTGTAACATTTAACAATATTTGAACCTGTATACAGTCAGTTTGTCAGATCACAACTCCTACTATATGGATTACAAGTAAACCAGAAGAAAAAGCATTTTTGTTTTAAAGCAAAGAAAAAAGCAGTAGTACGTGTCCATTATAACGAGGCACTTAAAAATACCTCCTTGCATTGAAGGAAAATTTGATTCTTTTCTAGATATGTATATATTTTGTGTTTCTAAAAGCAATAGTATATGTGTAGTTTCATGGAACAGTTAATTTATGAAATGAGAGAATTGACTCATCTTACAGATAAGTGCTGGTCATCCTACAAAGAGAAGAAGAGAAGGTGAGGGTCAAGTTTAGTTTGTTTAAATGGCGTTTTTGTAAATTTTCCTTTCATGATAATCTAGGTAAATTTTTAACCAGAATGACAGCTTCCAGTTCTTTTGATTCCATGTGACAAGGTGAAGCCAGTGTCACTAATATTCCCATGACTCCCAGTACTACTTGCATATGCATTGTTCAGAAACTGAATTCGATATTCTCCTGTAGCGAGACAATCATACACGCAAAATAGAGAGCAATGTTGCAGTAAAGCTTTGTGAGCTTTTCTAAATACAGCCACAAACTAACTATAATGCCGCATAGACACGATCGGAATTCTCGTCGGAAAAAGCTCTGATGGTTTTCCCAACGGAATTCTGTTCAAGTTCTCTTGCTTACACACGGTCACACCAAATTCCGATCGTTTATAGCATGGTGACGTACAACACATATGACGGAACTAGAAAAAGGAAGTTCAATAGCCAGTAGCCAATAGCTTCTGTCTCGTAGTTGAATCTGAGCATGCGTGATTTTTGGCATGTCGGAATTGCATACGCACGATAGGAATTTCCGATAGAAAGTTTTTCCGTCGGGAAAATTGAGAACATGCTATCAATTTTTGGCTGGCGGAAATTCAGACAGCTAAATTCCGATGGAGCATACACAAGGTAGCATTTTCCGATGAAAAGCTCTCATCTGTCTTTTTCTGACCGGAATTCTGATCGCGTGTATGCGGCATTAGTCTTTTGTAGAACAACCAAGAAATAAACTAAGGCTGCATCTACACTTGAGCTGAGCATCCTTGGTCATTTATATAGACTTTTCTTTGTACATTTGTACATGAATGTTTAAGCATTTTATGCAGGCATTTTGCTTGAGTGCTGTTTTTATTTCTAGACAATGGAAAGCTAGTTACTAGAAAAGAAAAAAAAAAAATATGTGGCACAAGCATTTTTGTGCATTTTTTAAGACAGTCCCATTTAAGTCTATTGGAGCCAAAATGCCTAAAGCCTGTAGCTCAAAAGAATGCCTTGCAATTTTTCAAGTTACAAGCTTCAAGCCAAACAACACTCAAGTGTAAACAGGTACAATTAAAAATCATGGGTTTTTGACTGTTGAGCGTTTTTTGAATTTCAAGCTGCAAAACACTCAAGTGTGAATAGGACCTAAAAAAGTTACATAAAATGCATGTAATTAATGTTGCAAATCTCTTTACATCAGCTAAGAGCAAATTCCTCTAGTAGCTGGGGTAGAATTCATTGATATATTTCCATTATATTAAATGAGATGGAAAAAATAGAAGTTTGATTGAGGTCGACAATTTGTTGTAGGCTGTATTATTTGTCTTCTGAAAAAACAAAGTGCAGTACGAAAAAAAATGACATCACTTTTTTACTTTGTTTACCAGTTCTGTGTTTTTCCTGGAATTTTTCCTAAAGCTGTACTACAGGAATAAGAGAAAATCTACCCTTGCAGTAAGGGATACATTACCCCTAGACTTTCAGTCGAGGTTACCGACAAGCCCCCCAGCATCTTCTCTAAATCACTTTGGGTCATGGTTGCAAGCTCACCTCCTCCTGTACAATGAAGGCTTAATAAACCCAGCACTGTGTGTGATGATGCCAAGAAACCACCCAGAGCTTATCCATGCGCACGGAAGCCGACACTCGTGGCATATCGCCGCGATCTGCAGCCTGCCCAGTGCGCCTGTGCGCCAGCTATCTATGGCGCATGCGCCATAGACAGTGGTGGCTGTCTTCGGGTAAATATCTCCTAAACCGTATAGGTTTAGGAGTTATTTCTTGGACCTACAGGTAAACCCTAATCTAGGCTTACCTGTAGGTCAAAGTGGTTTGTAAGGGTTTACAACCACTTTAAAAGGATCTTAGAAAAGATGATATAATCATGTTAAACACTACTTGTAAGTAGTATTCTAATGGTTTATTTTTAGATGAAAAGTAATAATAACTCTCAGGGGTGTCTCACTGTGCAGAAGACATGGTTTTTGTATTCTTAGAATGCACTGGATAAAAATAAAATGTTGTGCTGAGACCAGCCTTGGTTTGGGTGGTGTCCAGGAACAGCTATAGGTTACATATTGGCAGAATAACTGTTGTATATCTGTCCTTGTGTCACCCTCATGTTGTCCCATATTACCAGCCACACTTTTGGGAAAATGTGTGAATAGAACACTCTCCTGTATTGTACATATTGTAAAGGTGATGGGGTTTAAACAAAAGTACTGGCACAACACAGTACAGACATTCCTTCGGTGTTTAGATATAAACACAGATTTGTGGTTAACAGATGAATGCTAATCTCTGTTTGATGTGATGAGTGTTTGTGATTGTGTATTAAATGCATAGCACTCATGGATAAGTGTAAATTATATCATTCTATTGAAGAGTAAAGTGGTGTAATTTCCTTTATTTGGAAAGTAAGATAAACATACCAGATAAACATACAAAGTGTATTAACTCACAGCAGCAATAACAAATCATATCTGAGCTGGTCTGACGGCAGTAAAATGAAGTATGATTGATTGCTATGGATTAAGGGCTGGTTCACAACACAGTTTCTGCACTCTGGATACGTTTCTGCGTGTGCATTTTTGATGCATTCCAGTGTGTTTTTGATGCATTTTTTATGTGTTTTCCAATGATTTTTTTCTCCTCTTTCTACTTTCATCCCAGGTCAGGACATGTGTGTTTCTGGTGTATTTTCCATGCGTTTTGCCAAGTTCTGGAAAAATTGCAGCATGTTCTACTTTTGTTGACTGCACTGGAACTTACTGCACTGGTGTGAACACATTGAAAACTTTTTGATGCAGATTAAAAAGGCACTGGACTGCATTTGGTGTGAACCAGTAGACATGTGCATTCGTTTTCGCCCGAATGCATTTTCGTCCGAATTTCAGCTATTTTTGTTTTCGTTTTGACAAACGATAACGAAAGCACAGAATCCGAAAAACGAAAGATCCGACATAAATAAATGCTTTATTTTCGTTTTCATTGTTACAACAGTTCGATATAGAATAGGAGATTCAACGTGACTCTGACAATAACAATCTGTCTATAGAACCTGTGGTCGAATGTGCCTAACCTTACCTCTATTAGTCCAAGATTATATAGAGAAAATATTCGACATAGAAAAAAAGATTTGACAGAGAGAAAAGATTCTGCAAGTTACTGTCCTAGGGGACATGTATCACTGCAAAAAAAAGTTTAAAAAACGGCAGTTTTTTCGGGAGCAGTGATTTTAATAATGATTAAAGTGAAACAATAAAAGTGTAATATTCCTTTAAATTTCGTAGGGGGGGGGGGGGGGTGTCTATAGTATGCCTGTGAAGGGGCTCATGTTTCTGGTGCTTAGAACTGTCCCTGCACAAAGTGTCATTTATGCAGGAAAAAAAGTCCTTTAAAATCACTCGCAGCTATTATGAATTGTCGGCGCCGTAATACAGAGAACACTCATTGAAAGTCATTGATAAGAAAATAAATAAATAAATAAATAAATAAGCGTGGGGGTCCCCAAAATTCAATTACCGGGCCCTTCAGGTCTGGTATGGATATTAAGGGGAACCCTGCCTCAAATTTAAGAAAAAATTTGACGTGGGGTTCCCCCTAAATATCCATAACCACACCCTTCAGGTCTGGTATGGATATTAAGGGGAACCCCACGTCAAATTTAAAAAAAATTGACGTGGGGGTCCCCCTAAAAATCCATACCAGACCCTTTATCCGAGCACGCAACCTGGCAGGCCGCAGGAAAAGAGGGGGGGACGAGAGAGCGGCCCCCCTCCCTCCTGAACCGTACCAGGCCACATGCCCTCAACATTGGGAGGATGCTTTGGGGGTCTGTGACCCCTCAAAGCACCTTGTCCCCATGTTGATGAGGACAAGGGCCTCATCCCCACAACCCTGGCCGGTGGTTGTGGGGGTCTGCGGGCGGGGGGCTTATCAGAATCTGGAAGCCCCCTTTAACAAGGGGACTCCCTGATCCCGGCCCCCCCCCCCTGTTTGAAATGGTAAGGGGGTACAAAAGTACCCCTACCATTTCACAAAGAAAGTGTAAAAATAGTTAAATAAGACAAACACACTTTTGAAAAATTCCTTTATTAAAAATAAAAAAAAATTAAAAAAAGATTCCAGCGGTGGTAATCCACTCGACTTGCTATCCAGCGACGGACGGTCATCTCTCCAGCGATGGCTGATCTGAATCAGCGCAGCGAATCCATCCTTCTTCTGTCTCCACGAAGGAGACACTGCAGGGATTCCGGCGGCCTGACGTTTCTTATATACGGAGGGCGGGGCCACCCGTCACCTGACCCCACCCCCCTCTGACGCAAGGGGAAACCCGGGGTTCCCTGTGACGTATGGGTGACCCTGCACCCCTCTGATGTAACACAGGCAGGTTTCCGTTACATCAGAGGGGGGCGGGGTCACCCATACGTCACAGGGGACACAGGTCTAAGCACCAGAAACATGAGCCCCTTCACAGGCATACTATAGACCCCCCCCTACGAAATTTAAAGGAATATTACACTTTTATTGTTTCACTTTAATCATTATTAAAATCACTGCTTCCGAAAAAACGGCCGTTTTTAAAACTTTTTTTTGCATTGATACATGTCCCCTGGGGCAGGACCCAGGTCCCCAAACACTTTTTAGGACAGTAACTTGCAAATTAGTCTTTAAAATTAGCACTTTAGATTTTGAACGTTGGAGTCCCATAGACTTTAATAGGGTTCTAAAGTATGCTATATACTAGCTCCGTCGAATCTTCTTTATACATTCGACAGACACCATAAGCCTTCAAAGACAGATTCGACCGTAATTCATGTGGATTTTCGGACGAATGCAATTTTTGAATGAAAAACAAAATAAATAAAAACGAATTTCGGGAGTAACTAAATAAATTAAGTTTTCAGACGAAAACGAAATTCTGAAACGAAATATTTTACTCTGCACATGTCTATGAACCAGCCCTAAAACTCCTGTGTACATTCTTATTAGTCTTTGGCCTGGCTGAAACAAACCTTGTAATGAGCTAACCTCAGAAATCCATAGCAACCAGGTTTCACCTTTCGTCAAACAAAATGCACGATTATTGCTTTAATGGTAGATTGCTATATGTTATCTTTTCATAAAAAAGAGGATCACAATTTTATATTTAAAGATACATAAAAAAAATCCTCTCAATACACTGGCTGCATTGTGTGTATTGCTTTATATTTTCTTCCATTTTATGCTACAGTTTAAAGCAGTGTTCCAGATGTTTTTTTTTTTTTTTTGTTTTTTAAGTCAGCAACTACAAACACTGTAGCTGCTGACTTTTAATAAGGGCACTTACCTGTCCAGCAAGCCTGCGATGTCGCCCCCCAGAGGCTGATCCGTCCATCGGATCAGGTGCCGACGCCGCCATTGCAACTAAGGGAAACCAGCAGTGGAGCCTTGCGGCTTCACTGCCCATTTCCTATTGTGCATGTGTGAGTCGCGACGCAATTTGTGAATGGCCCCGTCATCTTCTTGGACACACACAGGTCCCAGAAGACAACAGGGGAGCTCGCCGAAGAGGAGGAAGTGACGGAACATCTCCGTGGACTAGGATGAGGCAGACTAGGAAGAAGCAGATTAGAAAGACTGCCTAGCAGCAGGGGTTTCTGCTAAGTAAAAAAAAAATTTCTATGTATTTTTAATTTATTTCGAAAATTTTTATGTATAAATGTTTTTTAGGGTGGACCTCCGCTTTAACTTGTTGAACCTAACAGTTACAGCATCTGCAGTAACTTACTGTAAGGTTGACAATGCTGCCCAAGTGGATCCTTAAAGCGGAGTTACAGCTTGTTTATTTTTTTTATTTTTTTAAATAACGCCCTGTGATGGTCCAACCTAATGCTATTGATAATGATATATGTATCACATGTAGGTATTATAAATCATGAACTTTTTAAATTTACTCACTTTGTTGTCCCCAGCAAGCATGCTCCCATCTTTAGTGTGGGTATCTGAAGTCCACTCATTCCTCCTTCTGTTATACCGCACTGCTGGTTACCCCCTCCCAATCAGGCACATGCACATATATTACAAAGAATTCCGTGATGTTACAAGCGACGGATTCCCATTGACTCCTGGGATTGATGACACTCATCTCCCAGGAGCCAATGGGTGGGCAGACATGACATACCTCGGATTCAGCATAAATATAATTTATTTACATTGCTATAGAAAAAGTGTCCAAATAGGTGTCAAAAACTGATCACGAACGGGGGGGGGGGTCATTGGATGTGTAAGAAATGCTTGGAATTCCGCTTTAAAGTGGTTGGAAACCTCAGTCATTGAGATATATATCTGTAGTGTTTACTATCTCTCTCCAGAGCTTTAAGTCTTGTTTCTCTCTGGTGCTTCGTTCCTCTGTTATCAGAATAATTCACTTCTGAGAGAGAAGTTTTCCCGACACATGAGATAAATTTGTGTCAGGGGGCTGAGAGCTCAGCTCAGAAAAGAGCTTTCACACACTGTAACTGCAGCCTCTCTGCCCCTCTTCTGTGCTCCTTACAGATGAAGACATTTTTTTTAACATGGTCTACCCTCTTGAAGTGGTGTAGCAGGATTTGTTTCATCTCTGTGTATCATCTGAGGCTGTTCACTTCACTGGATTTATGTGAGGCTTTACATTAATTTTAAGCAGCATTATTACCCTCAGAATGCATGCCCTTGCTGTGTTCTACAATTGGATTCGACAACATATGGCACATCAGCACTGCCAACTTCCCCTGTGCCAGACAGAGGCTCATTTATTGACCATTGTCACAGCTTTCAAAACATGCAACCATGGCTGGCCAAATCAACATGTTCATTATTTTAGCGGTGCTTTTGTGCAACTTTTTAGCCACTAGCGAGGTGCTTTTAACCCCAAAAAAGGGTTAAAACCTTCTGTTTTGCAGCGCTTTCAAAGTGATTTTCAGGCACTTTGAAAGTGCTGGCCATTCATTCTAATTTTTGGGAGTGATAAATACAGCGCTCCCAACCCGCTGCTTGCAGGACTTTTCAGAACGTCCGGCAAGCGCACCGCCCCAGCGTGAAAATTGAATTGGAGGCAGTTTTCAAGCGCTTAACAGAGGCTATTTCCTGCGCTAAAGCATGAAAGGGGTCTTACTATTTATGGTTACAATGCTTTCTATTTTTCATAGACAGTCATTTTTGCTCTACGTACACTTTACGAAATATTAAGTTAGGTAATGGTAGAATTATGTTTAATTCTATTAGTGGAGATCAAAAACATCCACAATATACGGATGTTTTTTTAAACAGTTCCTCACAATGGCAGCTAGCTTTCCAGGAGGCATCATGTGCATATTTTGCTTGGAAAAAGCTGTAAATAAAAACTCAGTTACTAAATGGATCAAGCATATTCTGTAAATAGAACAAGGAAAACCCTGTACAAGGTTCACCATAACAATCCATTTTGTTCTTAGTAGTAGAGGTCATTCATTTGAAGTCGTTTGCTTCCTGCTACCTTGGAGGCTCCCTGTTGTGCACACATCCTACAAGAGCCATACCTTTTGTTTCTGCTCTGATATTGTCATAGAGTAATGCGTATGTTTGGATGAAGATATTTCAAACGTATCCAAAAGGAAGCATAACTTATTTATTTTATAGTGAGGCTGTGTATAATAAGAACGTAGAGAACAAAGGTAGGCAGGCCAAAATGGATATTATACGGTAAATCATATTGCTCACCTTTTAAATAATATGGCAAGAGCATTACACTGGAGCACATGGGAGCACAGCTGGTATTAAATGCTTGCTAAGGTCCTAAGTTTGATTGACTGGCTGGAAATTCATAGAGACTTCTTTATTTGATGCCTGGTTGCACTACAGTGATTATTAACAGACATTATTAGACATGTATTGTTAGTGAACACTTTAAAGTTGCAGATCACACCAACAGCAGTTGTTCCAAGCCCTCTGCATAGTGTTTTCAGATATACAAACTTGTTGGTGACCTGGTAGTTACTAAGGCCCTCCAACTATACCTTACAGCTCTAAAACTCCGTACACGTGGGCAGAATGCTGATTCAAAAAAAAAAGTGTCTGACATTCTGCCCATGTGTATGTCGGTCTGTCTGACAAAAGCCGGATTCTTTTGGATGTGCATGCTGGAAAACCAGCAGCCGTCCGACTTCCGATCTGCGCTCTCAGCCAATGGCAGAGAATGTTCTGGCGGTCGAGAACACAACAGCTCAGCGGGAGAGATCACTGAACTAACCTTGCATGGTTAGTACAGTGTCTCAGACCGGAACTGTCAACCCACTGGGTTGCATGAATAAAACCTGTTAGTGTGTACCTGGCTTAAGGATGTCAATCTCAGTTCCAGAAGTTCCTCTATCCATGGTCCTCATTCTCATACATTCCCTACAGTCAGATCAGCATTAGACATCAAAATACCCTAGGCACCTGAATAGTTAGGCCCTTTCACGCAATCTTTGTTTATGTCATGTGATGATTTTAGTAAAGACTACAGCTAGATTGTACTATTGAAGCCAGAATACAAAACTGAATTCTAAGGCTCCATTCACACTAGCATTTTTTTAAGCTCCTAGATGCTGTTATTAGCATTTTTTCTGCTCCTAGAAGCTAAATCGTCCATGCACATTACCTTAGGCTATTAGAACGCTAAGCCCTTGTACACATGGTCGGAGATTCCGTCGGAATGTTTCCTATCGGACCGTTTTGTCGGATATTTCGACTGTTTGTGGTCTGCATCGGACTGTTTCCGTCGGAATATCCGACGGACCAATTTTTCCAACTTGACGGTAAAATTTTCAGACAAAATGCTCCGATCAGACATACTCTGATCATGTGTAGCCTACTCAAGTGCCACGCATGCTCAGATCAAATTCCTAGACCAAAGCTATTGGCTACTAGCCTGAACGTAGTCCTGTCATAACGAAATAACATCATCACGTTATGTACAATCGGATTTTCCGACAACTTAGTCCGATCCGTCGGAATTACTCCGAGGGATTTGGTTGTCGGAATCTCCGACCGTGTGTACAAGCCCTAAATGCTTCTAAATGCTCCTAACTGCTTCTAAATGCTATTAAAATGCTCCTAACAGCTTTTCTTAAGCTTTTAAAATGCTAATGCTCCTGAATGCTCCTTAAACCTTCTAAATGCTTCTAAAAGCTACTAAAGTGCTACGAGAAGCTAGGACCAAAATGCTATTATCAGCATTTTTCATCCAGCATTTTTCTCTTTTTGTGAGCTTATGAAAAGCCACTAGTGTGCCTGGAGCCTAATAAATGTATACACCAAGAAAGAAACAAAGATTTTATGTTTTTTCATATATGTAAACCTGTTGACATCCCTTGAACATTCTCTCTTTCTAAATGTTGCATAAAATATCTAGAGGAGGTCAAATGGATAAAAATTAGGAAATCTTTTTTACGATTCGTTAGCATTGAGGCTTAAAGCTGCTGCCCCTTTTACCCTGCTTTCCTGGGCATTGGCTAATGATAGCAATAATAGCCATGCGTATAGATGAACATATTGTGTGACATGGATATGCAATGACCATATAATGTATTGAAGTTGATTGTTGCCTTTTAATCAAAAGAAGAGATAGTAGCAATGAGGACTTGGTGAGCTTAGAGTGAAGTTTTTAGATGTTGTGACATACCAGAAAAATGATTGGGTACTTTAGGAATATCTGCAATATAATTTTTATTTTACAGTCTTGTTCTTCCCTGTGTATTGCTTTGTCCCATGTTTCTAAATACTTTCTGGTTATGAGTACCGATCTGTCCCTCCCTCCTGCTGTGGCCGATCCGACAACAGCTCTAAAGGAGATGGTTGATTTATAGCTGAAGCTTGTTTAAGCTGTGAACACATTCCCAGGACAAGCAATAGTAAAAGAAATGCAGAGGCTGATATCCCCCCTACTGCTGCATTCCTCCTGCCGCTGCTTGCCTGTGGAAAGTGTTCACAGCCAAAGCAAACCACAGCTATGAATTAGCCATTGGCTTCAAAGCTGCTGTTAGCTGGGCCATGGTGTGTGGTGGTGGGGGGGGGGGGGGGGGGAAGAGTTGGTACTCATAACTAAAGCACTTAAAACCATGTGGCAATGTGTTAGATGTACTTAGGCCCATAGGGGACAGAACTGTAAAATAAGAATTATAAGGATAGATCTCCTTTTTTTTTTCTATTTAGCTCAGATAAACGAGTAATATCACATCTGTAAATTAAGAATATTATCAAAGAGCAATTTTACATATCACCATAAGTACATGTCTTGTATAAAATAGAGGTAGGAAATAGTATATATCTTAATCTGAATTTTTTCTATATATATATATATATATATATATATATATATATATATAATTGTATCGTAATAAACAGAAAAGCATATACAGCATCTCACAAAAGTGAGTACACCCCTCACATTTTTGTAAATATTTTATTATACCCTTTCATGTGGGCCCAGAGTGTCATTATTTTGTGTGGCCCCCACTATTTTCCAGCACTGCCTTAACCCTCTTGGGCATGGTGTTCACCTGAGCTTCACAGGTTGCCACTGGAGTTCTCTTACACTCCTCCATGATGACATCACAGAGTTGATGGATGTTAGAGACCTTGAACTCCTCCAATTTCCGTTTGAGGATGCCCCACAGATGCTCAATAGGGTTTAGGTCTGGAAACATGCTTGGCCAGTCCATCACCTTTGCCCTCAGTTTCTTTAGCAAGGCAGTGATCATCTTAGAGATTTGTTTGGGGTCGTTATTATGTTGGAATACTACCCTGCGGCCCAGTTTCCGAAGGGTGGGGATCATGCTTGGCTTCAGTATGTCACAATACATGTTGGCATTCAAGGTTCCCTCAATGAGCTGTAGCTCCCAAGTGCCGGCAGCACTCATGCAGCCCAAGACCATGACACTCCCACCACCATACTTGACTGTAAGCAAGATACACTTTTCTTTGTACTTCTTACCTGGTTGCCGCCACATACGCTTGACCCCAGTCTGAACCAAATACGTTTATTTTGGTCTCATCAGACCACAGGACATGGTTCCAGTAATCCATGTCCTTAGTCTGCTTGTCTTCAGCAAACTGCGGGCTTTCTCGTGCATCATCAATAGAAGAGGATTCCTTCTGGGATGACAGCCATGCAGCACAATTTGTTGCAGTGTGTGGCATATGGTCTGAGCGCTGACAAGCTGACCCCCCACCCTTCAATCTCTGCAGCAATGCTGGCTGCACTCATACGTCTATTTCCCAAAGACAACCTCTGGAAATGATGCTGAGCACGTGCATTCAACTTCTTTGGTCGACCATGGCGAGGCCTGTTCTGAGTGGAACCTGTCCTGTTAAACTGCTGTATGGTCTTGGCCACCATGCTGCAGCTCAGTTTCAGGGTCTTGACAATCTTCTTATAGCCTAGGCCATCTTTATGTAGAGCAACAATTCTTTTTTTTTCAGATCCTCAAAGAGTTCTTTAACATGAGGTGCCATGTTGAACTTCCAGTAACCAGTATGTGAGGGTGAGAGCGATAATGCCAAATTTAACACACCTGCTCCCCATTCACACCTGAGACCTTGTAACACTAACGAGTTACATGACACCGGGGAATAATAATGGCTAATTGGGCTCAATTTGGACATTTTCACTTAGGGGTGTACTAGCTTTTGTTGCCAGCATTTTAGACATTAATGGATGTGTGTTGAGTTATTTTTAGGGGAAATTTACACTATTATACAAGCTTTTCACTCACTACTTTATATTGTAGCAAAGTGTCATTTCTTCAGTGTTGTCACATGAAAAGATATAATAAAATATTAACAATATAGTGAGAGGTGTACTCACTTTTGTGAGATACTATAGGTATATGATGTATATTGTAGTGCACTGCTACAGAAGTATCATCTCACTAGACAAGTTAAAGCAGAGTACCAGTTATATTTTTGTTTATTAAAAGTCAGCAGCTAAAAAAAATGGATGGTGACAGCAATGGAACATGTCTATGTAATCTTTATCATCTAAGAGCCCATTCACACAGGGGCAACTCCTGATCCGACTTCAGGTCGCCCCAAGTCGCCTCAGGTCGCCTCAGGTCGGACAACATTTAAAAAGCAATGTAAGTGAATGAGAGCCGTGCACACTACTGAAGTCGCTCCGACTTCAGAAAAGGTTCCTGTACTACTTCTATCCGACTTGTAGGCAACTGGTACCCATTGATTTCAATGGAGATCGCCTCCAAGTCGGATCTCCGTTTATACGGAGGCGACTTTGACAGAATTATCAGCTCTCAAGAGGGAACTCCACGGCAAATTTCTGAAAAAAATTTGGCGTGGGTTCCCCCTCCGAGAGCATACCAGGCCCTTAGGTCTGGTATGGATTCCAAGGGGAACCCCCTACGCCGAAAAAACGGCGTGGGGGTCCCCCCAGATCCACACCAGACCCTTATCCGAGCACGCTACCCGGCCGGCCAGGAAAGGGGGTGGGGACGAGCGGGCGGCCCCCCCCCTCCTGAGCCGTACCAGGCCGCGTGCCCTCAACATGGGGGGTGCCTTGGGGGAGGGGGGGCGTGCGGCCCCCCCACCCCAAAGCACCTTGTCCCCATGTCGATGAGGACAAGGGCCTCTTCCCGACAACCCTGGCCGTTGGTTGTCGGGGTCTGCGGGCGGGGGGCTTATCGGAATCCGGGAGCCCCCTTTAATAAGGGGGCCCCCGGATACCGGCCCCCCACCCTATGTGAATGAGTATGGGGTACAATGTACCCCTACCCATTCACCTGTGGAAAAAAAGTACAAAAAAAAAACACAACACAGGGAAAAAATATTTTATTGCACAGCTCCGGGGGTCTTCCGTCTTCGGGGGTCTTCTCGCCGGACTCCTCCGCTATCTTCTTGTAGCTCTTTTACTAGCGGAGGAGTCCGGCTTTCTTCCTCCCCGCCGCCGGCCTCTTCTCCCGACTTCGGGGGTCTTGTCCCCCTCTTCGGTTCTTCTGCCGGGCCACCGCGCCTTCTTATAGCTCTTTTACAGGCGGTGGCCCGGTCTTCTGTCGTCGCCGCCGCCGCCGCCGCCGCCTTCCGTTCTTCTTCTTCTTCTTCTCCAGGAGATGTTGACACGACGCTCTCTCCGGCCGGAATGCCAGAGCCGCCCTGCGCTGCCACTTATATAGGGACAATGGGGCGGTGTCACATGGGTTGATGTCACATGGGTTGGTCACATGGGTTGATGTCACATGGTAAGGGGGCGGGGTCACCATGTGACATCAACCCATGTGACCAACCCATGTGACATCAACCCATGTGACACCGCCCCATTGTCCCTATATAAGTGGCAGCGCAGGGCGGCTCTGGCATTCCGGCCGGAGAGAGCGTCGTGTCAACATCTCCTGGAGAAGAAGAAGAAGAAGAACGGAAGGCGGCGGCGGCGGCGACGACAGAAGACCGGGCCACCGCCTGTAAAAGAGCTATAAGAAGGCGCGGTGGCCCGGCAGAAGAACCGAAGAGGGGGACAAGACCCCCGAAGTCGGGAGAAGAGGCCGGCGGCGGGGAGGAAGAAAGCCGGACTCCTCCGCTAGTAAAAGAGCTACAAGAAGATAGCGGAGGAGTCCGGCGAGAAGACCCCCGAAGACGGAAGACCCCCGGAGCTGTGCAATAAAATATTTTTTCCCTGTGTTGTGTTTTTTTTTTGTACTTTTTTTCCACAGGTGAATGGGTAGGGGTACATTGTACCCCATACTCATTCACATAGGGTGGGGGGCCGGTATCCGGGGGCCCCCTTATTAAAGGGGGCTCCCGGATTCCGATAAGCCCCCCGCCCGCAGACCCCGACAACCAACGGCCAGGGTTGTCGGGAAGAGGCCCTTGTCCTCATCGACATGGGGACAAGGTGCTTTGGGGTGGGGGGGCCGCACGCCCCCCCTCCCCCAAGGCAACCCCCCATGTTGAGGGCACGCGGCCTGGTACGGCTCAGGAGGGGGGGGGGCGCCCGCTCGTCCCCACCCCCTTTCCTGGCCAGCCGGGTAGCGTGCTCGGATAAGGGTCTGGTGTGGATCTGGGGGGGACCCCCACGCCGTTTTTTCGGCGTAGGGGGTTCCCCTTGGAATCCATACCAGACCTAAGGGCCTGGTATGCTCTCGGAGGGGGAACCCACGCCAAATTTTTTTCAGAAATTTGCCGTGGAGTTCCCCCTTGAGCTCATTCTCTGCTTGGCCTCGGCAAAAGTCGCCTGGCCTGGGGCGACTTGTAAGTCGTCCCAAGTCGGGCTTGAAGTCATCACAAGTCGTTTTGAAGTTGTCCCAAGTCGCGCTGTGATCTTAACTCAAGTCGTGTCCAAGTTGCCTGACTCAAGTCGCCTACAAGTCGTGTTGCCCCTGTGTGAATGGGCTCTTACCGAGTTATTATTTTATTGCAAACTGTAACAGGTATACTGGAACAAGTGTCAGGACAGATACTGTAAGTATTAATGCTTTCCTTCTGCAGGTTTTTTTTAAACAGGATTGCTACTGCATCGTTGTTTGACTTATTACATATGCATGCTAAACGTGTCAGGATTTTTTTTTAGAACATATATGATGTTAAATAGCCGACCCTATCCCACATATTCAGATAATATACTGTATACAGACATGATTTATAGGTAGTGCTGTCACAGCTATTTAGTAAACGTCCAATCACCTGTCCTTCTCTGTATCCTCCCCCTGAAATGGAAGAGCAAACAAACCATGTGAAAGAGCCTTTGTGAGGTGTAGAAGCTGCTGTCATTTGCAGGCAGGCACTCCACAGCGTAGCCTATTACTTTTTAAATGTAATGAGCAAATGGGATATATGATTTAATCAAGATCTATACATTTAAATGTTTCACATTGGCCTTCCATGTGAAAAGAATTATGATTGTCAGTACATAAATATAAAATTATTACTTTTTTGTTAGGCTAATATTAACAATGTATATATTATACTTTTATAGATTTTCTCTGCTTTTTTGGGAGCTCATAAAGTATTTATGGAGAAGCTGTAGACTTTTGGAGTGATTGTGTGCGGCCAAGTTCGTTCGCTTGAAAGTCCGACAGACCTCAGCTGCATAGTCCAGCGGAAAATCCCCCGGACTAAGTCCGCCAGATAGTCCGATCGTGTGTATGTGGCATAAGGTTCCATGCACACCGGGGCTTCTTGGGAGTAAAAAACTCTCATACAGAGCATTTTTTGCACAATGTCTAGACAAGTTTAGCATCACATAGTAGTCCATTATGTGTCACTTACCTGACACAGGAGCCAGCGAAGTCACCGCTGTCCCCTGTAGTCCCGAGCATCCATCTTCTCGGTGGGTCTCACTGCTCCGCTAAGCCTCGATGACGTCACTCCTGCACATGCGCACGGGAGCCGCCACTCGCGGTATATCGCCGTTGACAGCGGTGCCTGTCTTTTGGCAAATATCTCCTAAACCGTGTAGGTTTAGGAGATATTTCTTGGACCTACAGGTAAGCCTTAATCTAGGCTTACCTGTAGGTCAAAGTTGGTTGTAAGGGTTTACAACCACTTTAAGCCCCATACACATGATTGGAAATCCCACCAGCAAAAGTCAGATGAGAGCGTTTCATCAGAAATTAAAACCATGTGTATACTCCAACGGACTTTTGCTGGCGGAATTTCCGCCAGCAAAAGATTGAGAGCAGGTTCTCTATTTTTTGGACGGAATAAGTTCCGATTGGAAATTCCGATCGTCTGTAGCAATTCCAAAGAGCAAAATCCTACTCATGCTCGGAAACAATTCGACGCATGCTCGGGAGCATTGAACTTCATTTGCTCGGCTTGTCGTAGTGTTGTATGTCACCGCGTTCTTGACGGTCGAAAGTTCCGAGAACTTTGTGACCGTGTGCATGCAAGTCAAGCTTGAGCGGAATTCCATCGGAAAAACCATCCAAGATTTTTCATACGAAAACTCAGACCATTAGAGTGTTGCAGTCTGATCACCGGGCAGAGGAGTCTTAGCACATATATCCTTTTGCCTGCAGCAAACTGATTACATCATATGCCATCAGGCTAATTTACTAGAGGAGTTGCAATTCTTGTCCTAATTAGTTGAGGGAAGATTCACTTCAATTATACAGTCATGTGGAAATATTGATTTTATCTGCACTTGATGGGATATTCAGGGTGAACACAGCTACAATTTCAGTGAAGTGTCTGAACTGCTTTACTAAATCAGAGCTCAGGACTGCATCTCTTAGCCTAGACACAGTCATGTACTTGGAATTAATTGTTAATCAAACAACAAACAAGGGTAACAAAAATAGATATTGATGCACCACATCACTGCTAACAGGTCTAGATACAAATTCATTCCAATAAAAGTCAGGGGGTCAATCCAAAATGTTTTGGGGGTCCAAAAACACCCACTTTAGCAGCAGCTGCAAAACTAACAAGACCTATAAACACACTGGACAAAATAACATTAAAGGTCCAAGTCACTTTTAGTTCATTCATATTGTGTCCAATCAAGCTTTGATAAAAAAGAGCATTTTTGGACCCCCAAACTTGTTGCATACTTTTGGTTTGTCCCCTTGACTGTTATTGGAAAAAAAGTTGTATCTGGATCTCTTAGCAGTGGTGCACAGCTTCAATTTCCATTTTTGTTACATTACACTACAAGCCAATGTGACCGTGGAGATCCTCTGAAGAGTAGAAGCCGCCAGCCTGGGAACCAGATCATTTACATCAGCATCAATACTTCAAGATAGCAATACCAATACGATTACCGCAGGGGTCCAGCACTACTTTTCCACTTTCGTCAATTAACTACTTGCCGCCCGCCCTATAGGCAAATGACGGCTGCAAAGTGGTTTCAAAATCCTGACTGGGCGTCATATGACGTCCTCAGGATTATGAGCCACTGTGCGCCCCTGGGGGCACGCATCGCGACGATCGTTGTTGCGGTGTGTCAGTCTGACACCCCGCAACTACGATCTCAGTAAAGAGTCTCTGACGGAAACTCTTTACCACGTGATCAGCCATGTCCAATCACGGCTGATCACAGTGTAAATAGGAAGAGCCGTTGGTCGGCTTTTCCTCACTCGCGCCTGTCAGACGCGAGTAGAGGAGAGCCGATCGGCTGCTCCTCTGACAGGGGGGTCTGTGCTGATTGATTATCAGCCCAGGCCCCCCGAGGATGCCCACTCTGGACCACCAGGTATGCCACCAAACCACCAGGGATGCCCAGCACCAGGTATGCCACCCTAGACCACCAGGGATGCCAGTCAGTACCCACAATGGATGCTAATCAGTGCCCATAATGGATGCCAATCAGTGCCCACAATGGGCATCACTGATTGGCATGCATTATTGTTTGGCACTGATTGGCATCCATCAGTACAAAACAATACAATACAATCAGTGCCCATCCGTGCCACCTATCAGTGCCCATCTGTGCCGCCTATCAGTGCCCATCCATGCCGCCTATCAGTGTCCATCCATGCCCATCTGTGCTGCCTATCCATGCCCATTCATGCCGCCTATCCATGCCAATCCGTGCCAGCTATCAGTGCCAATTTGCACCACCTATCAGTGTCCATTCGTGTCGCCCATCAGTGCCACCTATCAGTGCCGCCTATCAGTGCCACATATCAGTGCCCCTCAATGCCACCTCATCAGTGCCACTTCATTGGTGCCACCTCATCAGTGCCCATCAGTGCCACCTTATCAGTGCCCATCAGTGCAGTCCCATCAGTGCCCATCAGTGAAGGAGAAAACGTACTTATTTACAATGTTTTGAAACTGAAACAAAAAAAACTATTTTTTTTCAAAATTTTCGGTCTTTTTTTTATTTGTTTAGCAAAAAATGAAAACCGTAGAGGTGATCATATACCACCAAAAGAAAGCTCTATTTGTGGGAAAAAAATGATAAAAATTTCATTTGGATACAGTGTAGCATGACCGCGCAATTGTCATTCAAAATGCGACAGCGCTGAAAGCTCAGAATTGGTCTTGGCAGGAAGGTGTTTAAGTGCCTGGTATTGGGGTGGTTAATCATCAAAGGTGCAGCTCCTTAAAAAATATATACTGTTGATGTATGTTGTGACTTCCTGACTTTAATGCCCACCAAATGCACTCTGATTAGTGGTCTAATACATATAAGGGCTCAGTAAAGTGATGCGCTGAGTGAGTGTGAGCTGCAGCATATGTTGATGTTAACACTCTGTTTTCATAAATTCTTAAAGTGGTAGTAAACTGCACCATTTTTTTTTTAAACCCTGCAAGGTAAAGGCATAATGTACTTTTATGCATCACTTACTGGCACATTATGAAATACTTACCTTAGAATGAAGCCCTCCAATGGCACGCTGTCACCACCAAGAGGGCTTCCATCTTTACCCTTCCTTCCGGGTTCATGTGCTCTGGCCGTCTGATTGGCCACGCTGCAATGATGTCACTTCCCCCACACGTGCACGGAAGTCATGGACCATTGCACGGAGCTCTGAAGGGATGGCATGGGTATGTCTACAGAGTGCATGTGCCACTGACATCACTGGCTGTATGCAGTGTGAATATCTCCTAAACAGTGCAGGTTTAGGAGATATTCACAGTACCTACAGGTAAGCCTTATTATAAGCTTACCTGTAGGTATAAGTGCAAAAAAAGAGTTTACTTCCACTTTAACCTGAGGCCCTGCACCCCCTTGAATTGAGCAATATAGGTGCAGGCTTGTTGTATTTTACAATTACACAGTGCAGATTCTATTAGTTTGTGTTGCTTTTTTGGTAAGGCTTTCTATTGTAAATTACAATTCACAGTGTTGGAGAGAATGGAGCAAAATGTACAAGAAAAAGCTGTATGGCACAATAAGGTGCACTTGTAGCTTGAAGCTCAAAAAGACTCCACAAGCAAAAACCTTTTGCTTTTAATAGCCTTTGTTGGAATCTGAGTGTCCTGTTGTTTGTAGCAAAACGCTTGTTGGTCAGAAAAGTTCATGTGCTACTTTTCAGGCAGAATTGAGCATTTTGGTTCCCAAAGACTGCAATGAAAATGCCGCTTTTTTTCAAGCATTTTTTCATAATTACATAATAATTAAGATTGAATAAAGACAATAGTCCATCCAGTTCAACCTGTGTTAAAGTGCTCAAACAGCAGCTCTCCGCCCCTTTTTCTGTAGAACTCCACTCCTTTTATTTGAAAAATGCCTGACAAATGCTGCAAAAGCATGCAATTCTGCTCCAAAATATGTTAAAAACGCTTGAAAAAACACTTGAAAAGAAAACGTGTTTCTTAGGTGTGAAGTTATGTTCAGCAGGGGCGGACTGACCATTCGGGCACTCGGGCACTGCCCGAGGGCCCCATGCCACTAAGGGGCCCCATCAGGGTTGGCAGCCTCAATAAAACCAGGGACAGTATGTAAAAATCTGTGCTTTTTTAAAAATCCCAAGATTATAGCTGCCCCGCCTCTCCAGTACCTTTTCAGTGTGTGTATGTGTATACTGTGTGTGTATATTGTGTGTCTGTGTGTGTGTGTGTGTATACAGTGTGGCCCCATAATCTATTGCCTGGGGGCCCAATAATCTCCTATTGCCCGGGGGCCCCATAATCTCCTATTGCCTGGGGGCCCCATGAGTTGTCAGTCTGCCCCTGATGTTGAGTATGTCTTCACTAAGTACAATATTGTGGTTCTTAAATATCGCAGGTAAATTTTTCAACACAGTTGACAGGACATTCCAGTGTATTTTGTCCAAAACACAGGCCACATCCACCGATTGAAGTCTACTAAAACATATGCCAGTAAACACTCAAACCATATCCTAGTTATCAGCACTGATTTCTCAAACAAAGAGATAACAGATATGGACAGTTGTGTTCACAATCTTTGTGTTTGCTTTGACAATGACGTCCAATGGTCAGTTGTGTAAACTGTTCTTACTCTTAACAGAATTGTTTAGGCAATGTATAGCCTTGTCAGTGCTTTTAGATATACATGTAAAGGAGATCAGCTTTATGTGAACAGTGTGTTAATGTCTAGAAAACTTTTTTTTTTGCATGTTGGGATTAAATATGTACATGGGGAGGCCAAATTTCTAAAAATAAGTTGTGCTTTACAATGCAAGTCTATAGGTCTGTTAACCCACTGCAAGCAACATTCACCCGTTCTAGCAGATATCTCAATAACTGCTAAGCAAAGCAGTGAAATAATAAATACTATTATTAATAATTAAAATAAATAAATAAAATAACTCTTGTTGGTAAAGAAAAAACAAACTCCTCTAAAGAAGAGGCTTTAAACGTACCTGCCCTAGGATCCCTTTGTGTCTGATGCTTGCGTGACCCTATGCTCTCTGTAGTCTTTCCCACCAGCCCTATATTAATAATTTGTCCTGCAGTGACATAGGGACTGGCAGTAAGAAGGATTGCAGGGATGCATATACCTGTCTCTTCTTTTACATAATTTTTTAATACTTTTTATTGCATGAGTTTGCATTAACAGAGAATAAATATATCACATTTTAAAACATCATGACTCATTTTTGTTCCTTATGAAACCATATCAATGCACTAAAAAAATATACAAAAATATAACCCAAAAGCCCAAAAGAGGCAAAGTGGCCAGGTAGTCCCTAGACTATAGTTGAGAGGAAGATCAGAAAGGGTACCTATGCTTTAAAGAGGGTTTTCCTAATTTATCATTTGTCCCTTGCCTCCTTTTTTTGGTGAAGAAACGTGATATAAATGGATTCAAGGATATGCTCCCAGGAGATACACCATGTATTTTATATTTATTATACGTTTGTAATTATTTATATATTGTGGCGCATGTGAAACCTTTTTGGTTTCCTATGGTTGTTTTTTTCTTTTTTGTTGATCTCAGGAATATTATCTGGGTCTTTGATTGCCTTGTATTGTATGTCCTTTTTATATTGAATAAAAAGAACTGAAGCACCAAAAAAACAAAACAAAAAGAAATTAGGTTGCTGTTGTCATGTCAAATAGTGTCCCCCGTCGGATAGCATGCGCAGTACACAGGACAAGCAGTTTCCAAAAATATCCGAAAAGATGAACGGCGCCTGCGCTGTGAGTCCAGGTTCAAGCACCACTATCCAAGTGGACATAGATTTAGAATAAAAGGAGCAGAGCGAAGTGAGGCCATGCCCCGAAGCTTGGCGAGCGAAGCGAGCCTGCGATGGGCCCTCTAATATGTGCAGCCCTATGTCCACTTGAATGGTGGGGCTTGCACCTGGACTCACTGCGCAGGCTGCGTTCATCTTCGGAGATTTTCCGAATCGATAGGCGGACATTTTTGGACAGAACACCGTCACTCTCCATTTTCTAACAACAAGCAAGGTCACACATCAATTCACATCTATTTCAAATTATCATTCAGTTATGCCCCTATACTAATCTCCTTCACTACTACGAAGAGTTAACAATGAGTTCAGCCATCCAGCCCAGATTTTATAATACTAGAAGCTCCTCTTTGTTCATACGTTAATTTCTCATATGGAACCATTTGATTGACAGCTTTAAGCCAATGAATACTCAAGGAAGGTAAAAGTTGCATCCACCTAAATAATATTTGTTTATGTGCCATAAGTGATGTCTCCTGTAAGAAAATCTTGGCATATAGCTACCAACCCCAGTAGACATACCTCTGGGGTACACAGTATCGGGCATTTCCATATAGCTGATAATATTTCTAAAATCTGCCTCAAGTATCTATTGATACCTGGACAAGACCACATCATATGTAAAAAATCTGCCCCAGGTTGATAACACCTCACACATTCCACAGTTGCCATACGCCCGATGGCATATAAATGACATGGTATAAAATATGCTTAATGTATTATATCCAACTGTATCAATTTATTGTTACTTGCTGGTGACACTACTAAATGTGATTTACAAGCCTCCCTTCTGCCATAGATGTACAGGCCAGCTACTATTTCCTTTTAAACTGCTATGGAGTCTCAAATATCTTAGCCTGCAATATATATGAGTATAAAGTCAGATATTAACCCCTTCAGGCCTTGATATCTCCAATAAGAGGGAACTTGGATATCCTAGCATTCTGACTACCAAATTGGGCCTGTAATATATGCAGAAACTGTAAAATTGTATAAAAAGTTCTATGGGATAAATTATACTGCATACTTTAAGTGGAGGTCTGCCCACTCCTGCAAAAATGAAAAGCCAGCAGCTACAAATACTGAAGCTGCTGTCTTTTAATAATAGGACACTTACCTGTCCTGGAGTCCAGCGATGTAGGCACAGTAGCTAATGTTCCCATTAGCTGTCGGGTAATGCCTCCACTATTGCTGGTAAGGGAACCCGGTAGTGAAACATGCACAAGGCACCACTGAGCTCTCCGGAAGGGGAAGGAGGAGGGAGGAGGAGGAGCTGAGATGCTGACCTAATGCGCCGCGTCCTGGTCTCCCGGAAGTGGGGATAAGGTACCTGTCAAAGAGAGACAATTGAGCAGAAGTTCCAGTTTGGGTGGAACCCCGCTTTAAAAATTCAAATGAACAAAAAGTCGCACCCTCATATATTTGTCCCAATGTAACTACTCCTCTCTGTTTCCAAAAATTATTGTCAAGAAATTGATATAGCTGAATCTGATCAAATACAGGATTATTCTAAATAAACAGATCTGATAGGATGTCTCTAAATCCTGTTATCTTTTAGAAAGTCCTCCATTTGGAGAATCTTTGAGGGATACACCTCTACCCCTGATCTTTGTTCCAGTATCACCCAAAACTCAAGAATATAATTTCTGTGTCACGAGAGCCATGTACCTGACGTGAGACCGAAATAGTGGGGAGGCCTCCCTTGCATCTTGGGTCCTTGAAGCCTCTGGAGATGGAGACAGAGACTTGGTGGACACCGAGTGGCACGGGCGCCAGGGGTGCGAAACACCGTGCAAGCCTTAGTCTGAGATCTGAGCCATGGCCAAGTCCAGTTGGGCAACGAAGTATAAAAGGGTTAATCAGAATAAGAATGGTTGAGATCCAAGCTATTGTCGGTTCTAATCTGGCAGCTGAGTGCAAAAGGAGCAAAGAAGTAGAATGGTTAAAGTACAAATCCTTGGTCAATGGCAAGCAGCAATCAAGAGTAGTCAAATAGGTTTTCGGGCCATAACAAGTTCAGACAGATCACACACTAGCACAGGAACAAGGGGGGACTGAAGATAATCCAACAATTTGGCAGTGTCTGGGCTGGGCTTATATAGGGAAATTTGATGTCACTTCCTGTGCACCTTCTGGGCATTTTCTTGCCTTTTTCCATCAGGTTGAAGCCACTTCCGGTGCGTGTCCTGGGCATTTTCCTGCCTTTTTCCTTCAAGTCTTCTGCGCAGGTGCGGGTTAGCACACTGAGGCGTCTTTGGTGCATGCTCAGTTGGCACGGATTTCATCGTGCGGCAATGCGCCATTGGTGCTTGCGCAGTAACCCCTGGAATCTTACATTCTGTAGTAAAATAAGCACTGTACTCACCTATCCTATCTGCCTTCCCCATTGCCTTCCTTAATTGCTGTAGTCTGTATAGGACTCTGATATCCAACAGTTCCAGGAGTGTGCTTCTGCATCTATGGTTCCTTCTTCTGGCCTCTACCATCTATGTTGAGTCCTTTAATAGCATAATGCCTCATACACACTGTGAGTCTTTTTCGTTTAACCGAATGGGCTGAATGGGAAAAAAACTGAGGGACTCTACTAACTATATGATGTTAGTAGAGTGATCGCCCTGCTGAACTTTTGTGTTCTGACAGGGGGGCCACATCCCCCACCAGAACACACCAGTCAGCACTCATAACCATTGGCTGTGAGCACTGGTACAGGTTTTCCAGCATGCCCATTCGACAGAAGCCGGCCATTTGGCTAGCTTCTGTCAGACAGGCTGATGTGCTAACAGTCCGAATGTCAGACATTTTTTTGTTGCACAGGCCGCATATCAGACAGCTTTTTTTGAACTGGCGGATACCAGCCAATATTCAACCTGTGTGTACCAGGCTTAAGGGTCACAGGGTGGAGCCATGGGCATTCAGCACTCCTAGAAGTGTTGAATGCTGAAGAATGTTACCAGCTGCAGTGCAGGAATGAAGAGAAAGCAGTAAACATGGGCTACCAGAGACCTGGGTATACTACCTCTTCTCTAACAGGGACCTTTAACTACTTAGCACCCCGACACAGTACATTTACCGTGGTGGAGCGGCATGGGCAGGTTCAGTCACATATACTGTATACACATGATTGTGCTTTTCCAGGGTTAGGGGCATGCAGCAAGCTCCTCCTGTGACCGCTGCGTCCATTGGACACAGCGGTTTACTGTTAGTGGTATCTGGTAAACGGTTTTCATGTGATCGCTATGATTGGTCATAGTGATCATTTGATAAAAATGTAAACAACCTGTCATAAATGGCTTTCCATTCATGAACAGCTTACTGTTGTAATCTGTGACTGGCTCAAAGCAATCACATGGTACCTGGCTACCTGTACCATGTGATTAGCTTAGCCCAATCTTAGATCACAACCAGAAGCAAGCCATTCATGAATTTCAGCTAAAACTATGGCTTATACCAGGGATTTGCAATTAGCGGACCTCCAGCTGTTGCAGATCTACAAGTCCCATGAGTCATAGCAAGACTCTGACAGCCACAAGCATGACACCGAGAGGCAGAGGCATGATTGGACTTGTAGTTTTGCAAAAGCTGGAGGTCCACTAATTGCATATCCCTGGCTTATACAGTGATCATCACTGTATAAGCAATAACAGTGTAAAAAAAAAATCCCTGATCACCCTCCCAGAGTAGTATACTGTAGTGACACTGAGCTACTCTGGTAATAGGATGTAAAAAAAAAAAAAAAATGTAAAAGAAACTAGAAAACTAATACAGCCATCACATCCAATAATTGGTAAGCTGCATATAACAAAAGTGTTTGCTTTTGGGTTTATTAAAACTTGAAGTATGCTTGTATACAAGACAAAGGCACATTTCTGTTAAAAATTAGATTATCTAAGTGAACAAGAAAACATTTTTATTGAGCAATTACCAGTCAGAACAGGGAAAGAACATGGGAAAAAAGAACAAAAGATATTAAACAAAAAGCGCAGAGATTTCCCATAGCTGAAATTATAAAGAAACATAATACAGTAAAAAGTTTGGAGAGACTTTGATAAAGTTCTGTGGAGCACCAATAATATTAATTTCAGCACAGCAATTTAGATGTTACATCAATTACAACAGGGTTGCCATCATCTTTCAAATGTAGCATATGAGGCAATTTTTTGTGACCGTGACCTGTCATAAAGATAATTCATTTTAACTAGTGTGACAGCTTTCGACGGGTTAGGTGCCAATTGTGATCTCGAGTGTCTCACTATGGTGGTTCTGGCTGCAAGTAATATATGAGTGACCATATTACGGTAAGGGCTAGTTTACACTTGCTTCAAAACATGGCTTCGGACAGGCTTTGTTAAAGCTTTCTAAACGCCAGTCAAAGCCCCTGTCACTAAATAAAATGGTTAGCTTTCAGAGATTTTGGTGGAGCTTCAGTGGGGCTTCAAGCGAGCTTTGCCATAGACTTCTATGGAGGCTTTGAAGTCGCTTTGAAGCACTACTAAAGCGACATGGGGTATATATTTTTTGAAGCGAAAGTGAAGCAAAGCAAAACAAAGCAAAACAATGTGTAAACAGGATTGTAAGCTAACCATTTTATTTAGTTAAGGGGCTTTGACTGGCGTACAGAGAGCTTTAACAAAGCCTGTCCGAAACCTTGTTTTGAAGCAAGTGTAAACAAGCTGTAAATGTGTGTTGAAGCCGAAGCAAGTGTAAATGAGCCCTACGTGTGTGGAAAACTCTCAATTCCCAGAATCTATAAACCCAGAACAGGATGAGGATAAAGTGATTGTAAACAAGCACCTTGTAAAACAACCCATTCCATTTAAAATAGAAATGAAAAGCAAAATGTTTGTGTATATATATATATATATATATATATATATATATATAAAAAAACATTAAAAATACCTTTTTTCCCTTTTTATAAGTGATCACGTTCTCAGCTTCATAAAAGCTGGGGGAGAAACAGCAGTACACTGAGCTTCCCAGTGAATGGCTGTGCAGCGGGGGCATGTCAGGACCAGTCTGATCATTGGAAGAGAGCCTACTGAGTTCCCAGCATAGCTAAAGAACTGACCACAGTGTGTTCTCCTGCTTAGTGTGGTCAGTTTTTAATAGTAAAGCAAGGGGACTAGCAGAATACCAGGGATTTCACACACAGGAAGCAATACAAAGAGAAAAGGATACTTTCTTTTACAAGTAGATGGTACAGCAGGCACATATCATAAATATATAAGTGCTGGGATAACAAACACTTTAAGTTAGCACTCCTGTGAGTTTGGAGATGAGTTGGATAGATATAACTTGCAAAGCTGGTTTTAATGAATGTAGTTGAAAAGGAATGATAAACATTAGCTCCGGTTCTAGAGTGTTCTTGGTTGAGTGTTCTGATTGAGCCTGAGGAACACCAGTGCTAGCTACTCTCCTGGGAATAAAGTCGCACCACTGAACTCTCACACATCCAACTGGTCACTCTTAGCGTGCATGCTGCCATGTTACTAGTGTCATTTTACATGTTAAATGGAAACTTGAGAGAATATGCTCCAGGGAGAAAAGTGTATTCTGAATTTTTCGTTCGAAAACATTTTGTTGTTCCTGTCACTGTCAAAATATGCATGGCACCTCACAGAAAGAGCATACTGACAAGGTAAAAGTATTAAAGGACATGGGAGAGTGAGAAGTGAAGAATGGACTAGGAAGGTTTAAAGCTTTGAGCCTGACAAGCATGGGCATGCCGTCGCCCCTCCCTTTATAAAACATAGGATAGATTTATATAATAAGATAATGTTAGGAAGTTATGTGCAGGTTAATGTATTAGGGACAGGGCCCCTTTAAGAGGTTTTCAAATAGGTAAAGGGGCGAGATTAAGGTGAACAGGCTGATTGAATAATTCCCAGATAGTCACTTGACCCCTGGGGAATGTTCTAGAAAAGGCTCCCTATATATAGGACCCTTCTCACAGGTATTGCCGCCAGTGCCAACCTAGTCAGTGTAGGTGCAACAAGCCCCCCCCCAGTCGCTAAGCACGTTATGTGGTCTGTCACCTTGCATAAGTGTAGGGGGGGCTTTGGTTTTAAATTATTCTGTATGCTTGAGTCCTTTAAGACTGTTTTAAGATTATTGTTGAAATTGATGGTATTTATGAATTAATAAAATTATCAGAATATTGTTATTATTATTTATTGATCTGAATACACCAATAAACATGCTGCGGCAAACATCTTTGCCAAAAAAGTAGTTTGTGTTTTATTTAAGTAGGTATTATACGTTTGGTATTCGGGGAGGGTAGGTGTATGCCTTTCAGTATGCAGTTGTATGAAAGGGTGGCACAGTGGTGTAGTGGGTAACACTCTCGCCTAGCAGTAAATAGGGTTGCTGGTTTGAACCCCAACCACAACACTACCTGCCTGGAGTTTGCATGTTCTCCCTGTGCCTGCGTGGGTTTCCTCTGGGTACTCCAGTTTTTTCCCACACTAAAAAAAGACATGCAGGTAGGTTAATTGGCTTCTGCCCAAAATTGGCCCTAGTATATGAATGGGGACCTTGGATGGTGGGCTCCTTGAGGGTAGGGACTAATGTGAGTGTGCAATGTACAGGGATAGGGACAATTGTAGACACTCACTCAGGTTGAACTGGATGGACTGGTGTCTTTATTCAACCTTACTAACCATGTAACATCCAACTGCCCTTTTTATGAATATGGTCAGCTTGTTGTGATGCTGTTTGTAGATTTGTTTGGATGCATACGTTTTTTCTTTACTGGTCACAGGCATTAGCAGTAGGTATACATTTTGTTATTTGGAAACATAGTACACAATGGAGGAAAAAGAAGTAAAGTATAACAAAGTAGTACAGAGAATTAAGCCAAAGCAGCTAATAAAAATTATGTATGTTGTTAAAAAGCAGAAGTTAAATCCTGCTGTGGTTTGCTGCACTGTCTTCATAGTCATTTCACTTTCCACAGCCTTATTAAAAAAAAACTTTTATGGTTTTAAGTGCTTATTATGGTTGGCAAATATTCAGTGATCCTTTCTATGCTGAATGCTATTTAAACATTTGTTCTTCCGTAGGTGATATTTCTCATTCAGTGTAAATAGCTTTTCTGTTTTTTGTTTCCTCCCAGTTTAGAGTGAAGATATCATCATGGTTCCATGTGGACCAGTGTTGTCATTAGCACGAAGTGTACTTCGCAGGAAGATTGTAACATTGGACAGTCTTGAGGATTCCAAACTATGTCGCTGCCTTTCTACTGTGGACCTGATTGCTCTTGGAGTTGGAAGTACTCTCGGGGCTGGAGTCTATGTTCTTGCTGGAGAAGTTGCCAAGTCGAACTCTGGTCCTAGCATTGTGGTTTCCTTCCTAATTGCTGCACTAGCTTCTGTGATGGCAGGTCTCTGCTATGCTGAATTTGGAGCCCGCGTACCAAAGACTGGCTCTGCGTACCTTTATACATATGTCACAGTGGGGGAACTCTGGGCTTTTATTACAGGCTGGAATCTCATTTTATCTTATGTCATTGGTAAGTATCTTCAAAAACCTTTGCCAACATAAAACATGTTGATAAAAATTTTTGACCTTAAATGGCAGTTGGATGTATACCTGAATAAACACTTAAATATATATAAACTATATATTTTTAGAAATGTAATGCCGCGTACACACGACCGGACTTTTCAACATCAAAGGTCCGACGGAACAATTCCGGCAGACCATTCTATCGTGTGTGGGCTGCAGCGGACTTTTGATTTGCAAAAGTCTGACAGACTTTAGAAATGGAACATGTTTCAAATTTTTCCGCCGGACCCAGTTCCTACCGAGAAACCTGCCCGTGTGTATGCTAGTCCGACAGACAAAAACCGACGCGAGGGCAGCTATTGGCTACTGGCTATGAACTTCCTTATTCTAGTCCGGTCGTACGTCATCACGTTCGAATCCGTCGGACTTTGGTGTGATTGTGTGTGGCCAAGTCCGTTCATTCGGAAAGTCCGTCAGAACTCTGTCAGAACTCTGTCAGAACTCTGTCGAAAGTCTGTCAGACCTAGTCCCTCGAAAAGTCCGGTCATGTGTACGCAGCATAAGACCTTTTCCATTTTAAAGGAACGCATTCAACACTTTTTGGAAGCTATCAGCTGCGGTTACTAAAACCAGTTCATACCGAGAACTGTTTACATTTTCACCACTCTTGCAATGACAAACTATTTCCAGAGGTTAAGAATAAAAAAATGTTTCCGCCAAAAAAGAGACTTTATAGTATTATGAATTCCTTATTCCTTACTATTTATTATAATAATCTCTAACGAGCAGGGCCCTCTGATTCCCCTTGTCTTGAATTGTATTGTATTGTACTGTCTACCCCAATGTTGTAAAGCGCTGCGTAAACTGTCGGCGCTATATAAATCCTGTATAATAATAATAATAATATTGAGATTATTTCCTTTTTTTTTTCAAATAACAGTTTATTTATTTTTCGTGGTCGTATAACAAAAGTAATAGTACAGGCATACAGCAATAGCAGTATGGCTCCCAAAATATAAGGGGCCCAGTGTAGATAGACAGTGCAGAATAACACAGTATTGGGAGGTGCAGCGAGATCAGGCAATATGACCAAGGGTGCACAGCGGGATGAAAGACACCAAAAGTCAGTTATCCGTGCTGGGAACCAAAAGGCTATTATTTCCTTTTTTATTGTTGTGTGTGTAAAGACCAATGCCCAGGGGCAGTTGCCCTTGGTAACATTTGATTCGATTCTTCTATACACCTTTATGTCCTCACTTTGAGATAGTTTTGTCCTTCATACTGCTAAAATATAATAAAATAATAACAGACACAAAGAAAAAAATTCTAAAATTCTATTGTAAAAGAAAAATAATTTATGTTTATGACTAAGAAGAATGGTAATTAAAACAAGCTGTTTTAAAACAGTGCCTTTTTTGACAAACTCTTGTGTTGAATAAGCTGCCAAAGTGTAGGAAGTCAGTTTTTGTATGTATTTGCCAAAATGACTCAGGCTTCATGCACACTAGACACACAAAAGCAGCTGGAAAAAAACGCTGGTTAAAAAAAACCTTAATATTTAGCAACTTTTGGCAGCATTTGTCAGTGTTTAGGAGCATTTTCAACAGTGTTTAGGAATGGTAGTATTTTTGTTAAGGATCGGTCTGGAAACAACTCATTGACGTATAGGTAAATTACTTTGCCTGCAGTGGCCACCTCCAAAACTATCTGTCAGAGGCAGCTAAGCCTTAAGCTTAGTACACACGATGAGAAAATCATATTAAAGTGATCGTACAATAATCTGATTGTTTATACACAGATTTGAGAGCGGATCAGGAAAGGTCATGCAAAATTATCCAATGGGACAAATGCAAACATTTTTCTTGTACAATACCATATCATATGGTTTTCCTTTAACCAGTACAGTTTTTGTCTGAAAATACAATACATTACATCACTTCCAAATTTTTATTCCGTCGTACGAGAATTTTTATGTCTTTAGTAACCTCTTCATTTTTGATATGGAGACGATTTTCAGAGTACTGCTTATGTCATTTACACATTATGCCACATACACAAGACCGGACTTTCCAGCAGTAAAGGACAGACGGTCTTCCTGACGGAGTTCCGACGGACTTTCGACGGAGTTACGACAGACTTCCGAACGAACGGACTTGCCCACACATGATGGACCAAAGTCTGTTCGTTTTGAACGTGATGACGTACGACGGGACTAGAAAAGGAAGTTCAATAGCTGCCCTTGCATCGTATTTGGTCTGTCGGACCAGTATACAGACGAACGGTTTTCCCGATAGAAATTGATTATGTTGGACAGATTTGAAACATGTTCTATTTCTAGGTCCATCGGAATTTTTGAAGAAAAAAGTCAGATGAAGCCCACACAGGATCGTAATATCCGACGGAATGATTCCATTGGACCTTTTCTGCTGGAAAGTTTGGTCATGTTTACGTGGCATTAGAAGACTGATGGGTTAAATCACTAGCCAACTTCTTAAATTTCAGAGTTTAAAATGGGGAGATTTTGAATTGAATGGATTTGGTCTATGTTTTCTTTCCCATGGCCTCAATGAGGGTGGTATTCTCGTGTGCCTACCGTATACGCCGCAGTTGTTTGTTCTACATTACTGACAATCTATCAGAGCCTAGAACCTTTAAATGTATATGTTGTTTACTTTCCCATTGTATGTGTTCTTATAATTATATGCATAAAAAGGATATGTAGAAATGTTATACGTGAAATTATCTCTAATTGGCTGTTTAAATAGAATAATACTGTTTTCTGCTGCAGTGCGCTTGGAATTAATAGGTTGCCTTTAATTTGATTTTAGAACTGCATCTAGAGCCCCCTGGTCTTCTTTATTCTTTTCCTAGACTGTCTGTCATGTCTTTGACAGTTTACCATTTCTTTTCTATGTTTTATTTTGCCTCCAGACAGTAAATGGCAGTTAGCTGTACATGCGCAATCTAGCCACATGAACAATTGTTACAAACAATTCTTGTACAAGCATGTAAGAGCTTAGGAGAGGGAAGGGGGAACGTCAGATAACAACCTATACAGCGGAAAACAATACCAATTGGTAGGGGAACTCCATCCCAATTGATTGATGTTTTCCTAAAGCAAGGTCGGCCATCAGGGAAGGTCTACAGACGAAGTTCCCTAAAAGGCAAAAGGAATTGGCCACACATGGCGGCCAGCTGTACATGTGCAATCCAGCCACTGAACAATGGTTATTGTGAACAATTCTTGTACGAGCGCATAAGTGTGCATTGGATGATTGTGCATGTTTTTGTTATGGAAAGGGGATGGGGGGAACTTCGGATATAAGTCTATCCAGGGGAAAACCATGCCAACTGGTTAGGGATCTCCATCCTATCTAATTTATTATTTTGATAAAGCAGGCTTGGACAACAAGCATCAGGAGAAATCTACAGACATACAAAATTTCCTAAAAGGCAAAAGGAAATGGCCACACGCTGAAATATCCCAAGGACAGATCGATTAATTGTTCATGTGAACAGCATGCACCGTGCCATGATCTAGCCCATGACAGAGGTTGGAGTCTCGGCACAGTACATGTTGTGCACCTGAACAATATTTCAGAGTGTGGTTAAGTCCTTTTACCTTTTTATATATAAGTTGTGAACATAATTAAGCTCCTTTGCAATTGTGCACCATGAAAGGAGGGGAAGCCAGAGGGACATTAGCAGCCATGTCTGTTTTCTCTTCCTTTCATACAAAGTTTCCTGATAGCTGGGTCAAATGTATTTTCATTTTTTCCATCAGCTAATCCCCGAGAGTTATTACCTTTTGTTTCCACTTGACCCTCCCTTCTAGATTATAAGCTCTAACGAGAAGTGCCCTGTGATCCCTCCTGTATTGATTTGTATTGTAAATGTACTGTCTGCCCTCATGTTGTAAAGCGCTGTGCAAACTGTTGGCGCTATATAAATACTATATAATCATAATAATAATAATAATAATAAAAAAATGAGGTGAAGCTATGCTGATTTTATCATTCATTCATGTGCATGTCCCCCTCAAATCTACAGCGACTTTACTTCCAAGTGCACTTTCAGTGCACTTGCAGTACACTTGTAGTGCAAAGTGAATTTGCCTTTAGTAAATAACCCCCAATGTGTCTTTATCAATGCAACACTAGAAACCCAATCACTGACAGCATACGAAGAGTTGTTTAAACATGGGCACTCATAAGTAAAACACAAATCTCTGGTCATTATTTTAACCTTGTCCAGCCAATAGGTTTGTCTATACAAACCTTGTCATTTATTAATCGGCCCACCTTCAGTACAGCAATTGCTTCACGTCATACTGTATGCATACACAACAAAATTAAGGGGTTTATCTTATAGAGTAGGTGTGTGTGCTTGTTTATTGTGTGGAGGTTGTCCTGTTGCAGTGATGGCGAACCTTGGCAAGCCAGATGTTTTGGAACTACATTTTCCATGATGTTCTGGCACTCTGCAGTGTAGTGGAGCATCATGGGAAATGTAGTTCCAAAACATCTGGGGTGCCAAGGTTCGCCATCACTGTCCTATTGCATTATGTTATCCTTTGAAATGTATGCACCATTTAATATAGAAAGTACATTGTGCCCCTAGTACATGGTTGATGCTCGCTAAACACTCTCCTTTGCTTTTTTTTCAGGCACTTCCAGTGTAGCAAGAGCATGGAGTGGTACATTTGATGAACTTCTGGGGAAGCAGATAGGCCTGTTTTTTAGAACCTATTTCAGGATGAATTCCCCTGGCCTGGCTGAATACCCTGACTTTTTTGCAGTTTGTCTTATTTTGCTTTTGTCAGGTAAGAATGTAATAACATCCAGGTCTTCTTTGCCTCCTCTGCACCATTATAGTGACAGAGTTGGAAGCGCTATTCTTAGCACTTCAGTAACTACATTTAGACTTTTGAAGGTTATCCGATCCCCTCTTGAACCTCTAGATATTGAAAACAAACTTTCAACTGATGCAGGAACTTATCACTCTCAATATTTTTAGGTTAGGTTCATAATTACTTTACACACACAGAACAAGAAGTCATAATTGCTGGTCTTGATGTCACATTTGTATCTTAAAAACTGTTCATACTGAGAAAACCGTAAGGATCACTTATTCATTTCCATTCACCTGTCAGCACATGTGCATGTAGCAGTGCCTGATTGGCTCTCAGTGATGACAATCCATCTTAAATCAAACATACAGGGGTTTACAGGAGGCTGATATCAAGACAGTATAAAGTATTTACTGTAGATTAAAACAAATAAATATAAATATATATATATATATATATATATATATATAAACAATTAGTAGTAAATTATGTTTTACAATGTATATATGTATTGAATTCAGCTTGAAAGGCAGACGAAGCTTGCAATTCTACTGCTGATAAATAATTTGAGACCACATTTGCTACTGCCAGCAACAAAGAAATTAAGTAATGAACACATTTTTGTTTTGTTTTAATAGATTTTTATTAGAATTATAAAATTAAGTAACTTGACAATTAGTGAAATTATTAAAATCTTACAGTCTGAAATTCAGAATAGATAGATTGCAGGGCTGACATGCTTGTGCCTATATAATATGATTTCAGTATAGTAATAATACATATACAGCATAGGTCATGGTTTTATGAAATGTTTAGTTACCTGAAAGAGGACACAATCTTAATTCCTGACAACACCGAAAAACTGTTGGCGAAACAGTGACTGTAGCCAATCAGCTTCCGTCATTGTTCGGTAATCTAACAGCCTTGGATGCCGGCTGTCAGAATACAATAGCCCACACTACAGATTAGTCCAGTGTGTGTGACCAGCTTTAGCTTTGCATGTATTTTAATAACAAAAGGGCCAAGAGGAAAATTCTGAGTTCTGATGTAGGGGCGGACTACAGATAAATCTCACTTTGGTGGCAGAACCATGGGAAATGGGGAAGGATTTTAAAATGCAGTACAACAGAGGTTTATAGTACAGTTGAAAACCATGTTCCTCTTCGTAGTTGTTCACATCCTGTTACACAGCACATGATCAGTCCTGACATTTATGCTAGTTCTATATACCGTACTTATCCAAGAGTCACAAACTTAAGATGAAAAGTAGGCTATCCTGACAGAAGTCCCCATAAATCTTTAAAAGTTAATGTCTCAAACATAATCATGCTTCTCATTAGCAGGAGATTAAGACCATGTGAATTAACTTCATAAGATCATGTGCTACACATTTCCTTCTAATTTCAAAATTATACAACACTATGTCTGATTTTCAATCATGTTTTCATGTCTAAAAAAATAAAATAACAGGATCTGGCTTTCAGTTCTAAATGATGCATGCGGTAATTAAGTACTGGTCCAAGCTTGCGATAATAATGCGATAACTATGGCAGTGGTCAGTCCCCCCCAGTTATTGGTTTAAAAAATAGGTGGGAAAGTGCAAGCCGGAGCAGGTGTCAGATAGATTTTGGTCAGGAGTTGTTTCTGGAGGCTGGCAGATGGCACAGCAAAGACGATGGAGCCTTTTGAATTCAGTCTTCTGGAATTTAAAAGAGAAGTCAGGTCCCTTACACACTGGGGCAGTGCCAGCGTTAGCAGTAAGGCCCCTTTCACACATGCGGACGATATGTCCGTATTTCATCCATCCGTTTGCGGATGAAATACGGGCATACATTCATCCCTATGGGTTAGCGGGTGTCTGCGGATGAGCATCTGCAGACACCCGCTATTGTCCGCCTCCGCAACTATCCGATTCTGCAGACGGAGGAAAATCCTATTTTTCTGTCCGTCTGCAGAGCAGATCGGACGAACACAGACAGACGGTCCATGCTCATCCAATCCCCATAGAGGAGAGCGGAGAGCTGACAGGGCGGTCCCTGCACAGTGTGCGGAGACCGCCCTGTCCGCCGCCGGCTCAGTGGGGACAACAGAGCGATCCCCGCTGAGCGTGAAAGAGGCCTTAAGCTGTTATAGTGGCACTTTTTGGCCACTAGCAGGCTTATTTTAACTCCCGCTAGCGAACAAGGAAAGGGTTAAAAGCGCTTTGCAGGCACTCCGGCAGCACTTTGCAGGCGCTCCAGCAGTGCTGCCCATTAATTTCAATGGGCAGGGTGTTTTGGGAGTGGTGTATACATCATTTTTTTGGTTTTTAGGTTTAACTCCTTGGTGCCAGTCGTAGGCAAATATGACTCTCTCGCCGCCTGGTCATTAGGGGCCACATATTTGCGTGAATTGCTGCCAATACACCTGTGCTGAGAGCATGCGGGCTGTACTCTCCCGGTACAGTTACAATCACCTAACTGGAAGCTCCTGATCGCTCCTCTTGACTCCTGTGACAGCCAATCATGGCTATCACGTGAGCTTGAGCCATGTCCTGCCTCCAGGTGTCATAAACTTGTTAAAGGGGCAGGAAGTGCCGGTGCTAAGAGGTTAAAGAGGAAGTAAACCCTGATGGGCTTACCTGTAGGTCAAAGTGGTTTGTAAGGGTTTACAACCACTTTAATACTGCTATGGATCTATATGAAACACATTTCTAAGTAACTCATGCTCTTTAAAAGATCACAAAACAGCTCAGGGCCTGTGTCAATGGCTTTTGTTCACATCAGATGGGTTTTGCACTCCCATTCAGTTCATGGAAACACAAAACCTGCATGGAGCAGGTCAGAAGGAGGTCAGCTGTCAGGGAATTCTGAATGATCTCGGGTGCATGTCAAATCCAAAGCCCATCAACACAGGCCTGTAGTGTATTATAAACAGGCGTTTTTATGCTATTCTGTAAAAAAGGCTCCTCTAATAAGGTCATTTGATTATCTTTCCATTACAAGATTTTGTTTTCAGAAGTGGTGAAGGACATATGGCAGCAGACCTGACCTTTTTCTGACACACAGATAATTGCTAAAAATGCTGTTGTGCTTGGGTGCCTTTTGGAATAAATGGTACACAAGTGATCATATTTTAACATGCATTGTGGAAATGTTCCTTAGGCTGGGTTCACACGTGCTGCCACCACAGTTCACATCAGGGGGTCCGGTGCATCCCTGTACACTGATTCAGGGACAAATTAAGTCAGAATTTCTGCCTGAATTTGCACCTGATTTGAAGCCAAAGATGCACAGGACCCTTTGCAAATGCGGACCACGGCTGCCCCAAGGGTGTGTGAACTGGCTCCATCAAGAGCTGGTCACACTTTCATGTCATACAAATTGGAAACTGAGAAACCCACATCCAATTCGCATAAGTGTGAACCCAGTCTAAAAATACACATTTATGCAATGCATCGGTGTGGTTGGGCCCTAAGGATTAGCTTTTACACCTTGTAAATATCATTTTCTATTTTCTAGGATTGTTGTCTTTTGGGGTGAAAGAATCTGCCTGGGTGAACAAGGTGTTCACAGCTATCAATGTGCTTGTCCTCCTGTTTGTGATGATTGCTGGGTTTGTGAAAGGAGATCTCCACAACTGGAAGATAACAGAGTCGTTTCTCCAGAATATCTCTGCTCCACCAGGGTAAGGCGCACTTTCTTCAAATGCCTCATTTTGCATTGTAACTGTAATTATAAGCACTATATAGCTTCTAAAATGCCTAATAATAATAATAAAAGTGTACATTGTCCACCATAAGTATAAGTTGCCATGCCTGAATTCCTACTTTTATTCTGCTGGTGGTGTTACAAGCTGTCTGTATTATATCTAATATCATCCATGGCATCCAATTTTCCAATATATTCTGCTTGTATACGCCATAAATGGCACTGCAATACAGGAGATCAGAAGCAGAGCTATTTATTGTTAGTACATCTGTGCCAGAACCTGGGATATGAGGCCTGCTGTCACCATGTGTAATTTAGTATTTGGCCCCTGTGCATACTGTGCCTATTTGCAGCTATAGCTCCCTCTACCCACAGTAGAAAATATGTTTTAGAACCACTTAGTTTGTTTAATCAGAGGAATGGCAAGGCTTATATTTTGCTTTGTGCTGTTTAATAATGAACAATATCAATGGTAGCCACTGATACTCCAGTTCCAGCTCATTTGCTTTTCCATTTATTTAAATGAAACCTGTTTGGAAAAAAAATGTAGGCGATCATTGTCTTTCTTACATAAAATTAATCAGTGCAGATTATAAAGATCAAAAACCCCAAAACAAAAAATATTAAAAAATATTAAAGTTGCTTGCTGAACACTGGAGTATTATTTCACATCACCACAACATGATATTTACAAACAAGAAGTGCAGCGCAACAACATTTTAAAGGGGTTGTAAAGGCAAAAAATGTTTCTATTTCCTAATGCATTCTATGCATTAAGCTAAAAAGCCTTCTGTGTGCAGCAGCCCCCCTCAGCCCTACTAAAACATATCTGATGACCCTCTCTGTCCAGCGATGTCCATGAGTGTCTCAGCCAGGGGAGGCCCATCCATTAAGGGCGCATGGGCGCCGCCTCCCCTATCCATTGCCTCCACCCCCGTATCCATGCATCTGGCCCATTTCAGGATGCCGGGTGCATGGATACCAATGTGGGCTGGGTGTTTTTTTTGAAGCACCGATTAGAGCGAGGGGCTCAAATAGGCTTCACAATAGGGTGGGCTCGGGGCACTGAGAATGCACCCCTAGCCCACCCAGGTTTGTGAGAATAGCGAATGAATGTTCCCTGTTCTTACACTGAAGCACCTCTCCACCAATCAGGAAGTGTGGCTCTGGGATCTGGTTCCCAATTGGCTGAAAGGAGAAGCAATCTGATTGGCTGCCAAGGGGGAGGGAGGAGACAGAAGCCACAGAGCAGGCAAAGGAAAGCCGCTTGTGATGTCCGCAGAGGAGAGCTGGGGAAGCCGCTCATGATTGCTTGCCATGGATGGGGTAAGTGCACAGGCCGACCGACCCGACTCGACCCAACCCAACTAGGTTTTGGTAAGTTTTCATTCTTCCTTGAACTCTCTTAGTATTAAGATGTGGTTGCGATGCACTTCTTGTTTGTAAACATCATTGTCTTTCTTTCTGAAAATGCTAGCTGCCATGTTGTCATGCTGATCATACATCATTATTTTCTATGGCAGGGCCCATAACTTATAAAGAGTTCTGACTTCATGTGCTATATGTTTGTCACAGGTCATTATTTAAATTTAAATTATTGCCAATGGATGAGCATGTAAGTCAGGCTACTAACGTTTTAGAAGGAAGTCAGCAATTGCAGCCTCCATATTTCTTTCAGCACAGTTATCCTTTAAAGTGATTGTAAACCCTAGGACAAAAAAGCAAACAAACCTGCAAGACAAAGGCATAATGAGCTAATATGCATTGCATACTAGCCCATTATGAGTTACTTACCTGAGATCGAAGCCCCTGCAGCCGACCTCGTACACTGCTCCGGCAGCCGACATTGCTCCCGGTGGTTACTTCCGGGTATCGCAGGCTCCAGCAATGTGATTGGCCGGAGCCACAATGACGTCTCTCCTGCTGTGTCACACATCTCTCAGAATCTGCTTTCTGAACTACAGAGGTGCTGAGAGGCAGGATTTCAGGAGGTGGAGTCAGTACAGGATTGCTTGCAGGCAGCAAGGTACCATGGGATTGTGTAGTCCTTAGAAATTGAGAGGAGAAGCTGAAAAGCATGCAGGGAATATAGGAAGTTGTGGGGATGGCCAGCAGACAGGCAACACTCATAACATTAAAGAAGAATTTTCAGTTAAACTTATATTGGATTATCAAGTATAATTATTGTTTGTGTTGTTATTACAATGCTGATGTTATAAAATTAAAGTGCTTGCGTAACCTCCTTGGCGGTTTTCCCGAGTGTGGCTCGGGGTGAATTTTCAGTACCAAAAGCGGTAACCCCGAGCCACATTCCGGATTGCATCGCAGGATCCAGGTTATTTACCTTGTCCCCAGTGCCCCTGATGGTCTCCCCACTCTGTGTGCGAGCCGTGTCTCTGCTCGATTCATCACAGTGCTGAGCTCCGTTGCAACTCACGGGGACGGAGCACGGCGCCAAATTCAAAAAGTTAAAAACAAAGTTAAAAAAAAACAGATTACATTACCGTATCAAATTATTTCACATCCCCTTTGTCCCTAGTGGTCTGACCAGTGCCCTGCATGTAGTTTTATATTATAAATACTGTTCTTTCTGCCTGGAAACTGGAGATTGTCCATAGCGATCAAAAAGCGTCCCTTTACATCAAAAGTGGTTTTAAACCAGCTAGAAAACAGCAATAATAAATTAGAATCATTCGCAGAATTGAGCGATAGTGATTTGTGGGGAAATCTGTCATCAAACACTGAAAGTAATGACAGCGAAAATTCTGCAACTGAGCAAATTTCTGTGTTTTTGATTTGATTACATTATTGAATAATTATTATTATTATTATTTATTATAATTATTTATAGTTATTTCTTATATTATAATTTATGATTTTGTGTTTCAAACTTTATCATATCCGGGATGTCTACTAGACTCTTGTTTGGACAGATTTAAGTGTGTTATGCTAAAGAATTAAAGGCCTACAATATAAAATGCCAAATTTTCATGCAAAACATTGTACCGCTTTGAGCATCAAAAATCTGAAATAATCGTACCACCAGGGAGGTTAAAGAACTCCTTTAAGTGGGCCTTTCAGCCTAGGGCAGCATTCAAAGTAAATCTGTCACAAACATACACATTCATAAAATCTTTCAAACAAAATTTAAATGTTCTGGACATTTTTGCGTGAATTTTGCTAAGACTTGACCATACACGATTCACTTATTTTTGTTCAACCAGCAGGTTGAATGAAAAAAAAAAAAGATGATTCCCCTATTCACACATTCAAGGTGGATGGGGGAATCACTCCCTCTGATGCCGCGTACACACGACCGGACTTTCCAGCAGAAAAGGTCCGACAGACTTTCGACGGAGTTACGACGGACTTCCGAACAAACTAACTTGCCCACACTCGAACGGACTAAAGTCAGTTCGAAAGTCCATTCATTTTGAACGTGATGACGTACGACGGGACTAGAAAAGGAAGTTCAATAACCAGTAGCCAATAACTACCCTTGCGTCATATTTGGTCCGTTGGACCAGCATACAGACAGACGGTTTTTCCTGATAGGAATTGAGTCCATCAGACAGATTTGAAACATGTTCTATTTCTAGCTCCGTCTGAATTTTTTAAAGAAAAACGATCAGACTATCCCACACACGAATGATTCCGTCAGACCTATTCTGCCAGAAAGTCCGGTCGTGTGTACGCGGCATGAATTATTGTTATCTGACAGCAGGAAGCTCTCCCGGCCATCAGAATACAATGATCGCTGTTGCTGGCAATAGGCAGCGGTACTGGTCATTCAGCAAAAAAGTTGACAGACACGGGTGTTACACAGCTCGATCAATATAACCAGCCAGCCTATACACGGATCAAAATTAGGCAGACCCCTGATAAACCAGCTGAATTTCGATCCATGTATGGCCAACTTAAGGCTTTTCCTAAGAATTTTGTTTGAAAGTCTGTCTATGGCCAGCTTTAAGCAATTGGAGTATGAAGGGAAAATAAAGGGAAAAACACCTAAAAAAAACAAATGCAGCCACCACATCTAAGCCTGCAATATGTCACATGGTTGCTCTTGAATTTAGATACACATTTAATATATTGTTGGAATTGCTCAGTTTTGTAATTGGTTTATTTAAGGAGAGGAGGTGGGGGGTATTCTTGGGTTTAGATGCACTTTTAATATGTAGTTGGAACTGCCCAGATTTGTAATAGGTTTATTTTAAGGGGGGGGGGGGGGGGTTGATAGCTTTTTTAGCAAGGCTCTGGATGTGTACATTTCATAGGGCATGGCATAAAATAATCTCTACTTTGCAATTCAGTTTAAAGTGGTTTAGAAGATGACTCAGAATTACAGAGAAGGTTTTTTCCTTTAAGGTCGTGCCTTTTTGCAAGCACATTATAACAGCTTAGTATAGACAGAATGATGGTAAATAGATGACTTTGGATTGGATGCCTTTTAAATATTGCTTATTGCACATTTTGCTTTGCGTTTAAGGTATTGATCTAAGTTCCATAAAGATTATTTTGTTTGTTCATGTATGCGTCATTATGACATAAAAAGTATACTGATTATGTGAGTATTTTTTGTAGAAAAATAACCTTGAAACATAAAAGCTGTTTTACTCGTGTTTATCTTTTTACCAATCAGAAATTTTGTGTCCTATGAAAATGTGACAAGTAAACATGGTGTCGGAGGCTTCATGCCATATGGAATGACTGGGATGCTGGCTGGAGCTGCTACTTGCTTCTACGCCTTCGTTGGATTTGACTGCATTGCAACAACCGGTGAGAACCAGTGGGAACACTTTAAATAGACCCTGAGGCCTTGATCGGCATGTTGAGCAAAGCTGGCTAGAATGTCAGCACAGACTTGGAAGATGGTATTAAAGTTAACTCTAAAGGCTAGAATACAAATGAATGAAAAGCTGTGACATCATACAAATATATGGCTCCTAATTTCGTTTTTCGTTTTTTTTTATATGTTGTTTATTTGTATGTTGGCCTTCTTTTTTTTTATTATAAGTCCAAAAGATAATTTTATAAAAGGTAATCAATTGAGTCGTGGGTATTAGCTGTACATTTTTAAAATATATTGTTATTTTTATATTCTCCAGTGAGCAAAAATACCCTAATGCCGCGTACACACGATCAGATATTCCGACATCAAAATCCTGGATTTATTTCCGACGGATGTTGGCTCAAACTTGTCTTGCATACACACGGTCACACAACTGTTGTCGGAAATTCCGAACGTCAAGAACGCGGTCACGTACAACACGTACGACAAGCTGAGAAATATGAGGTTCAATAGCCAGTGCGGCTCTTCTGTTTGATTCCGAACATGCGTGGAATTTTGTGCTTCGGAATTGTGTACACACGATCGGAATTTTCAACAACAGATTTTGTTGTCGGAAAATTTGAGATCCAACTCTCGAATTTTTGTTGTTGGAAATTGTGACAGAAAATGTCCAACACATGGTCGGAATTTCCAACAACAAGCTCACATTGAACATTTGTTGTCAGAAATTCCGACCGTGTGTACGCGGTATAACAATTAAATTATTTTATTTGCTAACTTTTGATCTGCTAAATATACCATTAAATGCATTTTTAAATAAATTTACTGTAGTGCAAAATATACCTGTTGATTTTGCCAGAAATTGTGTGACCTGATGTGCTATCTGCCTGTGCACAAAGAGTGATTATGGAGATGGGGAGGGGGAATGAGATGAGGAATGGTCTGTGATCTTTTTAATCCATTAGAAATGAAGTAGGCAGGGCTGACACCATGTGCTTAGGAATTTAAAGCTGTGTTGTCATGTCAAAAGGATTGTAGGAACATACTATGTTTCAGGCACACCAGCAATTATTTTTCTGTACTTACATTGTGTATAAAACATGGGGAAGAGTGTATGTATTCCCGAGAATTACTAAATATGTTTGTTTTTTCTTTTTGACTTCATATACGCTTTTTAAGTAGGCTATTTACAGTCAGTAAGGGCTCTGGCTAGTGTGTTGCTTTTCTGGCACAACAGTTCTTAGCGTTCACCTAAAGCAAGTAAAAATAACAGTGTTCCTGGATTGTCTTTAATGTTATCATATCCTACACATTATTGCACACCCTAAGGCTGCTTTCACACTGGGGCGGGAGCAGCGTCGGCGGTAAAGCGCCGCTATTTTTAGCGGCGCTTTACCGTCGTTTTAGCGGCGGTGTGCGGGCGCTAGCGGGGTGGTTTTAACCCCCGCTAGCGGCCGAAAAGGGGTTAAACCCGCCCGCAAAGCGCCGCTGCAGCGGCGCTTTGCCGGCGGTATTGCCGCGGTGTCCCATTGATTTCAATGGGTACGAGCGGTATAGGAGCGGTGAATACACCGCTCCTTCACCGCTGCAAAGATGCGGCTAGCAGGACTTTTTTCACCGTCCTGCCAGCGCATCGCTCCAGTGTGAAAGCCCTCCGGCTTTCACACTGGAGTTAAAGGGGCCGGTTTTTTTCAGGCGTTACACAGGCGCTATTTTTAGCGCTGTAACGCCTGAATACCGCCCCAGTGTGAAAGCAGCCTAAATCTTACCTCTGCTCTACAGAAATTCTTAAAAACTTAGCCTACATTACAAAAAAATAATAAATGCTCATATATTTACAGGAAGAAATGTGCAATTATTATGTTTTTGTAAATCAGTAGATTGTGAGTGCAAAGTTCCTGCAGACTTTTCCTTCAGCTCCATGTCAGTACCGAGGTGTATACTGTATTTTCCGTTAGAGAGCTGGAGCAAGAGGAACAGTCAATGGACTACGAGTGTAGTTTATGTTCTATTGAGAGCCACAAGTCCATCTGCCACCAGATGGCCATGAATGAACAAAAGCCTTCATTCATTCACAGAGTTATGCACAACCAAGCAAATTTAAAAAGTGACAGCAGCTGCAGGGGAGAAGAACCTCTGCACCAACTGTAGATACAGGTGTAACCTGGTTTACACTGCATGTGATGTCACCTGGTCACATGAGGTGTAGGAGGAAGCTCTGAGTGATTATGAAGTCTCCTGGGATTTCAGTGTTGTGCCGTATTCTGATAATAGATAGACAAATACACAGAGTGTGCCGTAAGTCATGGGAGATCTGGGCATACTCATTCTAAAGAACAAAAAGGATTACAACAATGCTAAGCAAGTAAGGAAATATCTACAAGCAGTGTTCATTTGGGTTTTTTATGCTGCTTTACATGGGATAAAGTTGTGGGGGAGGTTTACAACCACTTTAAAACAAATTACTGTACTAACCATGTGAGGTTAGTTTGGCGATCTCCCCCACTGTGCCCTCCTCGCCAGAACACTTTTATCAGCGCTGTCAGTCATTGGCTGAGAGCACTGATCGGGAGTCGGTCGGATATTGGTTTTCCAGCATGCACGTCTGACAGAAGCCAGCCGAACAGCTAGCTTCTGTTGGACTGACCAACATACACACAGGCCAAATGTTGGCCGGTGTGTACCCGGCTTAACTTTTGAACTTTATGTAAATACTAACAATGGACTTCTCTAATCTGCTCAGTTGAAGACATCTTGTGAAAGTTCTTTGATAAGTGCAAAACACCATGGGAGGAATCCATTGAGCCTATAGCTTCCAGTACCTTCTCTCTGTGCACTAAAATCTCCTTTGTGAACCACAGAACACCTTCTCCTATGTTATGAAGATAAGAGAGAGATGTTCTGTAATGCAAATCAAAATCAACCAGCTACATAGAGGCGGTACATCTTTCCAAAAATCCAGTGAGCTTGTAGCTTTCTGTGCTCTCTGCCTCTGCTGGGTGTCATCGGTTAGCATTGTTCTCTCTGTGGACTAAAGAGCACTATTTGTGATGGAAAATGGATAAGGAGAAGGCATTCTCCTCCACTGATACAGTACAGACACTGTGCAATGTCACCCTAACAAGTGTGCTACTAAGGACTGGTAAGCTGCAGTAGATCACATTTTTAGATATTTAGATTTAAGTTTAGATATGCTTAAAAGAGTAGTTATTAGTAGGAAGGGGTGTATGAGGTGAGTATATTATTATGTTTGCTTGGTAAAAAAAAAAACTCAGTACATTTTTGAAATACAGGTCAAAATGCTGATAAAATACTATGACTGTGGTTCTATTTTCCTTTTTGACTTGCATATCTGATCATGTTGAAACATTGATTAGTGAATATTTCTCAACCTGTGCTTTGACCTGTTTACTTGCAGGGGAGGAAGTACGGAATCCACAGAGAGCAATACCCATTGGAATTGTGACCTCCCTGCTGGTGTGCTTTATGGCGTATTTTGGAGTATCAGCAGCTCTGACCCTAATGATGCCATATTATTTGTTAGATGAGAAGAGCCCACTGCCTGTTGCATTTGAGTATGTTGGCTGGGGTCCTGCTAAATATGTTGTGGCTGTCGGTTCTCTTTGTGCCCTCTCAACCAGGTAAATACCTTACTACAAGATCTAAAATGTCAACAAGACAGAATTCATTATGTTGAAATGAGTGCATTGTGCTGAATAGGGAACATAGTATGTAGAATGGCTTTCTCTAGATCATACTACAGTTGTGATTCTTGTTGTGGTATTAACCACAAAATCAAAACTGTAATATATTGCAGCTTAACGATGGGATGACTGCATTCATTATATTTAGGCCTCTTCACTCCGTTTTCACCTGCTGATCTGGCCAATAACACACCTCATATATTAGTGAGACACAACTCTGAAAGAAGGAGCACAGGAGTCACAGAAGACAGCAGCATTGTCAGTCTTGGTCCGGGAGGGAGTGTAATGCCGCGTACACACAATCAGACTATCCGGCAGACAACCCGCCGGACTTTGCAGTGAAGGTCCGCCGGACTTTCCGAACGCACACACACGACCGGACTTTTCCATGCGGCCTGGTACGGCTCAGGAGAGGGGGGGCTCGTCCCCACCACCCATTTCCTGACTGACCAGGCTGCGTGCTCAGATAAGGGTCTGCTATAGACTTTTGGGGGGACCCCCATGGCGTTTTTTTGGCATAGGAGTTCCCCTTTAAATTTATACCAGGTGACGGGGCTAGCGAGGTGTCAATCTCACCGATGGATGTGGCGACATTGACTTCCTTGGCTAGTTCCGTCTACCTTGAGCCACATTCAAAATGAACGGACTTTACTCCGTATGTGGGCAAGTCCATTCATTTCGAAAGTCCGGCGGACTAGCACACAGACGAGTGGATTGTCTGCCGGACTGCCGAGTCCGACGGACAATTTTGAGTTAAGACTTCTTTCAAAGTCCGCCGGAGCCCACACCACACACGCAAATTGTCCCCTGGACCAAGTCTGCCAGATAGTCCGATTGTGTGTACGCGTCATTAGATGTAATAGCAGATTAAATACATTTACAAATTGAAGCCAAATTCCAGATCACAGATTATAATCTGTAAAAGCAAACAGTTTTTTGGGGGGGGGGGGAAGGTTTTACATGAATAAATAAAAGCTGATCATTGTAAACACACCTGCCAAATGGTTCGTCTCATCCCTGTAAACTGATACATCTGGAAGAGAGCTTGTTTTAAAAAACAACAGACTTACCAGATGAAAATATGGGAAAGAAAGACTAAGAAAGATAACCAATGCAGCAATCACATCTAAGAATTGGTACGCTGCAATATATCAAATATTTGCTTTTGGATTTAATACCGGTTTAACTTTGAAATTTGCTAAAATATAATTGCAGCCTGATTCTCCAAATCTGTTTGAACCAATAACTGTGCATTTTTTTTAAGGGTCAATCATTTGGGCTTATTTGCTCAAAGAATATTCTATAATGGTTATTTTATTAAAATGTATTAAATTGTTCCTATCAGCTCACACACAAGTTGGTTGTATAGTGGGATTAGAACATTTCCCTCTAGAGAGTCATTGTACCCAGAGCCACTTCTGCCATTCTGTCACTTTGTGCTGGTCTCAGTCTTAAGCCCCATACACACTATCAGATTTTCTGCTGATTATTTTCCTTCAGATTTACCAAAACCATATAATATGAGGTCAAACCTTAGGAGTTTCAATGTGTATGCAATCAGGCAGGCCCTTGCACTATATGGTTTTGGTAAATCTGAAGACAAAATTCAGCAGAACATCTGATAGTGTGTATGGGGCTTTAGTGTGCCTGGAAGCCATGTTAGCATATTGAAATATTATGTATTATCACCTGTAGGAAGATCAAAAATGTCCCCATTATCACAAGTGATGTTCCAAACACGTAAATGCATATGAAACACAAAGTGCATGATGAGATCTGTCATTATAGTCAGTTGCATGTTTTATATGTCTGCATTTTTCCATATAGTTCCAGTGACATTGACTCTAGGGCAGTGATGGCGAACCTCGGCACCCCAGGTGTTTTGGAACTACATTTCCCATGATGCTCGGCTACACTGCAGAGTGCATGAGCATCATGGGAAATGTAGTTCCAAAACATCTGGAGTGCCAAGGTTCGCCTTCACTGCTCTAGGGGCACAGATCCAGTCATGCATTTTGCATGCTGTTTTTTTTTGTTTTGTTTTTTACATACATTTAAATTATAAAAAAAAAAAGCATAGGGTTAGGAACTAAGGGAGTGCCATGAGCAAGGATAATATGCTATATGCAGTAACCCATAGCAACCAATTAGAAATCACCACTAACTGAACCGACTTTGCTGCCCATACACATATATGTATTTAATTACAATATTTAAAATAAACAAGTTAGAAAGTTCACCCACATATGCCATATTATCTGCCCATTGATGTTGAGACTTTTGTTTTGTGCTCTTCCTACAAGGCTAAATATGTAAAAGCTGAACTTTAGGCGGATATAAAATACACTAATGAATGCAATTATTAGTTCATTATAAAATCACCTTGTGGATGTTGTTAAAATGTGGATACTGTTGATTAACAAATCAAATTTATGCTGCTAGTTATCCCCTGAAAAGCAGTACTAGGATAGGTAGAAGCAGCACTGGGAGCCAGTCAGATGTGCTATATGCATACATGCTGACACAAGTAACAAGCTAATAGTATGAGAGCAGAGAGATGCTCCTTTATTGTCCAATCATAAGATGGGTCCAAGGAAGTGACCAGGCTGCATTACTTAAAGTGGACCTTCAGTCATTTTTTCATCTTTCCATCTATTAAATCTTCTGCCCTTATTGTTTTAACTTTGGACAGTAAAACATTTTTTTTTCTGCCAGTAAATACCTTATACACTGCAGCCCACCTTCTGTTTCTTGTCTGGTCTTTAGACTAGGCTTATGCCATCATGCACAGCTCTTTCTATCAATCTCGTGAGAGTTTGGCAGAAAGGGAGGGGCATGGTGAGTCATAAGAGGGCTAATGAGAGCTGCAGAGCTGGAGATGTACCTATGTGTGTCTGTGTAAATCCAGAAAGTGAACAGGCAGTAGCTTCAGCTGCCCACAGTTAAAATGGCTGCTGCCATTCTTAGTGGAGGGAGGTTTCTGCAGCATATTTGGCAAGTACACTATATATAAAATAATATGCAAAGTGGTTGGAGGGAAGCTTCAGAATGGCAAAGATATTTTAATTACAAATTATGTGAGCAGCCTGCAGTTCCTCTTTAAATGCATTAACAAAGTTGGGCTCAGCAACCTGGATGTACAGTCTGACAGAGATATTTAAATTTCAGAACTTGACTGACAAAATGATAAACGTTGTCAGGTAAAACTACATATATATATTTTATCTGTGTATTTATGTGTTTGCCCACAGTTCAGCTTTACATTTGTTACTACTTTGCCAACTGTTTTATTTAAATGTTCAAGTTGTATGGCACGCTTTTCAGGCACTATAATAAGATTTATATTGAGCCCTTCAAATCCAGACCCACTTTTTAATTAGTGATCTCCTTGCCTGACCTGGCTCAGCTTCCTGGACCTGCTGAGGCTTAATGGGGTGGTGGATATATGTGCATCTGTCATAAGCCAATGCACTATACAAATTTGCTTACATAATAATATGCACTTACAAGTCAGCCTTCTGCATTGATTACAGTGATCTGAATGATGGTTTTCAGCACGTGTTTCTGCTATGGGGCTCTATACTTGACTTTTCTTTTCTCTAGACTATGGAATTCTCATCTTCTAGTTTCAACTACCCCTTACAACTCATATCTATAGGATTTTTAAAATGGTGTACATAGAGCATCCTATTAAAATGAATGACTACAGCTATAAAAAATAAAAAAGCTTAAATGCATACTCCCCAGTGGGGACAGTGTATGGCACCATTGCTCTGATCTTCATCCCAGTCCCTCAGACCCCTTTCACACTGACAACGGGCCGCGTTAGTGGTAAAGCGCTGCTAGTTTTAGCGAGGCTTTACCGTCATTTTAGTGGCGCTTTTCAGCCACTTGCGGGGTGCTTTTAACCCCCAATAGTGGCCGAAGAGAAGGTTAATAGCGCCCAAAAAGCACCACTGCCAAAACCCTTTGCATTCATTTCAGTGGGAAGGGGTGGTGAAGGAGCGGTGTATACACCGCTCCTCCACCGCCCCAAAGACGCTGTTTACAGGACTTTTCTAATGTCCTGCAAGTGCACCGCCCCAGTCTGAAAGCACTCAGGCTCTCACACTGGAGCTGCAGGGTGGAGTTACTCAGGTGCTTTACAGGCACTGTTTTTAGCCAAAAAGCACCTGAAAAATGCCCCAGTGTGAAAGGGGTGCATTGACACTCATTTTTTTATTTAATTTTACTTGACTATTTGCCTGTGCTCATATTTAGAATCTATTGTAACTAAAAATAAAATGAGGAAGAATTTCTCAACTATCTGACTTTATCAAAGTAATCTCACCTGTCTCATCTAGGAAAACTAAATATAATTAATGGGGTACTTGAAAGTAGAGTTAAGATACCCATGTCTAGATCATCACAGTGATGTTTATGCTTGCCTTGTAAATATGTAAAAGTTGATAAACTCGCAAAAACACTCAGATCTTCACAGTGTGATTGTTAAAGTATAACTAAAGGCAAAACTTTAGAACCCCTGTCCATTTTTATTGCTGTCTGTGCCCCCATTAGGGGGATTTCTTCTCACTTCCTGTTTGGCTATGGGACAGGAAGTGAAGGGTAATCTGCGCAATGGGACAAAGATGGCAAAAAAATGGGACAGGGGTTATAACCCTCCCTTGCTCTATCCAAAATTTAAAAATGAAGTTTTACCTATAGTTCTAATTTAACAGAAAATAGAGCACAGCTTAAGAGAGCATTACTGGTCCGTTTTTGTTACCAAGGATATGTCCTAAGGAGTCAGCTGACAAATTTGCTCATCTCAAACTGATTAAATAGCTACCCAGTTAATGTTTGTTGGTGACAATATATTTTACATTGAAATACTAGGGGCAGTCCAGCCAAAACTTGATTTCAGTGGAAACTGTTGACTTAAGCCACAGTTTGACTTCTTATATGTCTTACAAACCCCATTGATGGTGCCTCTTGAACAAATGAGTCCCACTTCTTTTGATAAACTCTCCATAATGTAAATTAAAAACTTCTAAAATGAAAACCTAAAATAAAGGGTTTACTGGAAGGAGGATCTTAAATGCTCACTCTTCCTGCCGCCAATGGAGTATGGAGAAAACGTCACTTCCGGGAATGCCAGATTCATAGTTCACCACTATTCTTGGTGTTTTCATCCCCAACATCACTACTTTGACCTATACAGAGATGGGAGGTTGGTGGGAGAAGCTGCAGCATGCTGTGGGAAACCAGGCATCTGACACTCCCTAAAGTGTCTCCATCGAGGCAATTTTTCCTTACAGCTGCATCGTACAGTGTTCCAGGCAGCAGGAGAGGTTGGAAGGTTCTTTTTTGTCATGATTCTTTTAAAAGTTTTAGGTTTAACAACAGAGCCTCTTTAACAGTAAAAGTGAGGTACCCAAAGTAGAAGGAACCTGGGAAGTTGGAAGATATCTAGTTGGAGACCTTTAAAGACAAAAAAACGAAATATAAGATTTGGGTAGACTGACACCTTATGGCTTGAAATCTGCTAAACCTTGGTAAATAAGGCATCAGGCATGCTCTGTATACAGTGACACCTGCTTGGATTAGGATGGGTGAAGTTGAAAACTTACTTTTTTCTGATGTTCTAGGCTACTAGCTCTATTAATTCTCTATAATCTTGTGGCTTTGGTGGTGGTGGCCAGTTAACTGTAATTATCAATTAATTCCTGTCTCACAGTCTTGCATGACCAGTGTTTGCCTTGTTGCATGTGTTTGATCTTTATTCAGTCTGCTCGGATCCATTTTTCCAATGCCCCGTGTAATCTATGCTATGGCGGAGGATGGCTTGCTTTTCAAATTCCTAGCTCAGATCAGTCCCAGGACGAAGACCCCTGTAATTGCCACCCTGTCGTCTGGTGCAGTGGCAGGTGAGATTGCTCAGAAGTAAACTTTTATTGACACAAAAAAAGGAAACCTTTTTACTGTGTAAATTGATGACAAAATTATATTTGCTGTGTTTGTTTCAGCTTCTCAGAGCTCTGAACTTACCCTACACATGCTATACTTAAATCCATTTTACATCCTACATTTATTTTATACTTTCTTCCATCATTTTTTACAATGTACTCTTGAGAACCACATAAAGCTAAAACTTTGTCCATCCATAGGAAATGATTCAGTTTTGCCTGGATGCTGGTGGGTTAATTCATCTACTGCTTCCTTTAATGTCTTGTGGACTGCTGTATTTGGATCTCTCTGCCAAATTTCACAACTCCAAACCCCCTTCTGTTACTATTACGCCAAGCAGGTAAAACATATAAGTAAATGGTAAATCCGTCAACCAAGTTGTAATGCTTTCACAATGGCCTCTGCAAGGGAGTGAAATTATGACAGAGATATCTCTCTTCAGTGTTCCTGAAAGATATTAGAAACTGGGTATCTGCACAAAAATGCACTATTAGTTTGGCGTGGATGTGACCTTTAAATATCTGACATTAAAGTACTCTTTAGGTACCCGTGGTTCCAAGGGTATATGATTTACTTAACGAGCCTTATTTCATTCCCTTTTTGGCTTGCTTAGAGTACACCCTTGTAGTTCTGTAGTGCTGAAGGCAACTTCTCAACATCCATCATTTTTCTATTCTAGCCTGCTGGGCTCTATGTTTCCTCTTCCCCGAATTCTGTTTGCCATGGCAAGAGACGGTTTACTATTTAGATTTCTTTCCAACGTGAGTGAACGGCAGTCACCAGTTGCTGCCACGTTGACTGCAGGTGTGATCTCTGGTAAGATGTGATAAAAAACAGGACTTCTTGGATCGGGTTCATGGAGGTTTGCATGCAAGTTATTTTATGGAACCTGCTTTCAGTCTTCTCTGCATGTAGGTCTTGGGTGAGCTACTGCCATAATTTAAGATTTAAGCAAATTCTGACTTAATTGTACATAATTGATGGGTATATTAATCATTATTAAAATACTTTTTGTCTTTTTTTATGTCAATTACTACTTCTTAAACAAAGGTATATATGCATGCATTATATTTTATAGCAAAGTATATTAGAACTAATAACATATGGAGTACTTTTAAAGTGTACATGTTGCCTATAACAAGCTTTATTCTTTTGGTCTGAATCAGTATGACTGTACACCTAACATATTGGTTCACATATCAACAGCATTAAGCTAGGGAGAATGGTCAAAGATGTTAGTCAGTATTATGCCCCATACACACGATCAGATTTTCCGACTGGATAAAACTGGATTTTTTTCAGAAGGATGTTGGTTCAAACTTCTCTTGCATACACACGGTCACACAAATGTTGGCCAAAAATTACGAACACAAGGACACGGTGACGTACAACACGTACGAGGAGTTGAGCAAAAGGAAGTTCAATAGCCATTGCGGCTCCTTCTGCTTGATTCAGAGCATGCGTGAACTTTTGTGCGACGGACTTGTGTACACACGATCAGACTTTTCCGACAAGTTTTGTTGGCGGAAAATTTGAGAGCCTGCTATCAAACATTTGCTGGCGGAAATTCCAACAGCAAATGTTCGATAGAGCATACACACGGTCGGGCTTTCTGACAACAAGCTCACATCAAACATTTCCCGTCGGAAAATTTGACCGCGTGTACGCGGCTTTAGACTGATTTCTACTCACAAAATGTCCAAAGTATATGAGTGGCATGTACACTTAAAGAATATCTGATGTATCTAGAAACTTACAAACTAAAACAAATTGGTAGCCACTGTTTACTTGTGTCCTCAAACTTTATCTTTTTAAATGCCAGCAATAAAATTTACCATGTTTATAGAGATCGGTGATTGTATTATGTAATATGGGGTAGTCCTGCATCACCATCCAGCCATGTAAGTAAAAGCAACACTCTTTATTTTCCAAACGTTAAACAAAAACTGATTACTTCAGCATGGAAAAACTAAACAAAAAAATCCACACTCCTGGGTCACAAAAATAGGCTTTCGGTTCACTATTTTCACACACTTGTCCCACCAAAGGGGTTTAAAGTTCCCACCAGTTTAGTAGTCTAAAATTGTTAGAAGAGCTCAGCAACAGTGTCTTAGTCGCAAGGCAGTCCATAGTCCTCACACAAATGTGTCCTCCTTGTCTCCAACTCACAGACACCTGCTTACTGCTTCCTGTTCCTTTTTCAGGCATTTCCTGCAGTCTGATTAACCCCTTGAGGACTTATGTCCACATAATCTGGGTTGGAGGCTCTTTCCCAGCCAAAGTCAGCCAAAACCTTTGAATTCTGGGTCCCATATACAGACTTAACAATCTTGCAAAAACTAAAAGTCAGTTTTCCCCTTTATTACCAGAACCCTTCACCCTGCATGGGTGAAAATCCCGGAGTACTCCAAAACGGTACCTCTTATCGGCCCCCTTAAAGACCACATCCCAAATAATGGGGGACACATATCTACAGTTCAAGACCCAAGATCCCTGTTTTCCACCACAATAATGCCGCGTACACACGATCAAACAAGCGGGTGGAAAAGTCCGGCAAACTGAAGTCCACCAGACAATCCCCCCGTGTGTAACCTCCGGCATACTTTTTTGACCCAAAAGTACAGCAGACTTAGAAAGTAGTTTTGCACTCCAATCTTCCCGCCGGACTCGCATTCCGGCGGACAAGCCGGCCGTGTTTGTGCCAGTCCGCCGTACTTTTGAAATGAACGGACTTTTCCCACCCGGAGAAAAGTCCGCTCATTTCGAGCGGGTCTCCAGGTAGGCGGGGCCCGCGAAGGAGACGTCGCTGGCCCCGCCACCTGGTATGGACTTAAAGGGGAACCCCAACGCAGAACAAAATCGGCGTGGGGGTCCCCCCTAAGTCCACAACGGACCCTTGTTTGAGCAAGCTACCCGGCCAGCCAGGAAAGGAGGGGCGAGCGAGCGCCCCCCCTCCTGAGCCGTACCAGGCCGCGTGCCCTCAACATGGGGGGTGCCTTGGGGAAGGGGGGGCCGCAAGGCCCCCCCACCCCAAAGCACCTTGTCCCCATGTTGATGAGGACATGGGCCTCTTCCCGACAACCCTGGCCGTTGGTTGTCGGGGTCTGCGGGCGAGGGGCTTATCGGAATCCAGGAGCCCCCTTTAATAAGGGGGCCCCCGGATACCGGCCCCCCACCCTATGTGAATGAGTATGGGGTACAATGTACCCCTACCCATTCACCTGTAAAATAAAGTACAAAAAAAAACACAACACACAAGATAAAATAATTTATTGCACAGCTCCAGGGGTCTTCCGTCTTCGGGGGTCTTCTCGCCGGACTCCTCCGCTATCTTCTTGTAGCTCTTCTGCTAGCAGAGGAGCCCAGCATTCTTCTTCATCGCCGCGGCCTCTTCTTCCGACTTCGGGGTCTTGTCCCCCTCTTCGGTTCTTCTGCTGGGCCACCGCGCCTTCTTATAGCTCTTTTACAGGCGGTGGCCCAGTCTTCTGTCGCCGCCTTCCGTTCTTCTTCTTCTCCTTCTTCTCCTGGAGATGTTGACTCAAAGTTCTCTCCGGCCGCAATGCCAGGGACGCGCTGCGCGGTGACTTATATAGGGACACGGGGCGGGGTCATCGGTTGATGTCACATGGGTTGATGTCACATGGTGACCCCGCCCCCTTACGATTTCACAGTCCCGAAGGATGCTGGGACTGTCACCATGTGACATCAACCCATGTGACATCAACCGATGACCCCGCCCCTTGTCCCTATATAAGTCACCGCGCAGCGCATCCCTGGCATTGCGGCCAGAGAGAGCTTCGAGTCAACATCTCCAGGAGAAGAAGGAGAAGAAGAAGAAGAACGGAAGGCGGCAGCGGCGACAGAAGACCGGGCCACCGCCTGTAAAAGAGCTATAAGAAGGCGCGGTGGCCAGGCAGAAGAACCGAAGAGGGGGACAAGACCCCCGAAGTCGGAAGAAGAGGCCGCGGCGACAAAGAAGAATGCCGGGCTCCTCCGCTAGCAAAAGAGCTACAAGAAGATAGCGGAGAAGTCCGGCGAGAAGACCCCCAAAGACGGAAGACCCCCGGAGCTGCGCAATAAACTATTTTATCTTGTGTGTTGTGTTTTTTTTGTACTTTATTTTACAGGTGAATGTGTAGGGGTACATTGTACCCCATACTCAATCACATAGGGTGGGGGGCCGGTTATCCGGGGGCCCCCTTATTAAAGGGGGCTCCCGGATTCCGATAAGCCCCCCGCCCGCAGACCCCGACAACCAACGGCCAGGGTTGTCGGGAAGAGGCCCTTGTCCTCATCAACATGGGGACAAGGTGCTTTGGGGTGGGGGGCTGCGCGGCCCCCCTTCCCCAAGGCACCCCCATGTTGAGGGCACGCGGCCTGTTACGGCTCAGGTGGGGGGGCGCTCGCTCGCCCCTCCTTTCCTGGCCGGCCGGGTAGCGTGCTCGGACAAGGGTCTGTTGTGGACTTAGGGGGGACCCCCACGCCGATTTTTTCGAGCGTTGGGGTTCCCCTTTAAGTCCATACCAGGTGGCGGGGCCAGCGGCGTCTCCTTCGCGGGCCCCGCCTACCTGGAGACGCGCTCAAAATGAGCGGACTTTCCTCCGCGTGCGTGGGCGAGTCCGTTAATTTCAAAAGTAGGGCGGATAGTATGGCGGACTTAGTACGCCGTATTAGTCCGCTGAAAAAGGCAAGTAGCCTGTTCGGAAAGTCCGACGGACAGTCTGGCGGGAAGTCCGCCAGTCTAAGTCCGTCGGATAGTCGGCTACTTGTGTACGTGGCATTAGTAATCATTTATTCCATGGAAAAGCAAGTGATTTAAAGTAATGCACAGAAATTAGTTTTTAGCTGTTTAGTCAGTGAATGGTTTGTTCCAGCTTTCCAGAATGAAAATGCAGGACTTTGTAACCACACCAAACTCTGCTTCCAATCTGCTTATATTAAAACCAACTCCCTCAAATCTGAGTGAAGATATCAGAGTTATTAGACCTTATGAATAAATAAAAAATACAAATAACGGGATTCCCACAAGATATGGTCAGCAAGCCCATCTATGTTCTATAGAATGTCACATTTTTACCATCTATCTCTAAGCATACGTCAAGAATTTTTTCATATATATATATATTCATCTTAGACCATCAAAAATAGTCTTTTGCTCATATCTATCTATGCCTAAGAAGTAAGCAGTTTCTGGTTTTGGCTGTTTTGTATAGCTGGCAAAATATTAAGAGGTTCATGAGATTGTAGTGTAGACTTTAAAGAGGACAGAGTAAATGGTGTTGGATGCTACAGATTTGTACCTTGCTGGTGATTTCTTTTTTTTTATCTAAAATGTCCATCATGGTGTACTGTATATTCTACTGAATGAACCATCCCCATACTTAGCCCAGTGGAATGAATCTGAAATCCTATCCTGCATGTAAACTTATCAGGAACACCAAATGTGTTTTTTTAATATGGTGGTGGTATGCATTGCAAAATGTATATTACAAAAAGTAACTAAAACATTACATTTAAATAACCATTGCTAAAGTAATAAACAAAACATGATGGTCATTTTGCGGATTTGTGTGCCTGTTTTTCATACATGTACACAATAGGGTGTTGCTTGTGAGACTAAGCCTGCTTTGGAATTGGTAAAACATTTTTTTGCATGTATATTGGTAATGTATATTATACAAAGAATATGAAACAATCTGTTAATGTGGACATTAATTCTAAACATGACAAGAAATATCAGTAAGTGAAGTATGCTTCTAAAGATTGAAAATGATTTGTATTATTTAATGAAATAATACAGTGTTGACCTAATGGCCCCTAGTATTTTGGCATATATTGTGATTCAAGCAAGGTGCTTTTTTTTTAAATGGGCAAAAATTTTGGTAGAATCCCATGTTTTAGTATGTTCTCTGGAGAGTGGAGACTATAGGATGTCAATAGTAATATGTGTTTAGGAAGAAAAAAACTTTAGGCTTTTGAAGAACTTGGAGACGTTTCTTTTATATGTTATCACAATGGCCCCACTATAGTTTTAGTCGTTAACCCTTTGATGAATACTTGTATTAACTCATAAAAGCCTCTCCAACTATTAAATATTCGACCATATCATCACTTTAGTAGAAAGATGTATGAAGCCGGCCATAGGCGGTTCAAATCTCTGCAGGTTCATCAGGGATTGGTCGCGATTTATACCATGTATGGGCAAGCTGATTTTACCCAAGTTGATCCAACTATCAACTTGGGTACAGCCAGCATGTCAGATTTTTCAAGCGATTACTGCCAGTGGCTAAAGCCGCTAGCAATAATCACTGTGTTTTCCCAGCCAAAACAGCTACCCCTGCTGGGAGAACACAATACCTCCATTGGAGGAATAGCCCATCAACACTGACTGTGTTAGCAACTTTCCTTGGGGTTGCAGGAAGGAAGATCACTACATCTATGGCCGGCTTTAGGGGGCCAATAAATGTCACTTCATGCACTAAATGTGAGTCGTTTCACTCTGTAAATGTAAAGCCCACAGGTTTTCTTTACAATTCAAATTAAGAGTTTTGGAAAGGCAGTAGATTTTATTCTTTTGAAGCTTCAAAACCTGAACTGATTCAAGTAAATCTTGATGTGATGTTTCCTGTGGATTATAGGTTTTTGTAAGGTCATGAAAGAATATGATCTAAATTAATCTAAATAGGTTGATCATATGAAGATATTTCCAATCCTAGTTTCTACGGTAATTGGTTCTACTCACATTCTAAATGCTAACATGCTTTGCTTTTTTCACTTTCTGCCTTTTTAGCCATAATGGCGTTTCTGTTCGACCTGAAAGCTTTGGTTGACATGATGTCCATCGGAACACTCCTGGCCTATTCCCTTGTGGCAGCCTGTGTTCTTATTCTCCGGTACAGTACATACTATTCATGTCATTTTCCAAACAACAAGAAAATTGAGAGAGCATGAAATTTATCTTCATAGTACTACCTAATTTATCGTTCTTCTGCATGTTCCCACTCCCTTAGTAATCAGAATGTACTATGTAATCTAGCAGCAAGTGATATTTTTTTCTAATGCAACTGTTCTAGTGAACCTAAACCCTATGGGGTGGACTTACTAAAGGCAAATGGGCTATTCACTTTGCAAGAGAATTTTTTACCTTAGAATGAGATGAAGCTCTGCTGACACCATGATCACTAAGCTTATGCATTATTACAATATCTTTCTAAGAAATATAACTTATAGCTGTCTGGAGTAGAGCATATGCTGGGATAGTCCATTTTTTGACAAGGTATAATCTAACTGCATCTTGAGACACAACTCTACTGGACAACTCTGAAAATACATATGACTCCAATGATCCCTTTGCAATCAGCCATTGTGCTTAATAGGTAAAATCAGCATAAAGTTATGGCTGAAAACATGGTACTGTATGTGTAGTATACTCTATAAGATGGATGATGGCTGCACACAGAAAGGAAGGAAGTAAGACATTCTACATGGCCCCCAACTTAACTAAGAATAAAATACACCAAATTCTCATAGCCTTTAGGTAACTTTAAAAAAAGGGGCCAATATATATACATGGATACTACAGACTAGTCAGCTTAACATCAATAGCATGTAAACTATTGGAGAGGATGATAGGAGAGTATAGTTGCTTATGAAAACAGTATCAATTGTAGTAACCAGCATGGATTTATGAAAGATCGTTCTTGCCAGACCAATCAGTTAATATTCTGAGAAGAAGTGAGCTGCCTATTCAATCTCAGTGTTTGCTGACGATACAAAGCTAAGCAGGGAAAAAACTTCAGAGCAGGATATAGAAACTTTACAAGAAGACCTAAGTAAAATAAAGGTCTGGGCAACTACATGGCAAATGAGGTTTAATGTTAAAAAATGTTAAGTAATGCACTTGGAGGCTAAAAATATGAATGCAAGTTACTCACTAGGGGGCAAACTTTTGGGGAAATCCAGAATGTAAAAAGATCTGGGCATCCTAGTAGATCACAGGCTCAGCAATAACATGCAATGCTAAGCTGCAGCAAGCAAAACTATTAGAATATTACCATGCATTAAAAGGGTATCCACTCAAGAGATAAGACTGTAATTCTACCACTTTACAAAACTCTGGTCTGGCCACATCTTGGGTATGTTGTCCAGTTCTAGTCAACAGTCCTCAGGAAGGATGTGCTGGAACTGGAGAGAGTACAGAGAAGGGCAACAAAGCTAATAGAGGACTGGAGGACCTTAGTTACAAGGAACATCTATAAACATTAAACCTATTCTTCCTGGAAAAGAGCCGCTTTAGAGGAAATATATTAGCGATATGCAAATATCTCAATGGTGATTCTAGTATAGCGGGAAAACTAATCAGTCTCATGTCATTTAAGAGGACACAAGGTCACTCAATGAAGTTAGAAGAGAAGAAGTTTAACCTTAAAGTGTATGAGGGATTCTTTACTGTTAGAACAGTAAGTATGTGGATTTCCTTTCCATAGTCAGTGGTGTCAGTGGGGACTGTCGATAATTAGGGATGAGCCGAACACCCCCCAGTTTGGTTCGCAGCAGAAAATGCAAACATACAAAAAGTTTGTTTGAACACACAAACACTGTTAAAGTCTATGGGACACGAACGTGAAAAATCAAAAGTGCTAATTTTAAAGGCTTATATGCAAGTTATTGCCATAAAAAGTGTTTGGGGACACGGGTTCTGCCCCAGGGGACATGTATCAATGCAAAAAAAGTTTTAAAAACAACCGTTTTTTTCAGGAGCAGTGATTTTATTAATGCTTAAAGTAAAACAATAAAAATGAAATATTACTTTAAATATCATGCCTTTGGGGGTGTCTATGGTATGCCTGTAAAGTGGCACAGTTTTCCCGTGTTTAGAACAATACCACAGCAAAATGACATTTGTAAAGGAAAAAAAGTAATTTAAAACTGCTTGTGACTGTAATGTATTGTGTACTGTGCACACCACCAGAAAAGTAGTAGAAACTGCACTACAGCTGTACTGTATTCTGTACTGTGTACACCACCAGAAAAGTAGTAGCAACTGCACTATGGTTGCACTGTACTGTGTACACCACCAGAAAAGTAGTAGAAACTGTACACCATGGAATGCACTGTAGATATAGGCTACACTGGATGCAGAGTATATATATATATATATATATATATATATATATATATATATATACATACACAAGACTGTATATATATTAATACACTGCCTGAAGTATATTAGAAATTGTACACCACAGAATGCACAGTAGATTTAGGCTACACTGGACGCAGAGTATATATATATATATATATATATATATATATATATATATATATATATATATATATCAAATACACTGCCACTAACTGAATAACCTGCCTGCTTAATCTAAATCAAGCTATCTCTCCGTCCACACCAACAACACTACACAGGGCCGCCGTGTAGGCAGCCTTATATAGTGTGGGGTTTGGATTTAGTCCCCCTGAGCCATGATTGCATGCTTTGGCCAATCATCATACAGCAATGCAATGCACTGTGATCTCACAGTGCATTATGGGGTGCATTATGGGGTGTTCCGCGGTGCACAAATTTGCCGCAAACGCAACATCAAATTCACTGTTCGGCGAAGGGGCGAACACCCTATGTTTGAGTCAAACTTATGTTCGACTCGAACCGTGAGCTCATCCCTATCGATAATTTAAAACAACTCAATATACAGGGATATGTGAAATTATACTGAAATAAACACCCACCCCACATAGGTTGAACTGAATGGACTGGTGTCTTTATTCAACCTTACAAACTATGTAACTATATAATAGCCTGGCCTCTGTTATTGATTAATCACAGCCATGTGCTGAACTCTTGCTATAACAGATAATACAATAGGCTAATAAAGTGGAAATCCAATTCAAAAGAGAGAGAGGTTGGAACACCTGGTTGAGAATGATTTCCCTTCACTTTCTGATGGACTTTAACAAGAGTGAACAAAAAATCTATATCAAAATGATCCAAAGATAAAGGTAGCTGCAATTTTGTGCAAATTTTGCTTCTTCCTGTAAGATCAACATTGCCCCCACATATTCTATCTACCGAGGCTATCGATCCATTTAGTCTGATGGACAACCTCATTTGAACAGTAGGAAGGGGGAAGAATCGGGTCAAGATTGTGTAGCACCCTGAGCACCTTAGCACCCTCCATCTCTGGATCTACTGCAGAAACTGTAAACTTCCAGGCTCTCTTTCTCCTGGATGGAGTTTTTAGCATAGCAGCTCAGAAAATAAATAAAACAAGAAAAGAAAAGACAGGTAGACGTGAAAATTAGTCCAGGACTTTAACATTTGGCTTTGTATGTAAATATGAGAGGATCATTTGCAATATTTCATATTTACCCAACTAGAACAAAGGTAATTAAAATAAAAATAAAAAATAACTGTATTTTATTTATTTGTGGGCACAATAAAAATAACCAAAAAAAAGAGAAAAACTACACATTTTCTTTTTAACTAAACAAACACTTTGGTTTTATCATATATTATAAAATATGTTGTGCATTGGATAGTCAATTGTCACTGTAGCTGGAACACTGACATCAGCTTTTGCTATGTTCACCTTTCAGTTGGACCTTTCAGTCTCTCTCCGGTCTCTGTCCTCTCTAATCCCCTTTGTGCATTCCAAATTTAAACTTATCCTTAGTTGCCCTTGCAGCTGTCTAGAGCAGAAAAGTATGCTTGCAACAGTCACAAATTAATAAATGCTTGTTTAACTCACTATCTTGATAAAACCGTTGTTTTAAAATTCTATTGTTAATAAAAAAGATTTTGTAATCAATTCCCTAATACAGTGTTTTTTCATTTTCTGGCATGACCTCTATGAGTGGCTTTAGCTGTATACAGAGGAATGAAATATACTGTATGATAGAAGAGTTGTCATTTTGTAAATGCTTTTACTAAACAGCCTAATGAGCTCATCCCTGGACTTAAAATTTGTTCCATAAAGGGTTGAATCAGAGCGTAAGCTAGCCAATGTTTTCTACTGCATATTTGCATGAAACAAATCTGTAAATACAGACTTTAATTTAACTGAACATAAATGCACATCCATCCAGCAGGTAGAACATATTTTCCAGTGTCTTCCTTATCTTCAGTTGAACAAATCCTATTGTTTACAAAGCCTAATAGCTCAGGCTAAAATTTCAAAACTTATATTCACAGATTTGTTATTCTCATGCAGTGCGGTGTTTCATTTTGAATAGAGTTGAAGAAGGGTTAGAGGTCCTGTCATTTTTTTTTATTGTGGTCTTTGTCCTTGTTCTGGAATAGCAAATGAGACCAAATCTCTCTAATAGAGTCCCAAGTAGCATCAAAACCTGGCAGGTGTTTTATTGCTCCAAGGTATTAATCAAAACAATGGATCTGAAAGACGTATGCCTTTGGGATAACTTAGATCCCATCTTTAGGCTTAATACATGTATAAAGCCTAAAGAAGGGATCTAGGTTATCCCAAAAGCTTGTAGATTTAATATCTATAGTTAGCTAACAAAGGGTATCTCTTTAATGCATTAATTGATGGATTAAAATACTCTACTACTTATATACACTATATTAGTAGAAAACCAGATGTAACCAGTTAAAATGTAAAAGGTTAAATAACCATTGTAGCTTATCTTTAAAATTTGCTTTAATTTTTTTTTTTTTTACTTGGATACCTCTATGTGACCAGTTTCTTAGTTCTTTCAAGTAAACAGAACTGGTCAATGTCTCACATATTCATGGCTGGTCAGTCATTCATTTTTGGATTTTGCCACTGTAGTCCAGTAAGACGTCATAATTATTATTATATTTGGAAAGTATTACAATACATAATGTGACAAAGAATTTAAATACAGAAACAATGATGTGTTCCTAACACCAAGAAGGGGCTGATGAAAGATTTATTGTGAAAATTGTTTGAAGATTTTTGGGTACTGCATGGCACATCTGATAGTTGTACCCAGGGGGTTCTTGCATATGGCTAAAAAGAGCCTTCATACATGCATGCTGGCAGTGTTCTATTACAGATCAAATAACTTGACACTCACCCCTGGTCATCCAGAATTCAACATGCAAAATTGGTAAGAAATGGAGTGCTAGATTGGATGTTAAAAATAATAATAATAATAATAATACCGTATAAATAGACATAGAAATCAAAAGGCTCTCACAAACTGAAAAGGTAGTTACACTAAAGGATTTGGCGTTAAATTTGATTTTTTAAGCTGTTTAAACAAATCCATTTTGCCATAAACTTACTGTAATGTTATATTTAGTAATCCATACATTAATATTTGCTTAATTACAATGTGTGCTCCTCTGCACAGGTATCAGCCTGGATTGGGATATGAGAAACCTAAAGGTGCTCCAGAGAAAGAAATGTTATCTGCATCAGAACGGGAATCAATGATCAACGAGTCTCAAATCATGATGCTACAAGAACAAGGATTTAGTTTTCATTCTCTTCTCTACCCTGCCAGTGTGCCAACAGAACAGTCTGCCTCTGTGGTCAGCCTACTAGTGGGGCTGTTGGGTAAGCTGGAAATCTGTGTTTGCTTCTGCCTATTAAGTTATGTCAGACCCACCAAGTGTAGTAAGCAGCTGGGGTCTAATGTTTTATCCAAGTAACATCCCATTCCATCCCATGTTTGCAGGGCAGAGAAAAGAGGCCATAATAGGAACATTATTGGCCTATTACAGTGTATTTTTATTTTTTTTGAAAAGCAGAGGAAAAAAATCATATTAAGTTCCAGCGTATTTTTCCTCCTTTTCCTTCCTAACATACATCTAGAAATGTGCCCGAGTAAAGCCAGGAAAACATTTTACGCAAGAACATTATTTTACTACTTTTTTTCCAGTTTTGTTTGCTTTGTTCGCTAGTCTGGGGACAGAAGACATGTAATGCTAAAAGTAGAAAAAAAAATACAGTTTTTATTTACCTTTGTGGAACAGCATTTCCTACCACAGCATGTGGGACAGAAGACTGCCTGATACATGAGAAAATTATATACAGGGAGTCTTTCTGTAAGTAAAACCTGGGCTGTGGTCTGAGAGAAGCACAAAGCAGCATAACAGGTAATATGGTCAGTGTTTCTTGGCCAACAACATTACAGAACCCGAAAAAATAAAATAAAATAAATAAATATATATATATATATATATATATATATATATATAATTTCACTTTGAGGCTGGGTTCACACCGCTGCGGCAGCGAGAACCGGATGTGATTCGCACCGCACTGCAGTGCAAATTACATCCGATCTCTGTGCGATGCGAGTTCAGCCATACAGATAGTATGGCTGAATTCGCATCGCACCCGCCGCAAACTCGCACGGGACCGTTTTTTTGGTCCGCAGCAGAATCGGATCGCATGGGTGTTCACACCATGCGATCCGATTCCTGTCCGAGTTTGCAGATCGCACTGCGACATGCGAACTGATCTGGGGGTGTCATTAACATTTCACTGACACTCCCAGCAGTCCGCATAGGGCAGTGTGAACTGTCGGCGGGAGGCATGCGATGTGGGAAAACTCAGCGGATTTGCGGCGTTCTCGCATCGCTCCAGTGTGAACCCAGCCTCAGAGAGTTTAAGTTTTTATGTAACTAAAACACTGAGGCTTGTCACTAGAAGGCCAACTATGCCAGAGAAATATTTTTGCACCACTGCAACTTGAAAATATAAAAATGAGTTTAAACTAAAAACACTCTACTTTTATGTTATCATTTTTCAGTTTTTATGTATTCAAGATACAGAATGCAAAATACATAGCTAAAAAATAATACAACAAAACAAATATCAAACCATGAAGGAGGGGGAAGCATACATACATAACATTTTGGCATTGGACCTCAGGTGCCCTTTCATCAACTTTCTAAATCAATACAGCTCTGTGAAGTACAACTATTAACCAGACACCCACCTATTTTATGCCCTAATTTTAACAATTTTAACAAAATAAAAAAAAAGTATATAACACAATTTGTTGCAAATAACAAAGGAAAACGAAAAACGCACTGACTATACTGAGTGGAAAGAATATGAGTTATTGTCTATAGGGACCAGTCACATTCCTTATTTATTACAAGTGGCAGTGATACAATACCTTCTTTAACCACTTCAGCCCTGGAAGATTTGGCTGCTGAATGACCAGGCCACTTTTTGCAATTCGGTACTGCGTCGCTTTAACTGACAATTGCACGATCGTGCACCCAAACAAAATTGACATTTTTTTTCCCACAAATAGAGCTTTCTTTTGGTGGTATTTGATCATTTCTGCAGTTTTTTTATTATTTGCGCTATAAGCCAAAAAATGCGTAAATTTTGAAAAAAAAAAACAATATTTTGTACTTTTTGCTATAATAAATATCTCTTTTTTTAAAAAAAATAATTTTTCCCAGTTTAGGCGATATGTATTCTTCTACATATTTTTGGTAAAAAAAACGCAATAAGCGTATATTGATTGGTTTTCTCAAAAGTTATATTGTCTACAAAATAGGGGATAGATTTATAGCATTTTTATTATTATTATTTTTTTTTTACTAGTAATGGCAGCGATCTGCGATTTTTATCAGGACTGTGACATTATGGCGGACACATCAAACACTTTTGACACATTTTTGGGACCATTGACATTTATACAGCGATCAGTGCTATAAAAATGCACTGATTACTGTATAAATGTCACTGACAGGGAAGGGGTTAACACTAGGGGTGATCAAGGGGTTAACTGCTCGGCCACGAGCATCGACACCCCCCGAGTGCAGCGGAGGAAGCCGACGTACAGCTACGATGGCTCACGGGATCATTCCGACCTGCCACAGTATAATGACGGCTGGTCGGCAAGCAGTTAAATTTGCTGGGGAATAAAGGATTATACTAATTTGGTCATTCTGGGCAACAACTCAAGTTTCTTTATATGTTCTTTCCAGTTTTTATAAATAGTCAACTAATAGACGAAGACATTGAAGCTAATAAATGAAACAATTTTTGTCATTCTAAACCTAAACAAAAAAAGTAGAATTTATATAAAAATACAATGAAACACAAACCTCTCCATGTATCACTATCAGTAAATAACAGCAGTAAACTATTTGTATAAATGAACTATATTACCAAAAGTATTGGGACACCTGCCTTTACACACACATGAACTTTAATAGCATCCCAGTCCGTAGGGTTCAATATTGAGTTGGCCCACCCTTTGCAGCTATAACAGCTTCAACTCTCCTGTGAAGGCTGTCCACAAGGTTTAGGAGGGTGTCTATGGGAATTTTTGAACATTCTTCCAGAAGTGCATTTGTGAGGTCAGGCACTAATGTGTACGAGAAGGCCAGGCTCACAGTCTCCTTTCTAATACATCCCAAAGGTGTTCTATCAGGTTGAGGTCAGGACTCTGTGCAGGCCAATCAAGTTCCTCCACCCCAAACTCGCTCATCCATGTCTTTATGGACCTTGCTTTGTGCACTGTTCCAAATCATTTGGTGGAGGAAGAATGATGTGTGGGGTTCTTTTTCAGGGGTTGGGCTTGGCTCCTTAGTGAAGAGAACTCTTAAAGGATAAGTTCAGCTTTTCTTTTTTTTTTTCCTACATTCCAGCTCCCCTATGGATCAATACAGCATTAATATACTTCTTTTGCCAAAATAAAACAGCTTTTCATTTATTATACGCTCTCTTACCTTCAGGGGCGGACCGACAACTCATGGGGCCCCCGGGCAATAGAAGATTATGGGGCCCCCAGGCTTACAGGTGGCCGCCATGCCAGGATTAAGTAGCATACAAGTACAGTCAGGATGAACGCCATGCTCACATCAGCCCTACCTTACACCATAGTCCCAACATTCTCCCTATATATCACAGTCCACAGAGTCCTAACTTATGGCAGAGCCCCCCCAGTGTGTCACCTTCTATCAGTGTCCCCTTACACACACACCTTTGCACCTTAATTTAAAGGCCTTTAAATTAGAAAAAAAAAATCCACTGTTCCATCTCTGAACTGTGCAAGTGAGTCTTAGCCCTTGTACACACGGTCGGAGATTCCGACAACCAAATCCGTCGGATTTTGTCCATCGGATCTTGTCCGAAACTGTTGCATACACACGGTCGGACAAAGTTGTCAAAAAAATCAGATCTTTCAGAACGTGATGACGTAATTTCGTTACGATGGGACTACGTTCAGGCTAGTAGCCAATAGCTTTGATGTAGGAATTTGATCTGAGCATGCGTGGCACTTTGTCCGATAGGAATTCTCTACACATGATCAGACTATGTCCTATCGGACCAGTTTGTCGGAAAATATTTCCAGCAAGTTGGAAAATTTGGTCCGACGGATATTCCGATGGAAACAGTCCAATGCATACCACACACAGTCGGATTATCCGACAACACGGTCCGATAGGACACGTTCCGACGGATTCTCCGACCGTGTGTACAAGGGCTAAGAGCCAGCGAAATAGTGAACTGCTGTGGTTGGCCTCAGATGTGGCAGTGGGGCGTGTGAATAAAAGCCATACTTGATGTGTGCCAAATCACGGCACGCACCCAGACCTGCCCTGCTGCCTGATCCAAGGCCAGGCTCAGCAGTTCACCATTCAGCTGCCTCCGAATGGCTGTGGATTTTTCAGGGGCATAGGATTGTTAGATCGACTTCTGTTTGGTGGCAGTAGGCACAAATGAAACATACAGTATACATATACACACACACACACGCACATTATACATATATACACATATACACATAGACACCAGTGGTGGCTGGTGCTCAAAATTTATGAGGGGGGGGGGGGCACAAACAAACTGAAAAACACAAACAAAAAAAACCCATCAATTGCAGCCACTGTGCCCATCAAATGCAGCCACTGTGCCCCATCAAATACTGACAGCGTGCCCCATCAAATGCCGCTACTGTGCCCCATCAAATGCTGACAGCGTGCCCCATCAAATGCCGCTACTGTGCCCCATCAAATGCTGCCAGTGTGCCAATCAATTGCTGCTACTGTGCCCATGAATTGCTGCTAATGTGCATCGCCCCGTACTTACCTGTCTCGGAGCGGGTCAGCGGCGGTGTCCTGCACGCCCCTCAATGTCTTCTTCCATCCTCTGTCAGGCATCCAATCACAGTGCCTGACGCTTCAGCCAATCAGGTGACAGGTAACAGACCTGAGCACCTGATTGGCTGAGAGGCGGTTCAGTGTTAGCAAAGTGAATTCCTTTGCTTTTCTAACACACACACACACACACACAGCTGAGTGAACAGTGAACGCCCAGCATGACGCCTGCTGTTCACCTTTGTGGGTGCATATTAGAGCCTAAGGCTCTAATCAGGTGCTTCCCAAAAACACACCCGCCGCTGTAATTCAGGTGCCCGAAAAGGAGACGGGTATCTGAATAGGGGGTGTCAGCGGCAACCATAGATAGATTCATGCAATGCATGAATCCATCTATGGTGATAGAGAGGTGCCAGGAGAGTGGGGGCAGCGCCCAAGCACCCCTTATGGACGCACCGCCACTGATAGACACACAGTATACACATAGACACACAGACACACACCATAAACACACACACACACACACACATATATATATATATATATTTTAGGGCTGGGGGAAAAAAAAAATCGATTTAAATCTTGAATCGAGCTGAGAGGTCAAATCAATTAAAAATGTAAGAAAGCATCGTGGACTAAGCCAAAGCCGTAGCCTCGCCTAAAAACTCCTGCCCGCAGCTCCTCAGGACCGGCGCAGTGTCCATAAAAAAAAAAAAAACACACCAACTTGATTCAAACCGTGTTTTTTTTTTTTTTTAATTATCGCAGATATTTTTTTTTTTTTTTTTTAGAAAAAAATCGCCCAACTCTAATAATAATAAAAAAAAAAAAATTATATATATATATATATATATATATATATATATATGGACACCAGCACTTTTCACCCAACGAATCAGCCTAAAAAAGACACTGCTGCCCCCATCTCCAGGCATGCTGGGACTTGTAGTGCCCCAGCAGCTCACAGACACTTTAGGTGGTAATGCAGGAGAGGAGGGGACTGTGCCTGTGTACTGGTGGGCAGGGTAGCAGAGATTGGGGGAGGAAGTTCCTTCCTCCAGAAGCATGGCACTTCTCACATAGAAAATCGATCTAACAGCTTCAGAGCCCTGCTAGAGGAAAAACACATCCACCCTCCCTCCTGCTCACTAGGTTAAGCCACTGACACTCAGTTCATCTCAGCAAGCTTACCTTCCAGCAGGTTGCAGCCCTTCCCACACTGCACGTTGTGTCCCCTCCTCCAGCTGTTGGCAGTCTCCTGCTCGGAAATCAAATGAGCCGCGGAGAGGAAGGGGGCGTGTACACTGTTTCCATTGGCTGAGAAGGCAGTACAGAGGCGGGGCATCTATAGCTTCCTTTTTTTTGACAGCAAAATTATGTCGGCATGGGACATTTCAGGGACAGATGTAAAAAAAAACACAGATTTTTACATACTGTCCCTGCATTTACCGAGGCTGGCCAGTCTGATGGGGCCCCCTAGTGGCATGGGGCCCTCGGTCCGTGACCGAGTGCCAGAATGGTCAGTCCGCCCCTGCTTACCTTACTGTCTTTGTGGATGTTTCAAAACACTGCTTGATTACTTCTGCCTTACTTGATGGACAGACTTTAGGTCATGACACAGGAAGGAGTTGATCGGCTGATCTCATTAGCACACACCCAGCATCATCTACCCTCAGCTGGCCAACTTCTTCCTGTGTCATGGCCTAAAGTCTGTTCAGGAAGTTAGGCAAAAGTAATCGAGCAGTGTTTTGAAACAGCCATGAAGATAGTGAGGTAAGCGTGCATATAATAAATGGAAAGCTGTTTTATTTTGGGAAAAGAAGTACGTTAATGCTATAGTGGTCCATAGGGTAGCTGGAATTCAGACCAAAAAAAAAAACGGTGAATAAAGGGGAACTTAGCCTTTAACCATTTACAGACCGGACCATTTTGCTGGTCAAAGACCAGACCACTTTCGGCACTGCGTCGCTTTAACTGACAATTGCGCGGTCGTGCGACGTGGCTCCCAAACAAAATTGACGTCCTTTTTTTCCCACAAATAGAGCTTTCTTTTGGTGGTATTTGATCACCCCTGCGGTTTTTATTTTTTGCGCTATAAACAAAAATAGAGCGACAATTTTGAAAAAAACACATTATTTTTTACTTTTTGTTATAATAAATATCCCCCAAAAAATATATAAAAAAACATTTTTTTCCCTCAGTTTAGGCCGATACGTATTCTTCTACATATTTTTGGTAATAAAAATCGCAATAAGCGATTGATTGGTTTGCGCAAAAGTTATAGCGTTTACAAAATAGGGATAGTTTTATAGCATTTTTATTAATAATTTTTTTATTATTTTTTTTTTTTACTAGTAATGGCGGCGATCAGCGATTTTTATTTTTGACACATTTTTGGGACCATTGTCATTTATACAGTAATCACTGCTATATAAATGCAGTGATTCCTGTGTAAATGACAGTGGCAGTGAAGGGGTTAACCAGTGGGTGGCAGTGTAGGGGTTAAGTGTTCCTAGGGGTGTGTTACTAACTGTGGGGGGGTTGGGCTTTCATTTAGTGAACATTGATCTCTGCTCCAATCACATGAAGCAGAGATCAGCGTCACTAGTTGCTAGGCAGAATGGAGAAATGCTGTTTACACGGCATTTCCTCCATTCAGCCGTCCCGTGAGACGATCGCGGGTATGCCCACGGCGATCGAGTCTGCGGGTCCCGCGACCGGACTCACGGGGGTCCCGACCAGCGCGGGAGCGCGCCGCCAGCAACGCGCTCCCGATGGCAGGGCGGCATTGAAGATTGGACGTACATGTATGCCAATATGCCTGCCCGTGCCATTCTGTTGACGTACATCGTCGTGCGCTGGTCGGAAACCGGTTAAGGCATTGGCATACCAAGACATTTTGAACAATTTTATGCTCCCAACTTTGTGGGAACCGTTTGAGAATGGCCCCTTCCTGTTCCAACATGACTGCCCACCAGTGCACAAAGCAAAGTCCTTAAAGACATGGATGAGCAAGTTTGGGGTGGAGGAACTTGACTGGCCTGCACAGAGTCCTGACCTCAACCTGATACAACACCTTTGGGATGAATTAGAGCGGAGACTGCGAGCCAGTCCTTCTTGTCCACATCAGTGCCTGACCTCACAAGTGCGCTTTTGGAAGAATGGTAAGGCATTTCCATAGACACACACCTAAACCTTCTAGGAAGGTTTGTTGCTAAGGGAATAAATAGGAGACCCGTATCCCTAATATAGTACAAAAAAACTAAAAACTCCCTTTAAATGGGACTTTTTAGGGCATCCACAACTTCAATACGGTAATATGTAAAATATATATATTTTATTGAAAACAGGTAAAAATAATTCCATACACTGAAATTAAAAATTAGATGCAGTTTACATGACAGAGAACTATTCAGAACAGTCAACACACAGATTTTATGAAGACAGTAATAGACCAACGCATTTCGAATTTTATGAATTATCTCTCATTCTTCTTCAGGGTGCACATACATGTCACAAAATAGTTATCTATAATACAAAAAATATATTAGAACCATAGTCATTATACACAATAAGTTTGAGATGGAAATATATATATATATATATATATATATAACCACTTACCCCTTCAGGTAAGAGGATTTGGAACCGCGTCAACAATTTGAAGACAACGCTTGTCATTTGCTGCTGTGTGTCTCAGATGGAGCATCAGGAGGGAGGCACTAGAATACCCACTTCTCCAGCGGCTGAGGGATTAGTGGAAATACCTGCCAAATGGTACTTAATATCCATGCATGATAGGCCCCATCTAATAAGGAAGAATTAAAGGAATGTATGCAGCAGGGGTGCCCAAGCTTTTTAAGAGCGAGGGCCACTTAAGTAACAAGTCACGGGCTACAGTGAGCGGAGCGGGTGGATGACAGGTCACGGATACTCTATAGGCCCTCCAATCCGATCCACCCAGATGGAAGGGGATGGATTCCCTTCTATTTTTTTTTATCCGATTTTTAGGATTGGATTGGAGGCAGGCGGGAGTAAATGGACAAAAGTCTGTTTACATCTGCCGCTCTGTAGAGGTGAATTGAGCGTCCGCTTGGGTAGGGCCAATTGTGTGAAAAGGGCCTAAACTGCTTTCACACTGATGTGCTGCGATTTACCCACACCACGGGTGCAGCGTAGTGCACCTGTGTCTATCCTGTGGGTTAACTGAACTTTGCCATAGATTCTGCCTGTGGCAAAAGCCGGCGCTATACAGGAAGCATCGGCTTATGGGGCTCTGCTCTGCTGCGGCTTTCTTCCTCTACCACCAGCTTCATTTACAACACTGATGCTGTGGTATGACGGTCGGCAACCTGTGATCTGGGCATGCTAACCCGCCATTCCAGAGCAGGAGGTCGCGGGCCACATCAGAGGGCTCCGCGGGCCACATGTGGCCCCCGGGCCACTAGTTGGCCACCCCTGGTATACAGTATCTCACAAAAGTGAGTATACCCTTTACATTTTTGTAAATATTTTATTATATCCTTTCATGTGACAACACTGAAGAAATGACACTTTGCTACAATGCAAAGTAGTGAGTGCCTATCTTGTATAACAGTGTAAATTTGCCGTCCCTTCAAAATAACTCAACACACAGCCATTAATGTCTAAAGCACTGGAACAAAAGTGAGTACACCCCTAAGTGAAAAGGTCCAAATTTAGCCCAATTAGCATTTTCCTTCCCCGATGTCATGTGACTCATTAGTGTTACAAGGTCTCATGTGTGAATGGGGAGCAGGTGTGTTAAATTTGGTGTTATCACTCTCACTTTCTCATACTGGTCACTGGAAGTTCAACATGGCACCTCATGGCAAAGAACTCTTTGAGGATCTGAATTGTTGCTCTACATAAAGATGGCCTAGGCTATAAGAAGATTGCCAAGACCCTGAAACTCAGCTGTAGCACTGTTGCCAAGACTATATAGCAGCAGAACAGGACAGGTTCCACTCAGAACCGGCCTCACCATGGTCAACTAAAGAAGTTGAGTGCACGTGCTCAGCGTCATAGTTTGTCAAGGTTGTCTTTGGAAATAGACGTATGAGTGCTGCCAGCATTGCAAAGGTTGAAGGGGTGGGGGGTCAGCCTGTCAGTGCTCAGACCATACGCTGCACACTGCATCAAATTGGTCTGCATGGCTGTCGTCCCAGAAAGAAGCCTCTTCTAAAGATGATGCACAAGAAAGCCCACAATTTGCTGAAGACAAGCAGACTAAGGACATGGATTACAGGAACCATGTCGTGTAGTCTCATGAGACCAAGACAAACATATTTGATTCAAATGGTGTTAATCGTGTCTTGTGGTAACCAGGTGAGCCGCACCAAGACACGTGTGTCTTGCCTACATTCAATCATGGTGGTGGGAGTGTCAGGGTCTGGGGCTGATTAAGTGCTGCTGGCACTGGGGAGCTACAGTTCATTGAGGGAACCATGAATGCCAACATGTACTGTAACATACTGAAGCAGAGCATGACCCCCTCCATTCAGAGACAGTATTCCAACATGATAAACACACCTCCAAGATAACCACTGCCTTGCTAAAGAAGCTGAAGGTAAAGGTGATGGACTTGCCTAGCATGTCTCCAGACCTAAACCCTATTGAGCATCTGTGGGGCATCCTCAAACGGAAATGGGGGAGCACAAGGTCTCTAACATCCACCAGCTCCATGATGTTGTCATGGAGGAGTGGAAGAGGACTCCAGTGGAAACCTGTGAAGCTTTGGTGAACTCCATACCCAAGAGGGTTAAGGCAGTGCTGGAAAATAATGGTGGCCACACAAAATACTCACACTTTGGGCCCAATTTTGACATTTTCACTTAGAGGTGTACTCACTTTTGTTGCCAGCGCTTTAGACATTAATGGCTGTGTTGAGTTATTTTGAGGGGACAGCAAATTTACACTGTTATACAAGCTGTAAACTCACTACTTTACATTGTAACAAAGTGTCATTTCTTCAGTGTTGTCACATGAAAAGATATAATAAAATATTTACAAAAATGTGAGGAGTGTACTGAGATACTGTATGTATGTGTATATCTGAGTAAGCTGATATAAAATACGATTAGATTAAACATTTTGGTGAAAAAAATGCCTTACTTGAGTCTCCTAGAGGTGTGTATAGACACAATAGTCTCCTATCAAAGGACAGCAAGCCCACAGGGTTAAGAAGAAAAAGTTCACTAAGATAAAGAACATCTAGAACAGAAAAATTAAGTTAGATGTAATTAACAAGAGGTTTAGCTTGATTGCTCTTACTTGGAAGCCTATGAAGGATTAAATGACATTCAGCAAGAGTGAGAGCAAGGGGAAGGTTCAGTCCTGATATTCACAAGATACCTAAGTGTTTTCTATAGTGTCTCAGAAAACCCCAATTGAAATACCTAGGGTAACAGGGTATGAAGGGAAATTAGGATCCACAAAAGTAGGCTCTCACAATTTGAAAGGATGAGCAGTATGTAGTAAGGTTTACCTGTAGGGTTCAGACCTTCCTGGCATCCGTGTGAGTTTGCTGTCCTCTGATAGGTGAATATTGCATCGATAAACACCTCTAGGAAACCCAAGTAAGCTTTTTCACCAATATGTTTGATTTAATCATATGTTATATAAGCTTACTCAGAGCTACACATACATATACATTCCTTTAATTCTTCCTTATTAGATGGGGCCTATCATGCACGGATATTAAGTATTATTTGGCAGGGATTTCCACTCATCCCTCAGTGGCTGGGGAAGTGGGTGTTCTAGTGCCTCCCTCCTCATGCTCCATCTTAGACACACAGTAGCAAATGACAAGCATTTTCTTTTAATTTTTGATGTGGTTCCATGTTCAAACCCTCTTACCTGAAGGGGTCAGTGGTTATATATATATATATATATATATATATATATATATATATATATTTCCATTTCAAACTTATTGTGTAAAATGACTATGGTTCCAATATATTTTTTTGTATTATAGATAACTATTTATGACATTTATGTTCTCCTGAAGGAGAATGAACTATAATTTATAAAATTTTAAACGCGTTGGGACATTACTGTCTTCATCAAATCTGTTATAAATAATTCTCTGTCATGTATACTGCATCTGGTTTTTAATTTGTGTGTATGGAATTACTTTTAACCTTTTTCAATAAAAAAATGGCTTTTGCATATTATTGAAGTTGGGGATGCCCTAAAAAGTCCCTTATAATTTCGTCACTCCTAAACCTTGTGAACAGCCAGAAGAGTTGAAGCTGTTATAGCTGCAAAGGGTGGGCCAACTCAATATTGAACCCTACAGACTAAGACTGGGATACCAATAAAGTTCATATGCGTGCAAAGGCGGGTGTCCCAATAATTTTGGTAATGTAGTGTATATTGCATATTTTTTTAAATTTAAAATCACAGTGTGCATGGGCGATTGTCTTTCTAACATCGAAACAGAATATTTCTGCCAGACCAAAACTAAAAATACTTTTTCAGTGCTAAAAAATATGGACAAAAAAAGCACAAAAAGGACTTTAATGTGTGTATCAACCTTTGGGAAGAAAATAAATCCACAAAATGGTATTTGTTTTGTTTCCTGTAAGACCAAAAAAGAGTATATCGAGCCAGTCTTCAGTACACAAGGTTGTTATAACACATGTAAAGCATATCTAATCCCAAAAACAAAAAAATAATATATTGCAGTTTACTATTCCTTAGGGGAGGTGGCTGCATTAGTATTTTTTCAAGATTTTTCCCTTTATTTTCACTTGGTAATGCTTGGAATAACACACTTCCTCTGCCTTTTTGTCTACACATGTAAGAACTAGTAAGTTGCAAAATATTACTTTTTTTATAGTTTAGATTCGCTTTAAAGAAAACGAAGGTCTAGTCTTCTAATACTGTGTTGTAGAACATCCTGCTCCTAGTCTTCTGTGGCTCATGTCACTGTACAGAACTGAAGGAAGTGTCTAGCACTAGTGTTTGAATGACGTGTATAACCAATGTGTGCCTGAAATACGTTTATAACAGGGTAGTATATGAAGATGTAACCCTGTCTGAGAGATTGCAGTGATGTAAAGGAGAGTGGTTCATGCAGGGTTAATCCTGGTCCACACAAATAAGTTTGCCCACCTGTACGGCTCACAGTAAGGATGTAGTGGGGGCATTTAAGCACACAGTCTGAAAAGGACAATCTATTTGCATTTCATTGTTTTTTACCCATTTTCTTGTGTAAACCATTAGCAATTATCAATCAATTATCAATCAGAAAATACACTGTCCTACTTTTTTGGCTGTATATATTTAATGCATGTGCACACACTTCTCCAGCATCATGTTCATCCGAAAGTCTAAAAATCCTTTTTTGTGTGCAATCACTAACTATCTTTTTGGGAAGAAGTATTTAATATCCTATTGCATAAAATCAGTAATTGCAGTAATTAGCATCCCTGGTTGTAGAGGGACAAAAAATATTCACTTTTTCTCAGTCTTCAATAAGATGGTGCTCCTGATACCGACCCTGATCTTCATGAAAATAAGAAAATAATTATTTATCAGCACAGCTAGTCTTTATTTAGTATCCATATGTGTTGTGATTTTTTTCGTTGGGCTTCTATTCATTTTTTTATGATGGTCACAAATATGCTTCCCAAAGCAGTCTGGATCACCTCCCCAACCACCCCTACACCAGAAACATAAGACTTTCAGAGCTACAGGTTGGAAACTGAAAGACACTACCAACAGGATTTTGTATTACTTTTCTCCTGTTCCTTGTGCTATTGATAAAACCACTCTCAGGCACTCACATATTAAAACTAATCTGAATTCCCTGCTTTTGCAGAGTATGAGAATCTAGTGTAAAGATGGGTGGCAGGTGGCTTGTCAGGGCTTCACAGCTACCTAATTAAGCAGATATGAATAAAGTGACAACAAGTACTGCCTTTGGTGTACAAATAGTAATTATGGCCCTAGATATATTGAATTAATTTATTATTGGTATGCTAAAACCAGCGAATGGATAAAAGTAAAAGTACTTGTATATTTCTTTCTACAGCATGTATTATTTGTGCATTAAGTGTCTTGACGACGTATGCAGTGACAGCAATAAGCAATATGGAGGCATGGAGTATCGCTCTTCTTGCAATATTCGTCATACTCATCTGCTTTATTGTGTTAATCATCTGGAGGCAACCACAGAACCAACATAAAGTTGCTTTCATGGTAAATTTCTCTTATACTGAACAGTGCTTATTTACCAATAATGTTGAACTCCAGACAAACAGCTAAATGCACAGATGAAATATGTACATGGTAGCTGGTTTACATGCCAAAACATTAGTATTTCTGTTAATCCAGTACTGAGAGCTCTGCCACACAGCACATCTCTGCCCAGCAGGGGAACTGATCTTTCTATGCTGCAATTCATTAACATTTACAGGTCTTTTCATCACCTATACCTCGTGACTGGACAGTGAAAGGAGAAGCAGCAGACTGATGAGCTCAACTCTCTACCACTCTGCTCTTTCCTTTCTAATAGGATGCTCCTTGCACTGTAACACAACTGGTTATGCTGTTTTTCCTCCCTCTTAAAAGGATAGACCACCTTTAGACCATGTTTCATGTTATACCCATATACACAGTTATATACATTCATCAGCACCTCCGCACTTCAAATCATTACACCCCCCCCACCCCCCCACACACACACACACACACAGACACACAGAGACACACAGACATTTAAAGCGGTTCTGCACACATTTTTTTTTCTTGGTGCCTTTGTTTTTTTGGAGCTCTAACTAGTACTCAATGCCCCTTTATTTTTATTTTTTTTCCTCCTACCTTTCATTCTCTGCTGTTTCTTAATCTCTCCCTGCGGCTATGGGCAGGGTTTCTGCGGGGATCAGCATCATTTACGCTGATCTCCGCAATGTCTCCTGGGATTTCGTATAATTTATCCCAGGAGTCAGTGCGCCTAGCCGAAGCGAAATCTTTGACGACATTTCTAATTACGCCGCTCGTAGCTGTAGCCACTGAGCATGCGTGGGAACCAGCAAGGAATGCTGGTTCCTCCGAAGCGAGGGAAGGAGGAAAATATGTGTTTCAAATAAAAACCTTACTTGTCCTGACTTCGCCCGCTATCCATGTCCATATTTCCGTTAAATCGTTCTTTTTATAAATGAGTTTTGGCCAATGTAATTTTGCTTGTTGGCATTTCAAGCCCACAAGCAAAATGACATTGGCCAAAACTTATTTATAAAAAGAACGATTTAACGGAAATACGGACATGGATAGCGGGCGAAGTCAGGACAAGTAAGGTTTTTATTTGAAACACATATTTTTTATACATTCCACAAAAAAAAAAATCGTCAGAATCGCTTTAAACGAATCACAGGGTGCTTCCTCCTGGTAGTTCCTGATATTCATTTGAATGTAGTGCAACTGTTGTAATATTTTGTTTACGTCCTCCGGCCCCATAAATGTCCGCACCTCGTTAAGCACCTGAGACAGGAGGTCTGCAATAGCCTGAGCATTGCACATATGATGCACAGATAGCAGTTCCAATGCTTTGCAGGCTCCAATGCAAAGAATAAAATAAAAAATGAAATATGCATATTTTTCTCTTTCTCTCTTAAAATGACTGCAAGAAAAAGAATGTGTCATCTCCACAAAAATAGACAAACACTACTTGCTTAAACGATAAGTTCACCTTTGGTAACATGTTACACCCATATTCCATGCCATGTCAAATTAACATATGACACCCCTGTTCCCCTCACCTCCAACATACCCACCATATATAATTCTCATGGCAACCCTGCCAATTAGTTTCACCAGTCTCTCCCCTTTGTTGACAACCCAAGCCACTCCTCAGTGACCCTATCGCATACTTCTGAAAATGTCTGTGTGTTTGCATGGCTCTTGCAGTCTAAACCAGAGCCAAATATGACAAGGTAACAACACAGGAGCACAATTTGCAGACACTTGTCTCTCATAATAAGAAGTTTTTGAATAAGGACCTTCATGCCAAGATCATCAGGCAAAACAGGAAAGTTGCAGGTTAAAAAGGATTGCAAGCAACTTTTGAAATGATATGAACATGCTAAAACGTATATAAGACTTTGGTGATTGGAGTTAGATCTACTTCAAGGCATCTAAAATTTACACAGGACAGAAAACAGGATCAAAAAAGAACCTTGAAAAGTATGTCTGGAAGCAGTAATGTTTGCAGCAATTTGCAACTGCAAGATGTGCTTAAAATACATTCTTTGATTGTTATTACTTGCAAAATTGTGTAAAGCAAAATGTATTCATCTCTTCTGTAGGTCCCGCTCCTACCTTATCTGCCAGTTTTTAGCGTTCTGGTAAATGTTTATTTAATGGTGCAGCTAAGTGGTGACACCTGGATAAGGTTTAGCGCCTGGATGGCTCTTGGTAAGTAGGATTATAATTTAAAGTTATGTTTTAGTCAAAAGGAACATTCCATGCAAGGAAGGAAAAATGGAAAATGTATTTGTGATGTGTTTCCTCTAGAGTTGATCGTGTAGCTAACAGGAGAATACTTGCATACAGGTGCCTACTGCTTGACCATTTTGCTAGGGGCAACTGGAATAATGTCGGGTCCTTAAGCAGCAAGCCAATTAAAGTCATCGTGGCATGGCACGGCTGGCTGAAGGCCCTGGTAGTGAGGGGTTTGCAAGCTTAACCCTCTCCCTAACGAATGGTGCCCCTCATAGAGGGACTGATATCGCGGCACAGGGCATCCCATGTACTTTGCTTGAGATGTCACAGAATAGCTGTAGAAAGAATTGGAGGCCTTGGGAGTGAAGAAGCTCAGGAACATGTGAAGAGTTGACTTCATGTGCCAGGGAGAATCTCATTATGTCACTGGGAGTGAGGTGACATGTCTTGCTGTGCTGGTGGAGTGTGGTACAGGCTCCATGGTACAAACACGGAGTTGCTGCATCCATTGGGTGAAGTTACAGAGCAGCCCAATATGAGATATGAGCAATAAAAAAGAATAACATACAGAACTGTGCAAGTACAGCATGCTTACATCTAAGTCAGAGCTCAGTGGCCTCCGCCTGTGAGTATTAGTGAGTGATAATGTCAAGTGCCCACTTGGTGGTGTTAAGTCCTGCCCACATACTAAATGTATCATAAGATATATTTATTCTCATCCCAAGGGGTTAATGCTGTGTTATATTCATTGGTTTTGCAAGCACCATTTTCAGACAGCACTGCAGGTACTAAGGGAAACAAATGCTTGTGCTTGTCGGTGTATTTTGCAATTATATGTGATTAGAATAGATCTATAAGCAAAAAAACAGCTTGTATTTTTTGTATAGCATTATTACTAGACTGCATTTTAAGCAGTGATATAAACAGTACTATGCTTTTAGTTTTGGATAGAGTAGGAAGAAGTAGGAAGAAGCTAAAAATATTGCTTGGGGAGATGAAAGCAAAAATCCCCTCTTAGACAGTTGTCATGAAACAGGTGTCTCCTTTAGATTTTTTACCCCTAACCTCTAGTGGTAACATGTTAGACTACCCTCACTTTCTATTTTGGTGACAGTGCTCACCAGTAAAAAAACAAGGTGGATGTACACTGTGAGGATGAAAACCGCTACGAAAACTTGACTTGCTCTTTCCAAAACTAGATAAAAAAAAGCTTCTGGCTATACATGAATTGTAAAACCCATACCAATTAATGTGTTGCTGGATGTGCCCTGTTGAGGAGATTTTCTTTCACTTCCATTCCAGAGAAACAAACAGAAGTTGCATCTTAAACAGTTGTCACCCAGGTGTCCAATTAGAAGATTTACCCATCATATACTGTTAATGTAATGGTCGCTGGGTCAAACAGAGCAGGTGAAAATATCCACAGTGTGCATACAGAAAGCATAAAAATCTAATTGCAATTAATCCATCCTGCACTTGCACCTCAATTGTCAATATTGCAATCATGGAAATTTGAAAAGGTGGGAAATGTGGGGGCAGTTGCTGATGCTGACTCAAACAGGCCACCTAAAACGATTAATGGACTATCACTGTACTGATACAATAACCCAGTGGTAATAGTAAAACAATCTAACTTTAATATAATTCAGAAAAAAGAACCATACAGACATATTAAAAAATTCCTCGTAGAGTTAATGTTGAAGTGGAGTATTGGTTTGTCCTCTACCAGTTTCGCGGTATAGACCGCTTCTTCAGGAGGAAAAGTCTATAGAACAGTGCCAGTGACCATGTCTGGTAAAAAGTTAATGAAAAGGGGGGGGGGGGTAAAAATAATAAAGTTACTAAGTGGTGGTGTGATGAAATGGCGAGGAAACCCAACCAACACCATTGTGAGGTCAAGTAGAGGAAGGGGGGAAGAGAGTTAGGGAAGGAGGGAAGAGGGAGAGAGGAGGGGAACCGAGGTAAGAAGGGGGAAGGGGAAGGAAAAGGGGTGGGAGGAGGAGAAGGAAGGAAGAGGGAGAGGTGGGAGGGGTTTGAAAGGGGGGAAGAGGAGGGGGGAAGGGGGAGAGAATAAACCCCCCCTTTTTCATTAACTTTTTAGCAGACATGTTCACTGGTAATCCCCCTTGTCCGCCTTGGGGGGGAATTTTTGTTGAGTCCTGTCACCAATTGATCTCGTCCAGACGGGTGAGCATGTCAATCTATGTCAACTTTAATTGTAAAATGATATTAAAATGCCTTTATGCTTTGTTTAAATGTATTATCTGTTCTCTAGACTTTTCCTCCTGAAGAAGCGGTCTATACCACAAAACCCGTAGAGGACAAACCGATACTCCACTTCAACATTACCTCTACGGGGGAATCCGTCAATAATCAGTGAATTGTGGGAAATTTTGTCAGTAAAAAAATCAAACTTTAATATAATTCAGAAAAAAGAACCATACAGACAAAATTCCCCATAATTCACTGACTATTGACGGATTCCCCCGTAGAGGTAATGTTGAAGTGGAGTATCGGTTTGTCCTCTACGGGTTTTGCGGTATAGACCGCTTCTTCAGGAGGAAAAGTCTAGAGAACAGATAATACATTTAAACAAAGCATAAAGGCATTTTAATATCATTTTACAATTAAAGTTGACATAGATTGACATGCTCACCCGTCTGGACGAGATCAATTGGTGACAGGACTCAACAAAAATTCCCCCCCAAGGCGGACAAGGGGGATTACCAGTGAACATGTCTGCTAAAAAGTTAATGAAAAAGGGGGGGTTTATTCTCTCCCCCTTCCCCCCTCCTCTTCCCCCCTTTCAAACCCCTCCCACCTCTCCCTCTTCCTTCCTTCTCCTCCTCCCACCCCTTTTCCTTCCCCTTCCCCCCTTCTTACCTCGGTTCCCCTCCTCTCTCCCTCTTTCCCTAACTCTCTTCCCCCCTTCCCATTTCCCCCTTCCTCTACTTGACCTCACAATGGTGTTGGTTGGGTTTCCTCGCCATTTCATCACACCACCACTTAGTAACTTTATTATTTTTACCCCCCCCCCCCCCTTTTCATTAACTTTTTACCAGACATGGTCACTGGCACTGTTCTATAGACTTTTCCTCCTGAAGAAGCGGTCTATACCGCGAAACTGGTAGAGGACAAACCAATACTCCACTTCAACATTAACTCTACGAGGAATTTTTTAATATGTCTGTATGGTTCTTTTTTCTGAATTATATTAAAGTTTGATTTTTTTACTATTACCACTGGGTTATTGTATCAGTACCGTGATAGTCCACTAATCATTTTAGGTGGCCTGTTTGAGTCAGCATTAGCAACTGCCCCCACATTTCCCACCTTTTCAAATTTCCATATTTCAATCTGTATGGTGGTACGTTTTAACTTTTTACTGATCATCAATATATGAGGCTATACTCAGAATTTTGTAATATTGAAATCATGGTGCTCAGTTTACAGTGGCACTGTGTAAATTTGATGAACAATAAAAACCGGCACACTAGGTTTTGATTTGAAGTTTTAGTAAATACTGTTATTCTGTTTAACTCAAATCCAGTATGCTGGCTTTTTTCTTTTCTGTTTAATACAGTGCATTATGTACACCAAAATAATTATTATTAAAAACATTTTTTGCAGGTTTTCTGATTTACTTTACTTATGGCATTAGAAATAGTCTTGAAAGGAAACCCAAAAAAGAAGATGATGATGATGATGGTGATTCAGAAAACAGTGGTATGGAAGAAAAAACTCCAGAAAAGGAAAATGAAGAGGAAAATGCCAAAGAAAGTGACCATTTCATTTTACGTGAAAGGACAAGTGAATGCTAGTGATTAGCAAGTCTTCAAAGAATAGAAGACGCCTCTTTCATGCCGCACACTGCACCTGCATTAGGTTAAGTTGTCCAGTGTTTGATATTAAAAGAACTGTATGCAAAATGCTGGAACGATGACAGATCACAGTAAGATAGAACTCTTTTCTGTGGATCTATGTGTTCTACCAAAAATAACATAGTTGTAACTCTGTTTTCCATGTCTCCGTAGAAATATGAGAGGTGTTTTGAGGTCTTGCTGCTAAATTGCTTTATTTTAAGTGTACATATCATACTGTGCAAGAGCTTCTCAGCGACCGAATGAAAGTTGAAATGTGAGAAGATCGAATAGAAAAAAGATTTTTGTTACTTTTTTTTTTAATTAGGCAGCATGCCACATTCCCGAAGGTCTTTTTTAATTTAAATTGAATGTACAAACATAGTTTTTTTTTTTTTTGTTTTTTTTTATTAGCACTAGTTTATTATTGTTATTGGGATAATCACCTTCAAATCTAAAAAACAGATGTTTCTCAGGAATGATTCTTACCTTTTTTAAATGAGTCTTAACTGTGCATTGGGAAATTTGCTTGCAGCATTAAGGTAATTATATTGACTGAGCTAGCAAGTATGCCCATGCATATATACAGGGGCTGGACTGATTGTAGTATTTCCCAATTTTTTTAAATAATGCCAAGCCATAACCTTGTAACCTTTTCTCACTCAATTTGGAACATCTACAAAGTCGACATCAATCTATAGATGGGTTACAATCTTTTTTATGCATTATCACCACTGCCTTATCAGAAGTCAGGACTGCACAATGTTTTTTACAATTAAAACATGCTTAGTACCCCATATATCCATTTCCATAATTACCAAGAAGCCAGGTCAGATCTGACTGGCAGTCATTATTTCCAATGGTATGAACAATCCAGCAGTTTAATTTTGTTTATATGCAGTGTGAGCATGTCATAGAAAATAATCCCGAGTTAACAGAATAAACACATCATCATTTTTTTAAATGTTTAACCTTTGACATGTATTTTTTATCTGGGGATGAAACATCAGCACCACACAATGTATAGAATTATTTATTTTATTCTGATAAACTGAGAATAAAAAGCCAATAAGTTTTGCAGGTTTGTACATTATCCCCTTCATCCGAACTTGAAGTGGTTATTGGAGTGGAAAATGGTGGACATGGAGGAATAATGTGGTCATTAAATAACTCTTTATTGAAAAACGATTCAGCAGCTAGCTGAGAGGACTTCTGAAGCTTGTTTCAGTGGAAGGAGAAATTAACTTCTCCTTTTTTTCTCCACGTTCACTAATTTTCATCCAATAAGTATTTAAATCCTTGATGAATGGGATGATGTACAAACTCTCAAATTGTGTTGGCTTTATACCCTGGACTTATCATTGTGAGAAACAATATTGGTCTCTAAAACCATGTGTAATACTCTTGTTTCATCCTAAATCCCTGGACCTTTCTCAAAGCGTCTTTTCTGATGCCATTATGTGTGTAGGAACTACGTAACCAGAGTCAATGCGATCTAAAATACAGACTCTATTTCGCATCGCACTGTGATTTTGGACTAATAGTGGATTCAGCAACTCTCATCTGCATCTCCCGAATATTTTACATAAGGGCCTTTGGAAACTAACTGTTAGCTATATAATGAAATACTTTTTTCCAAACCAAGGGTGGGTATTTTTCGAAACCAACAAATGAAAACCTCAGGGTTAATTTCTGCTGTAATAAGCAGCATTAACTTGGGTGAACCGAAAAAGTTATTATCCTTGAACCCAATTTTGTGCTCAGATGATGGTATTATCTATCAGGTATTCTTGGAACTTGTTCACACTAGATGCATTGGAAAATACATGCATGTTTTTTTATTATCTATATGTTGTTTAGGTCACTTTTTAAGGAGCCTATTTATTTGTGTTAACTTGTAGTTATGGTATGGGTGTTTGCCCTGTTGGATTCATTTCACAATTCGCATAATTACATTGATGACCTATAAGTAACATGGAAGAAGTGTGAAAATTAGGCAGGTCAATGAGAGGTCAGAAGTCCTTTTCAGTGTGTTTTTCCAAGTCAAAATATTAAAACAGGTCAGCATGGCAATTTGTCTATAAGCATTTTCAGGATAGACCATGGGAAAACAGACATAATCCAAACCACAAGAATTACAGTTTAAGAGATGCTGCCCCTAACTTTTCAAAGCTTCACATGGGTTTATTTATTAAACCTGAAGTGCACAGTGCAGTGACCAGTAGCTAATCACATTTCAGTATACTGAAGTTAGATGTCTGGAAGTCAAATGATTGGCTACTATGGGTTACTTTTGTTTTCTTAAATAAGCATTTAAAATTACTTAAAATACTTAAAAAGTATTTAAAATTCCTAAGAAACTAATAATGTCTTGCTTGACTTTACCATAGTAGAGCATATTTTGATTTGTTTAAGCTGTTTTATTCAGTTTTGCTAATATAGTAATATTTTTGTGACTTTGCATATTAAAAATGATTTACACTTCGTCATCCACACCACCAGAAAACAAAATATTAGCTAATGCTATTCTTCAGCATTGGGAAGCTTACAAAAAATTAACCAGTGTTTTGTATACCGATGTAGTCTAACACTGTTACACTGTTGCTTAAACTAGTCATCATATTCAGGTATGGAACTATATTTTATATTATATGCACTGTTCTAAACCCATATGCTTTTTATGAGCCAGGGTTTATCTGCTTTGCTTATGTGCATATTTGCTATTTTAAAAGTGTTATTTTTCCACTTTTACATAACAGAATATTGACCCTTTAGTTAAATAGTATATACATATTGGGTTTTCCTCAAAGTCCTACAAGCCAACTCCACTTTCGTGAAAACAATAATATAGCAAATAAGAAAATTATAATATAGCATATACAAATGCCATATTGTAGTTTAATGTTATTAAAAATTACTTTATCAAACTGCAGTGCTGTAATATTCTGTAAAGTCAATGCAATATGGCTCCCGGTGTACAGAACGCCTCCAGACATGTCTTTTCTTACTTGGGTGAAGAAATGTGCACTTCTAAAGGGGTGCAGACACTGCAACTTTTCTCATCAAAACACAGAAAGTGCAAGCTGATTAAAGTGAATTAGTCACTCCCATTCAGAATCACTCTGCGCAGGACACTGTCCAGCAAAGAACTATTACTTGAGAGCAGAAACTGGTGGGAATCTGCAACATAATTTGTTAAAATACTTGCACACTTGTACACTGATCACCCAGAGGGTACTGCTTTTTCATCAAAAAAAGTGGAGTTACTCTTTAAGGAACAGCAGCTTACTTCCATGCTGTCCTTTGCTGGAAATGACGCTGCTAAATCTCCTATCTCCCCACAGTTCAAGCACTACCTGCAGACTTCCAGTACTAGCGATGAAGTCGTTTTTTTCCACCAATAAGTCTGGGCCTGACTACTAAAGCATTAGAACCTGAAGCATCTGTGAAGCAAGTAAATTGCATTAATAAGGGAATTATAGCAAAATCTAATTATAGTATACACTTTCAACCCTGAAATCTGTTGCTTGACCCTTGATAAAGTTCTCTTTTAACCAATATGTGAAACCTAAATTTTTCATTATTACCAAATACAGTATTCCTATTGTGCATGGATTAAAGATCCAGCCTTAACTTATAAAGATAACCCCAATTTATTCTGCAAACAAAAAACTGTAGTTTAATAAAGGTAACTGTGAGTATTACTAAGGCACACAATATTATTCTTATTATGTCCTTTTCCTTTTATAACTGATATACAAAATACTCTGTTATTTAAAGTATATCTGGTATAAGAATTTTGGGTTGAAGTAAATACTAAATAGGGTTATAGCTTATTTTCGGGTCAAATATTCATTCATGATGTCAAAGTAGAGCAGTGTTATTATCACAGTGTTTTATAATCGTGACACCAGTTGCTGCTGCTAAGAACCGTTTACATATTGTAGTTAAGGCCAAATAAAAAGATTTAAATAAATGTATTCAGAGAATTTTTTGTCTTATAGCACACTGTGCCATTATGTAAATACAATAGATATTAGCAAATTAGTAACATTGATTAAAAAAAAATATATTAGCATTGTCCACATAGCTGTAAATATTATTGTTGTTTAATTTTTTGCTCCTTTCCCTTTAAGTGGAATGGCACTCTACCTAGCCCATCCAAAAATAAAAATCCCCAACATTGGTCCCTGAAAGGACCACACATACAGCAAATTGCTGTTATTAAACATACATGTAAGAGGGAGCCCTTCAAAACAATTATTTGGGCTCCTCAATCTACATAACCAGAGCCTGCACCTAATTTTACACAGAAAATATATCTATTGCTATCTTGCAAAAACAAAAGCTTATCAAAACACTACTAATTAATAACATCCCAGTCCATTCTATACCCAAACTATCTATTTTTCATTGACCTGGCCCATACTGTAAACACAGCACACAAACACATACATCATAATGTGATCTTTATATATATATATATATATTAAATATATTACATATATTAATATAAATGGAAAATGTATTTAACAAGATGGAAAAAATGCTTAATATGCTTACTTGAAAATACATTTGTTAATTTGTTGACTTGATATCATAGACTTTTTTTTATATATGTTAGTATGGTTTATTTTATGTTAGGGTAAAGTATATCGAATACAGTCAGAAAATACCCACATATTTTATTACAATGTGATAACAACTTTTATTACAAGTCTTAATTATACTGTGGTGGTGATTACCTAAAGGCCATGCATGTTATAACATAGTTTCTACAATATTAAAATCTAAATTCAGCAGAATTGTAAGCCTCATTATGGTCTGGGGGCAAACCTACATCCATTTTTGTTAGGTCCTACCGGTGGGACTTACAGCAGTTCAATTGTCTTTGGCTTGGAAATACAGGAAAAAATACTTAATGGATATAATTTATAGATTTATATTTTAAGAATAAATCATTTCTTTTAGCCATGCTTTGAAGCAAACAAAAGTTTGTAAGGTTAGAATAAGATTACAGCCTTCAAATAATCACCCCGCTAATCTGGTTATACTATCACTGTAATTCCCATACTAAAAGCAACAGCGTATCAACTTTTCTCATATATGTGACACGTGGGTCGATAGACTATTACTTTAGTAGATAACCTATATTATTATGTATATATAAATTAAATATTTGTAATATCATTGTTCAGTGAGGAAAATAAACCTTCCATTCTTCTGAAATTTAGTTCAGCTGCCATTGACCAAGAAGTACAATGCATGCATGCATACTGATATTACATGCATACATGCATGGGATATTCAGTGGCATGTCAGCTGGAGACCGTAAATGTTTTATAGATCTAGTAGGTAGTTTTTTTGTTTTTGTTTTTATTAATGGCAACTATTAAAAAAAAAATTATAATTATACATGTCTAATCTAGGGGTAATAACTTATTATAACTTGCCCATCTCCTTAACAATTCTGAATATAAGTAATCATAATTAACTAATTGTCTTGATTTGCAGTTTGAAGATATGCTCTTAATGATAATTTAACAGTGCAAATGAATTTGGGAAAGACAAAGGTCAGCAAAAAAATGTATACTTATACTGTCCATATTAAATTTTTCTCTCAGATCTACTGATAGCACAACATAAACAAGGCAAATACAACTATAATGAATACCTGGTCAGCTTCTATTAGAAATATGGTAGTTGCAGATGTATCATAAACCTTAGCAATCAATCACAAGGCAGCTTTCAATAGGCTGACCATTTAACTATTAAAAACTGTTATCTATTTTTGTTACAAAGAACAGCATTACATTTTGCTCTTTTGTTAAAATAAAACGAAATGTGTATTTTGTATTTTTTTTAATGAAATATGCCCTTCTGTTTCTGAGATTATTATTTTATACAGCTGGAAAATCACGACATTTCTTTTGGCGATAGCAACCAGATGTTCAAGCTTTTCAGCTGAACTGGGCAACACAAATACCATTCTTAAATAAATATAAAATAAAAATAATAAGTATAAGTCACCCTCTTTTAATAATATACAGTAAGTTTTATTTTTAGGTTGAGTTCCAGGCAAATGTAAAAAATAAACTTTTAATTAAAAGCTGTGATAGATAGTATAGCTTTGAGCTCAGTGAGCAGCTTGTTAAAGTTGTAGAAATGTATCACCTCAGACAGGTTATCACCTATGTGACACAATCCTTTCAATGTATTCATTAATTTAAACATTGCTCTGCAAGCTGACACAGGTCAGAAACATTTAAGATGTAAAGATTTCCTAGAAAATAGTTTTCAATGATTTACAGCAATGCTGCAGACTGCTATCCTTGCAGTATATAAAGAACCCAGCATTTAACACAAAATATTTTTTTTTCACTCATTTTTCTGCTGCTGCCAAACACATTGTCAGGTTCCGTTGTCACTGTGTATTTTTTGGCATAGTCACTGAATTATCACAGAGTTATGGCTCATTCTGGACATGGGGTGTTTTTATTGTTACTCACCTTTTGACCCTTTTTTTTAGTATTTAAAACAAAGTCCCTCATACAAATGGTAATGTTTTACCTCAGAAATGAGTTATTACTTCTGCTGTTTAATGGTTTTGTGTGTGAATTGTTTAATGGAAGACATTTTTATTTGTTATGTAATGTCTAGTTTTTTTTGGAAAGTCAATGTGCCTTTTATCGTGCTATCTATTGTTTTAAATACATTCTCTTTGCTTTATTAAATAAGCAAGCAAATGAGCCGATCTCATATTTATTACAGTTTAGCCTGTTATAGTAAATTCTAGTCAGTGGGGGTAATACTCAACTGTAACTTTTGAGGCCCAAGGTAAGCCAGTCCAGTGACAGGTCTTTTACCAAGGTCTTCCGTAAAGCTGGGTACACTTGGTTTGTTTTTTATTTTTTTAAATCTTTTTTTCCTTTTTTGATTCCTGCATCCACACAAATGAGGTAGATGGAGGAATCCCTTGTCCAAGGACATTGTAGTATGGACTCTCCCCTGTTAGAATACACTAATCAGCACTGCAGCCTATTGACTGCAGCTGCTGATTGAAGAAAGTTTTGCAGCAGGTCTGTTCAACAGAAGCCGATTAAACTGTTTGCTTTTGTCAAACAGGTAGGGCTACATACAGATGGAAATTCTGCCCGTTCCTGCTGAACCGGCTGAATTTTGATCCTAGTGTACCCAGCTTTTTGAATACACTGATGACACTGTCATTTATATAGGTTTATCTGAAATCTGCACAGGCTCTATATACTTAATGTATATGCAGACTAGCACAAGCAATCAACACCATCAGTGTGTTTATTAATTATGGGTCTTTTTGTTGGCTTGGGAAAACTAGAAGGCCTGCAAATCTCTAGTTTTTCTGTAACGCTCTGCCTTATTTGTTAAAGAGAATTTATAATAATAAGTGCAGTAACTGCTAGCAATTGATTAAATTCACTGTGCTGCTCAGACCAGCAAAAGATTGCTTCTGATTGGCTGTTGTGCGTTACTACATATAAAGGTGATCTATAATGGTTTTGTATATACTTTCTTTCTTTAATTCGTTAGGGACTTAAACAAAATATATATTTTTTATGTCAGACCTCTTTTTACATGTCTTGCTCTCTTGAAAAAGTAAAAAATGTCTAAAGAGATGAGTAGCATACACAGAACTGAATGACTTATTATGGTGACCCATGCCTTATCGAACAGTTTAATCTGAAGGGTCAGTGAGAAAGACTTTGTTTACTGTTCTGTCTGTACTAGCTAGCCCACTGTGCTTTTGGAGTCGGAGAGTGAGTTACATAATAAAGTTTTGGTGGTTTTCAGTGTTTGTATACAACAGGTGCTCTTTAAAATAAGCTGAGCTTCTGCATTTCATTTGCTTCCTACACTTCCTGAGCACACAGACAAGGACATCATGGGGGAATGCATAGATAGACTTCTCTAGTAGAGAGAATGCCCAACACTAGCCTATTTCAGGCATGGTGGGACCTCAAAGAAAATCACTGCCGTTTTCTGTGGAGTATTGTTACTTGTCACTAATTTCCTGTACAGAAGTACCACAGACTGGTCACCCGCCATTTGTAAAAGATGCATTCTTTGTTGTCTGCCAAAATTTGTGCAATGGATTGTGGACACAAATAAGACTACTGGTGTGTGAATTGTATGTTTGGTAATTGTACTCCTGTGTATTGCTGCTTTTCTACAGATTCCTGTGATGTGAACTACAAACATGTGCCAAACTTCTTTTTCTTGTATTTCTGTTTTTCCCCTTCTCATGCTATATAAGACAAGTGCATCCTGTTATAAATATATATATCTGTCAAAATGTAAGCAAATATTTTCATTGTTGTAATATATGCTTTATAAAACCTGTATTCTGTACTCTTTCTGTATTTTTTATAATATATAAAATTTGAGAGAAAAAAAACCTCTTGTGTGTGTGCTTTTTAATAATGCTTCATTTATGCACATATTGGTATATAATACAAGACAAGAATAAGTCTAACATGTTCTGTGAATTATTTTATTTGGTGAGTAGTGATGGCATCACCCACATTTTGAAAGTAGTGGTAACCTTTGCCATGGGGCTATGTCTGAAAACTTTCCATTACTCAAATCAGAACCGCTCTGAAACTAAAATGTGACTAAAGTCAAAGAACAAAAGTGGAACTCTTCCTTATAATTATAAAAATATTATAATGTGTCTGTGCCATTTGTTTAACTCTAAAAACTTTATAACTAAGTTTCTTGGGCAGCCTGGCATTCACCAATAGAAACAATCTGTGGGCTTATAGAGCCTCTGTGCCATTGCCACCACACTGCACATGCTTCCCTTCTGCTGTGTAAGTAAATGTCTACACGTGGCTCACTGGGAAGGATATTTCCTAACTGGCCTGGGTTGGGGATGAGTTTTGTGACCTCGCCTCAGCTTTTTCAGCCATGCAGAGTGGAATAAAACTGTCAGACAAGGATCTGCTCTGCCCGATGACGTTGGTGATGGATGATATTCTTGTCTGACAGCTCCACTCTGTTTTACAAAAAGCTGCATCAATGTCACGGGACATGTGGCCTGCTTAGCCATGCTCCCAGCCTCGCCATGCTGCAGGGCAGAAGAAAAAAAAAAACACACAACCTCCACTATAAAGAGACAGAAAAGGTGTTTAACCACTTCAGCCCCGGACCAATTAACAGCCTAAGGACCAGAGGTCTTTTTACAATTTCGCACTGCGCTGCTTTAACTGGTAATTGCGCGGTCATGCAATGTTGTACCCAAATGAAATTTGCGTCCTTTTCTTCCCACAAATAGAGCTTTCTTTTGATGGTATTTGATTGCCTCTGCGATTTTTATTTTTTGCGATATAAATGGAAAAAGACCGAAAATTTTGAGAAAAAAATATATTTTCTACTTTTTGTTATAAGAAAAATCTAATAAACTTAATTTTAGTCATACATTTAGGGCAAAATGTATTCAGCCACATGTCTTTAGTAAAAAAAATGTCAATAAGCGTATATTTTTTGGTTTGCGCAAAAGTTATAGCGTCTACAAACTAGAGTACATTTTCTGGAATTTACACAGCTTTTAATTTATGACTGCCTATCTCATTTCTTGAGGTGCTAAAATGGCAGGGCAGTACAAACCCCCCCCCCCCCAATGACCCCATTTTGGAAAGTAGACACCCCAAGGAAATTGCTGAGAGGCATGTTGAGCCCATTGAATATATTTTTTTTGTCCCAAGTGATTGAATAATGACACACAAAAAAAAATTTACAAAAAGTTGTCACTAAATGATATATTGCTCACACATGCCATAGTTATATGTGGAATTGCAACCCAAAATATATTCTGCTGCTTCTCCTGAGTACGGGGATACCACATATGTGGGAATTTTTGGGAGTCTAGCCGCGTACGGCACCCCGAAAACCAATCACTGCCTTCAGGGTTTCTAAGGGTGCAAATTTTTGATTTCACTCCTCACTACCTATCACAGTTTCAAAGGCCATTAAATGCCAAAATAGCACAAAACCCCCCCAAATGACCCCATTTTGGAAAGTAGACACCCCAAGCTATTTACTGAGAGGCATGTTGAGTCCATGAAATATTTTATATTTTGCCACAAGTTGCAGGAATTCTACAATTTTTTTTTTTTTTGCACAAAGTTGTCACTAAATGATATATTGCTCACACATGCTATGGGCATAAGTCAAATTACACCCCAAAATAAATTCTGCTACTTCTCCCGAGTACGGGGATACCACATGTGGGGGACTTTTTGGGAGCCTAGCCACGTACGGGACCCCGAAAACCAAGCCCTGCCTTCTGGATTTAAATATAAAATGCTACCAAAAAAAACTGTTAGCGATCGCAGGGATCAGGCCTGACTCTGCGATCGCTGCAGTTATGTGTTTAGTGTTTTGTAAGTGACAGTGATCGATCGATACTGCACTTGGGTGGGCTGGGCGGAGGGGCAAAACGCAGGTGCTAGCAGGTATCTGGGCTGATCCCGCTAACAATGCGTTTTTTTGAAACCCTAAACTGCTGGGGACGCTAGTATAGACCTGATCAGATCAGATATTGATCTGTTCAGATTCTATACCACTACAGGAGGTTTATGCTTTGCGTGTGGGTGTTAGCGGTACTGGCACTAACCTAGCGCTGCCTGGGGCGACGCAGACCCTGACCCTAAAACCTAATTGATATCACCCGCCGGGTGATCAGGGGGTTAAACCTTTATTGGGTAATAAATGGTGGGTGCCCTGATGCTATAAAAAGCAAACTAACCAGAGTCACCCGTAACACTTATACGGTGATCACTGGTGAAAGGGTTAACTAGGGGCAATCAGGGGGTTCAAATTTTTATTAGGTGGTATATGGGGGTCCATGGCGCTATATAAAAACCTGACGGGGAACCTAAATAACTAACTGGCTAACCAGCGTCACCAGTGACACTTATACTGTGATTGCTGGTGAAAGGGTTAACTAGGGGCAATCAGGGGGTTAAAACCATTATTGGGTAGTATATGGGGGTACCTAGCGCTATAAAAACCTGGCGGTGAACCGAAAAAAATAACTAGCTACCTAGCGACACTAGTGACACTAATGCAGCGATCAGAAAAATGATCGCTTAGTGACACTGGCAAAAGGGGGTGAAAGGGTTAACTAGGGGCAATCAGGGGGTTAAAACCATTATTGGGTAGTATATCGGGGTACCTAGCGCTATAAAAACCTGGCGGTGAACCTAAAAAAATAACTAGCTACCTAGCGACACTAGCGACACTAATGCAGCGATCAGAAAAATGATCGCTTAGTGACACTGGCAAAGGGGGTGAAAGGGTTAACTAGGGGCAATCAGGGGGTTAAAACCATTATTGGGTAGTAAATCGGGGTACCTAGCGCTATAAAAACCTGGCGGTGAACCTAAAAAAATAACTAGCTACCTAGCGACACTAGGGACACTAATGCAGCGATCAGAAAAATGATCGCTTAGTGACACTGGCAAAAGGGGGTGAAAGGGTTAACTCTAGGGGCAATCAGAGGGTTAAACCTTTATTGGGGGGTGGTAGGGGGCTACCCTGGACCTAACACTAACTGCCCTGACAGTTTTTACTTTTACAACTGACACTGAATGCAGTGATCAGTAAATAAATGATCACTGCAATCAGTGACACTGTGACTGGGGAGGGAGGGGGGGCAGGGGGGGGGATCGGGGAGGGTTTGTGTGCCTGTGTGTGCCTACATGTCAGTGTAGTGTTGGTGCACACTTACTTTCTGTCTTCTCCTCATAGTCCGGTCAAAAAGACCGCCCCGAGGAGAATGACATCACTTCCTCCCTGCCTGTGTATACAATACACAGTGGGAGGAAGCTTCTCATTCGCCAGGAGCGATCGAGAGGGGGTGGCCAGAAACCAACGGCCATCCCCTCATCCCGGATCTCTCCTGAAGCGAAACGGACCGCCGTATCCAGCGGGAGGGGGTCCGATCGGACCCCCCACCCGCTGGAAGGCAAGCACGTACATGTATGTGCTTGTGCCTGTACATGCCATTGCAATGACGTACATTGGCAATAAGGCGGTCCTTAAGTGGTTAATAATAAATTCCAAAAAGCATTTAAAATGTAAATCAGTGGCTGCTACTATGTCATATCATTTAGATGTTGGAGCACCAGCAGGGTTTAGAACTGTTTTAATGCGTATCTAAAGCAAAAACTCCTGGCAGGTTTATTATTTTGTTAGGCCGCGTACACACGGGCGGACTGTTCGTCCAACTTTGTCCGCTGAACAGTGTTTCAGCGGACAGTCCGCTCGTGTGTGGGCTTCAGCGGACAGTTTCAGTGGACAGTCTGACGAACAAAGTTTTTCGGAATTTCCGTAAGACTGTCCGCTGAAACTTGGTTTGAGCGGACAGTCCGCTCATGTATAGGCTTGTTCGTCAAACTAAGTTCCGCGCATGCTCAGAAAGGATTTACACGCCGAAGGTTGCATTGCAGTGTATAGGACTTCGAATCTCTCGTCCCGTCGTACGTGCCGTTCACGTCATCGCGCAAGTTTTCAGCGGACTGTTCGTTCGTCGTGTGTGGTCAAGTCCGCTCATGCAAATTTTGAACGGACTGTTTGTCAAACTGTTTGACGAACCTAGTTGGGCGGACAGTCCGCCCGTGTGTACGCGGCCTTAGTGTTGAAAGGAGAGGAATATTTCCAAAGTGAGGGGAATTCGAAAAAAAGGGAAGTTGGGACTTTAAATGAAATGCATGGCATTCAGTGGGTAATTATTTGAGCCCCTGAAGATTTTGTAAGTTTGCCCACTTACAAAGAAATTAAAGGTCTATAATTTTTATCATAGGTGTATTTTAAATGATCGAGGCAGACTATAAACCAAAAATCCAGAACAAACACACAATACAAATGTTATAAATTAAGTTTTGGTTCAGTGAGCAAAATAAGTATTGGATTGCTAAGCAAAATATGACTTAGTACTTGGTGGAGAAACCCTTGGTGGCAAGCACAGAGGTAAGACGTTTCTTGTAGTTGGTTACCAGGTTTTCACACATCTCAGAAGAGATTTTAGTCCACAGATATTCTCGAAATAATTAAGGTTTCTTGGCTGTCCCTAGGCAACTCGAAGTTTCAGCTCCCTCCATAAATTTTCTTTAGGATTAAGTTCTTGAGACTGGCTAGGCCACTCCATTACCTTAATGTGCTTCTTCTTGAGCCACTCCTTTGTTGCCTTGGCGGTATGTTTTTGGTTCATTGTTATGACTCATCTTCAGTGTTCTGGCTTAGGGGAGAGGGTTCTCATCTGAGATTTTGCAATGCATGGCTCCATCCATTGGCCCCTCAATGCGGGATAGTTGGCCTGTACCTTTAGCAGAGAAACAGCCCCAAAGCATCATATTTGCACCTCTGTGCTTGACTGTAGGGATGGTGTTCTTGGGGGGCATGGTCATTATTTTTATACCTCCAAACAAGGCTAGCTCAATTTTGGTCTCAACTGACCACAGCACTTTCTCCCAATCCTTCTCTGAATAATTTAGATGTTATTTGGCAAATTTAAGATGGGCCTGTATATGTGCCTTCTTGAAGAGGGGGACCTTGCAGTTGCTGTAGAATTTCAATTCATAGCTGCGTATTGTGTTACCAATGGTTTGTTTGGTGACTGTTGTCTCAACTGCTTTGAGATCATTCACAAGCTCCTTCCTTGTAGTTCTGGGCTAATCCCTCACTTTTCTCATGATTATCTTTAATCTATGAGGCAAAATCATGCATGAAGCTCCAGACCAAGAGCAATTTGTGGTTATTTTCTATTTCTTCCATTTGCAAAAAATCGTTCCAACAGTTGTCTCTTTCTCACCAAGCTTCTTTCTGATGGTCTTGTAGCCCAATCCATTCCCAGCCTTGTGCAGGTCTACAATCTTGCCCCTGACATCCTTTGAAGGCATTTTGGTCTTGCCCATGATAGTGAGGTTTGAATGGAAGAAAGAGATTCTGTGGACAGGTGTCTTTTATACACATAACCAGTTGTCATTAGGGGCACCTTCTTAAATTGACAGGACTAATCTGTGTACCACATGAGCACATACTGTAGCCAGACTGTAGGAGCCAGAATTATTGTTGATTGTAGGGGATCGAATACTTATATTTTTTCACTGAACTGCAACTCAATTTATAGCATTTGTATCATTTTTTTGTGGATTTTTGGCTGATATTCTGTCTCTATCGTTTAAAATACACCTCTGATAAAAATTATCGACTCTTCCTTTCTTTGTAAGTGGGCAAACTTACAGAATATGCAGAGGATCAAATAATTATTTCCCCCACTGTATAATTACATTTAACAATTCATAAATATACACAAGTATAATGATAGCATAATATAGTATGAGAGATGCTGATGTTGAGAGCAGGTTTATTTAAGGGACTCATCAACAGAAAAAAACTGTAAAAAAATTGCCATCCCAGGTACAAATGTTTCCATTAACTTCAACTGGATCATAACATTCTAAAATGTATGGGTATTGAATTAAGAGCTGATAGTATAACTGGATATCAGTAAGCAATAGGTACATAGCCAACAGAAATACATGTATACAGCAAGATATAGAAATGCATAGTTGTATGAAAAAATTGCATCAAAGCGGCTTGACGCGTTTCATGTAATTCGCTTCACTTTCTCAGGAGAAGATACATGCGTGTCTGCAAGAGATATATAAACAACAATATAGTCTAAAAAATAATCCAAATGTAGAACGAGGGAGGGGAGGGGAAGGCCACCAAAATTGTTAAATGCCCTACCCTGATTTTACTCACAATTGGCTCAAAAATCAACATGTAGTACTGTGGACTGGGGGTTGACTGGGGATGTCTGCATCAGGAGCTGTAGGAGTACTACCTGTGGATGCCAAGGCTCACATGAGAAAGCCTCAAGATAATTGTGGATCTCCATTGTGTACTTAATGGTGATTAATCTAACGATCCCAAATAAAATCTGTAAAGTATACTATATATATATATATAATTGAAGTGATCAATATAGTTATTGGGTGATAGGAAAGGGGGGGGGAAAGCCCAGTGCAAAAAATTGTGCTTATGTGTCCCAAAACAGATATAAAATGATAATACAAAATTAGAATACGCAAAAAAAAGTAAAAACCCAGAACAAAGAAAATAAATAATACCTTTTTACTATCTGTTTAAACCTGCTCTCAACATCATCATCTCTCATACTATACAGTATTATGTTATCATTCTACTTGTGTATACAATAAAACCTTGGATTGCAAGCATAATTTGTTCTGGAAACATGCTTGTAATCCAAAGCACTCGTATATCAAAGCAAATTTTCCCATAAGAAATAATAGAAACTCAGATAATTTGTTCCACAACCATTTATTCAAGTCCTTCAGTGTATAGACCATATAAAAAGATTATAGCAATGTGATAGGTTGTATAACCATAAAACGTCCATCCACAAATGGCAGCCTCCACAAGGGGATTATAAGCAAAATCCCTCAGGAGCTACAGAGTATAAAAGAGAAGCAAGGCGTCTCTAAGTGTAGCAATACAGTTACATTTAATAAAGGTACAACATGGTTGATGATTAAAAGAGGCACATCTAAGTATGCAGACATCCAGGGTAAAGCAGACCATCCTCCACACCTCCGACTCTCACCGCTGTCACTCTGTAATCGTGGCTGGGAAGACTACCCTGCAGTAGAGCGATCTGAAAGTGAGGTTTGAAGTGCTCGTGGAGCACAGCGTGGAAGGGATGACGTCGATGTCGGTGCGAAGGATGGTCCCCGGATGCCTGCATACTTAGATATGCCTGGTTTAATCATCAATCATGTGAGTTGCTAAATGTTGTACCTTCATTAGGGCTCCGTTCACATCTTGGCGTATGAGGACGACAAATAGAATCGTAGAACACCCGTCACCCAAACAAAGCTCATGTACTTCTTTTGGATGAATTGTGAGAAAATTGAGTCACATTTGGGGTGCTGTTGAAATTGATGAGGAACACACTGGCGTCCCACGATTTGCTGCTGTAGTGAACCGCGGGTAGAATCGCAGCGATTCGGTCCAAAATTCAGAACGCGGAGATGTGAATGGAGCCTAAATGTAACCATATTGCTACACTTAGAGACACCTCTCTTCTTATTTATACACAGTTGTGACATGACGCTACTTGTATGTCAAGACATTGCTTGTTTATCAAGTCAAAATTAAAAAAAACTTTTGCTTGTCTTGCAAAACACTCTCGGATGAAGTTACTCTCAATCCAAGGTTTTACTGTATTTATGAATTATCAAATGTAAAAATCTATACAGTACTTACCAATTACCTACTGGATGCCACGCATCTCATTTAAAGTCCCAACATCCCTTTTCTAATTATAGCAGGGATGGAGGCACCAAGCCCTAGTGCACTAGGTGCCTCATCTAAAGTCCCAAAACGTTTCCCCATTTTGCCAAAGTGAGGGGAAATTCTCTTTTAGTTTATTGTCTTCAGAAGATTTTCCCTCAATTCCTACTGCTGTGACAACTGTAACATTTTGGATTACCCATCACTTTTTGCTTTGATGACACCAGAGCAAAAAGAGAAGATGATTTTCTGCAACAGGGGCACAGTAAAAACTGACAGGGGTTTTACTCATTGTTTGCTCTTTCCAAAGTAAAACAACAACATAAAAATCAAGAAAAACTACTGCAAATTGTGATTTGTAAATTTCAACTGATGGTATTCAACTGTGCAATTCTTTACAGAACATGTACATTTAGAAACATTGGAGACTCTTTTTGCACCCTGGAACTATCTAGTTAACTCAATCCACCTAAAAGCAATTTTTAAATTCCAACTATAAATGGTTAGGGCCAATTTATTAAAACTGGGGAGAAAAAATAAGAGTCAAATTGGAGTTGGTGCCCATAGCCATCAATTAGAATTTATTTATTTCATAAAATTTAATTTGAAACCTGATTGACTGCTACTGGCAGCAACTATAATTTTGTTCTCATTTTTCAAATTTTTCTTGAGTCATATTACTTTGGCTAAGCACATAAGTGCATAAATACTGTACATGCTGTATATATAAAAATTCAGGTGAATACACTTAAGCTGTATTTCTGGACAATTAAAAGAAATAAAAAACATGTGTATTACATATTTACTATATTTGCAGATTTGCCCATGTTTTGCCATTTTAAAAAGACTGCCAGTACAGGAAATTCAGTAACTTTCTCAGGTTTCTCTTTGAGCTAACAACTAAAACTGGCCATAGATGGATTGCAATTTGGTCGGTTCAGCAGGGACTGGCCAAATTTTGATCCATGTGTGGAATGTTCTTGTTTTGCAGCTGAAGATGCTATCAATGTACAATGTCCTCCAATGTCCTCCATCCACACCTTGCTTGGGTGGTTGTAGCATCCATTTTTTATCGGCTGATAAAAAAAAGAGTAATCTAGAAGGTGAGGAGAAATTTTGAATTCCTATCCTAGAGTGACACTGTTCCTTCATAAATACAAAACAGCGAGTGAGCACTGTCTCCCTAGAACAGAAAATCTAATATTGCCAGGATCACCAGGTGACAATATCAGAAACAAATCCTGAAAACACAAAACCAATGCAGCCACCACATTTAGGGACTTGGATCCCAGATGAATACTTGCTGGATTGGGGACAGTGACTGCATTTACAGTGAACAGATTTACCTATACTGCATTGGCACTGCCATTTGGCTTACTTTAGACTGTGACTGCTTCCATCAAAACTATCTAGCACTGGTGTTTTTGTTTAGCCAAATATTCTCTTTAAATGCTCAGGTTATGATCCTTGCTTTGCTGGCTGTCACAATACAGTAGATTGCAGCAGCAGATTCATCTATCCCCACTGTTAGCATGGATAGAGGAATCTGTTAGATTCATTTTGTTCAGCCCACCATGTATGGCCAGCTTAAAGGGGAGTTGCAGCCAATAATTTTTTTTTTAAAAGTTAGCAGCTACAAACACTGTAGCTGCTGACTTTTAATAAGGACACTTATCTGTCCAGCGATCCCGCGATGTCGGCCGCCCCGAGGCCGATCCGTCCATCGCATCCCCACCTTTTCCTATAGAGTGACTCCTCTAATATTTGTGCAAGCAAGACATCTGTTGCTGTTCCCTTGAATATTTCCAAGTAGTGATATAACTAGGCCGTTCACTCCAACATTCCATTTTTACTGGATCCTCACTGTGATGGATTTCCTGATTGGCCAAATGGAAGGTGTAGGAGGTAGAACGTGCCTGTATCAGGAGATTTGGGTGTCTACACATCACACTACTCAGTGGCTTTTTGTTTTTTCAACTATTGCCAACCACCCATCCCAAGGCATAAGAGGTGCGTCTGCAACATTCCAAAGATTAACAGAAAATGTTTTGGGTGACCTTGTACCCAGGGAATTTCTTGTGTACCCTGATGACATTATTGTGTTTGGGGCTACATTAGAAGAGCATGAAAGAGGGCTCATGCAAGTACTACGTCGACTAAAAGAAGAGAGGCTGAAGTTTTCAGCAGGTCGTCAGTCACCTATGTAGCTCACATCATCTCTGATGAAGGTGTGGCCACTGATTCAGACAAAGTTGAAGCAGTTATCAGTTGGCCCCAACCTCAGAATTGTAAAGAATGTTCCTTTAAATTTGTGGATACTATTTCAGATTTGTAGAAGGGTATTCAAAAGTGGCCAGAGCATTCCATGTCCTGCTGAAGTGTGATTTTTGCAGTCAATAGAAATAAATTGGGCATCCCAAAGTCCTTTTGAGAAACACTGGACTTCTACAAGCGAGGAGGCCTTCATTTAATTGAGGAAGAAGCTGACAGAGGCATCAGTCATATGTATATGCCCAGAATGCACATGTGCTCCATGTGGTTGCTAGCTGAATGCTTGGGTGGGGTGTTTTACCAAGGGAAACCAGCTAGGTTATGACACATATCCGTCAAAGCCTTACTCTTAGTGAGTGCAACTACCCAATTCACAAGTTGGAGTTCCTAAATGGGCTACTGTTGAGAAGTTTCATAAATAGCTGTATGGAGTTACATTTTGAAGAATGGGTAATAACCCTTTGATGTGCCTTATAGCCACAGTCAAAGAACTGGGTAATTGCCACAGCTTCCCCATAACCCTCCTCCATAAAGGGGCTACACAAGTCAATGGAAACATAAAAGCATCTTTATTTAACTTGGAAGAAGAGGGCAACTGCAGGTCAAATGCACCTGTGAATAAAAACAGAAGGAACGCAAAAGTGACCAAACTTTCACTACTGATCCCCTGAGACTAGTAACCTGAAGAAGCAGTGCCTTAAATCTCATAAATGAAATATATGGATTTTTAAACTAAATGGACGTTAATTCACCAGAAAGTACCACCACAAACTATTAGGCCCATTCGCACCAGTGGGCACACCTTAAGATATGCATAACATTTGCTGTGTTGCATTGTACTGTACAACGCATGGCTTACTTTTCTAAAATTTATAAACCTTTACCAGTCATTTAATTCTATATGCTGCAGTGCATTGCTATGCATTATAACCTGTTGCCACATGCTGCACAAAAATCCAATATGTTTTTTTTTCAGCATGCGCAAAAGCATGTTATAACCTGAACCAATAAGACATAAGGCAAATTGCGACTGTATTGGGCAATACTGCCCAACAGTTCCTCTTGGTTCCTTACTCCATATCTTTTCAAGAAACTGGACTTATTTTATCACCTGGCTTAAATAAAATGTAAACCCACCATTTCTTATTCCTGATATGTATTTGTATCATGTACTTACTGTATAAAGTACCCTGTTTTACTTTGTATTGCTTCCTTTGTGTGAACCCCTAGTGTTCCTGCCAGTTCCTCTGCTTTCCAATTAACAACTGACCACAATAGACAGGAGAGCGCAGTGTGGTCAGTTCTCTCGCTATGTTTGGAACTCAGGCCTGCTCTCCTCCAATGATCAGACTTCTCCTGATGATCCCCGGGCACAGCCATTTACTGGGAAGTTCAGTGTGCTGCCATTTCTCCTCCCCCCAGCTCTTATGCAACTAAGAACAGAGGGAAATAAAGGGGAAACAGATATTTATAAAGTTTTTTTCTATATCTGTATTGCCCTTCATTTGCATTTAATCTGAATGGGTTGTTTTACAAGGTAAATGTTTACATTCACTTTAAGCCCTTCAATTTAGTAGTAAATAGTTTTATGTGATTTTTTTTTTTTTGGCACACGGTCACACCAAATTCCGACTGTTAAAAACACAGTGACATACAACACTACAATAAGCCGAGAAAAGTAAGTTCAATGCTTCCGAGCATGCGTCAAATCGTTTCCGAGCATGCGTAGGAATTGCTACAGACGATCGGAATTTCCGATCAAAACTTTTTCCGTCTGAAAAATTGAGAACATGCTCTCAGTCTTTTGCTGGCCAAAATTCCGCCAGCAAAAGTCCAATGGAGCCTACACATGGTCGCATTTTCCAATGAAAAGCTCTCATCGGTCTTTTGTTGGCCGAATTTCCGATCGTGTGTACGCGGCATAAGTCTGGTGACAATTAATATATACATAGTTTCTTGCATGTTATCATTATCATCATTGTTATGTTATGTTGCCTACCTGGAAAATGTTGCTGTTTTTTTGCTTGTGACATAAAACACATCAATGGTAATATACCCTGCCGCATACAGTTGGAGCACCACTGCATTGCAGGAACCTATGCAAAATGTCATGCTTTCCTACAATGCGCAAAAACGTGCTGGGTCTTTGCAGATGTGTGTTAATATCATTAATTCTTAATTGCACCCCCACACATCTAGTTAGTGCGCACAAAAAGTACTGCGGTATCACATTTTTTGGTGCAGAGAGATTTTTTAAATAGGCCAGAGACTTATTTTTGCCCGTTTCTTTGAATTTGAATGTAATAGCCTGCCCTGAACGTGACGCGAGGGACCATGAAAAAAACCATACATGCTCTATCACACATGCAAGGTGTGAATGGAACCTAAGGCAAGTAAGTTCACTGGCTGGCTTCTTTTTTTTTTTTTTTTTTCAAATATTTTTATTGAGTTTATACAATCAAAGACATTAAGAGAAGAAATTTTGAGAGAGAGGGAATCTTAGCGGATTAAGGATACCACGTTCCCATAAATACAACAAGGAAAAAAGGGGCCAAAAAAGAGGGCTGGGGAATCACCAACCCCCGGGACTTTAAAGGTATCAAATCAAGAAATATTAACAAAACCTTAATGTATAAAATATTACAATTTTATTCAAGCTATACACAATTAGGGAAACATTCATAAAAACGATGATTTAACATCAATTTGCAAACAAGAGCATGTAGATCATCTTTCACCAAACAGAAGAGGTGAAGGAAAGGCAAGCTGCAATCATTCTCAACATGTTTCGCCCGGCATGGGCTTCTTCAGGAAAAACTGATTGAGCAGCCAAAGAACTAGGGTGATAAAAAAAATGAATGTTACTATAGATTGGTGTATAGAGCAACAACAGTTGATAGGATAAATAACAATAGATGACAAATAAATTGATAAGGAAAATCGTATTACGTAGATCAAATTGATAAAACAGATACTTAGTATGTTTTAAATGGTTACGTTGTAGACTTATTACAATGAATGAGTATCTCACCGATATTGCCAATGCTCCAAAAAGAATTCAAAAATGTCAGACGAAAATCAGTTTTAAGACTTTTAGAAAATCTATACTCAATTTTAGCGATAAAGTCGCAGGTCAGGAGAAATTAATCGCCTATAGGGAATCTGCAGAGAGAAATAAAACAAATTCAAAGGGATATAGAGAAAAAGGAAGAAAGATCCATTGGACCCTTTAAGAGAAAGGAGCCAAATTTAAAATACGTATATCATAGATATGGTAATTACCCAAATAGAAATGTAGAATCAATGAGAGTTGCTTAAAAGGAGTTTTTTAAACTTCAAAGGTAGGTCAGAGTCAGAATCCATGTTAATGTTTTGGAAGCAGACGTGGTGATTAAAGCTAAAGTAAACAGAAAAATTGCTCTTAAAAAAAGGAGTCTGTTGTAATAGAAAGGTATGCAGTCAACATAGGAAAGCATCCAATAAAATCCACTGAGGTGGATCAATTGCATATTCATGTCTGGTAATAGAAATTGTGGCTGAAATGTTTAGGCAACTTACCCAATAATCAGGCTGTGTTTGCAAGTATGCAACTCGTTCCATCAATTGCCAAGAGGCAACTGATGGAAGTACGAGGTTTTAAGCCTCTCCAGCTCGGCGGCATCTGACGTCACCGCCGAGCTGCGGGCGGAAATAGAGTAAGGGGAGAAAGAGGGCTGATACCGGTATCCCTACAGTTGAAGCAAAGTGCGCATGCGCGGACATCGCGTCGCGGCTCGCATAACGGAGTGCGCATGCGCAGACGTCACGTCGCGGGACGCATTGCGTGCCGAAGCTTCCGCGGCCATTTTAGAAATTCCAGGAAACGGCAATGGGCTCGTGCGGTTAGACAGCAATGTCCCGCACGACGTAGAAAACCAAAGCGACCATTTTTAAAAGGGTAACATGGTCTAATTAAACAGGCAGATAGATGGAGAGTAAATGTGGCAAAAATAAAGGATTAGCATATCATAAGCCTATTACTACGCTCCTAAACAGCATCAATGATCTGGTTGAATCAAGCAGATCTATAAGGAGCAATGCAGCCAACACAGAAACTGTAAATCTCCAGCGGAATGTAGTGCATGTATATCCCATATGCCTATTCACTGGAATGCTAAATAGATAAATACAGTCACAGCATAAAAACCACTCGTAAAATTTACCAGAGGGACTGTATTCCAAAGAAAATAAAGAAAATTGAGAAATATAAATTGAAATTAAAATATAAAAGATGAAAAAAATAATAAAGTGAAAGTAAATGTTAAATATGAGCAAAAAATAAAAAATATAGAAATATAAATATAGAAATGAAAATAATTAAATGAAAATAAGTAAATAATAATAATAAATGTAAAGAATAAAAAATACAAAATAAAATATAATAAGAGAAACCAGTAGCAGACCAACAAAGTCCCATTAATGTGGGGAACAATAAAGGGTTGAGACGCTGATTGATTGACAGGACCCAACAGAAGTGTTACTAGTTCCCCGGGGCGCCCATACAGAAACCCAAATCAAAGCAAAGGCGGTAAGTCTCCAATTGACAATTAGAGTTAGTGAAATAGTTTGAAATATTCAAAGTCTTAGACTAATTGGGGCATTGACAAATTCGGAGAGATTTACAATTTAAACAAAGCAAAACGAAACAGAAACACATTCCAAAAACATAAAAAAAAAAAAAAAAAGGTAGAGAAAAGACCCAACCTATAGGAAGGGTTTAAAACTAAAGGCTTCATTGAGGCCCGGTGCATCTGTGGCCCTAAGGTCAAAGATCCAGCGGGCCTCTCGTTGCAGAAGGATCTGATTGTAGTTACCCCCTCTGTCGCCTGGGCTCACATATTCCAAAGCAAAAAAATGCATTTTGGTGTCATCAAAATTATGAAAGAGGCCCATATGGCGACTAATGGGGGTCTCCATTTTCTTTCCACGCACCAGGGAGACATGATCCCTGATGCGGTGAAAGAAAGGCCTCTTTGTCTTACCTACATTTCTTACCTAATTTCTCCTGACCTGCGACTTTATCGCTAAAATTGAGTATAGATTTTCTAAAAGTCTTAAAACTGATTTTCGTCTGACATTTTTGAATTCTTTTTGGAGCATTGGCAATATCGGTGAGATACTCATTCATTGTAATAAGTCTACAACTTAACCATTTAAAACATGCTAAGTATCTGTTTTATCAATTTGATCTACGTAATACGATTTTCCTTATCAATTTATTTGTCATCTATTGTTATTTATCCTATCAACTGTTGTTGCTCTATACACCAATCTATAGTAACATTCATTTTTTTTATCACCCTAGTTCTTTGGCTGCTCAATCAGTTTTTCCTGAAGAAGCCCATGCCGGGCGAAACATGTTGAGAATGATTGCAGCTTGCCTTTCCTTCACCTCTTCTGTTTGGTGAAAGATGATCTACATGCTCTTGTTTGCAAATTGATGTTAAATCATCGTTTTTATGAATGTTTCCCTAATTGTGTTTAGCTTGAATAAAATTGTAATATTTTATACATTAAGGTTTTGTTAATATTTCTTGATTTTATACAATCAAACATTCAATCATGAAACAAGAAATTAAGAAAAATTATATAAACATTGCAAAATGATCTTGATAAAAGAAAAAATCCAATATACAAATTATATTTAATGTCTAAGAGCAGTATGCTATCACCATAAAGTGACCATAAGAGTCACCATAAAGGGGGAAAATAATGGGATAGGGGGATAGGAAGAGAAAAAAAAAAAGGGAAAGGAAATCCCCTAACTCTTATTGAAGAAAGATATAATCTGTAATTTCTAGAAAGTCTACTATCAAAGTCATCTAGCCTGTCACTCATTAGTTAAATTACAAGCAAGAATTGTCAGCACAGAAGAAAAATATGTTTGCTACCATTAGGTAAATATTAAATATTTTCGGAAGTGAATCAAGAATTTATAATATACACTTAAATTGAGTTTGTAATAACGGAAGCCAGCTTCCTGAATATCCCAGAATAATAAGGTCTAATGTTAATCTGAAGTACATATAATGGTTACTTGATCAGATCTTTATAAGTGTCAGTTGACGTGAAACATATCCAGCTTGACCACGTTTTTATGTATTTGGAAGGAGTATCTTTGGATTGGTGAATGAGATTCTCCATTTCTGCGATCTTTTGGGTTAGAAGAAACCAATCTTTTATGGTAGGTGGGTCAGAAGAACGCCATTTACATGGTATGCACATGTTTGCTGCTGAGATTAAGTACATGGGTAAAGATCCCATATATTTGCTGGAATGCTTAGTGGAGTGGTGTAGCATAAATTGTGCAGGTGTGTATTCCAGTTTGAATGTAGTGATATGATAGATACATTTATGTACGTTATTCCAGAAAGGTTGTATTTTGTGACAAGACCACCAAATATGAAGGAGAGAACCAGGTTCTGTACCACATCTCCAGCATAATGGGGAAACTGTTGGAAATATACGATTTAATTTTACTGGTGTATTATACCATCTCGATACAATTTTATAAGCATTTTCCTGTGCAGATACATTCAGAGAGCCCTTGTGTGCAATTTTATGAATCGTTTCCCAGTCTTTGCTTGTGATATTTTGGGATAAATCTCTACCCCATTGGGCAGCTCTACCATCAATCTTGGACTCCAAGTCGGAGAAAAGTAACGTATATGAAAAAGAAATTAGATGTCTTTGTGGTTCTTTTTTAAGACACATCTTTTCGAAAGGGGTAAGAACTTGGGCCCAATCGGGACGTTTAGATGCTATATCTAGGAATTGTTTAATTTGTAAATATGTCTCCCGAGGAAAAGACTGAGGATGTATAGAAGCTTGTAATTTGGAATAGGTGATGATTTTATCTCCTTCAAAGAAAAGCATGGATCTGACCGTTGACTGTGGCCAGATATCGTTTAAAAATGTAGAACACATTCCAGGTAAAAATGCTGGATTAATCTTTAGTGGTGTCATAAGCCCCGTATTTGATGAGAGAAGGTATTTGGAACATGTTTGTTTGAAAGCGGTAAGTGACGGACCAATTAAAGGATGGAGTTTATATACTTTAGGAATATGCTTAACTGGTAACCATGGAGTTTGAGCAATTGGAATGGAATCCAAAGAATTTTCCAACTGGACCCAATCTTTATTGGGAGAGTGTATATTCCAGTCAATGATTCTCGTCAACTGACATGCTTGTTGATATTTTTTAATATCAGGTAAACCTATACCTCCTTTTAATTTCGGACAAGTGAGTTTCATAAAGTTTATTTGTGGGCGTATAGACCCCCAAATAAATTTTGTGCAAGCTGTGCGAAATGATGTGAAAAATGTGTTGGGGATTTGAATTGGAGCCGTTTGAAAGAGATATAGCAATCTAGGTAAAATATTCATTTTGACTATGGCCGCTCTACCAAACCAGGAAAATAAATGATTTGACCATTTTTTGAAGTCAGAAATTATGGAGTGAAGTATGGGTATATAATTTGCCATATATAAATCTGAGATTTTGGAGGTTAAGTTGATACCCAGATATGTAATAGAGTGTGTATTCCATTTAAACTGAATTTTTTTTTGGCAGTGTGTGCATTGTGTTGATGTAAGAGAAATATTCAGAGCAGTAGACTTTGCAAAGTTGATTTGGAGGTTGGATAGTTGTTGGAAATATGTAAGTGATTTAAGGAGATTTGGTAGTGTTATACGAGGTGCAGAGAGGAATAAAAGGATGTCATCGGCGAAAGCCGCTAATTTGTAGGAACGACCTTTTATATTTATTCCTTTAATGTCAGGGTTTTCCCTAATACATCTCAACATAGGTTCTAATGTAAGAATATAGATCAAGGGGGATAGAGGGCAACCTTGTCTCGTTCCGTTTGAAATAGAGAAGGCGTTCGATAGGTGGCCATTTATCCTTACCGATGCTGTGGGATTAGAATAAAGCATGTGTATAAATTTAAGCATTCGCTGCGGGAGATCAATTGCTTGTAAGGCTTGCGTCATATAATCCCAGGCCACTCTATCGAACGCCTTCTCCGCGTCCAATGATAAGAGGAATCCCCTCTCCTTAGAAGTGGATAAATACTGTTGAATGTTAAGAGCCTTAAGGGTATTATCCCTGGCCTCCCTACCAGGTACAAAACCCACCTGATCTAGGTGTACTAGTTGGGGAATTAATGGGAGAAGCCTATTAGCTAGAATTTTTGCATACCATTTGAGATCTACATTCAATAGAGATATGGGTCTGTAGCTAGAAGTAAGCAGATTATCTTTCCCAGGTTTCGGGATAACCGTTATGTGGGCAGATGTTAAGTCTCTGGGAGGAGTGATGAGTGTGTCATAAGTATTAAAAGTTTTGAGAAAGATAGGTGTGAGAAGGTCACTAAAGGCTCTATAATAACCAACATTCAATCCATCTGGACCTGGGCTTTTTCCAGGTTTCATCATGGATAGTGCATATTTTGCTTCTTCCATATCTAGTGGTCTATCCAATTCTAGATTTTGGGTAGCTGTGATGGGAGTGGGTCCAAATTTTGAAAGAAAATCCGCAATCATTTGTGATCTCGGCATAGCTTTCGAAGGCGAATTCGGGGTAGAAAGATTGTACAGTTGAGAATAGTAATTTTTGAACTGATCAGCTATATCATTAGTATTAAGTAGTTTACGACCTTGGGTATCTGAAAGGGCATGGACTGTCGTGTTAGCTTTTTTTGATTGTAAAGCCCTTGCCAGAGTTTTGCTAGCTTTATTACCAAATTCGTAGTATGTTTTTTGTGTCAATATAAATTTTCGTTTAGTTTGTTTATCTAATAAGGTAAGAAGTTGCTTTCTAGTCTCAATTAATGAATTCATTACTGTTAAAGCTTGCGAATGTTTATGGACTTTCTCTAGTTGAAGAATCCGGTTAGTTAACTCTTGGAAGTGTTTTAATCTTTCTTTTGTTCGTTTAGCCGCTGCCGCAATGAATATTCCCCTTATGACACATTTATGTGCCTCCCATATTATAGGGGATGAGGTATCTTCTACCTCATTTTCCTTGAAGTATTGTTGCAATCTAAGTTCTACATGTTTGATAGTATCGGTATCAGTCAGTAGCGATTGATCAAGTCTCCAAATGGGAGAGCGCGGATGGATTTCTGGGAAGGATAATTCAATAATTATTGGATGGTGATCTGAAAGATACATGGGACCAATAGATGCTTTTTGAAGGAAAGGTAAATCATTCTGAGTTAAGAAAAAGTAATCTATCCTGGAATATTTATCATGTGGTTTAGAATAAAACGTATAATCTTTACAATCAGGGTATAAGGATCTCCAGGTATCATGTAATAATAGGGATTGAATTTCATTTTTAATACTTTTCAGAGCAGAATATGGGAGGGACGAAGTCCCATTTGAGGTATCCAAAAGGGGGTGTAGGGAAACATTAAAATCACCACCCAGAATTAGGGTTCCCTCTTGGAAGGAAGTGAGATCTTGAATGAGAGTCTTAAAGAAGGGTACTTGCTTATTATTTGGCGCATAAATATTTGCTAACGTTATTTTTCGACCATTGCATATTCCTTTCAGAAAAATAAATCTGCCATTTTCATCAATTCGTTTATCTATTATTTGTAGAGGACAATTTTTGGCCAATAAGATCGATACATCTTTGGTTTTAGATTCAGGTGTCGTGGAATGATAAACCTCGGGATAATATAGGTTTTCAAGTTTAGGTACCGATCCTGTACGGAAGTGAGTTTCTTGTAGTAGGATGATATTCGCTTTGTCACGTTTCATAGTGTAGAGCAATTGGCTCCTTTTTTCCGGTAAATTTAAACCTTTTGCGTTTAAAGAAATTAATTTAAGGCATGTGGGGGTAGACGAAGAGCAGGTAGGTATCATTGCTGTTTCGTTTGTAATAGAGTGTAGCAAAGAAAAAGCAGACAAAGTTTAGAAAATCGCAAAATTAAATGAGAAAAATTCTACTGTAAGTGATATGTTAATTATGACAATGAATGGGTATATTGAGATCCCGCTCACCTATTTACAAGAGGGATAGATATTTGCCGGGGAAAGGCAGTGGATATTCACAGTTGGAATTTAAATAATAAAGTATGTAAAACTATTCCACTTTGTGGGGTACGTGATTACCTTTCGAGATTAATGAATCAGGGGGAACCATCAAACCATGAGCCTCAAAATGGCAAATTATATTGTGTATTGGGGGTATATAATCCGTAGTAAGGGGTACATATCTAAATTAATCATGAGAAAAGAGAAGTGTAAGACCATGACCATTATATATCTGTCTACCAGTATATAATAAAGAAGCATAGTGGTCAATCATGAAAAAATAATTGTCTATGACAATAGATAAAAGTGAATATCTAAGTAAATTGTCATTAAATGAGAACCTGAGAAGAGAAAAAAAAATACTATCAGCTAAAATAAGACTATGTAAATCATATAAATTAATTAGGAGTCTCCATAGGTTTAGAGTTTACCTATATATAAGAGAGCAAAAATACCCTAAAATAATATCTACTGTATTCATTTCCGATTGTAATCATCGGAGTATGTTTAAAGAAAACCTGTTCAATAACTAATAAAGAGTTAATTAGTTAAACAATGGTTAATACAACTATATATGCTATATATCATTAAAAGAAAATCAATTAAAGGCAACATGCCTAACAGTACACCTGAAAAAATAATTATCAGGGCATCATAAAGAAGTAAGGTAATATATTCTCAACTACTCAGGTGTGTGGTATAGCATTGGGGGTAAGGTCTTGAGATCAAAAGTATCTTATGGGGGTCTTAGTTGCTAGAAACCTTCTACAGTTTGCTGAAGTATCTTGTCACCAGAAGGCCGTGTTTAATACAATTTATATGTAATGTATATTGTGAAAGTCAAAAATCTTAAATAATAAGTTCCCATATTCTGTTGAAGACTTGTGATCCATAGGATTTTTTCATTTGCAAAATCCTGTATTTGCACATTACAGTGAATCGTCTGTTCTAGCAGATACTCATAGTTGATTTTTCTAATGGCAATTCAGATAGGTTAGTCATTTTGAGAAGGATGTAAAAGCAATAAGTACCTGGGGTATATGAAGAGTAGTTGAGGTTTGTGAAATATTATTCGTATATATATATACTGGGATAGTTAGATACAAGAGAAGATAATTTTTATAGTTTTTCCTTTAAATCAAACAATACTACGGGTATTTAAATATATCAACTGAATTCCGGGTAAATCTCTATTTATCATTTCAGAAGTTTAGGTAAAGGTGTAACAACGAAATCTGATGATCTATAGTAATTATCCATTATAATTTTCACTGGCGATCTCTGCGTGCTCTCCGTGGTAGAGGGGCAGATGTTGGACTATAGGAATTATGTTGTTGAGTCGGATTTGGTCCCATTCTAACTATGGATGGTGATCTTTGGCGTCTAAAGTGCGTAGGTTGGGTCTCCATATGATCTTCCATATATGGCTGTCCCTGTATGTATTGTCTATTAAATTCAGCATACCAGTTAGGAACTTCAGTATATGGGATATCAAGGATTCTACAAAATGAATCTAAATCTTCTGGTATCCGTAGCAACGCAGTGTGTCCATGGTTAGTTGCTGAAAGTGCAAATGGAAACTTCCAGCGATAAGGTATATTCCTGGCTTGTAATATCCCTAATAAAGGGCGCAGGTCTCTTCTGTTCTTAAGTGTAATTGCAGATAAATCTTGATACAGTGGTGTGAAAAAGTGTTTGCCCCCTTCCTCATTTCCTGTTCCTTTGCATGTTTGTCACACTTAAGTGTTTCGGAACATCAAACCAATTTAAACAATAGTCAAGGACAACACAAGTAAACACAAAATGCAATTTGTAAATGAAGGTGTTTATTATTAAAGGTGAAAAAAAATCCAAACCATCATGGCCCTGTGTGAAAAAGTGATTGCCCCCCTTGTTAAAACATACTATAACTGTGGTTGTCCACACCTGAGTTCAATTTCTCTAGCCACACCCAGGCCTGATTATTGCCACACCTGTTCACAATCAAGGCATCACTTAAATAGGAGCTGCTTGACACAGTAAGGTCCACCAGAAGATCCTTAAAAGCTACACATCATGCCGAGACCCAAAGAAATTCAGGAACAATTGAGAAAGAAAGTAATTGAGATCTATCAGTCTGGAAAGGGTTATAAAGCCATTTCCAAAGCTTTGGGAATCCAGCGAACCACAGTGAGAGCCATTATCCACAAATGGCGAAGACATGGAACAGTGGTGAACCTTCCCAGGAGTGGCCGGCCGCCCAAAATTACCCCAAGAGCGCAGCGACGACTCATCCAAGAGGTCACAAAAGACCCCACAACAACGTCCAAGGAACTGCAGGCCTCACTTGCCTCAGTTAAGGTCAGCGTTCATGCCTCCACCATCAGGAAAAGACTGGGCAAAAATGGCCTGCATGGCAGAGTTCCAAGGAGAAAACCACTGCTGAGCAAAAAGAACATCAAAGCTCGTCTCAATTTCTCCACAACCCATCTTGATGATCCCCAAGACTTTTGGGACAACATTCTGTGGACCGATGAGACAAAAGTGGAACTCTTTGGAAGGTGTGTGTCCAAGTATATCTGGCGTAGAAGGAACACTGCATTTCATAAAAAGAACATTATACCAACAGTAAAATATGGTGGTGGTAGTGTGATGGTCTGGGGCTGTTTTGCTGCTTCAGGACCTGGAAGATTTGCCGTGATAAAAGGAACTATGAATTCTGCTGTCTACCAAGAGATCCTGAAGGAGAATGTCCGACCATCTGTTCGTGTACTCAAGCTGAAACGAACTTGGGTTCTGCAGCAGGACAATGATCCTAAACACACCAGCAAGTCCACCACCGAATGGCTGAAGAAAAACAAAATGAAGACTTTGGAGTGGCCTAGCCAAAGTCCTGACCTGAATCCTATTGAGATGTTGTGGTATGACCTTAAAAAGGCCGTTCATGCTCGAAAACCCTCTAATGTAACTGAATTAGGACAATTCTGCAAAGATGAGTGGGCCAAAATTCCTCCAGGACGCTGTAAAAGCCTCATTGCACGTTATCGCAAACGCTTGGTTGCAGTTGTTGCTGCTAAGGGTGGCCCAACCAGTTATTAGGTTTAGGGGGCAATCACTTTTTCACACAGGGCCATGATGGTTTGGATTTTTTTTCACCTTTAATAATAAACACCTTCATTTACAAATTGCATTTTGTGTTTACTTGTGTTGTCCTTGACTATTGTTTAAATTGGTTTGATGTTCCGAAACACTTAAGTGTGACAAACATGCAAAGGAACAGGAAATGAGGAAGGGGGCAAACACTTTTTCACACCACTGTATATTGAAATTGGCTTGCCTTCAAAATCTACTTTACCTTTAAGTCTGGCTTGCTTAAGAATGGACTCCTTTATTTGGTAATCATTGACATAGCAAATGATATCTCTGGGTAGTTCAGAATCCCTTCCTTTAGGTTTAAGTGCCCTATGAATTCTGTCCATTGTTATAAGTTCAGTTTCAGGCCTGTCTAGTAATTTGTTAAATAAAGAGGACACCGTAACAGCAAGCTGTGCATTTTCTACACTCTCTGGAATTCCTCTCACCCGAAGATTATGTCTTCTGCCACGGTTATCTAAATCTTCAACGTGTCTTTGAGCCTCCCTCAGCTGAGCAGTATGAGTATCAATCGTGCGGGATATCTGAACGATCGAATCGTGTTGTCTGTGGGATTGCTGTTCTATCTTCAGTACTCTGTTCGTAATTGCCTGTAATTCTTGTCTGAGATCCGTTATGGCAGCGGTAAGTGTATCCTTAATGTCCGTTGCAACCGCTCGGAGATCCTGTATAGTTGGTTGTTGTGTCGCTGACTGACTAGTTGCCATACTGACTTCAGTGGGCGCGAGAACGATGTCGTGAGGAGAATGTGAGGAGGCCGCTGCGGAAGCGGCCGTATTAGGCCTGAGAGACCTCGATAATTCCGGTAATTGTCGAATATTTTGACCTCTGCTACCTCTCGGTGATCTGGAACGGGATGCCGAAGTATTCCGGGAGGCAGTCCCCATAATCGAAGATACTTTTCGTTCGGTTAAAACCCCCTATAAGGTGTAATGAGGCGACGGTCTGACGGAGTGAAAGATTTAGGCGGCCATCTCCTCTCAAGGCAAGCCACGCCCCCTGGCTGGCTTCTTTTATATATATTAAGGAGTCTATTTAGGTAGAATTCTAGCTGCCAGGTAATAATGCATACACTATCTGGGTATTTTGCCTTGGTGCGATATTAGAAATGCGGTATAATTCTAAGTAATAGGATTATATGCCCATACTGATTTCATAGGAGTTAACAAAAGTTTAAATTATTTATGAAAGTTGACTTTCTTTTTTTTTGTTATATTTGGACAACAATGAAAATTGTTAGATTGATTTCTTCAGTTAAAGACTTTATGGCCATTACTCAATAAAATATTTGCTGATTTAAGCTTCCCTAAACTTGCAGTAATCTTTGATTTTCAAAGGAGTCAAGTTTAGGCCCTTGATCGTGTCTGTGTTTTTTCAAGCATTTTACAACAGGTTCAGAAATAGAAAATTTTACGCTTCAGCTGAGGTTTCACCCCCAAACTCCTAAAATCCAAGCATGGATCTTTTTGAAGACAGTCTTCAGCGCATCAATGTAGACAAGGTCTTAGGGTGCCCTTCTATAGATTTGAAGATCTAAGATATCAATGCATGAGGCTTCTACTGTGCTTACTTTCTCTTTTTTGCTCACAAAGCTGTATTCCTGATCTGTTGATTTGTGGTCCTACACTAACATGTAGTAAGCCCTATTCATCACAGAGAGGAATAGAAGTCCATAGACAGTCCTAATGGCTGTCAAGGTCAGTGTGGGACAACAGATGGGAAGATCTTCAATCTTAACCTTGAAAGGAATATTTTTAAGCAGTTCTTTTAACTTTTCACAATTTTGCCTTTGTGTAATTACATAGCAGCTGGTAATAACCAAAGGTGAAAATGTTCTCTCAAAATTATTTTATTGATCTTTACATAGAGATAGACCATATACATGAAGAGTCACCTCCCATGCAGCGAACAGTTAAATATGAATATTATAGTTAGCACATTGCAGAACATTTTGTCCAGTAACCAGCAGAGAGCAGGCAAGTTTCACTAAGTTTCATCTTTTTTTTTTTACTCCTGTATTTCTTGAAACTTGATCCTTCAGAAGCTTCTCTTCATGCTTTGGAAAATACAAATCAGCAGTCCACATTCCTGCAGCTTTTTTTTTTTACATCATCCCTAACTGACAGCAAGCTGGGATTTTGCTCTTTGTACGTACTGTCTTGGGGTAAGGCTCCTTTGGGGCACCCCGGCCTGCTACCAAAATGAAGTTCTGGCTCTTTTTCACCCTGATTCTTGTCCATGAAGCTCTACAAAATGGTGAGTTTTTTTTCACTGAATCTGCCTTAGTGTCAAATCCTGGAGCACCTTGTAACCGAACCGTGCTGCTTTTAGGAGCTCGGTGAGTGTCGATGTGAGGGGAATGCAATGGGATAGCATAACAAAAATATATGAATTCAGAATAAGAGGATGTTTTATATGATATCTTCAGTGTTTTTAAATGTGTGGGCACAGGCGTGAAATAATCTGTGGAAAGTTTTATTCCTCTGCTCTCTCATAAATGATAGCAGCCTAAACTGGTTTTAGAACATTTTGTCTATTCATTATCCATATTTTTTAAAGTGATTAAGAAAACTATACAGTTCATGTTGATGCTTCAAGGCAAAGACAGGAAACCCCTTCAATGCATATTATAAATACACCTGTTCATTTTCTAAAAGAGTGCATCCAGTTTCCGCCATTCTGTGTGTTCATTACATTTAGTTACATAAAATATGTCCATATTAGGGCTGAAGTTATGCTACAGGTGGAAAAAAAATTATTTTTTATGTATGGGGAAACATAAAACTCAATGCAGGTGCAACGGTTGCAATACCTACAGCAGCTTTACGTATTAATTCAAATAATTTATAATTTTTTATAAATATTATATTATTACAGGTACTTGTATAGCACTGTCTATTAACACAGTGCTTTACATATACAGTCGTACTCCAAAGTTTGCATACCCTGGCAGAAAATGTGAAATGTTGGCATTAATATTGAAAATATGACTGATCATGCCAAAAAAAAATATGTTTTTATTTAAGGATAGCAATCACATGAAGCCATATATTATCACATAGTTTTTTGGATCCTTTTTAAATCATAATGATAACAGAAATCACCCAAATGGCCCTGATCAAAAGTTGACATACCCTGGAATATTTGGCCTTGGTATAGACACAGAAGGTGGCACACACAGGTTAATTTCCCACATTTGTGGCTTTTTAAATTACAATTAGTGTCTGTGTATAAATAGTCAATGTTGTTAGCTCTTGTGGATGCACTAAGTAGGCTAGACACTGAGCCATGTGGAGGTAGAAAAGAACAGTCAAAAGACCTGCGTAAAAAAGTAATAAAACTTTACAAATATGGAAAAGGATATAAAAAGATATCCAAAGCCTTGAATATGCCAGTCAGTAGTGTTTAATTACTTATTAACCACTTCCCGACCAGCGCACGATGATGTACGTCGACAGAATGGCACGGGCAGGCATACTGGCGTACAGGTACGTCCAATATTCAATGCCGCCCTGCCATCGGGAGCACGCCGCCGGCGGCGCGCTCCCTCTCTGGTCGGGACCCTGTGAGTCCGGTCGCAGGACCCGCGGACTCGATTGCCGCGGGCATCCCCGCGATCATCTCACGGAGCGGCCGAATGGAGGAAATGCCGTGTAAACAGCATTTTTCCATTCTGCCTAGCAACTAGTGACGCTGATCTCTGCTCCGTGTGATTGGAGCAGAGATCAGTGTTCACTAAATGAAAGCCCAACCCCCCCACAGTTAGTAACACACCCCTAGGAACACTTAACCCCTACACTGCCACCCACTGGTTAACCCCTTCACTGCCAGTGTCATTTACACAGGAATCACTGCATTTATATAGCAGTGATTACTGTATAAATGACAATGGTCCCACAAATGTGTCAAAAATGTCCGATGGGTCCCCCACAATGTCGCAGTCACAATAAAAATCGCTGATCGCCGCCATTACTAGTAAAAAAAATAATAATAAAAAATTATTAATAAAAATGCTATAAAACTATCCCTATTTTGTAAACGCTATAACTTTTGCGCAAACCAATCAATAATCGCTTATTGCGATTTTTTTTACCAAAAATATGTAGAAGAATACGTATCGGCCTAAACTGAGGGAAAAAAATGTTTTTTTATATATTTTTGGGGGATATTTATTATAACAAAACGTAAAAAATAATGCGTTTTTTTCAAAATTGTCGCTCTATTTTTGTTTATAGCGCAAAAAATAAAAACCGCAGGTGTGATCAAATACCACCAAAAGAAAGCTCTATTTGTGGGAAAAAAAAGGACGTCAATTTTGTTTGGGAGCCACGTCGCACGACCGCGCAATTGTCAGTTAAAGCTACGCAGTGCTGAATCGCAAAAAGTGGTCTGGTCTTTGACCAGCAAAATGGTCCAGTCTGCAAGTGGTTAAAAAATTGAAAATTAGGGGCTCTTTTGATTCCAAGCCAAGGTCAGGTAGACCAAGAAAGATTGCAGCCACAACTGGCGGAAGAATTGCTCAGGATACAAAGAAAAACCCACAGGTAACCGCAGGAGAAATACAGGCTGCTCTCCAAAAATACGTTGTGGTTGTGATTCAACAATACTTGAACAAAAAAGAGTTGCATGGTTAAGCTGCCAGAAGGAAGCCTTTACTGTGCCACTGCCACAAAAAAACAATGAGGCATGTCAAGGTGTTGATGAGCACATTGCAACCAGGCTTTTTGTGGAACTTGTACAGGAAAGGTTCCTTTCTGGCAACTTGATCATGCAGCTCTTGTTTGTTCAAGTATCATCGTATTATGCTCCTTAGAAACAACCACACCAACCTTTTCCAGAGCAGCCTGTATTTCTCCTGAGGTTACCTGTGGGTTTTTCTTTGTATCCCAAACAGTTCCCTTGGCAGTTGTGGCTGCAATCTTTCTTGATCTACCTGACCATGGCTTGGTTTCAAGAGATCCCCAAATTTTCCACTTCTTATTAAGTGATTGAACATGTATTGACTGGCATATTCAAGGCTTTGGATATCTTTTTATATCCTTTTCCATCTTTCTAAAGTTTCATTACCTTGTTATGCAGGTCTTTTGACTGTTCTTTTCTACCACCTCATGGCGCAGTGTCTAGTCTGCTTAGTGCATCTATGTGAGAGCTAACAAACTCATTAACTATTTATATACAGACACTAATTGTGATTTAAAAAGCCAAAAATGTGGGAAATTAACCTTTAATTGCCATTTTATCCTGTATGTGCCACCTTCTGTGTCTGTACTAAGGCCAAACATTCCAGGGTATGTAAACTTTTGACCAGGGCCATTTGGGCAATTTCTGTTATTGTGATTTAAAAAGGATCCAAAAATTATGTGATAATAAATGGCTTCATGTGATTGCTATCCTTAATCGCTTGGCGACCGCCTGCAGAATGGCACCAATGGCTATAGCTGTATAGCGGTCGCTTTAAGAGGTATAGGGGGAGGCGCGCGTGCCTCAGTACTAAGGGCCCAATGTAAGGAACTGGTAGCAGCGATGACTGCTGGGCACAGGCGATCGCTCCTGACAGAGCAAGAACAAGGATCTGTAAGTGTAAACAAATCCACCTTATGACAGGGGAGAAGAGACAGATCATGTGTTCCTAGTATATAGGAATAACGAACACTCTCCCAGGCAGTCCCATCCCCCACAGTTAGAACACACGAGGGAACACATTTAACCCTTTTATCTCTCCCTAGTGTAAACCCCTTCAATGCCAGTGACATTTATACAGTAATCAGTGGCTATGTATAGCTCTCCCAAGAAAGTGTCAAAAGTGTCCCATCTGTCCGCCCCAATGTCGCAGTCACAATAAAAATCGCAAATCGCCGCCATTACTAGTAAAAAAAAGAATAAATAATAAAAATGCCATAAATCTCTCCCCTATTTTGTAGACGCTATAACTTTTGTGAAAACCAATCAATATACGCTTATTGCAATTTTTTTTACCAAAAATATGTAGAAGATTACATATCGGCCTAAACTGAGAAAATGTTTTATTTATTTTTTTAAATTTGGGGATATTTATAATAGCAAAACGTAAAAAATACTATGTTTTTTTCAAAATTGTCGTTTTTTTCTTTGTATCGCAAAAAATAAAAATCGCAGAGGTGATCAAATACCACCAAAATAAAGCTCTATTTGTGAGGAAAAAAAGGCTGTCAAGTTTGCTTGGGTATACACACGACCGCACAATTGTCAGTTAAACAACACAGTGCCATATTGCAAAAAAAGGCCCAGTCAGGAAGGGGATAAATCCTTCCAGGGCTGAAGTGGTTAAATAAAAGACATGATCAGTCATATTTTCAATATTAATGCCAAAATTTCACAATTTCTGCCAGGGTATACAAACTTTTGAGCACAACTGTATATTGTACATTTACGTCAGTCCCTACTCTCAAGGTGTTTACAATCTAATGCCACGTACACACGATCAAACAATCCGGTGGAAAAGTCCGGCGAACTCAAGTCCCACGGACAATCCCCCCCGTATGTAGCCTCTGGCAGACTTTTTTTTACCCAAAAAGTACGGCGGACTTAGAAAGTAGTTTTGCACTCCAATCTTCCCGTCGGACTCGCATTTCGGCGGACAATCCGGCCGTTGGTATGCCAATCTGCCGTACTTTTGAAATTAACGGACTTTTCCTGCGCGGAGAAAAGTCTGCTCATTTTGAGCGCGTCTCCAGGTAGACAGGGCCAGCGAAGGAGGTGTCACTGGCCCCGTCACCTGGTATGGACTTAAAGGGGAACCCCAACGCCGAAAAAATCCACATCAGACCCTTGTCCGAGCACGCTACCCGGCCGGCCAGGAAAGGGGGGGACGAGCGAGCGCCCCCCCTCCTGAGCCCTACCAGGCCGCGTGCCCTCAACATGGGGGGTGCCTTGGGGAAGGGGGGCCGCGCGGCCCCCCACCCCAAAGCACCTTGTCCCCATGTTGATGAGGACAAGGGCCTCTTCCCGACAACCCTGGCCATTGGTTGTTGGGGTCTGTGGGCGGGGGCTTATCGGAATCCGGGAGCCCCCTTTAATAAGAGGGCCCCCGGATACCGGCCCCCCACCCTATGTGAATGAGTATGGGGTACAATGTACCCCTACCCATTCACCTGTAAAAAAAAGTAAAAAAAAACACAACACACAAGGGTTAAAATAGTTTATTGCACAGCTCCGGGGGTCTTCCGTCTTCGGGGGTCTTCTCGCCGGACTCCTCCGCTATCTTCTGCTAGCTCTTTTGCTAGCGGAGGAGCCCGGCTTTCTTCTTCGCCGCCCTCTTCTTCCGACTTCGGGGGTCTTGTCCCCCTCTTCGGTTCTTCTTGCCGGGCTCAAAATGAGTGGACTTTCCTCCGCGTGTGTGGGCAAGTTCGTTCATTTCAAAAGTACGGCGGATAGTCCGGCGGACTTAGTACGCCATATTAGTCCGCTGAAAAAGTGCCGTGTGTGGGCAAGTAGCCCGTTCGGAAAGTCCGGCGGACAGTCCGGCGGAAAGTCCGCCAGACTAAGTCCGCCGGATAGTCGGCTACGTGTGTACGCGGCATAAGGTTCCTATTTCACATTCATAGATACACATACTCATTTAGACAGGAGCCAATTTACCTACCAGAATGTCTTTGTAATGTGGGAGAATCAGAGTATCCGGAGGAAACCCACACAGGCACAGGGAGAACATGCAAACTCTGTGCAGGTGGTGCCATGGTTGATATATATATATATATATATATATATATATATATATATATATATATATATATATATATATATATGTAGATATGCATATATATATATATTAATATACATATATTAATAAAGGCTTACCTATAGGTAACAATAAATGCAGTGACTTTACTACCACTTTAAAGCACACCTGCTACAAGTTATAGCTCATAAATTAACTTGCTGGGGTGATAGCAAGCACCACTTGGAGAATATAGGTAGCATTACAACACACTACAAGAGGGCCTTAAATCTCCCTGTAACTTATAGAAAAATCTTGAGCTTTCAAAAACTGAATCAGTGATACCCATCTATTTATCCACGCAAACTCACTATGGGTTGCCTATTATACTTTGTAGAGTGCAATGGCCGAGTAATAATACTCAACTTCACTAAAAGCTCAGAAGCTGCATAACAATTCAAGAAGGACTTCCAGCTCACATTGGGAACCCAATAAATGATGCTGGTTGTAGCTACATAGACAGATATCACCCCCATCAAGTTAGTTTAATGCATTCCAACTCTGGATTGGTTTAGTTTAAGACATACATAGTGTACATATTGTATACTGTGAATAGATTTTGTAAATAGATTTTGCTTTGATACCCCAGAACCAGAATGCCTCCCATGAGTTAGTGAGTAGCAGTTTTTTTTATCCCAGGTCTGTAATGCAGGTAAGCTGTACCTGGCAGATCAATAATAGTAGTCTTCTTATTTCAGACAAGATTTCCATTAATAGTCTGCAGTAGACATGTGTGATTAGTTTAGTACGAATCGAAAATTCGAAAGAAATTTCCGCAAATTCGTACGAATCCGAAATACAAATTTTTATGCATACGAATTCTGTACAAAATACGAAATTTCGTTTACGGATTTCGGATCCAAATTCATAATGAAAATTCATAATTGTTACGAAAAGTTAACAAACCTAAAAGTTAAAACCCCAGGAAGTCAGTACAGCACAGGGATGGTGGGAACTCCTCATAATGATAAATTTGCCATAACAAAAATTCATAATTTTTACGAAAAGTTAATGAACCTAAAACTTAAAACCCCAGGAAGTGAGCACAGGGATTGTGGGAATCCCTTAAAATGGGCACAGGGGGTGTATACTCAGACCTGGGAACTCAGCACAGGGATGGTGGGAACCCCTCATAATGGACACAGCAGGTGTACAGACCTGGGAACTCAGCACAGGGATGGTGGGAACCCCTCATAATGATAAATTCACCATAATGAACATTTGTAATTGTTACAAAAAGTTAATGAACCGAAAAGTTAAAAACCCTGGAAGTCAGCACAGCACGGGGATGGTGGGAACCCCTCATAATGATAAATTCATTATAATGAACATTCGTTATTTTTAAGAAAAGTTTACGAAACTAAAGGTTAAAAACCCAGGAAGTCAGCACAGCACAGGGATGGTGGGAGCCCCCCCTGAAAATTTGTATTTTTTTAATACGAAACTGAACGGAACGACACAAAACAAATTGTTTGACGCCGCTCATGTCTAGTCTGCAGGGGATATTGCTTTGCTATTCTTTAATTTGACAAAAACGTTATTAGCAGAGTTCTAAAGTCACTGCACTTTCATTTTATCACAACACTGTAATATCAACACAAACAATAGTTACTTTTTTCAATCCAACATAAGCTTACTTGAAAAATGTCCTTTTCATATTGTAAGTGCTGCCTGTCTGCTGGCCACATTGCTGGCCTGTGCTGCCTGTCTTCTGACCATCTCTTTCCACAACTTCCTGGATTCTCTGCCTGTTTCTTCTCCACTTATCATGCTTTCTTTCAATAAGGATTATAAGGACTACATGTACCATGGTACTTTGCTGCCTGCAAGCAGTAATAATGTTTCCTGTACTGCCTATGCCTTTTGAAACTTCTCTCAGCACCTCTGCAGTATAGTTGTTGTTCAAATTGCAGGCTCTGTGAAATGGGTGACACAATATTAGGCATAGTGATTATATGTCACTGCATTCAGAAAGGTATGCGTATGAGATTCTTAAATAAGTAGGCTTTCAAACTTCAAAATCATTCAGATAAATGGAAGTAGGCTAGAAATAATTGAGTACATGCACTTATTCTGTGACAGAAAAAGCCTTGGATGTATACAGTATCTCACAAAAGTGAGTACACCTCTTGCGTTTTTGTAAATATTTTATTATATCTTTTCATGCGACAACACTCGAGAAATTACACTTTTCTATAATGTAAAGTAGTGAGTGTACAGCTTGTATAACAGTGTAAATTTCATGCCCCCTCAACATAACTCAACACAACCATTAATGTCTAAACTGCTGGCAACAAAAGTGAGTACACCCCTAAGTGAAAATGTCCAAATTGGGCCCAAAGTGTCAATATTTTGTGTGGCCACCATCAAATGGGCATGGAGTTCACCGGAGCTTCTCAGGTTGCCACTGGAGTCCTCTTCCACTCCTCCTTGATGACATCATGGAGCTGGTGGATGTTAGAGACCTCACGCTCCTCCACCTTCTGTTTCAGGAAGCCCCACAGATGCTCAATAGGGTTTAGGTCTGGAAACATGCTTGGCCAGTCCTTCACATTTACCCTCAGCTTCTTTAGCAAGGCAATTGTCATCTTGGAGGTGTGTTTGGGGTCGTTATCACATTAGAATACTGCCCTGCAGCCCAGTCTCCGAAGGGAGGGGTTCATGCTCTGCTTCAGTATGTCACAGTACATGTTGGCATTCGTGGTTCCCTCAATGAACTGTAGCTCCCCAGTGGCGGCAGCACTCATGCAGCCCCAGACCATGACACTCCCACCACCATGCTTGACTGTAGCCAAGACACACTTGTCTTTGTACTCCTCACCTGGTTGCCGCCACACACACTTGACACCATCTGAACCAAAGAAGTTGAACTTGGTCTCAGACCACGGGACATGGTTCCAGTAATCCATGTCCTTAGTCTGCTTTTTTTCAGCAAACTGCTTGCAGGCTTTCTTGTGCATCATCTTTAGAAGAGGCTTCCCTCTGGGACAACAGAAATGCAAACCAATTTGATGTAGTGTGTGGCGTATGGTCTGAGCACTATCAGGCTGACCCCCCACCCCTTTAACTTCTGCTGGCAGCACTCATACATCTATTTCCCAAAGGCAACCTCTGGATATGACGCTGAGCACGTGCACTCAACCTCTTTGGTTGACAATGGCAAGGCCTGTTCTGAGTGGAACATGTCCTGTTAAACCGCTGTATGGTCTTGGCCACCGTGCTGCAGCTCAGTTTCAGGGTCTTGGCAATCTTGTTATAGCCTAGGCCATCTTTATGTATAGCAACAATTCATTTTTTCAGATTCTCGGAGAGTTCATGCCATGAGAGTTCTTTGCCATGAGGTGCCATGTTGAACTTCCAGTGACCAACATGGGAGAGTGAGAGCGATAACACAAAATTTAACACCCCAGCTCCCTGTTCACACCTGAGACCTTGTAACACTGACGAGTCACATGACATCGGGGAAGGAAAACTGCTAATTGGGCCCAATCTGGACATTTTCACTCAGAGGTGTACTCACTTTTGTTGCCAGCGTTTAGGCATTAATGGCTGTTTGGGTGATTTTGAGGGGACAGTAAATTTACACTGTTATACAGGCTGTACACTCACTACTTGTGTAGTGTATGCTGTAGATTTGTGTCAAGCTGGTTCTTAATGGCTTTAAGGAGTAACACTTTTGTTGAGAAAAAAAAATCTGCTCTGGGCAATCTATGTACATTGCAAGAATTTTAACAAACTTTGTTGTAGATTCCTACCGTTTGTGATTCTGGAGAAATAGCTGTTTGTATGTCTGTGTCCATGTGCGTGGATCCGTATGGGAGTGGCTTTATAATTATCAGGCAGCTGCTGCACCTGCAAGGTTCTAATGAGAAATGTTGCAGGGTCTGCATCCTTTTAGACGGGATTTCACTTTGTGAGTATCTCACCAACAATTACATTTTTGTTGCAGGGGATGCTGGAAATCTGATTTGTATCTTAGTGCAGACTTCTTGGAAAATCAGTAGGCCAATAACACAAGCAGGAAATGACATATCTGGGGAATGTTCTGTGCACCATATGTGTACAGAACGCCTCCAGGTATCCATAATGCCCTATAGCCATATTGCCTTTCAGTTAACAGAAATAACAGCTCTGAAGATTTTTCAATTCAATTACAATATGACTTGTGTTCTAATAGTATGTCCTATATTTTTTTTTTTGTTTGAATTTTTTTCCCCCCACAAAGTGCAGCTACCCTTTAAGGGCTTGTGTTGATGAACAAATGCAGATTGTTTTTAAGTGCACTTCATTTGCATTTGAGATTTCTGAGATCATTAAGTGTTAATTCACAGGTATATTTGACCTCCAATTGACCTTCTTCTGACCAGAATTAAATCACCTAATAAAAGTTGCATTAACCTGCTTCAAGTTGATTTTGTATACCCATTGACTTTTTTCTGGGGAAAAATACATTCTGATTCAAGCAAAGTCCATGTACACCAGCCCCAACATAATCAAGTTTCAACAGACTAATCTTGACAGGGTCAAACAATACATTCAACATTTTACCATTAACAGAAATGGCCTACATTTTGTTTCCTGGCTTAGCCTACTGGAGCGTCTGTCCCTTAATGCAACATTACAATAAATATCAATCAATGGAAATTTGCAAATATACAGTATGTTCCAACATTGTAGCACTTAAAGCAGCTCACATGATGATCTCTGGCCATACTCAATTCATCCAACTCAAATCTTTCAAATCTGAATCATCTCTACTCTCTACTGGTGTGCCGTCCAGGGGCCCCTTCTGTTCATAATCTATCTTCTTCCACTTGGTCTCATATTTCATAAATTTAAAATCCACTTCCATCGCTATGTGGATGACACCCAGCTCTACCTGTCCACTAAATTTACTACCACCCTTCCACCCAAATCTCTTACCGATTCCAACTTTCTCGAATTGAACAGTGACAAAACCAAGGTTCTCCTCACTGGTACGAAATCCACCTTGACAAAGCTTAACAGACTTTCAGTGAATATCCATAGTCTTTTCCTCCACTCAGGTAAAGAGTCTGGGTGTCATCCACCATAGCACACTATCTTTCCAAGTCCACATCAGTAATGTCACTCGGTCAGCATATTTCCATCTATGAAAGATGAATCGTCTGTCTGTTTCTCAAACCCAACATCACTGCCATTCTCATTCACAATCTGGTCACTTCCCGAATTGATTACTGTAACTTTTCTTTTTGGTCTCTCTTTCAAGTCCCTTCATAAACTGCCACTGGTTCAGAACTCGGCTGCTCGCATTATCACTAGGACCCCCTCCTTTAATCACATTACTCCTGTCCTTCAGCACCTTCACTGGCTTCTAGTCAAATATCGTATTGATTTCAAGATTCTGTTATTTACATTTAAGGTCATTCATAACCTCACTCTTCTGTACCTTCCTGAAATCCTGCATATGAACAGACCCTTCCCCACTCTCAGGTCTTCTTCTTCTATTCATCTCAATATTCCATCTGCCCGCTAGACCATTATAGGATAGAGAGCATTTAGCTGCTCTGCCTCCTGACTTTAGAACACCCTGTCACCTGACATCCACAACATTGATTTACCCAGTTTAAAATTATGTCTCAAAACTCATCTTTTTAAACTAGCATACTCTGACTTAATTTATTTGTTTTTGTAATTTGTAATTTAATGGTTATGCAATGTATTTTATTTTATTTATTTGCCTTTTTGTTGTTTTGTTTTTATCTTTGTAAGATGACTTTGGGTGTTCTGAAAGGCACCTATAAATAAAATGTATTATTATTAGTAGGTAAGTATGTTTCTGATGCAACTTGTGTAGTCTCTAGGTCCAGCAACCCCAGCCATTCTAACAACAATCTTATCATCGATTTCAGAGTCCCCTTTCTTAGTAAAGTTGCACCAAGTACCAATGGAGTTTTTGCCTTTGGGATTTGTGTGGGCTGGGATTGTGGTGAACTTAGTGGCATTTGTACTGTGAATAGGCTCTTATCGTAAATGGTATACATGCTGGGTATGAATTGAGTGACTCCTAAATGGTTGGGCATCTCAGGTTAGAGCTGGACTTAAAGCAGACCATCAGCCTGCCGAGAATGATCCCGCCTCTCCACCCATCCTCCCGTCCTTTGCAGGAATAGGGCATTGCTCTTTTCTTTTCCTTTGTTTACCTATTTTTTTTTTTTAAAGTCCACCCCACCTCCCCATGCATGTCACTCTCCTTAGGCAAATGGCGCGCACATTGCCTGCTTTGCCTCCTAGGATATATATGTTACATAGAAGGGAATTGGCTTTCGCTGAAGAATGGAGGAGGGGGTAGGCCTGTTTGTACATCATCGATAGGCATGCCAGCTGAACCCAGAACAGTCAGCAGCCTAGCAATAACGTCAAAGGGAAACATGGTGGCACTGAACCAAGCGCTGCCTGAAGAGATGCGTCTGTTAGCTCCACAGCGCGGGATCCACTGGGTGGGTGAATATCAAAAATTAGCAGAGCTAACCCCCAGGAAGGTAAGGCATAAAAAAAAAAAATCTGGAGGTGGGTGTGGAGGGTAAAGTTTGCTTTAATCCTGAGTATCTAGAAAATTATCTGTGAATCACCAGATGGATAAAGCACAGGACTATCCCATATCCTATGCTACTGAAGAGCTGTTGCTGTCAGGCCTCAACATGTGCTTGGCTAAGGTGCTAGGATGAATTTGGACTTAATAAAATCTGCCGTAAGACACACAGGCAAGCTGGTTGGAAAGTTTTCTCTTGACATTGTGATTAGGGCCTTGCCTAAAGTTCCAGGGGTGCTTGTGATTTGGGGGTAAGATGACAAAGGTCCTTGGTAGTAGTCGCTCTAAAAGAAGCAAATGCTCTTTTTACCCACTTTTGATGGTTTCTTGACTTCATACTATTGCTGTCTCTGACAGTAATAGTTACTCGAAGCCTAGCTAGGATTTCTCCTCTGAGTTTAGGATACTGCTTGGCATCTTCAGGTTGCAAGTCATACTAGGCACCTACAGTTGTGTGAAAAAGTATTTGCACCCTTTCTGATTTTTTTTTTCCATATTTGTCACACTTAAATGACTCAGATCATCAAACAAATGTTATTATTACACAAAGATAAGCCGCGTAAATGCAAAATGCAGTTTTTAACTACTTCCCACCTGGCCAATGTACATATACGGCCGGGTGGGAGCTCTCTACTTCTGAGTGGACGTTCCTGAACGTCCATCAGAAGTAGGGGGATCACATGCACACGTGCCCGCGCAGTGGCGTGATCCTGATGCGCCCGTGTCACCCGGACACGGCGCATCTCAGATCGGCAGGAGGGCTCTGTGATTGGCCCTCCTGATCACATGACGGCCATGTCCAATCACGACCGTCATGTGATTTAAACAAACAGCCGGTTGCTAGGCAATCAGCTCCTCCTCTCCTCACATGGAAGTCGCTGAGGAGAGGAGAGCAGATCGCTGAATCCGGCTGGTGATCAGTGAGTATGAGCTGTTTTTTACAGTTTTTTACTCACTGATCGCCAGTCTAGTGTAAAACACACAACACACCACACAGTATAAACACAATGTCCCCACACATGTCCCCAAAACACACATGTCCCCAACACATACAGGTCCCCAAATAATAAAAACACATGTCCCTAATAATAAAAACATGATCCCCACATATGTCTCACTAAAATCACATGTCCCAATGATTATCTGTACACATATGTCCGTGATCACCTGTACACATATGTACATGATCGTTTGCGTACATATGTCCGTGATCACACAAACCAATTATTATATACTTAACCAAATTTTTTTTACCAAAGACATGTAGCAGAATACATTTTGGCTCAAATTTATGACAAAATTCGATTTTATTGGATTTCTTTTAAAATAGAAAGAAGAAAATATTGTTTTTTTTCCAAATTTCCGCTCTTTTTTCGCTTATATCACAAAAAATAAAAAACTGAGTCGTTAATAAATAACACCAAAATAAAGCTCTATTTGTGCAAACAAAATGATAACAATTTAATCAGAGTACAGCGTAGCATGACTGTCATTGAAATTGTGAGAGCGCTGAAATCTGAAAATTGGGCTGGGAAGGAAGGGGGCGAAACTGCCCTGTATTGTAGTGGTTAAATAATGGTTTCATTTATTAAGGCAAAAAACCTGCCTGGCTTTATGTGAAAAAGTAATTTCCCCTAAACCTAATAACTGATTGTGCCACCCTTGGCGGCAACAACTGCAATGAAGCGTTTGCGATCACTGGCAATTTTGGCCCATTCTTCTTTGCAGAATTTTTTAATTCAGCCACATTGGAGGGTTTTCCACAATGAACAGCCTGTGTAAGGTCACGATACAGCATCTCAATTGGGTTTAAGTCCAGGCTTTGACTAGGCCACTCCAAAACTTAAATTTTGCTTTGTTTGAACCATTTGGAGTTGGACTTGCTGTTTTGTTTCAGATCAGTGTCCTGCTGCAAAACCCAAGTGCACTTGAGCTTGAGGTCACAAACTGATGGCCGGACATTGTTCTTTAGGATTTTCTGGTAGAGCTCAGAATTCATGTTTCTATCAATTATGTTAAGTCATCCAGGTCCTGAAGCTGCAAAGCAGCCCCAGACCATGTCTGATTGTTGGTATGATGTTCTTGTTATGAAATGCTATATTAGTTTTATGCCAGATGTAACGGGATGCACACCTTTCAAAAAGTAAAATTTGTGTCTCATCAGTCCACAAAATATTTGCCTAAAAGTCTCGGGGATAATCAAGATGTTTTTGGTAAATGTGAGATGAGGCTTTGTATTCTTTTTGGTCAGCAGTGGCTTTGGCCTTGGAACGCTCCCATGGATGCCATTTTTGCCCAGTCTCTTTCTTATTGTTGAATCATAAACACTGATCTTACCTGAGGCAAGTGAGGCCTCCAGTTCTTTAGATGTTGTTCTGGGTTCTTTTATGACCTCCTGGATGAATCGTCGTGATGCTCTTGGAGTAATTTTTGTAGGCTGGCCACTCCTGGGAAGGTTAACCAATGTTCCAGGTTATCTCCATTTGTGGACAATAGCTCTCCCATGGTTCACTGGAGTTCCAAAGCCTTAGAAATGGCTTTGAAACCCTTCCTAGTCCGATACATGTAGATTACTTTGTTTCTAATCTGTTCTTGATTAATTTTAGATTGTGGCATGATGTGTGGCTTTTTTGTGATCTGTTAGGGTGCTTCACTTTGTCAGACAGCTTCTATTTATCTGATTTCTTGATTCAACAGGTCTGGCAGTAATCAGGCCTGGGTGTGGCAAGTGAAATTTAATACAGCTTTCCAAAAAATGTGGTTAATCACAGTTCATTCTAGCGGCGGATCCGGGGGGGGGGGGGCAATGGGGTAATTGCCCCCTCCGAGAATTGGGGGTGACAGCGCGGACAGTTCTGTCGGTGACATTCCGCGGACGGGCGGTTCAGCGGGTGACAGCGTGGCCAGTTCCGCAGGTGACAGCACAGCCGGTTCCGCGGTTGGTTCCGCGGGTGACAGCGCGGGTGGCTCGGTCGGTGAGTGGGCGGGTGAGAGGGGGGGCAGCTTGGCGGCTCAGTGTCTGAGCGGGCTGCTGGCCAATCGGGAAGCCAGCGGGCAGGGGAGCAGGGAGATGACATCATCTCTCACTGCCCTGCATCCCTGCAGTTCCGCCCTCACTGTGTGGGAAGCTGTGGGCAGAAGAGAGATTACATCATCTCTCTGCTGCCTAATTCACTCTGGGACACATCAAAAGACCACCTTAGCAGAGAAGTGACACAGTAGGTGACAATCTGCAATGTGTGGCAGGCGACGTGGTAAGTGACAATCCGCAATGTGTGGTAGGCGACGTGGCAAGTGACAATCCGCAATGTGTGGCAGGTGAGGTGGCAAGTGACAATCCGCAATGTGCAATAGGTGATGTGGCAAGTGACAATCCGTAATGTGTGGCAGGCGACATGGCAAGTGACAATCCGCAATGTGTGGCAGGTGATGTGGCAAGTGACAATCTGCAATGTGTGGCAGGTGACGTGGCAAGTGACAATCTGTAATGTGTGGCAGGCTACATGGCAAGTGACAATCCGCAATGTGTGGCAGGTGACGTGGCAAGTGACAATCCGCAATGTGTGGCAGGTAATGTGACAAGTGACAATCCGTAATATGTGGCAGGCGATGTGGCAAGTGACAATCCATAACGTGTGGCAGGTGACATGGCAAGTGACAATCTGTAATGTGCGGCAGGCTACGTGGCAAGTGACAATCCGCAATGTGTGGCAGGTGACGTGGCAAGTGACAATCCACAATGTGTGGCAGGTGACGTGGCAAGTGGCAATCCACATTTGGTGACAAGTGACGTGGCAAGTGACAATCCGCAGTGTGTGTCAGGTGGCGTGGCAAGTGATAATCCGCAATGTGTGGCAGGTAACGTGGCAAGTGACAATCCGCAATGTTGGGCAGATGACTTGGCAAGTGACAATCCACATTTGGTGACAAGTGAAGTGGCAAGTGACAATCCGCATTTGGTGGCAGGCGACATGGCAAGTGACACCCTCAGGGCTCCCACTGATTCTGCATTATGGTGAGTTGAACCATTTAATTTTATATTACAATGTAATAATAGAAATTATGCGCTTCAATCATCCTGACACCATAACAACCATGGTGCCATAATGATTGAAGCGCCAACACCAGCCATTTCCCATATAAATTGCCCCCAAAAAAACATTTTATAGAAGTGCCCCTCCTGAGACTAGACTCTGGATCCGCCCCTGGTTCATTCATAATTCAGCATGGGAGTGGCAATTACTTTTTCACATAGGGCCAGGCAGGTTTGAACAGTTTTTTTTCCCTTAATAAATGAAATAATAATTTAAAAACTGTATCTTTCATTTACTCGGGTTATCTTTGTGTAATATTAAAATTAGTTTGATGATCTCAATCATTTAAGCATGAGAAATATGCAGAAAAATAATCAGGAAGGGGGGAAATACTTTATTATTATATGCATTATAATATTATATGCATTAGTTATTATATGCTTTAGTCTTCTGCAGATGTAGTCAACCCTCCTGTCATGAGCATGAGACAGAAACATTCCTGGATCCTCTAGTCTTTATTGAGGTGGTCTTGGCTGGAGTCCTGGAAGACAATGGGGTACACGCTGCCTCTGTCTCTATACTCAGGCCAACAGCCCATCTCTCCAAAAGTTTCTATGTGCAAGGGAAAAAAATGAATTCAGAATGCAAAGATTTAGGTAAAGACCATTATAGCATTACAGTCTGACAAAACATTACTTGGTTGTACTATAACATTTCAACAAAAAGGTTTATTTGGAGTATGTAAAAGAATTTATAACTTGTTTTAAAGATATTCATGAAATTAAATAAAACTAAAAGTGAGTATTTTTCTTGATGAGTGACCAGTTGATGTAGTCCTAGTGCTTGCCCTTCAGCTTATCTTTTAACTCATTGCAGTTCAGAAATATTTGGTGAACGTTCACACATGGCGGGGCACAGCGGTACGGGTTTTTGCCCACATGCGGCTTTGTTTTGCAGGAAGTTTGTCTGTCCAGCCCGCTGTAGTTTGTGTGAGAAGCGAATGTAGGGCAGAGGTGACCACTATATACTCTGTACTGTGCTCACTGAGATCCCACAAAGGCGGCTGCAGGACTATATACATTTCAGCTGGTTCTCGATCTAAGAACTAGGTACGCCTGTCATCTGGAGTTACTGGTGTGAAACATTCACCATCCACCTTCTCTGATGCGGATGCGGGTATATACCATCATACCACAAAAGGTCCCGGTTGGAGAGCCTGCTGGAATCGACTGTCTGGTGCCTGTTTGACCCAGGGCCATATTTAAGGCAGGGCAAAAGGGGCAGCTGCCCTGGGCCTTGTCATTGTTGTGGGGCCCAAAACAGCTGCCTCATACTTGCCAACTATCCCAGTTTAAATTCCCTTGTCCATTGAAGTTTTAATCCCTTCCTGTGTCCTGATATCTCAGTGTGAAGTTCTCTTACTAATGCTGGTGCTGCCCAGCTCTGCCCTATTGTTGTGTACAGATGACTCACCTGCAGACCCTGTCTTTACATGTAAATAACCGCCATTCATATGTAAATAGCAACGACATGCATATGCAAATAGTTGAGGCCAGCGGCATTGATATGTAAATACAGATGGCATTCATATGTATATCATGCCCCCCTGCAGTGAGGAGAAGATGTGCAGTAACCTATAGCAACCGGTGAGTAGTATTACTGTACAGTAATCTCTAGCAGCCAATCAACAAACAGAAATCATGTGTTGTAACCTCTAGCAACTAATCAGTGAGCCTTAATGTGTGCTGTAACCTCTAGCAACCAGTCAGTAAGCAGTAATGATATGCTGTAACCTCTGGCAACCAATCACAATAGCTGCCTGATCTGATATATTAAACTGATTTTAAGTCTAGCTGCTATTTATTGTCTCAGAGAAGGTAGAGAGCGAAATTGTATGGGGGGCCCCAAGAACATTTTTGCCCTGGGTCCAATCAATATTAAAGATGGCCCTGGTTTGACCCACCGCCGTACTGTGAGTGTGTCCACGTTTTGGGGTAAGAGTATCCATTCTCTCTGTTGTTCTATATGCACACCTGTGAGTGCTGCTTGGAGAAGTCTGCTTTCTCACTTTTACCACCATCAGAAGAAACATCCTTCAATGCTTCTTTCAATAGACTATACAGCACCATATAGAGGAGCTTTTAGATGTGCTCTTTGTCCACAACGGGCTCTTCACAACTTTTTAGCTTATGTTTTATTTTCATAAGCATTTTTCAGTATTTGTTTATGTTATAAATGAATCTTTGTTGTGTTATCATTCACGCGCCATTATTTTTAGTGTGTATCAGCATACTATTTTTTCTCGGCCTGTAGATAAATACACCCTGTAGGTTCTGTTGTTATTGTCATCATTTTAAGCAATTGTTTTGCCAATCCCTTCTGCTTGTCTAATTCTTGCTGTAAAACTAAGAAAACAACCTAGTAGTATATTATGTACCTTTACAAAAGCCTGCTGTGTACACAAACTATTTACAATTACAAGAATACAATACAAGACGTAGAGTGCTATAAATATACATTCATAAATACATGGGCACTCTACCTACCTTTTGCTAGCAAATTAGTCTGTATTCAAAAGGAATACACAAAATATCACTTCTGTTAAAGCTGGTCTGCAATTTCTGTAGCAAACATGACTTCAGGCATTTCAAGCGAATGCCGGAAAACGGGTACTTGGTCTTGACAGTCTCTCTTCCTCTTTTGTAGTGTAGCATTTACTGTTATTTCTTAGCAGTCCTCAATTCAGCTTGTGCTGCTGGCCTTTTATCTTGGTATATGTAATACAACAATGAAGTAGGCAAAAGCCATATGTTTTTATACTTTTATGCAACTATACATACAGCTTTAATAACTCCCTGAATGCAATAAAAAAAGAATCAGTGCCTGACAGGTACAGAATCCATATTGTTTTTTTCTCTCTCTTAGCTAGTTTCCTGCAGTCTATTAGCACATTTTTCTCTCCTATATAATTTTTATTTTATTTTTTCTTGCCATTGATGTTCATTCGAAACTATGCACATACTTTGGGAGAATATGCCAGTATTGGTCCTCATGACGTTCTAACACTTTGCTTTTAAAATAATTTGTTCTCAACATCAACTTCATTGTGTGTATACATATATACCTGTTTTCTATTATTTTGTCTATGTTGTTGTAATAATACAATGATTTTGACTGATGTGTCGAGTTTGCTCCGAGTTCAATTGGTGTATCAGATTTTTTCTGGCAGTAGATTTGGACCAAACTCTTTACATCAGATTTGAGTGTAAGCAACGTGTATTCTAGCCGGGTTTTCTTTGTAACACCAGCTGAGTACTAATTTTAATTGGTTAGTTCACCTGTTACCTAATGATGACACATTAGAGCAGTATATAGGCGATTGTAGTGACTAGTTTCAATAGGTAATGACTAAGCGCTAACATTTGCATGAATCGCGTCTACCTCTTTTCCTCTGCTCCATCTGTTAACCACTTGTCATATGAAGCTTCAATAAAAGGATTTTTGGAAGTGCAGCCGTCCAGAATTATTTCCTTATGTTAAACAGCATGCAAGCTGGGCTAGCACCTGACGAGTGTATTTGGGGATTAACCATAGACTCACTCACCTGAAGCAGCTTTTCTTGTTTTATAGAAGAATCCATATTGATTTACCATAAGCTTGGTTCGCAAGTACACAACAATGAAGCAGATGATTGGTTCAGGGGGTTCATCAGTTTTATGTGAAAGTGTGAACTGTAATTGCTCATTCATACCTGTGGGCAGGGCCGTTTTTAAGGCAGGGAAAAAGGGGCAGCTGTCTCCTGGGCCCTGTCATTGTGGTGGGGCCCAAAGCAACTGTCTCATACTTGGCAACTATCCCAGTTTAAATTCCCTTGTCCCTTGAAATTTTAGTCCCGTGCTGTGTCCTGATATCTCAGTGTGAAGTTATTTTTCTAATGCTGCCCAGCTCTGCCTTATTGTTGTGTACAGATGACTCACCTGCAGACCCTGTGTTTATATTGATATGTAAATAGTGACGCATTCGTCTATAAATAGTGGCAGACCGGCAGGATTCATGTGTAAATAGAGGCGGTATTCATATGTATATCATGCCCCCCTGAGATCATATCCACCATCACCTATACTGACTGCTGCCCATTGGTGAGATAAAGGGGCATGCTTGAAAGTCCTGCCTACAGCTGTGGTCATTAAGCCTATCATCAGCCTGTTCTGCAAAGTTAAGCAAATTAGTGGGGGGGGGGGAGAGTAGTGTGGGGTGTGCAGAGGTAGGAAGAGAAGGAATTACAGATTGGGGTGTGCAGGTGAGCAAGGAGGAAATGTATGGAGGTAAGTAATGTAAGGTAAGTAGTGTGGGTGTGGGTGTGGGTGCAAAGATGAGCAGAGGAGGCAGGTTTGGGGTGAAGAGGTTAGCATGGGTTTAATGATGCCAAGGTGTACTGACAGGGTGGCTAAAGCTGTAGGTCGTGTGTAGGGCAGCCCATTCATTTCAATTGGCTGTTCTATGCTCTACAAATGCAGAAAAAACTCCCAAACCCTTTTTACAAAATCACACGGTGCCAAGGCACATGTCAGCAGATGTGTGAGGGTGTCATTAACAATTAATGGCACTGCTGGGTATCTGCTAAAGGGCATCACGCTTCTGTGGTGTCAAGAAAGCAATTTTGCAAGCATTCCTGACACACGCAAATGTGAACACAGGCTAAATGTCTCAGTTACATTGGTGGTCAGTGTAAATCTACTCATTACATTGGTGCTTGTGTAGAATCCTTTCATTCACACGAGTGGCCAGTGTGAATTTCCATCTTACATTGGTGATAAGTGTAAATCCCTCCTTACATTGGTAGTTACTGTGAATGCTTCTATTAGATTAGTGGTTAGTGTAAACCCCTATTATATTGGTGGCCAGTGTTGAAACTCCTCTTTATATTGGTAGTCAGTAAAAAAAAAAAATCAGCATTGCCATTGACCCCCCCTCCCCCAACAAGCACTGCCACTGAGCCCAGAAGTCCTAGGAAGTCCTAGGAGTTTTCTGTCTATTAATGGGCCCCCTCACCTCCCCAGTCCATGGTGTGCAGGCAGTGGCCTGGGGTGCGGATCCATCCTTTTCTGAGTCTCGGGACTGGCTAGCCCGAGGCACAGTAACTGGAAGGAGGATTTCAAGGTGGTCTGGTGCCATCTCGGGTTTGGAGAGGCCCGCAACTCAAACCACAACCAGGGGAGGACTCTTCAGAAGAGGGCCACGCAAGAGGCTGGCTGCTCAGTAAGAGCCTGGAAGCTGAGCTGTAAGGACACCAAGTAAAGCCGCATTCTTCTGATATCGCCGGACCGGCTGCAAGATACTGGTACTGTAAGAAAGTTCATCATTCAGTTACGCCTAAGTTTCTGTGCTAGTTTAAAGTTCTACAATGAAGTCTGTGGCATAGACTGTGCTCATTAATTTTAAAACCTATTATCATTCTGCCTTTAAATCACATTTTTCCTCACAACAAGCAGTTGCTCCATCAATCACTGTGGTATGGATGCTATAGCCAGGGTAGAGTAGTATGACTATCCATGGACTCCAATGTAAATTTCTGACGAAGTTTCTATACAGTGGTTAAGCACCCATGTCTATTGTGCCATTAGTCTTAAAACACAAAGCATGCCGCATGTTCCCTTTTGATGACTGTGTACATAAAGCCTAAAGTTGTGTCATTGGGACATGAAGTGAAGAGAAATCAACCCAATGGAGACACAGATAACATTAGAAAACCAGTAGAGGTTCTATCCTAAACAAAAAAAAATGGTTTGTGTGTGTTTTCATATGCTATGGTAAGATAAAGTAAGTGAGACACCAAAGGGTACCACACATTGGAAAAATGTGGTCCAGGTGTGTATGTATATGTTCTTATCTGAAAGGCATGGCGAGAGTGAATCATAGATTTTGGATGATCTACTACAGTAAGTAGCAATATAGTATAGTTTTTTTGTCCCCCAACACAGGAGGATACAACATCAGCAATGCTTCAAATATTTTATCTATTCCTGGACATAAGTACTACTCAGAGTACAGTTATGAAGAGAAACTTCAAGGATAAGCTCCTTTTAAAGTAAATGTGTTTCCTATTTTCTGCTGTTCCCGGTATGTGCCTTGCCAGGCGTTTAATGAGCATGAAGCATTGTAAGACACATGGCTCTGGCTTTGAGTACTGAATTAATCATACACAGGCAGCCATGCCTAGAAAATACATAACACACATTAATTCCTGAGAAATATTTCAAAGCTATGCTATAATTTATTTTTCTTGCTCTTGTTCACATTTTTTCTTTTGTAATCCTTAGTCTTTTATGGTTGTAGAGTAGGACTGTTGTGTCACTGTTTCTACAGTGTGTGTTTGATGAGTCTCAGTTATGCACAAGTGTCTTGAATTCAAGTGGTAATGGTAAGACTGCATCTTTATTAGACCTTTCGCTTTTAGCAGGGTTCCCGGTGTGATGCTTGAGCTACATAGTTACATAGTTAGTCAGGTTGAAAACAAAAATTGAGAGGAGGGGAACACACGTCCATCTAGTTCAACCATAAAAATAAACACATAAATAAATAATAACTATTATCATACAATCCCATATACACAAACCTATACCCACAGTTGATCCAGAGGAAGGCGTAAAACCCCAGCAAAGTATGGTCTACAGCAGGGGAAAAAATTCCTTCCTGATCCCAAGAGAGGTAATCTAATTTTCCCTGGATCAGCTTTACCTATAAATGTCATTACCCAATTATATTATGTACATTTAGGAAAGAATCCAGGCCTTTCTTAAAGCAATCTACTGAGCTGGCCAAAACCACCTCTGGAGGGAGTCTATTCCACATTTTCACAGCTCTTACTTTGAAGAAACGTTTCTGTATTTGGAGTTGAAATCTATTTTTCTTTAGGAGTAAAGAGTGCCCCCTTGTCTTCTGTGTTGACTGTAAGGTGAATAACTCAACACCAAGTTCACTATATGACCAATTATATATTTATACATATTGATTGATTATATTCCCCCTTAATCTCCTCTTCTCAAGAGATTATACATTCAGTTCATCTAATCTATCCCCATAGCTGAGCTCCTCCATGCCTCTTATCAGTTTGGCTGCCCTTCTCTCCACTTTCTCCCGTTTCCCGATATCCTTTTTGAGAACTGGTACCCAAAACTGAACTGTATATTCCAGATGAGATGTTACTAATGATTTGTACAAGGGCAAAATTATCTCTCTCTCTCTGGGGTCCATATCTCTCAAGAAAGGATTTTGTTCGCTTTGGAAACCACAGCTTGGCATTGCATGCTATTTTTGAGCTTATGATCTACCAAAACCCCCAGATCCTTCTCCACTACGGATCACCCCAATTGTACTACCCCTAGTATGTATGATGCATGCATATTCTTAGCCCCCAAGTGCATAACTTTACATTTATCTACATTAAACCTCATCTGCCACATAGTCGCCCAATTAAACAGTGCATTGAGGTCGGCTTGTAACTTGGAGACAACCTGTAAGGACGTTATTCCACTGCATAGTTTGGTGCCATCTGCAAAGACTGAAATGTTACTTTTAATCCCAGACCCTATATCATTTATACACATATTAAAAAGTAAGGGTCCCAACACTGAACTTGGGGTACACCACTGATAACCTTAGACCATTCAGAATATGAATAATTAACTACTACTCTCTGAATTGGTCAGCTGTGTAAGCTTGGGTCTTAATGGATGATTTAGGCATGCAGGAATGTAAGATCAAAGTTTTAGGAGCTCTCGCTGGGATTCTCTTGGTAAAGAGAAGTTACTGTTTTGTAACTGCAAGGTGTAGTTTTATCTACAGGACTATCCTGAGGTTGTGTATGGTTCTGTGAGCAACTCTATAGCATCTACTGAAATAGTTCTTTAGAATCACTAGTTACAGTTCATGAACTAAAGAACATCAGCATTGTTGTGCATGATCTTTGTATTCGTAGATTCCTGGTCACCTATTGAAGTTTCAGTCTTGCTCGTCACTAGCAGTTTGAGATGATATCTCACTGACTCTGCTGTCTCTGCTGTAAGGTGACGCTTTGATGTAGACTTGATCATCTTTTTGTCAGATTTGGTATCTCTTTCAAGTTCCTGTAGAATGAATTTTGAAGGATAAAGTGGGTGTCTTGAATTCTCACAACAATAGTTGTACAAGTCTGCACACTCATTACTGGAACAAGAGCTGATAACACCAATCATGATCTAGCCAAGGTTGGTGCTTTATGCATAAGGCATCATTGTTACAAACTCTGAACTGTTCATGGGTTTTGTATGCTCTTCAGAAGCAGTAGAAGCATGATTTTGCCATTGTTGTTGTGTGGTTGGATGTAACCAGCCAAATAAACGAAGAATACTTGACTTGTCTCTTGCTACTTTAAAGTAATAAATAACAAACACATACAGAATTCAAAGTATGTTATAACAGAAAAAAATATACATAAAAATATAGTAATTCAATGAGATGAAAATAATCAAAATATTTATATAACCTATGCGACTGAACTCTATGTACTTCTTTTGATTATAAATAAAAAATAGGAGTTAAAGTGGTTGTAAACCCTTACAAACCACTTTGACCTAAAGGTAAGCCTAGATTAAGGCTTACCTGTGGTCAAAGAAATATCTCCTACACAGTTTAGGAGATATTTGCCAAAACACAGGCACTACTGTCTATGGCGCATGCGCCGTTGACAGCGACGCGCAGGCGCACTGAGCGCGCCGCTGTCAACGGCGATATGCCGTGAGTGGCGGGTTCCGTGCGCATGCACGGGAGTGACACCATCGCGGCTTTGTCGAATGACAGCGCCGGAGCAGCGAGACCCACCAAGAAGATGGAGGCTCCGTACACAAGGGGACAGCGGTGACTTCGCTGGCTCCTGTGTCAGGTTAGTGACACATAATGGACTACTATGCGATGCATAGTAGTCCATTATGCTTTACCTTTGCAGGGAATCGAAGAGGAAGTAAACCCATCAGGGTTTACTTCCTCTTTAAGATCTTAGCTAGGAATAAGATGTTAGACAAGTAATTCCCAAAAATGGGAGTGTATATACAATACATCAAACATTCGATTCTGGATACGCATAAGCAACCTAGGGATGCCAGATCTGCAAAAATGCAAATCAGACAAACAACATACATCCTGATAGTTTTCTCAAGTTGTGTCTGAAGAACACTTTCATCAAACTTATTTTAGCACAGGTTTACTCTAAAAGTCCTTTGTGACATACAGTAATTCATTGCATTTCTAACTTATACTTGGCAATGCCTGTTCATGGCTCTCCACACCATGATCAGACATGGATGTAAGAACTTCAGTGGATGTAAAATCTTGTTCAAAGGGGCCTTGGTGTAAAGCTGATACATGCCTATCACTGTCACATTCTTACATTTAGGTATATAGTTTCTGTAAAAGTGCTCTATAAATGCACAACATCTAACCTTGAATGCATGAAATTTCCTGAGAGAATGTGGTTTATCATGAATGACAGTGTAGGAGTTTGGGTTCCTTCACATTTTTTCACTGTTGCGGCTGGCAGTTGGTGTAATTCTTGTATTTCTAACAGAGACAACATTTCTAGAGCCTTTAGTAGTGACATTTTCTCTTTTTGTAGAGAAGGCTAAGACTGTTCAAATCAATAACCAAGGCTGTTGTCCATGTATTTTAAGTCTTTGATGAACTTAAAGCTTAAGGAAAAAGTTGGAACTTGAAGTCCCTCCTTATACTTTGAACCCACTGATGCCCATTTTTCTGGGTTCATACCACGCCCAACATTAAGTTAGTGAAGACCTGGTAGATGTGGGTCTTCTGAATTCTGGGCAATTTCAAGCTCAAGAAGTGGATCACTTAGTTCTTAGAAATTCTGGTTGTTTCTGTTGAACAATCTAGGAGAGTTCTGTATTTTTTTGAGTTAAACCCCATACACACATATCAGATTTTCTGCTGATTTTTGTCTTCAGATTTACCAAAACCATGTAGTGCAAGGGCCTGCCTGATTGCATACAAAATGAAACTCCTAAGGTTTGACCTCATATTATATGGTTTTGGTAAATCTGAAGGAAAAAATCTGCAGAAAATCTGATAGTGTGTATGGGGCTTAAAACTAGTTCCATTGCTTCTGGGTTGCTGTAAATTTGCGCTAATCTCTCCCAATGCAAGATTAAGGTCTTTTCTGCTTCATAGATGTGAACAGTTTTTATTCTTTTACTATAGTCTGATGGCTGGGTCTAACCCTCTTGTAAGATTACGGCCCTTTTCTGGTTCATAAATGTGAACAGTTTTCATTCTTTTAATATAGTTTGATGGCTGGGTCTAACCATCTTGTAAGATTAAGGCCCTTTTCTGGTTCATATGGTTCATAAATGTGAACAGTTTTCATTCTTTTAATATAGTCTGATGGTTGGGTCTAACCATTTTATTATCAGTTGAAGTTTGTCCTATGTGGGATGCTAAGGTCCTTGATTACTGACCTAAATGTGAATATCCAACTTCTGTAGTCTGGTGTAAATTAGTTCTCTGACGGTCATGTACTTAGCAAGGTCTGTCATATAATTTCTTCCAAGTCTTGTCATGACAGGCAGTGGCGTAGCGTGGGTTGTCAGCGCCAAAGCAAGGCAAGTAATTTGCGACCACCACACTACACTACACTGACCACCACACCACACTACACTAACCACCGCACTACACTGACCACCACACTACGCTACACTGACCACCACACTACGCTACACTGACCACCACACTATACTACACTACACTGACCATTATACTATACTATACTACACTGACCACTATACTACACTACACTGACCACTATGCTATGCTATACTACACTGACCACTATACTATACTACACTACACTGATCACTATACTATACTGCACTACACTGACCACTATACTATACTACACTGACCACTATACTATACTATGCTACACTGACCACTATACTATACTATACTACACTACACTGACCACTATACTATACTACACTACACTGACCACTATATTATACTACACTACACTGACCACTATACTATACTACACTACACTACACTGACCACTATATTATACTACACTACACTGACCACTATGCTATACTACATTGACCACTATACTATACTACACTGACCACTATACTATACTATACCACACTGACCACTATACTATACTATACTACACTGACCACTATACTATACTACACTACACTGACCACTAAACTATACTACACTGACCACTATACTATACTACGCTACACTACACTGACCACTATACTATACTACACTGACCACTGTACCATACCACACTGACCACTATACTATGCTATACTACACTTCACTGACCACTATACTATACTACACTACACTTCACTGACCACCACACTATACTACACTACACTGACCTGCTTACAGTCTGTGTATCTCTCTCCCCCACCCCCCCGGCCAGTACCATGGCTCTCAGAAGGGAGTCTCACTAACATTCTTGTCCTGGCCTACATCTGTCTGGAGATAGGAGAAGACAGCGGCAGCTCAGTTTTGCCTCTCTCCCCCACGCTCTAGCTGCCATGTTCAGTGTCCGGATGGCACACTGTGATTGGGTGTTTGGGGGTCATGTGTGGAGGTGGGACTTCTGGAGTGTTCTCCGACAGGCCAGCCCTACACCTCACATGACCCCTATAAGCCCAATCACAGGGCATCGGCCGGACACTGAACATGGTGGTCGGAGTGCGGGGGACACAGGAAGTTAAAATTAGGAGGAGGCAGCCAGTAGTGACCCATACTGGTGCCCCCCTAAATGTCACGCCCGGGGCCACGGCACCCCCTGCACCCCCCACGCTACGCCACTGATGACAGGTGCTCCTTCGCAATTGCCGAAGGTGGCATTATTAATTTAATACTCAATGCTTAGGTGTTGGAGGACACAATGGGTGATGGAAGTAGCTGAGGAGTTCTGCCTAGGTGCAGGCTTTATATGTTTTAAAACATTTAGCTTAGCAACAACTACCACTTTTTTTCTTTTGGAGGGCTTTTAGTTGGGGCATCTGTCTGTGCATGTGCTTGGGTAGCTTTCTTGTATTTTCTATAAGGATAAAATTCATCTTTAAAGTGGTTTGTGAACCTCAGACATGAAATATGAACAAAGCATATCCCTCTAACTTTGAATGAATGTAGAGAAGTGACAAATGTGTCTAGGTAAAACTAACTGACCATAGACAGTCCCTGCTGAACCGGCAGAGACTCGAGCCATGTATGGGCAGGCTGAATGTAAGGATCAATCAACTTGGATACACCCAGTCTATTGAATTTTAAATGCGATTATTGATAGCAGCGATTATATTCGCTAGAAGTAATCACTGTGGATTACACTAAAATGGGGTCAGTGGCGCTACCTATTATGTAGTCGTATATATTGCTATTATGCCCTAGGTCTTTTTAATTGAACTGCATAGAGCTATATGTCTATTATAAGAAAAAATTGAGGGTATTTAACATATAAAGAAAAGCACCACAAATTTTGTACACAAGCGTGTATGTGCTTATTAAAAGGTGTGTATTTATAAGGGTATCAGATTGGTAGTAGTATGAAGCTAGACCCACAAAAAAGTGCAAGTGGTGTGCTATGTATTAAACTATGTGTCTCCAGTGATATATGTTGTAAAGATCAAGTTATAAATAGCCCCTTAGAGTCAAAATAATTATAAAGTGCAGAAAGACCAGAAGGACCAGGGGAAGTAGAGGAGGGAAGAAGAAGCAAAAGAAGAGGAGTATAATAGGAAAAATAATTTACAACCTGTTTACTAATGAAGATATAACATTTTTGGACCTAGGATTGAAGTTTGCCCCTGAGAAACCACTAGATAAATTTGAAATATACATTGACCTGAGGAAATTTATGAGAAAACTAAATTTGAAAAAGCACTTTGCATTGAATACAGATACCAGGGTGAGGGATGAACCAAGATATGTCCAGACGGATTTGAGGAATAAATCCATCTTCAATCAGAATACACCTGGCAACCAATGGGCCTTCAGTAAAATGGTGGAAGAAGACTTGAGAAAACTTGAGAAACAGAACACCAAGAAGACAAAGAAAATTTGGAAAATGGTAAAAGAATTGGGGGAAAGAAAGGAAGTCGTTATACGGCCAGCCGATAAGGTGATTCTAAATAAGTCTGATTACCAGGAAGAGATGGAGAACTTGCTTAAAACAGAACATACTTATAAAACATTGAGAGGGAACCCGAAACGTGAATATGAAGAAAAACTAAAGGCTTTTGTAAATAAGGGCAAAAAAAGTAGCATTTTAAATGAAGTGGAATATTTGGTATCTAATTCCACAAAAACCCCAGTTATCTATTATACACCTAAGATAAACAAGAGGCTAATAAAGCCTCCTGGGAGGCCAATCATTAGTGGAATAAATTCAGTATTCTCCCAACTGGGGGAATACCTAGACAAGTTTTTGAAACCTCTAGTACAAAAAGGGAAATCCTATTTACGTGACAGTTCCCAGCTTATAGAAGAACTTCAAGGGATAAGTTGCACACACAGATACCTACTGGCCACTATTGATGTAAATTCCCGATATATGAGTATTGTACAGGAAGACAGACTCAAGAGCGTGGAGAAGCACTTTATGAACATACAGATATGAAGCAGGAGCAAATTAGGTACATAATTGAAGGCCTACAGTTAGCCATGGGATGCAACTATTTTTGGTACGACCATAGCTACTATGTCCAAACAAAGGGAGTAGCAATGGGGGCTCGATATGCCCCTAGTGTGGCTAATCTTATGATGAATATGTGAGAGGAAGAATATGTGTATATGAAAAATATACCCCAATTGAATTTCTATAAGAGGTATATTGACGACCTTATCATATTGTGGGACGAACACCGGGCACTTTTGAACAGTTCCTGAACAATCTGGATAATAACAGATGTTGTATTACTTTCACTGGAAAATGGAATGACCACAGGATTGAATACTTGGACCTAGAGATTTTCAAAAAAGGGGGTGAATTAAACACCGGGACCTTTTTCAAAACAACCGACAGAAACGGGTATATACCGATGTTGAGCTGCCACGATCCAAAATGGAAAGGAAATATTCCTAAAGGGCAGCTGCTAAGACTTCATAGAAATTGTAACACACTAGAAGATTACCATATACAGGCTGATACCTTAATAGAACAATTCCGAGAAAAAGGTTATACATTAGACCCACTAGTCAAATTAAAGAGAGAGATAGGCAACATGGACAGAAAAACTTTGTTTAAGAAACCAAATAGAAAGGAAAATAAAATGGAGATGGCATTCATTACAGGATACAACACCCAATATAAAGATTTTGAAAAAATTGTTAAGAAATATTGGCCTATCTTGCATGAGGACAGAGTGCTATCCAAAGTTCTCCCAAAAAAACCCTGTTTCATATACAGAAAAGCCCCTACTCTCCGTAATCATTTAGTGCATAATGTCATTAACCTGCCAAAAACAATAAAACATTTTGATGACATGAGGGTTTTTTACAGATGCCAAAGATGTTTTCCTTGTAGGGTTAGTAAAAAACAACCTTGTAAAAAAGAAACCTTTATAGCTAGAACTGATCATAAAGAATATAAGATAAGAGAACTGATAACATGTCGGAGTACACATGTAACCTACATTATTGAGTGTCCATGTCACTTACAGTATGTGGGGAGGACCACCCACCCCTTATTTGTGCGTGTACGGGAACATATTAATAATATTAAGAAGGGTTTCCCGTGTCATAACTTATCCAGCTACTTTGATCAATTCCATCACAGGGACCCCTCGGGCCTGACATTTTATGGGATAGATTGCATCAAAGGTAACTGGAGAGGAAGTAACAAAACCACTCTGATATCCCAAAATGAAGCGGCCTGGATATACCGGTTGGGGACCCTTGCTCCCAGAGGCCTCAACCTTGACATAGACCTGAACTGTTTTATAGCTAACCCATGATGTAGTTTAGGTAGTTTAGATTGTCAGGCTGGTTTTGTAGATATAGGGGGGTTAATTTGAGGATGTGCATGGGGTCTCATATCCCATTACATATACCCCTGGTACTGACTTATGGTAATCTGATTAATATAACACACCATTTACACATTTACACCCCTAGGAAAAAATATCTTTGTTGTTTCACCAATTTTTTTCGCTTTATTCAGGGGGGTTTCTTTAATTGGTATACCAGTAGTGTCAACAGATAATTTGACCTAAAGGGACCACCCGGGGAATTTTTAGGGGAGAAATGGCCCTTTAAAGTATAGTTTATGGTATCATTCTCTGGCCTGGATGAGGTTGCGATGAAATGGGCACTTCTTTGCTTCTTCTATCCTCTCTTTCAGTTTATTGGATATGTATAGAGGACTTTTTAAAATTTTATATGTATATACATGTATTTCTTAAAATACATTTTTTCAGGGTATATTTGTACAGATGAGAGTTTTTTGTGTGTATAAGGCTGCATCTGCCCTAAATAGGACAATTGGTTTTAGGGCACCCCCGTTTTCTAACATGAGAGCAATGGGGGGAGTTTTACTAGATAATATCTGCATTGCAATAGACACTTAATAACGCAGTATTTTAGCATGCCTAAGGAGTTTTGAGCATATGGGTGTGCGCATAATGACTGGAGGAGGGATTAGTCACCCGGTGTATGCAGCTTATATGGGGTATGCATTTTATTAACTGGGTGTTGGATGCAGCCTCGTAGTTTTCTATGGATCTCCGTGGTCCTGTGGGTGTGCGTATAACTCAAGTAGCCGCATGCACACGCGACCATAGAGGCCCGTGGAACATGTGTGGGCTTATGGGTTAATATACAGACAACTTGTCTTGTTTTATGTTATAATATAATGTCGGCACAACACATTGTTGCAAAATATCTCCTCATAAGTAAACATTAAGGGTACCCATAGAAAGGTTTCTGGTTGCCCTGCTGCCGTGCTCTTGAGCACAAAGGACTTTTACCTGTGTAAATAGCTCGGATAGTGGAATAAGGATATATATGTGTTAGCTTTAGTCTGTTTGGTGTTTTTCTTCCACCTAAATTACAGTATAAAATTCCGCACCCCCCCCCAGGGCTCCAATCAAAAATACTTCTACGGCTCGTAAACAATGGGGAAGCATGGAGTGAAACAAATTCCTCTAATTGGCTGCCTGAGAGAGGGGGAGTGAACTATGTTGAAAGCTTATGCCCATAAATTAGGTAGTGTGTAGTGGCATGGGACCACCGCTGAAGATGTCAATGACGAAATGCGTACCATGTAGCCACACACACTACGTCACTTCTGGGAGGCTTGATCGAGTGGAACACAATTGAAACGCGCGCTGGGTGTCCACTGACCGGGTCCCCTCATAGAAACAATCCGCTGAGAGGTGATTTGTCCTATAAAGCTGAAGAAAATGTACAGCTTGGAAAAATCTTGTTCCTCTGGTTGGGACATATGAGTATATTGTACCAATATATATCGGGACGCTTGTTGCCACTATATCAATGTGCAGTTTTGCAGTTGGATGGACAACTTTATGTGACGTTTTTGCATATATTAAAAAAAAGTCTTCTTTTTTTAAAAAAACTTTTTTAACCTTTTTTTATTAATTTTTAATAAATGTTCTTTGAGTTTGATTTTACTTGATAAATATAATTTTTAATAAATGGAAAATGATTTTTCAACTACTACACTATGGAAGCCACTCTTTGTTTTCTATGAGGATTAAAACGAGATAACTGGCACTACTAACTGGCACTACTAATTAAGAGAGGAATATTTCCTGAACCTGATCCCTGGAATTGTACAGAGCAGGGCCTGAAGTTGAGAAAGTTGGGCCGGTACACCTATAAGGGAATGGATTTTCAGGCACACTACCCCTGCGGGGGTGTGAGGATCCGGTGAAAAAGGACCCTTGTGGGGGAGCACTCGAGTCATCTGGAGATATCACGAGCACGAAAGTCACTTTATAAACCTTTGTTGGACTTTTTTTGCACATTAAGGATCACATGTATGGACATAAAATATTTTATTTGCATATAGACTGATCACACTATTTATTTGGGATCTCTGTTTGTTTTTTCAGTTTTTTGGCTTGTTTTTTCAGCATTTTTTTTTTGAGGTGCTAAAGATTATTATTACTTTTACAATCTTTTTCATAGGTTGTATACACGCATTTGCACATCAGTCACTATAGTGTTTTGAATATACTGTACTGTATAGCACTTATGTGGTACACACATGCACGTTTTTTAATGTGAGCATTTTTTAGTTTTGAGCACTTTCTGCACTTTATAATTATTTTGACTCTATGAACAAGGGACTATTTATAACTTGATCTTTACAACATATATCACTGGAGACACATAGTTTAATAAATAGCATAGCACTTGCACTTTTTGTGGGTCTAGCTTCATACTACTACAAATCTGATACACTTATAAATATACACTTTTTAATAAGCACATACACGCTCGTGTACAAAATTTGTGGTGCTTTTCTTTGTATGTTAAATACCCTCCAATTTTTCCTATAATAGACACATAGCTCTATGCAGTTCAATTAAAAAGACCTAGGGCATAATAGCAATATATACGCCTACATAATAGGTAGCGCCACTGACCCCATTTTAGTATAATCCTTTGTATGTAAGGTTCCGGTTAGGGGAGCTTTATTTTTAGGGGAGGCTGCAACCAGGATTGTTGATCTAAGTGCAGCCTTTTGCAAATAAGTAATGTAGCACTAACCCCCGAAGGAGCTTCTGGTTAGATGTGGGCTTACCGTTACCTCCTATTTTCCTCATTGTAAGTCTAGGGGTTCCTGTGGTAGATGGCCCAGTATCTTAGAGACTGACAACAGATCCACTTGAATGGATTTTATTTGCAAAAACGTAGACAAGGAAACAGTCTATTGAATTGGGATCAGAGGGTTGGAAAGGAAATTCAGGTACTCTTAGTGTCAATGTCAAATTTGTTGAAGAACTTGCTTACTTTGACTGCATCCAGAGAATAGCCATTCGCAACTGGATGATCACTCAGGTTGGACAGTCCTTCTCTCATAAGGCCTAGCAGCCAACAAGGTGTTTACTCAGGAACAAGTCTCTGCCACAGACGTTGTTGTAGAACGTACAATTTAATGTCTCTGCCACAGACGTTGTTGTAGAACATGTAGGAAAACTAAGCTTGAAACACTTGTAGGATACCTGGATCTTTCAGCCAGCATGGCGATATCCACAAGACCGAATTCTCTCAGTTACTTCAGCCCTTCCAGGCTCTCACTAAGAAGCCAACCCATACGTGGTCTTCTGCTGAAGAGTCCTCTCCTGGAATGCTTGAAGTCACTGGGTCTCTCCCGAACCGGAGACGGTACCCAACCACCTCAGAATCCTTCCTTCAGTTTCCTCGCCTCAGGCTAGTCGAGTGGATCCGCACCTCAGGCCATAGCCTTCCTGGGGGCTGGTCAGGAGGACCGGGGCCATGAAGTCAGTACATCATTCTGGACCGGAACCCCGAACCACGTGATGTCCACATCTTAAATACCCTCTCCCAGAAAGCACAGCGAGAGCGCCACTCCCACTGGGCGGGCTCCGAGAGAGAGTAATTTATGCACCTAACAAGACCATAGTTCCATGCATGCTAGCAGAGACAGTGCCCCCTGTGGCCAGGCTGAACATCTCCAGTCCAGCCAGACTGATGCTGAAGTCTAATGTAGACAATTGTACCCAAACCAAACTGCAGTTCAGGCAAACTTTAATTTTGCAAAAACACATAGCACGTGCTCTTCAGGAGCCGCCACTACAGTAAAAATCTAGTAATCACTGTGCACTCCTGGCTCCCGGGAAAACACAATGGCTCCACGGGGGGAATTCCCCCCTCAACACTGACTGTGTTGTGCAGGCAAGAATATTGCTTTGTCTATGGCCAGCTTTAGGCTTCTGCCTGCACTCATGCTTGGGCTGCTTCTGCCCGGGAAGCTTGTGCCTCTGTCAGTGCTTTTGCCTGTGTATGTACTTTGATGGCTTGCACCTCTGCGTGAGCAGGCTGTGCCTCAATTACAGCTTTCCTCTTAATGCAGTAAACTTCCACTTTTACTGCTTTATTTATAGGCACCCCCGCAAGAGAAGTATTGGTGAGAAACTCCCTAAGGGTTAATTACTTCTAAAGGGATGTAGATACTACAACTTTTCATCAGAACACTGAGTGTCGACTAGATGATTATAATGAACACATACTCTCCTACTCAGGATCAGTATCCAGAGGACATGTTCAGACAAACAGCTATTTCTTCAGAGCAGAAACAGGTAGGAATCTGCAACAAATTTCATTATAATCCAGAGGGGAATGTGTTTTTCTCAACTAAAGTTAAACTTCAAGGAGGACTTAACTGCGCATTGGGGTCTAGCAGATATCTCTACTTGTTGAAAATCACCTTCATATTGAGGGTCTATATCTGGTGGGAGCATAGATCCTTGCTGAGACATTTTGCTGCAAATGTGCACAGTGTAGCCCCAAGTTATGCAGAAAACCAAGTATGGGGCAGAAATCAATCACAGTCTATCACAGCACAGCAACTCAAAGAGCAGGGATAATTCTATGAACAACAGTTACTGTAGTTATACAAGTAAGTTTAATATACAGAAAATCCAATGCATGCATAGCTTTCCAAACTGTTGGAAGACCTGATTTAAAACTGGAGCTCTGTGCTGTGGAGGTGGCAGGAGCAGCTGGCTCAGTCCCCCAGCAGCTCACAGAGAGACTGAACCAGCTACCAGTCCAGGTATCTGCGTGGATCCTGACTGTAAAGTCACGATCGATTCAGAGCCTGGACCAACTGAATGACGTCAGCCCAACATAGGACTTTAGTCTGCTGTCAGCTGTAAACAGGTCACATGGGTGGAGAACAAAGTACCATACCAGAATATTCTCCTTTAATGAGTAAGAACAGACACATTATGTTAATTCAAGAGGCTTTAATCGGATCATTAGTTGCTTCAGAATATGTGATTTGCAAGCACATTTCAGAGACTGTATTGTAGCATGTGCTCATTCAGAGTGCAAACAAGAACATGTGCTACTGAGGCAGCAGAGTGTAAAGGCTTCATACTGTTCTGTTTCAAATGCCTATACAGGCAATTCCATACCTCCTTGGATCCAGTGTATGCAGACAGTGTGGCCAATTGGTGACTTGGTACTCTCCTTAACCACTTAAGCCCTGGACCATTTAGCTGGCCAAAGACCAGAGCACTTTTTGCGATCCGGCACTGCGTCGATTTAACTGACAATTGCACGGTTGTGCAAAATGGCTCCCAAACAAAATTGATGTCCTTTATTATCCACAAATAGAGCTTTCTTTTGGCGGTATTTGATCACCTCTGCGGTTTTTATATTTTGTGCTATAAACAAAAAAATAGCGACAATTTTGAAAAAAACGCATTATTTTTTACTTTTTGCTATAATAAATATCCCCAAAAAATACATAGAATACATTTTTTTTCCGCAGTTTAGGCCAATACGTATTCTTCTATATATTTTTGGTAAAAAAATCGCAATAAGCGTTTATTGATTGGTTTGCGCAAAAGTTATAGCGTGTACAAAATAGGGGATAGTTTTATGGCATTTTTATTATTATTATTTTTTTTACTAGTAATGTCGGCGATCAGCGATTTTTATTGGGACTGTGACATTATGACGGAGACATCTGACACTTTGGGCGTGATTTTGGGACCATTCACATTTACACAGCGACCAGTGCAATAAAAAATGCATTGATTACTGTGTAAATGTGACTGGCAGTGAAGGGGTTAACCACTAGGTGGCACTGTAGGGGTTAAGTGTGTCCTAGGGAGTGCTTCTAGCTGTGGGGAGAGGGGCTGTGTGTGACACAACACTGATCACGGCTCCTGATTGCAGGAAGCTATGATCAGAGTCAGTTTCATTAGGCAGAATGGGGAAATGCTTGTTTACATTAGCATTTCCCCATTTTTCCTATATGTGAGACGATTGTGGGTATCACACTCAGGGAGCTTGCGTCGGGCATCCGTGCGTGCCGCTGGCAGCGCGCCCGCAAGCCGATTCTTAAAGGGAAACGTACAGGTACGTGATTCTGCCTTCTGCCGCAGTATATCTGTGTGAATCGGTCAGGAAGCGGTTAAGCAGCTCAATCGCTTCCCACCTATAGGCTGTCATATGACGGCAATTCCCTGCAAAGCAAAAATAATCCTAGGTGCTGTCCAACCGCTTGATTGTTTTTACTGGTGGCAGAAGTTTACCATAGAGCTGACCGAGGACCAGATGGTCCCCAGCCATCTCTATGACCTTCAGGGGCAGGGCGCAACATTATGACATCACTTCTGGCATCGACAGATGTAAACACTGCTGTGTTTTTAGTTGGAAAGACTGAGATCTTTTTTTTATTTTATTTTTTTATTTCAGGCTTTCCAGCTTAGAGGAGAGATGTGGGGTCTTATAGACCCCACGTCTCTCTGTTAGAGGGCCTGTCATGCCCTATTTCTATTATAAGGGGTGTTTACATTCCTTGTAATAGGAATAAAAGTGATCCAAAAAAAATGTAAATGGGAAAGTGTAAAAATAAAAATAAAATAAAGAATAATTTTTTTTTTTTAACCACTTTCAGACCGGACCAATTTGCTGGTCAAAGACCAGACCACTTTTTGCGATTCGGCACTGCGTCGCTTTAACTGACAATTGCGCGGTCGTGCGACGTGGCTCCCAAACAAAATTGACGTCCTTTTTTTCCCACAAATAGAGCTTTCTTTTGGTGGTATTTGATCACCCCTGCGGTTTTTATTTTTTGCGCTATAAACAAAAATAGAGCGACAATTTTGAAAAAAACTTGTTATTTTTTACTTTTTGTTATAATAAATATCCCCCAAAAATATATAAAAAAACATTTTTTTCCCTCAATTTAGGCCGATACGTATTCTTCTACATATTTTTGGTAAAAAAAATCGCAATAAGCGATTATTGATTGGTTTGCGCAAAAGTTATAGCGTTTACAAAATAGGGATAGTTTTATAGCATTTTTATTAATAATTTTTTATTATTTTTTTTTTTACTAGTAATGGCGGTGATCTGCGATTTTTATTGTGACTGCGACATTGTCGGGGACCCATCGGACATTTTTGACACATTTTTGGGACCATTGTCATTTATACAGTAATCACTGCTATATAAATGCAGTGATTCCTGTGTAAATGACACTGGCAGTGAAGGGGTTAACCAGTGGGTGGCAGTGTAGGGGTTAAGTGTTCCTAGGGGTGTGTTACTAACTGTGGGGGGGTTGGGCTTTCATTTAGTGTACACTGATCTCTGCTCCAATCACATGGAGCAGAGATCAGCGTCACTAGTTGCTAGGCAGAATGGGAAAATGTTGTTTATACAGCATTTCCTCCATTCGGCCGCTCCGTGAGACGATCGCGGGGATGCCCGCGGCGATCGAGTCCGCGGGTCCCGCGACCGGACTCACGGGGGTCCCGACCAGTGCGGGAGCGCGCCGCCGGCGGCACGCTCCCGATGGCACGGCGGCAACGAATATTGGACGTACATGTACGCCAATATGCCTGCCCGTGCCATTCTGTCGACGTACATCGTCGTGCGCTGGTCGGGAAGTGGTTAAAGAGCCCCTGTCCCCACGTATTTGTTAGAGCGAGAGAAATAATTCTAGCATATGACCTCCTCTGTAACTCTACATGGGTAACTTGTAAAAAAAATGTTGTAGCGTAGCCTATGGAGATTTTTAAGTACCCAAGTTTGGCGCCATTCCATGTGTGTTACAGCATGTTACGCGCAGTTACAGTACCTTACACATTATAAAACAATTGGGCTAACTTTAGTGGGTTTTTTTTTGTTTGTTTTTTATTCATGAAACATCTTTTTTTCCCCCAAAAAAATCATGTTTAAAAAATTGCTGCGCAAATACCATGTGACATAAAAAGTTGCAACGGCCACCATTTTAGTACTTTTCTAGCAAAAAATTATGCTTTTTATATGTAGTAGCGAAGTGCCAGAATTGGTTTGCGCTGGAAGTGGCTAAAGCGGACTCCCCCCTCATTAAAAATCATATCGTCATTCAACTCTGAATGCCAATATGAAATCATGTTATGCTCATTAGTTAAACAGACATGTTTTGCTTTTATTTACAATTACTGATTTTCCACTTCCTGTTTGAGTCCCTTGAAAGCCACATGTTTTAGGAGACAGAGTTCTATGTAGAGTTCTACAAAGTAAGGGCGATAGATTAATCTGTCCTTAGAGAAATTGCCCATCATGAGATGACTGGGGAGGAAAATAATTATGTAGCGGCCATAACCCATTGCAGGGCGGCCTTGACTTAATGGGCTTACCGATTACCTTCTTGGGTCTAACAGGGGCCACTGACAGGAACATGCTGCGGGATGTCAAACACCCCGCGACCGGGACCCCTCACGGGGCTACCCCGGTCCTGGAACCAGAACAGACCACATGGGTCTCACGAACAACTCCGGAACCCCGAACACTTGACGCACACCTGCTTAAGTACCCCCTCCCAGACTCCTCAGCGGGTCCGGCACTCCTGCTGATTGGCTCCGAGAGGACCATACCAAAACATCCAACCAAGCCTGGTTCTCACCTATCATGTGCACCTCACCGTTCACATGACTAGGCAGAACATCAATCATGGCCTGGCCAGACTGGTGTTAAGTCTTACCTACACAATTAACCCTCAGTACTGTAAGGTCATGAGCCAAAAACTAAATTTACAATGGGTGTGAAATTTGGTCCCAAATGTCATCCGCTACAATTAGGTTGTAAAGAATTAAAACCCTGCAATTATCTACAATTAACAGTTTGTAGATTGCCATTACTAAACATTTTTAAAAGCGTCCTTCTTGTAATTTTTATGATAAGGATGAAGTTCCTCTTTAATGTTTCACTAAGACACAAAAGTTGAATCCAAGTTAGTTCTATAGATCAATACTGTCCAGCAAATGTTTTCCAGTGTTTTGAAGTGTAAGAAGACAATTACTTTGCTTGGAAAGTGAAAGTAACAACTGAACAGCAGAAAGAAGGAGGAAGTCTCTAGCTAAAGACCTACCAACTAGCACCAAGGACACAAAAATAAACAGGCCAGGAACAGCTGACATGTCTGCAACTCTACTGCACAATAATTGAATGTTTGTGTTCTGTTTCTTTACTGTTATGCCTGTTTATACAACACTCCCATAAAAATTATTTATTTATATTATTTATTTATTTTATTGAAGAAAAGAACAGTGGATATACATGTCAGATGAAGGAAGTTATTACGTCAAGGTCGGATCACTTCAGTCTCTGATTTTAATAGTAGAGTAAATTTCCTGAACATCTTGTGCTTTTCAATATCCATCAAGCTGGTCCCCACATTGAGCACTTGTAAAATTGCTATGAATTTTTAGTTCATATGGCTATATTTATCACAAATTGGATGAATGAACATAAGATTTTTCACTTTATCAAGGATTTTCAGCCTTAGCTGGTATTTAGCTACGGTACATAGACCTATAGCGGTCTGACATCCAGAGAATTAAAGCTGTATTCAGTAAAAGCTGATTTCTTGGTTGTGGGTAGATGTTGACAGACTCGATCCTTTGCCATCCTCTCAAAAATGCTAGGATCCTGGAAGGAAAGTATCTCCACCAGCTCCGCTAATCACTTCAAAGTAAACCTTACTAGTGTTATCATTTTGAAAAGTAAATATCTTGCTTAACCGCTTAGCAACCGTCCCCACAAACGTTTACTGCAGCAGGGCGGGCGCTATGCGCTGGACCGCGTTTTACTAGATATAAAGCGAGAACTCTCCAACAGCAACACAGGTAGAATTGAAAATGCAGGCAGATATGGAGGATGTACAGTATGCATATGTTTAAATAATATCTGATCATGGCCATGTGGACACCAGCCTAAAAGCTTCATCAATTTGGCCGTGTTGTTGGCCATTGTTCCCACATTGTGTGTCCTGTTCTAAAGGTTTACTTATTTATGAGTACTAAATGTTGCCATGTTGTTAAAGGCTTTTCTTATGGCCTATATATGCAAAGGATTACTTCTAAAGTGTTATCAAAACTTTCCTTAGTAGAAACTTACTTTGTGCAAGCTATTTCACTGTAAAGTCCCAAATAATAAGTATTTGCCAACAGTATGCTCCCCATTATTCAATTGCATGACCACATTAATAAAATTAGTACTGAGTGTTGAAAGTTGAATGTGCACAGGAACCCTCTAGTAATAGATTATTTTCAGCCAAACTTTCAATCCTAATTTCTGCGTGATTTTAGGCGGGACATTGGAAGCTCCTCCAGGCATGAGTACTAATATGAATTATTATTTAGTCTTTGTTAGGTATTGAGAAATTTAGGCTTTGCATGTATTGCCTAAAAATGATAATATCAATTGTGGTTTTAATGCTCTTTGTTCAATAGCCGATAGTAAATGATAGTATATGTTGCTGGCGTATGACTGTTTGCAGTAGCCTCCAAGAACGTGATTTCAATTAGATCATTTTCACATTCATTTGTGAATACAAACCCATAGACTGATTCTGCATTGCATAATATACGCTAGCTAAAGTGTATCTCAAGACAAAAATAATACATTGTAAAAAAAAAATTTGTAAAAAATTAAATAAAAACTACTGACACAGTCCACGCCTCATCAGTGCTGCATATTAGTGCCACTGTCACATTACATAAAAAAACAGTATCAGTATCGGTATTGGCAAGTACTTGAAAAAAGGATCAGTATTTGTACTTGGTCTTAAAAAAGTGGTATCGTTGCAACCCTAGTATTTAAGTTGAATATCATTATTGTTGATTTTTTTAAAAAACATAACAATATAAGAAAAACAAAATCAGGGGTGGATAGGGAACAGAATAAAGAGAAGTGAAAGGGGATGGGGTTAGGGAGGCGATTCACACCTACCCTCTCACAGTACAATACAAAATTATATATACATATATACAGTTTCAAGTAAATTTAAGTGCACAAAACTGTTTTTCGTGGGAAGATATAGCACTGTGCAGTGTCTTCTCACTCTGGACATCGCTTGGCACCATCAATTAAACTGTCAATTGGGGGAAGGTATGGGGGGTAAAATGGGGGATGGGGTAGTTGAGAAAGAAAAAAAAAGGGGGGAAAGAGAAAACAAAGAGAAAAAAAAGGGGGGGGGACAGGACTCAGCTACATTGGACCTATATGTGCAGGATACCTATAGTTAATAGTATGGATAATTGTCAGGGTATGGTACGTTTGAACCCAGAATAGCTATAGCTTTCAAAATTAAAGGCGACATCATCCTCCACTCTAGTGTGGGCTATGGCCTAGACCTCAATTAGAAATGCTATTGAGGAAGAGGTCAGATGATGAGTGGTGTTGCCAGAGGGACCACAAAAGAACAAATTTGTCATAGGTATCTTCCATCTTTGCATATAGCTTCTCCATGAGCATCATGTCATTGAGCATGTCTATCCATCTAAAGATATAAGGAATGGCATCCTTTTTCCAGTACAGAGAGATGACATGATGGGCTGCAGATAGGAGGAATCTAAGAAGACTCTTCTTGTGAGACTGGACTGGTTCTGTGAGAATAGATAGTAGAGCTATCAATGGGGATGGGGTTAAAGAGGTCTGATATAAATCATTGTGAATACTAAAAACTCTATCCCAGAAAGGGCGAACTCTGTCACACTCCCACAACACATGGATGTATGAACCTTTTCCTCGGTGACAGCGCCAGAAAGTATCCAGCGTGGTCGGGAATAGCCTGTGTACCGTGACTGGATCTCTGTACTACCGTGATAATAATTTGTAATTCTTCTCCTGTGTAAATCCTGATCTGGACGATTTGTGTGTAAGTGTGAATGATATACGTGTAATATGGATTGCGCTAACTACCATGACAAATCATTAAATATCAAATATCACTTCCACAGTGTTTTATAAAAATGAAAAAAGTGCTGTGCATTAATTAATACTCCTATAAGACTACTTACTCCACCATCAATAAGAGCACGTGTCTTCTATATTGCTATATAAAGTGCAATTCATTATTGTAAACAATACCTCCAAAGTACTACAAAAAGAAAGAAACAAAAAGATAAAAAATGTATATGAACAGAAAAAACAATTAGTTCCAGTGCACAATGAATGTCCTAAGTGAGTGATCACTCCAGTGCCAATAAATTCCTCCTGTATAAAGTGCTTCTTTTATAAAGTGCTTCTTGTATCCACCAAACAAAGTGACTTCACCACCACCTGCCATAATGGCCACACACCAGATTAAATCTGTATATGCGCCTTTAGTTCATTTAGGATAACCACTCCTTTAGGGATTTCACAAACAGCCACTCCAGGCAGTATATGGGAACCTCTCGTGCTAATTGTTTCTCATAAAGATATATGAATAGCCATCATAGTGTAGTATATAATCAAAAATGTATTTAAAAGGTAAAAAACAAAGTTTAAACTCACATGTGCCTGTGCCTATGCCGGCACCAAGCATGTCCAGCCGTGTACGTGGGGAAGGGGTTCAGGTCTATCACCCTATCGCTCCTATCCCCTCCAAGTAGTGTCTCACAGCCTCTGAGTGCGTTCCAAGCCTCGTTTTCGTGTACCGGAAGTGATAAAACGGAGTTCCCAGCAGACTCTACGCATTTCGCAAATTGTATTGCATCATCGGGAAGCTGCCATATGCCTCCATCCTTCCTATTTTATACCCTACTATCCCGCCAAATAAGCTAATTGCCGGTGTATCACCCACCCCAGGAAACCACACTCAACCGGAAGTTCGCCGCTGGAAGTCTCCCATTCGCCATCTTTACTCCTGTATTACCCTACTTTACTCCGCAAGTCCTCCGCCGGAAGTCCCCCATCCGCCAACTTTATCCCTGTATTTCCCAATTCATTATTCCTGTGCTACTGGAAACAATATAATCACCATTTTGGTTCCTGGTTCTATGGTCCCATTCTTACCCCTAATGTTTGTACACAAATTACCCTGTATCCAGATAATATATGGAGTTTCCCCATGTATACTGCTGGGCAGTGGGCAGCTTTCACAGTCTTTTGGTTAAAACACATAATATTAACATTAAAAATGAAACCTTATATCGATTTCCTAAGCACAATCAATTTACAATAATCAGTTTAAATTAAATTTATTCTCTATTAAAAAAAAAATGGACAAAATGCAAAATACTACTGTATTTACTTCGTCATAGAATTAATCTCAACCATTCACATACCCATCTGCTCACTCAAAAAATATAAATAAAAAATAAATAAATAAAAATAAAAATAAAATTAAAAATAAAAATGAGTAAAAATAATAAATACAAATAAAAATAAACATAAAATTTAAATTAAATAAAAATAAAAATATAAAAATAAAAATATAAAAATATAGCAATATAGAAGATACATGCTCTTATTGAGGGTGGAGTAAGTAGTCTTATAGGAGTATTAATTATTGCACGGCACTTTTTGGCTTTTATAAAACACCGTAGAAGTGATATTTGATATTTAATGATTTGTGGTGGTAGTTAGCGCAATCCATATTACACGTATATTTTGAATTAAATTTGTTAATATAGTGACATTTTTATATTAGATTGCAGCAAACTAAGATATAAATTGGTAGTTCCCTTTTGCACCGGTAGTCCATTGCTTTTTTATAAGTGTGAATGATGTGGACCATAGTTCAGGGGATATCTCTATGCCCAGGTCCTTGGACCATTTTTGCGTGTAATTAGGTAGAGAATCACATGTGTGAGATTGTATATCTTTATATATCAGAGACAGAGTGAGTCTGGGGGTCTGAGAGAGACCACACATATCCTCAAATGTTGTGAGTGGTCTGTGGACCTGCCCTGAAAGATGCAGTTACCTGCTAAATTGAGTCAGGTATATTGTGGAGAGCCAGTCGGGGTAGTTGACTGACTGTCTGGCGGTGATTGGAATTGGCCTGTGGTGGGGTGAACGAATTGTTTGGCTGTGAGCCATTGTTATTGTTTATATAAGCCACATTGACCTCTAGAGACATAGGCTGGGAGTGACGGATTATCGAATAGTGAGATGAGAGGGCCTGGATCAGTGGATAGGGAGAGTTTGTTGGGTGAGAGCTGCGGTTGTTAATGGGAAGAGCTTTTGTATTGTGCGGAATTTAACGTTATACCCAACCCTAGTATTTAGTGCACCATTACCAAACCCTAGTATTTAGTGCCCTATTACCAAACCCTAGTATTTAGTGCCCCATTACCAAACCCTAGTATTTAGTGCACCATTAATAAACCCTAGTATTTAGTGCACCATTACCAAGCCACATGTTTTAATCCACTTAATAACTAGACATGTGCGATTTGTTTCGTACGAATCTCAAATTCGTACGAATTTCTCAAAATTCGTACGTTCGGGAGGATCCGAAACACGAATTGCCGTGCGTCCGAATTCTGTACGGAATACGAACTTTTGTTTACGAATTCTGGATCTCAGTCATTATGCTTATTATGACTTGCAAAAGACTTCTGTGATAGAAGTCAATGTAAGTTGCTTGAAGACATCAGTGAAGGACTTTTATCCTCTCTGGGCAGGCTGCCAAGAAAAGAACAAAATGATACAATGTCCCCGTGATAGAGTGATCTGACACCAGCACTGTGACATAACACATGTATGAGGTGAATCTGGGATCGACAACTACAAGCATTCTTGTAGTTGTCGGTGCAGGTGTCAGTGCTCTATATCACGGTGCTGGTGATCATCTCCTGCACCCTTTTCTTTGCCTACCCTGACCTTCCCTCGCCTCCATTATCTCAAGATTCCTGTATTTTCAGAATTTCACATATAAAAAAAGAATGCTTGTAGTTGTCGATCCCAGATTCACCTCATACATGTGTTATGTCACGGTGCTGGTGTCAGATCACTCTATCACGGTGCAGGTGTCAGTGCTCTATATCACGGTGCTGGTTCTGGTGATCATCTCCTGCACCCTTTTCTTTGCCTACCCTGACCTTCCCTCGCCTCCATTATCTCAAGATTCCTGCATTTTCAGAATTTCACATATAAAAAAAGAATGCTTGTAGTTGTCGATCCCAGATTCACCTCATACATGTGTTATGTCACGGTGCTGGTGTCAGATCACTCTATCACGGTGCAGGTGTCAGTGCTCTATATCACGGTGCTGGTGCTGGTGATCATCTCCTGCACCCTTTTCTTTGCCTACCCTGACCTTCCCTCGCCTCCATTATCTCAAGATTCCTGCATTTTCAGAATTTCACAGATAAAAAAAGAATGCTTGTAGTTGTCGATCCCAGATTCACCTCATACATGTGTTATGTCACGGTGCTGGTGTCAGATCACTCTATCACGGTGCAGGTGTCAGTGCTCTATATCACGGTGCTGGTGATCATCTCCTGCACCCTTTTCTTTGCCTACCCTGACCTTCCCTCGCCTCCATTATCTCAAGATTCCTGCATTTTCAGAATTTCACATATAAAAAAGGAATGCTTGTAGTTGTCGATCCCAGATTCACCTCATACATGTGTTATGTCACGGTGCTGGTGTCAGATCACTCTATCACGGTGCAGGTGTCAGTGCTCTATATCACCGTGCTGGTGCTGGTGATCATCTCCTGCACCCTTTTCTTTGCCTACCCTGACCTTCCCTCGCCTCTATTATCTCAAGATTCCTGCATTTTCAGAATTTCACATATAAAAAAAGAATGCTTGTAGTTGTCGATCCCAGATTCACCTCATACATGTGTTATGTCACGGTGCTGGTATCAGATCACTCTATCACGGTGCAGGTGTCACTGCTCTATGTCACGGTGCTGGTGATCATCTCCTGCACCCTTTTCTTTGCCTACCCTGACCTTCCCTCGCCTCCATTATCTCAAGATTCCTGCATTTTCAGAATTTCACATATAAAAAAAGAATGCTTGTAGTTGTCGATCCCAGATTCACCTCATACATGTGTTATGTCACGGTGCTGGTATCAGATCACTCTATCACGGTGCAGGTGTCAGTGCTCTATATCACCGTGCTGGTGCTGGTGATCATCTCCTGCACCCTTTTCTTTGCCTACCCTGACCTTCCCTCACCTCCATTATCTCAAGATTCCTGCATTTTCAGAATTTCACATATAAAAAAAGAATGCTTGTAGTTGTCGATCCCAGATTCACCTCATACATGTGTTATGTCACGGTGCTGGTGTCAGATCACTCTATCACGGTGCAGGTGTCAGTGCTCTATATCACCGTGCTGGTTCTGGTGATCATCTCCTGCACCCTCTTCTTTGCCTACCCTGACATTCCCTCGCCTCCATTATCTCAAGATTCCTGAATTTTCAGAATTTCACATATAAAAAAAGAATGCTTGTAGTTGTCGATCCCAGATTCACCTCATACATGTGTTAGGTCATGGTGCTGGTGTCAGATCACTCTATCACGGTGCAGGTGTCAGTGCTCTATATCACAGTGCTGGTGCTGGTGATCATCTCCTGCACCCTTTTCTTTGCCTACCCTGACCTTCCCTCGCCTCCATTATCTCAAGATTCCTGCATTTTCAGAATTTCACATATAAAAAAAGAATGCTTGTAGTTGTCGATCCCAGATTCACCTCATACATGTGTTATGTCACGGTGCTGGTGTCAGATCACTCTATCACGGTGCAGGTGTCATTGCTGTATGTCACGCTGCTAATGTCAGTGCTCTCTAGAGGTCGACCAAAAAAAAGGGCTAACTTGCGTTTGAAAGACCTCTGCGCAAATACCGCGTCACAAAAAATATTGCAACAACTGCTATTTTATTCCCTAGGGTCTCTGCTAAAAAATATATATATAATTTTTGGGGCTTCTGAGTGATTTTCTAGCAGAAAATACTGGATTTTTACTTGTAAGCAACAAGTGTCAGAAAAGATTTAGTCTTTAAAGCGGGAGTCCGCCGGGAGTTCCGCCGTTTTTTTTTTTTTAAAAGCCAGCAGCTACAAATACTGCAGCTGCTGACTTTTAAAATGAGGACACTTACCCACCCAGCGCGCCCGCGATGTCGGCACCCGAAGCCGATCTCTCGATCGTCTCTCGGGTGCTGCCGCCTCCATCTTGGGTATGGGAATCAGGAAGTGGAGCCTTTCGTCTTCATTTCCCGGTTCCCTACTGCGCATGCGCGAGTCGCGCTGCGCAATAAGGATGGACCCACTGCCTCTGGGATCTGTGTGTTTCCCAGCAGGCAGCGGGGGACTTTTGGAAAGGGGCGTAGATTCTGCAGAATTTCCGCAGAGAGCTATCCCGGAAGTGGGTGCAGATACCTGTACTGTACAGGTACCTGCACCCCCCTCCCCCCTGAAAGGTGCCAATTGTGGCGCCGGAGGGGGGGAGGATTCCAATGAGCGGAAGGTCCACTTTAGGGTGGACCTCCGCTTTAAATGGTTAAACTGAGAACTTCTACACAAGGAGTTCAGCCCATTGAAGAAGAAACATTGTATCATTTTGTTCTTTTCTTGGCAGCCTGCCCTGAGAGGATGAAAGTCCTTCACTGATGTCTTCAGGCAACTTACATTGACTTCTATCACAGAAGTCTTCTGCAAGTCATAAGCATAATGAGCAATGTTTTTGCCTTTAAATTCATCGTAAAGAACGTTCGTACGCGTTAACGTTAATTCGTATTTCGTACGAAGCAGAACGGAATTTCGGACACGAAATACGAATTACGAATTAATTTTATTACGAATCGAAACGGAACAGAACAAAACGAATTTTTTGACGGCGCCCATGTCTATTAATAACAGCATGTTTCTTAATTTCCAAAAAATAAACGTTCCAAAATGTTCCGAAATATAAGATAATCTTGGGGTGTCTTCTTTCCAAAAAAAGGGCCGTTTGTTTTGTTTTTTTATTCTGTCCTGGCATATTTATTTTAACATAAAATAAGGGAAACAGAGTTTATTCAAAATTATTGTTCTTTTTTTTCTTTATACAGGAAAAAATAATAAAAGCAGTGGTTATTAAAGCGGTTCTTCACCCTAAAGGGGAAGTTCCGCTAGTATTATCCCTCCCCCCTCCGGTGCCACAATCGGCACCTTTCGGGGGGGAGGGGGGTGCAGTTACCTGGATAATCCAGGTAACTGCACCCACTTCCGGCCAGACCGCCGCATGGCTCCGCCCATCGCCGCATGGCTCCGCCCCCCCCCGTTGTGTTCTGGGAAACACAGTTCCCAGAGACACAGCGGGGAACCAGTGCAGCGCGACTCGCGCATGCGCAGTAGGGAACCGGGCAGTGAAGCCCTCTTGCTTCACTTCCCGATTCCCTGACAGAGGATGGCGGCGGTGGCTGCAGCAAAACGAGCGATCGCTCGTCATCTGCCGCCGACATCGCTGGAACCTGGGACAGGTAAGTGTGATATTATTAAAAGTCAGCAGCTGCAATATTAGTAGCTGCTGGCTTTTAATATTTATTTTTTTTGTGCAGCTCCTCTTTAAATATCACCAAAAGAAAGCTCTATCTGTCACGAAAAATAATATAACATTATGGATCTGGATACAGTTCTGCATGAGCAATGGCCAGTCAAAGTATCACAGTGCTGAAAAATGAAAAATTTCATGGTAACGAAGATGTAATAAAGCGTGGAACTTACGTAGCTACAAACACTGCACAAGTACAGAAAATACCTATTGATTTGACAGAAATCTAGTCTGCCCGGAAAAAGTTCTGCTTGGGCTGACAGAATGCCCCTGCTATAATAAAATCTGACCTAGCGTTGCAATCTCAGAGCTACAGAACTCCATCTATACTCTGATGGTTTGTCTGTTGTACTCTCTGTCCTACTTCATGTGCATATATTCATTATTTTCTTTCCAAGCAAATGAATGCTGCTGCCTTGACTCTCAAGAGCCTGCCCACACTGTAGGAAAAAGGCTCTTAGGAGATATAGTTCTGGGGGTGTGCAATCCTACAAATTGAGCTTTCAGCAGCTGCAAGAATTGTGTTAGCCTGCTGATGAAGAAACAGGGAGTAATAAAAGCTGATTATTGCTAAAAAAAAAACAACAGAGAGAAATCAATAATGCTGGGATATGCTCTAGGGGTGGGAGGGAGGTTTAGGGGTTTGGGGGTTATGCCTGAGCCTACACTATACCTTAACAGACATATCATTCAATGTCAAAAAGCTATTTTGTGTTTTCCAGTTTGATAACTCATCTTTTTAATTATTTTTGGTTGCATCAATGCTTTATACTTACATGGCATAAACATTTCATTTACATTGGACTTTATATATGTACAAAATGTTATCAATTGCAAAGGGCAGCAATGACAAATTAAAAAAATTTGCACCTGTGATTGATTCACTATTGCTCTGCACTTGTTTTTAAATAATATCCAATAAATGTGTTTTTATTAGATTGTATCATAGTAATTCATGTTTTTTTTTTACTACTTCTATTTGTAGCACTTGCTCAACCTGCAGCTAAAGGTAAACGGCCAAAAGAACCAGCAGAGAATAAGATTAAACCTGGGATAAAGAAACTGAAACCAAAAGTCACTAAATTAAAGGAATCCACAGAACCCATCACCAAAGTGCAATCCATCATGACCCAAGTCATGGACAAAGGCCGTTTCCAGAAACCCCCACCTATGCTTACTATGTCTGCAGGGCAGAGCATGGAGCTAAGATGTAAAGGAGAAAAAATAGCATGGAGCTACCCAGAATATCTGGACACATTTAAAGACTCCAGACTAAGGTAATAAAATAAAAAATAAAAAAAATTGCAATACTGATGGTTTTAATAAAACATTCAAGGTGGATTTCCTGGCTGCTCTCAAGCAAAGGCAGGCTAATTTATAAATGACAAATATTACCACGGTGCATATAGTGTATAACACAATCTCTCATAAAGCAAAAACAAAAATGTATATAGATGTACCAAGGTCCCGGACCTCCAAAGGCCTAATTATGATCTCCACAGTTAAGGATAGCTGACATCCGTCTTTGTAGAGTGGGTTACAAGGCATGGTGGGTGTGATGCAAAATGGAGTGATGGGCGCCAGACACTTTTTGAATGCAAAAGAGATTTATTGTCTCTTTACAGAACTGTGGGAGACGGGGTTAGGGCCAGGACACCCTTCGGTACATGCAATGATAATTGGCAGACTCCGAGACTTCTATAGGTAGACAGTGATACAGGGGAAGGCCTCCAGCCGGATACCACTTCTGTATAGGTAGGACCGCTGTCTCCTATGGCAACAATCTTGTAACAGTCACTAACGGTAGTTTTACTTACCTATTGGCAACACAGAATAGTTCTCCTCGCACTCTACAGTCTCTCACTGTAGGTCTTCACTCACAAAGCTCCCAGTCTGTCACTAGACTCTCGGACCCAATCACTACTGGATCTCCTGAGCTCTTTCACGTCCATGACTCAGTATCTTCCTCAAGCATCACCTCCGCTTCCCTGCTGGGTCCCTTGCTTGGCACTCATAGATACTCCTCAAGCATCATCCTTGCTGACCCACTAGGTCCCTGGCTCGGCACTCACTGATGCTCCTCAAGCGTCACCTCTGCTGTCCCACTGGGTCACTGGCTTGGCACTTGCTGAAGTTTTCCCACTTCTTCGCCTTCCCCGGCAGGTGAAAAGCCTGCTCTGGTACTGGCTCCTGCTTACTCACAGTGGTCCCCGGTAACAAGGTGGGTGGTCCCTTACTGGCGACAGCTTCCCCTCTACCTCTGACCACAACTGGTTCTCTGTCCGGTAAACCGTTACTCTCTGTTGAACTCCAATCCTGCAGTCCCAACCCTGCGCTGCGTCTCCTGCTTCTGTATAGGCCGCATAACACACATCCACCCAGACAGCCGTCTGGGTGGCACAGAACCCTGATCACCAGACTCCTCCGAAATAAATAGGCTTTCCCAGCAGGCCAATGGACTTAAGAAATCCCTGCCAACTGGCTGAGACACCCTATCCATTCCTAACCTGACCTTGCTAAACCCTTGTCTATCTAATGTCACCGGCATAACGCCACCTAGCAACAGAAGAGAGAAGGTGCAGCAAGTCCAGAACGAGAGAGGAATCAGTGGATTTACTAACAATTAACCAGTGCAACTACCGCTTGGCAAACTAAATTTACTAGCAACCCTCCCTAAACACCAGGCTGCTACATAGATAATGTATATATATATTAAACAAGTTAGTCCAACAAAAAATTGTGATAAATATTCTAAATTCAAAAGTGAACCATTTTATGAACATCCATCCTGCAATAAAGTGCTCAGTGTTTAAAAGTTCATGATAAAAGTGCTGAAGTGCTCCAGGTAGACATGTCTTGAAGTGTGACATACACCCCTGTTGCACCCCTACTCACCAGAAAAAATGGACCCTCAGCTTTCCAGTCTGGGGGTCAAAGTTGCTTATATCTGGCAGTGGGGGTACCACAGATCTTCTCTTTTCTTTCTATATTCCTAACTCACTGGTTCTACTGTATATAAAACTTGTATTTCCACCAGGCTCAATAAAAGGAGAGAGTTCTCATATAAAATTACACTTACAGAGCCTCAGACAAGATCACACTTTGCATAGTGATAGGGCTCTTCTGGGTTCACTGCAGCTCGAAGTGCATTCCACAGGTGGCGGACATGACGTGCTTGGTTAGGGAACCAGAATTTGTGTCAACGCATTTCACCCCTCCCACATGACCTCCAAAAACGTCTTGATGACATGCATCAGGGAGTGGACTAACAGTGACAACAACACACACATGCCCGACCGCTAAAGAGCGGTAGTGTTTGATGCCGACAGCCTGCTGCTCTTTTATTATACAAAACAGTCGCTGACTATGTTTTGTATTAAGGTAATTGTAGTCATTTTTAAATGAAACTATTTTACATCATCACGATGGGCTTCACTATGGGAGTTTTCCATGTTTATTATTGTGAGTGTCACCTGTGATCCATGTGACGATTACCTTCCTGGATAAACTTGCTGCTGCTTGTTTGACCATTACAATTTGTGGTTCTGGACATCTGGTAAGAAACCTAAGTATGAGGGTATTTCTGGTGATGGATGCTTCACTTCGCATGGAACATTCCTTCATTGGATTGTTTTCCACTTATGAACTGTTCATGATTTTTTGGTGTTACATTATTAAGATTGAGCTCTATTTTGCACATGGAAATGTTTTTATTTATTTTTTTATAACTAAATGTTATATATTGCTGCATTATTTGGAGCGCTGCTTATAATGAATAAAAGTCCAACTATTGATGTGATGAAATCAATCTGGAATAAAAAGTGTCCTCCGTGTATAGAAACTATCCTTCAGTGCTTGGACACTAGTGTACTATGCACTCACCAGAGACATAAAAAAAACAAAAGCAAAAGCAACATCCAGCAAATTCCACCAAGTGATGCTGAAGAAATCCAGTGCAAGTGAGCCTCCACCCAAGTATGCACCCACTAGAAACAAGGTATATAGGAGCTTCAATATAATCTCTATAACAGGTACTCCTCCCTGTTTCTTGTTAACAGCATGGAATACCCATCATTAGAACCAACAAACTGTATATAAAAGGCTCACCACAATGGTGGCCGATACTCCGAGCAAATGGGCATGGGGGCATGACGCCAGCACGTATGCCCCTCCCAACGCGTGTTGTACACATGCACATTCTCAAAAAAGACACCTTATCCTGCACACAACAATAAATTACGATACCTATGGCCGTTTCCAGCTAAAAGGCATTTCTTTGATGTAAGCCTATATTGAATTTGAAAAAAAAATCTGAATGCATTGCTATGTGCAGGACTTTTGTTTAATTTAACCCTTTTAGGTGTTCAGGAGGTAAGTGTGCCATAATGCTGTCACATCAGTAAGTAATATTTACATCTCAGTATTCCTATTGTGCAATTACACCTAAACCTTTAGCCCAGAATTCTTTTTTAAAGTCAAACGCTGCTACATAAGAGTCAGCATCTGAAAGATTGTCTATGGGCCTTCAGAAATCCTGTTACTATGGCACAAGTGTCCCATATGTCTTCATACCAACTTCCAAGAGAAATATACAGTACACACAAACCACAAATTCTCTTGCCTGATGGGAGCCTGATGTACCCCATATTTTAGCACATTATGTGGATTGCTGTAAAATCTTTTACTGGAAACAGGAATGCTTCAGTGCTTATATTTCTGTATTTTGCCAGAACATGTATTTTTAACAAATTTTTTAATGTTTTTGTGAATGCTGAGCAGGCAGGTTCACCACATGTCATTTTAGGATCTTAGCATTTCTGGAATTCCACATTTTCACCCTTCCCTCTGGTCAATGTTTCTTCATTCTACAAGTAATTCAATTTGTACTCTGTTTTCATATGGCCCATCTAACTGTAGAATGGTAGTTCTGTTCACAGCTGACACAAAGTTTCTTCTTACCATTACAAAATAATGACAGCAATTTACACCAGACGGGTGTATCATGAATTGCGGTTCATTTCGTTCTTTTGTACTATGTCTGTCCTTAAGGAGAACCTTCGCCCTTTTTTCCCTGCTCTCCTCTAACTACAACACATTTGTAAAACAATATATTTTTTAAATAACTATTGTTGTTTTCTAAAGTGCTGGCCCGTCATTCGCACCTAGGTAAGGGGGACATATTAGATCGGAAGTTTGAGAACTTATCCCACGCCATTTCCATTGCAAGACAACAGCTATGCCTACATTTTGGTAGCTCAAGATATGTGATTTTTTTATTTGGGCAAAAAGCATCATCTTTCACCTTTTTCTGTAGCGAAAGATTTTTCCTGAAGGTGGTGTTGTTGTTTTAAGTTTTTTACCATGAAAAAAATGTTCAGGTTGACAAGATATCTCATCATCAACACGTTGGCTATTCTAGAATTTACACCTACTGGCATTCCCTTAAATTTAAAGTATCAATGAACCCAACTCATTATAAACTGTGAATACATGCTATATTACATTGTGTACATACTCATTTTCCCACTAGAGCATTTGTTTTCTGTAGACTGCAAAAAACTGGTTGATCCTGCTGTTCACTGTAACTTCCCCATTGCCTGTGCCCCGCTGCAGCCAGAGATTGTATAGACCAGGGGTCTCAAACTGGCTGACCTCCAGGTGTTACGAAACTACAAGTCCCATCATGCCTCTGCCTTTGGGAGTCATGCTTGTATCTGTCAGCTTTGCAATGCCTCATGGGACTTGTAGTTTTGCAACAGCTGGAGTGCCGTCAGTTTGAGACCCCTGGTATAGACCAACCTTTGATACATCTGCTGAGCATGCTTCAGTTTCAGTTCCTTTCTATGCTGTTGATTTCCTCCCTTATCTTATCTTAAATGTTAGTCCCTTCCTCCTCCTCTATGTCCTCATATTGCTAAACACTCTGGAGGTGGGATATACAATGTTTATTTATGGAGGCATCAGCTCCCTGTCAGTCTCAACACCTGCAAGCCATAGACACAAGCTGGAGGGTTGTGACACAACTTGTGGCTGGAAGAACCTCCTCCAGATATCTTTGTAAACAAAGTGAAAGCTATTGTCATTCAAATGAAACTCTATCTGCATCATGATATTGCAAAAAAATAAAAATAAATGTTATATATATATATATATATATATATATATATAGATAGATATATATAGATATATATAGATATATATACATTTGCTCTGAAATATAGATTTGTAATCAGCTTTAAAACATTTTGTTGCTATTATTTATTTTGATTCTCTATTCTCCAAACAGTTTTTTTTTTTATGTAATGAGCACCAATCAGAGCTGTGCAGACACCGATTTATAACCCAGACGCCCTCTGCTGCTATAGAGCAGACATCAGCAGATTACTAGAAACTCCTCCCTCAGATCTTTCCCTGAGGATGGAAAAGACCTGGAAAATGTAATGTGACTGCTAAACAGTAATGATTAAATAAGGTACTCAAATGCTTTTTTATATTAAATTAAATACAGTGGTATTATCTTTATAAATAAAAAGGCAATTAAACGTTGTATGATTATTATCACTTTAACAGTGATTACAGAAGAATAGTAAATTATCAGAAATTCTCAGTAAAGTGACATTTAAATATAAATAATGTTTTTTAGAGGAATGTGTTTTTGTTGCCAACACTTTGTTGAGACTGCACTGCCAAAAGTGTAAGCCTGGATAGGCTTTATTTTATTAAAATAAGATTTACTTGGTATAATCTCTTTTCTTATCTAGATTTTCAATGGTATGGAAAGAACGCCTGTGGTGTTGTTTTAGAGCTGCTAGCAAGTGGCTAGTCTAAACTAAAATGCTTAGTTAGTTATGAGCTCATAGTGCAGCCTGCAGGGAACAAGGCGGTGTAGACATAAACTTCAGTAGGGGTTCCTCTTAAGGCCCGTACACACGATCGGACTTTTTGACAACAAACATGCAAATTAGCTGTTTTGAGGCAACATCCGACCGTGTGTGCGCTCCATCGGACAAACTTTTTCGGTTTTCATCGGACGTTTGTTGGCTGTGCGAACGAACAAACTTTTTGACAACATAAGTCCAATGGAGCAAAGTCTGATCGTGTGTACACAAAACCATCGGACTTTTGTACAAAGTACAAACACGCATGCTCAGAATCAATGCAAAAGATCAGACAACAATACAGAAGTTGACCAAAGGGTGGCGCCGGAGTAATTGAACGTCCTCTTTTGAAGTGTCGTCAGTACGTTGAAACGTCACTATGTTCGTGTTTGTTGCCTAAAAAGTCAGATCGTGTGTATGCAATACAAATTTACGGCCAACGCCCTTTGTACAAAAGTCCACGGGAAAGTTTGTACAAGGTCTTTTCGTGTGTATGAGGCTTTAGACCATTTTGTTACCTCGTATGTCCTTAGATTTTGGTACAGCAAAACGCTTTAATTAATATAAATATTCTAGAAAACCATATATCGGTATTAAAGAGGAAGTAAACCCTGATGGGTTTTACTTCCTCTTTGTTTTACTTCCTCTTTTTTCCCCTGCAATGTAAAAGCATAATGGGCTAGTATGCATCACATACTAGCCCGTTATGTGCCACTTACCTGCAAACGAAGCTCGGGCTGTCCCCGCTGGTGGCCGCATTCCATCTTCGCCCTTCTTCCTTCCAGCTCTGTGACTGGCCAGAGTCACGTCATGTCACTCCCTTGCATGTGCGCGGGAGCCATCAGTCACGGCACTTGCTAGTGAAGAAACGGCACGGAGGAGCATTTCTTCATACTGCATGCGCCGATGACTTCAATGTAAATATCTCCTAAACAGCGCACATTTAGGAGATATTTACAGCATCTATAGGTAAGCCTTATTATAGGCTTACCTATAGGTACAACGTATGCATTGGGGGGGGTATACAACCACTTTAAGATACTGTAGCAAGACTCAGTAAGCAGCAAGGCTCAGTAAAAAAAAGGAACTGAGGCAATCGCAAAATTATGTAAATAGGAGCCAGCGCTGTTAGGGAAAGTATCATTCACTCCAAATGGAAAAGACCCAAGTTGTAGTCCTCAAATAAATGTCTGAAGTATAGGGCTAAGTAAAAAAGTGAAATTCATGTTTAAACCTTCCTAGTATTCACTGGCTGAGGGAGGTGACATCTTAACCTCTTTATAGATCTGCAGTTGCTATATACATATTAACAGCTATGTCACCAGGCATTTAAGGCAATAAAAGTTCCATTAAAGCATTTCTATGTTCAAAATGTAAAATATATTAATTTCCACATTTGTATTTCAATTATTTCTAGTCTACTGTTATTGCTTTGAATGATCCACCAACGGATCAAAATAATCTTGATTTTATCTTGAAAGAAAGCAATGAAGCTTTCTTAAATTGTTTACAAAGATTAAAAGGTCACAAAAATGTTACATAAAAGACAATTTAGAGAAAATACTGTATTAACCACTTAAAGACTTGCCACCACATATATACTGTGGCAGGGCGGCTCTATTGCGTGAAACAACGTACTTGTACGTTGTTTCCTGCAATAGATACTGTGAGCTTGTGCGCCCACTTCACGGAGGAGGAGCCCATACGCATGCCCGGCTGACGCGAAGTCCACCGGCCACCCGCGATCATGGTAAAGAGAGGCAGAATGGAGATTTGGCTATGTAAACAAAGCAAATCCCCGTTTTGACAGGGGACAACATGGAGATCTGCTGTTCCTTGTGATCAGGAACAGCGATCTCTGTGTTGTGCCTGTCAGAACGTCCCCCGCACTGTAATAAAACACACTGAGGGAACACATTTAACTCTTTGATCCCCCTAATGTTAACCCCTTCCCTGCCAGTGTCATTTATACAGTAATCAGTGCATTTTTTTTTATTGTATTGGTGTTACTGGTCCCAAAAAAGTGTCACTTAGTGTCAGATTTGTCCGCCAAAATGTCGCAGTCCCACTAAAAATCGCTGATCACTGCCATTACTAGTAAAAACCATTAAAAAAATTGAAAGTCCATAAATCTATCTCGTAGTTTGTAGACGCTATAACTTGTGTGCAAACCAATCAATATACGTTTATTGGGATTTTTTTACCTAAAATATGTAGCAGAACACAAATTGGCCTAAATTGATGAAGAACTTTGTTTTGTTTTTTTACAAATTTTTTGGATATGTATTATAGCAGAAATATTGTCTTTTTTTTTTATTTATAAAAAAAGAAAAAGGTGGTCAAATAGAAAGCTCTATATGTGGGAAAAAAAGGACATCAATTTTATTTTGGTACAGCATTCGCACAACTGCACGATTGTCAGTTAAGATATCGCAAAAAATGGCCTGGTCATTAAGAGGGCAAATCCTTCTGGGGTTAAAGTGGTTAATGTAATGTACCCAATAACAACTTAAAGTACAAAAACCATAAACATCAGGTTCACATTCCAGTTTGTCTCTTAAAAGCTCATTTTCTTTCAGTTGTCAGTTTGTAAAAATGTTTAGTGCAACCTACGTACATGTAATGTGATGTTCATCCTCATCTAGTGTGTAGGCAGGTGAAGTCTGTATTCCCCACTGTAGGTGGCACTCGACCAAAACAGCAATGCAGAAGGGGATAGAAATTGTGAGGAATTTGGTTTCTCTAGAACTTCTTGATTTTACCAGAGAGAAGGCTGCCCGACTGGATGCTGGTGCCCCATGTGACCTCAGTGGCCATCTTGCATCAGGGCAGAGTCTATTTAAACTCCAGTTCACAGGCTTGGCACACTTGATGCGAGTGGTTAGCGTAGGGACAGGTTCCCCATCTGGCAGGGACAAAGCATAGCAGCAGGGAAAGTGTTTTTGAGGACTAGGCAAAGGACAGGGGCTACATCATCTCCCCAAAGGAAGCCTCTCGTTTGGGTGTGGACCAGCCAGGCTGCATTGCCGTTCCTCACTGCAGAAGCTATTGGCATCGTTTCAGGATCACAATCCTCTGCTTTTGTTCGTAAGTGGCTCTGGTCGGAAGTACTTAGTATGTTGATGGTACTCTTTCAATATACTGTCTTCTCTAACCATGAACTCTGAGTATATTTTTTGCCGCTGGCGCACCATGCTGCACCTACTCCACAAGCAACTGACATGCACACTACTTACTTCAGTGTTGTTTCACTAGAGCGTGTGCATGATAAACCTCCAGAAACCTGCAAAGGGGCCCCAAGTCTTCAACAGTCTAGGGGCCTCTACTGAGTTTAATCTGGCACTGTGAGAAATTAAAAGTTAGTGGCAGAAAAGAAGCTGAAGCATGCTAGGAATCCAGTATGCTTATATTGGATTGTCAAATATAACATTTGTTTGTATTGCTATTACAATGCTGATATTATTAATTGAAAGTGTATGCTGTGACCATAGATCTCCCTTAACCTGCTGATCGCTTACAGTAAATATACTGCAAGCGGTTGGAGGGTACAGGCACAATCACGCACATGTACATGATGGCCTTCTTCCCAGTTTGGATTGCGCATTCACGTGCCCCCTCTATATAATAATAATAATAAAAAAAACAAAAAAACAGTGATGATCAAATACCCCCAAAAGAAAGCTCTATTTGTGTGAAAAAATAATATAAATGTAATTTGCGTACAATGTTGCATGACCGCGCAACTAACAGTTAAAATAGCACAGTGCTGAATAGCAAAAAATGCCCTGGTCATGAAGGGGGTAAAATTTTCTGGATGTCAATTAAGAGCTGACATAAGCAAACTAGCCGGTTCATAATGGGCCCAGGGGCGCCACCCCCCTAGTTTGCATGAGGGGCGCCGGATTCATAGCGTTCTATGAGTCCGGCTGTAATTGGCTTGAAAAAGGTTGGGTTCAGGGAGTTGAGCAATGCTTCTTGAACCCACCCATTTGTGACACTAGCTAATCAATATTCGCAATCGGTTTCTGGCTTCTCCTCCCGGCCAACCAGGACAGGAGATGGCTCTAAAGAAGACCGGGTTAGCCAGGAGGAGAAGTCGCTTCCCTGCATGGCACTGTGGAATATGCAGTGGAAATCTTTAGGGCTACACAACTTATGCTCTGTTCCTGTTCTGTTATTGTATACTGCTAAATGGGGGAAGTGAAAGGACAACCTGTTCATCTTTGAAGGGGTTGTAAAGGTTCCTTTTTTTTAAAATAACAAACATGTCATACTTACCTCCACTGTGCAGCTCGTTTTGCACAGAGTGTCCCTGATCCTCATCTTCTGGGGTCCCTCGGCGGCTGTCTGGGCTCCTCCCCGCATCAGATAACCCCCGTTCTGGGAAGCGCTCTCCCAAGGGGGTTAGCTTGCGGGCGCGTTCCCGTGATACAGTGATACAGTCGGCGGCTATATACATATATATATATATATATATATATATATTAATACACTGCCCGCACTGACTGAATATCAAGTAAACACTGAATATATAGTCTATGCTAACTGCAGAGCATATATATATATATATATATATATATATATATATATATATACTAGACTGACTGTATATATATATATATATATATATATATATATATATATATATATATATATATATATATATATATATATATATATATATATATATATAGATAGATAGATAGATATATATATATATACTCTGCATCCAGTGTAGCCTATATCTACAGTGCATTTGGTGGTGTACTGTTTCTAATACACTTCAGGAGGTGTATTTATGTATATGTAGCACTCACCCCCATAAGAGCTGCTGATGTATGTATAATCCTGTACCCTGCCTATCAACCCCAAACACTTATATTAAGCGCTTTCCCACTGACCTCAAAGCATACGCACTGAATCTGCAATAACAGTTATGAACATGCAGTCGTATAACACAGTACATATATCCTGTGCTCAAGGCCCCCCCCAGGTTGTAGTGCAATGTTCTTGATGCAAAATAAACTATGGTATTTTGTAGAAGATCATAGAAGTCCTTGTCCTCTTGATCTTCAGCTAGCTCAGGGTATTAGACTGCAGTATTTGTAAATCCAACAGAGAAACAAGTACAGGCATACCCCACTTTTAAGTACACAATGGGGTATATTTACTAAAGCTGGAAAGTGCAAAATCAGGCTCACTTCTGGATAGAAACCAATGAGTTTCCAGGTTATATTACCAATTTTAATTGAACAAACTGGGGTTAGAAGTTTGCTGGTTTCTATTCAGAAGTGAGCCTGATTTTGCACTTTCCAGCTTTAGTAAATATACCCCATTGTGTACTTAAAAGTGGGGTATGCCTGTAGACAGCAGGCTATAGGAAAAGGTGATGCGCTGATAATAGTGTACTTGCAAAACAGAAGGCACTTGTATATTTTCTCCTTAGCAGTGGATGTGATGCAGCATTAACTTTATAGCACAGGGAAAGCAACTCTGAAACTCCGCTGTATGCAGGCTATGGATGAATGAGAAAACTTCTGTGGGACTAAAAGTCCCACCAGCAGTCTGTAACTAACACGGCAACAGTACACTATATTGATCTGGACAAGTGCAAGCCCACCACAACAGGCCCAGATGCTTGCAAGGTTCCTTTCCTGGTATCTCAGTCCCGATCCAAGCTGGAGCTGTCACACCGCACCGCTCCTTCTGATGCTGATGTAACTGTAATGCAGGAAACCTTTAGAAATCTTGGATCCTCTTGTCCATCCGCACGCTGGTCCAGCTGACTGTGCTCTGGAACTCCTCAGACACCAAACGATTCCACTCCGCACCTTCCAGGCCTCAGTCTGTCGGTCACACACAGACCTCCTTGCAGGCAGGCTTTGAATGGCGTCCCCAAGAGGCCTGAAAATGGCCGTGCTATCCCTTTTATGTCACTACCCAGCAGACTGTTCTGTGACCTGGCATTGTGAGTAGGTAGTTCACAGACATAAGTCACTTCCTCGTTCACTATATCTCCCACAATGCTTTGGAACGTGCCTTTAATGAAACCAAACAAAAGTCTTAATAGCATTAAACAGAAAGGACACTAGAGGGAGCCAAACTCTTATTTAAAGAACATCACATTACACTGCATCCAGCGTAGCCTATATCTACAGTGCATTTGGTGGTGTACTGTTTCTAATACACTTCAGGCAGTGTGCACAGTATCTAATACAGTGTGTACAGTTTCTACTACACTTTTGGTGGTGTACACAGTATCAAATACAGTGCAAGCAGTGTACACAGTATCTAAAACAGTGTGTACAGTTTCTACTACACTTCTGGTGGTGTACACAGTATACAATACAGTACAACCGTAGTACAGTTTCTAATACAGTGCAGGCGGTGTACACAGTATCTAATACAGTGTGTACAGTTTCTACTACTTTTCTGATGGTGTACACAGTATCTAATACACTTCAGGTGGTGTACACAGTATCTAATACAGTGTGTACAGTTTTCTACTACACTTCTGGTGGTGTACACAGTATACAATACAGTGCAGCCATTGTACAGTTTCTAATACAGTGCAGGTGGTGTACACAGTATCTAATACAGTGTGTACAGTTCCTACTACTTTTCTGTTTGTGTACATAGTATTGAATACAGTGTGTACAGTTTATAATACACTTCAGGCGGTGTACGCAGTATCTAATACAGTGTGTACAGTTTCTACTACTTTTATGGTGGTGTGCACAGTATCTAATACAGTGTGCACAGTTTCTACTACTTTTCTGGTGGTGTACACAGTATCCAATATGGTGTGTACAGTTTCTGCCACACTTTTGGTGGTGTACACAGTATAAAATACAGTGCAGCCCTTGTACAGTTTCTAATACAGTGCAGATGGTGTACACAGTATCTAATACAGTCTGTACAGTTTCTACTACTTTTCTGGTGGTGTACACAGTATCTAATACAGTGTGTACAGTTTCTACTATACTACTGGTGGTATACACAGTATAAAATACAATGCAGCCTTTGTACAGTTTCTAATACAGTGCAGGCGGTGTGCACAGTATATAATACAGTGTAGTGTGGTGTTGCAAAACAAAAAATACATGTCCGGAAGGCCACCAAGGAGAGGCAGATGCTCACAAGCCAGTAAAAGAGGGCAAGCAGCCTCTGTGTCTACAGTCAACAGTGGTGGTCGTGGACATGGTGCAACCTCTGCAGGTAGGCGTGGGGCACGCTTGTCCTTTTTTGCTGCTGCTGGCCATGTTATTGAGCCACAACATGCAGAAGAGTTGGTGGAGTGGATAATGAAGCCGTCCTCATCCTCCTCATCCTCTGTCACCCAGGCTCAGAGTAGTTTGCCTTCCAACGCAGGTGTCAAAGTGGCCTATTCCACCGGCTCCTTGTCCACAGTCACTGCTTCCATAGCCCCACCATCATGCACAGAGGAGTCCCCAGAATTATTCGACCACAGTGTCGGGTACATGCTGCTGGAGGATGCGCAGTGATTTGAAGGCTCCGATGTTGGTTCCCAGGTTGAGGAAGGGAGTAACGTAAGCCTAGAGAGAGGGGGTGCCACAGAAGGACAAGAAACATGTTCCCCCAGCTGCAACACACTGCCAAGTTTGCTCCAGTGATGAGGGGATGATCAGGTCACTGACTGTACTTGGGTGCTTGAGAGGAGGAGGAGGAGGCACAACTTCAAGGCAGGATGTCCTCTAGGGGGCAGCTTAAGGGCAGCCATCATATTGCATCACACAAGTGAAGGACGCTGCTGACTCCACGCTGACTTTTAAAAGCTCCTTGGTGTGGGCCTTTTTCGACATGTGTGCAGAAGATCACACCATTGCTGTTTGCAACCTATGTCTGAAGCGGATCAAGCGTGGCCAGAACAGCAGTCGCTTGGGCACCACATTCTTGACCAGACATATGACGACCTGCCATGCAGTTTGTTGGCAACAGCACTTGAAAGACCCACACCAATACCCACCTCAGTGGCAAGTTCCAAAATGCCATTTCTTTTCACGGAAGGCCACTCCAGCTCTCTACCGGCATGTGGGATGCAATGTTTTGGCCTCGTTGGACAGGGCGGTCAGCAGTAAGGTTCATATTACCACTGACTCATGGTCCAGCTGGCATGGACAGGGATGTTACCTTTCCTTCACGGCACACTGGGTAACTCTGATGGCAGCTGGGAAGGATGCATGACAAGGTTTCTTTGTTGTTGGAGATTGTTCTGCCACTACGCCTCCAAAATGCTAGTGGTGATTCTGCCACAGCTCTCTCCTCCACCTCCTCCCCTATTCTTCCTCTATGGACTCTTCTGCAGATTTGTCCTCTGAACCAGCGGTTCAAGGGGCTACGCAAACACTCAGTGCCATGCAGTGCTTGCTGCTTAGGGGACAGGAGCTACACTGAGATTCTGCTCTGCAGGGGAGGCTCAGAGGTGGTTGATGCCTCACCAGCTTCAGCCAGGAATGGTTGAATGCCAATGGCACCAACCTTCTCTCCATCCTCCGACAGGGACATTTGACCCATGTTCCATGTTTGGAACACATCCTGAATTTGGTGGTGCAGTGGTTCTTGAGAAGGTACCCAGGCTTGCAAGATCTCCTGAGGCAGGCCAGAAAAGTCTGTGGTCATTTCCGCCGGTCATACAATGCCAGTGCTCCGCTGGCTGACATTCAAAGGAAATGCAACCTGCCCACCAACCGCCTCATTTGTGACATGCCCACCAACTCAATGCTGTCAATGCTGCAGCAGCTGCACACACAGCAGAGGGCAATCAATGAGTACCTGTGTAAGTATGGCACCAGGACAGGGGAGCTAGGCTTCTTTTCACCACGCGAGTGGCTTCTGATCAAGGATGCATGCACTGTCCTGTCACCATTTGAGGAAGCCACATGATGAACAGCGATATGCAACAGTGACACTGTCCATCTAGTCTTCCTGCTGGAGCACGCACTTCATGGAATTATGGGCAGGCACTTGAGGCGGAACAGTGGAAGGGAGAGGAGGCCTTCCTTACCTCTCAAGGCCTCCTTTATCCAGATAGCATTCCTGCTGGCCCGCCAAACATACAGGAAGAAGAGGAAGAGGAGGATTGTGTCAGTATGGATGTAGAGGAAAACAGTTAGCAGCAGTCTTCAAGGGATGGTTTTCAGTCGCCAGAAACCCAAGGAGTTGTATGTGGCTGGGAGGAGGTAGTTATGGATATGTGATCCTTAGTGACCCAGAGGACTCATAATCAAATGCCTCTGCAAACTTACGCTGCATGGCCTCCCTGATTCTGCAAAGTCTACGAAAGGACCCTAGGATTCATGGTATCAAGGTGAGGTATCATTACTGGCTGGCAAACCTTCTTGATCCTCGTTACAAGGGTAAAGTTGCAGAACTCATCCTGCCTTCACAAAGGGAGCAGAGGATGAAAAATCTTCAGGAGGCCTTGAAGAAAGGTTTGTGTAATGCCAGACCCTGGGAGGCTACCATTTCCTGGTGCTGGACAACATGTTGCTGAGGCTTTGTTCAGTCAGAGGAAGAGCAGTGGAGAAGGTGGCTGGCTTACCGATGTCTTTAAACAATTTTTTAGTCCTCAGCGCCAAGGTCTGATTGGTTCAAGCAACCATTGCCAGTGTCTGCATTATATGGTGCAGGAATATCCAGGGGCAAGAGCAGACTTGGAGACCTTTCCAACAGAGCATCCACTTGATTACTGGGTCTTGAGGATGGACCACTGGCCAGAACTTTCTCAATATACAATTAAGCTACTTGCCTGTCCTGCATCCAGCATGCTTTCTAAACGCACATTCAGTGCTGCTGAACAGTCTGTAATGGATCAAAGAGTGTGTCTGTCCACAGACTCTGGTGACAGGATCACATTCATAAAAATGAATCAGTCTTGAAACAGCAGCTATCAAGTACCTGATGCTGATGTAACTGACTGAATTTGCTATGGATCTGCGATCCCTTGAAGACTGCCTATGCTGCCTATCCGATTCCTCCTCAATCTTGATGATGCTAGCTTCCAACAATATTTTTGGTTTAGGGCACCACCACCACCACCCAAGGCCCAATTTTTCTGCCCCTGTTTAACAGAGGCATGTAATTACAATATTTCACAGCACGGCCCATTCCTGCACCCAAAAAGAGTAACTGTGAGGGCTTACAGTGTTCTGGTGCCACCAAAACCAAAAGGCCAAATTTTTATGCATCTCTTTAACGTTGTTCGGCTCATCCCTACAGAATACAGATGAAGAAATTTGATTTTTTAAATTTTTTTATTGGATGTTTTATAGCAGAAAGTACGTTTTTTTCAAAACTGTCGGTCTTTTTTTGTTTATACCGCAAAAAAAAAAAAATACTGTAGAGGTGATCAAATACCACCAAAAGTAAGCTCTATTTGGGGGAGAACAGGACATACATTTTATTTGGGTACAGTGTCGTACGACCTCGCAATTGCCAGTTAAAGTAACGCTGTGCCGTAGCACAAAAAATAGCCTGGTCATGAAGGGGGGTAAATCTTCCAGAGGGCAAGTGGTTAATAATGCACTGGACCATATGCCAGCAATTTCCTTATGAGCGCGTGCATATGAGTGTTTGCAGGCTCAAGGGAAGTCAAGTGTAATATTCTCAGGGTTTTCCCATGCTCAGGAACTACAGGTGACACCTACATTTGCCCATAGAAATGCATTGCTGTATTTTACTTGCGTATCCATGGATATTCTTACGCACACATGCATATATGATGTATTTCCCAAACACAGAAGTCTCTCTTGAAAAATGTATCAAACACACACACAAGGGTAAACACTCATGCAAAAGAGAATCAATGTTTGCACAAGTACAAGCTTGTACAGCCAGGCACTTCTATGGCTGTGGCTCCCTGGGCACACTGGGAGTTTTACATCTGAGCTCCCTTGTGCCTGCATCCATGTGCGTGTACATTAATTATGCATCTGATTTGTGCTGTATAAAGGGCCTAAGGGTGTCCAAATTTGATTTATTTTAGTCTTTTTCTGTTCATACACTTTGAGGGTTTTGATCGACATATAAAAAAAATTCATTTTTTTTAAAGCATCCTCACTTTAAGGTGCCTTAATATTTCCATGGCGCTGTAAACTGTATATTACACATTACATGATTGTATCCTTCTGTAATTTATTACATATACTATGGCATATACACATTTTATTTTCTAATATCAAAACTGTTAAAAAATGTTTGAGGAACATTCCTTAGATGTAAGTAAGCAGAATGCAGAACATTGTGTGCTCATCAGAAACAAATGCCAGTGGAAGAAAGTGACAACCAGTTATGGAATGCATCAGCTAAGTGAAAGTATCACACATTGGTCAACAAAGTAACATGCACCCAGGATAAGTATAAAGTAATCTATTGTACTCCTATGACTATAGAATATATGTAAGAACTAACAGTAACTGTAAACTGCTGAGGTGACTTTGAAGACCATAAATTGACTTTCAAGAGTGGTTAGTGGCGTAGTTTTAGGAAAGCAATATGTAAATGACAGAAACACACAGAATTAATTCATTCCAGTTGATTACTGATTAGAGTAAAGCAAACTCTGATCTGTTGCTGTGATCATGTGTTACTGGGAAAAGAAACAAATAGAGATCTATCAAATGGGAACATACACACCAGTAGCAGGCCATCCATGCAGGGCACAGGGGCCCCCCTAATCCATACGATTGGCCCCTAATCTACATGCAGGGCACTGAATGCATGGTTTCCAATAGGTTTTTTTTTTTTTTAAGCACATGATTAGAGCCTCAGGCAATAATTGGCTTGGCCCACTCACTTTTGTGACAATAGCCAATTAATATTTTCTATTGTCTTTCTGATTCTCCTCAGGAAGCCCCAATTGGCCAGGGAGTTTTAGGACAGTCTTATTGGACAGCTGGCACTAATGGTACTTTACCATTGGTCCAAGACTCCAAGCTGTCCATTGAGCTTAATGTCTCTGACAAGAAGTGAGGAGAGGCACTGTGAGCTCATCCTCTCAGTCTGCTGCAAACAGAGTGTGCCAGCTTGTATTTAAACTGGCCGCTCTGTATGTAGCTCTTGACAGGCTGCGCAAGAAGCCCCATATCTCCGAAACCATAGGTCATAGTAGCTGAGCCGAGCCGAGCTCCGACCCTCAAAGCTCGATTTTATTATTTTTTTATTATTTAATGTTCATGGCAGGTGAGGCTATGCCTCACTTGCCTCCCCTGACTACACGTCCCTGGGAGAATGTTTCTCTGTGTCCTGCAGATGATGTCTTTGAAGTCTAGCCAGGAGAAGTGGTCAGAGAGGCCCCGGCTCTTCCTTCTCCCTGCCTCCTAAGTTAAAGTATCTGATTTGCACATTCATGTCTGTCTCCTGCGCGGGGGGGGGGGCAGGTGATCGCCGCCGCCGTCGTCTGTTTCCCCCCAAAATATTGAGCACCAGCGCCACTGATACACACCCCTTAAAGCCTGACAAAGGTTCTTGTCCATCCATACTCTATCCAAAAACATAAAAAAGTTTGCACAGAGGTCCAATTATTATGTTATACATTGCATAATGCTTATCAATATGATGGATATTTTATGATGTAAGTAGCGCCATCCAGGGGCGTATCCACTATGATCTAGGCACCCCCATTTTTCAGGGGGGCGGCACCGCAACCACGCTAACACTATGACTCTGTTCCAGTTCTAGTTAAAGGCAGTGACTAGTAAACCTGGGGGTCCGCCAGCCACCGCCCACTGGTTCTAGATAGAGTCAGTGATCGAGACATAGTAGTACGCTGTGGGGGGTTTGCCGCCTCTATCCACCGGAGTCACAGCATAGTAGTACACTGTGGCTGAGCACTCACTCTCTGTCACAGCGCACCTTCCGCCTATCATCTCTTCTCATTTCTGCAAGCAGATGCCTATGTCGAGAGGAGGAAACTGGAGTGGAGGAGAAAGTCGGCTGATTAGCTGATGGGCCAGTAGAGTGAAGGAGTAGGAGCTCTTCGCTTTGTGAGGAGACCCTACGATACCAATGCCTTACCCACTTATCAATTTGTGCCCCAAAAAATGTAAAATAAAAATATGTTTGGGTTGCTGAATGCACACAATTGTATTCACATAATTCAAATGAATAATAAATTAAATCAGTGCCGCGCTACCAATTTCTATATAAAACACGTGTACTATCATGAAACCTTTAAAAACACAAATATTTATGCAAAACAATATAAGTGCAAAAATGGTTAATAAACTAATATGAACATATCTACTAAATAATAATTTGTGCAGTTCATCGAATAAAGGTGTTATGAAAGCCATAAAGAAATCTATCTGCCTTTAGTAAATCAGTCCCAAAGTGACTGCCTTTGGCTCTCAAAGGAACCAGCATCCTATATGAGTACCCTAGTGAGTGGGAGGCTACATTACAAGATCCTCTCTCAGGATATCAGCTGGAAACAACAAGCTTGATATGAGTACACTTGCTCTAAGGTGAGAGCACTGTGAGCACAGAGGTGCATGGGAAATGGTCATAGAAGCGCTGGACATTTCTTTACATCACCTTTATTTGATGAACTGTTACTTTGGGACTGATTTACTAAAGGCAAATAGACTGTGCGTTTTGCAAAGGGCAGTTGCTCCAGAGTAGGGATGAGCCCGGTGTTCGATTTGAACCCATGTTCGAATCGAAAATCGGCCGTTCGTCCGTTCATCGAAACCAGAACTTTGTGGGCCGTTCGCATCAAATTCGTGTGATACGAACGGCCCACAATGCACTGCGCCAGTCGCAGTGCATTGCTGGCTGATGATTGGCCAAGCATCCACTGTGACCCCACATGCTTGGCCAATCACAGCGCTGGCAGCGAGGAGAGCCATAATTGGCCACAGGTTGGATGCCTGTGGCCAATTATAGCTCAGGGGATTTAGTACACGCCCCACACTATATAAGGCCGCCAGTGCGGCGGCCTTGTGTAGTGTGTTGCGGCGTTCATAGAGAGAAGGATAGGCAGGGGCAGTGTCAGCTGTGCTTTACTTCTTTAGATAGCACTGTTACACTGTTAGTGTAGTGTTCAGGGAGAGAGCAGGATAGGCAGGGACAGTGTCAGCTTTGCTTTGCTTCCTAACCTAGCGCTGTTACAGTGGGTGTAGTGTGCCTCCTGCACAGTATACCTGAATCTACCCCCCCCCTCATTGCTGGTGTTGTGAAGTTGATTTGTGCAACACAGGCATCTGCCTAATATTCAGTCAGTGTAGTGTGCCTCCTGCACAGCATGCACCTGAATCCACCCCCTCGTTGCTGGTGTTGTGTAGTTCATTTGTGCAACACAGGCGTCTGCCTAACAACATAACATATTTTGGGTGCGGTGTTCACCTTAATATCCATACACAACCCAAAAGGGCTGGTAATGGGCTGGGGTAGGGGGGCTGATGGGGTAGCCATGCCATTTTTCTCAAAGATTTTCATCCATATTGCCAGGACAAGGTATTACATTAAAGCCGCAAGCAGTTTTAAATGGCTTTTTTTCCTTTACAAATGTCATTTTGTGCAGGGACTGTTCTAAACATGGGAAACACATGCTACTTCACAGGCATACTATAGACACCCCCCAGGTACGATATTTAAAGAAATATTTAACTTTTTTTTTCACTTTATGCATCATTAAGATGACTGCTCCAGAAAAAACGTCAGTTTTTAAAACTTCTTTTTGCATTGATACATGTCCCCTGGGGCAGGACCCGGGTCCCCAAACCCTTTTTAGGACAATAACAGGCATATTGGCCGTTATAATTAGCACTTTAGATTTCGAACGTTCAAGTCCATTGTAATTAATAGGGTTCTAACGTTCGTGCGAACTTTCGGTCCGTTCGCAGGTTCTGGTGCAAACCGAACTGGGGGGGGGGGGGGTGTTCGGCTCATCCCTACTCCAGAGTTTAGTAACTGAGGTAAAGCTTCACTTTGCAAAGAGTGCCCATCACATGCATGAATAATAAAAAAAAATGAATTTTTGCTTGCACGTGATTGTATGATGGAAGTCAGCAGAGCTTCTGCTCATTTACTAAGATCTTTGCAACGTGCACAGTCTTTTTGCCTTTAGTAAATCAACCCCTTTATGTTTAATTATATGAACTAGCATGATTAATTATTTAGTAGATATTTTCATATTAGTTTATTATCTATTTTTGTATGTTTATATTGTTTTGCAGGAATATTTGTCTTTTTTAAGGTTGCATGATAGTACACGTGTTTTATAGACAGATTGGTAGCGTGAGAATGATGTAATTTATTATTTATATAGACTGTATTGGCAGGTTAAGGTGATAAAAATATCACAGAGTATACTGGCACATTAAAGTCAACCAGCATGAACACAATAATGAATGCACAATTAGCTTCACCAAGTCCCAAACAAAGGGTTAGGTTTAGGTCTGAGAGATAAGGACTTCAATCTGAACACAGGTCTTGCCCTCGGGATAAAGTGATCTGAGTATAGTCTTTGAGGTGAGTCTTTTGACGGGTACGTTGAGGCCCATTGGAGGCACTGATGCGCAAAGAAATAAGAGTGCATTTATAAACTGGGTGTTAAAGTATTGTTCCTGAGAAATTGGTTTTAGCAAAGGAGGGGAATTTTTAGAGGCAGATGAGTACTTTAGACAGAGGCAGGCCCAGTTGCAGCAGTTAGATGTTTAGGTGTGCACAGTTGCTGCTGTTAGATGTTTAGGTGTGCTCAGTTGCAGCAGTTAGATGTTTAGATGTGCACAGTTGCTGCAGTTAGATGTTTAAGTGTGCACAGTTGCTGCAGTTAGATGTTTAGGTGTGCACAGTTGCTGCAGTTAGATGTTTAGGTGTGCACAGTTGCAGTAGTTAGATGTTTAGGTGTGCACAGTGGAAGTAGTTAGATGTTTAGGTGTGCACAGTTGCAGTAGTTAGATGTTTAGGTGTGCACAGTTGCTGCAGTTAGATGTTTAGGTGTGCACAGTTGCTGCAGTTAGATGTTTAAGTGTGCACAGTTACTGCAGTTAGATGTTTAGGTATGCACAGTTGCTGCAGTTAGATGTTTAGGTGTGCACAGTTGCAGTAGTTAGATGTATAGGTGTGCACAGTGGAAGTAGTTAGATGTTTAGGTGTGCACAGTTGCAGTAGTTAGATGTATAGGTGTGCACAGTGGAAGTAGTTAGATGTTTAGGTGTGCACAGTTGCAGGAGTTAGATGTTTAGGTGTGCACAGTTGCAGGAGTTATATGTTTAGGTGTGTGTAGTTGCTGCAGTTAGATGTTTAGGTTTGCACAGTTGCAGCAGTTAGATGTTTAGGTGTACACAGTTGCTGCAGTTAGATGTTTAGGTGTGTGTAGTTGCTGCAGTTAGATGTTTAGGTGTACACAGTTGCAGTAGTTAGATGTTTAGGTGTACACAGTTGCTGCAGTTAGATGTTTAGGTGTACACAGTTGCAGTAGTTAGATGTTTAGGTGTACACAGTTGCTGCAGTTTGATGTTTAGGTGTGCACAGTTGCAGTAGTTAGATGTTTAGGTGTACACAGTTGCTGCAGTTTGATGTTTAGGTGTGCACAGTTGCAGTAGTTAGATGTTTAGGTGTACACAGTTGCTGCAGTTTGATGTTTAGGTGTGCACAGTTGCAGTAGTTAGATGTTTAGGTGTACACAGTTGCTGCAGTTAGATGTTTAGGTGTGCACAGTTGCAGTAGTTAGATGTTTAGGTGTGCACAGTTGCTGCAGTTTGATGTTTAGGTGTGCACAGTTGAAGTAGTTAGATGTTTAGGTGTACACAGTTGCTGCAGTTTGATGTTTAGGTGTGCACAGTTGCAGTAGTTAGATGTTTAGGTGTACACAGTTGCGGTAGTTAGATGTTTAGGTGTACACAGTTGCGGTAGTTAGATGTTTAGGTGTACACCGTTGCAGTAGTTGGATGTTTAGGTGTGCTCAGTTGCAGCAGTTAGATGTTTAGGTGTGCACAGTGGAAGTAGTTAGATGTTTAGGTGTGCACAGTGGAAGTATTTAGATGTTTAGGTGTGCACAGTTTCTGCAGTTTGATGTTTAGGTGTGCACAGTTGCGGTAGTTAGATGTTTAGGTGTGCACAGTTGCGGTAGTTATATGTTTAGGTGTGCACAGTTGCGGTAGTTAGATGTTTAGGTGTGCACAGTTGCGGTAGTTAGATGTTTAGGTGTGCACAGTTGCGGTAGTTAGATGTTTAGGTGTGCACAGTTGCGGTAGTTAGATGTTTAGGTGTGCACAGTTGCGGTAGTTAGATGTTTAGGTGTGTACAGTTGCGGTAGTTAGATGTTTAGGTGTACACCGTTGCAGCACTCTGGAGAGCATAACAGATAACTTGGCTGTGTTGGGCCTAGCCTAAATTAGCAAAATGAGCAGTTAGCACAACAGTGGATGCAGTGTTTATATCTGCAGCTTCCTGCAAATGAGAACTGACGAAATCAACAAGGATTCAGCTTAACCATAGATCTGCTACCTGCTCACTACTATCTCGGTAATTCTCCTGTGGCTGTTGGATAGATGAATTTGGGGGGGGGGGGGGGGGGGGGGGCTCAATGATGACTTATGGAAGCAAGATGGCAAGTACCATTGTGGTTCACTCCTACATTTCCCCAGTGGGTCTGGATGGCGGTGGACTGGGCGCCGAGTTGCATTTCTAGGCAGGCACCGGAGCAGCTGATGGGACAGCAGATTCAGTTCAGTTCAGCCCCCTCGTTCAGGATACAGCAGAGTACAATGAAACTCAACACAACATGGCTAGACACAGCACTTCTTCTTCCATCCTCTCTCTGGTTGGCATGCTCCCTAGCTCCTTTCTGGGCTTTTCCTTTTACCAGACCCTTCCTGCTCTCAGGTATCACTGGGTATTGTAGTTTGATTCCCAATTATGGGTGGCTCAGATCCTCCTCCAGATTCATCTCCCAGAGTACCACAGTCTAAAGTCAGTCACAAGCTAAATAAAGCACACTTGCTACTGCCATCTTGTGGAAGAGAAAGAGTTCTGCAGCCAGTAATATTACCTTCTGTTACAAATACAGTATATTCTATATGTTGGTTTACAAAAAAAAAAAACATAAATTATTAACTGCAACCAATGAAACCAATGTGTGTAAATGACATGATTGCTTTTTATGAATTATAGAGCAATTCTAGGAAACAGGGAAATGAGTCAATAAACAGCTAATGCTGTCTAGGAAACATTGTAATTGCACTGAAGCCAGAAAATGCAATCTGTATAAATTAAAGTGGAACTAAACTTATACCTATCTTTACCCTTGCAATCTGCTATGCACAAGCTCCCTCGCCAATGCTAATGTCAGCAACAGCAGACTGTGGGGTGGAGTTTGTGAATTTAGATCAATCAATATGGGAATAAATGAACAGTGTATTGCGATATTGCCTCCCCCACTAAAGGCATACCTTTTTTATTATTTTTTATTTTGGATGGAGTGGAGAAGGATTAGAATATCTGTCAGTTTTTATTGTCGTCTGCGCCCTGGTTATGGAGACCCTCTCTATTTGTTCTGTTTAACACCAGGAATAGAGGAGCAATGTTGCAATGGGGACACTAGTTCTGGTGACAATTCACTTTGGAGGGATTTTCTCTCACTTCCTGTTTTGGCGATGGGACAGAAAGTGAAGGAAAATCTCCACAAAGGTACACAGATGGCAAAAAAATAAATAAATACGATAGAGGTTATAACCTTCCTTTACTCTATCTAAACTTTAAAAAAAGTTTTGCCTTTAGTTACACTTTATCCCCTTCCTACGAAGTGTACACATACTGTATATGCAGCTTCACTGAAGTGGGTCTTCTTCCAAGAGGCCACATTGTAAGCATACATGTGTTTGTGCTGGAAGCATGCCACATTGTGAGGCCAGCACACAGACCGGGGTCTTGTACTAACTATTGGGAACCATGAGACCCAGTTCCTGATCACCTGATTTCTATGATAGCCTCTAATTGGCTATCACATTGATCAGTCACTGTTCAGCCCACCCCTGTGTTTTTTTTCTCCGTTGAATGGAGAGAAAGATGCATTGGGGTTGATTTACTAAAACTGGAGAGAGCAAAATCTGATGCAGCTGTGCATTGTAGCCAACCCGCTTCTAGGTTCAGCTTGGCTTTGACAAAAATACTGGAAGCTGGAGTTATGTTCTGGCATTGGTGGAACTACAGCCTGTCTGTCTATTTCAACCTGATCAGTTTAGTACTATAATTAATTAAAGGTGATTAAACCTTTGTACTAATGCTCATTTTTTAAAGGCGGATTGTCAGCCCTTTATTTACCAAGTGCCGTTTATGAACGGCACTGGTTAGTTAACCACTTGACCTCTGGAAGATTTACCCCCCTTTATGACCAGGCCATTTTTTGAGATACGGCACTCCGTTACTTTAACTGACAATTGCGTGGTCATGCAATGCTGTACCCAAATAAAATTGATGTCCTTTTTTTTCCCTACAAATAGAGATTTCTTTTGGTGGCATTTGATCATCTCTGTGGTTTCTATTTTTTTGTGCTATAAACAAAAAAATACTGACAATTAAAAAAAAAAAAAAAACAGCATTTTTACTTTCTGCTGTAAAACATATCCAAAAACAAAAATGTAAAAAATCTAATTTCTTCATGAATTTAGGCCAATATGTATTCTGCTACATATTTTTGGCAAACAAATCCCATTAGGCGTATATTGATTGGTTTGAAAGTTTGAAAGTTATTGCGCCTACAAACTATGGGATATATTTATTAAATTTGTATTTATTTTTTACTAGTAATGACGGTGATCAGCGACTTATAGCAGGACTGCGATATTGCGGCAGACAAATTGGGACACTTTTGGGGAGCAGTGACACTAATACAGTGATCAGTGCTAAAAATTTGAACTGTTACTGTACTAATGACACTGGCTGGGATGGCCATCAAAGGATTAAATGTGTTTCTAACATGTTCTCCTTTGTGGGAGGTGCTTTTACTATAGGAAGACAAAGATTTGTGTTCCTGCTTTGCAGGAACAAAGGATCAAAGCCTTACCTACCGACAGAATGGCACTCTATCTTGTTTACATAGGCAGATCACCATTCTGGCTCTGTAACGAATGATCAGCGGGTGCCGACAGACATCGAGACCAAGACCCATGTTTAACCCTCTCAGTACTAGGATGTTTCTTCATTTACGAAAAAATGTTGACAAAAATTTGATTACCTTAGGGTTGTAAAAAAGGGTAATTTCAGAGATTTTTTACTATTGTGGCATTTTTTTAATTTTTTTACCAAAAGTAAAAAAAATATGTATTTTTATTTCTGGTCTTTTTTTATTTTCATATAAAAAAAATATAAACATCATTTATGTATATCAGAATTTTTAAAAATGAAATAAAATGTTGTTGTTTTTTATTAGCCCCTGTATATTAGACTTAGGGATGTGGCATACAAATTGATTTTTTTTTTTTATCACGTTATGCATGAATACAGTGTTGAATGATGAAGTAATTGTCAATCAAAGCACTGAAAACTGAAAAATGGCCTGGTAATGACATTGATGTTATACCCTGGTACTCAATCAGCTAGGTTTATTTTACTTTTATTTTTTTCAATCAGCACAAGAGATGATACAGCAGCTGTGATTTTCCAGTGCTACAGGAGTTAAAATGAACCGCTGGACTTGTCAGAAGCATTTGCCAAATGCGCCAACTATGCCCACCCCTTTCTGCCCCATTTACAAAAACTGTACTATCACATCCCATAATAAAAATATGTGTTATAAGGCCTTTGTATAGGATCAGCAATGTGTGGCAACATATCATGAAATGCAACAAAAAAAACAACGCCTCAAAAATGCCCTGCAACACAATATATTTAATGTCAGCTTTTAGTAAGAAAATGCACAAACATGTTTTTGAGCATATATTGCATACTTTCCCCATTCTTATCTTTATATTTGAGAAATATATTATAGGCACACCCAGTTCAAAATTAAAAATGATACCTTAAAGTAGAACTATAGGCAAAACTTTTTTAATGATGGATAGAGCAAGAAAGTGTTATAACCCCTGTAAGATTTATTTTTGCCATATGTGTCCCATTGGGGAGATTTTCCTTCACTTCCTGTCCTATAGCCAAACAGGAAGTGAGAGGAAATCCCTGCAAATTAAGGGAATTTCTGGGGACCCCCAGGTCAGCAGAACTAGTGTCCCCATCAGAAGATTCCCCCTCTACTGCTTTTCTGGGGACGACCCAAAATTTGGGATTTTATTTTCACTGATAATGGTAAACAGGATAAATAGAGAGGGTGAATCTCCCTAATAGAGGCACAGACAGCAATACAAACTGACAAGCGTTCTAATCCTTCTCCCCTCTATCCAAAAAAAAATAAGTTTTGCCTTTAGTTATACTTTAAGCTGCATACTGGAGCCATAGCCTACTTGTTAAGTATTTCAACTCATTTACGTTTTCTCTGTAGTCCAGTGCGCCTCTTTTCTCTTTTATACTCAGTTGTGACATGACACTACTTGTATATCAAGACATCACTTGTATATCAAGTCAAAATTTCTTTAAAAATGTTGCTTGTCTTGCAAGTTACTATCAAATCAAGGTTTTACTGTACAGAAAAAGTTACATGGCACAGACTTCAGAGAGTATACTACTATTTCCCTCTGTGAAGCTGCATATTCTGAAGAGGATTTAACAAAATATTATAGTACATCATAGGTGTGCACAGCCTATTGCATTAGGGTGTGCACCCCAAAAGCGCAAACACATGTTTTTCTCTGCACCCTCAGCTGCACAGGACAGTGAATGAATGGGAAGTGCTACGTGCTGAGCAGGTTCCTGTTCATTCACAAATCAAAGCATAGTAAAGTTAGTTTACTATGCTTCAGTTATGAATGAATGCAGTGAGTGAGTGTGTTCACTGTGTTCACTGTGTTCATTTAGAAAATGATGGAGCTGGTAAATGACATATTGACTAGCCCCTTCCCCCGCTCTCCATCCTGAAACCTCTCCCACAGCAGCTGGAGGAGAAGGAGGAAAGGAGGGAAGCCAGCTGCACTGTGGGTGGGGGGTGCAACACTGGGGGGGGGGCTGGGCAGTAGGGGTAATCGGCACTGCAAATAGTGAGCATAGTGTGTCCAGGCACACCTGGCACACCCCCTGTGCATGCCTATGTAGTACATTTAATAAACTTTCTCACTTTTGACACTGTTGCAGGGTTTACTAAATAGCATTAGTAGCTCATTGAATGGCAGATGAAAATATCAGTTGGTAATGTTTAATCCTCTAAGGACTACACACTTCTCAGTAAGTATTTAAGTGTGGACAAGTGATCATAGAGTTTACGTGTCCAATTCTTTCTGCCCAGAAGCTCCAGGTAAGAAATTCTGGTTTTTATCACAGGCAACTTCACTAAACAATATGACATTTCATATGCTAGCCACCACAGATATAAATCAAATACCAGTTGGATGTTCCTGCTTCTTGGTAACAAATAAATCACCAACCACATGTTAAAATCTGTAATGTTCATATTTTGGTCTCTCAGGACACAGCTTAAACAAAACCTGGATAACCAGCCGAAAATACACGTTGTAAGTGCTAATGCAGAATATTATTATATTACACATACATTATTTGACACAACTTAAAGCGGTTCTGCACCTAAAAAAAAATATTAAAAGCCAGCAGCTACTAATATTGCAGCTTCTGACTTTTAATAAAATCACACTTACCTGTCCCAGGGTCCAGCGATGTCGGCGGCAGATGACAAGCGATCACTCGTCTCGCTGCTTCCCCCGCTGCCATCCTCTGTCAGGGAATCGGGAAGTGAAGCATTACAGCTTCACTGCCCGGTTTCCTACTGCGCATGCGCGAGTCGCGCTGCGCGTCTCTTATGGTCCCCCGCTGTGTCTCTGGGAACTGTGTGTTTCCCAGAACACTGCGGGGGTCTGCGGCGGTCTGCCCGGAAGTGGGTGCAGATACCTGGATTTTCCAGGTAACTGCACCCCCCTGAAAGGTGCCGATTGTGGCACCGGAGGGGGGAGGGATCAGATTAGCGGAACTTCCCCTTTAGGGTGAAGAACCGCTTTAAAAAATGACTAATTATAGTATTGAGATTTCGAGTCTTGAAATTGCGGAAGCATAAAGCTTGCAGTTTAATAGGCATGCATTGTTTTCTCATTTCAAGGATCAAAAATTGTATTTCAGTTTTGTTGATTGGAAGACACAGCTCTGCCTTAGATCATCACCTATGGGTAAAGCACCACCTGCAGAAGTAGGACAGTAGGTACAAATAAAAATCAGAAGAGCACAGAAGCAACCTCTACTGGTTGCCAAAACAGGACTGAAGTCATATCTGGGACACCATGGCCTTCTGCTCTATTAATTCAATGGCCTTTGAACATTGAGACCAATTATAAGGTGCTGATGCAATTGTACATGGTGTCCCACAGGCTGACCCAATTTGTTTCTGGGCTCTCTCATTGCTGTTTTTGGGAGAGCACTGCCATGGGCACACTTCTATTTGGTAGGACTGCCCTAAAATTCTATGCTATTGCATAGGGGTCTACCCATTGATATATATGATTTTGGGGGAAAATGTCTGGAAAAATCCATGGAAGAGCCTGTTAATCTTAAAACCAGAAGGATGCCCTTGCTTCCAACTTGTAACTTTTGTCTTAATTAGCTGCTAAGCAAAAGCATGGAAATGTACTATCTCAATGGTACAACAAATTAGGTGGAAGTTGATAAATGAAAAACTTTCTGCAGTACCACATGATTTTATTCATACAGGCATACCCCACTTTTAAGTACACAATGGGGTTTATTTACTAAAGCTGGAAAGTGCAAAATCAGGCTCACTTCTGCATAGAAACCAATGAGCTTCTAACCCCAGTTTGTTCAATTAAAATGTGGTAATATAACCTGGAAACTCATTGGTTTCTATGCAGAAGTGAGCCTGATTTTGCACTTTCCAACTTTAGTAAATAAACCCCATTGTGTACTTAAAAGTGGGGTATACCTGTACATTTTAAAGGGTCAAAGAATGAGGAAAAAGAAGGTTTTGAAAAAGAAGAAACATTTTTGAAGCATGTCATTGCCCCCCCCCCCCCCCATGTCAGATGTGGGGGCACAGCCACAAGGTGAAAGGGTACAGGCAGATGCTACTTATGGCAGACATCTACTGTCATACTGAGCAGGTCCCTCATAGCCAGTGTCAGGATCACTCTCTGCCACTGCTCCATACAGCCCTGTGTGGACATCTCATTCTATACATTACTTGCTGACAAAGAGCTGCTTGAACGTAAGTGTGCTTTTTTAAATGTACAAATAATTACTACTCTGGTTTTAATGGGATCCTGCGCTCCTCCCTTTTTGTTTTTGAGTTTTGCCTGGATCAGCCAAGATCTTTAAAAGAAGCTTCGGATTCCCTTGATTTTCCAAAAATGTAACTATTCCCTTGCCCAGTTGGGACAACATTTGCTGCCAGTCATGGCAGCTGAAAATATCTGTGTGCTGTGGTGGTGTGTTTTCTCTTTTACATATGAAAAGCTCTGGAGCTTGAATGTGGCAAGACTTTGCTACCCCAGGCTTCCCCCCCCCTTCCCTTCCCACTCCCCTTTCTTTCCCTTCCTCTTTACCCCCTTCCCTTTTCCCTCTTTCTCCTCTCTTTTCCAACTCCCAATTCTCTTATAAGTCTTTATCTTGCTCACTATCTGCACCTTTACCTCTCTTCTTTTATTTGTTTTCTCTCCTCATCTGGATCTGTACTGGTACGATGTACCTTTTTACCAAGCCAACACACCCTATCACCCTCATTATCACATGTCAATAGGCTCCAACGAAATAATGTATCAGTCCTGTGCAAAATGTATTGTGTTATGATTGCATTCTGTGTACCCTAATGCTATAGCCTGTTATATTTATAATTGAAAGAAATGTAATATGTATGATGAAGTGCCTTGTTTAAATTACATAGTTACATACCGTGTTTCCCCGAAAGTAAGACAGTGTCTTACTTTCTTTTTATCCCCAAAAGCCCCACTATGTCTTACTTTCGGGGTATGTCTTATATTGGAAAAAAATTGTTGAATTTTTTGTTTTAACCATAAAATTAACATTTATTAACAACCTGAACAGTATTGTATTCACTACTGAGGAGGACCACACCTCCCAGCATGTAAGGCTGCACTGCACTACAGAAGAGGACTACAAGTCCCAGCATGCAGAGCTGCACTGCGCTACAGAAGAAGACTACAAGTCCCAGCAAGCAAGGCTGCACTGCATTACAGAGGACTACAAGTCCCAGCATGCAAGGCTGCACTATGGAGGACTACAAGTCCAAGCATACAAAGCTGCTATGCTCAGCAGAGGAGAACTGTAAGCCCACACAGCCCGGTATGTTGGGACTTGTAGTCCTCCTCAGCTGCATCTTGCGGTTACATAATAAGAGCTGCAGAGAATCTCTTCACACCCCCCCTCCCCCTCCCCCCTCCTTGATCTCTCTCTGTATGACCAGCACTGACCTTTTCCCGGGAGGACACAGAGCCAGTGACACCTGTCGGCAGTGATCCGGGACCTGGCACAATAATCCCCTTCTCTGTGGTTGCATTGCGCCGTTCTGATCAGTTTCGGGCAGCGGCTGTCAATCACAGCCGAGCAGAGTGAAGCCGCCTCCCCCTCCTCTTGTATGGCTACACAGTGCTGTCCATGAAGGAGAAGGAGGGGGAGGCGGCTTCACTGAAGCCGCCTCCCCCTCCTCCTCCTCCATACACAGCACTGTGTAGCCATACAAGAGGAGGGGGAGGCGGCTTCACTCTGCTCGGCCGAGACTGATCAAAACGGCGCTGTCTCTTCAGTCGGAGGGGGAGGGCGCTGGCCTGGCACCCCCCCCCCAGGGTGCGGCCCGCACCCCCCGCCCCACTCTTAGTACCGTACGTCACTGGAGGCGGCAATACCCCCGTGTTTCCCCGAAAGTAAGACATATGTCTTACTTTCGGGGTACGGCTTATATTAGCCGACCCCTCTGAAACTCCCGATACGTCTTACAATCGGGGGTGTCTTACTATCGGGGAAACACGGTAGTTAATCTGGTTATAAAAGACACAAGTCCATCCAGTTCAACCCACAGAGAAAAAAAACCCAGCAAAACACACACAAATTTTGTGAACACAATATAATATTGTAACAAAAATAATAAAATTAGATAATATTGTAAAAAGAAAGCATTCTTTGTCTAAGAAAAACAAAGCATGTATTAATTCAGTATCATAAATAAAGACACAGCTGTTGTGAATCAATAGGCCAATTGGGAAAATTTAAAAAAATGCTCTGGCCCATAAGGAGTAAATGGGTATGTCAGCTGGAATTTTTGCTGATGTGTTTTTGCCAATTGCATTCTTGTATGGTGATATGTTCTATATTCTGCCAGTATACATTGATATGTGCAGAGAGGGGAGAGGAAAAGAATGAAGAATAAGGGTCACCTGTACAAGAAGGTAAAGGCAGCAATAAAAAGCCTTACAGAGGTTATAAACATGTAAGGGTGGGGTGATAGGGTGGTAATCATGCCATACATGTTTTCCCTTCTCGTTGGGCTCCAAGGGTCACATGGCAAGCCTACTCCAGTGTGGGTTTTTTGGACTATGCCAGACATTGAACATGGTAACTGACTCTTGCATGGGGGGTAACACTTTGAAGATGTGCTTACCAATGACTCTTGCCAGGTGGGAGACACGGCCATGTGAATAATTAAACATTAAGGCGGCTTCCCAACTCAGAGATGAGCCACACATGTGCAGTACTCAAGGTACAGAGCTCCTCCATAAGCTGCTTTGTCCCATGCCCTACACACTTGTACTGATGAATTTGTTGCATTCAGATGGACAGGCTGAGCCTCTTCCCACTCCACCCATCAGTGTACCTCTGCTACCTCACTCCCAGTAACAGAATGGGGTCCCCCCAAGCACATAATGCGTACCTCATACGTGCTGTCACTCAACGCGTCTCTTCACGTACCTAGTGACCAGGCCTAGATCTGCATAACGCTACTCTACTCCCGTAGATTGGCAGAGATAGACGGCTAGGAAGGGAGTCAGAGTGCCAACCCCCTTGCTACAGGAGAAATTTTCACCTAACCAGGCACCTTGCCAATGACTGGTTGCTGTTCTTTCTTGTGATTACGTAGAGTAACTAACTACCTCTTTCTTCTTGTCTTGTTTCATAAATCTCTGTTGTAGTGATGTTACACATACCCCATGTTGTGTTTATTAACCCAAGTTCTTTAGTAATAGGCCAAGACCTCGCATGCACCCCTTGAATAACTTCAGACCAGGCTCTGAGCAGTTGAATCAACTTTTCCTGTAAACTTGGCACAATGGGGGTTATTTACAAAAGGAAATTCCACTTTACGCTGCAAGTGCACTTGAAAGTGCACTGAAAGTGCACTTGGAAGTAGAGTCACTGTAGATCCGACGGGGACATGCAAGGAAAATAAAAAACAGCATTTTAGCTTGCACATGATTGGATGATAAAATCATCAGAGCTTCTACTCATTTCAGATCTACCCCTTTAGAGCAACTGCACTTCCAAGTGCACTTTCAGTGCATAGTGGATTTGCCTTTCCTAAATAACCCCCAATATGTATAACATGCAATGAAGTCCTTTTCCTAACTAAACCTAACTGTGGCTGCCCAAGGTTATCTGCACAGGTGTCTCCTTGAGAAAAGTCCCATGCTTGGCAGTGCTTTAGCAGAGAAGTCCATGTTGCAGGGTTCTGCTGGCGAATCGGCGTTCCAGTGGACCACAGGTCCCAGAAAGTCTTTAATTGCATGTGTTCCCTATGCATTTCTCCAACTGTTACCCAGAGTCCTTTAGGATCCGGACCTCTTTCATTTTGTAGAACATGGCAAGAAGGCTGGACCCCAGTGAAAGCCCGCAAACACATCGCAGAAAAAACATTAACCCCTTTCCCCTGACCTGGGCAGCTGGGCACTAACTAAATACACAGTAGGCTACCTGCCTACAAACTTTGTGCCCACTCTAATAAAGTGATTTTGCGCTCATTGGTAATATTTTCCATAATTTCCTGTCCATTTGAGCCCATGCCTCATGTAAGGAAGTTCAAGGGAGGGGGGTGGTTAAGGCGCCAGTAAGAAAACAGCTACAAAAAATAGCACAAGGTTTTCAATTTTCTATATATATAAAAAAAAAAGAATCTGGAGTTACGTTTTAATATCACGGATATAAAATAAATACCTGCTAGTTTTATGAGCACAACATAAACTCAAGAAAGTCCTGCAAACTAACATGACAGTGAACCTCCTGCCTGTCACATGCCTGGTTGGAGGCCAAAGTGATGAGAAGGTTCCCTTCGAGTGCAAAACAGGGATGTGCGTTGAGGTCAGTGACTGGTCAGGCACTGGCTAGTATCAGAGCCAGATACACACAGATTACATATGCCGCTATCGTTAGAGCGAGAGCAATAATTCTAGCACTAGACCTGCTCTGTAACTCTAAACATGTAACCTGCAAAAAAATGTAAAGTCTCACCTATGGAGATTTATAAGTACTGAAGTTCGGCCCCATGCCACAAGTGTGCGCAAATTTTAAAGTGTGACATGTTGGGTATCTATTTACTTGGCATAACATCATCTTTAACATTATATGAATTATTATACAAATATTCCCTAGGGTGTCTGCTAAAACAATACATATATATAATGTTTGGGGGTTCTGAGTAATTTTCTAACAAAAAATTATGATTTTTACATGTAGGAGAGAAGTGTCAGAATTGGCCTGGGTGGCAAGGGGTTAATTACCATATGTAAGTAATATACAAATAATTATTCTATATTGTTTTCAAAATCTGTACTCAAGCAACGGACAAATTACTGAAGTTTGAAGTTATAACTTCCAACCAGTAATTTTACAGTAAATAGATGAATAATAAATTATTATCATATAACATAATAATATATGATTTAGCTGATTTAGTGAGAAAAACATGGGATTGTGGGTAAATCTTATACACATAAACACATATTTTTTTCTTGTAGGTAAGAAGGTTGGGCTAGAAGAGAGCATTTGTCTTTTAGACACATGCTCCTTCTATGACACTGCAGTGATAGGCGTGCCTCCACTGCAGTATTTTTATTGGACAGTTGGGACCAATGGTGCTTTACCATTGGTCCAAGATTCCAAGCTGTTCATTGAGCTCAGTGCCTGGAAGTGAAGAAGTGAGGAGAGGCACTGTGAGCTCATCCTCTATGTCTGCTGCAGACTGTGTCAGCTTGTATTTAAAGTGGCCGCTCTGTATTTAGCTTCTGACAGGCAGCGCAGGGAGCCCCATATCTCTGGAACCATAGGTTGTAGGAGCCCCAAATTTTGACCAGTGGTGGGGTAGTACTTAGTCTATATACCCCGCAGGTTGCCAAGCTATGACCCTAGAAGCTTCATTTTTTTTTCTTTTCTTTTTCTTTTTAATGTTCATTGCAGGTGAGGTCCTGCTTCACGTGAATGCACGTCCCTGGTGCACAGCACCCCTGAAGGTGGTACAGGGAATGCAGTGCCCAAAGAAGCATGGGTTGTCAGTTGTAGTCTGCAGAGCTGACCACTGAGTGGTAGCAGGAACAAGCAAGATACATTGTAGGAAAGATGTCCTTAAGCAGTTCCAGGCATACTTGGCACCAGGGCAAACAGAAAGCAGTACTAGAAGCAAGGGGTCATATAGATCAGTGGATCAGTCAGTAGCAGAGGCAAATAGCAGGAACTGGAACAAGCCAGGGTAATACACGGGTAGACGAGTAATAGCAGAGTCGGTGAGCCAACCCAGGGTCAAACACAGTGGATCAAGCAGCAGTGCAGTCAGTAGTTCAAGCCAGGGGTCAGAGCCAGGAATCAAGATGAAACAGGTCAAAGGCAAGCCAGTTCGGCAACAGGAAATCCAAGATCAGAAAACAGAGGCAAAGGAACACGGGCGGCTGACGATCATCCAGCAATCTAATGAGAAAAGCAGCAGTCTTTTATAGGCCAATGGCGCCAGCATCTGTCACATTATGCCAGTTCACCTTTGGCTATTCTCCTGACACTGCCCACTATCTTCCACTCTCCTTTAATCGTTACCTCTGTTCATCCTTCTCCAAAGCAAAAAGACCTGATTTACACTATCAGACCAATGACTTTTGAGGATCCCTCTCAGCCCTTATTTGCACAGTTTAGCACCTGAGAATTCCTCCCAGACTAATTAGCACCTGAGAATCCCCAATCTTTACATGTAAGGAAGCTTTGCTCCTCATACATATTTGTTTAAAACAGTTTTTAATAAGTGGGATTTAAATATAAACTCCACTTTTGTTGAGAAAAAGCATTCCCCTCTGAGTGATCAAAATATATTTTAACAAACTTTGTTACAGATTCCTACCTTTTGTTGTTCTGAAGAAAAGTGTACTGCATTTGTCCCACTAGGTATATTGGGTCCTGATTCTGTATGGGAATGACTAATTACTGTATTTATTGGCGTATAACACTCACTTTTTCACCCTGAAAATCGGGTGCAAATAGTGTGTGCGTGTTATATGCCGATACAGCAATTTGGGCCACCTAGGGGGGAACGGGGAGAGGGGCGGGACGAGCACCATCAGATTACATACAGCGAGAATCTCCTGTTTACTCAGTAGCCTCTGTAATAGGAAGTCCTGTCTCCTGTGCCAGAATTGGACCACTGTTCTGTCTATCGTAGAAGCTGGTCCAGGAGGAGGGACTTTGTATTAAAGAGGCAGCCGAGTAAATAGGAGATTCTCACTGTATGTAATCTGAAATGTAATCCCACCCCCTCCTTGTGCCCTCCGAGGCAGAAGTAATCTGATGTGAGGCTGAAGATGTGCATTTATCAGGCTGCATTCATGGCAATGGTGAGGCTGCATATGGGCATTGATCAAGCTGCATTGATGGGCAATTGTGAGGCTGTAGATGGGCATTGATCAGGCTGCATTAATGGGCAATTGAGAGACCACAGATGGGCATTGATCAAGCTGCATTAATGCTCAATTGTGAGGCTGCAGATGGCAATCATCAGGCTGCATATGGAATTGATCAGGCTGCAGATGGGCAATGGTGAGGCTGCATTGATGGGCACTGACTCTTATTTTGCTTCAAAGTTATTTATTTAAAATGTACGTTTTTTCCCTGAAACTTCCCTCCTAAAAGGAAGGTGCATGTTATACGCCTGTGCGTGTTATATGCCGATAAATACGGCAATTGTTATCAGCTGGTACACTTGGAGCGCTCTGATGAGAGAAGTAGTGGTTAACCCTTAGGGAGTATGTTGCCAAAAATGACATTTTTGTTGTAGAGGATAACTAAAACCTGACTTGGATCTTAGTGCAGAGTCATTCATATAAGCAGGAAATTATATTTCTCTAGGTATTCTGTATACACCTCCAGGAGTCATATTACTTAGATTTATTTTAGAACATTGCAGTTTGAAAATTAAAGGTAATTTTTAATAACATTAAATTACAATATGGCTTCTGTGGCAATTGTATATGCTAAATGAATCATCTGGCTCTAATTATTGTGTCACATCCTTATATAGAGGGAGTTTTTTAGGCAAAAATCTAAGTTGGTTGAATTTTTGAGGTACTAAACACTTGCACTAAACACAGTGCTTAAAAAAAAAATATATATATATATATATATACATATAAGATTTTGTAAGTTTGCCCACTTATGAAGAAATTAAGGGTCTATAATTGTTTATCATAGGTGTATAATACAAATGTTATAAACTGAGTTACAGTTCAGTGAGTAAAACAAATATTTGACCCCCAAGCAAAACATGACTTAGTACTTGATGGAGAAACCCTTGTTGGCAAACACAGAGGTAAGACGTTTCATGTAGTTGGTTACCAGGTTTGCACACATCTCAGGAAGGATTTTGGTCCACTCTTCTTTACAGATCTTCTCTAAATCCTTAATGTTTCTTGGCTGTCTCTTGGAAACCGAAGTTTTAGCTCCCTCCGTAATTTTCTATATGATTAAGGCCTGGAGACTGGCTAGGCCACTCCATGATCTTAATGAGCTTCTTCTTAATCCACTCCTTTGTTGCCTTGGTGGTATGTTTTGAGTCATTGTCATCCACGATTTTACAATACATGGCCCCGTTCATTGGCTCCTCAATGTGGCAAAGTCAGCCTGTACCTTTAGCAGAGAAACAGCCCTAAAACATAATATTTCCACCTCCGTGCTTGACTGTAGGGATGGTGTTCTTAGGGTCATAGTCAGTATTTTTCTTCCTCCAAACGAGTTAATGCCAAAGACCTCAATTTTGGTCTCATCTGACCACAGCACTTTATCATATTCCTTTACCAAGCATTTTCAGTGTTTTGTGGTAAATACCGCAAAACAGTATAGTGAATTGAATATTCAATAGTCAATATATATTCAATATTGCATGCGACATCTACACCAGACACCTACTGTACATACTGCATGCAATCTGGTTCTGTGAATGGAGCCCATTGCATGTTTGTACACTCAGCCTGGTTTGTCAAAGGGGCTGAGGTTACATAGTTACATAGTAGGCGAGGCTGAAAAAAGACACAAGTCCATCAAGTCCAACCTATTTGGAACCTAGGTTCATGAAAGGGTAGATTCAAAAAACAGAAGACCTATCCAGACCCCTGGCCTTACCTATACAGCAGCACCTACAGAAGTAGCACTACACTATGTTTTACAGCTGTACAGTTCTTTCTACATCCACGTATATCCATGTATACTGTCATCAGATATTCAGGTGTATTCCTGAGAGTGAATAGTTCATTTACTGCTACAGGGCATGCTTACTACTACTGTTGGGCAGAAATGTTACAGCATGCACCATGAACAGGAATTGCATCTGAAATGTCACATGTAGCTCAGTGTAAAGCTCTTGTACAAACATTTAATAGCTAGGTAGGGAGAGGAGGAATTTTACATCTAGTATTTCTCAATGCAAAAATGATTTACCATATATTGGCTGTTTTTGATGATGCTTTATTATGGTAAATAGCCTAAAAAAGTTGCTTTAAGGGCCCATTCAGATCTACTGTATGTGGTCCATTGCTGTACATGTTGTGTTTGAATGGCTTGGCAGTGCATATAAACATATGAAAAATCACACATGCATATTTTTTTTTCCAAAGCATTGCATCACAACATGCAGTAGAGCATGATTGTGTGTTTTCCTGCACTGCAATGCATGTGCGTCGGAGGTAAATCGTAATAGTGCATTGGAACATCATTGAAAATTAGTGGCCTCACAATGCTATTGTAGCCAGGTGCTGAGCTAAAGCAACAGAAGGAAACATTGCCTTTTATTCTTCTTTGCCTCTACTAAGATACTGATGTCATGCAGTACCATTATCCTAGGGCCAGCAGGAGGATAGCTATAGCTAAGCAAACTCATAGACTTCTATGCATTAAAATGGGACTAAAACACTCCATGCACTACAGATCCCATTAGGTACTGTGCAGTAGGAGTGGAGTGAAGTTTCAGAGAAGAGGGAGGAGCGCTGACAATGGATGGGCCACTGAAACCTACAGGTAAAGACTTCAGGCTTTATTAGCGGTTGCCGGAACTCTTTCTCTTTTCTCCTGCAACGCCACTGGCAGACACAGGGGAGATCACATGACTGGACTGGATAGATACCGATCTTTCTTACACAGATAAGTAAGCACAAGTGTTAGGACTTAGTAGTCAACAGTTTTAAGGGTAGTTAGGGGTAAGCCCAGTATTTCACTTTACACAATGACACATACAGAGTAGTTTACTACCATCTAGCTATTTGCTCTCTGCTTAGTAGCTATAGCAGCCTTTCCCAAACTTTTTACCCCAGGGGAACCCTTGAAATAATTATTAGGAACCTCTGATAGAGCCAGTCCATCAGGGCTCAGTGAGAAAAATACCTCTTACTTTGGTGGTCATTGGGGAAAAATGCCCTCCTTAACCACTTCAGGACCGCCGTATTGCCAATGTACGTCAACACAATGGCACAGGCAGGCACAATCACGTAGATGTACGTGCCTGCCTTCCAGCGGGTGGGGGGTCCGATCGGACCCCCTCCCGCTGGATACGGCGGTCCGGTTCGCTCCAGGAGCGCTCCGTGATGAGGGGATGGCCGTTGGTTTTCGGCCACCCCCTCTGGATCGCTCCTGGCCAATGAGAAGCTTCCTCCCACTGTGTATTGTTTACACAGGAAGGAGGAAGTGATGTCATTCTCCTCGGGGCGGTCTTTTTGACCGGACTACGAGGAGAAGACTAATAGTAAGTGTGCACCAACACTACACTGACATGTAGGTACACACAGGCACACAAACCCCCCCCCCCGATCCCCGTACCCCGATATACTACCCAATAATGGTTTTAACCCCCTGATTGCCGCTAGTTAACCCTTTCACCCCCTTTTGCCAGTGTCACTATGCGATCATTTTTCTGATCGCTGCATGTGTCGCTAGGTAGCTAGTTATTTTTTTAGGTTCACCGCCAGGTTTTTATAGCGCTAGGTACCCCGATATACTACCCAATAATGGTTTTAACCCCCTGATTGCTGCTAGTTAACCCTTTCACCCCCTTTCACCAGCGATCACAGTATAAGTGTCACTGGTGACGCTGGTTAGCCAGTTAGTTATTTAGGTTCCCCGTCAGGTTTTTTTACCCCCATATACTACCTAATAAAAATTTGAACCCCCTGATTGCCCCTAGTTAACCCTTTCACCACTGATCACCGTATAAGTGTTACGGGTGACTCTGGTTAGTTTGTTTTTTATAGCATCAGGGCACCCACCATTTATTATCCAATAAAGGTTTAACCCCCTGATCACCCGGCGGGTGATATCAATTAGGTTTTAGGGTCAGGGTCTGCGTCACCCCAGGCAGCGCTAGGTTAGTGCCAGTACCGCTAACACCCACACGCAAAGCATACACCTCCCGTAGTGCTATAGAATCTGAACAGATCAATATCTGATCTGATCAGATCTATACTAGCGTCCCCAGCAGTTTAGGGTTCCAAAAAAACGCATTGTTAGCGGGATCAGCCCAGATACCTGCTAGCACCTGCGTTTTGCCCCTCTGCCCAGCCCACCCAAGTGCAGTATCGATCGATCACTGTCACTTACAAAACACTAAACACATAACTGCAGCGATCGCAGAGTCAGGCCTGATCCCTGCCATCGCTAACAGGTTTTTTGGTAGCATTTTATATTTAAATCCGGAAGGCAGTGCTTGGTTTTCGGGGTTCCGTACGTGGCTAGGCTCCCAAAAAGTCCCCTACATGTGGTATCCCCGTACTCGGGAGAAGCAGCAGAATTAATTTTGGGGTGTAATTTGACTTCTGCCCATAGCATGTGTGAGCAATATATCATTTAGTGACAACTTTGTGCAAAAAAAAAAAAAGTTTGTAATATTCCCGCAACTTTTGGCAAAATATAAAATATTCCATGGACTCAACATGCCTCTCAGTAAATAGCTTGGGGTGTCTACTTTCCAAAATGGGGTCATTTGGGGGGGTTTTGTGCTATTTTGGCATTTTATGGCCTTCGAAACTGTGATAGGTAGTGAGGAGTTAAATCAAAAATTTGCACCCTTAGAAATCCTGAAGGTGGTGATTGGTTTTCGGGGTGCCGTGCGCGACTAGACTCCCAAAAAGTCCCACACATGTGGTATCCCCGTACTCAGGAGAAGCAGCAGAATGTATTTTGGGGTGTCATTTCACATATGCCCATAGCATGTGTGAGCAATATATCATTTAGTGACAACTTGGTGCAAAAAAAAAAAGTTTGTAATATTCCCGCAACTTGTGGCAAAATATAAAATATTCCATGGACTCAACATGCCTCTCAGTAAATAGCTTGGGGTGTCTACTTTCCAAAATGGGGTCATTTTGGGGGGTTTTGTGCTATTTTGGCATTTTATGGCCTTCGAAACTGTGATAGGTAGTGAGGAGTTAAATCAAAAATTTGCACCCTTAGAAATCCTGAAGGTGGTGATTGGTTTTCGGGGTGCCGTGCGCGACTAGACTCCCAAAAAGTCCCACACATGTGGTATCCCCATACTCGGGAGAAGTAGCGGAATATATTTTGGGGTGCAATTCCACATATAACCATGGCATGTGTGAGCAATATATCATTTAGTTTTTTTTTTTTTTTTGTCATTATTCAATCCTTTAGGACAAAAAAATAAATATTCAATGGGCTCAACATACCCATCAGCAATTTCCTTGGGGTGTCTACTTTCCAAAATGGGGTCATTTGGGGGGGATTTGTACTGCCCTGCCATTTTAGCACCTCAAGAAATGAGATCGGCAGTCATAAATTAAATGCTGTGTAAATTCCAGAAAATGTACTCTAGTTTGTAGACGCTATAACTTTTGCGCAAACCAAAAAATATACGCTTATTGACATTTTTTTTACTAAAGACATGTGGCTGAATAAATTTTGCCCTCAATGTATGACTAAAATTTAGTTTATTCGATTTTTCTTATAACAAAAAGAAGAAAATATCTTTTTTTTCAAAATTTTCGCTCTATTTCCATTTATATCGCAAAAAAAAAAAATCGCAGAGGCAATCAAATACCATCAAAAGAAAGCTCTATTTGTGGGAAGAAAAGGACGCAAATTTCGTTTGGGTGCAATATTGCATGACCGCGCAATTACCAGTTAAAGCAGCGCAGTGCGAAATTGCAAAAAGACCTCTGGTCCTTAAGGTGTTTATTGGTCCGGAGCTGAAGTGGTTAAAGCAGTGGTGAAAATTGCCACCCATCCAAAAAAGATCATTGGTGTCATGCCGCTAGTCTTTCAAGTGGCCTTGGCCCCAGGAATATGTAGGCACCATCAAATAGAAGGTTGATCAACCTCTAGAGGTGACTAGGAACCCCTAGTCACCTCTGGAGGAATCCTAAGGCTCCATGGAACCCTGGTTGAGAATGACTGGGCTAAAGGGTGATACACTTTGTGCGTGATTGGTACTTTTTATACTGGTTTCTATAACAAATTATGCAATAGATTGATATTTTTTTAACAAGCAGAAACTATTTGCTTTGCAAAGTGAATGTTAATTTTGTAAAGCATATGTTAGTAAATTAGGGGAACTTGTGTTCACTTTGAATACCCATATGTGTGCAATAATAACCCTTTTTTCCCTTACATATGATTGGGGATTCTAAGATTGCCCTGGTTGATTTCATTTACCAATATTTACGTTGCAAAGTAAACATTTACTTAGCTTTTCATCCTGTATTCCTGTAGTGAATATACCCCAATGTATACACCCACACAGTATAACTAGGCGTGATGAAGAGCTGTGCATCAGACTAAATCCCACACAGTCTCGGAATAAAGCTTAGATGTTCACAGCTCCTAGATTATTTTTAGCAGTATCTGGCTTCCCCCCAAGACACTCATTTTTTGCATGTGGATGCTGGTATTACTTAGTGAATGTTATCTGGACAGAATTGCTTCACTGCAGTTTATACATCACTGTACATCTCACCTTTTCTTTAGTCCCTGGAGCATTGCCAGAGCTAAAGAACCCCTGGACCTGTTTCAAAATGTGGACCACAGCCGGATGACATCTCCTTTTCTTAATGATCCATGCTAAATGCTTCACACGGTATTGTGGGTGGGCATGGAAGAACATTTTAGCTGATAATCATTTCATGATGTCATTCCCACTGATGCTAATAGTGGTAGAGGTATGGGAATCTGTACTGAGAAAAAAGCTGCCATTGCTGACTTCCGCTTCTAAAAATACTTGTTTCCTAGTTTTTTTTGCTCATTACGTTGATTCAGCCATTTATGAGTTACTTACCAGATTAAGTATACAGATTAGACATTACTCTGACTTTCCTAATAAGGGACTTCAACAGGAGGACAGCCGTACAGGGAAAGACCCCAGAAAGGTGTCATTTCTGCATGTGTAGGATCGCTGTCTCCTATGGCAAACAGTTCCTAATTCAAAGTAACAGTTCACTCAGCTGTACTACAACTTCTCCTTGTAGTTCTTCAGCCCCTTGAGCTCCTAGTCTCTCACTGGACCCTCTGTTTCACTGACTCTGAAACCCTTGAGCTCCTCAAGGCTTTTGTGGTGGTATCTCCCTCAAGCGTCACTCACGCTGGGTCCCTGCTGGGTCCCTAGTTTGGCACTCCGCATACCTTCAAGCTTCACCCATGCTGACCGGCTCAGTCCCTAGCTTGACACACAAGGCTGCTCTGCAAGTGTCACCTCTGCTGGTTGGGTCCCTGACTTGATCACTGCCTGAAGTTTCCCGATTCTCCACCATGCCTGTTCGGTGAGAATACTGCTCCGGTACTTGCTTCAGTTACTCACTGTGGTCCCTGGTAAAGACAATTGGTCCCTAAGTGGCAACAGCTTCCCTTCTACCTCTGACCATGACAGGTTCTACGGCCGGCAGAGCCGGCACTTTTGGTTGGACTGCAAGCCAAAGTCCCAACCCTGCACTGCCCTCCTACTTCTGGATAGGTCCTCACACAGCCTTGCAGCCTGATGCCCTGGGATAGGCCTAATCCCCGGCCTAGCAGCCCCGGGGCAGATGATACACATCCACCCAGATGGCGGTCTGGGTAGCACACAAGAAGCCAGATCACCTGACCTCATCAGATTATATAGGCTCTCCCAGCAGGCCAAGGGATTCAACAAAGTCCCTGACCATTGGCTGAGATACCCCATATACCCATGACCTGATCTTGAGTTGTCCTTCTCAATCTAATACCTCCAAGTGCCAAGCCACATGGTGGTAAAAGAGGAAAGTACACCCAGGCCAAACTTAGGGAGAAGTCAATCGATCCCTAGTAATTAATTGCAGTAGCTATTCCTGACAAGGAGCTTGTTGAGGAGCTCCATGACTAAACCCCAGGGCGCTACATAAGCATAATTGCTCCACATTAGTGCCTCAGAATGACTGCAGCCAGAGACACCCAGGCAACTAGCATTTTCTCATTTTAATATGTTTTTATTCAAGGTTTTTAAATATAGATAACATCAATAGGAGCAATTCCTACAAAAACATAACACTTGCACATAACTTCTGATTACAACCCAAAACATAGAGGCATGACTCATGTTTACATTACATTCCAACAAAATAAAAGAAAAGGGTCTTACTATGCTTCTGTAGTGTGTTTATAATGGTAATTTGTTAAAACAAAAATTTGGAAAAAAATTTAAAGAAAGAAAAGTGTGTTGGGCGTGGGCTGAAAAATTCCACCAAGGGTGGTCCCAGGTCACCCCTTGACCAAGTTGCATGAAAGATGGCTCGGCTCAGGGGAGAATGGTTAAAGTCCCTAGGTTAGTAATGTTCAAGCCACGGGTTGCAAACGTATTCAAATTTAAATAATTTGTCTTAAAAGTATATGTACTGGAAATTAAAATAACAATATTGATATTAACCTATATTGGTGCAACATTGGTGTGATGCTGCAGTTGTCCCCCCGCCTCTAAGTACAAAAACTGCGCGATCACATGACCGCTGATCACTCAGTTCTCAGGTCAGTGCAGGCAGAGCTCAAGAGATGGTCAGGACAAGCTGGATCGGTAACTGGTATCTGATGCAGGCAACAGGTCACAGATCACATGGGAAATGCACTTGACGAGACAGCACTGAACCTGAGCACTGGCTCCATTTAAATACTCCATCTGGCTCCAACATTAGTGACAAACAGGTGTGTACTAACATGCAATTGCGCCTAGAAGAGCCATTTTGCCTGCTGGCATTCCCTTCCAGATACATCCTCCCATTCAAGAGATACCACTACATTTTATTCTTCACCTGTACAGTCCTAGGAGTGGAAGACCAACATGCTTTAGCTAAGACTTGCTTAGCTACCATAAAAAGGAAGGTTATGAAACTGGGTATTCATGCTTTGTTTATGCTTTGAATTTAACAGAGTTTCCTGAAGGTCCTTCAAGATACTTTTCCCCAAAACAGTGTAGACCATCTGATACACCCCACTCCAGAACCACCTAATGCCCATAAGTCCATCATATTTGGTATAACGTGCCCAGGGTCTAGCAACCTCTGAAGCATAATTGTTGGGGAGACCATATACCATCGCATCATCAGGGGAACCAGCATCTTCAAAAGTAGGACAGCAATCGCCAACCCTCATATTTGTCTCAGACTACCTTGAAACCAGAAACAGAGCTTGGCTACCTTGCTAACATGGCAGTTCCCTGGAGAATGATGATGTCGGAGCTTATTTAAATGGCAAAGTGCAAAGATCAGCGGTCATATGTACAGTAATGTGCAGTAACTTACAGTATCCGATTGGAGGTCCGTTTATCACAGTCATATCAGTTAATTAGAGATCATTTCTGATGGGTCCCACTGAGTATTGGAAGGTGAAATAAGGTAGGAAATACTATAGTTTATACAAGAACTGACCATTTAGAAAATACAAATTGTGAAAGTGTATGTAAAGGCAATGTTTTTTATTTTTTAGTATTGGATAGAGTAGGAGAGAGTTGGACCTCTTGTCGAGTTCAGCTTGTTGAATTAGGCTTTGAAAATAAAACCTAGAAGCTGATTGGTTACTATGCAGAGCTGCACCAGATTTCGTGTGCACCAGTTTTAGTAATTCTCCCCTATAGAATTTGAACATAAATCTAACAGCTTGTAAAGGGGACTAGGATTGAGCAGGTATTAGCACCACATTGAGCAAATTCCCACCCTTCTTCTTCTTGGATAGGATAGCTACCCATCTGTTGTTGATGGATCCCTCCACCATATTGTGTCATACTCCGGGCCTTAACCCCACTTTTGACATCCCCAGCCATAAGATTTAATATTTAGGAATAAAGGCGTGTCCCCACATAAAACACATTTTGTGCACTTTACTGTAATTTCACAAATATCTACGTGACATCTGACATCACATTTGACATACTAGTAGAATTCCTGGGCGCAAAATGCCATACAAAGTAGTAGAGATTTTTGTAGTTGTCATTACTGCGCAGAATGCAAGCACATAATTTGTGAGTCATCTTCCCTTTACACCTCCTCTCCTTGGGAGCACCACAGATTTAATCCCACTTCCCTATGTATACTAAGTCCACAGAATATTGCTTCCATTATTAAGTACGGTTATATAAAGGTGACTTGTACATTATACCGGTCTCTTCCCAATATTCTGCGATGGTTCTGCCCAGCCGTGCATGCTCCCAGATGGCATACATTCCCAAGCTTTCACCACTTCTCACAAATGCTGTTCCACCTTTCTTGGGTCTTCAGCCCTGCACAGGGCCTTTTTGGTGAGCTCTGAAGGAAACCACATCTTAGCAGCTCTGGGGTGTTTTGGCTCTTACTGGCATTTATATGGTCAGTAAATACAACCATGACATTACTAAGGAGGGACCTTTCTGAAAGCGGACCTAACACCAGATTACAACTTTTCCCTACCATACTATACTGGAAACAGAGCCATCTAGTGGAAGAGAAGCTAACTACACCTGCCAACAAGCTTCCTCCATCCACGCTAACAGAACAGATGGACTAGTCCAGTGCTGCCGGCTGTCAAAATACACAAACACTGCCTGTATCTGATTGACAGACAGGGTAGTCACACACTAAAAGAAAATAAAAGAAAAAATCTAGGTGTATTGGGCTATGACATATAAAGTGTTATATAAGGTTGGAGAAAGCTGAGTAAACATACACTATACATAATCTCCTTTAGATCTACCTTTAACTATGTTGTGCAAGGGCATGTCAGATTTGATACATATTAAATTGATAGTTTAGGTTTGTCCTCATATTACATATATGTGGTAAATCTGAAGGAGACTGTACACAAATTGTACAATCAGATTGTATAGTGTATGTCCAGCATTAAAAAGATCAGAAATCTGAGTGGTTTACTATTGATTTTCATCATCACTTGCTCTTCATGCTGCTTTAATAAATATGCTTAAGGGCCGGTTCACACTGCGAGCCGCGGCGAGGCGTCTCCGACTTCCTCGCCGCGACTTGCAGGGGGGGTCAGCGGCGACTTGCAGAGGACTTCTGCATAGAAGTCAATGCAAGTCGCCCCCGAAGTCGCCCCGAAGTAGTACAGGAACCTTTTTTCTGAGTCGGAGCGACTCGAGTCGCTCCTCTCAGAACGGTTCCATTGTACTCAATGGGGACGACTTGCGGGAGCGAGGCGAGGCGAGCCGTGTCGCCTCGCCTCGCGCCGCAGTGTGAACCGGCTCTTAAGTGATTGTAAATGATCATCTTGTGAAACAGACCATTCAGTTTAAAACTGGAACAGAAAGCAAAACATTTGTGTATAGATTATACACAAATGTTATAAAAAAAAAAATTATAAAAGAAAACATTATAAATACCTTTTTTCACCCCTTTTTATAAGTGATCCTTCCCACTTTAATGTAACCATTTAAGGGCCATGGATAAACTAGTATATTCTAAATTTCCAGCTGAGCACATCCACACCGGTGCACCCATCTAACCCTGCTGTCAGTTTGGCAACGAATGTGAAGATGTTTGTCTATGTACAGGCATACCCCACTTTTAAGTACACAATGGGGTTTATTTACTAAAGCTGGAAAGTGCAAAATCAGACTCACTTCTGCATAGAAACCAATGAGCTTCTAACCCAGGTTTGTTCAATTAATCTTCGGTAATAAAACCTGGAAGCTCATTGGTTTATATGCAGAAGTGAGCCTGATTTTGCACTTTCCAGCTTTAGTAAATAAACCTCATTATGTACTTAACCTCCCTGGCGGTATTCCCGAGTCTGGCTCGAGGTAAGATTTAAATACCATAAGCGGTATTCCCTAGCCAGACTCGGGATCGCATCGCTGGATCCATGAAGGGGTTTAATTACCTTATCCCTTGGATCCAGCGATGTCCCGCCACCGTACGAGCGGCTCGTCCTCCGCTCGATCTGTCTCCAATGCCGAGCTCCGTTCCCTGCGAGCGTTGCGACGCACGGGGATGGAGTTCGGCGCCAAATTCAAAAAGTAAAATACACAGTATAGATACAGTATACTGTAAAACAGATTACAGTACTGTATCAAATAATTACACGTCCCTTGTCCCTAGTGGTTCCTCCAATGTCCTGCATACAGTTTTATATTATAAATACTGTTCTTTATGCCTGGAAACTGGAGATTGTCCATAGCAACCAAAAAGTGTCCGTTTACATCAAAAGTGGTTATAGACCAGCTAGAAAACAGCGAGAATCACTCTCAGAATTGAGTGATAGTAATTTGTGGGGAAATTCATCATCAAACACTAAAAGTAATGACAGTGACAATTCTGCAACTCAGCATATTTCAGTGTTTTTGATTTGATTACATTATTGAATATTTTTTATTATTATTATATTATTTGTTATAATTATTTATAGTTATTTATATATATATATATATATATATATATATATATATATATATATATATTATCATTTATGATTTCATATTTCTAATTTTATCATACCCGGGATGTCTATTAAACTCTGGTTTGGACAGGTCTAAGTGAATTATTTCTAAGAATTATAGGCCTACAATATAAAACGCCAAATTTCCATGCAAAATAATTGTATCGCTTTCAGAACCTAAAATCTGAAATAATCATACCGCCAGGGAGGTTAAAAGTGGGGTATGCCTGTACTAAGTGGGTTATAACAGAGTTCTATCCCTATTCTAGCTTTCACATTTAGGAGGGGCAGATGTTAAGAGGAACATCAGTCAAAGTATTTCCAGAGTTTGATTGGCAAGGGTAATTAGTTGATCTCAAAGATCACAGATTCTTTCAATGTTTTTTGAGGCAGGCCATTTTTGTCTCACTGTTCATTAATGCATTGGGCTTGGTCAAGAATTTTTTGGTAAGATTGGTACAAAGTAGTAAGTTATTTGTAATGCTTTATAAGAAATAGGAAGTTGGTTGGTGGCATATATGTCTTCCAGACGTTTAGCTACATCTTCAGCCTCAGTAAGTGCCTCTTGGCAGTGGCATTGTTAGGGGGTGGCTATTGTGGCTACAGCTCTGAATCTAGGGCCATAGCCCCGAGATTCTTGGCACATGGGTCCCTGCCTAACCAGTGGGCTGTGGCCTCTCTGCAGCCGGGAAGTGCGTGCAAGCTGCATGAGAGAGCCGGGCCGACGGATGACAGAAGTGAGCAGGTGGACGAGTAGGGATGACATCATCTCTCTCCACCCACCCTGCATCACCGCTCTTCCACCCTCACAGCACAGGCCTTTTCAATGTCGGAGGTGTGGTGTGGAGCAACGACATGACATCATCTCTCACTGCCTGCCCAGCATCACCAAATGGACCAGTGCTGCCAGCCTGCCACCAATGCAGTGACAATGCACATTTGGTGGCAGATGACAGTGGAAAGTGACAATCCACATCAGGTGGCAGGTGACAGTGGCAAGTGACAATCCACATCAGGTGGCAGGCGATGGTAGCAAGTGACAATCCACATCTGGTGGCAGGTGAGGTGACAATCTGCAAATGGTGGCAGGTGATGTGGCAAGTGACAATTCACATCAGGTGGCAGGCGACTGTGGCAAGTGACAATCCACATCTGGTGGCAGGTGACGTGACAATCTGCAAATGGTAGCAGGGGGCAGGGGTGACAAGAACTTGGCGAGCGACAGTGGCAAGTGACAATCCACATCTGGTGACAGGCAACAGTGGCAAGTGACAATCCACATCTGGTGGCAGGTGATGTGGCAAATGATAATCCACATCAGGTGGCAGGCAACGGTGACAAGTGACAATCCACATCTGGTACCGGGCGACAGTGGCAAGTAACAATCCACATCTGGTGGCAGGTGATGGTGGCAAGTAACAAGCTGCACCTGGTGACAGGCGACGGGGGCAAGTGACAAGCTGCATTTGGTTGCAGGAGATGTGGTAAATGACACACTCAGGGCTCCCACTGATTATGCATTGTGGTGCGGTGAACCACTTCATTATATATTACAATGTAATAATAGAAATAATGCGCTTCAATCACCCTGACACCATATCAACCATGGTGCTGTGATGATTGAAGAGCCATCGCCCACGAAAAATTGTTTACCACCCATGTGTTTACGGATGGACCAGTATTGCTGTAGTGAATTTTGAATATGAGGTGTTACCCTAAGATCTTGAATTCAATCTCAAGTCTCCAGGTCCTGTCTCCTGGATCCCAGGATAGTTTAAGCATGAGCAGGATAGGGACATGGTCAGAAATGCCCTGTGGTGGGCTCTCCAAAGAGAAAAAAGTAGGGAGTAGAGACAGGAATGGTACAAGGGGGAGGGAGCAGGAGGGGCAGGCACTATTTAGTAAGCATTATTATCCTTACAGCATGCATGTTGCAGATCAGTAGCTAGCAACCTGTGGGCCGTGGCTTCATGTCTGCTCCAACAGCTATTCCTCTTTAATATGTTCCAACACTTACACCCTAGCCACCCACAGCCAACACAAAGAGTATACCATACATGTGCAACCACCCCCTAGCTGTTAGAAAGCAAATAATTGGCCATATATGTACAGTGCACACTTTGACCAAACCATGGACAGCCAGATCAAGGAGGTGGACAAGGGGTGCTGGGCAATCCTCTCATTCTATGTCAAGTCATGTGTTTGCAGCAGGGCACTATACAAACATAAACTGGTACTGTGTAGAGATGTTGAGACATAGGTTGGATTAATCCTAAAGAAGAATCTATACAAGGTAGAATGACAGGTGAAAGCAGATGTGATGATTGAAGAAGTGATTGTACCGTTTTGTTTAAAAAATAAATTAAAATAACAAAGATGTTATACTTACCTGCTCTGTGCAGTTGGTTTTGCACAAAGCAGCCTGGATCCTCCTCTTCTCTGGTCCCTCCTTGCTGCTCCTAGCCCATCCCTCCTATTGAGTGCCCCCACAGTGAGCAACTTCCTATGGGGATACTGGAGCCGAGTCACAGCTCCGTGTGTCCATCCAGACATGGAGCCCTACCTGGCCCTGCCCCCTCTCTCCTCTGATTGGCTGACTAACTTTGGTTGACAGCCACGAGAGCCAATGGTCCTGCTACTGTGTCTCAGCCAATCAGGAGGAGTGTCCCGTGTGGCTTAGACTTTCATGGACACCGCTGGATAGAGATGGGGCTCAGTTAAGTAATTAGGGGGTTCTGGGGTGGCTGCTACACACAAAATGTTTTTTATCTTAAAGCGGGAGTCCACCGGGACTCCGCGTTTTTTTTTTTTTTTTTAAAAGCCAGCAGCTACAAATACTGCAGCTGCTGACTTTTAAATAGTGACACTTACCTGTCCAGCGCGCCCGCGATGTCGGCATCCGAAGCCGATCGCTCACTCGGCTGCCGGGTCCCGCCGCCATCTTGGGTATGGGAATCAGGAAATGGAGCCTTTCGGCTTCATTTCCCGGTTCCCTACTGCGCATGCGCGAGCCGCGCGGCGCAATCCGGACGGTCCCCGCTGCCTCTGGGAGCTGTGTGTTTCCCAGCAGGCAGCGGGGCACTTGCTGAAGGGGGCGGGCGCTTGCGGAACGTACGCCCCGTTCCGCAGAGAGCTAGCCCGGAAGTGGGTGCAGTTACCTGGATTATCCAGGTAACTGCACCCCCCTCCCCCCTGAAAGGTGCCGATTGTGGCGCCGGAGGGGGGGGATTCCGATGAGCGGAGGTCCATTTTAGGGTGGACCTCCGCTTTAATGATAGAATGCATTAAGATAAAAAAACCTTCTGACTTAACAACTCCTTTAAGTTGTTCCCTCTCCAAGCCTCCATCTGGAGGTAAGCCTAGGCCCACCTGGAGAGGCAAGAAGTGTCTCCTGATGAAGGATTAAGCCTATCAAATTTTGGACCAGGGGTCAAGTTGAAATCATCGTGATAATAATTTTTTTTGGGGTATACTGAAACTTATTGAACTTATAGTTCAACGTTATATACCTTGATATAAAGAATGATATAGCTCCCCTCTGGGTTTGATGTAAGATGGATAAAGGGAAAGGGGGTCAACCTGTGGATCATAATGCTCATCCCTCTAGCTTGATTTGTGTATGTGGCATGATAGCCACGGGTCACTCACAGTTTTTTCACCTAATCATTCTATTTCCTTGCAGGTTTGTCTTTTGAGTCATTGGATGGAGCAATCACGTGGTAAAGGCCCGCTGTCTTTGACCCTTTACCCCATCATTGGATGGAGCGATCACATGGTAAAGGATCGCTGTCATTGGCCCTTTACCCTGTTAAGTGACGCGCCCGGTCCTGAGGACCCGACGGTCACGGACATTCCTGGGTGCGCATGGTTCAGTGTTAAAAAAGCGTATATTCATTCGCTTTATTAACACATCTGGGTGGATTCCAAGCGCAATGTTCTGTGCCATGCATGCTATGCATGAATCTATTCATGATGCATATAGGGGGGTGGCTGGAGAAAGGGGACGGCACCGTAATCTAGGCACTGTCACTGCCTATTTGGGCTGCACAGTGGTATAGTGGGTAGCACTCTTGCCTAGCAGTAAAACACTACCTGCCTGGAGTTTGTATGTTCTCCCTGTGCCTGCGTGGGTTTACTCTGGTTTCCTCTCACACTCAAAAGACATGCTGGTAGGTTAATTGGCTTCTGTCCAAAATTAGCCCTAGTATATGAATGTGAGTTGGGGACCCTGGATTGTGTACTCCTTGAGGGCAGGGACTGATGTAAGTGTGTGATGTATGTGTGGAGTGCTGTGTAAATTGACAGCGCTATATGGGTACCTTAAATAAATAGGGATAATTGTAGACATGCACCCACACTCACTCAGGTTGCACTGGATGGACTGGTGTTATTCAACCTTACTAACTATGTAACTATGTAAAAGCAAAATATTATGGTAGGCGGAAAACTAACACTGCACATCACTCTGAACACACCATCTCCACCATGAAACATGGTGGTGGAAGGATCATGTTGTGAGGATGCTTTTCTTCAGCAAGGACAGGGAAGCTGGTCACAGTTGATGGGAAGATGGATGGAGCCAAATACAGGGCAATCTCAGAAGAAAACCTGTTAGATTCTGAAAAAGACATGTGACTGGGGTGGAGGTTCACCTTCCAGCAGGAAATGACCCTAAACATACAGCCAGAGCTACAATGGAATGGTTTAGATCAAAGCATATGTTCTAGTATGGCCCAGTCAAAGTCCAGACCTAAATCCAATTAATAATCTGTGGCAAGACTTTAAAATTGCTGTTCACAGACGCTCTTCATCCAATCTGACAGAGCTTGAGCTATTTTGCAAAGAAGAATGGGCAAACATTTCATTCTCTAGATGTGCAAAGCTGGTGGAGACATCCCCAAAAAGACCTGCAGCTGTAATTGCAGTGAAAGGTGGTTCTACAAAGTATGGACTCGGGGGGCTGAATACAAATGCACGTCACACTTTTCACATATTTATTTGTAAAAGAAAAATTGAAAACCATTTAGCATTTTCCTTCCATTTCACAATAATGTGCCACTTTGTGTTTGTCTATCATATAAAATCCCCATAAAACACATTTACGTTTTTGGTTGTAACATGACAGAATGTTGAAAATAAATTTTTCAAGGCAATTCATATTCACATACAGGTCATATAGTGCTTTTGTTTGAATACAAAGGGTCTTCATCCCAAATAAGCGATGTAAAGCTCATAGGTTCTCCTCTCCATTCACCAGCACTTGCAACAATGATGAAGATCCATATAATGTAGTATTTCATATAAACTGTATTAAAGTAAATAGTAACTCACATTAAAAATTACACTCAGCAGTAAGTGTAACAGACAGTGGGGTCATGCACAGTAAATTAATATAGATTCTGAGATCCGGCCACAGCCAGGTGAAAGCCAAGACTGAAAGTTCAGAATCTATAGCGATTTACCATGCATGACCCCGCAGTCTGTTACACTTACTAATGAGTGTACCTTTTACTGTGTTACTATTTATTTTAATACATTTTATACTAAATACTACACTATATGGATCTTTATACAGAGATTATTCCATCTTTTTCCACATCAGAATTCTATGCCAGACCTTTGGCCTTTGTCATAAGGGTACAATTGAGGTCTTGTGCAATGCCGTTTTTTGGGGCTTCAGGTTTCAGGTTCTAATTTTGTCTAAATCCCTGTGGACGAGTACTATGTCTGTCTGCAGGTGATCTATTTTGGATATTAGAGTTGACTGGCAGGTAGTTAATGCTTACATAATTGTCTGTAAAGTCAGATTAAGATACTTTGTGATCCTCCTGGTCTGTTTGGTCTGTTTGCCTTGCCATTTTAAAGCTAGACAGTGTAGCCCTGTCAGGACCTGATGGCTGTGTAAGAGTGATGATTGCTGAAAGGGCTTGATTTTTGTCATACCTACAACTTCACAGGGACCCAGGGAGGGGAAGAGGGTATGGTAAGGAGCATAGGCATGCACACGGGGTGTGCCAGGTGTGCCCAGGCACACCTTAACCACTACAATACAGGGCACTTTCACCCCCTTCCTTCCCAGCCCAATTTTCAGCTTTCATCGCTCTCGCGCTTTCAGTGACAATTGCGCGGTCATGCTACACTGTACCCAAATGAAATTGTTATCATTTTGTTCGCACAAATAGAGCTTTATTTTGGTGTTATTTATTCACGACTCCGTTTTTTATTTTTTGCGATATAAGCGCAAAAAAAGCGGAAATTTGGAAAAAAAACAATATTTTCTTTTTTCTATTTGAAAAGAAATCCAACAAAATCAAATTTTGTCATAAATTTAAGCCAAAATGTATTCTGCTACATGTTTTTGGTAAAAAAAATTCCGTTAACTGTATAATAATTGGTTTGTGTGATCACGGACATATGTACGCAAATGATCATGTACATATGTGTGCAGGTGATCACGTACATATGTGTGCAGATAATCATTGGGACATGTGATTTTAGTGGGACATATGTGGGGGACATGTTTTTATTATTAGGGACATGTGTTTTTATTATTTGGGGACATGTATGTTTTGGGGACATGTGTGGTTTGGGGACATATGTGGGGACTGTGTTTGTACTGTGTGGTGTGTTGTGTGTTGACACTAGACTGATGATCAGTGAGTAAAAAGCTGTAAAAAGCAGCCCATACTCACTGATCATCAGCCGGCTGCAGCGTTCGGCTCTCCTCTCCTCAGCGATGACTTCCGTGTGAGGAGAGGAGAGCCGATTGCCTAGCAACCGGCTGTTTGTTTACATCACATGACGGCCGTGATTGGACACGGCCGTCATGTGATCAGGAGGGCCAATCACAGAGCCCTCCTGCCGATCTCAGATGTGCCGTGTCCGGGTGACACAAGCACATCGGGATCGCGCCGCTGCGCGGGCACGCGCGCGCGCGATCCCGCTACTTCTGAATGACGTTCAGGAACGTCCTATCAGGAGTAGACGGCTCCCACCCGGCCGTATATATGCATTGGCCGGGTGGGAAGTGGTTAATTACCCTGTGCAGCACAGATTGTCCCTACTGCCCTAGCTCTCCTTCCTCCTCCCCCCCACCCCCCGCAGTACTGCCAGCTTCCCTACTCTTCTCTCCCTCTGGCTACTGCTGCAGGGATGTTTTAGGATGAGTGGAGGAAGGCGTCGGTAAATATGTAACTTACCAGCTCCTTCCCTTTCATCGTGAGTGATCGGTAGTATGTTTTTGAGCACATACTACCGATCAGCTAGGCAGGACAACTCACCATTTACATGTATGGTCTTTTGGCCATCTTGGACACACTCCCCAGAAGTCTGCTTTTTTAATTCACTTTTGTGTCATACTTAAATCATCTGCATCTTTAAAGTATATTAAATTAAATGGGAAAAATTTGAGGAAGTGAACATTTAATCATTGTTTGTTTTTTAGGAGGTATATTTCCTTCTACCCTGTTTTCTAGTAAGCCCTAATGAGCTCTCACACTTTTCTTTCCTTTTATATTCAGTTTTTTTTTTTTTTTTTAGACTGTATTGTCTGGGACTGTGGAATTTGTGCTTTATAAATGAAAGAATATGATAATAATGATAAGTATCTTCAGTGTTCCAATTAAATAACTTTTCTATTGCAAGAAGCTCCCGGCTGCCTACAGCTAAATTTTAAAATTTTAACCTACACTATTAGCATTGTTGGTACTGACCAAATGTGAACACAGGCGGGAGGAATTGTTTCTAAAAACTGTACACTAGATGGCAGCATTTTACCGCTTTGTGTTTATGGAACCATTATAGCCTAATTCTTAATAATATTTAGCATAAGATAACCTGTTTATTTGCCTTTTTTTTATTACTAAAGGTGTGAAAAGCAGAAAAAAAACTAAAAAAAAAGTATTTAAAAAACAATAATAACATGTACAATACGCAAAATAAACAGAAAAAAAATATATAACAAAGGAATATTGCATTTCATTGCATCAGAGGACATGCAACCATTCGCCAAGATAATCAGAACAGACAGGTTCTAGGCTACTTTATTTAATTTTTGCTTTAAAAGCGGTATTAAAACCAAAACCATAATGATGGAGGAGCACAAGGGATAGATTTTTGGCAGCAGCATTGTCAGTCTTGAGAGAGAGGAGTGTTAGATGTACTAGCCGATTTAAATAACATGAGTAACAAATTCAGGCTGAACTACAGCTAAAACTTTATAATTGGTCACAGAAAATGTTTTTTCCTTATGGGATAAAGATTTTACATAAATAAATAAAAGTTGATCATTTTAAGCACACCTGCTAGTGGTGAATGGTCTGTCTCATCCCTGTAACTGCAAGAGAGCATTTCTTTTAAGAAAAAAACAACAGGCTTACTAGCTGGATCATCAGATGAAAATAGAAAAAAGAAAACCTATGAATGCAGCCATCACATCTAAGAATTGGTAAGCTGCAGTATAATGAATGCTTGTTTTTGGGTTTAATAAAGCTTTAAGCATGATTGACGATTGAATCCACAAGTAGCCAGGCAACCAGATTTTTCAAAAAAGGTCAGCAATAACAGCCTACATATTTCTTTCAGCAAATATTTTCTTGGTAAATAGCTATAACTAAGCTCTATGTTTGCTTATTTGAAAACTCTCTTGTTTACAGAACTTAATAGCTAAAGCTGAAATTTACTTATGCAAATACTGTGCTCATTCAATTGGCCCATTTACTAAAACTTTAATGTATACACTTGGACATTGTGTGCAGACAACCAAGTTGTATCGTTATGATATTAACTATGTGCCTGCAATGTGTACCAATAGGTGTGCACATATACTGTATAACTATATATACTGATAAGTGTGGTTTGCTAGGGAGTGAACGCTCCAGCACCTGCATCTATGTTGGCAAACCCTTGGCATGTCTGGAAAAAATTGGGTTTTTCTCTCATGTTATTGGGTCCACCAAAATGGAAAAAAGGTAATAACTATTAAATTTTTACATTTTTTATGTATTGATTTATTTTTGGTCATGTGTTTCTGTCTATTTGACAACTCCCCTCCCTTAGCGATATTTGTTGTATGGGTATTACAGGGATAGAAAGTAAGGAAATATTTCCCTAAACGGTGTCTCAGACAGAAAAAAAACCTGCCAGGCAACTGAAGTTAACTGTAAAAAATACAAGCCCCCCTCCCTCCTCCCCATGCAAGTTTACTATATCAATGCATCCATTAATTGTTCCATTTGTAAATCAGTCCTGATGACTCAACTCTATTTGGTTGGCTCAGTCCAGGGGCTCAATCAGACAAACAGAGCCACAAAACAGTCAGCATCCTTTGTACTATCTCATAACTAAATGAGCTAACCCAAAGTGTTCAGGTTATACAAATATATATAAACATTTACAACTAAGAAAAATTAATCACAAAACCATTATATAATAATAAGAGGAGTATCCTCTCAGTTCTCTGTCTAGAATCCTAAAACATGGACCATTATATAGTAGCAGACTTTTGGCAAGGTCACAATCCAAAAATGTAACAGGAGTTCAGCATCATTTTTGGTTTGAATCATTTTTCCTTTGGCTGTCAAATCAGTGTATGTATGAGCGATCCAATCCAAAATTTCCGCTATGAATATTTTTGGTACATGTATGAAAGTAGGTACAGAGGCTAAGCCCCTGTACACACGGTCGGAGATTTCCACAAACAAATCGTCGGATTTTGCCCGTCGGATTTTGTCCGTCGGATCCTGTCCGAAACTGTTGCATACACACGGTCGGGCCAAGTTGGCGGAAAATCCGACCTTTCAGAACGTGATGACGTAATTTCGTTACGATGGGACTACGTTCAGGCTAGTAGCCAATAGCTTTGATGTAGGAATTTGAGCTGAGCATGCGTGGCACTTGGTCCGATCAAAATTCTCTACACATGATCGGAATATGTCCGACCGGCCCAATTGGTCGGCAAATATTTCCAACATGTTGGAAAATTGGGTCCGACGGAGATTCGGACGGAATCAATCCGATGCATACCACACACAGTCGGATTATCTGATGACACGGTCCGATAAGATGCATTCCGACGGATTCTCCGACTGTGTGTACGCGGCATAAGAACTGTGTGCAATGACAGAAATCTTATTGTGGAGTTGATCCGTGATCAGTCTTCAAGATAATGTAGACAAATCTTCAAAACCTAAATGATGGAGATTAGAGAAAGTTTGATGATCAGAGCAGGTTCAAGGCATACAAGAGCACGCGATTCTGCATGGGTTAAAATATGTGGAAGTTAGACTGTTACTGTACATCTGACAGCAATTGTATGCATAATTTGTGATCACTTCCAAATATCCCTACTACCCAGTGGAAAGGAGGCACATCCTAGGAACATTCATTATGACTGTGGAATTTATATTGTACCTTTCTGCTCCACAGCTTGTGTTCAAGGTTGCTGTTTGAAATCATAGGGCCCCATACCGCCTACCTGGCACGATCCTCCCTACCTACAGGCAACCGCTCCTGGGTCCCATTGCTTATCTGGTGGGGCCTGGGCCCTTTACGGAGTACTACCTGTACTTCCCTATCACTGACCTTGCCTGTGCTGGTCAGACTAGTTTAATTATATATTATTGTAGATTGTATAGTACTTCCATCCAAATGTTCCTCTTCTTACGTTCTGCCCTTTTATCTTTTTCTACTGTTTCTCTTTTCCTCACTTCCTTTTTCAACGTGACCATCCCTAGGTGAGTGAAAGGAAGGAGAGGTGGATTAAATATACTCTGTCGGTATGATCTGTATTGCATGTCTTCTTTACTTTTCATTCTCCATCTCTCTTACTCTAACCCTACTCCTTTTTATAAAACTCTCTACTGATCCAGCACCACTCTTACATCCTTTATAAAGTTGTTACTTTGACAACATGACCCCCCACCCCCCCCCCCCCCCCCCCCCACACCAGACATTATACAAAACTACATTTCTGGAATTTTCTGTCAAAGTCTAGAATGTATTATATTTCAGATGAAAAGCTGCTTTGTGAATGCTAATTTATATTGCAGAATATCTCAGGTTAAGTCCCATTAAGTAAACATATCTGATATAAATTTGAAACATTGCCTAGTGATAATAATCTGTATAAATAAAGATCTTTGTGCTCAGTGTATAGCAGGTGTGGCTGTAATTGCTACCGGACAAATTATACACGAGGGAAGCCCTTTTATCTGTGTGTAAGAGCAATACAGTTATTATCCCATGAGGTAACAGAAGCAAAAGTATTAAGATAAAAAATTGGGGCACTTGTTGTGACACCCCTTCAAGGCTTTGTGGGCCATAATTGACAAAATAGCTTCTAATGACATCATATTAGGTTATTATGTCTCCTAAGATCTGGCCTACAAAGCAGTTGAGTCATAATTACCTCCAACTTTACATCAACACTTTGCCTTACTATACTGGAAATATACCTTTAACTTTATAATTTGATTTTTATCCATCATTTATGCATAAATACAAGTTCTGTACTGTGTACCAGGACCCAGGCATATAGAAATTTCTGGCACCTGATGCTGCAAAGGTGAGGGAATTATTACGACACCTCACCTACCTGCAATGGAGATGATTTAATATTGGCTTTCTCCCATTAGACTGTAAAGGTAGCCATAAACAGCCCAATAATAAGTGATCCTCTCGATTATACTTGTGACAAGTGAGCCATTCTTGAGCACCCGTGAGGAGATAATGAGCACCTCAGGCAGTCATTCAGTCAGGCATGCGCACTATTGCATATAAAAGATTGGCATCTTGTTCTTCCCATGAATAAGTTGTGATCCTTCTCTCTTCTATGGAGTAGATGGAATGGGGAAAATGACCTTGGCTTAGGAGACCAGCCACCAAACATGCTCAGGTACCTTGTCTGTGGGAAGACTACTGTAGATATGGCAGTGCACAGAAATTAGATTGCACAACCTTCTTCAGATTCAAACTAAGGTATAGCTACAGTAAGTGTGTTACGCTGCTATGCAGAAGGCCAAGTGAAAATAGTATAACGGTATACAAAGGCAGATAATCTCTCCATGTATTTGGGCTTTTCCTTGTTCCCAAACAGTATCTGAGGGCATAGCAGTCTGAAAATGATGGTGACAACCCATCCACATATACAGGCATACCCCACTTTTAAGTACACAATGGGGTTTATTTACTAAACCTGAAAAGTGCAAAATCAGGCTAACTTCTGCATAGAAACCAATCAGCTTCCAGGTTTTATTACCATAGCTTAATTGAACAATCTGGGGTTAGAAGCTTATTGGTTTCTATGCAGAAGTGAGCCTGATTTTGCAGCTTTAGTAAATAAACCCCATTGTGTACTTAAAAGTGGGGTATGCCTATAGTGATAATCCACAAAGAGGCAAACCTACCTTTGCTGATATCTAGCATGTGTATGGGCAACTAAATACTGGTTCTCCTGAAGTAAGGATAAGGGGGATTGAGCGCCCTAATAAAAGTCCAAACTGCAGAAAAAAAAAAAAAAAAAAAATCACTGTACTTTGCTCTAAATAGAGTGGATAATGGTTACGACCTCTATCATGTTTTGTTGCTTTGAGTATTTGAAAATCCCATAATGGAGGAAAGATAGGTTCAGTTCATGGAGTTTGCTAGCTCTTTGAACTTTTTGAGCACTGTGGATAAAGGCAGGTCCGAAAAAAACTTAAAAAATAAATAAAATGCTGTGACTTTTCCAGTGGGTGGAGAGAACCTAAATTTAACACTGGCTGTGGAAGGTTTTAAGAAAAAGGTACAATGTTGGAGCCAACTCTAGACATGTAGAAGAGCGTGTGTCCCCCAGTGATTTATCATTTCAAACAGGTTAAAGCATTTTCATCCTTAAATACGCAATGTAGTCATAGGATGCCATACAAAGTCCAGTGCTAAAAGTTCTATCATCTAGGCACTGAGGAAATTGAGGGTTGCTGTGCGGGAATTTTACTGCTGATGAGGTCTTGTCCACACCAAGTCCCATATCTTGAGTGTTGTTACAGTGGTGGCAGTTATAGTGGTGGCCAGGTTTCAGTGTGACCCGTGAATGCAAAGTAGAGTGTTTCTCATCCAACCATTGTTTCTGGAACCCCTAGTTAACCCAGTCTAGTTTTCTGCATAATAATGAGGCCTCATAGTATTTTCCAACAACAATAAAACATGAGTCCATTAGTAATTGAAATTGGACTAGGGTTTTTTATAGGACCAATGAATTTTGAATTTTGGGACCTGAGAAAGCTATAGGGATTGCCACCAGTAGCATTTAGTACACAAACAAAATACAAGCTAATTCATCTTGTTATATTTTTTCCTTCACTGAATTGCAAGATCTTGCCTTGTGTGGCAGTCCTGGTAATCTACTATATTTCTTCCCTCTTTTTACTTACATCCAGCATCTGTATCTGAGCAAAGGCCTACTAACAAACCAGAATCTTTGGCCATTCTGTGCAATGTGTGGGGCTATTTGGCTGTACTGTGGGCTTAAGCTGGTAAATACTGCTATATTGAGCTGGTTTGTACTGCAACCAGATAAGTGTCAGCAGAAGTTTAGTTAGCCCATTTCTTCGTCAGTGGGATGCTAAGAAGAAGTGGGTTACGCTTGTGGCAGAGGTGAGTTCTACTGCTCACTGTGTCAGACCTTGGAGTGGAAGCATTGATGTGTATCATTTCACTGCCATTAGGGTATGGCCAAACATGTATTTCAATTTTCTAAGTTTTCTAAGATTTGAAGAGATTTCATCCCACTTCTTGTCCGGAGAGCAATTAAAAGAAATCCCACCAACAGGGATACAGACAATATCAGAACAACATTTAAAAAATATTTAGTAGCGCAAGAATGGCAACAACTTCTCCTATTTATTTTTCTTGTCCTCTTTCAGTCTTCATTTCACATACTTCACTCTTTCCTTTTTAAATAAAAAAAAAATGGGGTTGGGCATTAAACTAGAACACTATATAAATATTAAAAGGAAAAGTATAATCATCAAAAGGAAACTGTGATAAAGTTTTGCAGAGTTTATGATTTTTAGGTTTTAAGTTTGTATAATATGATTCATTTTATGTGTACACCGCAAATATACAGTGTTAGATTTGTCGTCATTCAATAAAACATAAATAGCATTTATTGCCGCTTATAATGTTTTAAACTGTGACAATTATAATAATTTCCTTTTGAAGGTAAATGTAACCTAAAATCCTCCTTCCACAGTCAAAGAAACAGAATGACATTTCTGAACATGTCAGAGTATGTATAACCTGTGTGGAATTTATGTGTGCTGGCAGGAAGTGATGTCTTCAACATTACATCCTCATTACATAATGCTTGTATCCAGTAAATGGTTCTATTACCTATGTTAACTATATACAGTGTTTCCTAATGCACAATAAATGCTTTGTCATTAGGGAAGAGCAAATAATAAAGTTTTTACTTTGTAACTACCTTTTTGCTTAACAGTATATTTTTACAGTGGCCTTTTGTATTACTGTACTGCTTTCTATGGTCAGCATTTACAGTCCATGTAAAAATAATATCTTTGTTTATGGGGAAATGCCAACTCAAATGCTTCAGCACACTCTTGGGACCATAGTTGACAGATGCTCTACTGGGCACTATTTAGTTCTTTGAAAAGTCTAGCAGAGATACATCATTGTTAACTATATAATAGGTGAAGGCCTTCCACCAGGTCCCCCAAGGGCCAAGTTAACAAAACGAAAATATTACTAAAAAAATTTACTCATACTTTGTACTGCTCAACTCAAATGCTATGACTCTCTTCCTTAATAAGGGATCTTCTACATTTCTCACTGCATTAAGGTATGCTGTATAAAGTAATTGTATAATGTCATTATTACCTTATCAACATATGTCCTATCAGTTTCAAATCCATGTCTTGATGATTAGCAAAATAAATTCATGGTCATTGATATAGGCTGGGTTCTCACTAGTCCGGTGTAGCTGCTGATCAGCTGACCAGGGTCCTTGTACCCATCAACAAAGCACCTCCCCCATGTTGATAGCATGTGACCTGGTATGGCTCAGGAGTGGGGGCGCTCGCTCATCCCCCTCTTTCCTGACCTGCTGGGCTGCATGCTCGAATAAGGGTCTGGTAAGTATTTTGGGGGGACACCCATTTTTTTTTAATTTTGGCATGGGGTTCCCCTTAAAATCCATACCAAACCCAAAGGGTCTGGTATGGATTGGAGGGGGACCCCCACGCCTTTTTTTTTTAAACATGTTTGTATTGCCGGCAATGGTATTGTATTGCTGGAAATTTAAATGTCTTTTTTTTTCTTTATAAATGTCAGTTTTGCTGTGGCAGGTTCTATACATTTAGAAGAAAAAGAGAACATTGGGACTTTAAGTGAGGCGGTGACCGGGTAAGGTCAGTTGCCTCCATCCCTATTTGAATAAAGCAATCAGGATGACTGGGGGTTGGGACTTTAAATGAAGCAGGCAGGTGTAAAACATTTAAATTTATTGGAAACTCAATGGTAAGTTGCATGAGGGTAATCATGAGTACACCAAGAAGACCAATATATTCCATTCAATGGATAAACATACAGCAATAACAATTGACCACTAAAAATACAAATCACATATAAGGCCGCGTACACACGGGCGGACTGTTCGCCCAACTTTGTCCGCTGAACAGTGTTTGGGCGGACAGTCCGCTCGTGTGTGGGCTTTCAGCGGACAGTTTCAGCGGACAGTTGGACGGACAAGGTTTTTCGGAATTTCCGAAAAACTGTCCGCTGAAACCTTGTTTCAGCGAACAGTCCGCTCATGTGTAGGCTTGTTCGTCAAACAAAGTTGCGCGCATGCTCAGAAAGGATTTTCACGCCGAAAGCTATAATGCAGTGTATAGGACGTCGTATTTTTCGTCCCGTCGTACGTGCCGTTCACGTCATCGCGCGCGGTTTCAGCAAACTGTTCGTTCGTCGTGTGTGGCCATGTCCGTCCATGCTAATTTTGAGCGGACTGTTTGCCGAAACTGTTGGACGGACAAAGTTGGGCGAACAGTCCGCCCGTGTGTACGCGGCCTTACAAGTGATCATTAAGTAAGTAAAACATATAGTTGGCATAAAACATGGTATATAGTAGCTCTATGCATTTCGTGGATTCATCCACTCTTCAGGAGCATGCATGTGGAAAACTGAATGCTGTAGTATAATAATAAGAATATCTGTAAGGTCTGACCCTGTCACGGAAAGCAGAGATTAAAATAAAGTAATTAGAAGTAATATTGGCTAGGATAAACCCCCCAAAACCACTCTCAAAAGTACTTACATTATCTGTATCTATGCAGTAGCAATGTGCCAAAATGAATCAGAATAACCCCATATGGGTATCACTGGTGGGAGCAGAGGTGGTTAAGGCAGACCAGGACTGGACAAAGATGGTTTCCAAGAAAGGAAATTCCAAATATTAATAATGGTCAACAGTGACCATATGTGCTAAAAATAAAAGAAAGATTGTAAAATAGGTTCTATACATGGTACAGATGCTCCACTTTAAAGGCAGACGAAAGGAACCCCCCAGGGAATATATTTAAATGTTTGTATTTGTATGAAACATTTGTATTTGTATCACTTTAACCACCATTAAAATCACTGCCCCTGTAAAAACAACCTTTTAAAAAAAATTATTTTACATTGATACATGTCCCCCAGACCAGTACCTGGACCCCCATACCCGTTTTTATGACCAATAACTTGCATATAAGCCAACAAAATGGGCACTTTTGATTTTTCAAGTTTGGGTCCCATAGACTTTAATAGGGTTTGCGTCCGAACTTATGTGATATTCGAGAGTTCTGGCATGAACCGAACCAGGGGGGTGCTCGGCCCAACTCTATTTGAGAGTACCAATAGGCTAAAAATGTTTCTTAGTTACTACCTTACCAAAAATAACTGGAGAGAATGTTCCATGTCTTCCTTGAAAAAGGCTGCAAGGCTAGTAGGCTCCACCTTGTTGAGATGAATTGTATTTTTATATACTGTGTTGTTTGCATTCTAACATCAGAAATGTTAATAGAAGGGATTTGTTAAAAAACAAAGACCTGTGCTGTTACTGCTGATATTTGTGTGCCATTCAGATAAAGTGAGAGTATATATGAGTTGTATTTAGCAGCTGGTATGAGCAGAGACACAGCGGCTGCCAGGGGCCCTGCATGATGTGGATTTATAATATTTTAGTAAACTAGCCATGTTATATCTATTATTTATATGGCTGTTTTATCATTTACATTTTATAGATACAAAACACTTTTAAACTGTGTAATAGTGTTATTTGTAATATTATATATTGGTTATATTATACATAAAAAATTGTATTTTAATAGCAGAGCTAAAACATTCATGTGCAGTTTGGGCACTGGTGATTTTATTAATTTATGTTTAGATTGCCCAAAGTAAAAGACCCCACATAGAATTCTTTCATGTTTAATTGAACTTTTTTTAGCTGAATTGATATGAGAGTCATACATCTAAATGTCTATTTTAATTAGACCAGAGGGATCTTGTGCTAATCTTTGGGGTAATATCAACTGAATTTAGACGGTGTTGTTACACAGATAAATATGTATCACGTGTTCTACTCTTCCACTAATTTTCTACGCATATATATTAATGGGATCATTTTGCTAATAACTTTATCTGTGGGGTTTCAAGATACTCAATAAGCCTGAAATAAAATAGTTTTTGAATTAAGCAACTGCTCACACATTGGTTTTATAAGAAAACAGTTACATGACTTTTGTTCTTTTAGCTTAATTAGCTTTGTATTTACTGTTTTACTGTGTGTGCATTCAAAGAAACCACTTTAAATGTTCTTCACGGTATATGTCAAGTTATTTTTTTTTATTTGCTTTGGATATGGATATGGTTTACGGTTACCGCTACTATGGGTTTACATTGAATACCCAGGATTTGCAAATTTCGCAATTTGGCAAACTTTTTGACGAACAGTTTGCTGGCTCGCAGCAGATGTAAGGGACAACCAATAATTTAGCCCAAGCCTTTACCCCTGGTCTATAAGTCCTAAACAACCAATAATTTGAAGGAATAAGTTACCCAGTCTTCCTATAAAAGGTTTTGGTTCACAACAGCCATATTGTCAATGTGTGTTGGCACTGTTAGCGAAAGCTGACAATTCTGTGTAGAAAGAGAAAATGTTTTATTCATTTTTTATATCCTATATTGAATTTTATTTTAACTGTGCTGTCTTCCCTTTATAATATAAAGCATAGGGGCAAACTGTTGATACTATATAAATCCTGTGTAATAATAATAGTTTATTATTTCTTTAATAATTTATTTTGATACTACCATAGTACATGTTTACCATGACAGTACCTGGCTTATTACATGTTTATTTCACAATAAGAGCCCCTTTCAGACGGATCGGAATCCTTCCAAGCGGATCTGCTTGCTCAGCAGGGGATCTCTCTGCAGAGCAGGCGGATGACAGGTCCATATACACTCCGCTATGCAAGGACACAGACACAGCCCACTGTTCTCTATGGGATGGTTGGATGGAAACAGACCACCTGTCCATTTCCATCCAATTGTCATCTGATCCGTCAGATACAGTATCTCACAAAAGTGAGTACACCCCTCACATTTTTGTCAATATTTTATTATATCTTTTCATGGGACAACACTGAAGAAATAACACTTTGCTACAATGTAAATTAGTGAGTGTACAGCTTGTATAACAGTGTAAATGTTAAATTTGCTGTCCCCTCAAAATAGCTCAACACACAGTCATTAATGTCTAACCGCTGGCAACAAAAGTGAGTACACCCCTAAGTGAAAATTTCCAAATTAGGCCCAATTGCCCATTTTTCCTCCCTGGTGTCATGCGACTCGTTAGTGTTACAAGGTCTCAGGTGTGAATGGGGAGTAGGTGTGTTAAATTTGGTGTTATCGTTCTCACTCTCTCATACTGGTCACTGGAAGTTCAACATGGCACCTCATGGCAAAGAACTCTCTGAGTATCTGAAAAAAAGAATTATTGATCTACATAAAGATAGCATAGGCTTTAAGAAGATTGCCAAGACCCTGAAACTGAGCTGCAACACGGTGGCCAAGACCATACAGCAGTTTAAAAGGACAGGTTCCACTCAGAACAGGCCTTGCCATGGTCGACAAAAGAAGTTGAGTGCACGTGCTCAGCGACATATCCAGAGGTTGTCTTTGGTCTGCCAGTGCAGACCATATGCCGCACACTGCATCAAATTGGTATGCACGGCTGTCATCCCAGAAGGAAGCCTGTTCTAAAGATGATGCAATATTTAGAGAATTCGTTTGGAAAGGAGGTACATCATGAATTAGCCTTAACACCCTTCAACTACCAAATAAAGAGGAAGGAGTTGCCCTCCCACACCCTTACAGCTATTTCTTGGCAGCGCAGCTACAAAATATGGGTGGTTGTGAAGCTGAAGGAGAAGGTCGAGAGAGGAAGATTCTGTTATGTAATTTGCTGCAGAGTTCATTGGTGGAGGCCCTGGAGGCAGGGACCTTCTTGCGGGGGTTGCCCACTCTTGACTAAATGTCAAGAGTGTGGGATGCCGCAAAAAAATTATGGGGCATAGGGGTTTTACATAATATTCCCCTCTATGGGAAAATAGGAAGTTGGGTGAGGTGCAGAAATTGGGGATAATTAGAGAGTGGGAAAGACGAGGGTTAAAGTTTATCTCCCAGGTCTTTCAAGATGGAACACTAAAATCCTTTCAGGAACTAAGGGATCAGTTTTCAATCCCTAATAAATCTTTCTTTAGATATCTACAGGTAAGACATGCTTTGACAGAACAGCTTAAAGGGAGGTCAATAGAATGGTGTGGTATTCCGGTACTACAGAATATCATTAAGGCCAAGTCACGGAAAGGCTTAATAGCCAAAATATATCTAAGCATACATAAAGAGTCTCGGGAAGGGTTACAAGCTAGGCCCTATAGGAAGAAATGGGAAAACGATGTGGGATCTATATCGGAACTACAATGGGTAAGGATTTTGGAACTTGCCCCATGGGTATCGCTGTCCCCACCCCAGAAGATGTCACATTTATTTTTACTCTACAGGGCTTACTACACGCCACAAAAGCTTTTTTGGTTTGGCCGAAGACAAGATGATACCTGCCCTAGATGTGGTAGGTCAGGGGGAGACCTTATCCATATGTTTTGGAGATGTCCAAAACTTTATCGATATTGGAGGGAGGTGGTGGATTTTATTGCCCAGGTGTTTGAAGTGCACATTGATATGGACCCTACTCTTTGTGTCCTGGGATGGATAGAGGGAGTAGGTAGACCAAATTATATCCAATTAGCAATCCTGAGATGCCTCTTTCAGGCAAGGAAACTTATTGCCCAGAGGTGGCAGTCCCCTACCCCTCCATCTAGTAAGGATTTGGTATAGAGTATGGAAATGGTGATTCTCAAGGAGAGGATGTCATATATTAAACAAGGAGCTTTCAAAAAATGTGCTAACATTTGGAAGATGAGGAATAGCAAGGGGGAGGCATAAATAAATGTAAGGTTTGATATATAAGATGGTGGGAATAAGGATAAAAAAACCTGCTGTGTGATGAATGGAGTGGTGGGTGTTAGTGTTATTGGAAGTATGGAGGAATGGTATGAGAGAGTGGTGGGGTAGGTGTGAGTAAGGGAAAAGAATATTCTATATAAATTTAGTTGTTATGTAGGGGGGGGATCAGACTGTTCGTTTTATATTTTCTCTTTTCTAATTTTAAATGCAAGAGGTTTATGATTGTGTTGTAAAATTTGAAAAGAAATCAAAAAAGATATAAAGTAAAAAAATAAATAAAAATATGATGCACAAGAAAGGCTGCAAACAGTTTGCTGAAGACAAGCAGACTAATGCCGCGTACACACAAGCGGACTGTATGGCATACTTAGTTCGTCATACAATCCGACGGACAGTCCGTCGTACTTTCCACTGAACGGACTTGACCACACACGGATGCACAAACAGTCCTTCGAAAGCTTGCGCGATGACGTGTACAGCACGTACGACGGGACTAGAAATAGGAAGTCCAAGACACAGCAAAGCACCCTTCCGCCGTGTAAATCCTTTCTGGGCATGCGCCATTCTTAGTCCGTCGAACTAGCATACTGACGACCGTACTGTCCGCTGAAACCAAAGTACGACGGACAGAATTTCGAAAAAACCGAAATACTTAGTACGCCGGACTGCACGCTGAAAAAGTCCGCTGAAGCCCACACACGAGCAGATTGTCCACTGAAATGTGTTTCGACGGACTAAGTACGCCATACAGTCCGCTCGTGTGTACGCGGCATAAGGACATGGATTACTGGTCCTGTGGTCTGATGATGAGACCAAGATACACTTATTTGGTTCAGATGGTGTCAAGCGTGTGTGGCAGCAACCAGGTGAGGAGTACAAAGGCAAGTGCGTCTTGCCTACGGTCAAGCATGATGGTGGGAGTGTCATGGTCTGAGGCTTCATGAGTGCTGCCATCACTGGGGAGCTACAGTTCATTAAAGGAACCATGAATGCCAACATTTACTGTGACATACTGAAGCAGAGCATGATCCCCTCCCTTCAAGGACTGAGCCACAGGGCAGTATTCCAACATGATAATGACCCCAAACACACCTCCACTGCCTTGCTAAACAAGCTGAGGGTAAAGATGATGAACTGGCTAAGCATGTCTCCAGACCTACACCCTATTGAGCATCTGTGAGGCATACTCAAAACGGAAGGTGGAGGAGCGCAAGGTCTCTAACATCCACCAGCTCCTTTATGTCATCATGGAGGAGTGGACGAGGACTCCAGTGGCAACCTGTGAAGCTCTGGTGAACTCATGCCCAAGAAGGTCAGGGCAGTGCTGGAAAACAATAGTGGCCACACAAAATATTGACACATGGGCCCAATTTGGACATTTTCACTAGGGAGTGTACACACTTTTGTTGGCAGCGGTTTAGACATTAATGGCTGTGTGTTGAATTATTTTGAGGTGACAGCATTTAAACTGTTATACAAGCTGTTCACTCACTACTTTACATTGTAGCAAAGTGTAATTTCCTCAGTGTTGTCACATGAAAAGATATAAAATATTTACAAAAATGTGAGGAGTGTACTCACTTTTGTGAGATAATTTAGATGGGTAACAGATCCCCATCTGTCTGTTTTTAGCGGATTGGATTGGATGCTGGCGTCTGATGGCGCAGCTCCATAGAGAACAATGGGTGATCCGATCAGGTCTGCCTGAAAATCAGGCAGGCGGACCAGAATGGTCCTCTGGTGTGAAAGGGTCCTAACACCTCTTTTAGCCCTACTAACAGCCAAACTGGATAACAAGATTTGCCACAATGGGTTTCGCTGCAAAAGTTGTGAACTTCAACCAACATTCCCAAAACTGTTTGTGAGCTGAACTCAGGGAGATTAGCTACTCCCTAATCTCTGCTTTTTACTGCTGTATGAGGCTTGCTTTGAGAAATTTCCCCCACTTTCTGTCCCAGTGACCGGTTTTACCATAAAGGGAAATTTTGCAATAGAAAGGCAGACAAAAAATAAAATCTTGTGGGACTCTACCCTTCCCCTGCTCTACTAAAAAAAATGTTTCAATACATTTTTTATTGCTTTTCCTGTAAACATACCACAGAATGCAAATAAGCCTTAGAATAGTCAGGAATATAGCACAGAAATATTTGTGCAAGAAACAAAGGTAACACAATGTGGTTATGATATTGTTATTCAGCATTGGGTCTCACTATCGAAAGCGAGATTGAAGTATAAATAAACTATAAATATATGATGGCTTGATAAACAGGATTTTAATATAAGTAGCAGTCAAACAGTGGGGATTACAGCATGGAGCAAGGGGAAAAGAACAGTCAGTCTAAGGCCGCGTACACACGGGCGGACTGTTCGCCCAACTTAGTCCGCTGAACAGTGTTTCAGCGGACAATCCGCTCGTGTGTGGGCTTCAGCGGACTGTTTCAGCGGACAGTCTGACGAACAAAGTCTTACGGAATTTCCGTAAGACAGTCCGTCCAAACTTGGTTTCAGCGGACAGTCCGCTCGTGTGTAGGCTAGTTCGACAGACTAAGTTTGGCGCATGCTCAGAAAGGATTTACACGGCGAAGGTTGCATTGCAGTGTATTGGACGTCGAATTTCTCGTCCCGTCGTACGTGCCGTTCACGTCATGGCGCACGCTTTCAGCGGACTGTCTGCTCATCGTGTGTGGTCAAGTCCGTTCATGCAAATTTTGAACGGACTGTTTGTCGGATTGTCTGACGAACTTAGTTGGGCGAACAGTCCGCCCGTGTGTACGCGGCCTAAGAGAAAAGAAGAGGTAAGGGAAAAAAGAAAAAAGCTGGAGAGAGGCAGTCTAGCCCTACCTGCAAGCCAAACAGACTGTAGTCCATTCTAGATTGAAGAAAATATGTAAACCTCGGGTACAACACAGCTGAGTATTTTCGAATTGTATCAGTTACCCTAGCCTCCACTTTCTCATGTATCATCATTTGTGTGATCCGAGATTTAGTTTCGGCTATGGAAAGAGTAGGGGTTTTCTACATTCTGCCAAGTTTCTGTTTAGCAGCAGTGAGGATATGGATCATTAGCCTAAATTGTACTGTGAACAGATCAGGGGTCTTTATACAGAAAAGGGCTTATTCAGGTTTGAGGGGAATATTCTATCCATATGGAAAAGACTTCTGAACAAAATTGCCGAACCAGTGAACAAAAGGTTCCCAATTGTCCACATCCTCAAACAGGTAGCTGGACAACAAATCTAGCAATTCTAACAGGCACCTTGTAGTTGGCTTCTTCCACAAGACTACCAGCAAGATTTCACTGTGTCCCAGATACGGGACCAATCAGCACCAAACACCACCCTAAGGTCTGCTGCCCACTGATGAGTGTAGGTCAGGGGTCAGGACGTGAGTAGGGTGAGTAGCATAAATAAACAAGATCAGTTCTGGGGGATGTAGGTCCTTACAGCACTGATGATTAAAACGGGACAAAAGCAACGGACCATCCAGGAACTTGATATTGTGCTCCAAAAAATGTTTAACGTGGTAGTAAACCTAGTTATTTTACTTGTACATACAGGAAAGCCTATAACAAGGCTTACCTGTAGGTACAGTGAATACCTCCTAGACTCCTGTTTAGGAGATATTCAGAGTGCATGCAGCTGGTGGCATCACCTGCGCATACCGTGCCGGACCTTCAGAGCCCATGCCAAAAACATTAGGAGTGACGTCATCGCATGCCCGGCCACTCATGTAGCTAGAGGCTGCGAACCTGGAAGGAAGACCGTTGAAGATGGAAAACCTCAGTGGTTAAAGCATGCCTCTGGAAGGCTTTGTTGTAAGGTAAGTCTCACACAATGTGCTAGTATGCGATGCATTTGTCTTAATTTGAAGATATCGATGCACTTCTATTAAAGGTGATTTCAAAGTTTGTTGTAGTGAAGAAAATGGAAAAATGTTATTAAGGGTGAAAAAAAAATGTTTTATTTCTGTCTGTGTTGCTGTTGGAGAGTTACCATTACTTTGCGTCTGGTAAAACCTTGTCATTGGAACTGAACCCCATATAGTAGTTGAAAGCCAACAAAAGTTCCAACCTTTTCCCACTCAGTCGAAAACTAAGAAAAAAGTTGTTGGCTGGAAATACAGTTTATGTTATAATATACTGTACATGAACCTGTAGGTGCAAAAAAATGAAAATTAAAAAAGTGCAATGCTTTGTTTGTACATGTTTTATGTCTGCAAACTATGCAAATGTCAAAACATTTTTGTGTTACAAGGACACAGGAAATTCACCCAAAAAAATGCATGACTTCACTTTTTGTTGTGGTTTCACATTTTCCCTAATTTCTTGTCTGGGGAAACCATTGTCACTGGGATAGTAAAAGTCTCTCTAAGAAAATCCAAGATAGCAGTAAAAAATTTACAGGAGGTTAATCCTTTTATACGCTATGCAAAACAAAAAAAATGACTGGAGGTACACTTCAAGGTAATTAAACAATCATACTCAAAACAAAAGCACACTCCCGATACCAGAAAGCAGAAAATGTCTGTGTATGCCAAACTTTATGCTTTTAAACTGGTGGTTGTCCATAAAAGGAAAACTGACCACACAGTTACAACTATTGCACTGCCGTTAGCAGGCATCGCTCTGCCTATAGCATGACCAGCTAACCATTGCACATCTGCTGCACACTTGTCAGTTGCAGCACAGTACAAGGTATCCTGGTCAACCATGATCATTCTTATAAACACTTCTGGACCTAGAAAATCACACTCTTTTGTGCCTAGCGGATATTCGGAGATTGATATTAGTTCATTACCACTTCATCCAGATTCCTCACCACTTTGAACATCTAAGGAAAATATGGCTTCCATCAAGTTGAAGTTTTTATAGCTTTGTACGTCTCCCCTGTCTTCCCATGTCTAGATGGGAAATTTTTGTGTAATTTTCTGAATGTTATGTGACAACATAAATAATTAAAAATATATATAATTAGGAGCAGTATTGCAGCAGTGTATATGAAGCAACATTGATTAAAAGTCCTAAAGTGGGACCCAAACTGTCTGTTTTCAACTGGTTATCTATAATCTATGTCTACAAGTGGTGGCAGAAACCCCAACACCATAATTGTCTCTATTATTGATTTTTTGTTTTTTTGTCTGCTCATTTTTTTATTCTAATTGCTAGATTTAGCAGAGTTTATAAAATGCCTGTTGGCCTTTATGGCAGAAATGAATGTCACCCACAGCTGAACAGTGCTCTGTTCTTTGTTGTCTTTCCAGCATCAAACAGCTTGACAGATATGGACAGCTGATTCTGATAAACTCCTCTGCAGCGGACACTGGGGAGTTCACCTGCTGGGCTCAGCACTGTGACAGCTTGGGCTGCAAGAAGGATGAATCCAAGACTGGCTCTACATACATTTTTTTCACAGGTCTAAGTCTAAGTATAAAGGGTTACCTATTGCATGTCACATTTCTATGTCTTACAAAATGACACATAGGTAAACATAGACAACAGATATGGCATTCTTACATATTACTAGTGGTGAGTTCAGTTAAAGTTAGCAGTGAACCAGGTCTTCTTCTGACATCACTGAAGGATACTCAATACTATTGAAGTAACATTATTTACCGCCATTATATATATATATATATATATATATATATATATATATATATTGTACTGTACTGTAATACACTGTAGTGTTAGGTTAAGGGTCAGTACCTTAATGTTTGTGTCTGATTATTTAATTATTTGGTGGGATAATTAATGTTTCAGATTTACATGAATATTTATTAGGGTCAGATGTTTTTCTTCTCACACAAACCAACATGAAGACAAAAGTAGCTCTAAGCTGCTCATAAAGAAGTTAAGTAGCATTTCAAATGCATGCTGAATGCAACTGAAAGCACGCTGCATGATGCACCTACACTAATCCTTCAATACACACACACTAAAAGTTATTGGTGGCAAAAAATTCCCTGTGCTAGAATTTCTGATGATAAAACTACTGCTCCAAAGCAAATACTCCAGTTTGACAAGACAAAAACATACTGCATTCAAATATACTTGCTGTGCTTTTCCAGACCCATCTTGTTGATTTCTAAAAATTGCATAACTACATTACGCCATAATGCAATTCCGTATTGGGGCCTTTAGTTTAGGGTACCCACCATTCAAGGTGGTGTGTAGAGACTAGTGAAAATGATACTGACACAAAGTTTTTAATGTTGAGAGGGGAAGATTAATTACATAATTATGAAATTTATCTTTTATATAATACACCTACAGTCATATTCATTTTTGAAAGTATCGTTCCACAATTCTGGTGTATTGAGGTATATACTGTATATATTCTACAATAAACTCAAAGGGCAGTGAGGGTTTTATGGTTTGGACTAAATATAACAATATCCTTTACTAACATAGGGATTTCTCCTAGCTGTATGGGCATCTTACAATATATGTAAAAGCTCTGCTTTATTGTCTGTGCTATATAAGTACCTATAATAAATAAATTAATCTTACTTGGGCAGCAATTGCTTAGCTTGTTGTTGCTGATACAAATCACATACAATGTCCAAGACCACTGGTTGGTGGTTTCAAACAATCAGATAAGAAAAGAAGGGTGCTTTTCTGAATGTTTAGTCTAGCAGGTCTTAGATATTTATGATCTACAACTCACGCACAGTAAACCAATACTCTTGGAACTAGGACTTAGGCCTAGGGATGGGCGAACGGTTTGGCCCGAGCATGAGTTCGGGCTGAACTTTCGCTGTTCAGATGTTCGGCGAATAGCCGAATAAGCGGGTTGTTCTACCGTTTGTTTGGCCCCCAAACTGACCACAATGCATTGCGGCACTGAACAGTGCATTGCAAGCCCTGATTGGCTGCAGCAGTGAAAGCTTCAGCCAATTGTGGCAAAGAGCACTGTCAGAGTCATGATTGGACACGGTCATCATGCCTTTATCCAAACCTGGCTCATTCCAGCCCCACAGTATAAAAGTATTCTTTCAATGGCAGACATTTTCAGTGTGATTTTTGGCGTGGAGAGAGATAGAACAGGGCTCTGTTTAGTGCTATTAGTTAGTGTGCTATAATGTGCTGTTTTGTTTCATAAGAATATTAGAATATTAGTATATTGTCAGTCAAGGGTTAGTGTGAGTGTAGTGAGGAGGACCATCATTCAGCTTTGCATAGTGTGCAGCTAGAGTGGGGACAGCTCAGATAGTTTCACTGTAGTGTAGTGAGACCGTGTCATTCATACATACATTAGTGTGGAGTAGGGACAGCTCATATAGTTTCCGCGTAGTGTAGTGAGACCGTGCCAGTAATCTTTACATTAGTGTATGGCTAGAGTAGGGACAGTTCAGATAGCGTCAGTGTAGTGACGATTAAACACCATCAATTTGTTTGTGTTACTGCCAGTTTAACGCCATATAGTTCTGTGTGCGTTACTGCCAGTTTAACGCCGTGTAGTTTTTTGTGCAGTACTGCTAGTTTTACACCATATAGTTTTGTGTGTGATACTGCCAGGATAACACCATATAGTTCTGTGTGTTACTGCCAGTGTAACACCATATAGTTCTGTGGGGGTTACTGACAGTTAAACGCCATATAGTTCTGTGTGTGTTACTGCCAGTTTAACGCCATATAGTTCTGTGTGTGTTACTGCCAGTTTAACACCATTTACTTTTGTGTGTTACTGTCAGTTTAACGCCATATAGTTCTGTAACTGTTACTGTACTGTCACTGTACATTTGGCGCATTATATTGCAGTATATTCTAGTGTACACGTGGAGTGTGTCTGTGTAGTGTGAGTACTCAAATTAAAGTGCACCAAACACCTCTTTACATTGATTAAACTGCATCTACGTACAGATTTCAATTTCTTCTTTAGATCTGCTTATAAGCATTGCCCCCTCCCTCCCAATAATATCTGGGAGGACAACAAGGAGAGGCAGATATTTCCTTGGCACTGTAAGGGGGCCAGAACAAATGTGTCAACAGGCAAAGGTGGACGTGGTGGTCAGTCCTCAGGCAGGGCATAATTTCCTCTGTTTAGTGAGTTTGCCCATGCTCAGTCACAGCATGCAGAGGAGGTGGTGGACTGGCTTACTAAACCTTCCCCATCCTCCTCATCCTCTGTTACGCAAGCAGATACAAGTGTGCAGTCCCCTGCAGTTGCCAGAGTGTATAAACTTGCCTCCTTGTCCACATTTATTCCTGCCATAGCCCCAACATCAGCCATTGAGGAGTCAGCTGAGTTATTTGACCACAGCATCAGCCACTTGCACCTCGATGATGCCCAACCATTACTGGATTCAGATGTTGGTTCTGAGGTTGAGGATGACAGGAACATGAGCCGAGAGAGAGGGAGGACTGGTAGACAAACTGGCATTCATGTTCCCCAAGTCGCAGCATTTTGCCAAGTTGTCTCCAGTGGTAATGATGAAGATGGAGGAGATAATGATGATGATGATGAGGTCACTGATGCGACTTGGGTGCCAGATAGAGCAGAGGAGGAGGAAACTGAAGGTGAGGCAGCACAACCCCAAGGAATAGGAATAGGATGGAGCAGCCATCCTATTCCATCACATTCTGCAGCTGTTAGCCCACCAAAGCTCAGCTGTCTGGGCCTTTTTCTGCAAATGGTGTCTCAGGCACATCAAACGTGGCAAAACCACCAACCATTTGGGTACCACGTGCTTAACAAGGCATTTAACAGCCAACCACTCAGCCCATTGGAAAGCGCACCTGTTGGCTCTCCAACTTCGGTCTTTAAGCCTGGTGGATTCTGCCTCGTTCTGTGAATTTGCACTGTACCAGAATGGCAGATTTCCAGTCACTACTACTTTTCACATAAGGTCATTCTATCTATCTACCATCATGTGGAAGAGAATGTTCTGGCATCATTGGGCAAGGCAGTCAGCCGTAAAGTCGACCTTACTGCTGACATGTGGTACAGCAAGCATGGACAGGGACAATATATTTTGTTCACAGCACACTGGGTAACGCTGCTTGCAACTTGAAAGGATGCAGGACAGGTCTCGGTGCTGCAACTTGTTGTGTCCCAATGTCTTCATACAGCTGGTGTTGATGATGCCAGACCTATGAGCTCTACCCCCTCCTCAGCCACCTCCGTGCCCTCATCTGCAGAATTGTCCTATGAACATCAGGTATTCCCTCAGCATTCAAAGGGCTATTGCCAGAGTCAGACCAAGAACCACAGGGGACAGGAACAACGCCGGAGCAGAGGATCTTGCAGCTCTGCAGGGACAGGCACAGAAGTGGTTCACGCCAAGCCAGCTGGAGCCAGGAATGGTGTCTGATAATGGCTCAAACCTCCTGTCCACCCTTAGACAGGGAAAGTTGACACATGTGTCATGCCTGGCACATGTCCTCAATTTGGTGGTGCAGCATTTCCTAAATACATACCCAGGGTCGCAAGATGTGCTAAAGCTGGCCAGAAGAGTCTGTAGCCATTTCAGGCGGTCATACACAGCCAGTGCTCAGTTGGCTGAAATTCAGCAGGAAATCCCCCTGCCCGTAAACCGCCTGATTTGTGGCATGCCTACCAGGTGGAACTCGACTTTGTTAATGCTGCAGGGGCTATACATGCAGCAGAGTACCTGTGCGAATATGGCACAATGACAGGCTCAGGCCGCCTCTGCTTTTTTTCCCCCACACCAATGGCTGATCATTAAGGATGCATGCACTGTTTTGTCATCATTTGAGGAGGCCACAATGATGGTGAGCCGTGACAGTGCATGCATCAGTGACACAATGGCTGTTTTGTTCCTGCTGGAGCAGACTCTGCGTGGCATTATGGACAGGGCACTAGAGGCAGAGCAGCAGGAGGAAGAGGAGGACTTCCTTTCCTCCCAAGGTCCACTTTATCCAGAGAACATCATTCCTATGTCACAGAACACAGGAGGAGAGAGGCGAGGAAGATGAGGAGAAGGATTCTGGCACTTTTACAGGCTTCAAAGAAGAGGAAGACATGCATCAATCTGTAAGAAATGGCTTTCCAACCCCAGGACCCTTGGGAGTAGTACTTGGCTGGGAGGAGGAGGTTCCAGATGCTGTCATCCTGAGTGACCCGAGGAGTCTGAAAATTTGAGGCACATGGGCAACCTCCTGCTTCAAAGCCTGTGAAAGAACCCAAGAATACATGGCATGAAGACGAAGGATGATTACTTGTCAACCCTCCTTGACCACCGTTATAAGGGGAAGGTCTCAGAACTCATTCTGTCCCCATAGAGAGTGCAGAAGATAAAATGTCTTTAGGACACGTTAAAGAGGATTTAATTAAACGTTTTTCCTGACTCCAGTAGGTTACAGTGTCGTGGAAAATGTCCTTTTGAGTCTTCTGTTGGTCAAGAGAGGAGCGTTGGAGAAGGCATCCACCTAAGTGAGGCATTTCGGAATTTTTTAAACCTCTCTGCCAAGGGCTTTCAGCTTCCACATCCCATCAGCAGCGTCTGCATCACATGGTAGATGTTTACCTGGGGGTCCAAAACAGAGATGGAGAGCTTTCCAGCTGACGATCCAGTGACTTACTGGGTCATGAGAATAGACCACTGGGCCGAACTTGCCAAGTATACTATTGAGTTGTTGGGCTGCCCTGCATCCAGCATGCTTTCAGAACTGGCATTCAGTGCTGCAGGAGGTTTTGTTACTGATCATAGAACGCTTAATTAAGTCTTTTTGGGATGTGGAATCTCTGCAAGACTTTGAGGCTGCCTAGCTTTGAGGGTGTTCAATCATTTCATCTGGAAGAATGTTTTTGGTATAGGTTTCATGGGCACAATTAACACCCAAAGACCAATTTTTCAGCACCTGTTTGACAGGTGCATAGCATTGCAATTTTTTACAGCAAGGCCAATTCTTGCTTTCATCAAGATTACTATAGGGTTACTATAGGGTTAGGGTGGGAAGGGGCCACCGACACCCAAAGACCAATTTTTTTGCACCTGTTTGACAAGTGCATATCATTGCAATTTTTTACAGCAAGGCCAATTCTTGCTTTTATCAAGAGTACCTCTATAGGGTTACCATGGGAAGGCACCAGGACACCCAAAGACCAATTTTTATGCACCCGTTACTTCTATACAAAGTTAAAGTGACACCAAAATGTATCCAAAAAAATCTCTAATTTTGTTCCCAGTGCACTATATTATGGCCTCATCATACACACTGGCTCCCCAGCTGTTGCTAAGCAAAATAAAGGCATCTTGCAGGTAAAATTACATTTTTTTGGCTTTATAAATGCAGTTATTGCTGCAGCAGATTCTAAACATGATACAGATCTGCCACTTTACAGGTAGACTAAGGGGACCCCCCAGGCACTATATTGGAAGGATTTTGTTCATGTTTAGGCTTTCACTTTAAAAATCTAAAAATCCCTGCTCATTTAAAAATGAAGTTTTCTCACTTTTTTTTATTGATACATGTCCCCCAGGGCAGGACTCAGATGCCTATAAGCATTGTATGGCCAATTACTTGCATATAAGCCTTGAAAATGGGCACTTTTTATTTTTGATGTTAAGGTCCCTTTGACTTTAATGGGGTCTGTTATTTGGGTCCAAACTTTTGTTGTGTTCGGGAGTTCGGATGCATATCAAACAGTCCATTCAACCCATCCCTGCTTAGGCCTTCAATGGCCTTCAAGGAGAGACAAATGGCCAATATCTCATATATATTTTGCCTGTATTAAGGGGAACCAATAAGTACAGAAGCTACCAAAAGATGCTATGACAGAATCTATGCCTAGTCCAATGCTTATCAAACTTTACATCAGTTATGTGGATGATTAAGTCTGTTAGCTACCAACCAAAATTGAGCTATTAGAGTTGAGTCTACTTCTACTTTATGGTAAAGGTTGTCTGTAATATTATGTTCAGGAATGAGTTAGTCAAGGGTTAAGATAGATGCAAATACAGTATATCATTGTCACAAGGAAAAAATAACTGCTAATGTCTTATCTGCTGTGTATATTATACTGGCTTTTGCAGGAAATGGGTATTCTTTCATTTATGCATGGACTAAACTAAAATAGTAATTTATCAGCTGTACAATCGACAGAGTGCAGTGCATGTACATACATCACTGAAAGAAGAAAGACAGGAAAAGATAACATCAGCTAAAATCTCAAAATTAAATTCAGTTGCAAATATATTCCAAAAGGTGCCAGTCATATTGAAGCCCAGCTTCTGATATTATATATATTTATATATATATATATATATATATATATATATATATATATATATATATAATAGAACTAGAATAAAAGAATAAAAACCATTCTCAAAAAACTGACCAAACCAGTGATCTATCTCTGTACAAAAGACAGGATATGCCATATGGAACATCTAAAATGGAAATTTCCCTCAGGACCTTAATGTAATAACCATACAGTTTAACGTGTCATCGTTATTTTTAGGCTACAAGGACACCTTCAGGCTACAATTAAACTGTATATGTAACTTTATGTCGTGACACTGCTAATGCTACTAAATGTACTAGATGAAGTATCTATGAGTACTCTTTAACCAAAGAGATTTGTAACCGCAGGAAAGGCACCACATTAGTGATCTGGGGTGAATGGTTTAAATCAAGCCCTGGTTTGGTTCAGGTTTAGTGAATATTCTTACAATTTCTTTTGATCCCAAACAGCAAAGTTTTTGTTTCATTATACCATTTACAATTTCTAATGCACATTTATCAGGAACCTGTACCATCTGCAGCCTGTACCATTTAAAATGCGTGCATGCACACGTTACATTTTTTTAAGCAATTATGCTTTTAAATAACTATTATTATAATACAGAATTTATAGTGTGATTACCACTTGCGCAGCATGTTACAATATAAAGGGAGATGTTACGAGACAGATACAATACAATTCAATACAAGAGGATTAGGAGGGCCCTGCTCATGAGAGCTTATAGTCTAAAAGGGAAGAGAAAGTAGTACAAATAATAATAGCTGTAAGGGATGAACTGATGGGGAAAATTGAAGTACATTTTTAGGTGGAGGTTGTATAGGCTTCCCTGAAGTGATGAGTTTTCAGGGGCTACTCAATTTTTTATTGTTTTTGCTAAAACAGAAAACATGAGAGATATCCCAAGAGCCATGTAGCAGGTACCGCACTCCACTGAACCTGCATTTATAGTGCCATTCATAAAGCGCAGGGTGCTGTGTGAAACTTGCATTCTCCCAGAGAGTGTATTCTATCATAAGGCTGCCATAGTACTCTTTGTTAGCAAGGCCAGTTACATAGTCAATCTGGTTGAAAAAAGTTCATCCAGTTCAACCAACAATTACATGATTTTGAAAGGTCATGTGACTAAGAACTTTTCTTCCCCAGCATGTCAGCCAGGATCCGCCAATCATTCGGGAGAGAAGCAGAACGACGGTCTGCCTATGTAAACAAGGTAGATCACTGTTCTGTCAGTAGCGAAGGTAGTGATCCTGTGTATCTGCAAAGCAGGAACACAAATCTCTGCCTTCCCATAATAAAAGAACCCCCACACAGTTTGCAAGCACTCCCTAGGAACACACTTAGCCCTTTGATCGCCCCTGATGTTAGCCCCTTCCCTGCCAGTGTCATTATTACAGTGACAGTGCATGCTTTTTAACACCGATTGCTGTACTGGTGTGACTGGTCCCTAAAAAGTGTCAGTTAGGTGTCCAATTTGTCAGCCGCAATGTCGCAATCCCACTATAATTCGCTGATCCCCACCATTACTAGTAAAAATAAATAAATAATTCCATAAAAATATATTCCATAGTTTGTAGGCTGTATAACTTTTGCGCAAACCAATCAATATATGCTAATAGTTTTTTTTTTTTACCAAAAATATGTAACAGAATACATATTGGCCTAAATTGATGAAAAAATTGGATTTTTTAAAAAAAAATTATTGGATGTGTTTTATAGCAGAGAGTAAAAAACATTGTTTTTTTTTGTTTTGTTTTTTTAATTGTAGGTCTTCTTTGGTTTCTAGCATAAAAAGAAAAACCGTAGAGGTAATCAAATACCACCAAAAGAAAGCTCTATTTGTGGGAAAAAAGGATATAAATTTTGTTTGAGTAAATTGTTGCAGAACCGCGCAATCGTCATTTAAAGTAACAGTGCCATATTGTAAAAAATTGCCTGGGCATTAAGGGGGTAAAATCTCCCAAAGCTGAAGTGGTTAATGTCCTTCTTATATATTTGTGGTTTTTAAAAGCAGCGGCATGATCATAGTAAGGCCATGCCACTGCTTTCAAATTTGGCACCTTACAGTGGCTCCTATTTCTGAGTCATTTTTGATGTCCCCAATAGATGTTAACATCCCCAGGCTCACGAAATTTTGGTTTTTGACCTCCAACTTTCTGGCCACTTTGCTGATAACACTCAGCTTGTGTAAGGCCAATCCCACAGATGAGACTGAAAGAGCCTGATACAGAACAGTGCACTCAGTTACCAATGATGACGTAAATCTATATGTTCTTAACAAATGTTATTTCTCTTTCCACAGATAAAGGGGAACTATTTGTGCCATCTTCCAGTTACTTTGAGATTGTCTACCTGCACCCAGATAAACCAGCCATCATTCCATGCCGAGTGACCACTGCGTCTGCCAAAGTAACCCTACACAGGGAGTTCCCAGCTGAGCAGATCAAGGCCGATGGCACAGAGATTACCTATGATGTGAAAAAAGGTTTTGTGTACCAACATCCCACTGTCAACCAAAGTGGAGTGGTTTACTGCCGAGCAGAGGCCCGTGGGGCACCACAAATATCTATCAAATACCAGCTACTTTATGTAGAAGGTGAAGCAATTGCATGACTGTTTAAACTACCATTGATGTGGTTACCTGATTCATTCTAAAGAAGACCTTCACCCAATCTTTTCATCTTATTTAAAAAAAAAAATAGGGGGTTATGTGTGCAATACTACGCTTACTTTTGTGGTCAAGTACCTGTTCCAACTTACATACAAATTCAACTTAAGAACAAACCTACAGAACCTACCTTGTTTGTAACCCGGGGACTGCCTATACTTATAACATACAAGTATGTAGGCGTGGAAATACAAATCTGTCATTATTATTATACAGGATTTATATAGTGCTTTACAACGTGAGGGCAGACAGTACAGTTACAATACAATTCAATACAGGAGGAATCAGAGGGCCTTGCTTGTTAGAGTTTAAAATTTGTATTTAAATAAATAGATGTTGAAATCACTAAAAGATGAACTCTGGGCAATCAGTCAAATACACAGTGGAAAACATATTTTAAAAATGTGTTACCTGCTAAAAATTTCAGCTCTTATTGCTGCATATTTCTGGTGCTCAGGATGTGCTAGAGCTGTGTACATTTGCCCACAGACACAAATGGGTGAAGGTAGCTGTATTCAATTATGTGATGCCATGGAAAAAAACAACGTAGTGCACATGCACAGGTGTAAAGCCCTAAACGCAAACTACCTCCAGGACGTTACATCTTTGCACGCTTGTTATGCTAATAACAGCACATAACTGCTTACAGCCGCCTTCACCTATTTATGTCTATGGGCAACTGTATACAGCACCAGATCTTCCAGGGCACCAAAAATATGCAGCCTGTTTACACAGCATGGAAAAATGCCCCCATGTGCATGAAGAGAAGACTAAGGGTCCTTTCACACGGGGCGGATCAGTTCTGATCCGCCCCGGGGATATCCGTTTGCTCAGCGGGGATCACTCCGCCGATCCCCACTGAGCAGGGAGATGACAGGTCTGTCTCTGCACACTGCGCAGGGACAGACCTGTGACAGCGCCGCTCTCCCCTATGGGAGATCGGATGACGACGGACCGCAGTGCCCGTCGTCACCCGATCCGATCCGCAGACGGATGGAAAAATAGCTTTTTCCTCCGTCACACTTTTTCGGATCGGAGCGGGTCGGATGTCAGCGGACATGTCACCGCTGACATCCGACGCTCCATAGAGCTCTATGGAGCACCCGTTCAGGTCCGCCTGAAAAACTGACAGGCGGGCCTGAACGGGACGTCAGTGTGAAAGGGGCCTAATGGTAATGTTATATTGTTTAATGGTAAGATATTGTTTTTCTAATTACAGTAATGTGGAATGCTTAAGATGATTACAAATGTAGCTTTTCTTTATGTGTTTTTTGTTTAGTTCCAAGTGGTCCACCCTCTGCAACTATTGCTTCCTCTGCCAACAAGGTTCATAGCGGAGGGGACTTCAGCATCTACTGCACCGTCCTAGGAGAGCCCAATGTAGAAGTAGAATTCACATGGATCTACCCAGGACAAGAAGTAAGGTTACAATTGTACATTTAAATGATTGGAAGCTGAATTTATCTCTTAGTGGCCCAAATTCTTCAATAATAAATGACTGGGAAAAAACAAAAAAACATGTATGACTATAAGCATGAGGTTAGATTTTTGGGGATATAAGTAGAAAAATTCTGTCCTTTCCATATATATAACTTTTTTTTTTTTTAGTCTGGAACCCACATTTTCAGCAGGTTAGTCTTCTGGGAGGTTCAAGGCTAACATGATACATCCCTAATATATTAAAGCGGAGGTCCACCCTAAAGTGCACCTTCCGCTCATCGGAACCCTCCCCCCCTCTGGTGCCACAATCGGCACCTTTCAGGGGGGAGGGGGGTGCAGTTACCTGGATAATCCAGGTAACTGCACCCACTTCCGGGATAGCTCTCTGCGGAAAGGGGCGTAACTTACGCCCCTTTCCGCAAGTGCCCGCCCCTTCCCGCAAGTGCCCCGCTGCCTGCTGGGAAACACACAGATCCCAGAGGCAGCGGGGACCGTCCTCATTGCGCAGCGCGGCTCGTGCATGCGCAGTAGGGAACCGGGAAATGAAGCCGAAAGGCTCCATTTCCTGATTCCCATACCCAAGATGGCGGCGGCAGCACTCGAGTGTCGATCTAGAGATCGGCTTCGGGTGCCGACATCGCGGGCGCGCTGGACAGGTAAGTGTCACTATTTTAAAAGTCAGCAGCTGCAGTATTTGTAGCTGCTGGCTTTTAAAAAAAAAAAAAAAACGCGGAGTCCCTGTGGACTCCCGCTTTAAGCCCTTCATGACATTGTGTAAAACAAATCCAAACACCTGAACACAATTTTGCAACTTTGACATGTTAGTAAAACATATCATCACAACTTCTTTGTGTTTTCAGTTGGTCTGAACCTTGTTTTTCTCGGGATAAATCGGACTTTCATTTAGTGTTACATGGTGATCTCCAGTCAGAGACTATCACAGCGTTCAGGGGATGGGGAACCGGAACTCCCAGTTCCTGACTATTAGTACCAGACCCAGGCTCCCGGTGAGAGCCCAGTCTCTGTGCTCCCAGCACAAACACATGTATGTATATGTGCGATCTCACAGAAGATCCACTTTAGTGAGGCCACATGTATGTGTACAGGCGGGGGCAAGGGGCTAAGAACAGACTTGTGCTAGTAACTAAAATATGCATAACCTGAATTAAAAATTAGTTTCCGTTTTAACACTACATATTGCAGAGGTTGAAAAGTTATTGCAGTGTTTTCTATTATGATTTAATACTTAGTGCATATACTGATATTATACTGTAAGCTGTATGACAAACTAATAACTATAAAATTATTTCACACCAAAGGCACATTCTGTTTGTAATGCAGAGATAAAAGTGTAATTGCAGATTTCTGTTATAGTACATGACACTACACATCTGTACAATATATTCTTGTGATCTGTGACTGTGATGAAGCCAGTGAGACATGGTTGTCCATTTGCTGTTTTTTAAACCTTGGAGTTTCTGGTGTTACCATTCCTGTTGCATGTTCCATAATGTATGTAGCGCACTACTCCCTTGGGAGCTGCAAAGTTGTTCATTACCTTTGTGTTAGCTGGTTCCGTTCCTCCCATGCAAAGATCCACAAACAACAGATAGTCTATCTTTTAAAAGGCTTTATTGCTTGAACTTGGTGAATGTTACATGTTGAATAAAGGATATGAGTTGCCTTTGGTAATCTTGGTTCCTGACTCTGATCCTGTATACTTTCCTTTTGTGAACCGACCAGCATCACTCTGAATAATGCTTTGGGGTGAAGATTCCAAAGTCCCAGGCCTCACCGCCGACCTTGACTCTTGCAAATCTGCCCAAATGTCACTTCTGGAAAGTGTCCCTCACTAGGTCCTTGGACACATAGCAAGTGTACGGAAAAGCACCACTGGGTTGCACTCCCTTTGCTCACTCCCATCGACAGTCCATGATTGCCACAGAAGGTCAATCCCAGTCTCCTACGTCCACTTTACATCTACTCCCTCCTCTGCATGGCCCGGTGCATCCCAGGCTGGAACACCTGGTTTTCTCCTCTGGATTACATTGTGATGTGTGTGGGTTATCCAGCGCTGAGGTCTCTGAACCCCCGGGCCTTCAAACCCGCTCCTGCTATCCAGCACTGGGGTCTCTGAACCCCCAGGCCTTCAAGCCTGCTCCTCCTGCACACTACATCTTGGGTTCTCTCCTTCTCCTTCTCCTCCTCCTCCTCCTCCTCCTCCTCCTCCTTCTCCTGCAGGAAGCATGTGACCCCCAGCTTATATGCGAGTCCTGCCCCTGCCAACACAAATAAATGATTGATCCAGAGCTCTCCACATAAGCTGCCTGCCACTCCAGTCCCAAGTCCTGCCTCTCTTCCAGAACATTTTACTGAAAGGCTGAGGGGATCTCTCTGAGCCAGAGTGTAGGTGGCCACACCCCCCTTTATTCTAGAACTCCACTCTCCAAAATAAACAACCAGGCCTAGAAAAGTGCAAGGCCCTGGCTAAATTTACCTATCACAATGTACAGAAAACCTATTTAGCACCCACCTAAATGGGGTGGGCGATACATGTAAAACACAGGTAAAAATGTTAGGAATCAGCGTAGAACCCCCTTACAATAATCATCAAGGAAGTGCAAGTTTAGAAACACAAGGGTGGAGATTGTGTGAATGGAGATAAGAAACCTTTAGGTTTTTCAAATAAACCTGTGCTTTTTCCAATGGCAGACTAAATAACAGGTACACTGTATAGCAGGTAGCATGCACAGTGAGCAAAGTACTAACTTTCTTCCTAATCCTCCACTGCCTTGATTTGCTGTTAGAATCCTGGGAAATACTCACTGCTTTAAGATATGGGCACACCTGACCCTTTTCCAGCACCCTACAAATACCACACTCTGGGGTTGATTTACTAAAACTGAAGAGTGCAAAATCTGCATGGTAGAAAATCAGCTTCTAACTGTTCTAACTTTAGCTTGTTCAATTAACCTTCTATTAAAAAAAAAAAAAAAATGGAAGTTGATTGGTTTCTTTGCAGAGTTGCACCAGATTTTCCACTCTCCAGTTTTAGCAAATCAACCCCACTGTGTCTTAGCTGCCGGCCAACAAAACTCTGGCTCTCCCACCTGAGCTGTGGATCTCTGCAGCTCCTCCAGAGTTACAATGGGCTGCTTCTCTGATTAATGCTCTCCTTGCCCAGCCTGTCAGTTTAGGTGGACAGCCATGTCTTGGTAGGTTTGCAGTTGGGCCATGCGCTTTCCATTTTCGGATGATGGATTGAACAGTGCTCCATGAGATGTTCGAAGCTTTAGAATATTTTTTATAACCTAACCCCGCTTTAAACTACTCCACAACTTTATTCCTGACCTGTCTGGTGTGTTCACTGGCCTTCGTGATGCTGTTTGTTCATTAAGGTTCTTAAACAAACCTCTGAGGACTTCCCAGAACTGTAAAAGAAAAGAAAAGAAGCTGTATTTATACTGAGATTAAAATTACACACAGGATTCTTATTACTAATTAGTTGACTTCTGAAAGCAATTGGTCCCACTCAATTTTAGTTAGGGATATCAGAGTAAAGGGAGCTCAATACAAATGCATGCCACACTTTTTATTTTTTATTTATTTCAGTTACTTATATAGCGCCATCAATTTACGCAGCTCTTTAAATATACATTGTACATTCACATCAGTCCCTACCCTCAAGGAGCTTACAATCTAAGGTCCCTAACTCACATTCATACATACTAGGGACAATTTAGACAGGATCCAATTAACCTACCAGCATTTTTAGATATTTATTTGTAAAAATTTTGGAAAACCATTTATCTTTTTGCTTCCGCTTCACAATTATGTGCCACTTTGTGTTGGTCTATCACATAAAATCCCAGTAAAATACATAAATTATTATTATTTTTATTATTATTGGATTTATATAGTGCCAGCAATTTACGCAGCGCTTTACAATATAAAAAGGAGACAATACAGTTACAATACAATAAAATAAAAGAGGATTAAGAGGGCCCTGCTCAGAAGAGCTTACAATCTAATAGGGTGAGGCAGGTGGTACAAAAGGTTATAACTATCGTGAATGAGCTGATGGAAGTGGTAGGAGATTAGTTTGAGACGTGATAGGCTTCCCTTAATAGATGAGTTTTCAGGGATTGCCTGAAGGTAGCAAGAGTAGGGGATAGCCGCACCAGTGGAGGTAGCGAGTTCCAGAGGATTGGAGAGGCTCTGGAGAAATCCTGGAGACGAGCATGGGAGGAGGAGATGAGAGAGCTTGAGAGTAGGAGGTCTTGAGAAGAACGGAGGGGACGATTTGGGTGATATTTGGAAACAAGATTGGTGATGTAGCAGAGTTGTAAATGGCTTTGTATGTTGTGGTTAGTATTTTGAATTTAATTGGCTGGGTGATTGGGAGCCAGTGTAGGGATTGGAGGAGAGGGTTGGCAGACACTGAGCGGTTGGTAAGGTGGATAAGTCTGGCAGCAGCATTCATGATAGACTGAAGAGGAGAGGAAGGCCAATGAGAAGGGAGTTGCAATAGTCAAGGTGAGATATAACAAGGGAGTGAATGAGACATGTACAAGACGTTTACGTTTTGGTTGTAATGTGAAAAATGTCAAGGGGTGTGAATACTTTTTCAAGGCACTGTTTTCTGTGAACTGACTGGCTCAGAAACCATCTATGATTGGCCTATGTCCCGTAAGAAACCAATCCTAACATTTGCTGTTCTGCTTGTCATATCATTACTTTGTCCAAAGAACTAAACAGTACAACATAAACAGGCAAAACAAGTTGAAACAAAGCATGATGCAGTTTTCCTGGCATTACAATACATTAAATCAAATGATAAGAGCACACACCCAGAGGAATTCTCTCATTCATGACATTCCATGTATTGTACTTTGACCTCTTGTGATACATCTTCCTTTCAAAAACTGAGACAATTGTGTTCCTGCTGCACATGGAAATCTGGGTGGGATTGTGTGAGATCCACTATGTACTGTTGATATTGGCAGTAATAATAATGCTGATCATGACTTCTGGTTTCAATAATAAAGCTGAATGTGACCTAATCCTTTTCTGGTCAGTAAGAATGCTTCTCTACACCACAATGCTCAGCCTTTCCTTGCAGATAAAAAATTGCAATGTGTATTTATAAGGCAGAACAAAGACCAATGATGCTTTGTACAGGCTGTAACTAGGGATAGGTGAACAGTTTGGCCTGAGCATAGGTTAGTCGTTCTGCAAACAGCCAAACGTGTCGTTCCAATGTTTGTTCAACCCCTAAAAACCAACCACAATGCATTGCGGCGCTGAACAGTGCATTGCAAGCCCTGATTGGCTGAATCTTTCACTGCTTCAGCCAATCCAGTCTTGCAATGCACTGTTCAGCGCACAGAGCACTGTCAGATTCATGATTGGATACTGTCATCATGACTTTATCCAATCATGGCTCATTCCCACCCCACGGTATGAAAGTATTCTTACAATGGCAGCCATTTTCAGTGTGATTTCGGCATGGAGAGAGATAGAACAGGGCTCTGTTCAGTGCTATTAGTTAGTTAGTGTGCTATACTGTGCTAGGTTGCTTCAATTGTCAATGTAGAATATTAGTTTAGTATCAGTCTAGGGATAGTGTGAGTGTAGTGAGGAGGACCATCATTCAGCTTTGCATAGTGTGCAGCTAGAGTAGGGACAGCTCAGATAATTTAACTGTAGTGTAGTGAGACCGTGTCATTCATACATACATTAGTGTAGAGTAGGGACAGCTCATATAGTTTCAGTGTAGTGAGACAGTGTCAGCAATCTTTACATTAGTGTATAGGTAGAGTAGGGAAAGTTCAGATAGCGTCAGTGTAGTGTCGGTTGAACACCGTCTATTTGATTGCGTTACCTCCAGTTTAACATCATTTACTTCGGTGTTCATTACTGCCAGTTTAACACCATTTACTTCTGTGTGCGTTACTGCCAGTTTAACTCCACATAGTTCTGTGTGCGTTACTGCCAGTTAAACGCCATATCATTTTGTGTGTGTTACTGCCAGTTTAAAGCCATATCATTTTGCGTGCGTTACTGCCAGTTTAATGCCATATAGTTATGTGTGAGTTGCTGCCAGTTTACCACCATATAGTTCTGTGCACGTTACTGTCAGTTTAACGTCATATAGTTTTGCATGCGTTACTGCCAGTTTAACGCCATATAGTTCTGTGTGGGTTACTGCCAGTTCAACGCCATATAGTAATGCGTGCGTTACTGCCAGTTTAAACGCCATATAGTTTTGTGCGTTACTGCCAGTTTAACACCATTTACTTCTGTGTGCGTTACTGCCAGTTTAAAGCCATAGAGTTTTGCATGTGTTAATGCCAGTTTAACACCATATAGTTCTGTACGTCACTGTACGCATTATATTGCAGTATATTATAATGTATCCGTGGAGTGTGTCTGTGTAGTGTGAGTACTCAAATTAAAGTGCACCAAACACCTCTTTACATTTATTAAAGTGCATCTACTTACAGATTTCAACTTCTTCTTTACATTTGCTTATAAGCACTGCCCCCTCCCTCCCAATAATGTCTGGGAAGACAACAAGGAGAGGCAGATGTTTTCTTGGCACTGTAAGGGGGCCAGCAACAAATGTGTCTACAAGCAAAGGTGGACGTGGTGGTTAGTTCTCAGGCAGGGCATAATTTCCTCTGTTTAGTGAGTTTGCCCATGCTATTCAGCCACAGCATGCACAGGAGGTGGTGGACTGGCTTACTAAACCTTCCTCATCCTCTTAATCCTCTGTCACGCAAGCAGAAACAAGTGTGCAGTCCCCTGCAGTTGCCAGAGTAGATAAACCTGTCTCCTTATCCGCATATATTCCTGCCATAGCCCCAACATCAGCCATTGAGGAAACAGCTGAGTTATTTGACCACAGCGTCAGCCACTTGCACCTTGATGATGCCCAGCCATTACTGGATTCAGATGTTGGTTCTGAGGTTGAGGATGACAGGAACATGAGTCTAGAGAGAGGGAGGAACACTGGTAGACAAATTGGCATTCATGTTCCCCAAGCTGCAGCGTATTGCCAAGTTGTCTCCAGTGGTAATGAAAAGATGGATGTCACTGATGCGACTTAGGTGCCTGATAGAGCAGAGGAGGAAACTGAAGTGAGACAGCACAACCTCAAGGAGGCTGACATCAAGAAAGAGCAGAGAACAGCCACCCTATTCCATCACATTCTGCAGCTGTTATCTCCCGGCCCACTCCCCAAAGCTCAGCTGTCAGATTGCACTGTTACTATCTGCAAGCTATGTCTCAGGCACATCAAGCGTGGCAAAAACACCAACCATTTGGGTACCACATGCTTAACAAGGCATTTAACGTCCAACCACTCAGCCCGTTGGCAAGAGCAACTAAAGGCCACACAAAAGGGGCACAAATCTGTCCTCCTCCTCCTTACACACTTCAGTCTGCCCCTGTGATACTGAGTCAATACCTTTCAGCAGCCTCCACAGACGAGGCTGATGGTATAGCACAGGGTGTCCCAGGTCCTAGCAGCACAGCTGCCAGCAGCACACAACCAGCTGTGAACTGTAGCCGGCAAATTTCTCTGCCCCATCTGCTGCAGCGGAAAAAAAAAATACAGTCCCTGCCACCCATATGTCCAGTGTCTGAATGCAAGCTTGTCAAAGCTTCTGGCTCTCCAACTTCTGCCTTTCAGCCTGGTGGATTCTGCCCCCTTCCATGAATCTGCACAATGTGCTGAACCATAATGGCAGTTTCCCAGTTGCTACTACTTTTCACGTAAAGTCGTTCCATCTCTCTACCATCAGGTGGAAGGGAAAGTTCTGGCATCATTAGGCAAGACAGTCAGCCGTAAAGTCCACCTTACTGCTGACACGTGGTCCAGCAAGCATTGGCAGGGGGCGATATATTTCATTCACAGCACACTGGGTAACACTGCTTGCAACTCGAAAGGATGCAGGACAGGGCTCGGTGCTGCAGCTTGTTGTGCCCCCCACGTCTCCATACAGCTGGTGGTGATGATGCCAGACCTGTGGGCTATACCCCCTCCTCCTCAGCCACCTCCATGCCCTCCTCTGCAGAATTGCCCTATGAACATCAGGTACCCCCTAAGCGTTCAAAGGGCTATTCCCAGAGTCAGGCTAAAAGGTGCCATCTAGTGCTTCAGCTGGTATGTTTAGGGAACAGTAACCACACCGGAGCAGAGATACTTGCAGCTCTGTAGGGAGAGGCCCAGAGGTGGTTGACACCACGCCAGCTGGAGCCAGGAATGGTGGTGTCCGATAGTGGCTCAAACCTCCTGTCTGCCAGACAGGGAAAGTTGACACATGTCCTCAGGTTGATGGTGCAGCGTTTCAGAAGTATGTACCCAGGATTGCAAGATAAACTAAAGCAGGCCAGAAGAGTCTGTAGCCATTTCAGGCGGTCATACAGAGCTAGTGCTCGGTTGGCTGAAATTCAGCAAGAATTCTACCTGCCTGTAAACCGCCTGATTTGTGACATGCCCACCAGGTGGAACTCAACTTTGGGAATGCTGCAGCAGCTTTACATGCAGCAAAGGCCGTCAACGAGTACCTGTGCCACTACGGCACAACGACAGCCTCAGGCCGCCTCGGCTTTTTTCCCCATGCCATTGGCTGATCATTAAGGATGCATGCACTGTATTGTCACAATTTTTTGGAGGCCACAAGGATTGTGAGCAGTGACAGTGCATGCATCAGTGACACAATCCCTGTTGTGTTCCTGCTGGAGCAGACTGCGTGGCATTATGGACAGGGCACTGGAGGCAGAGCTACAGGAGGAAGAGGACTTCCATTCCTCTCAAGGCCCACTTTATCCAGACATTTCATTACTATGTCACAGAACACACAGGAGGAGAGAGGGGAGGAGGAAAATTCTGGCACTTTTAAATGCTTTGAAGAAGAGGAAGACATGCATCAATCTGTAAGCAATGGCTTTCCAACCCCAGGACCCTTGGGAGTAGTACGTGGCTGGGAGGAGGAAGTTCCAGATGATGTCATCCTGAGTGACCCCGAGGAGTCTGCTTCTCAAGCCTCAGCAAATTTGAGACACATGGGCAACCTCATGCTGCAAAGCCTGCGAAAGGACCCAAGAATACGTGGCAAAAAGGAGAAGGATGATTACTGGTTGGCAACCCTCCTTGACCACCATTATAAGGGGAAGGTCTCAGAACTCATCCCATCCCCAAAGAGAGCGCAGCAGCTAAAATCTCTTGAGGACACATTAAAGAGGATTTTATTATTAATTAATTTGTTTCCTGACTCCAGTAGGTTACAGTGTCGTGGAAAACGTCGTTTTGAGTCTTCTGTTGGTCAAGAGAGGAGTGCTGGAGAAGGCATCCACATCAGTTTCTCCCTCAAGTCCTCACTGTGCACTAAAATACACGAGACCAATTACAAGATCCTGATGAGGTGGTACTTGCACTCCATTTTTCCTGACACGTCGGAATACTGCTGGCGGTGTCACGAGGAGAGGGGAACAATGCTGCACATGTTTTGGTCCTGCCCCCAGCTGACTGCATTCTGGACTGTGGTGCGCAACATATCCCAAAAATTCACAGACTTTCAGATCCCAAATGACCTGGCCTTCTTCCTATTACACATATCCACTCTGCCCTCAAGACGCTACAAAAAATCCATACTGCGTCACCTGATTAATGCAGCCAAGTCTTGTGTCCCTATACTCTGGTAGCAACAATGTCCTCTGACTGCAGCGACGTGGTTGAAGAAAGTAGAGGATATAAATAAAATGGAGGATTTGATCCTAACAGCCCGAGATAGACACGACGCATACAAGAAAACCTGGTCCCTATGGAACATATTTATCCACTCAGAGGAAGGAAAATCCTTACTTAAGACCTGAGCTATTATACTCTGACATATTTAAGAAAATATACCCCAACTCTAACGCCATTGAAATGGAAATTAGCTGAACACCTCATATTCCCCCCACCCCTTCCTCACCCTATTTCTACTACTTATCTTTCTTTCTCTATTCTCTCTCCTTTCTGGTAGCCGCCTCCTGACCTACCTTGAGTCAACTCTACCTAGGCATGTGGACTCGCACTTGGAGACTCAGGACAGTCAGTAAGCTTACCCTCTTTGTGTTGTTTCTAGGACAATGTCGCCGGGTGGTAGTTAGACATGTCTTATGTGGATCCTTCCTGATGCACACTGAACGCTATAAACGACATTCTCAGTTGCTACGATGTATCGTTGGGAGGCTGCGACCTCTACTGTTAATTGATGTTGTATGTTTGATGGGCTCTCGCCCTAATTTTGAAAAATGAATAAAAATATATTTGAAAAAAAAAAAAAAAGGTGTCTGCCTAAATGATGCATTTCGGATTTTTTGTAGTCCAAGCTGCCCAGGGCTGTCAGCTTCCACATCCCATCGCCAGCGCTGCATCACATGGTGGATGATTAACTCAGGGCCAAAACAGAGATGGAGAGCATTCCAGCTGATGATCCACTGACTTACTGGGTCATGAGAATAGACCACTGGCCGGAACTTGCCCAGTATACTATTGAGTTGTTGGGCTGCCCTGCATCCAGCGTGCTTTCAGAACGACATTCAGTGCTGCAGGAGGTTTCGTTACTGATCATAGAACGCATCTGTCCACAGACTTCGTGGACTGTTTGACTTTTATAAAAATTAATCAAGTCCTGGATTACCAGCTATGAAGCCCCTGGTGCTGATGTCACTGAATAAGTCTTTTTGGGATGTGGAAACTCTGCAGGAATTTGAGTCTGCCTAGCTTCGAGGGTGTTCAATCATTTCATCTGGAAGAATATTTTTGGTATAGGTTTCATGGGCACAATTAACATCTAAAGGCCAATTTTTCAGCACCTGTTTGACAGGTGCATACTGTATCATTGCTATTTTTTTAAAGCAATTCTTGCTTTCATCAAAATTACCTCTATAGGGTTACAGTGGCCAATGACCAATTTTTACGCACCCGTTACTTCTATACAATGTCAGGTGACACCTGTATCCAAAATATCTCTAATCTTGTCCCCAACGCACTACATTGTGGCCTCATCATACATACTGGCTCCCCAGCTGTTGCTGAGCAAAATAAAAGCAGCTTGCATGGAAAATTTAATTTTATCATGCTTTCTTGATGACTTTGCTGCCTGGCTACTACGTTCTCTCCTCTGAAATACCCACAATCATTCTTGGTGACTTCAAAATTCTTGTCAATGTTAACAGCCCAACTACAGCTAAACTTCTCGACTTAACCTCAAATTTTGACCTAACACAATGGACACATACTTCCACTCCCTCCAATGGTAATACCCTTGACCTTTTATTCTCCCATCTCTGAAACCCTGGCAACCTCACAAACACCCCCTTTTCGCTCTCTGATCACAACCTCATTAGTTTCACTGTATCCTTGCCTCCAACCATTCATCCCCCCAAGCAGCAAACAATTACTTGTAGGGACCTTCCCCTCCTTAACCCTTCTCTTCTCTATTCTGCTACTGACCACCTATATGACATAATCTCTCCCCTGTTCTGTCCTGGCCACCTCTGTCTACAACAGTTCACTCTCATCATGACTAGATACACTTGCTCCTCTAACCACACGCAGATTCCGCCCCCCGAACGTTACAACCCTGGCAAACTGATAACACTAAAAATCTCAAGAGACATTGTCCTGCTCTTGAACGACTGTGGCATAAAACCAAATGCCTGCAAGACTTCACCCTACATAAATCTGCCCTTCTAAAATACAATCCCTGCCTCCATGCTGCCAAATAAGCCTTCTTTATTTCTCTTATTAATAGTTTATTATCCAGTCCCCGTCGGCTCTTCTCAAATTTAACTCTCTGCTTTGTCCCCCACCTCCTCTACCCACTAACTCACTCACTGCCCAAGAGATTGACAATCACTTTGACACCTCCACTGTGCATACATCTTCCCCACTCAACATACCTTGCCTAACAGCACATTCAACACTCTCCTCTTTTGAATTGGCTACTACTGAAGAGGTTACAAAACTTTTCTCAGATGCCCATCTAACCAATTGTCCCTTGGATCCTGTTCCCTCACAACTAACACAGTCACCCTATTTTTCAATAAGCTGTCTGGAGTTCCTCACTCACATCTTCAATCTCTCCCTCACTAGTGGCACCTTCCTCTCCCCTCTAAAACATGTGCAGATCACTCCCATACTTAAAAAGCCCTCACTGGACCCCACCAATCTAAACAACTTAAGATCCATCTCATTGCTCCCATTCACCTCTAAACTTCTAGAACGCTTAGTGTACAACCGTCTTGGCTCCTACCTCAGTGAAAATAACCTTCTTGACCCATTATGCCCCGTACACACGAGCGGACTTTTCAACATCCAAAGTCCGTCAGACCGAGTCCGTCAGACTATCCGATCGTGTGTGGGCTGCAACGGACTTTAGCTTCGCAAAAGTCTGACGGACTTTAGAAATGAAGCATGCTTCAAATTTTCCCGACGGAACTCCGCCGGACCCGGTCCCCTTCGAAAAATCCGCTCGTGTGTATGCTACTCCGACGGACTAAAACCGACGCTAGGGCAGCTATTGGCTACTGGCTATGAACTTCCTTATTCGAATCCAGTCGTACGTCATCACGTTCGACTCCGTCGGAGTTTGGTGTGATGGTGTGTGTCCAAGTCCGTTCGGTCGAAAAGTCCGCCAGAACTCCGCCAGAACTCCGTCGGAACTCCGGCGGAACTCCTTTGGAGGTCTGTCGGACATAAGTCCTCTCGTGTGTACGGGGCTTTACAGTCTGGCTTTCGCTTGCAGCACTCCACAAAAACTGCCTTACTAAAACTCACTAATGATTTACTAACTGCTAAAACCAACAGCCAATTCTCCATACCCCTACTACTTGACCTCTCTGCGGCCTTTGATACTGTTGACCACCCGCTCCTTCTCAATAAACTACATTCCCTTGTCCTCCAAGATTCTGCTCTATCCTGGTTCTCCGCCTATCACAGCGCTCCTTCAGTGTCACCTACAACTCTGTCTCCTCCTCTCCATTGCCCCTTTCTATGGGGGTCCCCCAAGGCTCTGTTCTTGGACCCCTTCTCTTTTTTTATCTACACCTCCTCCCTTGGCCACCCGATAACTGCCCACATGTGTTCCAATACAACATATACGCCGATGACACACAAATCTATCTGTCTACTCCTCACCTCACTCCTTCAGTCTCCTCTCGCATTACTAAATTACTGACATATCAGCATGGATGTTACACCACTTCCTTAAACTAAATCTCTCTAAAACTGAGGTATTAATATTCCCTCCTGCACATGCCTCCCTCCATGACTTTTCCATCAAAATCAACAATGCAACTATCAGTCCCTCACCAGGGTACTTGGTGTAATCCTAGACTCCGACTTGTCATTTCAGTCCCAAGTCCAAAGTTTGTAGAATTCACCTCCGTAACATCTCTAAAATTCACCCCTTTTTAACAAATGAAACTACCAAGCTCCTCATTCACTCCCTTGTTATATCTCGCCTTGACTATTGCAACTCCCTTCTCATTGGTCTGCCTCTCCATAGGCTATCTCCTCTTCAGTCTATCATGAATGCTGCTGCCAGAATTGTCCAACTTACCAACCACTCAGTGTCTGTCAACCCTCTCCTCCAATCCCTACAATGGCTCCCAATCACCCAGAGAATGAAATTCAAAATACTAACCACAACATACAAAGCCATTCACAACTCTGCTTTTAGCTACATCACCAATCTTGTCTCCAAATATCACCCACATCGTCCTCTCAGCTCTTCTCAAGACCTCCTACTTTCAAGCTCTCTCGTCTCCTCCTCCTCCCATATTCATCTCCAGGATTTCTCCAGAGCCTCTCCCATCCTCTGGAACTTGCTACCTCCACTGGTCCGGCTATCCCCTACTCTTGCTACCTTCAGGCGATCCCTGAAAACTCATCTCTTTAGGAAAGCCTATCACATCTCCAACTAATCTCCTATCACTTCCATCAGCTCATTCCCCACAGTTACAACCTTTTGTACCACCTGCCCCACCCTATTCGATTGTTAGCTCTTTTGAGCAGGGTCCTCTTAATCCTCTTGTATTTTATTGTATCGTAACTGTATTGTCTCCTTTCATATTGTAAAGCGCTGCGTAAACTGTTGGCGCTATATAAATCCTGTATAATAATAATAATATATATTTTTGGATTTATAAATGCAATTATTGCTGTAGCAGATTCTAGACATGGTACAGATCTGTCTACAGGTTGACTAAGGGGACCCCCCAGGCACTATATTGGAAGAAATTTTTCATTTTTATGCTTTCACTTTAAAAATCAAAATTTAAAAATTAAGTTATTCACAAACTTTTTTTTTATTGATACATGTCCCCCAGGGCAGGACCAATTACTTGCATATAATCCTTCAAAATGGCCACTTTTGATTTTTGACGTTCGGGTCCCATTGACTTTAATGTGGTTCGTTATTCGGGCCCGAACTTTCGCGGTATTCGGAAGTTCTGGTATGAACTGAACAGGGGTCTGTTCGGCCTATCCCTAGCTGTAACCCTCAGCAATTCATGAATTTTTACCCATAGCAAGATCATTGGAATACGATTATCGATAAGCTGTCTGTTCCTGAAAATGGCAATGGGCTTGCTACTTTACACTAATTATTGTGAGCCCGGCTAGTTTGTACATATGCCCTTTAGGTGCTCAAAGGCGTACAATGACTGTTGTACATACTGGGCAATTTTAGTTCAGGCATTGGTATGGGTGATGTCTGTGGCACTAAATGAGAAGACTTCCTGTTCAAACAGTCTTAACCCTGACTGAATTCTGTCATGCAGTACTTATTGTACTCTTGAAAGTAAGCAAGTATCACATTTTATTAAAAAGAATGTACAACCACAGACAGGGTATGATAAAGAGGACGTAAAGACCTGATGTTCAACCCACGGCCCTTTGATGTTTATAGTGTGACTCTTTGGCAGTAGTCAGTATTGGGAGTGATGACTTGGTAAAGGTGCTAGCACTGATCTTTTGCAGTCTCATATAACATGTCCTCAGTCTCAGAATGTCTCCAACAGCATAACTCCATTATTCTACAATTGCTCCAGTAGCATAGGTGTATGTTTATTAAACTGAAACGTTTCTTCTCAGTTCAGTTCTCGGCAGTCCTCAGAGGAAAATGATCCTCTGCAGCCTGTTTATGAAGTGGAAAGCTTCAGTTCTCAGAGGCAGAACAGAGGAGAAGTTTTTTCTCTGAAAAGGGCCAAGATCAGTGTAAAAGGGGGTGGTTTGCCTGTAATCTCGTGTAGCAGAATCTCTAACCTCTTTCAGTCTAATGAGAACCTTTGAGGCCACAGACTACTGACATCCTTCAATATGTAGTGGGTTGTGAGGCATAGTGGGTGCTAAGGTGGTAATAGTCATTGGGCCCCAGACACTTCTTGGATGCAAAAGAGGTTTTATTTCTTTTAACAGTCATTTTATATTTTGCAAGGGCCAGGACACTCTTAAGTAGTTCCAATTTCAATAGGCAGACTCCTGGCTTCAATAGAAGGACAACCGTACAGGGAAAGACCCCAGCAAGGTGCCACTTCTGCACGTGCAGGTTTGCTCTCCCGTATGGCTACAGTACTTAACAGTTCCTAATTTAAATGTAACAGTTCTCTCAGCTTAACTACTAGCTTTACTACTACTACTTTTATTTGTAGTTCTTCAGCCACTTGAGCTCCTAGTCTCTCACTGGACTCTCTGATTCACCGACTCTAAATCCCATGAGCTCCTCAAGGCTTTTGGTATCTCCCTCAAGAGTCGCCCACATTTCCCTGCTGGGTTCCTATCTTGGCACTTCGGATACTTTCAAGCTTCACCCCTGCTGACTGGCTCAGTCTCTAGCTTGACACACAAGCCTGCTCTGCAAGCAACATCTCCGCTGGTTGGGTCCCTGACTTGATCACCGCCTGAAGTTTCCCGATTCTCCACTGTGCCCGTTCTGCTCTGGTATTTGCTTCAGTTACTCACTGTGGTCCCTGGTAAAGGTGGTCGGGCCCTTAGTGGCGACATCTTCCCTTCTACCTCCGACCACGACAGGTTCTCCGGCCGGCAGAACTGTCAGTTTTGGTTGGACCGCAAGCCGCAACCTCACACAGCCCAGCAGCCAATCTTCGGCCTTGCAGCCCGGGGCAGACAACGCACATCCACCCATACGGCAGTCCGGGTGGCACAGAACATAGATCACCTGACTCAAATTTATAGGCTTTCCCAGCAGGCCAAGGGATTCAAGAAAACCCCTGCCCATTGTCTGAGATACCCCATATACCCATAACCTGATCTTGACTTGTCCTTCTCATATCTAGTACCACAAATTGCTAGGCCAGCTAGTGGTAGAAGAGAAAAGTACAACAAGGCCAAACTTAGGGAGAAATCAATGGATCTCTAACAATTTAACTATGGTAGCTACCCCGACAAGGAAATTGGTGAGGAGCTCCCTGACAAAACCTCAGGGAGCTACACTCATGAGATTCAAAAAGTGAAATCAAAGTTTTAAAGACCATGTAATAACATGTACAGACACATGATAACTAACTATATATATATATATATATATATATACACAAACACACATACCTACATATATGATGTATATATATACATTTTTAATCCACTGGTGCAGATATATAGGAAGAAAAAAGCCTTCTTCCTCTATCTGCACCAGCTTCTCCTCCTCTGAGCTGGTGAATCTGGAAGGAAGATATTTCAGAGTAACAGCTGTGAGATCTTCAGATTTCACTTTCATAAACTGGCCATTTGTGACAGAATGGTTGTGTGCTGTGATGAGAAGCTGAGAACATGTTCTCTGCTCCTCATCTCAGCTACATAAACCGGAACACAGAGATCAGCCCCTTCACTGCAACCTTGAGGTGCTCTCTCAGTTGTTCAGAACAGAAAATTGTTGCAGCAGCATGTGGTCCCTACAGTTGCTTCAATTCTGCAAGCTGGTGGCACAATGGAGCTCCCTTTTTCCAGGAGCCCATTTCACTGTCCCCTTGCTCTGTTGCATCAGCCAAACACCATTCTCCAGACCCGGCCAAGATGGCTGCCCCCTGCACTGGAGACACTCCATAGATGAACTTAGTAGTTGGATCTGAAGTGGTCCTGAAAGATGGCTGTTGCACTTCTGCGGTAAGGAACATTCAGTGTAACCCTGTCCAGACTGCAGTAAGACACAGCTGCAAAAAAGGGAGAAGCTTCACAGTTATCGGCTACAGTCCAGGTTACCCATTGAATGAATATTATATGTGGATCTTTGATTCCCTCTATACTTCATAAGTTGACAACCACTAACTTAAAGCCACCAAATGCTCTTCAATAAACTTGCGGGAGAGACAGTAGTGCCTTCTCAACATATAAAGTAGTTGTTTCTGAATTCCATCATAAATCAAAAAACGGGTTAGTGGGTGAAGCCATGAATTTATTTATTTTTGCTTTGAGACCATATAAAGTGAGGGAAAGAAATGATCAGTCTATAATTTTAACGGTATTTTTATTTTAACAGTGAGAGACAGAATAACAACAAAAAAATCCAATTGATTTGCATTTTAACCGCTTCAGCCCAGGAAGATTTTACCCCCTTTCTGACCAGAGCACTTTTTGTAGTTCGGCACTGCGTTGCTTTAACTGACAATTGTGCAGTAGAGCGACGTTGCACCCAAACAAATGTGACGTCCTTTTTTCCTCACAAATTTCTTTTGGTGGTATTTGATCACCTCTGCAGTTTTTATTTTTTATGCTATAAACAAAAAAAGAGCAATTTTGAAAAAAAAACAATATTCTTTACTTTTTGCTATAATAAATATTACCCAAAAATATATAAAAAAAATGTTTTCCTCAGTTTAGGCCGATAAGTATTCTAATACATATTTTTGGTTAAAAAAAAATCACAATAAGCGTATATTGATTGGTTTGCGCAAAAGTTATAGCGTCAACAAAATAGGGGATAAATTTATGGCATTTTTATTATTCTTTTTTTTTTTTTATTCGTAATTGCGGCAATCTGCGATTTTTATCGTGACTGTGACATTATGGTGGACACTTCGGACACTTTTGACACTATTTTGGGACCATTGTCATTTATACAGCAATCATTGCTATAAAATAAAAAACTGATTACTGTGTAAATGACACTTTGAGGGAAGGGGTTAAATACTATGGGGCCATCAAGAGGTTAAGTGTTTCCTAGGGAGTGATTCTAACTGTGGGGGGGATGGGTTTCCACTCACATGACAGCAATCACTGCTCCCAATGACAGGGAGCAGTGATTTCTGTCATGTCACTAGGCAGAACAGGGACATGCCTTGTTTACATAGGCATCTCCCCGTTCTGCGGCTCCATAACACAATTGTCGTGACACTGGCAGACATCGAGTCCGCAGGTCCTGTGAGCTCGGTCACGAAGTATGGGGCGGGGGCGCACGCGTGGCCGATAGCCCCGCCAATTAAAGGCAAAATACAGGTACACCCATTTGCCCACCGCTGCCATTGTGCAGACGTATTTTGACGTGCAGCGGTTGGCAAGTGGTTAATGAGTGAAATAAGTTTATTTGACCCCTTCGCAAAACATGACTTGGATACTTTTTTTTATCAAGTAGGATTTCATATGACTTAATACTTGGTGGCAAAACGCTTGATGGCCATCACAAAGGTCAGACGTTTCTTGTAGTAGGTCACCAAGCATGCACACATCTCCTCTTTGCAGATCCTTTCCAAGTCATTAAGGTTTCAAAGCTGACGTTTGGTAACTCAACCTTCACCTCCCTCCACATATTTGCTATGGGATTTAGATCTGGAGACGGGCTAGGCTATTCCAGCACCTCAATGTGCTTCTTCTTGAGCCACTCCTTTGTTGCCCTGGCCGTGTGTTTTGGGTCATTTTCATGCTGGAATGCCCATCCATGACCCATTTTCAATGCCCTGGCTGAGGGAAGGAGGTGGACCTGTCCATCGTCCCTTTGATGCAGTGAAGTTGTCCTGTCCTCTTAGCAGAAAAACACCCATTTCAGCTTTGTGTAGGTCTACAATCTTGACCCTGACATACATGGACAGCTCTTTGGTCTTGGCCATGGTGGAGAGATTGGAATCCGATTGACTGATTCTTTCTTAGGCCAGGTGTTTTATACAGGTAATAAGCTGAGATTAGGAGCACTCCTTTTAAGAGAGTGCTCCTAATCTCAGCTTGTTACCTGTATAGAAGACACCTGGAAGCAGTGACGGTGCGTCCATAAAGGGGGCAGGAGCACCACCCCCGATCTCCTGTCACTCGCTCTCTGAAATAGATTCATGCATTTCATGAATCTATCTATGGTCGCCACTGCCGCCCCCTATTCATGTGCCTGGCCCCTTGTCGGGCGCCAGGCATATGAATTACAGTGGTGGGGTTTCTTTGGAAGTGCCTGATTAGAGCCATAGGCTCTAATAGGCTTCCTGATTAGAGCCATGGGCTCTAATAGGCTTCCAAAAGGGTAAACAGTGGGTGCACTGCATTTGGCACACTGGCACGATTGGGCACACTATCACACTGGCAGCATTGGGCACACTGTCACACTGGCAGAATTCAGCACACTGGCATTTGGCACAATGGCAGCATTTTATGGGCACATTGGGAGCATTTGGCACAGTAGCAGCGTTTGATGGGCACAGTCGCAGCATTTGATGGCACAGTGGCAGAGTTTGATGGCACGGTGGCTGCATTTGATGGCACAGTGGCTGCATTTGATGGCACAGTGGCTGCATTTGATGGGGTTTTTTTATCAATTTTTTTTCAGTTTGTTTGCGCCCCCCCCAAAAAAAATGTTTAACACCAGCCGCCACTGCCTGGAATCCAGAAATCTTACTGATTGATAGGGGATCAAACACTTATTTCGCTGATTAGAATGCAAATCAATTTATAACTTTTTAAAAATGCATTTTTCTGGATATTCTGTTGTTATTCTGTCTCTCACTGGTAAAATAAACCTACTATTAATATTATAGACTGATCATTTCTTTGTCAGTGGGCAAATGTACAAAATTAGTAGGGGATCAAATACTTTTTTTTCCCTCACTGTATGCATCTAGAGCAGGGATCTCAAACTGGCGGCCCTCTGGGTGTTGTGAAACTACAAGTCCCATGAGGCATTGCAAGGCTGACAGTTACAAGCATGACTCCCACTGGCAAAGGCTTGATGGGACTTGTAGTTCTGCAACAGTTGGAGGGCCGCCAGTTTGAGACCTCTGATCTAGAAACACCACTTGACTGCACAGATAAATCCTAATATTTTAGAATTCCCTGATCACTGCAGCACCTTGCAATTATTAAAAAGTTTAGCCTGTGTAGAGTTATGGTAATCACTTTCACTGGGCTGATCTTTCAATGATCTTTTCAAGCTTTCCCAAAAGTGTTATTTTAATTTTAAGTGGTGATTGATGGGCTGGAGAAAAGCTGCTTAAAGTAACTCAGTAAACGGCACATTTTAACACACATTTATGTGCGTTCATGCGTGTTGGCGTTAATATATACTATTGGTCATAACATTTATTTATTCTGGCCATTAGAATGTATTAACGTGCAAACCCGCCTAAATAGATCTAGCTTTATGCGCATGCTTGCATTTTTTGCTGCTCAAAAAACACTCTTCTTCTGAACACGCTGGTGATGATTTCTTTCCAGCCTGTAAACTCCCATGTGTTCATGGACACATATAGGACAATATACAGGTGCATTTACAGGCTGAAGAAATAAAAGCCAATTGTCTGTACGCCACAATTCTCCCCAGTGTGCATGAGGCCTTATGTGTTATAAATACTCCAACAGTCATCTGCCATAACTCTGGATGTTTTTTTATCCACTTGGACATGTTTAACTGTTCTTGCCTTTGCACATTTTCACTGCGCTTATTACAGTTTCTATGATACAAAATAAAAGAATAATTTACTAAGGGAACTTGGAACCTCTCATAAAGACTAAAGCAGGTGTGCAGATCTCAGATCTGAAGTGCAGATATTTCATCAACAGAGTTCCTGAGAGATATAAGAATCTTTTAGGTGATATGTCTCCAGCATATACTAAAAATTGATCAAATTTATTTGGTAACTGAAACTTTAACTCACCTATAGAGAGCAAAGAGCCCAAAGTATCATGAATGCATGGGCGTCCAAAGATAGGGGCAAGGGGGGTCAACTGCCCCCCCCTGGAATCAGGGATCGGATCAGCACATTCAGCATAGTGACGTCGCTATATGGGTCTGGGCAGCCTGCGCACGGGTGCCACCTGCCAGTCAGGTGACACCATCAAGGTGCTGTCAAGCCCCCGATCAGTGTAGTGTGACTGCAGGCTCTTTTCCCTGCTCAGTCCAGCAGAGAACTGACAGGAGAAAGGCGAGCTGCGGGCTGTCAGTGGTTTCCCCCGCTCACCCCCCTTTCTCCAGTTAAGGAGAAGAGACAGCGGCTCTCAGTAGGTTCCCCGCCCAGCTTCCTGCCCCCTCCGTTCCTTCCCCATTGGCCATAACTGAGGGCCAATCAAAGGAGACTAGGAGAGGACAGCATCATGGGACATGTAATCCCAAAGATTTGTGGTCCCATTTTCCACAGGGAGGAGGCTACTGCTTGATCAAGAGAGTAATTGAGAGATTGTCTGGAAAAAAGCTGAGGGAGAGAGTGCTACAGGACAAAAAATGAGGGGTGTGCTTGGCGGAAGCCAGAGAGAGAGCACCACGCTGCCCAGCTCCACCAGAGAGAGAGCAACGCTGCCCAGCTCCACCAGATAGTGAACCACGCTGCCCAGCATCACCAGAGAGAGTGCCACGCTACCAAGCACCACCAGAGAGGGAGACACGCTGCCCAGCTCCACCAGAGAGAGAGCGACGCTGCCCAGCTCCACCAGAGAGTGAACCACGCTGCCCAGCACCACCAGAGAGAGTGCTACGCTACCAAGCGCCATCAGAGAGGGAGACACGCTGCCCAGCGCCACCAGAGAGAGAAAGGCTAAGCCACTTGCAGGGTACAGACATGCTACACTACTGACCAGAGTCGCCCCAGGGAGTCCCATAGACTTTAAGGGTGTTCGGATGTTCGAACAAATTTATTGCCTGTTTGCATGTTCTGATGCGAACTAAACTGGGGGGGGGTGTTCAGCTCATCCCTATCCCTAAGTGTCTCCGGTCTTTTTTACTATTTATGATTCTTTTTGGCTGAAATGTTAGGGGTACACTTTACCTATTACCGATTCACATGGGGGGGGGTGAACGGGATCTGGGGGTCCCCTTGTTGAAGGGGCCTTCCAGATTCCGATAAGCCCCCCACCCGCATACCCCCACAACCCCGGGCAAGGGTTGTGGGGATGAGCCCCTTGTCCACATCAACATAGGGACAAGGTGCTTTGGGGGGCTACTCCAAAGCACCCTCACCATGTTGAGGGCATGTCGCCTGGTACAGTTCAGGAGGGGGGGCGCTCTCTCGCCCCCCCCCTCTTTTCCTGCGGCCTGCCAGGTTGCGTGCTCGGATAAAGGTCTGGTATGGATTTTGGGGGGAGACCCCTACGCCTTTTTTTTTTATTTGGCGAAGGGTTCCCCTAATTTTCATACCAGACTTGAAGGTCCTGGTATGGATTTTGGGGGGACCCCCAGGCAATTTTTTTTTATTTTTGATTTGGGGTTCCCCTAAATATTCATACAGGACCCAAAGGGCCTGGCAGTGGATGGGGGGGGGATGCCGTTTTTTTCAATGATTTTTATCTATATTGCAGAGACCCAACAATTCATTACAGCAGTTTTAAATTACTTTTTTCCTTTAGAAATGTAATTTTGCTGTGATACTGTTCTAAACATGGGAAAACTGCGCGGTTCCCTAAAAAAGCCCCGACCTGCCAATGCATTTCCAGCTAAATCAATCTTAGCGCACATATTTTGCAGTGACTAGCCTTACCGTAAAAATGTTTTGTCCCTTTAATGCATTTGGCTCAGCAATATCCTATTGAGGAACGTTTTTTTTTTTTTTAGAAGTGGAGAGTCCCTGTGGTTGGTCCAGCCATATTTGCCCTAAGGCCTTGAATGTTCCTATGGAAGATCCCATATTAAAGGATCCAGTGGATAGGAGATTAAATGAAGGGGTGCCCCCACTCAGAAAACTGTCAGACCTTTAATGCCCCATACACACGGTCGGAAATTCTGCTGGAAAAAGTCCAATCGGATTACGTTGTTCGAAAATCCGATCGTGTGTGGGCTATATCGGACTTTTTCTGTCGGAATTTCTGACGGAAAAAGTTTGAGAACTGGATCTAAAATTTTCTGACAACAAAATCCGATCAGACTTTTTCCGATCATGTGTACAGAATTCCGACGCACAAAGTGTCACGCATGCTCAGAAAAAAAATTGGAGACGAAAGCTATTGGCTACTGGCCTCTACGTAGTCCCGTTGTACATGTATAATGTCACCTCGTTCCGAACGATTAGATTTTCCAACAACTTTGTGCGACCGTGTGTATGCAAGACAAGTTTTGGCCAAAATCCGTCGGAAACATTCTGATTTTGTGGTCAGAATGTCTGACCGTGTGTATGGGGCATAAGCCAACTGGCCCCATGAAGTCCAAAACATTTGGGTCCAGACTCTCAAAAAAACATGGAAAGACATCCTCTTATGTTCTGTTGGGGACAGGAAGTGTAGGGGAATTTCCCTAATGAAACAGCTAAAAATAAAAACAATAACCGTACTGTATCCAAAATAATGAAAAGGTTTGCCTTTATATATGCATTCAGCTTGGAACTTTAAATGAAATACCTGCAATATACGATTGATAGTGCCATGCAGCGCACTGTTACAAATATGAAATGTGCTTATTAGGCCTTATGCACACTGGATGTTTTGCTAACTCTCCTAGACTCCTTTGCTCTTGGCAGAAGCTGTCCCTGGATGTGCAGGCTGTGGGTGTTGTTTTCTGCCTCTCAACACCTATGTATGCATGGACTCATAGGCTAACATGCAGGTGCACTTAGAAGCAGGAACAAAATGGCCCTAGGAGCAGCAGAAAAAAGGTCTAGTATGTATTGGGCCTAACAGGGCAGGTGACTGTATTTTTATGCAAAATGATACATATAGAAATTCTCACGGGCTGCAGTGCTGGAAATGGATAGTGTGTGCGGCTCCCTCTGGTGGTCTGTTAGCTTTTATGGGAAAAACATTTATAACAGAAAAAAAAACTCAGCTTTGTAAAGTGCAATATGGTACCCCAGAGCAAACAGTCAGGAAAAAAGAAACAAAAACATTTTCCAACCAATCTGACTAGTAAAAATTTTAAAAAGCAGTTAATGATTTATTTCTCCTAAATAGCATTGTTACTACTATTATTCAAGGGAAATATTTTTGTTCTATTTTAATTTGTTCTTTTTTATTTTAAATTATTTTTGTAGTATGCACACTAGATATGATGCTCTGCTTTTGTTCTTTGTACATAAATGTGACACAATACCGCTTCATGCCTTCTGTATACATAGATCTTAACTCTTCCTGATTTCGAGGGACTGTCCCTGATTTGCAACAATGTCCACTGTAGCTCTTTCCTCCTCATGTGTCCCTCATTTTGGTCTGATCTATATAGTTGTGCATAAAATGCACTCTTTCAAAAAGTGTTTCCCAGTGTTAAACCATTCATCCAATGTATAAATTGCTGCATTTGTACATTTTAAAAGCCAGTATTAGGAAAAGTAGTGGTATACAAAAAAAAAAAGCACTTGTGGGTTTAACTAATTATTTTTGGGTAGAAATCTCCTTTAGGGGGAGTGGCAGAGTGTGTCCTGTGCCTACATACATTTGATAATGAATGTCTCACATTCCCATCTCAAAAAGTTGGGAGGTATGTGTCTACTGCACGTAATTTACATCATCTGTTCAAGCCCTGTATGTATGGATGCTGCTCTGAAACACTATACGTGTTCTGCATGCTTGGTGTAATTAGCAGTATATGTATAATTCCCGCATGTACACTGCATGGTATGAATTCTCTTGCAACCTGCAAGTGGCTTTTAATATCTGTTTTATATATATATATATATATATATATACAGGCCCGGACTGGGACAAAAAATAGGCCCAGGCATTTTACATTGAGCAGCCAACTTTTACAGAGGGACTGGGGGGGGGGGGGGGGGTTGTGTTTGGTCGTCAGTAGACATTCGCGGGTGGCTGGTATCGTTCCTCCACCTGTAATGTGCAGGAACACTGTGATATAAAGGAGACTGCACTGTAAAGGGGCATTGCAATGATTACAGTGCAGTCCCCTTTTATATTACGATGTCCCAATCCTATTGTGGCCATACAATGCTTGTACTGTCTGTCTCCTATTGTGCCCACACTGCCCAGTGACACTGACCTTCTTTCTCTCTGGTGGTGCTCGACAGCATGGCACTCTCTCTATGGTGGTGCTGGAGAGCATGGCTCTCTCTGGTGGTGCGGGTACAGCGTGGCTCTCTCTCTGGTGGTGTGGGTACAGCGTGGCTCTCACTGGTGGTGCCGGTACAGCGTGGCTCTCACTGGTGGTGCCGGTACAGCGTGGCTCTCACTGGTGGTGCCGGTACAGCGTGGCTCTCACTGGTGGTGCCGGTACAGCGTGGCTCTCACTGGTGGTGCCGGTACAGCGTGGCTCTCACTGGTGGTGCCGGTACAGTGTGGCTCTCTCTGGTGGTGCGGATGCAGCGTGTCTCTCTCTCTGGTGGTGCAGGTACAGCATGGCTCTCTCTGATGGTGCAGGCACAGTGTGGCTCTCTCTGGTGGTGCGGGTATAGTGTGGCTCTCTCTCTGCTGGTGCAGGTACAGTGTGGCTCTCTCTCTGCTGGTGCAGGTAGAGCGTGGCTGTCTCTGGTGGTGCGGGTACAGTGTGGCTCTCTCTGGTGGTGCAGGTACAGCATGGCTCTCTCTGGTGGTGCAGGCACAGTGTGGCTCTCTCTGGTGGTGCGGGTATAGTGTGGCTCTCTCTCTGCTGATGCAGGTACAGCGTGGCTCTCTCTCTGGTGGTGCAGGTACAGGGTGGCTCTCTTTCTGGTGGTGCAGGTACAGCTCGGCTCTCTCTGGTGGTGCAGGTACAGCGTGGCTCTCTCTCTGGTGGTGCGGGTACAGTGTGGCTCTCTCTCTGGTGGTGTGGGTACAGTGTTGCTCTCTCTCTGGTGGTGCGGTACAGCGTGGCTCTCTCTCTGGTGGTGCGGTACAGCGTGGCTCTCTCTCTGGTGGTGCAGGTACAGTGTGGCTCTCTCTGGTGGTGCGGGTACAGCGTGGCTCTCTCTGGTGGTGCAGGTACAGCGTGGCTCTCTTTCTGGTGGTGCAGGTACAGCTCGGCTCTCTCTGGTGGTGCAGGTACAGCGTGGCTCTCTCTCTGGTGGTGCGGGTACAGTGTGGCTCTCTCTCTGGTGGTGTGGGTACAGTGTTGCTCTCTCTCTCTGGTGGTGCGGTACAGCGTGGCTCTCTCTCTGGTGGTGCAGGTACAGTGTGGCTCTCTCTGGTGGTGCGGGTACAGCGTGGCTCTCTCTGGTGGTGCGGGTACAGCATGGCTCTCTCTGGTGGTGCGGGTACAGCGTGGCTGTCTATGGTGGTGTGGGTACAGTGTGGCTCTCTCTGGTGGTGCGGGTACAGCGTGGCTCTCTCTGGTGGTGCGGGTACAGCGTGGCTCTCTCTGGTGGTGCGGGTACAGTGTGGCTCTCTCTAGTGGTGCGGGTACATCATGGCTCTCTCTCTCTGGAAGTGCGGGTACAGCATGGTGGTGGCGCTCTCTCTCTGGTGGTGTGGATACAGCATGGCTCTCTCTCTGGCTTCCCCCGGCACAGTCCTCTCTTTTTCCTTTAGTAGTCCACCCAGCTTCTTCCTGGGTTCCAGGCTCTCTTTCCCCCAGCAGAGTGCATGCTGGGGGCTGAAGTCTGCTGCCTGTGGATAACAATGAGGCTTACCTCCTTCAGTACTACATGTCCCATGATGCATGGCTAACCTCTTCTGATTGGCCCTCCACTGTGGCCAATGGGTACAGAAACAAATCGGCAACAAGCCGAGCAGCCAAATGAGATTAGAGCTGTGCTCTGCTGACAGGAGAGGGGGGGGGGGGCAAGCAGGGGGGATACACTGACATCACACAGCTCGCCTCCCCCTTGTCACATATAGACACACGGAGAGGCAGAGCGGCGGCTCTGCATCTCCGTCCTTTCTCCTCTCCTGGCGTCCTGGTTGCCAGGTGCCCATCGGCTGCTGGGCGCATGCGTGAAGCGGCGGCCTGGGTTGCCATGGATGGGCTTAGTAGGCGGAGAATGCCTCTGCTCCTCCCACCACCTGCGGCCGGCCCTGCATGTCCCTGCATGCAGCGCAGAACATTAGCGGCCGGCCCTGCCTTTCGGAACCTACGGCGGCGGCCGGCCCTGCATGTCACAGACAGACATGCGGCCCGGAGACCCACGGCCCACTGGGCAAATGCCCGGTCTGCCCTATGGCCAGTCCGGGCCTGCATATATATATATATATATATATATATATATATATATATATATATATATATATATATATACACATATATATATATATATTTTTTTTTTTTTATTCTTAGCACCCTAATGTCTGCTAAACAAATTTCTTACAGTATGCATTCAGAAGTCTTTGTTTTACTGTGTGCCCCTTAAGTCATGCCCCTTAAAGTGGAACCTTAGCGTGCAAATGAAAAAACTGTTATCTGGTAGGTAGGAGACAAAGCATATCCATTCTGCAGTAAATGCATTTTACATATAAGGTATCAAGGTTCCTTAGATTGTTCACTGAGATGTGCCTGTGCAGCCCTGCGTGCAATCTCAGCATGTCTTGTGTCTTACGACTTATTTCCCATGTGCATGCAAGAGAGTTACACCATCCCAGGCCTGCTAATCAAGATGACCAAAGTCACAGAAAAGGACTGGGTGAAGATGTCAGTGGTGACAATGAAGCTTGCAGACATCTCATCACTGGAGGGGAAGTACAGTGGACTCTAGTTCTACTATACACAAGTTGGCCACACTCAGTTTTTGTATATTTTTTTTCTAGCATGGACATGCCTATTTAGATATTGTGCAATGTTCCTACAGTATATATTCCTAAACTCACATATTGACATATTGTGAGATATAATACACGTTTCTCGCTAAGTGGACACCTTGCCTTGGCTGATCGCTGCTGACCAGCAGCAACTGAAGATGTGGAATACTTATGATTGCAGTGGTAAAGGCCGAAACAGACACTAGAGCAGTGATGGTGAACCTTGGCACTCCAGATGTTTTGGAACAACATTTCCCATGATGCTCACCTACACTGCAGAGTTTATGAGCATCATGGGAAATGTAGTTCCAAAACATCTGGGGTGCCAAGGTTCGCCATCACTGCACTAGAGTATTCTACCTGACTACTTCTCCATGGTGGGTTTGGTAGGAGTGAGCGGTTCCTGACCTATTCAAGCTACTGCTATATACTTGCCTATATGTATGTTAATGACAGCCATGAGTGCAGATCCATGTAGCAGCCCAATGTCCTTGTTATTAGGAGCACATCACTCGAATGATAAGGCTGGTAAGAAGATCTCAGGAAGGCAAACACTGACAGGAAGGATTAGCTGTGCTCTGTGATGAGAGGGATGTGACTCATTGGCCATGTGGGAATAACAGAGGCATATCTGTACAGCTGCTCCAGATGTTCTGCTAACAAATTTCTAAGTGTTTTGTAATTAGCTCTTTAGCAATGCACTGTTGATGAAAATTATCTTCATAAAGTAGAAATGAAAATTTCATTGTCTACTGCTTAATAGACTTTGAGTTCCTAGTTTGCACTCAAAGTTTTTTCTTATTAGATGCTTTTTATCAATATGGCTAATATAGCCAAATGCCATTTAAAACAAATTTAAGGTTGAGTGGCAAAATGCTTTCTTTGGAGAACAATTGCAGTTAAGTGTCTCTTGTGGATGCTGACAAGTTCAGCCAGATGCCACCTGTTCTGTCGGCATTTTTTTCCCCTGAAGATTAGCTCAATAAGCGTCACAGCGACGGCGTCTCGCTTTCCTTACCCTTTCTGGCTATTTCATCAAGAAAACAACTCACTCCAGTAATATGGCAATTGTGGTCTGAGCACCATTGTCTGTCCAACACTGGGCAGAGTCACTGCCCATTCCCAACAACACAGCTCACCTTTACACCAAACATTTTGTAATACGTGTTCCTGAAGTATCAAACAGCAAATACCAGACTACAAGAAAAATGTCAAGAAAAGATAAGCTGTGCTTTCTTATGGATAAATTGTAATGTAAATATGTACATGACGGGTACAACAGCTGTCTCACCATTTGCAAACAATAGTTATACCCTAGCTAACATATTATATTTATTATCAGGAGTTAAAAGGGGGGGCAGGTTCGGGACTTTAGATGAGGCATAGGGCAAATTGGTGCCCTGTGCCCCCATCCCTAATATTATATAAGAAGGAAGGGAAAAACTCGGACTTTAAATGAAGTGTGTGGGGGCAGTTGGAAAGTATAGATACATATGTAATTCATGTATATATATATATATATATATATATATATATATATATATATATATATATATATATATATATAGGTGGATTCATAATATAATACAATGTATGTGAATAATAAAACAGATTTAATTAACAAGCTTCATCGAGTGACAAACAATGCTTGTAACAATACATACATATAAAATATTCTTTGATCATTAGTATGATTGGGCCCTAACACAATATACCATTGATTAAGATCTAGGAGCTGGCTTGTCTATAGAATAGAAAAAGAAAAAACAGTACATAGTAAAGACACACTTGATGAAAATTCATACATCAAATCAAACACATGATTGTAGTAAAAAAAATGCATCCTAAAAGCTTGACTCGTTTTGTGGTAATAATCCACTTCCCCGGGAGCACATGCAGTGAAAAACTCAGCTCTAGATATAGAACGCAGTATTATGGACAACAGGTCGCTGGGAAAATGCCTTCCCCCCAAACCACCAAGGCACAAGTGGGGATCCCACAGAAAAAATGGAGCTCCATTATGTGATCAGTGATGAGATGAGTAGCAATGTCAAAGGGAATCTCCTGGTACATTGGATGAACATAATCCAGGGTATAGTGCAACATATCCCAGATGGGTGAATAAGAACGCCCGTCTTATTCACCCATCTGGGACATGTTGCACTATACCCTGGATTATGTTCATCCAATGTACCAGGAGTTTTTCTGAATATTTTTTTTTAAACTGTCTCTCACTGTTAAAATAAACCAAAAATTATAGACTGATCATTTCTTTGTCAGTGGGTAAACATACAAAATCAGCAGGGGGTCCAATACTTTTTCCCCTCACTGTATATTACCAAAAGTATTGCTTTGTGCACTGGTCCAAATTATTTGGTGGAGGGGGGATTATGGTGTTTTTCCGGGGTTGAGCTTGACCCCTCACTTCTAGTGAAGGGAACTCCTTAAGCGTCAGCATATCAAGCTATTTTGGCCAATTTCATGCTCCAAACTTTGTGGGAACAGTTTGGGGATGGCCCCTTCCTGTTCCACCATGACTGCGCACCAATGCACAAGGTCCATGAAAACATGGATGAGCGAGTTGGAGGAACTTGACTGGCCTGCACAGATTCCTGACCTCAACTCGATGGAACACCTTTGGGATGAATTAGAGCACAGACTGCGAGCCAGGCCTTCCCGTACAACATCAGTGCCTGACCTCACAAATGTGCTTCTGGAAGAATGGTCAAACATTTCCATAGACACACTCCTAAATCTTGTGAACAGCCTTCCCAAAAGAGTTGAAGCTGTTATAGCTGCAAAGGGTGGGCCAACTCAATATCGAACCTTACAGACTAAGACGCCATTAAAGTTGATGTGCGTATAAAGGCAGGTGTCCCAATACTTTTGGTAATATAGTGTATGTTTCAGTGTTGAGTATTGGTGCTGTCCTGCACTACTTTCTCAGAGTAAACAATTTATTTATTTATTACAGGTACTTATATAGTGCCATCAATTTACAGAGTGCTTTACATACTGTACTTATTATACATGCATATCTGTCCCTGCCATCAAGGAGCTTACAATCTAAGATCCCTAACTCACATTCATACACATACTAGGGCCAATTTAGACATTTGCCATTTAACCTACCAGCATGTCTTTGGAGTGTGGGAAACCAGAGTACCTGGAGAAAACCCACGTGGGCACAGGGAGAACATACAAACTCCATGCAGGTGGGGCCGTGGTTGGGATTCGAACCGTTGAACCTAGTGCTGCTAGCTAGTAGCCACTGTGCTGTCCCTTAAAATATATATTGTTTCTGGTTGTAAAGAATTATTGACCAAAAGAAGTATTGTCAAAGTCCAATGCCACAGGCTAACTTCAACATAGTTATTGATGATACACCATAATAGGTCAAGTTCTTCATATACATGCTATTTAGCACATATTAAATATATTAGATGTATTCTGTGTCCAATATAAAATGCAAAAATCCATAGCAATCACATATTTCAGATTAGTAACTGACTGCTTCATGCTGGTTACTGTACTTTGCACCTTCTGCTACTAAATATAAGTAGCCAAAGACATGATATTAGGTCTTTGGCTGAAAAGTTGAAAGCTAGGTGGAACAAATAATATTTTCCAAGTCCCTGGCCACCAAGAGATGGCCTAGAATACTCATGGTTGACTAGTCTAGGTATAACCAACTACTGGCTGAGATTGGCTTTTTTTATTTTATTTTTTTGTTGCTGCCTAGGCAATTCAAGTGTATATGTTGATCTCAATAATCATATTACACTTGCATATCTGACTTTATAATGTACATGGCACTTGTGGTATAATGCAAAAGTCACAGTTTGAAAACATGATGGCACTGATTCATCAAACTTATTACAACCATAGTGTGGCTTAAGAAGGAGCAGTAATACTACTGGATAATGGTGTCTGTTTATGAAGAAGTGATCAGCGGTGATCCCCAGGAGAAGTGTTTGAATATGTTCTCCCACCGATTATCTCCACACGCTGAGAATTCTCATGACTGACACAGTAAGGCCGCGTACACACGCGGGGACTGTTCGCCCAACTTTGTTCGTCAAACAGTTTGAGCGGACAGTCCGCTCAAAATTAGCATGGACGGACTTGGCCACACACGACATACGAACAGTCCGCTGAAACTTGCGCGATGACGTGAACGCCACGTACGACGGGACTAGAAATACGACGTCCTATACACTGCAATGCAACCTTCGTTGTGTAAATCCTTTCTGAGCATGTGCGGAACTTAGTTTGACGAACAAGCCTACACACGGGCGGACTGTCCGCTCAAACCAAGTTTCAGCGGACAGTTTTATGGAATTTCCGAAAAACTTTGTTCGTCAGACTGTCCGCTGAAACTGTCCGCTGAAGCCCACACACGAGCGGACTGTCCGCTGAAACACTGTTCAGCGGACAAAGTTGGGCGAACAGTCCCCACGTGTGTACGCGGCCTAACGGACAGTTTACGAAGCTGTGATCTGAGTCAGGATTCACACTCCCTGATTCACCAATTCAGAGGTGGAGAAGCGGGGAGTGAAGAGGAAATCTGAGGGGATCTGAGGAAGATTTTTAACTTCCTTATACCTCGTTCAGACCCCCCAACACTGTAACCATGTCCCCCTGCCATATGTATGTGTGTGCATATATATATATATATTGTGTATAAGTATATATATATGTGTGTGTATATACATGTATATATAATGTGTGTGTGTATACATGTATATATATGTAGGGGGACTCTTTATTTTACTAACATTAACCACGCCGTTTGTCAGTGTATTGAGCGGTGATAATTTATCCCTGTTTAATAAACTGACATCTCGGTGTTTCTGTGAGTTTCTGGAACTGTAATTTTGTAAAGTCTCACGAGATTCCAGTATCAGGAGCCATTCTCCGCTGTTGGAAGCATTTGTAGATCCCTTCACTTCTCCTCCGAAGAAGCGATCTACTCTGCTTCATAAACAGGCACATAGAGGAGAAAGATCTCCTCTGTGAATGCCGGAGAATGAAGCAGTGAATAGATTTCACTGCTTCATAAACGGACACCAACGGGTTAAGACTTAGACAAGACATACAGTACAGAAATATTTCAAAACATGTAGGTTATTTGCCAATCTGACAAATACTGTAATAAATAATGGATCTGCTAAAATGTATTAAGATGGTCTAATTTTATTTTTCAGCTGTACAATTCTAATCGGAAGCAACTTTATGTATTATACAGTATGTACTGATCAATAATAGCTAGGGAGGGGGGATGATATAGTCTAGATGTGATTAAAGTTTTTTGGGGTTTAAGAGACCTTGGACAAAAACTGCTACAGGTTTGAATGACAAGTAACTAGATTTCCCTGCACATGCCTGTAAATCCTGCGTTAAATCGTGAAAACTGGGCTGTTTCAACTAGCAAAATTCTGACGCTTCCAGATTGTGTTGAAACCTACTGCTGCCTCCACATTCCGATTGACTCATTACTATGATTCATCAATGGCCAATAGCAATGTGTTTTGAGGGGGATGGGCAAGCTTTAATACTATAAGGAAGTGTTGGATCTCATTAGAGTGGCCTGACATCTGATCAAATCTTCAATCTTTTGGAAAATGTTGCTATGTGTAGGCACAAGCCAAGTTCTTGCACATTTTGCATGCAGCAGTTTTTTTTGTTTCAATGAGAGATTCGCTATGGTTCACTATGGACCATGCAATTGCCATCTGACAAGCTTTGGGCTATAACGTTTGACAAACATTTTTTTTTTCTTGCACAGTATCAAAGGCCTGTGACTATCCAAGACTCCTGGAGGCTGGTTAACCGCGGCATTGGACACACCACAAGAGTCTCAAAAAGCATCATAACCGTGGAAGACTTTGAAACCATTGATGCTGGATACTACATTTGCAGAGCACAGAACCTTCGAGGACAGACATCACTTGCTACCAGAGTAGACAGATATTAGACACATTCCATTCCAGACAAAATTGATCTACAGGCAAAGCTTATTGTATTTCTTGCACAAATATGTTACCAGCAAGACATTAACCATTCATTCATGGTTTCCTCATATACAGAACATTACATAACATCCTACATGTGGGACATACTGGACTGAGAAGACTCTTCCTTGCCAAACGTTGGGGTGTAATTATTAGGCCCTAATTATCATAACAGTAAATAATCATGAAGATAGATAATTATCTGTATTCAAATACATTACTGTATAGCATTCCATTTAATCATGGTTCATATAAAAATGCAAAATAAATACTTATTATTTTTCATTATAGAGCCCTCTAGCTTTAAGCCAGACATCAAAATATACTTATTAAATTGGCTTAAAGTAGAACTGTGGCCAGGCTATGGGCATTGAATACTTACTTAAGTGAGCTTTAAAGCAAGCTATCAAATACATTTGTAGCTGCAGACAATATGAAGTAATTCATTCTCAAATGTTATTTTGTTTACTTTTTTTTAATGTTCTTTCAATAGCTGGTTTAGATCCTCCTCCAAACAAGAAATACGGGAGCAGTTATCCTCAGGACAAGACAGGAAAACGCTCAAAAGATTTCACCCTCCTTCACACTACTAAAAAAAAATGTGTCCCTGTTTGGGAGATTTCTTCCTGTCCTACCATGTAAGGAAATCTTCCCAATAGTGACATAGACTCAAATAGGGGTGGACTGACAACTCATGGGGCCCCCGGGCAATAGGAGATTATGGGCCCCACAGGCAATCAGAAATTATGGGGCCACACGGTATACACACACAGTATACACGTACATGTACACACAGTATACACAGACATGTTTCTATTGGCTGAGAAGGTACTGGAGAGGTGGGGCAGCTATAATCTCAGGATCTTTAGACCAAAAGGATGTCGGAAAGGGACATTTCAGAGACAGATGTAAACAAAAACTCAGATATATACATACTGTCCCTCGTTTTACTGAGGCTGGCAACCCTGATGGGGCCCCCTAGTGGCCCCGGGGACCCTCGGGCAGTGCCCGAGTAGCCAAATGGTCAGTCCGCCCCTGGACTCAAACCTTGCCCTACTGTAACCAATAGGAAATACTATATTGTCTTGCACACTGGACATTTTTACTGCAGCTGTTTTTGGCTTCAGATGTTTTTTTCTTCAGTCAAACTCCCCATCATGTTATCCTATGTGTCTATGCACACATAGGCTGTTATCAGCAGTTTTTAGCTGGGGCATTTTTTGGCTTTAAATAAAACCCAAGGCTAGTGGGTTCTGAGAAGAGTTTTTCAGCTGTAAAAACGCTCTAACGTCCAAAAACGCTGATAAACACAGATAAACACTCAACAACGCGGCTCACTAGCATTTAACGTTTTTCATCCATTTAAAAAAAAAAAAAAACGCTGCTGCAAAAACGAAAAAAAAAACTCACTGCAAAGCTACTGCCGGTTGTTATAACATTATTTTAATGTCTAGTGTGCAGAAGGCCTTAAAATAATCCTTTCCCTAGGGAAATCTGTAAACATCCATTGCTGACTTCTGAAGTTTCCTGGCTGTTACATTGACCTTCTGACCTCTACACTTTCTCATTCACTAACCTGGAACTAGCATGTGATAAGTAAAGTCAGAAATCATGATGTGTATTAGAAGTTACACTATATTACTAAAAGTATTGGGACTCCTGCCTTTACACACACATGAACTTTCATGGCATCCCAGTCTTAGTCTGTAGGGGGGTCAATATTGGGTTGCGCCCCCCCCCCTTTTGCATCTATAACAGCATCAACTTATCTGGGAAGGCTGTCCACAAGGTTTAGGAGTGTGTCTATGGGAATGTTTGACCATTCTTCAAGAAGCGCATTTGTGAGTGTAGGCACGGATATAGATGAGAAGGCCTGGCTTGCAGTCTTCGCTCAAATTCATACCAAAGGTGTTCTATCGGGTGGAGGTCAGGACTGTGCAGACCAGTCAAGTTCCTCCACCCCAAACTCACTCATCCATGTCTTTATGGACTTTGTTTGTGCACTGGTGTGCAGTCATGTTGGAACAGGAAGGGGCCATCCCCAAACTGGTCCCACAAAGTTGGGAGCATGAAATTGTCCAACATGTCTTGGTATGCTGACGCCTTAAGATTTCCCTTCACTGGAACTAAGGGGGCAAGCCCAACCCCTGAAAAACAGCCCCCCACCATAATCCCCCCTCCACCAAATGATTTGACCCATGTGCACAAAGCAAGGTGCACAAAGACATGCATGAGCAAGTTTGGAGGAACTTAACTAGCCTGCACAGAGTCCTGACCTCAACCTGATAGAACACCTTTGGGAGGAATTTGAGCGGAGACTGCCAGCCAGGTTTTCTCATCCCCATCAGTGCCTGACCTCACAAAATGTGCTTCTGGAAGAATGGTCAAACATTCCCATAGACACACTCCTAAACCTTGTGGACAGCCTTCCCAGAAGAGTTGAAGCTGTTAAAGCTGCAAAGGGTGGGCCAACTCAACATTGAACCCTACGAACAAAGACTAGGATGCCATTAAAGTTCATGCAAGTGTAAAGGCAGGCATTCCAATACTTTTGGTAATATAGTGTAGATTGCACATGTAAGAAATAGGTGGCACTCTGCTTTAATATAAGATCATTTGACTAAAGCAGGGGTAGGCAACCTCAGCCCTCCAGCTGCGGTGAAACTACAAATCCCATCATACCTCTGCCTCTAGGAGTCATGCCTGTGATTGTTAGGGTCTTGCAATGTCTCATAGGACTTGTAGTTTTGCCACAGCTGGAGGGCCGAGGTTGTCTACCCCTGGGCTAAAGTGTAATTATGGCCAAAATCAAAAAAAGACATCAGTCTTTGTTTTTCTGATTCACCTGTGACATAGTTTACTACCTGGAGATCTGGCTAACAAGTCTAAAGTTTTATAACTTCCTTTAACAGTTCAACCTGTCCAGCAAAAGTGTCAATTAAAGGGTTGAGACATACTATTTAACGCTGACAGATGTGCCTACAATAGTCAGCTTTTATTCACTTATGTAAAACCTTTATCCCAAAAGGAAAAAACATTATTTCTTTAACTGCTGCAAAAGTGTTAGCTGAAGTTTGACTTAAAAATTGTTAGTCACATGTAAAGTCTAAATTTACTAACTCATCTAACACTACCTTCTCCACTAATTGACCTTCTGCTGTCCAAGTGTTGTTACGTTGCTCCTTCATAGATACAATGGAGGAGTGAATGTAGCCACCCAAAGACAGAAGCTTTGTTTGACTGGCAGAAGCAGAGACAGTGACGTAATGAGCCCGCCATTCCACCTCAGGTAGGCGTCCTAATACTTTTGGTAATATAGTGCATCTCATGGCCATTGAGAATGCTCTTACAAATGGCAATTTTTATTTTTTTTAAGTAAATACCTTTTTTCTATTTATTTTCAGCAGCACTTCCAGCTGTGGCTGCCTGGGCAATTTAGTCACTAGATATTCGTCATTAGATATTTTGTCCATATACCAAGGATTCCTGGGATATCGGCGTCATGTATCCCATGAGTCCATGCAAATCGCCTAGTGACGAAATCTCACATTTCCAGATCGGAAAAAATGGGAAGGAAGAGAGTGCGCCATGCAGTGGCATTACTGCATAGGTGCAAGATCGATGCATGCTGGGTACCCAGCAGCACCGATTTCCAGAAATGAAGAAAAGATGGCTTCAGATGCCCACAGCTGGCATTAAATCCTGCCTGTTTCCAAGATCTGGTATAGTATGCCACTATTTTAACATAAACCAAAAGGACCACACATATGACATTATCTAAATGTTGTTATATATGTGTAGACAAGTACGGCAGAGTGTTTAAAAAAAAAAAAAGTATTTGGGGGACTGGAACTCCGCTTTAACAATATAAAAAAAGTCATTAGGAATTTTGTAATATTCAAGTGACACAGGCAAGTGCAATACTTGTGCTGAAGAAATCTTGCTTTAGTGGGAACTAAATACACTTTGCAAAACAAACCAAGCAACTCAACTATGCATGAAAACATAGCAACTGGGGTGGAGAAAAATGGCAGCAGGTGCCCTGGACTGATTTGAAAACTGAAAATTTGAAATATTTGGCTGTAGCAGGAGGCAGTTTGTTCACCGGCAGGCTGGAGAGTGCTACAATAAGGAGTGGCTGCAGGCAACCGTGAAGCATGTTGGGGATTCCTTGCAAATTTGGGGCTGCATTTCTGCAAATGGAGTTGGAGATTTGGTCAGAATCAATGGTGTCCTCAGTGCTGAGAAGTACAGGCAGATACTTATCCATCATGCCATACCATCAGGAAGGTGTGTGACTGGCAACAAATTTATTCTGCATCACGACAATGACCTCAAACATGCAGCCAATGTCATTCGGAATTATGTTCAGTGTAAAGAATAACAAGGAGTCCTGGAAGTGTTGGTTTGGCCCCCATATAGCCCTGATCTCAACATCATTGAGTCTGTCTGGTATTACATGAAGAGACAGAAGGATTTGAGGCAGCCTACATCCACAGAAGATCTGTGCTTAGTTCTCCAAGATGTTTGGAGCAATCTACCTGCCGAGTTCCTTCAAAAACGGTGTGCAAATGTACCTAGAAGAATTGATGCTGTTTTAAAGGCAAAGGGTGGTCACACCAGATATTGACTTGATTCAGATATCTCTTCTGTACATTTACTTTCCATTTTATTAAGTGATAAAAATAAACTAGTAGCACTTCTATTTTTGAAAGAATTCTAAAGCCGGCCATAGATGGTACGATTTTCTTTCCTGCAAACACTAGTTGTAGGAAAGGAAAGAAAATCGTTTGATTTTCCAATTAACACAGTTGGTGTTGATAAAGGAATCCCTCCCACTGAGATATTGTGTTCTGCTGGCTAGGAGGCACAGGGAGCCATCCCTGCCAAGAGAACACACAGTAAATATTGCTAGCGGCTATAGCTGCTGGCAATAATCACATGAAAAATCGGAAATGCTGGTTGATTGACTTAGGTACAATCAGCTTTCCCCTACATAGTTTGAATCTCAGCTAGTCCCTGCTGAAACGGCTGAGATTTGAACCGTCTATGACCGGCTTAAATTTACAGCATTTTTTCATAGCTGCCTAAAACTTTTGCACAATACTGTATGTACTGGCAGATAGGCACGTCAGAGTATAAAAGCTTGTTGTTTTTTTTCTTTAGACCTGTAGATAAATATGTAGCTAGCGATAGGCAAGTTTGGTCTGGGTCTAACTTTCTAATGGTCCATGGAAAAGAGGGAATTACAGAAGTCAATGTTTGTGTTATACATCACTCACATATGTATTTTTTTTTCTTAACAGAGATGCAATAGTAGAGAGGAATAGTAGTTAGGAGTATAGGAGTGATTCTCATAAGCTGCGTATACATTAGAATTTCCTTCAACATTTTTCTTTTTTTTTTAATAGTCATTGGTGGGCTCAAATTCACATTCATTTTCAACTATAATCCCAAAAAATTTTGAAGGAGCAGGATAGAATTTTTCTTGAACACAAATTTTTAACAGTACATGTGGTTTTTATTTGGTAAAGTTCATTCATTCAAAAATGTAATTTTAAGGGCCAGTTCACACCAGATGCAGTTCCGTGGAGTTCTGCTTTTTTCTGCACCAATACAGGCAGTTCCGGTCAGTTTCTGCACCAGAAACGGACCGCATGGTGTGAACTAGAGCCATTGGATTACATGGAAAACACTGTGAATGCATTTTTAGTGCAGAAAAAAAAGCACACGGAATTGAACGGAACTGCGTCTGGTGTGAACTGGCCCTAAAAGCGAAACGAAACATTGAATTACTTTTGAACATTTGAATGTACTGAGAATTTCATAAAAAATTTTGTATGAATTTTCATTCGAAATTCTACTAGTGTATACCCAGCTTTAGTCTTCCCCACTACAGCACAATTTGAGGCAGAAAAAAGTGACCAGTTTCATGTGCTCGAAAGAATAGTGTTGGCAAATCGGCAAAATTGGCTGGTCAAATCCTTGAGCTGGCTTTACTTTCCCCTCCCAACACAGGGCCAGGGAAACCAAAAGTAACTGCGAAGACAAGAAAACAGAGGGAACACCAGCTTAGCTCATTACCTTTGTGATTACTTTATTAGCATCAAATTTGTATAGATGTATATTCACAAATGGCATATTGATATTGGATGTTGCTGTTTGTAAGTGTACAGCCAGGCATGTACTGGCCATCGGGACTAACGGGAGTTTCCCGGTGGGCCGATGGCTCAGTGGGCCACTCTGATGTAAGGGGGCTGCTGATGGGACACTCTGATGTAAGGGGCTGCTGATGGGACACTCTGATGTAAGGGGGTGCTGATGGGACACTCTGATGTAAGGGGGTGCTGATGGGACACTCTGATGTAAGGGGGTGCTGATGGGACACTCTGATGTAAGGGGGTGCTGATGGGACACTGATGTAAAGGGGTGGTGATGGGACACTCTGTTGTAAGGGGGCTGGTGATGGGACACTCTGATGTAAGGGGGTGCTGATGGGACACTCTGATGTAAAGGGATGCTGATGGGACACTCTGCTGTAAGGGGGCTGGTGATGGGACACTCTGATGTAAGTGGGCCAGTCTGGATGAAGTCCAGGGCCAAATTTCTGTCCCAGTCCAGCCCTGTGTACAGCTATCCACTTTTTATACTAATAAAGTAATCACGGTAATGAGCTAGGATGGGACGACCTCTATTTTCTTGTCTTTGCAGTACCATTTTCATTGCTCGTCTCATAGAAAAGTAACTGAAAGGCCAAATAACCAGAAACACAATACAAATTCTAGGCAGACTGCTACCATCTGTGCAGAGCAAGTTACTTAATAGCTCAATTATACAATTCTTCATTATATTTTAGTATATGTCTTCTCACTGTTCTTAAGGATTCCATATTATCCTTTTAATACGTGCCAAAGCTTAATATATTTATACCTTTTACAAGATTATTAAAAGCATCATGGTATTTGTGTCTTTTGCAGTACACAACTTTTTTTTTTCTTTTTAAGCATGTTGTGAAATATTTCCTGAGGTGCACAGAAAAAAAGTGCCAGATCAAAGCTGCCTTTGCTCCGTGGGGGTGACCTGTTCCTCTGAACTGCATTCGATCTCAGACAATTGCCAAGAATCACGCAAAGCTCTTTTGATCATGGAAGAACATTAGAGGGAATGCATTTATTGAAGACTTGCATATCTTCTCATCATTTCTGCTCATGTACTATACACCCCTTAGAAGTCAATCCAAGTGCGATATCACATATAAGCTAAATATACAATATTAAAGAGTGTTTGTAAGTTATCGTTGGTGTTTTATTATCTAGAAAATACATTTACAGATACACTGGAACCAGAGCACTTTCTTGCTGGCCATGTTGCTGAATGCTACGCCACCAAGTTGGAATGGTCCCTCGGAGTCTGCTGGGAAGTCGACACTTCCGGACATGGAAAGCTCCCTGGTCTTCAGAGCTGCCACTGATGTGTCCAACTTCACTACACCATTACTTTAATGAAAAAAGGACAGCGGACTATCTACCTAAATGATCTCACCATTGTGTTTTTGATCAATGGCCCTGTACCAAATATCTGTCATAGCCACTCTTACCCCATGCCTATTTGTTCCTAGCATCTTATTTGGAAGTCTTATGCCCTGTACACACGGTTGGACATTCTGACGACAATTGATTTTGGCGCAAACTTGTCTTGCATACACACGGTCGCACAAAGTTGTTGGAAAATCCGATCGTTCAGAACACGGTGACGTACAACACGTACGACGGGACTATAAAGAGGGCAGTAGCCAATAGCTTTTGCCTCGTAATTTATTCTAAGCATGTGTGCCACTTTGTCCATTGGAATTGTCTACACACAATCGGATTTTGTTGTCAGAAAATTTTAGATCCAGCTCTCAAACTTTGTGTGTCGGGAATTCAGATGGAAAAAGTCAGATGGAGCCCAGACACTATCAGATTTTCTGACAACAAGATCCGATTGCACATTTTCCATCAGAAAGTCCGACTGTGTGTACAAGGCATAAGAAGACACTGTATGGTGTTATTCATTCATAAATGAAAGATTACTGGCCCACAACGCAAGGAGTACATGGCATTGGTCAATATATATATAGTAGCCCACACAGTCTGATGATGTGACTCTAGAAGCATGCAGGATTGCTTGCAAGAGGACCTGTTTACATTGTCAGTAGCTGGCTTTAGAAATTGGATGTCAATTGTAGTAATTGTCACTGGCCAAAACTGTCTTGACAGCAGAATCCTAACCATGATTAAAACACACAAAGAAACCTAAAGTAGAACTAAAGGCAAAACATTTTTTGTTTTTTTGGGATAGAGTAATGGGAAGGGTATAACCTGTGTCAAGTTTTTTTTATCTGCCAATTGTGTCCCTTTGGGGAGATTCCTTTTCACTTCCTGTCCCATAGCCAGAATGGAAAGGGGGAAGAAATTACTCTAAAACTAGGGAATCCCTAATTGTCACCATTGAATCCCAATTTAAAAATAACGTCATTGTTTGTATTCTGGGGACAACCCAAAATTCAGGATTTTGTTTGACATTTATATTTGGAAATATCGCTGAATAAGACAAACAGAGAGGATGAATCTCCCCAATGGGGGCACAGACCGCAATAAAAACCAAAAAAACTGACAGGTGTTCTAATCCCTCTCCACTCCTTTCAAAACTTAAAAAAAAAAAAAATGTTGCCTTTAGTTATACTTGTAATAGTGTATTATGTGCATTTGCGTTTTTTTTTTTTTTTTCTTTGATCATAAGCTGCAGCTGCACCCTAAACAGGTAATTTAGAAATAAGATCAGTGATACTTAAAGAGGAAGTAAACCCTGATGGGTTTACTTCCTCTTTTTTTTCCCTGCAAAGGTAAAGCATAATGGACTACTATGCATCGCATAGTAGCTCATTATGTGTCACTTACCTGACACAGGAGCCAGCGAAGTCGCCGCTGTCCCCTGTAGTCCGCCGCATCCATCTTGCTGGTGGCGTCTCGCAGCTCCGACGAATGACAGCGGCGAAGCCGCGATGACGTCACTCCCGCGCATGCGCACGGGAGTCGCGTCTCGCAGCTCCGCCGCTGCCATTCGGCGAAGCCGCGATGACGTCACTCCCGCGCATGCGCACGGGAGTCGACAAATTAGGCAAATCCATTCTTGGACTTGCCGCATTTAGTGCGCCTGCGCGCCGCTGTCTACGGCGCATGCGCCGTAGACAGCGGTGCCCATTTTCGGGCAAATATCTCCTAAACCATATAGGTTTAGGAGATATTGCTTGGACCTACAGGTAAGCCTTAATCTAGGCTTACCTGTAGGTCAAAGTGGTCTGAAAGGGTTTACTTCCTCTTTAAGTGTGGAGGTCCTCTGGTGGTGGTGTCAATAACAGGTTCGTTACCAAATCAAGAAATGGCACACTGTGCAAAGAGTGCCCATAGGCTGGATCTCAGTATGGCCAATTAGGGTCAGACCAGAAAAACTAGTCAACATTTTTCTGGCCAATAACTAAAGCCCCCAGAAGAGATTGCCTAATTCCTGCTACTTCCTCCTTTTATTCAAGTGATCTAATCATGCATGCTTATGAATAAATATTTTATATTCTTATATATAGTTGGCAAAAGTAGCCTATTGCCTTTTGCCTCCCTCAATAACCTGTACAGCAACACCCAGGGAGATGACAGTAGTGTGGACCATTCAGGACTTCACTGACAGTGTTGTTTATACAGGTCACACGAGTGCTGCCGCAGCCACGGTCTGGAGAACAGGTGATCCCAGGGAGCCGTGAGTGCAGACTGGAGCAACAAGTACGACGACTTGCTTTGTGCACTGGTCCAAATCATTTGATGGAGGGGGGATTATGGGGATTATGGTGTGGGGTTGTTTTTCAGGGGTTGGGCTTTGTTCCAGTGAAGGGAACTCTTAAGGCATCAGCTTACCAAGACATTTTGGACGACTGGTCAAACATTCACATAGACACACTCCTAAATCTTGTGGACAGCCTTCCCGTTATAGTTGAAGCAGCAAAGGGTGGGCCAACTCAATATTGAACGCCATTAAAGTTGAGGTGCGTGTAAAGGCAGGTGTCCCAATACTTTTGACAATATAGTGTATCTGTCCCTATTGAAAAAAAAAATAACAATAATCGAAAAACACAAGTGTGGAAAGGATTAAGCAGTAAGGTTTGTAAGATATTAAAAAATCTAAACAAAAAATAAACACTAATTCCATGTACTTGATCCTGGTAATTAAACAAACACATCCATTTCTCCCCTCTGCATATTGGAGCATGAATATATAGATGTATAAAGTGGCTATTATTCTGGAAATCATTTCAGTGAAAACACTAAAATAGACCCATCATTTCCACGACTAGAACGAACAAATACATTCCACAAACATGTAATTTATGTATCCAAAACATGTAATTCCTGTTAAACATACCAGATTATGCATTTCTCCACTCCCCGATTTCATCGTTACAAATCTTCTCAAAAAAGGGATAAAATTTGACACATGCATCGTTCACAAGTCTATCTATATATATATATATATATATGGTAGGTTTCATTAAAGTGATACTAAACACACGCTGGTGGAGTCAGAATTTGGTGCAGCTCTGCATGACAGCCAATCAACTTGCTGATTGGTTTCTATGCAGAACTGCACCAGATTTTGCACACTCCAGTTTTAGTAAATAAGCCCCATTGTTTCATTTACATTGTCCCTTCTTCCTGTATGTGGAGGATGGCACTGTAATTATTTTAATAAAAATCATCTAAGGCAGGCCATATGAGAGGGGAAAAAATAAAATGGCTGATCAAATACCACCAAAAGAAAGCTCTATTTGTGGGGAAAAAAGGACGCAAAATTAGTTTGGGTACAGCGAACGACTGCGTAATTGTCAGTTAAAGTGACCCAGTGCCAAATTGTAAAAAGTGCTCTGGTCAGGAAGGGGGTAAAATCTTCCAGGGCTGAATCAGTTAACCACTTAAGGACCGAGCCTCTTTCTGAGATTTGTTGTTTACAAGATAAAAACAGTTTTTTTGCTAGAAAATTACTTAGAACCCCCAGACATTATACATTTTTTTCTAACACCCTAGAGAATAAAATGGCGGTCGTTGCAATACTTTCTGTCACACTGTATTTGCGCAGTGGTCTTACAAGCGCATTTTTTTGGGAAAGAAAATAAATTTTTTGAATTGAAAAATACGACAGCAATAAAGTTAGCCCATTTTTTTTTTTTTAATAATCTGAAAGATAATGTTATGTCCAGTAAATTGAAACCCAACACGTCACGCTTCAAAATTGCGCCCGCTCGTGGAATGACAACAAACTTTTCCCATTAAAAATCTCCATAGGCGACATTTAAAAAATTCTACAGGTTGCATGTTTTAAGTTACAGGGGAGATCTAGGGCTAGAATTATTGCTCTCTCTCTACCGATTGTGGCGATACCTCACATGTGTGATTTTAACACCGTATGCAGGTGCTACTCACGCATGTGTTGGCTTCTGCACGTGGGGAACGGGGCAGGATGGGGCGCATTTAAAAAAATATATATATATATTTTACCTTTTATTTTTACACTGTTTTTTTTTTTTTTTAATTGTCACTTTTATTCCTATTACAAAGAATGTAAACATCCCTTGTAATAGAAAAAAGCATGACAGGTCCTCTTAAATATGAGATCTGGGGGTCAAAAAGACCTCAGATCTCATATTTAGACTAAAATGCAATATAAAAAAAAAAAGTCATTTAAAAAAATGGCCCTTTAAGAGCTGTGGGCTGAAGTGACATTTTGACGTCACTTCCGCCCCTGCAATTGTATGGAAACGGGTAGGGGCCATCTTCCCCTCACTCGTCTCCATACCCAGCTAGTGACAGGATGCGATCGCCTCCGCCACTGCCGACGGCTCTGGTAAGCGGCGGAGGGCACTGGATCGTGGCTGGGGCGCCCTCTCCCGCAGCTGATTAAAGTGATCTCGCATTGAATCCTTCATAATGACCACTTTTATCTTGCAACGGACCAACCTCTGAAGAAGGGGATACAAGGGCTATGGTAGATAGCTGCTGCCATAACAACGGTATCCTCCTTCAAACAGCTGACTTAAAACTGCGGTGGGCGGTCCGTAATTGGTTAAAGCCTGGTTCACGGCTATGCATTTTTTAGCGTGTTTTCAGTTTTGCAGAAACACACTACAGCCCATTTAACATGGTTTCCTATGGATGTAGTTCACATCTCTGCATTTTATGGAAAGGGCCAGGGCCATTTTTTTGTTTTGGTTCCATAGACTTCAATGGACGAAAAGCTTATATTGAAAAACACAAGATGCACCTGCAATATGGAAACTGCAACCTGCATAGATGTGAGTCAGGCCTAAGTACCATCTTTCCTAATGGATAAACAGGTGTTACACGAACCAGTTATTTTCTAGCCTTTCTTCAGGGAAGTATAAGCAAGAGGAACTACTAGTCCTCTGCTCCCGGTCACATGTACAAAAAAAAAAGCATTTGGAATACGGAGTAAAAATAATATAGATCAATAAATGCTCTTAAATTGTCATACAGAGATATTGGAAATCAAATTTTTATTTTGTTGGCAATAACTGTGTCATAGAATAAGGTGAAGCCTCCATCATTATAGCGCTGGTTAATGGGCATGGAGGAGGAGAGAGTGGGTTGTCATTTACCACTATGTATAGGCCAACATTGTTACTCTATAATCACATCTGAGAAGCCCATGTGACAGGGAGGAAATGTTCAAGGTAGCAATCCACTGAAAACTAAGAATGTGCACTAGCTTCCAACACTGCTCTGCAAAATCCCCAAGTGCAGTGGGGACATGGACAGGAGGGGGGCAATGAACAGCAGAACCATTTTGTCCATTCATCAGCCTATAATAAAGCTGAATATTAATTATATAACTAAATAGTTTATCAAATAAAAAAATGGTGTCCTTTAGGTACACATTGTCAATTTGACCCATGCATGCATGCAGATTCTGCTTAATTTGGCCCGGGCATTGACACAATGACCTCTGATCATGTAAGGGTTTAAACTCAAGCACATAGTTGATTTTAAAGGTGCAAACTCCAGGGATTTTTATCCTCTCTACCATTTTTCCAGTTTTCTAGAATATGCTGAATGAGACTACAAGAATATCAGTTTACATGGCTGTCGGACTCATTGGAACAGTATCTGTAATTCCACCAATAATCAATAAAAATTTGTTGTGAAGTCACTACATGTGGTGCAAGGATATTACTGGTATAAAAAAGTGCAACTCTAGCTAAAATGTAAAATGCTTGGGGCAGGGAATTTTTTTTTTTTAGTGCTGTCTTTGTTCTCAGTGAAAAAACATTTGCTCACTTTGTCTTTGTGATCATTTTAAATGCACACTAGACAAGGAAAAAATTTAAATGATGCTTACCGGTAACATTTTCCAGTAGTCTTTCAATGAGAGACCCTTCCTAGCAAACACTGTGCCAGCCCATATATTTCCACTTCCCCCTGCCGAACTTCAGTTTTTTCCTTAGAGTACCTCTGGCCAGCTGGGAAGACACAAGAACACATTAATAACATACCATCACATATTACTACCGTGCCTGTGTTGAGGTCTTCCTCAAGACCCCAAATGAATACAGGTGGGTAACTAGGGCTGTCCTGAAAGTCTACTGGAAAAGACGTTACCAGTAAGTGTAACTTTCATTTTCCCTCCCTGTCTTTCAGGATAGCCACAATGAGTGATAGTAGCACTTACCACTTAGGCCTCATGTACACTGCTGCTGGTAAACAGACGTTCAGAGGCAGTTGGATGCTTTTTTTTCCAACTGCTCCTGAACTTATCCAATGTTATCTTATGTGTACACTTACACAGGTTCGTTTAATGTGGTTTTTAGGTAGTTGCGATTATAGGCTTTTTTTTTTTTTTAAGGCAAATAAATTAGTTCAGATGCCGAAGTATATGATATTTGAGACACCAAACGCGGTTAAGCGCGATAACTCGCATTTAGCCGATTTTCATACACAGCCATTTTACATTTTTTCTTATTTTGAATAAAATATATATATTTTTTTTCAAATGCTTCTAAATGCAAATGTGGCTAAACTGACATTTTAAGCGTGGGTTACTATCTGTCAAGTTAAATCGTTCAGGAGAGGTTGTAAAAATGTATCGTGTACATTAAGCCTTAGGGTGGGACTACGGCTTGCAAAACCTTTCTCCAAAAGGCTTGCTCATTTGCCAACACCAGGTCCACCCTGTAATGTTTTACAAAGGTGGGGAAACTGGACCAAATTGCTGCTTTGCAAATTTACTCTGGAGTTGCTCCAGCCCTTTCCGCTTGAGAAGCTGCCATAGCCCTAGTAGGGTATGTTTTTATACCAGCAGGAACTTCTTTCCCTGCTAACGTATAAGCCTGGCCAATGGTTACTCTGAGCCATCTGGCAATAGTGCGTTGAGACTCTTCATACCCCTTTCTTGCCCCAGAAAACAAAATAAAGAATCTGACTTCCTTAATGCTTTCGTCAGTTCCAAGCACTACAGGATACATCTCCTTACACCTAAAGTGTGAAATTTAAACTCCTGAGGGATTAGGGCAAAAAGTGGGTAAAACTATTTCCTGGCTCCTATAAAACTTCAAATCCACTTTAGGTAAGAATGCCAGATCCATTTGGAAAACTACCCGATCCAAAAATACAACACAATAGGGGGGTCAGGGGTCTGACTGCTTAAGCCTCTATTTCGCTGACCCTCTTGCCAGTTGTCACTGTAACCAAAAATATTGTCTTGAAAGTAAGATCCTTTAGTGAACAATTTTCTAAAGGTTCAAATGGTGGCTCCGTTAGGGCATGCAAGACCAAAGATAGGTCCCACTTGGGGAAGGGTGGGCCTTGGACTGGTCCCTGCCTAGCTAGTGCTCTGAAAAATTTGACAACCCAAGGATTGGCGGCCAGAGGTCTTTCCAAATATGCACTAAGTGCTGATACCTGGCTCTTTGGGGTACTCATGGCTAACCCTTTATCTGTCCCGCACTGCAAAAACTCCAAAACTGCTATGGGGCTCTGCACCTTGAAGGAGTTTCCTGCGCACCATTTGTTAAAGCGTACACAGACCTTTTTGTAGATCCGGCACATCTCCTTCTTTCTGCTATTGAGGAGAGTGGATATCCGCCCTTTCTGAAACACCCTTCCTCAGTAGCCAGGCCGCTAGATTGGCCTCCATTAGAGGTGGAATGTATACTAAGGTGTCTAACGACTCCTGGCTGTGGCCCCATACTTTTAGGACAACAGGAGGGGTCAAAAATGTAGCCTTGCCCATCCGTATTTTTTCTGCTGGGAGAAAAACCCTCAACTGAGTAGAGTCTAGTAGGTAATACGCTTATGATGGAATCAAGCTGGACTTTTCCAGGTTCAGCAGCCACCCCAGACATGTCAGTATTTTATTTGTCAGTTCTAGATTTCTGGTTAACTGTTTGAAGATGCTGCAAAGAGAAGCAGGTTGTTCAGATATGCTATTGAGATTCCTTTGAGTCGCAGAAAAGCCATGTAATGTGTGTGTATATATATATGCAGTGCCGCGCTGCTACTGACCATTAATGCATAGAACCTGTGCTATAATCCAATATAAAGCATGTCATGAAGTGAATAAAAAATATATTTATGTATATATATATAAATAAAATAAAGTGCTTGTGCTCCGTGAATCACACACAAACCAAAGTGATTTAAAATAATGCAAAAAGTCCATAAGTAGCGCGGCACTGTATATATTACAATTTTTTTCACATTGTGGGAAAGTGTGGGAAGTGCAAGCAGCTGTTTTTAGCTTTATAGGTTTTTGTTTTATTTCACGTTCGTTTACAGATTTGGCAGCTCACAAGGTTTAACCCATTTTTGCAGAAAAGCCATGGCTTCTGCCACTACCTTCGTGAAGATTCGGGGGGGGGAAAGAGTATAGGTCGAATGGAAGCGGCTGAAACTGTAGATGGATTGTTTCTCCTATGTTCACTGATAGATGGAGAAACTTATGGAAAGATTCTGTGATAGGAACGTGGAGGTAGGTGTCCTTGAGATCTAGTGACGCCATGTAGCAAGCCTCTGACTGTAAAGATCGATCCCATACGGAACCTCTTGTAGGATACAGACTGGTTCAGGAGTTTTAGCTTCAGGATCAGTCTGTATTTTCCTGAGGCTTTTTGCACAACAAATATGTGAGTAAAAACCCCCACTTTCCTCCCCATTTGGAACTCTGCGTATTATGTTTTGTTCCTCCAATTCTTTTAATGCCCCCAGTAGGGCCTCGACCTTCTCGGCACACCTGGAAAGGTGTGTGATGAGGAGTCCTCATGGGGTTGGTCTTGTAAAATCCAGGCGGTACCCCCTCCTTACAATCCCTAAGATAAATTGACTGGAGGAGACTGCCTCCCACTGTGGGAGGAAGGCCCCCAGTCTTCCTCCTACCGTGTTTGGAACGTCATTGACTTTTTCGGGGCTGTTCAGGACGACGAAAAAGTGTGCATCCTCTGCCCTTGGCCCCAAGATTTCTTCCCCCCCTCAGGCTTGGGGGCCCCCTTCATTTCTGTGGACAAAACCCTTTGTCTTAACTAGGGGTCTAGCACAGCTTCTAGACCGGGGCCGTAAAGTAAATCTCCCATCAATGGGATCCCGCACAGTTTAACTTTAGAGGAACTATCGCCTGGCCACGTTTTTAGCCAGAGGGCTCTTCTGGTCGAGTTGACTAGAGCTGCAGTTCTGGCAGACATGCGGACAGATGCTGGGGACTCATCCGCTATATATGCCACTCCTAGCAGAATAGTAGGAAAAGATGACAATATAATCTCCTTGGCGGTTCCCACTTCATTATGAGCCTTAATTTGAGAAAACCAATGCCCCAGATTACGGGCCACTACTGTGACCTCAATTTCAGGTTTAAGATTTCCTATGGTTGATTCCTAGGTTTTCTTTAGGAGAGAATCCATTCTCTTAGCCATAGTATTTGCTAGAGCTCCCATATACTCAAAGGCCAGATCTGTATGTCTAGAGACCCGAGAGAAAGCGGCATCCAGTTTGGGGTTGTTTCTACCAGGACCTCATGGACTGGGAAAACCTTTTTCTGTTCCCCCCATGCCCCTGTACATCTGATCATAGAGTATCAGGGGGTTTCTTGTCTACCTGAATTCCGAGGGTGGTGTAAATTGCCCCAAGAGGTCCTCTACCTTTTCCAGGGAAAGCCTTTATCTTTAGAGTTTCCTGGACTCCCCGTTCCGGTCCTCTCCTTCTGATTCCTCCTGGGAACCAGAGGTGGCACTATCTGGCTCTTCCCTAGACTCCTCTCTGGAGGCCCTGTTAGCGCTATCTGCCAGGGCAGACAGTTGGGGAGGTGCAGAGCCCTGTGCTTGTGGAGGGGTTGTAATTTGGGGTGCAGGTGAGGGATTAGTAGGAAGCTGAAACCCTTCAAAGATTTAAAAGGCTGATAGGTAGAGGAAGTTCCTTCACAGAAGACACTAACCCAGAATTCCTGCTCTGATGCCCTCTGAGTAAAGCGTCTATACATTCTTTGCATGATACTTTTGTCCAAGATTCCACTAGGGTAATCCCTGTAAGATGTGATCTTGATTTTTTCAGTAGCTTTCTGAAACACATGCAAGAAAAATATAAATAACATCACCTTTCCCCCTTGCATACAGGTTACAACCCTGGGAGTGCACTAGGCCTTTTAAAAAGGTAAGGACCTGAGCCACCCCGCCCCTCCCCTACCAGAAACCATCTGTGGAGGGGGGAAATCCTAGATAAAGAGGACCCCACCCCAGGGTACCCTTACTTTTGGATGACTGGAGCTAGGCATTGCTGTGCGCTGTCTGGGTGTCTGCTTCAGACATGGCCGCGCTGGTGGTTTGATGCTATGGAGTCTCACACTGCCTGTGCTGCGTTCGACTCCTCTCCAGACTGCGCTCGGCCCACTATCAGCACCGTGACCTGGAAACAGAAGATGTGGGTCAAAGGGAAACATCCGCCCTCCTCCAGAAATAATGTCACCCGTCACTCGGGCCGTTTGGTTCCAAATGCGGCCTGCGCCTGTGTACAGGAGAAGCGGAGCTGCCTCCCTGTGAATGCGATGGTGGGCCCCCGGACCTTGCGTCCGCACACTGTGAAGATGGGGTGGTGAACTGTGTGGTCAGGTATGTACCTCACCGAGTCCCTGAGAGCGCCCCGTCCTCCCTTACGGGGCTTCGAAATCCAGTCTCCTTGTGTGGCCAGGTTCCAAAACAGTGTCTCGCCACTGGAGGAAACACAAACTGAAGTCCGGCTGGGGGAAGTGGAAATGTATGGGCTGGCGCAGGGTTTCCTAGGAAGGGGAGGAGCCAAGGTCTCAATGTGACTGTCCTGAAAGACAGCGAGGGAAAACATCCACAATAGCCAATGAAAACCTGACAACGTTTTTAACTCCTTTGTTGCAATTCTTAAAACTTTTAAAGGAAATATAATAGAAATAAATATAAAGGTTTTCATTGTCCATCTTCTAAAAATACTAGTTGCCTGTCTTCAACTCCAATCCATAAGCAAAGACCAAAAAGGTCAGAACTCTGGACCTGCATACTTGTTCTGAATCTGATAGTTAGTCCCCTGGCTATCATGCTGATTCAATGGCTTCAGTGCTTTCAAACTCAAGAGGAGATCATTAATAGCAACTTCATTGCTTTAACTATAGATACACGAATGGACCCATTTATAAAGCCTTATTGTGGCCATGTTTTAAAAAGATAGCAAAATTATAATTTAAAGCGTGGCTTTTCAAGATTTACATCTACTTCATCAGCTTTGGGATTTCTAAAGCAAGCAAGCCACATTAATTTAATGAAAAACACCCCACAAGAGTGCCATTAGACCCAGTTACATGACCTGTCAGGTGACCAGCCTCACCTTTTATAAACAGAGTTCTCTGCAGTGTGATGCAGAGAACACAAATAGGACACTCCAGGCACCTCAGTGGCCTACACTTTGGCAGGCCATAGATGTGATTTTCTTTCCTGTAACCAGGCCCGGAATGGGACAAAAAATAGACTCGGGCATTTTGGATTGAGCAGCCCATGACATGTTAACCAGCCCCTTCCACACTCTCCACCCATACAGATCCCCTGAGAGAGGGGAGGTGGGACCAGGAAAGAGCATGGGGGGGTTGGAGAGCACAGGGAAGAACCTTGAGAACATGGGGTGGGGTGAGAGCACAGGGGAGAGGCAGAGAGTATGGGGGAAAGGTGGAGAGCACTGGAGGACCATGGAGAGCACAGGAGGGGAGGTGGTGGAGAGCGCGGGGGGGGGGGGAGGTGGTGGAGAGCGCAGGGGGGGGGGGAGGTGGTGGAGAGCGCAGGGGGGGGGGGGAGGTGGTGGAGAGCGCAGGGGGGGGGGGGTGGTGGAGAGCGCGGGGGGGGGAGGTGGTGGAGAGCGCGGGGGGGGAGGTGGTGGAGAGCGCGGGGGGGGGGAGGTGGTGAAGAGCGCGGGGGGGGGGGAGGTGGTGGAGAGCGCGGGGGGGGGAGGTGGTGGAGAGCACAGGGGGGGGGGGGGGTGGTGGAGAGCACAGGGGGGGGAGGTGGTGGAGAGCGCAGGGGGGGGAGGTGGTGGAGAGCGCAGGGGGGGGGGGTGGTGGAGAGCGCAGGTGGTGGAGAGCGCAGGGGGGGAGGTGGAGAGTGCAGGGGGGAGGGGGGAGGTGGAGAGCGCAGGGGGGGGGGAGGTGGAGAGCGCAGGGGGGGGGGGGAGGTGGAGAGCGCAGGGGGGGGGGAGGTGGAGAGCGCAGGGGGGGGGGAGGTGGAGAGCGCAGGGGGGGAGGTGGAGAGCGCAGGGGGGGAGGTGGAGAGCGCAGGGGGGGAGGTGGAGAGCGCAGGGGGGAGGTGGTGGAGAGCGCGGGTGGTGGAGAGCATGGGGGGGGAGGTGGTGGAGAGCACAGGGGGGGGGGGAGGTGGTGGAGAGCACAGGGGGGGGGAGGTGGTGGAGAGCACAGGGGGGGGGGGAGGTGGTGGAGAGCACAGGGGGGGGGAGGTGGTGGAGAGCACAGGGGGGGGGGGAGGTGGTGGAGAGCACAGGGGGGAGGTGGAGAGCACAGGGAGGGCTGCGGAGAACAGGGGGTTGGCAGAGAGCATGGGGGGAGGTGGCAGAGAGCATGGGGGGGGAGGTGGCAGAGAGCATGGGGGGGGAGGTGGCAGAGAGCATGGGGGGGGAGGTGGCAGAGAGCATGGGGGGGAGGTGGCAGAGAGCATGGGGGGGAGGTGGCAGAGAGCATGGGGGGGGAGGTGGCAGAGAGCATGGGGGGGGAGGTGGCAGAGAGCATGGGGGGGGGGGTGGCAGAGAGCATGGGGGGGAGGTGGCAGAGAGCATGGGGGGGAGGTGGCAGAGAGCATGGGGGGGTGGCAGAGAGCATGGGGGGGTGGCAGAAAGCATGGGGGGGAGGTGGCAGAAAGCATGGGGGGGAGGTGGCAGAAAGCATGGGGGGGGAGGTGGCAGAAAGCATGGGGGGGGAGGTGGCAGAAAGCATGGGGGGGAGGTGGCAGAAAGCATGGGGGGGAGGTGGCAGAAAGCATGGGGGGGAGGTGGCAGAAAGCATGGGGGGAGGTGGCAGAGAGCATGGGAGGGGGGAGGTGGCAGAGAGAATGGGGGGGAGGTGGCAGAGAATGGGGGGGAGGTGGCAGAGAGAATGGGGGGGAGGTGGCAGAGAGAATGGGGGGGAGGTGGCAGAGAGAATGGGGGGGGGAGGTGGCAGAGAGCATGGGGGGTGGAGAGCATGGGTGGGGGTGACATGGAGCATTGGGGGAGGTGGAGAGCATGAGGGTGATGTGGAGAGTACGGGTGGCAGAGGGCATGGGGCAAGGTGGAGAGCATGAGGAGACAAAGTATGGGTGCAGTGGAGAGCCCAGGGGGGAGCAGCAGAGAGAAGCAGGATAAGAGGAGCAGTGGGGGTGGCCGCATATAGAATAAATCTCTCCATCTTCCTTCTACAGTCTTGGAATGCCTGCCTCTCCTCTCCCTCGGCCATAAGAGCAAATTATTGTTCTATATCCAGCCGCCCCTTCTGCTCCTCCTATACAGGTTACAGGGGTGGCTGAACTTGCGTTCTCTGTTATCCGGCACTTCGACAGAAGACCAGCTCTCCAAGGTGTCTGCCGCAGGTGTTTGCTCTGGCTCCTCCCCCCCAGTACCGGTGGCCGACCTATATGGGCGGCTGTGTGGCCACGGAGAGGCCGAAGGTGTCTAATCTAGCTCCCCCCCAACCCGGCGCCGATGGCTGAGCTTAACTGGCAGCCGGGCGGCTGCGGAGAGGCTGGATGAGCAGCTTAAGCTCAAGCCTTGGGCCCCGCAAGGACTTGCGGGCGCAGCCCACCGGGCAAGTGCCTGGTTTGCCCTATGGCCAATCCAGGCCTGCCTGTAACTACAAGTTGCAGGTAAGAAAATGGCTTAATTCCTCCCATGAACAGTCGGTGCCGATGGTGGAATCCCTCCCTTCAGAGCTAGTGCATTTTCCCGTGAGGAGAGCCAGAAAACACAATGAATATTGCTAGTGGTTATAGCCTCTGGCAATAATTGCATGCTGGAAAACTGACAGGCTGGTTGCACCCAAGTCAATCGATGGATCGATTTGATTAATCAGCCCGCCCATAGACGGACTGAAGCTCAGTCAATCCCTGCTGAACCAGCCGAGATTCAAACAATGTATGGCTGGCTTTTATGAATGAGTTGTAAAAAATGTGTGTGAAGTAAACACTGTGGTGTCCAGTAGAGAACAGATCTGCTGTCCATTTTACACTTTTTTTCCTCTGTATGTGGAAAGCTCTTTACTTGGATGTTAGCCACATGCATAATTGACAGTTAAAGCAAAGTCAAAACAATGTAGTGACTTTTCCTCCCTGGAACATGGTTTTGGAAAAAACGTTGGTAGGACAAGATCTTGGTTCAGGTGAAAACCTGAATCCACTTTTGGCAAAGACTGGAAGAGGGCATAACACCACTCTGTCCTCATGAATAATCAAATATGGCTCTTTACAAGAAAGAGCAGCCAATTCCGAAACCCTTCTTGCTGAGGATATAGCAACCAAAAATACCAACTTCCTTGTCAGGACTAAGGAAATATGTTGCATCGGTTCAAATGGCTGTTTTCTAACACAGACAAACCCTAAGTTCAAGCCCCAAGGGTTCAAAGGAGGTTTGACTGGTGGATTAAGCCGCATCACTTCTTGCATAGAACCCTGGACTAAAGAATGTGTAGCAAGCGGACTTTGAAATATGACCGATAAAGCTGAGACTTGGCCTTTAATAGTACTCAAGGCCAACTTCATCTCTACGCCTTATTGTAGAAAGGCAAGAAATCTGCCTATATCTCTGAGGGTGCCAACATTTGGATTCAAACCAGGAAACATAAGGCCACCAGACCCCATAATATATAGTTCTGGAATCTGGCTTCCTTGCATTACTCAGGGTAGAGATAACTGACCCAGAAAGCCCATGTTTCTTCATAATGTGGGCATCAATAGCCAAGCCGCTGGATATAGAGACCGTAAGGTAGGATGGAATATCAGACCCTGTGAGAGTAGGTCTGGCCGCAGCGAGACAGACCATGGACCCTCCACTGTCATCTTTACAATTTTTACCACCTGGGCCATGCTGGTGCTACCAGAATTACTGGATTTCTTTCCAGCTTGATCCTGCAAAGTCGTTGAGGCAGCAATTGAATGGGGGAAATGCATAGATCAGTGAGAACTGATCCCACGGGGTCACCAACACATCTGTTCCACATGCGAGTGGATCCCTTGTCCTGGACACAAAGTTGACTAACTTCATGTTGAATCTGGACGCTAGAAGATCTACGTCTGAAGTCCCCCATCTTTGGCAAACAGCCCGAAAAATGTCAGGGTAAAGAGACCATTGACCTGGGAATAACTGATGGTGACTCAAGTAGTTTGCTTGCCAATTCTCTACTCCCAGAATGAAGACTGCCGATAGGCACAGAACATTCCTTTCTGCCCAAGTTAGAATATGGTTCACACCTCTCTGCGCAGAGACACTCTTGGTGCCCCCTTGGTGACTGATATAGGCCACAGCTGTGGCTTTGTCAGATTGGATCCAGACAGGACAATCCCATAACCTGAAAGTCCAGGCCTTCAGAGCTAGACGAACTGCCCGAATCTCTAAGATATTGATGGGCAAGGTTCCTTCGGCTTTTGACCACTGTCCATGGACAGTTGTCTTTTCTAGTACTGCTCCCCAGCCTAAAAGGCTGGCATCTGTCCTTACCACTTTCCAGCTAACTGGTCTGAAGGATTTTCCTTTCAGCAGATTCTGGGTTAGTAAACACCAACTGAGGCTTTGGGACACTTTTGGGGACAGCCACATTGACAAGTCCAAAGATTGAATTGTTTTGTTCCAAGTAAACAGGATACTGCTTTGCAACAGTCTTGAATGGGACTGGGCATAGGGAATTGCTTCAAATGAAGCCACCATCTTTCCTAGCAACCTCATGCAAAGGCGAATGAAGGGATCGCCTTTTGACCTGATCATCCACACCAGCTCTCTTATGGAGTTGATCTTTGCGTGAGGCAAGTGCACCTTTTTCTGGGCTGTGTCTATGACCAGACCCAAGCACACCAGCCTTTTTAGCGGTATTAAGGAAGATTTCTCTAGGTTGAGAATCCAACCCAAACTTTCCAGGTAACTGGTTGTAATGCGTATGCTTTGCTCTAAATGAGCCGACTGGTCTATAAGCAATAGATCATCTAAGTAGCCAAGACTGTTATGCCCTGTGCCCTTAACCTGGCTAGAGTTGGGGCCAGGACTTTTGTAAACACCCAGGATGCTGTAGCTAGCCCGAAGGGCAGGGTTACAAACTGGAAATGCTGCTATTCTACCTCAAACCGCAGAAAACTTTGGTAAGTGGGAAATGTAGGAACATGCAGATATGCATCCCTGATGTCGATAGAGTTCTCCTCCTAATAGGATAGAAACTATTGACCTGATCTTCGGTATGCGAAAGGAGTGGATCTTCAGGAACGGATTTCGATTTTTTAGATCTAGAATGGGTCTGACATCTCCATTTAGTTTTGGTACCATAAAAAGCTTTGAATAAAACCCCAAACCTTGCTCTTTTGTGGGGCTCTTTATGATCACCGCCGGAGATATTAAATTGGTCTAATGCCCGAAACAGAGATTGTCTTTTTTCTGGATCTTTGGGAACGCTTCCCCTCAGGAAAAAAAAGACGGTGGAAAGTCCCAAAATTCCAGTTTGTACCCAGTTACTGTGGAGATGACCCATCTGTCTGGGGGGGGGGGGGTAACTTCATGATGAGGCTTTAGGATTCTGCTTTGCAGGTTTCCAGCCCCAGAACTTCTTTTGAGCCTGGGCCTGACTCTGAGGCTTTCCTCTAGAGTCAGACGGTGGAGGCCGTAACCACCGCCTAGAGGCATAAGCCCCTGGCGCAGGAGAAAGAGCCCATTTAAATGAAGGGTGTTTATACTTTCTTTTGACTGGCAAGAGAGTACTTTTCCCACTAGAATTTGTTTGGATATATTTGTCCAAATCATCCCCAAATAGCCACTCTCCCCATGAAAAGGGAACCCAGTTAGGTTTTTAAATGGCGCTTCGGCTGATCAATTTAACCACAGGATTCTACACATATGTACTAGCATAAGCATAAGGCAGGACTGATGAATATAATCTTTAATGGCATCTATGGCAAAGCATAATGCTTTGGGTAGTTCGGCCAATTCCCCGGGCCTGTTGTGCAGGAACCTCTAAATTGGTCCTTGATTGATAGGGATATAGTTTAACAGACGCCTATTGCATCGACTGCAGGCTGAGAAACAGCACCTGCCAAGGAAAAGGCAGATTTTAACAGGGATTCCAACCTTTTATCTGTTGGATCCTTAAGCATTTGTGCTTTGTCTACTGGACAAGTTAAACTTTTATTCACACTGGAAATTGCAGCGTCAACTGCTGGGACCTTCCATTTTTTGCTGAATTTCTTCTCCATGGGATAGAGAACTGAAAATCTCTTTGGAGGAAGAAAATGCTCTTCTGGGTAATCCCATTCAGCATAACTAAGCCGTTATAGTAAAGCATGGACAGGAAACGCATGCAAAGGCTGTGAAGGTTTTAAAGAACCCAAGGAAGAAATAGAGCTTTCAGCAGACTCCATTAGGGGTAGCATGAATGTAGAACGAACCATATCCGTAAGATTGTATCAGCAATTTCTCAGATTGTGAGGCTGAAAAAGGTTAATCTACCGTTGTTTCCTCCACAGAGGAATCATCGGTTTGTTTTTCCTCCTGATCGCCTGAAGGTAACGCCTCATCCTGTGCCCACCGTTCCCCTTGCACAGGGTCTAATGTGGGGGAGGGGGGATCTAGCCCGCTTCCTATCCATTTGAATGTATGATGCGATCAAAGCCGCTAATCTTTCTTCCAGACCCTGCAGGGTGGAAGAAAAGACATATTCAGTTACATATACAGGGGCAGAGATGTGAGAAGCAGTTACACCATCAATTCGTTCCAATGGCTCACCCTGGCTTGCCATAATTGGAAATTCAGGCGAGGATGACAGTGTGGAAATGCAAATGGAGATCCTAACACCTGGGGGTGAAACCTTTGGTATCTTTTTGGTACGCATAGTCCTAAGCACACAAGCAGAGGCACTATTAAATTGCACTTAATCTTTGAACATAGTCATGACAGTAAAGCCACTATTAAGTTCAGCCTAGTGCTGGGGGAAAAAAAAGTCTTCCTGTATCAGGAATGCCACTTACCACCCTTCCGTGCCCCACCGCTCCTGTGTTCCAGTGTAGGCTGTTTGCTTCCGAGGAGAGACTGCTCCAGCTGATCCTTTAAGCCTCCGCTCCTAGGCGCCACCCCCTTCATAAACCCGCACCCTCCTTTTCTTTTGAAAAGTATTCCAGCGCTGAAGCAACACAAAGGGGGGGGGGGGGGGCAGAGCGCATTACACAGCAGAGGACACCTTTCAATGCAGGAAAAAATGGGACCTCTGCACCCCCCCTCCCTGTGGACGGTGGGTTGTATTACAAGGTGGGGGTAACAACCACAGCTGTCTCCCTAACCCTTCTGGTCCCTTCAGGGAGGGAGAAAAGCATTCTATAGATCTTACCTTGTAGCGGAATCCCCCTGCACAAACTGCTGCAGCCACACAGACTGAAACTGAGCTGAAGTGAAGACAAAAGATTAAGTGCATACACTCCCTCTAGAGGAGATTTAAGGCATAATAACATTTTTCCCTTAAAGAAGAAAGCATAGGTGGACTTTAGTTCCTAAGGTTCTTCCCTTACCTTATCCACACTGCAGGATTTGCTGAATTAACAGACAATCCAACCTTCACCCATCACGACGGGCTGCGTTTAGCAAACCTTCAAGGACCGGGGTCCCTTATTATCGGGGGTTGCACTCCCTTGGACCTGTAAAAAGCACCCCGCCAGGAAAAGCTTTAGGTAATGTAGCATGCCCAAAGCCCTGGGTCCAGCCCTGCAAAGAAGCATTACAGGCAAAACCCTGTGCTTTGGATACAAGGCCCAGGTAATATACACTTTGGATGGATCTGGACTATGGAGGCTATTTATATCTAGCATGGATCCCTCCTGTAGCTCCTCAGAGCACATCTTCACTCGTGACCAACACCTTGGACACTGGCGAAAAAAACGACGTACGCCTGGAAGGAGGAGAGGTTATATAGGGAGTGAATTTCCTGGATTAGGTATACCAGTGTCCATCACCTGAAGGTGCCTATATACTCATTGTGTTATTAACTTATGCTCTGTGTCACATGATGTAAGATAAAGAAAGTGCATTATGCCTGGATAAAACAGAGTTTGACTCCCACAGACTATGTACTTTTAGCATATGCAGCAGCAACATGCTGTCAGAGCTCAATCCAGGGGGACGCCCATGTTTCATTACATCGAAGAAGTATCCTTTTTCAAAGGCTTTATTTCTAGCCGTTATTCAATGCTACTGTAGGTATTCCCTTTGGAGGTGGTGAACAAGTGGGAAAACGATGTAGGCATGTTTGAGAGTGAACATTGGGTAGAGGTCCTCCAGGCTGTCCAAATGTCCTCTCTCAACATAGCGCAATGCCTATCTCAGTTGTACATAGTCTTGCGGAGCTAAAATATTCACTTTTAGCATGTTAGCTGCTTTATTGGGATAGCACAGTGTCATTTTTGGGTTAAATTTTCTGTACATAGACTTGCGGGTGCATTATACATCCACAAGGCTGTTTAGAATGGGGGTGAGATTGGACTCTGACAGCCCTCGGTGCGCTAGACACCACTGAGACCATATGATGTGGCTTTGACCAAAGCTGCATCTATACTGGACAGGGGTTCTGAACATTAAGGCCTTTTCAGTCAATATCCCAACAGACCCCACTCCATGCATACTGGGCATCATGGACGACCCCCCCTTGAGGATAACTCTAAACCAGCTATTGCGAGAGCTCTTTGTCAGGCTCGCCTGATCATCTGTAGACGATGGAAGGCAGTTAACCCTCCCAAGCTCAAGAAATGGATAAATGGGTTATACTTTATGGCTGGAGAGGTTTATCTTCCAACATATAGGGCGCTCTACTAAATTCAATGCATTTTGGTCACTCTGGCTGGATACCCCAGGACTTTCTCCGGTGGACCTAGTACTGGACTATTACTCTAGACTAAGGTTTATTAGACTAATATTACCTGGTGTTGGAAAGTGTAGTGGGCCCTGATGGGTAGTGTGTTGAAGGTGCATATTGAATATAACACGTTGACCACTGGTGTAAAGTGATAAGTATATTGATTGTACACTAACTTTTTGAAAATGGAATCTATGCCTTGTTTGTAATTTATTTTCTTTAATAAACTTCTTTGGGGGGGGGGGGCTCAAATGACCATTGTTAAACTTTTCACTAATAGCGACAGGAGGGGGGGGGGTGCAGAGACAGACACATGGAGCTAACAAGCAAGGAGGGAGAGCTGTGGATGACAGTAGTCAGGTCTCAGTAGCCATGATTTGGGAAGTAGAACTGAACCAATCAGTTCTGGAAGAGCTGAAAGGAAGAGTTATGGACTACGTCCACTACACCTCAACGGACACAAGGATAAAAGAAATGAATTATAAATGAATGACCAAATGGTACTATGTCCCATCCAAAATGCATAGCATGAATCATGATCTATCACCTTTATGTTGGAGAGAATGTGTGAAGGAGAGAACCCATGATCACATATGGTGGCAGTGTAGCTTGATCCAGCCATACTGGGTAGAAGTGTTGATGGGACGGAAATAGAATTAGATCCATGGAAATGGTTGTTTCATGCGATTGGTGGTTCTAGGAAAAAGTATAGAGAGGCACTTACTCCATTTATGCTGAATGCAGCGAAAGTATTAATCCCAAAATATTGGAAAACAAAGGAAATACCAAGGATAAAGGATTGGCTTAGAGGAATAGATAGAATGGAGGACAATGGAAGAATTAATATGTTTTCAAAAGGAAGCAGAAACAAGATAGAGTACCTGGAAGAAATGGCTAGAATTTAAACAGTCCCCGACTTACTTGGGAATTATGGGTAATGAAGGGAGCACTTAGGGGCTTGCCCTCTGATGTCCCCTCTCCATCCCCCTCCCTTGTATGAAGGAGAAGGGAACATGATTCCCCCCCTCCCCCTCTTTTTTTTTTTTTTTTTTTTCCTTTAGCACAAATTGAAGGAGCATGGTAATGGGGATAGAAGTAGGGGAGTTTCTCCCCCTTCCCCTGGAAAGTATGAAAAATAGACACGGGTGAGAGGAGAATAGTATGGTTTATAATGGGATAATGTAGTGCACAGGGAGACCGGGGGGGGGGGGGGGGGGGGGTGTAAATCCAATCCCTCCCCCCTCTTTTCTCATTGGTGGTAACTCAGATATTCAAGGGGAATCAAGAGTATATTCAGCAGAGTAGATCTATTGTGCATGTTAGAGGACAGATCCATTCATGTACCTAAAGTAATGACAGGTGTTTTTTCACCTTAATGCAGGGGTCCTCAAACTACGGCCCTCCAGTTGTTCAGGAACTACAATTCCCATCATGCCTTGTCATGTCTGTGAATGTCAGAGTTTTACAATGCCTCATGGGATGTGTAGTTTCACAACAGCTGGAGGGCCGTAGTTTGAGGATTCCTGCCTTAATGCATAGGATGTATTAACCACTTTCAGACCGGACCATTTTGCTGGTCAATGACCAGAGGTCTTTTTACAATTAGGCACTGCGCTGCTTTAACTGGTAATTGCGCGGTCATGCAATGTTGTACCCAAACAAAATTTGCGTCCTTTTCTTCCCACAAATAGAGCTTTCTTTTGATGGTATTTGATTGCCTCTGCGATTTTTATTTTTTGCGATATAAACGTAAAAAGACCGCAAATTTTGAAAAAAAATGATATTTTCTACTTTTTGTTATTAGAAAAATCCAATAAACTCAATTTTAGTCATACATTTAGGCCAAAATGTATTCAGCCACATGTCTTTGGTAAAAAAAAAAGTCAATAACTGTATATTTATTGGTTTGCGCAAAAGTTGTCACATCTACAAACTAAGGTACGTTTTCTGGAATTTACGCAGCTTTTAGTTTACGACTGCCTATCTCATTTCTTGAGGTGCTAAAATGGCAGGGCAGTACAAAACCCCCCCAAATGACCCCATTTTGGAAAGTAGACACCCTAAGGAAATTGATAAGAGGCATGTTGAGCCCATTGAATATTTAATTTTTTTGCCTCAAGCGATTGAATGACAAAAAAAATGTTTATTTCTTTTTTTTAACACAAAGTTGTCACTAAATTATATATTGCTCACACATGCTATGGGCATATGTGAAATGACACCCCAAAATAAATTCTGCTGCTTCTCCCGAGTACGGGAATACCACATATGTGGGACTTTTTGGGAGCCTAGCCGCGTACGGGGCCCCGAAAACCAAGCACCGCCTTCAGGCTTTCTAAGGGCGTAAATTTTTGATTTCACTTCTCACTACCTATTACAGTTTTGAAGGCCATAAAATGCCAAGATGGCACAAAACCCCCACAAATGACCCCATTTTAGAAAGTAGACACCCCAAGCTATTTGCCGAGAGGCATGTTGAGTCCATGGAATATTTTATATTTTGCCACAGGTTGCGGGAAAATTACAAACTTTAATTTTTTTTTATTTTTTTTTTCACAAAGTTGTCACTAAATGTTATATTGCTCACACATGTTATGGGCATATGTGAAATGACACCCCAAAATAAGTTCTGCTGCTTCTCCTGAGTACGGGGATACCACATATGTGGGACTTTTTGGGAGCCTAGCCGCGTACGGGGCCCCGAAAACCAAGCACCGCCTTCAGGCTTTCTAAGGGCGTAAATTTTTGACTTCACTCCTCACTACCCATTACAGTTTTGAAGGCCATAAAATGCCAAGATGGCACAACCCCCCCCCCCCCCAAATGACCCCATTTTGGAAAGTAGACACCCCTAAATTTAGGGGTACACTAGTGAGACTCACAGGTAAAAAAGCACCTAGGCTGTAAGCGACTGTATCAAAACGCTACAAGAAAAACTTAGCGATCGCAGGGATCAGGCCTGACTCTGCGAACGCTGCAGTTATGCGTGTTGTGTTTTGTAAGCGACAGTGATCGATCGATACTGCACTTGGGTGGGCTGGTCTGGGCTTGGCGGAGGGGCTAAACGCAGGTGCTAGCAGGTATCTGGGCTGATCCCGCTAACAATGCGTTTTGGGAAACCTAAACTGCTGGCGACGCTAAAATAGATCTGATCAGATACTATATTACTAAGGGAGGTGTATGCTTTGTGCGTGGGTGTTAGCGGTACTGGCACTAACCTGACGCTGCCTGTGGCGACGCAGACCCTATCTGACCCTCAAACTTATATCACCCGCCGGGTGATCAGGGGGTTAAACCTTTATTAGGTAATAAATGGCGGGTGCCCTGAAACTATAAAAAAATAACTAACCAACCAGCGTCACCTGTAACAGTTATATGGTGATCACTGGTGAAAGGGTTAACTAGGGGGCAATCAGGGGGCTTTATGCGGTAGTATATGGGGGTCCCTGGCGCTATAAAAAGCTGCGGCGAACCTAAATACCTACCTGCCTAACTAGCGTCACCTGTGACACTAATACAGCGATCAGAAAAATGATCGCTTATTAGGCTGGGTTCACACTAGAGCGATGCGGGAACGCCACGAATCCGCGGCGGGTTCCCGCATCGCATGCCTCCCGGCGGCAGTTCACACTGCCCTATGCGAACTGCTGGGAGTGTCAGTGAAATGTTAATGACACCCCCAGATCAGTTCGCATATCGCAGTGCGATCTGCAAACTCGGATCGCATGGTGTGAACACCCATGCGATCCGATTCTGCTGTGGACCAAAAAAAGGGTCCCGTGCGAATTTGCGGCGGGTGCGACGCAAATTCAGCCATACTATCTGTATGGCTGAACTCGAATCGCACAGAGATCCGATGTGATTTGCACTGCAGTGCGGTGCGAATCACATCCGTTCTCATAAACCGCTGCAATGTGAACCCAGCCTTAGTGACACTGGCGACGGGGGGTGATCACGGGGTTAAACCTTTATTGGGGGGGTTAGGGGGGTACCTTAGAACTAAAGGGGGCTAACCCTAACTGCCCTAACAGTTATTACAGTCACAAATGACACCAATGCAAAAAAAAAAAAATGCAATTGGTGTCACTGTGACTGGGGGGGCAGGGGTGATTGAGGGGGTGAAGGGGGGGGTGAGAGTGTGCCTGGCATGTTCTACTGTGTAGTGTCGTGTTGGTGCAACTCACCGATCCTCTCTCCTCGGTGCCGGAACGAAAAATACCGACACGGAGGAGAGATTACATCACTTCCTCTGCCTGTGTTTACATTACAGGAGAGGAAGTGATGTCACGCCTCACTTCCATTCGTCAGGAGCGATCGCGAGGGGGTGGCCATGAACGAATGGCCCCTCATCCCGGATCGCTCCTGAACGGATACCGACCGCCGCTGGCACCGGGGGGGGCCCGATCGAGCCCCCCACCCGCGGGAAGGCAGGGACGTATATATACGCCCATATGCCTGCCCGTGCCATTCTGTCGACGTATATCGTCGTGCGGCGGTCGGCAAGTGGTTAAGGTGAAAAAACACAAACCTTTACAAATCCTTTAAGAATAACTCCACAATGGCAAGCCCCCCCCCCCCCCCATTTCTCTTGACCTTTCAATGTACTAAACATTGGGCAGTTGTATATCATTTGAAGCATAGGATAAAAATGCACAAAAAAAATTACTCAATAGAACAGAACTGTATGAAGTAAATTACTGCACCAATAAATTTATTTTCTTATTACATGTCAGAATATATTTCCATCATTACAAACCAAGCAACTACAGATTTATTATTTCTTTTTACATCTAAGTTTGCTAGAAGCTACACACATTTGAATGATGCAGATGAAAACAGATAAAACAAAATACACAAAATTTATCCTGTGCCCATATTTGTCCTATCAGTGACCACATCAAAGTCCTAGGATCAGAAAGACGGAACAGGGGTACAAACCAATACAAATTGGTGACAGCCCCGGACCGTCTTTCCCAGAAAGCCCAGTGGCAGTATGAGCAGGACTTCAATGCCTAAGTGAACACAAAACAAAAAAATTAACAACAGAAAACCGATTTTTGCTGGGTAATAAAATTCTTTGGAAATTTTTTTGGAAACTCTGCAAACAATTTAAACTAAACCGCACTGCAATAAATTGTAAGGTCAACAGGAGGTAAAACCGTAACACAAGTCTTCTGACTGATCCTGCAGGTCTTCTTTTTGCTGAATAGTGGAAGAGATGAGCTACATTAAATAGTATACAAGCCTTCCTCCTGCTTTATATTCCGGCCTCGGACAAAGTTGACCTCATTGTAAGGCAAATACAGGCTTCTTTAATTAAGCAATGTGCAAACTAACTATTGATTGCCAGCATCCAGAATTAATCTTTAACTGATTAACTCCAGTAAACTGAATCCAATTGGTTGCTGGGGGTTATTGCACATAACTGCAGTTATTAAATTAGCCTGTTAGTGGCAGTTCCCCTTATATATGGTCTTTTGATGCATGTACCTTTCAGGGTGTCAGTTTGACCCCAGTAAATTAACTTTTAACTACTGCAAAGACACAAGCTTGATACAGATAATTTTACAAATACACCATGTGATGCCTTGCATAGACCCGAAAAGTAACGTTATGTAGCAGATGTTCAGCACAGTAGAAGTGCAGAGTGTTTATTTAACAGACTCAAACACACCATTTTTACATTTTAGAGACCAAGACAGTCACAGGGGTACAACAGGAAGGCCCAAAAACCTTACTAGATAGTGTTCTGATGCTTCCATAGAAAGGCTCACAACAGGAATAGGCAACAATGTATTGTGCTGAGTTCCTAAAGCAGTAACACAGTTTCTTTGAAATACAGACATGTTTCATGGATATAGTTCTGTACAAAAGACAGAAAAAAAACCCCTAACAAAACAAACACACAGGCAGCATGAGGCACACAATTCAGGTGTGTTACCATCCATCTCATTCACTTTACAACCACCCCATCCAAGGGGAGAAAAAGAATTACAGGTGATAAAGAAACTATAGAAAGTTTGTGAACTTTTATCTACAAGCCCTGAGCTTTTTTCCCTATATACTCACTGTAGGTGAAAAAAGGCAAAAAAACGCAAGAACGGCTGTATCTTTCTAGGTAAGTGCTTTGTGCAACAATGTTTATTTCCCAGTTCAAAGTCTTCTCTTTAGATTAAAGAGCAACAAGAAAAAGTCGCCCCTTCATTTCCAGTAGGTCGAAGAAGACTTCTCCCAAATTCCAGTTGTGTGTAATGGTTAGATAGCTAATATAGCTTTTATTTTCCACTGTACAAATCCAAAGCAATCTCACCGCTATGTCCTGAAATGTTTCGGTGAAGTCTAACCATTGTAGAGGTGTCATCTGGGTGACACGGTTGGGCTGGAAAAGGTGCCCGAGTTCCGTGAAGGGTGAAATGGGATTCCGGGGGAGGATGGAGACAATTTTTTAGGACTGCATAGATCCCCATTGTGCAACTTCCATAGGAGTTCTTCATTTTCCATCGAGAGTCGCTTGTTCGCTTTGGACTCTTTGTCTAGAGATCGCTGCAGAACCTCCTGCTCCGTAGACAGCTGCCTACAATAGCAAAATTTGTAAGTCAATTTTGTGTACAGACATAAACAGGGAAAAAAAAAAAAAATAATACGATGAAAGCTGGATGACAAATCTGTTATAGTGGTATAGCTGGTTTCTGGCATAGTAAAACCTATGCAGACAGCATGGATTTGTTTCTTCAAGCAATCTCTATGGCTAACCTCAGCCTTACTTCACTATTTTGTAAGCCACTGAACTGGAACAAGTATGCAGCAAGTGAAGTATAGGAACATCCGAGATAAACAATCATTACCAGTCAGTGACTCTGTCTAATTATTAAAGCTAGTATGAAAATGACAGCTCCAATATTTATATCCTTACAGTTTCCCTTTACTCAACATGTAGTCAGCTGATTTTCCCATTTGTAAAAACATTACAAAAATATAACATACATAAGCGAATATATGGCCTGTGAAATGTGCTACTATTCTGCTATTGGTCAGAAGGTAAAAGGAGCAGATCTCACTGGCACGTCACATTAAAAAGGAAATTGAGATCTTCATAAGTGCTGAAAAAAACAGATGATACAATCACCCAACTCTAGAAATAGTTAGAGAAGTAGTTCTCATAACGCTGCTTTGCCAAAATATTAATAGATTTATAAAATGTCTGCAATATCAACTCACTATAAACACAACAAAGATGTCAAGAAAAATATAAGTGTGTATATCGCCCCCATTATAATCACTCTCATCTTGGACTCTATACTGAAGATCATGCACTTATCTCTAGCTATGACAACAATCCACCGAGTACATAAAGTAAAATGAATTGGGATCAATCGGCTACTGTGCACTACAAACCAGATCAGTGTTTTACCTTGAGATCGCTATGTGATTCGCCATACGAGCCTTAAGATCCTCATTCTCCTGCTGGCATTTGTTCAGCCGTTCTACCAGAATTGTATTAGTCTCCACCTAAAGAAAAACACACATAGGTTGGACTTGATGGACTTGTGTCTTTTTTCAACCTCGCCTACTATGCACCTATGTCAAAAATGAACATATCTTAAATGCAGGACCTGCCGGGTCAACCATAAACAGGATCTTGTGTTTGAAAAGGGCATTAAGATTGCCACATGCGAGTCCAATTACATAAACAAAATATTCATTCATTGTTCCCAGAATTATGGGCGGAGAAGCATAAGCACACAAGGAATACAAGTAAATGTCATGGCAAGACCAAAGGAACAAATTGAGGGAAATCCTGCTCGGTTAACACGCCCAACTGTATGCTGGAGAAGCGTGTGTTTTTGTAGGTCCGTGAACTGTAGGAATACTCGGTTTTATTACTTCTATTGCACTCACAGACAGCCACACAGAGAAAGGGTTCCTTTTACAGGACCAGAATAACTTTAATACAAGGAACAAGGCAGTACTATACTTTACACTGCATGGAGGGCAGTCTCATTTACATTTAGTAAGCCATTTGTAGAATGCACATGACATCATCAAATAGAAATACCAACACTATGAGATCAATGATAGAACACCAGTAATAGTATGCGGGACAAGCAGGTGTCACTACGCTTCTAATGCAGACAGGCAGGGGAAAATGCATATACTTGCTTACTTTAAAAGTGCTTGATGAATCATTTACAAAACATTTTATAATCCCAGGTGACAGAAAATATTTAGTGCTGTACAATGTCTAACATGAATACAAAAAAAAATTGAAAAAAATAGTAAACCCTGGAGGTTTGGTAGAGTGTGGCCTGCTATCATTCTGATATTTACATTAAAGTCCTAGGGGAAATGGCCAAAGGTTTGGTCATCAGCCAATCATATTTCAGATGTTACCGTTTAGATGCAGGTTAGACAAGACCAACGGGTGCCCTTAATTTTGGAAGGGTGTTCAAAGGTTCCCTAGTTGTTCATGTGACAAAACATGGCAGTTATAAAGGATAGGTTCACCTTTTAGAAAAAAATAAAAATAAATGCACACTTTTTTGCAGGTAAAAAAGTATTAGCGGCTGCAGCATTGGGACCATGTTTCACCATAAAAATGGGTGGAACATGCAACATGTTCCCAAAGGTGAACTTATCCCTTTAACGTGCTAAAACGCCCTAAAACGATATGTATTACATTCCAGCTTACATATTCTTAGAGGCAGTGGTTATATTTGTTTTTTTAGGCTTTGCAATTAGTGGGTTGAGACAAACCACGTAAAACACTAACAGGGGTGCTTACAATGGTCAGCTTTTATGTAAAACCATTATCTCAAAAATTATTAAAAAAATCTAATCCTGCAACTGCATAAAAAGGTTTTAATTCCGCTTTAAATTTGTTAGCCAAGTTCGTCAAATTTTTCTAGTGCATACAAACACTATCCTCTCTCCAGATTGACAATGCTGCTGTCCAAGGGTAATTCCATTGCTCTACCATCCAGATTGGAGGTGCCCTTAGATGCAGGATGTATAAGAGCGGAGATCCTTTGTCCCTTAAAGGAGTCCAAGAAAGCAATTTTATGGTGAGTACAAAAATCTAATTTTCAATTAAGTGTCCAATGAGGGACATAAGAATTCTTAGACTCTCAGAACATGCAAAAGCAGTCCCAACAGAGGGGAAGGGTAACTGCTTTTAACTGCTTGCGTTCCATCTGGATCCTGCAAAGCAGACAAAGTAGGTATTTCAGAGGAGGAATGGCATAGATGAGATTCCACTGAGCATCCAATGCTTTTGTTAGACAATCACTGTACCTGCATACGAAACTGTCCAGTTATCACAAACCAGGACGTCCGCACTGGGTATAACCTTCCAACAAAGCATGACCTGGAACCAACTACCTGGTGTAGGGACCACTCCCCTGGGTCCAGGTGCTGTTGATTGACAAAATGTGTCTGTTAATTGTCAGCACCTGGTGGAAGAAGTGGGACCAGGACAGGATCTGAATCGTCTTTGTCGGAATGACACTTCTAGTTCTTTACCGATAGTTGATGCACAACTCCATGGTGCTGGAGTACAACTCAGTTTGGACAGGATGATCCAACCCTGCAGAGACAACCAAATCAGAAGTTCGAAGATACTGATTGGAAGAACAGACTGCTCCACTGACCAAGTCCCCTGCACTGACAAGGTGCCCCAGACTCTCCCCCAACTCAAAAGGCTGTCATCTGTCATAGGGATCTTTAAGAAGATGGGGAGGGACATCCCTGATACCAGAGCTAGCTTCCTGAGCCACACAGGCAAACAACCTGGTCCTCAGTTGCAAATAAATCAATCTGTCCAGGGACACAATTGTTTTTTGTCGCAAGGCGACAGAATGACACACTGAGTTGAAACTGGGCTAATGAAGGAAAACATCCAGACTGTTATGCAAAGGTGGAGAGTTGAAGGACCGGACTGGAAAGCTAGAGCTGCTAAGGCTAGCACCTTGGTGAACACCAGAGGTACAGATGAGAGGCCCAAAGGCAGGGCCACAACTGGTAGTGTGGGGAGTCCCCACATCAAAAGGCAAGAAACTTAGATGCACTGGCAAAATGGGGACAAGCAGGTACCAATCTACCAGCACAGTATAGTATGCAGATACCAGCACAGTATAGTATGCACGCAACTCTTGGTTGGGGTTCCTTTTGCATTACCTCATAGTGGCCTTCAGCTTGTCTGTATCATTGGGTCTGGTGTCTCATCTTCCTCTTGACAATACTTCACAGATTCTCTATGAGGTTTAGGTCAGGCGAGTTTACTGGCCAATTGAGCACAGTGATACCATGATCATTAAACCAGTTATTGGTACTTATGGCAGTGTGGGCAGGTGCCAGGTCCTGCTGGAAAATAAAATCAGCATCTCCATAAATCTGGTCAGCAGAGGGAAGCATGAAGTGTACTAGAATTTCCTGGTAGAGGGCTGCACTGACTTTGGACTTAATAAAAACAGTGGACCAACAGATAGCATGGCTCGCCAAATCACTGTGGAAACTTCACACAGGACCTCATGCAACTTAGATTCTGTGTCTCTCTACTCTTCCTCCAGATTGGGACTTTAATTTCTAAAATTAAATGCTAAATTTTCCACAGTCCGTGATGATTTGGGGAGCCATGTCATCTGCTGGTGTTGGTCTACTGTGTTTTATCAAGTCCAAAGTCAGTGTTGCCTTCCATCAGCAAATTCTAGAGCACTTCAGCTTCCCTCTGCGGACCAGCTTTATGGAGATGCTGCTATTTTCCAAAAGTACAAATAATGGATTTTATGATCATGATATTGTTGTGCTTGATTGGCCAGCAAAATTGACTGACCTAAACCCCATAGAGAATCTGTGGGGTATTGTCAAGAGGAAGAGGAGACACACCAGAGCCAACAATGCAAACAAGCTGCAGGCCGCTATAAAAAGCAACCTGGGCTTCCATACCACCTCAGCAGTGCCACAGGCTGATCGCTTCCATGCCATGCTGCATTGAAACTGAGGCAATGTCACCGAGCTAGAAACCAAAGGCACAGGAAAGCCCTCACATAGTGAGTAGGAAAGAAAGGAACAGGAAAAACACCTTAGTTCTGGACAGATAACTTAAAAAGGATTTGAAAGTCTTAAAAGCTTGACCTGAATAGCCGAGTTGTGTGTGAATTGGAAAAGATGGGTAGTCTCGGCCAACTCAAGGTCTGTCGCAGAGAAACCACCAATATAGATAATGAACTAGGAACCTGCATACCTTGGCTAACACTGGAGAGTGGACTAAGATTTTTATAACTGGCCTGAATCTACTAGGAGCTAACAATAGAAACTAATAGAAATACAAGGCTGTCACAAAGACAACCATTGACAAAAAAATAAATAGGAAAACCTGCACTCGTTTGCTAACTGGGTATACTTCAAGGATTTTCAGTATCCCGCATAAACCCTCCAGCACTTGCTGGCTGACTGGGGAGACTTCCAGGATTTTATTATCTGGCATGAATTCACTAGTAGCTGCTGATAACAGGAAAAAAAAAGCTTCCCAATGAACATAAAAATGCAAAACTAAAGAAGACACATCCACCTTCCTGAGCACAATAGCAAAAACTGAGGCATGATGCCTTTGTTTATGGTTATCCTGTACTGGGCAGTGTTTTTTTTTTTTTTGGTGCCAGTGTTCATTTCCTCTGTAGGCAGCAGAATAACCCCAAAAGTCTAAGAATTCCCATTTCCCTTAATGAACAAAAAAGAAATGCACCTTGCATATTATATGCATATCAGTAATGGGCTTTCTTAATGAGTGCCGTTGCAGAAACGTAAATAGTGCTGAAATGTTCCCCTTACCCCCCCGCTGCATTTCAGTGCAGTGATATGAACAGTCAACCCAGACATCACATTTTTGACTGTCTGTGTTACCTGCAAAAAAATGTGGATGTTATTCAAGGGAAAAACAGAATGGTAGGGAATGTAAATGGTCCCTACCCAAAAGGAAGCGGATGAAAACGCTTACCAATTTCTCGATCTGCATCAGTTTTTTGTCTTGTTGATGTAATTTCTCGTTTTTAATTTCCAAAACGGCCTTTAGACTCTCCAGCTCCTGTTCCAGATACATCACCTGGGGGTTCTTCTGCACAGAAGAAAGAAAATGGTTATTCCACCATGAGCATTGTAACCTTGATGATTATTACTTGCCAGAAGAGGCAATCTTCTGGGAAAGTTTGTTACTACATCTCTCCAGCAGCTCTAGAGAAATGGGAGTCTATGCAGATGAAGCCTCATCACTGAAAGAAAATCCCAAATAATGGGTTGTCCAACAGTAAAATGGGAAATCTTCCACTAGGGACACAAGTTTTTGTGACAATAAGGGTTTCCCTCCCTTTAGAGCAGGGGTCTCAAACTGGCGGCCCTCCAGCTGTTGTGAAACTACAAGTCCCATCATGCCTCTGCCTGTGGGAGTCATGCTTCTGTCAGCCTTGCAATGCCTCATGGGACTTGTAGTTTCGCAACAGCTGAAAGGCTGCCAGTTTAAGAACCCTGCTTTAGAGGGATTTCATCCCACTTTGTTTTGTCTATGGGACTTCCTGAAGTGAAGAGAGTCTACCCAATGGGACACATATGGGAAAACAGGTGTCAATAGGGATTACATCCCTTATCCGATCTAAAAAAAAAAAAAAATTAAAATAAAGAGAGTTTCAATCTGTAACCAACAGTATTCCCATCATTCCTAAAATAGCACCCCTTATCCTGGATGTACAAGAACTACTGAGCTAGTCTCCAAGGATTCTGTTGGATAACCAGCCAAGGTGGAATGCCTCCGATACAGGTACCCTACTGCACAGTTCAGGTAGTTTGTATCCAGTCATTTTTGCATCCACCACAGTAGCAGACCGCAGGTCAATTAGACTGTGCAGCAGCATGCAGTGTAGTCGTAGGTGGAACAGATCATATTGAATAACTACAGTATGTAGAGGGGATCAGGAAGGCATAACAGAGGCAATACTGACCTGTGTGTTTTTTTCTTTAGTTTGTTTTCTTTGTTCTTCCTCAACTCTTAGCTTCTCCTTGAGAAATTCATTCTCCTGTTTCAGTTCCTCTATTTTTTTCTTGTGAAAGATAGAAAGGGAAATCTAGGTTTAGGTAATTTATCTACTTAAAAAACGTAGACAAATGGATTACATTTTTTATTTTATTTATTACAACCTCTAGCTCCGCTTGTTTTTCTTTAAAGGAGTCTTCTAAAACTTTATTCTCACGTTCTTGGCTGTCTTTCAGGTCTAGGGAAAAGGATGAACATGTTACATAGGCAAATTTCTTTGGAAATAAAATAAAGATTTGAAGGGATCCACTGAAGAGCTAAACACAGTTGGGCTGCTACCTAGCCAATACATCATCCATAGCATTTGGTGGTTAATGGTTTCTGGCATTTCCCTAGCGTTGTCCAAAAGGCAAGTTGCCCCATTCCAGCTAAATCTACCACTGCCACTAGAAAGATAACAGTTAATGGGAATCACACCGCTAAATCCCCCGAGGCACAATCATAATCATGCAAGAGTCAATGGTCTCTGTTCCACCAAGCGCGGATGTTGAATTAAAATATATTTTAACTGACAACTAGGTGTGATTCATGCTATCAGCATTAGATAAAATATCATACCTGTCAAGGACTTGTCATACTCGCTCTTTATGTGTTCTAGATCGTCAGCATGACTAACTTCAGCTGCTAGCCTGTAGGCTTCATGAGTGCAATTCAGATCATCAACCTGTAAGCAGTAATACGAGTTAATTAGATTTATCACATTTAAGTGTATGCACAGCTCACCTTTTTTTCTTTCGATAGACAGGTTGTCAACCCTATCCCTTTATTTTTTTTGCAGTCTCTCCATTAGGTAGATTTCCCTCAACTTCCTGTCCTGGAGACTGGGAGGCAATATTAGAAGAAATATTACAAAAATATGAGGAAATCCCAGCATAGACAGTCACCACCAGAACATTTCTCACGCCCGAGCAGAGACTTTCAGGCGTTTTTGAGTGTTTTTCAGCATTCCTGCAAGCATATACAAGTAGTTTTTTGCACTTCAGTGCTTTTTTTTGCATTTCAGTGCTTCAGTTAGAAGCGTTTTCCTTGTGTATTCAAGTTTCAGGTGTTTTTGTTTTAGGAAATAGATGTGCACTAGGGGGAGATTAAAGGTAGAGAGCTGCTGTTTGGCCAGAAAACATGTCACGCTTTCTGGCATGTTTCCATTGAAATCTATGCAGCCAAACACTCCAATCTGCCCAAAATGTAGCCCAGGTACTTTAATTGAACAACAGGTGTTACTCTACAAGTGGAAAATGCTCACATGCCAAAAAGGGCCTATTGAAAACATTGTGATTTGGCTCGTTGAGCATTTCTGAGCTACGAGCATCAAAAAAACTCAGGTGTGAATGGGACATTACTCTGGTGAAAACAAATGTTTTAGATCAGCACCTGTCCATCAAGGGCAGGAAATGGGTAGATTGCAAACACGTCTTTGATTTACCAACCTTTTAATCCAGCATCAGTGAATGGTGTACTGCGTTTCGGGTCGCTGACCTGCCCGTACTGCCGCGGTCGCATCACTAAGTTCTTTCCCCCAGCCACTGCTGATCTGATCCTCACAGCAGAACAGAGAGCAGGAGGCAGCACAGTTATGGAAGGAGGGCAGGAGTTAACCTTTCAAGTTAGTCAGCAGATGAATGGTTGTTAGGACGCAGGGCAGTCCTAGCAACCAATCACCAGCTTGTTGATATTAAACGTTAACTCCGATGGCTCTCGCCCCCGCCCTCTGTACAGAACTGTGCCGCCTCCTGCTCTCCACTTTGTTGTACATCTATGTAAGGTAGGAGAGTGAAGTTAGGACACTGCTGTGTGTGTGCGTTGGGGAAGTGGTGTGTGTTGGGTGTGTGTGTGTGGGATGTAAAGAGGGAAGGTGCTACCCCCTCTACACTGCAAGGGGAGAAGGGGGCAGGTAGACGACACTAACTTGTATGTGGGCAGGATAGCAGAGGATGCTGCTATGGGGGCTTTGGGAGGTGGGTGGCCAAAGAAGACACTAGTGTGTGTGTGTGTGTAAAGGGGGTCAGAGGACACTATTGTGTGTGTGTGTGTGGGTGATGTGAAGGGGCAGAGGACATTTGGGGGGGGGCTTGCACACAGGACACTAGTCTTGGGGGTAATGTGAAGGGGGGCAGAAGGCACTACTGTGAGGAGTAATATGAAAGGGGGGGGGGGAGCCGACTGACACACTATGGGGTGGATTTACTAAGACTGGTGCAGCAGCTGTGCACGATAGCCAATCCGCTTCTAACTTCAGCTTGATTAAGCTTTATAAAAATAAATAAAAAAACAAAAAAAACACTCGAGGAAGAGCCGAACCAGATTTTTCACTTTCCAGTTTTAAAATTAACTCCTGTGTGTTCTTCATGCTGTCTTTATTAGGGGCTTGATAGTTAACAAAAAAAACTAAAAAAAAAAAGGCGGCACAGTCCGGGGACCTTTGATCTCTTCCATGTTGTCCAGTTAGATCTCCAACTCCCAAAAGTTGCCTACACTGGTTTTATATTTCCCCCCACTTTGTTTTGGTAATGATCTCTAGAACAAATAGAAGCGAGTTATCGCAGCAAAGGTCACAGAAAAAAAAAAAAAAAAAATTGACAATGGTGGTCTCATCCACCAAGCAAAGTTTACCTTCTCCTGAAGCTCATTCTTGTACTTCTCAGCTTCCTCAATGAAGATGGTCTGTAGTTTTTCGCACTCTCCTGTGTAGAACTGCTTGAGCTTCTCCTCCAGGTCAGACAATTCAGCAATGTGTTCATCTTTAACTTTTTGCAGGATACCCTCATAAGCAATCAGAAGGTCATTCTTCTCCTTTTCTAACGTCTCACAGGTACTGGATGCAGATACTGCACAAAAAAAAGGCAAAATTAAAGCTGAAATCTATTTACGGTAAACATTTTTTTAGCTGTAAGCCCATGGCTTATGCCTTCAAAAAAAAAAAAAAAAAAAAATAACACAACACATTACAAGGAGTATGTGAATTTGACCTTCATATGTTCTCCATCTATACATGTTTAATCATTTGCTTTATGGTCATTTGATCAGCCTAAAGTAAACCTAGATAAGAAATGGAAACACTCCAAGTAAGCTATGTGTGAAATGCATTAGAAGGAGGGGTGTTCTGCTGTCTTGGAGCTACAATAAACCCTAAAATTGAATTTCCATAATTGAACCTGCATTGATGTTGGGTGTATAGACTATAGAGGATATGGACTTTGTGCCGAGTTGCGGTGAACTTCTCTGCACCAAGTAAAACTGGGTTCTGTTGCTTCTGAAAACAGGCAGTCCTTTTGCTGACTTCAATAATTTACACGATATTACCAAAAGTATTGGGATGACTGCCTCTACACGCATATGACGTTTATTGAGTTGGCCCACCTTTTGCATCTAGAACAGCTTCAACTCTTCTGGGAAGACTGTCCACAAGGTTTAGGATTGTGTCTATGGGAATGTTTAACTATTCATCCAGAAGCGCATTTGTGAGATTAGGCCCTGATATGGACGAGAAGGCCTGGCTCGCAGTCTCCCCTCTAATTCATTCCAAAAGGTGCTCTATCGGGTTGAGGTCAGGACTTGGCACAGGCCAGTGAAGTTCCTCCATCCCAAACTCCCTCTTCCATGTTTTTATGGACCTTGCTTTGTGTACTGGTCCAAATCATTCGGTGGAGGGGGCATTAAGATGTGGGGGTGTTTTTCATGGATTGGGCTTGGCCCCTTCGTTTCAGTGAAAGGAACTCTTATGGTGTCAGCACACCAAGACATTTGGACAATTGCATGTTTCCAACTTTGTGGGAACAGTTTGGAGATGGCCCCTTCCTGTTCCAACATGACTGCGCACCAGTGCACAGAGCAAGGTCCATAAAGACATGGATGAGCGAGTTTGAGGTGGTGGGAACTTGATTGGCCTGAACAGTGTCCTGACCTCAACCTAATAGAACATCTTTGGAATGAATTAGAGTGGAGACTGTGAGCCAGGCCTTCTCGTCCACATCAATGCCCGCCCTTACAAATGTGCTTCTGGAAGAATGGTCAAACATTCCCACTGACACACTCCTAAACCTTGTGAAGTACCTTCCCAGAAGAGTTGAAGCTGTTATATCTGCAAAGGGTGGGCCAACTCAATACTGAACCCTATGGACTAAGACTGGGATGCCATTAAAGTTCATGTGCGTGTAAAGGCAGGCTTCCCAATACCTTTGGTAAAATAGTGCAAGTCACTCAGCATAAGTAAGCAGATCACCAACGTTTGGCATAGTCACAATTTATTTGCATGCTGGTTTTGAGTCAGTGACAGTAGTGAAGCAAGAGCATCAGAACAGCAGCTGGGTAACAAGCATTTTCAGAAGGTCAGAGAGGTTTTGACTGGTTTATCTTTGTAAACAAGTGTCCAGCTCTCCTTGTACTTGGCCATTCTTTTGTGGCTCAGCAGGACATTTGTTTTCCACTTTACATGTACATACATTATTCAGTAAAAGGCTGATGAACCATTCATATTCTAATGTTCATTGTCGACTTATTCCTGTACAAAAGACTGAAATGGTTAGAAGATTAACCGATTCGCACTCTTGCTATGCAGGCTCCTTGGTCCAAATCTAATCAGACACTATCTGCATGGAGTTTGTATGTTTCCTCCAGGTGCTTAGATTTTCTTCTACATTTCAAAAATATACTTGAAGACGAGCTGGGTTTGTAAGTGGTAGCTTCTTTAAGGGGACAGGGACTGATGTGAACAATAATTTGAATTAAATTATTTGGCCTTATGTAACTACTGGAAACTTAGGCCACATATACACGGTTGTAATCTTGGCCAGTTCAGCAGGCACCAGCAAAGATTTGAACTATTAATGGGCTGAATGAATGTACCAAGTTGATCGATCAACTTGGGAACATACATCCTGCTGGATTCTCTTGAAGTGAACACTAGCGGCTGCTATAGCCTCTAGCAATCACCGTCTTCTCCCGGTGAGGATTGCGTCCCCAGTCTGCCCCCACACCGGGAGAAGACAATTGCAGATTCCCCTGTCAGCGCTGTCAGTGTTGATGGGGGAATCATGCTTGCAAACAGTAGTTGCAGGAAAGAAATTTGCACCGTGTTTGGCCTGCCTTAGCCAAAAGAATCCAACGTTCAGAGGACACCATTTGAGATTTTATCTTCCAATACGATCACCCTCCATGTCACACATGGACTCCACTGCATGTAGGGTTTGCAAGGCCTCACTTATCATAATATCAAAGTAGATGTTGCTTTTCTGAATACAAAATGAGCGTAAAAAGCTTTCTTGCAAATTGATCTTCATTATGATCAAAACACCACCTCATTAATGGGGACAATACAATAATATACACAAATTAAGATGTATTTGAGTCTGCTGATTATCTACAGACATACAAAAACTCTCAACATAAATGTGGCAAAGGACTGTATGTTCTATGCACAAGTTATCCATATCTTCAGTCAGGCAGTTCACTTGTAAGGACTTGTCTATATACAGCAGTCACTATGCATAGAATGGAATTTACCAGCGTATAATTGCCTCGCAGCAGTAACTAGCGCACTTGTGTCGAGAAAAATTCAAGGTAAACATAAAAACCAATTTGCATCTCAAACATTCAATGAAAGCCTACTATATATTTTTAAGCTCTGCTGTGCTCTATTAAGGGTAGCCCCTCTTTTATATTACATTTCCATTACCCCCTTCACAGCCTAGAGAGTAAGATCACCCATGCTGGTTAGTGAAAAATAATGCCAGAATGTAGCATTTTCCGTATTGACTTCAGTAATAAATATGGCAAGTAGCAGTGATTGATGAGCATAGGGTGAAAACACCAGGACTTAAACCTGTCACAAAATTGGAGAAGTCCACCATTTGACACTACCTAGGGATGACCTTCAGAAAAAGTGCAAGTCCATCGATCAACAGACCCAAAAATTTGATCACCTGAACTTCTATACAGAGTTCAAGTTGAGTTTGAACCTCACCACTTTCTGTAATGTTCAGCTCAATTCTTACCTAAACCATCATCCCTTCCCCATTCATCAGTTCTTTAATGCATATGGGTGGCTTCTCTGAATATGGACACCGAGTAGATGGGTGCAGCCAACCTACTTATAACTATATATGGCTATATTTTTGTACCTTTCCCCATAATTTAGGTAATTTTGAGCTGCAATAAACATTTCACATAAAGCAACAATTTTTAAGTCTATAAGATGGTCTATTGATCGACTTGACATTTTGTTTGCAGTTAAGCAAATCCCACTTATGCATTTTGATAACACGCTCACATATTGTATTTGTTAAGGCCCAATTAAGTTCTTCTTGCGAAACAGCTATTCCTTCATTACTATGTGAACAGAGTACATTAAACATAGTAAATACAAGTGCACAGGACACGACTAGGTCTGTCCCTTTTAATGGGTTTGTTTTTGTCAGAAGAAAAAAATTGTGCAATACAAAATCCAGCCATTAATAAAATATCCTCTTCCTGAGGCAGCACATAGTGAGAAATGTAATTGAATTTGCTTCTTCATGTGAAACAATAAGAACCTCATTGAAGAGAGACATTTGAGAACCTAAAATAGATTTTAGTACATTGCCAATCTGGGTTTGTTCAGGTTTAGACAGAATTATTTCACATCTTCTGATCCCCATTCTGTACAACACATGGCTCTACAGGAGGAGACACATTATACATTTTTTTCCCCCTTTAGATTTACCTTCAACAATGTAGTGCAACTGGCCTGCTTGATTGCATACAATTTGAAAATGTTGAGGTTTGACCTCAACATGGTTTGCTAAAACTTGTAGAAGAAAATTGTATAAAGCATAGCCAGCTTAAAGTGATTGTAAAGTCTCTTTTTCTATAAAAATAACAAACATGTTATACTTACCTGCTCAGCTGCAGTGGATTTGCATAGAGCAGCCTGCATCCTCCTCTTCTCGGGTCCCTCTTTAGTGCTCCTGGCACCTCCCTCCGGTTCAGTGCCCCCACAGCAATCAGCATGCTATGGGGGCACCAGAGCCGAGTCGCAGCTCTGTGTGTCCATTCGGACACGGAGTCCCAACCTGGCCCCACCCCCTCACTCCCGATTGGCTAGCTGACTGACAGCAGTGGGAGCAAAGGGCACCGCTGCTGTGCATCAGCCAATCAGCAAGGAGAATCTTGGACGTCCAAGGGACTCGTGGACATCGCTGGACAGAGAGGGACCTCAGCTAAGTGTTAGGGAGGCTGCCACACAAAGAAGGCTTTTTATCTTAATGCATAGAATGCACCAAGACAAAAAAACCTTCTGTCTTTACAACCCCTTTAAGGCAATGGCAGCACATGATGAGCATTTGTGAAGTACAGCCAAGCTAAAAATCCTCCTTTTCTGATCTGACAGCATATGTTATTTGTTGCTTTGGATTGTTCCTTAAAATGAAATGTTCAATGAATACATGTATTGTAGCTTCGCACAGCACATTTAGTAGAGAAAATAGAAATTGGAACAAAATTGAGAAATGATCTATAATGCCCAATCAGGTTCCAGTTTTATGCCCTGGCAAAAATAACCAACCTGATCCGTATCAGATTATTCACTTTGGCTGACATTTCCCTTTACTCTAGAAGTGACAAACTCATCAAAAATGGTAACAAACTTCAACAATCTACATTAGTCACTTCTGGTCTTAACCATTAAAACAGAAGTAATAATCCTTTCATAACATCAATTCCTGCTTTTTTTTTTACTTTAAAATAGAAACGTCTGTGTTCCTGCTATAGACAAGTTTATGTTTAAAATGAGGAACAAAAATGGAACCAACACCTACTTGAAAATATCCATCTCAAACCATCTCTGCAGAAAATGGATTCCACAACTGTACACTGCCAAAGGTGATTTTAGTTATAGGTGGAGCACGCTACATCTGGAAATCTTATGTCATTTAGGTATTGAAAAAAAAAAATGTGCCCGCCATATTGTAATTCTAGATTCTGTCCCCATCTACTTTGGAGATTTTTGTGCGAGTCTCAGGACTAGTTTGCTGCATTCTCCATAATCTGAAATGAAATGATCCAATAGAGTAGGACGGCCTCAAAACAGTCAGAGCAGTTGTGCAGGAATTCAAGCACAGATCTTGCGCCAACAATATCACTAAGGCTGGGTTCAAATATGAGCGCGCAGTGGCTCACAGAAGTCCTGTGCGTCCTCGTTCACCTTTTCAGGTGCGATTTCAGACCAAATTTTGGGCTGAATTCAGACCTGAAAACGGACCCAACACTGCACAGGGCTCCTGCGTGAATCGCACCAGAGCCGCTGTGGAGATATGTGAACTGGCTCCATAGAGAGACAGTCACAATCTTTCTGTGCGGAAACCCGCACCCAATTTGCACTAATGTGAACCCAGCGTAAAAGACCTACAAGCAAGATTTGTGGTTCCCTAAAACCAGAAGAAGCCGCTCTGGCTGTACTGCAGCAACTGTGCAATCGGCTACTCAGGTCTTAGGCTTAAATGCACTTTTTTAGAACGAAAAAAAAACCCCAAAAGAAAAATGGATTACTAAATGAATTGCCATCCAAATGCACTCACATTAAAATCCTCAGCACTTAACAAAACCTTCAGCAGAAATGTAGCAATTACCTACCTAAAAGCATATCCATTTATTTAAGTGGGTAAAGGATAGTGACGAGATTTAAACACCAATCAAAATATTGGCAAGCACAAATAATTTGAAATGCCATATCAAATTTTTAATTTCCAAATTAAAATGAGAAGCATTTGAAGAAAAACCCCTGAAGAAAGATTACTCTTTATTCATCGGTTTAAAGGGAACCTGTCAAAGCAAAACACCTACATGAAAAAAAGAGTCTCAGCTGAAGTTGCTGTTCTGACTTGTGGGATGCATACTAGATAGGGGCAGGAATATCATGTGTAGTAAAGCAGATTAGAGTCAGTGCCACTGTCCCATAACAATAGCAAGTCATCATGACACTGAAGCTTTAATGTGAGATCTGCCTGCGACTAGAGCTCCTACAGCTTATTCCACAGTACTAGATACAGAAGGAAATGCTGGAGCCGATATGTGCCACGAAAACTACAATACAATCTGTGGCAAAACCCTTGGTCCCTGGGTATTGGCTCTAGAGGTATAAGAACCATTTTTTGTGGGCACACAGCGAAAAATTTAAATACAGCGTTTATCATATCTACATGGACGCAATTTGTGGTATTTTGCTGCCAGCCAATAATACTGGAGCATATTTAATTAGGGCCATAAATAGAATATTGATTTTAAATTATGCACAGGCTGGATTGTTGCTACGCACTTCCATTTCAGATAAAGTGTAACGTAGTTTCTCCTGTTTTTTTGCTTTGCATTACTGATTCTCTAAAGTAGATGTCAAATAGTTGGCTTGGCCGAAAGATCAAAGATTATTATTTATAGAACGGTTTGCGCCATCTTACAGACCCATTCAACAAAATCAGCCAAGTTTTCAAATGTGTCCTACGTACTGCAAAGGATTATTCTATGCCAGAGTTATTATTCAGGATTTATATAGTGCCAACAGGGATTCCCTGAAGAGATGAGTTTTCAGGGATCGCCTGAAGGTAGCAAGAGTAGGGGATAGCCGGACCAGTGGAGGTAGCAAGTTCCAGAGGATGGGAGAGGCTCTGGAGACGAGCATGGGAGGAGGAGACAAGAGAGCTTGAGAGTAGGAGGTCTTGAGAAGAGCAGAGGGGACGATTTGATTGATATTTGGAGACAAGATTGGTGATGTAGTTCGGGGCAGAGTTGTGAATGGCTTTTGTGTGTTGTGGTTAGCATTTGGAATTTAATTTGCTGGGTGATTGGGAGCCAGTGTAGGGATTGGAGGTTATCCTTCAACCCTTGTTTAAAAAAGTCTTACAGGCAGCATAGTCAACTTATATTTAAAGCAGTTTCCCTTCTTTTTTACTACTGCTTTTGCTCTGAAAGAATAGTACACACTTCCATAATCTGAAATACATAAAGGTAAAAGGCTCATTCTGCTGGAGTTTATATTGTATGCAGAGAAGAATAAACCTCTTACTAGGGCAATCAAGGCAGACCCAAGACATGAAAGACGATGAAGAACACATTCCTGTGGAATTCTGCTCATACAGAACTATTTTTTCAGAAAACTCAACGTTGACCTTTAGGAACATAAATACTGACTATCTTTCTGCCACCTGAATGCCTGTACAGACTTGAATATATAAAGAGTTAGTATAGGCGGAAAACAAAAAAAGGTATATTTCTTGATGTACACACCAAAAACCTAAAATTGGGTTTCTTTACATAACAAAATTACTGTCATTGAAATCTACTTCATTCCATACAAGGCCAGAGGGCAACACTATTAAAAACGGTAAATACGTGCCCCTATTCCAAATGCTCGTCCTAGATTCCAATATGCCTTTGCAGGTCCCTCTGGCTGTAAAAAAAAAAAAAAAAAAAAAAAGGGGGGGGGGGGGTGGGTGGGATGTGCAGATGGGCAAATTTACTCTTCATTTGTATTCAGATTGCATTTGAGATGCCTCAGACTATATATTGGGTGGTAAAGGGAAAAATGCAGTCCTGTTTAAAACAAATGCACATGTACTCAAACACTTAAAGCTGGCTGGAGAACCAAGAGGATGTCGTAGAGGGAACAAGCATAAACTGACTGACCTAAACCTACCTAAAGCCTTTGGACAGTGGCAGTTGAAATTAACGTTTCTACCTACAAATGAGAGCACTTTGAGCCAAATCCAAATTGGAATGCTTCCTTATCTGACCATAAACAGATTTGGTGAATGTTCTCGGATGCCATTATATAGGTTTTTTGTTTTAATGGAGCAGGAGACGAGTGATCAGGGCCAGACTAAGTGCTATTTCCATCCCTGAATTAGCTTTCACCATGTCCTATGGTTTCATTCCACTTCCCAAAAAATAGAGTTGGGTAGAGTGGATTCCTCTAAAATTGGCTCTAGTGTGCATTAATGTGGAACTCTGATTGTGGGCTTCTTCACAGAACAGGGAATGCCTTCCATGCACTTTGGACTGTGCTACTTAATGTATTGTAAAATGAAATTAACTCCTAGCTATAGAATTCTTAATATGCCAATTTTGGATTTCCTAAAACAATTGTAGTTGTGCTCAACATATTAAAACAGGTGTGCAATGCATACAACATAAGTAAAGCTTTTATGATCTGTTAGGTCATATACCATGAAGACGTTTAACTATGCATTAAAAATGTAGCACAATAGGAAATACTATTTCATTTTAAAAAATGAGAAGTAGCACATTGTAGTCTTCCAGTCATGAGCATCACTAATAATTCAGCTAAGAACTTTACTTTTTATAGTTAAGTAAATGAACAGCAGTGGAGTTGCCCAAGCAAGCACATGCTTTCACTTGTTTCTATGCAAAGCTAATTCTGTAAATTATAGTTATAGCATACATTTTCCATTTTATACATGCTTAAACATGCCTAATCAATGAAGGCAAATGTTAAAGTGTATGGCTGCTCCTTGCAGAAATACAAAGCTGCCACCCGGTTTATTCGCACAGCTAAGAACAGGCTGGAGGTTACACTACTTTGCCCGTCATCCTTGGACAACATTACAATGTAAGTACATTAGCAAGAGCTGATCTCACTAAACTCTGCTGCCTGCATTTTGTTATGGAGAAGTCTTCCTAATTATCTTGTTAAACTACACTCACATCAGCCTACATTAGGGATTTATCCATTAGGCAGAATGAATGTGCTCTGCTCATCACCATGCAGTACACAAAGTTCAAACAAAGATTTAAAACTGAAGATAGGCAACACCTTTATAACCAAAACATTGTGGCTAAGATGGATAGACAAAATGCATGCTAACCAATGACTATCCCACCTAAGAGAATGGAATCTCCAGGTACAAAGGACTCCTTTTCCTTGTGTATTCGGTCATTATGTAGAAAGTTTCAGTTATCAACCCGTGTCCCCATATGGCCCAAAAGTTATAGAGGTAATCTGATGGAGCAGATTTAACCACATACGTGCAGTGGTATAGTGCACCTCATGTAAAAACAGAACTTTGCGAGGGCCTGATTCTTCTGGAAAGATCTCACTGCATAGCCTTCAGGTCTATTTCACTTACCAAAGGAAGTTTGGGCACATTTACTACCAAGTTTACTGGCTGTGCTATCTAGGTTTGTAATCTCTTATTGACTCCAAAGCCGGCCACAAACTGAGCGATTTTCTTTCCTGCAACCACAGGAATCCCTTCCGTTGAGCAACGGTTTTCATCCCAGCCAGAAGAGCACAGAGTAATTATTGCTAGTGGCTATAGGCTCTGGCAATCGCATGAAAAATTTGACAGGTTGGCTGTACCCAAGCTAATCACCTTGGGTACAATCAACCTGCCCATACATGGTTCAATTCTCAGTCGGTCCCTGCTGAACCGACTTATATTTGATCTGTCTATGGCCAGCTTAAAGCACAACTAAACCCATCAAGTTTAAAAAAAAAAAAAAAAAAAGCTAAAACTTGTCACATTGGTTGTACTCTTAACCAAAGCTCCAAAACCCTCCAATGACTGATCACCAGAGACCTTCAAATGCCACAGTGTCAAGGCGCCATACTAAAATAGCACATTTTTCGGTGAAATGCCATATTTCGCAGATTTTTCAGGAAAATTACACATTTTGTGCCATGTTTTGCCTTATTTGGGCCAAGAAAAAATAAAAATATTCTAATATTCTTCAAGTGGGACAGCAATATTTGTCAGCAATGTCTTCATATAGAAATATGAAGCTTTAATACCACCTTACACAGTGTATTCCATGTGCTTGTCTGTGAGAGAGACACACACACAGACTCATTGGCAGACTTCCCTATTGTTTGTGTATTGGAAGGGAATGTGGATTGTGCCTGTCTCATTGTTAAATGTTAATGACCTCACATTGTTCTGTCTGCCTTAAGATAAACTTATTATGGGATGTATATGTGGATTGGCTGCTAAGGGGGAGGGGTTGTCCCACAGTGTATATCTTTGTGTACGCAAGTTGTGCACGAAATCAGTAAGTTTATTCAGTTTTTTTCCTTATACCTATATCATTCTCATTTCTCTCACTTTTTCCATTTTTCGAGAGAACGTCATCTTTTTCTATTACTTCCACAAGCACGGTATATTTTGAAGTTATGGCCACTAACGTTCGTTTTATGGTACCCAACAACCTTGTACCCCAAGTAGCCTTGAAATGCTCAAGTGTCAAAATGTTCTATAGTTGAAAACAGTTTTCTGTCCTCACCTTAGTCTCAGTTCTGAAACTGATCTATTCTGGCCTGTGTAGGAGACATTTACTGGAGAATTTTTACCAGTACTGATTACAAAACTTTTTTCGTATTTAATTTACAGTATGAGTTTAAGTAGCAATTCGAGGTGCACAAGAAAAGCGAGCAGCACCTGGCAAAGGACAAAGCTCCAAGTACTGATCGGAAGCAGCAGCACCTCCTTAGAGATGTGGTGTCATGGGAAATTCAGCCCGAGATCCAGGAATTTTCCAGAGACGTCACCATGGCTTTCCTTAAAGAAGGCATTACGTTACACAAACTGGAGAAGCATTACGTTACACAAACTGGAGAAGGGTCCCCTGCGTGACATTTTTAACAATTACTGTAGTGTCAAATTGCCAAGCGTTAACACCCCAGGACGAATGGTACTTCAATTGTGTGAAAATAACTGTAAATAGTAATAAAGTAGTTAATATGATTCAAGTTGCATGATTTAATATCCCTTTTACGATGGGAAGGGGGTGGAAAGTTGAAAAATAAATGCCACATTTGGCCAAAATAAGTGCCGTATTGCCACATTTTGTAGGTCTCTGCTGATCACACGTGCAGCATCATGGCAGTTAAAGATCAAACAGAGGCCAAGATGGCAGCTTCTTTGGCTGAAAAGAAAGGTTTATTTCTGCTTTAGGGGTTCATGCACACCTGGGGCAGAAAAAATGCCAGAACCTGGGGCAGAAAAATGATAAACATGCTCATAGTAGCTCATATTGCACAAGTGTTTATGAACATTTACAAGCATTTTTTCTAAAACATTTGCTTTTGCTCATTTTTCAATGTACATTTACGGCAAAAATGTGAATGCTCCTAAACGCCTTTTCTGCCCGAAAGCTCTTCTCAAAAAGCTGAAGGGTTTTATTCCCTCTGAAATTTGCATGGACACATAGGCTAACAGAGCTGCTTCTAAGGGCAGAAAAATTGCTACTTTTTTTATACTCCGTGAGCATGGACCCGAAAAGTGAATTCTTAATTACAGGTATGCACAACTGACAAGGCAGTTGCTAAAAAGGGTGCTATTCTCTCGGTAAGGATTTACATTTTCTAAATATGAAAGTAGTGGGAACACCAACCCTGAAATGTTTTTTTTAAGCGCTGAGCTGAAAACCGCAGCAAAGATCTCACTGATGGAATCAAGAAATAGAAGAATCTGTTAGATGGCTCAGACTATACCCATAGGCAAGATATCACTTTTGGGTAAAATTAAACCTTGCCATGATATAAACTGTGTTTAAAAAAGGAGACCCATTTCTGAAAAATCAAATCAAGTTTTCTGTTCTGCAATACCAAATTGGTTTTGGAAATGAAAATATCTTGAAAGCGGCAAACAGCATGCATACAATCATAACAAGGACATACTGTAGATGGCATACTTGAAATAACAGTTTCCACACATTGTTGAAACCACTACATACCATACATATCTGAATGTTGTGAATAGACATTTCACATCAGATTGCTACTATTTAACTTCAATAACTTCTGTGTATTTATGTGCAGAACTGAGAATTGACTCATACAAATGTGACATTCGTACTTTTTGGTAAAAGCGCCAGTTTTATGAAGACCAGCAAACCGTTATTGACTTCTAAGCACTCAATCAGGTTGACAGCAAACATTTTTCCCTGCATCACTCTCCAACCAAGACTGGATGCTTGAAATCATAGGCCATCACACTTTGTCAGGTTTGGGTTGTTTAAGGCCAAGCTAAAGCTTGATATAAAAACTTTGACAACCACAATAGATGGCCCATTGCTTGCCATTATTAAGCCCCATACACACTATCAGATTTTCTGCTTTTTTTTTGTCTTCAAATTTACCAAAACCATATAATATGAGGTCAAACCTTAGGAGTTTCAATTTGTATGCAATCAGGCAGGCCCTTGCACTACATGGTTTTGGTAAATCTGAAGACAAAAATCAGCAGAAAATCTGATAGTGTGTATGGGGCTTTAGACTGTTTGACGCAAGAGGGTATTAACAATCGTCTCTGGCAGTAAGAGGAACTTCTTAATGCCCATATTTTTCCACTTGAGGTGCAAACTTCTTGTAAGTAGTCCAAATCCTACATTCTTTAAAGCTAAAAACATAGCACCTCAACAACTCGACCTTTGTTCTTACAGACAGAGCTAACCATCTATGGACAACCTAACATTGTAAAGCACATCCATAAAAAAGTATTTAGACACCCTTAACTTTTTCTTTTTTTTCAATTTTATGTTGCAGCCTAATACTACAGTTGTTTAAATTCATTTTTTTCTCATTAATCTACACTCGGTACCCTATGACAACACTATAAAAACTGAAGTTTAGAAATGTTTGCAAATGTATGAAAAAGTAAAAACTGAAATAATACATTAGCATAAGTATGCAGAACCTTTGCAGCAACACTTGAAACTTAGCTTAGCTGCCTCCCATTTCTCCTGAACATTGTGGAGATGTTTCTACACCTTGATTGGAGTCCATCTGTGGTAAATTAAATTGATTGGACATAATTTGGAAAGGCACACCTCTATAAAAGTCCTTGGAGCTGACAAATTATACTGTATCAGACCCAAAAGCCATGGAGGTCAAAAAGGAACTGCGTGTAGAGCTAAGACAGTGTTATTGTAAGGCACAGATCTGGGGAAGGCTAAAAAAATAAAAAAGTTCTGCTGCATCGTGGTTTAAGAGCACAGAGACCTTTATAATTCTCAGATTGAAGAAGTTTGGCACAACCAGGACCCTGCCAAGAGCTAGACACCCAAACGAACTGAGAAATCAGGGGAGAAGGGCCTTAGTAAGAGCTTTGAACGAGAACCCAATAGTCACTGACTGAGCTCCAAAGAGCCTGAGTGGCGATGAGAATGTTCCAGAAGGACAACCATCAATCCAGTCCTCCACCGATGCAGATTTTAGGTCAAAATTGCTAGACAGAAGCCCCCCCTTGTGCAGAACACATGAAAGCCTGCTTGGAGTTTGCAAAAAAGTACCTGAAGGACGCTGAGCAACAAGATTCTCTGGTCTGATGAAACTGACACAACTATCAGTCCATCCCCACATACCAGGGTACTATAGGGGTAAGCCTTAGACTCTGAACTGTCCTTTCGGACCCACATCCAATTCCTGTCCAAATCATGCCGCCTTAGCCTCCGCAACATCTCTATTATCATACGCCCCTTTTTAACCAATGACACCAAGTTTCGAATTCACTCCCTGGTCATCTTTTGCCTCGACTACTGCAACTCGCTCCTCATTGGACTAACTTTACATACACTATCCCCCCTTTAGTCCATAATGCATGCTGCTGCAAGACTCATTCACCTTACTAATCGTTCAGTGTCCTCCACCCCCCTCTGCCAATCCCTGCACTGGCTTCCACTCACTCACGGAATAAAATTCAAAGTACTAACAATTTACAAAGCCGTCCACAACTCTACCCCCAGCTACAATCACTAACCTAGTTAGTCTCAAAATACCAACCAAACCGCTCTATTTGGTCTTCCCAAGATCTCCTGCTCTCTATCTCCCTTGTCACCTCCTCCCATGCTTGCCTACAGGATTTATCCACAGCTTCTCCCATCCTTTGGAACTCCCAAACCCAATCTGTCCGACTGTCCCCCAATCTATCCATCTTTAGACTATCCTTGAAAATCCCTCTTTAAAGAAGCTTATCCTGCTTCTAACTAATACACTGTTTTACTTTCTCCATCAGCTCATCCCACACAGCTGTTACTTTTTGTATCAATTGCCCTCCCTCCTAGATTCCAAGCTTTAATGAGCAGGGCCCTCTGATTCCTCTTGTACCAAACTGTAATGTAACTAACGTCTGCCTTAGTTTTGTTGAGCGCTGAGCAAACTGTTGGCACTAGATAAATCTTGTATTATAATAATAATAATAATAAAAAAACAAGATCTAACTGTTAGGACTCAATTCTGTTATGTCTAGAGGAAACCAGGCACCACTCATCACTTGCCACCCCAACACAGAAATATGGTGGTGGCAGCATCATGCTGCGGGTGTATTTTTAGCAGCAGGGACTAGGAGAATGGTTAGGGTTGAGAGAAAACTGAATGAAGCAAAGCAGAGATCCTCAATTAAATTCTGTTCCACAGTGCTCAGGACCTCAGACTGGGACAAAGGTCCCACATTCCAATGTGACAATGAGCCTAGGTACACAGCCAAGACAACAAAGATGTGGTTGAGGGACAATTCTGCGAATGTCCTAGAGTGACCCAGCCAGAACCCTGACTTGAACCCTATTGAACATCTCTGGAGAGACCTGAAAATGGCCGACTGTCCCCATCTAACCTGGGTGGGTTTGAGAGCATTTGCAAAGAAGAATGCCAGAAAATCCCCCAATCCAGGTTGGCAAAGCTTGCCGTGTCATACCCAAAAAGACTTGAGGCTGTAGTTTGCTGCCAAAAGTGCATCAAGAAAGTGCAGGTAAAGGGTCTGAATACTCAAGTACATGCAATATTTTCAGGTTTTTGAAAAAAGTGCATACTTAACCACTTCAGCTCCGGACCAATAAACACCTTAAGGACCAGAGGTCTTTTTGCAATTTCGCACTGCGCTGCTTTAACTGGTAATTGCGCGGTCATGCAATATTGCACCCAAACGAAATTTGCGTCCTTTTCTTCCCACAAATAGAGCTTTCTTTTGATGGTATTTGATTGCCTCTGCGATTTTTTTTTTTTGCGATATAAATGGAAAAAGAGCGAAAATTTTGAAAAAAAAAGATATTTTCTTCTTTTTGTTATAAGAAAAATCGAATAAACTAAATTTTAGTCATACATTGAGGGCAAAATTTATTTAGCCATATGTCTTTAGTAAAAAAAATGTCAATAAGCGTATATTTTTTGGTTTGCGCAAAAGTTATAGCGTCTACAAACTAGAGTACATTTTCTGGAATTTACACAGCTTTTAATTTATGACTGCCGATCTCATTTCTTGAGGTGCTAAAATGGCAGGGCAGTACAAATCCCCCCCAAATGACCCCATTTTGGAAAGTAGACACCCCAAGGAAATTGCTGATGGGTATGTTGAGCCCATTGAATATTTATTTTTTTTGTCCTAAGGGATTGAATAATGACAAAAAAAAAAAAATATATTTTTTTTTACAAAAAGTTGTCACTAAATGATATATTGCTCACACATGCTATGGGCATATGTGAAATGACACCCCAAAATACATTCTGCTGCTTCTCCCGAGTACGGGGATACCACATGTGTGGGACTTTTTGGGAGTCTAGTCGCGCACGGCACCCCGAAAACCAATCACCACCTTCAGGATTTCTAAGGGTGCAAATTTTTGATTTCACCCCTCACTACCTATCACAGTTTCGAAGGCCATAAAATGCCAAAATAGCACAAAACCCCCCCAAATGACCCCATTTTGGAAAGTAGACACCCCAAGCTATTTACTGAGAGGCATGTTGAGTCCATGGAATATTTTATATTTTGCCAAAAGTTGCGCGAATATTACAAACTTTTTTTTTTTTTGCACAAAGTTGTCACTAAATGATATATTGCTCACACATGCTATGTGCAGAAGTCAAATTACACCCCAAAATAAATTCTGCTGCTTCTCCCGAGTACGGGGATACCACATGTGGGGGACTTTTTGAGAGCCTAGCCACGTACGGGACACCGAAAACCAAGCACTGCCTTCCGGATTTGAATATAAAATGCTATAAAAAACAAACTAACCAGAGTCACCCGTAACACTTATACGGTGATCAGTGGTGAAAGGGTTAACTAGGGGCAATCAGGGGGTTCAAATTTTTATTAGGTAGTATATGGGGGTCCCTGGCGCTATATAAAAACCTGACGGGGAACCTAAATAACTAACTGGCTAACCAGCGTCACCAGTGACACTTATACTGTGATCGCTGGTGAAAGGGGGTGAAAGGGTTAACTAGCAGCAATCAGGGGGTTAAAACCATTATTGGGTAGTATATCGGGGTACCTAGCGCTATAAAAACCTGGCGGTGAACCTAAAAAAATAACTAGCTACCTAGCGACACATGCAGCGATCAGAAAAATGATCGCTTAGTGACACTGGCAAAAGGGGGTGAAAGGGTTAACTAGCGGCAATCAGGGGGTTAAAAACATTATTGGGTAGTATATCGGGGTACCTAGCGCTATAAAAACCTGGCGGTGAACCTAAAAAAATAACTAGCTACCTAGCGACTGTAGCGACACTAATGCAGCGATCAGAAAAACGATCGCTTAGTGACACTGGCAAAAGGGGGTGAAAGGGTTAACTAGCGGCAATCAGGGGGTTAAAAACATTATTGGGTAGTATATCGGGGTACCTAGCGCTATAAAAACCTGGCGGTGAACCTAAAAAAATAACTAGCTACCTAGCGACACTAGCGACACATGCAGCGATCAGAAAAATGATCGCTTAGTGACACTGGCAAAAGGGGGTGAAAGGGTTAACTCTAGGGGCAATCAGGGGGTTAAATCTTTATTGGGGGGTGATAGGGGGCTACCCTGGACCTAACACTAACTGTCCTGACAGTTTTTACTGTCACAACTGACACTGAATGCATTGATCAGTAAAGAAATGATCAATGCAATCAGTGACACTGTGACTGGGGGGGAGGGGGGGCGGGGGGGGGGGATCGGGGGGGGTTTGTGTGCCTGTGTGTACCTACATGTCAGTGTAGTGTTGGTGCACACTTACTTTTACTGTTCTCCTCGTAGTCCGGTCAAAAAGACCGCCCCGAGGAGAATGACATCACTTCCTCCTTCCTGTGTAAACAATACACAGGGGAGGAAGCTTCTCATTGGCCAGGAGCGATCCAGAGGGGGTGGCCGAAAACCAACGGCCATCCCCTCATCACGGAGCGCTCCTGGACCGAATCGGACCGCCGTAACCAGCGGGAGGGGGTCCGATCGGACCCCCCACCCGCTGGAAGGCAATCACGTGGATGTACGTGATTATGCCTGCCTGTGCCATTGTGCTGACGTACAATGGCAATACGGCGGTCCTCAAGTGGTTAATGAACGCACAGTAGAACTAGCCAATAAATATGAAGTGGATTTGTCGGATTCAACCACATTCATCATACAACCTGACATTTAAGACCCCATCATACTTATGATCCACCATTTGATACACAAAGTATTTCTAGAAAAAGAACAGATGTGCTCAAACGTTCTAATACCCTGGCAGAAATTGTGAAATTTTGGCATTAATATTGAAAATATGACTGATCATGCCAAAAAAAAAAAGTTTTATTTAAGGATAGCATTCAGTTAAATTTTTAAATGATAACAGAAATCACCCAAATGGCCCTGATAAAAAAAAAAAAAAGTTTACATACCCTGGAATGTTTGGCCTTGGTACAGACACAGAATATGACACGCACAGGTTAAAATGGCATTGAAAGGTTAATTTCCCACATTTGTGGGTTTTTAAATCACAATTATTGTGAGTATAAATGGTCAACGCGATTGTTCGCTCTCACACAGATGTACTAAGCAGGCTAGACACTGAGCCATGAGGAGGTAAAAAAACAACAGTCAAAAGACCCACGGAACAAGGTAATGAAACTTTACAGAGATGGAAAAGGATATCCAAAGCTTTGACTATGCCAGTCAGTACTGCTCAATCACTTAAGGGGAAAATTTGGGGATTTCTTGATACCAAGCCATGGTCAGGTAGATCAAGAAAGATTTCAGCCACAACTTGCACTGGAATTGTTTGGGATACAAATAAAAACCCCACAGGTAACCTCAGGAGAAATACAGGCTGCTCTGGAAAAAGATGGTGTGGTTGTTTTTAAGGAGCATAATACGATGATACTTGAACAAAATAAAGAGCTGCATGATCAAGTTGCCAGAAAGAAGCCTTTACCGTACAAGTTCCATAAAAAAAGCCTGGTTATATGCCCAACACCACCTTGACATGCCTCATTGGCTTTTTGTGGCATTGGCGTAGTAAATACTTCCTTCTGTCGCCTCAACCATGCCACTCTTTGTTCAAGTATGGTTGAATTGTGCTCCTTAAAAACAACTACATTGTCTTTTTGGAGAGCAGCCTATATTTCTCTGGCGTTGCCTGTGGGTTTTTCTTAGTCTCCTGAGCAATTTTTCCACCAGTTGTGGCTGCAATCTTTCTTGGTCTACCTGACCTTGGCTTGGTATAAAAAGAACCCCTAATTTTACACTACTCAATTATCGGTTAAACAGTACTGACTGGCATATTCAAGGCTTTGGATATCTTTTTATATCCTTTCCCATCTTTGCAAAGTTTCATTACCTTGTTATGCAGGTCTTTTGACTGTTTTTCTACCTGCTCATGGCTCAGTGTCTAGCCTGCTTAGTGCATCCATGCGAGAGCTAACAAAAACATTTGACTATTTATACACAGACACCAATTGTGATTTAAAAAAGCCTTTAATTGTAATTTTAACCTGTGTGTGCCACCTTCTGTGTCTGTACCAAGGCCAAATATTACAGGGTATGTATATTTTTTTTTAACAGGGCCATTTGGATGATTTGTTATTATGATTTAAAAAGGATCCAAAAAACTGTGATAATAAATGGCTTCATGTGATTGCTATCCCTAAATAAAGACAGGCATGATCAGTCATATTTTGAAATTAATGTAAAAATGTCACAATTTCTGCCAGGGTATGCAAACTTTTGAGCACTACTGTACGTGCACTTGAACATATATTCTGAAGACCACGCAGGAAAACAACTGGTAAAGCAGAATCACTTACATCAACCTGAACTCTGCTGTATGTTATGGCTAATTTATAACCAGTGAAACAACTTCAAGTTACCGCTTTAAAATAACTCAACTCCCTTTTTTTCTTTGCAAGACCTAACATATCAATTTATTAAAGCCTGACATATGTAATTTCCTTAACTAAATTGTATTTTGTTGTTACAAGCAAAACAAATCTGGAAAAAGGATGGCAGTGGAGGTCAGATGGGTATTGCTTTCACCTCACTTGCCCTCTCTGTCTGGCTGTAGCTGAATTCATGACCTTGATGTCACTGACTGTTACATCACAGTTAGTTAAGTTATCCAAGCAAAAGGCCACAACAAAAAGAATCTTTGGATAATCATTCACTCAGTGTATCTAGTATTGGCTAGCTAATTGAAATAAGTGCTTTAGACAAATAAATTTGGTCACTTCAAAACCAATTTGCAGAATTAAGCTGCATATAGTGTGCTGAGTGTATAAATGCAATATTTGTACTATTTAAATAATAAAACAGACATTGATTTAGGCTTGTGATGACATTTTTCTGCTTCTACAAGCAAATAGTGGTATCATATGTGTCCCTGCAGACTATTTTAGTCTAGAAGTGTTTTTAAAGATTCAGCTTCTAGAAATAAAAAAAAAAATATTTTTGTGTTTTTGAAAGCAATTTGCTCAGCAGAAAAACGCTAAACGCTCCTAACTGCTGCAAAAATGCTGGCACAAAAATGCTATTATGAGCATTTATCTGGATTTATTTTTGCCTATAGTTTGCAAGAATCCTTAGACCTCATTTAGACTTGCTTTGCAGTCTGAAGCACAAACTGTTTGGATCGCTCTTCAAACAGAAATAGACAGGCAGTGGAGGTGTATTTCCTCCTTATCGCCAATTTTAACCCCCAATTATTGGCCCACCAAGCTTTTTTTGTGCGGTTGCGGCGCATGTATACAGGGTGTATAATTACTGCCGAGGCCCCAAATCAAAAAACATTGCGGTCACGGCATGTGTTCAACCTTGGTCACTGCCTCAGCGGCAACAGAAGGAGCTATTGAGGGACTGTAAAAAGGTGGTTTTACCGCCCTTAACCCCCCTGGCGGTATTCCCGAGTCTGGCTCGGGGTGGAATTTTCATACCAAAAGCGGTATCCCCGAGCCAGACTCGGGACTGCATCGCTGCATCCAGGAGGAGGTTTACTCACCTTCTCCCTCGGATCCAGCGTTGTCTCCCCGCTGTACGAGCGAGCCGTGTCTCGCTCGATGCATCACATCGCTGATCTCCGTGCCCTGCGAGCGTTGCGACGCACGGGGACGGAGATCGGCGCCAAATTCAAAAAGTGAAACAAACAGTAAACATACAGTATAATGTAATCTTACAGATTACATTGCTGTATGTAAATATTTCACATCCCCGTTGTCCCTAGTGGTCTGCCCAGTGTCCTGCATGCAGTTTTATGTAATAAAAACTGTTCTTTATGCCTGGAAACTGGAGAATGTCCATAGCAACCAAAACTGTCCCTTTACATCAAAAATGGTTTTAGACCAGCTAGAAAACAGCGATAATAAATTGTAATCACTTGCAGAATTGAGCGATAGAGATTTGTGGGGAGATCCGTCATCAAATACTGAAAAGTAATGACAGTGACAATTCTGCAACTGAGCAAATTTCAGTGTTTTTGATTTGATTACATTATTGAATAATTTTTATTATTGTTATATTATTATTTGGTACAATTATTTATAATTATTTATTATATTATAATTTAGGATTTCATTTTTCAAACTTTATTATACCCGGGATGTCTGCTAGACTCTGGTTTGGACAGATTTAAGTGAGTTATTCCTAAGGATTGCAGGACTACAATATAAAACGCCAAATTTTCATGCAAAATAATGGTACCGCTTTTAGCATCTAAAATCCGAAATAATCGTACCGCCAGGGAGGTTAAATCGCAAGCGTAAACAAGGCCTAAAAGTCACATTATTGAACTGTTACAGAATGATAAAATCCCCTTATTGAGAATAAAAACAGTAGTGCAATAAATGCCATGCTGAAAAAAGTTTTTTTTCCCATAAAATACAGTTCAGGAAAGGAAAATCTGGCATCTTCAAAGTGCCATCCACAACAATCTATATTTAGTTTTCACTTAGAGAAGATGAGAATGCAGATTACAGTTACTAAACTTGGCTAGAGTAGGCATAAACTTGACACTAGCTCCATTATAAACTGGTGGCGGTGAGAGCTCCTAGTACTATACTCTAACTGCTCCTGGCACCCCTCAGTGCCCTGGCAATTTACTCGTATGGAAGGACACAGTGGAAGATGGACAATGCATACAGCGAAACAAATTCAAATACAGAGAAATTGTATATCTATAGATATAATTCCAAGAAGAATTTGAAGAATTGATGATGCAAGAAGCGTCTGTGGTCAGTACAGAAAGAGACCCACCACAGCACACCCATCAGTTGGGAGTGCTAGCTGGGGGGTGAAGAATCCCACACACACTTAAAAAACACATACATTGGCCAAAGCGCATCTGATGTACATTATTGGGCTGGAGATGGATGGTTTGTGTTGCATGGGACCCCCCTGAGGTTGGCCATAAGACAACCAATAAAAAAAATAAAAAAAAATAAAAAAAATAAAAATAAAAACACATGCACTAGATTTTAAGCATTGCCAGACATTTTTGATTTCCTAGGGGGAAATAAGTGTCTCCAATGTATGCTTATCAGTACAAAAAAAAATACACTAAGTAGTCTGTTTCTTAGGTGCAGGGCAGTACTGAAAAGGCCAGCCATAGACCGCTTGAATCTTGCCCAGTACAGCCGGTTACTGGCCAAGATGCAAACCATGCATGGGCAGGCTGAATATACCAAGTTGATCAATTTATCAACTTCAGTACAACCAGCCTGGTCGATTTATCGCTGCTATAGTGATAATTGCAAGAGAATCTATAAGGCTGATTGTACACCCAAAATAAAATCGGTTAACTTGGTACATTCAGCCTGTCTGTTAACGCAGTGGTCATCAACCCTGTCCTCAGGGCCCACCAACAGGCCAGGTTTTATGCATTACCTTGGGGAGATGCAGACTAGAATACAGCAATCACTGAGCAGCAAACGATATCACCTGTAATGTATTTCAGCTATCTTGCAAACCTGACTGTTAGTGGGCCCTGAGGACAGGGGTTGATGACCACTGCGGTTTGAATATCGGCCGGTTAATGCTGAGCCGGCCAAGATTCCAACCATGTATGGCTGGCCTTACTGCCTTCAATGGTGTAAGAAAAGAATCAAAATGTATGGGCTGCCTAATCTACATCATGTTTGAAGAAAACCTTTGCCGACTCAGAATAGGAGTCTAGATGCTTGGCCATCATGGTGATTCACAGGTTTCTGAATTATTGACTGAGTCACTGACATGAAACATGCAGATTACAAACTAATAAAGCCAGTGAGTAAGTGCAATGACCAGCGATGGCAGCGTTTATTCTTCCATAAGTTACCTTTAAACATACTGTACAATCCAGTGCAGTGGTCTGCAGCCAGTGGCTAGATCTGCTACTTCTAACCTAGTGCCTGCTAGTGGCAACACATGCGTCATACCACAGTTTTTTTCTATACTTTTTCACACACCTATTCTACCTATATAGACCATGGAAGTCAGCAGTCACATAGTGCTGATCTATTACAAAGGCAGAATGACCTTTCAGTTTCACGATAAGCAGCTTACACAAACTTTTTGCTTTCCCACATCAACTGTAGAAAGTAAACACTGGAAACTGTAGCAAATGTAAAACCGTATACCGTGCTAGTTGCAGCTTTTCTTCCTAGCTCAGAATAGCTACTTCCAGGCATTTCCCCAAAGCTTTGCTATGGGTGGAAAATATTCTGTCATGGGTTTTTTTTTTTGTACGTCTTTAAAATTAGGAGAAGGTCATATGGAAACAATATTGTCTTTTAGATAAGAACTGTTCCATCTCCTACAGGTTCAGTGCTCAGTCTTTGTACAACTAAGAGCCAAGATTTAGCAAGATATATACTTTGTGCTCTCCACTCTTTTTTTTTTAACATGGAACAAAACTATTTTAAGGCTTAAAAGACCAGCAGCAGCAATATGAGTAGGGTTAAAAGAAAGCAGAACAATACAAGGCTAGCGTTTCTAAACAAATACTACTGGAAATAATGGAGCGGGTCAAACATACTACAAAAAGGTACATTAGGCACATGTGAGTCAATGGAGGAAGATTTCTGAAGTCCCTCCACAATACAAGGGCAATGAGTGCAATGAACCAAGATATCCATGAAAGACACATAACCATTCTTCAATACCAAGCAATTTTCTAGGTTACAAATCAAATTGCAATGACAACACTTCCTTATAAGAGCACAGCCAACATAACAAAAATTAAGCAATTATATAAACATTTACCGATATGGCAAAGTATGTCCATCTTCTTCTAGGTAAAGAATTGCTCTCCAGACACTGACTAACGTGTCTGCAGACATTTATATACTTCAAGGTTTGTGGACATTTTAATCTGATGTGCAACAGATAAAGTGAAGAGGGCAGCCACTTCAATAGCCTTGGGGCAAGTGTGGGAAGGACTCACTAAAGCATTCAGGTTTGTACAGAGATTAACAGTCCACTGGACCGGATGTGATACCAATTTCACCAAAAAATGCTTACATTTTATGCTGGCCATAGATGGCGTGAATTTAAGCAGATTCATTCTGAATTTGAGCCATAAGTGACCTGTCAGCACCGCCCAGCCCAACAAACTGGCCAACAATTTTCCACCAGGACTTCATTTCCAAACAGTTACTGTAGGCAGTCCAATGTAGTCACAGTTTGAGTATTCTGACAGCCATTAAGGAAAGCAGCTGTCAGGATACAAGACCTGGCAGGGGAGATTTTCCCATCCGTTCTAAATAGTGTGGATGGAAAAAACTACTGATTTTTCTCAGGCAACAGGGCTGGGTGAGAGAGATCTTCATATTTATGGCTTGCCTAAGGCTAGCCATACAGTATAACATTTTCTTATTCAATTTCCTTTAGATTTAACTATGTAGCGCAAGTGTCTAATTGCATATAAATCGAAAAGGGTTTACGTTTGCCCTCATATTAGGTTTTAGGGAATCTAAGGACCTAAGACTGTAAGCTACTTCAGGAAGAGGGATGAATATGAATAACTGCCTCTGTGGCACTACAGCTCTTGAAAGGACCTGGTTTCCTAACATTTTTATTCCATACTCCTTACTTACGATATCCAAATTTGACTCCAAAAGTTCTTCCTACTTTCACTCTCGTCTTTGTTGTAGATTTCACGCAAAACCCTTCTTTGGGATCCTTTCCATTTTTTGATTTAGAGCCATCACAATTACTAAAATGCATCTATCACTTCTATAGTTCATTATTTCTCCTCATTTTCCATTCTTCATTTATAAACTCATCTTACATATCACCCTATGCAAGATAGTTGAAATGGGAGAGGTGTTGGAATGGGAGAGTCCAAACCAGAAGAGCAGTTCAAAAGGATACTGCTGCTCCTCCATAGATACACCATTCGGCCCTAACTTTATAATCGCCCACCTAATATTGAGTAGGTTCCCCCGTTTGCCAACTAAACAGCCCTGATCCGTCGAGGCATGGATGCCACTAGACCTCTAAAAAGTATGCTGTGGTATCTGGAACCAAGCCTTCAGTAGCAAATTCCTTACATCCTGCTGCCATCAGGGAATACTTTTTCCATATTGGGGAATATTTGGTCAGCAACAACGTTGGGTAGGTATGCGTCAAGTAGCATCCACATGAATGGCACGACCCAAGGTTTTCCAGCAGAACACTGCTCAAAGAACCACACTTCCCCTGCCAGCTTGCCCATTTCCCCACAGTGCATCGTGGTGCTATAACTGTCCCAGGTAAGTTACGCACACACCCAACCATCCACATAATGTAAAAGAAAATGCAATAATCAGACCAAACCACCTTTTTCCAATGCTTCATGGTCCAGTTATAATGCTCACATGACCATTGTAGGCACTTTTAGCTTGTGGACAAGGATCAGCATGGGCACTATGACCCATACTCAACTGCAATTCCAAATTTTTGCGACACATCAATTTTAGTTTACCTGCTGCCCAGCATATCCCACTGACTTTCAGATGCCATTGTAACCAGATAATCAATGTTATTCAGTTAACTTGTCAGTGGTCAAAGATATGGCTGATTGGTGTATAGTACAGTTAGTGAACATTACCATTCTAGGAAAGTGTGCTACTGGCAGGATCACCAGGTGAAAATAAAGAATTGCAAAACATTACAGCTTTATTTTTGGGTTTAGGCATGCTTTAGGATACCAAAAGGCACAAGATGACCTTTGCCCAGTCAGGCTTCTATTAGCCAGATTACACGATTGTCTTCTTGTCAGTGGCTAAGAGTAGACACTCTTAAAGGTTAATTTTTAGAAGACACTATAGAACGGTTTTCAGGCAACCACCCTTATTTACCTATGAAACAAGGTCTCTGTAGATGCCAATATGCACACAGGTGACCTGCACATGCATACTCAAACTAATTTGCAGGCAATTGAAAAAAATGATGGTCAGCATTAGTTTATTCTTACATTTTTGTACATAGATTCCAAGTTCATTACAGAACTGAGGACAGTCTGACCAGTTCTGACAACTGCATAAAAACAATACATTCCTGGCATGAAATGAGCAGATTTGTGTAATTAAGGCTCTGCTTCCAAATACCTGGTGTTCAATCTTATTCAGTGGAAAATCCAGCATCCCTCTTTGCAAAAGCAGAAAATAAGTTTACTTAATTATCATGAAATGGGTTTAGACAGGCACTGACTTCACTTTATAGATGGGGCTGGAAAAGCGCAAAACCATTTCTAAGGCAGTAAGATAACTGCCAGGAATCTGATGAACCTGGGGTCAGCTAACAGGCTCTAGAGAAATTCACAACTCCAGAGTTACCATGGGAATCTGCCCCCAGGGGAAAAACCATTTACAACACTTTCAAAAACTTTAACTCTTTGCAGAAAAAAAAAAAAAAAGACAGTGAAGATCTAAGAACACAATACATGAAAGACCATGACTATCAGGTAAACAGTTCAGAAAAATGGCCATAGAATGGCAAATCTTCACAAGACAAAAGGTTTGAGAACTTCCTATTGTTGAAAACTCCTCAGAATACAGGGAGAGGACATGAGTGTAAGCTGGTCATAGATGGCTGGAATCTTGGCTGATTCAGCAGGAACCAGCCAAGGTACAACCAGCATGTCTGGTTTTTCATGCAATTTATGCTAGCAACTGTGTTGGTGGGGGAATCATGCAATTTTCTCCCCAGCAACTATGGGCTGCAGAAAATAAAAATTATTCCATCTATGGTTTGCTTAACCAACTGTCTTATTTCCAGGGGCACAGGTTCTCAAAACTCATCTGTGGAAATACAGCTAGTATACAGTACTCAGCTATACCATACAAATTCTCCATCTGTAAAATACTTGTCCTCTAGTAATAATCTGTTTTATTCCTTAGCAACCAACTTCATTTAAAAGCAAAAAAGTTACACATGAAACGATTATATGGGTCACCATGGCCCTATGCTCATGATGGCCTGTCACTATTCCAGCAAAACCTGTCACCAACGCGTCCGATTTAATACCATTAAATGCTACATCTATGATAGAAGGGATGCTAGTCATGCTGCTAGATGGTTTCATTTATTTTAATCAAGGATTCTCTACCCTACAAGTTTATGGTAAGAAATTGCCCAGTAGCCGAATCTCTCTCTTGTATACAGACACGAAATGCGATGCCAAGGAATGACACAAGTTAGGGCAGCCTCAAAGTAACTGTTGGGATGGTGGGAAGAGAACTGAAAACAAAACACCAGAAGACGCTCATGAAAAAAAAAACAAAAAAAAAAACATGGATACAGTCTATTGATGGAACGTGTATAAAGGGCTGATAGCAAAGTGGATTCCAGAGCCCAATTACGTCAAAAACCAGGAGTCAAATAAAAAGGCCAAACGTTTATTCCAAACAAATTAAAAGCATGAGAAACATGAACGGATGTTATGCAGTATTACCAGCAGTTGAGCAGGCACGGGCTTGTGGCAGGAGGAATATGCTGGGGATTCAGACGGAAAGGTGATCCTCGTAGGGAGACTGGCCGCTGGGGCTGAACAGCGAAGGGACTCACGTCACCAAGACTCGGAAGTCAGCCGATACAGCCTCGGAATGTTGTAGTCATGGCAACCGTCTCTACTTCCTGATGTTCTCCTCCATGTTTCAAGGCACACCCCTTTATGAAATCCTCAATTTTGGGGTACCTGGCATATTCCTCCTGCTGCAAGCCCATGCCTAGTCAACCACTAGCCATACTGCATAACATCTGGTTATGATTCTCATAATCTTAGTTTGTTTAGAATAAAACTGACCTTTTATTGGACACCCGGTCTTTGATGTAATTGGGCTCTGGAATCTATCTAGCCATCAGCCCTTTATACACTTTCCACCCATAGATGGTATCCACGTGTTATTTCATGAGCTCTTGCTGTTTTTTGTTTTCATGCCCCTAAACCTCTGTCTAATGGCTAATGACTGTACACAGTATATTAGGTATTATGGGCCAGATACTGGCATAAACATGAATGCTTGGTTCACCCAAATGTCAATGCCTTTGGATGAAGGCAGAAAAGCAGACAGAATGCTGGACAAAGATTTCTTAGACTTGCGATAAATGGTCGATGCTGATCTCATGTCTATGGTCTGCTTTTACCAAAACAGAAGATACTGACTAGCGCAGCAGTTAAAGCTCTGTTCCATTCTACCTGCATGTATATCAGTATTTACTCCCAATTTTGAGTGTCTGAAACCCCTGTTGAGTTCTCTAGAATATAAAACAAAAATCCAGCAATGATCATGGGTATCTCTTATAATGGCCACAGCAGAAAACAAATGGTCTCCTGGGAAACTGACAAATCAAATTCTTATGGGATCACATGCACTGTATGGAATTGATATCATTTATCTGACTTTTCTATGCATCTCAATTGATGAACCCCTCATTTTATGAAGGAAAACAGATGCTGAATTTGAGTTAGGATTTTGGCCTTGGGGTGTCTGGAGTGGCATCAGCCTCAATTCACTAGCTCTCTTCTCCCTCCCTCATCCCCTTCCTTACAGACCTTTTATTATCCCCCCCAAATTTTATCTTATTTTAATTTATGCATTTCCTCCCCCCCTTCACTCCTCTCCTCTGTATTTCCACGTATAGATACATACATAGCAAGTAGTGCCCTTTCATTAGATTAGAGACAGCAAATTATTTGCCAGTGGTTATTTGTTTTACCTACCTGATGGCCATCTTACATTATAGGGTGAATGAGGCTCTTGGGAGCTTCCACTTATGCATAGTCCAGGGGCTAGATCACATATTAGTCTGTGCCTTCACTACTGTTTATTGAGTTATACGTTTTGGTAATATTCTTCAGATGTACATGGATAGTCCATCTGTCAGAAATTTCTCTAGTTCATTGGTCTTGGTGTGTACACCCTGCTTGCCTTTCTCAATGCAAGTCTCAGATATTGCCTTTTTTCTTTGGCTATGTCCTGTTCTGGTCACTTTGTATTTTTCTCAACTTCTCAATAAACAAAGATTAAACATAATGGCCAAAGCACGTCACACCCAGAATGGCTAGCACCAATATATCCCCAATAAATTCCTTCATCAATACAGGAAACGGCCAGGTGGTTTAACTTTACCTTCTGCCAAAAACCCAAAATATCACTTTTGGGTAGGCTTAGACATTTCCCGTCTAGTTTGAACCTCAAGCTTGCAAAACATACCCCAATAGTTTAGTATACTAAAGAAATAGAGAACATGTCCAGTCATATACAAAGGTTAGGGTATTTGCCCACATAACCAGGCTTTTTCAGCAAGATAGGATGATATGCATGGTCCAAAGAGCCAGAGTCAACAGTCTTGAGGATCCAAATACAACCATCAGAAATCAAAAATGGTTTCTATGGTTTACTTTATATATAAACGTTATATGCTTTGTGAGGTTATAAGGATCTGTCCTTACCCAAGTCTCCTCGCAAATTCTGAAGTTCCTGAGAGATCTCTTTGCGTTTCTTCAGGGCCTCTTCACGCTGTAAAAACAAACATTTATTGAGTATTTTACTATATCGCCATTCACATTGCTGTAAGCAAGCTACAACACACAAGCACAATGTTGGGTATATAAGGCCTATAAAACCAGCATGTTGCTCTGTAACCCTTTCCTGGCCAGATGCAACATTACCTCTGTAAGCAATCGTCAGCTTTTATTAACTAGCATTCAGCAAGCTACATTAGACGCGTTTAGCAAAAAGGACAATGTTTTGCCTACGTTTGTTTTCTTTTCTCCCAGTTACTGAAAGACTAGAAGTGCAAAAAAAAAACTTTCCATCAACACAGATGAAAAATAAATCAAAAGGCAAACAGCCCTGATCAGCTTTCAAATCATTCACTGCAATACACCAACAAAGACACAGAAACATATGTTAAAATACAGCCGCTGACAGGGAGCCAAGAAAAATCGCAGAGTAATAGCATGCCAAGAGGAGAATCTTTGTACCAGACATTAGGATGGATCCACCAGAAGCACCTATTCTGCCTCCTTTACAGAATGAAGGCACAACCTCTAAAGCAATGTCCTTTGCTTGCTGCTCTCCATGCACGGCATAGAAGACACTGTCCTAGCTCAGAAATTCTTATTAGTCTAATTGAATGGCCACAATCTCTTCCCCCGGGAACATAAATCTATTAGGTCTGCAGGGACAGGCAAGTTTGCATAGTGCAAAGCAAATGTATTTCACTCATTCTTCAGCTGTAAACACAGTATACATTAAAGCAAGAATACGATTACAAAGCATGCATAAAGATATAATAAAAGGGGGAAAATGCATTTATATATAGTACACTGCAGTCTTAGGATGACAAAGGAGTATGATCAGTCTCACCGCTTATATTCAATATCCTGCTTGAGACACTCCTAGATGTAAACAGTACAGTCAACGCAGAACAAGTAACTGCTGCCTTAATGATCTTCTGTTTGCAAAAAAAACGTCCTATGCTGGCATTGCTCCCTTTGCTGCAGCAACTGTAAGAACTCCATGACCACAGGAGGGGGGGGGGGGGGGGGGGGTGATTAAAAAAAAAAAAAAAAAAAAAAAAAAAACGTAGATAAAAAAAATGAAAACTGTAATTACCCTAGATGTATCACATGGGGAATAGACGCACAATTTGCTGCTTGAGCAGCCCATTTCCCAGCTTCTGTATTCCCAAGGTGCACACTCCTGGAGGACACACTGCAGACACAACTGGTCTGGCCACATTTAAAGAGCAGCTGATAGTTCCATAGGACTCAGCCTGTCTGCCTGACACTCATGCTTTGCAGGTTTCCTGTGCTCCTTCTACTGATCCCTCCCAGCTCCCAACACATACTGCAGTCCCGGCTCCTGGCACAGGCAGCTAGTGATTACTTTAAGCCACAACCCCTTTCGAATATGAAAAACGAGAGGCAGACATTAGCCTGATCGATTGCCACTTACTCAAATATCAGCTTGGACGGCAAGAGAGGGGGCTGACCTCGGCGCTAAGTAAGGCTTATATTTAGCATATATGAGCCCCTCTGCTTAACTATCTTACAGGCACGCACAACTTTAAACAATGATTTATTAAATTTCATCTTTAAACCCAGTTGGATTATTTTTTTTTTTTTATAGCTACATTTTTTCTAATATCAGTAATTTTTTTTAAATTCAGAATTTAATAAGAAAGCCTGACACGCAAGGATCATATTGTGACGGTACAATTACAGATCTACATATAATCTCCATTTGATAGTTTTTGCAATGACACACCTGATCTTGCGTAGATTAGCAATTAGCTACTTAAATGAGGCATAAGGCACAGTCTTATGCATGACATTACTGATAGAGTTTCCTCTTAGCAACCAATCAGCATAGAGCAGGAAATAGTCCCATTTTGTTTTTTAACAGAAAGTCCCCAATTGATTGGTTGATTGTATGCAGGGTGAGAAACATTGTTCATTCACAAGGCATCAAATAACTCATACGTCATCAGTCATAGATTCCTGAGGCATAAAGGGCCTCATACCTCAGCTGTCAGCAGGACTGTGTGAAAGATGACCTTTTAGGCAGTTATTTGCACTGCTTACAAATGAATACTGGTTATGTAGGACAGGTAAACTCCATATGACACACCCACACTGGAGGACATACACATCAGTAGGGACGGTTAGGTTGGCTCCATGTTTCATTAACATATCTATTGATAAAACAACTTAATTAAATTACAAAAAGGAGGACAAGAGACAAGAATGCATGGCCAGCCTGCAGATCAGAAAGCTTTAACGTGATTATGCTGCATTATGTAATACATAAGAGACTAGATCATTGAATGGTGATGTACATTCTCCTATATATTATTTATATAGCAGACATATAGCAAGTCCTTTAACTCCTTCAGTCATAACACTAAATGAGTGGCTATGTAGGCTTACAACACATTCCCAGGGGAGAACGCTAAGCCAGAGAAATGACTACTCTGGTCAGATGAATTGATTATGAGCAGCTAGTCCACTCATCCCTGCAATGACACCAAGATCAAGTAAGGAGATCCCGGAAATAGAGCTGCTAATTTATAGGGGTAAGAGTTGCACTGTCAATAAAACTGTCAGAGTAAATAAGCTTGTAATAAGTTACAAGGCAAGAAATAAAACCTACATGAAAATGCACATTAGTCACAACAAAGCTTTAATCTTACAGTAAGTGTATATTACAAACTTGAAGCTTGTTTACAATGTAATATTTTCAGATTCCAGAAACCATTGCTGGTCATCAGCTGTGTACTAATCACCAATGAGGAGACCAGACTGAGCACAGTTTCCAGCACACATCTAATACTGTCTAGTAAATACTGCAGCCGTGCAAAAGTTAGAGTACCCCTTTCTCTGTACTCCATTGTACTTGTTCAGTGGGAGGGTCTGCATCCTGAAGCCTGCGCTGTGTAACTTAAGCTGGTCATACAATAGCATTTTGCTCAAAATCTCTAAATGTTAAGAATGTTAGTTTGATTTACTAAACGTTTGTTACTAAGAATGTTCATGTGAATGTTTGCAAATGCATTTGTGCAAAAATCCACCAGGGTATATAGCCAGGTTTTGTACATGCTGTATATCCAATTCAATTGGGTCATCTCAAATGGACTCATTCAGTATAACCAGATTCAATATGACTAGCACCATGTGACAAGGGGAACGGTGAAGTAGAATTAGGTTTAGATATGGTTTATGATGCAGTGTATATAAAAAATCTGCACACCCCTGATAAAATGTCAGGTTTCTATGATCTAAAAAATTGAGACAAAGAAATAATTTCAGAACTTTTTCCACCTTTAATGTGACCTATAAACTGTACTTTTAGGTACAGTTGGAGGGAAGTAAAAATAAAAATAAAATAATATGGTTACACAAGTGTGCACACCCTTAACCAATTGCTGCCCGCCCTATAACAAAAGCACGGCAGCAAAGTGGTTTCAAAATTCTGACCGGACGTCATATGACGTGATCAGGATTTTGAGCCGCTGGGCGCCCCCGGGGCGCGCATCGCGGCGATCGTTGTTGCGGGGTGTCAGTCTGACACCCCGCAACTACGATCTCGGTAAAGAGTCTCCAGTGGAGACTCTGTACCACGTGATCAGCCGTGTCCAATCACGGCTGATCACAGTGTAAATAGGAAGAGCCGGTGATCGGCTTTTCCTCACTCGCGTCTGTCAGACGCGAGTAGAGGAGAGCCGATCAGCTTCTCCTCTGACAGGGGGGTCTGTGCTGATCGATTATCAGCGCAGCCCCCCCCCCCCGAGGATGCCCACACTGGACCACCAGGGATGCCACTACACCGCCAGGGATGCCCAGCACAAGGTATGCCACTCTAGACCACCAGGGATTCCAGTCAGTGCCCACAATGGATGCCAATCAGTGCCCACAATGGGCATCACTGATTGGCATGCATTATTGTTTGGCACTGATTGGTATCCATTAGTACAGTATAAAACAATACAATGCCACCCATCAGTGCCCATCCGTGCTGCCCATCAGTGCCCATCCGTACTGCCCATCAGTGCCACCTCATCGGTGCCTCATCAGTGCCCATCAGTGTAGCCCCATCAGTGAAGGAGAAAACTTATTTACAAAGTTTTGAAACTGAAACAAAAAAAAATCTTTTCAAAATTTTCTGTATTTTTTTGTTTAGAAAAAAGTAAAAACCGGAGAGGCGATCAAATACCACCAAAAGAAAGCTCTATTTGTGGGGGGAAAATTATAAAATTTAATTTGGGTACAGTGAAGCATGACTGCGCAAATGTCAAAGTGCGACAGCGCTGAAAGCCGAAAATTGGTCTGGGCAGGAAGGTGTTTAAGTGCCCTGTATTGAAGACAGTGGTTAAATACTTTGTTGAAGCACCTTTTGGATTTTATTAGAGCATTCAGTCTTTTTGAGTATGAGTCTATCAGCATGGAACATCTTTGACTTGGCAATATTTGCCCACTCTTTGCAAAAACCCTCCAAATCTGTCAGATTGCGAGGGAATCTCCGGTGCACAATCCTCTTCAGATCACCCTACAGATTTTCAATCAGATTTAGGTCTGAGCTCTGGCTGAGCCATTCCAAAGCATATCTTCTTCCAGTGAAGCCATTCATTTGTTGATCTGGATGTATGTTTTGGATCATTGTCTTGCTGAAAGATGAAGCTCCTCTTAATGTTCAGCTTTCTAGAAGCCTGAAGGTTTTGTGGCAATATTGACTGGCATTTGGAACTGTTCATAATTCCCTCTACCTTGACCAAGGCCCCGTTGCAGCTGAAGAAAAACAGCCCCAAAGCATGATTCTGCCACCACCGTGCTTCACTGTGGGTATTGCGTTCTTTTGGGGATTATGGCCAAAAAGTTCAACCTTGGTTTCATCAGACCAGAACACATTTTCCCACATGCTTTTGGGAGAGTTCAGAAATGTTTTTTGCATAATTTAGCCAGGCTTGGATTTATTTCTTCGTATGAAAAGGCTTCGGTCTTGCCACTCTACCCCATAGCCCAGACATATGAAGAATACAGGAGTTTGTTGTCACATGCACCACACAGCCAGTACTTGCCAGATATTTCTGCAGCTCCTTTAATGTTGCTGTAAGCCACTTGGCAGCCTCTCTGACCAGTTTTCTTTTGGTATGTTCATAAATTTTGGAGGGAAGTCCAGTTCTTGGTAATGTCACTGCTGTGCCATATTTTCTCCAATTGATGTGTTCCATGGTATATCTAATGCCTTTGAAATTCTTTTGTACCCTTCCCCTGACTGATACCTTTTAACAATGAGATCCCTCTGATTCTTTGGAAGCTCTCTGCGCACCATGGCTTTTGCTGTAGGATGCCACTAAGAAAATGTCAGGAAAGACCTACTAGAACAGCTGAACTTTATTTGGGGTTAGAGACACTTTAAATGATGATAGGTGTGTACTGACTCCTATTTAACATGAGTTTGCATGTGATTTCTTAATTCAGAACACAGCTACATCCCCAGTTATAAGAGGGTGTGCACACTTATGCAACAACGCGATTTTATTTTTACCTCCATACCCCTCCTTAAAAGATTTGTTTTTCAACTGAGTTGTACAGTTTATAGGTCACACCAAAAGTGTAATATTTTCTGAGATTATTTATCTTTGCCTATATTTTTTAGATCACAGAAACTTGACATTTTAGACACGGGGTGTAGACTTTTTATATCCACTGTATATACAGTATGTGATATTAGCCATTATATTTTTAACTGTGTGTGACTTACGGATTTTGCAATAAATGTATATGTTTTGCACACATTGATAAAAAAATGTGGGGGTCCGATTACCCCGATTTGTGCATTAAACTTCTCAATCACAAATGTTTTCAGAGAAATCCCAATTTCAAAATTGGATTTAAATTCTAAGGGCGGCTGTGAAAACACATCCAAAGCTTCAGCACCAAAGCAGTGGGTATGTCTGTGAATACATCTACTGCAAAACAAGTGGGCAAGCTGTGGATTCCTAGCTTAAACCGATTACCGAAAAGTGAGGTAGTGTGTTGCTTACCATGTACGGTGGTAAGCTATGCTATCTATATGCATTTAAAAGGGGTTTTGTTTTTTCTTTAATAATTTGCCTGAACTGTACCCTTTAAAAGTTATCAATAGGTATGCAAATTTACAAACATGTACGTCTGCTGCATACTAGAAATGTATACGGCAGTGATTTTCAACCAGGGTTCCTCCAAAGGTTGCTAGGGGTTCCTTCAGCATTGGGCAATTTCTGCCTCTCAGATAAGTTTCCATTGGCACCATTGATCTTTTTAGCCATCGGTAAGGAGGTAATTCTTCCCAATGACCACAAGTATAAGGACCATTCTTCGCACTGACAATCACACTAATGTATCATGAGTAGTAGATTTCTCATTTTTAGTATGGGTTCCCCGAGACTGGAGAACTATTTCAAGGGTTGCTCTAGGTTGAAAAGAAAGGGTGGTATACAAACAAACCCCTTAGCGTACACTCACTTTACGTACACACATTGGCATCTATCAAATGTTGGTCAGCTTCACATGGTACTGCTCCTGAACCATAAGTGACAGGGACACCAAACTTAGGGAGCACCGAGAGGGGACCCAGGACTACAAACATATCCAATTTTGGGGTCAGCCAGATTGACTAGGTAATCAGTTATGCCTGTAAATGACTATTGCAATGCAGTACATGCATTGAGAAATTAACCACTTCCCGACCAGCGCACGACGATGTACGTCGACAGAATGGCACGGGCAGGCATATTGGCGTACATGTACGTCCAATATTCGATGCCGTCCTGCCATCGGGAGCGCGCCGCCGGCGGCGCGCTCCCGCGCTGGTCGGGACCCCCGTGAGTCCGGTCGCGGTACCCGCGGACTCGATCGCCGCGGGCATCCCCGCGATCGTCTCACGGAGCGGCCGAATGGAGGAAATGCTGTATAAACAACATTTTTCCATTCTGCCTAGCAACTAGTGACTCTGATCTCTGCTCCATGTGATTGGAGCAGAGATCAGTGTACACTAAATGAAAGCCCAACCCCCCCACAGTTAGAAACACACCCCTAGGAACACTTAACCCCTACACTGCCACCCACTGGTTAACCCTTTCACTGCCAGTGTCATTTACACAGGAATCACTGCATTTATATAGCAGTGATTACTGTATAAATGACAATGGTCCCAAAAATGTGTCAAAAATGTCCGATGGGTCCCCGACAATGTCGCAGTCACAATAAAAATCGCAGATCGCCGCCATTACTAGTAAAAAATAAAATAAAAAATTATTAATAAAAATGCTATAAAACTATCCCTATTTTGTAAACGCTATAACTTTTGCGCAAACCAATCAATAATCGCTTATTGCGATTTTTTTTACCAAAAATATGTAGAAGAATACGTATCGGCCTTAATTGAGGGAAAAAAATGTTTTTTTATATATTTTTGGGGGATATTTATTATAACAAAAAGTAAAAAATAATGCGTTTTTTTCAAAATTGTCGCTCAATTTTGGTTTATAGCGCAAAAAATAAAAACCGCAGGGGTGATCAAATACCACCAAAAGAAAGCTCTATTTGTGGGAAAAAAAGGACGTCAATTTTGTTTGGGAGCCACGTCGCACGACCGCGGAATTGTCAGTTAAAGCGACGCAGTGCCGAATCGCAAAAAGTGGTCTGGTCTTTGACCAGCAAATTGGTCCGGTCTGAAAGTGGTTAAAAAGGGTATTGCTTCACTTTTAGTATATTTTCATTTTACATACATGCTCTGGTCCCATTGTGTACTTAAAAGTGGGGTATGCCTGAACAGAGAAAAAAGGCAGAGCAAACAAGCCTAAAGAATCACTTCAGCCAAAACAGATAAAGGATAAACCCAAACCATTATTTTTTCCTGTTAAATAAAGCATTTAAAAAGGGTTATGACACGATTAAAAAAAATCTGCTGATCTGGTCAAAATCCTTGTGAGATAACATCCTGTGCTCCCTGCCCATTCTGACTGTTAAGCCCTGTACACACGGGCCGAATGCCGGGGCGACATTGACCTGTTCAATAAAATACATTGACAGACATTTGGCCCGTGTGTATGCTAGTGGGTGTGACAGAAGCTGGCCAAGCATGCATGGAAAACCAGCAGCTGATCAGAGTGTTGTGGCAGGGGGCGGTCCCCTTGTCAGAACACAACAGCTCAATGGGGGAGATCGCTGTCGGATCATTAGTACAGCGGCTCGCCCAGAACTGACCGTTTATTCCAACCCAGCAAAAAAAAATTCAGTGTGTACCAGGTTCCAAGGCCCGAACCGAATGCCAGACGACATCGGCCAGTTCAATAAACACCAGCCGACATTTGGCCCGTGTGTATGGCAGCCAGTCCATCAGAAGCGGACCAAGCATGTTGGAAAACCAGCAGCTGATCGGCTCCCGAAAAGCGCTCTAAGCCTATTGCTAAGAGCGCTGATCAAAGTATTCTGGCGGGAGGCCATCCTCTTGTCAGAACACAGTAGTTCAGCAGGGGAGATTGATGTACTAACGTTGGATCATTAGTAGAGCAGCTCTGATCAGAGGGGACCGTTTTTTTCCCCTTCAACCCGGGTTGAAGTGGGAAAATAAAAAATATCATGGTGTGTACCAGGCTTTACTGTGTTCTCAGCTATCTTTGAAGACTACAGAAGCACGTCCCTCTGTTATGGAGAACAGAAGAAGGGAAGGGTCCCATCTCATATTAGTTCCATCTTGTTTGTTGTTTTGATAGAGAAACCGAGTGAGCATTGTTCTCCTAGGACAGGCAGTGTGCAGCTGGCCAGATGACTAGGAGAAAATAAAGTGGAATAAGATGGGAAAAGAAAAAAACTGATGCAGCCACCACATCCAAGGACTAGTAAGATGCAGAATGTTCAATTTTTGTTTTTCAGTTTGGATACAATTTATTATAACTAGTAACCATCTGTGCAAAGATCATGTCCCCGGGAATGTGATAAGATTAGCATTTGGACTGATCCAGTACTGCAAACAAGGTGACAGGCTAACACTGTACCCCCCCCCCCCCCAAAAAAAAAAAAATTAATATCGATAACCCATCAATATCGCTGCTGGGTACTAAAAGCCAGGTAATGAGTTTAACCTCCAAGGATACAAGATTGAATAGGCAAACATCACAGGTGTGAAGTAACAGATTATACTAAAGTGTGAACTCTGTAGGCTGCCATTCCTGATCTTTTTGATAATGTTAATTTCCTGGCTTCAGCCTTAATGCGCCTGGTCTCTGCTCCAGAAGTATAGAGACACAGACATCAGAAGCTTCCTGGACATCCAAGTAAAAGCCAAAAATATCCTTTTCCATTATTCGTTCGAACACCAATAGGAATTTGTCACCAAATCTAGGTTTAGGCTAACTCTTAGGACTTATTCTGGCTTGTCAATGCGTAGATTTTTTTTTTTTACTGGAGTAATAAAAGAAGAAAAAATAGTCCAAACAAATAAATGAGTCCACATGGGTAGATATTTATCATCAAGCAATTCTGTACTATAAACATCCAGTATATAGGATCTTCATGTTTATTGGATGGCTTAGATACAACGTTGATTCTAGGTACACACTGCTGTGATCCTCTGATCTTAATCCCGTTTTCCGTGTGATTATGGGGTGCAACTTGGAAACAGGTTGCATATTTTATGGGACCAAAATTTTCCCTGGAATTGCACCAAAGACATTTCCAAAAACATGCCTTGCTGAGTTGCACTGATGTGGACAGAAACCATTGAAAACAATGATTTTAATTGTCATGCGGTTATGTGCGACACAAGTTGCTTGCCACATATTAGTGTGAATGAATGTCTCAGCAAGTTTGCAGGCAGAAATCTTTTGATCACAGATAAAAATCAGAGGTCAACATTGACTTTCAACAAGGATAAACAAATGCCAGCATGCTACAGCAATACAAGTGAAGGTGTCTAAACTTGAATTGTCTGCCATTATTTACACTGAAAGTTGCATTGAAGCTCTGTACAGAGGATACCAGCTTTAGAGACTGCCAAACAGATCTGATCTTCCCATTTAAACCATCAGGATAATGTCAACAATTTACAAGAGGAGCTGTTCTACTTATTGACAGCAGGCTTGGGAAGTCTCTGAAGTGAATAGGGGCTGCTACACAGATCACAGGGGCTTTGTATAATGAAGTACCTGCAGCTTAAAGTCATACTAAAGTCTGTTTTATCTTAGCCATCCGGGACTCTCCCTCCTGATTGGCTGAGTCTCTCTTGCAACATTGCTGGATAGAGATGTGGCTCAGGTAAGTAATACGAAGGCAGAGGGGTGCTGCTGTACACAGTTTTTTTTATCTTAATGCATTAAGATCAAAAACTTTCATCTTTACAATAACTTTATCTAAATCTTTTATAGGTCCCAGCAACCTGCACAGTAGATCACATTTACTTCTGTAAGTTGCATCTCAAAGGCAATTGATTCGCAGTAATCATCATGTGCAGCGTAAAGCCTCGTAAACACTTTTTTTTTTTTGTTAAAAAAAACTGGTAAACATTAAACCAACAGCTCCAGACAGACAGATCTGACTCTGGTTTTGCTGTTATTTTAAATTTCTATTTCGGCTTTCTCTTGTTTTGTGTCGATTGGTAGGTGTAATGCGCTGTGAGGGCGTCCGAAGATGATGCGTCACGCTTTGACATTAGCATATCTCCATGATTACATGCATGCGTTGTATAGACACGGACATATGACACGGCGCATGTGCGGTGACCATGCTTTACTTCACAGCGTCCCTTGCCGCGCTCGATGTGCCGCCATTAGTCTGTGTCCGCGCCTCCACCTTTTAGGGGCAGAGTTTTGGCAGAGGTGCGCAGATACCGCCCTCTTTACCTCCCCATGCTCATTGGTAATCTGCCCTCTAGCCTTGGTGTATACAATTATTGAGAACGTGGCTGTGATCACGAGAACGTGATGCGTCAAGTGACAATGCTTTTTGGAGACAATCGCGCTACCACGCCCTCTCTGGTACCTCATACCCCATATATAAAAGGGGATGTGCATGGGCTTAGGTTGCGGAAGGAGAGGAAAGCTGTATAAACTGGAGCAGTTTCCAAGGCTAAGCGGAACAGTCTATTTAGGGAATTATTCTGTTATTTTTTTTCCGATCACATACTTATTTCACTCATATTTTTTCCTTTTATAGGGGTATATTATTCTCCCTCCTTTACGCGGCACTATCTCTTTGGGCCTCAATAATAAGACTCCCCATTTGGGATAAATGCGATACTTATACACTCAAGTGGGTCGGTCCATCCATCCCCCTTTCCTTTTCTTCGATTGTATTTAGGATTTTATATATTTTAATGATACATGCAAGTACTTAGTAGGTGTCTATACTCCTCCTCCAGATGTGCACATACAAAAGTCCCAACACTGAAGTAGTGCCTTCAGGCGTTCTACAAGCATAAATGACGCACCTCATTTCTCAACGACCTGTTACAATTTTGAAGGCCCTGGAGCACCAGGACAATGGAATTGCCCACAAAATGACCCAATTTTGGAAAGCAAACATCCCAACGTATATTCTATGAGGCACGGGCTACAGACAAGTTCTCAGGTAACTTGATCAGCTGCAGACAGGTACTTGGGGACTCTGAAGGACTGCGACCAGTACTCATATGGACTGTGACAGGTCCTCAGATGGACTGTGACAGGTCCTCTTTAATGGGGGGACAATCCGTGTGATTGGTGTACACTGTAAGCGGAAATGAGATGTTATCGCAATCCCCTTCTCACACACGATCGGTGTGTGAGAAGGAGAACCCAGTAACATCTCGTTAGCGTGGTTTGTTGACATTTAGCGATCGGCTGTGAAAGGATCACAGCCGATCACGTGGTAAAAAAGTGGCAATGGCTGCTTACCAGCGTCGGTGATGAGCAGTGTTCCTGGGAACACGCCGCCACCGACATGATCGCGCACATGCGCCGTGCAAAGTGGGGGAGTACCACCTGTGATCATGGCCGATCATGTGGTAAACAGCCATACCCAATGGCTGTTCACCCCCTCGGTGGCGAGCGGCGTCTTTGTGACACGCCACCACCGAAGGTACAGGGATGTGCGCACACAATCGCGCGCACTCCCCGTTTAAATGGACGGACGGGCGGCAAGAGGTTAAAGGGCTAATGCCCAATTGGTATCTTGTTGGGAACATTTGTAGTGAGAACCTGACAACTTACCTCTGTGTGCGGCCTACACACTAACATTACTACAACTCTAATTCATATATCTGTTATTCTCACCTGATGATGTATTATTCTAGTATAGCCTGTTCTTTAACATGGACTTTATCTCCACGTATAAGAACTAAGTCTTTTGAGACAAGGTTTATATAATATACCTACCCCAACTGTATGTACGGGTGTACTAGTCCATAGTGACCTATAAAATATTTTCTTGGTCCATTCATTGGTATCTACTATAGACCCCATGACATGTATGTGCATAGATTTACATGAAACGTCGTCCTCTTGGATGTCTCTAGTTTTGTGAGGTGTCCCCATACCCTGCGCTACATTTTTACTAGGCAAGCATACATGTTGTCATGTCTATGTTTGTGTGTTTTATGTTGCGATGTACGTCTCCTGGATAAATGTTGAAATAACCACTGTTACACGTATGTAGATATATACTACATGAAATATATACTTTCTTGTTTTGCTTTTAAATATACCAGCACCCACCCAGTATCTATCCGGAGGAAGCTAATAATTTAGTGAAATGCGTCACCAAGCTAAAGTTAAAATTTATATTTAAATGATCTTTCCTCTCATTATGTGTCCACAAAGTCCACCAATTTTTTGAGTTTCTCAATCCAAAAAAAACAAAACAAAAAAAAAAACGAGAAACTAATTTTAATTTTGTATATAGCAGATTAATGGAAATAAAGTGTGGTGAACAATTTATTTGTTATATAAACGTAAAGAAAAAAAATGGATTCTTCAGTATCAATCTGCAGTAGTAAATATAAATAACCAGCTATATGGTTAAGGAACAAAATATTCAATTAACTCAAAGAATAACAGAAATTTTTTTTAAATCTATATCTATCATATTTAACTAGTTGCCGACCGCTGGCTGTCAAATGACGGTCAGGTGGCGGGAGGGCGTCATATGATGTCCTCCCATTTAAACAGGGAATGCGCATGATCATGCGTGCACATCCCTATTCCTTCAGTGGTGGCATGTCACGGCGACAACGCTCGCCACCGAGGGGGGTAAACAGCCAATGGGTATGGCCGTTTACCACGCGATCAACTGATAAAATGATCGCCTCTGTATGTGGCCAGGCTGTGTAAAAGTATCACACATGTGGTAGCGCCATACTCGGGAGGAGTAGTAGAATGTGTTTTGGCATGTAATTTTTGCTATATACATGCTAGGTGTTAGAAATATCTTATAAATGGGCAACTTTGTGTAAAAAAAAAAGAAAAAAAAAAAAATGCGTTTTCATTTTTTTTCACATTTTCCAAAAACTTCTGGAAAAAAATGAACCGTTCAAAAGACTCATTATGCCTCAGATTATACGTTGGGGTATTTTCTTTCCAAAATTGGGTCATTTTGTGGGCATTTCCATTGTCCTGGTGCTCCAGGGCCTTCAAAAGTGTAATAGGTGGCTGTGAAATGAGATGTGTAATTTTTGCTCGTAGAACGTCTGATGGTGCCACTTCAATGTTGGTGCTCTGTATATGGCCAGGCTGTGTAAAAGTCTCACACATGTGGTATCGCCATACTCGGGAAGAGTAGCAGAATGTATTTTTCAGCTCTCACACCTATAGGAGCCATTAGCAATAGTCGCAGGTAAAACCTGGCATGCTGGTCGTACCAAAGTTGATCGATCAACTTGGTACATTCAGCCTGCCAATTGAATTTCAAGGCTGCAAGCATTATTTTACAAAGCAGAAGCTGCATTTGATAGCTACTCATACAAAGTAATACACGCATTCTGGCAGTCAGTTTTCAAGGTGGGGAGCAGCTGCAAGGGGAGAGTAAGAAATTTGCTAAGCTGCATCTTCTATGCCCTGTTCAAGTTTTTAGAGCATTTCTTATTCACAAAGTTCTCAAGTGGTTAAAAATCACAATCAACACTGTTTGCGTTGGTGGGGGAATTGCTCTGTGTATGGCTGGCCTAAGGTCTCATTTACAAAAGGATTGAGGCCTATACATGGTTAATGAGACTTTTCTTTATGCTCCTGGCACAGCAGGCATACTGCCCATTTAAGTGAATGCAGACTCAGCGGCTGTACGGCCTTCACCCTAGGAGAAATCCAAACAAGTGTCCTTATGTGCCAACAAGGTACATGCAGGCAGGAGAAGAGAGCAGGGAGTGGACCTGACGGATGCTGCTCCATCAAGGGTAAATCACAGGCTGAGGTCATGGAGGTGACCTTGCTTTGTTGCTCAACAGGAGCAGAAAACCCTAGGCTTGGTGTGCTCTGACAGGGATGTGTATATCTCAGGACTGGGTGGGAAAAAAAAAAAAAAATCCTTTGACAGCTAAAACACATGTATTTGAACTGTTATCTGCCAACATCTCAGCTTTTTGTCTAAACCGTTGGAACAGTTTATCCCAATACTATAACCTAAAAAAATTAGGGTTGAAAATAAGTTGAATTTATCGTTTAAAGTAGTTGAATACCTCTGATATGAAAAACGAACAAAGCATATCCTTCAATAGTGTGTACTTGTCTCAATCCAAAGCATTGAATGTAATGTCTGTCTGCTTGAGCCATAGCTGACAGGTTGTGCTGACTGACTCCAGGAGATGGGGGTGGCCTCAAGCACACAGCCTGTGATTGACAGCCCAGCTGTGCTAGCTTCCCTATGAGATTGTGTAGAGGGGGGAAGGGGGGGGGTGTCCCTCCCTTCCACTCAGATCTCAGATTACACTTGGCTCTCATTTTACTGTGTAGTGTGTTACATGAGATCCTTACCCCCTACCTCTGGGGCAAAAGGTTGTGTAAATTTTGAAGATAAACTAGTTGTACAAGTAAAACTTATATAGAAGGATGTGTTTCATCTATCACCTGAGGCTATCACTTCACTGTAACAGTTTACAACCACTTTTAGACTGAATTCTTTGTGCATTGCATAGCTAGGATGCGGCCAAGTGCTAGTTTTGTACCTCAATATTTTTGACTTCTATAAAATGTCCTCCTTTCCTCTTAGAGTTAAATGGTATAAAGTTAGATAAGGTGCCATATAACTGAGTGTTAAGGTGTTGGTGTCTTCACATTGGTTTATAAATGATAAATTGAATAAACATTTAAAACACTTATCTCAATCGTCAATGTTGGTAACACCACAAGCCTCTGTATTGCATGTTCCAGCTGTGATATAAAAGGTTAACATAACCTGTAGAAATGTGATGCTTTGCATGGGTATCGAACTGTGCATGTTACTGGCACATCTAAAGTGTCCGTGTGGCTTGGGCACTAAATGGTTCACTTTACTAACCTCATCCTCCTCTGTACAAGCCTTGCTTCATCTGTAAAATATTCTAATGCAGGCCATACACGGTCGAACTTCGAACAAATTTTCTTTTCAAAATCAGAAAATTCATTTTTTTTTGTGATCCGATGACGCCACCATTGATTTTCGAAATTCGGCCGACCAAGCCTTCAATTTCACCTCATGTTGCTACAGAAAAGAATTTTCTTGGCTTGGAATCTTCTTTTCTCTCCGTAAATTTTCTTTTATCTCTGTACATTTTCTTTTCTTATTACGTTTCTCACACGATTCTCCCATCATTGATTAGAAAATCGTGTTTTTCAAAAAATGTCCTATTCCTCAAATTTTATTTCCGCACGAAAATCGGCTGTTGCTGCAGCCCACTAATGGTGCGAAATTCATACGAAAATTCTTAGATACGATTTTCGAAAGAAAATTCTTTCGAAATTCGAACCGTGTATGGCCGGCATTAGCCCTTGTACACACGGTCGGAGATTCCGACGGAATGTGTCATATCGGACCGTTTTGTCAGATATTGTGACTGTGTGTGGTCTCCATCGGACTATTTACGTCGGAATAACCGACGGACCAACTTTTCCAACTTGCCGGTAAAATTTTCTGACAAAATGCTCCGATTGGACATACTCCGATCATGTGTAGCCTACTCCGACGGACAAAGTGCCACACATGATCAGATCAAATTCCTAGACCAAAGCTATTGGCTACTAGCCTGAACGTAGTCCCGTCGTAACGAAATAACGTCATCACGTTATATACAATCGGATTTTCCGACAACTTTGTCCGACCGTGTGTAACAGTTTCGGACAAAATCCAACGGATTTGGTTGTCAGAATGTCCGACTGTGTGTACAAGGGCTAATACATGTTAAAAGAAGGAGGAATGTCCCCCTACATGCTGAAGAAGGGGGTTAGAAGCATCTGGTGCCCATGGTGAAATAACCATCTTCCACCCACTGTGAAAGGAAAAAAAAAAAGTTGATTCATCTATGGGCTGCCTTTAAGCCAGCTATAGATGGTTCGAATCTCGACCGGTTCAGCAGGAACAACTAGCATTCTGGATTTTTGGCATGGGATTATTGCCAGCAGCTACAGGCACTAGCAATAACAACTGTTCTCCCAGCAGGGAGGGCTGGTTGAACACAATAGGTCTGCAGGAGGAATTCCCCCATTAACACTGTTGATTGGGGAATCAAGCAATTTAATCTTTCCAACTGTGGTTGCAGGAAAGAAAATCGCATTGTCTATGGCCGGCTTTAGAGATCCCTTTTAACATCTGGTATCAGAAACAACAGGCAAGCCATGTTGCTGTACAGGAAGCGCTGACTGTAGTACAGGTTTGATTATAGCTATGATTCATATCTGGTGAACATCTAGTCAAGGGGACAGATTAGTGGTGGCCACCCAGAAAAACAGATCTCTGGCTCTGAAGCATGGGAACATTTTCTCCTTCAGTGCAATGAGATTATGTCAAGTGGTAGGCACTGTGACAAAACAAAGGCAAGACATTTGAGCTTAAACAGGCCGCCAACTCGATAACAATGTTATCATGAGACAACATTATCAAGTGTTGGAAAGGATAATTACAGCAAATGGGATTTTCAGTCAGGGACATTCAAGACAAACAAGCTCCTCACTGTGATTTTACGTGTAAATTCATTAAAATCACACCTAAAACCAAACGTAAAAGGGTCCATGTACTCTACATATGCCAGCACTAAATAGTGGAGAAAACGAGGCTTAAGTGTCATATCTCTTAGGAATACACATTCATTCTGTTCTAGAAAAGCGATCTGGGGGCCACGTGTCCACTGAAAATGTATATAGACACCATTCTGACCAATTATAAAAAAAAGGAATGTAAGCATCAAAGTCATAATTCATATTGTGAATCACGCGCTTCTAATCATTTCTATTGGAATAAAACTGCCAGTAAAAAAAACGCAGAAATCTACCCAATTTGTGCTAAGAAAATAAATCCAGAACTTTGAGCTTCAGGCGATTTGAAGTGGAATGGAGATTTGAATCTCCATAGAGAATTTTTTTTCCCCTCCACCAGCGTTTTGGCGCTTTAAGCTACAAAATGCTGAGGTGTGAATGGGGCCTAACAGCTAATAGTGTAGATCACACTATAGGGTAAGGATCTCCAAACTACGTCCGCTAAACAGCCTCAAACTGCTGCAAAACTGTAAAACTGACATTCACAGACATGACTAGGCATGATGGGAATTGTAGTTCCTGAACTAGAGGGCTATAGTTTGGAGATCCCTGTTATAGGGAGTCCTTATTTTGTGTTGCGATTAGTAATCTTAGGACTTGTTAAACTATATTGCTGTGTGGGAAAACATAAGCCATAAAATGAAGTGTCAATAACGGCTACATGCTGCATTACCACAGCCCATTGACCTGAATGAGTCCCAATGCGGCACATGCAGTACACTGTAGTGCAGCCGCTTTGCATGGCACTGTGCACACAGAATACAATATGTTCTGGTAAACGTGTGAAGAGGCACTGCTTGATTAGGTGCTAGTTATTTAGTAGCGTGTTTAAGCTGCTTAAATGGCGTGTATGTGTGTGTGTATGCAATATATATATATATATTGCATACACACATGACAAATAAAAGGGACCACCGACCTCTGTTCAGTATAAAACCAGTGAACTGGACTATGGACCATTTCTTATAGCCACTACCTGTGTATGACTCCTAAGTGGAAACAGACTAGATAAGCACAAAATAATCAAACATTTTCAAGATATAATTTTATAGGTTTCATATCTGCCAACTCATTTAAATGAAGAACTGGAGATCTTTAAAAGCATAATACAATTTGGAATTACAAATAGGGCTGTGTTTGCAAATGCAGGCTACTGCTATTTAGCTTTATGAACAGAACCACCGTATTTGCATTAACTAGACTAGCCATCTATAAAACCTACCAATTTGCCAAAACTCTGAACATTTTTAAAACCGTACATTTATTTGGTTGGAACAGAAACCAAAAATATGTACAGGTAACTTTCTGTACCTATAAGCCAAATACGCAGCATTTGGGAGCATAAGGGGGTTAATGTTAGTTTAAAGTGGAGCCAAAAAATAAAAATAAAGAAAAGAGAAAAGAAAAATCTTTTGGAAAACCCTATCCGGCCCCATGCACAGTAGCATTTTTCAGAAGCTCAAAAAAGCTAGAAAGAAAAATGCTGATAATAGCATTTTCGTGCCAGCTTTTAGTAGCATTTAGGAGCAGTAGCATTTTACTTGTATTTTTGGAGTACATGAAAAAATGATTTTTCTTTTTGGGAGGGGGTTTCTGCTGAGCCATGATGCTCATGCACTGTGGGGGACAGTTAGCCATCTTTGACTTTGGAGATATATGGCCTTGTCCCAGTACTGCTCAGTTGGTATTATGATCTGTAACAAGGACCTTTGCTCTTCATCTTGGGGTACAAAAATGGCAAGCCATGATATATACACATTTATATTCACTGTAGATTTTTGCATGCAAGAGAATATTCTTTTTAGCATCAGCATTTCATTTCTGCAAGTCTATTTAATCAGCAACAGTGGAACTGTGTAAATAAGTGTTAATAAGTCTCTGTGTTCCAGGAAACGCACACCCTTCAGCAAATACAAGCGGCTCAATTTCATAGCAGTGCCAGCAGATGGAGATTTACAGCAAAAATGAACAATGTAAACACCATATTTCAAAGTCTAGGAGGAGGAACACTGTATCCGGGAGAATAAAATATACTGCCCATTATTAATGTGCAGTTATAGAAGGAATAGACTGAGGAGCAGGGGGCAGCCAAGCAGATTAGACATCTCTACTGTACATTGGTTGTCACAAACCAACAACGCAGGAACATTGCGAAAACATGTTTGTTGGCCGTGGATAGAATGTGTGGACATGTGGTAGTTCTGTTTAGCAATCTTGTCTGCTCTGAACACGAGATTCTTAGATTTTGTATTTTCTACTATTTCCGTAGGCCATTTCCTCCGCCCACTATAAAAAACATACTAATGTGTTAATCTGACCAAACCCTAGCCATAGGGGAATGTATGACAACAGGCACAAAACCTTTATTCATGATAAGGGGTCACTGATACGTAGACGCCACTCTAATAAATGTCTTGCATTATTTTAGATACCAAAAAAAGGTTAAGAAAAAAACAAAAACGAAAAACCCCTATTTTTAAAATGCTTTTGCACAGTGTGCTTTATATTTTGAAGCAAAGCTCTAGGAACAAAACAAACAAACAAAACCCCTTTGCAGCAGGTTTAACCACTTGCTTACTGGGCAATTCCAGCCCCTTCCCGTCCAGGCCAATTTTCAGCTTTCAGCGCTGTCACTCTTTGAATGACAACTGCACGGTCATGCAACACTCAACCCAAATTTATATATATTTTTTTCTCCCACAAAAAGCTTTCTTTTGGTGGTATTTAATCAATGCTGGGATTTGGGTTTTTTTGCAAAAAAAAAAAAAAAGTTTGGTAAAAAAAGAAAGATAACATTTTCTCCTTCAATGAGGTGTCCTTCAATGAGGTGTGCCGATGAGGCGCCACTGGTAAGTGGTACTGAAGGGCATTGATGGGTGGCACTGGTGGGTACTGATTAGCAGCACTTGTATGCACTGGCAAGAGACACTGGTGGGTACAGGCGAGGCAGTGGCTCTCCATTTTCAGGACCGATGTCCCTTTGACAGAAGCCGGTAATGTGCTTTTTTTTTTTACTTCTCACACTGTCAGCGCGAGGGAAAAAAAACAAAACAAAAAACTATTAACAATCTTCTGTTTACATTACGGCCATTTGGTCTTTTTTTCATTAATCAAAAAATAAACCCAGTGGTGATTAAAGTTATTGTAAAGGCAGAAGGTAATCTTAATACATTCTATGCATTAAGATAAAAAGCCTTCTGTGTGCAGCAGCTCCCCTCAGCCCCCCCCACCCCCAATACTTACCTGAGGTCCCCCTCTCTGTCCAGCGATGTCTACGAGTGTCTCAACCTTCCGGGATTCTCCATCCTGATTGGCTGAGACACAGCAGTGGCATCATTGGTTGCCGTTGCTGTCTAAGTCAGCTAGCCGTACAGGGGAGAGAGGGGCGGGGCTCAGTGTCTGAATGGACACAGGGCGCTGTGACTCTGCTTGGGTGCCCCAATAAACTGCTTGTGTGGGCACTGAACAGGAGAGAAGGGCTAGAATCACAGAAGAGGGACCCAAGAAGAGGAGGATCCAGGCTGCTCTGTGTACATCCACTGCAAGAGAGCAGGTAAGGATAGCATGCATGTTATTTTTAAGGAGGGAATAAGCCTTTACAATCACTTTAAAAACCACCAAAAGAAAGCTCTAGCCATGTGAGCAAAATAATAACAATTTAGTTTGGATACAGAGTTGCATGACTGCACAATTGTCAGTCAAACTGCAACAGCACTGGAAGCTGAAAATTGGTCTGGGCAGAAAAGGAGTGAAAGTGGCTGGTATTGAAGTGGTTAAGCCAACTTGGAGTGTAAAGCTCTGTATAACGCCTGTGCTGTACATAAATTATGTTATTAAGATAGGCTGTGCTGCCAAACACTGACACACTGCCTGTGTTGGTGGAGATTAAACTACACTCATAACTATACTAACAAATATCTGTACTGCAAAAGAAGAGAAAGAAAACAAAAACAAAAAAAGGGGGGGGGGGGGGGGTGAAAGATATCTTGCTTTGTTTCCATACAGCCCTACGGTTCAATTTTATTATGTCTGCTGGCTATTTTCCCTCTCCTCTACTGCTCCGCAACTAAAACTTTCTAATCAGCATGGATGACTAGAGGAATGCAAGAAAGTATTGCCTCAAATCCACAACATGTAACCACTGGACTCTGAATACACCATGTACTGAGGCAAGCCTGCAGGAGAAATGCAAAAAATCTGGCTAAAATCACCTGTCAAGCCTGACAACCAGTATACCCTGATACCAGAGAGGATGGGCCACGTGGGCCAGAGGTCAATATATCTATTCAACTTTAAACTATGTGCTACAGCACAGCAATGACATTTGTAAAAGAAATCCATCATTAATCTACGGCTTAACTATTCCGACTCTCAGCGTGAGGTTTTCCATAACACATTAGTTGATCTCAAGCACGTCTGCATGTACTTTGGATGTAGCAGCATTGCATTTCTATACAAGCAATTACATGCATACAGTAAGAACAGCAAAAACACCAACTCTGATTGGGTTATGGCAATTAACTCTTCCTTAATGTGTCAGTTCTTACACCCATTAAAAATGACAGGCATTGGGCCTATACACCTCAATGTATCAGCACTAGTACATGGTGACAATCTGAACACTAAAACAATACAATTCTAATACAGAGCATACAGATATTTTAGAGCAAATCAGGTTACTGAAGGTAAACACATCTGATCTAAAAATGTGTGCCATCTTGGGCATGCGCCCGAGAATAACCCCTTTCTGGGACAAAATCCTGCAGATTTATAACTTAGTAAGGGATTCCTACCCTAACATACCCCAAATCACTATATGGTCTTTGCTTCAGGGCTCTTACAAACACACACAAAAAAAAAAGCTTAAATTAGACATTTTCTTACAGCAGCTAGGTTGGCAATAGCAACACACTGGCGCAGTACTGATACTCTCTCCCTGGCTGAGTGGGCATGCAAGCTGGAGAACATCAGTAACTGGGAACATACGATCGCTTGGAACAAGGATAAAATGGAGGCACATGGGATCATGTGGGCATATTTTTGATACTCCGCTAATTTTATATTGTTTGTGTCCTGAACCTCTAGGTTGCATTGCCTGTAATAGAAAGGGGCTCCTTCCCATTCCCTATATTCCCATCCTCTTTTTCTCCCATAGTTTTCCTATGGGAGAAACAGTTACCTACCTCATTCAGTGGTTATATAACCTGACATTTTTCTATTTTGCCCTGTACCAATAGATACAGTGCCTTGCGAAAGTATTCGGCCCCCTTGAACTTTTCAACCTTTTGCCACATTTCAGGCTTCAAAGATATAAAATTTTTATTTTTTGTGAAGAATCACCAACAAGTGGGACACAATTGTGAAGTGGAACGAAATCTATTGGATTTTTGAAACTTTTTTAACTAATAAAAAAATGAAAAGTGGGGCGTGAAAAATTATTCGGCCCCCTTGCGTTAATACTTTGTAGAGCCACCTTTTGCTGCGATTACAGCTGCAAGTCGCTTGGGGTATGTCTGTATCAGTTTTGCACATCGAGAGACTGAAATTCTTGCCCATTCTTCCTTGAAAAACAGCTCGAGCTCAGTGAGGTTGGATGGAGAGCGTTTGTGAATAGCAGTTTTCAGCTCTTTCCACAGATTCTCGATTGGATTCAGGTCTGGACTTTGACTTGGCCATTCTAACACCTGGATACGTTTATTTGTGAACCATTCCTTTGTAGATTTTGCTGTATGTTTGGGATCATTGTCTTGTTGGAAGATAAATCTCCGTCCCAGTTTCAGGTCTTTTGCAGACTCCAACAGGTTTTCATCCAGAATGGTCCTGTATTTGGCTGCATCCATCTTCCCCTCAATTTTAACCATCTTCCCTGTCCCTGCTGAAGAAAAGCAGGCCCAAACCATTATGCTGCCACCACCATGTTTGACAGTGGGGATGGTGTGTTGAGGGTGATGAGCTGGGTTGCTTTTACGTCAAATATATCGTTTTGCATTGTGGGGAAAAAGTTGGATTTTGGTTTCATCTGACCAGAGCACCTTCTTCCACATGTTTGGTGTGTCTCCCAGGTGGCTTGTGGCAAACTTTAGACGAGACTTTTTATGGATATCTTTGAGAAATGGCTTTCTTCTTGCCACTCTTCTATAAAGGCCAGATTTGTGCAGTGTACGACTGATTGTTGTCCTATGGACAGACTCTCCCACCTCAGCTGTAGTTCTCTGCAGTTCATCCAGAGTGATCATGAGCCTCTTGGCTGCATCTCTGATCAGTCTTCACCTTGTCTGAGCTGAAAGTTTAGAGGGAAGGCCAGGTCTTGGTAGATTTGCAGTGGTCTGATACTCCTTCCATTTCAAAATGATCGCTTGCACAGTGCTCCTTGGGATGTTTAAAGCTTGGGAAATCTTTTTGTATCCAAATCCGGCTTTAAACTTCTCCACAACAGTATTACGGACCTGCCTGGTGTGTTCCTTGGTCTTCATGATGCTCTCTGCGCTTTCAACAGAACCCTGAGACTATCACAGAGCAGGTGCATTTATACAGAGACTTGATTACACACAGGTGGATTCTATTTATCACCATCAGTCATTTAGGACAACATTGGATCATTCAGAGATCCTCGCTGAACTTCTGGAGTGAGTTTGCTGCACTGAAAGTAAAGGGGCCGAATAATTTTGCACGCACCACTTTTCAGTTTTTTATTTGCTAAAAAAGTTTAAAATATTCAATAGATTTCGTTCCACTTCACAATTGTGTCCCACTTGTTGGTGATTCTTCACAAAAAATTAAAATTTTATATCTTTATGTTTGAAGCCTGAAATGTGGCAAAAGGTTGAAAAGTTCAAGGGGGCCGAATACTTTCGCAAGGCACTGTATGTACGACATGTAGTGCAACATCTCTTTTGGCTTCTGTGTCCATGTTAGTGTTATTTTGTAAATACCTAATAAATTTAGATTAAACATAAAAGCATGTGCCACTATGTGCACATGATTCAGTTTATGAAGACTCGACTGCAGGGCTGAGTTGTGCCCACCCAATCAAAGTGCCTTTATTAGCCACTGAAACAATCAGTCATCAGACATCGGGCAGTGGGTGACAGTACTTAGCCCTGAAGCCAGGCCTTTAGTGAAACAAGCCCACAGAGAAATGTTTCCGGATAATTGAGTAAAATGCAGGCAACAAGGGCCTGATTATAGCATGAACTTTAGCATTTAAAAGAAGAAAATGATTGAACTGCTCCCTTTAACCCGTAACTTTAGGCAAAGCTTTAGATTGGATAGAACAAGAAAGGTTTGGAGTCACTGTTCAGGTTTGTACGGCTGTCTGTCTCTTTGGAACAAATGTTCTCTTATGTACTTTTAGTGCAGGAAATAATGGGAATCACTTTTTTTTTTTATTAGAGAAGACAACAAAGTTTTGATCAGGATTCATTTTGCGGTCTGTTTCATTGTCCCCCAGTGACAACACTCCTATTTCTTGTCCTGTTGTCACATGAATAGGAAGCGATGAAAAATGTCAATGGAGTCACACTCAGAAATAGAGATAATTTACCCTTTGCCACTCTATTCAAAACGTAAAAAAAATATATATATAAAAAATGGAGTTCGAATCTAAACTACAATGCCAAGACCACTTATGATCTGATCATGAATTGTTTTAATTTAAAAAGGTCAACTCCATCAGAAAACAACATTACATCTTTATGAGGGGACCAGATGGTTGCCAGATAATTCAGTCTTCTTCATCTCTTGTAGACGGCAAAGGCTTACTATTCTACCAGAGCTCTTTGGAGCACATGAGACCATTTCCAATGCATCCTTTAGATGCAACAAATCTTTTTCCATCACACAAAATGATATCAGATTTGTGGCATTTAAGACTGAGCCCGTAGAGAAAGTACACTATGGAGCAGTCAGCTTCCAATGTACAGTAGTATGCACACAGTACTAAGCGTGCTATAAAAAGACTCTTGGCTGGCTCACGTCGGTTGCATCAGTTTTCTCCATAGATCATTGTGCCTATCTTGTTTTACACCCAGAAATCTAAAATTAGATCTATGAAGGCTACACTGCAAATCTATTCAAACCTTTGCTTCTGTTCATAGAAAGAACTTCTGAAGAGCCAACTAGCTTTCAATAATACACTGGCATGGAGCATAAATAAGTACTTCAGCCAAGAGAAGTTGTATTGTATTGGTCACGCAGCTATCAGGCTTGCCCACAGTTGATGCAGGGGGCTGAAGTGAACCGGTAGATGGCACCTCCACACAGTCAGAATAAAGTGACAATTTTCACCAGCATACCTTCATATAAAGTTCATTTTGTCCACAATTCTCTTAAAGCAACAAGCATCACAAGCTGACATTTGGGAAATTGCCCGGCCTTGAGAAGGGAATTCTGTGAAGTCCCAAAACTTTGGCTTGTGATGACTGCTGCTTTATGTGCATTAAATTGTTAGTAAAGGCTGAAGGATTTTTTTTACATGAATGCTTTCTGTGCAATAAGGCAAGAAATCCTCTGTGCCAGAGGATCCGCCTAGTCCTGGTTCATACTATTGCAGGTATGACATCTGTTCCTACACCCGCAACCAAAAACACACAGGGCTACTATTCATCCTTTATGTCACCCCCATGCATCTAAAAATGCAAAAGCACTATGCAATTTCTTAGCTGCTGCATTTCCATATGGTGCAGGAAACTTTTTCTCATACCGTACCAAAACAAATGATTTCAAATGAATGGGCTGCCGTGCCTGCACAAATGAGGCCTGCAGGGCCAATATAGTGTGAACCAGGCTTTAAACTATCCTCAGGCTAATCTAGATCACACAATGTGCATGGGAGAAGTGGTTCTCTACCTGCCCATTGGGAAGGATAGCAGCGAGAGCCATTGGCACCGGCTACTTCCAATCAAATTCTGTGACGAGGGAGTGGGGGGAGCCACCCTGCCTGTGTCTACAGACACAGACAGGGCAGTTTGGGAGCGAGCCAGCATGGGTGCTCCCATAGAGTGTGGATTTCACACTGTAAAGAGCTACGCTGTTAGTGCTATATAAATCTTATACAATAATAATTTCTATGGGAGCACGCCCTGAAGAAGTGAAGCCAGGAACACTGGCGGAGGACCTGAGAATAGGAGTAGTGAGGCTGCTCTGTGAAATACCACTGCACAGAGCAGGCATATTTATTATTTTAATAAAATGAAAAAAAAACTTAAAGCTTTAGGGCCGGTTCACACAGGGGGCGACACGAGGCGACACGACTTGCCGTGCCGCGACCTGACAAGTCGCCCCCGTTCTGTACAATGGAACCGTTCTGAGAGGAGCGACTCGAGTCGCTCCGACTCAGAAAAAAGGTTCCTGTACTACTTTTGGGCGACCTCGGGGCAACTTGCATTGACTTCTATACAGAAGTCATTTGCAAGTCGCCGCTGAGGTCGCGGCGAGGCAAGTCGGTGTCGCCTCGCATCGCCCCCTGTGTGAACCGGCCCTTAGAGTCACTTTAGGAAGACTATCTTTATAACATGGCGTGCCAATGGCGGTTAGTGTTGATCAGTGTATTCTGGCAAGGGCTGTCAGAATACAATAGCACAGTGGGGGATATTGCCGCACCAAACATCGCTTGTGTTGGTACAGTGATCTATCAGTTTTTTTCCCCCATTTAACTTGCTAGGTTGAATGAAGAAATACTTACAATGTGTACTGGGCTATACACTGCACTTTAACTAGTGTATATTCAAAGAGCTTATAGTCCAACGTCCCAAACACACACACAAACGCACACACCCCAATTTACACAGGCGCCAATTTTGTTTTCTGCAGGTCTTTGATGTGAAGGAAGAAAACATGCAAATTCTATGCAGACGTCCTTGCAAGGCATAAATGCTAACCACTGAGCCATTGTGCTTCCCTATCATTTTTAGCAGATTATTGTTTGTAAAGTCCCACTCTCTAGCACAGCGCACACACACACACACACACACACACACACACACACACACACTACAGGCACACTACAGGCACTTGAGCTATTTTTAAAGTTAACGCTGCACAGATCTTTTATCATTCTCTTTTTCATATCTTCAGTGTTCAGCATTCCTATTTCCTCTGATCCACCTCCACCCATTCTCGGAGGATTTCACACATCAGTTTGTTGTGGCAACATCTACACTTTCCAAGTTTGTGGGAAGCTTTCCAAATCCGCTAATCTACAAGGGCATCTGAAAAACCAGGACTAACATGCTACTGACCCACAAAATCCTCTTTAGGACATTTTAAATTGCCAGTACACACTTGAAAGTGTAATCAAACTTTGAAAAGATGAATTTAAAAGCCACTCAAATCCTTTTCCTTAGCATGAAGACATGCGTTAAGATGTGTTCTATTTCTGCATGCATGAAGACTTAGCGTACACACGGTCAGACTTTCCGACAGGAAATGTTGGATGTCAGCTTCTTGTCAGAAAGTCCGACAGTGTGTATGCTTCAGCAAACATTTGCCATCGGACTTTCCGCACACTAATGTTGGCAAGCAGGTTGTCAAATTTCCCGCCAACAAAACTTTGTTGTTGGAAAGTCTGAGTGTGTGTACACAAGTCCGTCGCACAAAAGTTCACGCATGCTCGGAATCAAGCAGAAGGAGCTGCACTGGCTATTGAACTTCTTTTCTCAGCTCGTCATATGCCTTGCACGTTCCTAATTGTTGGTCAGCATTTGTGTGACCGTGTGTATACAAGACAAGTTGGAGCCAACAACCTCCGAACAAAAATCCACGGTTTTGTTGGCAGAAAGTCCGATCGTGTGTAGGGGGCATAACAACTAATGATAATAAGACCCTCTACAGCTCCAGTGTGAGGATCCAGGGATATGATATTTTACAAGTAATTGAAAACCCTGCTGCCTGTTCTAGGAATCCAATGATGGCAAGCAGTGGCACTGTGATCAAGGAAGGAAATCTACCAGTGAATATCCTCATTGAGACTGAAAAAATAAAACTATCACCTTGCTATATCTAAAGAAAAAAAGCTTTTTATACTTTGATTGGCATAGGGAAGGGTTTAAAACCAATTGATTTGTGCCCCGTTAGGGAGATTTTCATTTACGTCCAGGCCTGACAAGAGGCCAATTTCACACATGGGGACCATTCAAGTCCACCTGTCAGTTTTTTCAGGCGGTCCTGAATGGACATGCCATGTACATCTATGGAGCTGTGACATGTCCGCTAGCATCTGATCCGCTAAATGCGGACGGATGGAAACCTTATCTTCCATCCGTCTGGCGGATCAGATGAAAACGGACAGGCGGATCCGTTTTCATCCAATCCCCAATAGAGGAGAGCGGGGCTCTCACAGGTCTGTCTCTGCACAGTGAGCAGAGACTAACTTGTCATCAGCCCGCTCCACAGGGAGCGACGGAACGATCCCTGCTGAGCAGAGTCCTAAAGCTGGATACATACTTTACAACTTTTTTTGTTTGACGATTTCCTTTAGACTTACCTTCAACTACGCAGTGCAAGGCCCTGATTGCATACAAATGAAAAGGGTTTAGGTTTGATCTCATATTATATGGTTTTGGTAAATCTAAAGGACATAAATTTAAAGAAAATTGTATAGCATGTATCTGGCTTAAGTGAGACGAAATCTCTCAAACGGCATACCTTTTGTCAACAGAACCAGTCCCTACAGGAACTTTCCCTCTAATTCTGTTGCAATGACATTTTTCCCTAACTTTTAGGCCTTGTTCACATGGGCCTACTTAAAGAGGAAGTAAACCCCTTCAAACCACTTTGACCTACAGGTAAGCCTAGATTAAGGCTTACCTGTAGGTCCAAGCAATATCTCCTAAACCTATATGGTTTAGGAGATATTTGCCCGAAAATGGGCACCGCTGTCTACGGCGCATGCGCCGTAGACAGCGGCGCGCAGGCGCACTAAATGCGGCAAATCCAAGAATGGATTTGCCTAATTTGTCGACTCCCGTGCGCATGCGCGGGAGTGACGTCATCGCGGCTTCGCCGAATGGCAGAGGCGGAGCTGCGAGACGCGACTCCCGTGCGCATGCGTGGGAGTGACGTCATCTCGGCTTCGCCGCTGTCATTGGTCGGAGCTGCGAGACGCCACCAGCAAGATGGATGCGGCGGACTACAGGGATCAGCGGCGACTTCGCTGGCTCCTGTGTCAGGTAAGTGACACATAATGAGCTATGCGATGCATAGTAGTCCATTATGCTTTACCTTTGCAGGGAAAAAAAGAGGAAGTAAACCCATCAGGGTTTACTTCCTCTTTAAGCATACGTCCTTGAGAACATTATGTTTGTCTGCATGGGGATACACAGGTGTTCCATGCATCCCTGTACAGACAGACCCATTCATGCCAGCTGGAAGACAGCCACTGCTCCCAATTTGACATCCATGCAGGTGCATGTCTACGAACAGACAGTGTTTGCATTTTGGGACACATACCTGCTTTGCTGTCAAACTGCCAGCAGCGACTGAGTCCTTGTAGCCACTGTGTCCTAATTGACATGAATTGGACTGCCTGCACAGGGATGCACAAAACACTTCTGTATCACCATTCTAACACAGCCCTCACAAGTCATACACTAAGGCCCGGTTCACACTAGTGCGATGCCGAACTCTGCAAATCCAGTGCGGGTTCCCACATCGCACACTGAGATCTGCGAACCGCTGCGGTTGTGAATGTAAAGTTAAGGATACCCCAAGATCGGTTCGCAGATCGCAGTGCGAACTGTAAAATGGTGCAGGAATTGTATCGCATAGGTATTAACACCCATGAGATTGGAGTACAGTGCAAACCAAAAAATAAAAAATATTGGCGCAAATGCAAAGCCATTTCATGGCTGAAATAGCATCACATACATTGCATGTGATGAGCGCAGCAATAAGGTGCGAATCACATGCGATGTCTGGTATCGCACTAGTGTGAACCAGGCTTTTAAGGGGTTGTAAAGGTAAATATTTTTTCACCTTAATGCATTCTAAGCATTAAGGTGAAAAAACATCTGACAGTGCTGGCCCCCACGTTTTACTTACCCGACCCCTCGAAAGTCCCGCGCTGGCCCCCGACGGCCTCTTCGCCACTCAGCCTGGCTGCTGATTGGCAGGAGTGGATGGATTGAAAGCAGCGCAGCCATTGGTTCGTGCTGCTGTCAATCACATCCAATGATGCTGCACGCCAGGGGCGGGGCCGTGTGATACAGCGAGCGGCTATAGCTGCTGGCTGTATGACGGGAGCGCGCCCGCAAGTGCTTCTCACCATGCGGGGGAGCTCGCATGAATGTGAGAAGTACCTGCGGGAAAAGGCAGAGACAGCCGCCGAGGGACCCCAGAAGAGTAGGTTCAGGGCCACTCTGTGCAAAACGAGCTGCACAGTGGAGGTAAGTATAACATGTTTGTTATTTAAATAAAATAAAAAAAAATACCTTTACAATCCCTTTATGTACATCTGTGTGAACAATACCTAAAGTTGCATACACACAATAAGAATGTCAGACAAATGATGGTGCGTTTATTTTACATGCTACTCCAGGGGTCCAAAACTGGCGACCCTCCAGCTGTTGCGAAACTCTGCCTGTGGGAGTCATTCTAGTAACACTCAGCCTTGCAATGCCTCATGGGATTTGAAATTTCTCAACAGCTGGAGGGCCGCCAGTTTGAGACCCCTGTGCTAGTCTCATATTGAAAACCAATAGGTTACTTGCATTACAAAAATGCTTTAATGCTAGCATACAACTTTGGATATGTTGTAATGTATTTTTATTTCTGAGCACGCATGGTCTAGGCCACATGATTTTTTTCTATATAAATACTATACCAATTTAAAAAAAAAAAAAAATTAGTTCTGGTACCATGCGAGAAAAGTTTGTGCGTTTGTCCCTTCCGATAATTTTGCATTAACTGTTGTGACCAGGTCTCGAATGCTGTGTACCAATGATCAAATTATCGGAGTAATGCACCGAAAGAGCCATTTTTCATCCAATTTTCGCAGCGTGTGTACTAGGTATTAGTCTTGGCTGTAAAGAGGCATGAATCTTCCCAATGGGGAAGAAGACCACAATAAAAGCCAACAAGAGTTCTGACCCTTCCCCCTTCTCTATCAAAACAAAAAAAAGGTTTAGGCTTTAGATACACATTACACTTATTGACCACAACAATTCTTTTGGTTGCCAAGCCTAAACTGGAAGTCCAGCCTTAAAACGAAATCTCTAAATCTACTTGCAGCCACAATCTAAGACTAACCTATGTAGCCCTGTAAAGCAAAACTTCTATACATGTCTTTTCTGAAGATGATTTGGGCTGGTCTCCAGCAGGGAAGCTCAGAGCAGGAAACAGCCGACAACGATTGTGAAATGAATATAAAGGGACGTCCCCCCATAGACTTACTATGGTGGCTTCCATTGTCGTTGCCTCCTCTGCACCTGCCTAATAGAGAAGCCAACAACCGCCACCAACAGCTCAGCATGGAATCGGATCAGCTTCAGAAAAGGTATGTATACCGAGTTTGACTTTACAGGGCTAGATAGGTTAGTCTTAGGCTGTGGCTGCAAGCAGATGTAGAGATTTTCCTTTTATACGGGACTTCCAATTTAAGCATAAAGATTTAAAAACAAAGCATTGCATATATTTAGAGTGCAGAAACATAGCAAAATGTACCTCGTTTATAACATGTTGGATGACCACCGTCAGGGCCTCAAACTTTTGGTTGCTGCAGGTAAGGAGACTTTTCAGCTGCTGTATGATTCCCTTCTGTTCCTCGCATACCGCCTTACACTGGGCTAACTCGACAGCTTGTACGTCCACTGGGGCAGCCTGTGCCTGTGTACTGGGAACTCGAGGGCTTGTCTTCTGCTTGCCTTTATCAACTAAAGTGAAGAATGCAAGAAAAAAAATAAACTTGGGTCACAAATGGAGATACTTTTGGAAACAATCATGTGCTTTCAATGTTGAAAAAAAATTCCGTGTGAGTATAGGGGGAGAATTAGCCCGTCTGCAATGGTATATTTCAATAATTAGTGTTTCCCTTTATTGAAGCCATGTCTTACCAGGAAAATGCCAGAAACAAAAGTATATCCTCTTGGTAGGATAAGGGATGTATAGTACCTATGCATCACATTCTACTCCATGGATAAGCTGGATTACAGTCTCAGAACTTAAGAAAAGGCGTGAATCTGATAACCAATAGCTACTAGAGTAAGAGAAACATATTATTTACATGTATGTATCGGACATTACACCAGGCAGGTGCCTGGAGTGATATTGAGGGACTTGCCTAGATTATAAATAACCCAAATCTGACAGATGATTCTGCTACGCTGGCGCCGAGCATCACTTTGCTTTTCCAGCTGCAATACATACACATTTGTCCTCCATCATATAACGGACTGCCGCCCTCTTCAGGCTTACTGAGGGAACCACATGTAAAGTGCAAAAGCAACATTGTAGTACATGATAAACTTCTCCCCTTGCCTAGCTCATATGTTCATACATGTAATCTAAACAAAAATAGCACTCAAATCAATGTATAACTAGCAATTTAAAATAAGGTGCATATGAAAGGGCTTTTAATTGAATTAAAACAAACCATATATAAATTCCCCAGCACTTAAAGCGAAACTTTGCTCTCAATCAACATTGACTATTTTTAATCCTCATACTGATAGCATTAGCAATCCATATTTACTGGTTTTAACCTTTTCTTTTTTTTACATTTTTTCAATTACTTCCAGCACACTTTTCTGCATGCTTGCCCGGGCTAAGGACAGATTGATTCCAGGAAGTAAACGTTACATAAATCATCTGCCCATACTCTAGATGGCAACGGCCATTAATGCGGGAGGGGGGGGGGGGAATTGGGGTTCTAAAGTGATTTCTCATAAATATAAAGCATGGAGACATGGATGGATGGATGGATGGACGGTGGAGTTTGCTTGGAATATTAAAAAGGAATATAGCATTTTCAGTTTGTGGTGCTCAGATGCAGTGTAGTCCTGCTTCAGGAAAAGAAAAAACATTTACACAAAACTTTCATTAAACTTTGAAGTTTGCAGAACTCATATGTATGCAGAAGTGGCACTTCTATCCACTTCCAAGTGGCACAAGACTCCTCTGTATACTGTGGTCTCCAACACTGATCTAGGGAAGACTCCATCTTGGAACATACAGTTACTCACAAAAATGAGTACACCTTTCCCTTTTTTGTAAGTATTATATATTTTTATGTGACAACACTGAAGAAATGACGCTTTGCTACAATGCAAAGTAGTGAGCGTTCAACTTGTATAACAGTGTAAATCTGCTGTCCCCTCAAAATAACACAGCCATTAATATCTAAACCACTGGCAACAAAAGTGAGTACACCCCTAAGTAAAATTGTCCAAATTGGGCCCAATTAGCCATTTTCCCTCCCCGGTGGCATGTGACTCAGTGTTACAAGGTCTCAGGTGTGAATGGGGAGCAGGTGTGTTCAATTTGGTGTTATCGCTCTCACTCTCATACTGGTCACTGGATGTTCAACATGGCACCTCATGGCAAAGAATTCTAAGGATATGAAAAAAAAAAAAAAAGTATTTTTTGTACTCACTGTAAAATCCTTTTCTCTGTAATTCACTCTCCGACACAGCTCCTCTCTGTAACAAAATGGGTTGTTAGCCCTATCACTGGAGATACCAGGCAAAGTTGTAACACAACACTTCAGAACTTTCAGTTCCGCCCAGGGGGCGGTCCCTAGGCTACATTACCCACAGCCTGCCCTAGCAGACTCAGTATGTCAACAAGCAGTATAACGTAAAGAGAAAAAGGAGGGGCGGGTGCTGTGTCGGTCGGTGAATTACAGAGAAAAGGATTTCATGATGAGTACAAATAATCCTATTTTCTCTTATATTCACCGACCGACACAGCTCCTCTCCAACAAAATGGGATGTCCCCAAGCAGTGCCAAACGAGGGGTGGGAAAAACCGCATAAAAACTTCATCCATCATGGCAAGTGGAAACTAGTGAAACCAAACCCACAAAAAAACAGCAGTGTGTGGAAAACACCACCATACAACCGGGTACCCTCAACAGGAGTGATCCCCAAGACCGCAACATTACGGAAGTAATGCAACCGTGCATAAACATAACAGCACTTAGTTTTTATCGAGAAAAAAAAACAGGAAAATCAAGCTTGCATATCCAATTGCAACTACACGGCTGCCTGCTAAACTTTACACGAAACAGGCATCAGCCGATGCACTAACGTCTACCTTGTAGAACTTGGTAAACGTATGGACAGACGACCAGGTCGCCACCTTACACACCTGAGTGACAGACGCTTGGTGTCGGAAAGGCCCAAGACGTTCCGACTAGCCTTGTAGAGTGGGCCATGACCAGAAAGGGGGGCAACTCCCCATTCAAGGCGTAGGCTTGTACTACAATCTGTCTGATCCACCTGGAAATGGTGGCTGATGAGACCGCCATACACTTCTTTGGACCAGCCACCGAAACAATGAGTCTGACCTCCGAAAGGGAGCCGTGACAGACAAATACACCTTCAGAGCCCTAACCAAGCCAAGATCGTGAAGGGCCACCTCTTTGGGGTGCTTTGGCTTAGGACACAGCGATGGTAAAACAATTTCCTCACTGATATGAAAAGCCAAGACCACCTTCAGTAGAAAAGATGGTTGCGGACGCAACACCACCTTATCCCTGTGGAAGACCAGATGGGGCGACTTGCAAGACAAGGCTGCCAATTCCAAAACCCTCCTGGCCGAGGTAATGGCCACTAGAAAGACCACTTTCTGGGAAAGAGTCAACAGGGGATGCTCCCTAATATCTTCAAATGGCGGTTTTTGAAGCGCCGACAACACCAGGTTTAAATCCCATGGGGGTAACAGTGGACGACCGGAGGGACTACATGTCGTACCCCCTGAACAAAGGTACCCACTAATGAGTGCGATGCCAGGGGTCATTGAAAAAGACAGCCAGGGCTGAGATCTGACCCTTGATGGTGCTCAGTGCAAATCTCTGGTCTACTCCTCGCTGGAGAAACAGCAGGATCCTTGCTATGGAAAAGGAACGCGGATGCCAACCATTCTCCTCACACATGGAGATGTAAGCCTTCCAGGTATGATGGTACATCTTCCTAGAAGAACACCGTGTCTGACAGACCCCGGTTCAACACCTGGCTCTCAGAAGCCATGTGATGGTAAAGCAGGATGAAAAAAAAATAAAAATAAAAAAATCGGACCTTGATGAGGTCCTCTCGCAATGGCAGTCACCAAGGAGCATCTGCCACCAGACGCACCAGATCTGCGTACCAGGGACGCAGAGGCCAATCCGGGGTAATCAGTATCACTGGGATCCCCTTGGTTTCCACTCTGCGAAGCAGACGTGATAATTTCAGTGGAGGAAAGGCGTAGATCAGCTGATACTGATCCCACGGGGCCACCAGCGCGTCCGACGCGTCTGCTCACTGATCTCTTGTCCTGGACAGGAATTTTGGCACCTTCCGATTGAGACGGGAGGCCAATTGATCCACATCTGGTGTTCCCCACTTCAGGCACAGTAGCCTGAACGTCTCCGGATGCAATGTCCATTCCCCTGGGTCCAGCATCTGCCGACTCAGGTAGTCCGCCTGCCAGTTTTCCACACCCGGGATTGTAAATGGCCCCCCGAAGTATGTGAGCGACCTTCCGAGCAGCGGCTGCACTTCTTGTTCCCCCTTGGTGATTTATGTATGCCACCGCTGTAGCTTTGTCCAACTGAATCCTGATAGGACGCCCTTGAAGACTCACCGACCATGGTGCGGAGACACAGCCTGATTGCTCTCAATTCGAGCAGACTGATCGGCAACTCGGATTCTACCATTGACCAGAGGCCCTGAGTCGACTGAACCCCCATCACTCCACCCCAGCCGGATAGACTGGCATCCGTAGTGACCACCGTCCACTTCAGAGGAAGGAACGATTTTCCGGACTGAATCACCGGGGACCTCAACCACCAGATCAGAGTCCCTGACTGGTTGGCTCACCTGGATCTGTCGATCCAGGGACAACTGAGACTTGTTCCATTTTAACAAGATCTCCTCCTGCAGTACTCTGGTGTGGAACTGGGCGCAAGGTACTGCCTCGAAGGAGGCTACCTTGAGCCCCAATACTCGCAGTGACAACCACTTGCTGTTCATCAGCAGTTTCACTGTGGACCTGAGAGTCTGAAGTTTGGAGAAAAACTCTTGCTTCCCTGGAGTCCAACAGCAAACCTAGGTACTCCAGACGCTGTACCGGCACAATCACCGACTTCTTTAGGTTCAACAGCCACCCAAATTCTTGCAGTGTCTGCATGGTGATCGCCACATCCTCTAATTCTGAGGCGGAAGATGCTCTCAGGAGGAGATCGTCCAGGTAGCCCACGATCGCGATCCCGCGTTGTCTCAGTAACGCCAATACTGGAGCCAATACTTTGGTAAAGACTCGGGGGGGGGGGGGGGGGGTAATGGGCTTCCCTGACTGCAAAACGCAGAAACTTTTGATGCCGAAGGCATATAGGTATGTGCGGGTATGCATTCTGGATGTCCAAGGATGCCAGGGAGTCCCCTTGATGGAGTGCAGCGACTACTGAGCGAACCGATTCCATCCTGAACCTCTGCACTTTTACAAAGTGATTGAGGGGTTTCAAGTCCAAGATCGGACGTATCCCTTCCTTCTTGGGAACTACAAACAGATTTTAGTAGAATCCCTGGAAGCGTTCTGGCTCCGGAACAGGTACAATCACCCCTCGATTCAGCAAGCCCCTTACAGCCCCCAACAGGGCCTCCCGGCGAACCGGGTATGCTGGAGGGGAAGAATCTGTTTGGCGGCGAAGAGAGGAACTCTATCTTGTAGCCTTTGGAAATCAGATCGCAGACCCTGATTGCTTGGATAACCGGGAGGACCACCGGGCTGCAAACTCCCAAAGACGACCCCCCACCCGAGACATGGGTAGGGGCAAACCTCCATGCGGTAGCACTTTTGTTCGCAGGCTTGTAAAGGCTTGCGGTTCCAGGGATGTTTGACCATCCGTGGGCGTCCTGTCCGGCTGGGGACGTTTTTTCGAAGCCCTGGGCGGACGAAAAAGCCGATTGTGAGCGGAAAAAGAGGGCCCTTGCCTACAGCGTGGCTCCTTAGCCTTCCTGGCCTGTGGGAGTAGAGTACGCTTACCACCAGTGGCATTTTTAATAATGTCATCTAGCGAGACTCCAAAGAGCCGGTTACCAAGGAAAGGAAGATCCGTCAGGGCTTTCTTGGATGCCTGGTCAGCAGACCAGCATTTTAGCCAAATCAGGCGCCTCAGCACCACAGCTGACACTGAAGCCCTGGATAACAGAAGGAGAGTATCCAGGGCCGCGTCACAAACTTACTTAAGGCCTTGCACTAGTTGGTCTGCTAGTTCCACGCAGAAAGGGGAGGCCTGTTGCTCTCCCAATTCGCAAGGCAAACGTTTTGCCCACTCAGTCAGTGTCTGCGACACCAGTGCGGATGCCAGTACAGGTCGCACGGCTGACCCCACAACCGTAAACAAGGAACGAGCCACCGCCTCGGCCTTCCTGTCCGTGGGATCCTTGAATGCAGGAGTCCCCTCAACCGGGATTGTGGTTACTTTATTTAACCTGGATACTGGGGAGTCAACGACCAGAGGAGCCGACCACTTTTTGAGAAGGCTTTCCTCAAAGGGGTAACGCACCGCCATGTATTTGGGGACCGCAAAGGTCCGTTGCGGGCGACCCCATTCCTTGTAAGTTAACTTATCAAAATAAGTCCGATACGGGAACATGCTGGCTTGCAGGACCCAAAAGGGACCGGTACATCAGCAGAGGGATCCGCTGGCTCCTGAATCTTCAGGGTATCATGCACAGCTGTGATAAGTGCTCCAACTAGCACTTTGTCATGCACGGACCCGGACAAGGACTCCTCACTGTCTGAACGGTCCTGGTCAGCGTCATCTGACAAGACAGAGCAGGGTCACTGGCCTCAGCAGGACCCGAGTCTGCGTCAGAGCTCTCCCCAGAGGACGTGGGGGGGCAGTCGCCGCTTATTAGCACCTTTTTTCCCACGTACCGGCTCTATCTTGGCAACAAACTAATTGAGGAATGCCGTAAGGGTGTCCATAGGGACCGCGCAGTCTGCAGGTGACCCAGTTGCAATTGCCTGGATTTCGGGGGAAGAAACACCAGTTTCTGAAGCCATGCTGACCCTACCCTGTCTGCCACCTGAAGGGGACTTAGGACAGTGACAGCCCCACCCTCCTGCTGCCAGTGACTGAGGGGCTCTAACCTGCTGGACTCACCACCCTGGGCAGTTATGCGCTGTATTACCGCTGTGCGTGATGATCCCCAGCAGTCCCAGATGCAGAGATAGCAAAACTGTGTTGGTGGCTGGCCGGTCGCACGATCGGAGAACGATCGGTGAGCGATCTGACACACGTGTCCAGAATCACAGGATAAACCTCCCAGCACTCTGTGATGACCAAACAGGAAGTCGAGGGCACAGGGACTGCTGGTAGAGCACAAAAAACACGGTCCGGCTACAAGAAAATGGCCGCCAGTGTTCTAATAGAGATTCACTAGGAAAATGGCCGCTTGAAGCCAGAAGCCTGTCTGACCCTTGCCCATACTTAAAATGGCCGTCGAACAGCGCTATGAGAGGCTAGAGAGAACATGTGGCAGACAGCGCTGCAACAACACAGGGGCTAGACTACACAGGCATCCAGCGGGAATAAGCTGCAGGACCCAGGCACCCAGTACAGCTAAACCCCCAGGTGAGAGCCCAGGCACACACACACCGCTCAGCACATGTACAGCCCCCCCGCCCCCGTGAGGGGCGAAAGGAGGGACAGGGGAGAGGAGAGGGGAGAGGAGAGGGGAGAGGAGAGGGGGGTGAGGTGGGCCCCCAAATCAACCTCCCAGGGAATGCCCAGCTGCTCCACCCTGCCGAGGCAGGGAGAGCTGTACTTACCAATCCTGAAGAGCTGGGGGACATTCCATGGTAGTCAGCTCCTGATCAATACAGGGAAGACTACTGGCCCGGCATACTGTGACGCAGACATCAGTAGCCTGGTCATATGTATGCCCCGGAGCATAAAGCTCACCAACCACCTCTGGAGCTGAGCTATGTCATAGCCTGCTGAGCCGTAGCTGCGACCTGCACACGCTCGATGGCCGGACTAGGGAGACTACAAGGATAAGTGAACCAGCCTGCCACCCAGCCGGCTGTTGATAGAAGATCACAGGATCATTCAACTTGCGTAAAAAGCCAAGCTTCTGCATCAAAAAAAAACACAGGCCTATGGGCCTGCAGGGTTCCTAGGTCTATCTCCTTCGCTAGGCAAAAAAAAATAAAAAACTGAGTCTGCTAGGGCAGGCTGTGGGGGTTGTAGCCTAGGGACCGCCTCCTGGGTGGAACTGAAAGTTCTGAAGTGTTGTGTTACAACTTTGCCTAGTATCTCCAGTGATAGGGCTGACAACCCATTTTGTTACAGAGAGGAGCTGTGTCGGTCAGTGAATATAAGAGAAAATTTTCTATAAAGAATGGCCTAGGCTATAAGTAGATAGCCAAGACACTGAAACTGAGCTGAAGCACGGTGGCCAAGACCATACAGCGGCTTCACAGAAGAGGTTCCACGCAGAACAGGCCTCGCCATGGTCAACCAAAGAAGTGGAGTGCATATGTTCAGCGTCATATCCAGATGTTGTCTTTGGGAAACAGACGTATGAGTGCTGCCAGCATTTCTGCCGAATGTGAAGGGGTGGGGGGTCAGCCTTTCAGTGTTCAGACCAATACGCCACACACTACATCAAATCTGTCTGCATTGGTGTCCCAGAAGAAAGCCTCTTCTAAAGATGTTCCACAAGAAAGCCTGCAGTTCGCTGAAGACAAACAAACCAAGGACATGGATTACTGGAACTATGTCCTGTGGTCTGTTGAGATCAAGATAAACATATTTGGTTCAGATGACATCAAGCGTGTGTGGCAGCAACCAGGTGAGGAGTACAAAGACAAGTGTGCCTTGCCTACAGTCAAGCATGGTGGTGGGAGTGTCATGGTCGGGGACTGCATAAGTGCTGCCAGCACTGGGGAGCTACAGTTCATTGAGGGATCCATGAATGCCAACATATATTGTGACACACTGAAGCAGAGTATGAACCCCCTCCCTTCGGAGACTGGGCCGCAGGGCAGTATTCGAACGTGATAATGACCCTAAACACACCTCTAAGATGACCACTGCCTTGCTAAAGAAGCTGAGGGTAATGGTGATTGACAGGCTAAGCATGTCATCACACCTAAACCCTATTGAGTATCTGTCGGGCATCCTCAAACAGAAGGTGGAGGAGCACAAGGTCTCAAACATCCACCAGCTCCATGATGTTGTCATGGAGTAGAAGAGGACTAAAGCTCTGGTGAACGCCATGCCCAAGAGGGTTAAGGCAGTGCTGGAAAATAATGGTGGCCACACAAAATATTGACACTTTGGGCCCAATTTGGACATTTTCACTTTGAGGTGTACTCACTTTTGTTGCCAGCGGTTTAGACATTAATGGCTGTGTGTTGAGTTATTTTGAGGGGACAGCAAATTTACACCATTATACAAACTGTACACTCACTACTTTACATTGTAACAAAGTGTCATTTCTTCACATGAAACGATATAAAAAATATTCACAAAAATGACTGACAACTTTTATCTGCGTTTTGGCTGCCATTGTGTTGGGCTTCTGGTGTGTCCCTGCCCCTCAAGAGTTAATTGAGCTACCTGCCCTCAATATATACAGTATCTCACAAAAGTGAGTACAGGTAAAAACAGATTTACACATTCTGCATATTGAAAATTCTAAGGAATGTTTTAAGAAACTACTACTACTGGGATAAGCATATAGTGTCTTGATACAGGAGGCACATGTCATCTTACTTAATCTTGGTGTGGTTTGTGTATTTCTTACAGATGTGTGCAGTAATCCAGGAGCTTCCTGCACAAAGACTGCTTACTGCTGCACTCTCTCCTTGTGCAGGTGACTGGTCTCGTCTCCGCCCCCTCCTGTAGTTTTCTCCAGGCAGTCTGCAGTGGGTGGAGTCTGCTGGCTCCCGTCCACAACTCTGCTCTTTACACAGCACACGGTTGCTGCTACTCTTACAATGTCCAAATTAGGTCTGCAAAGGCATTTGGTGCACATACAGTAGAGTTATAGCCTTTGGAGCACTTGAAGAATATAATTATATCCACTTCACGTGAAATGAGGTACCTGTACGTCGTTATGAGGAAGTGGTTGTACCGGCGTGAAGCCTGCCTCAGGCTTCACCCCCGTATCTTTTTTAGAGCTGGCTCTCTGATAACCAATGCAGCTTAGCAGCCCCTCAGCCATTTTTACAAGGAGTAGGAGGGGACACCCCTCCTCCCTCGCGCTGCCTTCCGCCACTCTGTCTGGGTCTCCCACCGCAACCACATCCGCCGGCTGGCCAGAATTCCGAACAAACTCCAAAATCAGCTTAAATGGGGCCTCCGATGTAGTAACCCGAAAGCGATGCCACTTTTGGTTTATTTTGCTGCGAATGGTGGAGATGTAAAAAAAATCCCCCTTTTTTTAAAGCGACAATGTAAAAAAATAAAAATAAAAAAATTCATATATTTAATGTCCCCGCATGCTCGTGCACCACAGAAAACACATAAAGTCGCACCTGCAAATGTAAACTGTGTTCAAATCACATGTGAGGCATCGCCGCGATCTTCAGAGCGAAAGCAATAATACACAAAACACCTCCTCTGTTACACTAAACGGGTAACTGTCAACATTTTTTAAAGTATCTCCTATGGCGATTTTTAAGTACCATAGTTTATCGCCATTCCACGAGTGTTAAACCGCAACATGTTAGGTAGCCATTTACTTGACATATCATCTTTCACAATATACAAATTGGGTTAACTTTACTGTTTAGATTCTTTAAATTCAGTGAAGTGTATATTTTGTCAAAAAATTGCTTTTAAAAGGCCAATGCGCAAATACCGCGTGACAAAGAATTTTGCAACAACCAGCATTTTTTTCTGTAGCCTTTTTTTTTTTAAATACATATAATGTTTGGAGATTCCAAGTAATTTTCTAGCAAAAAATACTGATTTTAACTTGGCTGGTTTGGTCTGTTAGTGGATATGAAAGTTTTTGTGTCCTGGGCTCTGCTTTAAGTGAATCCATCAGTCAGCCCTTTATACATTTGGGCAGACATTTAGCAGATTGTCATACAACAAACGATTATGATCAGATCTGCAACTTCCCCAGATAGGTTTGTTTACAGCAGTAGTGATTTATGTGAAGACTGCATACACCATGAAATCAGATGATTATGAGAGCGATATTTCCTCTAGCTCAGTAGGACTATGGATCCTTTGTTATGGTCATTTAACAGTACAGCAGGCATCAGTTAGCAGACTAGGTTTACACAAGTGGCAGCATACTCAAACCATCCATGTGCAGCATAGGCACCGCAAGGCGGCAGAAAACAGGCAGAACCAGAGTCCTGCCATCCTCCTCTCACATTCCACATAGCTGGAGGAGGAACATGGAAGGAAAGTCAGAAACCAAAAGATTCCACTATAGGAAAAATACATCTGTCAGGCTTAACTCCTCAAATATTCCACCACAATACCGGGTTTAAACATTCCAGATTTCTGTGTAAAGCTTTTAGCATTCCTAAGCACTGTCTAATACACCTATCAGGTAAACAGGTCACAAATCTTAAAAATAATCTGCTGTCTCCACTCACACAGAACAAAGCTTTCTTTTACCCAGTGCTTCACCATCAGATTAGGATGTTTACAGTCACCAGGGCTGGTCTTAACACTGGGCTTCACTGGGATCAAGCCCATGGGCCCTGCCCAATAGGGGGCCCCGCCGAGATACATAGCCGAGTGTACTCGACTGACAATCACACCCAGTCCCGCCCTATGATGGACATAACACATGGACTGGGCGTGACTGAGCCGAGCCGAGTGCACTCCGCCGAGAGGACCCAAGAGCCGCCAAGATACACAGGACTATCTTGGCGGCGCCATTTTTAAACTTCAAGGCTGCAAATGACAAGGCTACACTGACAAGGCTGCAGATGGACACTGATGAGGCTGCATTGATGGGAATTAAAATGTAAGTTTTTTCCTTAAACTTCCCTCCTAAAAGTTTTTTTCCTTAAAATTCCCTCCTAAACTTGGGGTTGCGTCTTATATGCTGATGCGTGTTATACGTCGATAAATAAGGTAATGTATAGAAGGTAGGGCCCGAAAGTGACTCATGCCCAGGCGCCCCCACCATCCTAAATCTTGCCCTGACAGTCGCCATATAAAGGCAGATATTTCACCAAGAATGACAGGTGCTGGGCTATTGTCTCTCCTCAGATCCTTAAGCAGGCCATAAATTATGCAAAAAACCCAACTCCCCCCATGAACAGCGTCAGACAAATCGCGTCGCAATAATGCAAACCAAATAGTGTATCGCGTCGCCCAAAAAAAAAAGGTGCGGAAATCATGCGTTTTTAAAAATCACGGGCAGAAACACAGTTCCAGAAATTCCAGCCGTGATTCAAAACGCTTACATGTGAAAGGAGCCTTTGGGTCCATGCATACGGAGCATAAAAAATGCTTCTTGGGCCCCATTCACACCTGGCAATTAGGAATCATGGGAGGAAACGCCACAATTCTCCCACAATCCCAAATCGCATTGCTATCGGTGCAAAATGTGCTTTTTGGGTGACATTCATTCTAACAATGCAACTTTATAAAAATCACATCAAAATGGTATTAAAGCCCGGATCCTCCTATTCCCGATCCCTCACTGGCGGTGCTCCTGGCCCTCCCTATTGTAGCTGCTGTCTTCATTTTTATGCACAAGGCAGAACTCAGCTTTAAACTGAATGGGTTGTTCTACAAAGTGAGAGTTGACATATACTTTAAAAGACAAGAATCCACAATTATTTTTAAAATGACCTGTTTAGGCAAATATTCATAAAAAGTTGAGGTTTGTGACTTTGATTGCATCACATTTCTTCTAGAAAAATACTAAAAACTTCCTCTATATAAAAACACACTAGAACAGGGGTATCAAAATGCCAGCAGCAGATCCCACAACTGTAAATGGAACAGAGTAGGGCTGAGATACATAATCAGCAAATTAAAATGAAAGGGACAGGGTCTGGACACTGGCAAGGGTCCTAGTTAGCTGCTGCATTGGCACATTTTATTATATTCTCCAGCTAATTACAACATAAATAAGATGGGGGCAATTCATTGGGAAGAACATGAGCAAGATGATAAAAAAAATAATAATATATATGTGCGCACGTTATTGGAATCTCAGGATTCCCAGCAGGTCTTATCCCACCAAGGACCACAATGACTCCAATGCTTTGGTCTTGTCAGTGCAATCTTCTTGTGCAGGATAATTGCACATCTTACATTTATTGCACCACTTAAAATATCTCTACTACCTTACCAGAAATAGGAACGCAAAATAAAGCAAAAACTTTGTGCGGTTTTCCAGCTATTAATAACACAATGTTGGAGAGAGGCAGTATTTCCAGGGGAGCTCTAATGGAAACATTCTAGCTTTAATTAGCAGGATGCAATTACGTAGGACATCAAAGCTCCAAATGCGCTCTGTGGCACTTCACCACTAGGAGGCAGCCTTGTAATAGTATATACTATAAACAGAAAAGGAAAGTGTACATAACTGATGTCAAGGTCGGCTTGAAAAGAATTAACAATGAAATGGAAAAGACCAGGTGCAGGGAGACCGTGATAGACAGCATTACATAGCATCCATCTGTGCAGAACCTAGAAAGACTCAGGGCCAGATTAACGTAGGGGCTATTGGAGCTGCAGCTCCAAGCCCCTACCTTTAATATAGGCCCAGCAGGGTTGGACTGACCATTTGGGCACCGCCATTGCCCTACTGATGCTGTCCACTGCCAAAAACCCAGCCCCAAATGCATTTTGAAAAAAATTTAATAAAAAAATGAAATTGTAAAAAGAAATGATAAAAAAATTAAATAATAAAAAAAAAAATGCTGACACTGTCCACTGCACTACTTACACCATCCACTGCCCTCCACTGGAAAAAAAATAATAAAAAAGTAAAATTGTAAAAAATAAATAAACAAGAATGTAAACAATAAAAGATTGCAACAAATAATAAAAAAATATATATAAAAAAAAAAATACAGAAAATTTGGGCTCATTCGCACAGGTTCTCTTGCACATACTGTGAATGAGCAGTTTGTTAAAAATACCTAATTTGTTTTAATAAAAATTTGTTTGCGTTTTAATTTTATTTATTAACCATAAAAACGGCCCTCCAAAATCCTCAGTACCAGGCCCATGATGCTCTTAATCCGGCCCTGGAAAGACTAAACACCGGTTCCCAATATAATCAATAAAGGATGACACACCGACTGCCATTACCAAAAGGTGTACATTGAGGTCTTCTTCCGCTTTCTGTCTAAATAAAGCAGAACTCAGGAGACAGCTGGCATTTCTGAATGACATGGGAGCACCACACCTGTATGAAAAGCCTCAGATCAGCTGCCATTTACAAAACCAAGTGCTGTGTAAACTGTTGGCACTATATAAATCCTGTATAATAATAATACTAAAAAAAAAAGTGTATACCAGAAAGCAGAAAACTTGTGTTGATTGTTTGCAACAGATAACAAACGACTCCAGTTTGCTCCTAGTTCTTCTAAGTCTGATCTTGAATGGCATTACACACAGACGTTTTGGGATGTACTAAAACTGAAGAGAGCAAAATCTGGTGCAGCTCTGCATAGAAAACAATCGGCTTCCACATTTTTTTTTTTTTTTGTCAAAATGTAAAGTGTTACTAAACCCAGGAACCTGCATTCAGTATAGCTGGTCTCCCACAGTATACCGGACATGGAAATGTAATTTTTTTTCTGTAAATATAAACTGCTAAATAACTTATTTTTTGTCTTGTCATCTCAGTCTTGTGACTTCTATCAGTGTCTGGTTAAAGCTTGGAGGAGTTTTCATTCTCCTCTGACAGTTCTATGAGGCTGCATGACCCCCGACCTTCTGACTGGACAGTGCTGATCACATGCTCCCTCCCAAGAAAAAAAAAAAAAACTAGCAATACACAAACTGATATGCAAGAGTGTACTATAAAATTACTATAAATGCCTGCCAAATAGTACACCACTCTGCGCTTTAGGAAACCAGTATGCAAAATAAGGAAATAATATGAAATAAAGATTGTAATTTTTAAAGTGGTACTCTACTGACGTAGAATATCCACTCTTTAGCTGCTGCTTTTTTAAAACACAGAAATATAAGAAATATACAAAAAATTGTAACTTTTAAAAAGAAGTCCACTTTTTCATATATAGCAGCGCATGCACACTCTTAAAAGATTTTTTATATAAGGTGAGTTCATTAAAATTTTGATCAGTGTCCAGAATAGAAGGTGCTTATTTTATCCGTTCTCTGTTGTGATTAAACTGCAGCTTCCACCATAAAAGTTCACCACTTGTGGGGCACACACGATCCCCTTTGGGGATGCACTCACCGAACACCAAGATCAAAAAAGCCTTTAAACTGCCAATCAGCAATGCTTCTTATGGCCACTAGATGTCTCTCTTGTTGGAATCCAGTTTTCTCATATAAAAAAGCAAAGATGCCCAAACATAGTGTGATAGTGTTTAACACTATTTATTAGACAAAACGAAACCCAACATATATATGCGTACCAAATAAACAAAGTATTTAAGCATTGGAAAAGTACTGTGCCTTATCCCATTGGTTCAGTTGTGCTCGAGGAGGAACGAACGTTTTCGCTGTATCCTGCCTTTCCACCGCTCGCTGAAACGCAGGGATTGAGGCGCACTCGTCACTTCCGGTATAGTTACGCTCTGACGCGTTTCGTCATATCCGACTTCATCTGAGGGTGTCCACACAATACACAAACTGAGCATGTTCAGAGTGCCTCTTAGGCAGAAGATTAACCCCTTAAGTTCCACAGTGAGTTTAATAAGTATGCATTACTGCATATACAGGCGGATTTTACCATTGTGGGTTTAGTATCACAGTTAAACAAGTTGAAGTTAGACGCAGATTAGCTACTATGCACAGCTGCACCAGATTTTTCTCCAGTTTTAGTAATTCAACCGCTCTGTCAATTCAATATCCCTTTAAGGCTAGGCTCACATTTGTGTGGGCGATTGCCATGGTAGGTCCCAATCTGTTCCTGCCGCTGTAACCACCTGCCCAGAAAACCACACTGGATGCACGTATGTGGCAATAACCCCAATGGCGCACTGCACGCATTGGAAATCAAACCCACACCGGGAAGAGCACTGCACCTGTAGTTCTGGTGTGAGCTAGAGTTCTAGCTCAAATTAAAAAAAAAAGGATTTCCGCAAGTCTATGAACATTTCCCTAAACATCCATCAGCCATAATATTAGGACATACAATCCATAACCTGTCAAGGCAAAACCTCCACTAGACCCGGCACCAAGCTGTCAGTAGCAACAAATGTTCAGCAGATCCTTTTAAAGACCTGTGTGTTGCAACGTGGGGGCTGTATGGATCAGACTTGTTTTTCTGGCACACTCCACAGATGTTTGATTAGATTGAGATTCGGAGGCCAAGTCAACACCACAAACTTGTGTTCCTCAAACCATTTCTAAAATTCATCAGACCAGGCCACCTTCTTCCACGGAAAAAATACGCACAGGATGGCGCAAATTACCATCATACAAGTTCATACCAGGAATAAATGAATACAATCAACTCTGAGGAAGGGGTCATGTCCCCTGGAAGCATCAGACAACCTATGGCTGGAGTTAATATTGGATATGCCTGCTGTTTTCTGAGTTTGTGAGTATCCATTTGTTCTTGTTATGGTGGTAAGAACTAGGCATTTGCATCCTCCTATGTGTATTATTGCAGTTGTTTGAAGATTGCCCAATTGGATGAGGGCTGCATTGGAAGAAGCATTACTTGTTACAACACCATTGGGAGGACCTTTGAGCACTGAAGGGTTACTGGATTTTTCAGTGAAGGCACTTTCTTCCTTTGCTCCATGGTCCAGTTCTGATGCTCTTGTGCCCATTATAGGTGCCTTTGGCTGTGGCTATGGGTCAGCAGGGGACACTCTGACCAATCTGCAGTTTGTGTTCCGACAAAAGTAGGAACCAGAATTAGCTTTTTCAGCAATTTGAGTTGCAGTCGTTTTTCCACTGGATCGGACCACACAGGCCGCCCTGGTTCACGCCTCACGGTAGTCATTGCGCCCATGACCCTACTGTCATTTATATTTCCTTGGACCACTTTTGGTAGGTCCTCAAATTCCTTATGCATAAAGAAAAAGATAAAAATCCATGTCATCATCTTAGCTGGACATATAGAGTATCCTATAAAGAATCAGATACCTCAAACTGGTTCTCATAACTTGAGACAGGGAACAGCTCATAAGTGCTGCAGAGCTTTGGAGTTGCTCTGACACAGTTGTCAAGCCATTACTATTTGTCCCTTGACAAAATAGCTCAAATCCTCACACTAAAGCCTCGTACACATGATCAGATTGTTCACCAACAAAGCGTTAGACTTTTGTCCAAAGGGCGTGTGCCGTGAACTTGTCTTGCATGTGTCTGGCGAACGTAGTGACATACTATGTGGGATTTCAGTTCTTGAGTGCTACCCTTTGGGTACCTTCTGCTAATGTGTTTGGTGAGCATTTATTCTGAGCATGCGTGTGTGTTTTGGACTTGTGTGACGGACTTGTGTACACATGATATGAAAATCTGACAACAGACAGTTGTCCGATAAAAATTTACTAGCCTGCCATCCAACATTTGTTGCTGGAAAGTTGGCCAACAATTGTCTGATGGAGCGTACCAACGGTCAGATTTTAGGCAAACAGTCTGTCATCACACAATTCCCTGCCGAAAAACTGATTGTGTGTACGAGGTTTTAACCCTTTTTTTCTACTTTCAGCACATCAACTTCTGAGACATTTTCACTTTCTGCAGAATACAACCCCAATTTCAAAAAAGTTGGGAAGCAGTGTAAAATAAACAAAAAAAAAATTGAATGCTATCATTTACAAATATCATAAACCCATATTTTATTCACAATAGAAAACACATAGAAAAAACAAATAGAAACAAATAGAAAAAAAAGTGTCTGAAATTTATGGCAGCAACAAGTCTCAAAAAAGTTGGGACAGGGCAGCAAAAAGCTGGTAAGTTTAAAGCCCAATACACATCTAGAGATTTGGGATTACAGCCAGAATTGCTGCAATCCTGCTCATGATTCCAAATCGCATTACAATGCCGGCAAAATGCAGCATGCGTGTTTGTGTGCCCTTTATTTTTAATGACACCTAAAATGCGATACAGTTTTGCCACAATTTTCACACAGCAAGCGCATCATGTAAAGCGTGCCACTTCAGAAAGGAGCAAGGGCTTCTTTTCGGCAACAAGCTTCATGAGATGTGGTTTACTGCACATTAAAGCGGGAGTCCACCGGGACTCCGCGTTTTTTTTTTTTTTTTTTTTAAAGCCAGCAGCTACAAATACTGCAGCTGCTGACTTTTAAATAGTGACACTTACCTGTCCAGCGCGCCCGCGATGTCGGCACCCGAAGCCGATCGCTCGCTCGGCTGCCGGGTCCCGCCGCCATCTTGGGTATGGGAATCAGGAAATGGAGCCTTTCGGCTTCATTTCCCGGTTCCCTACTGCGCATGCGCGAGCCGCGCGGCGCAATCCGGACGGTCCCCGCTGCCTCTGGGAGCTGTGTGTTTCCCAGCAGGCAGCGGGGCACTTGCTGAAGGGGGCGGGGCATTGCGGAACGGGGGCGTAACCTACGCTCGTTCCGCAGACAGCTAGCCCGGAAGTGGGTGCAGTTACCTGGATTATCCAGGTAACTGCACCCCCCTCCCCCCTGAAAGGTGCCGATTGTGGCGCCGGAGGGGGGGAGGGATCAGATGAGCGGAGGTCCATTTTAGGGTGGACCTCCGCTTTAAACCGTGAAATCGGGGGGGGGGGGGGGGGGGGACAAAAGTAAATAAAAAAATAAATAAAAATCGCACCACGTTGCCATTAAAAATGAAGATCACACAAATGTGTTGCCAGCATTGTACTTTATAAGAACTTTGCACTTCTATTGGCATGTTACACTAACTGGCACTGGCCACTTTTTGATTAGGGTCACTTCTATATATGGTATTTGTTAGACAATGGATACCCACAAATAACACAAGTAATTCATTGAATTAGTGTTTATTGGCATATCACTCTAGCACAAGTTTTTTTTTTTTTTTTTTTTTTTTTTTTTTTTTTACACAGGGTAAGCACAGCTTTCCTTTTTTATAACAGTTGTTTGTTTTGTTGCTCCTTCCCACAATACAGATCTACAGGGTTGTTGACCCACTTACACCAGAGTCCTTGTGTGATTGCCATCTTTTTAAATAGGGAAGAACAAAGAATCCTTCTAGCAGCTAAAATACCCCATACTTTCCCTTTAAAATAGACTTAGGAGAGAGTTTGGACATTTATATATTCAACCTCAGCTTGTCATATGTCAGTAGGCCAGGAGGTGAGAGGACCTTTCAGTGTTTCTCCGTACATGGGAAGATGGTAACAATCAGAACAGTCCAATTCAGGGCCCCTTCCACGAGTGCTTTCACACTGGAGCGGTGCGCTGGCAGGGCGTCACAAAAAGTTCTGCCAGCAGCTTCTTTGGAGCGGTGAACCCACCACTCCTCCAACGCTGCTCCCCAATGAAATCAATGGGGCAGCGATATGATGCCGCCGGCAAAATACTGCTCCAGCAGTGTTTTGCAGGCGGATTTAACCCTTTGTCGCCCACTAGCGGGGGGGGGGGGGGGGTTGGGTTAAAACTGGCCCGCCAGTGGTCGAATATCGCTGCTAAAAATATCGCTGCTTTACCCTTGGCTCTGTGTGAAATGGGTCTTAAAGTGCATTAAAAAAAAAAAGCGCTTAGGTGAACTGCAACAGATCTTCAAAGCCAAAGGGACTGTGCTATATGAGAAAGGAGATAGGTAGACTCCACTCGCATCACCCATTCGTTTTCTTCCCACACCTCCAGTGCTCCCACCTGGTTGTACACTCACCAGAATATTTTGACTACCCGGGTTAACGCTCAGGGAGGTCTCAGGCGCTTTGCCAATGAACAGCATTAGTATGTTCAGAAGCCTGTAGCCTGCCCAGAGTGTTGAGAGAGGGGGGAACTAAAACAGCCATCATCGTGTAGTATATTTTTTAAATGCCACTTACAAACATAGGAATGTATTTCACTTATTTTATGGTGCCTCCCTGGCACTTGGAATCATCTGCCTATACTTTTACAGAACTGCTGCAGCTCCAGACCATCCATGGAGATGACATGTATTCCAAAAAGCCAAAATGATGCAGTAACCGGAAGTCCCATCCCTTACAAGTTTCGTCTCTTCCAGGATGTCATCAGAAAGCACCTGACATCCTGGAAGTGACAAAATGTTTAGGGTGGTTGGTCTTTGGCCATATACAGTACTCTGAGAACACAATGTCAAAATATCACTTGAAGCCCAACACCACGAGTCCACAAACATACATTTGTATGTGAATCCTAACTGCAAGTGAACATAAATTTGATGCACTAAGGATTATTGAAGCTGTGCTTGTAGAATATAAAAATGGTAACGGCTTATATGAATTTAAATATTATAAAGGGTTAAAACTACAGCCTCCTAATGATGCAGTTTTTTTTAAGTGGGTATAATTAAATGTTTCATTTTTTATTATTGAGAACTTGGCTGAAGTAAATCCTTTCATCTGATTAATATTATGTAACAAGGGAATAGGAAAGCCCTGGAAAGTAGCGACTAATTATGATAAGCCCATATATAATTACACTTTTTAGATCAACACAATTTACCATAAAATATAACTGAATGGCCCCAACCAAACTATGTATAGTAAAAGCCTCTTACTGTGGATCATGTTATACCAAGACATAACAGCCATGGAATGAGCAGATTCAGAACTAGTAAGCTGTATAAAGACAGCCCTTTTCAATATGCATCTTTTTTTCATACCAAGATGCAGATTTAGGTACAAATAATTTCAACCCCAATTCCAGCAAGAACATTTTGAACACAGTAGGAAACAATAAATCCCATTGTAAGGTTTACTGTATATTGGGGTGTGCTGTTGCACTTGTGTGAAATGTAATTCTATGCATAGTTACATTAAAAACGAACTGCAGTCTGCTCACATAATCTAATAAAATCAAACAAATACATTTTTTCTAACCGCACAAAACTCCATGCAACAAAACCGTTGCTACATGCAGTGTGTGAACGGGGCCATAGGAAAGCATTGTCTGAGTTTATAAAGTATAAACAAGACAGCGCTGCATAAGTGAAAAAAATACAAAAAAAGAATAACAAATCAAAACTAATGTGCAATATATGTGTTAAAAAAAAAAAAATACTGCACTATTGGAGGCACTTTGTTTTTTCCATGTATTGTTGAAACTACCGGCAGCTAATGTGAATTACACTGGATTCAAGTCTGAAGTATCACAGTGTTAGGAACCCTTATCAGATATAGATCATTACTTGTTTCTTGAGAGTCCAACAGAAGTTACCAAGGAGCAGCCAGGATTTCCTGAAGGGAGAGTTGCACAGAGTGCAAGGTGTGTTTGACCCCTAGCAGGGTCTTGTAAGGAGGTGAGTGAGCATTGCATGTGGTGGCGGGAGCACCATGCATATGGAGGTTGTTTGAAGCAAAGAAACAGCATTTTCCCGCATGTCATCAGAAGAAATCACTTTATATTATTGGACTTTTGTTTTGAACACTTATACTGCATATTAGTTTTGATTTGTTTTTATTTTTTGTGTTTCACGTTTGCAGCGCTGTCTCATTTATACTTTATTTACCGTTTTCTGTGGGAACACAAGTGACAGCAGCAATTTGAGGTTTAAATATTTCCCTGCATAATAGCGCGGAATTATCCAACTTTCAAATTGTCTGAGTTTAGCTGCGGTAGAGAACTTGATCTATCCGCAGCTAAAAGCTGAATTCTATCCGCCCGTGTGAAAGGGGCCTTACATGGAAAAGCTAAGGGAGGGCTCACTAAAGAGAAACAATACTCCCTACCTTTCATTAGGGATTTCTGTATTATTAATGCATGAGAATTCTACTATGAGAATAAAATCCCATGCACAGTTTTGCTATATACAGGTACTTTTCGTAAAATACTAACTTGGTGCTAGACAAGGCCTGACAACACAAACGTTCTCCAACGTCAATACTAGTAAAGAAAGCTCCAGGAAGCCTATTACAGCAGCCTATGGGGAGGGATGTGTAATCTGTAAATTACAAATATTTGTGGTACCCTTAGCTGGAAAGTCTACAATTTAATCTCCCCTCCTGGCCCTATCATTTGAGTTGAAGTAGTTTTTCTCATATAAAGGTTATGGGGCCGATATTCACAGTTTAACCACTTTCAGACCGGACCATTTTGCTGGTAAATGACCAGAGGTCTTTTTACACTTTGGCACTGCGCTGCTTTAACTGGTAATTGCGCGGTCATGCAATGTTGTACCCAAACAAAATTTGCGTCCTTTTCTTCCCACAAATAGAGCTTTCTTTTGATGGTATTTGATTGCCTCTGCGATTTTTATTTTTTGCGATATAAACGTAAAAAGACCGCAAATTTTGAAAAAAAATGATATTTTCTACTTTTTGTTATTAGAAAAATCCAATAAACTCAATTTTAGTCATACATTTAGGCCAAAATGTATTCAGCCACATGTCTTTGGTAAAAAAAAAGTCAATAATTGTATATTTATTGGTTTGCGCAAAAGTTGTCACATCTACAAACTAAGGTACGTTTTCTGGAATTTACGCAGCTTTTAGTTTACGACTGCCTATCTCATTTCTTGAGGTGCTAAAATGACAGGGCAGTACAAAACCCCCCCAAATGACCCCATTTTGGAAAGTAGACCCCCTAAGGAAATTGATAAGAGGCATGTTGAGCCCATTGAATATTTTATTTTTTTGCCTCAAGCGATTGAATAATGACAAAAAAAAAATTTTTTTTTTTTTTTTTACACAAAGTTGTCACTAAATGATATATTGCTCACACATGCTATGGGCGTATGTGAAATGACACCCCAAAATAAATTCTGCTGCTTCTCCTGAGTACGGGGATACCACATATGTGGGACTTTTTGGGAGCCTAGCCGCGTACAGGGCCCCGAAAACCAAGCACCGCCTTCAGGCTTTCTAAGGGCGTAAATTTTTGATTTCACGCCTCACTACCTATTACAGTTTTGAAGGCCATAAAATGCCAAGATGGCACAAAACCCCCACAAATGACCCCATTTTAGAAAGTAGACACCCCAAGCTATTTGCTGAGAGGCATGTTGAGTCCATGGAATATTTTATATTTTGCCACAAGTTGCGGGAAAATTACAAACTTTTTTTTTTTTTTTTCACAAAGTTGTCACTAAATGATATATTGCTCATGCATGCCATGGGCATATGTGAAATGACACCCCAAAATAAATTCTGCTGCTTCTCCTGAGTACGGGGATACCACATATGTGGGACTTTTTGGGAGCCTAGCCGCGTACGGGGCCCCGAAAACCAAGCACCGCCTTCAGGCTTTCTAAGGGCGTAATTTTTTGAGTTCACTTCTCACTACCTATTACAGTTTTGAAGGCCATAAAATGCCAAGATGGCACAAAACCCCCACAAATGACCCCATTTTAGAAAGTAGACACCCCAAGCTATTTGCTGAGAGGCATGTTGAGTCCATGGAATATTTTATATTTTGCCACAAGTTGCGGGAAAATTACAAACTTTTTTTTTTTTTCACAAAGTTGTCACTAAATGATATATTGCTCACGCATGCCATGGGCATATGTGAAATGACACCCCAAAATAAATTCTGCTGCTTCTCCTGAGTACGGGGATACCACATATGTGGGACTTTTTGGGAGCCTAGCCGCGTACGGGGCCCCAAAAACCAAGCACCGCCTTCAGGCTTTCTAAGGGCGTTACAGTTTTGAAGGCCATAAAATGCCAAGATGGCACAAACCCCCCCCCCCCCAAATGACCCCATTTTAGAAAGTAGACACCCCTAAATTTAGGGGTACACTAGTGAGACTAGGTAATAAATGGCGGGTGCCCTGAAACTATAAAAAAATAACTAACCAACCAGCGTCACCTGTAACAGTTATATGGTGATCACTGGTGAAAGGGTTAACTAGGGGGCAATCAGGGGGCTTTATGCGGTAGTATATGGGGGTCCCTGGCGCTATAAAAAGCTGCGGCGAACCTAAATACCTACCTGCCTAACTAGCGTCACCTGTGACACTAATACAGCGATCAGAAAAACGATCGCTTATTAGGCTGGGTTCACACTGGAGCGATGCGGGAACGCCACGAATGCGCGGCGGGTTCCCGCATCGCATGCCTCCCGGCGGCAGTTCACACTGCCCTATGCGAACTGCTGGGAGTGTCAGTGAAATGTTAATGACACCCCCAGATCAGTTCGCATATCGCAGTGCGATCTGCAAACTTGGATCGCATGGTGTGAACACCCATGCGATCCGATTCTGCTGCGGACCAAAAAAAGGGTCCCGTGCGAGTTTGCGGCGGGTGCGGCGGGTGCGACACGAATTCAGCCATACTATCTGTATAGCTGAACTCGAATCGCACAGAGATCGGATGTGATTTGCACTGCAGTGCGGTGCGAATCACATCCGTTCTCATAAACCGCTGCAATGTGAACCCAGCCTTAGTGACACTGGCGACGGGGGGTGATCACGGGGTTAAACCTTTATTGGGGGGGTTAGGGGGGTACCTTAGAACTAAAGGGGGCTAACCCTAACTGCCCTAACAGTTATTAGTCACAAATGACACCTGCCGGGTGATCAGGGGGTTAAACCTTTATTAGGTAATAAATGGCGGGTGCCCTGAAACTATAAAAAAATAACTAACCAACCAGCGTCACCTGTAACAGTTATATGGTGATCACTGGTGAAAGGGTTAACTAGGGGGCAATCAGGGGGCTTTATGCGGTAGTATATGGGGGTCCCTAGCGCTATAAAAAGCTGCGGCGAACCTAAATACCTACCTGCCTAACTAGCGTCACCTGTGACACTAATACGGCGATCAGAAAAATGATCGCTTATTAGGCTGGGTTCACACTGGAGCGATGCGGAAACGCCGCGAATCCGCGGCGGGTTCCCGCATCGCATGCCTCCCGGCGGCAGTTCACACTGCCCTATGCGAACTGCTGGGAGTGTCAGTGAAATGTTACTGACACCCCCAGATCAGTTCGCATATCGCAGTGCGATCTGCAAACTCGGATCGCATGGTGTGAACACCCATGCGATCCGATTCTGCTGCGGGCCAAAAAAAGGGTCCCGTGCGAATTTGCGGCGGGTGCGGCGGGTGTGGCGGGTGCGGCGAATGGCTGAACTCGAATCGCACAGAGATCGGATGTGATTTGCACTGCAGTGCGGTGCGAATCACATTCGTTCTCATAAACCGCTGCAATGTGAACCCAGCCTTAGTGACACTGGCGACGGGGGGTGATCACGGGGTTAAACCTTTATTGGGGGGGTTAGGGGGGTACATTAGAACTAAAGGGGGCTAACCCTAACTGCCCTAACAGTTATTACAGTCACAAATGACACCAATGCAAAAAAAAAAATAAAAAAATAAAAAATGACATTGGTGTCACTGTGACTGGGGGGCAGGGGTAATTGGGGGGGTGATCGGGGGGTAAAGGGGGGGTGTGAGTGTGCCTGGCATGTTCTACTGTGTGTGGGATGTGTTGGTGCAACTCACTGATCCGCTCCCCTCCGTGTCGGAACGAAAAATACCGACACGGAGGAGAGAATACATCACTTCCTCTCCTGTGTTTACATTACAGGAGAGGAAGTGATGTCACCGGGGATTTCCATTCGTCGGGAGCGATCGCGAGGGGGTGGCCATGAATGAATGGCCGTCCCCTCGTCCGGGATCGCTCCCGAACGAAAACCGACCGCCGCAGGCACCGGGCGGGGGCCCGATCGGGCCCCCGACCCGCGGGAGGCAAAGGACGTACATGTATGTGCTTATGCCTGCCCGTGCCATTCTGCCGACGTACATCGGCGTGCGGCGGTCGGCAAGTGGTTAATCTCTTGCCGACTGGCTCAAGTTGATATACGTAGGCAGAAAGACGAGTACAGGCATATTAGCATACCTGTATGTTGCCCTTTAAGAAGCGGCTTGGGGATGCGCACGCACGCCACAAGCTCCGCGAGTGTGATCGCAGGTCCTGTGGACTCAATGTCTGTGGGGATACCTGCGATTGTCTCATGGAGGGGAAGAATGGGGAAATGCTGATGTAAACAAGCATCTCCCCGTTCTGACTCATGGCACTGACCACAACTCCCTGTAATCGGGAGTGGTGATCAGTGTAGCGTCACACATAACCCCTCACCCCCACAGCTAGAATCACTCCCTAGGACACTTAACCCCTACTGCACCCCCTAGTCATTAACCCCTTCACTGCCATTCACATTTACACAGTAATCAATGCATTTATAATCACACTGATCAATATATAAATGTAAAGGGTCCCAAAATAGTGCCAAAAGTGTCCGATCTGTCTGCCATAATGTCGCAGTCACGATAAAAAAAAAAAAAAAAAAAAAGCCATAAAACTATCCCCTATTTTGTAGACGCTATAACTTTTTTGCAAACCACTTATTCCAATTTTTTCCCAAAAAATATGTATTAGAATACGTATCGGCCTAAACTGAGGGGAAAATTTTTTTTATATATTTTTGGGGGATATTTATTATAGCACAATATAAAAAATTTTTTTTTTTCAAAATAGTTTTTTATGTTTATAGTGCAAAAAATAAACGCAGAGGTGATCAAATACCACCAAAAGAAAGCTCTATTTGTGGGGAAAAAAAACAATGTTGATTTTGTTTTGGAGCCGCGCAATTGTCAGTTAAAGCGACACAGTACAGAATCGCAAAAAGTGCTCTGGTCTTTTGCCAGCCAAACGGTCCGGGGCTGAAGTAGTTAAGTAACGCACATCACCAGAAGCATTCAGGCCACGTATAAACTGTGGGAAGAGTCTGATTTCAGCGCAGCCTTTCCAGCTAAGGGCACCATGGAATTATGTAACGGGCTTCTTGAAGTGTATTAACCACTTGTCATCCATTTATAATGATATGGATCAAAGTGGTTAAAAAAAAAAAGCTTGTTGCCCTCCCCTCCGCCCTTGTGATAGCAATAAAGTGGAATTGTTTATTTTTTTTAAAGTTATAAAATTCTAAAAGCAACCCAGTCACCCGGCATGATTGTACCACCTGTGAGGCATCATCACAAATGTTGGAGTGAGAGCAATATCGCTAGGACCTTTATGTGCTTTTAACTCTAAAGTGAAAACCTGTAAAGATGCTTTCCATCACCTATGGACAATTTTGGGTACCATAGTTTGATGCGATTTCACAGGCAAGCACAATTTTAAGGCTTGACATGTTTGGTATCTATTTACTCAATGAAATGCCCTCTTATATTTTACCAAAAAACTAGGTATTATATAGTGTTTGTCTGCATTAGAAACCATGTTAGCGATTGACTGAAAATTTTCATTCATTCAATAAACATGTGTCCAAAAATTATGCAAAAAAAGAAAAAAATGCATTTACCACCATCTACTGTACATTGATTCGGCTTTCCGAAAATTATTTACTAGAAAATTACTTAAAAAACCTAAAACTGGTGTGTGGAAATTCTTAAAAAAAAATAAAAATAAAAAATAAAAAAAAAAGAAGAAGAGGACCTGTACTCCAGGCCATTAAACTCAACCCCAGTAGCATCTACACCTAAAACTAAAAATTGCATATATTGAAGCTTACTAGCTCTTCGATGTGGTGACAGCTTTTTTTTTTTTGCATATTTTCCTTTATTTTCACCTGTCAATCCTACAAAAACACTTTCCCTGCCTTTACTTTATCTACTGTATGACAGGAAAAGGGAGAGGGCAGTTTCTTGCCCCCCCCCTTTTCCTCATGGGAGAGCGACTGGATCAGCAGTTTCAAGTTCCCCCGCAGAGCCTGTGGCCAGCGGGGAAACAGCTGTTAGTCACATGTCTTGAGAAGGGGTACAGGTGACCTCTCTTCATGACATGTGAAAAGCCTGGGAAGAACTGGTTTAAACCAGTTTTCTTGGGGTTATAAAAAGGGGGTTCCGCTGAGGGGGCTCATTCGCCTCAGAAGAAAAGCTGTGGTGTTCTCTCTGGGTTCTGCCCTGAACAAACAGTCTCTTCTGAGGCAGGAAGATGAGAGAGGAGGGAAGCCTGGATTCGCCAATGCCTAGACCTACCCGCCCGTCGTGTCAAGAGGCTCTGGCGGGAGCTACACCGCCTGTCAGCCATCCTGGTCCGGAGGAAAGAAGAGGAGAGTGGTCAGCGGTGGAAGCCCGGGAGCCGTCGCTGCGTCAGGAAGAAGCGGATCCCGAAGATGTGGAGGAGGAGCCAGCGCGTCAGCAAGGAAGCGCCGCCCCTGGTTCGGTCGGATGGGGCGGCGAAAAAGAAGCGCAACCCCCGCCGGAGCTATTCGCCTACCCTCCGCGCCCCGCTATTCAGAAAAGCTGGTCCTTTTCAGGACCGTACCAGGGGGCAGGTGGGCGGGGGAAGGCTTGGAGCGGGCAGGCAGAGCGGCCAGCTGAGCGGAAGAGCATCCACTTCTGAAGCGGTGGTTGGGGCCAGAAGTGGTACGGAAGGCGGAGCAACCTCCACAGCGTCAGGTATCACCTAGGCAACCGACCATGCTGCCTTTCACTGAAGCAGGGCTTGATAGTGGGCCTGCTTTACATCAAGGGAGTGCAGGCATGTATGAACCTTCTGTTAATGAATTATTAATTGGTACTATTATCTAAAGTGTCTAAAGAATTAGCTATTCAGAAATCGTTTTGTCAGCCAGCTATAAGTAATGTTTTAGCCTCTGACGTTTCAGCTATGGAAGTTTGGTCGCCACCTAGTGGCGTCTCTGCTAATGGCACTCCAGCTTTGCCAATTCATTTAGAACAAAATATCAATGTGTATTATAGTAATGCTAAATCACAAAACTTGCTGGAAATTTGTTTAAAAGGAGTCCATGCCCTGTGATATTTTTCCGTTGGGATTTCATTTGTGTCAGGTTGTTAAGGAAAAATTTGGCGGGGGGAATTTTTTAGATATTCTTTCATTTTTCCTTCCGCTAAAGATTTTATTATTAAAAAAAAAATAAGAGGATGACGACAGACGTAGACCTGTATCAAAAATGTATTTATTTTTTTTAATAACTGGTTACAGGCGTTTTGTATTTTTGCGGGTGTTTTATGTGAAATATCACCTAAAAAAAGTACGGGTTTATTTCAACACTTAGACATTAAGTGGCATGGTTTAATTTTGATGAGGCATTTCATCTGAAGAAAAAAAAAAAAAAAAAAAAAAAAAAAAAAACAGCAACAAATTTGTAATCTGGAGATTTTTCAAACAGCACACACACCAGTGATATTAGCAAACATGCTCCCATGGCTTCAGGTGTTTCCAGACAAGTTGAAGGCCCATCTTCTCATTGTAGGTTTTAGGGATGGTTTTTTATTGCCTATATTTCAAGGTCAGGGTTGTACCATAGTTAATAATTCAAGTCAGTATCTGAATTTCTTCAAGTAGTTTTAGATAAGGTTAATTTTGAAATTTCAGAAGGAAGGGTGGCAACTTTTCTTTCCCTCCGTTTTCAAATTCCCCTTTTCTTTCCCTCAGTTTTCAAATTTCAGGATTTCTACTTTAGGTGTAGTTCCAAAAAAAAAAAAAAGGAAAATAATTATTTTAGATTAATTCATCACTTATCTTTTCCCAAAGGCAATTCCCTTAATGACCAAATTGATGAGAGTATGTCATCCGTTTCATATGCTTCTTTTGGAGGTGCTCTAGTAAAGTAAAGAATGTTGAGGAAGGGAGCTATTTTAGCAAAGGCGGATGTCAAGTCAGCTTTTCGCTTACTTCCCATTAATCCTTTATCTTTTAATTCCCTTGGTTTTTTTTTTTCTTTACTGATGATTTTCATTTTTCTTTACTAAAAATTTTTATTTATTTTTAGTAAATGTTTACCTATGGGTTGTTGCTTGTCTTGCTTTTATTTTGAGTCTTTCTCTTCATTTTAGAGTGGGTAGTTTTTGCCATTTCCGGTTCACAATTTTTAATTCATTATCTAGATGATTTTGTTTTTAGGCCCTCCCGATTCTTTCCTTTGTATTAATTTATTACAGAAAATTTTTGAGGTTTGCGACCATTTTGGTATCCCATTGGCTCAGTAGAGGACTATTTGGCCTTCAACTTGTCTGGAATTTCTAGATATCATTATTCATACTGGTTAATGGAGTTTAGGTTATCAGAAGAAAAAATTGAGAAAATAGCCTCTTTATTGTTCAAGTTAATAATAAAAAAAAAAAAAAAAAAAAAAAAAAAAAGCTGTGATGTGAAGGAGTATTTGCTGGTTTGGTTGCAATTTCTTTCACATTTAACAATGGTAGGGCCTTATGGCAGGGGGATTTCATTCTAGATTCGGATTTCCTTCTCTTCACTGATGAAGCAGGGTCACATGGCTTTTTGCCGCAATTTGGCAGAAGCATTGGTGCGCTGAACGTTGGCATGTTTTTTGATTAGTAAAGTGTTACATTAAAACATAGTCTTATTGGAATTATTTCCTATCATTGTTGCATTTGAGCTTTGTTCTTTCTTCCAAAATAAAATAATTTTGATACGTACAGATAATAAAGGAGTAATGTACGCTATTAATTGTCTAACATCCAAGTCTCCGCCAGTCATTGTCCTTATAAGATACCTGATTTTTAAATGCTTACATTTGAACATATTGGTTAAAGGCTTTACATGTACCAGGTAAGGACAATGATTTGGCAGATTAGTTGTCTCGTTCACAGGTGGAGCGTTTTTTTTTTTCAAGCTACTTCTGGAGGCGGATCGTGTGGGACACTCCTGTCCAATCAATTTATGGGACCTGGTTTAAGGCCTATTTCTATTTATATTATCAATTCTGCCTGGTTTCTGTATATAAAAAATAATAATAATAATAATAATAATAATTTTGAATATGATAGGTGAACCGTTGGGTTCCTTGTCTGAGTTGTTGTTGCTGCCTGAGCCGTGGTGGCTGGGCTAGCTTTAAGTTTGTTACTGTTTATTAAAGTTTCTTGGTTCTGCTTTGCTTCACGACAGCTACAATTTTTATTTTTATTTTCCTTATTTTGAACATTATCAATTCTTTGGCACCTTCTACTTGGGCAGGTTATCAATCTGCTTGGTTTATGTATCAAGAATTTTTAAACATATTAGGTGAACCGTTGGGTTCCATGTCTGAATTGCTGTTATTGAAGTTTGTTGGTTCTTTGTTTGAGCAGAATTATTTCTTGGTCGTACATACATAAAACCCTGTCGGGAATTTATTTTTTCTTGAAATTAAATAACATGCCATCTTGCATGCAGTATTTTTCTATAAAACAAGCTTTAAAAGTTTACAAAAGGATTAATTTTAGGAAGTCCATCACTCCTCTAGTACTGGGTGAGCTTTGCTCCGTGATGGATAAAAAAAAAAAAAAAAAAAAAAAAAAAAATTCTCATTTTGAATTGGTTCTTTTTTGGGCAGTTTTTTCAGTTATGTTTTTTTTGCAGCGCTTAGGGTATCTGAGCTGGTTCAAATACACATGTCTGAAGTTGTTATTTTTGAAAGTTCATAAAAAAATTTAATTAGCAGATCCAAAACGGATCAGGTAGGTAAAGGTAATTGGTTAACATTAGATATGAGTATGAGTACTAGCATTTGCCCGGTGGCTCTAATACGTCAATATTCATCAATTGGGCCTTTGGGGGTTTTCTAAGTTTTTCATTCATGAATCAGGGTTACCCCCTACTAAATACCAGTTCTTAAGTGTTTTCAGGAGATGTTTGAAGGCCTTAAATTTAGATCAGGAACATTTATCGATGCATTCTTTTCGGATTGGAGCAGCAACAGAGGCCACTAGATTGGGTTTTGATGTTAGATCTATTAAACAGTTTGATAGATGGAAGTCGGATAGGTATTTGCTTTATATTCGTTCTAACGCAATACTATGATTTATTTCAGGTAACACTCGCATTGTATGGATGATTGGACACTCCATCTATTGGGCGAATTTGAGAGCTCAGCAACGAGTTTATACTAGCAATTTAGGATTGGATGCTTCTAAATTTAAGATTTTTTGGTTAGGACTGGATGCTTCTAAATTTAAGATTTTTTGGTGTGGAAAGAGGGGAATGTTATGGTCAGACCTAATTTCTTTTATTTCACAGCTTCTTCTTCATTTTCCCTCTCTGGATATCTTAATTATTCATATAAGTGGTAATGATATTGGTTACCATAAAACTTTGGACCTTAATTTTCGGATTAGGGATGATCTACAGAAGATACAGTTATCATTTAGGATACAGTTGTCATTTCCCAATTCAGTAGTGTTTTTTTTTTTTTTCAGAAATTGTGCAGAGGATAAGTTGGCTTTCTCATCCTTCTGTACGTCCTTTTGAAAAAATCAGGAAGAGAGTGAATAGGGCAGTATCCAAGTTGCTATCAAGATTGGGAATGCTATCCTTTAGGCACACTGAGCTGGAAGGGGGTATCCCTGGCCTTTTCAGGCAGGATGGCATCCATCTGTCTGATATTGGCTTGGATATTTTCAATGTAAATTTAAGTTACTGTGTTGAGATGGCCGCGGGTTGGGGTTCTGTGGGCAGTTGGCCTTAGGTCCTCCTGCCCTTTTGGGGATTTTGTGTTGCTGCCTGAGCCGTAGTGACTGGGCTAGCTTTAAGTTTATTGGATGAGTTTTGATGAGTTATGTACAACATTTTGAAACCAATAATAAACAACCGCGGCCATTATTATCCAAACACTTGTCTTCTTGTCTTATTTCAAAAGTTATGGAAAAAAAATTCCGGCCTGCTGTCCCATGACAGGAAAAGGGAGAGGGCAGTTTCTTGCCCCCCCCCTTTTCCTCATGGGAGAGCGACTGGATCAGCAGTTTCAAGTTCCCCCGCAGAGCCTGTGGCCAGCGGGGAAACAGCTGTTAGTCACATGTTTTGAGAAGGGGTACAGGTGACCTCTCTTCATGACATGTGAAAAGCCTGGGAAGAACTGGTTTAAACCAGTTTTCTTGGGGTTATAAAAAGGGGGTTCCGCTGAGGGGGCTCATTCGCCTCAGAAGAAAAGCTATGGTGTTCTCTCCCCTCCCTCCCTCCCTATAAAATAAATTTGTATTTAATTGTATTTTAATTCTGTATGGTTATGTTAATTTATTCTGTCGCGGTTGTTGTTATGTGGTAAGTCACCTTTGCAAAAATAAAATAAAAAATAAAATAAAAATAATAATAAAATAAAAAATATTTAATAATAATAATACTGAATTATAACAGCAAAGGGGGACAAGTTATTAAGACTTTTAATTATAGTGTTCAAATATGTGCTACCTGAGTCGTAGTGACTAGGTTAGCTTTAAGTTTATTGGATGAGTTTGGTTGAGCTATGTACTACATGCCCCTTTTGGGGATTTTGTGTTGCTGCCTGAGCCATAGTGACTGGGCTAGCTTTAAGTTTATTGGATGAGTTTTGATGAGTTATGTACAACATTTTGAAACCAATAATAAACAACCGCGGCCATTATTATCCAAACACTTGTCTTCTTGTCTTATTTCAAAAGTTATGGAAAAAAAAATCCAGCCTGCTGTCCCATGTAGTGAGCCATGGTTGTTACCCAAGCTGGACTTTAACCACTTGAGATCCGCGCTATAGCCGAATGACAGCTACAGCGCGGACCTGCTTTGCCGGGACGATGTCTATTGACGTAGTCCCGTGCACGAGCGGCCTGCCCGCCCCCTGAGGGGGGCGCGTGGCACGCTCTGTGATCGGCGAGTCTATGAGACTCGCCTGATCACAGATCGGAGCAAGGGGTTGATCCCGACCCCTTACCACGTGATCAGCTGTCAGCCAATGACAGCTGATCATGTGATCACAACAGAGCCGGTGATCGGCTATTTTTCCTCCTCGCACTGACAGCGCGAGGAGAAAAAAAAAAAGCCGATCACCGGCAGCCGTGAGAGGGACTTCAGTCCTGATCATGGCGAGCTGGGGCCAAGTCATCAGTGCCCACCTGCCCACTGCCTGTGCCACCTAATTATAGTAAAGTGCCACCCATCAGTGCCCATAGTGCCACTCATCAGTGCCCACAATCTGCCTCAATGGTGCTGCACCTCATATCCGTGCCCATCAGTGTCATCTACCAGTGCCCCCTATCAGAGCCACCTATCAGAGCCGCCCCCTATCAGTGCCCACCAGTGCCGCCCATCAGTGCCCACCAGTGCCGCCCATCAGTGCCCACCAGTGCCCACCAGTGCCGCCTCATCATCGCATACCAGTGCTGCCTCATCATCGCATACCAGTGCCGCCTCAGCGCATTTCAATGGAGAAAAATGACCGGTTTGCAAAATTTTATAACACACTATGAAACATGATTTTTTATTTTGCATCTTTTTTTGTTAAGCAAAAAATAAAACTCCCAGCTGTAATTAAATACCACCAAAAGAAAACTATTTGTGGGAAAAAAATGATAAAAATTTCATTTGGGTACGGTGTTGTATGACCGCGCAATTGTCAAAGTGCATCAGCGCTGAAAGCTGAAAATTGGTCTGGGCAGGAGGGGGGTTTAAGTGCCCAGTAAGCAAGTGGTTAAGAAATCCTTCCTTTAACTTATTACATGAGTTCATCTTGCGATAAGTGATCAGGACACTGCATATATGGAAAGATAATAGGTGTGCACATGGGGGGTGTTTGGTGTGCCTGAGTACACCATAATCACCCCATGAGCATACCTCCCAACTGCCCTGGATTGGGCATGAAGATCCCAAGATTTGAATTAAATCCTGGTGTCCCGCCAATCCTGGCTGAATCCCAGAGGCAGAAGAATTTCCGTCACTGGGCTCCACCAATTAGCCTGAAGGGGCGAAACCTTACTCCATTTACCATCTCTGTCTGCTTCACTTGTCACAGGGACTCTTGACAGTACTCTGGGTACTGCAGCTCTGGTTCTTCTCCCCTTTCTCCTATTCCCTGGCCCAGTAGGCAAGGCAATGAGTGTGACGAACGCTGGTGTCAGATCCCTGCCCTCCTCGCTAACTGGCGACAAAGGACCGGCCAACCTAACACCACGCTGTCACTTACGTAACAATGCCACACTCAGGTGCACCCCGCACAAAGATTTTCCAGCTTGCGGGACCACAATCTAGGTGCAGGCAGCCTGAGAGCGATTGTCACTGGGCTAATTACACAATTAACCCTTTAACTGCCACCACCCCCGTTTAAAAGACAGAGCCGGGGGGACTCGTAATTTAAGCAACACCAATTATAAGTTTAGAATAAGCGCCTGCAACACACACTGCCACCACAGACAGGTCTGTTCAGTTGCCTTACTCTACCACAGTAGCGCCCTTTTAAGAGACAGGTTCGTTTATAGTTTGCATCAAGAGCTTTAAAGACAAGGTTAACACTTTTCAACATAAGGATTTATTATGAAAAGGTCAAGGTTGGTGCGAATAAAACATTTACAGAAAAAGGATGTTTCAAAAAATAAAGACAATATACAGCCACAAAGAAATAAGGTAGAATTGAGAAGGTAGAATACTTGCAATTAATGTCCGAGAGTTGATCAGAGTTCAATCGATGAGCAAAGGTAATCGGTTCTCAAACTTGGCAGATGTTCCTGCTTGGATGGTAAAAGGAGAACTGCCTATTGCCTTGGCCTCTCCTCTTTTCTGTCAAATCAAAGGGGGTGTTGACAGCGACCAGTGACCAATCGTCTGGTCATCTTGTTTAGGGGTTGGTTGCTGGGAGGTGTCTACACTCATGACCCTGTCCCAGGTACACTTTATGATACATATTCATATCTCTGCCGCTCTATTGTTTATAGACTGCAGATATCCATTTTAGTGATCAGCATGATATTTGCTTCAAAACGAGTCCACACATGACAGGATTCCCATTTCAGGGTTACCTAGGAGGAGTAAGGGGTCCCAGTGGCTTCCCATTTGACCTGACATAGGGGTGTTTGGACTTGAAATGTTAGAAATTATCCGAGGAAACTAAATATATCCATATTATGGCTGTGCTATGATGGCTTTGAAAGTTATAAAAAATGTTGAATTTTCCAAACTTTACTAATCTTTCTTCAGTCTGTAGTTGGAAGTATTTACGACGGGTATCTGTTGTTTCTCTGCCTGGAGAAAGTGACAGTTTTACGACAGGCCGGAATATCTTGCCAGGCAACACGAGCTTTGTGTATTGACCTAGCCTGGTCTGCTTTCTCTAAGATAACCTGTCTTCCCTTTGAAGATGTTAAGAGCTTTTGGAATTCCTAAGACGAGGGAGGGGGGAGTTCAGATTATTCTAAGGTCAGCCAAACTGTCATGGCTGCGTTCCACACAAAATGGCAACTAGTTATAATATATCCTGGCTCAGACGTGATATCGTTACAATGAGTACCTGTAATTTAGCTCCACCTACTGGACTAGTAAATAGGAGAAGAGCTAGAGCTACAGTACCCCCCAAGTACAGTGAAGAGTCTATGAAGAAAGAACAGAGGTAAGCAGTGCATGGGTGAGAAAGACGGTTATTTGCAATTGACCTTTACCAGATTTAGTAGTGACCTCTGAATTCTGCCTCACTTCGTACTGACCTCTGTATTAAGTGACACAGAGCTTACTTGGAGGTCAGTTGTAGGTAAGAGTTCAGAGGTCTGCAGTAATAATGGAGAGTTCAGAGGTCAGTGGTAATAAACAGTAAACTTGACTTTCAGACTGATGCAATGCAGTTTCCCCACACCATGGGTGCAGTGTACCGTGAATTCCGTGTGGGTTAGCTGCACTCTGTCACAGATTTCTATTATGTCTCCATTTCAAGGCGCTTTCTAAAAGCACACAAAAACCACTGTTTCAGTGTCAGAAAGTACATGACAAAGTGCAGGTAACACTCACAAAAAAAACGTGGTTACACTGCACTGTACCTATGAGTGAAAAACGCACTGAATCACTGTAAAAGCGCCCTATAGGGTAGAGGGGAGACCAAAAGCACATGGAATACCTATGGAAACATTCAGACATGCATACCACCAATAACTTGAACACAAAATGAGATTATCGGACGAATGATCGTACTTTTTTTTTGTATGCTAATCTCATATTGAAAAAGAAGAGTGTTTACTAAAAAACAAAAATTCTCGTATGGCAAAATAAAAATTCTTAAGTGATGTAATGTGGTGTATTGTATTTTTGAAAGACAACTGTACTGATTAAACTAAAATGCACAATCTGATCAGATGAACGGTCGTGATAGGCTCTCAAAAGCTGTGTACTAACGATCAGATTATCGTACGATGGCTTCGAAATCTATTTTTCATAAGATTTTCTCATGTGTACGGGCCTCAAGTCTTTATTAATGTAATCTTCGGAACAAATCTGAGTGAAATCGCTCCTTGTAAATTTTATGAAACTGAAATCTTTGAACACCTATGCGTTTTCTTTAGACTCTATGGAGATATAAATCACATCGCACCAAAGCCTGTTTAAAGATGCATTGTGTGCGGACTGCATATATGTGAGCAGCCATCGTAGAAAATCATATTTGACTTGTCATGCAATTCCCTGTGTTTAGTGTGAAGCAGGGCTTGAGGAAAATCCAGGTGACCCGTTTATAACGCATACTGTTAAGTTAATTTGGTTGGTTGCAAGCTGGTCAGTAAGAGCTTGGATTTTTCCAATGCTCCTTGCTGTATAGGCCAGTTATAGATGGGGGCAGTGGCTCACTTTGTGTATGCAATGACACCTTTGCAGACATGGCGCTATTGCTGGGTGTTCAGTGTGTCCCTGTACCTTTGAGGGGTGCGTTCCCTCCAGCCCATTTGCCCTTCATCTATCCCATCAGAACGCATGTGCACTCACATTGGAGTCTTATAAGTTAGAGATAGGAACTACAGGTAACAGGGTGCCTTGTTGGGGCCCGTAGCTTACACATGTATTTGCAAATGCGTGAGACTAAAACCCTGTTTTTTTTAAACGCATATGTTAGATTAATTTGGTCGGTAAGTAGATTTTTACTTGGCTTTTTTTGCCAAATCCAGATGAGCCTGCTCGGTTTGTGCCTTACTAAATGTGTCCCCTAATTGGAGACCACACTTTTCAGAGGTGACTTGACTAGGCTGTGTGGGCTTCAACATGTATTTGAAAATGTACACAACATAAACCTTATGGATTTTTGTGCAAAGGTATAATTTCCCTTTAAGGAGTATAAAACCTGCATCTCTAGTATCTATTTTACTTATGATTGCATTACCCAATGTGTAGCCAAAAGAAAGCACCTCTCAGGTTGGTCCACCTCTATACTGCCCTTACAGCTTGCTAGAAAACAGGTTGTGTCCTCTTGGTAATCAATGCAAAAAATAAAGATGAATAACCGCACACCTTGAAGAGTAAAACTCCAGCTTCATCAGTTCAACCGTTGAAATAAAGAAACTGAAGATTTATTTTTCAAGGCATGCCGCTATCCATCTTTATTTTTTGCATTTACCAATTTGGGAAGCATACCAGTGTAAATTGTACTTCCAAACAGCCTCAGAAAGAAACACAGAAAGGCCTGCTGAATATGGCTGTAGTGGTAAACTACACACTAAGCTTAGGTTAAATTTAGAAGACCTTCTGACTACTAGGACAGTAGTGATCTATCCTGGATATATCTATCCAAGATAGCATTAGCCGCTCACAGATGGATCGCAGCTTGTTTATGTAGCCATTTTAATGCCCTAGTGATAGAGGTGTAATAGGGGGATTCCCCCTCTTACATCCTGTTAATTCTATGGGACAGGAAATGACAGCAACCACCCCAATGCAACAAGAACAACAAAAAACAATAAGTTTTAATTACCTTTTACCTTTACCTTTTAATTACATTCCCTACTTTATCCAAATCTAAAAAAGAAAGCTGCTGCCTTTAGATTCGTTTTACCTATTGAAAAAAAATGCTGCCAACGTATTTTTAAACTGCGACTGACCAGCTAATACACTTACAGAGCAGCACATTTCTTAGTACTGTAGATATGCAGACTTGTACAATTCTCTGTTTAAGAAACCAACATATAAAAAGACATAAAACACAATTCCTTCTGTGGCTAGGCTAACCTTTCACAACAGAGTTTACAGTAAATGAATGCCTGGGTTGAAGTACATAATTAGATCTGGTCCCAGATTAAATGTGTCAGGGGCACTGGCACCTTCTATCAGTATCCAGTTTCTGAGCTAACTTTGGAACATGCTGGCATAAGGATGCTGCAATAGGTGTGCGATGTGACACAGTCACTATGGCATGCACCACACTGCTGCATACAAACCTGAGCCTTATCCTGCATAAAATGACAAGTGAATAGAGATCGCTCATTTAGTAAAGTAAATGTCACAAATACGTTGAAACGGTTTACATTGAAAACTTGTAATAGCAAAAATCCCATGTTAAGGTTTCCCCCACATGATTGGGTATTTAAAGTGAACACAAGTCCATCACATTCAGTTAGCCCATACACATTTCTATGTCAACATGTATTACGTTAATAAATCACAGTGTTTTAAGACACACAGGCATAGGGATATTAGGCAGTCACCTATAGATGTAGAAGGCAATAGTGTATGTGAAATGGCAGACTTGGAGAGGATCTGAGCTATAGAAGCTGGGCCCCCCCCAAAAAAGGCGCACAGATGGCAAAGGACAATTTACCAGTATAGGCTACCTGCACATTTCCCCCAATTAGGAATTTAAAACGTTTTGTTTTGCACAGCCTGGAAACTAGAACTTTAAGATACCCTTCCAAAAACTAAGGGTCTGCCGAGTAAACAAAATCCTTAGATACAATACGCCAATTCATTGATTCCCATGGTTATTCATTCCTGTAAGCACTGAGCTTTGGGGACTCAATTTAGGAATATTGTCATCTCATCCCTCAAGTTCCTTATGTCATTCTTTTCTACCCCCCCCCCCCCAAATCATATACCTTCCTTCACCTCTTTATTGCAGAGGTTCTCTTACTTCTGATTAGCATTCCTCTCTGAAGCAGACTAAACCCTCCAGCAGCACATCTTGATCAGTGTCTTGCCAGCCACCTGAATCCTTCGAAGAGGACCATGGACCACCTATGCTTCCTAGCTCATTGATCTACACATCTGCAGACTCTTGTCGTGTACAAATATGTATTTATGTTATCAATGGTCACAAATATGGCAACAAATACAAATATTACATTTTCATGCCTCCCCATGTTACCATTTGTACCTTGAAATACTTCAATTAAAAATTTATCAAAAAAGTAAAATAATAAAGCGGCAATAAGATGATCACAAAGCACAGATCCTACAGTAGCTCAGTAGTGGAATCACCAAAATCACTTTAAGCCACGTACATGAGCCAAATATAAAACAATCAGCCCTTAGTAGAAACTGACAACTTTTAGTCCAAGCGTACAGCTGCTTCTCAGACAGAAGTCGATCGCATAACCAGCTTCCGTCAAACAAGCATGCTTTAAGTATTAATTTTTGCATAGAACCAGGAAAGGATCAGCAACTTAAACTCATTGGTGAAAACACAAATCTTTGCAGTGAACTATTGTGTTTTCACCAATAAGTTCATATTGCTGATCCTATCACGGGACTGTGCACTTAAATATTCTGAACTACAATGGTTTTTTTTATTGTCAATTTCCATCCACAAGATTGGACTATTATATATTATATTTTTTTCCCACTTTAGCATTTTTTTGGACTTTATTTCAAGGTGCAGTCCATTTATAACACTGTATTCTTGTCTCATTGCTGTTCATTTACTTTTGGCGCTACACACTTTTTCTTAAGATTATTTATAAGTTTGGTATATTACTTATCTGCTGCCGGCCCAGCACAGCGCAGAGATGCATCTTTTTCATTTTGGATGCTGAAAAACCCGCAGTCGATTGGCATCTGATGAGCGATTGCAGCCAATGTCCACAACTAACATTGCATAACTTACTTGTGACCACTTCAGAAATACAAGACTAGTTTTCAGGAGGAATTCATTGGTGTGCAGTTTAATGCAACAAGAAGGTAAGCGGGGGTCTAGACTGGAGCGAGCAACTAGCAGACAGCACACATGGTGTGCAACATGGGAACGCTATAGCAGAAAGCAAGCAGGGACCGGAGAGAGAACTGAGCAGAGGATCAGCAGAGCTTGGGGACTGGAGCAAGAGAAACTAGCAGATATCACGTGTGGTGAGCAGCGTGTGGCAATATACTGTCTTCAGGTCTTCAGGGACTGTCTTCAGGGCTTCCAGCTCACCCACTCTCTGGGTGGCGGCACTGGCTCTGGTATGGGTACCCTCCTAATTAGTAAGATCAGGGAAGAGTACCCAGACAGAATTATGAATACCTTCAGTGTTGTGCCCTCCCCCAAAGTGTCTGATACTGTAGTAGAACCATACAATGCCACACTGTCTGTGCACCATCTTACCTTCCCATTATAAAAAGGTCATGGCTATCCAGTAAGCCTTTCTGGATACTATTAGGTGGAGGACTTTGTGCCATCTTCTTTCAAAGCACCTGCATTTGTTACCATGGGGTATATCGTCAATATCACTCTGCACTTTATTTTCAACTTGGATTTTTTTCACATTGTACTTATGATTTGTCATTATAATTATTATGTATGGTTATCACACAAACCAATGTACACTTATTGCGATTTTTTTTTCAAAGACATGTAGCAGAATACATTCTGGCCAAAATTTATGATGACATTTATTTTTTGATCTGTTCTATAGCAGAAATTAAAAAAATATATATATTTTTTCTCAAAATGTTCAATCTTTTTTCATTTATATAATAAAAATAAGCCCAGTGGTGATCAAATACCACTAAAAGAAAGCTATATTTGAGTGAAAAAAAGATATCAATTTCGTTTGGCTACAGCGTTGCATGACCGCGCAATTACTAGTTAAAATAGCGCAGTGCTGCTAAAACCGGAGTTGGTTAAGGGGTACCAGTCAGGATAGCTGTGACTCTCACAATAGAGGTTCTTCCGCAGCACTGGATGATTCCATCGCACAGGAAGCTGTATTAGTTCAGAGGCAATATTCACCTATACAGTACCACCAGGGTGTAGTGCTAGATACATTACAGCTAAACTAAACTTGTCTTTGATAACCCCATTAATAATCACTTTGTATTTTCCCATTATTTCCCTCTTGCAAGGAAGAATTTCTTATTGTAAATTGTTATGTCTAAATGAAGCCCAATGTAAATACATAATACTGAGGATTCCACAGTCATGACAAGCTAGACTCACTTAAATTCACTGCTGTATCTATAGCAGCCACCCTAAACTATCATTTCAGGAAAAACAATCGGCCCTTTTCAGTGCAGAGACTTCCTTTCCAAAAATGTTTGCTTCCTCCATAGCTCATAATACACACAATACAGTTGTTGGATAAAATGATCCAACCAATGTATCATTAATGTATCATTCATAATCCGATTAAAAAAAACACGGGTGATTTGATCAGCACATGGTCATTTCAAATCGAAATACATGATTGGTCTTGGCAGAAATGCAAACTAAAGCCTGCTACACAACAGTTTTTTTTTCTCAACACAATGGGCTGAAAGTAAAGAAAAAACCCCAAAAATGAAGAGCGCAGGAGGAGCCGCTAAACTAACTATCCGATGTTAGTACAGCGATCTCGCCCGCTGAGCTATTGTGTTCTGACAGAGGGGCTGCCCCTTGCAACCCCTCCCCTGAGTAGACTGGTCATCGTTCTAAGACACTCAGAAGACCTTTTTCGGTCATGCCCCCTCGACAGAAGCCAGCCAAATGGCCTGCTCCTGTCGGACCAGCTGCCGTACACACTTGCCAAATGTCGGTTCTTTTAAACTGGCCTATGTGATACACACACCCCCCCCAAGCACGGTCGGCCCTTTACTGTGTCGACATCATTACTGCCAGATCCTTGTACAGAAACTGATTTGTTTTTCCTACTAGTGTCCAACTCCACGTCATCACACTGACAACTTGAAAGTCAAGCAATTTCACAGCCATGACTATGATGTGATTTTAGGGGATGCCTATGTAAACATGAGTTCTATGGACCGCAAGGTGCACCAATGATGGACAAAAGTAGTACAAGGAGTACTTTGAAGTCGCACAGATATGAATGGTTATCATTAGAAATCATGGGGTAAGACTTGTCACTCTGATGTTTAAAGTCGCAGGAAAAGTCGCACAAGTGTGAAAGGGACCTTAGTCAGCCTAAATTGGTGACAAAGCTTTGCTCGCTTGTAAACTGCTACAAAAATAAATAAATAATAAAAAAAATCTGGCAATTTCTGTTCTAACAATGGACGGTTTAACCACTAGAGATCCGCGCTATAGCTGAATGACGGCTACAGCGCGGACCTGCTTTGCCGGGACTACGTCTATTGACGTCGTCCCGTGCACGAGCGGCCTGCGCACCCCCTGAGGGGCACGCGCGGCGCTCTCTGATCAGCGAGTCTATGAGACTTGCCTGATCACAGATCGGAGCAAGGGGTCGACCCCTTACCACGTGATCAGCTGTCAGCCAATGACAGCTGATCATGTGACACAACAGAGCCAGTAATCGGCTATTTTTCCTCCTCGCGCTGACAGCGCGAGGAGAAAAAAAAAAAGCCGATCACCGGCGGCCGTGACCGGGACATCAGTCCCGATCACGGCCAGCTTATCAGTGCCCACAGTGCCACCCATCAGTGCCTACAATCTGCATCAACAACAGTGCTGCACCCCAGTGCAACATATCCGTGCCCATCAGTCCCATCTTATCAGTGGTACTTATCAGTGCCCCTTAGTGCCACCCATCCATGCCATCTTATCTGTGCCCATCAGTGCAGCCCATCAGTGCAGCCCATCAGTGCAGCCCATCAGCGCATTTCAATGAAGGAGAAAAATGACCTATTTGCAAAATTTTATAACACTATGAAACATGATTTTTTATTTTGCATCTTTTTTTGTTTAGCAAAAAATAAAACTCCCAGCTGTAATTAAATACCACCAAAAGAAAGCTCTATTTGTGGAAGAAAAAAAATGATAAAAATTTAATTTGGGTACAGTATTGTATGGCTGCGCAATTGTCATTCAAAGTGCATCAGCGCTGAAAACTGAAAATTAGTCTGGGCAGGAGGGGGGTTTAAGTGCCCAGTAAGCAAGTGGTTAATATGCTTTTACTTAGCAAGAGCAGAATAATAAAAAGTAAAAGTGATTGCATTCTTTGAAACTGTTCTACAACACCGGCCTAAACATTAAAGGAGACAAAGTCATGCTAACCATTACATGTTAACAAGGACAGCATAAAGAAATTGTTCTATTGTTTTCTGACATCTATTTATTCCCCTCTATTATAAATACAAGCTTCCTGTCTGTATATGACCACACAGACCTTCCTGACTTATTGTTTAAATCATGCTACAGCTATGTGTATTCCGAGTCTAAATTTGAGTCACATCCCCATGAGGCTCTGTTCCCGCACACGTGCCAAAAAAACAAACCCTGTTTAATAAAAGGGTCTGCTTCAGGAAAACCTCCACATTACAACAGAATGAATCAATTTGGGGAAATGTATCAATATAAAATGATCCCTCACAAAGTTAAAAGGCCCTAAAATGACTAGGTTCTTACTAAGCTCAGACTGCACTAAAATGTCTTAAAGTGGGCCTGAAATCCAAAAGTAACGATTTACTAGGTTATCGCAAACATCTGGAAAAGTTTATCATTCCTAAGTAGTGCACTTAAAAGTGATGGTTTGTCCTTAATTTCTAAAAAAAAAAAAAAAACAGAGCACTCATTTTCTGGTATGCGGGTGCCTACCCTGTTTCCCTGAAAATAAGACCTAGTCAGATTGTCGGCGATGGCTGCAATATAAGCCCTACCCCCCAAATTAGCCCTAGGTAAAGTCCTTGGCTAAAGTCTCTACAATTCTACAATGTCTCTACAATTCAGGTACTCTAATGCGGACCTTAAAAATAAAATGACAAAAGTTAATTTGTTTAATTTTACCCACCTCCCCCAAATATAGGATTTTGAGAATATATATGCAAACATACATACACACACATAAGCCCTGTACGTGTGTATGTACGATTGTTGGTCATTTCTGTCAAAAGGGAGTGTGCCAGGATCTTGTCTTGCATACAAACGGTACACAATTGTTGTGCAACAAACACGAACATGGTGAAGTACTACGAGGAATTTCAGCCGTTTGGTGAGCATTGATCCCGAGCATGCATTTTTGTACTTTCAACTTGTGTGACGGATTTGCGTACTCCCCATACGAAAAGCTGATGTCAAAATGTTGTCCCCTGAAAATTTACTAGCCTGTCATCCAACATTTGTTGAAGGAAAATTGGACAATTGTCAAAAATAGCGTACCAACAGTAAGATTTTAGGACAAGTCTGTCAACAGAAAATCCCCTACTAACAAGCGTACCGTCAGTTAGTGGCGCATTTTCCTGATACGTCGGTTTGCAGTGAGAAAAATAATTGACTGTCATCATGAGGGAGATCGTCCATCCGCAGGCCGGACAATGCGGGAACCAGATCGGGGCCAAGTTCTGGGAAGTTATCAGTGATGAGCATGGCATCGACCCAACTGGCACATACCAGGGTGACAGCCCTCTCCAACTGGAACGAATAAGCGTCTACTACAATGAGGCCTCAGGTGGCAAATATGTTCCGCGAGCAATTCTGGTGGACCTGGAGCCTGGCACAATGGACTCTGTGCGTTCCGGACCCTTCGGACAGATCTTCAGACCAGACAACTTTGTATTTGGTCAGAGCGGTGCTGGGAACAACTGGGCAAAAGGTCACTACACAGAGGGAGCGGAACTGGTTGACTCAGTAATGGATGTTGTAAGGAAGGAAGCGGAAAGCTGCGACTGTCTTCAGGGCTTCCAGCTCACCCACTCTCTGGGTGGCGGCACTGGCTCTGGTATGGGTACCCTCCTAATTAGTAAGATCAGGGAAGAGTACCCAGACAGAATTATGAATACCTTCAGTGTTGTGCCCTCCCCCAAAGTGTCTGATACTGTAGTAGAACCATACAATGCCACACTGTCTGTGCACCAGCTTGTAGAAAACACTGATGAAACCTACTGCATTGACAATGAAGCCCTGTATGATATCTGCTTTAGAACCCTCAAACTTACCACCCCCACTTACGGTGACCTGAATCATCTGGTATCTGCCACCATGAGCGGAGTAACCACCTGCCTGCGGTTCCCTGGCCAGTTGAATGCAGATTTGCGTAAACTAGCTGTCAACATGGTACCCTTCCCCCGTCTGCACTTCTTCATGCCTGGTTTTGCCCCACTCACAAGCCGTGGCAGCCAACAGTACCGCGCCTTGAGCGTGCCCGAACTGACACAGCAGATGTTTGACTCCAAAAACATGATGGCCGCCTGTGATCCACGTCATGGTCGTTATCTGACCGTAGCTGCCGTGTTCAGAGGCCGCATGTCCATGAAGGAGGTGGATGAGCAAATGCTCAATATCCAAAACAAGAACAGCAGTTACTTCGTTGAATGGATCCCCAACAACGTGAAGACTGCAGTCTGTGACATCCCACCTCGAGGCCTGAAGATGTCTGCCACCTTCATTGGTAACAGCACAGCCATTCAGGAGCTGTTCAAGCGCATCTCTGAGCAGTTCACTGCCATGTTCCGAAGGAAGGCCTTCTTGCACTGGTACACAGGGGAGGGCATGGATGAGATGGAGTTCACAGAGGCAGAGAGCAACATGAATGACCTGGTGTCTGAGTACCAGCAGTACCAAGATGCCACAGCCGAAGAGGAGGGAGAATTTGAAGAGGATGGTGATGAAGAAGTTGCCTAAACTGAAGTTAAATAAACCAACCTATTCTATTGTAAGATATGTTCTGCCTTCTGCTCTGTTGTTCATGTGTTGTCTTGTGGTTTTCATGTTTGATGCTTACAGAAGTTACACATTAAAACTTGCAATTTTCTAAAAAAACAAGCGTACCGTGTACAAAGCTTTATAGTAAGTGAAAAAAGTATTTGATCCCCCGCTGATTTTGTACATTTGCCCACTGATAAGGAAATGGTCTATAATTTTATTGGTAGGTTTATTTTAACAGTGAGAGACAGAACAAAAATATCCCGAAAAACACTTTTCAAAAAAGTTATAAATGGATTTGCATTTTAATGAGTGAAATAAGTATTTGATCCTTTATCAGCAAGATTAATGGCTCCCAGATGTCTTCTATACAGGTAATGAGCTGAGATTAGGAGCACTCTTAAAGGCAGTGTTCCTAATGTCAGCTTGTTACCGGTATAAAAAGTCACCTGTCCACAGAAGCAAATCAGATTCCAATCTCTCCACCATGGCCATGACCAAAGAGCTCTTCAAGGATGTCATGCACAAGATTGCAGATCTACACAAGGCTGGAAAGAGCTACAAGACAACAGTTGGTGCGATTATTCGAAGATGGAAGAAACACAAAATAACTGTCAATCTCGCTCGGTCTGGGGCTACATGCAAGATCTCACCTCGTGACATTTCAATGATCATGAGAACTGTGAGGAATTAGCCCCAAACTACACTAAAGAATCTGGCCAATGATCTCAAGGCAGCTGTGGCCATAGTCGCCAACAAAATAATCTGCAACACGCTATGCCGCGAAGCACCGAAATCGGAGGAGGAATGCTGCATATGGTCCCAACAACACCATCCCCACCATCAAATATGGAGGGGGAAACATTATGCTTGGGGGGTGTGTTTCTGCTAAAGGGACAGGACAAAGTCATTGCAGCTAAAGGGATGAGGGATGGTGCAATGTACCGTCAAATCTTGGGTGAGAACCTCTTTCCCTCAGCGAGGGCATTGAAAATGGGTCATGGATGGGTATTGCAGTATGACAATGACCCAAAACACACGTCCAAGGCAACACAGGAGTGTCTCAAGAAGACGCACATTAAGGTCCTGGAGTGGCCTAGCCAATTTTCAGACCTTAATCCCATAGAAAATATGTGGAGGGAGCTGAAGGTTTGCGTTACCAAACGGCAGCCTCAAAACCTTAATCAGTTGGAGAGGATCTGCAAATATGAGTGGGACAAAATCCCTCTTAAGATGTGTGCAAACTACAAGAAACGTCTGACCTCCCATTTCCTACAATGGTTTTACTACCAAGTACCAAGTCATGTTTTGCAAAAGGGTCAAATACTCATTTCACTCATTAAAATGCAAACCAATTTATAGCTTTTTGGAAATGCGTCTCTGGATTTTTTGTTATTCTGTCTCTCACGGTTGTAATAAACCTACCATTAAAATTATAAAGTGATCATTTTTTTTTGTCAGTGGGCAAATGTACAAAATCAGCAGGGGATCAAATACTCACTCCCCCCCCCCCCCCCCTCCACTGTACACACAGATTTATTTTCCCTCTATTATAAATTCAATAAAAGCCTATGCTGAAGATATTCTCCATTGCTAGATTAACTAGTGTCTACCATCTATTCCCTATACAGAGGGTCTTCAGGGGATTTGTAGATATTTTGACCTCGGGTTTGGGATTCTGATCATCTTGGGTCTGAGCGTCATGTCCCTTTTCCATCAATCATAGGCCTGGTGCATTCAGAATTAAGCTGAAGTTTTTGCTATTGTGGCTGAGAAGTATCTAAAGCTGGCCATACATGGATCGAAATTCAGCTGATTCAGAAGGGACCGGCCAAGATTTGATCCATGTATGGGCAGACTGGTTGTACCCAAGGGTACAATCAGTCACATTTATTTTCAAAATCTATTACAGCTGGCGACTATAGCCTCTAACAGTAATCCTTGTATTCTATAGGGTGGGGGGAGCCTTTGCCCCTCGGCAGAACAGCAAATCGCTGTGAAAGGCATTCCCATCAACAAAGACTATGTTGACAAGGGAAACAAGCAATTTTCTTTTACACCCATGGTGGAAGGAAAGATAGTCGAATCATCTATGGGCTGCTTTACTCATCTGATATGTATGCCAATGCCATTATAGATTATTAGTCTGGTCTTCAAGGGATGTCGAAATTTGTCACTATGTGCACACAAAATGCAAGCGATGCACTAGATCAGGGCCAATATGCTGTCCTTTAGACTTTAGGGAAGCTGGACACTGGTGTCAGTGGGAGAAATCGTACCTAGTCAGTGGTATCAGTGGGAGAGAATAGTGCCCCATCATTGGTGTCAGTGGGAGATATCGTACCTAGTCAGTGGTATCAGTGGGAGAGAATAGTGCCCCATCATTGGTGTCAGTGGGAGAAATCGTACCTAGTCAGTGGTATCAGTGGGAGAGAATAGTGCCCCATCATTGGTGTCAGTGGGAGAAATCGTACCTAGTCAGTGGTATCAGTGGGAGAGAATAGTGCCCCATCATTGGTGTCAGTGGGAGATATCGTACCTAGTCAGTGGTATCAGTGGGAGAGAATAGTGCCCCATCATTGGTGTCAGTGGGAGAAATCGTACCTAGTCAGTGGTATCAGTGGGAGAGAATAGTGCCCCATCATTGGTGTCAGTGGGAGAAATCGTACCTAGTCAGTGGTATCAGTGGGAGAGAATAGTGCCCCATCATTGGTGTCAGTGAGAGGAAGAGTATCCCAAAAACAAAATCAAAAGCAAAAGCAAAATCAAGCATTTGCAGGCATTGTGTGAAAGGAATGTTGGAATACTTTTCATGCCTGTTGGCTGCAAGTCCCATCAACCGGTCATATTGTGGAGGATTCGCGATCAATAGTGGGATCATTGACCAGAAACAAATCACCTCACCTGTGCAGATTACAGAAACAATTTTTTTTTTTAAACAGAAAACTTAACTGGTTTTAATTTAAAGTGAGTATTAATTTAGCCATGGTGCTCAACTCCTGATTGGACCATGGCAATTGTTCATATGGTTTCTTGCGACTAAAGACATTCACAATGCTTTCTTCCATGATTTTTGTTCAGGCAACGACTTCCAAGAGGCACACAGAATATTGAGGTTGAGGGGTAAAAACGTTTCAGTTCTTTTTCTATACTACCTAGAGCCATGGATAAACTACAGCTTTGTAGCAGTCATCCACGTTTATCTCACGACACCTTTCAAATCAAATGACTATCAACAACAACAAAAAAAAAATGAAATTCTGGATTAAAATCATTTAATAACTGCAAACCTCACAATAATCTTTGTTTTATCACCACATCCACTTGCTTCAGACATTTTTTTTTACTTGAAAAAGGGAAAGAAAACACAAACAACTTTTCCATACAAAATACAGTAGAATTCCCCATAACACTTAAGTCGGCCATAGACGGTTTGAATCCCAGCCGGTTCAGTAGGGATCGGCCAATATTTGAACCATGTATGGGCAAGCTGAATATACCCAAGTTGAGCGATCGATGAACTTGGGTACAGTACAACCAGCCTGTCAGATTTTACAGGCCATTATTGCAAGTGGCTGTTATAGCTGCTAAAAATCATTGTCTTCTCCTAGCTGGGGCAGTGACAACCAGTGGTTGCAGGAAAGAAATGTGCTCCGTCTATGGCCCCCTTTAAGGCTCCTTTCACACTTGTGCGATTTGACTTGTAAGACTCCAAGTCGCAGGACATGTGAAATGCCATGCATCTCTTCTCTAGCAGAGCTGTTCAAATTGACCCTACTGAAGAAATGGTTCTGGATTCAACTTCAATGCCAAACAGTGTGAAAGTCTCTTCAAAGTAGTATCACTGAAAACCACGCAACTGGAGTCGGCTAGTGTGAAAGAAGCCATAGCCCTGGTTCACACTGATACAATCTGACATGTCAAATCGCATTGCCAAATCTGCGCCGCAACAATTCCCAAAAGTCGTTTCTGTACTACTCTTGTTGATTTGGGGGTGCGACTTCCATTGACATCTGTGTGGAAATCCACACAGTTGTCTCTGAAATCCCCTCGAAGTCGGCACCCTGTGTGATTATGGGTCTGGTTTAGGTGCGAAATCTAGCCGGACATGTGTGAAACTATCCTAAGGCCCCTTTAATACCCTTGTTTCATCTGGCTGTTTTTTATCCATCTATTGATACAATGGTCACCTCTGGTTTCTGAAACAAAAAAAAAAATCATGCAAAAAAACTGAAGTGAAAACGGAAGTGAAGTGAAAACGGAAGTGAAGTGAAAACGGAAGTGAAGTGAAAACGGAAGTGAAGTGAAAACGGAAGTGAAGTGAAAACGGAAGTGAAGTGAAAACGGAAGTGAAGTGAAAACGGAAGTGATGTAAAGAGAGCGAGGCTGGAAATGGATGTGCAAACTGATGTCAACTGACATCATTTGAATCCATTTTCAGCAGTTTTTTCTTAGCAAAAAAAAAATGTGATTGAATGGATGACACCCGTAGACCTGATGCACTTATCGCAAGAAAAATGTATTCCTTTAAATCTATGTACATCTTCACACTGGTCCATTACGCATCCGTTGTGTTAAAAATCTTGCTTGTTGCACTTTTGGTCAATTAAAATAAAAAACATACCAAAAACAGCTCCCTGTTTGCATTAAAAATGCAGCAAGAACACATCAATAACACACCCCTGTTACATTTTTGAGTCACATGACCTATCTTTTCATAGGCATGGTAAAACCGTGCCAACAGCACATGCGTTTTCGGTGCCCTTATTGACACCTTTTTCTCTTATTGAGAAAAAGCCAATAACTACATTTTTGACTGATATGTTTCAAGGGCCAAAATTTTGGTTCATCTCTACCGCAGTGTAATTCAATCCTAATGGAACCCAGATGCACCTTGCTAACACCTGTGCATTGCACCATACATTGTACGGTTATGCTGTCCTGTGCATTGTGGTATACTGCATTACAAAAAAAAAAAATCCAAAAAACAAAACAAAATCGCATTCATCTTTTGAAATGTTAGGCAGCTCTTTTAAACCAATGGGTTGCCTTAAAGTGGAGCGCCACCCAAAATGGGAAGTTTCAGTTTAAGCGCACTCCCCCCCACCCAAATATGCGACATTTGGCATGTTATTTTTTGAGGGGACAGGTACCTAATTTTTACAGGTACCTGCTCCCACTTCTGCTCGAGCGGAAGTTCTCCTCTCCCCCTCCCTCCTTGCAATCCCAGAAGATAGCCTGACCTATAGGGAGGTACTGAGCAACTTGTGCATGCGCAATGAGCACCTGGCTGTGAAGCTGCAATCACACAATTGCAATGACAGTGCCAAGAAGAGGAGAGGAAGAAAAGTGAGGGTTTGGGTGGCCGCATTGCTGGACCGTGGGACAGGTAAGTGGGTGTTTATTAAGAGTCAGCAGCTACACTTTTTGTAGCTGCTGACTTTGAAGAAACACAAAAATTTGTGTAACCGAGTCCAGCCTAAATGAACAGCCTGCCCTAATTCAATGCGTGTTAACACAATTTTTTTTTTTATTCTTTATTTCAACATTATATATCATATACAAAGAAAAAAATGGGAAAAAACTTGGCCCCCGTGCAGGGCAAGGTATATACAAAACAGATTTCTTGCCTTACACATTTCCCTTTCTTCCCTCCTAAACACCCTCCTCCCCCTGTTTTCGACAGGTACCCATCCCTGCTTCCAGGTGACTTCACAGTGGGAGTTCCCCCCCCGTTAGTTGAACCCCTCCTCAAGGACATTCACAAAGAGCAGTGCGCATGCTCAGTAGGAAACCGGCTGTGAAGCCACAAGGCTTCACTGCTGGAATCCCTTACAAAGGAATGGTGGTGGCAGCACCCGAGAGCCAAATTAAAAATCAGCTGGGGTGTCGACATTGCGGATTTCTGGACATGTGTCCTATTAAAAGTCCGCAGTTACAGTATTTGTAACTGCCAATTTCATTTTTATTTTTGGTGGGGGGGCTGGAGCTCCACTTTGAAGACTCCTTAGAGATTGAAAAACATCCACTGTGTTTGGTGGCTGGCTACCCACCTAACAGTGGGCATACACATTGTGATATTTAGGAGCAGATTTCCAGCTTTGAATGCTAAGGTTGTGTATGATCAACTGCAGAGTAATCACAATTTTCTTCTTTTTTTTCTACTTAGAACAATGGCCAGACATTTCTCTGCACAAAGGTAACCGTCCCTTAACTGCACCATGCCTATTCCTGAGAATGCATGGTGCATGTTCCATGATGTACAGTTAGAGTAATCACTAAAAGAGCTCATTATCATTCGTCCCCAAAGACCTGCCAATGCATGGCTAATTCAAGAATTAAAGCACCATTAAGAAAAAAAAAAAAAAAGAAGGCTCATTCAGGAACGATCAGACCCGTTGGGCTTTTGACCCTAAATGCATTGACTGTATAATACAAGGTCAAGCATACATCAAGAAGCAAGCTCCACCTCGGCTTAGTCAGAAAACAGCAAGTCCTCGTCATTTCCAGCCTGGCCCCATTTTGCCGCAATCTCATTGTATTTCAACTCTAAGCTCAACTGTCAGAATGATCGGAACAGTACAACAGGTCATGCCGGTTCGGGTTTATATACTATTGCCATTTGATAAAAAGGAGTTTCAGCAGAACGTTCTCTGATATACAACCGGCCAAAAGAGTGAGGAATTTCACAAATACCTTAAAGCTACATTAAGCAGTGACTGGTATTCGGACCGGAGATTGCTGCCCTGACCATCTACATTATCCCAATTATCAATGTTAAAAGATCATCTGCATCAATCTGAACATTTCAGTCTGGGTGTACAATGTGAAAACCTTTTTTACCCTATAAACAGTATAATTAGGTGGGAAGGAGTCGATCGAGCAATTATGGCTGATTATTGAGGTGCAGCTTATGACTCGCCTAATAACCTTCTATTTGAGTGATCATCAGCCCCGTGTGAACGTCGTCTGTAGTCTGTGGGCTGCCATCAGCAGGACCAGCATTTCACATAATGGCTCCTCCTTGGAAGAACATCAGCAGCCCAGGAAAATGGCACCAACACACCTCGCTGCTAGAACCCCATTCACATTCCATTTATATCATAGCAATCCATGCAGACACACACACACACACACACACACACACACACACACACACAGTTTCTTCAGCTACACTATAGCATAGATATGCATGTGCATCAGGACTGTTCCTGCAGATGCTTGCTCTAATGCTAAACCAAAGATTATTAATAGTTATGGTAAAACACTGCAATCAAATCATATAAGGCAGACACCTTGCTTAAAAATTCACTATAAAGTCCCACTTTTTAAGACTGAGCAGGCAGACATTTATTGCAGGACAGACATGGAATGTCTCCTACAGCAAAAGAAACCCATCTGCCTGCTCGCAGTCTTCATTGGAATATACATGGAGCTGCGCAAGCACAGTTCAGTTTATATATTACATTACAGCAGCTGTGCACGCCGGATTGACTGCACTACTGCGCATGCACAGGAGTGACATCACCCGGCACCAGCAACAGCTGCAGCCCAGGTAGCAGGAAGAAGTGTATAAGATACAGGCCAGGGATATCGGACCATTGAAGGAAAGTATCATGGAGCTGAGCTCAGCTTAAGGGCTGATTCATACCAGCAGCACAAAATCCAGTGTGACTGTTGGTGGGCACTTTAAAGCTCCATGCACACTAGTGTTTTTTTAAGCTAAAAAAACCCCGCTGGTAATAGCTTTTTGTAGGAGCGTTTAGGAGCATTAGCATTTTATTGGCATTTTTGTTGTAAAAAGGAAAAAAAAAAAAAAAAACGCTATTAGGAGCGTTTACGAGTGTTTCTGCTGGAAAAACGCTCCATGTAACTCTTCAAAAAACATAACAAATGTTTGTAAAGCCCATCGCACTATTAACCCTTTTTTTGTAAGTTTATTGAAATGTCACAAAATGACATATCATTCATCCTGTTGCCCTGCAGTGTGCGGTGCTGCAACATGCCATGCAAAAATACAGCATGCCCAACATGTTTTTATCACACACCACAGCAGCGTATTGGTATGAATTGAAATGAGGGGGGTGCAAGGCATATTGCCTTACCTATGTGCCAAGACTGCATTGGGCAAAGCTGGCAATCCTAGCCCAATGCATAAGATGTGAATTGGCCCTCATGTGATTAGCCCTTGTTCATGCCAGTGCAGTTTTAAAATTGCGCTACTTCAGCGCGATTTCAAAGCTGCCAATCAGGGTGATTTCATGTGCAACTTGCAAATATCTGTGCGACTTAATTTACACAGATGCACCTTGTCCAAAGTAATGGAGATTCAAATATTACATTGCTGCAAATGGGGTGCAACGTGTCAAACGACTTTGAAATGACAAGTCGCACCGGTGTAAACCACAGCTTAGTCTGCAAAAAAACAGTGTATGAAATGAGTTTTAAAAAAATGAAAAATAAATTGTATTTCTTTTTCGCGTTGCTGCCACTTCTTGCCTACTGCATGTGCTTCAGCAATGGCTGCATTGCATTTATTAGATTGAGTTTCCATATGACAACAGAGGACCATGCCTCTACAGTGTTAGGGTGACAACACACGAGAATAGTTGGAAGATGGGGATAGAGTGTTGTCACCCTATAACAGGAAATATCCTAACTGAAGAAATTCACTGAAGGATGCCAGGTATTTTAAAAAGTAACTGCAGTCTGCTCGCATAATATGTAATAAAAACATCTTTGCCATTCTGAAGCTTCCCTTCAACCACACTGCCTATTTTATATATACTGCGATTCTGTACTTGCCAAATATGCTGCAGTAATCTTCCTTCACTGAGTCTGGCTGCATCCATTTTAACTGTAGGCAGCTGAAGCTGCTGTCTGTTTAATTCCTGGATTTCCATAGACACACCTCCAGCTCTGCAGCTCTCATTGGCCCTCTTATAACTTCTCTCCTCCCTTGCTGGAGAAAGCGCTAGCTGTGCGTTATGTCATAAGCCTAGGCTTATTACCAGACGAGAAAGAGGAAGTGAGCTGTATAAGGGATTTACTAGCAAGAAAAAAAAAAAAAAAAAAAAAAGCAGAATTGACGGAAAGATTAAAAATGACTAAAAAAGGTCCAATTTAATGAATGCTGCAAATAAAATAAAAAATTCACATTTTTGAATTTACATTAAGACTTGAGTTTGTAGTGATTGGGTTCATGTATACATTACAAGTCATAACAACTTTTATGTCAGAAAGCGGATCTCAAATGAACCGCTATCGTCAGTCTACGCTAGCCTGAATGCATATATGGTTTAAAGACTAAGTAACTCATAGCAACCCATTACAACGCATTGTTCACTAAGCCAAAATCAATTTGTTGTGACTAGCAACCACAAACTATTCTTGTTCTTTCACTGCCTTATACGACTGTCATCTAGTGCTACAACCTTTAGCATGATATTGTACTGCAGATGCAAAGTAGCAGCCAATAGCACTGGGGTAAAATGTAATTAAAGGCTGTGTGCTTTTTATACCCATATACATCTTCCCAGCTGATATTTAGCAGTCACCTAGGAAACGCAGAAAGATCTGTGACAATTCTGCCCAGATCTAAAAATTGGAGGAGCAATTAAAACGTGGAGATGTGCAAGGGTGAAACGCTGCATGGCGGAGGATGGAGGTGAGACAAATAAGTCCTCCATTAAACCCAGCAGCCACACTGAGCCGCTCATACAAGATATTAACAATAACCAGTTCCCGAATGTTAGAACTGCACCTGAGATCCATTATCACGGTTCTTCTATGATCCATAATCAGTTCTTCCCCCTTTATGTATCAAATTAGATTCGCAGATTTCCTTGTGGCATACGCTAAAAATAACCTGTGTCATTACAAAGCGATCGCTACATGACAAATCCACTGAATGACAGCAAAATCTAAAATTCTACAAGCACACGAGTTCTGCAGCACCAAATCTCATCAGGTTACTGAGCGCATCAAATGTGTGTTTGCATCGACCATCCCACCATACAAAATCCCAGACTACGTGATGTCAGGTCTATTTTACTACATGTCAAAGGTTCCAATGGGCATGCTCTGAAAAAATAAATGATCAAGCCACCAAAAATGAAAAAAATAAATAAAAACGACAATGATAACACTATGCATAACAAAAACGTAAAAACAAATATGCATGAAAAATAAATAAAAAAATGGAGAAATAAAAACACGGATGAGGAAAAAATAAAAAATAAAATAAAAAAATGTATAAATAAAATGAACATTGTAAAAGATGCGATTGCACGCTGAATACCCATCTACATACCATAAGCCCTTATGTATATAGGCACACATCTAAATGAGTGTCTCAGCTACCAGCTTAGGCTGTAAACAAGATGTCCCCAGCTATTAGTGGCACACACACAGCAGGGCCAGTCCTGCAGCTAGCACTAACCTGAGTGGAATATAACGCTGCTTTTCCGGTAGCCAGTAGGCAGACGCAGGTTTCGGAGCAGCCCGCTCGCAGTCAGCCGAACACGCATATTGGATAAGGAAAATTTGGGAGACCATAACATTTCTTCAGAGGAAGTGGAGGGAAATCCAGCAAGAAACTGCCTCCATGTACTGCCACACTATATTTTTAGCTCACCACCAATGATCCAGAGCCAAGCAGAAGGAAGGCAGCAGAAAAAAAAAAAAAAAAGCAATTGAAAAAGCCAGTTCATTCCATCACCCAGACTCGCCAGGCGCACACATAACCCAGCCAAGAAATCAGAAATCCACTATGCAAATCTGTCCGACACTACTCCCCCAACCAGATGTTGCAGAAACAAAGCGTGCCCTTAGAATGAGCCCTCCTCCTAGAGCCTGTGAAGACAGGCAGCCGCTGAATTACATCACACCATGTCCATGCACAACAATCTATTATGCAGCCTGGTTAACCCTTGTCGCTGTCAGCTATACACTGCTCAGGCAGGATTAGACAACCACACTGGCACACTGGTTCCCGTGCGCTGGCATTAATCCGAGGGGGATAGCTGTACAAGAGATGGAAAGGATGCTGCACCAAGACAATGGCACTAAGGAAACAAGGTGCTCTGGGCTTGAGAGGCAGCTACAGACAGGCGAAGAAGAAAAAACACGACAGTTGTGCCAAGCACAGTCTCAGCACAGCCTCATCACAGCTCCGAGGTGTTCTGTCAAGTGAATAAAAAAAAGGAGAAAAAGGTGGGAGGCGGTGATCAAAGAGCCGCACGACATCCAATCGCTGCCTCCTCCAGACAGGCACGGTGACAATGACTCCAGAAATCCCCGCAGGCTGCCTTCATTTTTATTCCTGGGAGCAGAATGTGAGGAATCCAGAACAAAATGGTGGCAGCTGTCCCTCGAGATTGTCCCCGATGACATGTGTGTGATTATTGGGGGGGGAGAAAACACGCAAACCAAAATGGACACCATGGGGATTCTTCATTCTATATAGAAGAAAATTCACAGTGGTGGCTGTAGAGCTTAACGCAACAGCTCAGGTGAATGGTTTCCACACTTAACTGTTTTTATATGAACGCTTCTTCAGGTAGGTAGTCCTAAGGAAATCTAGACTGAGGTGAGCTGCACTGTGTCCTCATTCTACAGACATCTTTTATAGTGAAGATTTGGAGGCTGCTGGTTATAAGCAGGTATAACAGGATTCATTACCCAGCTTACAAATGCAGTTCTCTATTAAAACAGACAAACAGATATAATATATATATATATATATATATATATATATATATATATATATATATATATATATATATATATATATATATATATATATATATATACATATACACTTTCTGGGAGCCTAAAACAAAACAAGATAAAGTTGGCGCACAAATGAATGGTCTCTTTAAGAGCGTTTGACTATCTCGTGGGATGTTTGTTTATTTAAATAAATGTCCTGTAGATGGTCTCAATGTGCGGCTGTTAACCCATTATGGACTTGGTAAAAAATGGATGCAGCAGAAAAAACGATCAAAAACAGCGCATCAAAGGGACTAGTAGATTGATGTGAAAAAGACTTTAAAATGTCATTTATTAAATGTAAAAAATAAACACAGACATCTGATCCCTGCAGGATCTCAAACACATAAAAAACACCAATCATAAAACGGACAGATGTTTGATAATGAAAAGCTCCTCAGATCTCTCAATTATAACTTTGGAAAGGTCAAAACCAACGACCAATGTGCACAGCTTTCGAATGCCTAATGAATGCAATCAATCATCTGAAAGAACCCAAAAAGTCAGTGTAAACGAATGGAACAACGTTTCTAGGGACACTCACTTCATAGGTGTTCAATGGGCTGCAGAGCTGATGAGTCCAGTCTGATGACCGAGGGGGAGGTGTTTATTTCAGCTCCATCTGAAGCGTTCGGCTTGGAGGCAGAGGTGTAATGCTGCACGCTAGGTGGTAAGGATCAAGCTTAGTCACCAGATGATATCAGCTGTACACATAGGCAGCTTGGAGAACGCTGCACGGCCTGCAGTGCGGCTTGTCCGAGCGGCTGTGGATCACATGAGAGGCTTGTCACGTGGAAGGCTGTGAAGGGGAAGGTTGCTATGCCGACTCTCCTGCTTACATGTTTCGCGCTCCTGCGCTTTGTCAAAGCTGGAGCGGCATACAGCAACCAGAAAGATAAAGGCATCGGGTAGTGTGTAGGGGCGGGGACTGTCGAAGTCTCTCAGGTTAACCCCTAATGTGTCACTAAGCCTCCTGCAGTTAAAACCTTATTAGACAGGGGTCTGTGTCAGTGAAAGAACTGTTAGAAAACATCTAATAGGAAATGTGGATTGAAACATATGGTTGACACAGTGGTGTAGTGGTTAGCACTCTCACCTAGCAGCAAGCAGGACGCTGGTTCGATTCCCAACCACGCCACCACCCGCCTGAAGCTTGTATGTTCTCCCTGTGCCTGTGTGGGTTTCCATGGGGATATTAAAGGATATACAGAAGGGAGAAGAATGCTATGGATAAAAGGACACTGTAAGTTAAAAAAACACTGTAAGTTAAAAAAACTCAAGGGGGGGAAAAAATGCGGAGACCAAGGGCAAAAAAACAAATTATTTAAAAGATATATTTTATATTATTATTATTAAGTCCTTTCCTATAGGATAGTTAGAATAAATATATTAGCTACTCTTCGTTCATAAAAAAAAAAAAAAAAAAAAAAAAAAAAAAGGAAAATGAAAGAAAATGAAAATATATTTTCTATAAAAAATGTAGGGTGGCGGTCATGAACGATGAGTAGCGACTATATCTGAGTAACCTATATCAAGAGGTTATGCTGAGGATGTCAATGTCTTCATTGAGGCCATCAGGCGAGAGAGACCCCATAAGATATATCCAGAAGGTCTCCCTGCGACAAAGGTGGGAGAATCTTTCGTTGGCCGTTAGGGTACCCTTGGGGATAGCCTCAATTGCAAGGACCTCCATTTCTTTAAAGTTTTTATCATGACAATGGCGAAAATGGCGTGGCACGCTGTGTTGAATGCAGCCCTCTTTAATCAGGCGGCGATGTTCGCCCACCCTGACTCGTAGGGCCCGCATAGTGCGGCCTACATAAAGGAGGCCACAGGGACAACGTAAAACATATATTACGTATTCTGTAGAACACGTGATGAATTGTTTAATCTCAAAGGTTTTTCCTTTGGATGTAGTGATGGTGGATTGGCCATTGGGGATGGACTGACAAGTATAACAACCTCTTTTACGACATTTAAAAATCCCACATCTATTATCAAAGTACATCCTAATATCAGGGAATATATTATTATCCTTTCTATTGGATTTTATAAGTTTATTGGGAGCAATAATATTTTTGATTGTACGAGAGCGTCTAAAAGTGATTTGGGGTCTGACCGGAAGGAGTGGTGCTAAAATCGGATCCAGCTTTAGGATATCGTAATGTTTAAGAATTATTTTAGACATATGTTTATATTGTGTGTTAAAGGTAGAAATAAACCTAATTGTAGTATAGTCATTAGTGGAATTTTTGGGACGTTTTTTCGTAGGTGAATGCTTGGTTGCGTGTTCCATAAAGGCCTGTGTAACTAAATCATCTGGGTATTCTTTTTCTAAGAATTTTTTTGCCATCTGCTGGCCTTGTTGTGTATAGTCCTCAGTTGAGGTACAGTTTCTGCGTAACCTTTGGAACTGACCGCTAGGAATATTTTTCTTCCAAGCAGGGTGATGGCAACTCTTATAATGAAGGTAAGAGTTGCCTGCTGTGGGTTTAATATGGTTGCTAGTGGTGACACTATGCTCATTATGAGAAAGTACAAGGTCCAAAAAGACCAGATGGTTTTGGTCGATGACCGATGTGAAAGATAGACCCATAGAATTGTTGTTGCAATAAGTGACGAAGGAGGAAAAAGTCTCAACTCCGCCACTCCATATGAGCAAAATGTCATCTATATAACGACCATAAAATACGATAAACTCAGCAAAAGGATTGTTTCTCCAGATTTTTTGTTCCTCCCAAAAGCCCATGGTGAGGTTCGCATATACCGGGGCAAAACTGGCTCCCATGGCTGTACCTTGGCGCTGGAGGAAAAATTGGTCTAAAAAGGTGAAGTAGTTATGTTTCAAGCAGAACTCTATGCTCAATAATAAAAATTCAGACTGTTTGGAGTTCATGCTTTCATCAATGCTCAAAAAGTGTTGTATTGCATTCAGTCCCACTTCGTGGGGTATAGAAGTATAAAGCGAGTTGACGTCTAAAGAGGCCCACATATATTCGTCAGACCATCTGTAGTTTTCCATAACCTCAATCACCTGACTGGAGTCCTTAATATAGGAAGGAAGTTGCACCACCAATGGCTGTAAGATGTGATCTATATAGGCCGAAAGGCCGCTAGTGAAACTATTAGTACTGGCCACTATTGGTCTACCCGGAGGGTTAGTAAGGGACTTGTGAACCTTGGGGAGATGATAAAAGTAAGGGGTGCTGCAGACTTTGGGGAGGAGGAATCGTTTTTCTTGGGGATTTAACACCCCATCTTTTTGAGCTTTGTCTACCAACGTAATTAAATCACGCTGGTAAATTGGAAGGGGGTCGGTTTGAAGTTTTTGATATGTAGTCGTATCAGATAACAGGCGATTGGCTTCGCCAAGGTAGTCGCCCATGTCCTGTACGACTAGACTCCCTCCTTTATCGGCTTGTTTGACCACAATGTTCTTGTTGGTGGTAAGGTTATGAAGAGCCTGTTGTTCAAATTTATTTAGATTAGCTTGTTTTTTGTTATTGGTTGTATTGCATAACTCAATAAATTCTTTATAAACCACTTGGTAAAAAGTCTCAATAAAGGGGCCCTTAGAATGGGTTGGGTTAAAGGTGGACGCCGGTTTCAGATGAGTATGAATTATCGCTGGTTCTGTAAAGGGATATTGTGTTTGGCTTGAGATATGACACTCGCTCCACAAGTCTTCAAGAATTCTCAAAATGTCATCCTGGGGGGTGACATTCATATCAATATTATCGATTTCAGGTGTTGAATCTCCTTTTTTGTTGTTATTAATAATTGTTTTTGCAAAATGTCTTTTCAGGGTAAGAGATCGAATAAATTTATTTAAATCTTTGAAGAGGCCAAATTTATTTGGTCCAGTGGATGGCGAAAAGCTTAGACCTTTCTTCAATAATGCTAATTCATATGGATTGAGGGTGTGTGATGAAAGGTTGAAGATTTTTATGGTACTCTCTTCCACTATGTCTCCACCCTTTCTTTTTTGTTTTGCCTTAAGCTTACGTCCTCCTCTGCAACCTCTTCTAGTTTTCTCTTTTCTTTTGTAAACATGACTCCCTTTGGAGACAGGGCTAAAAAACCTTCCTCAAAATTGGGAGGTGTCACTGAAGTACTGTCTTTTACCTTACTTTCATTGGGTGCACATGTTTTGTTACTAGATCTAGGGCGAGCTCCTTCCTTAATGTACTTGTCCAAATCTTTCACCAGAGGGCTATACTTATTGGATGTGACTACCGAAAAAATGGGTAGTCTATTTTCAGTAACATCCGGTTGATCGGATAGGCCAGAGGGGGATGGGGCAACAGTAGGCGAAGTGCTAACCAATAGGGGGTTGGCTGTTATATTGGGGTTGCAGTCTGCGCCATCCTTCTTATGGGTGATTGTGTAATCGCTTAGGCCTCGGGGGGGGTCAGGAGCACCACGTGTCACCTTGTGGTGCTCAAATTTAGAATGATAGGGCCTACTGGTCCTATTGGTTCCCGTGTTATTAGAGGAATTTTTAATTTTGTGAGGCTTACTTGTCTTATGGTTTTTAAATTTGGTCCTAGTATTATTGTGTAGGACCATGGTGTTATGAGGTGTATATACATGGTCCATTCCTGTCTGTGGTTGAATGCGGTTCATAGTGGGAGTGGGGTTTCTCTTCTTCCACTCAAAGATGTGGCCTGATCTATAATCGCCAATGTCTCTCTCTAATTTACTGGTTTTTGTGTGAATCATTGCATCCTCATCTTTCCTGATGTTTTTGTCCTGGACTTCCATCCATTTCAAAAAGAGACAAGATGTACTAAACTCCTGAATAGCCTCAGTTTTGGCTTTAACTGATTCCTCTGCCTTTCTAAGTTTACGTTCTCGTTGTTGCACTAATATTCTAATCCATTTGGTGGTGCAAAATTCCGAAATCATTTGCCATTCCTTAGAGAGGTCTTCGTCTAAAAAACTACATTGTTTTTTTATCCGGAGACCCCTAGGGGTAATACCTAGTTCCAGGTATTTCTGTAAAAACGCTAAATCCCACCATTGTGCGTTTTCGTATTGTTTGGCATCTTGGAGTTTTAGAAAGGCCTTACGCATTTGTATTTCAAATGCTTCAGTATGTGGAAGGTCCTTATTCGGGGAACTGGACTTAGATGTCACGTCAATAGTACTGTCTGCCCTTGTCTCTTCTAATTTGTTAAATATAGATTGTAAACGATTAATGCGATCCATTGGAAAAAAAAAAAAAAAAAAAAAAAAAAAAAAAAAAGGGGGAGGGGGCACAAGGAGGGGGGTGGGAAAAAAAGGGGGAAAAAAGAAAAAGGAAACAACTGAGAATAAAAATGGTGTGGAATGGAATATGAATCTGTTTTAAAAAAACCCAATACTATAAGTAATACTATTAATTATATGTATATACACATAAAAACATCAGAGCTTCCACATGACAATTATCATAAAAAACAAAAAAACGATCATGTAAAGTCCATAAGATTGGTGACTGTCTTTGTTGTGAAATGGAATATTACACAAGCTTAATCATAGAGTCTGTGATTTTTTTCCTTTATATCAACTTGTAGGACATAATCAAGCCGTCGATCAGTCTATTCATTGGCAGCCAACCAGAGTCCAAAACATACAACGTAAAACAAAACAAGATAAAGTTGGCGCACAAATGAATGGTCTCTTTAAGAGCGTTTGACTATCTCGTGGGATGTTTGTTTATTTAAATAAATGTCCTGTAGATGGTCTCAATGTGCGGCTGTTAACCCATTATGGACTTGGTAAAAAATGGATGCAGCAGAAAAAACGATCAAAAACAGCGCATCAAAGGGACTAGTAGATTGATGTGAAAAAGACTTTAAAATGTCATTTATTAAATGTAAAAAATAAACACAGACATCTGATCCCTGCAGGATCTCAAACACATAAAAAACACCAATCATAAAACGGACAGATGTTTGATAATGAAAAGCTCCTCAGATCTCTCAATTATAACTTTGGAAAGGTCAAAACCAACGACCAATGTGCACAGCTTTCGAATGCCTAATGAATGCAATCAATCATCTGAAAGAACCCAAAAAGTCAGTGTAAACGAATGGAACAACGTTTCTAGGGACACTCACTTCATAGGTGTTCAATGGGCTGCAGAGCTGATGAGTCCAGTCTGATGACCGAGGGGGAGGTGTTTATTTCAGCTCCATCTGAAGCGTTCGGCTTGGAGGCAGAGGTGTAATGCTGCACGCTAGGTGGTAAGGATCAAGCTTAGTCACCAGATGATATCAGCTGTACACATAGGCAGCTTGGAGAACGCTGCACGGCCTGCAGTGCGGCTTGTCCGAGCGGCTGTGGATCACATGAGAGGCTTGTCACGTGGAAGGCTGTGAAGGGGAAGGTTGCTATGCCGACTCTCCTGCTTACATGTTTCGCGCTCCTGCGCTTTGTCAAAGCTGGAGCGGCATACAGCAACCAGAAAGATAAAGGCATCGGGTAGTGTGTAGGGGCGGGGACTGTCGAAGTCTCTCAGGTTAACCCCTAATGTGTCACTAAGCCTCCTGCAGTTAAAACCTTATTAGACAGGGGTCTGTGTCAGTGAAAGAACTGTTAGAAAACATCTAATAGGAAATGTGGATTGAAACATATGGTTGACACAGTGGTGTAGTGGTTAGCACTCTCACCTAGCAGCAAGCAGGACGCTGGTTCGATTCCCAACCACGCCACCACCCGCCTGAAGCTTGTATGTTCTCCCTGTGCCTGTGTGGGTTTCCATGGGGATATTAAAGGATATACAGAAGGGAGAAGAATGCTATGGATAAAAGGACACTGTAAGTTAAAAAAACACTGTAAGTTAAAAAAACTCAAGGGGGGGAAAAAATGCGGAGACCAAGGGCAAAAAAACAAATTATTTAAAAGATATATTTTATATTATTATTATTAAGTCCTTTCCTATAGGATAGTTAGAATAAATATATTAGCTACTCTTCGTTCATAAAAAAAAAAAAAAAAAAAAAAAAAAAGGAAAATGAAAGAAAATGAAAATATATTTTCTATAAAAAATGTAGGGTGGCGGTCATGAACGATGAGTAGCGACTATATCTGAGTAACCTATATCAAGAGGTTATGCTGAGGATGTCAATGTCTTCATTGAGGCCATCAGGCGAGAGAGACCCCATAAGATATATCCAGAAGGTCTCCCTGCGACAAAGGTGGGAGAATCTTTCGTTGGCCGTTAGGGTACCCTTGGGGATAGCCTCAATTGCAAGGACCTCCATTTCTTTAAAGTTTTTATCATGACAATGGCGAAAATGGCGTGGCACGCTGTGTTGAATGCAGCCCTCTTTAATCAGGCGGCGATGTTCGCCCACCCTGACTCGTAGGGCCCGCATAGTGCGGCCTACATAAAGGAGGCCACAGGGACAACGTAAAACATATATTACGTATTCTGTAGAACACGTGATGAATTGTTTAATCTCAAAGGTTTTTCCTTTGGATGTAGTGATGGTGGATTGGCCATTGGGGATGGACTGACAAGTATAACAACCTCTTTTACGACATTTAAAAATCCCACATCTATTATCAAAGTACATCCTAATATCAGGGAATATATTATTATCCTTTCTATTGGATTTTATAAGTTTATTGGGAGCAATAATATTTTTGATTGTACGAGAGCGTCTAAAAGTGATTTGGGGTCTGACCGGAAGGAGTGGTGCTAAAATCGGATCCAGCTTTAGGATATCGTAATGTTTAAGAATTATTTTAGACATATGTTTATATTGTGTGTTAAAGGTAGAAATAAACCTAATTGTAGTATAGTCATTAGTGGAATTTTTGGGACGTTTTTTCGTAGGTGAATGCTTGGTTGCGTGTTCCATAAAGGCCTGTGTAACTAAATCATCTGGGTATTCTTTTTCTAAGAATTTTTTTGCCATCTGCTGGCCTTGTTGTGTATAGTCCTCAGTTGAGGTACAGTTTCTGCGTAACCTTTGGAACTGACCGCTAGGAATATTTTTCTTCCAAGCAGGGTGATGGCAACTCTTATAATGAAGGTAAGAGTTGCCTGCTGTGGGTTTAATATGGTTGCTAGTGGTGACACTATGCTCATTATGAGAAAGTACAAGGTCCAAAAAGACCAGATGGTTTTGGTCGATGACCGATGTGAAAGATAGACCCATAGAATTGTTGTTGCAATAAGTGACGAAGGAGGAAAAAGTCTCAACTCCGCCACTCCATATGAGCAAAATGTCATCTATATAACGACCATAAAATACGATAAACTCAGCAAAAGGATTGTTTCTCCAGATTTTTTGTTCCTCCCAAAAGCCCATGGTGAGGTTCGCATATACCGGGGCAAAACTGGCTCCCATGGCTGTACCTTGGCGCTGGAGGAAAAATTGGTCTAAAAAGGTGAAGTAGTTATGTTTCAAGCAGAACTCTATGCTCAATAATAAAAATTCAGACTGTTTGGAGTTCATGCTTTCATCAATGCTCAAAAAGTGTTGTATTGCATTCAGTCCCACTTCGTGGGGTATAGAAGTATAAAGCGAGTTGACGTCTAAAGAGGCCCACATATATTCGTCAGACCATCTGTAGTTTTCCATAACCTCAATCACCTGACTGGAGTCCTTAATATAGGAAGGAAGTTGCACCACCAATGGCTGTAAGATGTGATCTATATAGGCCGAAAGGCCGCTAGTGAAACTATTAGTACTGGCCACTATTGGTCTACCCGGAGGGTTAGTAAGGGACTTGTGAACCTTGGGGAGATGATAAAAGTAAGGGGTGCTGCAGACTTTGGGGAGGAGGAATCGTTTTTCTTGGGGATTTAACACCCCATCTTTTTGAGCTTTGTCTACCAACGTAATTAAATCACGCTGGTAAATTGGAAGGGGGTCGGTTTGAAGTTTTTGATATGTAGTCGTATCAGATAACAGGCGATTGGCTTCGCCAAGGTAGTCGCCCATGTCCTGTACGACTAGACTCCCTCCTTTATCGGCTTGTTTGACCACAATGTTCTTGTTGGTGGTAAGGTTATGAAGAGCCTGTTGTTCAAATTTATTTAGATTAGCTTGTTTTTTGTTATTGGTTGTATTGCATAACTCAATAAATTCTTTATAAACCACTTGGTAAAAAGTCTCAATAAAGGGGCCCTTAGAATGGGTTGGGTTAAAGGTGGACGCCGGTTTCAGATGAGTATGAATTATCGCTGGTTCTGTAAAGGGATATTGTGTTTGGCTTGAGATATGACACTCGCTCCACAAGTCTTCAAGAATTCTCAAAATGTCATCCTGGGGGGTGACATTCATATCAATATTATCGATTTCAGGTGTTGAATCTCCTTTTTTGTTGTTATTAATAATTGTTTTTGCAAAATGTCTTTTCAGGGTAAGAGATCGAATAAATTTATTTAAATCTTTGAAGAGGCCAAATTTATTTGGTCCAGTGGATGGCGAAAAGCTTAGACCTTTCTTCAATAATGCTAATTCATATGGATTGAGGGTGTGTGATGAAAGGTTGAAGATTTTTATGGTACTCTCTTCCACTATGTCTCCACCCTTTCTTTTTTGTTTTGCCTTAAGCTTACGTCCTCCTCTGCAACCTCTTCTAGTTTTCTCTTTTCTTTTGTAAACATGACTCCCTTTGGAGACAGGGCTAAAAAACCTTCCTCAAAATTGGGAGGTGTCACTGAAGTACTGTCTTTTACCTTACTTTCATTGGGTGCACATGTTTTGTTACTAGATCTAGGGCGAGCTCCTTCCTTAATGTACTTGTCCAAATCTTTCACCAGAGGGCTATACTTATTGGATGTGACTACCGAAAAAATGGGTAGTCTATTTTCAGTAACATCCGGTTGATCGGATAGGCCAGAGGGGGATGGGGCAACAGTAGGCGAAGTGCTAACCAATAGGGGGTTGGCTGTTATATTGGGGTTGCAGTCTGCGCCATCCTTCTTATGGGTGATTGTGTAATCGCTTAGGCCTCGGGGGGGGTCAGGAGCACCACGTGTCACCTTGTGGTGCTCAAATTTAGAATGATAGGGCCTACTGGTCCTATTGGTTCCCGTGTTATTAGAGGAATTTTTAATTTTGTGAGGCTTACTTGTCTTATGGTTTTTAAATTTGGTCCTAGTATTATTGTGTAGGACCATGGTGTTATGAGGTGTATATACATGGTCCATTCCTGTCTGTGGTTGAATGCGGTTCATAGTGGGAGTGGGGTTTCTCTTCTTCCACTCAAAGATGTGGCCTGATCTATAATCGCCAATGTCTCTCTCTAATTTACTGGTTTTTGTGTGAATCATTGCATCCTCATCTTTCCTGATGTTTTTGTCCTGGACTTCCATCCATTTCAAAAAGAGACAAGATGTACTAAACTCCTGAATAGCCTCAGTTTTGGCTTTAACTGATTCCTCTGCCTTTCTAAGTTTACGTTCTCGTTGTTGCACTAATATTCTAATCCATTTGGTGGTGCAAAATTCCGAAATCATTTGCCATTCCTTAGAGAGGTCTTCGTCTAAAAAACTACATTGTTTTTTTATCCGGAGACCCCTAGGGGTAATACCTAGTTCCAGGTATTTCTGTAAAAACGCTAAATCCCACCATTGTGCGTTTTCGTATTGTTTGGCATCTTGGAGTTTTAGAAAGGCCTTACGCATTTGTATTTCAAATGCTTCAGTATGTGGAAGGTCCTTATTCGGGGAACTGGACTTAGATGTCACGTCAATAGTACTGTCTGCCCTTGTCTCTTCTAATTTGTTAAATATAGATTGTAAACGATTAATGCGATCCATTGGAAAAAAAAAAAAAAAAAAAAAAAAAAAAAAAAAAAAGGGGGAGGGGGCACAAGGAGGGGGGTGGGAAAAAAAGGGGGAAAAAAGAAAAAGGAAACAACTGAGAATAAAAATGGTGTGGAATGGAATATGAATCTGTTTTAAAAAAACCCAATACTATAAGTAATACTATTAATTATATGTATATACACATAAAAACATCAGAGCTTCCACATGACAATTATCATAAAAAACAAAAAAACGATCATGTAAAGTCCATAAGATTGGTGACTGTCTTTGTTGTGAAATGGAATATTACACAAGCTTAATCATAGAGTCTGTGATTTTTTTCCTTTATATCAACTTGTAGGACATAATCAAGCCGTCGATCAGTCTATTCATTGGCAGCCAACCAGAGTCCAAAACATACAACGTAAAACAAAACAAGATTCGGCCTATATAGATCACATCTTACAGCCATTGGTGGTGCAACTTCCTTCCTATATTAAGGACTCCAGTCAGGTGATTGAGGTTATGGAAAACTACAGATGGTCTGACGAATATATGTGGGCCTCTTTAGACGTCAACTCGCTTTATACTTCTATACCCCACGAAGTGGGACTGAATGCAATACAACACTTTTTGAGCATTGATGAAAGCATGAACTCCAAACAGTCTGAATTTTTATTATTGAGCATAGAGTTCTGCTTGAAACATAACTACTTCACCTTTTTAGACCAATTTTTCCTCCAGCGCCAAGGTACAGCCATGGGAGCCAGTTTTGCCCCGGTATATGCGAACCTCACCATGGGCTTTTGGGAGGAACAAAAAATCTGGAGAAACAATCCTTTTGCTGAGTTTATCGTATTTTATGGTCGTTATATAGATGACATTTTGCTCATATGGAGTGGCGGAGTTGAGACTTTTTCCTCCTTCGTCACTTATTGCAACAACAATTCTATGGGTCTATCTTTCACATCGGTCATCGACCAAAACCATCTGGTCTTTTTGGACCTTGTACTTTCTCATAATGAGCATAGTGTCACCACTAGCAACCATATTAAACCCACAGCAGGCAACTCTTACCTTCATTATAAGAGTTGCCATCACCCTGCTTGGAAGAAAAATATTCCTAGCGGTCAGTTCCAAAGGTTACGCAGAAACTGTACCTCAACTGAGGACTATACACAACAAGGCCAGCAGATGGCAAAAAAATTCTTAGAAAAAGAATACCCAGATGATTTAGTTACACAGGCCTTTATGGAACACGCAACCAAGCATTCACCTACGAAAAAACGTCCCAAAAATTCCACTAATGACTATACTACAATTAGGTTTATTTCTACCTTTAACACACAATATAAACATATGTCTAAAATAATTCTTAAACATTACGATATCCTAAAGCTGGATCCGATTTTAGCACCACTCCTTCCGGTCAGACCCCAAATCACTTTTAGACGCTCTCGTACAATCAAAAATATTATTGCTCCCAATAAACTTATAAAATCCAATAGAAAGGATAATAATATATTCCCTGATATTAGGATGTACTTTGATAATAGATGTGGGATTTTTAAATGTCGTAAAAGAGGTTGTTATACTTGTCAGTCCATCCCCAATGGCCAATCCACCATCACTACATCCAAAGGAAAAACCTTTGAGATTAAACAATTCATCACGTGTTCTACAGAATACGTAATATATGTTTTACGTTGTCCCTGTGGCCTCCTTTATGTAGGCCGCACTATGCGGGCCCTACGAGTCAGGGTGGGCGAACATCGCCGCCTGATTAAAGAGGGCTGCATTCAACACAGCGTGCCACGCCATTTTCGCCATTGTCATGATAAAAACTTTAAAGAAATGGAGGTCCTTGCAATTGAGGCTATCCCCAAGGGTACCCTAACGGCCAACGAAAGATTCTCCCACCTTTGTCGCAGGGAGACCTTCTGGATATATCTTATGGGGTCTCTCTCGCCTGATGGCCTCAATGAAGACATTGACATCCTCAGCATAACCTCTTGATATAGGTTACTCAGATATAGTCGCTACTCATCGTTCATGACCGCCACCCTACATTTTTTATAGAAAATATATTTTCATTTTCTTTCATTTTCCTTTTTTTTTTTTTTTTTTTTTTTTTTTTATGAACGAAGAGTAGCTAATATATTTATTCTAACTATCCTATAGGAAAGGACTTAATAATAATAATATAAAATATATCTTTTAAATAATTTGTTTTTTTGCCCTTGGTCTCCGCATTTTTTCCCCCCCTTGAGTTTTTTTAACTTACAGTGTTTTTTTAACTTACAGTGTCCTTTTATCCATAGCATTCTTCTCCCTTCTGTATATCCTTTAATATCCCCATGGAAACCCACACAGGCACAGGGAGAACATACAAGCTTCAGGCGGGTGGTGGCGTGGTTGGGAATCGAACCAGCGTCCTGCTTGCTGCTAGGTGAGAGTGCTAACCACTACACCACTGTGTCAACCATATGTTTCAATCCACATTTCCTATTAGATGTTTTCTAACAGTTCTTTCACTGACACAGACCCCTGTCTAATAAGGTTTTAACTGCAGGAGGCTTAGTGACACATTAGGGGTTAACCTGAGAGACTTCGACAGTCCCCGCCCCTACACACTACCCGATGCCTTTATCTTTCTGGTTGCTGTATGCCGCTCCAGCTTTGACAAAGCGCAGGAGCGCGAAACATGTAAGCAGGAGAGTCGGCATAGCAACCTTCCCCTTCACAGCCTTCCACGTGACAAGCCTCTCATGTGATCCACAGCCGCTCGGACAAGCCGCACTGCAGGCCGTGCAGCGTTCTCCAAGCTGCCTATGTGTACAGCTGATATCATCTGGTGACTAAGCTTGATCCTTACCACCTAGCGTGCAGCATTACACCTCTGCCTCCAAGCCGAACGCTTCAGATGGAGCTGAAATAAACACCTCCCCCTCGGTCATCAGACTGGACTCATCAGCTCTGCAGCCCATTGAACACCTATGAAGTGAGTGTCCCTAGAAACGTTGTTCCATTCGTTTACACTGACTTTTTGGGTTCTTTCAGATGATTGATTGCATTCATTAGGCATTCGAAAGCTGTGCACATTGGTCGTTGGTTTTGACCTTTCCAAAGTTATAATTGAGAGATCTGAGGAGCTTTTCATTATCAAACATCTGTCCGTTTTATGATTGGTGTTTTTTATGTGTTTGAGATCCTGCAGGGATCAGATGTCTGTGTTTATTTTTTACATTTAATAAATGACATTTTAAAGTCTTTTTCACATCAATCTACTAGTCCCTTTGATGCGCTGTTTTTGATCGTACTTTCTGGGAGCCTTCTGTGACACCTTTCACATCAGAAGACACACTGGAAGAAAGATGGACTCAGGTCTCTATACAACCTTACCAATTCTGTAACTAAGCCCACCATTCTAAACCAATCAGGCTCTGCTGCAGCGAACATTTGCAGACAAGGAATAATTTGACGAGAGAGCATGGCGACTCATCAGATGCTTCATAGTCCAATCAGTGGTCAGAGGGGGGAATTCTCGAGCCAACCTGTGCTACTGCTGCAGTGCAGGTAGAGAACCTGGCAGTACTGGTTGGCCGGGGTGCCTGAAACAAGACTGGCACTAGAAAAAAAAAAAAAAATTAAACACCTAAAATAGTTTCCTGAAAATATATTGAAAAAAAACATTCAGCAGTAGGACAATTTAGTAGCACAAATTATAAAAATCTTCCAGCTAACTGGACATTTTCCAAAATCTTCCTATGGAAATTCTAACTGACCAAAGAAAAACATACCATCCACCTTTATACAGGTGCAAGTGTGCGTTGGCGCAAGCGCTAGAGTGTGCGTGCGTAAGAGATCTGCCATCAACTGAGTAGTGTAAGGGTCAGCCTGCTTGGCCACAGATTGGATAGATTAGGTGTGTCCTCTGATTATATCGTTTTGTTATATCTAAAAGAAGATTGTAAAGGGATTGTACGGTGAATGACCAGCCTAGTACACACAAGCCAAATGTCAGGCAACATCAGCCAGTTCAATAAAATTAAAAAAACAGGACAACATTTGGCTTGTGTGTCTGGCAGCCAGTCCGACATAACCCGGCCATTCAGATAAGCATGCTGGAAAGCCAGCAGCTAACAGACTCCTGATCAGTGCCATTCGCCAATGGCAGAGCATTGACTGGAGTGTTGTGGCGAGGGGAGCAGACCTGTCAGAACACAAACTCAACAGGGGAGATCGCTGTACCAACATTGGATTGTTAGGACAGCAGCTCTGACCTGAACTGATAGTGTGTACTAGACTTAAGTCTGATGGAGGACTTGCAGAATAATCAGGGCAAAGAATTATTCAGTATTCTATATGAAAGAATAAACATATTGGGCTAAGAAGAAGAAGAAAAAAATAAAAAAGTAATTCACGTGTTTAAAGGAACAGGACACAAATGGCTGAAGCATAAAGGATTGTGCATTGCAGCAAGCATGAAATAGGTTTGTAAAACACAAATAAAGCCCATTCAGTAGCGCCAAATCGAAATAAATCCTATTTACTCTACAGCTGCCTGCCGGGTGTATTCATCTTCCTACAAAGCTTTGTCAGAGAACAATCGCAGGACTTTGCACAACATGTCACACCTCAATTGTAGCATGCTTGACCACACTTAAATGACAGATTGTGTATTTCTCATATCCAGCCCTGATTTACTACAGTAACAAGTGTGTACACGCCCTGCCACAGACACAACCGAAATCTGCCAGCAATCCTCAGGATAAACAAATCCAGCATGGGAGGTGCCGGTTGTGCCAAGTGATTTACTACCAAATTACAACATTCACCTTTACTAGCAGTCTCAGATGAACCCGCACGTGGCAATAGGCTGGGCACTCATTTTAAACATCTGCTTACCTGTGGTCAAGCTATTTAAAGCTTTCCTTACTATGAATAGCAGACATCCTTAGCCCTCGCCACCAAGAGCAGAGCTCATCCTACAAACCAGCTACATAGAGATGTATGAAATATTCTGACATTTCAATAGGAGTTCAGAACAAAGTAAACCACAGCTTGCGTGAAAATGCAAGGCACTGTGTCCCCATCCCCCGGCCACACACTAAAATGGTACTAGGGGATGTGAACCCGCCCCAATTTTATCTTAAAGCCTTTGTACACACCATCCAATTGTTGGCAGGGAATTGCCTGTTGACAGACTGCTGTCCTAAAATATGACTGTTAGTACGCTCCTTTTCACAATTGTGGTCCAACTTTCTGCCAACAAACATTGGACAGGCTAGTACATTTTTGGCAAACAAACAATGGGCTGGTTGTCAGATTTTCTGATAGTGAGTACACAAGTCCATCACACAAAAGTTAAAGTACAAACACGCATGCTCAAGAGCTGAAATTCCTCATAGTACTTCATTACATTCGTGTTTGTTGCACGAAAATTGTGTACCGTTAGTATGCAAGACAAGATCCAGGCACATGTCCTTAAGTCTTCAGATCCGCGTTCTTGCCAAATGACAGCCACAGCGCGGATCTACTTTGCTGGGAGGCAGTCAAATGTCCTCCCCTTTGGACGCTCCCTGCAGGGCATGTGCTGTGATCACCCAGTCAATGGAACCAATCCCAGCCCCTTACCACGTGATCAGCTGTCAGCCAATGACAGCTGATCATGTGATGTTAGCAGAAGATCGGTAATTTCTTCTTCTACTCATGCTAACAGCGTGAGAATAAAAAGCCGTTCACCGGCTTCAGTGCAAGGGACATTGGTACTGAAAAGGAAGCGGCAAAGCCACCTCATCTGTGCCCACCAATATCGCCTTCCAGTGCCATCTGCCAGTGCCCACACAGTGCCACCTATCAATGCACACCAGTTGTGCCAGTGCCTCATCAGTGCCAACTAGCAGTGCTGATCATTGCCCATCACTGCCAGTTATCAGTGCCACCTAGCAACGCCATCCATCAGTGCCTACCAGTGCCAGCCATCAGTGCCCTTCAATGCTGCCAATTAGTGCCACCTTATCAGTGCAGCCTCATCAGCGTACATCAATGAAGGAGAAAAATTACCTGTTTGCAAAATTAACAAAATATAAAACTATTTTCTATTTATTTTTTTAAATGTAGGTCTTAAATTATTATTTTTTAACATAACAAAAAACAAAACAAAAAAAACCCAGAGGTCATCAAATACCACCAAAAGAAATCTCTATTTTGGGGAAAAAATTATAAAAATATCATTTGGGTACAGTGTTGTATAACCGCACAATTTTTGTTCCAATGCTGGGTACACGATCAGAATTTCTGACAAAATCATGGCTTTTTTTGCCGTAGGATGTTGGTATAAACTTGTCTTGCATACAGACGGTCACACAAATTTTGGCTCAAAATTCCGAATGTTAGAACGCGGCGACCTACAACAGGACTATAAAAAGGAAGTTCAATAGCCAGAGCGGCTCCTCCTGCTCGATTCCAAGCTTGTGTGAGCTTTTGTGCGACAGACTTGTGTACACACGATCGGACTTTCCGACAACAAAGTGAAGTTGGTGGAAAATTTGAGAACCTGCTCTCAAACATTGGTGAGCGGAAATTCCGACAGCAAATGTTCGATGGAGCATACACAGTCTGACTTTCCGACAACAAGCTCACATTGAACATTTCCCGTTGGAAAGTCCGACTGTGTACCGCAGCAAAAGTTTGATCTGGGCAGGAGGCAAGTGGTTAAAGAGGGATTCCGCCCCAAAAAAAAATATTAAAAGCCAGCAGCTATAAATACTACAGCTGCTGACTTTTAATAAATGGACACTCACCTGTCACGGGTTCCAGCGATGCCGGCAGCCGAGGCCGATCGACCGCTCGGGCCTCGGCTGCTGCCGCCGCCATTCGAAGTGAGGGAATCAGGAAGTAAAGCGAATCGGCTTCACTTCCCGGTTCCCTACTGCGCATGCGCGAGCCGCGCAATAGGAGATCTCCTCGCTGTCACTGGGACCCGTGTGTGTCCCAGCAGACAGCGCGGCAGGGCAGGAAATGGCGTAGACTCCCGTGGGAGTCTATGCCCGGAAGTGGGTGAAAATACCTGTCTTTGACAGGTATCACCACCCCCCTCCCCCCTGAAAGGTGTCAATTGTGACACCGGAGGGGGGGGGGGGGGTTCCGATCAGCGGAGGTTCCACTTTAGGGTGGAATCCCGCTTTAAGACAAAAATCTGACGCTCGGTTGGCCAAGAATTGGATCGTGTGTATGAGGCTTAAAGCGGGAGTAAACCCATTGACATTTTTTTTCCCAGACCTGTGAGGCAAAAGGCATAATGAGCTAGTATGCACCGCATACTAGCTCATTATGAAATACTTACCTTAGAACGAGGCCCCGACATCTCACCGATTCACGCTGAGGGAGCTGACATTTTACCTCAGCGTGTCTTCCGGGTATAGCAGCTCCGGCATGCGTGCAGGAGATTTCTATCCGGCAGGGTTCGGCGTCTGCCGGGCTTTCAGCCGAGAATCCCGTGCGCAGGCGCAGCTGCAGTCAGCGGCTCATTGAGAGGGGATGATCTCCTAAACCATACAGGTTTGGGAGATTTTTTTTTTTTTTTTACCTACAGGTAAGCCTGATTATAGGCTTACCTGTAGGTAAAAGTTACAAAAAGACTTTTATGCCTCAGTTGAAGTACACTCCTACGAAACATGTCAGGTACAGGCCTGCTGGCTGGATCCACCATGCTTTTTTAAATGTATTTGTCCGTACTCATCTTCATTGATGTTTGATACCGATTTATCTTTTTATTTTAATTACATTTTTTACCCGAGTGACCTGCTCTATGTGGAGGCTTTTTTCTTTATATTATTTTCTCCATGAATTATCTTGTGTGTGGGTGACTGCATTTCTCTCTGCGCTGGAGCTCTGACGATGACATCTTATACTGGACATCCTGGGTACATGTACCGCCGAATGCCGTCTGATGTTTCATCACTCTTGCTGGAGGATCGATCATTGCTGAATACTCTCACGCTTGATTGACTCACCAATACGGTGTGTGGGTCCACACCTTGGGGTAAGAGTACCCATTACCTTTATTTGATGCCAGTTGGTACACCTGAAATCTCCTTTTATGAAGTTTTTCCTTTATGTGGGATGAGAAATATATGCAGCTTGATGCCATTCTACACACTTGAATTTCCCTATATGAAGTTTGGCCATCTTCCTGCGGAGGAATATATATATTATTAAAGGGGCGTTCCTGTTTTTTTAAGTTTTCACCCATATCACTTTAACATGGACTTTACAGTTTTGATCGCTGATTTATTGTATCCTATTTGTACTAAGTTTATTATATTGTCATTATACAACTTGGTTTAGGCTGCGACAAGCCAACTTCAAGGTTGACATTATTTGTTCACCTTTTATTTTTCTCTACTTGTTTAGTAGGTATATTTATCATATACCGGTATATCTTCTTTTGGAATACTATTCCCCTAAGCAAGCCTATTTTCACAGCGCCGCATAGTAACATGTATCTACACAGTGGTAAAACACAGCTCACTCCTTCCCTCCATGTCCACTAACCAGCTGAACACAATGGGGGTGGGATGTTACATCTTGATTGGTGGAGGCTTCACCTTTCAGTTATTTTAAGACACAGGCTGGAGGGGTGTGAGACAGCCTGTGACTGGAAGAAATCCACCCACACCATGTTATTGCCAAAAAATAATAAAGCTTTGATTTCAAATATACTGTATATTTGTATGATGTCTGTTTATTAATATTTATTTTTAGCCTGCATCTTCAAGGCTTTTTTTTTTTTGCAACATATAACCAGCAGAAGACTAGACGTTCCTCCTGCTTAAGTTTTCCTGCAGACAGGCTTGGAAAGAGCTGAGCCATGTGGCAGCTGTATATCTATTAGGAAAATGATACATACATAAAATTATTAAATAAATATATATACACACCACACACACACACACATTACATGGTGCAAAATCAGGTGCGGTTCAGAATAGAAACCAATCAGCTTCTAGATGTTAATGTCAAAACCTAAGTGAACAAGCTAAAGTTAGAAGCCGATTGGTTACTATACACAGCTGCACCAGATTTTGAGTGCACCAGTTTTAGTAAATCTCCCCTAATGTAAATTAAATAATATGTACCTAGTGTCACTTCTGTAATGTCCCTGGTGCCTTTTTGTTCTCAAAAATTCACTTAACATTAGCTGTAAAAAAAGAGCAATTTGTGCATTTGGTTAGCAATCAATTGCTTCTCCTAGCAATAAAAAGCTGGTGATTTTAGAAGCACAATTGAATAACCCAATTAAGTGAATGCCAATGAATCGTTAAACCTCTCAGGAGCAAAAAAAAATAAAAATTTGTTAGCTTAGCCCTTATATATATATATATATATATATATATATATATATATATATATATATATATATATATATATATATATATATATATATATATTATTTATTGAGAAAAACTCCCAAAAACGCATAGAAAAAAAAAAACAATACATACATTTTAGGTACAGTAGGGTTACTACCTCTATGGCTTTTATTCACCTGTATCCCTTTTTAAGATTTTGCTTCACTTCACCATGGTCAGGACTAGAAAGAGTGTGTGTGTGTCTGTGTGCGTACTAGTAGTAAAACTGTTTTTGTATAAGGCCAAACTACACAGGCATATATTTTTTTCTAAGGAGACAAAATGCCATGTACAGCGCCACATTTGGAGGTGTCTTAAGACATGGAAGCTGACTACTCTACAACTCTCCCACAAAGGAATCTTGCTTGGTGGTTCTAACAGTGCACAGCTACTTACATAAACGTAACCAAGATCTGTACTTGTAAGGCATATGGCCATACTCAATCACAGAGCCTCAGGAAGGATGCGCAGAGTAGTGAGGGAGGACACCCACCTAGCCAGCCAGAGTAGCCAGTAGTAAATTAAACCCAGAGATCAATGGTGACACAGAAGTCACAGCTAGATCACCACAACATCCTACACAAGCGATTTTACTTTTTGCTACGAATACTTCCCCGCTCAATCGAAAACTAGTAAATGTTTTTGGCTTGCAATAAACTTCAAGGTGATCTTTTAGAAAAACCTGTATGTCCAGCAAAACATCTTAGTGCCGGATAGTTTGGACTGCTATACAGGGCTCCATTAGAGGGATCTTCTCCTCACTTCCTGTGCTGCAGACATTGTTTCATCTGACAGAAACGTATGGAAAATCTGCAACAGCGACAAACCAAAATTAAATATATTTAGTAGCACAGTATCAGGAGGACAAGGACGTGAGCGTAAATGAGTTCTAATCTTCCCAATACTATCCAAGACCGGAAACATTTTTGGCTGGATATACAGCTTAAGTGTTTAGGAATAGTCTAAACATATAGGCAGCCCCTGACAAGATGCAAACTTTTTTTGGTACAAATTTTAAGCAGCTTTTATAATCAGCAAAAGTTCATTTACATTTTTTTTTTTTTTTTAAACATTGTTTGGCCACCATTCCATCCAGTGACACCGAATGATGAACCACTATATTCCTTCCACTGACCATTATAGGGCACCATTCCTTCCATTAACACCACAAATTAGACACTATTCCTTCCACTGGAACCAGGAAGGGGCACTAATGCTTTGACGCCAAACATCGGGCACAATGCCTTCCACTGACACAAAAGGGTACTACTGTTCCTTTCACAGACTCTAGAGGGGGCTTTATTCTTCCCAATGAAACCAACCATTAGGCATTATTCCTTCCACTGATATCTTGCTTTTGAGATTGTAGGACACACCTCCCCCAAAACCCACAACCTTAGAATACCTTAACTAAATAAAACGAGACCATTTTTTAATTTTGGCAAAACTTGGCCGCGGCACCTTTATTAGTTTTCAACAGTGTATTTATCATCACCATTTATTAAATCACGTAACCATAAATTCAACCAGAATTCTATCTGCTCAGTTCTCAGAACTCGAGCATTAGCACAATTTTAAATATAAATAACAGTCCCCCCCAGAATCTGGGGTGACCCTACCACATATAGGTGCTCGCGACTGGGGCGGGAGGGAGGGAGCTTCTATCTTCTTGATGGTCCACAGGCAAAGAGGAAAACACCTTTACCCGTTAACCTTATATAGCCTCAGGAAAGCTTCCAGCAACTTCCCTTAAACCCGATTGGTTCTTCCCTAATCCCTTGCTTTCACCTTCTTAAAGGGGCCTCATCCAGATATCCTAATCTTTGCTGTCCTGCTAGCTGCACTAATCTATAATAGCTGACAGGGGGGGTTGGGGAGTCCACAATCTCAAGAAAGTGGACACATAATGTGTCCCCTTTTTTCATTCTCCCACTGACATCAACGGGGCACCGCTCCTTCCACTGACATCAAGGGGTCGGTCACTATTCCTTCTACTGCTTACAACAAGTCCTCAGATAATTAATTTACTCAGTGACACATGGGCATTTCTGGACACTTAATATAAAGGAGTCTAAAGCTTGTTGAAATGCTTCATTAGCCCATCAGGGCTAGTGCAATTTAGAGTGAAAATGTTGGGGTAAAAGAACGAGGTTGTCCTGCACTATGTATTCGGTGCTCTAATCAGTATCCTACTTAACATTTTAGTTACTCATTGCATGGCTTTTTATTCACAATATACATACTGTAAATACTAATAAGGATGTAGAAATCATTTAAACATAAAAAATATTTTTTAATGCTCTGTTTACGGGGATGTGGGCAACTGGGAATAATGTTGCACATATTGTAGACAAACCCTAAAGTCAGACGGTACTGGATACGAGTTCATGCGCTGATCTTCAGAACCCTGACCAAATGTATAAAAAACCTCAGAACTGCGCCGCTTACTAAATCTATAGCTGAAGTTCCCAGATCTACTCCGACACGAATATATTTTATGTTTCTGGCAGCTAAATTTGCTACTGCAACGGCCTAGAAGGGTCCAGTGGTGGACTTAATGGGGATGAAAAGTAAACTATTGTGGATCATGATCAAACGAGAAGACGGTTAGCATCTTACGTGAGATCTCTCATGGAGTTAAGGTACACATTCCCTTGTTCCTGCTCTTGATTTTCTGTGAGGGTAAACTTGTATAATTGGGTTTGCTGCACCCACTGTATACGCTGTTAACGTATGCTTTTTGGATTTGTCTCTCACCTGGGTTGCGAGCTCCATTTGCAGTAATCAAGGGCTTATGGCAGCATTACCTACTTGTATGTTAACCTTCAATAAAAACATTGAAACCGAAAAACTATTGTTTAACTGGTGCTGTAATGTGACAATATGCCAAGTAACCAGTATATAACCAATATATAAAAGTCAGGGATTCATGGATCAAAACAAACATTCTCTTAGCTAATGGGTGTTGGCTGGAGCAATTACAGCAGGTGATAATTAGCTGTACATAAAGCCAACAAACAAAAGACAAAAAAACAAGAATGCATGGGTTTTTCTGCTTAACTGAGATCAGAAATCCTAAATAGTAGCCTATTGTCCCTCATTTAGACACATCCCATTCTGGCACTTAATGAGCAAATATTTGTCCTCAAGGATCTAGCTACATTACCTTGTAAAGTTGTAACCTGATGTGCCAATAATGCAGTGACTGGTGGTATTGTAGAAAAATGTTCTCCATAACCTTATACAAAAAAAGTGAGAGAAACCCCCATTTAAGACTCTGATCAGCTAATATAGAATGTACAACCATATAGTCCCATTTATGGGACAATTCAAACATTAAACAAAGTGTTTACTGAGGCATGATTGGATGCAGAGGTGAGAAGTTGCTGTAAGTCTGGACCTCAACCCTGTCCCCAGGTGTGACATATCGAAGTGTGGGAACTAGGAGGGGAAGGGGAGACACAAAAACGAAGAGAGATAGAGCAGAAGGCTGGGCATTGAGACGCAGAGGTAAGGAGCTCACACTCCGGTGAGTCTCCTGCAGCAGAGTTAGGCCTAAAGCCTCATACACACGATAGGACTTTGTACAAACTTTCCCTTGGATTTTTGTACAAAGGGCGTCGGCCTTGAACTTGTATTGCATACACACAGCAGGACTTTTTCAGCCAACTTCCACCAAATCATGTGGTTTTTCTGCTCTTTACCGCCACCTTTGGTCAACTTCTGTATTGTTGTCTGATCTTTTGCATCGGTTCTGAGCATGCCTGTTTGTACTTTGTACAAAAGTCCTATGGTTTTCTGTACACACCATCAAACTTTGCTCCATCGGACTTTTGTTGCCAGAAAGTTTGTCCATTCGCACAGCCAACAAAAGTCTGATGAAAACCAAAAAAGTTTGTCCGATGGAGCGTACACACAGTCGGATGTTGCTCCAAAACAGCTAATTTGCAGGTTTGTTGTCAAAAAGTCTGATCGTGTGTATGGGCCTTTACACAGTGTTCTACACCCAGGCTAGAGTGAGGGTGGGAAGAAGCCACGGGATAGAGCAAACGCCTATTACCTCCTACTACCCCCAGTATACTAGCTGAACAGCCCCACTTTGCAGCATGTCTAGAAGACGAGGGGGGTAGGAGGTGTCCACACACACACAGGATGGAGCAGGAGGGGGTGCCCAAGCACTGCGGGGATCAAAGACAAGTCAAACTGCTGCTGCTAAGCTGGAGCGTCACGCCCATACACCCACAAACCACACACCTAAAAAGGGCAGAAAGGTGGGTGAGGCACAGCATCAGGCTTCCTCGGGGGTCAGCTCATCCGGTGACTAGAAAAAAAGTCATGGACCAGTGGCAGATACAGCAGTAAAATCAGCTGCAAAAAACTGCTAAATCAGTATTAACAGCAACAGTGATAGCACCTGTAGAACCTGTGCCAGCAACAGCAGAATTAATAGTACCAGCAAAAGAGGCCCTTACAGCTCTGGAGAACGGACAGGGATTGAGCATAGAAGCTATGTCCGAGTCAACCTTGATAGAAGAGAAAGCCATCCCTGAAGGAGATCCTCCTGGCAATTAACAACTGTAAGTCATCTTTTTCTGAACTATTTGACCAGATTAAGTATGTCAGAGAAGACATGCAATCAGCAAGACATGATATACACACCATGATATACCAGAATGCTGCCATCGTATTGTATTGCTTCCTTTGTGCGACATTCCTGGTGTTCCCGCTAGTCCCTCTGCTTTTCTATTAACTGACCACACTAAGCAGGAGAGACAACTATGGTCAGTTCTCTAGCTATGCTGGGAACGCAGTGGACTCTCCTCCAATGATCAGACTTGTCCTGACATACCCCACCCCACCCCCCCCCACCCCACCCCCCCGCAAAGCCATTCACTGGGAAGCTCTGTGTGCTGCTGCTTCTCCTTCATCGGCTCTTATGCAGCCGAGGACAGGGCAAAAAGGATATTTATATATATATATTTTTAAAATCTATAAAAATTTCTATTTTAAACTGAACGGGTTTTTTTAAAAGGTAATTTACAACAGTGGTCTCCAAACTTTCTAAATAAAGGTCCAGCTTGCTGTCCTTCAGACTTAAGGGGAGCCAGGACAATAGCCATTGGGAGTTAAAATGGTTCTGATGTCAGTGGGAATAAACAATGTCTCATCGTTGGTGTCAGTCGAAGGAATTGCGCCCCATCTTTGGTGTCATTGGGAGGAATTGTGCCCCATCTTTGGTGCAATTAGGGGGAATTAATGTCCCATTGTTGGTAACAGTGGATGAAAATAGTGCCACGAGAGCCAGATAAAAGCAAGCAAGAGGCCTCAGCTTGGAGACCACGATTACAATCACATTAAGCAAATTAATTTGACTTGATATCCTCATCAAGTCCCTGTACATAAGAGCTGTGGGAGACAAGGTTTGCCTGGTTTCCAGCAACAAACTAGAATTTTTTATCTCATGTGATGAACGTTTAAAAAAAAAACCTTTACAAGACACAACAGACAATTAGGAGTATTAACAAAGACTTCACTGCGGTTCCTTAATTTAAATGCAAGTCAGATTGGTGGAAATACAGAAACTAAATGGCTTGCTGTCAAATACTCCTCAAAAGCCCAAATTTCTGGTCAAATGTTTGATATTCACATTTTATTTTTAGGCAAAAATCTGGAAAAAAAAAAATCTAATTATTATGCCGCAAACTAGTCTAGATGAAAACAGCGGAAATAATTGTCAGCATTTGATATACAGTGAGGAAAAATCAAAAGCAAATCGGCAGTAACAGGGTGCGTGCTAAATCAACTGTCTGATTGCAGTTTACTGAGGAGGCTGGAGAGCGGGATAAGAAGTCACTCAAGACAGAGCAGGCCTGACTGGCACAAGCAGAATCACAAACAGGATGATGCCAGACTGATGTTTTCCGATTTACATTTTGTAGAGGTGCTGCAATCGGTAACAGTTGTAGGCAGACAAACATGCGATTAAAAATATGGGAAAAGATCATACTAGTACGCTATTAAAATTTTAGATCCCTTTTACACTGGGACCGCCCTGTGCGTTAGTGGCAATGGGCCACTCATTTTAGTGGTGCACTTTTAACCTCCCCCCTAGCAGCCGAAGGGGTTAAAAAAACACCCATGTTGCGGCGCTTCCGAAACGCTGCCCATTCATTGCAATGGGCAGGGGCGTTTTGGGATAGCTGTATACAGCGCTCCCAAACCGCCCCAAAGCTGCTGCTTGCAGGACTTTTTATAACATCCTGCAAGCACACCACCCCAGTGTGAAAGCACTCAGGCTTTCACATTCAGGCGGCATGGGAGGCAGTGTTCAGGCTCTATTTCTAGTGCTAAAACCTGAAAACTGCCTCAGTGTGAAAGGGATCTTAACGCGCTTTTTTTAATAATTTGTCTGCATTAAAACAAAATGAGGAATATCACAACAGATTTAGTGAGTTCAAAAAGCTGCACCAACACCAAAGGAAATAGATCTTGAACATAATAAAGATTTACTGAAGCATTAAAGCTTTTTTTTTTTTCTATCATAAAAGACAGTAGAGTCCCATGGGGTCTCCAAACTATGGCCCTCCAGTTGTTCAGGAACTACAATTCCCATCCAGTGGCATCGCTAGGGGGGTGTGGACTGCACCGGGTGACACCCGCCAGATGGCAACATAAGTATGCACTGCCCGTCTGTGTGGGCTCAGAGGAGGTAGGAGCTGTGGCACTTTTTATCTTTTATCAGAGATGCAGGTGGCTGGTGCCCTATATCTGCTCTGCCTCACAGTAATTACCAAGGGCAGATAGCGGGACTCTGAATGAGTTGTCACCAGGAGAGCCATCTTGCTCAGGTTCAAGTTCTCAGTGTCTGGTCCTGTCCGTTCTCCCAGACCCTCCCTCACTCAACTCCACCAGCTGTCCAATGCCACACACCACCTCCCTTTTGTGTCCAGCCAACCCTGGCCACACTCCAACCCCCTGCATGCAATGAGCTGTGATCGGGGTACAGTTTTTACCCTGGCACCATACTGCACATTTACAGACCAGGCTGTACCCGGACACCATAATGTACATCATATACAGAACAGTGTATATATAACATACAGCACAGTGTCAGGGAGGTGACACCATGTTTTGCCGCACCCCCAACCCTAGTGACACCACGGTTTAACAATGCCTCATTGGATATGCAGTTCGGCAAGAGCTGGAGGGCCGTAGTTTGGAGATCGAACCCACAACACTCAAGTAAAGCTGCAGGAGATTTGTACTATGTATGGGTAGGCTGATAGTACCCAAGTTAGCCAATCAATAATACAAGCAGCCTGTTGTATGTTTCATACAATGTCAAAGCCCAGGGGCTATAGCCACTAGTGATAATCGCTGTGTTCTCCCAGCTCGGACGGCTCCCCACACCTCAATAACACAAGAGTGCTGCAAGACAAATTCCCCCAACACCATTGACTGTTGATGGGGGAATCTACCAAGTTTCTTTCCTGTAGACCATGGTTGCAGGAAATAAAGTCACTCTATGGCCCTGCTTAAGTGACTCTCAACACCCCAGACACAGATTAAGCAGAGCTAGGTGCCTGGGAAGTCAATCAGCAGGGCCAAGCACTGTTACAGTTAAGCCAGCTATAGATGTGAATTTCTGGTTGCAGGAAAGAAGTTTGCACCGATCCCCCCCATCAACACAGACAGTGCTGACCGGAGAAACCCTCCTGCCGGTACATTATTCTCCTGGCTTGGGGGGTCCGCGCAGGGGAAGGCATCCCTTCTATAATGTGAATTCAGTAAACTTGGGAGGGAAAAAAAATAAAAATAAAGTTGCGTGTGTGACAAAAAAATAAAAATAAAAATAGAACCTAATCTGTAAAATGAAATCAGGACAGGATTGAAAAAAAAAGGATATCCAGCACGTCTATAGTAAAAGGCTTTCTACAACCAATTTTTCAAGGTACATTTAGCATTTTAAATGATACAAACTACAAAAACACAATTGGGACTCAAACAAAATAGGAGATTCAAATGAAAAGCAAAGAAATTGCCGGGGCAAACACTAACATAACACTTATCTTGTGGACATTTCAAACAAATTCATTGAAGAAAAGTAAAAGAAAGAAGCAAAAAGATTTCCTGTGAATGCTGCAAATCATTCATGGATGATATACTAGTAGTACGTTACTTCTCTTTTGCAGTTCAGTTACTTAGAAAAAAAAAAAACACACACTGAATGTGGTCACGCTCTGATTCTGGATTAGCCAAAGGCATGACATATTAAAGTAAGCCTGTGAGGTGGTTTACCAACATCCAAATGTTCCAGATTTCATTTTATACAGTGCCCCCCCCCCCCCCCCCACAGGCTGGAGACCTCTAAAATCTAACTACTAGGATACAGGTGACGCATGCACACTCCATAACCCTATTCTATGCTCATGAAGTCTTAAACCATTGCCAGCACAATATGCTGATAGATGGGCAGAGTGCACAACTATGCAAAAATATATTGGGTCAGTCAGTAGATGGGGATTCTAGAGGGTGCAAGCTAGCACTGTTCATGTGGCACTACAGGGTGCGTGCCAACAGCAAGGCTTTCTTTTGCGTCAATGTCAGTTTTAGGTTTAGGATTTTGTCGATCATTCCTCAAGGTTAATTTGACAATTAAAAAGGGACCAAATAAAAAAAAAGTTAGATTAAAAGCATGGATTTCAGACAGTGCCTCAATGAAATGGCATGCTCTCCCCATTGTTTTATGACCTTAAAATTGATTGTAAAGGTTTGTTGGAAAAAAAAAAAAAAAAAAAAAAAAAAACTAACGTTATACTTACTTGCTCTGTACAAGGATTTTGCACAGAGCAGCCCTGATTCTCTTCTTCTGGGGTTCCACCGGGGAAGCTCCTGTCTCCTCCCCTTCATTGTGTGCCCCCACGGAGAGCCAGTTTCCCTGGAAGCATTCGGGCCTCGTCCCAGTTACTGGATTTGATTGGCAGCAGCAGGAGCCAATGGCTCCTGCTGCTATCAATCTATCCAGTGAGGATGGTGCCAGAGGCTGGAATAGATGGGCTTGTGCGCATCGTTGGAACGGATGGACTCCGGTAAGAAAAAGGGAGGCTCTGGGGGGAGCTGCAGCACAGGTTTTTCACCCTAATGCATAGAATGCATTAGGGTGAAAAACCTTGAGGCTTTAGAACCACTTTAAAACAAACAAAATTCTCTTGGCTGACGAGATTAAGCCAAAAGACCAAGAGAACTTGGGAGCAGCAGGTTTTTCTTCAAGTGGTGTGTGGGTTTAAAGTGGTTGTAAACCCTTACAACACACTTTGACCTACAGGTAAACCTAGATTAAGGCTTACCTGTAGGTCCAAGAAATATCTCCTGAACCTACACGGTTTAGGAGATATTTCCCCTTAGACAGGCACCGCTGTCTACGGCGCATGTGCAGTAGACAGCGGCGCGCAGGCGCACTGAGCGCGGCATCTTCAACGACGGAGATACCGTGTGTGTCTGCTCCCGTGTGCATGCGCGGGAGTGACGTCATCGTGGCTTCGCCGAATGACAGCGGCGGAGCGGCGAGACCCCACCGAGAAGATAGATGCACCGGACTACAGGGGACAGCAGTGCGATGCATAGTAGTCCATTATGCTTTACATTTGCAGGGAATGAAAGAAGTAAACCCATCAGGGTTTACTTCCTCTTTAAGACCCCTTTAACACCGACAACTGGCTGCGTTATCGGTAAAGCACCACTAGGTTTTAGCAGTGCTTTACCATATTTTCGGCCGCTAGCGGTCGAAGGGCTAATAGTGCCCAAAAAGCGCTGCTGATGAAGCGCTTTGGCAGCGCTGCCCATTCATTTCAATGGGGAGGAGAGGTGTATACACCGCTCCTCCACCGCCCCAAAGATGCTGCTTGCAGGACTTTTTCTAACGTCCTGCAAGCGCACCGCTTAAGTGTGAAAGCCCTTGGGCTTGCACGCTGGGGATACAGGGCAAGCATTTTTCAGACGATTTAAAGGCACTATTTTTAGCTCAAAAGCGCCTGAAAAAAAAAAAAAAAAAAGTCCCAGTGTGAAAGGGCTCTTACTCATGGTTTAAGTGATTGTACAGGCAGAAGGTTTATATTAATGCATTCAATGAGATCATTCCAGATCCAGCAATGTTGCAGGAGTGTCTCAGTTGCTCAGGACTTCCCTCATTGGCTGAGACAACAACGATGCACTATTAGCTTCTGCTGCTGTCAAGGTCAGTCAGCCAATGAGGAGAGAAAAGGGGCAGGGACAGAGCTCCATGTCTGAATGGATACAGGGAGCTGGGGTTCGGGTGCCCCCATAGCAAGGCGCTTTCTGTGGGGGGCACTCAACAGGAGGGAGGGGCCAGAAGCGCAGAAGAGGAGGATCTGGGCTGTTTTGTGCAAAACCATGAAGCAGGGCAGGAAAGTAAAACAGGTTTGTTATTTTTAAACTAGAAAAAAAACACGACTTTGTGTGTCATTGTCCTAGATACAGACTTGGCAGAACCATGCAAGAAGCTAGAACTTTAGTGACTGCAGAGGATCTGACATCTACAGCTCCGTTCACACTTGTGCGACTTGCCATGCAACTTTGGACATCAGGACAAGTCTGATCATTGGAGAGCAGGCCAAGTTCCCAGCACAACTACCGTCTGTACTCCTGCTTTCCTATTAAAAACTGACCACACTAAGCAAAAGGACTGACAGGAATACCAGGGATATCACGCACCGGTAGAAATAGAACCTTTTTTTGTTTTTTATACAAGTACATGGTACAGCAGGCACATATAGCAAATGGTGGAGTAACACTTAAGAGGTCACATGGCTGGCCTCTTGTCCCAGCTCCCCCCACTTTACTTTCATTCATTTCTATTGAGATGTGCCAGCTTCAACATATGAAGCCAAGCGGGTACAACCCATCAAAAAATTCCATATTGCTGCTTTAATTTGGCCCCCAAGTTCATCTCAACGTGTGAGGTTTTGCCACCAATAAAGGTGTAAGGAGTTAAAGCGCTGCATAAACTGTTAGCTCTATATAAATCGTGTATAATAATAATAATAGAAATCCTGCCAAAAAAGCAATACAAAAATGAATGACTCAACAAAAGAGAAACCATTTTTGCTGCATTATTACAGCACCAGCTCCAGTTTTGCCATCACTTTAAATCATTTGGGCTTGGCCGAGTTGGAGACCGGGATATCAGTCCGCTTCGCCACCTCAGCCAGAGGAAGAATTTTATTCATTGATTAAATATGGTGCTTCCTGTGAATGCCAGAGTAAGTCAGACTCAGTCCCTGTACCGCTGCCAACACTACATACAGTTTATACAGCAGTAACAATGGCCACAGCCATTAGTAAAGGATATTGGTTGGGCCAAACTAAAGTGATAGCAAAGCTGAAGTTGGGCTTTATTGTTCAATCCAGAGATTTTCTCTGCAGTGGTTTTTTTGCCACTAAATGTCCTCCATCTGATGGCCATCATTCAACACACTTCCTCTGAGCCCAGGTCATCCCAAACTTCCTGTGGCTGGTCAGTGAAACCGTACAGCGATGAGCTCATCTCTGCACTCATCAGAACATGGACAGATTGTACTTGTGATGAATTGCTCTTCCTCCTCTAATGCTGCATACACACGATCGTAAAATTTGGCCAGCAAAAGACTGATGAAAGCTTTTGGTTGGAACATGCGATCTTGTGTATGCTCCATCGGACTTTTGCAGGCCGAATTTCGGCCAGCAAAATATTGAGAGCATGTTCTCAATTTTTCAGTCGGAAAAAGTTAATATCCGTGTGTATGCAATTCCAATGCACAAAAACTCACGCATACTCAGATTCAACTACAAGACGGAAGCTATTGGAGTTCCTTTTTCTAGTAATGTCATACATGTTGTACGTCACCACATTCTTGACTGTCGGAATTTCATGTAACCGTGTGTATGCAAGACAGCTTGAGCGAAATCCCATCAAAATTCCATCAGGAAAACCATCAGCTTTTTCAGACCAAAATTCTGATCGTGTGTACGTGGCATTATCCTCAAATACTGCCATACAGGGACTGCAAGAGATTCATATCCGGTCAAATTCAGGTACTTACAATGCTTGCAAACAAAAATACATTTGTGATTGCTGGGCTTGATTATATCCTTTATTTCTGCCAAGACTTTAGCTTTAAAGAGGAAGTAAACCGTAATGGGTTTACTTCCTCTTTCATTCCCTGCAAAGGTAAAGCATAATGGACTACTATGCATCGCATAGTAGTCCATTATGTGTCACTTACCTGACAAAGGAGCCAGCGAAGTCACCGCTGTCCCCTGTAGTTCCGGGCGTCCACCTTCTTGGTGGGTCTCGCTGCTCCGGTGCTGTGATTCGCTGGAGCAGTGATGACATCACTCGCGCGCATTCACATGGGAGCAGACACTCACGGCATATCACCGCGATCTGCGGCTTACCCAGTGCGCCTCTGCGCCGCTGTCTACGGCGCATGCATCATAGACAGCTGTGGCTGTCTTCAGGTAAATATCTCCTAAACCGTATAGGTTTAGGAGATATTTCTTGGACCTACAGGTAAGCCTTAATCTAGGCTTACCTGTAGGTCAAAGTGGTTTGTAAGGGTTTGCAACCACTTTAATACAGCAATTCTGTGTAAAGGTATGGTTAGGTTCAGTAATTTAAGTTATGGTATTTATCAGTGTATAACACTCACTTTTTCCCCCTTAAAATCAGGGGAAAATGGGGGGGGGGGGGGGTGTTATACGCCGATCACCCGCCGTTCCTAACCTTCTCTGCCGCTCTCGGCTATTTTCGGCCATGCTCGGCTGCCGAAAATAGGTGAGAAGGCCTGAAAATAGCCAAAAGCCGCTGAGATACACAGGACATCCGCTCTGTATCTCGGCGGTGCCATTTTTAAAATGGAAAAGACACTGACAAGGCTGCAAAGATGGGCATTTAAATGTACGTTTTTCCCTTAACCTTTCCTCCTAAAAGTTTTTTTCTTTTAAATTCCCTTCTAAACTTGGGGTGTGTGTTATACGCTGATAAATACGGTAAGTTAGAATTAAATGTTATCCTATCCATATTGTATATTAAGTAGTTTTAAGCAATTTCAGCCATCAATCAGCTTTAAAAATCACAAAAATAGACCAAAGGCAACCTACAAGCAATAGTTGTATTTTTTCAGAATTTTAAGAAAACTTTTGGAGGTAGGCTGAACTGAGCTATTCATCAAGTCATTTTAGCCATCAAAATAGTCAAGACTAGGGGAAATTCTCTGAAATCTGCCTCAAGTGTTGCAGGAACTAGGGTAAGGTAGGTCAATGAATATGCAATCTTCCTTCCACCATGGGTGGAAATGACTGTTGGAGGAATCCCAAATGCAGCACTATTGTGTTGTGCAGGTGGGAATTAGGTGTTGCATGCAATAGCCGGCAGCACTAATGATTTGGAAAAAGCCCGACAGGCCAGTTGTACACAACCAAGTAGCCCATACATGGATGGAAATTCAGCTGGTCTCTGCTGAACCAGACAAATATTGATCCATGTATGGTCAGATTACCGAATAAGCTAACAATGCAAGTTAAAATATGATTGTACAAAGACCTTTAGATCTATCGGCAACTATGTAGCATCTGCTTAACAACAAATAGAGGATATTTACATGTGTATAGAAGAGAACACAACCATTACAACATGTACGAAAGCTACAACAGTCTACATTCTGTTGCTGTTCTATGATGAGAACGAAATATTACCATATACACTCACAGGCCACTTTATTAGGTACACCTGTTCAATTGCTTTGTAACACAAATTGCTAATCAGCCAATCACATGGCAACAACGCAATGCATTTAGACGTGGTGAAGACGACTTGTTAAAGTTCAAACCAAGCATCACAATGGGGAAGAAAGGGGATTGAAGCAACTTTGAATGTGGAATGGTTGTTTGTGGCAGACGGGTTGGTCTGAGTATTTCAAAAACTGCTGATCTACTGGGATTTTCATGCACAACCATCTCTAGGGTGTACAGAGACTAGTCCGAAAAAGAGACAATATACAGTGAGCGGCAGTTGTGTGGATGAAAATGCCTTGTTGATGTCTGCGGTCACAAGAAAATGGGCAGACTGGCTCGAGATGATAGAAAGGAAACAGTAACTCAAATAACCAATTGTTACAACCAATGTATGCAGAATACCATCTCTGAACACACAACACATCAAGCCTTGAAGCAGATGGGCTACAGCAGCAGATGACCACACTGGGTGCCACTCCTGTCAGCTAAGAACAGGAAACTGAAGCCATAATTTGCACAGGCTCACCAAAATTGGACAATATGAGATTGGAAAAAAAGTTGCCTGGTCTGATGAGTCAATCTCAGCTGCGACATTCAGATGGTAGGGTCAGACTTTGGCATAAACATAAAAGCATGGATCCATCCTGCCTTATATCAACTGTTGAGGCTGGTGGTGGTGTAATGGTGTGGGGGATATTTTCTTGGCACACTTTGGGCCCCTTATTACCAACTGAGCATCGATTAAATGCCACGGCCTACCAGAGTATTGCTGCTGACCATGTCCATCCCTTTATGACTACAGTGTATCCATCTTCTGATGGCTCCTTCCAGCAGGATAATGCACCATGTCACAAAGCTCAAATCATCTCACCACTGGTTTCTTGAACATGACAATGAATTTACTGTACTACAATGGCCTTCACAGTCACCAGATCTCAATCCAATAGAGCACCTTTGGGACGTGGTGAAATGGGAAATTCACATCAAGGATGTGCAGCCGACAAATCTGCAGCAACTGCATAAATCTGGAAGAAATTAGAGTAGAAACATGGACTTTAGGGGCACGCACATTTATAAGGTAAAAAAATTGAACGTTTTTAATAGGATAAAGTTAACACCATTGTATACAAACACATTAAAAAACATACAGTAATTAAGTGACCTCAAGGACTCTAATACATCTAATATAAATATATATTGTATATTAGATGTATTAGAGGTGTTATGAGAGTCCTTGAGGTCACTCAATTGCTGTATATGTTTTTTAATGTGTTTTATACAATGGTATTAACTTTACCCTTTTAAAAAAAATTCATTTTTTTACCCAATATATAAAGTCTGCCTACATAGTTTATGTTTCTACTCTAACTTCTTCCAAACAATAACGGGACGTTGGCACACTTACTTGTGTATCCACAGTATCACCCTGTGATCATACACGTAATTCACACTTTTTTGTTAAACTGCTTAACTATCATGCCAATATGGACCAAAATCTTTGAGGAAATTCTCCAACACCTTCATGAATCTATTACACGAAAAAATGAAGGCAGTTCTTTAGGCAAAAAGGAGTCTAACCCGGTACTAGCAAGGTGTACCTAATAAAGTGGCCTGTGCGTGTATAGTTACCATATGTAGCAGATTAAAAAAAAAAAAAAAAAAAAAAAAGATACATATGTAAAAAAAACTGTTTTCTACATCCACCCAATGCTTAAGGTTGGTTTTCAGAACTCAAACTGCATGGAGATAAAGTTTTTATAAAAGTGGCACGCGCTAAAATGTCCACTGCCAACCTTAAATATTTCATGACCTTCGTACTCAACTCACAATAGACCGTGTAATCTTATCACCAACCCTCAATCTTAACCCCTTCCCGCCGAGCGTACGCAGATTTGCGTACTCGGCTTCTGGGGGGTATACCGGGATGATGCCCGCACCTGCAGGCATCATCCCGGTACCGTTTTTTAGAGCGGGCGATTGGCTTTCCAGCCATAACAACCGATGCGGCTAAAAGCCGCTCGGCTGTTATGCCGGAGGAGCGGGAGGGGACGTCCCCGCCTCCTGCCGCCTCTCTTACCAGTGCTCCCGCTCGATCGGGAGCACCGATTTCACACCCGCCGCTTTCAGCGGTTAGGGAGGGACTGGAATGACTCCGTAAGTGGAGTCATTCCAGTCTCCTAATTGTAAACACGGAAGCGACGTCATGACGTCACTTCCTGTTTACTCGGCTGCCAATGGCACCGGATTTTAAAAAATATACAGTATTCAGAATCACTGTTTTAGGCGTTCTGAATACTTTGAAGTGTAAAGGAGGGGTGGGGGGTCTTTTAGACCCCCTGATCCCTCCATAAAGAGTACCTGTCACCACCTATTACTGTCACAAGGGATGTTTCCATTCCTTGTGACAGCAATAAAAGTGATCAAATGTAAAAAAAAATTTAAAACAATTTATTAGTTTAAAAATTAATAAAGAAATTGTTTTTTAAAGCGCCCCAGTCACTGCGAGCTCGCGCAGCAAAAAACGCATACGGAAGTCGTGCCTGCATATGTAAACGGTGTTCAATTCACACATGTGAGGTATCGCCGCGATCGTCAGAGCGAGAGCAATAATTCTAGCACTAGACCTCCTCTGTAACTCTAACCTGGTAACCGGAAAAACATTTTAAAGCGTCGCCTATTGAGATTTTTAGGTACCATAGTTTGTCGTCATTCCATGAGTGCGTGCAATTATAAAGTGTGACATGTTTGGTATCCATTTACTCGGTGTAACATTATCTTTCACATTATGCAAAAAAATTGGGCTAATTTTATTGTTTAGTTTTTTTAAAATTCATGAAAGTGTCCCTTTCCCCAAAAAGTTGCGTTTAAAATATCGCTGCGCAAATACCGCGTGGCACAAAATATTGCAACAATCGCCGTTTTATTCTCTAGAGTCTCTGCTAAAATATATATATATATATATATATATATATATATATATATATATATATATATATATATAATGTTTGGGGGTTCTAAGTAATTTTCTAGCAAAAAATATGGATTTTAGCTTGTAAACACCAAATGTCAAAAATAGGCTTAGTCATGAAAGGGTTAAAGACAATCTGAACAGAGCTGGTGCGCTCAAAAAAAGGCAAGGAAATGGTGAACTACGCACGGGTATTGGTTATTGGCACCCTGAATGGATTATAAAAGGAGGTACATAGCTGCACATGCGTGTTTTGGGTGCTGAAAATAAATGCACTGCATGAAAACAGAACTTTCAACCAGATAAGGCTGAATTTCTACAAGATAAAGCTGAAGTTCCATTTTCTTTCTGCAAATTAGATTTAATGAAACTGTAAAGAATTGTATTAAAGTCAGGAGCTGAACAGGAGCACCAAAAACGATAGATCTAAGCCTTGTACACACAATGAGAATATCAGATGAATAATTGTCAATTTTTTTGCATGCTAGTTACATATCGAGACGTTACGCAACTTACGAAAATTCTCGTAGGGCATAATACTTCAGACGTCATGTAATGTGTTGTAATGTATTCTTTTATTTCCAAGTATGTGTGGGTCTTGTTCTTCCGATTTCTCTCGGATGAAAACTGGACTGACTAAATGAAAATCTTAAGAGGAACATTTTCATGTTTGTCCCCTTTTTTGATTAACGGTTGCGATTGGCTTTTGAAAGCTGTGTACTAATGATCAGACTATCGTACGATTGCTTCAAAAGTGGTATTTTACATCTGATCTTGTGTACTAGACTTTAAACTAGACACTAGGGATGCACTGAAATTTCGGCCGCTGAAACATATCGTCCGAAAATGACCTTTTCGGCAATTTGCCGAAAGGAAAAAACGCCTGATAATTGAGCTGAAAATGGCACAGGGCCTGGGTGGGGGCGGAGCACCGCCCCTGCCCCTGGTGCCGTCAATCATGGGAGATCTATAACGCAGGAGAGCCGCCTCCACCGTCTAGTCAATAGAGCGCCGGGAACATCACAGCTTTAATTTCAATAGCTGTGTGTTCCCCCATCGCATACAGCCCCCCCCCCCCTTGTCCGGGGAACTGTGATAAACAGATTACCCGTCCCGGGTGATCTGTCTACCACAGTTCCCCGGACAAGGAGGAGGGGCTGTATGCGACGGCACGCATCAGGGGAACACACAGCTATTGAAATTAAAGCCGTCGTGTTCCCGGCGCTCTATTGAACCAGACTGCGGAGGCCTCCTGTACCATGCCGCCAGTCTCTGACCACCTCCTGTACCACGCCGCCAGTCTGACCACCTCCTGTACCACGCCGCCAGTCTCAGACCACCTCCTGTACCACGCCGCCAGTCTCAGACCACCTCCTGTACCATGTCTCCAGTCTCAGACCACCTCCTGTACCATGTCTCCAGTCTCAGACCACCTCCTGTACCATGTCCCCAGTCTCAGACCACCTCCTGTACCATGTCCCCAGTCTCTGACCACCTCCTGTACCATGTCCCCAGTCTCAGACCACCTCCTGTACCATGTCCCCAGTCTCTGACCACCTCCTGTACCATGCCCCAGTCTCTGACCACCTCCTGTACCATGTCCCCAGTCTCTGATCATCTCCTGTATAAAAATATTTTTTAAAAACAGTAAATTTCGGTATCGGTGCTGTTTCGGTATCGGTTTCGGGCCTAGTGTATTTTTCATTTTCGGTATCTGTTTCGGCACCAAAAAACCCATTCGGTGCATCCCTACTAGACACGGTTTATAACTGTTCACCAGTCCATTGGCTTTTAGCGCTACTTCTAGTCTGTCCTCCCATTTGTTTCATCCTTAGATGGTATTCCCTCCAACATGTAAAAACAGAAGATGTTTACACAACCTACGTATTTCCAATTTGACATTTAATGTACACTGCATATACCACTTTAATCATTCTAAAACAAAAGTAAACATCTTTAGCAATTAAAAATCCTTTTTAACGTTGGTAGTTTTCTTCCCTAACCTTCCCTAGTCGTGTGATTTATTTCTTCGGTGCTCAATAATACAAAAAAGGACGACAGATCCATTTGTTCACAGAAGATGTAATCATGAAAACTACCCTAAGGGGCAGGAATACTGCTTTTAGACAGCATAATTCATTGCACTTATTGAACGCCTGCTTTCTATGCACGATCGAAACCTGCACAAAGCATAGGTTACCATTCTATAAGAAAATTAAACAATCATTCCAAGCATCAAGATTATAAACTTCCAACAGGAAGTCAGTGTAGTGTAATGTCTCAGGGTCAAACAATGCTGTTAATGTTCCAGCCGTCTACTTGCTGGCATTATATGAGAAAAAAAAAAACAAAAAAAAAAAACATGCATACATATATTATATATGTGTGTATATTAGGGCTGGGGAAAAAAATAAATAAAATAAAATCGATTTTCATCTTGAATTGAGTTGCGAGTTCAAATCGATTCCGATATGAAGAAAATTGAGTTTTTAGATTTTTTTTTTCCCCTTCAGAGTTTATGTAGCAGGGGGCATGTCCAGAATGGCACTTGACACTGGGAGCAGACATGTGCACTGTGTCTGAGGCTCTGAGCTTCCCACCGGCGCAATTCTACTATTATTGCCCTCACACACGACCCTCCTGTGTCCCTCTAGCCTCTCCGGTGTGTGACCGTGTGCAGGGGAGAAGTTGAACTGTCAGCCACCCACGATCCCAGTCGTCACAGACTAGGCCGAAGCCGTGGCCTCGCCTTAATAATCCTGCCTGCAGCTGTGATTTATGTTAACAGTTCCTAGCAGTTAAAATCGATTAGAATCGTAAATGTTTTTTTTTTTTTAAATAAAAAAACAAAAAACGCAGATTTTGTGGGGGGGGGGGGGGAGAATCACCAAGCCCAAATAAATAAATATATATACACATCCCATGTTGGAGGCAGATAAACAAAAGAATACATATGTAAACATTTCTATATCGACCCAATGCTGCATGTTGATTTCCAGAACTGAGAAATCTGTACGGAACCATCTGGGGCTAAAAATCAAAACAAAAAAGTACTCTAAAACATCCAGGCTGCTAACCTTATTATTTCATTGCCTTAAACCCTAACCCTGCATGGGTGCTCAACCTTTAGCTCTCCAGCTATTTCAGAGCTACAAGTCCTACAAGTCCCATGAGGCATTGCAAGGCTGACAGTTGCACGCATGACAGTACTTTTAGACCTGCAACAGCATGAGGGCCACAGGTTGGGCGACCATCTTAATTGTTAACCTCCCCTCATTTAAACCCAACCTCTAAAGTTAAAGAGGATCTGAGCAAAAATGCCAGGTACAAAAAAGGCAAGCAAATGGTAAACTACTTACAATGCATACAATCACCCTCAAGCCCATCTCTTCCTTCCTATCTTTTCCCCATTAATATGTCCTCATACCTTGTTCTGCACTGATTGATGGCCATCTTGGTAGAGGTAGGGCTGTCTTTTCTAATGTTACCTTAAAATGACTCATTTTCAAACAGCAACAGGAGAGGTGCAGAAAGCGCAGATCCACAGAAGGATCAATGCAGAAGCAGGGAGATCCTGGCACCCTAGGCCCTCCAGTACAGCTGCCTTTCCACCAAAGAGAACTGTGATCAGCACAGTAGTGGCATTGCCATGTGCAGTTCGTTGTACAATCATAAATTGTTAGCTGAGCATCTTTTATTGTAGAAGACAGTGTCTTCTGAATTAAATCATTTCTTCCGGCAAATTTTAGTTTTCTACAGAACGTTCTGCTTTAATTAAATCGATTTTAAATCTAGTCCAAAAATTTAAGGAAATTCAAAAAACGAGTTATGCTTTTTTCCCTCCTTCATACTGTACTTATCTAACCAACCCTCCCCACTTCTCAGCTGCATACTTAGAGTTCAGGCACTGAGTGCCTCAGGGGAACCACCACAATGTTGAGGGGACTTTCACAATGGGGCTCTGCGCTAGCAGAACGTAAAAAAAATAAAAATAAAAAAAGTCCTGCAAGCAGCTTCCTTGAGGCAATTTAGGAGGGTTGTAAAATGCCTCAGGTGCGGCGCATTTAACCCTTTATTCGGCCGCTAGCGGGGAGGTTAAAAGCACCCTGCTAGCAGCCAAAAAGTGCCTCAAACTACGCTACAGCCGACGCCCTCTCGCTGGCAGTGTGAAAGGGCTTTTAAAGGCAGACACCCTAGAAAATAAGCCAAACGTCATGTCACATGATAGTAGCACAATGGCTTATATAATGAAAAATGTAAGTACTTTTTTTTAATAGTTAATCTTTGCGCACATTAATGCAATACACAGTATTACCCAATGTTTAGCAATCCATAAAAGATTAGGTTGTGACACGTAGACACCCAACATGTTCAGCCTTAAAATTGCTACTTCCATGAAACCGTGACATATTTCAGTACCCTGTATTTTCAAGGAGGTGACATTTTAAATGTTCTCTACAGGCCTTGAATAATGGGCCTAGAATTATTGCTCTCACTCCAGCGTTCACTACAATTTGTAGCAAATGTAGTGCAAATTGAGGTTTTCATGCGTAGGAACCCCAACATGTGCATTTACTTTTGTGCATGCATGTGGGGGTGGGTGGCAGATTTTTAGTATTAGGGTTTTGATTAAATTTTTTAACTACATTTTGTTTCCCTTATCACATAGTCTTCTTTTTCCTTGGAAAAAGAGGCTCTTTGACATCAGAGTCTAAAAGACCACTAATGGCTAACCTGTCCACCAAAGAAATTACAGTAAAGCCTTGGATTGCAGGCATTTGTTCCGGAAGCACGATTGTAATTCAAAGCACTTGTATATCAAAGCAAATTTCCCCATAAGAAATAATGGAAACTCAAAATGATTCGTTCCACAACCATTTATCCATAAGTCCTTCAGTTTATAGTCCTTATAAAAAGATTATAGCAATGTGATAGGTTGTGTAACTATAAAATGTCCATCCACAAATGGCAGCCTCCACAAGGAGCTACAGAGTATAAAAAAGAGAAGAGAGGCACCTTTAAGTGTAGCAATATGGTTACATTTAACAAAGCTACAACATTTAGAAACTCACATGGTCGATGATTAAAACAGGCACATCCAAGTATGCAAGCACCTGGGGTAAAGCTGTCTGCAATCGTGACCGGGAAGTCTACCCTGCAGTAGAGCGATCTTAAAAAGTGAGGCTTGAACTGCTCGTGGAGCGCATTGTGGTATGGACGACATCAGTGGCTGTGCGGAGGATGGTCTATGTAGACCTCCAGATGCCTGCATACTTAAAGCCTGTTTTAAATCATCAACCATGTGAGTTTCTAAATGTTGTACCTTCATTAAATGTAAGCATATTGCTACACTTAGAGGTGCCTCTCTTCTGTTTTATACTCAATTGTGACATGACACTACTTGATATACAAGTCAAAATTTATTTAAAAATTTTGCTCGTCATGCAAAACGCTCTCAAACCAAGGTTTTACTGTAATGGCAAGCAAATTGTATTCCATTAGCTTCTTCCCCAGCAACAATAGGGAAAGTAACACCAACACTTGGAAGTAACGGTTTACACATCGCTTTTGGGTCAGTAACTGAAACGGGAGATCAGTGAAGGGATGTTCATGGATATCCCTCCTCCAGTCGGCGTCACCCGTGCCGTTTGAGCTTTCGAATAGTCGCCAAGCACAGTGCCCCCACACAGGGAGAGAGAAGGCGGAGAGACACAGGGGTGTGTGGAAGCAATATGGTGGCTGCAAAGCCGCCAGATTGCCTCCTTCCGAAAAGGAATAGTCGATTTCTTAGATTTTCAAGCATAGTATGGGAGTGTGTAAAACCCTCCAGCCACATGTCGAAGGCAGGAAAAGCGATAATGGGCTATTCATTTCTTTATCTTATATTTGGCTGGAGCGCTGCTTAAAAGTTACCTTACCTAATAACATTGAAAACAAAGGTTATATTCCATCAGGATACAGTTAAGCCACTTTCTATTAAGTGTACAAAGCTCATTCACATCATACCTATAAAGTTTTAAGCTTAGGCAGATCTTCCCAACACGAGTCAGGGACCCTCACTTATGAATAATGCGACTGATGTAATTTACATGTGAAAATGTTTTCCCCCATATTCTAACAGATCAGCATTCTTATAAATTTGGCAATAGGATAGGAGCTGAGATCACACATTTATAATGTTCCCGTATCACATGAAACACCGGCTTTCATTGTCATGCTATATCTATTCTAATCTATCTAATTTTCCCACAAGGAATATAGGCATGTAAAAAAAAAAAAATAACTGAAAAATACAGCTGGATTAATAAGAAACTGCAGATTTACCATCTGTCCACTTTATTATTTAAGTGGCAATAAAATGAGAATCCCAGATTAAGAAGTCAACTATTGCTCAATAATACACACTTTTAGGCTGCTTTCAGATAAACGTGATGCAGTGTACCCGCAGGTTTGGTGCGGGTTAGTTGTGCTTTGCCATAGTGTTCTATTAGGCCCTGCGATTTTGTTGTTCTTGTCAAATGTGCACCAAAGATACGGCATGCAAGCATTTTGTGTGCGCTTTCAGAAAGAATCCCAAAACTAAAGGACCTAAAACGGAAAGCACAGCTAACCCACACCAAACTCACAGGTACGCTGCGCTGCAGTCAAATCGCACCACATCAATATGAAAGCAGCCTTATGGACAAAGGTTAGGTTTAGGGGAAATTGTACATCAATCTTAAACATCAACTCTACTACTCCCCTACTTTGAATGTATCATGGTTGCAAGCAAACCTCTACCACCTCCCAACTGCATCCCCCCCCATTCAAAAATCAGCTTCCTGCTCCTTGTTTAGGTTCCATTTAGGTGTAACCCAAACCTCCAGTTTACAAGCTTAAAGTGGTTGACTTACAACACACTCTGACCTACAGGTAAGCCTAGATTAAGGCCTCTTTCACACTGATGTCCCGTTCAGGCCCGCCTGTCAGTTTTTCAGGCGGACCTGAACGGGTGCTCCATAGAGCTCTATGGAGCATCGGATGTCAGCGGTGACATGTCCGCTGACATCCGACCCGCTCCGATCCGAAAAAGTGTAACGGAGGAAAAAGCTATTTTTCCATCCGTCTGCGGATCGGATGACGACGGGCACTGCGGTCCGTCGTCATCCGATCTCCCATAGAGGAGAGCGGCGCTGTGACAGGTCCGTCCCTGCGCAGTGTGCAGAGACGGAGCTGTCATCTCCCTGCTCAGCAGGGATCGGCGGAGTGATCCCCGCTGAGCAAACGGATATCCACGGGGCGGATCAGAACTGATCCGCCCCGTGTGAAAGGACCCTAAGGCTTACCTGTAGGTTCAAGAAAAATCTCCTAAACCTATACGGTTTAGTAGATATTTGCCCGAAGACAGGCACCGCTGTCTACAGCGCATGCGCCGTAGACAGCGGCGTGCAGGCGAACACTGAGCGCGGCATCGTCAATGACAAAGATGTCGCACGTGACGGCTCCCATGCGCATGCACGGGAGTGATGTAATCGCGGCTTCGCCGAATGACAGCGTATAGTAGTCCATTATGCTTTGCCTTTGCAGGGAATGAAAGAGGAAGTAAACCCATCAGGGTTTACTTCCTTTTTAACCACTTACAGACCGGACCATTTTGCTGGTCAAAGACCAGACCACTTTTTGCGATTCGGCACTGCGTCGCTTTAACTGACAATTGCGCGGTTGTGCGACGTGGCTCCCAAACAAAATTGACGTCCTTTTTTTTCCCACAAATAGAGCTTTCTTTTGGTGGTATTTGATCACCCCTGCGGTTTTTATTTTTTGCGCTATAAACAAAAATAGAGCGACAATTTTGAAAAAAAAAAACGCATTATTTTTTTACTTTTTGTTATAATAAATATCCCCCAAAAATATATAAAAAAAATGTTTTTCCCTCAGTTTAGGCCGATACGTATTCTTCTACATATTTTTGGTAAAAAAATTGCAATAAGTGATTATTGATTGGTTTGCGCAAAAGTTATAGCGTTTACAATATAGGGATAGTTTTATAGCATTGTTATTAATAATTTTTTATTATTTTTTTTTTTTTTTTTACTAGTAATGGCGGCGATCAGCGATTTTTATTGTGACTGCAACATTGTGGGGGACCCATCGGACATTTTTGGGACCATTGTCATTTATACAGTAATCACTGCTATATAAATGCAGTGATTCCTGTGTAAATGACACTGGCAGTGAAGGGGTTAACCAGTGGGTGGCAGTGTAGGGGTTAAGTGTTCCTAGGGGTGTGTTACTAACTGTGGGGGGGTTGGGCTTTCATTTAGTGAACACTGATCTCTGCTCCAATCACATGGAGCAGAGATCAGCGTCACTAGTTGCTAGGCAGAATGGAGAAATGCTGTTTACACGGCATTTCCTTCATTCAGCCGTCCCGTGACACGATCGCGGGGACGCCCGCGGCGATAGAGTCCGCGGGGGGTCCCGACCAGCACTGGAGCGCGCCGCCGCCGGCGCGCTCCCGATGGCAGGGCGGCATTGAATATTGGACGTACCTGTACGCCAATATGCCTGCCCGTGCCATTCTGTCGACGTACATAGTCGTGCGCTGGTCGGGAACCGGTTAAACACAATGCATGTTCTGTAGCAAAAATAGTGCCCTGTATAAGATACACAAAATGTAGTACAAATGGCAAAAAAACATTGTACACTAGAGGAACATATATTTCAGTATGCTTAGCATCATGCTTCACTGTACAGTTTTCTTAAGTAAATGTTTACTGAATGTGTTACAAGTTTCTTATCTGGAGAGCCTGCCAGTAAAAGCACTTCCCATTGGAGGCTGACAAATCCAAGTCATCGCCTCGTATTTAGCTGTACCATTGTCAGCCTGACTTCAAGTTGCCCACTGACTGCCTTGTCAGGCCTACCAGATAGAAAGCCAACTGAAGCCTCACTTCACACTATGTAGTATATTGCCCTTATGCATGTTTTCACACATAGGGCATCCTGTTCATTTTAATTTCTACAACATAGCATAGAAGCTCAAAAATTTTTGAGCTTTGCAAGTTTCTAGCCGTTCATCTTTCTGCTTGGTTTTTCACGTGCAAAGCCACGTGTCTTGCTCGTCAAATTTGGGGTGCCATTAACAACGAAAGGTACTGCACAGTGTGTTTTTTTTGCACGATGTGTGAAAACGTTTCACATGCTACTGCAGCCTCAAATACTTCCAATCAGCTCTCAAAGAACACTCTACTGAGCTCAGCAGACTAGCTTCAACTCTCTGACCCTTTTTTCTTACAGCTCAGACAAGCTTATAAATCCTGGACTTTGAATGATGTAGACGCGAAAAGACTGCAGATAAACAGATACAACTTATGTAGGAGGATTGGTTTCATCTCTTTGCATCACCTGAGGAAAGTCCCTTCACTGGGTATATGTAAGGGTAACCATCACTTTATAATCAAGTCAGTTACTTTAGGAATCACCCTACATTATTTCAGTGTGGAAGTCAGCAGGAACCTCTAATGCGGTCACATATTCAGTATCTTGTAGGACAGACCTAAGGATGGTTATTGCTACCACAGAGAGGCAACACAATAAATCATCTAGAGCCTGTGCAAATAAACCATTTATACAAAAAAAAAAAAAAAGTACTGGCCACAAACCTGAGGAGCATACTTCTAAAAGTGATTTACAAAAGTTTAGGTACAAAGCCTAGGTAATGAAGAAAAATTAGAAAACAAACCTGATACAGCATTTTTAATTCCCTGGAGCCCATAGGAACCTGTAATACAACCAATTGATTAGTTCACTATATAAACATTTTCTTCTGCAACATTAAAAACGTACTACTTAAAATCTAAAGCCTCGCACATAGGAATAACAAATGCCGCTTTTATGTCTTTAAAATGTAGTTCAGTGTTATAGTTTATGTGGCCATGTATATTGTGACGATAGATTTTAAGAGCATTTAGAGACATTAGAATTTTTTTTTTTTAAATCGCCCCAAAGTTGCTTTTGGAGGAGCTTATGAGCATGAATTTACATGTGCATATATGTACGTACACTTATTTTATGAATATTCTATAACAAATACAATAAGGGTACTTTCAGAGTTTTTAGGCGTTTTAGCACTAAAAATAGCACCTGTAAAGTGCCTGAAAACTGCCTCTCATGCCTCCTCAGTGTGAAAGCCAGAGTGCTTTGACACTGGGGCGGTGTTTGTGGGACGGGAAAAAAAAATAAAATAAAAAAAAAAACCTCCTGCAAGCAGCATTTTAAGGGTGGTGTGTCCTACATCACCCCTACCCTTAGAATGACTGGGCAGCATTTCCGAAAAAACGCAGCAATACAGGGGCTATTAAAAGAGCCCCGCTAGCACCTGGAAAGAACCGCTAAAACCGGACCCACCGCTCCAGTGTGAAAGTACCCTAAAGTAGAGATAGAGAGAGATAGAGAGATAGATATAGATTATATATATATATATATATATATACATATATATATACACACACATATATATATATATATATATATATATATATATATATATATATATATATATATATATATATATATATATATATATATGTATATATATATATATATATATATACATACACACACACACACACTTTTATTATACATATTCACGTAAAGTATCTCACAAAATTGAGTACAACCCTCAAATTTTTGTAAATATTTTAATATAACTTTTGATGTGCCAGCACTGAAGAAATTACACTTTGTTATAACGTAAAGTAGTGAGGGTACAGCTTGTATAACAGTGTAAATTTGTACACCCTAAGTGGAAATGTGTAAATTGGGCCCAACGTGTCAATATTATGCATGGCCACCATTATTTTCCAGCCCTTAACCCTTGGGCATGGAGTTCATAGGTTGCCACTGGAGTCCTCTTCTACTCCTCCATGACGACATTACAGATCTGGTGGATGTTAGAGACCTTGCACCCCTCGACTTTCCATTTGCGGATACCCCAAAGATGCTTAATATGGTTTAGGTCTGGAGACATGCTTGGCCAGTCCATCACATTTACCCTGAGCTTCTTAAGCTAGGCAGTGGTTGTCTTGGAGGAGTGTTTGGGGTCGTTATATTGAAATACTGCCCTGCAGCCCAGGCTCCAAAGTGAGGAGTTCATGCTCTGCTACAGTTTGTCACAGTACACGTTGGCATTCATGGGTCCCACAATGAACTGTAGCTCCAGAGTGCCGGCAGCACTCATGCAGCCCCAGACCATGACACTCCCACCACCATGCTTGACTGTGGACAAAACACACTTGTGTGCGCTCTCTTCACCTGGTTGCTGTCCCACGCGCTTGACATCAAGATAATCTTATTTGGTTCAGATGGTGTCAGACCACAAGACATGGTTCCAGTAATCCATGTCCTTAGTCGGCTTGTCTTCAGTAAACTGTTTGCAGGCTCTCTTGTGCATCATCTTTAGAAGAGGCTTCCTTTTGGGACATCAGCCATGCAGACCAATTTGATGCAGTGTGTGGCGTATGGTCTGAGCACTGACAGCCTGACCCCCCACCCCTTCAACCTCTGCAGCAATGCTGGCAGCACTCATGTCTATTGCCCAAAGACAACCTCTGAATATGATGCTGAGCGTGTGTAGTCAACTTCTTTGGCCGATCATGGCGAGGCCTGTTCTAAGTGGAACCTGTCCTGTTAAACCACTGTATGGTCTTTGCCACCATGCTGCAGCTCAGTTTCAGGGTCTAGCAATCTTATAGCCTTGGCCAGGGGTGTCCAAACTTTTTTCAAAGAGGGTCAGATTTTATGAAGTGAACATGCGTGAGGGCCAACCATTTTGCCTGATTCTTTGAGCCATTAAAATTCCCTTCCAAACTGCCCACAGCCATTGGTCTATGAGTGAGGTTATTTGGGCGCTCTGACGGAGGGGAGGGACTCCTTTTTCCCTCCCCACATCCCTTGCACTTCATGCCTGGCGTGTGAGACAGCGCACCTATGCACTGGTGGCTGGGGCATCATTTCTGGTGTGCACATGCGTTTTCGGTGGTGCCCTCACCAGAAGGGATGTCGGGTCAAGTTTGACCCATCACTTACGGTGGTATCATGGATATTTAAGATGCTACTGACAGCTGTCATGCCATCACACGCATCTTATTGTCATTCCGCACGGTGCATCGCTGGACACCTGTGCGTTCATCGGGACCATGAGGTGTTATGCATTCTAACCCTACAGTTTAGACAGGCAAGGACTACAAATCTTGGTGGGCCTTTAGTTGAAGGAGCAATGAGGGAACCGTTGGCAGTAATAGCATTACCTGTTTATTACTGCACTCTCAACTACACTATACAATATGACCCGTTTTATTAATGTAAATCTATATATACAAAAATGTTTGAAGTTAAGCCCAATTTTTTTACTTTTAGAATATATATTTTTAATCCATAGACCATTGTCATTATATAATCCATGCCAATTAACACGACCCAAGTGAGATTAGAGGCATTCTGGCAGCAAATCCAGTGCAAAAAAAAAACTGTTCAGGGGGGGTGGGTAATAGTGAAGGAACTAATGGTGTAACCAATATAACCTACAATGTTGCCCCAGAGGAAGGACATCAGCTCGTAGTAATCCCATTTGGGTTCTGTCTCTTAACAGGACATGCTGCTCAACTGCAATACCTTACTTACACTTAAGTAGTAATTATATGAGTGTGAACAGAATGGAAGGCCTTCTACAGCAGAATCTCATGTACCCAAGAAAGCGATAACTAAAATCATTTATCACAGCCTTAACTAGCAGAAGTGCAAATTTTGCAAAAAAAATGTATTATAATTTGTTACATCAGATACAGAATCGAGAACTCCAAAGACATGCAGGTAGGTTAATTGGCTTCTGTCTAAAATTGGCCCTAGTATACAACTGGGGATCTTGGATTGTGGGCTCCTTGAGGGTAGGGACCAATGTGAGTGTGCAATGTAAAGGGATAGGGACAATTGTAGACACTCAGGTTGAACTGGATGGACTGATGTCTTTATTCAACCTTACTAACTATGTAACTATGTAACTATGGTTTAAAAAAAGGAGAAATGATTCTGCATACTGCAGTAGAAGTTAAACGTATTGAAAATTAAACTGAGAATTCATGTTTTTATATTGGGAGAGGAAATCTAAAAGGTTTAATGCTTCTTTCATGCAGTATACAGAAGAATACATCCACCCTACTTCTCTCACCTCCATTCACTGCCTTGCCTTCTGGCCGCTTTGATAAAAGCGCCGATCCAGACTTTGAGACACCTTGGTTTGAAACAGGACTTTTCTTTGTACCTGAAACTAAAAAAGTTAAATAATGGATTACAATATGAAGCATGCTAAATATTCAGCATTAGATTGTAGGGCTTTAAATTAAGCCTGACACACAAGCTTTGAACACTTCAAATGAAGCACATGAAGAAATATATAAAAGATGATCACCTTCAATGAAAAATGAGCGGAAAAAAAGCACTATTGGTTTTGATGATGGGCATCCTCATTAAGCAACGGAGACGCTACGGCAGTCAAGATTTTCATACATGTTCAGGTGCCTAGATAACAGGATCTACTGTTTGTTTTTACGCGTTTTCAATGAATGTCCAGGTCTGTGATGGGTAGTAAACCCAATATTTCTTTCATATTTGTAAAAGGATTATCTACTAATATATGTACATATACTGTAACACCTTGGTGTGTAGAATGTGGGCATGTAACAGTGCAAAGTGTTGCAGTACCTTTCAATTGAAATATATGCATATACCCAACAGCTGTTCAGTTGCCTAGCAGACACGCAGGCAGGTGACAAAGGAAAATACAAAGCTAGGAAAGCAATGTCATCTGACCAGCTAAGCAGTGTGGAGAATATGTGCAGGTACATTAAAAGGGCTTGTGGATGTTTGGTCTGGACATTAAAGTGTTACTCCAGCCAAAATGTCTGCTTTCGGTTAGTGGTTTATGTCCCCCTGCTTCCTGTCCAGTGACCATATGGGAACACTAAGACATCTCCACAAGAAGATAAAAGTTTGCAATAAAAACTCTGCAAGGCCTAGAAACGGTATAGTTTTTGTTTTTTTAATTTTAAAAATACTTACAGTCACTGCCCCTGGTACTCACTTCCAGTTATTGTGACCACTCAAAGTTGAGAAAATACTCTCCAATGGCAACACAAACTGCAGTAAAAATCTAAGAATCTAACCCATGCCTACTATCCAAAAGAAAGTCTGGGATGGAGTTACTTCTACAAAGTACATGCATTTGGTGGCTGCATTTGTTATCTTTGCCTAGACTTTTTATTCCCTTTTACCTGGTGATCTATCCAGTAAGCCTGTTATCTTTAAACTTCTTATAAATTGGAAAGCATACTCACCTCTGCATCAATAATGCGGTATTCTGGACTGGCCAATGACATCTTCACCCAGCCATCTTGGATGGAAAGAGAAGACATCAGTCCCGAGTTGCACACACGGAATTTACTAAGACAGGAGCAGACAGAACTGGTGCAGATGTGCATGGTAACCAATCAGCTTCTATCATTCATTTTCAAGTTGAACAACCTGAAGATAGAAGCTGATTGGCTACTCTGCAGTGCTACTCAAAATTCTGTTTGCTCCAGTTTCAATAAATTACGCCCATAGGTCTTTTTTTTTATTTTATTTTTTATTTTTTTTATAAAAAGCCAGCTTGTTTTCTTCTTTTACTAAATCTAAACTTAGAAGACCAAGGGGTCCAGCAAAAGTGGCAGTTGTGGCAAGAAGGCTGAGACAAGCCATTTAACCCTGACCGGGGTGCTTGCATTGGTCAACTTTTATGTAAAGCTTTTATCCCAAAAGGAAAAGAAAAGTTTCTGTAACTGCTGGAGTTTAGCTTTGTCAAATCTAAATCTAGTTAATCTAAAGCCAGTACACACGGGTCAAATGTTGGACAGTTCAATAGAAGCTGCCTGACATTCTGCCCATGTGTACTGCAGCTTTTCTGACAGAAGCTTGCCGTTTGGCTGGCCTCTGTTGAAGGGGCTTGACCAAAAAAGGTCTGCCGACCAGCTTCCTGTCAGCGCTCTCCGCCAATTAGTGCTGACCAAAGAGTACTGGCGGGGAGCATCCCACTGTCAGAACACAATAGAACAGCAAGGGAGATTGCTGTACTAACATTGAATGGTTAGTACAGCGGCTCCAACCTGAACTGTCAGATTTTCATTAAGCCCACTGGGTTAAACGAAAAAAAAAAAAATATGCAGTGCTCACTAGGCTTCACGGGTTGACAATGTTACTGTAGTATAAAATTTATGGAGTCAGACTTAAAGCATCTTTTCCATTAAGGAAAACTGTTGTCATACACTTTGAAAAAGTAGTTTAAAAAGGTGTGGCAACCTGAAATTACACACTTAGCCCTGTGATGAAACATTCTCTGGTTTTAAGCAGAAAATTGTCAATTACTGGCAACACCCAAGTACAAGAGCATATTTATACCTTTATGTTTATGATTCATACAAAGATTTCACAAGAACCTTATAGGGGAATCTGTTATAAAAAAAAAAAAAAAAAAAAATAACACTTCATACTTCCTTGCTCTGTGCAGAGGTTTTGCATAGAACAGCCCAGATCCTCCTCTTCTGGGGTCCCTCTTCAGCTCTCCTGGCATGCAGCTTGCTATGGGGGCACCCGAGCCAAGCTCCATGTCCATTCATACATTGAGCCGTATCCTGCCCCCTTTCTCTGACTCACTTGCTTTGACAGCAGTGGAAGCCAATGGTGCTTCACTGCCATCTCAGCCAATGAGGGAGATTCCCGGACAGCCAAGTCCCTCGTGCAACATGGCTGGCTCGAGATGGGGCTCAGATAAGCATTAGGGGAGGCTGCTGCAAACAGAACTTTTTTTTCCGTCTTAACGCAAAGAATGCATTAAGATAAAAACCTTCTGCCTTTACAACCACTTTATTATGATCATTTAATTCTATGATCACTTTAAGTTGGGTTCACACCACCTGCAGAGGATAATGTTCCATTTTCCTCTGCAGGATAATGTCCATGCTGGGCAGGATAGTGTGAACAAGCACAAAGTGGTTCTAAATGCAAAAGGTTTTTGACCTTAATGCATTCAATTCATTAAAGTGGCAGTACACTCCACTTTTGAACTTGTACCTACGGTAAACCTATAAGAAGGCTTACCTATAGGTACAGTGAATCTCTCCTAAACTTACACTGTTCAGGAGAGGATACACAAGTGACGCTGCTGGTGACGTCACCAGCGCATGCACTCTGAAGGGACATTAAAGAAGAGCTGCACCTTTTAAAAAAAATATTAAAAGCCAGCAGCTACAAAATATTGCAGCTGCTGACTTTTAATAAATTGACACTTACCTGCCCCAGGGTTCAGCAATGTCGGCGGCAGATGACGAGCAATCGATCGTCTCTCTGCTGCCCCTGCCGCCATCCTCTGTCAGGGAATCGGGAAGTGAAGCATTACGGCTTCACTGCCCGGTTCCCTACTGCGCATGCACGAGTCGCCCTGCTTGTCTCTACTGGTCCCCGCTGTGTCCTGGGAACTGTGTGTTTCCCAGAACACAACTGGGGGGCGGGGCATCTGCAGCAGTCTTGTCCCAGAAGTGGGTGCAGATACCTGGATTATCCAGGTATCTGCACCCCCCTCCCCCCTGAAAGGTGCTGATTGTGGCACCGGAGAGGGGGAGGGATCAGATGAGTGCAACTTCCACTTCAGGGTGGAGGTCCGCTTTAAACCCGTTCCTGAAACGAGGGAGCCTGCACAGGAGTAACGTCACCGCAGCATTGGCCGTTCATACAGCTGGAGCCGTTAACCTGGAAGGAAGACTGGGTGAAGATGGCAGCACCACGGGATCTGTGACAGTGTAGGAGGCCTCCTCTTTACAGGCAAGTCTGTCATGAAATAGTATGCACCGCATACTATTATATTGTAATTATTTAACCCTGCGGGGGGGCCCCCGCAACCAATTTTTTATTTTAGTGGTGTTTTACTACTGCTTTAAGGTTTAAAAAAAACAAAAAAATAACAACTTCACAGCATGGCTGAGAGCAGCAGGAGCCATTGGCTCCTGCCCCTTTCATCAAAGTCCAGTGAGGAGGGAGCAGGTAGGAACCAGCTCAGGAACACGTCTGCACATACAGTCCAGAAGAGATGAAGTGGACAGCGCCAGCAGGGGATCCTAGAAGAGGAGGTACTGGGCTGTATTGTGCAAAACCCTTGCATACAGCAGGGCAAGTATAACATTTTGATTTAATTTAGGTAAAACCTTTTTTGACTTTACAACCTCTTTGACCACTTCAGCCCCGGAAGAAATTACCCCCTTCCTGACCAAGCTATTATTGCAATACGGCACTACGTCGCTTTAACTGACAATTGCGCGGTGGTGCAACTATGTACCCAAACAAAATTGAAGTCCTTTTTCCCCACAAATAGAGCTCTCTTTTGATGGCATTTGATAACCTCTGCGGTTTTGAATTTTTTGCGTTATAAACAAAAAAAAGTGCCAATTTTGAAAAAAAAAAAAACACAATTTACTTTTTTCTATAATAAATTTCCACAAAAATGTTTTTAAAAAACGAATTTCTTCATCAGTTTTGGTCAATATATATTCTTCTACATAATTCTGGTAATAAAATACGCAATAAGCATATATTGATTGATTTGTGCAAAAGTTATAGCTCCTACAAACTATGGGAAATATTAATGCCATTTTTTTGTAGTAGTAATGGCAGTGATCTGCAACATTGTGGCGGACAGATCGGACACTTGATATTTTTGGGACCACTGACATTTATAAAGCCATCAGTGCTATAAAAATGCACCAATTACTGTGTAAACGTCACTGGCAGGGAAGGGGTTAACACTAGGGGGCGATCAAGGGGTTAACTGCGTTCCCTCAGTGTGTGTTTTAACTGTACGGGGAAGGAACTGATTAGAGAAGACCGATCTTGTTCCTAGCTAGTAGGAACACACGATCTGTCTCTACTCTCCTCACAGAACAAGGATTTGTGCGTTTACACACATGTCCCTGGTCCGGCTCTCATGCCCGTGATCTTAAATGGCCGGCGGTCAACACGACCACCGGCCACGCGTATCTGTTTCCTTGCAGTGCAGTGGGTGTGCGCCTGCTATCCCTGCTTAAAGGGCTGACGTACTGCTACGACGGCACGTACAGTATGGCGGCTGCTGGTCGGCAAGCGATTAAGGTCCTCTTGTTTATATGTACAGGTAAGCCTAGAATAAGGTTTACACTGGTAGGTACAGTAAATATCTCCTAAACCTGCACTTTTTTTGTAGCAGCCAGTATATTATATATTATCAACCACTCAGGTGGACCTAAGCTGGCCATACAAAATTTCTTATTCAAGTTCCCTTAGAGTTACTATGTAGGGCAATGACCTGCCCAATTGCATACCAATTGAAAGCGCTTAGTTTTGCCAAATATATGGTTTTGGTAAATTCCAAAGGAAAATTGTATAATGTATGGCCAATCTTAAACATTCTCTTAGCTACAGTAAAAACATTTGTGAAATATTATATCACAGCTTCCCCATCTATTATTAACTCCATGGAACAACCATCCACGGACTTCTATTTGTAATCCAAATTTGCCGCATATGAAGAATAATCATACACAATTTTTGCTTTAAAGCAGCGAGCACACAGTAATGTGTTCATCTATAGCATACAAGGGTTGTATTAGTACAGCTATATCATGTGACAAATGTGCAGTAGATGTCATGCTGCAACATGTGTATGGGAAAAGCGTGTGAACTTGCTCTGCTACCAAAAGATCATAAGAATGACAGTTGGTTGTCCCCCTGAGCTTTCCTACATTTCTGGATAACCTACCTGTCTGGGCAGTTTTCAGCGACTGAGCTCGTACTCTTGACAGTGTAACTTTAGCTGGCTGAGCAAGACCAACGCCATTCTGTCTCATGCACTTTGCTGGAACTTCATCGGTCTTGATGCTGCTTGTGGCAGTAGTTGTAGCTGTTGATACAATACAAATACATGAATAAATACCGACATTCTCAGACATGGAAAAAGTGACTGTCTTTACAAAGTCCAATTAAAAAGTAACAAATACTGAGCTACTTTTATGCACAAGCCGCATTATTATAGAGGATTTTTATAGTACTAATCGTTCGCTCAGCACTTTGTAATGTAGAGTAAGATAGTAGTTAGGCCTCATGTACACTGCTTCTGCTAAATAGATGTTTAGGAGCAGTTGGGCATTTTTTTCAGCTGCTCCTGAACTCTCCTCTATGTTATCATATCAGTACATGTACACAGGGTCATTTATAGGCAGTTGAGTTTAGAAGCATTTTGGAACACAAAAAAATGGGTTCAGGATGTTCAGAGGTATTTGAAACGACAAATGCCTGCAACAGCTTGTAAATGCTGCTAAATGCGGTAACTCTCATTTAGCAGAATTTCATTTACAGACGTTTTTCATTTTAACTACTTCCTGACCGGCGCACGCTGATGTACGTCAGCAGAATGGCACGGACAGGAAAATGGGCATACAGGTACGTCCCTTTAAAATTTGCCGCTGTGCCATAACGCTCGCACAGGTCGGGACCTCCATGAGTCCAATCGCTGGTCCCGCAGACTCGATCGATGTGGGGATACCCACGATCAACTCACGGGGAGATACTAAAGTAAACCAGCATCTCCCTGTTCTGCCTAGCAACAGTGACACTGATCTCTGCTCCCGGTGATTGGAGCAGAGATCATGATGTGTAAAACACAGCCACGCCCCCCCACAGTTAGAAACATGACCCTAGGACACACACAACCCCTACACTGCCACCTAGTGTTAACCCCTTTACTGCCAGTGTCATTTACACAGGAATCAGTGCATTTGTATAGCACTGATTGCTGTATAAATGACAATGGTTCCAAAAATGTGTCAAAAAGGTCCGATGTGTCCGCCATAATGTCGCAGTCACAATAAAAATCACTGATCGCCGCCATTACTAGTAAAAAAAAAAATAATAATTTATATTAATATAACTATCCCCCATTTTCAAATGCTTTAACTTTTGTGCAAACCAATCGCTTATTGCAATTTATTTCTACCAAAAATATGTTTTAGAATATGTATCGGCCTAAACCAAGGGGCCTTTTTTTTATACATTTTTGGGGGATATTTATTATAGCAAAAAGTAAAAAAGAATGCGGTTTTTTGTTTAGGAGCCACGTCGCACGACCGCACAATTGTCATTTAAAGCGACAGTGCCGAATCGCAAAAAGGTCCGGGGCTTATGTGGTTAACAAAAAAAAAAACGAAAGCTTCTTTAAATTGCGGATAGAGTAGAGAGAAATTGGAACACCTGTCAGTTTTTACTGCAGTCTGTGACCCTGTTAGGAGATGCACCCTCTATATTTGCACTGTTTATCACTGAAAGTTGAAGGAAAGGAAAAAAACGCAAAATTTTGGATAGCCCCAGAACAATAGAGGAGACTCTTCCAATGGGGGCACTAGTTCAGGTAACCTGGGGGTCCCCAAGGAATTCCGTTCATTTGCAGATTTCCTCTCACTTCCTATTAGGCTATGGGACAGAAAGTGAAGGCAAATCTCCACAATGGGACACAGATGGCAAAAACTCTCCCTTATGCTATCCAAAAGGAAAAAAAACATTTTTGCCTGTAGTTCTACTTCAACTGAGAGGGATGAGCTGATGGAGGAAGTAACGTTCAGCTTGCAGGTGGAAAAAAAAATTAAAAAAAAATTAATTGAATTAAAAAAAAGTGCATTTTTTTTGTACACTAGGAGCCTGAAAAGCATTGCATCTGTGATCAGCAAATCATGGGTTCAATTTCATGCTTTTGAAGAATGTCAGTGTATTTGTCTGACCATACCTCATACAAACAGGAAGTTACACAATGACAGGAAGAATCAACTACCTAGAGCACACAACAGTGCCCTGGTGGTTCACTGAAATCTCAAGCCGTCAGCCCCAAAGGCTGTCGGTACTCGTAGCTAGGGATGAGCTCCGGCGTGTTCCCATGGTCCACGTGCAGAGCCCGCCAGGAAGTCGGCGCAGTGCTGCGCTAATCACAGGCAGTGAGACATTGCCCAATCTCTGCAGCCACGCATCGGGGATATGTCTCACTGCCTGTGATTAACACAATGCTGCGCCAACTTCCTGGCGGACTCTACATGTGGACCATGCGAACACACCTGAGCTCATCCTTTCTCGTAGCTCTACCATTCACAGAACTTGCGCGAATGAATGACACAGCCAGGTGGGTGGAACCCTGCATGCCCATATTTTTAAAATTGTGACAGAAGGTGCAGGGAGAGGTTGCCCGACTCGCTGTCACAATGGACAGGGGACAACACTGTCAAGGGGGACTGAGGACATCAATGTAAAACAAGATTGTGTTTTCAGAGGAGGGGGCTGTGATGTGAATGAGTCAGCGCACAAGCCAGCAATTCATTTGCACCTCGGTTGGAAGGAAATTTTACGCATCGGACCTCTGTGAATTTTAATTCAATATCCCTGAAGTAAACAATGCAACCGAGCTGAAAATTAAGAAATTTGGTGCATCAGCACGTCCATTACATATCCAGGTTACCAATAAAGAATAGTGAGGTGGACTGGCACTGTACAACAATGTCTGGATTAAAAACTGCTAGTCTAACATCTCTGCAGACAATACGTGGCTAGCTTTAAAAAAATACAGGATGTTTAAAGTGGACCTCTACCCAAACCTAATTTTGTACTATGCAGAGAATGATTAGAACATCGGGCTTGTAAAATTATACTTTTGTCTGTAGCCCTGACTTAAGACTTGTATCTCATTAATCAGCAGCTGGTGCATGCCAAAATGGCCCCAGCCATTAACTTCAGGGAGGAATCTCAAGTAGATTCAGATTCTCAAAGATTTTGCTACTACTTTTTTTTAGTAAACCAACTACTTTTATTAATAAAACTTGCATGCTTTATCAAATCTATGGTGCATTATAGAAGAACAGGATAGATTTAATCTGATCCAAAGAACAGATAGAACTGTTAAAACATAATGAGCCTAGAAAAGCAACATCTGAGGGTGTAAATGCCTCAAGCACTCAGATTTCTCACCGTATTCATTTGTGTAGTGTGAATTTACTGTGCTTTTCCTCCCATGCAACAGACACTAGGCAACACATCAGATGACTGTACAATGATAAGTCTTTATACTGTGCGGGGCTGGTACGTTATCAGACCAGCACGGAGCAAAAAAATGAAATAAAAAGCAGCGGCGGCTGGTGGTATATTTTTTGGGGGAGCACAAACAATGCACCCCACAGCCACCCCAACCCCCGCCTGGTCGCCAGCCCCACACTTAACCCATCTATGTCGTGGGCAGTGGATGACAGCTTCCCTGGAGTCTCCTCCTCCTCCTCAGCATCACGGCTCCTAGGCGGCCAATAGAAATCGCTTCTCTTCTCAACCAATCGGGTGACAAGTCACAGCACTGATTGGCCAGGAGGAGAATCAGGAAGCGTGGGTTTCCTCCGGGTGCTCCGGTTTCCTCCCAAATCCAAAGACATGCAGGTAGGTTAATTGGCTTCTGTCCAAAAATTGGCCCTAGTATATGAATGGGGACCTTGGATTGTAGGCTCTTTGAGGGTAGGGACCGATGTTAATGTGCAATGTACAGGGGCGATTGTAGACACTCAGGTTGAACTGGATGGACTGGTGTCTTCATTCAACCTTACTAACTATGAAACTATGAATAGTGATTATTAATTCACTATTGTCACACAACTAGGTGGGTTCTGGGCGCAGTGCCCTGTGCCACGAGCTCATCCTTTTTTTGAAGCCAATTCAAGCTTCAGGCTCTAAACATGTGCTGCTTCAAAAAAAAAAAAAACCTCATTTAAATCCATGTGTCCGGTGCCCTGTATGTAGATTAGGGGCCGACCGCCACTGACCATAAGGAGTCAACGCATAATACGAAACACACAAACTAAAATGGCAAAAAAAAATCTACTTGGAAATGAGGGGCACTTCTTACTAGGTGCCATTTGTAATGCTTTACCTAATAAGATAGTAAATATAGTTAACACATACATAGTGACAAGATGCATGCTGCTATTTGCACTACTGCAGCAACAAATTTAAAAAGGCACCCGACCCAAGCTTTAGGGGCATATTTATAAAGCAGCGCATCTTGACATTCCTCAACCACGGACTGCAGTCAAATCTCTCTGGTTTAAATGGCAGTGATTGGTTCACCACCAGTGACTGTTTGGTGGAAGTCACATTCGTTGCTTTATAAATATGCCCCATTCACATTTTCAAGTTTTAAACCGTGCAAGACAAACATGTATAAGTCTGTGGAGTAGATATAATTCATCTTGTAAATGGAAGAGTGAGCTTAAATAATTGAACACTGCAGAGAAAGGAATGGGGGTCGATGCATGCAATAAAGTCCTGGAGGGATTTACCTAATAACTAATGTAATAGTACTAAATGGCATTTATCTATTACCATGCTTAAAGGCTATGGCATAGCTATGATTAGAAGACTACCAAAAAAAATAATTAAAAAAAAAGGAAGAAACCACACACACCACATGACTTCTTGCCAAGTTAGGATTTTGCTATATTAAAGAATAAAATCTGGAGTGACCTACTTCTTTTCCCAGCAACCGAAGCCAACAAAGGAATTATGCAAAAGCTGCAGGACGCCACAAGCAGCAAGGTCAGCAAGGTAACATCACTGGATTTCCCTGAATCTGCAACCAATCTTAGAGTGAAATTGAAAGGGGGGTGCATGGGCCATGCACTTGCTGTGCAACTGCGGTGCCCGCCTGGTACTGTCATTTAAGACAAGAGGCTCACGACGAGATGAGAGATGAAAGGGCATCAGCCATGTTCACCTCTTTGTGTTTCTCGTGCCGCTCTCGATGAATTAGAGTGGAAACTAATCAGAGGCTTTGAGGCGGTGGGCAGGACACATTAATCCAGCCTGAAAGTCTAACCAGGCATCGGGTAGGCTGTGTAATCTTGGCCACATGGTGAATATGAAGCTTTGTTTCAAAGGGCACTTTATTCATAATAAAGTAGCTGTTTGTAAGGCATTCCAATGGAAAACTGAAACAATAAGCACATTTAGAAGCTGCTCAAGGCTTCTTTTGCTAGTGGAGATGCAGCATACGCAGACAAGCGAGCGAAGCATCTAGCATTATTGTCAAATCAGCAGAGGATTGGAGAGGGAAGCATAGCACTCATTCCTCATCTCAAATCCAATTTAGAAAAACAGCTGAAACCAGCACAAATAAGAAGGGAGGAAAAGGCAATACTAAATCCGTTTCTAGAACTTGAGTTAATAAAAGCAGTGTAGAATGTCTAAGACTATGTCTTAACAAAAACAGATCTTTTACTGTGGTCACAAATACTTGTGAGTGGTATCAGCCCTGATCTATTAATTGCCGATTATGGACAGAAAACCATTGCTGTTCACTTGCTGATGGATTCTTGCTGCAGATGAATGCAGGCTAATGTGCTCAATTTGTTAAAGGTTTGTAAATGTAGAAAAATACAGTTTAATAACTCCATTGGAAGTCAAGGAGCTCTACAAGTGGTGCCCAACATACACAAACCTAGGCATACTGAAGGTTTTAGTCTCAAGATGCTCATGGGTTAGTACGTTTGTTACAGGTGGATGCTGTTGGGCTAAAACATCCACCAGCTTTTTATCTTAAGTACCCCATTTGATAAATATGAGGGTACCAGAGTGACACCTCTTGTTGTATTTGAATGAGCCAGGAGAAGAGCTGTAAAGTTTGGTGCAAAGATTTGATCACCACCGTGACAACTAGAGGTGAGAATCTTCAGGCACCTAGGTGATAAACAGTAAAAAAAAAAAAATCATTAAATATGTTAGTGTTAACATTTCCTCTCCAGTTCAGGGACCAAGCTCCTAGGTTCACCCACCTAAATGATTGATATAGTGAAACAATTCTCATTGATCAGTGGTTTCCACAGAATTAAAAGTCATGCAATGTATTAGTAAATCATGTTTGCACAACTTGCATATTGCATATTTGTATTTTCAAAGAGTATTGGTCGAGCCTTGTATTTCTATATCAGGGGCATTTGCTGGGCATTAGCAGAACAGGTACTTAACTTGATGCCTGTATTTATGGGGCCAAGCTATTGAAACACACATTTGTACTGTACTTAACCTCTTGCACACAGGTGGTTTGGCCTGTCTGCTTAAAATCCTGGCTCCTTCAGGCATCTTGGAGGAAAGGTGCTTCATCCAACCACACTGGTCAGCAGCCTGTCAAAATCTATGAGAGCCTAAAAACACATAGCAGCTGGATGATGTACCGAGTAGTAGGCACATTTAGGGTGGTATGCATACAAGTGGTATCAAAGTTTAGAGACTAGTTTTTGTAACACGCCAACAGATGGCAGAACAAGGCTGAACACACAATCAGATGAAGCACCGACCTTCATCAGTGTGCCAAAAGACATTGACTGTGTACATCAGGAGCTGTGCAACTGGTGCTACTCTGACCACGTGCGTTACCACAGCTATTTCAGAATGGACAGCAAGTTAGAACAAAGAGCAAACATGAAATTATGCGTGAAACAGAGCAAATCTGCCACAGAAACATTTGACATTATACGCCAAGTTTACAGCGATGCTGCAGTGAGTTGATGATCCAGCTCAAAGGTAGCCGTTTTGACACCATTGCGAGATCCAACATGAATAGCAGAAGGTGCTCGACACGCTGAGAAAAGACGACTTCCAGGACACATTTCAGAAGTGTCAGGAATGCAGGGAGATCTGTATTGCTGTTCAAGGGGACTATTTTGAAGGCGATCATGTATAAACGCAGATAAAGTACTTTTTTGTAAACAAGCTATTCTCAAAACTTTGATACCACCCGATAAATACATGACTGACTACAGACAGACCTAAAGAATTTTGCAAACCTGAATGGATGCGAGTGTATATAGGCACTTCCATTTACATTTGGCTACCCACAGGCATTACATGGGTCACAAATTGGAGGAAAAGCCTAATGGACTTGGATGTCATATGCAACTCAGCAGTCTAGAATTCTCTTCTCCGATGAAACCGACAGCAAGTATTTAAAAGAAGCCCTAAAAGCCCACCTTTAACACATTACCACACTAACATCATCCAAGAAAATTAAGCGGATTTACAAATATAACCTTATTTTTTTTACAAGTGTACTAACTGGTACAGAGCTATATCAAGCAAGGTATAAACATCTCTTTGTAATTGCATAATTCTAAAACGTGCTCTTAATCAGTTGGCAAAATCCCTTGGGATGGGAGCCAAGTCAGTCCACCTACTACAGCTGTTCTTCTGTAAACGCTTGCCTTCTTAGTCCACTCAAAGCATGTGCTGCATAGAAATCCACATCTGGTATTGAATAAGACAAATGAGAGGGGGGCACAAATTCCCATTTCATCGTAAAGATGCACCCATCACTTATATCGCATTTGATTACTTTAGACAACTGCACCCTAAAAACATAGCCATAGTAGATGTGTTGAGAAACATGATTTATGATCTGTTCAGCTCCTAAGTTAAGTAAAATATCATTGAAAGGACAAGAGAACAGCGCCCTCTAAGTGCAGTATACAAACATCTTTAAAGTAAATCACTACACCTTTAAGTGTATTCTTGAGTCTTTTATTTACATTAAAGTGGTTGTATGCTCTTTTTTGAACTTTTACCTACAGGTAAGCCTATGATAAGACTTACCTGTAGTTAAAATGAATATCTCCTAAACCTTACAAATTTACTTTTCGTGCAGGATCTGAGGTCATGCGGCGCATGCGCTGTAAAGGCCCGGCTGAAGGTCCAGCAGAACTGCCAGACCTTCCGGGAAAAAGACACCAGTGCGAGCAAGCACGGGAGTGACGTATCGCGGCTTCGGCCACTCACAGCGCCGGAGCCGCGATACCTGGCAGACAAGCCGAGGCAACATGTCAGCTCGCTCGGTGTTGAACTTGAGAGATACTGGTGCCTCTTTCTAAGGTGAGTATTTCATAATGAGCTAGTATGAGCTGCATACTAGTTCATTATGCCTTGGCCAAAAAAAAAAAAAAAAAAAAAAAAAAAAAAAAAAAAAGGGGTTTACTAAAGCTTTAAAGATGTTTGCATACAGCACTTAAGATGCATTCCGAAGGATTCTGCGACCGTGTGTACGCGGCATATCGGACCGTGTCGTCAGATAATCCGACTGTGTGTGGTATGCATCGGACTGATTCCGTCCGAATCTCCGTTGGACCCAATTTTCCAACATGTTGGAAATATTTCCCGACCAACTGGGCCGGTCGGACGTAATCCGATCATGTGTAGAGAATTTTGATCGGACCAAGTGCCACGCATGCTCAGATCAAATTCCTACATCAAAGCTATTGGCTACTAGCCTGAATGTAGTCCCATCGTAACGAAATTACGTCATCACGTTCTGAAAGATCGGATTTTTTGACAACTTAGTCCGACCGTGTGTATGCAAGAGTTTCGGACACAATCCGACGGATTTGGTTGTGGAAATCTCCGACCGTGTGTACAGGGGCTTAGAGGGCGCTGTTCTCTTATCCTTTCTATATTCCAGAGATTTTTTTGCCTTCTAAACTTCTGAACTGCCAGCCCTCCATGGAGTTATTTGTTTATTTATCATTACATGGACTAATCTCCTAAAGAACGTGTTTATTTCCCCATTTTCCTACCGACGCCTTTTCCAATTTTATTGTCATATTCACAGTGCACCATATTATCGAATTGTGTATATGTAAAATCATTACCTCCCATAGACTGTCCACATTCATTAAAACTTCTGCACATATTTTACAACCAAATAGCTAGAATGGCATGAGGCCCAAAGTAGAGCAGTTTACTTGCCTGGCATTCATTTGGTTTTTCATATTGTGAATACCCATTTCTTGCTGTGTATCTCTATTGTGTCATTGTGAAGAACGGCACAAGAGCATTTCCATTCCACCTGCTCTCATCTATCCAACAGAACGTATGTGCCTCTACTGTGGGGACACACATTTTAGTGTTAGGACCACAGATACCAGGGTGCTTGACGTGGCTCACGCATGCGTTTGCAAATGCGTGCGGACTAAACCCCCGTTAAACAGTTTAATTTGGTTGTCTGCGAGCTGGTGGTAAGTAGGCTTTGGTTTTTTCCTGGGCATTCCCCAGATATTGTTGTAATCAATTTCTTTAAACCCTAGTAACAATGCATCTTATGACTTCCAAAAAGTACATGCACATGTTATGAAGTGCCCAGTACAATTACAGCATACATAAAGCCCCAAAGAGTGACTACGGGGTGTTAGGGTTATTCTGTGCTTTAACAGAAAAGACAGCCACCATTTTGAACAATTCTCGGTGCTCAGACACAAACAATTGAAAATGTATTCTGTGCTTTAACAGAAAAGAAAACTTACCCGTGCTGTATATTACCCAGTGCTCAGACACAGACAAGTGAAATACGGTATTCTGTGCTTTAACAGATAAGACATCTACCCGTGCAGTATATCACCCAGTGCTCAGACACAGACAAGTGAAGACAAGTGCTCAGATGCATCCCGTGCCGAATACACAACACAGTACTTACATCTTGTGCTGACAGAGCTGTGATCACTCTGCACACTGCACAATGAAGACACACTAGGTGTTCTCTGGACGGTAGGTCCTTTGCATGGGATTCTTGTTCTAGGTAGTGATCTTGTCCCAATTAATGATGAAGCTTTAAAAGTGCTAGATTTCCCTTTGGGAGAGATTGAACCTCCCCCTAACAAAAATAAAAATTAGTTTTAGATTTCCAAAGAGGTTTCATAAAGATAACAGAACATATGTGGATTCTTGTAAGAAGTCAATCATATATACATTTCAAGAAACAATTCTAACACCACAGGAACCACATCATTTCTATATACAGTGCTGCTCATACAGGCCGCACTACAACATACTTGTGATAGTACATACACATTTTCTCTCTAACTAATATCTGCCTTCATTTTGCTGAGCGCTGCGCCAACTGTTTAAGCTATCTAAATCATGTATAAGACATGAATAATGACTAAAAATGCATTTCCTGGAGAAAATGCGTGGGTATGCTGAATAGCATCAAAACTGCCCCATCAGAATTGCCCCATCATATTCCTCTATTATAAATCAGTACATGGTGTGTCTGTGCTCTAGGGCTGCAACGATTATTTTCATTATCGATTAATCGGCCGATTATTTTTTCGATTAATCGGATAAAATCATATTTAAAAAAAAAAACGTAATATGCCATTTTTCCATTTATTTAAAAGTAATAATGAAAAAACTGAGTGTAAGGGTCCTTTCACACGGGGCGGATCAGTGATGATCTGCCCCGTGGATATCCGCTTGCTCAGCGGGGTTCGTTGGAGCGATCTCCGCTGAGCAGGAAGATGACTGGTCTGTCTCTGCACACTGCGCAAGGACGGACCTGTCCCAGCCCCGCTCTCCCCTACGGGAGATCGGGTGACGACGGATAGCTTTTTCCTCCGTCACACTTCTTCGGATCAGAGTGGCTCGGATGTCAGTGGGCAGCTCAGTGGTGTAGTGGTTAGCACTCTCACCTAGCAGTAAGAAGAGTCGCTGGTTCGAATCCCAACCACGACACTACCTGCCTGGAGTTTGCATGTTCTCCCTGTGCCTGCGTGGGTTTCCTCCGGGTACTCTGGTTTCCTCCCACAATCCAAAGACATGCAGGTAAGTTAATTGGCTTCTGTCCAAAATTGGCCCTAGTATAAGAATGGGGACCTTGGATTGTGGGCTCCTTGAGGGTAAGGACCAATGTAAGTGTGCAATGTACAGGGATAGAGACAATTGTAGACACTCACTCAGGTTGAACTAGATGAACTGGTGTCTTTATTCAACCTTACTATGAAACTATGAAACCTATCACCGCTGACATCCAACGTTTCATAGACCTCTATAGAGTATCCGTTCAGGTCCGCCTGAAAAACTGACAGGCGGACCTGAATGGATCGTCCATGTGAAAGGGGCCTTACACTCAAACTGCAGAATAAAACACCAATGATGGAGTAACACTATCTCCCCCCACTCCCCCCACCCCCAATAAAATGCAGCTTATTACAAGCATAAAAACATAGCCGTGATGAGTCCCGGGATGACGCCTATTGCCCAAATCATCAGTGATATGCTTGCAAAAAGCTGCATTTTATTGGGGGGAGATTGTTTATTTAAATAAAAGGTATAACACTATGTGGCTGTGCCGAGCAAGTGGAAAGGCTTAGATAGATTAGATATCTAATATATAGTAGTTATTAGGTTAGATTTGTTGTAAATTTTTCTGCGACCCATGAAAAAAACTAACCCCGTCACTTCCAGTGTGGCTCCGTCACTGAAACAGCTGACGGCGGCCCTTTACCACTCATGCGCCACTTCAATGCTATTAACAGCGCATGCGCAGGATATTTCTTTAGCGGTGGAGAAAAATTATGGACTCAATCGGGCAGAGACTTGCGGGTGGGCAGAGCTGGACAGATGGTTAGAACATCAGCAGCAGCCCCGCCTACCCCACTAACATACCCCCGAATCGCGCATATGCAGGATATTTGTTTACTGGTGGAGAAAAATTATTGACTCAAGCGGGTGTAGACTTGCTGGGAGGGAGAGATAGAGCGGAGCGTGGAGAGGGGAGCGGGCCCCGTGCAAAGCCCTGACTACATGTACAGTACTTTCTGGGCACAGTGAGGTGTATTTATTGGCAGAACAATGTACTGTACATGTAGTCAGTGCTATGCACGGGGCCCCGCCCCCCTCTCCAAGCTCAGCTCTATCTCTCCCTCCCAGCAAGTCTACGCCTGCTTGAGTCCATAATTTTTCTCGACCGCTAAAGAAATATCCCTCGCATGCGCGATTCAGGGCATGTTAGTGGGGTGGGCGGGGCTGCTGCTGATGTTCTAACCATCTGTCCAGCTCCACCCGCTTGAGTCCATAATTTTTCTCCGCCGCTAAAGAAATATCCTGCGCATGCGCTGTTAAATAGCATTGAAGTAGCGCATGCGCAGTAAAGGGCCGCCGTCAGCTGTTTCAGTGACGGAGCCGCACCGGAAGGGACGGGGTTACAATTTACAACACCGCCGCCGGGTGTGCCAAGATGGACGCTAGCTCCGGAGACAGGCCGAAGCCGCGGCCTTTCCTAAGGCCGTGGCTACGGACCGCTCTGCGGATCGCATGGTGCGGACCAACTAATCGATAATGAAAATCGTTGACAACGATTTTCATCATCAATTATTATCGATAATGTTGATTAATCGTTTCAGCCCTACTGAGCTCTCCCCCACCGCCCATCACGGTGTATAAGAAGCTTTGGTAACCAAGGAAACAAAACAGATAACAAAAGCCTGGATACCCTAAATTGAATTAAATTTTCTGAAATAATCACTAAACTTAAACCGCTTTTTCACAAAAACTGTAAAAGATATCAAACTGAAAAGATATAGCCAGATAGCTTAATATTTTGTGAACATTTTAAAGTCGGTTTAGCGTCTGTAGGTAAAAGTATGAAGGAGCTGAAATTTTGGTAGCGGAAGAAGATTTTAAGGATTTTAATCATGCTCTCATTGATTTCAATGTTAAAATTTTTTATTTTTTTTTAAAAGCTTAATGTTTGAAAAAGTATTAATTGTAGAAAAAAAAATTGAAGTTCCATCATCAGCTAAAAGAGCTGAACATTTTAAAAGTTAAATGGCTTTAATAGCTGAAAGTATGCAGAAGTTACGCAGAGCCAAAAAAACTTACGAAATAAAATCAAAAAGATGATTAATAAATAAAATGAACAATAGTGTAACTGCTGAAGCATTCCCGCTAATAATTGAAGTTTTTTACTGACTTTTTTTTTGGACAACTGGACAAAACTGGATTCCAGCTCTGTGTCAAGCTGAATGTTCTACATCAAGGCGGGTTTCTATCATGCGTTAAATAAAAAAACAAATATAGCCACATTGCAGGAAAAAAGGAAAACATTTTATTAACAGAGGCCACAAATAAAGGCAGCACCAAGAAAAGTTCATCGATATCTGCAGTGCTTTCTTTCCTAAAGTGAGCTTCCCTTTGGTCTATTTTTATTATACAAGATTTATATCGCGCCAGTTTGTGCAGCGCTTAACAAAATGAAGGCAGACATTACAGTTGCATTACAAATCAGTTCAAGAGGAATCAGAGGGCCCTGCTCATTAGAGCTTACAATCTAGATGGGAGGGTCAATTGATACATAAGGTAATAGCTGTGGGAGATGAGCTGATGGAGGGAGTAAAACAGTGCATTGGTTAGAGGCAGGATAGGCTTCTATAAACACTTCAGCCCCAGAAGATTTGGCTGCTCAATGACCAGTCAATTTTTTGCGATACGGCACTGCGTTGCGACTGCTTTCACACTAAGGCGCTTTACAGGCACAATAGTGCTAAAAATATTGCCTGCATAGCGCATGTAAAGGAGCCTCTCCTCTCACGCCAGTGTGAAAGCCAGAGGGCTTTCACACTGGAGAAGTGCGCTGACAGGACGGTTAAAAAAAAAGTCCCGCAAGCAGCATCTTTGCAGCGCTGTAGTAGCAGTGTACACATTACTCCTAAAGCGTCCCTGCCCATTGAAATCAATGGGCAGCAGCGCTTTGCGAGCGGTTTTAGCCTTTTCGGCTAATAACCGATGCCCCCCATTGCTCCAGCGTGAAAGCAGCCTTTAACTGACAATTGTGCGGTCATGCGATTCTGTACCCAAACAAACGTCCTTTTTTTCCCCACAAAGAGCCTTTTGGTGTGATTTTATCGCCTCCATGCATTTTTGGTAAAAATATAAATATTGATTGCGCAAAAGTTATAGCGTCTACAAAATAGGGGATAGATTTATGGCATTTTTTTATTTTATTTTTTTTACAAGTAATGGCGCTTATCTGCAATTTTTATCAGGGCTGCGATATTGTGGTGGACAAATTGTACATTTGATACATTTCTGTGACCATTGACAATCATACAGCGATCAGTGCTATAAAAAAAAGCACTGATTACTGTATAAATGTCATTGGCTGGGAAGGAGTTAACAGTGTTCTCTAGGTGTGTTTTAACTGGGGGATGGGACTGTCGAGAGAGAGATCGAGAGAGATCAGGAGAGAGAGAGAGATCGAGAGAGAGAGATATCAAGAGAGAGAGATATCAAGAGAGAGAGAGATCGAGAGAGAGATCAGGAGAGAGAGAGAGATCGAGAGAGAGAGAGATCGAGAGAGAGAGAGATCGAGAGAGAGAGAGATCGAGAGATCGAGAGATCGAGAGAGAGAGAGATCGAGAGAGAGAGAGATCGAGAGAGAGAGAGATCAGGAGAGAGAGAGAGATCGAGAGAGAGAGAGATCAGGAGAGAGAGATCGAGAGATCGAGAGATCAGGAGAGAGAGATCAGGAGAGAGAGATCGAGAGAGAGAGAGAGAGAGATCGAGAGATCGAGAGATCGAGAGATCGAGAGATCGAGAGATCGAGAGATCGAGAGATCGAGAGAGAGAGAGAGAGAGAGAGAGAGAGAGATCAGTGTCCATACTTAGTAGGAGCACACGATCTGTCTATACTGCCCTTTAAGAGCCGGGATTTGTGTGTTTACACACACAGATCCTGGTTCTTGCTCTGTCACGAGCAATAGCAGGTGCCCGACGGGCACTCGCATCAGCTCTGGGCGTACGCCCCTAGTGGCCAAAAGGCGAAAACTACTTAAGACAACGTTGTTTCGCCCCGCCCGTGCCATTCTGCCACAGTAAAATTGCAGTGGCTGGTCGGCAATCAGATAAAGAGAAGGGATATCGGTGGATTGTCTAAAGATGGATAGATTAGGGGACAGTCGGACAAATTGGGGTAGGGAGTTCCAAAGGATGGGAGAAGCTCTTGAGAAATCCTGGAGGCGAGCATGGGAGAAGTTGACAAGGGAGCTAGAGAGCAGGTCTTGGGAGGACCAAAGAGCAGCTCGTTGGTATTTTGAGACTAGGTTAGTGATGTAGCTGGAGGCAAAGTTATGGATGGCTTTGTAAATTGTTAGGTGAATGAGTTTTGCAGCAGCATTCATTATGGACTGAAGGGGGGATAGTCTCGGTAAAAGTAATCCAATGGGGAGGGAGTTGCAGTAGTCGAGGCGAGAGATAACCAGGGAGTGAATTAGAAGCTCTGTTAAATAAAATAAAACTATAGCTCCTCCAGAGAAAACTTGTAAGCTGAAATCTAAAAGAATTGTGTACAGGAAGCCATCAGTTGAACTACAACACATCTGCCCCTATTATTGGGAAGAGAGGGAGGGGTTATGCAGTGGTTAACCTTGATATGTAGTCCTAAAGCCACCCATAGACGGTTCGAATCTCTGCTAGTTCTGCAGGAACTGTCCGAGATCTGAACCGCACACGCGCAAGCCGGCCGAGATCTGAACCGCACACGCGCAAGCCGGCCGAGATCTGAACCGCACACGCGCAAGCCGGCCGAGATCTGAACCATTTATGTGCAAACCGGCCGAGATCTGAACCGTATATGCGCAAACCGGCCGAGAGCCGAAACCATTTATGTGCAAACCAGCTGAGATTTAAATCCTCTATGTGAAATCCAGACGAGATTTGAACCACGCATGTGCAGGCTGAATGTAAAAAGTTGATTGATCAATCAACTTGGGTACAACAAGCCTGCCAGATTTACAGGAGAACACAATCTCTTAGCAGTGGGGTTACCCTGTCAGCACTGTTGGTGTTGATAGGGGCATCGTGTATATTTTTTTTCCTGCAACATCTAGGGTGACAACACTGCTCAGTACAGTTGTCACCCAAGGAAAGAAGTGCGTTACAGGCAGGCTAACCAGGTAAAAAAAAAATAAAAAATGAAAACAAAACACTAATGCAGCCACCGCATCTAAGGACCAGCAAGCTGCAATACTATCAATTTTTTTTCTGGTGGAGCAGGTGCAAAGATAATAGTACTGCAACACTTAGGTTTTTTTAAAGGAACTAAATCTAATATTAAGCTTGGTAAAAGATTAAAAAAAAGCACAAGGGGCATTACTGTATCAGTGTGATGTGTCCCTTATTGCTGCTTTCTCCTGGTTTATGAGAAATCCTCCTCCTCTGATAACACCCAAACCCCCATTGTTATTTTCTGATGCTGTGGGGGTTAATAGAAGGTACTCATCAAGAGTCAGACTATGCTTGCCGCCCTCCAACCCTCCTCCATTCATAGAAATTGTACTACATTGGGCCTAGTCTGGCACTTGATGGTTGCTTGTCACAGGTCCATCAGTTCTATTAACCCGCACCACACTGAAAGATAACAGTGGCAGGAGAGGGGACACCAGAGGATGACAATTTCACCTAAATCAGAAGACCGCAACTTAGTCTTTCACCTATAGTAGTCAGCGTATAGTTCCCATTATATTGGTCTCTATGGTGTTGATCGAAAACAAACACATTTCCACTTGGTTAAAGTGACAAAACATTACAGGACATTAAAATGGAAAGCAACTACTGCAGGTGGTTTGTAAATAAAACCAGAAGAAATCTGGGATGTTGGCAAGGTACGGAGGACCTGTCACAGTAATCTGGGATTAGCGGTTCCTCCTCCAGATTTTATACGGAAAGATTATGCAGCCGCTGTATATAGGAAATAAACATGCTACAAAAGAAAAGGTACATAACATACTGATAAATGTTATAACGCCTGTTATAAGTGATGGCTTTGTCTGAGCCTACTGTAAAGGAGAAGTTAAACTAAAAAATAAAATTATAATATAATATATGTAGCACTAACCCCCGAAGGAGCTGCTGGTTTGATTGGGCTTACCGTTACCTTCTTCACCTTGATTTGCATCTAGGGGTTTCCCATGGTAGATGGCCCACAAACTTTAGAGACCGGCGACAGATCCACTTAAAGGGATTTTTAGGTGCAAAAACATATTTAATGAACAGTCTCTCAATATAGGATCAGAGGGTTAGGAGAAAAGTCCACTAGGTACTCTTATGCCGTGTACACGTGACTGGACTTTGAGAAACTAGGTCCGACTGACTTTCCGAACGAACGGACTTGGCCACACACAATCACACCAAAGTCCGACAGATTCGAACGTGATGACATACAACCGGACTAGAATAAGGAAGTTCATAGCCAGTAACCAATAGCTGCCCTAGCGTTGTTTTTTGTCCGTTGGACTAGCACACACACGAACGGATTTCTCGGTCCGGCGGAGTTGCGGTGGGAAAATTTAACACATGTTCTAGTTCTAAAGTCCACCAGATTTTTGCCAAGCAAAGGTTCAATAGAGCCCACACACGATCAAATTGCCCAACGGACTCGTTCCGTTGGACCTTTGCTGTCAAAAAGTGTGTACGTGGCATTAGTGTCAAAGTCAATAATGAATTACTCCGGTCACTACTGCACCACCTAACGAATGCAGCCAAGTCCTGCATCCCACTACTCTGGAAACAACAAACTCCGCCATCCACGGCAATGTGGTTACGGAAGGTAGAAGACATCAATAAAATGGAAGACCTGATTATGACAGTCCAAGACAGGCAAGATGCCTATAGAAAGGCTTGGTCTCTTTGGAATATGTTCATGTACTCGGAAGAGGGCAAAGCCCTCTTTGGAACTTGAGCTACCGCTTAACGGCACATAGATAGCCGCAATTGGAATGCCAACCCCTCCACCCGCCCCCCCCTCATACCCTCCTTCCCCCCCCTTGCCCTTCATCCCCTCCCCTACCCCATTAACCCTCCCTCCTTCTGTCCACCCCTCTCTTATATTCTCATCTTGCTTTATCTATTTTCCGATTCTCTGTCCAGGTCGTCGCCCCAAACCCGCCCGTTTCAACTTTGCGGTAAGTTGTTGGTTTAGGGCTTCGGTATAACAGATAGCCATGGCCGAGTTCTGATATCTCTACTAATTTGATTAGATGAGGCAATATCCACACGACTAGATTACGCTTCACGACAAACTGCAATGTTATGCGGTGCAACATTTTTGACTGTAATGTATATTTGGGAGGCTGCGACCTTCACCGTTTCAGTTACTACTGTATTCCTTGGGGCTCTACCCCACATATGTAAAAATAATAAAATTGATATTTGCAAAAAAAATAAAAATAATGAAAAACTCTCTTACTTTGACTTAATCCAGAGAATAGCCATTCACAGCTGGATGTTCACTCAAGTTGGATAGTCCCTCTATCACAAGGCCTAGCAGCCAGCAGGGTGCTTAAATCAGGAACAAGTCTCTGCCACAGACTTTGTTGTAGAACACGTAGGAAACTAGGACTTGTAGAACACTCATGCGGTACCTTTATTTTTCAGCTGGCTTGGCGATAGCTCACGAGATTGGATTCTCTTAGGTCCCTCAGCCTCACCAGGATCCTGCTAAGAAACCAACCCGTATGCAGCCTTCTTCTGAAAAGTCCTCCCCTGGATAGCTACGAAGTTGCTGGGCCTCTCCCCAACCGGGGACGGCACCGGACCACCTCCAAATCCTTTCCTTAGTTTCCTTGCCTCGGGCTAGCCATCCCCGAGAAAGTCAGGTGGATCCATACCCAGTGATGGCGAACCTTGGCACTCCAGATGTTTTGGAACTACATTTCCCATGATGCTCATGCACTCTGCAGTGTAGTGGAGCATCATGGGAAATGTAGTTCCAAAACATCTGGGTTGCCAAGGTTCGCCATCACTGCCCTAGGCCATAACCTTACTGGTGGCTGGTCAAAAGGACCAGGACCATGGAGTCAGAACATACTTCTGGACCGGAACCCAGTGACATCCGCATCTTAAGTACCCTCTCCCAGAAAGCACAGCAAGTGTGACACTACCACTGGGCGGGCTCTGAGAGAAAGTAACCTTAAAGCACCCAACCAGACTGTGGTTCAATGCCTGCCAGAAGAGACAGCGCCCCTTATAGTCCAGTCAGACTGATGCTGAGTTCAAAATTTGGAACAATTATACCCAAACCAAACTGCAGTTTAGGTACAAGATTCAATTTCAAAACATAGCGTGTGCTCTTCAGGAGCCGTCGCTACACAATATTATATATATATATATATATATATATATATATATATATATATATATATACACACATACATACATACACATACACACACACACACACTTTTTGTAGAAGAGCCTGCAAATCTTTGTACTAGCGATCAGTAAATCGCTGATGCCATGCAGCTCTCCTGCAGACTGTCAGTGTGACCTGTCTGCTCATACATTGAGCAGGAAAGCAGTTTCACACTGACAGGGAGACTCAACTACCACAATGCTCAACAGCACAGTGGTAGTTCATTGAGAACTATAAGCCAACAGCAGCAAAGGATGTTGGGACTTGTAGTTCAGTCACAGATATCTGAATGAACGATGCCACCACGTGGATGGAGCCCAGCATGTCCGCACCGTTTTCCAAAAATTACAGCTAGTACGGGAAACTGTCACAGGGAGAGAGGGCAGCAATGGGAAAATATTACATGGTTCACCCTAAAAACCGGTAGAACATGTAACATGTTCCCAAAAGTCAACCAATCCTTTAAAGAAGAAACCAGCAACTGTTGGGACAATGAACACTTTGGTCATAACTATGAATGTACAACATATTGTATAGAGTGCAGGATCCACGAGTAACATACAAAATATATAGTATAGCATCAGGTGAGGTCCACCTCTTCAGATTGCCACCTTACATCAAAGAAAACCCAAGTTCCTCCTCAGTCACCCTCCTTACATCATGGTCCCCTGAGCCCCTCCTTACATTAGAGACCCTGCATTCCCCATAGACCCCCCCAGAAAGTTTTCAGAAGTATGAAACTGAAAGTGGTCGTAAAGGCAGAAGGTTTTTAATCTTAATGCATTCTATGCATAAAGATAAAAAGCCTTCTGTGTGCAGCAGCCACTTCAGTACCCCCAATTATTTCGCAGAATGCAATGCCAACTATGGAATCGAGTCGCATGGGTCTGAACTCTAATGCAAACCTATTCCAGTGCAGAAAAAAAAAAAAAAAAAAAAAAAAAAAGTCCTGCACGTTTTTGGTGCCGATTCAGTGCTAATGGAGCCATACATACATCACTTGTACAGGAATCAGGTGTGATTTCTGTACAAGGTACCTGCGATGCAGCAGATCGCATACTTGTGAACCCAGCCTCAAAGTAAACCAAACCCCTCACCTCGGAACTTTCACTGCTTATTTACTGCCTTGCTGACTGTAGCTCGATCTACTGTCTGCTGACAGGTCTGACAAGCGGAGATTCACTGCATATTGCAGCGGAGTTTTTTTACTGCCGGGCTGACTCTGCGTGGGCAGTGAATGTTCAGCATAAACTGGAGATTAAGATGTACAGTTAGTAGCCCGGCAGTAAATAAGGCTAAATGCAGTGAAATTTCGGTTATCAGTTGAGATGATTTACTTCAGCCAAGCAAACTAACAGAAGTAAAGTGTTAGGCCTCATGCACACTGGATGTTTTTACAGCTGTCGTTTTTGGCTTCTGCAGCCAGTAAACTCCCCAGCATGTTAGAGCTGTCCATGCACACAGGCTGTTATCAGCAATTTTTGGCAGGGGTGTTTTCTGGTTGGAAAAACAACCCTGAAATAGTGGGCTTTAAGAGTTTTTCAGCTGTAAAAATGCTCCAACTCTGATAAAAGGCAAAAAAAACACAAACAAAAACACAGCTATTCTGCGTTTAGAAGTGTTTTTCAGCCATAAGCTTTTGTGGGAGTATAATTTTGCTAAAAAAAAAAAAAAAAAAAAAAAAAAAAAAAAAACCATTCTACATACAGCCAACGCTATGGGCGTTCTGCCCCCTCCTTGTTCGAGCCCTGGGAAAAGAAGTTCAGCAAAGGGGGTCAGAGTCAGGTGGAGGAAGGAGGAGCACAACTGAAATCTGGTTGGGGTGGGAAGTGGGGGAGGCAGACCACCCACCCCCCTCACCCGGGCCAGCATTATATCCATACCAATTATAGAGCTCAGCTCTGACAGACTTACTCTTCATTGCTCCGGCCTACACAAAGTGAGGCAGAGCAGTAATCATCCTAGGAGTCATTCTCAAATATAATGAAGCTAGTGTTTCGGTAAAATCCATTGCATTTATTCTTTATTGGCTACATGGCGGTATACAGAAGCAAAAAAGCGGAAAGTGTTTTGTCCGAACCCTTACTTAATTGCTAGAAGGCTTCAGCCAAAACGCATTCACATGTTACTGCTGTGTCCTGCCATGCAGCCAACAAATTAACGCAATGGGCATTACCAAATAGTCAGCTTCATTATATTAGAGGTTTCTTGCTGCATTTCAATAGGCATTTGGGCCAGATCACTGGTTTCCAGTCTCCCAGGTAATCTGCAGTAGAGCAGGTTTTCCTTTTTAATCTTTGAGCAACGCCATTCATTTCTACCAGCAAAATCATAGCATTGCCAACTAAGAGGAAGGAGGAGGTGATTTTTGTAAACCTTGTTAACAGGCACTGAAGAACTTTTTAGGACCGTTCTGTTCACCAGCCACTCCATACCTTGTCTCAGCATCTATTGCCCAACTCACAACTTTATTAGTCATTCCTAAAATTGACACACATTTAGGATATTTTCCAGATAGCTAGAAAGTCTTCTAAGAACATGACCATTATAGATTCCTTCAAGCATTTCTTATTTTAAGTTCAGGTTAAAAGGAAAGACTTTATGCTTCTGTCCCACTGAGAAGATCTTTATTCTTCCTGGCCTAGAAGTGCAGTAGAAAATGGGCCATCTTTGCAAAGGGAATGGAATTTCCATCTTAGGCCCCTTTCACACCGATGCGGTTTTTAGGTGCTACAGCGCTAAAAATAGCGCCTGTGTAGCGCTTGAAAGAAACCCAGCCCTTTCACTCCAGTGGGACGGTGAAAAAACATCCTGCTAGCCGAATCTTTGGAGAGGTATATTGATCGCTCCTACCCATTGGAATTAATGGGGCAGCGCGGCTTTAACGCCGGCAAAGAGCCGCTTTGCGGGTGGTTTTAACCCTTTCTCGGCCGCTAGCGGGGGTTAAAACCACCCCGCTAGCGGCCACATACCGCCGCTAAAACGATGGTAAAGCATCGCTAAAAATAGCGGTGCTTTACCGCTGATGCCGCTCCCGCCCCAGTGTGAGAGGGGTCTTAGAGAGTGGTCAAAAGAACAGGCGTCCTCAAGAGAAAATCTTACTTGCAGTAATGCTGGCCATACACTTAAAAATAAAAAGTAAAAATAAAAAAAATTAAAAAATATTTCTACAAAAAAAGGGGACTAAAAATTGTCAGTGCATTTCAATGGCTTGACAAATGTTTGAATCCACTGCAAAATTGATTGTAAAAAAAATACGAATGTAATTTCCTCAATGAAAACCACATACACGGTTAGAAATCCATATGCTTGAAAAAATTCCCATCTTACACTTTTGAATTTTGTCAGTTGACAAAAATGAATGTCGATTTGACCCCAATGATTGAAAACAAATGCTCAAAAAAAAGTAAAAATACATTCTAGTAGCATATGGCCAGCCTAAATGAAAAGGTCAATGAGCTCCTCTGTTGGAGTTCAAGCTGTAACATAACAGAGCTGCTTCTCTGACCGGCGGGCTCTATGCCATCACATAGCTGGCAATGACTCGGTGGACCCTCTTTAGAGGACACATGCAGTGCCCATAGTAGCAGGAAAGCCTCAGAATGAACACTTCCTCTCAGTCACTTGCCATCAGGTTTCAGGGCTCCGCCTTTTTTCATCAGGCCCAACAGGTGGATGTGCTAAACAGATTTAAGTCAAGAAGCCCAAAAAAATTAACTGACCCAGGATAAGCATGCAGACAACGAAAGCTGATCTGCAGGATCAGTGACTAAAGTTTATCACATGATCTGCAAAAAAAAAAAAGTGTCATTATCGACATTATAATGTCAATTGGCATAAATGTACGCTACTGCACTGTAGGTGTGTATTGCAATGCAAACCCACTGTGGGATGTAGCACACTTGCATTAAAATGCTCCACAATGTGTACATACACATCCTTTGTGTTGCACTCAAAAGTGGTTCTGGAGGCTGTAAGTTTTACCGTATGCATTCTCTGCAGCCCCCCACTTTACACTTAGCAGAGCCTAAAATTGATCCAGCGCTGTGCACAACAGCAGCGGCTCTCCCTCCTTGTAGATCCAGAGACAGCAGTGGAAACTATTGGCTCCTGCTGCTGTCAATCACAACCAGTAATGAGTGAGCAGGGCTGAGCCACACTGTCTATGGACACAGAGCCCGCTCAGGAGCCAGACTGCATGAGTGCACTCATACAAAATTAGGGTACTTGGAGGGGAGGGTGACAGGAGGAACGGGTCTATTCTGTGCCAAACCATTGCACAGGGAAGGCAACTATGACAGGTCTGTTATTTTTTTATTTTTATTTATGGGTTTACAATCACTTTAAATAAAAAATAAAAAAAACGTAATAGGACATGTGTGGTGCAGCACAGTCCAGCTTAAACGAGTCCTTAGAAGCAGGTTGGCAACGGCAGTCGTAATTCCCCAGTACAGGTTTCCTTTAAGGCCATGCCCAAATAAGCCACATCCACTTTTGAGTTGGAAAACAACCAATAAGTCTCTCTACAAGCAAAATGACAATTATACTTAATACTGCTGCCTAAGACAGAATGTCTACTAGCATAATACAACAATTTAAAGATTTTACTAACCTGATTTAGTGGTATTAGTCTATTCGATACCTTTCGTTACAATACATTAGAACAGAAAGGTGCAGTAACCTTTAATTCATGACATGACAATATGACAGGCGAGAGCATTAGTGGTGTTTATAAGAAATTAAACCAGTCATGATGTTTATATCACCTAGAATTACATATCAGAGGGTAAAGGTTCATATCAATGTCAGTTTACCACTGGATATTGTGGAACTATAATTTGGGTGCATGTCACAAGGCTGTAAATACACAACTATTTTTAATTGTGCACCAACAGGAGAGGCTGTGAAATCAAAATATCAGCAACATTACACAATGGTTGCAGATCCCAATACGAGTTGAAGTACAACACCTTCCTGTGCTCATATTACCAATTCTATTGGATTGATGGATACAGCCACACAGGACCGTTCAATTACACCATTTAAAAAAAATTTAAAAAAGGAAAAAAATAAAAATAAAAGAAAAGCAAACACGACATAACACACATACACGAGGATGGCCACAGAATGGATTAAAAATGCAGTGAATGAAATCTAGTACGGCAGAACTTACCATCATAGTCCTGGAATTTGACAGACGATGGAAGGTGCAGATTGAACTGCAACGGCCATAAAATAGAAGGTCGTTTACATTCCGGCTTTTTGAAGCCCAGCATTGCCATCACAAAGTGAAAACTACGCAGCTTAAACCCTACACAGAAGAGCTTACAAGTAATCACAAGTTACTCTGTTCCCTGGCTGGCATGGGAAAAGTCCAGAATAATTTATAATCCACGCTGCAACTCTTCTGCACACTGCCTGGTCTTCATACTTCACTATTATACGCTCTCCTTTAAGCATTAGTTCAGCCTTCATAATGTTGTTTATCAATGTTCCTCCTCTGCCATTACATTACTGCGCTCAGCTCCTCTCCCCATTTAAAGTGCTTTTATCTCACAAACCACATTATCATCGCTAGTCTTAATGTAGCCTTGGTCCAGTCCCTGAGCAGCTCTTCCTTCATGTTTATGCACTTATCAAATCCATCCTCCGCTCCTCACCAAGACAACACATGAAGCAGCATCAGCAGCAGTTCTCTCCTGGGACAGGCTCTGCAACAGCAACCACAAGAGAACAGAGCAAATTTTCACCATGACGCCCAACTTTTGGAGGCACGTTTTTCTCCACATACCATAGCAGTTGCCAGTGACAAACGGGACTTCAAACGTTACAGCTCATAAATATCTAGGCTTAAGCAAAAAAAGAGGCCACTTTGGCAAAGTAAGTTCATTTGTGTAGACTGTTAAACGATTTTTTTTTCTTCAAGTTTTGGTCTCGTTCAGGAATGCCAGGATTATTTGGTAAATTAACAAAACTAAAAATACAAAGCTACTGGACTATAGAGGGTGTCATAGAAAAATATACACCCGAGTAGGGTTGCAATGGGATGTTACGGATTTGTGCAGCTGGAAATGCCAGGATCATAAGGTGTCCTTAGGAAGGAAGGTGATGAGGAGTGCCATTCAGATACAACAGTCTAAAGTAGCTTATGACAAAGTCAGGGCTTGAAAAGAATCAGAGTCCCAGTGAGCCAACAAGTCAGAGGAGCAGGTCCCTTCCAGGTCGTTACTGCCGGCTGCCACCAGGGCCTTCATTTTCATGATTTAATTAGGAATCTGGGCCCATTCTAAAACATGTGGTGCAGAGGTCAATTTTCAATGACAAGAAATGGCAACCCAAGTCACTAAGAGGCCGTGTTTTACGATGGCTTTCTAGATTTTGGTGAGGAACTCAGGCCGAAATGCCAGATAGGCACAGTTTTGGAAGTGGTAAAGACAGCCTTGCAAAAAAAGGGATGAGATTAAGTGTCAGTCCCACCAGATGTGCATATAGGATTAGGTCAGAGACCAATACCAGAGGGGCACAGTCTTCTGTCATTTCCTAAAAATACCAAGGTAGTGGACATTTTAGGAGCAAGAATTAAATGTCTTTTTTGAAAAAGGTCTCTCAGAGGTTGCTGAGAAACCATATATAATAGAGAGGGATGTATGTGGCAAATCGGAAAGACTCAAGTGGAGTTAGACCAAAGAATGTTGGCATGTCTCTCGGTGGTGTGGATGAAGCTAGTTTCATTGAGATTGACTAAATTGTAGGTTGGGGGTTAACTTTTGTATGGGTGGCTAAGCATTCATTTCGTTATGTAGGATATGGTGGCGCTGTGGCCAGAAGTCTTTGGCAAGTTCAGACACATGTGCCCCAAACTTTGGGGCAGAAGGCAGGGTTGTCAATCTGAGTGAGAAGCAGGAGAGCTTGGTAGACATGATAAATCTGTCCCAAACTAGCAATGTGGTTAGAGCCAAGAAGAGGAGAGAGGTGGTCAGCCAAGGAAAAGCATGTAAGTCCAGGGAACCAATGTCTTATTATAGTTGAGTAAGGCGACTTTCACATTCCATTAAAATCACCATGGAAACCCATCACAGATGTACTGATCGGAAAAGAGCAGAACCCACTATGTTCTAAGCTTATTTGCAGATTCATGTTTTTTTTTTTTACTGCTAGGCGAAAGTGCTAACCACTACACTACTGTGCCACCCACATGAACTTTACTGACATCCCAGTCTTAGTCCATAGGGTTCAATATTGAGCTGGCCAAGCCTTTGCAGCTATAACAGCTAGAACTCTTCTGGGAAGGCTGTCCACAAGGTTTGGGAGCGTGTCTATGGGAATATTTGACCATTCTTCCAGAAGCGCATTTGTGAGGTTAGGCCCTGTTGGACGAGAAGGCCTGGCTTGCAGTCTCCACTAATTTATCCCAAAGGTGTTCTATCAGGTTGAGGTCAGGAATCTGTGCAAAACAGACAAGGTCCTCCACCCCAAACATGCTCATACAGGTCTTTATGGACCTTTCTTTGTGCACTGGTCCAAATCATTTGGTGGGGGGGGGGGGGGGGGATTATGGTGTGGGGTTGTTTTTCACGGGTTGGGTTTAGCCCCTTCGTTCCAATGAAACAGGGATGTCGCCCTTGGGACTTTGAATGAGGTGTGCACAATTGGCCGATAAAATTGACAAATGTAAATACAGTAAAGTATTCATTACAAAAATAGTCACACCAGAAATTAACATACAAAGGCAAAGCCAATACAATATTGCACATAGTTAAAGATTGCATTCAAAGTAGAGGAGTATACAGGACATCTATAACACTAAACATGTTTCATGAGATGTGGCTTGCTCTTCAGGGGTGGATGCATGTGGAATATATCTGGAAATGAATATACAAAAAGTAATGCAACACATAAAAAATGATGGCCAAATGGTAAGAGGGGCCTCCCAGAAAAAGAAAAACCCCATACTCCAATTGGCAAAGCCTAGATGCCTATGGTTACCGAGGATGGTAGCAATATATGGTTGGGAAGGGAGCTGAAGCAGTGCCAACCAATCCCACATGCATCCACCCCTGAAGAGGGAGACACATCTCGCAAAATGCGCCTGGTGTTATAGAGGTCATGTATACTCATGTACTTTAAATGCAATCTTTAACTTGGTGCAACATTGTATCAGCTTTGCCTTTGTTACTTTTTTATGTGTGACTATTTCTGTAATACTTTACTGTATTTCCATTTGTCAATGTTATCGGCCAATTGTGCACACCTCATTCAAAATCCCAAGGGTAACATCCAGGTTTCTATTATATTAGGGATGGAGGTGTGTTACTGGTGACACCATACCTTTTATTTTGTTCCAAGACATTTTGGACAATTTCGTCTTCCCAACTTTGTGGGAACAGTTTGGGGATGGCCCCTTCCTGTTCCACAATGACAGCACACCAGTACAAAAAGCAAGGTCCATAAAGACATGGATGAGTGAGTTTGGGGTGGAGATACTCGACTGGCCTCAACCCAACAGAACACCTTTGGGATGAATTAGAGTGGAGATTCGTCCAAAATCAGTGCCTGACCTCACAATGCGCTTCTGGAAGAATGGTGAAAAATTCCCATAGACACACTCCAAAACCTTGTGGAGAGCCTCCCATTAGTGTTGAAGCTGTTATAGCTGCAAAGGGTGGGCCAACTCAATATTGAACCCTATGGACTAAGACTGGACTACCCATTCTAAGTAATGTGCGTCTAAGGCAGGCATCCTAATACTTTTGGTAATACAGTGTACATACGACTCCTACTCACAAATTGAGAGAGACAACAGGAAGTGAAAGGAAATCTACCCCTAGGAAGGGAAATTCACTCATGTAAGTTATCATGGGAAAAAGGTGTCTCCACTTAGGCTTTATCACCAATCCTAGTCTCCACAACCACCCAAATTTTTCAAAATCCAATTGTTACAGACAGAAAGTGAAATCTTCGGAACAGGTGCAAATACTGCAAAACAAATGGTATAGGGAAGGGTTAACGCCCCTATAACATCTAAAAATCTTACTTTTTTTGTCTGAAGTTAGACTTAAAGTGGTTGTAAAGGCACAAGGTATTATTTCCTTTATGAATTCTATAATGAAGGGGCTAGCTGAATGTCAATCCATCCTTGGCTGTTCCCATTCAAGAGCAGTCAATCGAAAAAATGACAGCTCTTGAACAGGCTTGTTGGAAAATTTTGCTTCGATCAGTGCTGCAGCCAATTGGATGCAACATTGATCAGTGTGATCCTATAGTTGAGGAGCTCTTATGTCAGAATACAGTGATACAGCAGGGAGGATTAGGGAAAATCTAGGTGGATGGGGAAATCCTTTCAGTTTTTTCCCCATTCAGCCCACTGTTTAATCAAGAAAAGCAGATATGGCACAGCCAGCTTAAAGCGGTGTTGTACTCACATTTTGAAAACCTCACCAGCCATAGTGTCTCTTCCAAAGATGCCAAAATGAACCTTTTTAAAAATACGATCGGCGTAATTAACTTTTAATTTTAATTTCCAAGCCGACTTCTGGGCTCTCCTCCCGTGAGAGTAGGCATGGTTGTTACCTCCCAGGGGACTTTGCGGAGCCGGGGAAAGGCATCTTTCATTGTTCCCATGAATCAGTGGGGAACGCTGTACTGCCGAAATCTCGTGAGATTTTGGCGTCACGTGACACCGGTCTTTGTTCTCTTGATGTTTACTTCGCCATCACAACAGGGCGGGAACTTCCGAGGACACCGCCCGTCGTGATGGCAACCAGAATCTTTTACAGCACTGCTCACTGCCATCAATGAGCATGCGCGGGATGGAGCGGTGGGTGCTGGGAGCACAGCGTCATTGCATCCAGTAAGGAAATGCTTGTGGGCTTAAAACGCCCACAGTGAAAATGGAAACCGCCGGACTGCATTTTTAAAAGTTATCCTTACAACTGAAATAGTTACGCCGGGGGTTAAAAAGACGCCGATCGTGACTACAAAGACACCTAAGGAATCGCCCACCAGTGACACAGTGGGTGTACAAGTAATTGTATAGATATGTTTAGTTGTACTAATGTGTGCCAAAGTTTCAAAACTAGGCTCTGTCATGAAGGTTTGTTTTATCTTCGATGTTAAGGGGTTAATGACCAGTCTTTGGCTCTACCTCCTTACTGCACAGTCCACTCTTAACTCATATGACCTCTTGCCGTTTTTTTTTTTTTTTTCCTTTAACTTACTTTAAATTTTGTTATTTGTAAAATGTGCTTCTGCTGCCTTGTCTGTAAATCCTTTCTGGGTTAGTACTGTTCCTGGCCCGAGTTTCCGTTCCAAGCAGGTCCTAAAAAGTCATACATATATACTGTTTAAAAAAAAAAAAAAGTTGGAAATCCGATGTGCCAAAATCAACTGCCAGGCTTCACTTTTCCAATTCCATCTGCAGTCTTTACTACCACACATTTCTATCCAGAGCGCCAATCACAGGTGGGTGGTGAGTAACGTTATGTTTACATTCAAAGAAGGCTCATTCTTTGTAATATTGTAGTAGAAGGCTGCCACCTGGTGTACATATGAGACTGCGTGACTTTGCTCAGTGAACAACACAACAAAAGACTTCTGATTTTAGAACAGGAGAGAGGAAGAGGAACAGGGACAGATCAGGAAGAGGGAGAGAAGAAAAAAAGAGAAAGGGAGAGAAGAAAAAAAAAGAGAAAGGGAGACAAGAAAAAAAATTAAGACGAGTGAGAAGACCGAAATTAAGAAAAAAGGAAAGATAGAAAGGAGGCTGCACACCACAATTGTGATCCAAAATCCTTTCTTCGGACATACCACAGTGACATCACAAGAGCAGAGTGCCCAGTAGAAGAGTTTCACCCTGTTCTAAGCACTTATCACAGTGTGAAGCGCGTCGACCATTGTCGTGTGCAGCTTTTTATACATGGATTGTGGAGGAAGGCACCCACTAATTCCATCAAGCTTCCTCATCTCACCTGGAGCGGCAAGCTTTCCTTGTTTAAGAGGGAGGAGAGACCGAGAAAATCTACCTAACTTTAGTGTTCTTAATATACCAATTTTCAGCACACCGATTTATAAAAAGGTTCAAATTATTCCAGGATGACCCGATACACAAATTGCCATAACTAATAGAAGATTCATGTAAAATGTGATTTAGCATTTTGTAGTACAAGAGTTTTCAATCAATCAAGCTCTAGAAGATTTACCCCCCTTCATTTTTTTGCGATACAGCACTGCTTTACTTTCACTGACAATTGTGTAGTCCTAATTTATGTCCTCTATCCACCCCCCCAAACAGCACTTTCTTTTGGTGGTAGTTGATAATCTCTGCATTTTTATTTTTTTGCACTATAAACACAATTTTTTTACTTTTTGCTACAAAACACATCCATTAAAAAAAAAAAGTTGAATTTCTTCCTCAATTTAGGCCAATATATACTCTGCTACATTTAAGGTAAACGCAAATCTCATTAAGCGTATATTGATTTGTTTGTGCCAAAGTTACAGTGTCTACATACTAGGGGATAGATTTGTATTTATTAGTAATGGTGGTGATCAGTGACTTATGGCGGAACTGCAATATTGCGACAGACAGAACGAACACTGGCACTTCTGACACTTTTTTGGGAACCAGCGATAAGTGCTAAAAAATAAAATTAAAAAAATTAAAATAAAAAAAATGATGCACGGTCACTATCCTAAATGACATTAGATGAGAAAGGGGTTAACCATCAGGGAGCGATCAAAGGGTTAATTGTGTGCCTAGCCAGTGTTTTAAGTGTAGTGTGGGAGGTGCTTTTACTAGGGGAAGGCACGGATCCATGTCCTTGCTTCGTAGGAACACAGGATCCATGCCTTTCTTACTGACAGAACGGCAATCAGCCTTGTTTACATAGGCAGACTGCTATTCTGCCTGTGTATCAAACGATCAGCCACGGGACCCCCCAAACACAGTGGGAGAAAGCCACTGGCAGCGTGCTTTTGTGCCTACTACCCAGAAGTGCAGGATCACACACACATGAACCTGTGCAGCGCATCTACCCTGTTGCAGTAAAACTGCTATAGGCCAGTCGGCAAACGGTTAAATAAGCTATGATTAAGGATATGGCCGTTTAGAAACCAGTACAATATTAATAAAGCTAGGATTACACAAGAAAATTTGTTTTTCTAATCATTAGTGGGGTCAAAAACTATTTCTTGGGACCCCCCCAGTTAACAAGAACTTGTGTGCCCATTGGTTGATTTCCCCTCTATTACTTTTCTAGGGACAACCCATATTTGGGGATTTTTTTTACTTTCAGTGATAATGGTTAACAGGACAAATAGAGGGGGTGAACCTCCTTAACAGGGGCACAAGCTGACATAAAAATTCAACAGGGGCTCTAATCCCTCTCCACTCTATCCAAAATGTAAAAAAATGTTGCCTCTAGTTCTGCTTTAAAGTGGTAGTAAACCACACTGTGGGGGTTATTTAATAAAGGCAAATCCACTTTGCACTACAAGTGCACTTGGAAGTGCAGTGGCTTTAGATCCAAGGGGGACATCCAAGGAAAATAAAAAAGCATATCTTGCACATGATTGGATGATAAAAACATCAGATGTACCCCTCAGATTTACAGCAACCGCACTTCCAAGTACACATGTAGTGCAAAGTGTATTAGCCTTTAGTAAATCAACCTCTTTGTTCTTTAAATCCCCTACAAGGTAAAGGCATAATGTGCTAGTATGCATAGTAAATTAGCACTTTAGGAAATACTTACCTTAAAACTAAGCCCTCCATCAGGCCACAGGAGCCGCAATGACATCACTCCTGCACATGCTGGGTATGCCATCCCTTCAAAGCTCATGTGTCGGTGACATAACTGGCTGCATGTAGTGTAAAAATCTCCTAAACAGTGCAAGTTTAGTAGATATTCACTGTACCTACAGGTAAGCCTTCTTATAGGCTTACCTGTAGGTAAAAGTAAAAAAAAAAAAAAAAAAAAGTTTACTACTTTAAGTTTAATCTGCTAATATTTTACCTTCTATGGTTCCTGATCTCACACTAAACATGCTCATTACATTTTTAAATAAAAACATACCATTTTCATTCAATAGTTGTCAGAAATATTTCCATCACCAGGTCACTGTGCTTCTCTATGCAATGCAGGGAGATCATGGCTGGTAAGAGGGGCCGATAGGGTGCTGTACATAGCTTGATGAAAACATCACAGCACCTCTCAAGATCCCTGACACAAGGGGTGGGCTGGTTCTTAGGATCTCTTTAAAAATCAAATCACCTTGGTGGGTGATGTTAAAGTGGTTGTAAAGTCAGAAGGGTTTATCTTAATACATTCTATGCATGAAAAAAAAAATAAATAAATAAAAAAAAAAACTGTAGCAGCCCCCCTAATACTTACCTAAACCCCTTCGATGTCCAGCGATCTCCAAGAGTGACTCGGCCATCCGGGACTCTTCCTGCTGATTGGCTGAGAAACAGCAGCGGTGCCACTGGCTGCCCCTGAGGTGAAACTCAGCCAATCTGGACAGAGGGGGCGGAACATGTTATACTTACGTGCTCTGTGCAGTGGTTTTGCACAGAGCAGCCTGGATCCTCCTCTTCTCGGGTACCTCTTTGCTGCTCCTAGTCCCTCCATCCTTTGAGTGCTCCTCAGCCAACAGCTTGTTACAGGGTTTACCCAAGCAAAGTTAGGCTAGGTTCACACTACTGCGGTGATGAGATTGGATGTGATTGGCACCGCACTGCAGTGCAAATCACATCCGACAGATTGTATGGCTGAATTCGCATTGCATCCGGCCCAAACACGCACAGGACCCTTTATTTCGTCCACAGCAAAATCGGATCACATGGGTGTTCACACCATGCGATCCGATTCCTGTACGAGTTTGCAGATCTCACTGTGATATGTGAACTGATCTGGGGGTGTCATTAACCTTTCACTGACACTCCCAGCAGTTGGCATAGGGCAGTGTGAACTGCTGCCGGGAGGCATGCGATGCGGGAACCCGCAGCGGATTCGCAGCGTTCCCGCATCGCAGCAGTGTGAACCTAGCCTCAGAGCTCTGTGTATCCATTCAGGCACAGAGCCCTGACCTGGCCCCATCCTCTCTGCCCTGATTGACTGAATGATGGGAGCCAAGATGGCCGCTGCTCTGTCTCTGCCAATCAAGAGGAGTGTACTAGATTGCTGGAGAGAGGAGCTCAGGTAGGTAATTGAGGGGTGCTGGGGGGCTGCCACACAAAGGTTTTTTGTTATCTTAATGCATAAAACGTTTTAAGATAACAAACCTTCTGCCTTTAAAACCACTTTAAGACTGGAGTGAGCATTCTAAAAAGACTTCATTACGTGGAGTCTGCTCCAGGTAACGGCAGTCACCCTGGCCAATCAAAATGAAAGCTTATGGATGCCGGAATGCAGGTGAGTAGAGTTCTGCTTTAAATGGATTAGAAACCTTCCTACCCACCTTGTGTTTTTCACTTGCGCATAATGTGCATTGCTCCAGTTTCATGGTGTCATTTGTTGGCCTGTTTGTAGAGTAATAATTCACACTCCTGTGTCAGCAGTTGATGCTTGTGTTCAAACATGTGGCACTGCACAGGTTAATACATGGATGAAGCCCAAGGCTGGCCATACACGTGTTGAATTCCAGGCAATTTGTTCAAAAAACAAAAAACAAAACAAAAAAAACCTCACATTTGAAGAATAGTTTAATTTTCCATCATTAGTGGTGCTGCAGCAACCTCTGATTTTCGTGTGGCCATCAAATTGTAGTTATCAGGCATTTTGGAAATGTTTTGGAAAAACTAAAGAATTTCTAATCAATGATGGGAGAATTGGGAGAAATCAAAAAAAAAAAAAGAAATGTGCATGAGCTGTGACCTGGAATTCCCGGCGCCAAATTTTATTTTCGGTAACCTTAGGTGAGACTGAAGGCTTAGTTGGTTGAATTTGGAAATCAATGGTGGCACCATTGGATTCCAAAAAGCACAATTTTATATTTTTGATCAGCAACTCATTTTGGAATTTAACCCATGTATGGCCTGCGTAAGAAATGACATTTCCTGTGAATAAACTACATATCCCACACTCCCTGGGGATCTCACACACTCACAAGTGAGTTTCTGTACGTGGATGATGGCACTATTTTTTTTTTATTAAAACACAAACACACGCAAACACACCCCCAATTAACTTTTCCATTAAAAAAAAAAATATATATATATATATATATATATATATATATATATACATACATACACATACATACATATATACACATATACACACACACACATACATATACACACACACACACGTCACATGACCCAGATCTTTCCCAGCCTGTCTGCAGGGAAACATAAGCAGCAGGAGCTGTCCAAGACCAAAGAGCTGTCCAAGGATGTCAGGGTCAAGATCCTAGATCTACACAAGGCTGGAATGGGCTACAAGACCAGAGGGTGACAAAAGTTGGTGCGATCATTCGCAAATGGAATAAAACTGTCAATCTCCCTCGGTCCGGGGCTCCATGCAAGATCTCACCTCACAGTTTTGAAAACTGAGGAATCGGCCCAGAACTACATAGGAGAATCTTGTAAATAATCTCCAGGCAGTTGGGACCACAGTCACCAAGAAAACAATTGGTCACACATTACATCATGAAGGACTGAGATCCTGCAGAGCCCGCAAGGTCTCTCCACTCAAGCACACGTACAGGCCCAACTGAAGCTAGCAAATGAACATATGAATGATTCAGAGGAGAACTGGGTTATAGTGCTTTGGTCATACGAGACCAAAAATGGAGGTCTTTGGCATCAACTCAATGTGAGGAGGGTGAGGAGGAGGGCTGCTTATGAACCCAGGAACACCATTTCCCACCATCAAACATGGAGGTGGAAACATTATGCAATGCAGGTTTTTTTCTGCTAATGGGACAGGATAATTTCATGGCATCAAAGGGACGATGGACAGGGCCATGTACTGTCAAATCATGGGCAAGAACCTCATTCCCTCCGCCAGGGCATTGAAAATGGGTCATGGATGGGTATTCCAGCATGACAAAACACACGGCCAAGGCAACAAAAGGAGTGGCTGAAGAAGCACATTAAGGTCCTGGTGGCCTAATCAGTCTCCAGACCTCAGTCCTATAGAAAATGTGTTGGGAGCTGAAGGTTCGAGTAAATAAAAGTCAGGTTAAAAATCTTAATGACTTAGAGGATCTGCAAAGAGGAGTGTGGTAAAAATCCCTCCTGAGATTTGTGCAAACCTGGAGGCCAACTACAGGAAACGGGGATTAACTACTTATTTCACTCAAAATGCAAAACAATTTATAACTTTTTTGAAACGCGGTTCTGGATTTTTTTTTTCTGTCTCTCACTGTTAAAATAAACCTACCATTGAAATTATAGACTGATAATTTCTTTGCCCACTGACAAACGTACAAAATCAGCAGAGGGTCCAACACTTTTTCCCTCACTGTATTTTAACTGAGAGTCAGACCTGAATCTATTTGAAGAGTGGAGGGGGGGGGGGATATAAATGTTTTATATTAAAATAGTACTGGAGACTTTTCATGGATAGGATAATAGTTATAAAAGCTTACTTTAAATGTAATTGTAATGCCTCCAGTCTATCAGCCTCCACCTTCTTTGGGTTCAGCAGCGGATCTTCCCTGTACAGAGCCCTTAAAAGGGGTTATAATTTTTTATTTCTTTTTATAAAAACAACATGTTATACTTACCTGCTCTGTGCAATTTTTTTTTCACAGAGCAACCCCAATCCTCCTTCTGGGGTCTCCCACTGGCACTCCATGCCCTTCTTCATCAGGGCGCCCACACAGAATGCGGATTTCCCTGGGGGCCCCCGTGCAGGCTCCATCTTGAGTCCTGCTGCACGGCCCTCATCACTGGATTTGATTGACATCAGCAGGAACCAAATGCTCCTGCTGCCATCGATCTGTCTACTGAGGAGGGAGACTGTGGCTGGAGCTGTTGCGCACGTGAACATGGCTGGATCGGACTCGGGTAAGAAAAGGGGGCAGCTGCAGCATCGAAGGTTTTTCACCTTAATGCATAGAATGCATTAAGTTGAAAACCTTGAGGCTTTACAATTACTTTAAAGTCATGGTAAATGTTGGATTTTTTTTTTATATCCAAACATGTCACACTTACCTGTTCCGTGTAGTGGTTCTGCACAGAGCAGCCCTGATTCTCTTCTAGGGTCCCCTGCCAGCGCTTCTGGCTCTTCCTGCTTTCAGAGTGCCCCTATAGTAAGCCGCAAAGTACAGTAGAGAGTTCCCCTATAAGGTAAAAAAACTTCTGTCTTTACATCACTCATTTCCTTCTCCTGTCCAGGACTATGTGTCCCATGAGGCATTGCTCCTCCCACATTCACAAGCGCTCAGGCACTTACTGACATGTATGGACAGTGTAGTGGTCTGTATGTGTGCTGCACTGTATTTTCTGCTATGTAAAAAAATTAATGCGTTCTGTATGCTGGACAACTAATCCGCTGACCAACCAATCAATTATGAAAATAGTTGACAACCATTGTCATAATCAATTACGTTCATTATGTTAATTAGTTGTTTCAGCATTAGGGTTTAGTGACACTAACGGCACGATCATCGTCACATTGGCACCCCATTTGTGCTAAAACACAAAAGAAATGGCGAGGTATTGATTGGACGCTGTGTGACCCGAAACAAGGAATTGCCTGTCCTTTTTGCAAATACAACCAGGCTAGGTAATACCTACCTTAACCACTTCAGTTCCGGACCAATAAACACCTTAAGGACCAGAGGTCTTTTTGCAATTTCGCACTGCGCTGCTTTAACTGGTAATTGCGCGGTCATGCAATATTGCACCCAAACGAAATTTGCGTCCTTTTCTTCCCACAAATAGAGCTTTCTTTTGATGGTATTTGATTGCCTCTGCGATTTTTTTTTTTTGCGATATAAATGAAAAAAGAGCGAAAATTTTGAAAAAAAAAGATATTTTCTTTTTGTTATAAGAAAAATCGAATAAACTAAATTTTAGTCATACATTGAGGGCAAAATTTATTCAGCCACATGTCTTTAGTAAAAAAAATGTCAATAAGCGTATATTTTTTGGTTTGCGCAAAAGTTATAGCGTCTACAAACTAGAGTACATTTTCTGGAATTTACACAGCTTTTAATTTATGACTGCCGATCTCATTTCTTGAGGTGCTAAAATGGCAGGGCAGTACAAATCCCCCCCAAATGACCCCATTTTGGAAAGTAGACACCCCAAGGAAATTGCTGATGGGTATGTTGAGCCCATTGAATATTTATTTTTTTTGTCCTAAGGGATTGAATAATGACAAAAAAAAAAAAAAAAATTTTTTTTTACAAAAAGTTGTCACTAAATGATATATTGCTCACACATGCCATGGTTATATGTGAAATGACACCCCAAAATACATTCTGCTGCTTCTCCTGAGTACGGGGATACCACATGTGTGGGACTTTTTGGGAGTCTACTCGCGCACGGCACCCCGAAAACCAATCACCACCTTCAGGATTTCTAAGGGTGCAAATTTTTGATTTAACTCCTCACTACCTATCACAGTTTCGAAGGCCATAAAATGCCAAAATAGCACAAAACCCCCCCAAATGACCCCATTTGGAAAGTAGACACCCCAAGCTATTTACTGAGAGGCATGTTGAGTCCATGGAATATTTTATATTTTGCCAAAAGTTGCGGGAATATTACAAACTTTTTTTTTTTTGCACAAAGTTGTCACTAAATGATATATTGCTCACACATGCTATGGGCAGAAGTCAAATTACACCCCAAAATAAATTCTGCTGCTTCTCCCGAGTACGGGGATACCACATGTGGGGGACTTTTTGGGAGCCTAGTTAACTAGCTACCTAGCGACACTAGCGACACTGATGCAGCGTTCAGAAAAATTATCGCTTAGTGACACTGGCAAAAGGGGGTGAAAGGGTTAACTAGCGGCAATCAGGGGGTTAAAAACATTATTGGGTAGTATATCGGGGTACCTAGCGATATAAAAACCTGGCGGTGAACCTAAAAAAATAACTAGCTACCTAGCGACTGTAGCGACACTAATGCAGCGATCAGAAAAACGATCGCTTAGTGACACTGGCAAAAGGGGGTGAAAGGGTTAACTAGCGGCAATCAGGGGGTTAAAAACATTATTGGGTAGTATATCGGGGTACCTAGCGCTATAAAAACCTGGCGGTGAACCTAAAAAAATAACTAGCTACCTAGCGACTGTAGCGACACTAATGCAGCGATCAGAAAAACGATCGCTTAGTGACACTGGCAAAAGGGGGTGAAAGGGTTAACTAGCGGCAATCAGGGGGTTAAAAACATTATTGGGTAGTATATCGGGGTACCTAGCGATATAAAAACCTGGCGGTGAACCTAAAAAAATAACTAGCTACCTAGCGACACTAGCGACACATGCAGCGATCAGAAAAATGATCGCTTAGTGACACTGGCAAAAGGGGGTGAAAGGGTTAACTCTAGGGGCAATCAGGGGGTTAAATCTTTATTGGGGGGTGATAGGGGGCTACCCTGGACCTAACACTAACTGTCCTGACAGTTTTTACTGTCACAACTGACACTGAATGCATTGATCAGTAAAGAAATGATCAATGCAATCAGTGACACTGTGACTGGGGGGGGAGGGGGGGCGGGGGGGGGATCGGGGGGCGATCGGGGGGGGGATCGGGGGGGGTTTGTGTGCCTGTGTGTACCTACATGTCAGTGTAGTGTTGGTGCAGACTTACTTTTACTCTTCTCCTCGTAGTCCGGTCAAAAAGACCGCCCCGAGGAGAATGACATCACTTCCTCCTTCCTGTGTAAACAATACACAGGGGAGGAAGCTTCTCATTGGCCAGGAGCGATCCAGAGGGGGTGGCCGAAAACGAACGGCCATCCCCTCATCACGGATCGCTGCTGGACCGAATCGGACCGCCGTATCCAGCGGGAGGGGGTCCGATGGGACCCCCCACCCGCTGGAAGGCAATCACGTAGATGTACGTGATTCTGCCTGCCTGTGCCATTGTGCTGACGTACAATGGCAATACGGCGGTCCTGAAGTGGTTAAGCTTATAATATAAGACCTAAACAATTTCAATTTGTATGCCATCAGACAGACAGACCTTTGCACTACATAGCTGAAGGTAAATCTAAAAGGATAAGGAATAAGAAAATTGTATAATGTATGGCCAGCTTAAAACAAAAACATTTGAAAGTGCACAATACCTTTAGGCTAGATCAGTCACTTAAAAGCATCGAATTCAGAAGGCAGCCAGGCAACCAGCATGCACAGAATGGGAAGTCCGCAATGGAAACCTCCACATTTTCTCAGGTGGTTTGTGAGCACCAATTCTAAATTATACAAGTTCTGATGGTCTTAAGATTCTGCTAAAACATTCTGTATTAATGCTGGTTGGACCTTGCAGGGGATACAACCAGAAAGCTTTTCCTGAAAATGTGTACATTCGTATGGACAATACAAGTTATGTAGCAAGGTTTGAAAATCTAATTGGCTGAATGCTGCAGGTGATGAACACTTGGCAGTAATAGTCTTCTGAAGATCGTGGCACGCTTCACTCTAAAGTTGGCCAGAGATTGGTAGAACGCTTAGGAAGGTTCTAAGAAAGTTCACTCATTTTTCGAATCATTGGTGGGTCAAATCAAAGTTTTTTTTGAGCTCAGTGATGATACATTTTGAAGAAGTGGGATGGAAAATTTCTCTTGAATGAACCAATTACAAATTTTTCATTCAGTAAAGTCCTTTTTCCCCCAAAATCAAATGTTAAACAAATATTTTGAATGACATTAGAATGTTCTGAGAAGTTTTGTATTGAATTTCCCAAGCATTTTCTTTGGAATTTTATTTTATTCTATGGCCAGCAAAATCCTTATTAGCTTTCATCAGGAAATAAAATACCAGTTTGTTTTAAACGTAGCAGAACATTTCTTTTTGCGACCAGTTAATCTATACCAAGACTGGACACAGGGTGGCAGTATCTAGCACTGCATGCAAATGACAACAGCAAAAAAGACAAGGAATGCTGTACCTCTTTGTACATGGCATTGTCCTGGAAAATGATACACAACACTTAAGGGAACATTAAAAGGATTTCATTAGAAAACCAAAACCTTGTGGCTTATATTTTTGGCATCATATATACATAAATATGAGACATAAAATAACTATCTGTAAAAACATACAAATCTATGCAGAAAGAAATATGGGGGTTTTATTCTTTACCTTACCTTTAAAAAATACTAATTGTGTGGCTGATATAATGCCCTTTAATTACACATCTTTATGTTTTTTTGTTTTATTTATAGAGGTTTGTTTGTGTGGCCCTTGAAATCTCCATCTCTCTTAACCATATTTTTTTCTACCATGCTGCTCCTCTCTGGAATTCACCATCACCACTTATCTTGTAGCACCACTTAACCACTTCAATAACGGGCACTTTCACCCCCTTCCTACCCAGACCAATTTTCAGCTTTCATACTTTGAATGACAATTACAGTCATGCAACACTGTATCCACATTCAATTTTTATCTTTTGAGACAGAGCTTTCTTTTGGTGGCATTTAAACACTGCTAGGTTTTTCGTTTGTTCAATTTTGCAAATAAGTAATCTTTCTTCACTGATGAGGCTGCACGGATTATCAGTGTACAGCGAGTGCTGACCAGCTTGCCGTATCAGCACTCCTTTCCCCACACAGCGCAAGGAAAGGACTGTCAATAACCAGCAAGCCTGTTTATATGCGATTAGCTGTGAGTTGACACAGCTGATCACATGGTAAAAAGCCACTGTGATTGGCCCTTAACCCGGATCTGTGATCATCTGTGTCAAAAGACATGGGGGGGGGGGGGGTAAATGGGGTTTGGGAGGACATCCATGGACACACTCTCAAAACTATTGCACTGCAGCCGACTTTTAGCTAAAGTGTAGTACTAAAGTGGTTGTAAACCTTTACCATTAATCCAGGAAACGAACTGGCCTCAGGTGATACAGAGATGAAACAGACCCTCCTACATACACAGTCTTCTCTTCAGCCTTTCAAAGTACATTTACAAAGCTATTTTGAGCTGTCAGAAAATGGGTCGGAGCAATGAAGTTACACTTTGCAGAGCTCAGTGAGGAGAGCTCTGAGAGCTGATTGGAGGGAAGAAACCCGTCCCACCACAGAGTGCATAGGAACAGAGCTGATGTTGTTAATCAGCTGGAGGTCCCTCCCCGGTCACCTTTTTTTTTTCTTAGTGTCAGGAAAACTTGTTAGAAGCTATTCATGCCGATAGCATAAAAACAAAGCAGCAGATAATTAAGAGCACCAAGTGTCATCTGAGACAAATACACACTAGACTAGAGGGATATGCTTTATTCATATTTCATGTCTGAGGTTTACAACCAACTTTAAGCGGAATTAAACCATTCTATTCTTTTCAGCCACTGAAACTGGCATCTTGGCCTCTGATTTGTTTGCCACGATGCTGCACATGTGATCAGTGATGGCACCAGCCATTTGATTGTTTGGTTGTGCTTTCAACTAAACGGTCAATGTGACACTTGGCCAATCTACATTCTACATCACAGTTTGCGGTTTCATATTGCAAATTGTTACATAATATTTGTTAGATCTAAAGAGCTGCTTTGGCACATATATATTATGAAAATTGGTATCACAACAAGCTGCTTTTAGAACTCCCTTTAAGCTGGACACACACTATACAATCGATTTTTTCCTTTAGATTTACCAAAACCCTATAATAGGAGGTCAAACCTTAAGGGTTTCATTTTGTATGCAATCAGGCAGGCCCTTGCACTACATTATTATTCACAATTTATATAGCGCCACAGTTCAGGACAGAAGGGACAGGAGGGCCCTGCTCATAGAGCTTACATTCTAAAATGCAGGAGTTGGTGGTACAAAAGATAATAGATGCAGGAAATGATTTGATGAGGGTGGTTCGGGGACAGTTCGGTGGGTGTGGGATAGGCTTCCCTGAATAAGTGGTTTTCAGGGATCTCATAAATGTGGACAGCTTAGGGGCTGATCAGCCCCTAGCAGGGAATTCCAGAGGATGGGAGAGGCTTAGGAGAAGTCCTGAAAGCGAGCATGAGAGGAGGCAACGAGAGCAGGAGGTCCTGGGAGGAGCGGAGGGGACGATTTGGGCGATCTCTACAGATTCGGTTGGTGATGTAGATGGGGACGATTTTGTGGATGGCATTGTATGTTATGGTTAGCATTTTGAATTTTATACGGTGGGGTAGGGGAAGCCAGTGAAGGGATTGGCAGAGAGGGGCAGCAGTCACGGATCGATTAGTGAGGTGTATTAGCCTGGCAGCAGCATTCATAATAGACTTAAGTGAGGGATAGCCTGGGTAAGGGAAAGCCTTTAAAGAGAGAGAGTTGCAGTAGATCGGGGTAGAGCTGCCCCCCTCCCCCGCTCACACTTACATGTTCTTCTTTCTGTCCCTATAGAAAGGGAAGGAGATGCTGACGGCCAGTAACATTCCTCGGGGTCACTGTGTCATCTGCCTGTATGGCTTCCAGGTAAGTACTGAGTGTGACCCTCCCCTCCCCCAACTATTGGTTCTCCGGGAGTCACGTGCATTTTTCTATGCATGAATGTAAAAAAATAAAAATTAAAACCTTGTGCAGCACTCACCACAGCGGTAGGTGTAGCTGAGCAGCGGCTCCATGTGTAAATGGACACGCACAGCCGCTGATCGGAAGTGTCTGCTCAGGTGACCCCAATGCAAGCCACTTGCTGTGGGAGCATCCGGGAGTGCCAACAAGAGACCTGGGAAGAGGAGGATCTGGGCTGCTCTGTGCAAAACCACTGCACAGCGCAGGCAAGTAGAACATGTTTGTTATTTAAAAAAAAAAAAAAATTGAGACTTAATCACTTTACATTGATGATACATTAATTAAAAACGTTCATGTTAAACAATGTACCAAGCTTCTTTTGTAGATATAATTGCTCATGAAGGCATAATTTGTGACGTACTAAATTATGTGTTCACAAGCCATAAACCTTTAACACCGGTTATGTAAGCCACGATTTTGGCCAGTCACTAATCAATAGACTGCAGCTATTGTCAACAGACATTGGAGCAACCTACTAAAACTATTTAAAGAACATCGGCATGCCTCTTCAAGTAGGACAGAACACCATAGCTCCAGAAATAACCTGGAATCAACATAGCAAAAATGAGCCCTGAAAAAAAACTATGCCACGGACACTCATTAAAAAGGTCTTCTTCAGTTTGGTGAACACCAGCCAAAAACATCTTAGATTGAAGTTTTGTTTATTTAGACGTGAAAAGCCAGGTTTTTAGTCCTAGATCGACCCACTTATACCTGCCTCTGATCTTCTGAGATGCTCAATGTGCCGTCTACTGGGGGATGCTTCGACTGTTCATCACAAGACCTCTAAAGCCAAATCTGCCATTTCTGGACATGTGCAAAATAACCTCTATTCATATATAACCGCTATTCATATATAACCTCTATTAGTGATGCACCGAAATTTCGGCCGCCGAAACATATCGGCCGAAAATGCCCTTTTCGGCAATTTGCCGAAAGAGAAAAACGGCCGATAATGGAGCCGAAAATGGGGCGTGGCTCCGGCCCCCGCGCCCCTGGTGACGCCCATCATAGCGCAGGAGAGCCACCTCCGCCGCCTTTTTGTTAACAGCGCCGGGAACATCACAGCTTTCATTTCAATTGCTGTGTGTTCCCGGCCGTGCGCCGTCACACGCAGCCCCTCCCCCTTGTCCGGGCACTTAGATAGACAGATCATCCGCAGGATTGGACGGATGATCTGTCTATCAAAGTGCCCGGACAAGGGGGAGGGGCTGCGTGTGACGGCGCACGGCCGGGAAAACACAGCTATTGAAATGAAAGCTGTGATGTTCCCGGCGCTGTTATCAAACAGGCGGCGGAGGTGGCTCTCTTCCCTGCACACAGTGCACAGGCTGGCTGCAATGGGGGATGCCTCCTGTACCGCGTCCCCTGTCTCTGACCATCTCCTGTACCGCGTCCCCAGTCTCTGACCATCTCCTGTACCGCGTCCCCAGTCTCTGACCATCTCCTGTACCGCGTCCCCAGTCTCTGACCATCTCCTGTACCGCGTCCCCAGTCTCTGACCATCTCCTGTACCGCGTCCCCAGTCTCTGACCATCTCCTGTACCGCGTCCCCAGTCTCTGACCATCTCCTGTACCGCGTCCCCAGTCTCTGACCATCTCCTGTACCGCGTCCCCAGTCTCTGACCATCTCCTGTACCGCGTCCCCAGTCTCTGACCATCTCCTGTACCGCGTCCCCAGTCTCTGACCATCTCCTGTACCGCGTCCCCAGTCTCTGACCATCTCCTGTACCGCGTCCCCAGTCTCTGACCATCTCCTGTACCGCGTCCCCAGTCTCTGACCATCTCCTGTACCGCGTCCCCAGTCTCTGACCATCTCCTGTACCGCGTCCCCAGTCTCTGACCATCTCCTGTACCGCGTCCCCAGTCTCTGACCATCTCCTGTACCGCGTCCCCAGTCTCTGACCATCTCCTGTACCGCGTCCCCAGTCTCTGACCATCTCCTGTACCGCGTCCCCAGTCTCTGACCATCTCCTGTACCGCGTCCCCAGTCTCTGACCATCTCCTGTACCGCGTCCCCAGTCTCTGACCATCTCCTGTACCGCGTCCCCAGTCTCTGACCATCTCCTGTACCGCGTCCCCAGTCTCTGACCATCTCCTGTACCGCGTCCCCAGTCTCTGACCATCTCCTGTACCGCGTCCCCAGTCTCTGACCATCTCCTGTACCGCGTCCCCAGTCTCTGACCATCTCCTGTACCGCGTCCCCAGTCTCTGACCATCTCCTGTACCGCGTCCCCAGTCTCTGACCATCTCCTGTACCGCGTCCCCAGTCTCTGACCATCTCCTGTACCGCGTCCCCAGTCTCTGACCATCTCCTGTACCGCGTCCCCAGTCTCTGACCATCTCCTGTACCGCGTCCCCAGTCTCTGACCATCTCCTGTACCGCGTCCCCAGTCTCTGACCATCTCCTGTACCGCGTCCCCAGTCTCTGACCATCTCCTGTACCGCGTCCCCAGTCTCTGACCATCTCCTGTACCGCGTCCCCAGTCTCTGACCATCTCCTGTACCGCGTCCCCAGTCTCTGACCATCTCCTGTACCGCGTCCCCAGTCTCTGACCATCTCCTGTACCGCGTCCCCAGTCTCTGACCATCTCCTGTACCGCGTCCCCAGTCTCTGACCATCTCCTGTACCGCGTCCCCAGTCTCTGACCATCTCCTGTACCGCGTCCCCAGTCTCTGACCATCTCCTGTACCGCGTCCCCAGTCTCTGACCATCTCCTGTACCGCGTCCCCAGTCTCTGACCATCTCCTGTACCGCGTCCCCAGTCTCTGACCATCTCCTGTACCGCGTCCCCAGTCTCTGACCATCTCCTGTACCGCGTCCCCAGTCTCTGACCATCTCCTGTACCGCGTCCCCAGTCTCTGACCATCTCCTGTACCGCGTCCCCAGTCTCTGACCATCTCCTGTACCGCGTCCCCAGTCTCTGACCATCTCCTGTACCGCGTCCCCAGTCTCTGACCATCTCCTGTACCGCGTCCCCAGTCTCTGACCATCTCCTGTACCGCGTCCCCAGTCTCTGACCATCTCCTGTACCGCGTCCCCAGTCTCTGACCATCTCCTGTACCGCGTCCCCAGTCTCTGACCATCTCCTGTACCGCGTCCCCAGTCTCTGACCATCTCCTGTACCGCGTCCCCAGTCTCTGACCATCTCCTGTACCGCGTCCCCAGTCTCTGACCATCTCCTGTACCGCGTCCCCAGTCTCTGACCATCTCCTGTACCGCGTCCCCAGTCTCTGACCATCTCCTGTACCGCGTCCCCAGTCTCTGACCATCTCCTGTACCGCGTCCCCAGTCTCTGACCATCTCCTGTACCGCGTCCCCAGTCTCTGACCATCTCCTGTACCGCGTCCCCAGTCTCTGACCATCTCCTGTACCGCGTCCCCAGTCTCTGACCATCTCCTGTACCGCGTCCCCAGTCTCTGACCATCTCCTGTACCGCGTCCCCAGTCTCTGACCATCTCCTGTACCGCGTCCCCAGTCTCTGACCATCTCCTGTACCGCGTCCCCAGTCTCTGACCATCTCCTGTACCGCGTCCCCAGTCTCTGACCATCTCCTGTACCGCGTCCCCAGTCTCTGACCATCTCCTGTACCGCGTCCCCAGTCTCTGACCATCTCCTGTACCGCGTCCCCAGTCTCTGACCATCTCCTGTACCGCGTCCCCAGTCTCTGACCATCTCCTGTACCGCGTCCCCAGTCTCTGACCATCTCCTGTACCGCGTCCCCAGTCTCTGACCATCTCCTGTACCGCGTCCCCAGTCTCTGACCATCTCCTGTACCGCGTCCCCAGTCTCTGACCATCTCCTGTACCGCGTCCCCAGTCTCTGACCATCTCCTGTACCGCGTCCCCAGTCTCTGACCATCTCCTGTACCGCGTCCCCAGTCTCTGACCATCTCCTGTACCGCGTCCCCAGTCTCTGACCATCTCCTGTACCGCGTCCCCAGTCTCTGACCACCTCCTGTACCGCGTCCCCAGTCTCTGACCACCTCCTGTACCGCGTCCCCAGTCTCTGACCACCTCCTGTACCATGTCCCCAGTCTCTGACCACCTCCTGTACCATGTCCCCAGTCTCTGACCACCTCCTGTACCATGTCCCCAGTCTCTGACCACCTCCTGTACCATGTCCCCAGTCTCTGACCACCTCCTGTACCATGTCCCCAGTCTCTGACCACCTCCTGTACCATGTCCCCAGTCTCTGACCACCTCCTGTACCATGTCCCCAATCTCTGACCACCTCCTGTACCATGTCCCCAGTCTCTGACCACCTCCTGTACCATGTCCCCAGTCTCTGACCACCTCCTGTACCATGTCCCCAGTCTCTGACCACCTCCTGTACCATGTCCCCAGTCTCTGACCACCTCCTGTACCATGTCCCCAATCTCTGACCACCTCCTGTACCATGTCCCCAGTCTCTGACCACCTCCTGTATAAAAATATTTTTTAAAAACAGTCATTTTTGGTATCGGTGCTGTTTCGGTATCGGTTTTCGGCCTAGTGTATTTTTCATTTTCGGTATCGGTTTCGGCACCAAAAAACCCATTCGGTGCATCCCTAACCTCTATTCATATATTGCATCCAGAAAGTATTCACAGCACTTCATTTTTTTTTCCATATTTTGTTAAATCCTTATACCAAAATGGATTGAATTCATTATTTTCCTTAAAATTCTAAAAATACCCCATAATGACAACGTAAAAGATGTTTGTATAAAATCTTAGGATTTTTTTTTTTCTTTAAGAAATTTGCTATCTTCATAAGTATTCACAGCCTTTGCCATGACACTCAAAAGTGAGCTCAGGTGCATCCTGTTTCCACAGATCATACGTAATTGTAGTCCACCTATGGTAAACCCAGTTGATTGGACATGATTTGGAAATGCACACACCTGGCTTTATAAGGTTTCACAGTTAACAGTGCATGTCAGAGCACAAACCAAGCCATTGAAGTCCAAGGAATTCCAGTCAAGACAATTGTCTGTAGACCTTCGAGACAGGGCTGTATCAAGGCACAGCTCTGGGGAAGGGTACAGAAAATTTTCAGCAGCATTGAATGTCCCAGTGGGCTCCATTATCCGTAAATGGAAGAAGTTTGAAACAACCAGGACTCTTCTTAGAGCAGGCTGCCGGGCCAAACTGAGCAATCAGGGGAGAAGGGCCTTAGGGAGGTGGCCAAGAACCCGATGGTCACTGACAGAGCTCCAGCGTGGAGAGAGGCAAGCCTTCCAGAAGAACCACCATCTCTGCAGCACTCCACCAATCAGGACTGTATGGTAGAGTAGCCAGATGGAAGTCACTCAGTAAAAGGGACGAGAGCCCACTTCCAGACTATGAAAAACAAAATATTCTCTTATCTGAGGAAACAAAGACTGAACTCTTTGGCCTGAATGGCAAGCGTCACGTCTGGAGGAAACCAGGCACCGCTCATCATCTTACCAATATTATCACTACAGTAAACATGCTGGTGGCAGCATCATGCTGTGGGGATGTTTTTCAGCGGCAGGAACTGGGAGACTAGTCAGGATCGAGGAAAAGATGAATGCAGCTATGTACAGAGACATCCTTGATAAAAACTTGCTCCAGAGCTCTCTGGCATTCAGATTGGGGTGAAGGTTCATTTTCCAACAGGACAACGACCCCAAGCACAAAGCCAAGATGAAGGAGTGGCTATGTGTGACAACTCTCAATATCTTAGAGTGACCCAGCCAAAGCCCGATTGAACATCTCTGGAGAGATCTGAAAATGGCTGTGCACTGACGCTCCCCATCCAGCCTGATGGAGCTTGAGAGGTCAAGCTAAAAAGAACGGGGGGGGGGGGGGAACTGGCTAAAAAATAGGTGTGCCAAGCTTGTAGAATCATACTCAAAAAGATTTTAAGCTGTAATTGGTGCCAAAGGTGCTTTAACAAATGTATTCAGCAAAGGTTGTGAATACTTATGTACATGTGATTTTTTTTTTTTTTTTTTATAAATTTGCAAAGATTTCAAACATTTCACATTGTCATTATGGGGCATTGTTTGTAGAATTTTGAGGAAAATGTAATCCATTTTGGAATAAGGCTGTAGCATAGAATGTGCAGCACTGAATATATTGCAGATGCACTGTACCTACATGAGGTCCATTGTTATGGCCTTTCATACAGGATGAAGTAGTTGATATTCCGAGTAACAAAAAATATGGTTTTGACATATTTCCTCTCAATTACTGCCTGACACTACTAGAAGTAAGGAACATATTCACAGGCAGCAATCAAACCAGAGTCTAGCCCTCTCTGTCCTCTGAACATTTTGCTAGAGTGCATATTTAAAGTTCTTGTAAAAATTAAAACAAATGTAAAATAACAAACAAGTTATACTTACCGGCTCTGTGAAATTGTATTGCATAGCGGGGCCCCTATTCTCCATTTTTTGGGTGCTCTGCAGGTGCTCTCAGGTTCTCTACTCCCCTTCCTATGGTGGCACATGCGCGGGCTCGATCTCAAGCTAGGCTGTGCGAGTCTGACACCTGCAGCATGGCGCGGCTCTGCCTCCGGCTCCCTCTTTACAGGATTTGACTGACAGCATCAGAAGCCAAAAGATTCCTGCTGCCACGTCGAGTAGAGAGAGAGAGAAAAAGAGGAGAGAGCTGCTGCTCTTGGCTACTGTGCTGGACCAAGATCGGGCTCAGGTAGGTATTTAGAGGAGGGCAGTAGGAAGGTGAACATAGAAAGTTTTTTTTTTTTACCCTAATGGCGATAAAGTGTTGGGTAAAAACCTTAAAAGGGGAGCTTCAACTAGCTGCTGACTTTTAAAACAGCCACTAAAGTACCCCACGATCCAGTGCTGTTCTCACCCCGTTTCTATCTCCGGCACCTCAACTGTGGGCACCCAGCTGTGGCAGCTTGCGGCTTAACAGCCAGGTGCTCACTGCGCATTGCAAATGGTCCCGCAGTCTGAGAAAACTGCAAGGAAGGAGAGGGGAGGGGAACTAATGCTACGATCACCTAGGTGGTCGGAGCGGGAGCGGAAGTGGGAGCGGGTACCTGGCAAAATCAGGTACCGGCTCTGCTCCTCCCCAAAAGTGCCATTACATAAACAGTAGCAGTGAAGAGGCCTTAATGGGGAACTTACCCTTTTGGGTGAGCTCTGCTTTAAGCCTTAACAACCACTTTAAAGTAGAACGGTCATAAAAAATAAAAAAAAACACAATATCCACTTTTTGAAAGACTGAATTGCTGAGATCATCTATTTAAACCCGTATCAGCCAATTCGATACAAAAAAAGCTCTGAGCAAAAAAGTGGGCATTAAGCACAGTGTTGGAGAGGAATACAATTGCACTGGAAAAGAGGACGTTTATCTGGACAGCCCCACATAGCCACCTTAGCAATGTCAGAGGGCAGGGAAAAAGACCTTCATTACTTCCCACTAATTTCTCCAGTTGTGTTGCTGTATATTTACAAGATTGGTGATATACAGCCCTTCATGTTATACCATTCTGAGTGCACAAAAGAAAAAAACTATAGCCAACTGGTTGCTATGGGCTACACCTCCATATTTTTTTCCTGCAGTATTTATAAAACACAATTTAAAGCTTTTCAAAAACTCTATATAACCAATTTTACCCATCATCCTCTTACCGGCACTTGGCTGCTGATTTCCGCTAGGTGGCGATGTCACTCTGACAGTCACCGCGCTCCTCCCCACACTTCCCCGCCGCTGTTCAGTGGAGTGAAGTCTGGCTCTGGAGGTGGGAACTGGCTGTGAAGTTGTGTTTTTCAGGGAAGACAGAAGCTGATTATGCAAGTTCTTGCTGGGAGTAGTTAACTTTGCAGAAAAGGGCTGTAAGAGAAAAAAGTTCAAGTGGGTTTAAATACAACTGTACAAATAATGAGTAAGTGTTAAGAATACAGAGGTCTAGATTTAAGACATAAGGAGTTTGACTTTCTTTAATAATGCCGCATAAAAAAATAAAAACTGATGAAAAAAATAAGTATTAACTTTGTAATTCAGAAAATTCATAAAATGTATTGCCGAATTTCAAAGCTATACTAGCAGGCGTGTCATTGAGGGAGACAAAATAGGTAAAAACACTTAATTCCTTTGATTTAGTGTCTTAACACACAAAGATAAAAGCAAGTTATAAGCGACATAAGGATTTTTTTTATTCTGTATGCCTGGGGAAACCCTTCTACTAGGTGCACAATACCGAGAGATTTTTTTTTTTTTTTTTTAAGGTGGGTCTATATACACACCCAAGCCATGTGCTAAAATGGATCTGCTGTTCAGCAGCAGTGCCCGTCTTGGGTTTTACAAATTAAAAAACACAAAAAAAACACTTTATTGGAAGTGTAACTATTCAGGCCCCCGCACAGTTGTGTGTTGCCCTGAGATTAGGTGACTTACTGTTCCATCCAGTGAACTGCAGAGAAATTCAGTGTTGTGGTATGAATGAGGTGCATAGAAAACACAATGTTTTCCGTCAGTGGTCATCAACCCCTGTCCTCAGGGCACACTAACAGGCCAAGTTTGCAAGGTAACTGAAATACATCACAGGTGATATCAGTGATTGCAGTATTCTAGTCTGCATCTCCCCAAGGTAATACTTAAAACCTGGCCTGTTAGTGGACCATGAGGACAGGATTGATGACCACTGTTCTATGAGACCCTGCAGTGATGGATATTGACCCAGGGTGGAAAATACACCAGTCACCCCACATGGTGTAAATGAGTCCTCATTTATCCAGGTCATGGAAGAGCAGAATAGTTCAGAATATTCAAAAATGAACTTGTTCTGTAACATTTTTCTGCTTTAATTACATGGCAAAAAAAACCCTGCTCTTACAGGCAGGCAGCGAATGTCTTATGGAACAGATCCTGTTGAATGCGACTAATGCCCCGTACACACGATCCAAAAATCTGGCGACAGATCGTCTGACTTTTTTTCACTTGCTAGTTGCAAACAGAAGTTGAATAGGTTACTAAAGTCACGAAAATTCTTATACGACAATTTTTTTTTGGAAGTGATGTCACGTGTTCTGGTGTATTTGTATTGTATTTTCGGGCAACTGTACTGGCTGAACGAAAATCTTAAGAAAATTTTCGTGCTGGTCTGTTTGGATAATAAAAAAAATCGGATGAACTATCGTGATTGGCTATGGAAAGCTGTGTACCAATGTTCAGATTAGCATACGATCGATTCGAAAGCGGTATTTTCAGATAGTGTGTACGAGCTTTAAGCTTTTCAGAGATAAACCCGTCAGCCGCAATTACTGACCCCTTAAGCGCCAAGTTGCCTGGTTGTTTTGCTGTCCCACAAGCTTCAATACTTTGTAGCAGCAACCTGAAACAAGCATGCAGATCAGGAAAGCCACATCAATGTCCAAAATCCCCATCTGTACATTTTCCCACTGCTACAATAGGGTCATCAGCCTAATGCAATGTATACACATTGTTTTCATTCAAACTGCGTGCTGAACAAAATTAATCAGATTCCCCCATTCATGCTATACAGATGGAGGAATCTTCTGCTGCGGCAATTGTCCAACAGCTGTAACCAGCACCTGTCAGAATACATGAACAGCAGATTCATCTGATGTAGCGCAATCGCCGTTCAGCCAATAGTCATCGGCTCAACTCCTTTAGGCTTTGTTTTTTCAAATCGAAGAACACAGACGGGAGGAGGCCGATAGGGACACCCAGATAGCAAATTTCATCCGGTTCCTCAGGAAGTGTTGTGTACCCAGCTTTACATGCAACCCTCACAGAAGAAATCCCATTGGATGAAACCTATGTCAGGCTAGGCACAGAGCAGCCATGACGTCATGGCACTTGTGGAGGGTGTTGGACTAGTGTGTTGCCAATAAGCCTATTTTAAGATCTTGGCTGCAAGTAGAACCTTGAAATAAACTCTTGTGTGTTTTTATTGAACGCTGCGCAATGAGTTAGTTTTCCTCTTCCATGTGGTATACTAGGTGATCTGGTTTTGGAGTCCCCTAAAGGATAACTGTTGTGAGGAACTGCATCATTGGAGTCCAAGTAGGCTGAACAGCTGAGGTGGTTTATACCCAAAGTGAGGCGTGATTGCTCACTGATGCACATATAGACCTTGGAAGGTCTTAATATCTAGTAAGAAGATATATTTGTCCCATCTATCCTGTGGTCTGGGTGTTTGCACCGATTGAAATTGTAAAGACCTTGTGGATTTTCACCTTGTGGATTAGAATCTGTCTTTGGACTCAAACACGTTTACACACCTATTCTAAAGATGAACCTTTGTTAACCTCATCACAATTAACACATCTTATTACATATATATCCAAAGCAATACTCCCAACGCACACATACCTGCACAAATGGCTGTACCTTAAATTGGGTGCTGAAATGACCAACGGCTAGAACCAACGGCAATCATGCTAAGTGTCACCAGCACACCAGGATCTCCAAAATTGGGTCCAAAATTTTAATCACATCGTACCAAAAAAATTGAAGCGATGTTTTGGAGCCATGCAGGACCCCTTCATCAGCTATGTGCATCCTCACATGCCTGATGAAGGGGTCCTGCGTGGCTCTGAAACGTCGCTTTGATTTATTTTCATACTATGCGTTTAAAATGTTTAAACCAATTTTGGAGATCCTGGTGTGCTGGTGACACCTTATTACGTATACATGACAGCGCAACCCGTTGATACATATATCATTTGTTGGATATGGTATGTACATATTTGTGATTGCTGCCGTTTATCATTAATCATTTAAGTCAATTTTCTTTTGTTTTTTTACACTTTGCGCAATTTTCTTTTGCGTACTATTTACAGACAAGCGGCTAGCATTTGCAAAACACATCGCAACGGATATCCCCCACCATTCAATAATCCAGTGCGAGTATTTATACTGGATCTTGATGCTCCAAAATATTTCAATAACAGTTGTCAAGTTGTGCTGATCCTATTTAAAGCCTGGGAGGCACGACAGTTATCAGCGCTCACTTTAGGGGTGAGAAGGGCTCATAGCGGCATTTGAAGGCCATAGGCTGAACTGCCATTATCTGTACCAAGTAACTAGATAAGGCCAACTTCAATACAAACAACTTGAAACTCAAGCTGCCATGAAGAATTGCTTGATGAAAATCAGGAGGATAAAAAGATCAAGATGTTTCTAAACAGCTTAGTTTAAGTACCCTCAACTGGCAGAGGCCAACGCAGCAAGCTCACCACCACTGCAGTCCTTCTACTGACATCAGAGGAGTGAATCTATTTTCAGTATGCCGCAGGAATCTGATCAACTGCTGATAACGAGCCGCATGCTGACTCACCTGAATCTATGCTTGCCCCTATGCACACTGCAGCAGCTTGGTCTGATAATCGTTCATACCGGCACATAGACAAGGCTGCTGTGTGGTCACTTTGCCCTGCATTTTCTGCTCTCCACATCTGACAATAGTACTGACAACAGTATCAATTTGTTGTAGCAATTAAAAAAAAGTGATAAGCTGCCAAGTATGTGCAGACCAGACACACCTCCACATCAAGGACACAACGGCTCCCTTGTCAAGGGATTAACTGCAGGAGAAACAAAACCTCAAATTCCTCCAGATAATGGATTTATGACCGCACTCTTCGTAGAAAACCTGATCAGTGCATTGCCCTAACAACGATGGAACACTCCAAGGTTTTAAAAGCATTTCAAATTAATTTTTAGAACAAAACACAAAGCAAAAAATTAGACATGAAATATGAATAAAGCCTAACCCTCTATATTGTGTATAAAACAGCACTAAGGTAGGCCATAGACAATGCAAATTTAGTTCCTGCAATCACAGCTTGCAGGAAACATTTGCATTTGCAACACATTTGCAACACAGACAGTGCTGACAGGGGAATTCCTCCTGCTGAGAAATTGATTTCTTCCAGTGTGGGAAAAGCTGCCCGTGACGGGATTAGAAAGCGATTATTGCTAGCAGCTGCTCACGATAATCGCAAGGAAATCCAGCAGGCTGGTTGTACCAAAGTTGATCACCTTGTTGCATTCAGCCTGCCCATTAATGGTACGAATCTCGGCCGGTTCCTGCTGAACCGAGCGGCATTCAGTGTATGGCTGGCCTTGGTGCCATCTCTGCTGCTTTGTTTCATGAATCACTTCTGGCAAAAGAAAAACAGTAATGGGGAGGAGTGTCCAGTTGATTGACAGCCTCAGCTCTGCTCCTGTGTGCAGGGGGATGTGTCACTTTTCTCCAATCAACTCTCAGAGCTCTCCTCTCTGAGCTCTGCCAAGTGTAATTTTGGCTCTCCAAACCGTTTTCTACCAGCTCAGACAAGCTTTATACATTCTGGACTTTGAATGGACATAAAGAAAAAATGGCTGCAGATAAAAAGGTACAACGTACGCAAGAGAGGTTATCTTTGTGAATCACCTGAGGGCAGTCACTTTACTTGTTATATATAAAGTTAAACAACTACTTTAAGCCAAAATTTCCATGGCACATCTTACAACCTGCAGTTTGGCTTCATAATTGGCAACCACGACCCCTGGTTTTAAATATAAACTCCGCTGCCCATAGACCCTTCTAATAGATTTACTGTGCAATGAAATGGTGTCACGTGAAAAGATTCTTCCACTTTTCCAGTACAAGCCTTGATACCTCCTCTGCCTTAGCAGAAAAACTACCCAGTAAACCATTCAGCCACTACATTTACTTGTCAATGAGCAGGTACCACTGAGTATGATAAATGGGGTCTTATGTGTTCGCCCTTAAATTTTCACAGAAGGAACAAGACAGGAGCATCCCTCATCCCCACTCCTCCTCTTTATCTACCGAGCCATTTACTGCCCTGGTTAGGCATCTACTACATATAGAAATATAAAGGACACCATTGCAATATATAAATGACCCTGTTATTCTTGTTCAGCACCTCGAATATACTCAATACCCTCAATCTGGACACCATGCAACTGCATTCTAAACTCCATGTACACTGGGCTTAAACACGGCTTCTACAGGAGTTCTGCATCTCTCTTCTTCTGCCTGTAGAAGCAGCTCAAGTCTTTTTTTTGCCTCTAAAAACACATCACATGAGCATTTTTGAGAGGAGTTTAAGTGCACAATAAAAAATGAGCAATGGGGAAAAAAAAAAAAAAAAAAGCTTAGAAAAGATATGCCCATAAACTCTTCATGTTTTTTTCTCTGCTCTTCAGGTCCACACCAGATGCAGTCCAGTGGGGTTTTTTTGCATCAAAAATGCATGGACGGTAAAAAAAAAAAAAAAAAAAAAAAAAAAGAAAGAAGAAATTTTGCTGCAGGCACGTATCAAAGCATCACAACAGTGCCATCCTTTGCAGCTTGAAAAAGGGGGAGGGGGTGGGGGGGTGCGCAATTAACAACTCAACCCACACAATTTATATGCCAACCCCACCCAAATTCAAATCTAATAAGCCCTTAGGGCCCAGCAAGTTTACCAAAATGCTGCTTGAATAACTTACCTGAGAACGAAGCCCCCTAAGCAGTCTTCATCTTCGCCACTGCCATCTATGCCGGAGTGACTACTGGGTGTCGCTGCTCCGGCGCTGTGATTCGCCGGAGCCACGATGACGTCACTCCGTCGCATGCGCACGGGAGCCGACACGAGTGGCATAGCGTCGTGATCTGTGGCCTGCTCAGTGCACCTACACGCCGCTGTCTACGGCGCATGCGCCATAGACAGCAGTGCCTGTCTTTTTGTAAATATCTCCTAAACCGTATAGGTTTATACGATATTTTTTGGACCTACAGGTAAACCTTAATCTAGGCTTACCTGTAGGTCAAAGTGGTCTGTAAGGGTTTACAACCACTTTAATGGATTGGTAACAATACGCTCAAGAAGCTTAAAAACAGAAAGGTCAAAACCGTGTACAAACTACCTTTATTTGTAGCTGGTCCCCAAACCTATGGCATGGATTACTCCCACCAATACCAGGATCTTTTTCTACTCGCAGCAGTTCTGGTCTGGCCCCCCCTAAAGTCGGAAGGACAGCAAACCCCTTGTTTACAAAGTTTAGAGATCCTTGACCTAAATGCAATATGACATTACTAGGTCTCCCCTTCATATGAAGATTTTACAGATGTACAAACCCTCTGATGTTGTTACCTAAACCCACAAAACCTTAAATAGAGAGAAGGTCACATGAAAAGCTTATGAAATAAAAGGGGATAGAAAGACAAAATACAACCAAACATCAACCTGCACTGACATTTGAAAGATCCAAGAGCCGTAGAAGGAGCAAAGTGGATAAAGTTCATTAATTATGACCGCCTTTAAAATATTTCAGACCTTACAAGCCATGTTCAGTCCCATAGATCATGCTCTATCTATAACAATGCTGTGGCATGCCATTCAGACACAAAGAAAAAAAAAAATAATAATTGGAGGAGCAAATCCTTACCCATATTTTCATGCATTGTTGCAGGTGTTGCTGTCAGAATACAGAATATCTCAGCAGAACAAAAGAAAAATGCTTCCCTCATACACACAAATGAGGTGGATTGAGGAACCAGTTTTCTTTCATTCATTCAGTTTAAGGAAAATAAAAAATAAAAAACACAGAACAGTAACACATACAGCTGACAGCGCCAGAGGAGCCACTGTACTAACCATGCAATGTTAGTACAGCAATATCCCCTTGCTGTGCTATTGTGTTCTGACAGGGGACACGCCCCCAGCCAGAACACTCCGATACATGATCTCAGCCATTGGCTGAAACTAGCCGACTGGCTGCAGTACACACAGGCTGAATGTCAGCTGTTTCGATTGAAGCGGCCGCTGCAGCCCAACATATGGCCCGTGTTTACTAGCCAATGATGGGCTCAGATTAAACCCTCCAGGAAGCCGTCACTGCACACTGCCAATCATAGGGATTGAGGCATTTCCCAGCCCGTAGCTGCACACACACGCCGTCTGATTGGCGGTGTGCAGTGCCGGCTTCCCAGCGATTTCGGGCTGAACACGTTTGAACCCATTGCTAGTACTTGGCTTTAGTGTGCAGCTTTACAGGAATCTCTCCAGAGCCATATGCAAGCAGAAAGAATAGAGAGCAAAATGATACCTGCAGCTGAGACCACTGCTCCCTGCAAAGTTGCACACTGATGATAGTGCAGAGGCTAAAAGCAGGAGCCACTTACAGAACGTAATACTTTTTTTTTTTTTTTTACTCTTGCTACCTGCTTAAAGTGATTATTTTTATAGAAAAAACAACACGAGACTTTACAAATACTTACCTGCTGTGTGCAGTGGTTTTGCACAGAGCAGCCCAGATCGTCTTCTCTGGTCTCTTCTGTGCCAATCCCTACTGTCAAGCGCCCCCATAGCAAGCTTGCCCAAGCCAAGTAACAGCTCTGTGTCGGCGGCCCTGTCCCCTGATTGGCCAACTGATTTTTGATGGAGAGCAGGGGGAGCCAATGGCACAGCCAATCAGGAGGGAGAGTCTTGGACGACCGAGACGCTCGTGGACATCGCTGAACAGAGATGGGGCTCAAGCAGATAAAATGCATTAAGATAAAAACCTTGCGACTATACAACCACTGAAAGTGAGATTTTTTTCCTAGTGCAATCAGGAGTGCAGAATTAACAAACTTTTAGGCCTCATGCACACTGCAGCAAATAAAATAAAAAAATGCCCTTTTTACAGGCGTTTGATTTTTTCTGCCTCTAAACTCACCTGTGTGTCAACGCACACATAGGGGTAGAAGCCTGAACACAACAAAATTGCATTCAGGAGAGGAGCGTTTGGGCAGAAAAAAAAAAGAAAAAAACTGACGTGCCTAAATGCTAGGCACATTTAGTGCGCGAGTGATCATTTCAATAGCCAGAGTTAATAAATATTCCAACTAATGTAATGAATGATTATTTAAACGCTTGGCGTGCCTGAATGCGTCTAAATGTGTTTGAAAAATGTGGATGTAAGCTCATTTTCAGCAAACAGTTCAAACATTGCCAGCATAAATTGTGACAGCTCAAATTTTACAAAACTTATAAAGGACAATGCAACCAGTTAAAAAAATAAAATAAAAATAAAAAACACCCAGATGCATCTGCTATGCAATAAAAAGACTAAAATTCAAAATTGATGAACTACTATGATGATCCACTATACTTCTATGTAAAGCTGTGTTTCATGTCACTTTACAGTACATAGTGCTGGGTTCGGACTGTCCTGTCTCACACCCATTCATAGGCAGTTTTGTATTCTGTGAATACAAAGCTTCATCTGATTGGCCTATCAGAGGAAGCTTTGTATTCACAGACTGTTTTGTTCCCTGTGTTAGAAATCTGTCCAACAGCCAGAACCCAGCACTGTACTGTAAGTAGCTGAAGTTACATGCATTACATACAGGTCTTAGTGAGTGCTTAGTAATGCAGCACTGAGTGAAGTAAATAGTTTGTTTGGACCAGCCTGGGATTAGGGCAGTTTGGAAATAGTACTTTAATTCTGACCGATGGCTCTTTGGGCAAGCTATCCATTTGGTACTTTTTTTTGCAATGTAGGGCTTTGTGGGGTTAAACGTAGGTCAGCTGTCAATTAACACGCTGCCGTTTTATAATTTTTAGGGACTCGTTAATGGCTGGAATGGTACCAACGGATTGGCACAGGGCCAATGTGGTGCCTAGATTTAAAAAGGGATCAAAGTATTTACCAAGTAACTAAACCTGTTAGTGTACCTTCTTTAGTCCGGAAGATAATGGAATTTAATAAAAGACCACATAAACGAGTTCTTGCTGGAAAAATATATTTTAAGTGACAGCATGGATTCATGAAAGACAGAAGTTGTTAAACAGGATATCTTTTTATGAAGTGGTAAGTAAACCTTGGACAGAGGGGTGGCTGTGGACGTGGTAGACTTGGATTTTGCAAAAGCGTTCAACACAGTTTCCCCCCCCACACGAATAATGTGTTAAGTATAGTCTACAGGCTTGGAGAAATCAATTAGCAAATATAAAAGATAGAAAACGGGCTAAAAGATCGAATTCAGAGAGTAGTGGTTAATGATTCTTACTCTGAATGGTCTAAGGTTATCAGTGGTGTACCCCAAGGTTCAGTGCTGGGACCCTTACTTTTTAAATATACTTATAAAAGGATATGGGGTATGGTATTAAAAGTAACATTTCAGTCGACCCCAAGCTATGCAGTGGAATCCTTACAGAATGTCTAACTTACAAGCCAACCTAAAAACACTGATTTAATTGGGCAACTATGTGGCAAATGAGGTTTACCGTATTTATTGGCGTATAACACACACTTTACTCCCCTTAAAATCAGGGAAAAATCATGGGTACGCATTTTTCAAAACACATTTAAGGAAGAGGAATGGAAGAGATTTTTTTAAATTTAAGTTTAACATAATGTGACATCATATAACATTTCAGGGTAAAAAAAAAAACAGTGGTTTACCACCACTTTTTGGTCATCACAGATGAAAAGTGGGCACTCTACATCTGGAAGAAAGGAGATTTAATCTCCAAATATGGAAAAGATTAATCTCAATAAGGAATTGAGGAATATAACCCTGCTGGAGCAAATTGAATCACACTTGCTGGGTTTTTGCCTTCCTGTGAATCAACCGAGTATGGGATTGAGTTTTTAAGCAATTTTTTCCCCCCTTTTATTGGTTGAACTAGATGGACTTGAGTCCTTTTTTTCAACCAGATTACTGAACATCCATGGGAACCTGCAGCATTTTGCTGCAAAAAAATTAAAAAATTAACCTGTTGAAGGACATGGTTACGTTTACAAGAGGTGCACCTTTATAAAAATCCAAAACATCTAGGTATGCAAAAGAAAGTTTTTGGCTTCAGATATTGCTAAGTGTTTTGGTTGTTTTAGCAATTATGAAAACCAACAAGATGGTTCATACATGCAACATGAATATTCACAGGACGGGGCGTGTTACATGGGGAAACAATCTGAACTGCAGATGCAAGGCAGAGGATAAACACTTTGATGAACCCCTCCTTACACAAAACACACCCTTAATATAGAACATTCTGTATTCTCTGGAATACCTTTCTCAGAACAGCCAGTGTAGCCATTATATACAAACCCTTTTTTCAGATCTCCATGTATTGTGCCAGAAGCATCTCTCCCTACAAATTTCATATCACCTAAATCTTTAGGCTGGCTTCACTCTTCTGCATGGCACCTTGCCATTACTGTGGAATGGCATCCCAACATACAAATATATGAGGAGTTGCTTTTTGCTTCAGGTTTGGCTTCTCCAACATTGCCGGCCTATCTAAACTCATTGAGCTGCCTTAACGCCACACACAAAAACACGTAGCTATAGAAAGTATAACTACAGCCAAAACACATTTATTCTGGTGGAGAAGCAACCCGTCAGGTTTTTATTGCTGACCACTCAAATTATAAAAACGTACTTCTGAGAAATCGGATACGTGTGGGTGAACAGCTAAACAGAAATATCATATATGTCAGCCTATTTCAACCAGGGTGTCCAGGCAAGGTTTCTTCAGGGGTGCCATGACAAAATTCCTAAAAAAAAAATTGGACACAAGCAAGTAGGTGGAATAAGCCTGCCTTTTAATTACACAAAGCCACGGGTTTTCCATTATGCACCATTACAGCTTTCTAGACACTGGCATCCCAACAACCAATGACATCAGTTGATAAAGAGGATGCCTGTCTAAGCATCCCCAGCATCCTTGTTTGACCCTTCCGTGCTCCTCTACCTCAGCAATGGGGTCAAATTAGCTGAACGATTGGGAGAAATTGGAGTAGAGAAACCTTGGAATACTAGCCCGTGCCAGTGTGCAAAAGCATTTGCTTTGGAAGAATAGATCACCTCCAACGTTGAGCGTCCTACGTTTTTTACATTTTAGAACGGGGTGCCTCGTGATGGTCCACAATTTTAAAAGGGTGCCCCAACTGAGAAAAAGGTTGAGAAACACAGATTATGTCCAGCAAGAAGAAAGCCAGCACACCAACTTACAGATCCAAGAGAATATCAAATCCCTTAAATTCCTGAAAAAAAAAAAAGACAGCCCTTTAATGACAAAAGGAGATGCTGCTTCTCTATCCTTTTTTATTCATGGTGGTGTGGAAAATGAAAAACAAAATTAGACCCCTTTCACACAGATGGACTGGATCGAATGCCGGCGAGTGCGACAGAGGACACATTACCGACACAAGCCACCCCTTAGAGACGGACCCCATCGGTCCACTGGTGTGAAAGGGACCTTAAGGGTCCATTCACACAGGGGCAACACGACTTTGAACGAGACTTTGGGAGGCAACTTGGACACGACTTGCGTATGAATCACAGCACGACTTGAGACAACTTGCAAGGCAACTTGAAGTTGCTTCCAGGACAGAAGACTTTACCAGTGGCCAATCACATAATAATCAGCTCTGTGGGAGGGAGGGGTTTGCCTAGAAAACTATTTTTACTTCCTGGAAAGTTGCTTCAGTTAAGACAGGGGATCAGACTTGGAGGCAACTTCTATTGAAATCAATGGGTACAAGTTGCCTAGAAGTCGGATTGAAGTAGTACAGGAACCTTTTCTGAAGTCGTAGCAACTTCAGTAGTGTACATTAAGACGGCTCTCATTCACTTACATTGATTTTATCATGTTGCGCGACTTGAGGCAACTTGGGGCGACTTCAAGTCGGATCCAAAGTTGCCCCTATGTGAATGGATTCTAAGTATACCCATGACCACAGTGATTGGCTCTCACTGGCTACTTATCAGAAGTTGTAACCAAGAGCTATCAGCCACCGACTTGTCAGTGTGTTAAGAACATGTAGTGTTTGACACTGCATCAAGATAAAAAAAAAAAAAAAAAAAAAAACACTTCTGAGCCGGTTCACACAGAAGCGACTCAGATCCGACTTCAGGTCGCCCCTAGTCGCCTCAAGTCGCGCTACATGTAAAAATCAATCTAAGTGAATGAGAACAGTCTTAATGCACATTACTGAAGTTGCTTCGACTTCAGAAAAGGTTCCTGTACTACTTCAATCCGACTTGTAGGCGATTGGTATCAATTGATTTCAATGGAAGTCGCCTCCAAGTGGGATCTCAGTCTATACGGAGGCAACTCTCACAGAATTATAAGCTCTCGAGAGGGAATTCCACGGCAAATTTAATAAAAAAATTTGGCTTGGGTTCCCCCTCCGAGAGCATACCAGGCCCTTAGGTCTGGTATGGATTTTAAAGGGAATCCCCTACCCATTCACCTGTGAAAAAAAAGTAAAAAAAAAAAAAAAAACACAATACACAAGGGTTAAAATAGTTTATTGCACAGCTCCGGGGGGTCTTCTTTAGTCTTCGGGGGTCTTCTCGCCGGACTCCTCCGCTATCTTCTACTAGCTCTTTTACTAGCGGAGGAGCCCGGATTTTTTTCACTGCCGTCGCCCTCTTCTTCCGAATTCAGGGGTCTTGTCCCCCTCTTCGGTTCTTCTTGCCATTCTTCTGTCGCCGCTGCCGCCGTCTTCTGTGCTTCTCTTCTGGAAGAACATCCTCTGGGACTGTGACATCATAATGGGCAGGGACATCATCCGGTGATGTCCCTGTATAAGTCGCCGCACGTCCCGTCAGTGACCAGAGACAGCGACGAGGTAACATCTCCAGAAGAGAACAGCAGAAGGCGGCAGCGGCGACAGAAGACCGGGCCACCGCTTGTAAAAGGGCTAGAAGGCGCAGTGGCCCGGCAAGAAGAGCCAAAGAGGGGGACAAGACCCCCGAAGTCGGAAGAAGAGGGCGGCGGCGAAGAAGAAAGCCACGGCTAGTAAAAGAGCTAGCAGAAGATAGCGGAGGAGTCTGGCGAGAAGACCCCCGAAGACGAAAGAAGACCCCCGGAGCTGTGCAATAAACTTTTAACCCTTGTGTATTGTGGGTTTTTTTTGCTTTACTTTTTTTCACAGGTGAATGGGTAGGGGTACATTGTACCCCATACTCATTCACATAGGGTGGGGGGCCGGGATCCGGGAGCCCCCTTATTAAAGGGGGCTCACTGACCCCGACAACCAACGGCCAGGGTTGTCGAGAAGAGGCCCTTGTCCTCATTAACATTGGGACAAGGTGCTTTGGGGTGGGGGCCCCCCCTTCCCCAAGGCACTCCCCCATGTTAAGGGCACCCGGCCTGGAACGGCTCAGGAGGGGGGGGGGGCGCTCGCTCGTCCCCACCCCCTTTCCTGGCTCGGCTGGGTAGCGTGCTCGGGTAAGTGACCTAAGGGCCTGGTATGCTCTAGGGGAGAAACCCATGCCATTTTTTTTTCAAAAAAAATTGGTGTGGAGTTTCCCCTTGAGAGCTCATTCTCTGATTGGCCACAGCAAAAGTCGCCTGGCCCGGGGCGACTTAGTCATGTTGAAAGTCAACACAAGTCATGTCCAAGTTGCCTCCAAAAGTCGTGTTGAAAGTTGTGTTGCCCCTGTGTAAACCGGCTCTCTGACTTTACAACCACTTTAAGTCATCATGCACTGCATACTAGTAAAGAACAAACCTACAAACGGAGCCCTCCAGCGATACGATGTCAGTGCTCTCCCCCGCGCTTCCATCTTCACATGGTCTTTCTTCTGAGTTTCCTATCTTTCGCCACTTCATTGGCTAGGTCTAGGTGATGACACTCCCATGGCACACAGAGCAGGCCGTAAATGTGGTCTGAGCTGCCCATGTGCAGCTCAGATCATATTACCCGCTGACAGGCAGGATGGACATTTATGATATTAGAGATCTCTAGGGTCTCTTCTGTGGCAATAAACAAAGGAATACAGGAGGCAGATAGCAGGTAAAATTTGGTGGCTTTCACTAGGTGCAGAACAAAAAAAATTGAACTGCATAATTTTGTGTTTTTTATTTATCTGCCTGGGAATCAGCATGGAAATCTATTTTTGTCTACTGAAACTGTCCATTCAGAGTTCAGGTGCCTTCATCTCCGTAGTCCATTATCAAAATCTGCAGCTGACTAGACATTCATAGGGACATCGGTACCAAAATACTTTTAACCACTTAAGTCCCAGACAATTTTGCAGGCCAAAGACCAGAGCACTTTTTGCAATATGGCATTGCGTCCCTTTAACAGACAATTGCGCGGTCGTGTGACGTGGCTCCCCAAAAAAAAAAATGTACGTCTTTTTTCCCCACAAATAGAGCTTTCTTTGGTGGTATTCGATCACCCCTGCGATTTTTATTTTTTGCGCTATAAACAAAAAAAGAGCAATTTTGAAAAAAGGCATTATTTATTACATCTTACTATAATAAATATCCCCCCGAAAAAAAAAAAAAAAAATTTTATCAGTTTAGGTTGATAAGTATTCTACATATTTTTGGTTAAAAAAACAAAACAAAAACAAACAATAAGCGATTGGTTTGCGCAAAAGTTATAGCATTTACAAAATAGGGGATAGTTTTATGGCATTTTTATTTAAAACATTTTTTACTAGTAATGGCGGCGATCAGCGATTTTTATCGTGACTGACATTATTGCTTGTTTATATTAGCATCTCCCTGTTCTGCCTCTCCTCATGAGACGATCATGGGCATCGAGTCCGCGGGACCCACAATCGGAATCATGGAGGTTCCGACCGGCGGGGCGCATGAGATGGCACTGCAGCAAGTTTAAAGGGACGTAACTCTACGCCCCTTTGCCTGTCCGTGCCATTCTGCCGACGTACAACGGCGTGGAGCGGTCGGCAAGTGGTTAAAGCATGGGATATAAAGAAATGTGGAGAAGTTAAAAACATTATGTTTTGGCTTCATGACTCAATGTATTCGCACCAATTCTCTCTTAATTTACAAATGTGACTGCAGTACATACAGTGAAGGAAAAAAGTATTTGATGCCCTGCTGATTTTGTACGTTTGCCCACTGACAAAGAAATGATCGGTCTATAATTTTAATGGTAGGATTATTTTAACAGCGAGGGACAGAACAAAAACATCCAGAAAAAAACATTTCAAAAAAAGTTACAAATTTCTTTACATTTTAATGAGTGAAATAAGTATTTGATCCCTTATCGATATAAATGTGGAAACTGTGCAACGCTAAACAGATAATAATCAATATCAAAATTGACATGTGAAGAGAATTCTTCAATGTGAAATTATATAATTTACATATGATCCTGTGAAAAAGTAATGTCCAAAATAAAAGCAAAGCGACATTCCCCATCAATGAGCAAGATTTCAGGCTCCCACGTCTCCTATACAGGTAAGGAGCTGAGATTAGGAGCACTCTTCAAGAGAGGGCTCCTAACCTCAGCTTGTTACCTGTATAAAAGACACCTGTCCACAGAATCAATCTGATCGTAGTCACCAAGAAAACAATTGGTAACACTACGCCGTGAAGGACTGAAATTCTGAAGCACCCGCAAGGTCCCCCTGCTCAAGAAAGCACATGTACAGGCCCGTCTGAAGTTTCATCATGAACATCTGAATGATTTAGAGGACTGGGTGAAAGTGTTGTGCTCAGAAGAGCCCAAAATCTAGCTCAACTTGCTGTGTCTGTAGGAGGAGGAATGCTGCCTATGGCCACAAGAACATCATCCCCACTTGCAAACATGGAGGTGGAAACATGGTGCTTTGGGGGCGTTTTTCTAAGGGGATGGGACAACTTCCCAAAATGGACATGTACCATCAAATCTTGGGTGAGAACCTCCTTCCCTCAAGCAAGGGCATTAAAAATGGGTCGTGGATGGGTATTTTAATGTGAAAATGACCCAAAACACATGGCCACAGCAACAAAAAAAGTGGCTCAAAAAAGAAGCACATTAAGGTCCCGGACTCCGGCATCTTTCTCATAGACGGTGTACTTCAGATGCTTTTTGGCAAACTCCAGGCAGGCAGTCATGTGCATTTTACAAAGTTGTTTCCGTCTGGCCACTCTACCATTCAGGCATGGTTGGTGGAATGTGGCAGACATGGTTGTTATTCTGGAAGGTTTTCTCTGGAGCTCTGTCAGAGTGACCATTGGGTTCTTGGTCACCCTACTTACTAATGCCCTTCTTTCCCAATTGCTCGGTTTGGCCTGCTCTAAAAAAAAAAAAAAAAAAAGAAAAGAAAAAAAAAAAGTTCTGGTGGTTCCAAACTTCTTCCATTTACGGATGATGGGGGCCACTGTGCTCATTGGGACCTTTAATGGTACAGAAATTGGCGCAACCTTACCCAGATCTGTGCCTCGATACAATCCTGTCTGAGGTCTACAGACAATTCTTTGGACTTCATGGCTTGGTTTGTGCGCTCACATGCACAGTTAACTTTGGGATCTTAGACAGGTGTGTCTTTCCAAATCATGTCCAAGCAACTGAATTTTACACAGGTGGACTCCAGTCAAGTTGTAGAAACATCTCAAGGATGATCAGTGGAAAAAGGATGCACCTCAGCTCAATTTTGAGTGCCATGGCAAAGGCTGTGAATACTTAGGTACAAGTGATTTTTTTTCCATTTTTATTGATTACCGGTCATTGGCAGGTGTTTTTTCACCTTAATGCATATGATGCATTAAGGTGAAACACACAAGGGTTTACAACCCCTTTAAAAGATAACTAAAAATCCTGGCATTAAAAATGTCTCCCAAATACAAACACATAAATGGGGGCTTATTTTAAAGTGCTTTTACTGTTTGTTCAAACAATTTGAATACTGTAGTGTTCAAGAACCGAGCACAGATACACTTTAAAGCCAAGCAGGTTAAATTGCTAATGCTTAAATTGATCCTAGAATGGAAAGGATATCCGTTATATTGTGTAGCTCCACTACAGTGGGCTGTTAAGTATATAGAAGATAAGAACATTTTAGTACGCACTTTGCGTCCCACTGTGTACAGGAGAAATGGCTTCTCTCTACAGAGACCTGCAATCCCTCAAGGCTTTCACATGAAGACAATCCTTTTTTTCTGCTGAATGCCCCAACACTCCCTATAAAAACATTTAACGAGCGAGAGGAAATCTTCCAAATTGCTCCAGGTGAAACAAGTGGCAACTAAAGTAAAACGGATTATGTAACAAAGGCAACAACGTTACTGAAGAACCCATACTACTTTTAATGAAATATACGGTACTTGCTGCCAAAGCATAAAAGGGAACCTGGATTAGAGCAAAAAGCCAGAGCCATATCATAAAGTGGTAGAAAGCTTAAAAATAGTAACTGCCCTCCTGCAGGTTAGTGCCATAATTTGCCAGTATGCACCACATATTAACACATTAGGACAAGCTTGAATTACCAACAGTACTCTCCAGTGATGTTTGTCACTGCTCCAGGCATGTCCATCTTCACCCAGTTATCCTTCTGGGTTTGTGCGCTCTGGCTTTGACATCACTCAAGCATATGCGTATAGGTACCGCCATAGTGACCTGGCACACTCTGCATCCACAGCACAGAGTATTCCGTGCATGCGTAAAGAACTGCTAGTCCACTAAATGTATCATCACTGTAAGCTTATGCCAGTATCTACTAAACAATCCAAGTACAAGCTATTTTGAAGGGGCCTACAGGCAAGGCTTTCTAGTGTCTTACCTTTAAGGTAAAGTCACATTTTTTACTTTACTAAAAACAACCAAAAAAAAAAAAGAAGAAAAAAAATTGGATTTTTGTTTTTTATTTAAAAATCTTAGGTCTCTGACATCTCTATCTCTGCGGGACAGAGATGACAGTTGCTCTTTAAAAATGATGATTCAATTCGAGTGGATTTAAATCAAGCTTTTTTTCTAGTGATTAAAATCGAATGCACCCTGATTTACTACCACTTTAAAGTGGCTATAAATGACTTGTTAATGTCGATCAGCCAGCAGGGAATCCTGCCCACTGACGTTTTCTGACAGCAGGACGCTGCATTGTTGGAATACAATGGTTAATGGCTGAAGCTGCCAATTGAGAACATTTCTACAACATCCTTAGATAGACTTTCGGCAAATGTGGACAGTCATACATGGATCAAAATTCAACAAGTCCCCGATTGGATGAATATTCATCCATCTACAGTCAACTTTAGATTAAACGATCCAGCAATTAAAGTTATTCAGGCCAGCTGCAAAGAACAAAAAAAAAAAAAAAAAAAAAAAAAAAAAAACACACACAGTATATGCACACACACCCGAGTTACTTACAAATGGAGGGAGACAACAGGAAGCGAGAGTAGATCTACCCCTAGGAAGGGAAATTCACTCCTATAAGTTATCAGGGAAAAAAAAAAAAAGTGCCTCCACTGAAGCTGCATCACAAATCTTTTTCTACAACCCCCCAAAATTGTAAAAATGCAATTGTCGCAGGGACAGCGAGTTGAAATCTTCAGACCAGGGGCACAGACTGCAAAACAAACGTTACAGGGGTGTTAACCCTTCCCTGGGCTATCCAAAACAAAATCATTTTATGGCTGACATTACACTTAAAAAAATGTACCTGTTCCGACATGCATACAAATTCAACTTCAGAACTGCCTTCATTCTTCGTGGCATAGATCCAACAAGGTGTTGGAAACGTTCCTCAGAGATTTTGGTCCCTAGTGACATGATGGCATCACGCAGTTGCTGCAGATTTATCGGCTGTACATAAGTTATGAGAATTTCCCATTCCACCACATCCCAAAAGGTGCTTTGTTGGATTGAGATCCGTCGACTCTGGAGGCCATTGGAGTACAGTGAATTGTCGTGCTCAAGAAAGCAAAGAGGAGATGATTTGAGTTGTGTGACATGGTGCATTATCCTGCTGGAAGCAGCCATCAGAAGATGGGTACACTGTAGTCAAAGGGATGGACATGGTCAGCAACAATACCCAGGTAGTCCATGGCGTTTAAAAGGAGGAGGTTTAAATCAGTACTAAGGGGCCCAAAGTGTGCCAAGAAATCATCCCCCACACCAATACACCACTACACACCCAGCAGCCTGAACCATTGATACAAAGCGGGATGGATCCATGCTTTCAGGTTTATGCCAAATTCTGACCATACCATCTGAACGTTACAGCTGAAATTGAGACTCAGACCAGGCAATGTTTTTCCTAACTTCTATTATCCAATTTTTGGAAGCCTGTGCAAATTTTAGCCTTAGTGGCAACCGCTGTGGTCTACTGCTGCTGTAACCCATCTGCTTCAAGGTTCGATGTGTTGTGCGTTCAGAGATGGTATTCTGCATACCTTGATTGAAAAAAGTGGTTTGAGATGATAGAAAGGCAACAGTAACTCAAAATCACCAGTCTGTCCATTTTCCTCCACACAACTGCGGCTCACTGGATATTTTCTCTTTTTCAGACCCTCCTCTAATTCCTAGAGATAGTTGTGTGTGAAAATACCAGTAGAACACCTGGCTGCCACGCACGCTTGACACCTTTTGAACCAAATATGCTTATTTGGTCTCATCAGACCACAGGACATGGTTCCAGTAACCTATGTCCTTCGTCTGCTTGTCTTCAATAAACTGTTTGCAGGCTTTGTGCATCATCTTTAGAAAAGGGCTGCCTTTTGGGACGACAGCCATGTAGACCAATGTGATGCAGTGTGGGGCGTATGGTCTGAGCACTGACAGGCTGACCCTCCACCCCATCAACCTCTGCAGCAATGCTGGCAGCACTCCTATGTCTATTTCCCTAAGATAACCTCTGGGTACGACACTGGGAACGTGCACTCAACTTTGGTCGACCGTGGCAAGGCCTGTTTTAAGTGGAGCCTGTTCTGTTAAACTGCTGTATGGTCTTCACCACAGTGCGGCAGCTCACTTTCAAGATCTTGGCAATCTTCTAGCCTAGGCCATTCTTTATGTAGAGCAACAATTCTTTTTTTCAGATCCTCAGAGTTCTTTACCACGAAGTGCCATATTGAACTTACAGTGACCAGAGAGAGAAAACACCAAATTTAACACATCTGCTCACCATTCACACCTGGGACCTTGTAACACTAACAAGTCACATGTCACCAGGGAAGTTAAATGACTAATTAGACCTAATTTAGACATTTTCACTTAGGGGTGTACTCACTTTTATTGCCAGTGGTTTAGACATTAATGGCTGTGTTGAGTTATTTTGAGGGGACAGCACATTTACACTGTTACACAAGCTGTATACTCACTACTAGGGATGGGCTAACAGTTCGGCCCGAGCTGAAGTTTGGGCCGAACTTTGGTTGTTCAGATGTTTTGCGAACACCGAATAATATGTGGTGTTCGGGGTAACACCATTAAAGTCTATGGGACAGTAACATGAAGAGTCAAAAAGTGCTAATTTTAAAGGCTTATATGCACGTTATTGTCATAAAAGTGTCTGGGGATCTGGGAACTGCCCCAAGGGGCATGAATCAATGCAACTTTTTTTTTTTTTTTAAACTGACGTTTTTTTCCGGAGCAGTGATTTTTTTATTTTTTTTAATGCTTAAATTGAAACAAAAATGAAATATTCCTTTAAATATCTTGTCGGGGGGTGTCTATAGTATGTCTGTAAAGTGGCGCATTTTTCCCTGTGTTTAGAAAAGTACCACAGCAAAATGACATTTCTAAAAGGATAAAGTGTAATTTAAATCTGATCGCGGCTGTAATGAATTGTCGGGTCTCGGTAATAGATAACATTTTTGGGATAAAATAAAATAAAAAAGCATGGGACCCCCCCCCAGGCCCTTTGGTATTTTCAGGCATATAATGTCTGAATGCTGATGATGATGATGCTGATGATGATCCCTAAACCTTGTATTTTTTGAAGGCCTTGTCCTTTGCTTCTATATGCATTTTTACATTTGCGATAAGCCATCCAGGACTTTTGTTCGCTCTTTTAAATTTATTATCCAATGGGATGCATTGGCTAATGCCCTTATTTAAAATGCTCTTAAAGCGAACCCATATCTCCTCCGTGTTCTTTGTTCCTAAGATTTTATCCCAATTTATGCCTTCTAGCAAGCGTCATAGTTTAGGGAAGTTGGCTCTTTTGAAATTCAGTGTCTTTGTATTCCCCTTACTTTTCTCCATTTGTGTGATTTAGACTTAAGCCAATTGACCTGTGCTCGCTGTTTCCTAAATTGCCCCGTATTTACACACCTGTGATCAGGTCTGTATTGCTGGTAATCAGTAGCTCTAGTAACGCTTTATCTCTAGTTGGTGCATCTACCATCTGAACCATGAAACTGTCCTGCAAGACATTTAGGAACTGGAGAGCCTTAAACGAACGCGTGGTTCCCACTGCCCAGTCTATGTCTGGATAAATTAAATCCCCCTCCTTGCTGCTAATCCAAAATTGTGATAGGCGATCCTTCTCCCCCTCCTGCCTTAGGTTAGGGGGCCTACAGCATACTCCCAGTATTTTCCCCTTAGCTTTGAGTATGGGGCTTAGCAGAAGGGATTCCCCTGTCAGCACCATCTGAGTTACGGGAATAGTGCAGGAAGTGGTTTCAGGTAAGATTTGTACCATCTATGGCATCCATGTGAACAGACTGCAGAATGTTAGGTTAAAGACAAACTGCAATCGTTTGCCAAATGCAGAGCCATTTGCAGAATTGGATCGCATGGGTGTGAAAACCTGTGCGATCCAAATCTGGTGCAGACAAAAAAACAATTTGTTGTGAATGCAGTGCGATTAGAGCCATACAAATCCATGGCTCAATTCGCACCTCAGAGAAATTGCATGTAATTATCAAGTATATATTCTATCACAGTATAAAAAGAAGAGCACTGGGGACTATGCAATGTACAGCAGTATATAGAACAGGGTTATGTAGAACGTATTGTACAGCCTAGTTTATAAATGCCATGTGTTAGAATTACTTCTCACTGTTACCATGCTTGGCTAAAACAGTGTTACTTACAACACATTACAACTGCTGCAATTGTGAGCTGGCAACATTAACTTGTTAACTTATCTAATTGTGATTCATTAGCTCAGCTGAAGCAGAAAAGATGCAATTATTTCAAGTTGGAAGAATTTTATGCCATCCTTCAAATTTAACGTCACTTTTTTGGAAGGGAGATCAAATAAGCAACAGATGAAGGGAATTTATATCATATATCCTTCTGTACTTGACATGATTATGAAGCCAGAATTACAGGGATCATGCTTACACCTCTAAGACATTGTTTGCACACAGTGCAGCTTGTTGCCTGGGGGGGGATAGAACATAAGTATGCGGACAACCCTGAACTACTCCTTTCACTGCGTTCAATGACCTGTCACCTTTCTATGGCACCTGTGCAAAAGAGGAGCTATTAGTAGCTTGTAACCCTTTATTAGCTTGGAAATTAGGATTTACAACAGAAGGGCTAGCAGAAATGTACGTGCAGCTTAGATGCATCGGTCAGCTTTCATGCTACACTAGATTTCATCTGTTGGAAACCAGCAAAAGGATGACGTCTCACAGGCTTAAAGTGCACCTGTGCCCAACTATGGACATTCAAGTTTTTAAACCAGTAGGAAAAAGCTTTAAAACAAGCCATTACTGACCTCTCTAGCTGCTTATATTGCGATGTAATTCAACCTCAAAGAATACTACAGAGATTGAAGTCAGGTTGCCATTGGTTTTATCACTCCTGCTGTGCATTTACATTAGCCACTTCAGGACCGCCGTATTGCCATTGTACGTCAGCACAATGGCACAGGCAGGCATAATCACGTACATCTACGTGATTGCCTTCCAGCGGGTGGGGGGTCCGATCGGACCCCCTCCCGCTGGATACGGCGGTCCGGTTCGCTCCAGGAGCGCTCCGTGATGAGGGGATGGCCGTTGGTTTTCGGCCACCCCCTCTGGATCGCTCCTGGCCAATGAGAAGCTTCCTCCCCTGTGTATTGTTTACACAGGAAGGAGGAAGTGATGTCATTCTCCTCGGGGCGGTCTTTTTGACCGGACTACGAGGAGAACAGTAAAAGTAAGTGTGCACCAACACTACACTGACATGTAGGTACACACAGGCACACAAACCCCCCCCGATCCCCCCCCCGCCCCCCCTCCCCCCCCAGTCACAGTGTCACTGATTGCATTGATCATTTCTTTACTGATCAATGCATTCAGTGTCAGTTGTGACAGTAAAAACTGTCAGGACAGTTAGTGTTAGGTCCAGGGTAGCCCCCTATCACCCCCCAATAAAGATTTAACCCCCTGATTGCCCCTAGAGTTAACCCTTTCACCCCCTTTTGCCAGTGTCACTAAGCGATCATTTTTCTGATCGCTGCATGTGTCGCTAGTGTCGCTAGGTAGCTAGTTATTTTTTTAGGTTCACCGCCAGGTTTTTATATCGCTAGGTACCCCGATATACTACCCAATGTTTTTAACCCCCTGATTGCCGCTAGTTAACCCTTTCACCCCCTTTTGCCAGTGTCACTAAGCGATCATTTTTCTGATCGCTGCATGTGTCGCTAGGTAGCTAGTTATTTTTTTAGGTTCACCGCCAGGTTTTTATATCGCTAGGTACCCCGATATACTACCCAATAATGTTTTTAACCCCCTGATTGCCGCTAGTTAACCCTTTCACCCCCTTTTGCCAGTGTCACTAAGCGATCGTTTTTCTGATCGCTGCATTAGTGTCGCTACAGTCGCTAGGTAGCTAGTTATTTTTTTAGGTTCACCGCCAGGTTTTTATAGCGCTAGGTACCCCGATATACTACCCAATAATGGTTTTAACCCCCTGATTTCCGCTAGTTAACCCTTTCACCCCCTTTTGCCAGTGTCACTAAGCGATCATTTTTCTGAACGCTGCATCAGTGTCGCTAGTGTCGCTAGTTATTTTTTTAGGTTCACCGCCAGGTTTTTATAGCGCTAGGTACCCCGATATACTACCCAATAATGGTTTTAACCCCCTGATTGCTGCTAGTTAACCCTTTCACCCCCTTTCACCAGCGATCACAGTATAAGTGTCACTGGTGACGCTGGTTAGCCAGTTAGTTATTTAGGTTCCCCGTCAGGTTTTTATATAGCGCCAGGGACCCCCATATACTACCTAATAAAAATTTGAACCACCTGATTGCCCCTAGTTAACCCTTTCACCACTGATCACCGTATAAGTGTTACGGGTGACTCTGGTTAGTTTGTTTTTTATAGCATTTTATATTCAAATCCGGAAGGCAGTGCTTGGTTTTCGGGGTCCCGTACGTGGCTAGGCTCCCAAAAAGTCCCCCACATGTGGTATCCCCGTACTCGGGAGAAGCAGCAGAATTTATTTTGGGGTGTAATTTGACTTCTGCCCATAGCATGTGTGAGCAATATATCATTTAGTGACAACTTTGTGCAAAAAAAAAAAAGTTTGTAATATTCCCGCAACTTTTGGCAAAATATAAAATATTCCATGGACTCAACATGCCTCTCAGTAAATAGCTTGGGGTGTCTACTTTCCAAAATGGGGTCATTTGGGGGGGTTTTGTGCTATTTTGGCATTTTATGGCCTTCGAAACTGTGATAGGTAGTGAGGAGTTAAATCAAAAATTTGCACCCTTAGAAATCCTGAAGGTGGTGATTGGTTTTCGGGGTGCCGTGCGCGACTAGACTCCCAAAAAGTCCCACACATGTGGTATCCCCGTACTCGGGAGAAGCAGCAGAATGTATTTTGGGGTGCAATTCCACATATAACCATGGCATGTGTGAGCAATATATCATTTAGTGACAACTTTTTGTAAAAAAAATTATTTATTTTTTTTGTCATTATTCAATCCCTTAGGACAAAAAAAATAAATATTCAATGGGCTCAACATACCCATCAGCAATTTCCTTGGGGTGTCTACTTTCCAAAATGGGGTCATTTGGGGGGGATTTGTACTGCCCTGCCATTTTAGCACCTCAAGAAATGAGATCGGCAGTCATAAATTAAAAGCTGTGTAAATTCCAGAAAATGTACTCTAGTTTGTAGACGCTATAACTTTTGCGCAAACCAAAAAATATTCGCTTATTGACATTTTTTTTACTAAAGACATGTGGCTGAATAAATTTTGCCCTCAATGTATGACTAAAATTTAGTTTATTCGATTTTTCTTATAACAAAAAGAAGAAAATATCTTTTTTTTTCAAAATTTTCGCTCTTTTTCCATTTATATCGCAAAAAAAAAAAAAATCGCAGAGGCAATCAAATACCATCAAAAGAAAGCTCTATTTGTGGGAAGAAAAGGACGCAAATTTCGTTTGGGTGCAATATTGCATGACCGCGCAATTACCAGTTAAAGCAGCGCAGTGCGAAATTGCAAAAAGACCTCTGGTCCTTAAGGTATTTATTGGTCCGAGGCTGAAGTGGTTAGAGCAGCCTTTTTCACCACAATGCCTTCAGGGGTGCCTTGGAAAAATGCCTATAAAATGCCCAAAAACTGCATACAAACCAGTGGGCAGATCAAGCCTGCCAATTCATTACCTAAAGCCACGTTTTCATTGTGCACCATTACAGCCTTCCAGCGTCCTAGCAACCAATAACCTCATCGGTTGATACGGAGGATGTTGGGCACTTGCACAGCATCCTTGTCTAACCCTCTCCATCAGCGCTAGGATCACACAAGCTCACCGAGGCTGGGTTCACACTGGTGTGATGAGAAGCCTGAGAATCCGAAGCAGGTTCACACATCATACCTGAATCGCATGGTGGTTCACACTGCTATATGCGAGCCGCTGCGGGTGTCCATACAAAGTTAATGACACCCCCAGATAGCTTGACATAGCGCAGTGCAAACTGTCATTTCGGACATGAATTGAATTGCATAGGTGTAGACAACCATGTGATGATTTCTGGTGCTGACCAAAAAAAGGGTCCTGCATAACTTTGGTCCGAGTGCGATGCAAATAAAACCAATCTTGATGCTGGAAATGGCATCTCAAAGACATGACCTGCGATTTGCACTGCGGTGAAAACATGCGATGTCGCACAGCGCACCAGTGTGAACTGGGACTCAGGGAGAGTTACTTGAGGGAGAAGAGAAATATTGGAATACTAAACAATACCAGTGTGCAAAGGTGCATCTGCTTTGGAATAATCTCCTCTACTGTTGGGCCTCCTACGTGTGTGGTTGTTGCCGTTTTATGTAAAACTATTCGTTTCCTTTTTAAACTTCAGAATAGGGTGCCTTGAGATTGTGCAGAATTTTAAAGGGTGCCTTGACTGACAAAAGGTTGAGAAACACTGCATTAGAGTAAAGGAAGGTGCATCACGATTTTAATTAATCTTAATGTATTATAGGTGATTCTCTTTCTTTTGGGTATTCTTTTTTTTCTTGGTTTTTGCTATCTTTTTTGATATTTTTAGGTTTGTGTATTAGTAAACAGTTTTAATATGTTTATTCAGAATGTTTGGCTAATTAATACAAGTGACGCCTTTTGTGGCTGTTTATTTAAAGTATTACTAAACCTACGACCTTGCATTCACTATAGCTGGTCTCCCAGAGTACACAGAAATGCAATTATTTTAGTAAATATAAACTGCTAAATACCTTTTCTCAGCAGTAAGTAGCAGTCTTATAAGTTTCCATCATTGTCTGGTTAAAGCTTGTCGGAGGGGTTTCCATTCTACTCTTACTGTCCTACTAGGCTGCAGCACCCCTGGTCCTCTGTCTAGAGAGTACCGATTGGCCCTGTGCTGATCATATGCACTCTCCCAAGAAAAAAAAAAAATCCAGCAATACATACCAAATTGAGCATGTGCATTGTGACTTCAAAAGGCTGTCTTATCAGGAGATGGATTGGGGACTGTGGAAGAATTGGAGGACCATAGAAGACAGGATTAAACAGCTTTATTACACAATGCAGAGGATTGACCTCTTAGGTTCCACAGTGAGTATAACAAGCATGCTTTACTGCATATACAAACTGATTTTACTGTTGAGTGTTTGGGAACACTAAGGTTTAGCGCTTCTGACAACCTCCATGCTATGTTTAAGAAATTAACTGTGTGAAACGCGTTAACAGCTGTTTGTCCGGTGTGTCCATTTGACATTGGAGAAAAAAGAAAAAGTTTCAGACCAAGTCCTGGGCTGGTGTGCAGCCATAATCCTTTCCTTCAGGAATGGAAGGCTGCCAAGTTTCTGATCTTTCCCATCTGAACGCACGCTCTAAGCTGCGACAGCTCCGGATTTCATACCAGTGATCAATAACCGTCTCTCAATCATATGATCGCTGTGATTTAATGATGATTGTGATAGCTAATTACAGGCTATCACAATCATCATTCACTTAATAGTCCATCCCTCTGTAGAAATAGACTTCAAGCATCTGTTGCACACAAAGTGGATTTCTATCTTTTGTGACTTTTGATAGATATAGTTAAATGAACATTTTGTGCCTGGAAAGAAGCTTTAAAGTAATGAGAATAAGTAAACACTATTAAGTGCATAGTCAGGCCTCAGGTTCGCTTTAATGTGTGGAGCCTGCCCATTTTAATTTCTTGCCCTCCTGAGGCCTGTCACGTCACTGAGCTACTTACTTGGCTGGCCATACATGGTCTAATTTCAAAAGAATTTACTTTTGCAAATCAGAAAACTTGCGTTTTGTGATCCAATAGTGTCACCATTGATTTTGAAATTCGGCCAACCAAGCCTTCAGTGTCACCTCATTGCTACAGAAAAGAATTATGGCTGGGAATCTTATTTCCGGAAATTTTCTTTTCTTGCACATGCACATTTCTTTTTCGATTACAATTCTCCCATCATTGATTAGAAAATAGTTTGTTTTTCAAAAAGTTTCCAACATGTCCGATTACTCAAATTTGATTGCCGCGCGAAAAAAGGCTGCAGCCCACTAATGATGCGAAATATGAACTAAACTTCTTAGATAAGGGTTCTCTTTCGAAAATCTTTCGAAATTTGACCCATGTATGGCCCGCCTTACTATATCGAAAATAAAATAATCAATATGTTTTTTGCCTCATCAGCTACCTTAAATCATATTGCTAGTTGCATATTGTATTTTTTTGTAGCCTAAAAATACTCTCATTTGCACTTAAAACTAATTTTGGGCGTTGTGTCAGTAGATTGCAATCTTGTAAGTTGGCAACACTGGGAGGGGGGTGGGAGGTTAAATATATAGGGACAATTTCTCTTACTTTGTAGAGACTCCTTCACCAGTCCTGTTGCATCCCTGACAAAAGTGAAGTGAAATCTCCCCAGGAGGTCCACAATACCTACTACCTTCTCAAAATGACGGGATGTTCGTGAGGGTCCCTTAGGCAGACTATACACGGTGCAAATTTAAATTTGCACAATTGCCACATCACAGTGCTGACAGTGGAGTCACTCCCGGAGGAAAAAGACAGCAATTATCGCTAGTGGCTATAGGAAAAACTAGTGATAATCACAAGAGAATCCGGAAGGCTGGCTGTAACCAAGTTGACTGATAAACTTGGCACATTCAGCCTGCCCATTAACGTTTCGAATCTCAGCCAGTTCTTACTGAACCAACTGAGATTTGAACCATGTATGGCCAGCCTAACCATCATCTCCCCAACCTCTCATGGAAGCCATGTGTAAAAGTTCAGTTAACCCAACCAGCGATTCTGTGTAGCACAAGAAGGATCATAGCGGCAGTTCGGCCTCTTGATCATTCTTATAGGCGACATCACCCCTCCCCCTCCTGCAGCCATTTGGCGCTTCTCCGGGCTCTCTCGTGTCATCAGGGGCACGGAGAAAGAAACGGCCGGCACTGGACGACTACAATAGAGATTTCCGGTGACCAGATGATCATCAATCATCTCTATGACTGTCATAGGCCGTTATGATGTCACGCCCGGGATCCCTGATGTAAAAGCCACGATCGCAGATGTCCGTATGAGATCGGTGAAATTTCTTCACTAATCCCATGCTTTTCAGCCTGGAGGAGGACAGATCTCCATAAAAAGGACCCGCCACATAGATTCCCATTACAAGGGATGTATAGATTCCTTGTAATAGGAATAAAAGTGATCAATAAAAAATGTAAAAAAATAAAATAAAATAAAAAGTGTAAAAAAAATGTTAAAATGCCCATGTCCCCGGTAACTTGAGTTCAGAAGTGAACGCACACGCAAGTCCCACCCACATATGTAAACGCCGTTCAAACCACACATGTGAGGTATCGCCACATGCGTTAGAGCGCATGCAACAATTCTAGCACTAGATCTCCTCTAACTCTAAACTGGTAACCTGTAAAAATTTTCACAGCTGTGCCTATGGAGATTTATAAGTACCGAAGTTTGGTGTCATTCCATTAGTGTGCACAATTTTGAAGTATGACATGTTGGGTATCTATTTACTCGGCGTAATAACTTCACGGTTTTGTTATTTTTTTTAATTCATGAAACAGTTTTTTTTTCTAAAAAAGAAAGGCGTTTATAAAATGATTGCACAAATACCGTGCGAGATCAAGTTGCAATGACCGGCATTTTATTTCCCAGGGTATCTGCTAAAAAAATCATATATAATGTTTGGGGGCTCTGAGTATTTTTCTAGCAAAAAAATTATGATTTTTACATGCAGGAGAGAAAAAAATATTTTTTATTAATTTTTTTGTGCAAAAAGTAGTACTCCTGCTGAAATAAATAAAGAGACACAAATAAGCAAATAAAAAGTATTTGCATCTTGTCACTTCAATCAAGAGCCAGGATTGCAGGCAGCAGATAACTATACATTAACCACTAGAGATCCGTGCTATAGCCGAATGACGGCTACAGCGCAGACCTGCTTTGCCGGGACTACGTCTATTGATGTTGTCCCGTGCACGAGCGGCGCGCTCTGTGATCAGCGAGTCTATGAGACTCGCCTGATCACGGATCGGAGCAAGGGGTCGATCCCGACCCCTTACCACGTGATCAGCTGTCAGCCAATGACAACTGATCATGTGACAACAGAGCCGGTAATCGGCTATTTTTCCTCGTCGCGTCTGCCTCAGCAACAGTGCTGCACCCCAGTGCCACATATCCATGCCCATCAGTGTCATCTACCAGTGCCCATCAGTGGTACCCATCCGTGCAGCCTTATCTGTGCCTATTAGTGCCCACCAGTGCAGCCTATCAGTGCCCACCAGTGCCGCCTCATCAGCACATTTCAATGGAGAAAAATTACACGTTTGCAAAATTTTATAACAAACTATGAAACATGATTTTTAAATTTTTTTTATTTTGCATCTTTTTTTGTTTGTTTAGCAAAAAATAAAACTCCCAGTTGTAATTAAATACCACCAAAAGAAAGCTATTTGTGGGAAAAAAATGATAAAAATTTCATTTGGGTACAGTGTTGTATGGCCGCGCAATCAAAGTGCATCAGCGCTGAAAGCTGAAAATTGGTCTGGGCAGGAGGGGGGTTTAAGTGCCCAGTAAGCAAGTGGTTAAAGGATCACTCCCTTCTGTAACCAGGTTTAGGTGACCTATTCCATAAACGAAACCAGAGCTGTGTATTAGAGATAATACGCTTGTTTTGTATCTACTAGTAGGTAACAACAAGTCAGACAAGGCAACTGCAAATACAACTCAACAAACTACTAGAGGGTAAAATTCTATCTGCAACAATATTTCACAGTACATGCTGAAGCTTTATTGAACAAAATACCAAAGGACTTAAATTGTTTTGTTGATTTTTTTTTTTTAAAGAAAGGATTTGCTGAAAGATCAGGCAGAAGCACGTAGAACAGGACATTCAGCCCTAGATCTTGAAGCACTTTCCCTAAGGGGAAATCTAAAAAAAACACAACCGTGCTGTCACTCTCCTTTGAAAGAAAATAATACTTCTACTTTTGCATGCTTTAAGTTAATGATGAAGCATAAAGAACTTAAAACAGCCAAAAAATCGTTAGGATTGCAGTAAAACAATGAAAATGGCAACAATGATGTACAAAGTGCTGTAAGACACAGAAATCAGATTTCATTGTACGATTTCTAAGGTGCTTTAGGTCATTACATTTTTTTATTTGCCAAATAGGAAGTTTCATATACACTGAATGGTTTAAAGGGCCAGTCAATTCCCAAATGATACTTTAGTTACAGGCGTCACCTGCTGGCTTGTTATCCCTTTAGAACTGAATCATTCCCCGATCCAGATTTGTTCAGCTTCTCACAGACATTAAAGTGTTACTAAACCCACAACAGTAAAAATCTGTGTCTATGCAGTAAAGCGTGTTTGTTATACTGTGGATCCTAAGGGGTTAACTGTGCGCATTGTGTAAAAAGGCTGTTTGATCCTGTCTTCTCTGATCCTTCACTGTCCCCAAGTCATCCGCTGTTCGAACAGAGCCTTGGGGACACACTAGCAAATACACACTGAACTGAGCATGTGCAGAGAGTTTATTTTGGTGTTTTTTTTCTTGGGTGGGTGCATGCGATTGACACAGGGCCAATCAGCACTGTCCAGACAGACGAGCAGGGGAGAATGAACACTCCTACAAGCTTTAACCAGACACTGACAGAAGTAATAAAACCACTATATACCGCTGATGAGAAAAGGTATTAAGTAGTTTATAATTGCTGAAATAATTGCATTTCCATGTTCTGTGTACTGTGGGAGACCACATATAGTAAATGCAAGTTCCTGAGTTTAGGAACACTTTAAAATCAGAAGAAAAAAAAAGAAAGGACTCCTTATAGCCTGCTTTGCATGCAGACATTGCCACCAGAAAGTCTGAGAAAGGAAAACGACATCAAGTAAATAATTTCTTATGGTGAACTGACCCCTTAGGCAGCCATACTTTGATCAAAGGAAAACCAGAGACCAATCAACCTCTAAGGCAGGGGATATGCAAACGTTATTAACAAAGGTCATGTTAACTGTCTTTCAAACTTTAGGGGGGCTGGACTGTGGTTAGTGGGAGAAGAAAATGTCCTGGCATCACTTGGAGTAAACAATGCCCATCATTGGTATCAATAGGAGGAACAGTGCCCCATCACTGGTGTGAGTGGGAAGAATAGTGCCCCATTATCAGTGTGACATTAACAATGCCTAACTGTTGATAATGGTGGGGGGAATAATGCCCCAAGGGCCAGATAAAAGTACACAAAAGGCAGCATCCTGCACCTGGGTCGCAGTTTGGAGCCCACTGCGCTTGATGATGGCCATACACCGGCCTGCTCAGCGTGTCCCAGTGACAGGTACAGCCAGGTGATTTGAAAAAGCTATGGACAGAAAGCCTATACAAATCAATGACAGACTGACATGGTCCACATTCACATGGAGCTTTTAAATACCTACAGGGAGGGGGATGCGTGTTCCTGGATGCAGAAAGCATGCGGGTAAATACTTCATGTAAAACTGCATACACATAGCTGCAGACAGCATCAGCCTGTTATTGATTTGTACAAGCTCTATCGGCAGCTGATCGCAAAACGCCTGGCATAAGCTGAGCAGTGTATGGCCCTAACTGGCAGCGTTACGAGCAAATACATAGAATACGATAGTATTTGAAAAATAAAATGCAGAGCTGGGGCTGCTCGATCTGGAATTTATTTGGCTACTACAGCGAAATGTGTGGTTTTGGCAGTGACAGTCTGAAATCTGATCCTTACAGTCATCAGGGAAGTTTACATGAGTGCAACGTAGGGGCCCACTACTGCACAGCAATGAGAATCTCATGAGATCCTTATGTGTAAGTGTAAACATCAACTGCATAATGTTCTAGAATAAGCATAAAAATATATGTTCTATAACAAAGGTTATACCTAGAATTGCAGCAATTACTGAATACTGAAATGTAACGATTTGCACACAGCTAGAAACTTTCTAGAAAGAAAAAGTAAGATTAAGCAGAGCATGAAATAAAAACATGCGGGACATAAAAGATCTATACACATGACAAATCTTTTTCATATGCCAAGTATACTTTAAACAAGCTTTGCTGACAGAAGTAACATGACACTTACCTCTACACTGGCAAATATATCAGCCGAAGTAAAGCCTTCCTTCTGGGGTTCAGATTTCTCATAGACCCCATCAGCAATGCCATTCTGATTAATAGTGTCCGGCCCCATAGGTACACCATTCACAGCAGCAGGCTTAGAACTTGGCTTTGCCTTTTCCCCTTTGTTTTCAGTCACTTTGGAGCCAGCCGTGCAGGTTAAGGCAGCAGCCGAGCTAGATGAACGTGTAGAATTTGAAGAACTCGCTCTCTCGTTGTCATCCTGAGTCTGCTTTAAGACAGACGTTCTGGGAACTTTACCTGAAGCATATTTTGAATGGGTTGGGGCATGTGCATGTTGGCTGGGGAAGAGCTGCTTATTAAGTGGTTGTTTGTGAAGTTTAGCAATAGCTGCCTCTGCTTTCAGGTCCTGATCGGGAGCAGATTTTTTTCTCACAAGCCTGACAGTAGAGGATACGGCTCTAGGAGATGCCACAGGTGATGAGGCATTAGATGCCGACTGTGAAGACCTGGGAGAGGCCTTAGAGATAGGTGTGGGGCAATCCCTTACCAACAACGCAGGTCTGGACAGCACTTTCGCCTTTACATTCTTGAAGTTCGGTTTGGGAAAACTGACCACCTCAGGTTTCTTGGCTTTAACAGTTGTCACAGTGGACAGCCTTTTAGCAACTTGTTTTCCTGCAACATTGCCAAGGCCAGTTTTATTTTGCAGACCATTCACTTTCATAGGCTCCTTAACGTTCTCAGGTTTTTTCACCATCTCAATTTGCCCCAAATCTCCTAATGATGGTACAGCAAAAGTCATATTCTTCGACTCAGGCAAAGGAGTGGAAGTATAGGCCTTTTCATCTGTGTGCGAACTGGAACTAGTTATTAAAAATGTCTCTTCACAGTTAAGCCCAGACGAGATATTTAAAAGGTCTTTTGATTCTACACTACAAGATAGCGTTCTATTATCAGAATTAGTGTTTTTAGCGAGAACACCATTCATGTCTTTGGCTTCGAGGTCGTTATCTTTTGCATGGGTAATGGCTTCTTGACCTGTCGCAGAAAGAAACCCCACACTGTTTTTATTGATATCATCCTTGATTTCCATAGCTCTGCCAAAGTCACTAAAATTTTCAGCAACACTTTCAGCGCCCTCTACTGGTGTACTGCATGCAATTACATCCCTATGAATGGCAGATACCTGGTTTGCAACTTCAGGTCCTTTATTGAGTAGCACCATTTCTTTGGTATCTTTAGGGACGTGTGGAGGCACTTCAAAATAATTCAAGTCTTTATTGGATTGCTCAACAGATTGGCAGCAATCCTGAACATTGGTCGTCCATTTTAGAGATGTTGAAAAAACATCAGTCGAAGTATTGGGTAATGGAGAACTTTCTAATAATGAGGTACTCACTGGCTTTTCAGAGCCACTAGAAATCAAGCTATTTTTCCTCATTCGCATTTCGCAGCTGGTGTCACATGATGATGAAAACAAACCCAGGGTGGTCTCCATATCTTTGTGCTTAGTAATTGGTGAACAGATCGCCACCCGCTCAGATGCAAGATTGCCACAAGCATCATCTCTCCAATTAACAGTGCATGGAAAAGCCCTCAGCTGTTCAGGTTTGTTGTAATAGGTGTCAGATGAGTGCTTTAAGTAAGGCATAGGTTGTTCAACATTCTGGAGGTTGTGCATATATTGGAAATGACTGCAATAGCAAGGGACTTTATGGTGTGAACAAAGATGGGTGCTTGAAGGTAAAGAGCTCTGCTCCTGCTTATTAATATAGTCTATGGTCTCTTCTAACTCTGTGGTGCCAATGCAGTTAGGACTTTTGACTGCTGAAATTTCATCATCATCAGTTTTGTTATGTAAATAGTCTATTGTACTCTCAAGTTCCAGCCCATTGGGCCCTTGGGGAACAGAATCACCAGCTGGCTGATACGTGTGCCATGCTGGATCATTAGAGTTCATGTTCCATTCACATTTAGAACAATTTGCCTTTGGCTCCTCATTTCCATTGCTGTGGTCAAAAAGTAATGGGGAGCCATATTCATTCTTGGGAGATTCCTCCAGATTTTGTACATTCATCCTGCTGCTCTACAGCTTTAAACATCCCAGTAAGGACATTTTTTTTTTTTTTTTAACTTCAAAGTGCTGTACGCCTAAAGGAAGTGTATCAAGATGCTAAGGAGCAGATCCATCGGATATTCATTCTTGCCACTGTGTTCATCAGGACTTCACATCAATCACATCTATCACATCTGTAAAAGAAGAATAAAGGTTAAAAAAGATTAAAAAAAGGTTAAAAGATTTAACCACACTGAACATAACCCAAAACCAGAATTTGTTATTCTTAAGAAAAGTAACGCAGTAATGAATAAAAATGATCAGCACAGAATTAACCCTGATTAAAAAGGTATCAAGTTAGAGTGATAGCAGTTCCATTAGGGAGGTAGATGTAGTTCACCATTAGTAAGAACTGTCCTTTCTGTGGGGAAAGCGGTTATTGCCTAATCTTTTCAACATAAATGAACCTTCAAAAAACTTTCTGGTCTCAAGGAACCCCTGCTAAAAGCCAATAAATTGATCTGATAAATTAGTGTGATGGTCAGCGGGAAGAATGTTACTTAACCTTATGGGTAACAAATGTCAGTGGGAACTTATAGTTACATAGTCAAAATAAAATAAATATCATAATCCCATATACCCGATTCTATACCCACAGTTGATCCAGAGGAAGGCGAAAAACCCTAGCAGAGAATTATCAAATTTGCTACAGCAGGGGAAAAAAAAAATTCCTTCCTGATCCCCCGAGAGGCAATCAAATTTTCCCCAGATCAACTTTACCTATAAAATGTTAGTACCCAGTTATATTATATACATTTAGGAAATAATCCAGGCCTTTCTGAAAGCAATCTACTAAACTGGCCAGAACCACCTCTGCAGGGTGTCTATTCCACATTTTCAAAGCTCTTACTGTGAAGAAACCTTTCCGTATTTGGATATTTAATCGCTTTTCCTCTAGACGTAAAGAGTGCCCCCTGTCCTGTGTGTTGACTATAAAGTGAACAACCCAACACTAAGTTACTATATGGATCCCTTATATATTTTGTACATGTTGATCATATCGCCCCTTAATCTCCTCTTCTCAAGAGTGAATAAATTCAGTTACTCTAATCTTTTCTCATAGCAGAGCTCCTCCATGCCTCTCATCAGTTTTGGTTGCCCTTCTCTGCACTTTCCCCAGTTCCAATATTTTTTTTGAGAACTGGTGCCCAAAACTGAACTGCATATTCTAGATGAGGTCTTACTACTGATTTGAACAGGGGCAAAATTATATATCTTACTCTCAGGAGTCCATACCTCTCAATACAAGAAAGGACTTTACTTGCTTTGGAAACCGCAGCTTGGCATTGCATGCCATTATTGAGCTTATGATCTACCAAAACTCCCAGATCCTTCTCCACTATGGATCCCCCCAGTATGTATGATGCATGCATATTCTTAGGCGCCAAGTGCAGAACTTTACATTTCTCAACATTAAATCTCATCTGCCATATAGTCACCCAATTAGAGCATTGAGGTTGGCTTGTGAATTGGAGACATCCTGTAAAGAGGTTATTCCACTGCATAGCTTGGTGTCATCTGCAAAGACGGAAATGTTACTTTAGATCCCGGACCCAATATAATTTATAAAGATATTAAAAGTAAGGGTCCCAGCACCGAACCTTGGGGTACACCACTGATAACATTAAACCATTCAGAATATGCATCATTAACCACTACTCTGGATTCTGTCTTTTAGCTGGTTTTCTATCCATTTACAAACTTATATTTCCAAACTTGTAGACTTTACCTTACACATGAGCCGTGTGTGCGGAACTGCATCAAAAGCTTTTATTAATCTCTCCAGTATCTTCCCAACTATAGAAGTTAAACTAACAGATCTAGTGTTACTTGGTAAAGACTTTGTTACCCTTTTAAATATAAGCACCACATTGGCCCTGCACCAATCCAGTGGTACTATTCCTGTCATTAACCACTTACAGACCGCCACATGGCAATGTACGTCGGCACAAGGTCACCGACAAGCACAAGCATGTACATGTGCACGTACATCCAATCGGACCCCCTCCCGCTGGCTGCGGCGATCCGTTTCGCTTCAGGAGCGATCCGGGATGAGGGGACGGCCGTTGGTTTCTGGCCATCCCCTCTCGATCGCTCCTGGTGAATGAGAAGCTTCCACCGCCTGTGTAGTGTAAACACAGGCAGGGAGAAAGTGATGTCATTCTCCTCGGGGCGGTCTTTTTGACGGGACTGCGAGAACACAATAGTAAGTGCACCAACACTACACTGACATGTAGGTACACATAGGCACACAAATCACGCCCCCCCTCCCAGTCACAGTGTCACTGATTGCAGTGATCATTTATTTACTGATCACTGCATTTAGTGTCAGTTGTGACAGTAAAAACTGTCAGGGCAGTTAGTGTTAGGTCCAGGGTAGCCCCCTACCCCCCCCCATAAAGGTTTTAACCCCCTGATTGCCCCTAGAGTTAACCCTTTCACCAGCGATCACCGTATAAGTGTCACTGGTGATGCTGGATAGCCAGTTATTTAGTTATTTAGGTTCCTCGTCGGGTTTTTATATACTACCCAATAAAGGTTTTAACCCCGATTGCCCCTAGTTAATCCTTTCACCCCCTTTTGCCAGTGTCACTAAGCGATAGTTTTTCTGATCGTTGCATTAGTGTCACTGGTGCCGCTAGGTAGCTAGTTAATTTTTTTAGGTTCACCGCCTGGTTTTTATAGTGCTAGGTACCCCCATATACTACCCAATAAAGATTTTAACCCCCTGATTGCCCCTAGTTAACCCTTTCACCAGTGATCACCGTATAAGTGTTACGGGTGACTCTGGTTAGTTAGTTTGCTTTTTATAGCATCAGGGCACCCACCATTTATTACCCAATAAAGGTTTAACCCCCTGATCACCCAGCGGGTGATATCAATTAGGTTTTAGGGTCAGGGTCTGCGTCGCCCCAGGCAGCGCTAGGTTAGTGCCAGTACCGCTAATACCCACGCGCAAAGCATACACCTCCCGTAGTGGTATAGTATCTGAACAGATCAATATCTGATCAGATCTATACTAGCGTCCCCAGCAGTTTAGGGTTCCAAAAAAACGCATTGTTAGCGGGATCAGCCCAGATACCTGCTAGCACCTGCGTTTTGCCCCTCCGCCCAGCCGATCCAAGTGCAGTATCGCTCGATCGCTGTCACTTACAAAACACTAAACACATAACTGCAGCGTTCGCAGAGTCAGGCCTGATCCCTGCGATCGCTAACAGTTTTTTTTGGTAGTGTTTTATATTTAAATCCTGAAGGCCGTGCTTGGTTTTCGGGGTCCTGTACGTGGCTAGGCTCCCAAAAAGTCCCCCACATGTGGTATCCTCGTACTCGGGAGAAGCAGCAGAATTTATTTTGGGTGTAATTTCACTTATGTCTATAGCATGTGTGAGCAATATATAATTTAGTGACAACTTTGTGCAAAAAAATAAAAAATGTTTAATATTCCTGAAACTTGTGGCAAAATATGAAATATTTCATGGACTCAACATGCCTCTCAGTAAATAGCTTGGGGTGTCTACTTTCCAAAATGGGGTCATTTGGAGGGGTTTTGTGCTATTTTGGCATTTTATGGCCTTCGAAACTGTGATAGGTAGTGAGGAGTGAAATCAAAAATTGGCACTCTTAGAAATCCTGAAGGCAGTGATTAGTTTTCAGGGTCCTGTACACGGCTAGACTCCCAAAAAGTCCCACATATGTGGTATCCCCGTACTCAGGAAAAGCAGCAGAATATATTTTGGGGTGCAATTCCACATATAACTATGGCATGTGCGCGCAATATATCATTTATTGACAACTTTTTGTAAACTTTTTTTTTTTTTGTGTCATTATTCAATCACTTGGCACAAAAAAAATAAAAAAAAAATATTAGATGGGCTCAATATGCCCCTCAGCAATTTCCTTGGGGTGTCTACTTTCCAAAATGGGGTCATTTGGGGAGGGGGGGGGTTGTACTGCCCTGCCATTTTAGCACCTCAAGAAATGAGATAGGCAGTCATAAATTAAAAGCTGTGTAAATTCCATAAAATGTACTCTAGTTTGTAGACGCTATGATTTTTGCGCAAACCAATAAATATACGCTTATTGACATTTTTTTTACTAAAGACATGTGGCCGAATACATTTTGGCCTAAATGTATGACTAAAATTTATTTAGTTTATTCGATTTTTCTTATAACAAAAAGTAGAAAAAAATCTTTAATTTTCAGTCTTTCCTTTTATATCGTAAAAAATAAATATTGCAGAGGCAATCAAATACCATCAAAAGAAAGCTTTATTTGTGGCGAAGAAAAGGACGCAAATTTAGTTTGGGTACAGTGTTGCATGACCGCGCAATTACCAGTTAAAGCAGTGCAGTGCGAAAAAGTAAAAAGACCTCTGATCCTTAGGCTGACAATTGGTCCGGGGCTTAAGTGGTTAATGAGTCCATAAAAATTAGATACAATGGCTTTGAAATTACAGAGCTCAATTCTTTTAGGATCCGCCGGTGGAGCCATCAGGTCCAGGTACTTCCCAACGTTTATTCTGTCTAAATATTTCTGGACCATATAAATTTTGAGCTATTGTGGATTTGTGGCTGTGTCACTACGACCCCCATTATGGACATGCGCTCCCCCATGCTCCTATGTATACATAGAGCTGAAGAATGTATTTAATAAATTAGCCTTCTTTTTGTCTCCAGTCACCCACTCTAGATTATTTTGTAAAGCGCCTACATGCTCAGACTTAACCTTTTTACCATTAATACATTTGAAGATTTTTTGGGGGTTTGTCCTATCTTTTGCAATCTGTCTTTCGTTTTGAATTTTTTCATCCTCGATTTCCTTCTTACATATTCTGTTATACTCTTTGTAACATTTAAATTACACTAGTGTTCCTTCATTTTTATATTTTTTTAAAAGCTCTTTTCTTATAGTTTATAGCTTTTTTTTACTTTGGTCGTGAGCCACATAGGTTTTATTTTTAGCCTTTTAAACTTATTGCCCATGGGAATATACTTTGCACAAACAGTCTTTTTGAATAATTCTCATTTCTGTTCTGTGCCCATTGATGCCAATATTCTCTCCCAGTCCAAGTCCTAGAGAGCAGCCCTCGTCCATGGAAATTTTGCTCTCTTGAAATTAAGTGTTATTTTTTCAGTATGTGATTTTTCTTACAGTTAACATCAAATGAAATCATGTTATGATCACTGCTACCCAGGTGTTCCTTTATCTGAACATTAGTAATACGCTCTGCATGGTTTCACATTACCAGGTCCAACAGAGCGTCATTCCTAGTTGGGGCCTCAAACTGGACCATAAATTTTTCCTGTAATAGGATTTATAAATTTTTGCCCTTCAACTGTCCCAGCAGTGCCATTACTCCAGTCAATTTCTGGGTAGTTAAAATCATAATGATAATAGGTTCACCTATTTAGGTATTACATGTTACTTTGGAGCAATCCCCACAAACAACCCCCCCCCCCCCACTCCGCCTGTGACACCAGGGCATCGCTTTCATTTAAAAAAAACTTGGTAATCTGTGAATCAAGAAACTGCAAATCCCATCTGCCACTGTAGTAGACACTGTGTGGTTCTCAATGGACTATGAGAGCACCGATGAGCACCTTTGTAGCTTATAAAAACTCTTTCTACACTTCAGTAACTGCCCATATGGGAAGTACAATCTCCAAAAAAAGACAGTATATATTCCGTTCCACTCACTGGCACCCACAAAGTATGAAGCCTAGTACACATGGGCCAAATGTCAGACATCAGGCGTGTTCAATAAAAACTGTCCGGCATTTGTCGTGTGGGTATGGCAACCAGTCTGACAGAAGCTCGCCTTTTAGCCAGCTTCTTTCGGACGAGCATCTTGAAAAACAAGCAGCCAACCGACTCCCAATCAGCGCTGTCAGCTAGAGCCATCTTAATAGCATCACAGGCCCCTTGGCAAAGTAATGCTCTGGGGCCCCTACAATGGAGACAACGCAGGTAAAACATCAAGTAGGTAGGAGGCAGACAAGTGGATCTTCCCCTTTTGGGTGGAGCTCCGCATTAACTACATGATCATTCTGTACAGCAAAGAAACAGTGGGAAAATACTACATACATAAAGTAACAAAGTTGCCCTGTGCATATAATATATCTACTAGATTGATGCCTCCCCAGCACTATGGCCCCCCTACATCCCAGATATCCCCCAGCACTGTTACCATATACCATAAGATACCACACTACATCCCTGATACCCCCCTACACTGTGGTCTCTCTACGTCCGATACCTCTAGCACTATGGCCAAGCATACCCCAAGCATTGTTTTCCCCCATACACCCTTGATATCCCCCAGAACCTTTATTCCATCCATGTAATACACCCTTTTCCAGTGGAGATACAGTGCATGTAAACTTTTGGCTATGTGCCCACCTCCAGCACTGGACTCACCTATACCAATCAAGCAGGCAGAAGGAGGGGTGGTGGAGGGAGCATCCCTCCGGACATTCTAAGCCCTTCAGTCTAAACAGTGCTTAACAGCTGGGCTCACCATGAAACCATCCACAATGCTACTTCAGCAGGTGGGCCCTCAGTGCTGCCGACTCAGCAGCTCCCATTCCAGCTCTTACCCCGTGGCCTCAGAGTCCTGAGCATTCAAGCTTCATGGGGCAGGGCATCACTGGCGCTCCTGCCCTGCCCCTCCCCGCTGGCTGTGAAATAGGCATTGTTGTGCACAGCACGGTGCACCGCTGACAGCCTCTCTCACGTGCATCACTCTCAGGGCCATCATGGGGCCAATTTTGGGGCAGCGTGGGCTGCTTTGGGGAAAGTGCGGGGGGCCATGCAGTTGGGGCCCCTGAGCAGTGCCCAAGTGTGTCCTCTTATCAAGACAGCTCGGCTATGAGCCCAGTGTGATCTGGCGGGGGGGGGGGGGGGGGGGACACAATAAGTCAGCAGGGGAGATCACTGTACTAACATCAGATTGTTCGAACACCAGCTACGACCAAAGTGTTTTTTTTCCCCATTCAACCTGCAGGTTTGAATGAAAGAAAATAGAAACAAATTAGTGTTATATACAAGCCTTGACACTGAACCCGCAATGCTTTGCAGCTGCAGCGTTTATAAAAATTCATTTTTTTTTACCTTCAAAATCAGGTACATGTATTTTTTATTTATATATTTTTTTAAAGGCAAACTTGGCCTTTAACGGCTTTAGGTATAACAAACTGAAGTTCTTATTGTAAGGGATCACTATGATACGATTTGACTTTTGGGAAAAGCCACAAACCTAAATTAACCCAGCGGGAAATTGGATTCCTGGCGGCATTATATAAACCAATTTTTTTTGCAGAATGCCTTCAGACTGTCATATTGCAACCAGTTATTTTTTTTTCTTTTTTTTTTTTTTATACATAAAACACAGCATCTCCACATTAAAATGGTTAATTCTAACATTAGATTGCAAAATGACGTGTAACAATTAGAGCTGCACAATTCAAATTAAAAAAATCCTGATCTCGATTCAACCCCCCTGACTATCTCTATTGCAGAGTTTGCTGATTTTTTCATACAAGTGGAGAAACTTATCTGCTCACTCCGCTGTCAAAAGAAAACATCTGGACAGTCTGCCAAGTTTTTAACATAAAACATTGCAACTTTTACTTCTTAGATCAAAGGGATAAACTTCTGTGTGAAAAAAAATAAAAAATAAAACAGGCAGTCTGCCAAGTCTTTAACAAAGTTTAACCACTTAAAGTCTAATTTTTTTTTCTGACACTTAAGTTAAGATCAATCTTTTTTTGCTATAAAATTACTTGTAACCCCCAAACATATATATTTTAGCAGAGACCCGAGAGAATAAAATTCAATTGCTGCAATATTTTATGTCACGCTGTTCCCAGTGTGAAAAAATACACTTCGATGATCAAAAAACAAAAAAACAGTAAAGTTAGCCCAATTTTTTTGGTTTTAATGTGATAGATGCTACGCCACGAGAATCTTTATCTTCCAAGCAAAAAAATTGTGATTCTCGTTTTAGCCAGAATCATGCAGCTCTGTTAACAATATACTTTTTTTTTTAGGCCCAATGACTTTGTGGTACATAACTGACCAGATGAAAAAACTTTACATTTAGGAATTTAAGCTGCAAAACACCAGGAGCACACTATTTTTGCAGCAGTCGCTCTAATGCTAAGAGTAGCAGAACCTCGTTTCCATACGGTGAAGGACATACGTAGCAAGCAGTAGTAATTATTTACACAGTGCAGTGATGTGTGCATTATAGACATTCTACTTGTGCAGCTCACACTATAGCAAGCCATATCATCCATCTGTGTAGAAACTAAAGCCAGCCATACACTGTTAGAATCTCGGCCGGATCAGTAGGAACCGGCTGAGATTCGAACAGTTAATGAGCAGGCTGAATGTACCAAGTTGATCTAACGATCAACTTTGGTTAAAAATAAATAGCCTGCCGGATTCTCTTGTGATATCGCGGCTGCTATAAGCTGCGAGCAATAATCACATCTTCTCCCTGCAGACACGACTTCCCATAACTGACCCCGCCAGGAGGGGGCAAGACAATTGCCGATTCCCATCAACATTGTTTTCTGTGGTTGCAGAAAAGAATGTGTACTGTGTATAGCCTGCTTAAGACGACACTTGGGGTCACAATACACTTTACAATCTGACCCAGATTGTGCACAAAAAGTATGTCAAATGAAGACCTGCCTAATAAAACCAGCTAATTTGTATCCAATAAGACAGGACCCTGCGCTACATAATTGTGTTGCATAGGATAATTTCAACAATCAGGTTTTTAAAAACAAAATCCTTTTCTTCTATGCGATGAGAGATAAACAGATTTTTTTTAAACCAAGTCAAACTACTAGTAAATCAAAAGTGGAGGATTTCAGTGCATGGAGAGTGTACGAGTGTATTGATGAAGCAAAATAACCTGGAGGCATTTCCAAGCTAAACACCAGTCCATCAAGAAGCTTAACCAATTAAAACCGTCCTGGAGGCAAGTTAGAAATTAGGGAGTAGACTGCACAATTCGTCTTTGGAAAATGATCCTGTCCTGAAAGTAGCAGGTAAGGTGGTCTATGGTCCACTCTGATATATAACCAAAAAGGTAAAAAAAATTGAATAGTTAAAGTCAACAAAAAATAAAAATACAGCAACCACAAGCGATGTTCAAATTGTTCAGAAAGTACAATTTAGGGCACTTTCACCCCGAGCAGTGCCAGGCGCCAGTTGTAAAGCGCTGCTATTTTTAGTGGCGCTTTAACGGTGCTTTTAAAGCGGGAGACCTCCGAAAAACTTTTTTTTTTTTTTTTTTTTTTTTAAGTCAGCAGCTACGAATACTGCAACTGCTGACTTAAAAAAAGGCCACTTCGGTGCGGTACGGGGTGAGGACATTGGGTGACATTATGCCAGCTGGAAGATTGCTGTCCTATAAAGAACTCTCCACTAAATTTAGTCTACCTAGGTGGATGTATTTCCTTTATCAGCTGTGCCATGTTGCAAGAGCACAGCGTTTACGGAGACTACGACCCTCTCTATGGACCCCATAGAGGAGCTCTTGGCTCAGGTTTTGCTTTCCAAGCCTCTCGTTCCTGTATGCATCATTGCTCAGTGTAGACTCTCTCAAGTTGGAGAGATTGTGGGAGACCTGGAGGACTGTCATTCCTACCCCGGAGAGAGAGAGAGGACTGGAACGACTGTTTTGATGGAAGCTTGGGACTGGTGATCTCATCTAAAGACAAGGTGATACAGACCAAGTTTCTACACAGGGTATATTACACTCCGCAGCAACTGCACAGATTGTACCCACAAAGAGACCCCACTTGCACTAGCTGTTGAAGGGACATATGGACATTCTATCATATGTTCTGGAGCTGCCCTGCTGTTGCCAGCTACTGGGCTGCAGTGTTCGAAAACATTAATGAGCGACTTGGCCTGTCCCTGTCTCAGTCCCCAAAGCTGGCTCTTCTTGGCATTCAAGAGGACGACCAGAGGCCACGCTACTCCAAACTCCTGATAGAGTTTTTACTTACTATGCCAAAAAGGCCATTCTCCTTCGATGGACTTCTAGCCCCCCCCCCCCCCCTTGGTGGCTCTATGGGATAACATCATAAATAAGGCCCTACCGTTATACAAAATGACATATCTAAGCAGGAAGTGCCTTAAGAAATTTGAAGGCATATGGTTACATTTCAAAACTGGCTGACACACTGAACTCGGAATTCCAATAATTCTGTTTATATGTTACCTGTAAAGATTGTACAACTTCTGTATAAGATGAACAAAGCGTACTTACCACTTGGTATACGTTCTGTATCAAACTGATTATCTGTTTCTTGTTTGTATATTCTTAATAAAGCAAATCTTTTTCAACGTGAAAAAAAAAAAAAAAAAAGAAAAAAAAAAAAAAAAAAAAAAAAAAAAAAAAAAAAAGGGCACTTACCGGTCACAGGGTTCAGCGATGTCGGCACCCGAGAACGAACCATCCCTTGGTCCTCGGATGCTGCCACCACCATCTTCGGTATGGGAATAAGGAAAGGAAGCCTCACTTCCCGGTTCCCTACTGCGCATGCACGAGTCACGCAGCGCAATCTAAATGGTCCATGCTGTCTCTGGGACCCGCGTGTGTCCCAGCAGAAAGCACAGCAGGACGGGAAGAGGCTTAGACTCCTGTTGAGTCTATGCCCAAAAGTGGATGCAAATACCCATCTTAGACAGGTATCTGTACCCCCCTGAAAGGTGCCAAATGTGACACCGGAGGGGGGAGGGTTCCAAAAAATGTTTTATTCAATTTTTGTGTGAACCTCCACTTTAACCCCCTCTAGTGGCTGAAAAAGGGTTAAAAGCGCTGGCAACGGGCAGGGGTGCTTTAGAAGCGGAGTATACACTCCTCTGAAAGTGCCTCAAAGAAACTGCTTGCATGATTTTTTTTTTTTTTTTTGCCAGCGCACAGCTCCAGTGTGAAAGCACTCGGGCTTTCACATTTGCATGAAATTTGAGGTGCTTTACAGGCGCCATTTTTTAGCCCTATAGCACCTGTAAAACATCTCAATCTGAGAGGAGTCTTACAATTAATTTTTATTTTTTATTTTTATTTTTTAGGAGCCTGGAAAGCAGATTTCTGATGCCATGCAGGCCTCCTACAGACAGTAAGTGCAAGCTGTCTGGCAGTACATTGGGAAGGCAGTGTCACAAGGACAGCAAGAGTCAATTTACTACGGCAACACTTAACACAGCAGTGGTAGTTCATTGCAAACCACAAGCTGTCAGCCAGATGGACTGTCAGTAGTTGCAGTCCATTCATTTACATTACACCATTTTCTTTAGATTGTGGCAGTGAGTGGGGGAATCGGATTCTTCCTGCTCTATACCAAATATGGTATTAACGCGTTACAAAAGGTGAACTTCTCCTTTAAATTTCACCCAAGACGCACAGTTGGCTAACCAGAGTATAAATGTATGCCTATGGAGAAGGAAAGAGGAAATGGAAGAGGCAGGCAGACATCTCCTTGACTGGCAATTTTACAATAGTGACCAGACGAGTTATTTAAACCTGTTCCATTCCAATCTCCTGCAGAGTTGTTGGCGTTATTTTTTATATATTTATTTTATTAACAATCAGGTGGCAATCTCATTTCAAATGTGCCTACAGAAATGGGATGGCAACTCCATCTCTCACAAAACAGCTAATATGGTGATCTCATGGCACCTTTGGGCTTATGGACAAGGGTGGCTTGTTTTTACGCAGGAACTTTTCCAGCGTTCAAGATGCTGTTCAAAAAGTTGTCTGTATACATGTAACAATTGTGCCATGGTTTACATGCCAACATGAACCCTATAGGATATGTTCCATACATAGGACCATGAAGGAAAATTTAGTTATGCAGCTAAATGCTAGAGACCAAAATGGAAGAATGCGCATAGGCCCATAGCATACAATACTGCTGCATTCTCACCTATATAAATTAGAAATCTACAAGCAGGAAATTGTATACCCACATGCATAAGCCCTTAGAATGTGAAAGCAGAATATAGGAATAAGAATGAGTCTACATAATTATGAAAAAAAAAAAAAAAAAAAAAAGAAAAGCACCCGTTTAGCACACAAGCTTGTATCGGAGCATATTAAAGCACTAGTACAAAGAGTCGCTACTCAAAGCAAACTACCAACTTGAAAAATATACAGCAAGAAATAAACTGATGCCTGGCACACATGAGATTGGAGAAATGATAGTCCGTTTTTATTTTTGCACACTAGTCTCATATCAAAAATGAAAAGCTTACTAAAGTTAAAGGAAGTCTCGTACAACAGATTAAAAATTGGCAAGGGATGTAATGTGTTGTAGTTCATTTGTATTGAATATTTGAACGACAACTGTACTGATAAAACGACAATCTGGTATCGTACAAGAAAAAAAAAAATTCAGTTATCCCATTGGATAATTTTGCATTTATTATTCTGATCTTGAAAGCAATGTACTAATGATCAGATTATCGTACGAACAATTCAAAAGCCATATATTTTTCCTATGATTTTCTGATAGTGTGTACGGGCCATAAAAGAAGGCATGTTTTGGAGGTAGCCCAGTACTCAAATTCAGGTTTAAGTTATCACAGACGGGTCTTTTCAGTTTTTAGGTCATCGTGTAAATTTGCATCTTTCTGCCCCGGTTCACACCAGCTCGCTCTGCGAGATCGTATGCGATTTGCACCGCACTGCAAATCACATGCTATGGCCGTGTGATGGGATTCCAGCCATACAGACATGGCTGATATCATATCACATTTGGACTAAACTAGCACAGGACCCTCTTTTTGGTCTGCACCAGAATCGGATTGCATGGACGTTAACACATTCGAACTTCAGTTCGCAGTGCGATATGCAAGCTGATTTGGGGGTGTCATTTAAAATGTATCGACACTCCCAGCCATTCGCATATGGTAGTGTAAACTGACGTGCGAGTCAGGTGCGATGCAGGAACCCGCAGTGATTCGCAAACGTTCCTGTATCGCACAAGTGTGAAATGAGGCTTACACTGAATAAGGCTTCTTGCACATATGTATAGCTCCCAACTGTCCCCGATTTGGAACAAAGACGCTCTTTCCTCATGTGTCCCTCATTGTGGTCAGATCTATATAAATGCACTTTTTAGCTTTCAAAAAAAGTGTTTCCGAGTAATAAACCCTTCATCCAATTTCTAAATCGCTTTATTTATAAATTTCAAAAGCCAATATAAAGTTATAGTAGTGGTCAAAAAATGCACTTGTGGGCTTAAAGCGGAGTTCCACACAAAAAAGTCGAACTTCCGCTTCAAGCCCTCCTTGGCCCCTTACATACCACATTTGATGTCATTTTTTTGGCGGAGTGGGTGGCTGCTTTAGAGATTGACTTCCTGGACCACCTAGGTGACAAGTCCCAGAAGATTGCCTGTCCACTGGGAGAGCACAGCACGCGCCAGCCCGTAAAGCCACAAGCTGTCACAGCCAGGTGCCCACATTTCCAATGGATGTGCCGAGGAGAGAGAGGAGCGGGGCTCCATGCGGGCACATCGCTGGAATGTGGAACAGGCTGTTTATTAAAAGTCAGCAGCTACAAAAACTATTTTATGGGGCATGGGGGGGGGGGGTTGGTTGGGACTGTCTTATTCCTCATTCCCATCTCAAAAAGTTGGGAGGTATGCACAGGAATCTGAGCATGTGCAATGCAAATTCTGGTGCATCATCCTGCCCTGGAAATCAAAAGATGCCAAGTACAGCTGTGCACAGATGTGCGCTTGTGTAGACAAGAGAAAAAAAAAAAAAAAAACACAAAAATGCTGTCTGTCATACTCAACGGTCATTCAGACCTAGGGGCTGCTGTACAGTATATAGCACCTGGGCAGGGGAAATATGCAGAAATTGACATTGCACGGGCTCAGAGGCCTAAAAAGGAATGCCTGATGCAAACACAGCCATCACATCTAATAGATAAGCTGCAATATACAGTAGATCATTCTTGGTTTAGGGTTTTAGGAGGAGGTCAATACACATTAGCTACTCCCTTAATGCACATACAGTGCATAAATATATGCAGCGATCGCCACAGCTGCTCATCTATAGAGCACACAAGAAAGGAGCAAGCTTAGACGGAATCAAATAAAAAAAAAAATGTACTGCTCATATAAAAAGCAGTGTTATCGCAAGAGAACACAGTACTCTTTGGCTAAACAATTTCCTGTTCAACTGGCTCTTATAAATAAGGATAAAAAAAAAAAAAAATACATTTCTGAAAGCACGTGGGAATTCTCTATTTTGTTTATACTACGGATATTTCCCAGTTGACAAAGCCATCTAATGAAAACCTAGGAGGACGAATGCAATAAGGGATAGAATTTGGCTTAAAAAGAAGAGAACAATAATCCAAAGCAAAGTAACACTTAATAAATTGTGAGGGGGTTCGCTCGGTAGCGGGTGTGTGTGACCCCCTGGATGGGTTCACAACACAAAGTCAGGCACAGCAGACAGCGGTGTAGGTGCAAAAAAACAAAAGATCCGGTTTATTTAGGCTACATGCAGTGATACATATAACAGCCAAACAAAATAAAACAAGAAAATAAATCCTGGTCAGCTTGACCTCTAACTACACACGTAGACTCCCTGTCTAACAACTGGGTGCAGCCTTGTGCTGCCCCAGTCCCTGTCTCTATTGTAGGGGTTTGCCACACAGGCGTTAACTCACCGCACATAACAGATCTCAGACTCCCCAGTCTATACACACAAAACTGGTTCCAGGATGGAGCATCTCCCTATGCATGCTGGGGTTTTTTGTAGAGGTCTTAATGAGACCACTTACTACAGCTGGGCTCATTAACTCTTCCCCTCTAATTGTAAAAGTCTGCATAAAGCCTGAATCTAGGACACACATATTTCCCATCCTGAATACAACCAGGTGATTTTACCTGCGTGCTGCCACAATATTGAAATATACAATTAGACATACAAATACATACACAGTACACTTGATTTACTGAATAGACCTAGAAGTGGGTTTGTGGAGTATTTAGGCCTTTTTGCGTTAGTGTGGATTTACCACAGGTAATTGGGTGGTTCTCGAACCTAGCGTTTCTCAATTTTTATTTTCTCAAGTATACTAAATTTCAAGGCACTCTAGCCTAAAATTTAAAAAAACAAAAATGTTCTTTATCAACTGGAAACCCAAGTCTGGGACAAGACACCCAACAGCTTTGCTGAAATTAACTTCACATCAAAGTCCCATCACAGAAACATAGCTGGGAACTTGCCAGAATTAACTAGGCAATACCAAATTTCGCTTAGATTGCCAAGTCATTATTAGCCCTTGTACACACGGTCAGAGATTCCGACAACCAAATCCGTTGGATTTTGTCCGAAACTGTTGCATACACGGTCGGACAAAGTTGTCGGAAAATCCGATGTGATTACGTTATTTTGTTACGACGGGACTACGTTCACGCTAGTAGCCAATAGCTTTGGTGTAGGAATTTGATCTGAGCATGCATGGCACTTTGTCCGATCGGAATTCTCTACACACGATCGGAGTATGTCCGATCGGAGCATTTCGGCCGAAAATATTACCAACAAGTTGAAAAACTTAGTCCGTCGGATACTCTGACGGAAACAGTCCAACGGAGACCACACACAGTCGGAATATGCGTCAAAACAGTCCGATCGGACACATTCCGTCAAAATCTCCGACCGTGTGTACAAGGCGTTAGAGAGCTTAAATCTTGGGAATTTTTATTTGAATTGTGAAAAAAGCTCAGCAGCAGGACAATGTCTTGTAGCCATATCTGCGGCGCTCTGCAAGTTTTGGCTGTTATAGAAGGTCTGAGACCTGAGGAATCCTGAGGGACCATGAGGAAGGAAGAGGACTTGAAGGAACTGGTGCCATTGTATATGTATGCATGTTCAAATTTAAAAAAATTTCCTAGATATGCACATCAGAGTCACTCCTACATATGATTCTCACAATCACATCCTATTCTCCGCCACACTAAAGGCCTTTTATCACAGGTCCCCCATCATTGAGCACACAGTACCCCTCTTCAAATCACAGCCCTCCCTTTTGGCTCCTGCAACATTGGCAGAGGGCAGGAGGTAGACTTCTGTCTTATTCTGAATGCTGAGGCAACCCTGCATACTGCCCACCCTCAGTCATGCATTGCCATGGGAAATGAATAAGCGCACCTGTTAGCGTGTTAAACTCGTCTAACATTTGTACGGTCTGTAACACTTGGGATGTTTGTAATTAAGAATTTTGATGGATCTTGGAGTGCAGCCATTTCTTCAGTGTTGATCGTATGCGGAGGCAAGCCGAGGCGGGCGCCTGTGATATCATTAGGCTTCCTGTCTCACCTGGAGCAGCGAGTTCTTTTGTTTGGATATTCATGCATTGCCATGGTGTGGACAAACCAGCCAGCTTTACTATAGCAAAGAAAGATGTTGTGCATCCTAGCCCTACAGTGTCATTGACTGTGTTGCTAGAGGCCAGCTTTCCCAGTATCATGGCATCTCATGACAATCCCAGACAAACTAGGTCCCATGCTCATGGCACCCCAGGAAACCTAGATGGCACCCTGGTTAAACACCGCCGTAACTCAGCAAACTGCTATATTACCAGGTTCTGAGCATCCATCCCCTTGAAAGCTTGTAGGACGGTGGCAGGTACATTACGATGTGCGTACCATGATGGACAAGGAAATGTTCCATATACTCCTCAATGGTGGGTAATATGTCAGTGCTCCACAAATACTGAAGATAGACATGCTTGCTTGTTCTCTGCTTACTCATATGTAGCCTTTGTATTTACTACTAGAACCAGTGACCAACAAACCACAATACTACCACTATAAAGATAACTATCAAAGTCTGTAAAACATACATGTTAGGATTTATTAAAGAGCTCCATGTGCAAAACTTTTCAGCTAGACCTGGAGAGGCCTTTAAGAAATTCATGGTATTTTAGTGTCCAACAAGTTCCCCTGTCATTGTAACTCAATAAACCACGTTTTTTGAAGAGATTTCTTCAAGTTTGAAATGAAATGAAAAAAGGAAAACTCATCAAGTAATGAATAGGCATAAGTAAGTAATCAGAAATTCCACTACTCAAATGGTAAAGCAATATTCTTAGCCTTGCCGGAATGAATAAGAGCAATACAAGATGTGAGTTGCCTGCCTTTCCTGGATTAAATCCAACTCCAGATTCCTTCTAGGCTTTTTATATATAAGGCTAGATCTAGACACTTTGTTATGTACAAAAACCTGTTGAAGACAAGGATCCAACTTCACACTGGCAGAATTTAATTTTTTTCCATTATTTTAAGCAGAGAAAGGGAGACCATGCGCTTCACTCCTAGGTACTCCTTTATACTTGTACTCAGGCCTGTGCAGCACCCAGAGAAATCTTTCCCCAGCACTGAGCTGCATGCAGACAGCCTATAAATAGTGAATTGGAGTGCACTGGCTATGCGGACTCGCCACAAAGTTGATTTTGACAGGAAAAGGCACACACACACACACACACACACACACACACACACCAGGACACACCGCCTGTGCACCCAATGTCTGTACAAGTGTCACTGCACACCTAAATCTCACCCGGGAAAATGGGTCTGTAAAGTTTATGAGCTCCCATTCACTTTCTAGGGGCTGCTTGCATGCAACATACTATTGGGAAAAAACAAAACAGTAAGGCCTAGTTCACACCTATGTAGTCGGTTTTGATCCCTTTCTGCTATTATGGGGTTAAAAAAAAAACAAAAAAAGGCACTGCACACTTTTCTGTAGTGCCTCCACTGAAAAAAAAAAAAAAAAAAAAAAAAAAAGGAAAAAAACAGATGTGAATGTATCCTATCGGAAACCATATTGTAGTGCGTTTCTGCAAAAAAAAAAAAAACACACGCACTAAACACATAGGCGTGAACTAGACTTAAACTTTTCTGGATATTTTAGAGTGCTGAGCACCCCTATGAATGGGCCTTTACACTAAGTTACAAAGTTTGTTTAAAATGGTTAAAATGTCATCTAATCTTGGGGCTACTTCACACTACACGCAGTGGCCTGCGATTGTCTGCACCGGATTAGCTGTCACTGCATTACCACATAGAAAATGGTTTTCTATGGGCCTCCTTCACACATCAATGTTCAGCTCATGCACATTGCTTTAAAATGCAACCAGTCAGCATTTTAATAGAAAGCACATCAATGCATAAAAATGCAAGGCAACCAAGTTGCTTTTTTTTTTTAAATAAGCAAAAGCAACTAAAAAGTAAAAATATATATTTAAAAAAAAAAATGGATTTTGGCCCTTCCAGGGACCGGTCACTTCACAATGAACACACCAATGTTCATAAAAACACAACATAATAAGGAATGTCACATGCACGTGCATTTCAGATGTGTTGCAGTGAGTGTTATAGTGCAGCATGGTGCTTAAGGACACTGGTCAGATTATTATTCTTCCTATAATCTATATTCTCTCCGTAGACTGAGCTCAGCTGTAAGCTCCTACTTGTGCCCAGTCTGTGCCTCCTTTTTGCAGTTGTGTATGTTCACCATGCTTGGAGCCCAGAGAAAGCATCAGGACTGTACATAAGCAGGAGACAAGACATCCACGATGAAGGTTTATAAGAGACCAACTGAATAATTAAAGGAAACTGGATATGCCTGATCAGTACAGGTGCACCATTCCAACTATATAAATAAGGAGATAAGATGACATGTGACAGGTTCTCTTTAATTGACAGGGAAAACCTGTAGTGTGTTCTTTCAAAGAAAGGTATGGGAGCATTGCATTATATTAATAATTACAAAGCCTACTCGGATTGGCTGAGTTAGAGCAATGGGGAGATGACATCACAGCTCCACCTCAGCATATCAGAGGAAGCTTTGTAGCAGCACTCAGCCCAAGTCGATTGTCTGAGAGTGGGATGGAAAGTTCCTTTCCTGTTGTCAGAAAAAAGTACTGTATGGAGCTTTAGTTATATACAGTTTATATACAGTTTACACAGTGCCAACAGCCAGGGCTGCTGTAAAAAATAACAGGACTCCATACAGCCTACCTGACGGGGCCTCGGCCCCCCCCCCCCCCCACTTCCTCCAGCAGCCAAAAGTGACTGACAGATTTATTAGTCCCTTTCTCTGCTCTTTGCTCAGCTGCACAGATGAATAGTAAGCACTCCAAGGCTTTCTGCTCATTCACAAACTGAAGCACAGTAAACAGCCTACTATGCTTCAGTGATTAATGGACTGTTTTCATTCAGTAAAGGGGCCAGTAAATTACACCCCCCTGTATGCCCGCACCAGGTGCTGGTGGGAGAGAAGGGAAGCCATCAGCACTGTGGGGGAAAGGGGCACACAGGGGGGCCTAGACAGCAGATGGAAGGGGTGCATGTACTAGAACCAATCCCTTTGCAGTGCACCCAGGAGGGAGGGAGAGGTGGAGAAGCTAGAAGCACTCCACTGGGAGACAGTCTGCAATAAGACAGTACAGCTGGCCCTCCTGCTCAATGGGTGTCTGGGGCCCCCTTTTGAACTGATGGGCCTGGGCCCAGTACAGGAGGACTGGCTATAGTGCCTTTTCAGCGGCCCTGCTCGCAGGCACTGCATCAATTAGTGAGGTAAATAGCCCATTTGAACCAAGCTTGGGCCAAACAAATGTTTTAAGTTTCCTGAAACCTGGAGTTCTGCTTTAATGCCCATGTGACACTAGCGATCCTCTCGCTGGCAGTGTTTACTGCATTACTCCCTTGTAAGAACACTGCAGAATCCACCTTGCCAGTAAAAGGAACAATGCGTCACTTGCGCGGCCAGAAAGCAAACAATTCCATTGGCGGTCTCTCCATTCTTATATAGCAACCCTCTCCCTTTAAAACTGTCCCCAGCAACTGTACTGCAAGGGATGGACAGTACGAGTGATATAAGGCAGCCTGGTATTTCTGTGGTTTGAAAGAATCTTTGTTTTCCAAGAGTTATGTGCAAAGATTCAGTAATAAAGTCAAACATACAAAAAAAAAAAAATTGAACTTCCACAAGGCAGTGAACCACTACAGATGTGATCAAGCATCAGGCCCTGGGAAAGGAAAATGAACAATGCTCAGGAACTTATTAATCCTTACCAACATAATGTAATCCTATTACAGAGCAATACCTTCTCTATAGCAACTAAAAGAATCACTACAAAATCAGCAGAATTAAAAAAAAAAAAAAAAAAAAAAACAGCAAGAACAGATTGGTCTCCTAAAGAGGAATAACCAGAGCCCCGCACCACACTCCTGAATGTTTTTACATTCAACACTCCGATATGATCCTTCCCAACTCTGGGATACATTGCCATTTAAAAATGAACATGTTCACCATTGCCGCTACCTGCGGTGTTAAGTGGCAAGCTGTTGAGGCCTATAAACAGCCATTACCAGCTAGTAATTAATTGCATTTGGTGATAATCAATGGGCAAAGCAGTACTGCTTTTATCCATACAGCAAGTTCTAAAAGTAACAATGGGGCGATAAGACAAATAAGGTGGAATTACATTTACTCCTGGGCTCTTAACCACCTCCATACCAGGCCTTTTCCGGAACTTTTTGTTTAGAAGTTTAAATAGGTATTTTTTGCTAAAAAATTAGACACCCCAAAAATTTGTTTAGCAGAGACCCTAGGGAATAAAATGGCAGACATTCCAACTTTTTTTATTTGCACAATAATTTTTCAAAGGCTTTTTTGGAAAAAAAAAAGAAAAGAAAAACAAAACAGTTTCATGAACTAAAAAACAATAAATTTAGCCCAATTTTTTTGTGTAATGTGAAAGATGTTACGCTGAGTAAATGGATACCCAACAAGTCATCCTTTAAAAAAGCGCAGACATCTAGAAAGGCGTCTAACTTTTGTACTTACAAGTCTCCATAAGCAATGATTCAACATTTTTACAGCCAACCAGTTTAGGGTTCCAAAGGAGGCATCGAATGCTTTAACCTCCTGGCATCCGCGCTATGGCTGAATGACGGCCACAGCGCAGATGTGAATGTTCGGGAGGACCTCCCCTGTGCACGCTCCCTGCACGCGCTGTGATCACAAAGTCACTGAGACTCGGGTGATCACCAATCCAAGTAAGGGGCCGGTCCAGGCCCATTACCATGTGATCAGCTGTCAGCCAATGACAGCTGATCACATGATGTAAACAAAAACTCAGTGATTTATTTATTTATTTTTTCTCCTCACACTGACAGCGGAGTAAAAAAAAAAAAAAATAAAAAAAAAAAAGCCGTTCACCAGCTTGTCTTAAAGGGACATCGGCCCCAAAAAGGAAGAGGCCATTATGCCTCATTTATAGTGTAATTATGCCCACAGGTGCCATCTATTGATGCCCACAAGTGCCACCTATCGACACCCACTAGTGGTGCCAGTGACACCTAGAAGTGCTGCCTATCAGTGTAACCGTTAAGTGCCCATCACTGCCACCCATCAGTGCCGCCTCATCAGCGTACATCAATGACGGACAAAAATTAGCCGTTATAAAATGTTAAAATTGCACATGTGATCAAGCACCACCAAAAGAAAGCTCTATTTGGGAGGGAAAAAAATATTAAAATTAGATTTGGGTACAGTGTTGTATGACCACGCAATTGTCATTCAAAGTTAGACACCGATGAAAGTCGAAAATTGGTCTGGATAGGAGGGGGGTTTAAGTGACCAGTAAGCAAGTGGTTAAAGTAAAACTATAGGCAAAACTTTTTTTTCATTTTGGGTAGAATCATGTCCCGTACACAGGATGAGATAATCGGACGAATCATTGTCTTTTTTTGCATACTTATCTTATGTCGAATTTGATGAATTTACTAAAGTCACGAAATTTATTATACGACAGAATAAAAATTTGGAAGCAATGTCATGTGTTGTAATTCATTTGTATTGCATTTTCGAATGACAGCTGATAAACGAAAAATCGTATAATCTGGCATCGTAAAAAAAAAAAAAAAAAAAAAAAATTTACGTGCTTTTCGATCGAATAAAAATCGGATGAACTGTCCTGATCGGCTCTCGAAAGCTCTGTACCAATGATCCGATTATCGTACAATCGATTCGATTGCGGCATTTTTTTGTACGATTTTCGGATCGTGTGTATGGAGCTTAAGGGAGGGTTATAAACCCTGTCAGATTTTTTTATGTTGCCCTTTGTTTCCCGTTGGAGATTACCCTTCACTTCGGGCCCTATAGCCAAACCAGAAGTGAGAGAAAGTCTTGCAAGTTAAGGGAATTCCTTGGGGGCTCCCCAGGCCACCAGAACCAGTGTACCCATTAGAAAGTTTCCCCTCTTACTTATCTGGGGACAACCAAAAATGTGGGATTTTCTATTACTTTCATTTTTAATAGTAAGGAGGACAAATAGAGAGGGCACAGACAGCAACTACTGACAGGTGTTCTAATCAGTCTCTACTATATCCAAAACTTAAACTTTTGCCTTTAGTTATACTTTAAGTATGCCTAATTGAATCAAAGCCTGCTGTTTGTACTACCATAACCGGTCACTAGGTGCCAGACCTAGATAAAAAAATAAAAAAAAAGTAAAAAAAAATATAATATAAAAAAAAAATCCTATCTAGGTTAAAGTTCTAGTAGGACTTTATCAGAAAAAAAGTAATAGTGCTGCATGACTTGAGGCTGGCCCCCTTTTGCATCTTTGTTTTTTTTTGTAAAATATTAAAAATAATCACATGTACTGTTACTGGGCACTTAGACCCCCCTCAGTCCCAGACCAATTTTCAGCTTTCAGCGCTGATGCACTTTGAATGACAATTGCGCGGGCATACAACACTGTACCCAAATGAAATTTTTATCATTTTTTTCCCCACAAATAGAGCTTTCTTTTGGTGGTATTTAATCACAGCTGGGAGTTTTATTTTTTGCTAAACAAACAAAAAAAAAAAAATCATGTTTAATAGTTTGTTATAGAATTTTGCAAACAGGTAATTTTTCTCCTTCATTGAAGTGCGCTGATGAGGCAGCACTGATAGGCTGCACTGGTGGGCACTGATAGGCATAGTTAAGGCGGCACCGATGGGCACAGATAAGGCGGCACCGATGGGCACAGATAAGGCGGCACCGATGGGCACAGATAAGGCGGCACCGATGGGCACAGATAAGGCGGCACCGATGGGCACAGATAAGGCGGCACTGATGGGCACATATAAGGCGACACTGATGGGCAAAGACGGGCACAGATAAGATGGCACGGATGGGTGGCACTGATAGGTGGCACTGCTGGGCACTGATGGGTGGCACTGCTGGGCACTGATATGTGGCACTGGGGTGCAGCACCTTTGTTGAGGCAGACTGTGGGCACTGCTGGGTGGCACTGTGGGCACTGCTGGGTGGCACTATGGGCACTGCTGGGTGGCACTGACAGGGGGGACACATTGTTTATTCAGGCAGGCAAAGCAGGGGGCAGGTGGGCACTGGCAGGGGGCAGGTGGGCACTGGCAGGGCTGGCCGTGATCGGGACTTATGTCCCGATCACGGCCACCGGTGATCGGCTTTTTTTTTTCTCCTCGCGCTGTCAGCGCGAGCAGGAATAATAGCCGATTAATAGCCGATTACCGGCTCCGTTATATCACATGATCAGCTGGCATTGGCTGACAGCTGATCACGTTTTAAGGGGTCGAGATCGTAGACTCGCCGATCACAGAGCGCGCCCCTCAGGGGGCGTGCAGGCTGCTCGTGCACGGGACTACGTCTATTGAAAAAGGAGATCCGCGCTGTAGCCGTCATTCGGCTATAGCGCGGGTCTCAAGTGGTTAAAGTCCAGTAACACACGGTCTCACCCTGCTTTGCACATGCTTAGTTGCTTTCTATTTTTAGGCATTGTGTCAAATTTGTAGAGGACGATTAGTTTAGTCTATAAAAAAAAAAAATAAAAAAAAAAAAAAAGATTTACTGTTTTTAAGTGGCTCTGTGCTTTAGCAAAATGGCAGCCGGTTTCAAAAAAACAAACAAAAGTCACAGGAACGATGCTGGAGGCAGTTTACAGCACAATCTAATTTTGGTAGCACAATTATTAATGTAATGTATGTTCTTTACTAAAGAACATTTTTTATTAAGCCATGGTTAAAGCTCCTCTTTAAACATGTGCAGATCCTCTAAGTTTTCCAGGACTGGATTTGATAAAAAGGGTAAGTAGTGGCAAAATATTGTAAAAAAAAATCATCTCAGCCCTAGTTCCCACTGTCACACCGCATGCGATTCTGTGCGATGCAATTTGAGAGCATTCATTTTGAATGGCTCAAATCTCACCGCATTCGCATGAAATAAGTACAGGCAGCTTCCATATCCATGTGGTTCAGGCAAATGCACTGCGTTTCAGACCTGCTTTTGGGTGTCGTTAACTTTTGACACCCGTGGCAGATCGCACAAATATAGTGCAATTGCTATGCGGTGTGGAAAACGTACAGGAATCACTGCATTTCCTGCATCGCATCAGTGTGAGCCGGGGCTTAGCTTCAGCAATTGCTACTTGCCAGCATTAAACCCATGTCAACTGCTGGCTACACAATCACATCACATGAACATTTTAGATCACATTTTATCTTCTGAAGTTATTGTGATAACATGCTTTGAAAAAAAAAAAAAAAAGTGTTCAGATTAAGTTACTGAATGTTATTCCAAAAAAATATATAAAATGAATGTGCTAAAAATTGTCTCACCTTAGTGAGCTGCTGTAGCAAAGTGGCATTTCTTCAGTGTTGTCACATGAAAAGATGTAATAAAATATTTAGAAAAATGTGAGGGGTGCACTTGTGAGATGGAGAGATTCTCTATACATACATCTCTCTCGCATATCTCTATTATATATCTATATATTTTATTTTTATTTTTTAATTACGAACACTGATTTTGTGGCAAGTATTCTATTAGGATTTGGGTAGTGAGCAGTGCTTTGCATTGATGGTTTGTAACATTTTATCATGACTTTGCTGTTTCCTTGGTGGTGGTTGAATGTCAGCAGCATTTCAGACAGCAACTCCTAGTGATTTTAGTGATAAACTGAAATTCACTGGTTCTTCAGTTACCGGCAACAAAATCATCCTGAATAATGAAATCAAATACTACCCAAATGAGAGCTCATAATGGATATCTGAGAGGGGTGGCACTGTGGATCAGGATTCAATATTCCAAGGTACCATTCTCCATCTAAGCAAGGTTGATGCACGTTAAGCAAGGTCTCTACTACCAGTTTGTTAGCCCCATGCACACAAATGCATGAGGCTAAACCATGTATATCGCAGTAGTATTTCTGCACCTGGCAACACATACAGCATACAACCGCCTATAGTAATGAAGGCCTAAGCAGGCCTTGCATAAAATATGTGCACAAGCAAAAATCCCTGCACGCAAACGAACTGCATCCAGAGATTTACACTTGTGAATGAGTTTAAGTAAAGCGTACATCCATATACAGCTTGCATACATCCATTCATTATGGGCAGCTGTACTGTACATTGGTCTGCAATTTATGGCCTTGTGTACCCATGTACATGATGTACTATAGCAGGTAAAGTATTTGTGTTGTGGTCAAGTGGTAAACTGCAGTATGTATACACTCGAAGCAGTCACAGGAATTACAAGTAACGTGGTTTGTGGAGGACATGGATAAAACCACACAAGCAAAAAAGGCAGCACATCAAATAACAAAGCCACTGCTAAAGTAGTACATGCTAGATTTAACAGAGCATCCAAAAATTGGTAAATGTATACCATATGTACACAATCACATTTCTAAATAAACTTAATGGAACATTCATCATATAGATATTAAAGACATACCCGTACTCAAAACCCATCATCATCCTGCTGTTTAATTAGAACACATTTTATAAAGGAGAAATATGAAGCAGAAATGATGGAAAAGACTCCACATGTACACACATACACACCCCTTCCAAACCTCACTGAGCCACACAACCTTTATTTACACCCCACACTGCAGTTCACAGAAAGTTGTGCTGTCATAAAGCAGGACTAAGTTCAGACCACGGGCTAAAAAAAAAATAAAAAAATATAAGTGTAGATGGACATGCCTAATTAACCACTTGACCTCAGGAAGATTTAACCCCCCACCTCATGACCAGGCCATTATTTGCAATAAGGCACTTGGTCACTTTAACTGACAATTGCACAGTCGTGCTAGGTTGTAACAAAATAAAAAAATGCATGTCTTTTTCCCCACAAACAGAGCTTTCTTTTGGTGGCATTTGATCACCTCTGCGGTTTTTTTTGTGTGTTTTTTCCTTTTTTATATATATAAAAAAGGCAAAAAAAAAATACACAATTTTGAAAAATATATATTTTTTTCTTATTGCTATAAAACATCCAGTAAATACAAGTATTCAGGCCTATATGTATACTACATATTTTTTGTATTAAAAAAAATCCCAATTAGCGTATATTGATTGGTTTGTGCATAAGTTACAGCTTTTACAAAACTATGGGATTTTTTCTTTTCATTAGTAATGGCGGCGATTAGAAAATTATAGCAGGACTGAGATATTGAGGGAGACAAATTGGACACCTACCTAACTGTCCCTTGGACCAGTGACACCAATACAGTGATCAGTGCTAAATATGCACGGCCACTGTACTATTGACACTGGCTGGGAAGGGGTTAACATCAGGGGCAATCAAAGGGTTGACTGGGTGCCTAGCCAATGTGTGCACTGTGTGGGAGGGGGGAAGACATTGACCCATGTTACTGCTTTTTTTCAGGGACACAGGATCAATGCCTTCCCTACTAACAGAACTGCAATCTGCCTTGTTTACATCAGCAGATGGCCATTCTGGCTCTCTGCCTAATGACTGGCGAGTGCCAGCAGACAGAGTCCACAGCTCCCGCTGTGTATATTTACAGTGGAAGCAGGTCGCCGGCAGCACACCCCAGACCCTAAAGTGCAGGATCACATACTAACCAAGTGATCCTGTGCTGCAGAGCCGCCTTGTAGTTGTACATGCAAGTTGTTTCTCAACCCTCCAACTGCTACTTTGTCTGGACAGCTTGTTATGTTACAGGACGTTGAAAAATAAACTTACTGGCCAGATCACCAGGTAAACGCAAACAAAAAAAGCCTAAAAATGTACCCCAGATTTAAGAATTGATAAGCTGAAATTTAATACATTTTTGTTTTTGTGTTTTATACTGTATTAATGTAGTTGACGTGTTTGTACGTTATGTGACGCTACAACTTTTCCCCTATTTAGAGTTTTTTTACTACAAATAAGCACACTTAATTTTTAGGTTTCCATAATATCAAGAGCATTACTGTGACAATTCCCTGTTCAAAAATTCAAAGTTCACCCACTTACCAAGACACCACCTTGAATGTTGCCATAGTAATATTATAGTCAATATGGGGAATTCAGAAATTTAAAGTCTACAGAAACAATTAGTAATGAAGCATGATGATATTTTATTGTAATTATTCAACGCATTAATGTCAGAGAAATAGAAAACCAGACTTTAAAAAAAAAATAAAAAATTGAGGGTGTTTAGGGTGTTCATTTTGTCAGCAGAAAAAAAAAAAAAGCTGAAGGCTCACACTATGAAAGCAACGAGTTCTTGGCATCAAGATGCAGCTCTGTTTTTTTCCACTCCACAACGAGACGCATGAATTCTAGCATCAACTATTCCAAAATGACTCAAAACGAAAAGCCTGGCTTCTCCTGTGAAATGATCAACTGAGTTTTACATTCAGAGCCTAAAATAACAGCAGGAAAGAAAAAGCAGCCAGTCTCACAAGGCCAACGAATCACACACTGAAGGAGCTGTTCAATGGAAAGATGAATAGGTTGCATTTTATCATTTCAGTACAGGATCTCCATAGGCCAGATACCAACCCAAAATAGTTGGTCTCCATACTTGTGCCACAGTCAATTCCAGAAACATTTTAGGTGATAAGCCACAAACTACAGTTGTCGCATATAATTTTTCATTTTTGTCCAAACAGCACCGGCAATGGCTTGCATCACATGACTGGCAGGACGACAAACACCACCAACGCTGGCAGTCATGTGATGCGCGTAGACAGAGCCAGATGTGGCAATATTGATCTACTCTAATCTGCCTTCCTACCACCTAAGCGGTTGATAATTATTGTAGACTTGAGGACAGTGGGATAAATGTACATTTTATTGATCATACAAAGGAGGACATTTGACCTTTGTTCTGGGGTCAACATATTGAGGAGAGTGTGTGCCCAAAAGGGGATTCAGGTGAAGTTCCTAATTTTATACACCCGCTACACTTGCTTTAAGTTCACTGGTTTTAATATATGTATGGAATCGTAAAATAACGTGTGAACATTTTTAGGTATTGTTGTGGATTGTAGGTATTTTCATACACTATTGCGATTCACCCATTAAATAATATTAAAGTAGAGCACAGTACATTTAGATTTAATATCTTACAGCTAGGCAATTGATAGACTGCAAGATCTTTTCACCTATACATATTCATTTTTATGGGATTTTTGATGTCACAAAAGTGTGCCTTCAAAATTAAGTCTGGTGCGATTGTCCCCTTCACTTGCACATCTCCATTAGAAATATGATTACGCAGTCTTCTATGTAGCCAACAGATGGAGTTCTAGTCCCTTTTCAATTATTCGGCCGTTTCAGTAAAGTATTGATCAAAAAGAAAGTATTAATCAAAACCCAACTCTGTCCTCATAATTACTATAATGCAGCAAGGCTACACACTAGAGCTGCACGATTCTGGCTAAAATGACAATCACAATTGCTTAGAATAAAGATCACGATTCTCTCAGCTTAACATTATCTTTCACAAGATGCAAAAAAATTGGGCTAATTGCGTTTGAAAAACCGCTGCGTAAATACAGTGCGACATAAAATACTGCAACAATAGCCATTTTTTTCCCTAGGGTCTCTGCTAAAAAAAAAATACATAATATTTGGAAGTTCAAAGTAATTTTCTAGCAAAAATATACAGATTTTAACTTTGCAGGAAGCGTCAGAAAAAGGTTTAGTTTTCCAAATGGTTAAACTGCCCTCGTCTACACACAGATGTTCATTCCTTTGATCTAAGAGCAAAAAGTTAAAGTTTATAGTTATCTACTAGGAGCAGACAATGTTGTGATATACTTAGCAGGCTGCCTTTTTTTTTTTAATTTAGGGAACTTCCTACACTTGTTACATGTATGATTCAGGAAATTCTGCATAGAAACACATTTTTGTTCGCTTTTTTTAAATTTTCACTATGTGTATCAAGGTTTAACTACCTCCCATCAGAGCTATAGCCGAAAGATAGCTACAGCGCGGACCTAATTTGCCAGGATAGGATCCATAGACGTCCTCCGGTACGCCAGCAGCCTGCGCGGCACGCTCTGATCAGCGAGTCTATGAAATCATATTGATCCCGACCCCTTACCACATGATCAGCTGTCAGCCAATGACAGCTGATCATGTGACAAACAGAGCCGGTAATAGACTATTTATTCTCCTCCCGCTAGTAGTGCGAGGAGAAAAAAAAAAAAGCCTATCACCGGAAGCTGCGAGAAGCTCATCAGTCCCAATCGTGGAGAGCCTCTGCAGAGGCTTCTGTGCCCACCAGTGCCACCTACCAGTGCTCACAGTGCCACATATAAATGTCACCAATCAGTGCCCCACCTACCAGTGCCGTCCCATCAGCGAATATCAGTGAAGGAGAAAAATTACCCTTTTGCAAAATTTTATAACAAACATTTTTGTTTTTGTTTTTCAAAAATTTCTGTTTTTTTGTTTGACAAAAAATAAAAACCCAAATGGAGAATAAATACCACCAAAACAAAGCTCTATTTGTGTGAAAAAAAAAAAAAAACATTTTCGTTTCAGTACAATGTCGCTTCACACAATTGTCATTTAAAGTGTGACAGCTAGGCTAAGAGCGGGTTGACACAGGGGCAACTCGACTTCCAGGGCGACTTTTGGAGGCAACTTTAACACGACTTGAGTATGAATAACAGTGCGACTTCAACACAACTTACAACATGACTTTAAGTCGCCCCCAGGCCAATCATAGAATAATCAGCTCGAGGGGGAACTTCACGCCAGATTTTTTAAATAAAAAACCGGCATGGGTTCCCCTTCCAAGGGCATACCAGGCCCTTAGGTCTGGTATGGATTTTAAGGGTATCCTCCCTATGCCGAGGCGTGGGGGTCCCCCAAAATCCATATCAGACCATTATCCGAGCACGCAGCCCGGCTGGTGAGAAAAGAGGGTGGGGACGAGCGAGCCCCCAGACCGTACCAGGCCGCATGCCCTCAGCATAGGCCCACCCTATGTGAATGAGTATGGGATACATCGTAACCCTACCCATTCACCTGGGGGAAAAAAAAAAAGTGTCAATAAAAAAAAAAAACACTACAGGTTTTTTTAATTAATCAGCTCCAGGGGTCTTCTTCAGACTTCTCCGCACTGTTAGGCCTCTTCTGCCAGCTCCTCCGCCATCTTCTTCCAGCTCTTTTGCTAGCGGTAGCCCAGGCTTCTATGTCGTCTTCTTTACTCTTCTCTTCATGCTATGTTGACACAACTCTCTCTTCCGCTGTAATGCCATGTGAGCGGTGTACAGCCACTTATATAGGCATGATGTCAAAGTGACCCCGCCCCTTATGACATCACAGTCCCAACATGCCCTGGGACTTGGCATCAAAAAAAATAATTCACATAAGTATATAAAAAGCAGAGATTGAAATTCATGATTTTAATAAACTTGTATAGGCACCCCTAGTTGTATCCCCCAACTCGCTTCATGGATGACTGCCAATCGGCAGGGGTAAGGTGCATATGTATATGGGAAAAATCAAATATCTACAATGCCCTTTAAGAGGGAAATGTCTAATACACCCCCTTTCCTAGAGGAAAGTCTGCAACTAGGACCCAGCTCCTGTAGGGTAATAACATGGTGATCTGGAAGGGTTTGTCTCAACTAGGGTTGATGCAGGGTAACAACCACTGCCCAAAAGAAAAAAAAAAAGAAAAGAAAAAAAGAAAAGAAAAAATAAATAAAAATCGGAGACAAGGCCATTTAGAACAAAAAACAAAGTCACGTCACATGTCCAAAAGGTATCATGCGTGCATGTCTTAACCAAATCTGTGAAAACTTGCAAATAAATTGAAAAACATGCGACATAGGTCAAACATGTAGCTGTTTAAATGAGGGATTGTATGTGTGTACCGAGTGATCCAATATATGGGACCACAGTTTATGCGTGATAAAATGTGTATGGATTTTATGAAAACAAACACTTCCAGATCACCATGCCATTCAGTTACTGGAGCTGGGTCCTACTTGAGGACTTTTCCGCAAGTAACTCTAGGAAAGGGGGTGTGTATTTGACATTTCCCTCTTATTCGGGGGCTCTGTATATTAATAGTTATTTGATTTTCCAGTATACTTATGCATCTTACCTCTGATAGGCATTCAGCCATGAAACGAGTTAGGTATACAAAGGGTATCTATAAAAGTTTCAACCATAAATTTCAATATTATTTACTGTTTATATACTTATGATCTGTAATTTTATTTATACATATAATTGTATCTATTGTATTATGTCCACTGATTGCTTGCATGAAAGCTACTATTACAATTATGTTAATATTACTACATTAAAAATGATTTGTCATCTATTTTATCATGCCTACAAATAGCTTAGACTACCCCTAAGGGATTGACACCAAAACAAGTATAATTTATCCAAAACAATTCTCAGATCTTCATACATAAAATGTTACTAACCACAATATCATGCCTCATTTAACCACTTTCAGACCGGACCATTTGCTGGCTCAAGACCAGACCACTTTTTGCGATTCGGGAACTGCATCGCTTTATTTGACAACTGTGTGGTCATGCGACATGGCTGCCAAAATTGACGTCCTTTTTTTTTCCCCCCCACAAATAGAGCTTTTTGGTGGCATTTGATCACCCCTGCGGTTTTTATTTTTTGTGCTATAAACAAAAATAGAGCGACAATATTGAAAAAAAAAAAAGCATTTTTTACTTTTTGTTACAATAAATATCCCCCAAAAATATATTAAAAAAAAAAAAAAAATTTCCCTCAGTTTAGGCTGATATGTATTCTACATATTTTTGGTAGGAAAAAAAAAAAAAAAAAAAATCACAAGTTATGTTTACAAAACTTTGGATAGTTTTATGCCATCTTTATAAAAAAATGTTTCACTACTAATAGCGGCGAGTAACGATTTTTATTTTGACTGCGACATTATGGCAGACACATGGGACATTTTTTACACATTTTTGGGACCATTGTCATTTATACAGCAATCAGTGCTAAACAAAAGCACCGATTCCTGTGTAAATGACACTGGCAGTGAAGGGGTTAAAAAGGGGGTGGCAGTGTAGGGGTTAAGTGTGTCCTAGGGGCGTGTTACTAACTCTGGGGGGCTGGGCTGTGTGTTTGTTAACACTGATCTCTGCTCCAATCACATGGAGCAGAGATCAGTGTCACTTGTTGCTAGGCAGAACGGGGAGGAGTAACCAGACTCACGGGGGGTCCTGACCGGCACGTGATGGCAGGGCGGCAAATACAAATGTATGTACCTGTACGCCAAATTGCCTGCCCGTGCCATTGTGCGGACATACATCGTCGTGCGCCGGTCAGGAAGTGGTTAAAGTTCCATTTTCCTATACCTTTTTAAAATGATCTGTGAAGGCAGCAGATAGAGCGGGACCAGGCACATAACAGCAGTGCAGATAACTAGCTGTCAAACATTACTAGCCCTTTTCCTTTTTGGAGATTCTTGGCCATCAACCATAAACTGCAGCTTTAGCGCACCTTTGGGGATAAACGCATTGGAAAGTGTAGAGCTTGGATCTTCTTGTTCCAAGTCGATAGGACACTGTTTTGCTGAATGAAATTGAGCATAAGCAACGGCCTTGAATGAAGCCATCATCTTTCCCAACAATCTCACGTAAAGTCGAATAGAAGAATTCTTCTTTGCTTTGACCACCTAAATCACTTGCCTTATTGAACGGATCTTTGCCCGGGGCAAGAAAAACCTCTGATCTCTATATTATTAGACCCAAGAAATCCAATCTCTTTAATGTCTTTAAGGAAGATCTCTCTAGGTTGAAAATAAAACCTAGGTATTCTAGTTAACGGACTGTGGTGACCAAACTTAGGTCTAAGCAGGCTACCGACTGATCTATCAAGAGTAGATCATCTAAATAAGCTAGAATCGTTATACCTTGAGCCCTTAATCTGGTTAAAGGGGGAGCCAAGATCTTTCTAAACACTTGAGGTGCAGTAGCTAGACCAAAAGGCAAAGCTAAAATTTTCTATCTCAACGCATAGTTATTTCTGGTGAGCGGGAAAAATAGGTACACGGAGGTAAGCATCCTTGATGTTGATTGACGCTAGCAATTCTCCACCTTGTAGAATGCAGACCACTGGTCGGATTGACTCCATGAGAAAATTTGAATATTCAAAAACCAGTTTAGATCTTTGAGATCTAAAATGGGTCTGACATCCCCATTGGGTTTTTGTACAGTGAGTAAGGTTTGAATAAAACGCTAACCCCTGCTCTTCCATGGGGACCACCGATATCACCTTTTGAGACGAAAGATGGTGCAAAGCTTCAAAGACTTTTTTTCTCTGGATCCCTGGGAATATTTGATCAGAAAAAACGAGGCGATGGGAACTCTTGGAACTAGTTTCTATCCTAGAGATATTGTGGAAGCCACCGATTTCTCTCGATACTCTTCATGCCGGACCCTTGAGAACTGCAGAAGTCTTCCCCCCACTCGAGCGAGTGCGGGCGACCCTTCATAAGGAGGTCTTATTTTGTTTTGTGGGTTTCATTCCCATGGGCCTCATTTGTCCCTGGGGTTGACCCTGAGGTTTTAAACAGGAACGTTTTTTTTTATCGTCTTACAACAAACAAGACAGCACAAACATACATATATGTTACAAGGATCTGACATCATGACCCTGAGGTTTACCTCTTGAACTTGACGGCAGAGGCTGTCGTGACTGCCTGAAGGCTGATGCGCCTGGCACTGGAGAAGAAGCTTGCTTTAAAGAAAAATGCTTACTCCACTTAATTGGCAAAAAGGAACGTTTTCCATTAGAAATTATTTGGATGCATTTATCAAGCTTGTCCCCAAACAGCCATTCACCACGGAATGGAAAACTTGCCAGGGGCGTTATGAATGGCGCTTCAGCCGACCAATTTTTCAACCATAGAACTTTACGCATATGCACCAGCCAAAACGCAAGTCATGAGGCCTGGAGAATAGAATCTCTCATAGCATCTATTGCAAAACAACGCGCCTGGTATCCCAGCAAAATCTTGGGCCTGCTGATCAGGAAAAATCTTGAGCACCTGTTTAAACTGGCCTCTTAATGATTGACATACACGATTGCTGCCAATGCAGGCTGAGCCGCTGAACATGCCAGAGAAAAATTGTTTTTAAATAGGAATTCCAACTAATCATGCATTGGATCCTTCAGCATTTGATCATTGTCTACCAGAAAAGTAAAAAAAAATTATTCAGAGGATACAGCAGCATTAATTGCTGGCATTGCCCATCACTTATTAAATTCTTCCTCCATAGGCTAAAGTGCTGAAAAACTTTACAGAGGGAAAAAAAACTTCATCAGTGATCCCACTCAGAATACATAAGCTTTTTCAGTAACAAATGGATAGGAAAAGCATGAATAGCTTGGGGAGGCTTTAGCAAACCCAAACAAGAAGTGGGCACATGAACTGACTCAGCTAATGGCAGCATGAATGTGGAGCTGACCAATTCAGTAAGGGATTGTACCATCAATCTTTCAGATTGTGAACCTGATCCTTCTGCATTTGACCCCACAGAAGAGAAGTCATGAGCCTCTTCACTGTTCCCTGAGAGAAATGCATCATCTCTCGTCTCCAGTTCCTCAGTTTGAGGGTCCTGGGTAATGGAGAATGGGACCTATCGCGTTTAGTCCCACTCTAGGATGCAATTAAAGCATCAATCTTCTGCTCCAAACCTAAAATGGTTGAGGAAAAAACCTCTTCAGTAATATAGACAGGGGCTGCAGTGTTGAAAGCAGTTGCAACACCTGACGGCCCTGAGGGCTCACTCTGACCAGCCACATCAACTTTCAGGGGAGGAAGCCATCTTTGAGATGGTTCTAGGCTTTTTTGTGGCTTAAGTGCTTCCTGAGCCCTTTTTACCCCCCCTTCTGACCATAACCGATGTACAAAAGCAGAGGTAACTACCAGAAGGATCGCATCCACTGCTTGTCCATTAGTCCAGCCACTGCTATTATGCTCAACCTGATGGCAATAGGAAATGTGTCAATAAGAAATACCTGTGTCAAACCTCTTTCATGGCCCTCTTTGCTCGTATCCCTTAGACAACTTGCGGCCAAGCACAGCCAAGCATAAAAACATTTAAATGCAAAAAAACATATTTAAATGCATACAAACACTGATGCATATATATATGCATCAGTGTTTGTAACATGTTTGAAAAAAAAAAAAAAAAAGGCTTCAGTCAAGCACTAACCATGAGTGTGTTATTCATAGTCTCTGAAAAATGGCCAAGAAATGCAATTCTGCCAGGGTATGTAAACTTATGAGCACAACTGTATATGACGGTTTTGTTTGTGGAGTTTAAAAGCTTTGACCTTGAAGCTACACAAACACTCCAATATGAATGGGGCCTAATAAGCAAGAGGGGGACTCAATCGTAGAGAGCTTGGCTGATATTCTGATCTATAAAAAAATTGAGGAACAAGAAGCTGAGGCTCCCTTCAAGTGTTCATTCAGAACAAATAGTGTTAGTCCTTCTGAAAGAAAGTTACAGCCTGAACCTAGACAAGATAAGCAAATTTTCCTTTAGATAAACCAAAGCCTAACATAGGGATGGGAAAAGAATATCCAGGGAGGAGGTGAAAGGCAGAATCTACTTTAGGCAAGAAGGAAGCCCTGGGCCACAATACCACTTTGTCATTATGCAAGGATAGAAATGGTTCTTTACAAGATCTGGTCATCAGTTCAGACACTTAACTTGCAGAGGTGATGGAAAGATAGACCACCTTTTGAGCTAGAAGAAGAAAAATGTTTCTAATGAGATCACGCAATGGCTGCTTAAGCGCAGAGAGAAGTAGATTCAGATCCTACTTAGTGATTGCGAAATGGAAGGGGGAAGACACACGAGACCTGTAAAAAAGTCTTACAGGGAGAGACCATCAATCCCTGAAACAAAATTAAAAGGGCAGAAACCTGACTCTTGATATAGTGCCAACTACCAGATGCAGAAGAAGGAGAAAAGCAGTCCCACAGAAGTTTGTGGAGCGAAAGGCAGACTCACATCAAGAGACTGAAGCCTTTTACATTGACTGACAAACTTTGTAGGAAGAGGATTACCTGTCACTAAGCATTCTGGAAAAACACTGTTGCCCCTGTCCCTTAGAATATGGGCTTCAACAGCCAGTTCAAAAGCCAGTAACCAAGTATTAGGCAATACATTACTTGGAATATTAGATACCAATGTCCATGCAGGGTCCACAGTGTGTCTGCCAAACATCGTACTGATCTCATGGAACCACCAGAAAATGCTATGCTTCCCCAGGGAAACCGGGCACCTGGATATAATCCTAACTAGTTTGTGGTTTACCCTGGACGTCAGAAGATGGACTTGATTCTACACTGGATCTAAACATCTGAGACATTCTAGGTCCTAGTACTCAACAGTGGAAAATAATTCAGAGGTAAAAACATTACACAAACATAATTAGTGTGCAGATAAACTTAAATTGTGAAAATAATTCAAACATGCTTCGTAAATAGAAAATGTATAACAATGTGCAGTAATAGCACTAGCATTCATTTATTTTTTTTTAAATCTTGTGTCCATGCACATGCAGTGTGGTCATCAATCCATTCTTGACACCTTTCAATAGTGTCCCAAAATCATAATGGGTCTTCATTAACCTTTAAGAAACTCCAGTCAGCAAACAATCTCCATCTCCACAGTAAACACGGAATTCATACTCTACCTCTGCTCCCCAATGTATACTCGGAGGGCTTCAAACCTCCCGGTTCAACAATACTAAAATTAATAAATCCACCATCTAACTGCTCTCCAAGCACCATAAAAAAAAAAAAAGAAAAAAAAAAAACTCTCTCAAAAACACTTACAAAAAAATAAAAGCAATCAAAATGTAAAGCGGTCAGCATTCTGCATGTCATGGGAAGCTAACTATATGAGAATAACCAGTACTCTAAGGAAGGCAAGGCTAAGCAGGAGGTTACACTGTTTCTCAGTGCTTACGAGTTGGGTCCCATAGGCGGGGACTTCAGAGGGTCCCTCTATTGAAGGCCTCATCTATGGCAGAAAAAGACAATTCTAAAAAATGTTATATCTATCTCTCACATCTGATCAAGAGCAGATGTGTGTTGCAGATGTGCAGCAAAATTAAATTTAGTTAACCTTCAGTGATACCTTCACTTTGCTAAATTTTAATGTTTACAGGGTTAAAAAAAAAAAAAAAAAAAAAAAAAAAAAAAAAAACACACAAGCCTAACTGTGTATACTATAGACTACTGTTACAAGGATTGTAGACATAAGCACCAGTACCAAGGGTCATCTAACATTTGTGTGTGCCGATTGCACGCATTCTACATTGCTAGACCAGGTCATAAAAGAAAAACTTAACTGCATTCCTGCTGCTACAAAATCCGCTTGCATTTTACGCTACTGGAATATGTAATTTGATCGCATGCAATACTAACCTAGCTATCTTTTTATCTGACATACTGGCTTCAGTAACCATTGTAATTGCAAACCTCATGAATGATTCATTCACACAGGGGATATATGAGTAGAAAGGGACCTCTTTCCTATTGTGACAAAGCCAAGATTATAAGACAAAGGACAAGCCTATTCTCTCAGACCCTGAACCACATAACTTATGCAGCTGCCCTGCACTTTTAGAAGGCCTAACCATGGTCACACAAATGTGTGTGTGACTTACTTTCATTCAATCAGGAGGAATGAAACATACCTGCCAGAGGCATGTAATGTGCATCATCTATATAGAGTGCAACAACATGAACTTTACAATGCGTTAAATGGGAGCTGTACCCATTCCCTTTTTTTTGTGTCTTTTCTCTGCAACGATGATATGCAATACTTAAGAAAGCAGGGCAGATGTGTCACCAATGCCGCTCTGTTCAGTACTTTATGGGGATTCAAGACCAATGTATTAATGAGCAGAGAGCTGTGGGTGTGCCTGTGACTGATTAGGCTCGCAGGAAATAGGTGGATTGAATAACTGCAGGGGACGTAAGCAACAGTTATATCATAGTAATAGAGCAAGAAAAAAAAAGAAAAAAAAGGGCGGGTTATTGCCGTCCTGAGAGATTAGTGGAAAACAAGTTACCGGTAAGCCCAACTTTAATTTTCCCAAAACATCTTTCAGGACAGCACCCAAAAAGATAATCGAAACTTACACCATTTAGGGTGGGGCAAATGCCTGCAAGACTTTACTTCCAAAAGCCTGGTCCCCAGCCGTCAGGAGGTCTAACCGCTAATGACGGGCAAAGGTCGTCAGATTAATCCTTGTAGCTGCTTTACAGATCTGTTCAGAGGTGGCACCAGCTCTTTTTGCCCAACTCACCGCCAAAGCTCTTGTAGAATGAGCCTGAATACCAACTGGACTCTCCTGGCTTGAAAGGGAATAGGTCTCTGATCGCCAGTCTCAATCCCCTGCCAATAGTTCCTCTGGTAGTTTGTCTTCCTTTCTTGCTGCCAGCATATTAAACAATGGGACTTAACGCCTAAAGTCCTTAGTGGCTTTCAGGTAACTTAAGACTGCTCTTTTACCCATCCAAGTTAGGGAATTCTTCATGCTTTCCCAATGGATTAGAGCAAAAGGTAGGAAGTATCTCCTGAGCTCGATTTTGGACTGAAGCAACCTTCTGAATTTTTTTACCTGTCTTCAGAACAATTTGGTCTGAAAAGTTAATTAAAAAAATTAAAAAATGCTCCCCGATTGACAAGGCTTGAAGCTAACTAATTCTTCAAGCTGTTATAGCAAAAAACAAAACAAAAACAAAAAAACTACCACACGTTTTCAAAGTAATCAGCCTTAGGGAGGATAAAAATTAATAGGTTCAACTGGGTCCCTGGTCAGAGCTTGTAGAACCACCGATAAGTCCCACTTTGGACAGCTTTTTATCACTACCAGTGTGGGCTGGGTGAGGGCCTTGAAGCTGACTAGGGGTTCTGATGAGATTTATTTTTGCAAAAAATAGCACCAGCGCTGCAACTTCAACTTTGAGCGTACTGACTGCTAAGCCCTCATATGCTTCTACTTGCAGGAATTCCAAAATAAAAGACATATCTTAAGGATCTGCCAGATGCAGTGAACCAAGACTTGAAAACTTACCAGATGTTGGAATAAATTGCTCTGGGACACTTCCTGCTAGATAGGAGGGTAGCAACCAATCTATCTGAAAACCCTTCTTTCTTAGGAGCTGCTCTTCAGAAACCAAGCTGTGGGCTTTAGATTTTCTACATCCTGGTGAAGCAAGGTCTTGCCTCAATGGAAGGTGCCAATATGGTTCAAGTTGCATCTGGAGAAGGGATGAAAACCAAGCTCTCTTTTGCCAAAAGGGAGTGATGAGGATTACTATTGTATCCTCCTGTATTTTCCTTATGACCCGAGGGATCAGCAGAAAGCGTAACCTGAAAATTCCAGCTGTGCACCAGAGCATCTAACCCCAGGGATGGCTCGGTTCTGCTCAGGGAGAAGGCAAAACCTGTGCATTTTCCTGAGTTGCAAAGAGATCCACTTTTGGCCACCCCATTTTTTTTGCTATCATATGGAAGATTTCTGGGTTCAAACTCCACTCTGCCTTCCACATATGGTTTCTGCTGAAAAAGTCAGCTACCCTGTTTAGAGTACCTTTTAGATGGACCGCAGACCAGGATATAAAAATGGCCCACTGCCCATATTAAAATACTTCCTGCTAGGCACTGAAGAGAACTGCTTCTGGTGCCCACGCCTGTTTATGTAGGCTACTGCTGTGGTGCTGTCCGACAGGACCTGCATATGAAGTCCCCACACTTCTCTGGCAAACGTCATCAAAGCCATTTCAATTGCTTTTAGTTCCCTCTAATTTGAAGATCTTAATGCTTCTCTTGTGGACCACGAGCCCTGAGATCATTGACCGCTCATGTGAGCCCCCACCCCCAGGAGCTGGCATACGTTGTTAACCTTACTTGGACCGGGTAGGACCATAACAGACCTGACGAAAACCTTGTCTGGTTCTTACACCAGACTCCTTTTCAAATCTTGCTGGTGACTTTCAACAAGAAACATTGCAGGGGTCTAAAGTCAATTCTTGCCCAATGTCCAATTGCAGGTATTGGAGAGGTTAGGGTTCCCAGTGCTGGCATGATCTTCCTGATTGACAGGAGTTGATTGGACTGCAACAGAAACACTACTTCCAGTTTTTTTTCCTTTTCTGCTGGAGAAAAATCTTCAGCTCCACTGAGTTGATATGAATAACACCTCCTGAGAGGAAATCAGATTTAACTTCTGGAGGTTTAAGATCCATCCTATGGACTCTAAGTGGGCACGAGCTCTGACCAAGTTTTTCTAAAGCATTTCTCTGGTTAGGGTAAAAAAACAAGTCGTCCAGATAAGGAATCACTGAGATTCCTTTTAGACGCAAAGGTTCAAATGCTTTGGTCATTACCTCATAACACGTCATCTTGGGGACGATGATGGGCCAAATGGGAGTGCTCTGTACTGCAGGTGTACCACACTTTTCCCTACTTTCAGTGCCAACTTTTGGGACTTGACAGCAATAAGTATGTGAAGGTAGGCATCCTGTAGGTCTACTGATGCCATGTAGCACCCTTGGTTGAAGAGGTTTTTGACTGAAAAAATTGAATCCATCCCAAATCATCTGTGCGCTACCGATCGATTTAGCATCTTGAGATTTAGGATGAGCCGGAACTTTCCTGAGGGTTTTTAAACGAGGATACGTTCGAGTAGAACCCTTGGAAGAACTCCCTTGTAGGGACTGGAACAATGACACTCTGGGATCTTAGTTCCTGGATTAGGGACTTCATGGCGAGAGACTTGGCTGGATTCCTTGGTGCGTTTGTCAAATAATCTTTTTGGAGGTTCTTCTGTGAATTCGATCACGTATTCCTGCGAGAGCATGTTTGTTTAGAATAAAATAGGTTTGGTGTATTAACTCTACGGCAGAAGAAACTCCTGGAGCCTTCCTCCGACTGGGAGGAAGGAGTCACTGCGACTTTCCAAAAGTCGCAGGAGGATTTAAGAGCACTCCACTCCCACCATGGCTTCCCATTTTCCCGAGTTTCAACTTAATGCTGTCTTTTGAGGCTGAAAAAAAATAAACAAACAATTACTTGCAAGTCTGCACCTGCTTCTTGATCGGGAAAAGATTTAGTTTTTTAAAATTGGCCATTCGGTCAAGAATGGATTCTAGATCTGAACCAAACAGCAAATCCCCTGCCACGGAAATGCTACACCAACCTGTTTGACGCTATATCCCTGGGCCAGGTTTTTAGCCATAAAGCCCCCCTAGCAGAGTTCATTAATGCTGTGGACCTAGCTGACATGCGTATGGACTCTGCCAAGGCATCTGCAATGTATGACACGGATGCAGATAAGGTTGTAAAGGAGTCCAAAATCTCCTGTTTCGGGGAAGAAGCAGTAACATGGGCCTTCATCTAGTTAATCCAGCGCTCTAAATTACTAGCAACACAAGTTGCCATTGTGGACTTCAGTTTGTTCATAACCGATTGCCAAGCTCTTAAGAAACAGGTCCATCCTCTTATCCATGGGCTCCTTTAGCATGCTCATATCTTCAAAAGGCAAGGTCAGTTGACTTTGAGACCTGCAAGAAAACAGAATCCAGTTTTGGAACCTTGTTCCAGGTTCAGGATTTTCCTCAAACAGAAATCTTGTCCTGTGGGCCAGGGAAAAAAATGGCTTCTCTGGTTCCAGCCATTCTTTTTTTTAATCATGTCTGATTATCGAATGGACCAGAAATGTACGGCCTTTTGAGTCCACAAGACCAGCGTACATGTGGTCTTGCAGTAAGAGCTCCTTATCCTCCTCTATCCCCAAGGAAGCATGGATTACTTTCAAGAGTCCTCCTACCTCTTCTAGTGAGAACTTGTACTTATAGGTGGCATCTACATCATTTTCCTCCTCGCATGAATCTGTTCCATCTGCAGCAGGGGAAACTGGTTCTTAGGAGGCTGGACCTGCCTCCTGTATCAGAGAAACCCCTTGGGATTCTGTAGATGGCTGCGGAGCCCTAAGCTCCCCAAAAGAGACCTGGCTCTTCTCTCAGGTTTGACCTGAAAGCTTGAAAGGTGGCGAGGAGCTCATCCTCAATGGTTAAAACCAGATCACCACAAATGAAGACTCAACCCTGACTAAATCTGCAATACTATCTGCACAAAGCGATTTTGTCCAAACTTTGGTCAACCTGTCTGCAAAGAAAAATTAAGCAGTCATTTTTCTTTACTAGTTGAACAGAGCTTTTGGCCTGGACAAACCGAAGATAAAAAAAAAAAAAAAAAAAAAAAGTACCACACTAAATGCTGCTGTAGAAAGACACCCAGGTGCACTAGGAAAGAACATCTAATTTCCCTGTGCCCAAGCAAGCCGCCAACACCACTACATGGCGTCCCTTATGCTAGGCAGAAGAGCTAACCCACTAGCCACTCCACTACACATACACCAGGGAGCATGGGGGCTACACCCATAGAAGAAAATGTCCCACCATAAGGAGGAACAAAGACCCTTGCTGGTGCCTTGGCTTGTCTTATATGCTGCATCCTCCATTGCACACTGCGGACGCATAGCTGAAAAAGTCGGTTCAGAGTATCAAAAATGCTGCCGCACCAAACCAGAAATTTAAGAGCGCCAGGTGACCCCCTGCACTTTGCAGCCGGAAAGGACGCTGCACACCTAAACCGCAAGTGCTGTCTCTTGCTGTATACTACACAGGACGTGGCTGAGGCCATCCTCAGCCGCCAGAACAATGGCGGCTGCACAGCTTTGTCCCCCCAACCATCCCGCAATGCAAGTGGACAGCAGAGGACCACCACAACCACCCATCTGGAGAAAACAACAAGCAGCACTCCCGGGCAGTATAGGCTCTCCTTGAGCACGGAAGGGGGCAAGAGAGCCCACGGAAACCTCCAGCAAGAAGTGGGAGGATCACTCTCCTAAAAAAAGAAAGAAGAAAAAACCGACAGGCTGTCTCCCATGAAAGCCCTGAGAGATCATGGCTCCCACCAGAGGCGTTCCTTTGGCTTGCGGAAACAAAAAAAACTGAAGTAAGCTGTGTGGAGGCATCTCCTGTTAAAGCTTGGAATGAGGAGGAGTTTTCCTCTTGAGTATTGATCAGTCGGGTGCTGTCCTGAAAGACGTTTTGGGAAAAAAATGCATTTTAGGGAGAAATGCATTTTTTGAACACCTACACTGAGTGTTTTTTTTTTGTTTTGTTTTTTAGCAAACTGGAAATATGTTTCATCTTGTTAAAGCAGAACTTGCCATTTTAAGTCTGTGGTGTTGGGAGAGGTATTTAACCACTTCCCGCCCGGTCAATAGCATATTGACGTGCAGGAAGTGGTTCTGTTATCCTGACTGGGCATCATATGACGTCCAGCAGGATAAAAAACTGGCCCACGAAGGAGCGCAGCGATTCTGACTGCCAGTGTCAGAGGCTTCTTACCATGTGATCAGCTGTAACCAATCACAGCTGATCATCGCGTGAACCAGGAAGTGGCGGTAAACAGCATTCCTCAGTTTGCGCCGACAGGGAGAGCCAATCGGCGGCTCTGCCTGTCAGAGGAGGGGTCAGTGCTGATAATCAGCACATTGATTATCAGCACAAATCTTATCAGATGTGAAAAAAAGGTACCCAGGCAGTGACCACTCAGGATAGCCAATCTGTGCTCAATGAAGTACTCAAAGTGCCAATTAGTGCCCACCACAGTGCCAGTTAGTACCCTTCACATTGCTAATCAGTGCCCTACATTAACCTGTAAAAACCACATCAGTACTTAATCATCAGTGCTGCTGCCCATCAGTGCCACCTGCCAGGGCTGTCCATCTATGCCCATCAGTGAAGGAGAAATCAAAATTTAAACAGAAACGAAGAAAACCCTTTTTCTCAAAAATTTCAGTCTTTAGTTTGTTTAGCAAAAAATAAAAACCCCAGTAGTGATGAAATACCACCAAAAGAAAACTATTTGTGGGAAGAAAATGCTAAAAACGTAGTTTTGGCACAATGTTTGATGACCACGTAATTGTCAAAGTGCAACAGCACTGAAAACTGAAAATTGTCCTGGGCGGGAAGGGGCGAAAGTGCCTGGTATTGAAGTGGTTAATTAATGTTTTTTTAGTCAGGGCAAAATCTCCCATCAATGTCTCCAGGCTTTTTTGGACAACGCTTCTAAAAACTCCCCCCTAGCATTTCTAGCCATGGACATCTAAGGACAGATGATTTATGTAGAATTTACTTCCTGGAACCCCTCTGCCCTTTGATCAAGCCTACAGGTGTTCTTAGCTGAGAAAGCCCCTCCCCATAAAAGAAAGAAAAAAATTGCCCATTAAGACTCCAGGGATGTTTGAAATCATTTTTGCTTAGGCCAGATACTTTCCTATTTACTAAAGCCAACAGTATAAGAATTAAAATAGCTAAAGTTAAACTAGTAAACCCGCTGAAATTTTTTTTTTCATACCTGCAAGGGAAAAGGCATACTGAGCTAGTATGCACCGCATACTAGCTCATTATGAAATATTTACCTTAGAACGACACCCAGACAGCTCGCCTTATACACACACAGAGGGAGCCGACATGTTCTCTAGGCGTGTGTTCCGGATAGAGGCTCCAGCGCTGTGAGTGGCCGGAGCAGCGATATCGTCACTCCCGCGCATGTGCGCGGGTGAGATCTTTCCAGGAGGGTCCGGCGTCTGCCGGGCTTCCAGCCGAGAAACCCCTGTGCACATGCGCCGCTGCAATCAGCGGCTCATTGCCAGGCGAATATCTCCTTAACCATACAGGTTAAGGAGATTATTTTTACCTACAGGTAAGCCTTATAGGCTTACCTGTAAGTAAAAGTGGAAAAAAAAAAGAAAAGAAAAGATGAAGAAGAGTATACAACCGCTTTAATACTGATTAAGAGATCATTTATTAATCACTTTAATGTGGTTCTTGAAATTTTCCTAAATCTATTTAACCACATGCCGACCGGGCCATAGCCGAAAGATGGCTACCGCGTGGTCCGCTTATTCTGGGAGGGCGTCCATGGACATCCTCCCAGAATCTTGCTCCCACTCGGCCCGGGAATATCCCCGACTACCGGGTCCCAAAGACCTGGCACATCATGGATCGCGGTAAACGGGCACTGATAGCGGTCGTTTACCACGTGATCACTTGTAAACAAACCGCCGTCACGTCATGGCGCTCATTTCTCCCTCCCCTCTCTGTACCGATCGGTACAGTGTGAGGGGAGAGGTGGAGAGATGGCAGCAGCGTTGTGGGCTGGATGTGAAGTGCCCACAGTGCTGCTCTCTGCCAATACATTTTAAAAGAAACAAAATGGAAAATTGTATACTTACCTTTCCGTAATTTTCCTTTCCTGTCGCATCTTCATGGCAGCATACACTCTGGGTTGTGACTCCGCCCCCACAACCTGATAGGACCACATAGCTATAAGATGAAGATACGCCCCCCGCCCCGGTATTCTCTGTATATATGAATCACCTTTGTGGGTGGGATATTGTATGCTGCCATGAAGATGCGACAGGAAAGGAAAATTACAGAAAGGTAAGTATACAATTTTCCATTTTCCTGTCGCATCATGGCAGCATACACTCTGGGGATTAACTCGCAGACTGGGTGGGAGATGCAAAGGTAAACGTTTATTAGCAAGGAATAGAAGAGTTGGCTTGAATAATGGACTTTCCCAATTCTACTGTTGATAGCTGAGCTGAGTCCACCTTGTAGTGAGAGATAAAGGTGTTCCTGGAGGACCAAGTGGCCGCTCTGCAGATGGTTTCCACTGAAACCCTACAATACGCTGCCCAGGAGGTGGCCACTGCTCTGGTGGAATGAGCCCTAAGGTCTTCAGGAATTTGCGACTCACTCAGCAAGTAGGCCTTCACCAACCAGGAGGCAATGGTTCGGGCCGAAGCTGCTTGGCCTCTCCTAAGGCCATAGGGAATGATGAAGAGGTTCTCCGATCTTTTAAAGGATTTGGACAGGGAAAGATATTTTATGATTTTGCACCTTACATCCAGAGGATGAGGGTCACCCTGGTCTGTGTTAAGAGCTGGCAAGTTGATTTCCTGGTTGAAGTGAAAAGAGGATGCCACCTTTGGGATAAAGTGATCCAAGGGCCTTAGAACTACCCTGTCCGGATGAATGATCAGATACGGCTCCTTAATCAGTAATGCTTGCATCTCTGAAACTCTCTTCGCTGATGTGATTGCGACCAGGAAAGGTGAATTTTAGTGTCAGGTGCCAGAGGGAGATGTTTTCCAGCGGAAAACAGGGTTCTTTGGATAGTACCTCTAAGATGACTGATGGGTCCCATGTTGGAAAGGAAGGCTTCCTAGGTGGTCTTAGTTTAAGACAGGCCTTCTGAAATTGCATAACAAGGGGATCGTGAGCCCATTTAACCCCTGTCAGGGCGGATAGAGCTGACACCTGAACTTTCAGAGTACCAGAGCTAAGACCTTTGTCTAAGCCTGATTGCAGGAACTCTAGGATCAGAGGAGCCGAAAGGGAGGACAGATCCTGGCCAAGGTCCTGAGAGAAGACAACAAACTTCTCCCAGACCCTGCGGTAGGTGCAGTTGGTGGTAGGTTTTCTGGCCTGGAGCAGGGTATCAGCTACCTTCTGGGAGCAGCCCTGACATAGATACCTAGCCCTCTCAGCCCCCAAGCCATCAAGTACAGCTTCCCCGAATCTGGATGTAGTAGCTGGCCCTGGGAGAGCAAGTCGGCCGACAGGGAAGAGCAAGAGGGTCTGCCGTGCTCAGTTGTAGGAGGGTGGTGAACCATGGCCTCCTGGGCCAAAAAGGAATCACCGCCATCACCAATGCCGTTGATCTCTTGAGCCTTAAGAGAAATCTCGCATCAGGGGAGTCAGAGGGCAGATATACCCGAGATGGAAGTTCCAGGGATGCTGGAGGCAGTCTGTCCCCTCCGCTAAGTGAAAGGGAAACCTCGACAGGAACCTTCGGCATTTGGAGTTTGCCGGAGTCGCAGCAAGGTCTATGTCTGGTTGACCCCGGGTCTGGCAGATGAGGGAGAAGGCCTGAGGGCTCAGGGACCACTCTTTGTTGAAGGCGAACTCCCTGCTGAGCGTGTCAGCTAAGATGTTCTCGAACCCGTGGATGTAAGTCGCCCTCAGGTCTGACAGGTTCAACTGTGCCCATTCAATCACAGGGAGAACTTCCCGCATCATGGAGGGACTCCTGGTCCCCCCCTGTCTGTTTATGTAGGCAACAGCAACCTTGTTGTCCATCCTTAAGAGGACCTGCTTCCCCCTTAAAAGGGAGCTGAAGGCCAGGAAAGCCTGTAGAGCCGCCCTCATCTCCAGCACATTTGATACCGAGTCCCGTACTTCGAAAGGCCAACGGCCCTGCGCTGCATGGGACTGGTAGTGGGCTCCCAAACCTTCTAGACTGGAATCCGTGGTCACTACCTCCTGAGGAGGGATGACTATGTGTTTGCAATTGTTTAAGTTGTGGGGACCACAACGCAATGAGCGCCTGACTGTCTCCGAGATCCGGATCGTCTGGGTCATGGATAACCCATCCCACTGATGTAGGAAGGAGTTCTGCAGAGGTCTGGTGTGCCACTGAGCCCAACGGACCATAGGAATTGTCGCTGATAGAAGCCTAGAAGGCTGAGGCATACTCTGGCCGACAGGGATCTTGCTAGAATGGCCTTCTTCACCTTCCGGACCAACAGGGAAGACTTCTCCAGAGGCAGCTGCACTGTATTCAACTGGGCTCCTAAGAAGATCATTCTCTGGGTGCGCCGAGTCTGGCTCTTCCCCCAGTTTATGAGCCATCCCAGATTCTGCAGAGTGGAGACGAGGATCTTTTGATGCTGTAACAGCGACTCCCGGCTGTCTGAGAGGAGGAGAATATCGTCCAGATAATGGTGGACTCGCAGCCCCCTCTCCCTCAGATGCGCGATAACGGGAAGAAGGACCTTTGTAAAGGTCCTGGGAGCCGCAGAAATTCCAAACGGAATACTTCAGAACTGAAAGTGTCTGTGGTTTAGTGAAAAACTGAGGAACTTTTGGAGTTCTGAATGGATAGGGATATGGAGGTAGGCGCCCTGTAGATCTATGGAGAGCATCCAGTCCCCCAGATTTATGGCCTGGAGGATAGACTGTAGGCTCTCCATTTTGAATGCTTCTACCTGGATAGAGCGGTTTACGTTTAGATCCAGGACCGGACGTAGGTCCCCTGATTTCTTTTTTACTAGAAATAGAGGGGAATAGAACCCCCGACCTCTTTGGGATAGGGGCATCTCGGTAATTGCTTCCTTTGGAGCAGATCCTGAACGTATCGGGTAAAGGCTAACCTCTTTTGCCGGGATGACGGGAGGTTTGTTGGGCAAAAATGGTCCCCCGGGGGAAGTCACCTGAATGACCATCTGTGCCCGACGCGAACTGTGGTTAACGCTTATTGTTTTCCCCCAGACCAGCGTGAACTTTGAGAGTCTGGCCCCCAGCACTGCTGGCTGGGCGGACGCACCTTCAACAGAACTTCTGGTCAGTAGATGCTGGAGTCCTGGGCTTCTGGGACGTCAGGAAGGACGTTTGAGGGGCCTTCCAGTTCCTTCTGTACTCCCTACCAGGCCTGTAGGACTTGCCATCCCTGTACCTGTCCGGGAGGTTACGCTTAAAGGGAGGAGGCCTCTGAAGCTTTGGCTTTCTATCCGAGGGGATAAGCCCTGATTTTCCGGCAGTGACCTTAGAAATAGCAGAGTCCAATTTTGCGCCGAAAAGGTTCTCACCATCATACGGGATGCAGCACCAATTGGACTTGGAAGCAGGATCTGCTGCCCAGGGTTTGAGCCAGAGAGCCCGTCTGGCCATTACCGAGGACAATATAGCCCTGGATGCGGACTTAATAGCATCCACAGATGCCTCTGCCACAAAATCCCCTGCAAGGCTTAGTTCTTGCAGGGCCCTTACTATCTGGTCCTGATCAGCGCCTTGGATACAAGCTTTTCTGTGCTTGCTGACCAACTGGCAATAGCCTTACCCACAGCTGCAAGAACCATTGCTGGCCTGCATACGCCTCCTGCTGCTAAGTAAGCTCTTTTGAGATCAGTATCGATCTTCCTATCCAGGACATCCTTGAATGACACAGCGTCCTCGATAGGGAGCGTAATGTGTCTGGCCACACGCATGAGGGATGCATCCACCACTGGCGGGGACAGGAGAGATTTAATTTTAGCCTCCTTTAGAGGATATAGTTTGGCAAGCCGATTGTTAAGACTTGCTTTCTTCTCGGGTCTCTGCCACTCGTCTCTGATAAGTTCCTCCAACTCATCAATGAAGGGGAAGGCTTCGGGTTCTCTCATCAGGTTCTAGAAATATTTTCTCCTTTTGGGTTGGGCCTCCTGTGGTTCCTCCCAGCTAATGGCCCCCTTCACTGACCTCACAAAAGGCTCTATTAGGGAGAAGTCAAAGCCCGCTGAAGCCTCTAGTTCTTCCTCATCTGAAGGAGAATCATTCTCTCTGGAAGTACTTGGGGGAGCCAGCGAAGCACCCCGTGGAGATAACTCCGTGTCGGGAGCGACACGTGGGACAGAAGACTCTGTGAGCTCTCTGTGTTCTTGCCCTTTCTCTCTGGTGGCTTCTTCAAAGCACCGGCGGCATGCCAACATATCTGGAAGGGCTATGGCCCCGCATACCCAGCAGGTATTTTCATAAGGATGGGAGTGACGTGCTGGTGAATGGCGCCTCCGGTCAGGGGATCTTCTTCGGCGGGAATGGCTGCGCCTTGAACAAGACCTGGAGCGACTCCTTCTGCGACTCCCTTTCCCTGAGCGACTTCCTCCACCCGAATGGCTCCGCCTATGGCCAGAGCGGCTTCTTCTATGCGAGGAATCTCTGCGAGATGATCTTGCGGACCTGATGGGGCTAACCATTTAGGTAGCGCTAGTGCGTCCTGCTCTCTTTTTCGATCTTCTCTACTTACCAAACTCCTCCCCTCTTACCTATTATGCTGGTGGTGATCTGCTGTAGCAGTGGTCTCCATGGAAAGGGAAACAGAGGAAGCCTGAAGACACAGGTAACACAAAAAGGTAAGGAAGATAAAGCCATAACAGAACCAAGAGGGGAATAGAGAGAAGAAAAATACAGGGAAGATACTTACCAAACAGAGAGGCAACACTGGGGTAGAAAAAAACAGAAATGCAGCAGTCATGAAATTCAGCTGGGCATAAAAAACAGGCAAAAAAAGACATCTGCGTTAAAAAAGGCATCTTCCCCTTTTAAAATTGGAGCCGGGGTCATGTCCCGCCCGCACATGCTCAGTAGTGCCATGCGGCCGCCGGCGCCATCTTTGAAAAGGGAAAAGACATAGATAGACATACACAGGCTGCCCAAAGTGCACAGTGAGCATGTGCAAAGCGGCAGAGTGACCAGGAAGAGAGCTAAGGAAAAGGAAGTAAAATATGGCAGAAAGGCAACACTGGGGTAAAGGCACCAGACAACCTAAGGTGACAAGAGATACTGAAGGCAGAGAGTATGCTGTCAGGTTGCAGACAGAGTGACACCAGGGAGGAAGAGGAAACCGGAGACCACCGCAGGTACTAAGCCTGTTTAAGGCTTAAAGACCAATCTTTTTATTATATGCCTTCAGCCTATTTAAGGCTTACTTCCAACGGCTATAGAGGCAATGCTCTGTTTGCAGAGAAAAAGTATTCATACCCCTGAGATCACCAGAGTGGGGTTCCTTCCATTTAGCTTCCTTTAGAGGCTGTACCGGTAAGGACTTCCACCCAGGAGAGGCTAGAACCTGGCTGGGGCGATGCGGTAAGAGGGTGATGATCCGTGCGGTCCCAACAGGTGAGGAAAAATAAGAGAATACCGGGGCGGGGGGCGTATCTTCATCTTATAGCTATGTGGTCCTATCAGGTTGTGGGGGCGGAGTCACAACCCAGAGTGTATGCTGCCATGATGCGACAGGAAAGAAATGTTTTAATTTTTTTTTGCTGAATATTCAGTCTTTGATTAATAGCACAAAAAATAATTAACCCAGCGATGATTAAATAAAACCAAGAGAAAGCCATTTGTGTGAAAAAAGGTCAAAATTTTTATTTGGGTACAGTGTTGCATGACTGAGTAATTCTTATTCAAAGTGTGAGAGCACCGAAAGCTGAAAATTGGTCTGGTTAGGAAGGGGGTTTAAGTGCCCAGTGGTCAAATGGTTAAATCTTCTTTATCTAAAGACTTCTTACCAATCTAATCGAGACACTTCCTGTTATAGTGGCGACAAATCACTCCCAAATATTAAATGCCCCCGTCACATGCGCCACCGTGCATTGCTCTGGCATGGTCACCATCAGAAAGCAGGTTTAGATCGACATGCCACCAATGGAGAAAATCAGCAACACAGATGAAAACATCACGTAAACTATTTTATAGGGAAATGGTATTTGCTTAGGCTACACAGCATCCCCCCCCCCCCCCTCCCCTCCCCAAGCTAAAAAATGACCCAGTCAGGGTTTAGACCTACTTAAAAAAGCTGTTGCATTAAAAGTGCACTAGAAGATAACATTTTTGTTGCACAGCAGAATCCTTGTATTATTGTTTAGTTATGGGATGCAAAAAAGACAGTTGGACAACGATTGGTTACCAATTTCCAGGTATCACAGCTTTCATACATAAGCCTGCTACTAGCAAATCAACAGATGAAACCTTGTGACCAAACCCAATGCAGATAGAGATCCAGCAGTGACAAACGTCATTTACCATTTCGGGAAATTGCCAGCCACAAGAGCAATCACAAGCATTTTTCAATGTATGAGCACAATGGCTGAAAGATTACACCAGATGTGCCCCACTACCAAGTGTTTAAATGTCTCAATCACGTCCCTTGTCCCAGGGGAATGAAATGTTTGCCCGCTCATTGATCATTACCCAAGCCTTGTCATGAGGCCTTTGACTGCACTCACAGGCTCGACCCTGAACACGCCATCATAAATTACAAGATGGCTGAATGGGAATTCTTCTATTAGCTCTTCTCATTAGATGAGCACATCTAAAAACAAATGCAAAACAGGCTGCAGTTAAAAATTATCAACTCCAAACCTTCCGATTCATGATCAATAGTCCTTAGAACTCTGCTGCTTTAATAAAGAAAGCTACATGCAAACCTGAGCCAAACTCGTCGTATTATCTAAATGTCATGTTGATGTACTCAAGTGTGAGATGCCAGCTGGCAAATTTCACACATCAGTACTGCCAAGAAACCCCTCAATTCTCCCCACATCTTGGGTATATAGATACACAGAAACAATTCATCATGGATAATGGGACTAAGGGCTCGTTTACACTTGCTTCGACTTATACACACATTAACCACTTGCCGACCATCCGCCACAGTTTTACGGCAGCAGAATGGCACGGCACGGCTGGGCGGAAAGACATTTTGCAACATTGCTTCGCCCTCTGGCCACTAGCCGGAGGCACAGGCATGCCTGCCCATGGAGCCAATGAGTGTGCCCAGCAATCGCGATCAGTCAGGCTACCGCGATCGCTCAGAGAACACGGAGAACTGGGATCTGTGTGTGCGCGCTCAATTCCTCCAGTACAAAGTTAAGCTAATGCTGAAATAAAGCCTGAAAAGCCTTGAAGCACCACTAAGGACTCATGCACACTGCATCTCAAAGAAGCTCAAGGAAGAAGCTTTTACAAGCTTTTGATCATTTTTAAAGCTCATTTTTTCTGCCCGGAAACTTTCATGGTAGGCAATGTGTCCATGCACTCTTTGGATATTTCACGAGTTTACAGGCATATGTTCTTACAGACAGAAAAAAAAAAAACTCCGTTACATTTTGGAGAGGAGCTTTCGAGCATAAAAAAGTCTAAGTTCCCAAAAAACGTAAAAAAGCAATTTGAAAAATCAGCTGAGAGTAGGGTTTGTGAAAAAGAGCTTATGTTCAAAAAAGCTAAGAGAAGCTCAATAAAAACATGGAAAAGGAGCACCAAAAAAGCACAAGCTTTTTCCAGTTTAAATAAAAGAAGCTTTCTTTTTTGAGCTGCAGGGTGCATGAGCCCTTAAGCGACATGGGGTATAATTTTTGAAGCAAAGCAAACCCAAGGTCAAAACAGGACTGTAAGCGAACCATTTTATTTAGCGATTGGGGATTTGACTGGCATTCAGAGAGCATGTTTGAAGCAAGTGTAAATGAGCCCTAAGGGTGCCAATCAAAACACAAGTTGTATTTAGGATAATTTATTACAATAGGCATCAGTTAAAATCTTACGGCATTAAAAAAATTAGGTGAATGGAGTATTACAGTACATTCCTCCCAAAAGTATATAGTATAACTTGTATCGACACACCTCTGAACATGGCTGCAATAAGGTATAACAAGTAGAATCTTAAATGCGTTTCATGATCAGCTTCTTCAGGAAGAGATACTGCTCAATAAAGAAGTTATGCCCACTTGATGAGAACACATGGCGTCAATGATCATAGGACCAGAGTGACCACAACCAAGACCCAGGAGGAGGCAGACATGGACTTCAGGAGGAGTTAGGGAGTGAATACACCCTTTTTTTTTAAAAAGGGAAAACCTGGAAAGAGGACTAAGCTGCATAAACGGCTTACAAGAAAAGGCATAAAAACCATATAAGGATGACCACAATCACTGGTGTAATAGCATGGCTGCATTCGCTTAATCTGATGGAAAGAGATTCACCTCTCAGGTTGGAACAGACAAATCCTACATGTAACTTTTTTTTTTTTTTTTTTTGGGAGGAAGATACATGTAGGATCTGTTGGCCAGCATCATTCAACCCACTTTCTCTTATTAGCACAAGGTGTCCAAGACCTTCCCCAGTCTGACTGTACACTGAAAGAAGAAGCAGCAAAGGTTATCTTATTTCTCTTTTTAACATGCGTGTTAGCACATCCAATTATTGGTTCCTTTCAAATGTTTATTCCTCATGCTTTAGCCCTGATGTATCAGGACTTAAATAGGCTGATACTGGGTTAAATTCAGGTATTATCAATGCATGCAAAGAAACATGAAATAAAATAGTGAATTAAAGCAAAAAGTTAAAGGCAAAAATGTTTTCGTTAAAAAGTTATACCTACTGCTCTGTGCAATTGTATGCACAGATCAGTCATTTACTTCAATTGTGGAAGTCCCTCCACTGGCACTCAGTTACTCCTTCCTGCAGGTGTCCCCTTATTAAGTTAGCTGCTATGGGGCAAACCATGCACGAGCTACAGAGCCAGGCTGTGTGCATCCATAGACACTTAGAGCATGACCACCCCACCCCCCCCCCCCCCACCACCTTTATCCTCACAGGATTGGACAGCAGTCGCTTTCAGTGTCTCCTGCAAGACTATGGAGAGTGAGCAAAGGCACCGCACACAGGATAGTGCTAGATAAGGTATGTCAGGCATGCGATCAGGGGAGCACAACAAGTAGCACATGTTTTACCTTAATGTATGTAATGCGGAATACGGAAATGTGGTATTAAACCTAAAAGCAAACCTTATATTGCAGCTTACCAACACAAATGTCATGGCATTGTTATTTTTGGTTTTTTTTTTACACTTTCCCTTATTTTCACATTGTGATCCAGCCACTGTCTCATGTGTGCAATTCAGAAAAAAACAAGCTCTCCTGCAAATGTAGCAGTTAGTGTTAGGAAAAAAAAATATTTCCAACTGCCAGGGTTTGTTACAATGAGCTCTCAGCTTTTATTTATGTACAAGTTTTACCCCAACACTGGGATTTAACTACTTTTATAACTGCAATGTGAGAAGGAGTATGTTTGCAATTTGTTAGTGCATCTAAATTGGCTAGTATGTCCTCCTCCCTCCAGACAAACTAATGCAGCCACTACATCTAATGATTGGTAAACTTCAATATTACATTTATGTTTTTGGGTTAATATCAATTTAAAGTGCCTGTAAAGTCACCAAGCTGTTAATATCTTTTATGCTCCATGCACACTTCTAGAAGCTTAAACAAAAAAACAGTAATGCCGAACCTTGGCACCCCAGATGTTTTGGAACAATATTTCCCATGATGCTCATGTACTCTTCAGTGTGGTTGGTCATGGGAAATGTAGTTGCAAAACATCTGGGGTGCCAAGGTTCGCCATCACTGTCCTCTCAGCTATTAGCATTTTTTTCTGCTGCTGGAAACTAAAGTATTATCCTATGTGTCCATGCAAATGACTTCAGGCTATTAGCATTTTTTAGCTTCAGCATCTAGGAGATTTTTTTAGAGCGTTTTTACAACAGAAAACGAATGCTCCCAACTGCTTGTAAATGTTACTAAAATGCTACCAACAGCTTTTTTTCCCTTCTTATTCATGTTCAGATGCAAAAACGCTAATAAAATGCTAATGTTCCTAAAAATTAGAAGCTGGCAAAAAAACGTTATCAGCATTTTCATCCAGCATTCGTTTCTAGCTTTTTTTGAGCTTATGAAAAATGCTAGGGTACATAGAGCCTTGGTTATCCCCCTACAGGAAAACACTCCCAAAAACACTACAAAAACAAATTCTTTCTGCTCCAGAACGCTGAAACGCAAAAAATGCCTAAAGTAGTGGGCCTGGATAGAGAGGATAATAACACCATTTAGCTTCTAGATAAAAAATAAATAAATCGAAATGCTAGTGTGCATGGAGCCTCAATTTACATCTATTATCTTCTTTTACATACACGTTACACCATTTGTCTGGAGTTCCAACTTTAAATATGTTGACTACTTACTCATTTATGCACAACCTGGTAAAAAAATATTTAGACTGTCTAGTTATGCCGTTTTAATGTTTTCGGAATAAATGACAAAACACACAACCATAATAAGTTACTTCACTACCAGCAATAAACGATTTAAAGGAAAGGCTCAGGAATGAGATATTCATTAATCGGTTATCCAGAAAGCCCTGAAAACCACCCAGGTGAAAAAAGTAAATGCTATGTGAGAAGACCTCATAATAAATCTGTATCCATCACAGCGAGTGAGCAAATGAGGAGAGAGCAGGGGACACGGCTGTGTCGTACTCTGTGTGAATGGACATGCAGAGAGCAGTTCAGGAGTGAGCCTGCTCGAGTGCCCCCATAGCAAGAGGCTTACTATTTGTAGCACTCAGCCGGAGGGAGGGGCCAGGACCACTAGTAGGGGGACCCAAAAACAAGAGAGGAGAATCGGGCTGCTCTGTGCATAACTATTGCACATACAGTGAGGGAAATAAGTATTTGATCCCCTGCCGATTTTGTATGTTTGCCCACTGGAAAAAAAAAAAAAAAAGTCCAGTCTAACTTTAATGGAAGGTTTAACAGAGAGAACAAAATAAAAAAAAACAGAACACATTTCACAAAAAAGTAAAAAAACTGATTTTCATTTTAACACCTTCCCGCTGAGCGTACGCAGATATGCATACTTGCCTTTCGGGGGTTATACCAGACGATGCCCGCAGCTGCAGGCATCATCCCGGTACCATTGTTTAAAGCGGGCAATCAGCTTTCCGAGGAGAACAACCGATGCAGCTAAAAGGCTGCTCAGTTATCCCAGAGGAGCGGGAGGGGATGTCCCCCACCTCCCGCCACTCTTCCCGGGCCTCCCGCTGGCACTAGAGAGCTGATAGACGATCCGGCTCTTCTGGCGGCTAGTAACAGAGTGGAACAAAGCCGAAACCACTTTGTTCCAGTCTTCTTGATGTAAACACGAAAGTGACGTCACGTCACTTCCTGTTTACTTGGCTACCAATGCCGCCGGATTTTTAAAAATATACAGTATTCAGATACACCTTGTTCTGTGAGCTGAACATTTTGAAGTGCAAAGGAGGGATTTGGGGTCTTTTAGATCCCCGATCCCTCCATAAAGAGCACCTGTCACAAGGGATGTTTACATGCCTTGTGACCGCAATCAAAGTCGTCAACTTTTTTTTTTTTTATCCACTTAAGGACCACCTAATGTACATACACATCGGTACTTTGAAGAGGGATATCTCGGTAACGGCAGCAGCTGCTGCCACAACCGAGATATCCCTCTTTACAGGAGGCGGTCCTATGTACGATAATGGTGGTCTCCGTGGCGGGTTTGCCGTGAGATCGCCGTTATCAGCGGTGGGAGAGGTGCCTCCTCCCCTCCCACCACTCCCGCAACCTTCGCCGCTTACCGGAGTGGTCAGGGTCCTGCATACTCATCTCTATACCATAGGAGGGTAGAAGAGACGTCAAAACGTCACGTCTTCCCATAGCTCTTAAAGGAACATTTTTTTTCAATGTCATTTTTTCAAAAAAAAAAATGTATTGCATTTAAGTCCAAATATGAGATTTGAGGGCTTTTTGACCCCAGATCTCATATTTAAGATGTCCTATCATGCTTTTTTCTATTACAAGGGATGTTTACATTCCTTGTAATAAGAAAATAAGTTATCCATTTATTTATTTTTTTAAACAGTGTAAAAATAAAATCAAGTAAAATAACAAAAAAAACAATTTTTAAAACACGCCCCCCACCCCCGTCCCGACGAGCTCGCACGCAGAAGCGAATGCATACGTGAGTAGTGACCGCATATGAAAATGGTGTTCAAACCACATACGCGATCGGTAGAGCGAGAGTAATAATTCTATCCCTAAACCTCCTCTAACGCAAAACATGCAACCTGTAGATTTTTTTTAAATGTCGCTTATGGAGATTGTGGGTAAAAGTTTGACGCCATTCCACTAGCAGGCGCAATTTTGAAGCATGACATGTTGGGTATCAATTTACTCGGTGTAACATGATCTTTCTCAATATAAAAAAAAATTGGGCTAATTTTACTGTTGTCTTTTTTACTCAAAAAAGTGAATTTTTTCAAAAAAGTGCACTTGTAAGACCGCTGCGCAAATACAGTGTGAAAAAAAGTATTACAATGACTGTCATTTTATTCTCTAGGGTGTTATAAAAAAAACAATATATAAGGTTTGGGGTTTCTAAGTAATTTTCTAGCAAAAAAAAAATGTTTTAAACATGTAAACACAGAGTCTGAAAAAGAGGCATGGTCCTTAAGCGGTTAAACACAATTTAGTCATATAAAAATAAAAATAAATAGGAAAAAAAATATATATACATTTCAAACCAACCCCATCACCGCGAGCTGGCGCAGCAAAGAAAACACATACGGAAGTCGCGCCCGGATATGTAAACTGTGTTCCTATTACACGTGAGGGATCGCCGCGATCTCCAGAGCAGTAATTCTAGCACTAGACCTCCTCTGTAACTCTAACTTGATAACCGTAGAAAAAAAAAAGCATCGCCTATGGAGATTTTCCGCTTAAGAGCCCAAAGTCGCCATTCCGAAAATGTGTGCAATTATAAAGCGTGACATGTTTGGTATCTATTTAATCAGCCCACCATCATTTACATTATACAAAAAATTGGGATAACTATACTGTTTTGTATTTTTTAAATTCATGAAAGTGTCCCTTTTCCCACAAAATGGCGTTTAAAACACCGCTGCACAACTACCTTGACATAAAATAAAATATTGCAACAATCGCCATTTTATTCACTAGATTCTCTGCACAAAAAAAAAAAAAAAAAATTATATTATATATATATATATATATATATATATATATATATATATATATATATATATATATATTTTTTTTTTTTTTTTTTTTTGGGGGGGGGGTTCTAAGTAATTTTCTAGCAAAAAAAATACGGATTTTTTCTTGTAAACACCAAATGTCAGAAATAGGCTAAATCATGAAAGGGTTAATGAGTGAAAACGGTATTGATAGCACATAGGACACCATTTATCTGCATGCATTGAAAGCACTGAAGTTTTAGCTGTCAAGACAAATGCCATCTTGACACATCACTCTGGAAGGGTTTGCATATGATACGGGCAAAGCAGCCTACATTTACTGTGAACGCAAATACTGCCAAAAGTCAGTTGGGCGCTCCAAAGAAAAAGAATTTTACAACCAAAACCTTTTACCCATCTGCTTTATATAGCTAAAGAGATGCACTTTGCTCAATTTAATAAAAGGTGAGCTAGCATGCCAGACTATGCCCACTAAAATAGACATGAATGCTCAGAGCCTGAACATAGACATTTTTAAGCTAAAAAGACGTTAGATTATTTTAACATGACAAACTGATAAAAAAAACAATGTGAAGATTGATCCAACTTCTGCAAAGAAAACCAATATCTATAAAGCATGGATGCTTCAAATCCAGATAACATGCCCCTGCATGGAGACTAGGTACACAGTGGAAAATAGGGATCATTGATCAGAGTGAATGCTTCCTTCAATACACACCGACATTTCATGGTTAACTGAGCAAAAAACAAAAAGCATTTCCGATTCCGTTGTATAAAAGAACATCTGTTAGCTAGTAGAATCCAGGCTCCCACCTAAAATAGGCGACAGAAAAAAGTTAACTCGGTTACGAATTACACCTTAAAGTTATATTAAAGGGCAAGTTCCCCTTTTAGAACAGGTTACATATTCAAGCCGTATGTTACAGCAGCTACAGACTCTGCCCCCTCTTCCCTTTAAAAGCGAGCAGGGGATCTTCTCTCACCGACTGTCACAGTTTGAAAATAATGTGGCCACGTGTGGCTCCGCCCACACATTCCGTGTCCTGTGAAAGCACAAAATACAACTACCATTAGCCATTCCTGCCAACGGCTTATAGTTGCAAATAGACTGCAAGGTCACTGCTGCATCCTCATAGTTCATTCCCAAGCCCTGGAGCTTGTAACAGTCAGCCTGTATGGAGGTGTCTGCAGGAATTGTCTGCAGGAGTTTAGCATTGAATCCGATTTACCAATTAAATCTACAATGCTTTCCAGGCTCCTTAGGGAAAACAATTCTAAATGATAAATGCACTATTTTTCCTGCAAAAATAAGTGCATTTGTTATTTTTTCTCAAAAGTTGTTCTCCTTTAAACCCAAAAGCAAATATTCAGTATATTGCAGCTTAACTTTCCTTAGATGGCTGCATTCATTTTCTTGTTTAGGCTTTTCTTCAGTTGGTGATCTAGCCAGCAAGTCTGATCTTCAAAGGAACAATCTCTCCATCAGAATATTTCAGTTACATGGAGGAGAGAACACAAACCATTTAACACCAACCGGGGTGCTTGCAATGATCAGATTTTGCTTATGAAAAAAATAAAATAAAATGAACACACACAAAAGAAAAACACGTATTTGCTGCAATTGCTTATAAAGCATAAGCTGGATTTTGGCTTCAGTTTCTTATGGTCCTTTTACACGGTCAATCCACCCGGCAGACCCGCTTTGCTCTGGGGGGAATCGATCCGCTGAGCAGGCGAATGACAAATCGGTCTCCGCTCACTGTGCAGAGACGGACCTGTTAGAGACCAGCTCTCCTCTATGGGGAGATTAGATTAAAACAGACCACCTGTACATTATCTGATCCATCAGACGGATGGAAAATATGGTCTCCATCCACCTGGACTTCACAAAACAGGATCAGATAGCAGTGGTTGTCAGTGGACATGTCGCCGCTGCCCCATAGGCGTGAATGGAGGCTCTGAAAAACTGACAGGTAGACCAGATCATAAAAAAGCCATGTGAAAGGGGCCTTTGTGTATCCAAATTTGGTTGTGCATCGAACATCATCCCCAGACTGAAAATCCAAAAGGTGCCCTCTGTGTTCATTTAGTGGTGCACTCCAAAAGAGGTGGCGTGCCAAAGAAAAACGATGCAGCCATAACATCTATTTTTTAAGACGCAATAAATTACAATTTTGGTTTGGGTTTTAATACAACTAAACCACCACCACCAGGAAACTAATGCAGGCTGCTCCCCTGATCTTGGAGTGTACTGTTGTGATTAACCAATTGGCCACAGCTCATCAGATGGGATGGGATTGGCCCCACCTGTGATTGGCCCCATCATGACAAAATGTCATGCGATCAGCTGTGATTGATCACAGTGATCACATGGTACTGGCAGTGGGCCAGTACACCGATCATTGTGTTCAGTGAACACAGCTGATGACAGGTTGCACCGCAGTATCTCCCATGGGGCCTCTTCCAGGAGGATGTCATAGGATGTCCAACCAGGAAGACAAATGTCAGACCCAGCCATCATTTGCAATAGGCTGGGCAGGACATGGTTAAAAAGCACAATAGAAAATGCATCAAAAACAAACTATGCATTTTTGCAAATCGCATATTGCATTTCAAGCACACGCATGAGAGGGCACAAACCTCAGTTTAAAGTGGTTGTAAACCCTTACAAACCACTTTGACCTACAGGTAAGCCTAGATTAAAGCTTACCTGTAGGTCCAAGAAATATCTCCTAAACCTACACGGTTTAGGAGATATTTACAAAAAGAATGGCACCGCTGTCTATGGCACAGGCGCACTGAGCACGCCGCAGATCACGGCGATATTCCGCACATGTCGGCTCCCGTGCGAATGCGCGGGAGTGGCGTCATCGCAGGGCCGGGGAATCACAGCGCCAGAGCAGCAAGACCCAGAAGTCACTACAGGATACATGGTAACGGTCAATATAGAGGAGGAACGCTTTGGGGGCTGTCCTCAGGTAAGTAATTCATAATGAATGAGAATGCTATGCATACTAGCTCATTATGCCTTTGCCTTGCAGGTTGCATTTTTTTTTTAAAGTGCCTTTACTTCCTCTTTAAGCTTCCACTTTTTTATTTTTTTTTATTTTTTTATAATTTTCTCTTTTAGACAAATTCTCACATACAAAATAGAAAAACACATTGCACAATATATCTATATAAATCTTTTCATTAACCTACATCACACCGAGAAAACACACCGGATCCTTGATCATGTCCTCTTCAAAAGGGAAAAGGAAAAAGCCCACCCACTTACCTACCCATTACAAAAAATTCATTTGTGCAAAACTTTATGCAAAGAAGGGGGCTTTACAGAACCCCATTACATGTGTCAAACCACCAACAATACGAAAAAGAATATATAATTTTGATTACCATTATGTTTAGTGTTTTAACACAATACAATTTCCCTCTACCGTTTCATTTTTATACCTCTCCGCCTTTCATTTCAGTCTGCCCTTCTTTATGTGATTCCATTACGTGTTGCCCATCCCATGCCCGATTTACTAGAACTTATCCTCTTCCTTTAATGACATTATCTTTCCACTGTGTCTCCCAGGAGGAAAAAAGTAACAAAAAACACAAACAAAAACAAAAAAAATAAAATTAAAAAAAATAAAAAAAACACCTCCTCCAAATTTCCCCCCACCAGGTGCATCTCGCAGACTATCTGATCCATAATACAGCATTCCCACAAAAGGGTTTAATCCACCCCTATTTATGAGGAGTAATAGAGACATCTTGCCCACATATCTTTATATTTATTCTGTTGGTCTTTAACCTTATGTATCCATCTTTCTGCTTCCATTATTTTTTTCTACCTCCCTTTTCCAACACATTATAGTGGGACATACAGGCGTTTTCCAAAATCTAGGTATGAATTTTTTGGCTGCATTTAGCAAATGGGCAGTTACGCTTCTATTGTAAAACCTAGCAGCAGATGGCATCCCATGAAAAAGAAAAAGTAATGGAGAGAATTCTATAGGTCTAAGTGTCATTTTCTTAATCCAAGGAACTATCTCCCCCATAAATGCAGAAAATAAACCCCTTTGGTTACATCCCCTCCAGCAGTTAACATCAGATGGATATATCTGAGCAAATCGAACCAGTGTACAATACCATCTTGTCAGGAACTTATAAGACATCTCTTGTATATGGGAACTTATTCAAGTATGGGGTGTCACGCCCATCAGCCTTTTAATTTGCTCTGATGTAAAAAACGTAGCCCAGTCATCTTTCCCATTCTCAAATGAAATCGGGATTTGTCATTTTGGGCGCCCAGAACCAGTCTATACATTCACGACAACATATGACCCGGCTCTGATAAACACACCATTACTGAAAAGTAGTAAGCGGGTTGGTTGGCCTACTCTGGTGCTTCCACTTATTGAACATGTCTGTAGCCCCCCCTTCATATTCTTATGCTCCAGAGAGTGATGGAGGGGCAGGGCACTGAGGTGACCGACAGTCACTGCTCTGATCACAGTGGAGCGATTGATCACATGCCTTTGATCACTCGGTTTTTGATGTAGTTAGCGGGGGACAGCAGCATCATCGAATTGATGCTGCAGCCATATAGGAGAGTATAATATTTTTTTTTTTTTTTTTTATATTACACTCTTAAATGAAAGTCAAGATATTTCAATCTAAACTACTTAAAGGAGGAAGAATGTTGCCTACCCCATGGTTTTATACAGTCTAAGCATTTTGTAAAAGACAATACCTTACAATCTCTTGAGCGGTCATGTGATCACAACTTCAGCTCCCTAGGGCACCTTTGGATTTTTAGGGCGATTTTTTTTATTTTATTTTTATTTTTTTTACACAATTTAGACAGTGATCTGGCCCAGATACGCAACAGTTGGTCCAACAGCCTTGCAGAACTATCCCAAACATGCCACAACCAGATCTTTAACCACTTGAGCCCCGGACCATTTTGCTGGCCAAAGACCAGACCACTTTTTGCGATTCGGCACTGCATCGCTTTAACGGACAATTGCGCGGTCATGCGACGTGGCTCCCAAATAAAATGGACGTCCTTTTTTTACCACAAATAGAGCTTTCTTTTGGTGGTATTTGATCACCCCTGCAGTTTTTATTTTTTGCGCTATAAACAAAACACGCATTATTTTTTACTTTTTGTTATAATAAATATCGCCCAAAAATATATAAAAAAAATTTTTCCCCTTAGTTTAGGCCGATACATATTCTTCTACATATTTTTGTTAAAAAAAAAAAATTTTTTTTTAAAAATTGCAAGAAGCGATTTTGTTTGCGCAAAAGTTAGCGTTTACAAAATAAGGGGTTGTTTTATGGCATTTTTATTAATAATTTTTTTTTACTAGTAATGGCGGAGATCAGCGATTTTTATTGTGACTGCGACATTATGGTGGACACATTGGACATTTTTGGGACCATTGTCATATATACAGCAATCACTGCTATATAAATGCAGTGATTCCTGTGTAAATGACACTGGCAGTGAAGGGGTTAACCAGTGGGTGGCAGTGTAGGGGTTAAGTGTTCCTAGGGGTGTGTTACCAACTGTGGGGGGCTGGGCTTTCTTTTAGTGAACACTGATCTCTGCTCCAATCACATGGAGCAGAGATCAGCATCACTTGTTACTAGGCAGAACGGGGAGATGCTGTTTACAACGGCATCTTCCAGTTCAGCTGCCCCAGGAGACAATCGCGTGTATGCCCGCGGCGATTGAGTCCGCGGTACCCGCGACCGGACTCACGGGGGTGGGGCGGCATTTCAGATTGGACATACCTGTACTCCAATTTGCCTGCCCGTGCCATTCTGCCGACGTACATGGGCGTTCGCTGGTCGGGAAGTGGTTAAAGTGCTAGGGCAGCCTTTCTCAAAAGGTTTGTCCAGAGGTTGCCAATGATTCCTTGATCATTGGGTAACTTCTGCCTTACAGATGAGCAACTATTGACACCAATGATATTTTTAACCATGTTTAAGTGCGGATTCTTCCTATTGACCCTAACTGTAAGGAGGATTCTTCCCGACAATCACACTAACATATGCTCTAGATAAAGTAGGGTTCCCAGAGACCAGAAAAGCATTTCAAAGGTTCTCCCATATTGAAAAAAGTTGATGTAGGGTAATAGGTCAACATCTACCCTTATATTAGCAGTTCTATCTACGACATCAAAAAGGCACTTTGTGTTTCCACATCTCAGCTATTGCCCGACTCAAATTCTATTTTACAGAAAAACACCACATTAACTGAGGCAGAATATTTCACAACATTGGAACCACTGGTTACTGAGCAATACAATTAGTGCTATAAAAATGAAGGAAAAATGTAATACGTTCTTCAGATTTGTGCATACAAAGGAGCATGGTCGAGCTTGCGTCCATAATGGGGATGGTATTGATACAGCCTCAAATGATCCACAATGGCTAAAAAGGGATACGGTCCAGAAATATTTAGACAGAATAAAGGTGGATAAAGCACCTGGACCAGGCGGCATCCATCCATGGATCTGAAAAGAATTGAGCCCTGTCATTTCAAAGCCATTGTATCTAATTTTTTAGGGACTCATTAATGAAGTACCACTGGGTTGGCGTAGGTGCCAATGTGGTGCCTATATTTAAAAATGGAACAAAGTCTTTAACAAGTAACTAGCTGGGAAGAGTTTAATAAATTAACATATAGATGAGTTCTAGCTGTGAAAAAATTTTAAGCAACAGACCGCATGGATTCATGAAAGACAGAAGTTGTCAAACCTGATTTATTTTTATGAGGTGGTAGGTAAAACCTTAGGGTCCTTTTACTCGGGACAGATCCATGATGATCCTTTTTTTTTCCCCCAAACGGATTTTGTCCGAAACTGTTTTTGCATACACACGGAGGGACAAAGTTGTCGGAAAATCCGATCGTTCGGAACGCGATTAAGCTCGTTACGACGGGACTACGTTGCGGCTAGTAGCCAATAGCTTTGGTCTCGTATTTGATCTGAGCATGCATGGCACTTTGTCCGATCGGAATTCTCTACAAACGATCGGACAAAGTCTGATCAGATAATGTCGGAAAATTTTATTTGTTAAAAATAAAGTTTAAACTTTGTTGGTCGACATTCAGATGGAAAAAGTCAGATTGAGCCCACACACAGTTTATCCGACAACACGGTCCAATCAGACATTTTCCGTCGGAATGTCCGACCGTCTGTACAAGGACTTACTCTGAATGGTCTAAGGGTATCAGTGGTGTATTCCAAGGTTCAGTACTGGAACCCTTATTTTATAATATCTTTATATAGGATATAGGGTCTGGGATTAAAAGTACCATTTCAGTCTTCGCAGATGACACCAAACTATGCAGTGGAATAATGTCCTTACAGGATGTCTCCCATTTACAAGCCAACCTCAATGTTCTGTCTAATTGGGCAACAAAGTGGCAAAGGAGGTTTAAATGTTGATCAAAGCGAGGACAGACGAACAGACAGACCTCTCATCTGGAATAGACAGTTACACCTAGAGGAAAAGAGATTTCATCTCCAAATACGGAAAGGTTTCTTCCCAGTAAGAGCTGTGAAAATGTGGAATAGACTCCCGCCAGAGTTGGTTCTGGCCAGCTCAGTAGAAAGACCTGGATTCTTTCCTAAATGTGCATAATATAACTGGGTACTAACATTTATAGGTAAAGTTGATCTAGGGAAAAGCAGATTTACTCTTGGGGATCAGGATGCTTTGCTGGGGTTTTTCGCCTTCTTCTGGATCAACTGTGGTTATAGGATTGTGTATATGGGATTGTATATTTATTTTTATGGTTTAAACTAGATGGACTGGTGTCTTTTTTCAACCTATGTAACTATGTATAGCAGTTGTCATCAACCCTGTTTTTAGGGCCCGCTAACAGGCCAGGTTTGCAAGATAACTGAAATACATCACAGGTGATATCATTTGCTCAGTGATGGCAATAATCTAGTCTGAATCTCCCCAAGGTAATACATTAAATCTTGCCTGTTAATGGGCCCCGAGGACAGGGTTGATGACCACTGATGTGTATTATTCGGCCAGCTGTGTCAAGTGCTGGTGAAAGTTACTATGTCAAATATAATAAATACTGCCAGTCTCTGCATTGTCAAACATTACTCGGGCACACAACTCCTCAAGTCTCCCCACTGTTTGCTGTGGGCCATTAACTGTAGTGGGCAGGGATCTCCTCTTGTTTTAATAAACCATTACACTGCATTATTGCTGGTTGTGTCAAAAAGAATAGACTGATAGAATTTTTTTCAGACGTGCGGATCCGTATCCAGAGATGTATGGAGCAACTGTTCAGATCTGCTGGAAAAAACTGACAGGCGGTTCTGAACGGTCCGTACATCTGAAAGGGCCCTCAGCCAGATTCACACATTTGCACTTCTGTTTCTATGTGTTATAACATGTTTTCAACATGCAATGATGTGTGCTTTTGCGTTTTTCATGTTGGCCAATAAACTATTTAGGCTTGTTGCTAGGGCCTGAAACCATATCATACATAAGTTTTCATTCATTAACCTAAATATTGAAGTGCACAACTCCAGCAAACAAAAAGAGACCGGCTATAACATGCCTTTGATGACAAGTTTTAGCGCATTCCGACATGCACATAGAATACAAAAAGTGTAAAAGGAGCCCACCAGATTCTTATTCCGTATGTTTATTCACCCAATACAAGTAACTTTTTAGTCCCTGTGCTGACAAGGCTTGTCCCAAGCAAAGATTTTAATGATCTGGAGTTGGGCTTTTTTTTTTTTTTTTTTGAACCCCCTCCTGCTCAGACCAAATTCAGCTTTCAGTGCTCTCACACTTGGAAAGAAAATTACTCAGTCATGTAATAGCGTTCCCAAATTTTTTGTCCTTTTTTCATACAAATAGAGCTTTCTTTTGGTGGTATTTGATCACCTCTGGCTTTTTTTTATTTTTTGCACTATAAATGAAAAAAAGATGGAAAATTTTGGGAAAAAAATAAAAAAAATCTTAGTTTTTGTGATAAAATTATACAAATTTATTTTTCTTCATAAATTTTGGCCAAAAACGTATAAAGCGACATGTTTGGTAAAAATAACCCAAATTAGTGGATATTATTTGGCCTGTGTGAATGTTAGAGTCTACAAGCTGTGGTGCAAGTCAAAAAATTGATTAAACCTGATGTATTGGTGGCCTCATTTCTTGCAACCTGAACCAGCCAGGAAAGTACAAATAACCCCCAAATAACCCCTTTTTTGAAAGGCATTCCAAGGTATTTAGTAAGATGCATGGTGAGGTTTTTGATGTAATTTTTTCCCACAATTTTGTAAAAAGGTTAATTTTTTCCACATAATTGTCATTGTAATAGGTTATTTCTCGCACATGACATGTGTATACCACAAATTACACCCAAAATACATTCTGCTACTCCTCCCGAGTACGCGATACCACACGTGGCACTTTTTCACAACTGGGCCACAGAGGCCCAACATGCAGGGAGTGCCATCACGTGTTGTAGGAGCATAAATAACACATCTAACTTGTTGACTACTTATTACACTTTTAAAGGCCCTGGAGCACCAGAAAAACAGCATGTGATATGGATAACAGATGGCATTGGGGACACGGTATTTACTGTTTCACTCACGCTACAGCACAGGTCACGCTCCCTCCTCACACGCGGTCTTTCTGTATGACGAGGGAGAGCTGGCAATGAGAAATCATCTCTTATGTTTACACTTGAGATCTTCTCTCATTGGACACACAGAGTGCTAAATGGCCGCTGTGATTAGCCATTTAGCACAATCCGTGATTGGCTGTGTCCAAGGGACGTGGCCAACACAGATTTTACCCAATGCGTGCCAGCAGCAGCACACGGAGAACATGTAAACAGGAGGACATCCAGGGACGCCCTCCTGGCAATTGAGTGCCTCACTGTAGCAGTCTTCCAGCTATAGCGCGGGCACCTGGTCATTAAAAAATCAAATACAATCAAATTTTGTCACAAAATGAAGCCAAAATGAAAAATATATTCTGCTACATGTTTTTGGCAAAAAAAATCCCGCTAAGTGTTAAATTGGTTTGTATGATCACGGACATGTGTGCAGATAATCACTGACATAAGTTTACTGTTACATATGTGGCATAGGTCTTTTTACTGTGTCTGGACAGTGTTTTGGGGACAGCACGATTCTACACTGTCGGTGATCAGTGTGTAAAAAATTAAACAAAACCAAAAAACACACACACACACACACACACACACAGCTCATACTCACTGATCACTAGCTGGCTGCAGCGATCCGCTCTCTTCACTGACAACTTCCATGTGAGGAGAGGAGAGCCAATAGCCTAGCAACCAGCTCTTCATGATGGCTGCAATTGAACACAGTCATGTGATCAGGAGGGCCAATCACAGGGCCCAACTGCCAATCGGAGATGCATAGTGTCCAGGTGACATGAGCGATTGGGACTGCACCGATGCAAAGGCACGTGCCATCGCCCTCCTTCCCAAGGGACGTTGTTGATTGTCCACTGAGGAGGAAACTCTCATCCAGCCGTAAATGTGCAGTGGCCGGGTAGGAGGTGGTTAAGATACAAGTCAGATTTCAGGCATCCCCTGCAATAAAAGTTTCATTTTTGGTGAGATCCTTCCAATAGCAGCACGCCTAAAAGCAATTTCTTCTGAACAACAGTTAAGAATCTGCAGCAAACTTTATTATAATCCTTGCATGTACATCTTCTGATACAACAGCTGAAAAGCTTGATTTGAAAAGGTCAAAAAGGAGGACAGCTTAAGCACCCAATACGCCTTCATAGTTAATTGAATATATCTGCGACAGCTATCTTTTAAGCTTTAAAAGTCTGATTGATGACTGATTAAAATTTTAACATGTTCTTCACAAGCAGTAAAACTTTGAAACAAGCCCTCATTGACCTCTGAAGTTGAAAACATTTTAGCGCAGTTCATCCTCTATTTAAAAGCTGACGCTTCTGTTCCACTTTCTTTTCATAGCTCCACAACCCCAACCAGCAGTGACTTGGCAACCTACAAGCCTTCTAATATCCAACACAGAGCAGGAAGAGGCGAGAGATTAAAGTGCTGAGACCTAGAAAAGGTACAAATGTTGCTTTTATTGTGAATGATCAAAGCGTAGAGTGATACTCAATATCCTTATTCCAGTGGTGGCTTTTTTTTGGTGGAGGGGGCCCCCACATACACACACACACCCCTCCACCAGGTCAGTCAGTAGTCAGATAACTGACTACTCGGCTATGGAGTTTCCTCACTTCCACTGCATCTCCTCCCTCCTCCTGGTGGCCAATCCTAACTCCTTTCCGCCAATTGGGTGACGGGTCCCAGAACCCACTTCCCGATTGGTCGAGAGGAGAATTAGTGTTACAATAGCGAATATTCATTCGAATGAAGCAACAAGTGTCAGAAAAAAAAGGTTTTTAAGTCGTTAAACTGACCTAATTTACAGACCAAAGTTAATTTCTTTGATCTAAAAGACCCAAATGATACCATGTTTATAGTCAACTCCCAGCACTGACAATGTTGATAAAAAATTTGCCCTGGTTTGACAGCTGTGAGTGAGTAGAGAATAGCTCTGCACTTACACGAATCGTGGAAATGCTGGATTTAAGTGGTTGTAAAATCTCCCCCACAACTTTGTCCCATGTAAAAAAGCATTAAAAACCCTAATGAATACTGCTTGTAGATATCTCCTTACTTAGTATTGTTGTAATGCTTTTTGTTCTTCAGAATGACATCACTGAGCATGCCCAGATCTCCCCTGATTTACGGCACACTGTGTACTTGTCTATTATCAGGACTTCCTACAGCACAACGCTGAAATCCCAGGAGACTGCAGAATCATTCAGAGCTTCCTCCTACACCCCATGTGACCTCACATGCAGTGTAAACCAGGGCATAAGACAGCATTACTGCAGTCTTATCAGTCATTGTGACATCACCGACCCAGCATGCACACCTGCCAGCAGACCCCAACCCAAGGTTAACTGCCAAAACCTTGCTGCTCCATAATGCACTGGATGTTTTTTTATATTTTTATTTACAGCTTCCAACACACATATGCTGCTAAAAGCTCTGAAAAGCTTTTGTGTGCGTGGACACAGTGTCCAAACTTTTTTGGAATTGGGTTTGTATCATAATATATTTATGCAGCACCCTGAAGTTTAGGCAAATTTACTTGCCAGGAATAATCCTGGTTTATTGATTTCTCCACAAGTTTGGCCTTGTTGCATTTTCTCTACCACTAGGTGGCTGGATACTTGGTGATACTAGATATGAGAAGGGCAAACAAAGTCAGGTTATGGGTGTATGGGGTATCTCAGCCAATGGTTATGGGTTTTCTTGAATCCCTTGGCCTGCTGGGACAAGTATAATAATATCCATGTATGTACACAAAACACACATTTTTATTTTTTTATTTGCTTAAGTTTTGACCTCTCAACTCGATTTAAGATTTAAATAGTTTTCACCAGCCCTAAAATTATATATATATATATATATATATATATATATATATATATATATATATATATATATATATATATATATATATATATATATATATATATATATATATATTTTTTTATTACTAAGGTGCAGCCCGGTGATCTATGCTGAGAGCCACCTGGACGGGGTGGCCTGGATGGACATGTGTTGCATTGCCCGGGCTGCTAGGCCAGAGATTAAGCCCATCTGGGGCACATCTAGCTGCTAGGCTGTCTGAGGGCCTATCCAAAAGCAAGAGAGCAGCACAGGTCTGGGACTGCGGCCTACAGTCCAACCAAAAGTGAGTTATGTTGGCCGGAGAACTTGTCGTGGTCAGAGGAAGAGGGGAAGCTGTCGCCAGTAAAGGACTATCTGCATAATTAGCAGGGACCACAGTCAGTAACTAAAGCAAGTACCAAAGCAGTCTCACAAACTGGCGACCTTAAAGAATTGGGAAACTTCAGTGGTTATGAAGCCAGGGCCCAGCAAGTGAAGGGCACGATGCAGAGCAGCTGTGTGCGTCAAGCCAGGGCCCAAGCAGAAGGAAGAAACTACCGTGAAGATTGGAGAAGCTCAAGGGATTCAGTGGCAGTGAATCAGGGGGTCTAGTGAGACTAGGAGCTCAGTGGGCCGAAGAACTACAAGGAGTGATTGTAGTGGAACATAAATTAACTGTTAAAGACTGTTGCCATAGGAGACAGCTCACCTGCATATGCATACGTGGCGTCTTGCGATCGCAGTTTACAAATAGATGTGGGCCAAACATGTGCGTTCGATTGCGCGTTAGCACAAGGGAACGGGGCCCTTTAAAAAAAAAAAAAAAACTCTGATCTAGGAGGATCGTCACATGATTTCCGGTCTTGGATGGAAGGAAACTATTTTATTATTAAAGCATAAGATCAATGTTTCTGATGGTTTCAAAAAGGTACAGGAGAGATTTGGGATTGGAGACCACAGATCTCTCCATTAACATGCATTAAGATAAAGGCTTCCGCGTGCAGCAGCCCCCCCATCAGCCACCTCTAACTTAGCAAAGGTCACTCTCTTACCAGCATTGTCCATGAGTGTCTCAGCCATCCAATATTTAACTTCCTGATTGGCTGAGACACAGCAGCGGCACCATTGGCTTCCGCTGCTGCCAAAGTCAACTAGCAAATCAAGGGAGAGTGGGGGTGGGGCCAGGGCTCTGACTGAATGAGCACACGGAGCTGTGACTCGGCTCAGGTGCCCCCATAGCAAGCTGATAGCTGTGGGGGCACTGAACAGGAGGGAGGGGCCAGGATCACAGATGAGGGACCCAAGAAGAGGATCTGGGCTGCTCCTTTTAAATCCACCCCAACAGAGCAGGCAAATATAACATTTATCTTATTTTTATAGGCAAAAAAAGGAGCCTTTACAAATAAATCCAAACTGCCTAGGGCCCTTTTTTCCCCCCTTTTATTATGGATTACTAACATATTTTAATAAAGGGCCTGGCAATTGTGCCATAAAGACACCTATTCAAGCATATCCTGTTCTATTGTAATAAAAAGGTCTTAAGGCCCGTACACGAGATACGAAAATCAGATGGGAAAATTCGTACAAGCTGACGATTTTCGGATCAACATCCGATTTTCGTTTTATTAGTATGTTTTTCATACAAAAAAAAAAAAACGTTCCAGCAAGACCACGCATGCTCAGAAAGAAAGAATACATACAAAAACTATTCAACACGTTACGTCACTTCTGACATTGTATTCTGTGGTTATGAAAATGTTCGTATTGTTGGTAACCCCTTAACTTTAACTTAAAAATTGGACGTTCGGTCATCTGAAAATCTAAGCATGTGTTTATTGGTTCTGAGTTGTCACCATGTCAGAATGTAAGGGCTTGTTTCCCATGTTCAGGGCCCATTTCCATGTGTTTGGGATTCATTTTTTATGTCTTTGGCCTTTTTTTTTGCCAAGTTGAACGAACATACTTTTGCTTGCGTTTCAGTGAAAAAATGCAGTATGCTATACTTTAAAAAAATACGAACACCCCATTGAAATACAAAAGGTAACTTGGATTAGCATTTATACTGTATTACACACATATACATGTGTTGTTAACAATTCAATATTATTGCAGTTAGGAAGGTCAGAGTAGTGATGTATAGCCAACGTGAGAACCAGTGCTTGTAGACAGGAAGTGGCTGAAAAAAGGCTAAAGGAGATAATCAGCACTTTTCCTTCAAAAAGGCAGGCAATTGTTTATGACACACAAGCCAAGCTCTGTGTAAGCTCTGACTGGAGGGGCTACAAGCTTATACACTAAGTCTTTGAGTTCCCAGGGGCTAACGAAAGACAAAAAGTAAAGTATGAGCAGCTGAGAAAGGGGGCATTAAAGTGGAAATCACTCAAACAATAATACTTTCAGCATAAAGATTAAAACGTCATACATACAGTTTAGGATAGATTTACTGGTTTTAACTTTATTTACATTTCTGTAGTTACTCCCTGGTGTCTGGGACTCTGCAAATTATGTCATAGGCCACTTTGACACAGACAGACCCGTCAGTTTTTCAGGTGGACGAGATCGAACCATCTATTGCTCTATGTCTGTTGACACCCGCTGGCATCCAATCCTTTCTACTAAAAACAGATGGGGATCCGTTCCCCATCAGTTTGGCAGATTGGATCAGATGACAGTGGAAAGGAAACGGACACCCCATAGAGGGCAGCAGGTTGTGTCAGTGTACGCTCTGTACAGATCTGTCATCTGTCTGCTCAGCAGGGACCAGCGGAGAGATCCCCTACTAAGCAGTTGGATCCCACCAGTGTGAAAGGGGACCTTACACAGCCCAGGAGCCTTCAGGAGGTCAAGAGTTTTTTCAGATATAGACAAACTCCTGCCTGCACACCCAAGCTAAGGGCAGAGGGATTCTAACTAAATTATTTGCCCTTACTCAAAAAGGCCAGAGCCATAAATTCTATAGGGATGTTTTTCAAAGTGATTGCTCAGCAAAATAAAGCATGGAGATATAATGTATATATCTGGATGGGCGAACTTGCTTTGAATATAAAAGAAATAACATTTTTGTCGTGTGGTTCTCAGATTAAGGCTGCTTTCACACTGGGGCGGTATTCAGGCGTTACAGCGCTAAAAATAGCGCCTGTGTAACGCCTGAACAAAACCGGCCCCTTTAACTCCAGTGTGAAAGCCGGAGGGCTTTCACACTGGAGCGATGCGCTGGCAGGACGGTGAAAAAAGTCCTGCTAGCCGCATCTTTGCAGCGGTGAAGGAGCGGTGTATTCACCGCTCCTAAACCGCTCCTACCCATTGAAATCAATGGGACACCGCGGCAATACCGCCGGCGGGCGGGTTTAACCCCTTTTCGGCCGCTAGCGGGGGTTAAAACCACCCCGCTAGCGCCCGCACACCGCCGCTAAAACGACGGTAAAGCGCCGCTAAAAATAGCGGCGCTTTACCGCCGACGCTGCTCCCGCCCCAGTGTGAAAGCAGCCTTAGTGTAGTTAAAGCGGCGTACCAATTTAAAAAAGTCAGTAGCTGCAAATACTGCAGCTGCTGACTTGATACTCAGATACTTACCCGTCCCAGGGTCCTGCAAAGCAGGGGAATGAAGCCCGCTAGTCTCCCCCTCCTCTGTGGCACCAGCATGGTCGATGTGTGCGCCCAGCTATGGCTTCACAGCCACTTGCACATGTGCGAGCTGTGACCAGCCAGGCAATCATCTGGAACCTGTGACGTGTCCCAGATGATTGCCGAGAGAGGGGGGGGGGGGGGGGGGCGATTCTGCCACCCCGTCAAAAAAAAAAAAAAACACATGCCAAATGTGTCATGTCATGGGGGTCACCTTCCCTTAAAGCGCAAGTTCCATTTTTGGGTGGAACTCCGCTTTAAACTTTTAATTCTGCAGTATAGAGAGATGCAGGATGCCACTGTTGACCTATATTTTAATCTTTTAAATGCTACTTGCCAGGCCATCATGCAGACCCAATAAAGTCAATGCTTTCCAAGTCTTTCACCTAAAATACACACATTTGATGTGCTGACATTTCAGACTTTAACTTTCAAAAGTCAATAACTCTGAAGGTATCCAGCATTTTGAAGTGAGTGAACGTAACTGTAGTCCCCATAGGTCTCTCCGTATGAGTTTCCTACAGGTCAAGGTGTTGAACCCATGTGTAGGCATTAACCGATCTAGTGTGCGCTGATCATTGGAGAAGAAGGCATCGCCATGACTGCTAGATCACAGGCTGGCTGTTTAGTGGGAAGGAGGGGGGAGCGTCCAGAGAGGGGACACTCTAGAGGTGAGACAATACACCAGCATGAGCCGTGTTTTCTTCTGCATGAACACAACATTCCAGTGTGTGCTGTCAGTGCCAAGTGCTGATGAGGATTAGAATAGAAGTGACACACAACGTCACTAGCACACCCATCTCCGCACAGAAATATCTGCAAGACAATTTAACCGCATCCTACCACCCAACACTCACCTTCTCGCCTGGACGACCCATGGATTTTCCAACACGTCCTCTATGGGACATGCATCACTTTGCACAACACTGTTATGAAAGCAGAGCCAACAGCATTCTTTCCAGCATCGGAGTCTATAAAAACCTGCCATAGCCAGTTCAGTGTATACAAAGATCATACAGAATCCACCAGGCTTACACGTGTTTATATTACGTTCTATAACCTTTCAGGAATAACTTTGTTCTGCTGCTAAAACCAGCACAGTGCAGATATTCCATAATGCACATAGCAGTCATTTACGGTAACCAGTACTGGTCTAACCACACCAATGACTTAAGCTTATACTGGTTGCTACTGGTAACTGCAAAAATCAAAGCTTTTGGCAGTGGCATCAATAAAAAACATGCTATACGTCAATTCTTTTTACCATGTTCACAGTGCCGTATCTTCCATGTAAACAGTCCCACTGCTGCAGAGCCAGCAGGACCCCACTGCAGTGTCCTTGTTTTTTTTAGTAAATACAACCCACTTCCAAGTCCCTACAGGCTTCATTTCCTTTAGAGGATCGAGCTGCATGCATGACACCAGTAAGGGTACACCGCACTCACCTTCCTCCCAGCGTGCTCAGACAAAGAAGCGTTTAGACGGCGTCAGAGCTCTCGTCTTCTGCAGTCACAGATGCTCCAGCAGAAGGAAACTGCAGTATTTCCAGCTTACGGGAAGGAATTCAGAAGGCACTTTGTGAGTGGTGTGTGTGCAGGAGAAGCTCACTGACTTGCTCCTGGATTGTAAAAGAATTTCCTTTAGAAAGCCTGCCAGCATTAGTCATGCCCTCTGCCAGATCACTGAGCACACGCTTCGCTCTTTCATAGGAAAACATTGATGTTTATCCATTCAAAGATCAAGGTCCACAGTGGGATGTGTGGTGGGTTAGAGAGCTGCCTGACAAAGTGGGCAAATGCCGAGTCTATCCTTGTGGGACAAAGAGGGAGGGACGGGAGGCCAGGCATATCAGCATTCCCAGTTGCCTAGCAATGACACTGATCACTTTGAAAGAACGCATTAATGAAAGAGGTGGAGGGAAAAAGAGGAGATGGAATAAAAGTTAGGAAAATCTCATCTCCTATGCCATCCTATAGAGTTTTCAAATGAGGCCACCAGCGCTCCAGCTTCCTAGTCAACTGTGTCTAATTATAATCTGCCTTGTACAGTCTTGTAAAGAGGATGCAGAGTAAGCGTTTTTTACCTCCCACAGCTCCAGCTAATGCTTGGCCCAGGAAATGTCTGCATTATTAAAAAGGGAAGGCAGAGCACAAAAGTATTCTATGTCAGATATCAGTAGTGGAATTACCCACGCACATGATGAACCTACAATCTAATAGTGGACCCACATACAAAATACAGTAAAACCTTGGATTGAGAGTGTTTTGCAAGACGAGCTTTTTTTTTTTATAAATTTTGACTTTATAAACAAGCGATGTTTTGAGGGACCTTAGATTGTAAGCTCCTTGAGGGTAGGGACTGAAGTGGGGAAAAAAAAAAAAAATGTATAATAAAATATATACACATATATAGACATATATACATACATACATATACACATACATACATACATATACACACACACACACCACATACAGTATATACACACACACACACACACACACTATATAAAGCGCTGCGTAAAATTACAGCGCTATACAAGTACCTGAAATAATTATAATGTACAAGTAGTGTCATGTCACAACTGAGTATAAAAGAGAAGAGAGGCGCCTCTAAGTGTAGCAATATGGTTACATTTAATGAAGGTAAAACATTTAGCAACTCACATGGCTGATGAGTAAAACAGGCACATTTAAGTACGCATGGCCTGGGATAAAGCTGTCCACAGAGTCTCCGCCATCATCACTTCCACTGTGCGTTCCACGATTGCTTCAAGCCTCGCTTTCAGATCGCTCTACTGCAGGGTAATCTTCCCGGTCACGACTGCAGACTGACAGCAGTGAAAGCCGGCGGTGCGGAGGATGGTCTACGACATCCATGTTTACAGCTTCCCCCAGATGCCTGCAGCTATTTTTCCAGCCTTTTTTGTATGTATTTGCGCATATGCGTTTGCGCATATTCAAACGCAAACTTGTTCTTAAGTTCACAAAATGCTAATGGAGATTTGTGCGCATGCGGTGTTAATTACTAAGAAAAATGCATATTTTTTTACTGACACATCGCTCGTTTACATGCCTGTGTGATTAGGCACATTGCAATTAATGTCATGTATTTTAGCTCAGTAAAAGAATAAGCCGCACTGAGCTTTTTCAAGCTACAGTGTGCAAGAGGCCTTAGATGTGCCTCTTTTAATCAATGCGAGTTGCTAAATGTTGTACCTTCATTACCCACTTCAGCCCCAGAAGGATTTGCCCCATTAATGGCCAGGCCATTTTTTGCTATCTGGCACTGCCTCATTTTAACAGAAAATTGCACAGTAGCACAACACAGCACCCAAACAAAAGTGACATCCTTTATTTCCCCTCACAAAAGAGCTTTCATTTGGAGGTATTTGATCACTTCTGCGTTTTTTTTTTTTTAATGGCACAAAAAATAAAATAAAAGTGTTTCTGGCTATTATAACCGAAAGTAACAAAAAAAACAAGGAAAAAAACGAAATATATTCATCAGTTTAGGTTGATATACTCTTCTACACATTTATAAAAAAATAAAAAAATAAAAACAACACACAATAGGCGTATATTGATTGGTTTGCACAAAAGTTATCACATCTACAATCTATGGGATAGATTTAGAGACTTTTAAAAATAGTTTTTATTGGTAAAGGCGGCGACATAACGGGACTTCAACATGGTGCGGACAAATCCGGCCTTAATTGACACTGAGGACCAGTGACATTACATTGATCAGTGCTATAAAAATGCACTGAACAATGTAAAAATGACACTGGCCGGGAAGGAGTTAACTCTAAGGGCCAATCAAGGGGTTAAGTATGTTCCCAGGATGTGTTCAAACTGTAGGGGGTATGGGCTACCAGGGACATGACAGATTGCTGTTCCCGATCACTAGGAAGAGAAGATCTGACATGTCAACTGGCCTAACAGGGAGTCGCTGGCAGTACCCCATTCTGCCTCTGTACACAGTGCGTGCCCGCTATTTCCTGTGCAAACACAGACATACACCTACAGCGGTTTAAGCAGGAGAGCCGACCTGCCGCATTATGATGACGGAGGCTGGTCGGCAAGCGGTTAAATTGCTTCGAATACCCTTGTGGAGGCTTCCATTTGTAGATGGACATTTTGTGGTTACACAACCCATCACTTTGCCATCATCTTTTTATACAGACTAAAGAACTTATGAATAAATGGTTGTGGAACAAATCTTCTGTGTTTCCATTATTTCTCATGGGGAAAATCACTTTGATATACGAGTGGTTTGGCTTACAAGCATGCATTAGATCAACTTCTTTCAACCGCACTAGATGGATATGCCGTCGGTTCTTGCTGAACCAGCCGATTTTCAGTCGATCTGTGGCCAAGCTTAGCCTTCCATATACCCAGTGAAGTGACTGGCCGCAGGTGAAGCACACAGATGAAATATCATCCAAGTTTTATCTGCAGTCTTCTCGTCATCTGTTCTAAGGGCTGAATTTTTAAAGCTTATCCAAGCTGTCAAATAAAAGGGACCTAGACCTGAAGAGAATACTCTACAAAGCCAAGTGAGGAGAGCTCTGAGAGCCAATTGGATGGAAGGGACACATCACCCTTCACACAGGAATAGAGCTGAGGCTGTCAATCAGTTGCAGCCACCTCCGCCGTTACCTTTTTTCTCTTGGTGTCAGGAAAACTTGTCAGAAGTCATTCATGCTGATAGATGAAGGATGCAGCAGAAAAATGGCACTTACTGCCCTTAATTGAAATAAATGTACACTATAGGACAGGCTTTGTTTATACAGATTTTCAATATGTCTGAGGTTTACCACTTTATCTTTACCACTTTTACTTTATGATCTGCCCTCCAAACTGGCCCTGATTCTATAAGTCAATTCTAGCCACCTAGCACCTCCCTGTCCAGCGAGAACAGCTCAGTGGCTAATAAGTGTGCCAAATGGCTCCCATGGGGACAGTGTGTCAGAAGTCAAGTTGGAAGGGCATGCAGAAGAGAAACTTCTGGGTATCATTACCAGCCAGGCCTGTGCCGCTTTATTTTGGTTAGTTTGAAACTTGAACTTGAAACTGCAAACCTGCTCCAAAAGCCGACCATACACATCAAATTTCAGCCGCTTTGATCACAACAAAACCGCTTTCAATTGACCTTCGGCAGGGCAGAAAACTCAGCTGAACAGTGGCTGCATCCAAATTATATGCAGGCACCCTATGAGATTCTGAGAGCCACAGGTGCCAGATGTCAGAATACAATAGCTTGCATATTCATTCATCCAGATTAGCATGAGGGATTTCTTTCCTTCAGCCAGCATTATGGCCAACTTTAGACAACTTAGTTTCATAGACCCTGTTGTTATGATCCTTCAAGTCCAGCCCCGTCTTTAGCAGCCATTAGCAAAGATAAATCTAGCCAAAAAGTTTGAGTGGATGCTGTAGGCTGAGGAATCGTCTTATTTCTTGGGAACTCCATTAGTAAACATTCTCCGCTAACACCACCCCACCACACTTCCCCTCTTTGCCTACCACTATGGAACAATCCTAATGGAGATCATGCTTTCTATATAGAGCTGCACAATTAATCGTTAAAAAAATCGTGATCTCAATTCAAACCCCCTGACAATCTGATTATTCTTTCATATAACAAGTGGAGAGACTTATCTGTTCACTCAGCTGTCAAAAGAAAACATGCCAAGTTTTTAAAATGAAACCTTGTAACTAAGCTTCCTTCTTAGATCCAAGGGATGAACTTGTGTGTAAAGATATAATCTGGGCAGTCTGCCAAGGTTTTCAACATGTAAATGCAGGAAGTTTAACCACTTAAAGTGAAAACCTTTTTCTGACACTTCTTTCACAAGTTAAAATCAATATTTTTTGCTCGAAAATTACTTGGAACACCCAAACATAGATTGTAGTAAAGAACCTAGGGCAGTGATGGCGAACCTTGGCACTCCAGATGTTTTGGAACTACATTTCCCATGATGCTTAGCTACACTACAGAGTGCATAAGAATCATGGGAAATGTAGTTCCAAAACATCTGGGGTGCCAAGGTTCGCAATCAATGACCTAGGGTATAAAAGAGTAATTGCTGCAATATTTTAGTTCACACTGTATTTGCCCAGCGGTCTTCCAAGCGCAATTTTGTGTGTGTGTGGGGGGGGGGGGGGGGAATACATGAAACAGTAAAGTTAGCCCAATGTATGTTTTAATGTGAAAGATGTTACGAATCTTGAGCGAATCGTGATCTTCTAAGCGAAAAAAAAAGATAGCGATTCTTATTTCAGCCAGAATCGTGCAGCTCTAATTCTATAGAACATGAAAGTGTTCTATAGAAATAGGATTATGCATCAAGGTAAAAGATCCCGCTGTAAAGGAGCATGTAGATCTGTGCTCCCACAATCTGAGTCTGAGGCGCATCAAGCCAGCAGCACTGTCATCTACAGAAAACAATGAAGTTTCCAATAGAGTGGTTCTTTAAGATAAGATATAGATTGATGCATTGTGAGCTACCAATGAAGAGCGTCCAAAGAATGTTTTAATACTTAAGAGAACCAATCCACAGCCGCTAAGCATAGCAACACTCCCATAATCTGTGTATAAAATATTAAAAATGAACAAAAATGCAGCTCTATGCGATAAATCACTCAGGTGAAATATTATATATAATTGCCACGAGCAATGCGCGAGTGAATGCTGAAGTCCCAAACAAATGATACAATTGGTAAAAAATTTATTTATATAAAAAAAAAATTATATATATATATATAACGTTTGGTCCACAACAGCAGCGTAATAACCTCTGGGCTCCAAGTAGCAGGATCCTCAGTCTCCCCAGGTGTAATCCAAAGATGGTATCCTAAATTTAAAATACAAAGAGGCCAGATATAGAAATTTATTGTAGGCAAACAATGCACCATTTAAACAATAGTGCATTATCTGGCCTCTTTTGTATTTTAAATTGAGGCTACCATTGTTTAAATATAGAAATTGTAGGGAAACGGTAATGTACCATCTGGCCTCCTCTTAATAATTTTGGATATTTTGATGTTTACTTATATATCTACAGTATATCACCATCTACTGTGTTTACTCTTTAAACTATAACAGAAACTACACAAATGACCCGATCAAAAGTTTACATACCCTGGTGATTTTGGCCTGATAACACATACAAATGTTGACACAAAGGGGTTTGAATGGCTATTAAAAAAATAACTATGCTTGTCTGAACTGTTTGCTTGTAATTCGTGTATGTGTAAAAAGGTCAATGAGTTTCTGGACTCCTGACAGACCCTTACATCTTTCATCCAGTGCTGCACTGACGTTTCTGGATTCTGAGTCATGGGGAAAGCAAAAGAATGGTCAAAGGATTTGCAGGAAAAGGTAGTTGAACTGTATAAAACAGGAAAGGGATATAAAAAGATATCCAAGGAATTGGGAATGCCAAATCGGAAGCGTTAAAAAACGCCAAGTGGAAAATGAGGGGTTCAGTTGAAACCAAACCACTGTCAGCTAGACCAACTAAAAAAAAACCCACAAATAATTTCAGGTGAAGTACAGGACTCTGAAAACATGTGGTGTGGCTGTTTAAAGATGCACAATAAGGAGGCACTTTTAGAAAGATGGGCTGCATGGTTGAGACGCCAGAACAAAGCAATTACTAATGCAAATGCCACAAAGTACCTTGCTTACAATATGCCATACAGCACAGAGACAAGCCTCAAACCTTCTGGCACAGTCATTTGAAGTGATGAGACCAAAAATCAGCTTTTTGGCCACAACCATAAATGCTACATTTGGAGGAGTCAACAAGGCTATGAAGAAAGGTACACCATTCCTACTGTGAAACACGGAGGTGGATCACTGATGTTTTGGGGATGTGTGAGCTACAAACGCACAGGAACTTTGGTCAAAATTGATGGCAAGATGAATGCAGTAAGTCAACAATACTGGAGGAACATTTGCATTCATCAGCCAGGAAGCTGCGCATGGGACGTACTTGGACATTCCAACATGACAATGATCCAAAACACAAGGCCAAGTAGACCTGTCATTGGCTACAGCAGAACAAGGTGATGGTTTCAGAGTGGCCATCTCAGTCTCCTAACCTCAATATCATTGAGCCACACTGGGGAGATCTCAAACCTGCAGTTCATGCAAGACAGCCCAAGAATTTACAGGAACTGGAGGCTTTTTGCCAAGAGGAATGGGCAGCTTTACCATCTGAGAAGATAAATACCACCATCCACAAATACCACAAAAGACTTCAAGCGGTCAATGTTAGAGGGGGCAACACAAGTTATTAAGAACCAGGGAATGTAAACTTTTGATCAGGGTCATTTGGGTAGTTTCTGTTGCGATTATGATTTAAGAATTGAGTAAAAATAGTTGATTGATAATAAATGGCTTGAGACAAACCAACCATGAGGGAAAGAAAAGTTTGTTTTATCATTCATGTTCTCTGAAAAATGGCCAAGAAATAGTAAATTCTGGCAAGGCATATAAAGTACACATAAGTGTGTGTGATAGAGATTGTATAGATAGCAAGATAAGAGCCTATATATATATATATATATATATATATATATATATATATATATATATATATATATATATATATATATATATATATATATATATATATATATATATATATACACATACATACATACATACACACACACACACACACACACACACACGAGTCCCTGTCCTCAAAGAGTTTACAAAGGTCCCCAACTCACATTGTTACACATACTAAGACCAATTTGTACAGGAGTTAATTAACCTTTGATTTTTTATCCATTTTGTTAAGATTCTTTGGGGTTAAAAATCTATCTAAAAGATAGTTCTCTATTTCAGATAAATTAATTTAGTTTAGCATAAAATGGAGCTTAGTTGTGTAACATGAGGTTGTATATTCTGCAATATTTACACTTATGGTAAACTCGTTCAATGAATCCAAGTTCTGTAGGCTGAGATAACACGCACTGCATTGATCCATTTACACAATTTCACAATAACCAGGAGATAAAAATTAAGTTCAGGAATATTCTATTATCCCATTGTTTTGCAAATCTATATACACAACAAACTGTATGATTGTTATTTTAGAGAACTGCATCTGCATCAGGCACCAAGTGTGAGGAGGAAGGGCAAGCCGTAAAAATTAAAGTGAAACCTAAGCTGCTTATAAACTTTGTGATGTTTCTGCACATAGCTTAAGGTGCTTTATTCCTCCCTTGAGGAGCAAAATGGCAGAAGGCCATAAAAGAGAACCAGCTTGGGACTATTAACTAACCTGACAGCTTATTCTAAATAGGAACCCTTTATTTTGTTTGCAAATATTGAAGATTTTAACTACCAGCAAAAATAAGTCCTTGCATTTAAAGAGCCCCTGTCATTTCAGATCTATCATGGCAGCGCCTGTTAGTGGGCGTCCACTCACCTGCTGCCAACATGTCCCTCACCTTGTTGCGTCACTGCCGCATCTCCAGCCGTTTCATTAAAGTCAATGGGAGGCGCATGCGCGGCAGCTCACAAGATGGCCGCTGGCTACTAGAGCTCCGCTCCACCACGGCCCCAATTTGAACACCGGAGCCCTCGGAACGTCCCACGACGATCACCACCGGGCCAGGCGGATAGACGAGACCGCCCGGAATCCACGGATGTCGGTCTCGCATCCGCGGCGAAATCTCCTGGGGCAGATGGCGGCGCAAACCGTTCCTGTCAGCTATGCCAAGATGGCGGCGGCAGGACACAAGACAGCATATAGCGCGGACCTCGCTGAGGAGTCCATAGCTGACCAAGACCTGGTCCCCAGGTACAGACTTTCCTCCTCTCCCCCAGGCAGCCTCTCCAGCTTCCACAGAATCTTTATTAAGCAGATTGGACAGGGATTGTCCTTCCACCCCCATGCTGGATCCTCACACAGGCATGCTTCTCTCACATGCTGATTCAGATACTGCAGCCCCTGCTCCTAATGACTTTCCCTTTATGATGAAAGCTTTTTCTCAGCTTCTAGCCAAAAGCCTGGCAGACAATGCAGCACAGATTTCTGCATCCATACACTCTGATTTGCAGCACATTGGGGTGAGAATTGACACTATTGAAAAGAAAGCAGATCAGGCAGTAGCACGAATTAATCAGAATACAGCCAGATTACAGGATCTGCAGGATCAGCTCGAAACCGCATACGCAAAAATTGACGACCTCGAGAATAGATCGAGACGTTATAACTTTAGGATCAGGGGACTCCCCGAAGCCGAGAAAGATGTCCCTGCTGCTGTGAAGCAACTGATTAAGGACCTAATACCTGATATTGCTGAACATCGTCTGGAACTCGACAGAGCACACAGGGCCCTACAGCCTCCCCGCTCAGATGGCCTCCCTAGAGACATTATTGTCAAAACACACTTTTACTCTGTAAAGGAAGAGGTTATGAAAAGAGCCAGGTACTCAGACAACCTCAAACTGCTGGGACATAAAATTCAGATTTTCACAGATTTGTCACCCTATACGGTACAGAAAAGACGTGCTCTCAAGCCCCTACTTCAGATTCTGGCGGATAAGCAGATTCCATACAGGTGGTCTTTTCCTCTGCGCCTTAACTTCTCTTATATGAATAAGAATCTTGGATTCTCCTCATTTGCTGACGGTGAGAAACTTTTACTTCAGCTGGGTTTGATTCCTCAGGACACATCCTCCAAGCAAACCATCAGAGGGACTCCGGCTTCTTCAAAGAGGCCTCCTCCGGCCAGTCCTCTACAACCAAATTGGCTACAACAGCACTCCAAACGCTCCAAGGAAAATCTCCCGCCCTGAAGCGGATTCGTCTACAGAAGAATGGATCATTGTTCCTGATTTTTGCCAGAAACTTCCCTTTTTCTCTGGATTTTTGACCACTTCCAGAAACATCCAGTGACCCTCTCTGAGTCTCCCTCCTTTGGCCCAGGGCCATTTACCTGTACTTACCAATTTTTATCCTTCCCCCCCCCCCCTTTTTTATTTTATTTTTTTCATTGTTATTGAACTGGGGGACTCAGGTGGGGAGAGGTACAGGGGAGTGATTGAGGGGCCTTGGCCCTTGGGGGTTGGGGGGGTGGGTGGGTTGTGAGAGTTCTGTTAATTTACAGTTTTACAAGACTCCTTTTGATTGTATTTATCATCACCTGGGGTTCATTTTATTGCTCTCTTCTTTCCATATGTTTCTCTGAGTTTTCCCCGTTGGGATCCACGGTTTTTGGGACAGGCGGGCATGCCTTTTTTCAGTTGGCAATTACTGGGGGGGGGGGGTTTTGGCGAACAGGGTCCCTGCTGATGTGAGGGACAGCCTGACCCAGCTCTACGCCCGACTGGAGTGGGCTGCTCTGTCGGGGCCTCATTAGGGGGAGGGGGGGATATGGGAGTGTATAGACCTACTGAGTAGGCCTCTTGACTGCAATCACAGTGACTAGTAACAGGGTTCTGTTATTTGTATTTTTCAATTTTCTTCATTTCATTACTGGTGGTTAGTTATATTTCAGATTTGTTTTTATTCTCAGGGACGTTCTGACTATGAGTGTTCTTATGGGCTGTTTTAGCTCTCATTTCCTGGTTTTATTTCTCCGGTTTCTGGGGCTGTGGTGGACCCAGTGCACCTCCGACAGGTTTCTAGAGCACCTCTGGTGCCCTTGGGAACTATACTGGTGGTCCTATTATTAGGACTTACCGGTCCTCTTAGATTACTGGGGCGGAATGACCAATACTTTCCGTCCGTGGGGTGGGCAGGGGTCTGGGGACCCCAGATTTCATGGGGAGACGTTTTTGTTACGGCCTATGAATACATTTGATGTTACACTGGTGTTTTTAACATTGTCTCTTTCTTTCCCTTCTCTATCTTTCCTTCCTTTTTTCACCTCTTTTCTATGGCTCCTCTCTTTTGCTCAATTTTACAGTGCCTGGATACGTGGCAGACCGTGGTCTTCCTTCCCATGCCCCGGCGAGTCGTCTCCCACTTTGCGCCTACTCCTCCAAGTAGTGCTGTTTCACTACACGGGTAAGAATGCAGCCTATCAGCTAGCCTCTACACACATCTCATGCCTAGTCCCACCACTTCAGCTCCCATTCTCAAAATCTTTTCTCATAATACTCAGGGACTTAACTCCCCTGTCAAGCGCAGGAAAATGTTCCAAAGTTATCGGTCTATGCATGCAGACGTTCTCCTATTACAAGAGACTCACTTCCCAGCTTCATATAATCCTACCTTTCTCCACCAACACTTCCCCCAATTTTTTCTATCCTCCGCTTCGAACAAAACAAAGGGGGTAGCTATATGTCTGGCTAAACATGTTAATTTCACACACCAGGAGACTGTATCGGACCCACTGGGAAGATACATTGTGGTATCGGGGAAGATTGATGGAGAGATGTATACTTTTATATCTTACTATGCCCCCAACAAAGGGCAGAGGGCTTTCTTTGACTCCTTACTTCATAAGATTAAACCTCATATTAGGGGTACCATCATCCTTGGGGGGGACTCGAACGTTGCTTTTGATTCTTCCTTGGACAAATCTGGTAATGGCGGTCAAAAACCCAGACATCCACCTAAACAAAGCGTTAAGATCGCCCAATCACTACACGCAGCAGGACTGATCAACATTTGGAGGGAAGTCAACCCCCATAAAAAAGACTACACACACTTTTCAGCACCCCATAATACTCTGGCCAGGATAGACCACATATTTGTCAGACCCACATCGATCCCTCTTGTCAATTGCTCAAAGATTGTGGATACTCCATTATCTGATCACTCCATCGTCACTCTGAGTATAAACAGGCCAATGGGGACGGGGTCCCCACCTCGTTGGCGTCTACAAGAATCCCTTCTAAGCGAACAGGCCCATTGTTCGGTTATTGAGGGCTTTATTCAAGACTATTTCCGTAACAATACGACTGATGACGTTTCCCCTATGACTATCTGGGCGGCTCATAAGACAGTAGTTAGAGGAGACATAATCAAATTATCGGCAAAACTTAGAGCGGAACATAAAGCTGACACGGTTAAGCTGACTAATGAATTCAGATCGTTGGCTAGGCTTCACAAGCGTCACCCTACTCCGGCCTCCCTAGCTCAATTAGATAAGGCTAGGACCCCTTTAAATTTACACTTAACGACAGCAGCAGAAAGACATCTCAGATGGACAGGGGCTAGATTCTATAGTCAACGAGATAGGATCGGCTCCAAACTTGCTGTTAAACTAAGCCCCAAACAACGCATCTTAGCTTTTCCTAAAATTAAATTGCCATCAGGGGAGTTATCACAGAATCCAGAGAAAATAATGAAGGCTTTCCTACAGTTTTATACTAAACTTTATGAACAGACACCCGATCTCTCGGAATCGACTCGGAAGACCTTCCTAGATTCCCTCCCACTGCCCTCCCTTACTACTGATCACAAAGACCTCCTGGAAGCCCCGTTTACCCAAGAAGAAGTGTTACGTACAATCAACTCCCTGAAAACAGGCTCTTCCCCCGGTCCAGATGGTTTTTCTACGGGTTACTATAAGAAGTTTAGCTCCACCTTAGCACCTCACCTGGTCTCCCTTTTCAACTCCCTTAGGAAAGGGTCACCTCTGAGTGTAGACCTTAATTCGGCTTATATTTCGGTAATACCCAAACCAGGAAAGGACGTAAGTGATGTGGGAAACTATCGCCCCATATCTCTCATTAATAATGACATTAAAATTATGACTAAGATATTGGCCAATAGGATTGCGAGCTTTATTCCCTCATACATACATAGAGACCAGGTGGGTTTTATTCCCGGAAGACAGGGTCCGGACCAGATAAGACGTTCCATCGATGTCATTTCTCTCCTCAATTCCCAATGGGATGGAGGTCCCCCCCAGGAAGGGTTCCTTCTTTCGATCGATCTACATAAAGCGTTCGACTCGATCGACTGGGATTTTTTATCGGATATCCTGCACAGATGGGGATTTGGCCCTTCTTTCCTTAATTTAATAAATTCACTTTACTCCACTCCTTCAGCACAAATACGATTGATGGGTAGATATTCTGCTCCATGCCACATTAGAAGAGGTACTAGACAGGGCTGTCCACTATCCCCCCTGCTGTTTGCAATTGCAATAGAAACATTAGCGATAGCTATTCGGACGAACCCTGACATTAGGGGGGTGGTATGTGGGGACCAGATTCCTAAATGTGCATTATATGCAGATGATCTTCTTCTGTATATTACCTCTCCCCTAATTTCTTTACCGATGATCTATAAGGTGTTGGGCAAGTTTAGTGGGATTTCTGGACTTAGAGTTAACATGCATAAATCAATGGCATTGAACGTTAACATTCCTCCGGACCGCCTTCTGCAGCTTGTCAGAAACTTTGATTTTGTATGGGCTCCCAAAGAAATCTCTTATCTGGGGATCAAACTAACTCCTAACATCAAAGATCTGTTTAATGCAAATTATCCCCCTATGTTAACCAACTGTAGGAGAGATCTGGAACAGTGGTCGAGGTGTGGTCTGTCCTGGCTAGGTAGGGTACATGCTGTCAAAATGACGCTACTTCCCCGTACTCTGTACTTGTTTCGCTCTCTTACCATTCCGATTCGAAAACGGTTCCTTAACAAATTACAATCTGAGATTATTCGCTTTGTCTGGGGGGAAAAAGGGTTACCGATGCCCATCTAGAAATTTGCTTCGCTTAAAATCTCAGGGAGGGTTGGGTCTCCCTGATCTTTGGAACTATTACTTGGCAGCTCAATTGTCGCAGATCTCTCTGGTCTTCTCCAAAGGTACAAAACCGGATTGGCTCTCTATGGAGAGGAAAGCAGTCCCACTTCACACTATAGACTTCCTTCTTTGGTGCAACCCGAAGCTGCGACCAGCCATCATGTCACCTACACTATCCCACTCTGTAGCCCTCTGTTCAAAGCTATTCAAACGTAATACTCTGACCTCTCCACTGAAACCGCTGGCCCACATATTTAACAACTCCAACTTCCCTCCTGGGTTGAACATTCAGGCTTTTAAATGGTGGACTGACAAGGGGCTATACCGCATAGGCCACTTTCTTTCTCCGGGGGGTCCCCTGACCCTTTCTCACTGTAGAAAGAAACTGGAAATGCCGGATACGGAACTATTCAGATTTTCCCAAATATCTCATTTTTTAAAATCAATATGGTCTGATCAACGGACATCCCCCTCCATTACGCCTTACGAACACTGGTGTGTCAATACTACAGACCAGAAAGGCAGCATCTCTCTGATTTACACAGCGCTCCTGACGAGGATGGGAAAGCCGACTTACGCTCGAGCATGGGAGGAAGACACGGGAAGCTCATGGTCCCCAACTGAGTGGTCTCAGGCAGCCACACGCTCTTTTACAGGTATTTTCAATATCTCATTAATAGAAGCCAGCCTTAAAATTTTATTCCGTTGGTATTATGTCCCGGCTAGATTGGCACGGATGTTCCCAGGTACTTCACCCCTATGTTTTAGAGGCTGCGAGTTGGAGGGTACTATGATACATATATGGTGGTCCTGCCCACATATCCGGTCTTTTTGGCAGAAAATTTTTAGAACCATCAATATAGTATCCGATACCAATGTACATCCTAATCCAAATGTAGCTCTTCTCAATCAATACATACCCAACCTATCCAAACATAAACAGAAACTTGCCTTCTTCATACTGTTGGGAGCTAAAACTACGATAGCGAAGGCCTGGAAAAAGCCTACGGTCTCTTTCCAGTGTTGTAAAAGGAAAATCTCTTGGATTATGTCACAGGAGCACCTAGTGGCTAAATTGAATGATAAGGTTGAGAGATTCTATTTCACCTGGGATCCATGGGCCGCTTATTGCCACCTTCCCCTTAGACCAGGCTTGTCCTGTTGATTTGTCTTTGATTCTTCCTGTAGATACACAAATTCTACACTTTCCGTTTCTATTCTACTCTTCGCTCTTTCCCACGTTTTCTTCTTTTCTCTCTAGGGGGGTATCTTTCCCCCTCTCTCTATTTGTTCTACTATACTTGTTATGGCACCCACGCATGTTTGAAGGGCAGAGGCCAGTTACGGCATTGGGGGACTACGATCTGACCTACTTCTTAGAAGTACATATAGTTCAAATTTCTATCTTTGACTTTGGGGCCCGGGGGGCCAGTTGGGTGGACAAACTCTTCCAGTGGGGGGTGTCGGGGGGGGTCCCTGGGAGTCCTAGGCCCTCACACAGTTAGCTCCCACTGGGGTGGGGGGGCCTGGACTCTCAGGGATCGCTCTGGGGCCTTCTACCGGATCCCCCGTTTTTTATAATTCTTTCTTATCTATTTTTTTTTCCATTTGATTATTATTATCGATTTTGTCATACTTTTGGTCTCCTGAACCTGACTGATCTGTATCGGGGGGTTCTCCCCTATCAGTTTAGACCATTCTTGAGGGTGTTCATGAATAGGTTAAGTTTTGCTTTTTGTATCGCTCTCTCATGATATTCTATTTGTCTCAATTACACGTCTTTCTTTTGTTTAGTGGTACATGTATAATGGTCGCATTACTGTTATATGTATCTTTATGGCAATTGAGCCAATGTTATTCTGTTTAACTATGAAAATACAATAAAACTTTCTTGAAATTTAAAGTGAATGGGAGTGTCGGTGAGTCAACAACAGTCGGAGGTGGAGCCGCTGTGGGACAGAGATGACAACTACTCTTTTAATCACTATTAAAAAGCCTTTAATAATTTTTAGATTGTGACTTAAATCAACTTGATTTAAATCAAAACCATCCTGATCAAAATCTTGCATTTTTCCTCCCCGTTGTCCACAATCCAGGCTTCCAGGTCCACAGTCTTTAACCACATTCAAATAGTGTTCCTTTTCGGGTTTAACACAACCCATTCTTGCTGCCTCCTCTGTTTGCCTCTTCCACAATCCAGTTTGATTGCATCCTCTCTTTCCCCCCCACCCCCCCTCAAAAAATTTTAGTCTCAGTACCTACTCAAAGCGGAGTTCCAAAAAAAAATAATAAAAAAAAAAAAAGTCAGCAGTTAAAAACACTGCAGCTGCTGACTTAATAATCAGACGCTTAACTGTCCCCAGGGTCCAGCAATATGGGGGAACGGCACACCGCTGGCCTCCCCCCTCCTCTCTGCAGCACTGGCGTGGTTACTGTGGGCACCTGGCTGTGACTGGCCAGGCAATCATCTGCGTCCTGTGACGTGTCCCAGATCATTGCCAAGAAGGAGGGGGGGGGGTGATCTCCCTTCTGGCGCCAGAGGTGCGTTAGGAGTTAGTGGGAGCTGGAACCCTCTAAAAAGAGCATTTCCGCTCCACCCCCCACACCCCCAAAAAAATGACATGCCAAATGTGGCATGTCAGGGGGTCACCTTCCCTTAAAGTAAAGTTACACCCAAAAATGGAACTTCCGCTTTAACTCATTTTTGATAATCCTGATGCATACGCTCTTCTTGAGTCCACTATCCATTTACGCAACCCCATCAATTCATCATCTGGTCCTGCTGTATTCTCTCACATCTTTGTTCTCTACTCCTGTCCCCTCCACTAGAAGTCCCCACTGTTCTCACATTTCTGGCGCCTAACATTGTATGATATAAAGCCACAAACACAACTATACACTAGGATGCACACGACATTTGTAGATGAGTCATTTTCTGACAGCAGCAGCCCTCTTTGTCCATAAAGTTCCTTAACCTTTAAAATGCATCTTTTACAATTCTTTTTTTTCTTTTTACACACCATGTATATGTGAAAGCACATCCACATTTAAACTATACCACCATTTGCTGTGAAAGGCCAGTGATAGCCTTAGGCCAAAAGTTCTCAGTCATCCTTGCATTTATGTTAAATTTCAAAGGTTTGAAAATTTTCTATCGCCAATCTTATGATTTTTTTTTTTTTTCACATTTTCCATGTTACACATCCAGCCGGGTGACACATGTAGTTCCTGATTTCTGCCCTGGAATCACAAGAGCATGATGCAGAGAGGGTGCCACTGTATCCGGCAGCTAGGATCCGCTCATTGCCAGAGAAAGAGGACCTGTGACATCCCTGTGCCCGACCAGGGATGTGGAGGGAATGTCTAGTGCTGGAGTACTTAAGTCCACTATATTTATTGAGGTATTTAAGGCACAGAATATGTATCCAGCTTGATAAAACTCAAAATAAATCCAGAGCCAAGTTTTTTTGGACAGCATAACAATCGTTCGCAACTGGCAGGTTTTTCTGCAGTCTCATTGGGAAGATTACTTTTCAATTCCTGTTTTATTAAATCTCCAGAAAGAAAAAAGTAACATAAGATTTTTGTAATTACTGTAAAATATTTTTCAAAGTCCAATGAGGGGCACAGTGATGCATTACTACTTGTATATTCAGGTTATACTGCTTCCTTCACGAGGTTCAGAGACTAGCAAACCGTGTGAAGCCAGTCCTACTATAACCCCCACCTCCACCATCATGCCTCAGTTTTGTTAGTACACAAAGTAGGACTGCACAGATACCTTTTTATCAGCAAGTACTGATTACTTGGCGATACCAACTACCAATACCTTTGCAGTGTGATTTTAACCAGTTTTAGGTATAAAAGTATTGGTAAGATTACTTGTTAAAATGCTCAGCACGGGCATTGATACCAGTACCGCTACTGGTGGCAACCATAACACAAAGCCAATTACACATAAGGGCAGGACTGATGTCCCTCAATGTAGTAATTCAGACAAAACTAGTCCAACTGAGGGGTGGCCAACGACCACGGAGAGATTCAACAGATGTGGAAGTCTTACTACAAGGAAGGAAGACTATATAAAAATGGTGAAAGCAAACATTTAAAACCAAAAAAAAAAAACCCCAAGGATCGACATGATGTTCTAGAGAGGCCCAGATAAGGACTACTTTAGTAGAAACTGCTACCCAAAAGAATGGTGAACAATATGGGCAATCATACACCATGAAGAGGAAAATGTATACAAACAGCTAAAGGGGAACAATAAGGAAGGGGGGGGGGTGAACAAAAATGGATGTTAACTGGTGTAAAGGCTAAGGGCCGGTTCACACAGCGAGCCGCGGCGAGGCGTCTCCGACTTACCTCGCCGCGACTTGCGGGGAGCTCAGCGGCGACTTGCAGAGGACTTCTGCATAGAAGTCAATGCAAGTCGCCCCCGAAGTCGCCCCGAAGTAGTACAGGAACCTTTTTTCTGAGTCGGAGCGACTCGAGTCGCTCCTCTCAGAACGGTTCCATAGTACTGAATGGGGGCGACTTGCGGGAGCGAGGTGAGGCGAGCCGTGTCGCCTCGCCTCGCGTCGCAGTGTGAACCGGCCCTAATAGTGAATTATAAACCACCTGTTTGCTGCAGGGAAAGGTAAAAAGTTAAACAAGTTATATAAAAACAAAAACTTGCAACTAAGCAAAAGCTGTCTGCTAGCGTGAACACCCCCACCCCCGTTTTACCTTTGACTTCAGGTAAAGAAAGGACAGATAAAACAAAATGTATGTCCACACAAAACAACTCACCAGTTAAGCAGCAGAAAATATAAATGAACACTCAAACTTCACTGAATCCTTTCATCACCTACAGGCCAACTATTCCCCACCCCCCCTCCACTGTTATCCCACCTGCTTCTTTCCTACCAAAACCTCATTTCTCCAATCCGTGTGAATTTTCACAGTTCAGGATTCAGTACTACTTCCAGTGCTCCATCTTTTTGACCAAACATGACCGAATTTTTGTAGCCCTTTTCTGAAAGAAGTCCCACGCTATGTTCTACTCTATGTTGTATATTGGGAAATGCAGCTCTACTCTTGTCCTGTATGTATGCTTTACCCTTCAATCTTCTAACTCACCCCGGAAAGCCATGTTTAAAGAATAACTCCACTTATGTTGGCAAATAAATCCCCCCTGGGTGATCTATGTACATTGCAAAGATAGTAAACTGTTACAGATTCCTACTTTGTGTTCTTCTGATGAAAAAACTTCTTGTCCTTGTGCTGAGAGAATTGTATACACCATTTATTTATTTTTTAATTTGCCAATTTTTTCCCCCACAAAAGTTACGCCTACCCTTTAGGCCCCTTTCACATGGACGATCTGTTCAGGTCCGCCTGTCAGTTTTTCAGGCGGACCTGAATGGGTCCATAGAGGTCTATGGAGCGTCGGATGTCAACGGGGACACATCCACTGACATCTGAGCCGCTCCGATCAGAAAGTGTGACGGAGGAAAAAGCTATATTTTTCCATCCGTCATCGGATCGGATGACAACAGACACTGCAGTCCGTCGTAACCCAATCTCCCATAGGGGAGAGAGGCGGTGTGACAGTTCTGTCCCTGCGCAGTGTGCAGAGACAAACCTGTCATTTTCATGCTCAGTGGGGATCGCTCCGGCGATCCCCGCTAAGCAAGCGGATATTCACAGGGCGGATCAGCACCGATCCGCCCCGTGTGAATGGACCCTTAAGGTTATGGCAGCCACAGTTTAAGCGCCATGACCAGGATTTGGAAAACTTGAATTATGAATTTAAATGGGCAAAAATCTCCCCATAGGATCTAGGAGCTGGAATGCATGCAATACCACTATGAAGTCTGATAGAAGAAAATCCAAGTAGGCCCCGCAAAAGGTGGGATTGGCAGATTCATCAGGAACTGGCCGAGATGCAACCAGCTTAACACCACACTTTAATAGACTGTACCTGTACTGGAGAAGCAACTTCCCATTTAAAGCGATTGTAAATCCTAACATTCGCCCAGTGAAGTGACTGGCCTCAGGTGATACAGACTTCAACCACTTCAGCTCCAGGTGGTTTTACCCACTTCCTGACCAGGCCATTTCGAGATCTAGCACTGTGTTGCCCTTAACTGACAACTGCGCAGTCATGCGACGCTGTACCCAAACAAAATATGTGTCCTTTTTACCCCACAAAATTGAGCTTTTTAGGGTAATTTGATTACCTCTGCGTTTTTTTTTGTGCTAAACAAAAAATTGTTTTTTTTTGTTTTGTTTTTTTCGTTTTTGTTTTTTTTACACTTTCTGCTATAGAACAGCCAACTAAAAAAAAAAAAATGGCATTGCAGCACACAAATCTGACACTGACACTTTTTGGGGATCAGTGACACCAATACAGTAATGGATGGTTAAAAAAAATAAAAAATAAATAAAACACATTTTCACTGTCTAAAATGACAATGACAAATGGTTAATATCAGGGCAATCCAAGGGTTAAGTGTGCTCCTAGGGAGGAGTGCCGACAATGAAGGAAAACAGATCAGTGTTTCTGCTTAGCAGAAACACAAGATCTCCATTTAACTCCCTCACGGATCTTTTTCCAACTCAGGGATTCTGTTTTTTCTTTTTTTCTTCTTCTTCTGGCATATTAGTGTTCCCTCATTGGGATTAGTGATGCACCAAAATTATCGTCCAAAAGAAGGGTGTTCAAAAATGGAAAAAAAAATGTTCTGATAATGGCTCCCAAAAACAGCATTAATTTTGCCTTGCTATGGTGTGTTTTTCAAAAGCATGGGAATAAATAAAAAAAATAAAAAAATGCAACACAGATGCATTTTTGATGTGTTCTTGCTGAGTTTTTAATGAATTTCAATGGGGAGGTGCACTTTTGACGCAGGATTTTTAACACCTCTTGAAAAGGTGCAGATAATGGTGAAGAATTCATATTCACTTAAAATCATGATAATAAAAGTCGACTAGAACACATTTTCGGTTTTGGCCCAGTGCATCCTGAATTTTTGGGACTGAAATTTTCATTCGGTGCACCACTAAAAACTTGGCTGTTCTAAGATGCACTTTGACAGCTGGGTAAAATAAAAAAAAATAAAAAAACATGTCTTCATTTCAGGGGGCAAAGCAAAAAAAAAGGGATTTTAAATAAAGTTGATATACCCATTGAATAAAAATAGACTGTAAACTAAACTTAAAAAGACTAAACAAAGATTTGAATTATTTTTTTAAGAAATGTAGCAGAATACATTTTGGCCTACATTTATGAAGATAATTAATTTGCTAAAGTTAATAACAAAACTAGGCAACTGTTTCAAAAAGTTAAACTAATTTTTGTGGTGCTTAAAGTGGATGTAAACCCACTCTAAAAACTACTGCCATAGTGGTCATCTATAAGGATATACATGCCTCCTGCATGTATCCTTAACTGTCAAATGTCTCCCTTCTTAGGAGACCCAAAAAAACTGCAGATTCTGTGGGCGGGTCTGCTGTCTGGCACTCAGTGGGTGGAGTTGTGATGTCAGTCACTACACTCCCCTTGTCAACATGCATTTTCTCCTGTGTATTTCTTATACTGAACTTATGCTATGATCACCAACATCCAATCAAAACGCAGGAAAGTCACCACATGACTTCAGCATACTCAATCACGCTGAGGTGTGGAGCAGCCAATCGTGGGAGAGCTGAAGAGGAGGGAGGATGGTTAGTACATAGAATGTCTGTCAGACTCCTGCATGAGATATGTAAATCACCAGTCACTCACAGCAAGGGGGAGAAACACATCTATTTCTCTGTCTGACCATGTTTAGCTCACTTCAAAAAGATAAAAGGACAGCTATGAGCTGGATTAAAATTTTCGTGGCCAGACTGGGCACAGATGACATGAAATCCTATGCTGTACAAGCCTTAATTTCAATTTTTTTTAGGGTTTACATCTACTTTAAATGATAAAAACTTCAATTGGGTAGTGTTGCATGACCGAGTAATAGGCAAAGCGTGACAGCGCCAAGAGCTGAAAATGGGCCTGGTCAGGAAAAGTGCTGGGTTTTGAAGTCGTTAAAGCATTATCCTAATATAAAAAATAAAGAAGGGATCCTGTTCCTTTAAAGCATGTTATGCAGAACAGTGCTTGTGCTGTGTAATTTGGCCACCTTTACCACCTGAAACACCAAGCTGATTCTGCCAGTTTCTGCCCTCCCCCTGTAAACGGACCACAGTTAATCATGGCTACTGAGCCCTGACCCCATAGTCCGTTCACATGCCGCCATCATCCACAGCGCTGCTCTCTGTGTCTGTGTCCTCCACCCCCACTCCCTGCCTGTCAGTGTGTGAGCCGCCCCCTCCCCTGCCAGCACAGTTCTGAGCAGTGCAAACTAGTGGCGGCTGGTGTTTATTTTGGGGGAGGTGACAAACCAACATCCCCAACCACCCCCTGGGGCACCGCAAACCACCTGCTGCAGCATGGATCGGCAGGCATGAGATTGGCTGTGATTGCACTCTGGCAGAGTTTGTGTCCTCAGATCTCAGTTGCATCTGCCATGCATCTCTTCCTAGGCGTCCAATAGGATCAAATGAACTTTCAGACCATCAGGAAACTGGTTACAGACCCGTGCTTCCTGATTGATGGAGGCAATTCAGTGTTAAAAAGAAGCCTATTCATTTGCTTTTCTAACACACCTGGGTGGGCTGCGAGCACAATGCTCCGCACTCCGAGGCCATCCTATTTTGAAGCCTATTAGAGCCTATGGCTCTAATCAGGTGCCTCAAGAAAACACTGCCCCCACTGTAATTCAGGTGCCCTGAAAAAAGGGCCAAACGTCTGAATTGGGAATAGCCACGGTGGCCATGGATACATGGCTATGCATGAATTAACCATATAGGGGTGGCACCCGTGCTCCCTTAATGGATGCCCTGCCCCTTGTACAAACATAACTGCTTACATGCACTGCTAGTAAAACCTGTAGTATATATACTGTATGCCATTTTTTAAAATGCTTTCTCCCCTATCGGCAGTCACGTGACTGCCTGTTGCTCTTTCTCCAATGTACACACTAGGGAGGGAGGTCACGTGACCGCCCCAGCAAACTTCAGAGGGAGAGCTCAACCCCTCCCTCCCTACTAAATACAGCGGAGGAAGAGCGCGACAGGTGGTCACTGATAAGGGAGAAAGAATAAGGTATTTAGAGGCTTAATTTTAATGCACGGCATAAGTACATACTACAGGTTAGACAAGCAATGGGGCTGGCAGTGCTTATGCACCTTTAATGTAAAGATAAATATGTCACTTGCTTTGTGGTATTAAACCAAAAAATGTATTATATCATAACTTATCGATCATTAGATGTGGTGGCTGCATTCACTCTCCCCAACCCCCTCCTCCATTTATAAATTATCTGGCCAGTAACACACCTGTATTAAAGTGCCCTCACTCTGGATCAATGAGCATGGGGTCATCTTTGGAAAACAGCATTGTCAGTCTGCGGGGAGTGTAAGATGAGCCAACAGATTTAGATACAAATTACAGCCAAACTCCAGCTACTACTTATAAGCAATTACAGCAAACAGTCATTTTTCTTTTCAGAAAAAAGGTCTTGCAGGTGGGGTAAAATAGTGGGTTGGTTTTTTAACTTAACACATTAACCACTTCCCGACCAGCGCACGACGATGTACGTCGACAGAATGGCATAGGCAGGCATATTGGCGTACAGGTACGTCCAATATTCAATGCCGCCCTGCCATCGGGAGCGCGCCGGCGGCGGTGGTCGGGACCCCCGTGAGTCCGGTCGCGGGAGCCGCGGACTCTATCGCCGCGGGCATCCCCGCGATCGTCTCACGGAGCGGCCGAATGGAGGAAATGCCGTGTAAACAGCATTTCTCCATTCTGCCTAGCAACTAGTGACGCTGATCTCTGCTCCATGTGATTGGAGCAGAGATCAGTGTTAACTAAATGAAAGCCCAACCCCCCCACAGTTAGTAACACACCCCTAGGAACACTTAACCCCTACACTGCCACCCACTGGTTATTCCCTTCACTGCCAGTGTCATTTACACAGGAATCACTGCATTTATATAGCAGTGATTACTGTATAAATGACAATGGTCCCAAAAATGTGTCAAAAATGTCCGATGGGTCCCCCACAATGTCGCAGTCACAATAAAATTCGCTGATCGCCGCCATTACTAGTAAAAAAAAAAAAAAAAAAAAAAATGCTATAAAACTATCCCTATTTTGTAAACGCTATAACTTTTGCGCAAACCAATCAATAATCGCTTATTTTTTTTTTTTACCAAAAATATGTAGAAGAATACGTATCAGCCTAAACTGAGGGAAAAAAATGTTTTTTATATATATTTTTGGGGGATATTATAACAAAAAGTAAAAAATAATGCGTTTTTTTCAAAATTGTCGCTCTATGTTTGTTTATAGCGCAAAAATAAAAACCGCAGTGGTGATCAAATACCACCAAAAGAAAGCTCTATTTGTGGGGAAAAAAAAAAAAGGACGTCAATTTTGTTTGGGAGCCACGTCGCACGACCCTGCAATTGTCAGTTAAAGCGACGCAGTGCCGAATCGCAAAAAGTGGTCTGGTCTTTGACCAGCAAAATGGTCCGGTCTGCAAGTGGTTAAAAAGGTAAAAAAAAAAAAAAAACTCAAGTCTTTAGAGCCACTTTCGAGGCTTGTAAATCGCACAACTTTCAGGTTGCTGTAGTGTGAAAACTGTCTGCCAGGTGACTTGCTGGCGACTTGAAGCAACTTTCAGGGAATGCCGGCATTAGGGTCTCACAAGTTGGATCCCAAGTTGCAACAGTGTGAATCAAGCCTAAATGGTTTCTCTTAGCTCTTTGATATATTAGGACAGATTTAAAAAAAGGAAAAAAATAAATAAAAAATAAATAAAAAGGACTAACGATCACCAGGTGAAAATAAAAGAATGCCTAAAGGAGAACCAATGCACATCTAAGAACTGATAACGCTGCAATATAATAAATGTTAGCATTTAGATTTAGTACCACTTTCATTTCAATAAAAAAAAAATGTTTTATGTAGCAGGGCTGTGCAAATTTAATGAATGGACGGTTCTCATTTTTATTTTATTTTATCTTTTTTGCTTCTTGCCTAGATTATATATATATATATATATATATATATATATATATATATATATATATATATATATATATATATATATATATATATATATATATATAGAGAGAGAGAGATATTATATATATATATATATATATATATATATATATATATATATATATACATATACATATACATATACATATACACACACACCATCCATAAATTGAGTATTCCCAGTTTTATTTCAGCCTTATGCCTGAATGGTAAAATGTTGCAGCATCCTGCATGTGAAAGAACCCTTGAAACAAAGGATCTGAGGGCCAACACACACAGACGGCACCAACTGGCTAGTGACAGCTCTGAAACTACAATCGCTTATTGTTCTAGGCTGGATTGAAGTTGCTCAATCCAAAAGGTGTTATGTCAATGTGCAGGGATCTTGGCAGTCACGTAGCCGCTAGATAAAGCACAGCACACCAAACAACTTCTATGGCTGCCATTTGAGCGTCTATATTCTAAACAACATTCTTACAATACAAAACACTGCACATAATATGCACAGCACTATCTATAAAATAAGAAAAAATAAAAAAGAGAAAGTCCATGGTTCAGCAAGCTCATTACTGACAGCAACCGTAGATACAATCTTCAAATCCATCATTTCCCTAGCAACTAACAACAATACTCAGAAATTAGATATTTATGAATTTATGTGAATGAGGACAGCAAATCTTAGGAAGCTGTTAAAAGATTCCTACACGGTCTCTGGAGCAGCTGTGCAGCTTACAAATGGTGTTTTTCTAGGCAATTTCAAATTTATATAAAGCTTGACTTAGGCTGCTTTCACACTGGGGCGGTATTCAGGCGTTACAGCGCTAAAAATAGCGCCTGTGTAACGCCTGAAAAAAACCGGCCCCTTTAACTCCAGTGTGAAAGCCAGAGGGCTTTCACACTGGAGCGATGCGCTGGCAGGACGGTGAAATAAGTCCTGCTAGCCGCATCTTTGCAGCGGTGAAGGAGCGGTGTATTCACCACTCCTACCCATTGAAATCAATGGGACACCGCGGCAATACCGCCGGCAAAGCGCCGCTGCAGCGGCGCTTTGCGGGCGGGTTTAACCCCTTTTCGGCCGCTAGCGGGGGTTAAAACCACCCCGCTAGTGCCCACACACCGCCGCTAAAACGACGGTAAAGCGCCGCTAAAAATAGCGGCACTTTACCGCCGACGCCGCTCCCGCTGCAGTGTGAAAGCAGCCTTAGGGATCTCCATTCCTCATAAGCCATAGTGGTCCCCTAAAGGTCACATACATTTGTACCTGCGTTTTACCAGGACTCATCTCTCCATACCGAAGGCTAACTTATCAAAAGGAATCTGGACTATGCTACAAAAAGGTAATTATTGCCCATTACAAAATGTTCAAACAAAAAAACATGCACAAAAACCATGTTAAAAATACGTCTCCTTGCCAAAATAAAAATACAATAAAGGATTTATAAAAACCAAGAGATTTATATCATTCATTTACATACGCAAAATTAGCAATTCGTTATTAACAGTGGTACTGTGCTTTATCTTTCTCTAAAAACACAACTTCTGATTCCAATCAGAGAGAATAAGAGGCATGCTCGTTAAAAGATTAAATTATCTGAAATGCTTCCAATTTAGAGCAACCACATATTGAAAACTTTAAGAAGCCAACTTACTAGCAATAAATCTGAATTTAGTTTTCCACTCAGACTTTTTTTTTCGTAGTACGTAATGATAGCTGTATATATAAACCAGAGAAAGAACCTTCAGGGATGAATAGGGTGAGCAGAGATCCGACTTAAAGGTTTTGTAAAGGTTTTCTTTGTCTGAATTTCTCACTTCCTGTTCCTCCTCAGTAAGCTGTTGTGGCTGACTAAACACCGCTCGGATGATGGTGTCAAGTTTACTGAGGAGAAACAGGAAGTGAGGGGAAAAAAAACTAATTTAGAAAAGAAATCGAAGGAAAAGGAAAGTGAACCAACAATGCACTAGATCAGCCTTTCTCAACCTTTTCAACACAGAGGAAACCTTGAAATAGTTCTCGGGTCTTCAGGAACCTCTGCTAAAAATCAGAAATCTACAACTCATGATAGATTAGTGTGATGGTCATTGGGAAGAATTGCCTCCTTACAGATAGCAAAAAAGATCAATGGTGTCAGTGGGAACTTATATGAGAGGCACAAAGTGACCAATGCTGAAGGAACCCCTAGCAACCTCTGGAGCAACCTTAGGGGTTCCACGGAATCCTGGTTGAGAATCACTGCACTAGATTAAAAGGAACCTATTTAGAAAATAAAAAAACAAAGCTTTACAACCCCTTTAAAGAACTTTAGACTTCTACTGTAGACTGATGATAAACTGCTCTAGAGCAGGGGAATAGAATGCCAATACATCCAAGTCCAGTCAGTAAAATTTTCTTCCAGCAGGTCTGAATTGCATGTTTGTGCTATGGACCATATCCTTCACTGTGGCTGGGGAAAATGTGCAAAACAACAAGCGTTCCTGTCCCACAGTGAAATGCGCTGCAGTTTAGCAGATATGTGGGGATTCCATTCATTCTTATTGGCACCCCTAAACATCAGCACCTAAAATAGATTTTCACACCTAAACCACATGGTTTGGGACTTTTCCCTGCGTTTCTCATAGACAGGGCATCCCATTAAAACGAATGGGGTGCCATACCCATGCAAACATGCATACTTATATGAAAATCAATTCTCATACCACAATCCTGTTCTTACATTGGCATCCTCAGTCCCCCTTCACATCACTTGCCTTCACATTGTTGTCCTTATCCCCCATTCCTCCCCCCTTACTGACTAAGTCTCGGTATTACTGTCCTAGGCAGGTATACTGTCTCCAGCACTCCTTCACATCACCCCTCCTGCACTACCTTACATAGACGAGGGCAGGAGGCACAACAGGTTTGGACAGAGGGCAGGTGCTGCAAGCCAGTGATTGGTTGCCAAGACTGATTGTCAACTCTGGCAGCCCCCGCTCCCTATCCAGAGCTGTCCTGCTGGCAGCTCTAAGAAAGAATACCAGCAGCAGCAGTGATGGCTGTGGGCAGAACGATGGTGGTTCAGGTAAGGCATGGACTGGGTCTGGATTCGGGCCGCTAATTAAGGCTAGATTCACACTAATGTGGTGTGTGAAACTACTAGTTATTTTTTAGGATTGAACGAAAACAAACAAAACTGACAGCTCAGATCAGAGCTGCTGTACCAACAATTTGACTAACAATTTATGTTCTGACAGGGGGGACAGCATGAACGGCCAGATTCTGCCTGACCGGGCCGATGCCGCCCGACATTTGGGCAGCATCAGTGTACTATGCTTTAGGCTTCATTCCAAACACCCTTTATTACAGTGCAAATGAAATTTAGCTACATAGTAAGGTTGAATAAATACACCAGTCCACAGTTAACAAATGCTTTACAAAAAGCTTGCAGTACGCAATGCTCTTGTAGAAGCTGGAGCCTGTGTAAACAAGGCCACATAGAAGCGCAAGAGACAAATGGGACATTTCTAGGGTGGCAGTAACCCAACTAGATGTTTTGGAATTGTTGGAGTTTAGATGTCGAAGGAAACCCACAAAGAAAACCTTCAAATGGTCTCTTGAGAAGAGTTCTGGTGAGAACGGACACCAGGAACTCAGAGCTGCAAAGCAAGTTAGCTTACCAATAACACTGTTCTGTGAGAAATACAGACAGTTCACATTTCAGATGATATGTTGAGAGCAGCTGTGCTTGCTGCTAAACAAAATGTCCCTCAAATAAGTTACACATAGAAGTCACCTTTTAGATAACTGACATGCATGGCATACATACAATTATTAGGCCTCGGGCACTTCTCATATGACAATCTGAATGATACTTCAAGGGTTTTGTTCACCAAGGAAAGGAAACTTATTTTGGAATTCAATAAGCACATGTACTCCCTTCCAGACACTCACAAACAGGTAAACATTGAGAGGAACAGAAGTAAAATGGAGTTTAATGACTGTACCTGTGTGCCACCTGATCTCATCTGACAGTAAAGCATCGGCCGGGGACCTTAACTCTTAAGTAAATAGAAGATAACAAAAAAAACGAAGAAATGATATCCGGGAGAGAAAGGAATGCATAATTATACCATGTAAATACAGTATGTCTAGCGGTGAATCAGGTTTTGCAATCATTTCAGGACATGGAGCAGACTTGGTGCAGGAAAAGCGAAGGAGGGGTGCGGTGTACTGGCTCTGTCACGGATTAAAGTTCAGTAGCCTAAGGGTGTAGAAAGGAGGAGTTTTTGCTAAGCATTATTTGAAAATGCATTTCTTAAAATAAGAAAAGCTGAACACAGACTCTAGGTGGCAACATCCAAGATCATAGGCACAACCATGAGCCATGTGTACATTGATTTCAAGGAACAGCCACAGAACAATGCTACAGAGACATATCTGAGGACAGCATTGTGTCCAGGCATAATATATCATCTACAGAGCCTACGTGTGAGATCTTTGGGGGAACTGGCTTAAAGCACCCTTAACGCTAGAAGGTGACACTGGGCAAAGTGAACACAGTATTAAACCCCAAATAGTAATATATTGAAGCTTAATTTTTAGATGTGGTGGCTTTTTAGGTTTTGTTCCTTTATTTCCACGTGGCCTTCTGTCCAGCAAGTCTTATTTTTCAGCTTCCTTTAACCACATCCCGATCGGCGTATGGCGATGTATGTCGACAGAATGGCACAGTCAGGCATATTGGTGTGCAGGCACGTCTATTTCTATATGCCGCCCTGCCATTGCGTGCCGGTCGGGACCCCCGTGAGTCTGGTCGCGGGTCCCGCGGACCATCACCGTGGGGATACCCGTGATAGTCTCATGGGGAGATGCCGTTGTAAACAGCATCTCCCCGTTCTGCCTAGCAACAAGTGACCTGATCTCTACTCCATGTGATTGGAGTAGAGATCAGTGTACACTCACAGCCCAACCACCCCACAGTTAGTAACACGCCCCTAGGAACACTTAACCCCTACACTGCCACTGTTCTGCCGTATAGTGTCCGGCCATCATATAGCGTCCGCCCCGTACTGCGCATGCGCAGTACGGATTAGACGAAGCTTCGGAAAATTTCCGAAGCTGAACGGCGCCTGCGCCGTGAGTGGAGGTGGTAGCCCCACCATCCAAGCGGACATAGGGTTGCGAATATTAAAGGGCCCCTCACGGGCGAGCTTCGCTCGCCATGCTTCGGGCTCGGCCTCGCTGCGCTCAGCTCTTTTTTATTCCTACTCTATGTCCACTTAGATAGTGGGGATAGAACCTGGACTCACGGCGCAGGCGCCGTTCATCCTTGGCAATTTTCGGAATCTGTGTTGCTGTGTACTGCGCATGCGCAGTACACAGCGGACACTATCCGATGGAGGACGTTATTAGACAAGACACCACCCCTGGTTAACCCCTTCACTGCCAGTGTCATTACACAGGAATCAGTGCATTTGTATAGCACCGATTGCTGCATAAATGACAATGGTCCCAAAAATGTGTCAAAAATGTCCGATGTGTCTGCCATAATGTTGCAGTCACAATAATCGCTGATCGCCATTACTAGTTTAAAAAAAAAAAAAAAAAAAAAAAAAAATTCATAAAAAAATGTCATAAAACTATCCCCTATTTTGTAAACGCTATAACTTTTGCGTAAACCAATCGCTTATTGCGATTTTTTTTCACCAAAATAAGTAGAAGAATACATATCGGCCTAAACTGGGGTGAAAAAAAATGTTTTTATATATTTTTGGGGGATATTATAACAAAAAGTAATAATGCTTTTTTCAATATTGTCGCTATATATTTCTTCATAGTGCAAAAAATAAAAACTGCAGGGGCGATCAAATACCACCAAAAGAAAGCTCTATTTGTGGGGGGGGGGGAAAAAAAAAAAAAAAAAAAGGACGCCAATTTTGTTTGGGAGCCACGTTGTACGACCGCGCAATTGTCAGTTAAAGCGATGCAGTGCCGAATCTCAAAAAGTGGTCTGGTCTTTGACCAGCAAAATAGTCCGGGCTTAAAGTGGTTAACAGACCAAGCATTCCTGCAAAATGGGCAATCAGAGCCTTGAGACAAACCATTTAAAGTAATTGTGTGGCTGTAGGTATGTTCCGCCCTCTAGTGAGTCAGGGGATATGGATAAGGGGGAGACAGACCAGCTTGACCCTGGAGAGCAGTCACAGAAGCCGACACGCTCACAAATCATGGTGGCCATTAAATCCTCTTACCCCCCCAGATCAAAACTCTCTGGGTAGATTTCTCACTCCTGAAAGATGTCCACAAGTTGAGGAAGTGTAATGCTGAGCAGAGGGTCAGCACAGTTGAGGATGATTTATCCCCTCTATATGCAGCAGTTTGTGATATACAATCAGAACAGCAAACACAGCCAGCCAAGATAGGAGATATGGAATACTGGCTCAGTAGGAATAATTTGAGATTCTTGGGGTTCCCGGAGGGATCAGTGGGGAAGAATCCCCCCCCAGGAAATTGTCTTATAGAATGGATGAAGATGCTGGGGGCCAATAACTTTTCTCCCTTATTCACCAAAGAAAGCTTGCAGGATCCCTCTCTGGCCCCCTCAGTCGGGGGGGGGGGGGGGGGGGGGTGGTCCGTTGTGAATGTTTGCGAAAATTCTGCATTTTCAGGATCGAGGTGTGGCTTTGCGAAGGGCTCAGGATCTACCTGGTCTGCATAATAATAATGTCATCACCATTTTCACCAATTTTCCTGCTGCAGCGCATTAACGAAGAGCAGCAATTAAGGGGGTAAAGAAGCACCTGAGAGATAGCCACCTCCCTTATAGATTGCTGTATCTTACGAGGCTGTGTCAGATAAATATGGGTAAAGTCCTATTTTGTTTGCAACTTCTGCAGAAGTGGATCGATGGCTTAACTTCTTGGGAAAATAAGGAGGATCTTTACCATGTCCGTTACCCCTTTGCATTTGTGCCTTAATACCACAAGGCCGTTGAAGATGGTTATCCTTTACTTTAATGCTTCTAGTTCTTCCTCCTGGGACGCTTCCATACACCCATTTCCAGAAAGAATCAGTTTCACGCCAGCAAGAGCTATGATATCCCCTCCTGCTGGCCAGAGACTGGCAAAAGGTTTGCTGTGCCTTTGCCTAATCTTGCCCTTTTTCGTCCCTTGGATTAAAGTGTAGCTTACCACCCTGACGGTCCATTAATTATAGCAGGGAATTTTAATACAGTACTCTGACACTAGATAAATTTCATTCTGAGTGTGCTCTTCTGCTTTAGCCAAAGATATTGCAAAGTATAATTTAGAGGACTGTTGGTGTTGCAGGCACCCGCAGACACGAGAATATTCCTGTTATTTCACTACCTATAATTTTCTCCCCTTTATTGATCTGGGCTGGTGTCTCCCCCATATCCTGTCTAGGGTATTTGGAGGTCCCTTAATTACCTCAGTGCACTCCTAATTATGAGGAAAATGTCCTCCTCTAGGGGATATACTTTATGGCATTTGGTCCACTATGGTTGGAAAAAAAATAAAAAAAAAAATAAATAAACAACATCTTTTATACTGCCAAACATATTTGCTATTACTACAATGAAAATTGTAAAGTTACTGCAATGAGTACAGCATGGGATGCCTTTAAAGCTACCCTACGTGGCACCATAGCCAGCATCAAAAACCTCAGGGGAGGACCGGGCCTGGAATGTTGCAAACCATGAAGCCTCTGCCTCATCCACAAAGTTAGAAAGCATTAAAAATCTCACCTCAACCAATTGCGGAGGGACTCAAGGAGGCAGCTTGATCTGGGTCTGGTGGAAAAAACTCAGAAGAATCTGTTGTAGCAAAAAAAAAAGGGGCTCTTTGAGTTTGGCAACAAAAATGCTAAGATTTTAGCATATTTGGCTAGAATTGAATCGCTGCCTACCTCCATACCTTGCATCATACCAATAGGCTCCAAACTTCACCAGAGGAGATGACAAGTCTTTACTGATTTTTATACTCAATTGTATGCTTCTAGAGCCTATGATCAGGCAGACTTGTTGTCAGAATCGGACTGTATTGACTCATCTGTCCTACCTGAATTTGAAGTTGACACTTTGGAGTGCCCCATCACATGGGAGGAAATAGCTGCTGCAATTTTCCTTTTACCCAAACAGGACCTGGGGCTAGATGGCTAATCAACCGAGTGGTATCAAACTTTTTTACGTGAGGCGTTAATCGTCCTAATCTCAAAACCGAAAACGAATCCCAAATATTTTGAGTCTTATAGACCCATCACATGGATAAATGTAGACGCCAACATTTTGGCAAAAGTCCTGGGCCGTCGCTTAAATACAGTTACCGTTGATCTGATCAAATCTGATCAAACAGGACTTATCCCAGGATGCGCCACAGCCATTAATGCCGTCCATTTAAAAATCTTCAGACATGTGGCCCTGATGCAGACACTGTACTGCTTGACACGCATCAAGTGCTTGATTCCATCGAATGGCCATATCCATGTGCAATCCTTGAGGTTGGGCTTTGGACAAAGTTATGTCATGGGTTAAGCCACTGTACTTGTAACTTATGGCACGCCTTCGTGTGATTACATTACTTTAGCTTTACCCCTGTACCGTGGTACTAGGCAGGGTTGGCCCCTTTCCCCCCTACTGCTGGTCAACGCCATTGTGCCACTGGTGGCACTCTTTAGACAAGAGAGCAATTAAGGGGTGCAAGATTAATGACCTGGGAGGAGAAAATCTCCTTATATGCCGATGATATACTTCTGTACCTGGCAGACTCAGCTGACTTAAAGGGGTTGTAAAAGTAATTTTTTTATTTTCTACATAGTTTCCTTTAAGCTAGTGCATTGTTGGTTCACTTAACTTTTCCTTTGATTTCCCTTCTAAATGTTTTTTTTTTGTCTGAATATCTCACTTCCTGTTTCTCCTCAGTAAACTTCTCACCATCATCCGAGCTGGTGGTTAGTCAGCCAGAACAGCTTACTGAACAGCTTACTGAGGGGGAACAGGAAGTGAGAAATTCAGACAAAGAAAACAAAGAAAAAAAAACATTTAGAAGGGAAATCGAAGGAAAAGATAAGTGAACCAACAATGCACTAGCTTAAAGGAACCTATGTAGAAAATAAAAAAATTTACCTTTACAACCCCTTTAAGCCAGGTAATATCACAATTGGGGATCTTCTCGGGCTTTAAGGTTAATTGGAGCAAATCTAGTGTTATTCCTTTGGACCCCTTAATCCAACCTAGTCCTATACCACTTCAAGTAGTCAACAAATTTCAGTAACTGGGAACTAAAATATCGTTATAGGTACTTAAAGATAATTGCAATGTGTTTTGTAAAAAACTTATGGCTATTAATGTCCAACTCACCTCCTTTCTATGGGCATCCTCTTACCCCTAGAAACGTTACAACTCCCAGTACAGAGGGGGGCTTGGCGTTGCCCAATGACTGGCAGTCGCCCAGCCGACAGTTATTGTCCTGATCTAGATAATGCCTTGGTAGCGGCACAGGTGGCTCTTATGTAGACATATTGAACCCATATTGAACCCTGATAAACTTAAGAATGGACCCTATCCCACTATAGGGCCAGATGTCCTGAAGCTGTACTTGAGTGAAAAAACGTATAGGAATCGAAAATCCATTTAATGGTGGGTTGGCAGAGCCTGCTCAGCTACCTGATGAGCAGGCTCTGCCAACCCACCATTAAATGGATTTTCGATTCCTATACGTTTTTTCACTCAAGTACAGCTTCAGGACATCTGGCCCTATAGTGGGATAGGGTCCATTCTTAAGTTTATCAGGGTTCAATATGGGTTCAATATGTCTACATAAGAGCCACCTGTGCCGCTACCAAGGCATTATCTAGCTACCTAGCTACCTGATGTGCAACGCTGGGCTCGTGATGGACCTAAAAACGCTCACCAGCTGTTTTGCTCTGGGATCTTTAAATAGTGTGCAGCCCTGAGTGATGAATTGTGTGTCCCTAACACCTCTTTTCTTCCATCTACAGTTAAGGCACATGCTGGCAGCCAAGTTTATGCTGCAGGGCGTCCAGCTTCAACCCTCGGTATGGAAGCTTTTCTGTATGATACAGAAAAATTTTAAATGGTAAACACTGTTACTATCTTTGTCTACTACCCGTATGATCAAGGTTAAAAATCAACGGCAACCCGATATACCTGCATTGCCTGGGAGGTGGTTATAAGTGCTTAATTAATGGGGGTTATAGCTGCAGGAGGCAAGGTACCGTATTTATCAGCGTATAACATGCACTTTTTCCCCCTTAAATGTCATGTCTGAGGTTTACAACCACTCAAGATGCTCCTATAAGAACGGTTCCTTTGCACTTTAAGGACGTGACTTGTCATGCAGCTTGTGCTCTCAAAGTCTGAGCACATGTCACACCAGCGTAAACAAGGCCTAAAAGGAGAACTAAAGGCTTAATACTCACCTGACCCAACAGTCTAGGACCAGCATATTCTTCTGAGTGCAAGTCTTCAGGCCATTTCATTAACCAGAAGGGGAAGACATCAACCTATCGCTTTAAGCTGAGCAGCTCAGTTTACAGCACCACAAAATAAAGTGACCAGGCAGGCAAACACATTTTACTGCAAAAAACATTCAACCTCTTGACCTCTGGGAGGTTTTAACCCCTTCATGACCAATACATTTTTTCCCCTATTCAGCACTGTGCTACTTCAACTGGAAATTGCACAGTCATGCAACACTAAGCAAATCAAAGTTATATCTTGTTTCACACAAATAGCGCTTTCTTTTGGTGGTAATCACCACTGGATTATTAACTTTTTTTGCTTCTATAGCAAAAAGTTAATTTTCTACTTTTCATAAATACAGGTAAAAATGTATTTTGCTACATTTTTGGCAAAAATAAAAATAAAAAATCTCGGAGTATATTAACCACTTCAGCCCCGGACCATTTTGCAGGTCAAAGACCAGACCACTTTTTGCGATTCGGCACTGCGTCGCTTTAACTGACAATTGCTCCCAAACAAAATTGACACGGGGGTCCCGACCAGCGGCCCGCCATGGCAGGGCGGCATTAAAGATTGGGCGTACCTGTACGCCAATATGCCTGCCCGTGCCATTCTGCCGGCGTACATCGGCATGCACTGGTCAGGAAGTGGTCAATTGGTTTGAGAAATTCATAGATTGATCAATCCTGATGTACTAAAGCCTATCTCATTTAAGCCCATTAAAATGCCAGGATAGTACAAATACCCCCAAAAGACCAAGTTTTAAAAAGACAGTCTGGGGTATTCAGTAAGCGGCATGGAGAGTTACTTGAAGTTGTAATGTTTTGTCCAAATGATTGTAAAATTTAGAAAGGTTTTGTTTTCACAATTTTTTTGTTTATCCACTTGACCATCATATGGTGGCCAATCAGCATGGCTCTTGTTCTGGATGGGCAACATATGACTTCCGTCCATTTAAACAGGGCATGCACGCGATCGGGTGCGCGCAGCCCTGTACAGTCCATCTTGTTACTGCTACAGTGTACACCAATCACACTGATTGTCTCCCACCCCCCAAATAAAGAGGACCTGTCACCAGCCCATCAGAGTACCCGAGTACATGTCACCAGCCCATGCCTCATAGAAGAGAAGTTGGGTCATTTTGTGGGCAATTCCACTGTCCTGGTGCTCAAGGACCTTCAAAAAGTGTAATAGGTAGGAATGAAATGAGATGAGATGTGTAATTTATGATCCTAGAACTCCTGAAGGTACTAATTGAATGTTGGGCCTCTGTATGTGGCCAGGACATGTGTTAGAAATCTCTTATAAATTGACAACTTTGTGTGAAAAAAAAAAGCCATTCAAAAGACTCAATATACCTCAGATGATTATACGTTGGGTTGTTGGCCTACCAAAACGGTCATTTTGACAAAACGGTCACAATTTCATTGACCTAGTGCTTCAGGGCTTTCAAAAGTGTAATAGGTGGTTGAGAAATTAAATGTGTAATTTAAGCTTGTAGAACGCCTGAAGGTGCTACTTCAATGTTGGGCCTTTGTATGTGGCCAGGCTGTGCAAGTCTCACACAGGTGGTATGGCCATACACAGGAAGAGTAGCAGAATGTATTTTGGGGTGTTATTTTGCAAAGAAATGTGGGAAAAAGTTCAAAAAAAAAATAAAAAATCACCATGCTACCTACTTAACTTGGAATGTCTACTCTAAAAATGGGGTCATTTGGGAGGGTAAGTGTACATTCCTGACTTGTTAGGCCTCTTTCACACGGACTGTCCGTTCAGGTCCGCCTGTCAGTTTTTTTTTAGGAGGACCTGAATGGACGCTCCATATACCTGTATGGATTGACGGATGTCAGCAGTGCATCCCCCAGTGAGCAGAGCGGACTCCGTACACAGACATGTCCTTGTGAAGGAGCCTTTAGCGTCTCAAGAAATTAGATACAACTGATGTACTGAAGGACTGATCAGATGTAATTTTCAGTGATTGGCACCATAGTTTGTAGACTAACTTTCACAAAGACCAGATAATAAACACTAATTTGGGTTATTTTGACCAAAGCTATGTAGCAGTATACATATTGGCCAAAATCTATTTAGAAAAATTACTAATTAGCAAAATTTGATGACAAAGAAAGGTTTTTTTCACAAAACGTATGGTCTTATTTATAGCGCAAAAAATAAACCCACTAGTGATTAAATATCACCAAAATTAAGCTATTTGTGTGAAAAAAAAGATGCAAATTTCATATGGGTACAGTGTAGCATGACTGAGTAATTATCATTCAAAGTTTGAGCACTGAAAGCTGAAAATTGGTTTGGGCAGGAAGGGGGTGTAAGTGTATGGTATTCCTGTATTGAGGTGGTACATACTGGCCACTTGTGCAGTACATCGTCATCATAGAACTGGTGTATTGGTGATGAGGGATACGAACGGATTACAGTAAAAGATTTTTTTAAACCACATTTGTGAAGGTTTTTTTTTTTTTTTTTACACTTGATTGTAGTTAGTTGCATCAGCAATGTTTTTAACTGTTCTGAATGGGTTAAATTCATGATGGCTATTACTACTAGTGATCTCCGATTGTCTACAGCTAAAATCACAAGGTACAGGGTGCTCTGATTTAGCCCTCATGTGTCAAATAGTACCTGGACCATTGTAGCATTACTATAGCAGTGACAGCTGTTCTGAATGAAATTCATTCTTTCCAGCTTTGTTGAGATTGTGATCTTTGTGAACAGTGTTCATGGGAGCTGCAATATGCTGTGTCCTGTGAACAAGAAATCACAGGAGTGACGTGCGCCCCCAACGTAGGTGACCCAGCCAGCAGTAAAAGTACTATGGGCATTCCTGAATATGGTACAGTGGGCTCCCATTGGCCCAGGTGCCATGTAACTAGCACAGAATAGCTAAGCTGCAATAAATTCATTTTTGGGTTGAATACCGCTTGAAGCAAAACACACTTCTCTATGTATTTTTCCCCATATACTTTGTGACCTGGTCTCTAGCTTCTCTACAAAGAAATCAGTAGTGTTTGCAGAGCACCCCTTTATATTGGTGTATGATGCCATGAAGTTATGATACCTCCAATCTGCCTCCTACTTACAAGTCCAAACAAAGACAAGTAAAACAAATAAGCCATGGCAGCAGACACAATCTGAAAGTTGAGATACTTTGATTTGGTGCATTCAATACCTAACAGTTAAGGTAGAGGCTGATAACTTAGTTCAACTAGCAACAACAAACATATTAAAGCCCGTGACTAGCATAGTAACAGAACACAGTCATTTGGTTTAGTTATGAACACACATTGCTAGGACATCCACACACAGTAAATATCCCGCGTAGCTGACAGCTGAGTCACATGACCTCCCTAGTAAACACTGACGGAGGAGGAATCCAGCACAGCATTATTACATACATTCAGAGATTTCTCCATGACCATGTGTAAATAAATCATAGGTTACAAATTAGAAACCAGTGTTTGGGCAGAGCCGTAAATGACCCGGCGACAGGCCGTGTACTAAATGCTTCATAGTTCAGCTACTCACGGTACACAGGAACACTGCATATTTACATTACATTCAGGCACCGTCATATTTTATAAATATAGGATTGCCTTAAGAATTTAGAAAACACTTCTACAAAGCTATGCTTGTTCAGTTAGCAGGTCTTTCGTGTTTGAAGTGGCAAGTTGGAGGATATTGTGAATTGGTTGTTTATAAGGATACAATCCTATGCAATATTGGGTACAGAATTAGATCAGTAATCCTGTGCAATGCTTTGCTCCACAAAATCTAAAAAGTAAAATATATTTTAATAAGTATAAAGCCTAACATGTATTATTGCTGATTTGCCTGTACTTGCGTTAAAAAGTATGCTGTTCTCTTAGCATTGCTTCCTTCCTGTGAAATACCTGGTGATCCTGCCAATCCTCTTGCGTACCCATTTCAAGCTGGCCACGCTAAACACATTGATCCCAGGGTGGTCAGTTTTCTGACTATGCTGGGAGAACAGCCCGCCTGTCCTCTAATGATCAGACCCGTGTTGACACCTCCCTACACAGCCATCCACCCTAAAGCCCAATACACATGTACGGAAATATTTGAAACAGGTTTACTGCTGTCTGTTCAATAAAAAACAAAAACAAAAAAACAAACAGGTTTAACTGCCAGCTTCTGATGAATGGTCATGCTAGAAAACATCAGCAATTGCAGCCAATAACGAAAAGCGCTGATCTGTGAATTCTGATGGGGATATGGTGGGCGAGTCCATATTGCGATAAGTCAATCACCGCACCCCAAAAACCACCAGGCCATGGTCGTGGGAAGAGAACCTTGTCCAAACAAACATGGGGACAAATTGCTTTGCCAGAAAAAGGAGGGTGGGTGACTGCCCCCACCAACATACCACCCCCACGTTGAAGGTGTGTGTACTGTTATAGATCAGATGGGGGAGGCACCCCACTGCCACCAGTGGGGTGCCTTCGATTTGGCATTTCCGACAAAAACACCTACATTTGCATAGAAGTAAACTATCCCTAGAGTCTGGCAGTTCACAGCGTCATGTAATAGAACATGCGTTCATTATGTTAGACGTATTTGACATTGGAATCCATAAATTAGCAATAGGGGAAACCTCTCCAGGTAAGGTGCCAAATCATTTGCACGTGTCCCTACATGCTGAACCCTTGTATTCACTCTGAACCAAATTGTCACCCACTGATATGGTTGGACATGCCTACCTTACTATACGGTCCTCACTGGCGCCGGGTATGCAGCGCTGAGCCATCGTTTCTGGCGGGATTTGCCAATCTTTTTATGCTCGAACATTTTAAGTACCATATTGATATCAGCCTGTTTCCTATGCACCTGTATTTTATTACTTTAGTTGCAATTGTGAATACTTATAGCTTTGCAATTGTATTATAGATTAGTGCAAACTACGTTCCCTGAAGAAAAAAAGCTTTTCCAAAACGTTTTGGGATCTACCCTGTGAACACCTATGATGACCAAGCTCCAGTCCATTACTCTTATGCCCCATACACACGGTCGGATTTTCCAACGGAAAATGTGCAATTGGATCATGTGGTCAGAAAATCCGACCGTGTGTGGGCTCCATCCAACTTATTCTGTTGTAATTTCCGCCCAACAAAGTTTGAGAGCTGGATCTAAAAACTTTTCCTACAACAAAATCCGATCGTATAAATTCCCATCATTTGTTGACAATTCCAACGGACAAAGTGCCACGCATGCTCAGAATACACCAAGATGGAAGCTATTGGCCTGTTTATATTCCCACGTATGTGTTTGACATCACCACATTCAGAACGATCGGATTTTCTGACAACTTCGTGCAACCCTGTGTATGCAACACAAGTTTCGGCCAAAATCCGCCAGAAAAAAAAATTGACGGATTTTTTGGTCGGAATGTCCGACCATATGTATGGAGCAATAAGAGTAGTAGGGCTGTTTGCATGTACTCGAACTTGGTTGCTGCTATGCCCTTTAGGTAATTTTTCTGCGGTTTGTAAATAAACTTTGTATAATCACATATACTTACTACTTTCCATTCTGCCTTTACCCACTTTGCGCCGGGTGGGCGTCCTGGGATGGCCTAGAAGTTCTGGGGTTATAACTGAATGATGCCTGAGGCTACAGACATCATTCAGATATTGGCATTTTCAGCTGGCGATTCCCTGCACCATAAGAATGATCATAGCGGCTGTCCTGCCCCCCCCCTCCCGCCGCCCTCCAGTGCTTCTACCGACTCACCGCTTCCATCGGTGAGTTGGACACTGGATCCGCCAGCCCCGAATAATGATCATAGAGATTTCCATGCAAGATAAAAAGTTGCAACAACTGCCATTGTATTCTCTCGGGTCTTTGCTAAAAAAAAAAAACTGATATAATATTTGGGGGTTCTATGTAATTTTCTAGCAAAAGAATTATGAATTTAACACGTAGTAGAGAAATGTCCGAATTGGCCTGGACGCGAAGTGGTTAAGTCCCAGTGTGGTTACATTTCGTGTTTTGCATGTACTTTTAGGGATGCTGGCAGAAAATTACAGTTCTAAATAGCACCTAACCATATTATATTTTAATTAGTTTGGAAGGTCCAACATCCTATTTCTGGAATAGAGAGAAAGTGAGGCCGAACCCTGTGAAACCCCAATTACAAAATGTTTCAAGAAAATTATAAAAAAAAAAAAAAATGTAAATAAAAAGCCACAAAAGTAACTAGAACACAGCTGGTCTAAAGAGTATTTATCAGCATATATAACCAGAGCACAATAAGAACAGAAGTACATTTATTGTGCAGGCTGGGAATGCTCTGTAGCCCAAAACGAGTTCCAAACAAAAAAGTACAACAAAGTGAAGGATCTAAACCAACTAATCTTAGTACACAGACATACGAGACAATTTTAAAGGACAAAAAATACCCCTCATAAACGTCTTACCTCAATCAGCTGTAAGTACTCCTTGTACAGTCATTGTAATGACACAACGGCCTAACAGCCCAGACTCGATACAGAAGGTACAATATCCACTGTGACAGGTCACTAGAAATTGACCCGACATTTCTTGTTGATCATTAACAGTCAACCTCGCACTATACAGGAGGGGTACATGCAAAGTCAGTCCATTCGCTTGTTTTACTTGCAACTGTGACAGTAACTGAATTTGCAATAAGGTCCCAATAAATGACTCATTACTGAAAGTTCCAGTTTGACTGGAATGCTTATTATAATGAATCTTCAAGTCTAGCAGAAGAATAAAGCATTCTGCGGGCTGGACTCACATTTTATAGAATTTGGCCTACATATTTTCTGTGACTGAAGCACCTTACTCTTCACCATCTCCCGGCTGGACACCCCCCCGGCCGCCTTTCACGGCTTTACCGTGTGCCAGTTAATTGGAGAACCAAACTAAATGGCCAGATTGGCTTTGATCAATTCTTTGCTATGGTAAAAATAGTGCACTCGTGTGCACATGCAAATGATAACACGCATTGGTTATGCAAGCGAACAGCTATCTGCCACATGCAGCCATCAGACCATGGGCAGTAATTCTAGCATCAGACATATGTAAATATAAAGTGGTAACCTGTAAAGACTATTAAAGCGGCACCTATTGATAATAAAACTCACATTGTTAGTCAATGTTGCACAGGTCATGATTTTAAAAGCATGGCATTTTTGGTATCGATTTACTCGGCACATCATCTTTTATATTTTAGCAAAAATTTGGGTTATTTTTTTTCATCAACTTTAAACAAAATGTACAGTTTTTAAATGAATTGCGTTTGAAAAATAGCTGTGCAAATACCATCTGAAACAATTGCAGAACACACCATTTTATTCTCTAGGGCCTCGGCATTAAGTATACATTTGAGGGTTCTAACTAACCTAGAAAAATACAGATTTTAACACGTCAACAAAACGTGCCAGAAAAGGGCTGGTCTTCAAGTGGATATTTAACAGGTGGCTTTTCATGGATTTTAGGGCTTATTCATGTGCAGTAACCTATTACCAATCCTCACTGAATCAATGCACGTCACAAGGGCCCATAGAAAACAATCGATTCTTATATAACTCATTCACAACACAATGGAGTGGTGAGGTGCAGTGCGGTTTCCTGAGGAAAACTGCAAGCATGCTGCATTTTCTCTCAGCACACTGCGCAGTGCGATTTGTCACCCAGTGTAAATCTTGCCATCAAGTTACGATAGATTTTTAGTCAATCTTCACTAAAATACCATATTTTAGTCGTCTGCATTTGTTAACCCCTCCACACCACCTGTTTTAACCCTCAAAATTTCACACCACTATGCGGGCGTGCGCCACATCTCTACTGACTTGAAAGGACATGATGTTTAACCACTTCCCGCCCGGCCTATAGCAGAATGATGGCCGGGCAGTGGTTCTGTTATCCTGACTGGACGTCATGACATCTTTCAGGATAACAGCTGGCGCGTAGCAATTGGTGGTGCGGCGTGTCATTCTGACACACCGATCTCGGTATGAAGCCTCTAACAGAGCCTCTTTACCACATGATCAGCTGTGTCCGATCACAACTGATCATGATGTGAACAGGAAAAGCCATGTACCGGCTTTTCCCCTCTCGCGTCTGACAGACGTGAGTAGAGGAGAGCCGATCAGCTGCCCTCCTGACAAAGGAATGTATCGGCACAATAGCGCCTCTGTCACTCCAGTGTGAAAACCTGAGGGCTTTCACACTGGAGCGGTGCGCTGGCAGGACACTTAAAGTCCTTTGAGGCGCTTTAGGAGCGGTGTATGAACCTCTCCTAAAGCGCCCGTGCCTATTGAAATCAATGGGCATCTCCGGCAAAGCACCACTGCAGCACAGCGGTGCTTTTAACCCTTTTCTGCCTAGCAGGGATTAAAAAGCGCCCCCCCCCCCAGCGGCTTTAAAGCGCTGCTAAAAACGACTAACACGTTGTGTTACTGCCGACGCCACAGAAAGTGCCCTTAAACCTTGCCTCCACTGTCAGATACTGTCAAACACATGTGACCAAACCCTTACTGTGAACGAGCACAGGCCTCAAACTGTATTCAATTATTTTAAGTAATTGAGTTTATATACACATTGCCTGCCCTAGAAATTGGCCAGCAAGTCCACCTCAAAACATTTTATAGCTCCAGTATTTAGCAGCTAACACCCACAGACAATGATGTTCTAGAACACCGCAGTGCGCCTGGTGCCCTCACCATGAATGGCACAGTGCTATTACCAACTCACTGCTATATATAGATGTGAGTACTATGGAATGACAGGCAGATAAACACAGCAAGCTAAACCACACTGGATATACATAGCTCTGGTGACCACACTGTATTCAGCTTTGCTGATGTATTCAATACCAACACTTTGTAACTGTAAACCTTCACTTATTCACGTTACATCAAATGCTGCAGAAGAGATGTGCAGCTACTTGAGTATGCAAAGCCTAAACTGTATTTATTCTTTGCATATAGTGCTTATGGGTTCCATATTCTGTCAGGTTGCTTTGGCGGTCAACGTCCTTACTAGGTAAATATAATCTACTTATCAGAGTGACCATTGTCAATAGGAATAAAACAGAAGGACAAATAGCAATTTACAAAATGACCACAGCAACTAAAAAGGTAGTTAAAAAAATAAAAATAATTCACATTTAATACTGTAGGCATATAATAAAGCTTTATTTTACATCGCAGGTTTCTTCACACATGAACTCTCAAAGAGAAAGGCAAGCCACTAAAAATGTAAAGTCCTAATCACAGTTTATTAAACCCTGTATTGTGCAGACTGTGCCTCCTAGTACATGCAGCCTTTAACACTATTTCACACAAATCAGCTTCTTCATAGGGTAAAGGTCTCATGGAAATACTGCCCTTATATCGGTGTTCCATTATTAACACTTGTGACCACTAAACAAAGTAATTTGATGTTAAATAAAAAGTGGTCCTGCACAAATCCACTGTATAATAAACAAAAGTGCTACATGCTTAAACAAGAATAATACACAATAGTGAATATACAAAAAACAGGCACAAAATATAGTCCATATAATAAATCTAAGAATGTTGTTCAATGGCACCAGAGGTATTCAAAAACATTCAAAGAAACAGAAGGTAAAAGATGTTCCAATAACAAGAGAAACTGTTGGCTCCCAGAACTCTCACCTCCAATCCTTGAAAACAAGCACATCAAGCAAAGCAAACAGCCTCCGTTTAACCACTTCAGGTGTAAATGACTAGAAAATCATAGACATCCACACTGGGCCACCAGGGGGCCATTGATCCCTGTATTAACTGTATCGTAAATGCGGTGGCGATTTCCATGGATATATGCCGCTCAAAGGAATAACATGGGGAGAAGGAAAAGGCTCTGATAGTATAGTATTTATTTAATAAGTAAGGTTTAATAAATTAAAATATAAATCGGACTCTCACATATTAAAAAATGAAACAGCACACAAAGAAAATGGTGTCCTGGCGTCTTCCGCCAGTCTTACTTCACTTCTGTGACATAGGATGCATAGTATGCGATGCATAGTAGTCCATTATGCTTTGCCTTTGCAGGGAATGAAAGAGGAAGTAAACTCATCAGGGATTACTTCCTCTTTAAGGAAAACGTATGAAAACGCGGAAGTATGAGTTCCGCCATTTTGGATATAGTAATCTGAGCGTTATAAACTATATTAATATATGGGCACCGGTTAATTTAGAGTATATCAAATACAACGATTTAAATGTCAGCAAATATAATAAACAAAGACCATCAAACGAAGCAGGTGCTTCTTAGAAATCATAAACAAAGATGTATATTTAATTAAACAAATATTTTTACAAAAATGAAATGCCTCGACCAATAAAATAGAGTAAAAAATACCTGATGCTCCAAAAAATTCCTATTAATTAACGGAGACATGATGAGATGTATAAAAAAATCCTCAATCGAAGCAAAAAAAAAAACGCATATTGCAAATTACATACTAAAAAATACAGTCGCATACCGGGAATTAAGTATGACTTCAAACATACATAAATAAAATACACAGATACCATATCATATAGACCAATCAAGAAAAAAAAAAAACTTTAAAAAGATGAATATATCATAAGAGCATCATAAAAATGTATACAAATAGATTTTAGAAATTGCTTAAAAAACAGTTCAAGTCAAACTCAACATTAAGGCCTTCAGGGGTGAAAGTTCTCATAGTATATATCCACCTGGATTCTTTTTGGCTAATAGTTCTAATCTTATGACTGCCTCTCCATGATAGATTATATCTTTCAATACCCCAAAATTGCAAGCGAGGGGGATCCCTGTTGTGTACTAAATCTAAATGCCTAGAGACACTGTTTTTAGGAAAACCATTAATATTTCGTATATGTTCCTTTATTCTTACTTCCAAAGCTCTCAGTTCTTCCTATATATTGCAGGTTGCAACTACATTGCAGACAGTATACAACCCCTTCAGTATGACATCCAATGAAATCACGGATGGTATATGTATGTCCTGTAGTGGTAGCTGGAAAATCTGATCTTTTACTCAGAAATTTTTTGAATGTCGACAAGCAAAACAATTCCTACAAGGGAAAAAACCTTTCCCTGTAAAGAAAGTGTAACCCTTCTTGGGTGGTGGTTCTACTACTGCTTTAACAATCATATCCCTTAAGTAATTATTAGTAATTAAAATTAAAGTAATTTGATGGATGGCTTGCTGCTACTAAACCCTCACTAGTGTAAAACTCATCCAAAATGAAATAATACCTGGAATTCATAGACTGGCGCAGACAGATTTTCCATAATAGTGTCTCACATGCATTCTAAAAGAGGTGCAACATGTGCCAAATCTCAGTACCTGTCCACAATTTGTATTCGAAATTGGTGCACACGGCACGATTTCTAGAACACATCTGCCTATACACCGAAAGTGGCATGCGACTTGTGCTCTGATGATATTGAAGGGAAACTGCACACCAAAATCTCAAAAAAAAAAAAAAAAAAAAACAACAACCACACAACACACGGCATGGAGTCCCTTAGATCCCTCAACCCCCTCACCGCCATGTGAATGAGTATGGGGTACATTGTATGGCTATATAAAGAAATGGCAGACAGCGGGAGTCCACACAAAAGCCGAAGCCAGCGGCAGGAGAACAGGAGGAAGAAGACAGCGGAGGGAGAAGAGAGAGAAGGAGAAGAACCAAATGAAGAAGACATCAGCACAGTGAGAAGAACCAGACCAGAGGGAGAAAGATCTGAGGGAGAAGGACATCACTGGAGAAAGACGACACAGAGCTCCGATAGGGAACATTTTTAAACCTGTGTACGGTTTTTATGTTTGACACTTTGGGTGAATGAGTAATGGTATAATGTACCCCTTAGTCATTCACATAAGGGGGGTGGGATCTGGGGACCCCACTTGTTGAAGGGGGCTTCTAGATTCCGATAAGTCCCCTGCCCACAGACACCCATAACCAGCCAGGTTTGTGGGGAAGAGGCCCTTGTCCTCAACTGCCCGACCCCCACCCTTTCTGACCATGCCATTTTTTTTTTTTTACTTTGGTGTGGGGGTTCCTCTCAGAATCCATACCAGACTGAAGGGTCTGGTATAGTCTTAGGGGGAACTCATGTTTTGTTTTCGTTTGTTTTTTCTATTATGGCACAGGGTTCCCTCAACAAAATTGATACCAGACCCAAAGGGCCCAGTATGAACAGATCAAATTCAGATGGAAGTAGCACCGATATCAAGGGCAAAGTTGGAGGCAGTGTCGTACAACTGTCATGTGGTACCATAGTGAACACTACCTTAGGCGCAATACAGTAGCAAGATCAATTAAATGCCAGAAAAAAAGTGGTTCAACTGTTTTACTGAATGCATTGTTACCAGATTTTCAAATATGTTGCAGACTTCAACAGAATTCTACAATCTAAAAAAAAAAAAAAAAAAAAAAAAACCCACACCACACACAACCCACATTCACCTGAGAATAGCTTTAAAAAAGTTCCATACTAGAATATTCCTTAAAAAAAACATGCATATCATTAGCAAGAACGTTCATTATATCAATGTCAACCAGGACACATTCATTAAAAGGATTATAGAAGTCTCCGACTATGCATGTGAAAATCTCCAAAGTTCTACAACCATTTTAAAACAACTACTCATTTCCTCAATTACTAATGATTTAAGCCTTAAGAGCTTTGAAATATCTTGATAAGTAGTGTCAGTGTTGGACATTTTACAGGTGAAGAACATCCAAATGCCATTATCAGAATCCGGTAATCCAGGGAGATTGGTCATTTCCACCAGAACTTTAAGAAAACCTACAGCCAAAAATGTTGTTACATGCTGCCATCCGCCATTTACTAGAACAATTCTGAGGAATATCTTAGGCCGAGAATAAACTGTACAATTTTCACATGGAGTCAGATAAACTCAACAATTTAACCACTTGCCGCCCACCCTATAGGCAATTGACGGCGGCAAAGTGGTTTCATAATCCTGACCGGACGTCATATGACGTGATCAGGATTATGAGCAGCTGCGCGCCCCTGCGGGCGCACATCGCGGCGATCGTTGTTGGGGGTTGTCAGTCTGACACCCGGCAACTACGATCTCGGTAAAGAGTCTGACGGAGACTCTTTACCACGTGATCAGCCGTGTCCAATCACAGCTGATCACAGTGTAAATGGGAAGACCCGGTGATCGGCTTTCCCTCACTCGCGTCTGTTAGACGCGAGTAGAGGAGAGCCGATCGGCTGCTCCTCTGACGGGGGGGGGGGGGGTCTGTGCTGATCGATTATCAGCACAGCCCCCCCGAGGATGCCCACACTGGACCACCAGGGACGCCACCAGACCACCAGGGAAAAGGCAATCCTCCCTAGACCACCAGGGATGCCAGTCAGCACAATGGGTGCCAATCAGTGCCCACAATGGGCATCACTGATTGGCATGCATTATTGTTTGGCACTGATTGGCATCCATTACTATAGTATAACACCTATCCATGCCCATCCGTGCCGCCCATCCGTGCCACTTCATTGGTGCCCATCAGTGCCGCCTTATCAGTGCCCATCAGTGAAGGGGAAAACGTACTTATTTACAAAGTTTTGAAACAAACAAAAAAAAAAAATTTTTTCCAAATTTTCGGTATTTTTTTATTTGTAGCGCAAAAAATAAAAACCGTAGAGGTGATCAAATACCACCAAAAGAAAGCTCTATTTGTGGGAAAAAAATGATAAAAATTTCATTTGGGTACAGTGTAGCATGACCGCGTCATTGTCATTCAAAGTGCGACAGCGCTGAAAGCTCAAAATTGGTCTGGGCAGGAAGGTGTTTAAGTGCCCTGTATTGAAGTGGTTAAAAGAGGGTATATTGCCAGAACAAGAAATGCTGCCCAACACCCTGGAGAAAAAATAAAAACAGAGCAACCATACCAAAAGGAGAATCAGTATGAACATGTGTTTTTCTCCACTAGGCACAGTCTAGAGTTTGGGATATTTTAACAGATTAATATATTCCCATTTCATATAGTGACTAGCTACAGTATATGAAATTACTAGGGGGGACAGTGAAGTTTGTCTCACAAAAAACCCAATATAGGGAGCATGTTCTCACCAAGTCAAAGTTGGATGGCATTGGTTAAAAAAATTTGAGGTGAAGTGCCCTCGATACCTTTTCCCCTTTTGGTTTAAAAAATTTGAAACTCGGCGAGAATTATGGGGCAGGTTGATGCTTCTGGCATATTTTTGGCTACTTCGGTCTCTGCCCTCTGCGGCACAGAAGGGGTGACATTGAATAGGAAGAGGCTCCTGGTGGTGAGGAAGTGGAGAGAGGATTGCATGATCACTGATAATGTTCTAGGTGGCCTTTTTCTTCACTCTACTGGTTCAGGAGCTTCAGGGGTAGGATGTATTTCACATCGATCGATGCAATGTTTTATGCCAAATGTTATAAGTTCATTGTAATGCTTACTTGTTTTGCTCCTTGTTTCTTTGCCCTTGAATAAAAGTAAATTTGGAAAAAAAAAATAATTTGAGGTAGTTAGATACAGACAAGATCAAACGGTTAACTGCAAAACAAGATGGTATTTATGCGATTACCTGTAAGGAATGTGGAGCACAATACATGGTCCGCACAACAAAAAAAGGATTGTTAAAAAAGCTTACCTGTAAAATCCTTTTCTTTGACGTACATCAGGGGACACAGAGCCATAGTAGTTACTACATTGGTTATAGGGCAACTAATAAGTGATGGACACTGGCACGCTTTAAGGCAAGAAGTGTACTGCCTATATAACCCCTCCCACTACTGGGAGTCCTCAGATTTGTAGCCAAGCAATACAAGAGTATACCAAGAAGGGAGGGACCTCTTTGTCCCCTGATGTACAAAGGATTTTACAGGTAAGCAGTTTTAAAAATCCCATTTTCTTTTCATACATCAGGGTACACAGAGCTATAGTAGTTACTATGTGGGATTTCCCATAGCAATGGCAACTGGAGGCAGACAACAAAAAGTAGGGCAAAGAGAGGGCAGAGCACTCATACTGCAGCCTGCAGTACACTGCCACCCAGGGGCAATATCCTCATGACCTTTAACATCAATTTGATCAAATCTGGTAAATGTATGGACTGAAGACCAAGTTGTGGCCTTACTTAGGCCTCTATGGCTCAGATCTGTGATGATGCACCGCCCAAGAGGCACTGATCGCCCTGGTTAAGTGTGCTTTAACATGAAGGAGGAGGAATTTTCTTCTTTAAAGCGGTTGTAGTCTTTTTACCTACAGGTAAGCCTATAAGGCGGTTTACCTGTAGGTGAAAAAAATATCTCCTTAACCTGTATGGTTTAGGAGATATTCCCCTCGCAATGAGCCGCTGACTGCAGCGGCACATGCGCACAGGGGATTCTCGGCTGGAAGCCCAGCAGACGCCGGACCCTGCCAGAGCGACAATACCCGGAAGACACGCCGAGGGAACATGTCAGCTCCCTCTGCATTATTATGCCTTTTCCCCTGCAGGTCTGAAAAAAAAAAAAAAAAAAAAACTCAGCAGGTTTACTCCCGCTGTAAGCCATAAGCTTGACCAATCACTTGACAAATCCATTTAGAAATTGTACATTTTGATGCCGCCTGTCCCCTTTTTGGGCCTTCTGGCAGTACAAACAAAACATCTGTTTTGTGAACCTGAGCTGTCGCCTTTAAATAGACTGGCCGCTCTTACTACATCAAGGGAATGTTATGCATGATCAAATATGGCTCTTTACAAGACAGAGCAGCTAGTTCGATACCCTTCTAGCAGAAGAAACGGAAACCAAAAAATTATCTTTCTTGTCAAAAGAACCAAGGCAATATCCCGCAAAGACTCCAAAGGCTGACTCTGCAAAGCAGATTAAGACAAAATTTAGATCCCAAGGATTTTAGAGGTGCCTTGATAGAGGGATTAATCCGTGTTAACCCTTGTATAAAGCTATGCACTATTGAGTGGGAAGCAAGAGACCTTTGGGGGGGGGGATCCTACCTATGACATACTTCCTGGGGTGCCAACCCCTGGATCCACACCAACATACATATGCCTTCCAGACTCTATAGTAAAGGATTCTGGAAGCCGGCTTCCTGGCATTAGACACTACCGAAGGAGATAACCCACAATCCTTTAGAACGTGGGTTTCAATACCCAAACCATTAAATTTAGTCTCCCTAAGGTAGGATTGAACACCGGACCTTGTGCGAGAAGGAGACTCCTACAGCCATCTTTACGATTTAGGCAAACCAAGATCGTCCGGGCCACCAGACTTGCCTCCTTTTATTCCTGCTTGATCCTGCGGAGAAGGCGCAGAAGTAGCAGAACTGGAGGAAATGCAGATCAGCGAAATCTGATCCCATGGGAAGACTAATGCGTCTGTTCCGCATGCTAGCAGATCCCTGGTTCTTGACACAAAGTTGTCGACTTTGTTGTTGAATCTGGACGCGAACAGGTCCATGTCCAGAACATCCCATCTCTGACATATCACTAGGAAGATGTCGGGGTGAAGAGACCATTCCCCTGGAAATAACTGTTGGCGACTCAAGTAGTCTGCCTGCCAATTATCTATTCCTAGAATGAAAATCGCCGATGGGCAGAGAACATTCCTTGCCTAAGCTAGAACATGAATCACCTCTTTTTGGGCTGCACGACTTCGTGCCCCCCCGGGGACTGATGTAAGCCACAGCCATGGCATTGTTGGATTGAATCCTGACAGAACAAACCCTTAGTCTGACTGTCCAAGATACTAGGGTCAGACGCACTGCTCAAATCTCCAAAATGTTGATAGGCAAGGTCTATTCTGAGTTAGACCATCTGCCCTGGACAGAATCTTCTTCCAGGACTGCTCCCCAGCCTAGAAGGCTGGCATCTGTTACCACTTTCCAGGATCCTGGCAGAAAAGATCTCCCCTTTTGGAGGTTACTGGATGTCAATCAATTTAGGCTCTAACGTACGTCGTGGGGATAAGCATATTGGAAAATCCAAAGCCTGAATCTTTGTTCCATACTGACAGGATGGTGTTTTAGAGCAGTCTTGAGTGAAACTGTGCGTAAGGGACAGCCTCGAAGGAGGCCACCATTTTCCGTAACAATCTCATGCACAGCCGAATGGAGGGATTTTTCTTTGTTTTGACAAGCTGAATTAGTCCTATAATGGAACCTATTCTTGTCTGGGGTAAGAATACCTTCTTCTGTATGGTATCCATGACCAGTCCTAACTACTGTAATCTCCTTGATGGTTTTAAGGAGGATTTTTCTCAGTTGAGAATCCAACCCAGAGATTCCAGGTAGTTTACAGCTGCGAGCAGACTCTGGTTTAGACCTGAGCCCTTAATCTGGCTTAAGGAGGTGCCAGAATTTGAGAACACCCATGGTGCAGTGTCTAGACCGAATGGCAGGGCCACAAACTGAAAATGTTGATTTTCTATTTAGTGTAGCATTTTCTGGTGAGTGGAAAATATTAGCACGTGGAGATATGCATCTTTGATATCGATTAAAGCCAAAAACTCCCCCTCCTTGCAGGACGTTAACAACCAATCGGATTGTCTCCATGCGAAAGGATTGGATATTTAAGTGCCGATTCAAATCTTTGAGATCTAGAATGGGTCTTAGCTGTGACCTGCTCCTCTAAGGGAACCTCTGATATCACTCGCTGGGATAATAGAAGATCCAGAGCTAGAAAGACTTTTCTTTGGCTCCCTGGGAACATTTGATTTTAGAAAACGAGGAGACGGAAACTCTGAACTCTAGTTTGTAACCTAGATAAACTGAAAAAGCCACCAATCTGTCTTGACATTGTTCCTGCCAGATCTTTGAAAATTGCAGGTGGCTTCCCCCCACCTGAGGGAGCGGGGGCACCCTTCATAAGGAGGCTTTAGCATTCTGCTTTGTGGGCTTTCTGCCCCAAGATCTCTTGACCACAGTGCTGCCCTTGGGGTCTTCCCCTTGAACCCGACAGTTGAGCCCATCGAGACTGTCTAGAGGCTGATGCCACCAACACAGGTGAGGAAGCACATATAAAAAAGGAGATATGTTTAAACTGTTTTACTGGTAAAAGCTTTTCCCATTAGAGATCCTTTGGATGTATTTATCCAGATCGTCTCCAAATAGCCATTCACTATGAAAGGGGAAACTGGCCAAGTGCTTTGGCTGACCAACTTTTCAGCCACAGAACTCTGCGAGAATGCACTAGCCCAAGCATAAGCCGTGAGGCTTGAATGATAGAATGTTTCATAGCATCCCATTGCTGGGCCTGCTGATCGAGCAGAATTTTAAGTATCTCCACAAACTGTTCCTTAAATGGACTGGGATACACCAATTGCAGCAAGAACCGGCTGCGCTACTGAACTTGCTAAAGACATATTGCTTCTGGAACGAAGTTCCAAACTTTATCTGTTGGATCCTTTAACATTAGCACATTATCCACTGAACATGTGAGATTCTTGTTCACTGAGGCAAGTGCAGCATCAATTGCTGGCTGTACACCCCCCCCCCACCCCCATTTTCTTATAGAAATCCTCTTCCATAGGATAAAGTGTGGAGAATTTCTTAGGAGGATAATATTTTTTATCTGGATGTTCTCATTCAGAATACATAAGCTTTTTTAGCCATGAATGAATATGAAAAGCAACCCCAGATGGAGGCGGTTTTAATGAACCCAAACCAGAGGTGGATTCATCAAGAGCCTGCGCTGCAGGCAGCACAAAGGTTGAACGAACCAATTTAGTAAGAGTGCACAAGCAACCTATCTTGTGATGCTATTCCTTCTATATTAGGATCCTCAGAAGAGAAGTCTCTTGGAAGATCTTCCTTATCCCCTGCCCCTTGCACCTCAATAAAAAGGGTCCTGAGCACTAGATGGGGATTGGCTACGTTTGGCCCCATTATGGAGAGATATAGCATCAATCTTCTTTTCCAAATTACAAATGGTAGAAGAGAAAACCTCCTGTGTGATATATACAGGGACTGAAGTGTCCAGTGCAGCTGCGACAACAGTCTCCCCTGATGGTGCAATCTGATCAGCCGCATCACTGAGGATGACATTTTGGAAATGGATTTAGTTTGTGGTGAAACCATTGACCCTTTAGAACCCTTAGAGGCATTGCTTGTCACTCTTCAACTCACAGCCTGAAGCACAAAAGCAGAGGCACTAACAAAAAGAATGTGCACTGCTAGGTTATAGGCAAGCGCTATAAGCTGCTATTAATGCCTAGACTGGTAAAGTAATGTAGCACTTACCCCCTTAGGAGTGGCTGAATTTTTCTGGGCTTACCAATTACCTCCACCAGCTCGTACTTATTGTCCTTGTCTAGGTGTTCCCAGGGATGATAACCCAGCAATTGTAGAGACCGACACTTGAATTCCTTGTTAGGATTTTTATTTTGCATAAAACAGTTGAACAAACTCAGTCTAAGTTGGGAATAGAGGATATCAGGATAAAGTTAAGCTCAGGTGCTCGGAACTGCTGACTTCAATAAAAGTCCCTCTCTGTACATAATCCAGTGAATACCCACCCTCAACTGAACTGTCAGATAAATCCTTGAGCTTGGATTTAGCAGCCAACAGGTAATTCTAGCTTTGCAAAGTCTCACACAGACTTGGTGTAAAAACTTGGTTGTAACCGGAAGGATAGGAGTAGGAACTTTTATTACTGTACCAGAATCTTTCAGCCGGTCCGGCGATAACTTAAGAAATGTGGATTCAATCAATGTTCATGGCAGCTCAGCTTCCAGGCTCTTTCTGTGCAGCCAGTCTTGTGTGCGGCTCTCCTACTGAAGATGTAGAGTTGCTGGGCCACTCCAAATCTGAGATGGCACGAACACCTTAGAATCTTCCTTCCAGTTACTGCACCTCGGACTAGCCAGTTCTGAGGCTCGGAAATGGATGGATCCGCACCCCAGGCCATGAGGGCCCCTGGGGGCTGGTCAGGAGGACCAGGACCATGGAGTCAGCAAAAATCCCTGGACCAGAACCCAGAACGACGTGACTTCAGCACCTTAAGTACTCTCTCCCGGAATACACAGCGAGACAAAACCCCACCGATTGGCTCAGAGAGAGATTGGTACCTAATGCGGCCAACCAGACTGCGTTCTAAAGCACCTCACAGGTGCGAGACCCACCTATGATCAGGCAGAACCTTAATATAGCCCAACCAAACTGATGCCAAAGCACAATTAACCCTAAAACTCAAACTACAGTTTTGGGCAAAATCTAAATTTAGAACATAGCACGTAATCGTTAGGAGTATCGGCGCTACAGTAATAATGTGTCAAAGGGAATGTCTGTGTCAGCAAACCTGAAGTCCCCTCCTGCTCATGTGGCCCTCCACAGCCAGCAGCAGCGACACAGTGCTTTAAAAACTTCTTCCACGTGCGGCCTTCTTTCAAAAGAAAGTGTTTAACTGCGCGAGCGGCGGAGTTCAGGCGCCTTGCAAAAGGCTGATATGGTGGCGGGGGGGGGGGGGTAAAAAGTATCGTTGAGCGCCCATGCTTAAGGAATGCTTTCTTCATATAGTTCCCCTGAAGGGGTTAAACTCAACATTGGGGGAGGAGGAGAACCGGTCCCCTCTTTTCATACCGGAGGATCTGCTTGTTGTGGCCAGAGGAGAGGAGGAAATTAAGGCTTCTGACAGTGACGTTTCCAGCATCAGGCGGTGCGTGCTCAAAACAGCCCCCAGTGGTGACACATAGGCATGGAAGCATTATAATTTAAAAGGAGAAAGTCATATAAAAATCTCCACTCACCTTCCGCATACAAGGTTATCGGAGATAAACCCAACCTTCACCCTTCACGGTGGGCTCCGAAACCTTCAGAACAGGGGAACCTTAAACTACCCGACATACGTTAAGTGGGATGTCGCCCATTACTATGGCTAGTAGGACCTTGCTCTCCCAGTTTTCCTTCCTTTCTTTTCCCATCCCCTCTTCTTCCCCTCCCCCTACATGCCCCTCCAAATGAACACTGATGACGGGGGGGGGAACTTACCGGTAACACCAATACTATTAGCCTTTCAAAACTGCACCATGGAGAGCGCAGCGCCGCCTCTTCACAGGAAACACTGCCCTGACAACACCCCTTTAAAAACAGCTGCTTTCACCATGCCGTCAGTCATACACAAGAATGCCTCTGACATGCTGGAAGATAAGTAAAACAGAGCACCCGAGATTATACATTCATAGACATAACATACCAGGGAGGAAAGTAGCTGCTGTCCTGAAAGGCTCATAGAAATACCGTTACCGGCAAGTCTAAGGTTTTTTTCCCCTTGCCTTTCAGGACAGCACCATGGAGATAACCAAGAAATTACTTCAGGGCAGGACCACAACTTGTAAGACCTTCCTGCCAAAAGACTGATCCAATTTGTAGTGCCTTATAAACGTGGAGAAGCTGGACCATATGGCCTTACAGATCTGGCGATGGCCCAGCACTCTGCAGAGGAAGCCACCACTGCTAGTATAGAGTGGGGCATTATCCCCTCTGGAGCTTCTTAACCTACAGCAAGGTAGGCTTCTTTGATAGCCTGCTTTAGCCACCTTCCCAAGGTACTCTTGGATGCTCTCTTCTTGATGCGCTCCTGCTGACTGGACAAACAAGGAAGATGATTTCCCGAAGTTTTTTTGTTACTGCAGACACCGGACATCTAAGGTGTGAAAGACCTCTTAAAGGCCTGAGGGTTCTGGACAAAAAGGTTGGTAGTATAATCTCCTGTGGTCCCGCCCCCTCTGACACCACGGGGAAGCCATTGCGAAGTCCCCATGCATCAGAGGGGGGGGCGGGGTGACCCGGGTATGTCACCGTGTGGCCCCGCCCTCAGTTATAAAAGAGCTGTCATTGCGCTTGAGCGTCCTAAGGCGGGTGCCTCCCATGGAGGCGGATTATTTCTTTTTTCCGGTCCGACGGCAGAGCGAGAGAAGGAGATGAATGGATTTGAGGCATTTTTAATTTTTTTATTTTTTAATAAAGGACTTATCCCAAGATGTGTCTTGCGGTTTATCATTTTAACACTTTGTGAAATGGTAGGGGTACACTATAACCGTTAAAATTTCAAACAATGGGAGCTGGGATCTGGGGGTCTTTTATGGATTTTTGGGGGACCCCCATGCCGTTTTTTTTCAATGCCTTATCTGTAATTGCCGATAATTCATTATAGCCACGAGTAGTTTTTACTTTTTCCTTTAGAAATGTCATTTTGTGAAGGGACTTTTCTAAAAATGGGAAAAAAGCGCCACTTTACAGGCATTCTATTGACACCTCCCAAATACGAAATTTAAAGGAATGTCACTTTTATTGTTTCACTTTAAGCATTATTAAAATCACTGCTCCCGAAAAAACATCACTTTTTAAAACTTTTTTTTGCATTGATACATGTACCTTGGGGCAGGACCTGGGTCCCCAAATACTTTATGACAATATCAAGCATATAAGCCTTTAAAATTAGCACTTTTGATTTCTCCCATAGACTTTTAAAGGGTGTTCCACAGCTTTCAAATTTGCCACGAATGCCCCAAATTGTTCGCTATTTGGCGAACAGGCGAACATCCGATGTTCTAGTCGAAGTTACGTTAGGCTACCCACAGGGAGACATTTCAATTTTGGATCGGTTTAAAGACCGGTAAAAAACAGTTCGCGTGAAAGGGCCTGAAGTGCCGTTGCTGACTTGTTGTTAAGAGGCATACTCCAAGGCTGTCACACTGATCCTGGGTTCAATGTCTAGACATTTAATTACCTGGAACAAGGACGCAAGACATACAGCGAGGAAAAAAAAAAAAAAAAAAAGTATTGTTATATGCTCATTTTTTATCTTTTCACACTGACAAAAATGTTCAGTCTAATTTTAATGGTAGGTTTATTTTAAAAGTGAGACAGAAGAAAAAAAAATCCAGAAAAATGCATTTCAAAAAAGTTATAAATTGATTAGCATTGTAATGAGGGAAATAAGTATCTGATCCCCCATCAGCAAGATTTATAGTTCCCAGGTAAAAAGGACCTCAGCCATTCAGTCTTTATGATAGGCTGGTGGCCAAAATCTGATTTCCCGGTTGTTTGATATATGAATGCTGATTGGCCCCCTGACTGGAGAGCATGATATGGCTATACCATGTGAGTAGTATCGTCCTATCGGGGAAAGTTTTATTATTAATTGAATAAGTCAATCTGTAATTGGGGTTTGTCTTTAGTTATATATTCATGAGCAATGCAGGGGAACAGTTAGATGTCCCTGTTGAAGTCCTATGGGACGAAACACGTATGGCAAGGTTGTCTTATTCCCTGTATTGCTTTTTTAACATGTGATCAAGTTTTTTATGCAACATTTCATTTTTTGTTTACGCTGGTTTTATGCCAATAAACAGCTATTGATATATTTTTTCAACCTACACTATGGGAAGCTGTTTTTTCTCTTTCATTTTATATATGATCCTTTTATGAGTTGGGCTTCATAATTTGCCAAATTATCGGCTGGGAGTCTATTCTGTTGCCGTTTATGCCGATCTTTGAGAAGAAGATTGGAGTGCCTGCGAGGATGCAAACCTTTCCTGTGTCAGTTTGAAGAGCTACAGTCCCTCCATTGACAGACAGACCTATGTGGTTCCATCGATGTTCCAATCTTACATGCCTGTATAACCTAGTGTTAACGCACAGGTCCAGTGGTTCCGGTAAGAGTACCCATTTCTTATTCATCTTGACGTCATCCAAGCAAGACATTTCTACGATTTCTTTGGCCTATATACTGTGTGCAATATCATACACTGTGTGCAGCACTATTTCTGAAACCTTTGGCATATACATTGTATGAAATACTTTGAGTTTCACATCAGAGTCTCAAACTTTAAAGACTTATTCTATTGTTCACTTTTGACTATTTTGGGTCTATCACGTTTCACATTTAAGCATTTCTTTTTTAGCGCTACATTTTTGTTCTTCAGTTACGTTAATATGCCTGTACGTTGCCCTTCTGCCGACGTATATCGGCGTGAGCCGGTCGGCAAGCGGTTAAAGGGGACTGCTCCTAATCAGCTTTTTACTTGTACAAGAGACACCTAACCACAGAAGCAGATACCAATCTCTCCTCCATAGCCAAGACCAAAGAGATGTCCAAGGATGTCAGGTACAAGCTTGTAGACCTACACAAGGGTGGAATGGGCTACAAAACCATTGCCAAGCAGCTTTGTGAGAGGGTAACAGTTGATGCGATTATTCGCAAACACCAAACAGTCAATCTACCTTGGTCTGGGGTTCCATGCAAGATCTCACCTCATGGAGTTTCAATGATCACGAGAAGGGTGTGGCATCAGCCCAGAGCTAGACGGGAGAATCTTGCCAATGATCAAGGGACCTGAGACCATAGTCACCAACAAAACAATGGGTAACACTACGCCACGAAGGACTGAAATCCTGCAGCGCCCTCAAGGTCCCCCTGCTCAAGAAAGTGCATTAACAGGCCCATCTGCAGTTTGCTAATGAACATCTGAATGATTCAAAGGAGAACTGGGTTAAAGTGTTGTGGTAAGGTGAGACCAAAATCGAGCTCTTTGGCATCAACTAAACTCGCTGTGTTTGGAGGCGGAATGCTGCCTATGGCCCATCAAAAGGGACAATGGACGGGGCCATGAACCGTTAAATCTTGGGTGAGAAGCTCCTTCCCTCAGCCAGAGCATTGAAAATGGGCCATGGATGGGTATTCCAGCATGACAATGACCGAAAACACACAGCCAAGATAACAAAGGAGTGGCCAGAGAAGCACATTAAGGTCCTGGAATGGCCTAGCGAGTCTCCAGAACTTAATTCCATAGAAAATATGTGAAGAGAGCTGAAGGTTTGAGTTACTAAACATCAGCCTTGAAACCTTAACTTGCAGAGGCTCTGCAAAGAGGAAAGGGACAAAATCCCTCCTGAAATGTGCGCCACCCTGGTGGCCAACAAGAAACGTCTCACCTCTACTGCCAACAAGTACCAAGTCATGTTTTGCAAAAGGGTCAAATACTTTTTTCTAGAGCAGCAACTAACGATTATTTTTATAATCGATTAGTTGGCAGATTATTGTTTCGATTAATTGGTTAATAACCTTAAAAGAATAAAAAAATATATAATTTGTTGTTGGGCAGATTAAAAACAAATAAAAAAAAGCAAAAATTGCCACAAAAACGCATGATTACATGCTTTTCTGCAGCTTCTCCATTGAAGTATATTGAAACAAAAAAGCAGTTTTTGTTTTTTTTTGGGGGGGGGGGGGGGGGTTTACGCAAACAAGTCCTGGTCTTTTCCAAATACACAGCAGCTGAAAAAAATCATGGATGTGAATGTGTCCCATAGGAAACCATGTAAATGAAGTTTAGTGTGTTTCTGGAAAAAGCACCAAAAAAAACAAAGGTGTGACCCAGGCCTGAGATTTTTAGGAACATAATGGGGTTAAAAAAACTAAAATTAGTACAAAAAGAGCAAATACTGTAAGGGGTTCATTTTTTACTATGGGACAGTGAAAGTAATATTTACAGTAGCGATTTCTTTTTTGTACTATAAAGGGTTCATTTTAGTTTTTTTTAACCCAATATGTTAGTAGCCAATTAATCGATTATGAAAATAGTAATCGATTAATTTCATAACCGATTAGTTGTTTCGGCCCTACTTTTTTCACTCATTAAAAAGTTAAATCAATTTACAACTTTTTTGAAATGTGGTCTGGATACTTTTTGTCTCACGGTTAAAATAAACCTACCGTTAAAATTATAGACTGATCATTTGTCAGTGAGCAAACTTACAAAATCAGCAGGGGATCAAATATTTTATTCTCCTCACTGTAAGCAAATACTTGAGATTTTGACTGGCTGCATCTATGTTAACCAAGTTAGAAAATCAAGTACCTATCTATATTTTAACTGTCATAAATTTGCTCTTTTAGTTATAGGTCAAATTATTTTTAAGTATTAAAAACTGAACTGTACCACTTTTAGGATGGGCAGACCCATACGATTGTGTGCACCAGCAGGCCCTCCAGCGTGCCTGGTTAATCTTTTATACATATACCTGTGAACATTAACATATTAAACATTTTAAAAACTGAAAGATCACATTAATATAAATCGAAATGTGTTTTGTGATAAATATTAAGTATTATGTACAATACCAGTAATGGCAAATCTTGGCACCACAGATGTTTTGGAACTACATTTCCCATTATGCTCATGCACTCTGTAGTGTAGTTGTGCATCATGGGAAACACATGTGGGGTGCCAAGGTTCGCATTAACGGTACTCTACACTGCATCAGAAAAAATAAATAAAAAAATACTCAAGTATATTTAGGTTTCTTCTGTTGCAAAATAAAGAAGATATTCACTGCTTGTAACAAGTGCATGAACATCTTGTTCTAGATTTCCTAATCAGCAGGAAAAGTACATTTGTAAACATGTCGAGAAGGAAAACCCATCCAGGAAATAAGGAACTTTTTATACACATCTGCTATTGGCAGCATTCACGGTTCTAAGCCTCATTTACACTAGTGAGCGTGTGCCAAGCACCTGCATTTATGGTTAACTAGGAGGCTCATGCAGCAGGCTCATGAAGGACTCAGTCCCACTGGCAGCACCTTATCAAAATCTACAAAAGGCAAATATCCTTTGCAGGCCAACGCTGTACTGACTTACTCACACATAGTGTCAAATACATTTAGGGTTGTACGTCTAGAGCACATAATTTCTGCAATTATTCATTTTGAATGGCCTCAAATCACACCACATCTGACCAAAGAAGTGCATGCACCTTTATAGGCCACACAACAAACAAGATTGCATGGTCATTTTGTACCATGTGAACTGGTGCAAACGCAACGTTTGCGACCTGTTTTTGAGGCATTAGCTTTGTATTGACACCATGCCTGTTTTTTGCACCGCATAAATGAACCTAGCCTTATGTTTTTACAGGCTCTCAAAGGGATAAAAAGACAGACTATGGAAAAAAAAAATGCAGATCTAATTTTTTCAGGGTCTACAAAAAGGGCATTTGCCAGGTTCCAATTTTCTTTGAGTTGAAAAATCCCCTAAACCTCAGTTATTTTTGACACTTGCCTTGGCGTTTGCACATAACTAAAATAGGCATCCAAACTGTAATGTAACACTGCTGCAACAAACACATAGTACCTGAACCCAGCATTTATAGAACATGAAAAGGGCTTTACATGAGGAGCATAAAATTATAAAATTTTTTTTTTTTTTTTTAAAGGCAAAAAAAACGGAGCAAATAAATATCACTAGTCAGTCTTTCAATTGTTACTTATTTCTACTTAATTTAGTAAAACTGATATATACACGATCCAGCGTAAATTTATAATCACCAACCTAATATTGAGTAGGTCCCTTTTGCCACCAAAACAGCCCTGACCCGTTGAGGCATAGATGCTGCTAGACCTCTGAAGGTAAGCTGCCGTATCTGGCACCAGTCAGCAGCATTTCCTTTAACGTGGCTGTGCACCCTCAAATATACCCAGTGAAATGACTGACTTCTTGTGATACACAGATGAAACAAACCCTACTACAGTGGGGCAATTATTTGATCCCTGGCAGATTGTCAGTTTGCCCACTTACAAAATAAATGAAGTGTCTATAATTGTTATCATAGGTGTATTTAAAGGCTAGAGACAGAATATCAACCAAAAAAACTGAAATAAAAAAAATCATGCTACAAATGTTTTAAATGGAGTTACAGTTCAGTGAGTAAAATAAGTATTTGATCCCCAAGCAAAACATGGCTTGGTACTTGGTAGAGAAACCCTTGTTGACAAGCAGAGATGAGACCTTTCTTTACAGTTCTCCTCTAAATCTTTGACCACTTTCAGACCGGACCAATTTGCTGGTCAAAGACCAGACCCCTTTTTGCGATTCGGCACTGCGTCGCTTTAACTGACAATTGCGCGGTCGTGCGACGAGGCACCCAAACAAAATTGACGTCCTTTTTTTCCCACAAATAGAGCTTTCTTTTGGTGGTATTTGATCACCCCTGCGGTTTTTATTTTTTGCGCTATAAACAAAAATAGAGCGACAATTTTGAAAAAATGCATTTTTTACTTTTTGTTATAATAAATATCCCCCAAAAATATTAAAAAAAACGGTTTTTCCCCTCAGTTTAGGCCGATACGTATTCTTCTACATATTTTTGGTAAAAAAAAAAAAAAAAAAAAAAAAAAAAAAGAAAATCGCAATAAGCGATTGATTGGTTTGCGCAAAAGGTATAGCGTTTACAAAATAGGGATAGTTTTATAGCATTTTTATAAATTTTTTATAATTTTTTTTTTTACTAGTAATGGCGGCGATCAGCGATTTTTATTGTGACTGCGACATTGTGGGGGACCCATCGGACATTTTTGGGACCATTGTCATTTATACAGTAATCACTGCTATATAAATGCAGTGATTCCTGTGTAAATGACACTGGCAGTGAAGGGGTTAACCAGTGGGTGGCAGTGTAGGGGTTAAGCGTTCCTAGGGATGTGTTACTAACTGTGGGGGGGTTGGGCTTTCATTTAGTGAACACTGATCTCTGCTCCAATCACATGGAGCAGAGATCAGCGTCACTAGTTGCTAGGCAGAATGGAGAAATGTTGTTTACAACGGCACTTCTCTATTCGGCCGCTCCGTGAAACGATCGCGGGGATGCCCATGGCGATCGAGTCCGCGGGTCCCGCGACCGGACTCACGGGGGTCCCGACCAGCGCGGGAGCGCGCCGCGCTCCCGATGGCAGGGTGGCAAATTTAAAGGGACGTACATGTACGCCCATTTGCCTGCCCGTGCCATTCTGTCGACGTACATAGTCATGCGCTGGTCAGCAAGTGGTTAAGGTCTCTTAGCAACTTGAAGTTTCAGCTCTTTCCATATATTTTCAATAGGTTTAAGGTCTGAAGACTGATTAGACCACTCCATGACCTTAATGTGCTTCTTCTTGAGCCACTCCTTTGTTGGCTTGATGGTATGTTTTGAGTAATTGTCATGCTGGAAGACCCATCCATGACCCGTCTTCACTGTTCTGGCCGAGGGCAGAAAGGTCTCATCCAAGATTTTACAATACACGGCCCCGTCTATTGACTCTTCAAACTGCAAAGTCAGCCTGTACCTTTACCAAAGAAACAGCCCCAAAGCATAATGTTTCCACCTCCAGGCTTGACTGTAGGGATGGTGTTCTTAGGGTTATAGTTAGCAATTTTTTTTTCCTCCAAACATGGCGAGTCCCCCTCCTCGACAAGGCACACAGTCATGCCAATAAACACCTAAAGGATATAGAGAAGGATTGGAAGAAAGTGCTGTGATCAGAGGAGACCAGAATTGAGCCCTTTGGCATTAACTCAACTATGCGTTGGGGCAGTTTCTTGGCTAATAGTACAGACCAACTTTGCCCCATTGAGGAGCCAACGGACAAGCCATGTATTGTAAAGTCTTGGAGGGCCTTCTTCCCTCAGCCAGAACACTGAAGACGAGTCATGGATTGGTCTTCCAGCATGACAATTACTCAAAACATACCGTCAAGCCAACAAAGGAGTGGCTCAAGAAGAAGCACATTAAGGTCATGGAGTGGTCTAGTCAGTCTTCAGACCTTAAACCTATTGCAAATTTATGGAGATAGCTGAACTTTTTAGTTGCCAAGAGACAGCCAAGAAATCTTAAGGATTAACAGAAGATCTGTAAAGAGTGGACCAAAATCCCTTAGATATGTGCAAACCTGGTCGCCATCTCCCATACCCAAGATGGCGGCGGCAGCACCTGAGAGACGATCTAGAGATCGGCTTCAGGTGCCGACATCGCGGGCGCGCTGGACAGGTAAGTGTCACTATTTTAAAAGTCAGCAGCTGCAGTATTTGTAGCTGCTGGCTTTTAAAAAAAAAAAAAAAAAAAAAAAAAAAAAAAACGCGGAGTCGCGGCGGACTCCCGCTATAAAAACATGCTTTGCAATAATCTGTAAAAACAGATTTACGCTATGGAGCCCGTCTGTTGTCTCTACATGTGAGTGATCTGGATGGGCAGACAAACTTAGGAGGAAATCAAGATCTGGATCCTGTATACAGCCACAGAGTGCTGTGAACTGTTACAACCCTTAAAAGGGGAAAGCTTTTTTTGAGCAAGGAAAAATAAATAAAAAAAAAAAAAAAAAAAAAAAAGCACGTGTGGAATCACGACACACCACAAAATTTCTGAACCCAAACATTAAATTGTGGCCTTCTATATTGTTTCAAAGCATGTCACTTTTTTCTGTTTTTTTTTTGTTTTTTATTACGAATGCCAGGGAATTGTTTTAGACACAGTACTTGTCACTTTATTGCACATGACATTATGTGTTTTGCATAGAGATTTAGTTCAATCATAAAATTTTATTATTTATTTGCAATACGCTATTGGATGCACATACATACTGTAAGACCCCTTTCACACTAGGGGCGTTTTTCAGGTGCTTTAGCGTTAAGAATAAAGAAGCTGCAACTGAAATCCCAATGTAAAAGCCTGAGTGCTTTCACACTGAGGCGCTGCGCTGGCAGGGCGTCAAAAAAAGTCCTGCAAGCAGCTTCTTTGCAGCGCTTTTGGAGCGGTGAATACAACGCTCCTAAAGCGCCCCTTCCCATTGAAATCAATGGGAAGCGCCGGAAAAACGGTATTGGCAGCAGCGTTTTGTGGGCGCTTTTAACCCTTTATTTGGCCACTAGCAGGGGTTAAAAGCACCCCAATAACGCTCGAAAAACGCTGGTAAAGCGCTGCTAGTTTAAGCAGTGTTTACGAGCGTTTTTCGGGTGCTGACATTGTGAAAGGGCTTTTAAAGCACTTGGACTTTCACATTGGGACTGCAGATGAGGCTTCTTTCAAGCGCTTTACAGGCGCTTTTTTTTTTAACGCTAAAGCGCCTGAAAAACGCCCCAGTGTGAAAGGGGTCTTAGTGGTTTTAAATATTTGTTTTCAAACAATGTATCATTGATCTCTGTATATACAGCTATAAATGATACGCAATTGCATACTGAACTGTATTTTCATTGTGCTCATTGTACCAACATGTCTTTTTTGTACATCTTGTCAATAAAAAGTAGAAAATAAATTTTGTTTTCACACTCAATATATAGAGCAGATATTAGTCACTACCGGTACATCATCCATAGGTGTATTTAAAAAGAGGGAACACACCACTGTGCCCACACCAGAAATAAGCATGTCATATGCACTCCACAAACCCAATTCTTCCACTTAATTCTACTACGGTATTCGTTCCAGTGGGGGCAGCAGCTTAAATCGCATCATTTTCATAGTTGGTCCACATCGTTTACTTGTTTGATCACCTTCTTTCATTGCTCTGGTTCAGTTCTGATGTTCACATAACCATGGTAAGCGCTTTTGGCTGTGGACATAGTGTGCCCATGCTGGCCCGACCAGTCAGAGAAGCCCATTTTCCGGTTTTCAACACATCAACTTGTAAAAAAGTGTTTACTTGCTGCCCAATACATCCCACGACTTGCCAATGTCTAACAAGATAGTAAATGTTATTAAACGGTCAGTTATCTTAATGTTAAGTCTGATCATTGTACAACATAAAGACAGAATTAAAAAATATGGTGCTTGTACAGCTTTTGGCTGTGTAAGTTAAACGAGTTGTGTGTGTCTTGTTGGTTATAGTGGCATAAAATTCAGCTGTTTTTAGGAAAGTCGTTGCAAAGTGATAAATCTACCGAATAGGAGGAAGACCATTAAATAGCTTCTAATTAATGATCCTCTAATCAAAAAGCCAAGCAAGGGGGCAATTGTGACAATACATAGGCAGTCACAATAACTGAAAAACTGGAGCCTAATTTTCACCCCACTTCTCTCTACGCCAGGCTTCTGCTCCATCAGCAAGCTATGGTTTCTTGCACACATCCTTGGTTGTGAGGAGAACACAGCCCGTCACTCCATTTTCTTTTCTACAGACTAGGCTCACCGCTCCAGCCCCTATTTAACTGTAACAGTGACACGGAGGTCATTACACCTGTTAGCCAGTGTGAAACAACTGCCCCTGAGCGTTCTCCACATCTAGGCAATCCAAGTGGAAATGGAAGTGGGTACCTGTCAAAAATAGGTACTCGCTACCCGCACAAAAAAAATGGCATGCCAAATGTGGCAGAAGAGGAAAGCATTTCAAAGCAGAACTTCCCTTTTGGGTGGAAGAGCGATGTGGCAGCTCTATCAGGGAAGAAAGGGGATAGCAGGATATGGAGGCAAAGAGAGGAAACCACTATCTGGGGGTCAGAGTAGAAAGAATATACAAGAGTTATTTTGTCCACCGCATAAAAAGTATCCATTAAAGAAAAAAACTGTACCGAGATTAAATATGTAAACCACTTTGATTACAGCATTATTCTTTACCGTATATTTTGCATTACTAGCGGACAAGTCTTCACACTTGAGAAAAGCGAATGGAAGCCTTAAAATAGAAGAGAGCTAGAAGGCAGATAGGTAATATGAAGATACTAATACTCTGCACTTTTCTGTCATATACAGTACATTCCAAGCACAGAGGGCAGCAGCAAAAAAACAACAAGAGGAGACAGGCTTCAAGACAGGTCAAGCAGGGAAATTCATATTTAATATACACACAGTATCTCAAAAGTGAGTACACCCCTCACATTTTTGTCTTTTTTTTATATGTTTTCATACAACAATACTGAAGAAATCACACTTTGCTACAATGTAAAGTAGTGAGTGTACAGTTTGTATAACAGTGTAAATTTGCCCTCAAAATAAATCACACAGCTATTAATGTCTAAACCGCTGGCAACAAAAGTTAATACACAGCTGAAAATGTCCAAATTAAGCCTAATTAGCGTTACAAGGTCTCACCTGTGAATGGGGAGCAGGTGTGTTAAATTTGGTTTTATCACTCTTACTCTCTCATACTGGTCACTGGAAGTTCAACATGGAGCCTCATGGCAAAAAAAAAAAAAAAAAGAGGAACTGTTGCTCTACATAAAGATGGCCTAGTCTATGAGAAAATTGCCAAGACCCTGAAACTGAGCTGCAGCACGGTGGCCAAGACCATACAACAGTTTAACAGGACACGTTCCACTCAGAACAGGCCTCGACATGGTCGACCAAAGGAGTCAAGTGCACATGCTCAGCGTAATTTCCAGAAGTTGTCTTTGGGAAATAGACATATGAGTGCTGCCAGCATTGTTGCAGAGGTTCAAGGGGTCAGCCTGTCCGTGATCAGACCATACGCCGCACACTGCATCAAATTGGTCTGCATGGCTGTTGTCCCAGAAGGTAGCCTCTTCTAAAGATGATGCACAAGAAAGCCTGCAGTTTGCTGAAGACAAGCAGACCAAGGAAATGGATTACTGCAACCATGTCCTATGGTCTGATGAGACAAAGATAAACTTATTCAGTAGGGATGCACCGAAATTTTCGGCCACTGAAACATATCGGCCGAAAATGCCCTTTTCGGCAATTTGCTGAAAGAGAAAAACGGCCGATAATGGAGCCGAAAATGGGGCGTGGCCTGTATAAGGGAGCAGGGCCCCTGGTGCCGCCCATAATGAAAAGCTATATAATGCTATAGTGCAGGAGAACCGACCTCCACCACCTGTTTGATCACAGCGTGGGAACATCACAGCTTTCATTTCAATAGCTGTGTGTTGCCAGCCACGCGCCGTCACGTACAGCCCCTCCCACTTGTCCGGGCACTTTGATAGACAGATCACCCGCAGGATTGGACGGATGATCTGTCTATCAAAGTGCCCGGACAAGGGGGAGGGGCTTACGTGATGGTGCGCGGCCGGGAACACACAGCTATTGAAATGAAAGCTGTGATGTTCCCATGCTGTGATCAAACAGGTGGTGGAGGCGGCTCTCCTCTTCCCTTCACAGGTTGGCTGCAATTGGGGGACACTGGCTGGAATGATCTCCTGCACCACGCCCCCTGTCCCTGACCCTTCCCCCCGCACCACGCCCCCTGTCCCTGACCCTTCCCCCCGCACCACGCCCCCTGTCCCTGACCCTTCCCCCCGCACCACGCCCCCTGTCCCTGACCCTTCCCCCCGCACCACGCCCCGTCCCTGACCGTTCCCCCCGCACCACGCCCCCTGTCCCTGTCCGTTCCCCTGCACCACGCCCCCTGTCCCTGACCCTTCCCCTGCACCACGCCCCCTGACCCTTCCCCTGCACCACGCCCCCTGACCCTTCCCCTGCACCACGCCCCCTGACCCTTCCCCTGCACCACGCCCCCTGACCGTTCCCCTGCACCACGCCCCCTGACCGTTCCCCTGCACCACGCCCCCTGACCGTTCCCCTGCACCACGCCCCCTGACCGTTCCCCTGCACCACGCCCCCTGACCGTCTCCTGCACCACGCCCCCTGTCCCTGACCGCCTCCTGCACCACGCCCCCTGTCCCTGACCGCCTCCTGCACCACGCCCCCTGTCCCTGACCGCCTCCTGCACCACGCCCCCTGTCCCTGACCGCCTCCTGCACCACCCCCCCTGTCCCTGACCGCCTCCTGCACCACCCCCCCTGTCCCTGACCGCCTCCTGCACCACGCCCCCTGTCCCTGACCGCCTCCTGCACCACGCCCCCTGTCCCTGACCGCCTCCTGCATCACGCCCCCTGTCCCTGACCGCCTCCTGCACCACGCCCCCTGTCCCTGACCGCCTCCTGCACCACGGCCCCTGTCCCTGACCGCCTCCTGCACCACGCCCCCTGTCCCCTGTCCCTGACCGTCTGCTGCACCACGTCCCCTGTCCCTGACCGTCTGCTGCACCACGTCCCCTGTCCCTGACCGTCTGCTGCACCACGTCCCCTGTCCCTGACCGTCTGCTGCACCACGTCCCCTGTCCCTGACCGTCTGCTGCACCACGTCCCCTGTCCCTGACCGTCTGCTGCACCACGTCCCCTGTCCCTGACCGTCTGCTGCACCACGTCCCCTGTCCCTGACCGTCTGCTGCACCACGTCCCCTGTCCCTGACCGTCTGCTGCACCACGTCCCCTGTCCCTGACCGTCTGCTGCACCACGTCCCCTGTCCCTGACCGTCTGCTGCACCACGTCCCCTGTCCCTGACCGTCTGCTGCACCACGTCCCCTGTCCCTGACCGTCTGCTGCACCACGTCCCCTGTCTCTGAACATCTGCTGCACCACATCCCCTGTCTCTGTATAAAAATATTTGTTTTTTAAATATGTTTTGGTATCGGTGCTGTTTCGGTATCGGTTTTCGGCCTAGTGTATTTTTCATTTTCGGTATCGGTTTCGGCACCAAAAAACCCATTCGGTGCACCCCTAGTATTCAGTTCAGATGGTGTCAAGCATGTGTGGCGGCAAACAGGAGTACAAGACAAGTGTGTCTTGCCTACAGTCAAACATGGTGGTGGGAGTGTCATGGTCTGGGGCTGTATGAGTGCTGTCGGCACTGGGGAGCTAAAGTTCATTGGAGGGAACCATGAATGCCAACATGTACTGTGACATACTGAAGAGCATGATCCCAAGAGGGTTAAGGCAGTGCTGAAAAATAATGGTGGCTACAGAAAATATTGACACTTTGGGCCCAATTTGGACATTTTCACTTCGGAGTGTACTCACTTTTGTTGCCAGCGATTTAGACATTAATGGCTGTGTTACGTTATTTTAAGGGGACAGCAAATTTACACTGTTCTACAAGCTGTACACTCACTACTTTGTAGCAAAGTGCAAATTCATCAGCGTTGTCGCATGAAGATATAATAAAATATTGACAAAAATGTGAGGGTGTACTCACTTTTGTGAGATACTGTATAAATAAAGCCTCATGTACACTGCTGCTGGTAAACAGACGTGTAGCCCAGGTTCACACCAAGCTGCAGGAATGAAGCTGTGCATGCGGGAGCAAGTTCACCTGCAAGACGTTCGCTATGACGCTATGATGCTATGAGTAAGTCCAACCTGTAGTGGTGGGAAAAGGTGGAAAAAACTACTCCACGTAGCTGCCTTGCAGATCCTACCAGGTCAAGCCCCTGCTCATCCTGCCCAGGTTGATTGCGCCACTACCCCTGCGGGAGGCTCTACCCCTGAAGCTTTGTAGGCTTCAATGATAGCCAGTTGCAGCCAACTTTTTATGGTGTTCTTAGAAGCACTGTACCCTTTACACAGGCCCAAGAACAAAAACGGAGAATTCGATCTCCTAAATTCTCTAGTTAATTTGCGATATGATATAAGATATAGTATGCTGCACTATGAAAAGATCTTTCCTTAGTGCCGGATGGTGTAGGGCCAAAGGTTGGGAGAACTATTTCCTGCAATTTATGAAATACTGTTGAAGCCATTGGTAGAAAACATGAGTCCGTTCATCTCACTACCCAGTCTGGAAAAAGAGAAAGAAAATGGATCAATGAGACAGGGTGTGCAGTTCGCTCAACCACCTAGCTCACGTATAACACCTTCATTCACTCTGGTCCTCACAGGACCTCCTCCTCGTGCCATGGCTGTCACCATTGCACCAACCCCTCACAAAATAGAAATAAAATTGGCACCGTGTAGTGCTCCTCTTTGCTTAACTATGAATACTGTAGCTGGTTACCGCGTCCTCTGCGGCTGGCTCCCAGGTGCTCAGTGGCTGGCACCCTGGCCCTGCTGTGGGTGAGTCAACGTTGGTGGGTGGCCCGCACCCTAGCCCTTCTGTGGCTGGCTTGTCCTCTTCTGGGCATCGCTTACTGAGGTGAGGGACTTCGAGGCAGGCAGAGGCCTTTGCCCTATCCGGGACAGAAGCAGCAGCAGGCCCAGTGTGCAGAGGAACATGATGTTGCACGAGTGTGTCCAGGTCCTGTGTCCTTGTCTATGTTGGAAAGAGCCCCCATGAGTGCCCATCAATACAGCCTGATCAGTGCTTAAGGATTAGATAGGAGAGCCGTCAGATCACACAGATCTCCCACAGTTGCAACTGGCACCGCTGTCAGTCGATGGCCTGCCTGACAGAAGTCATACGTCCCCGGAATTTGACCAGCATGATGTCTGTCAAATGAGCCAGGAGAGCGGATGACAAAGCGGTCGCTGGGTAATCGGGACATTCCCCTCCCTGTATGCCCTGGCAGCGCTCACCCCTGTACCCTCCGAGGCAGCTCAAAAAAGATGGTCGCTGTCGGCACGCAGGAGCCCTGAGAGTTTCAGCAGGTAGCGCCGACAGGCCCTATGCAGCAACCAGACCCTCAGACCATGGCCGAACTGACCGACTGGTCAGTCTGCCCCTGCATACCCAGCCTTCCTTCCAGGATGGCAGGCTCTGGCCCTTTAAATCGTCGTCGTGACTTCACTCCTGTACACACACAGGAGCCATGGCACAGCACTCTAATTAGACAACATGCCACTTCTTCAGAGAGCAGTGCCCATGCACTACTGATGTCACCGGCTCCAGCAGTGAATATTGCCTAAATGGTGCACATTTAGGAGATATTCCTTGTACCTGCACAAGCTTTAGTAAAAGCTTACCTGTAGGTACAAGTGAGCAAGGGGTGCTCAGGAATACACTTATGTGACTCATAAAACCGCATTAAAAACATGCATTATTGGTGCGTTCTTGCTGTGTTTTCAATACATTTCAAAGAGGAGCATTTTTGGTGCACTTTTTTTTACTTGCGAAAAATAATGCTCCATTCACACCTGAGCGTGTTGTAGCTTGAAGCCTGAAGCTACAAAACTTTAGAGAATAATGGATTCTTCCCCTCTAGAGATGGTTCACATCACCACTCCACGTTGCCTGAAGCACAAACAAGTTCTGAACCCTTTTTTGTTGCTGGAATCAGGCAGATTTGGGGCGTTTTTGGAGCATATTCACCTAGGAAGCAGATGACAACATAGCAACAAATGATGAAACAGATCAAATGATGGGGGGGTTGAACAGATTAGTGTTAGTTCCATTTTTGGGTGGAGCCTTGCCTTAAGACCCCTTTCACACTGGGGTGTTTTTCATGCGCTTTAGCGTTAAAAAATACGCCTGAAAGAAGCCGCAACTGCAATCCCAATGTAAAAGCCCGAGTGCTTTCACACCGAGATCCCTTTCATACTGGGGGGTTTTTCAGGCGCTTCAGCGTTAAAAAATACGCCTGAAAGAAGCTGCAACTGCAATCCCAATGTAAACGCCCGAGTGCTTTCACACCAAGGCGCTGCACTGGCAGGGCATCAAAAAATGTCCTGCAAGCAGCTTCTTTGCAGCGCTTTTGGAGCGGTGAATAAAGCGCCTGTAAAACGCCAGAAAAACTCCTGAAAAACGCTATTGGCAGCAGCGTTTTGCGGGCGCTTTTAACCCTTTATTTGGCCACTAGCAGGGGTTAAAAGCGCCCCAATAACGCTCTAAAAACGCTGGTAAAGCGCTGCTAGTTTAAGCGGCGCTTTACGAGCGTTTTTCGGGCGCTGACATTGTGAAAGGGTTCTTAAAGCACTTGGGCTTTCACATTGGGACTGCAGATGAGGCTTCTTTCAAGCGCTTTACAGGCGCTTTTTTAAACGCTAAAGCGCCTGAAAAACGCCCCAGTGTGAAAGGGGTCTAAAAGACTAAGCCTTTTTCTGGTACTTGCTGCTTATAAGTTAAAACCAAAATGTATTGCTAGAAAATTTACATACATACATACATACATACATACATACATACATACATACATACATACATACATACATACATACATACATACATACATACATACATACATACATACATACATACATACATACATATATGCAATATTTTGTCACACTATATTTGCGCAGCAGTCTTTCAAAAGCAATTTTTAAATATACAGTAAAGTTATCCCAATTTTTTGTATAATGCAAAAGATTATGTTACACCATGAGAGACTCATGATCATTATTCTGAGCAAAAAAAAAAAAGATTCATTTTAGCCAAAATCGTGCAGCTCTACCAAAAATGCAAGCAAGCTTTTTAACGTCAGCACAACGGACCAATGTGAAGACATATATAGAATTTAAAAGGATGCATTTTTCTTGAGCTTTACTTGCTCAAAAACATGTCGATAATGGCCGACAAATTCATAACCATTTAAATTTATATTCATTTAAAAAAATGTATTATTATTTATATATTTATAGTTTTGGCCAAGTGCGTCCTGAATTTTCAGTACCAAAATTTCAATTCGGTGCACCGCTAGTATATATGTTCAAGTCAGAGGGAAAATATTGTATTTTCAAAGTCACCCCCACCAAGAAATACTTACTCCAGAGATAAAGCACAACACCAACTTTCACTAAATCCTATTACGTAGCACATCAGCCACAACTTTACTGCAAACTGCAGGAGGCATCAAAACACAATGCCATTTCTATCCGGGGTCATAAAGGAAAGTCAACACTCAATTTTTTACCTCTAGTTACTTGATGGATTATATACCACGCTGACCTCATGACATGCCATAGCAGACTCCTGTGCTGTCAGAGCAATTCATGTCTACCACCAGGGCTTGCAGCTGAAACCCTATACCTAAAGAATGCATCAAGACGGCATCCATACATCCCGTAACCTGACCTCTACTTAACTATTAAAGTAGGTCTGGAAAGCGATACTACAAGGGGGGTAATGAGACAGAATTCTTACAAAGCAAGACCTACAACAGTGTACCCTATGACACATGCAGCTCCAGGAATAGGGATATTCTGCCATTCAGTATATATTTACATAAAGCCTATTTACAGCTTACTCGTTCGTCAAAATAAAAGCACATTAATAGCTTGGAATTGTGAAAATACCAGTCTACTCTTCATGTTACAGAATAAAGAATTTAATGGAACTGCAGCCATCAAGGCAGACACGAGCAATTCACAAAACCATCTAAACAATCCCTAAGTGATCGTTCAGTGCGTTAAGCTGCGTTGATGAACATAGGCTCAACACAAGGACAAAGCAAATGCCATTGCCATGTCCAGCTCACAACAAAAGTGGAACTAAACGATTTAAAAGGTTTCCCCAAAACATGCCTTGAAAGATTAAATGTCACGGTTGCTTGAGCTTCCAAACGAACTGTCAAGTCTTCAAATAGCTGGTGTCATAGCTGATCACATCTGTACATGGCAACTGCAGATCAGAGGCCAAGACAGCAGCTTCCTTGGCTGTAAAGGAATGAAGCGTTTAGTTCCCCTAAGCATTCTATTGATTTGTGCTCAGAAAAAAAATGAAGACATACTTTTTTTATTTTATTTCTTGCAGTGCAGATAAAGGTCTTACAACAGGCATCAACACATTGCAACACAGCAGCATAAATTACACAGAAGTATAAAGGTAAAAAGAATGCACAGCTATTGACAATCCCTCGGGCCTTCACAAAGCAAGCCATGAATAAGGCAATCTTAGGGACAAAAAAAGAGAAGAAATGGCCCCTTGGGATTATCACCCATTTGTTTTTAACCACTTGCCTACCGGGCCCTTTCACCCCCTTCCTGCCAAGACCAATTTTGGTGTTGCACTTTGAACGACAATTGCAGAGTCATGCAACACTACCCATATTTTTATTTTATTTTTCACACAAATGGAGCTTTTGGGTGGTATTTAATCCCCGCTGGCATTTTTTTTTTTTTTTTTTTTGCAAAAAAAATAAAAAAGAAAAAACGAAGAACTACCAAAAACGTGCCAGTTATGAAATTTTGCAAACAGGTCATTTTTGTCCTTCACCGATTGGCCTTGTTGGTGCTGTACTGATGACCAGTGCCCTGATCATCAGTGATGTCCCCATTAAGGGCTGGTTCACACTGCAGCGATGCAGGAACCCTGCAAATCCAGTGTGGGTCCCTACATCACATACACCTTGCAGGCAGTTCACACTGCCACATGCAAACTGCTGGGAGTGTCAATCGAACACTAATGACACCCCAAAATCAGTTTGCAGATTGCAGAGCAAACTGCAAATTTGGAAAGAAATAGGGATCGCACAGTGTGAAAACCCATGCAATCAGTTTCTGCTGTGGACCAGAAAAAGGGTCCTGTGTGAGTTTGCTCCGAATGCGATGCAGACTCAGCTATACAATCTGTATGCATGAGTTCACATCGCACAGACATCCTTAGTGATTTCCACTGCAGTGCAAATCACATCCAATGTTGGACAAAACAGCAGTGTAGACCAGCCCGCACACTTGCTGGTTATTGGCTGTCATCTCCTCAAGCTGTGACAGAGTGAGGAAAGGAATGCCAATAACTGGCAAGTGTGTTTACATCATGATCAGCGGTGATAGGACACAGTTGATCACATGGTAAAGGGCCAATGTGATTGGCCCTTCACTCCCATCTATGATCAGCTGCATCCAAAGGACACAACGATCACAGAGTGTGCGGCACAAGGGCCATGTTTCTGGGAGGACTCCGAGAACTGGACAACCATGCTGTAGCCAACGGTCAGCTGTAGCCTAAATTATTTTCTTAATAGAGGGCTATGGTGCTGATCAAAGCAGGTCTTCACTCTAGCCATACGGTGTTGCACGGCCTCCTCTCTCTCCCACAATTTTTAACAATGCACTTTATTTTTACATCCGCATTTACAGCCTAGGCAAGACTTTCTCCCCGCCCCCTACACATGTGCCGCAAGGAGTAGGTCCCAACTTTAAATTCCTCTGATGTCAACTACATCAGTTTTCTTAATCGGCAACCAGAGGAGACCAGGAATATAGCAGGTGATCACCAATTACAGCTCGTATCGTTCTGTATTGGACCCATTCCATCTACTGAGATTTTTGCATTTGCATCCCATGGACAGTTAGACCAATTATGCAGATTTCCCTTTACCGCTATAAAAACAGTGAAATAAATACAAACGTCCCTTTCTTTTTTTCTCGTTCTCTTACCTGTACCGCTGTTTGTCCTTAATCGCTCACAAAGCCAGTGTTATCTGCTGAAACTTTCTGCATTTGGTGCCACTCTGCATGTCCTGTGCTGCCATCTCCTATAATGACATCAGGGGGCCAGGTGTCTCAGGTTTTTACCCAGTCCCCTAATGATGTGCTGTGTACCCAAGATGGTCTAAAAGGGATACAGTGTACACCCACCTTGTGTGCAGGCAGCCTATACAGGTAGACGTGGACACAGCCGCAGCAACCTAGACAGCCCTGACTGAAGCTGGTGTGTGTAGATGCTCTGTCCTAATACACTTCTATAGGCTACTTGCAAGCAGCTTGGACAGATCAAGGAGCAAAAGCAGCCTGCATGCAAGATAGGTGTCCATGTGAAATGATGCTTTAAAGTGACAGATTAACTTTTCAGAAAAAGGTGAAACAGCCTACACCCTCCCCACCCTCTGGTCCCTGCTGCACTTACCTCCGTGAGCAATACAATTTAACCATCCACATAGCCTGGTGCAGTTTTCCCAAGGATGGATCACAATGGTCGTGATTGGTCAGCACAGTCACCTGACTGCTCTGACCACTTAGAACCGCTGTGATCTGTGCCAGCATTCCCAGAGAAAGAAGAGGAAGAAAATGACGGTTTTCAAACCCCAAGACCACTGCGCTAGGCTGTGTGGGTGGTGAAACAATGATCACCCACAGAGGTACATGCACCAGGGACCTAGGAGGCAGACTTATAGGGGGTGGTGCAAGTTGACTTTTTTTCCTCCAAAAAAAAAAAAAATGTAATGAAATGTCGCAAAATGACTTATTCACCTTTATGCACCAGTGTGTTGCAACATGGTATGGTGTGTGGCAACACACTGCACAAAAACACAGCAGATCCTACTTTTACAGAACACGGGGACTCAAAACAATAGGACAGAAAGAAAAGTGCCTGATCAGTGCACCAAGGCTGTGCTCTGCCCAGCACCAAACATGGTGCAAACGACTACAACATTCTAGTGTACAAACGTCTATAGATAATTCCAGACTATAATTTCCTCGCATTATAAAATTCAGAAGAATATATTTTTGTATATAGGGGGCCCATCTAAATCAGCACCTCTATATTGCCAGTCTGTTCTCTATAAGATTAGGTTTACATATATGCATGTGCAGTTGATGCAGTCTTATGGCACGGTTTCAGATACGTTCTGCATTTTTGATGCATTTTTTTGGGGGAAGCAGTGACGTTGCTAGGAGGAGGTGTCTGTCATGTAGGGTGACCTAACAAAAATGCATTTTTTTATGCAATTCTATTGAAGACTAGGGGGCCCAAAAACACAGTGCTGCATGTAAAAAAAAAAAAAAAAAAAGTCCCTGCACCCTCAGTCACACTGAACACAGCTTGAAAATTGCGTGAGTTCATCTGAACACGCACGATTTCAAAACCGCATTTCAGTCCGACTTCTGGGGGCAACTTGAAAGACACCTGCGCGGGTTCCTGCACAGATGTCTATCGACAAAGCTGTCAAAGTCGCCAAAAATAGTGCAGGAACTACTTTTGAAAATTGGTGCGGCGTCGAACTGATAGCAGCGCTCCTAATGCTAGCAATAGGCTCTGATTTTACATGCGATATGACCTCAAATCGCACCAATGTGAACGGGGGCTGCACCAGAAAAAAAAAAAAAAAAAAGGAGGCATGGTGGGAAACTACATAAACGTGAGTGCGACCAATAAGAAATAAAGGTAAATGGATGCTAGAAGTATCTGTAATAATTAAATAGTGTGTTACCGTATATCTGCAATCACAAAAAAATATATATATATATCTCATAGATGTGAACCTAGAAATGGTGCAATGAGAGAAGGAGGCAGAGCCATTGTATAGAACTGATAGAAGAGATCTAACAATACAATCTATCCCCCCATTGTATACAATGATCAGCAAGCCTCCAGCACATGACACACCGATCGCAGCATCGTACATCTATTACCGGGATGGAGGACAGGGAAGACGCCGAGCTGTCATTGGACCAGGTACCTCCATGTATCTTAAACCTAGAGGGGACTCATCAAGGTGACACCGGAGGAAAGGAAGAAGGCGGGGGTCACACCTGCCTGCTCCGCACTGCCGTTGCCGGGGGGCGTCCCCGGGAGATGCCGGACACTTACACGTGAGAAGTGCTGAGCTCAGCTTCCTGCAGAGAGCGGCACACACACGGGCAGCTCATTTAAATCACTTCTCCCGCTGCGGCACCGGCGCCCCCTGCAGGACACAGCGCTCGCTACTGACAGAGGAGCTGAGAAGAAGTCCCATTCATGTCACCTGCCCCTGGGGTCACTACACTAAGGTCACCAGATTTTTTAAATTAAATCTGGGGACATTTTTTTTTTTTTTATTGGCAAATAGTAAACTATTTTATAAGCATATTTACCTCAAATGATATATGCAGTGTATCTGGTATGTGTTTAACCACTTCAATACCGGGCACTTAAACACCTTCCTGCCCAGACCAATTTTGAGCTTTCAGCGCTGTCGCACTTTGAATGACAATTGCGCGGTCATGCAACACTGTACCCAAATTACATTTTATCATTTTTTTCCCACAAATAGAGCTTCCTTTTGGTGGTATTTGACCACCTCTACGGTTTTTATTTTTTGTTTCAGTTTCAAAACTTTGTAAATAAGTACGTTTTCTCCTTCACTGATGGACACTGATAAGGCGGCACTGAAGGGGCACCAATCATGTGGCACCAATGAAGTGGCACTGATGAGGTGGCATTGATGGACACTGATATGTGGCACTGATAGGCGGCACTGATGGGCACTGATAGGCGGCACTGATGGGTGGCACTGATGGGCGACACGGATGGGCACTGATAGGTGGCACAAATTGGCACTGATAGCTGGCACGGATTGGCATGGATGGGCAGCACAGATGGGCATGAATGGGTGGCACAGATGGGCATGGATGGGCGGCACAGATGGGCATGGATAGGTGGCACAGATGGACATGGATAGGCAGCACAGATGGGCATGGATAGGTGGCACAGATGGACATGGATAGGCAGCACAGATGGGCATGGATAGGCGGCAAAGATGGGCATGGATGGGCACTGATAGGTGGCACGGGTGGGCACTGATAGGCGGCACAGGTGGGCACTGATAGGCGGCACAGGTGGGCACTGATAGGCAGCATTGTATTATGTTGTACTGTACTAATGGATGCCAATCAGTGCCAAACAATAATGCATGCCAATCAGTGATGCCCATTGTGGGCACTGATTGGCATCCATTATGGGCACTGATTGGCATCCATTGTGGGCACTGACTGGCATTGGTGGTGGTATAGGGAGGATTACCTTGTCCTGTGCATCCCTGGTGGTCTGATGGCGTCCCTGGTGGTCCAGTGTGGGCATCCTCGGGGGGGCTGCGCTGATAATCGATCAGCACAGACCCCCCCCCCTGTCAGAGGAGCAGCCGATAGGCTCTCCTCTACTCGCGTCTGACAGACGCAAGTGAGGAAAAGCCGATCACCGGCTTTTCCTATTTACACTGTGATCAGCTGTGATTGGGCACGGCTGATCACATGGTAAAGAGTCTCCGTCGGAGATTCTTTACCGAGATCGTAGTTGTGGGGTGTCAGACTGACACCCCGCAACAACGATCGCCGCGATGCGCGCTCCCGGGGGAGCGCAGCGGCTCAAAATCCTGATCACGTCATATGACGTCCGATCAGGATTATGAAACCACTTTGCAGCCGTCAATTGCCTATAGAGCGGGCGGCAAGTGGTTAAGGAATGATTGTATGATATATACGTTACTTCTGGAAATCATTTCATACCAGCCCCATAGCATTATTATCCACTTAAGGACCGCCTCACGACGATGTACGTCGGCAGAATGGCACGGCTGCGCACAAGCACATAACGGTACATGGCTTTTTAAGTGCCCAGCCGTGGGTCAGGAGCACGCCACCGGCGGCGCGCTCCAGACCCGGTCCTGAGCTCCGTGACCGTGGCCAGCGGACCCAATCGCCGCTGGTGTCCCGCAATCGGGTCACAGAGCTGAAGAACAAGGAGAGGTCTGTGTAAACAAACCTCTCCCCGTGCTTCCTAGTGTGGCTGTCACCGATAGTCTGTTCCCTGATATAGGGAACGACGATCAGTGACATCACATGCCAGGCCACGCCCCCTACAATAAAAAAACACATAACGTCATACATAACACCTACACTGCCCCCTAGTGGTTAACTCCTTCACTGCCAGTGTCATTTACAATGGTCCCAAAAATATGTCAAAAATGTCCGATGTGTCTGCCATAATGTCGCAGTCACAATAAAAATCGCTGATCGTCGCCATTACTAGTAAAAGAAAAAAATGTATAAAAATGCTATAAAACAATCCTCTATTTTGTAAACGATATAACTTTTGCGCAAACCAATCAATAATTGCTAATTGCAATTTTTTTTACCAAAAATATGTAGAAGAATAGGTATCGGCCTAAACTGAGGGAAAACATTTTTTTTTATATATTTGTTGGGGATACTTATTATAGCAAAAAGTAAAAGAATATTGCATTTTTTGTTAAATTGTCGCTCTATTTTTGTTTATAGCGCAAAAAATTAAAACCGCAGAGGTGATCAAATACCACCAAAAGAAAGCTCTATTTGTGGGGAAAAAAGGACGCTGATTTTGTTTGGGAGCCACGTCGCACGACCACGCAATTGTCAGTTAAAGCAACGCAGTGCCGAATCGCAAAAAGGGGCTTGGTCCTTTGGCTGCAAATTGGTCCGGGGCTTAAGTGGTTAAACCGGCCCAACCACATAACATCATTATTTTCTGGTTCACAAAAAGGAAAACCATGCATTTTAAAGCACATTTGAAGAGTGTATTATACTCACCATTGCCCATCAATGCAGCCTGTTCAGTGCCCATCAGATCAGCTTGTTCAGTGCTCATTAGATCAGCTTGTTCAGAGCCCTTCAGATCAGCTTGTTCAGTGCCCATTAGATCAGCCTGTTCAGTGCCCATTAGATCAACTTGTTCAGTGCCCATCAGATCAGCTTGTTCAGTGCCCATTAGATCAGCTTGTTCAGTGCCCATCAGATCAGCTTGTTCAGTGCCCATTATGCCCATTAGATCAGCCTGTTCAGTACCCGTTAGATCAGCTTGTTCAGTGCCCATTAGATCACCTTGTTCCGTGCCCATCAGATCAGCCTGTTCAGTACCCATGAATACAGCCTGTTCAGTACCCATCAATGCAGCCTGTTCAGTGCCCATCAATGCAGCCTGTTCAGTGCCAATCAATGCAGCCTGTTCAGTGCCCATCAATGCAACCTGCTCAGTGCCCACCAGCTCAGCCTGTTCAGTGTCAATCAGCTCAGCCTTACCTAGAGGAGAGGAGTTGTATTATGTAGAGCGGGGATCTCCTGTTTACACCATGCGGCCGCTGTCCTCAGACAAAGTCCCACCTCCTATGATAGACATCACCACTGTGCTGCCTATCATAGGAGTCAGCTAAGGAGGCAGGACTTCGGCTGACAGCTGGATAAGCGGGAGATCCCCACTCTGTGTTATCCGGTGGCGCTCGCCCCTCCCCGTCCGAGACAGACCAAACCCCAGCAGGACTTAAAGAGGAAGTAAACCCTGATGGGTTTACTTCCTCTTTGTCTCCCTGCAAAGGTAAAGCATAATGGGCTACTATGCATCGCAGGATGGAGGATGGAGGTTGGGAGGGGTGCCACCGCACTGGATATTTCACAGCTCAGGCAAATATAGAGATGGGTGACCCAGACATCCTAACCTGCAAAAACTAATTTCAGGGAGGTTGCAAACTCAATTTAACACAACTAGAGGATGATCAAATGAAATGGAATCCGTGTACAAAGGTTTACTTATTCTGAGAGATATTAAAGGAACACTCTAACCACCATGAGCACTTCAGTAATTTGAAATGGTCATGGTGGTAGGAGTCAGTATGTGCAGTGTTTCTGCTTGAAACAGGTAGGGGGGCTGAGAGAGATAGAGAAGTGGGACTGAGATAGTGGAAGGGCTGAGAGAGAGGAGAGCGACTGACAGAGAGATGGGGGGCTGAGAGAGAGAGGGGTTCAGAGAGAGAGGGTGGTGGGTGAAGGGTGATAGAGAAGGGGGTGAGAGAGTGGGAAGGTGATAGAGAGGGAGTGAAAGAGAGAGAGAGGGGGTGAGGGAGGGAGGAGGTTGAGAGAGAGAGAGAGGGGGAAGAGAGAGAAAGGGGAGTGAAATGGAGAGAAGGGTGGGAAATGGGTATTCTCAGTGGTGGGGCACTTTCTGTGGAGTTCAGTGCTCAGCTGTTGTTGGTAGTGGGCAGTGCTGTGTGGCCTCAGGGATTAGGCTGGGTCCTGGGTTTGTGCCCCCAGCTCAGGCATAGAAGAGACTTTCCACTGCCACATAGTCCCAAGTTAGATAGAGAAAGAAAAAGACAGGCGGGGAAGCGGAGCCCAGACAGGGCTGACAGAGTGTTTGGCTCAGGCTTGGAGAGGATAGAACATGAGCAGAGCTGTCCCTGACACAGCATAGGACTGTGGGCAAGCTCCCTCACCTGTGGACCCAAGCACCCCAAGCATGTACATTGCCCTCAGCTGTACAGACTGTTCCCTCAAAGGGTGAATGAAGCCTGGGGCAGGAGCCTCTCATGGGGCCCCTACTGGTCCCGGACCAGTGGCGGCTGGTGCTCAAAATGTTTGGGGGGGACAAACAAACTGGAAAAATTCAGGAAAAAAAAAACATCAAATGCTTCCAGTGTGCCCATCAAATGCTGCCAGTGCACCCATCAAATGCTGCCACTGTGCCCATCAAATGCTGCCACTGTGTACATCAAATGCCAGTGTGCCCATCAAATGCTGCCAGTGTGCACATCAAATGCTGGCACCGTGCCCCATCAAATGCTGCCAGTGTGCCCATCAAATGCTGCCACTGTGCCATCGAATGCCACCACTCTGCTTGGAAGTGGACTCTGCTGGCAAGAGAGGATGGGCTGAGTGGCAGGAAACCCCATGTGAGAGAAGTGACCAATAGTTAATTTTTGTGGTCTGGAAGGCAGTCTTTCATAAAAAGGGGGGGGTCACATGTCCCCGGGGGGATTTTTTTCTTCTTGGGGTTAGTGGAGGAGGTTGGACACTGCAAGCCACGGAAATAGGTGGTGAGGCCTACGACTTTGGGTTTTAACTTCCACGGCATTATTCAGAGTGATGCTCAGCTGCCCATAGTGAGAGTATACTTCAGAAATCAGAGAAGGATCGGTACAAGGGGATTTAATCTACAAAGCTACGGTTACACTTTGATATTTCCCTTTTCTATTTCAAATATGGGATTCAACGGGGCATCTCATATGCTTCATTCTATTGCCCTACAAATGTGTCCCAAATAAAGCTATTTAAATAGTTCAGAGTGTGAAGTGCTACTTTATGGAATCGCATGGGAGGATCGGAAACAGAACAAGTTGGCGTATGGTAAAATGAACAAAATCAGCAGCTCCTAAGGGGGTAGTGCACAAGAGTTAGAGACTGAGGACATGATACTAAAGATGGTAAGAGAATGTAGACATGACACCAAAGTTCAATGCAGCCTCACCAGTGCCAATCAAATGCAGCCTCACTGTGCTCATCAATGCAGCCTCACTGTGCCCATTATTGCAGCCTCTGTGCCAGCCCATGCAGCTTCACTGTGCCTATCTATGCAGCCTCATTATACCCATCAATGCATCCTCACTGTGTTCAGTGTTGCAGCCTCACTGTGCCCATCATTGCAGCCTCAATGTGCCCATCACTGCAGCCTCAATGTGCCTGTCAAAGCATCAATGTCCCCGTCATTGCAGCCCTCATGGTGCCCGTCACAGCCTCAATGTGCCCGTCACACCCTCAATGCACCTGTCATTGCAGCCTCAAGGTGCCCGTCACAGCCTCAATGCGCCCGTCACAGCCCCAATGTACCTGTCATTGCAGCCTCAATTTTCCCATTACAGCCTCAATATGCCCGTTATTTCAGCTTCAATGTGCCCCTCATTGCACCCTCAATGTGCCCATCATTGCAACCTCAATGTGCCCGTCACAGCCTCAATGTACCATCATTGCAGCCCTCATGGTGCCCGTCACAGCCTTAATGTGCTCTTCACAGCCTCAGTGTACCTGTCATTGCAGCCTCAAGGTGCCCGTCACAGCCTCAATGCGCCTATCGCAGCCTCAATTTGCCCATCACAGCCTCAATATGCCTGTTATTGCAGCCTCAATGTGCCTGTCATTGCAGCTTCATTGTGCCCATCATTGTAGCCTCAATGTGCCCGTCACAGCCTCAATGTACCATCATTGCAGCCCTCATGGTGCCCATCACAGCCTCAATGTGCTCATCACAGCCTCAATGTACCTGTCATTGCAGCCTCAAGGTGCCCGTCACAGCCTCAATGTGCCCATTACAGCCTCAATGTGCCCATCACAGCCTCAATTTACCTGTCACTGCAGCCTCAAGGTGCCCGTCACAGCCTCAATTTGCCCCCTTACGCCGTCATTGCAGCCTCATTGTGCATCTCTCACTGTATCTCGGAGCTGACTGATGTTCGGCCATGCTGTGGCCTCCTCCTCTTAGACCAAATCATGTGATAGATGCAGTGTTCTGTGTATCACCCGAGCTGGTCTAGGAGGAGGGCGAGACTTTTGTCACAGCGCAGCTGAATACCAGAGTCAGCTCTGAGACACAGCGGTCTCCCGCCGTGTAAGGGAGGGAGAGAGGGGGAGCGCTGCCAGCAGCCATGGCTCAAATCGGCCCCAGGGCAAGCAGCCTACTGGGAAATGTCCCAGTATCCCGATAGGCCAGTCCGGCCCTGCGTAATACACTATATTACCAAAAGTATTGGGGCACCTGCCTTTACACGCACGTAAGAAGGCTGGCCGGAGGCTAGCCTGTATTTCTAGGAGGAGTCGGAGGGGTTAATATCCTCCTCTGTCTGATCTTGCGTTGGCTCTAGGGTTACCACCTCATCCTTTTAAACCTGAACACATAATAATTACACAGGTTTTGTGGCTGATTAAGGTGATAACTAAACTCAATTGACGCCTTATCTGCATTAAATTAGCCTCGGAACCTGTGTAATTCATATGTGTTCGGGTGTAAAGGGATGAAGTGACAACCCTAGTTGGCTCGCCTTCAGGGTTAAAGCCAACGCACGTCACTTCCGTTTTCCTTGCAGAGCAGCAGTCAGCTGCAGCAATCTTGTGGCGGTTCCTCTCCCGGTGCTCACGCTGGGCATTATTGGGGGGGACTGCTCGCCAGTCCACCAACTTCTTCCAACATGACTGCGCACCAGTGCACAAAACCAGGTCCATAAAGACATGGATGATTGAGTATGGGGTGGAGAAACTTGAGTGGCCTGCATAGAGTCCTGGCCTCAACCCAGTAGAACATGTAGAATGTCCACATTAGTGCCTGACCTCACAAATGTGCTTCTGAAAAAATGGTCAAATATTACTATAGACACACTCCTAAAACTTGTGGACAACCTTCCCTGAAGAGTTGAAGCTGTTATAGCCGCAAAGGCCAACTCATAATTTTTTTTTTTTACAATTATTTTATTTATTTCAAGAACAGGCTCGGGTACAAATCACTGGGTACAATCAGTCAGTTACAGCGTACACATATCTGGATATACACAGTCAGTTACATACTACAGTATCCCAGGGGTGTGCTATGGTTGGAGACAGTGCACGGCCTCCTAAGGGCAAACGAAGACACCGCCACTCGGGGTGCCTCCAGTGGTCTTAATTCCCCAGTACTGCTTATCCAATAATGTTGTTCCAGTGAGGGTCCCGAACCGGCCCTGAGCAGTTGTATAATTTAATATAGTGAACAAGGAAAAAGAGAGAGAAGTTAAAAGGAAAGGGGGAGGAGAGTAAGGAAAGAGAGACTAGAAGAAAGACATGTGGGGGGGGAGGTGGGCGGGGAGAGGAGACAGAGTTGCGTGGGAGATGTGTCTAGTGTGAGCTCGCCAAACACAGGCGAGACTCATATCGTACACCGAAGGTGCGCTGTATCCGAATGAGTCAATATTCAAATACAAGGGGTAGGTGTAGCAGCTCAAGTCGCCGTCTAGTCATTGTCAAGGAGGGCCTGCCCCTCCTCCGAGAAAAATAATGCATTCCATCCTGACCATGTGGCAGAGTACCATTCCTTCAGTACCAAATCCTCCAGCTTGCTTATTTCTCTTACTTTGCGTACCCACATCCCGATTGATGGGGGTGGGGAGACTTCTACTTAAAGGGAATAAAGGCGCCAACTCAATATTTAACCCTACAGACTAAGCCCTTGTACACACGGTCAGAGAATCCGTCAGAATGTGTCCTATCGGACTGTGTTGTCAGATAATCCGACTGTGTGTGGTATGCATCGGACTGTTTCCGTCGGAATATCCATCGGACCAAATTTTCAAACTTGCTGGAAATATTTTCCGACAAACTGGTCCGATAGGATATACTCCGATCATGTGTAGAGAATTCCGATCGGACAAAGTGCCACGCATGCTCAGATCAAATTCCTACATCATGCTATTGGCTACTAGCCTGAACGTAGTCACATCGTAACGAAATTACGTCATCACGTTCTGAAAGATCGGATTTTCGACAACTTTGTCGGACTGTGTGTATGCAACAGTTTCGGACAAGAGCCCACGGACAAAATCCAACGGATTTGGTGGTCGAAATGTCCGACAGTGTGTACAAGGGCTAAGACTGGGATGCCATTAAAGTTCACGTGCGTGTAAAGGCAGGCATCCCAGTACTTTTGATAATATAGTGTATGTGCCAGCACACCAAGTATCTTCAAACAGCATTTTCCAAAAGTTTTTATTCACACTTGTTTGTTCTTAGAAGCATGATGAGCATTTTGGCATGTTTTCAAGAGCGTACCAAAATGTATTTGCAGTGCCATTATTTCTATTGTAAAATTCATTTTATTCAAGTTTTTACAGAAGATACAAACAGTGCACCTTCAAAAGTGCTGCAATAGAAATACAAACATTTCCAAGCAGTACAAAATGAAGCCACACAGGGCCAATATTAAAGTATAACTAAAGGCAAAACTCTTTTTTTGTTTTTGTTTTGGATGGAGTGGGGAGGGATTAAAACACCTGTTAGATTGTATTGCTGTCTGTGCCCCCCTCCTCGTTATGGGAATACACCCCCTTTATTTGTCCTATTTACCATTATCAGTGAAAGTAAAAGAATATCCCAAATTTTGGGTTGTTCTCAGAAAAGTAACAGAGGGGACATTTTCCAATGGGTACACTAATTCTGGTGAGCCGGGGGTCCCCAAGGAATTTCAGGGATTTCCTGTCACTTCATGTTTAGGTATTTGACATGAAGTGAAGGAAAATCTCCGGAATGGAACACAGATGGAGAAATTAAAAAAAACCTGATGGGGTTATAACCCTCCCATACTCTATCCAAAATGAAAATACAAAAGTTTTGCCTATAGTTCTAATTTAAAATAATCACATATTAAAAAGCAACAAAAACAATCCAACAACTTTAACACCTACCCTCACTACATTGTCTGTGCTAAACTGCTCTTTCTCAGGATCCAGACAGTTACGTCTGTAGTTACGACTGTAGGCTATGATTAATTCAGCCAACAACATTCATCCTCCATACAGCCTCAGAGTCATGGATCCATTATTTCTTAATTGCACCCCAATTGCAGCTAGCAGACATTTTGTCATGCAACAAAACACACCAAAACACTTGGTACAAAAACACACAAGGCTCAGGATATACCAAGGCAGCGCATTCTTATGCTGCGTACACACGATCGGAATTCTCGTCTGAAAAAGCTCTGATGGTTTTCCCGATGGAATTGCGACGGAATTTGGCTCAAGCTGTCTTGCCTACACACGGTCACATCAAATTCTGATAGTTTATAACGCGGTGACGTACAACACGTATGACGGGACTAGAAAAGGGTAGTTCAATAGCCAGTAGCCAATAGCTTCTGTCTCGTAGTTTAATCTGAGCATGCGTGATTTTTGGCATGTCGGAATTGCATACACACGATCGGAATTACCGATAGAAAGTTTTACCGTCTGGAAAATTGAGAACATGCTATCAATTTTTGGCTGGCGGAAATTCGGACAGCTGAATTCCGATACACACGGTCGCATTTTCCGATGAAAAGCTCTCATCTGTCTTTTTCTGGCCGGAATTCCGATCGTGTGTATGTGGCATTAGGTTTAAAAATTTTATAAAAAAAATGCCAGGGCATGGCTGATGTCTATTTTGTTTTGTTTTTGTTTGTTTTATTTCTGAATTAGTTTTAAATATAGCATTCAATGTGTAGCTGCTGACTTTTAATAAACAGACACTCACCTGTCCCACGGTCAGAGTGATGAGGCCGCGTGTAGCCTCGCTCCTCTCAGTGGCGCCTCCATTGAAACTGTGGGCACCCACAGCTTGCGGCTTCACGCACTGCGCATACACGAGTGTACAGGCAATCTTCTGGAACCTGTGACGTGTGACGTGTCCCAGAAGATTGCTGAGATGAAAATGATTTACTGTAGTCACGTTCATGTTTTCTATATGTTTTGCCATATGGCTTCTTCATGAAAGAACGTGGGAGTTCTTTATTTTAGATATAAGAACCTATAATTCAACAACTTTAGTTGTGCTATAGAGACAGAGAAAAATACAGATTAATACATCAAACTAAATATGTTTTTTGTAAATTTATGTCTGCACTTAAATGAGAGGCAAAAGACATTCATTAAAAAACAAAACAAAAAGGCCCTACCCCATGATATGAGTGTGGGGGCCTAAACAGTGTTAAAAATGAGATGATATTCGGTGTTTTTTGTTTTTGACAGTTATGTGGATGCAGTACATGGCTGGATCTCATTCTTCATCTACTGTATTTATCAGTGTATAACACGCACTTTTTCCCCCTGAAAATCAGGGGGAAATTGTGGGTGCGTGTTATACGCCAATTCCTGCTGACCTCCGCCGCCTGTGAGGGCCACCGACATTGACAGAGCCAACATTGACAGAGCCAAGCCGAGTGTACTGTGTACTCGGCTCCACTCACAGTCACGCCCAGTCCCGTCTCCTAGCCTTTACGCCCCGACATTGGCAAGTGTTGTGTCCATCATAGGAGCTGGGCCAAGGGGTGGAACTGGGGCGTGACTGCAAACAGAGCTGGGTAGCCGAGTACACATTACACTCGGCTCAGCTTGGCTCGGCTCGTTCTATGTCGGTGGCAAGAGGAACTGAATAACTCGGTGGTGGCAGCAGTGTAAAGATATATTAGGCATATTCGGCGACCCATCGCAGTTTGCTATGGAAGTGACGTTCCATCTTGCTACACCCCACACTAGACCACAGTAAGGATACACTAAGAAAGGGGAAAGCAGACATGCTGTTACACCCACATATTTATAACAGTAACGTCAGTTTATACAGTGGCGCTAAATTTAAAACTCCAAACATGGTGCAATTTTGAGGAAGGCTGCAGATAGACACTGGGGAAGGCTGCAGATGGACAGTGTGCAAGGCTGCATTGATGGGCATTTAAAATGTAAGTTTTTTTCCTTAAACTTCCCTCCTAAAAGTTTTTTTTCTTAACTGCTTCCCGACCACCGGCCGTCAACTGACGGCCAGGCGGCGCACCTATTGTGGCAGTGATCGTGCGCACGCATCCCTGTTTCTTCGGTGGCGGCGTGTCACGGAGACACCGCTCGCCACCGAAGGGGGTGAACAGCCATTGGTTATAGCTGTTTACCACGTGATCACACCCCCACTGTGCACGGTGCATGCGTGCGATCGCAAGCGTGCTGCGCGTGCACCCTGGGAACACTGCTCGTCACCTATGCTGGTAAACAGCCATTGGTCAGCTGTTTTACCCACGTGCCGATCACTAAAATGTAAACAAACCGCGGTAACAAGATGTTACCGGGTTCTCCTCCTCACACACCGATCGTGTGTGAGGAGCAGATTGCGGTAACATCTCGTTACCGCTTACAGTGTGCACCAACCACACTGATTGCCTCCCCCCAATAAAGAGGACCTGTCACCACCCATCATAGTACCTGTCACTCATAGTCCATCAGAGTACCTGTCACAGTCCATCAGAGTACTTGAGTACTTGTCAGAATCCATCAGAGTACCCGAGTACCTGTCACAATCCATCAGAGTACCCGAGTACCTGTTGCAGTCCATCAGAGTACCCGAGTACCTGTCGCAGTCCATCAGAGTACCCGAGTACCTGTCACGGTCCATCAGAGTACCCGAGTACCTGTCACGGCACATCAGAGTACACGAGTACCTGTCACGGCACATCAGAGTACCCGAGTACCTGTCACGGCACATCAGAGTACCCGAGTACCTGTCGCAGTCCATCAGAGTGCCCGAGTACCTATCACGGTCCATCAGAGTACCCGAGTACCTGTCACGGTCCATCAGAGTACCCGAGTACCTGTCACGGTCCATCAGAGTACCCGAGTATCTGTCACGGCCCATCAGAGTACCCAAGTACCTGTCAAGGTTCATCCGAGTACCCGAGTACCTGTCACAGCCCATCAAAGTACCCGAGTACCTGTCACAGCTCATCTGAGTACCCGAGTACCTGTCACAGTTCATCTGAGTACCCGAGGACCTGTCCCAGTCCATCTGAGTACCCGGGTACCTGTCACAGTTCATCTGAGTACCTGTCACAGTCCATATGAGTACCTGAGTACCTATCACCGCCCTTCAGAGTACCCAAATACCAGTCACCAGGCCATCAGAGAACCTGTCACCAGGCCATCAGATTACCTGAGTACCTGTCACCAGGCCATCAGAGTACCCGAGTACCTGTCACCAGGCCATCCGAGTACCTGTCACCAGGCCATCAGAATACTCAAGTACCTGTCACCAGGCCATCAGAGTACCAGAGTACCTATCTGCAGCCCATCAGAGTACCCGAGTTGCTATTTGCAGCCCATGCCTCATAGAATATATGCTGGGGTGTTTGCTTTCCAAAATGGGGTCATTTTGTGGGTAATTTCATTGTTCTGGTGCTCCAGGATCTTCAAAATTGTGATAGGTAGGAATGAAATGAGATGTGTCATTTATGCTCCTAGAATGCCTGAATGTACTACTTCAATGTTCGGCCTCTCTATGTGACCAGGCTGTGTAAAAGTCCTACACATGTGGTATCGCCATACTCGGGAGGAGTAGCAGAATGTATTTTGGGGTGTAATTTTTGCTATATACATGCTATGTGTTAGAAATATCTTATAAATTGACAACTTTGTGTAAAAAAATGCGTTTTCATTTTTTTCCACATATTCCAAAAACTTCACCGTTCGAAAGACTCATCATGCCTCACAGATTATACGTTGGGGTGTTTGCTTTCCAAAATGGGGTAATTTTATGGGAAATTCCATTGTTCTGGTACTCCAGGGCCTTCAAAAGTGTAATAGGTGGTTGAGAAATGAGATGCGTCATTTTTGCTCGTAGAATGTCTGAAAGTGCCACTTCAATGTTGGTGCTCTGTATGTGGCCAGGCTGTGTAAAAGTCTCACACATGTGGTATCATCATAATCTGAAGAGTAGCAGAATGTATTTTGGGGTTTAATTTGTTTTATGCATATGCTGTGTGTGAGAAATAACCTGATAATATGAATATTTTGTAAAAAAAAATAATAATAAAAAAAATCTTCATTTTGCAAAGAATTGTGGGAAAAAATGACAGCTTAAAAAAACTCACCATGCTACTTACTTAATACCATGGAATGTCTACTTTCTAAAAAGGGGTCATTTGGGGGGGATTTGTACTTTCCTGACTTGTTAGTGTCTCAAGAAATGAGATACACCTGATGTATTGAAGGCCTGATCAGATGTGATCAACTTTCAGTGATTGGCACCATAGTTTGTAGACTCTATAACTTTCACAAAGACCAAATAATATGCACTAATGAGGGTTATTTTTTTACCAAAGATATGTGGCAGTATACATTTTGGCCAAAATTTATGAAGAAAAATTACTAATTAGCAAACATTTATGACAGAAACAAAGAAAAGGGCATTTTTTTCACAAAATTTACGTTTTATTTTATTTATAGCACAAAAAATAAAAAACCCACTAGTGATTAAATACCACTAAAAGAAAGCTCTATTTGTGTGGAAGAAATTATGCAAGTTTGATATGGGTACAGTGTTGCATGACTGAGTAATTGTCATTCAAACTGTGAGAGCGCTGAAAGCTGAAAATTGGTCTGGTCAGGAAGGGGGTGCAAGTGCACTGTATTGAGGTGGTTAAACTTCCCTCCTAAACTTGGGGTGCGTGTTATACGCTGGCGCGCGTTATATGCCAATAAATACGGTAATTTTTAACACTGTTTAGGCCCCCACACTCATATCAATGTACACAATCTAAAACCCTGACTTAATGGAAAAGGGTTAAAACGTTTATGTATTATATTTAGTGTTGTTTCTGGGAATTCTGAATATGTTCCAAATGTTTCAGAACACAAAACAGCAGGCACAGCATCCTTAGAATTCCAGATGAGTATTCCCAGTACTATGAGCTCCATCTAGTGAATCATAAATAGCTAACAGATCATCTACTGCAGATTTCAATAACAAAGTATTAACAGACGGCTAACACTTTGCTAACTGCCGGAATACAGGTACACAACATGCTCCTCTAGCGTGCCTGCAGGTAGTGACTCACTGGTTACTAGCCCTTTTGGATCAGCTAATGACAGCTTATTAGCACACAGCAACACACTTACTCAGTGGAGGTGTGTGTACGTTAATGGAAGCTAAGATTTAGTGGTGACTCACAGAGTTCTTGGCAACTGAAAGCCAGTCTTCATTTTTTTAATCCACCTACTAATTTTACAGTCTATGTCACAGGCCATCTCTGAGTTGCAGACTAAAACTGGCCACACACATTACAATCTGTGCAATTTCCATGAGATTTGCCCACTATGTAGTGCAAGTTCTTGAAAGAAAACATGTAAATTGAATGGATTGTTGAATGGATTGTTCTTCAATCTTTTGGCGGGTTCTTCTCTGGGTCCTACTAATCCTGTGATATATGTATGGGACAGTGGTCCGGTACACGAGTCCCCTAAAAGAATGCCTGAGAGGGCCGGCTATGGTCAGTTCTTGTTTGAGTTACCTCCAACAGCATGTTAATGACAAAGGCCTAATAGAGAGCTAAGACTGATGCCTGTAAGTGAGTAAGACGGCAAATGACACCTGCGAGGAGTAGAATGATTTTGCTCATTACTACCTAGCATGACCACATTTCCAAATTGCCATTCAGGGACACCCCTCAGCATGCACCGGTCGGTGGCATCACAAAGGGGCAGTGCCACCATGTGACGTCGCTGGGTGGCTCCGCTCCTTACCTATTTAAGCATTTGTTTCATGTATGTTAGCCCAACATTGCAGGTGGCCACTAAAGCCTTGTACACACGGTCGGAGAATCCGTTGGAATGCGTCTTATCGGACCGTGTCGTCGGATAATCCGACTGTGTGTGGTATGCATCGGACTGATTCCGTCCGAATCTCCGTCGGACCCAATTTTCCAACATGTTGAAAATATTTTCCGACCAACTGGTTTGATCGCACATACTCCGATCATGTGTAGAGAATTTGAAAGTGACCCCCTATCCCCTGTCTGCAGTCCCTCCTGTGCCCCCCTGATCCAGCCCCTGCTTGTGGGTAGGTGTGTGTGTGATGCAGGAGAGGAGGCATGGGGTATGAAGATATCGGTAAGGAGTGGAGCAGTGTAAAGACACAAGTCGTTCCCTGGGGTGACAGAAATTTATCAAGTAGCCGGTCAGTAGCATGTACCTGTTATAGGTGTGTAGCACTAACCCCCGAAGGAGCTGCTGGTTTGATTGGGCTTACCGTTACCTTCTTCACCTCGATCTACGTCTAGGGGTTTCCAGTGGTAGATGGCCCAGAAACTTTAGAGACTGATGACAGATCCGCTTAAAGGGATTTTTATTTGCAAAAATATAGTTAACGAACAGACTCTTAGTATAGGATCACAGGGTTAGGATGAAAGTTCAGGTACTCTTAGCCCTTGTACACACGGTCGGAAATTCTGACCACAAAATACGTCTGATTTTTTTCGACAGATTTTGTCCAAAACTGGTGTTGCATACACACGGACAAAGTTATCGGAAAAAATCTGATCGTTCGGAACGTGATGACGTTAGTTCCGACGGGACTACGTTCAGACTAGTAGCCAATAGCTTTGCTCTCGTACTTTGATCTGAGCATGCGTGCCAATAGCTTTGATCGGACAAAGTCTGATCGGATCATGTTGTCGGAAAATGTTATATCTAGCTCTCAAATTTTGTTGGTCAGACATTCTGATGGGAAAAGTCAGATGGAGCCCCCACACGGTCGGATTATCCGACAACACGGTCCGATCGGACATTTTCCATTGGAATTTCCGACCGTGTGTACAAGGGCTTAGTGTCAAAGTCAATAATAAATGACTTGCTTACTTTGACTAAATCCAGAGAATAGCCATTCACAGCTGGATGTTCACTCAAGTTGGATAGTCCCTCTCTCACAAGGCCTAGCAGCCAACAAGGTGCTTAAATCAGAAACAAGTCTCTGCCACAGACATTGTTGTAGAACAGGGATATGCAATTAGCGGACCTCCAGCTGTTGCAGAACTACAAGTCCCATGAGGCATAACAAGACTCTGACAGCCACAAGCATCACACCCAGAGGCAGAGGCATGATGGGACTTGTAGTTTTGCAACAGCTGGAGGTCCGCTAATTGCATATCCCTGTTGTAGAACATGTAGGAATAAGTCTCTGCCACAGACGTTGTTGTAGAACATGTAGGAATAAGTCTCTGCCACAGACGTTGTTGTAGAACATGTAGGAAACTAGAACTTGTAGAACATTCATGCGGACCTCTACTATGGGAGGTCCTTTCTAGTTTTTCAGCTGTGGAATCAGTCCTTATTATTAATATTTACTTCTACTATTTTGATCCCTACAGATATGTCTGGGAACCAATTATAAGATGAATTATGCATACCATTAAGTACACACAACATGGCTGGAAACTGTTTACCTCCCCCTTACGTCTACTATTGGTCAGTGGTGCTATAGCCATGCCTCAGGGTTCACCTTCTCAGCTCCTGGGAGTAGCGTTCTTTAAAATGTTTTTTACCTTTTTGATACCATCATCAACAATTGTACCTATACACTACAGATAGGTGAGATTGCTTGGGACGTCTGTGGCTCCCCTCTCCCTTTCATATCTGTATACTTTGGATTATTATATTCATTTGGTAATTTTATTTTCATTATAGATACCCCAAAATCCTGCATCTGCTCCTGATGAGTGGTATTGTAACCACGAAACGCGTAGAGATTTTTTATGATGCGTTGTCACAGTATTTATGTATACATATCTGGACTATATCATACTTTAATGAACCAATCCACCATTATTGTTAACGTTTTAATGTTACTATTATGTATACCTCGGTCTACATACTAAAAGTCTATTACTATATATATATATACACTATATTGAATTAATTGTGTATTATCATGAAATGGCTAGATTTTATTTATTGATATTTATGATTTTTTATAAACAATGTTTCTATATTGAACTAATCATGTAATATTATGTTATGTCTATATTTATCAATTGAGATCCATTATTTTACTGCTACATCAATTTATTATCTATGGTGATATATATGTGTATGACTTTTGATAATAAACAATGTGTATATTGATTGGCGCATTTGGTCTAGTGAAGTGCTTCATATAAAGTCCCACTTTTCTTTATTTTTTATTTTTCAAGATATCGGGGATGGAGGTGTATGTATATAGTTCATATGGCCTCATATAAAGTCCCACTTTTAGTTTTGGCTCAGTATTTTTGTACCGGTATCTTACAGCCGGTTCGGTGATACCCACGAGATTGGATTCACTTAGCTCCCTCAGCCTCACCAGGCTCTTGCTAAGAAGCCAACCTGTACGTGGCCTTCTTCTGAAGAGTCCTCCCCTGGATAGCTACGAAGTTGCTGGGCCTCTCCACAACCGGAGACGGCACCGGACCACCTTGGAATACTTTCTTTAGTTTCCTTGCCTTGGGCTAGCCAGCCCCGAGACATAAAGTCAGGTGGATGCGCACCCCAGGCCATAGCCTTCCTGGGGGCTGGTCAGGAGGACCAGGACCATGGAGGCAGAACATACTTCTGGACCGGAACCCCAAACCAAGTGACATCCGAATCTTAAGTACCCTCTCCCAGAAAGCACAGCAAGAGTGACACTCCCACTGGGCTGGCTCCAAGAGAAAGTAACCTTAAAGCACCCAGCCAGACTGTGGTTCCATGCCTGCCAGAAGAGACAGTGACCGCTATGGCCAGGCTGAACACCCTATAGTCCCGTTAGACTGATGCTGAGGTCCAAATTTGGAATAATTATACCCAAACCAAACTGCAGTTCAGATGTAACATTAAATTTCAAAAAAACCTAGCGTGTGCGCTTCAGGAGCCGGTACTACAGGTGGAGTGGCTTATAGCAGCGTGGGAGATGTTGTCGGGACTCCTTTTACCAGCAATCTGTCTCTCAGAGCAATGGGAGCAGATTCAAGCTGCAGAGGTTTCCCAACCGATACAGACTTACTGAAGTTCAAGGGTTAAGTCAAGTGCACTTGTGGAGCCTGTGCTGGGTGCACACAGGGCCGGATTAACATAGGGGCTATTGGAGCTGCAGCTCCAGGCCCCTTTCTCAAGATAGGCCCATTTGCCCCCCCAAAAAAAGAAAAGATTGACTTCGAGGATTGTAGCTTGGTGATCAGGAGTCACACAGACCCCACATTTGGGGGGTAGGTAGCTAAAGACCCACTCCAGCACTGGTTAAAATATGGGGATGCTATCTTCTATGGTTCCGGAGATACAGGGCTCCTTGCGCAGCCTGTCAGAAGCTACATACAGAGCGGCCAGTTTAAATACAAGCTGGAACACTCTGCAGCAGACTGAGAGGATGAACTCACAGTGCTTATAATAATTATTTGTATATTACTTATGATAATTAACCCCTTGCCACCCAGGCCCATTCTGAGACTTCTCTCCTACATGTAAAAAAAAATGTTGTGCTAGAAAATTACTCAGAACCCTCAAGCATTACATATAGTTTTAGCAGACAGCCTATGGAATAAAATGGTGGTCTTTGCAACTTTTTATGTTACACGATATTTCTGCAGCAATTTTTCAAACTTTTTTTTGTAAAGAAACTGTTTCATTCATAAAAAAAACACTAAAGTTAGCACAATTTTTTGTTGTGTACTAAGCGATGCTTTAAATTTTTTACAGGTTACATGTTTAGAGTTACAGAGGAGGTCTAGTGCTAGAATAACGATCGTGGCATATGTAACCTGTGTGTATCTGGCTCTGATACTAACCAGTGCCTACCCAGGGACTGACTAGTATCTCTCCCCAGCCTGTCCCCACACACCCTCTCACCTGCTGACCTGTGAATGGGGCAATCACTCCCGCAGTGTTATTGTGTTCTGCCAGTGAATACAATGATTAGTGTTGCTAACTATAGCTGGCAGCACTAATTGTTTTGGGGAAAACCTGACAGGCTGGTTGTAATCAAGTCGGTTAATAGGTTAACTTGTGTAAAACCAGTTAGCCCATACATAGATCTACTATGGCTGCTTAATTGGTGTAATTTCAATCCATGTATGGCCCGCTTAACCACTACGCAGTCCCTAAACATCCTTCCAAAACCTTTCCATTTTTCCTTCCCAGATTACTTCATCCTCCTCTCCTATACATACTGCTCACTGTCATACCCTCCACACTTCTCTCCTATACATAACGCCCGCTGTCATATCCTACACACTCCTCTCCTGTACATAGTGCCCGCTGTCATACACTTCTCTCCTGTACATAGTGCCCACTGTCGTACCCTCCACACTCCTCTCCTGTACATAGTGCCCGCTGTCATACACTTCTCTCCTATACATAGTGCCCACCATCATACCCTCCACACTCCTCTCCTGTACATACTACTCACTGTCATACCCTCCACACTCCTCTCCTATACAAAGTGCCCACTGTCATACCTCCAACACTTCTCTCCTATACATAGTGCCCACTGTCATACCCTCCACACTCCTCTCCTGTACATACTACTCACTGTCATACCCTCCACACTCCTCTCCTATACATAGTGCCCACTGTCATACCTCCAACACTTCTCTCCTATACATAGTGCCCACTGTCATACCCTCCACACTCCTCTCCTGTACATACTACTCACTATCATACCCTCCATACTCCTCTCCTATACATAGTGCCCACTGTCATACCTCCAACACTTCTCTCCTATACATAGTGCCCATTGTCATACCCTTCAGACTCCTCTCCTCTACATACTACTCACTGTCATACCCTCCATACACCTCTCCAATACATAGTGCCCACTGTCATACCCTCCACACTCCTCTCCTGTACATACTACTCCCTGTCATACCCTCCATACTCCTCTCCTATACATAGTGCCCACTGTCATACCCTCCACACTTCTCTCCTATACATAGTGCCCACTGTCATACCCTCCACACTTCTCTCCTATACATAGTGCCCACTGTCATACCCTCCACACTCCTCTCCTGTACATACTACTCACTGTCATACCCTCCATACTCCTCTCCTATACATAGTGCCCACCATCATACCCTCCCTCCACACTCCTCTCCTGTAATTACTGCTTACTGTCCTACTGTCCACACTTCTCTCCTGTGCATAGTGCCCACTGTCATACCCTCCACACTCCTGTACATATTGCTCACTGTCATACCCTCCACACTCTTCTCTTATACATAGTGCCCTATGTCATACCCTCTACACTCCTTTTCTGTGCATACTGCCCACTGTCATACCCTTCACACTCCTCTCCTGTACATAGTGCCTTCTGCCATACCCTCTGCACTCCTCTCATGTACATAGTGCCCACTGTTAGACCCTCCACATTCCTCTCCCTCACCTGCACATACTTCCCACTTTCATACCATCCATACTCCTCTCCTATGCCTCTTACCCACAAAAACTGTTCTTTAAAATGATACTGAATATCCTCAATGTTACCAGCTCTAGAATGGGCACTTTTGTTAGTTCAACTAAAGGAAATCTCACAGTCCTCATATTTGTTCTGCCCCATTATTAGTACTTATTTAATTTTGTAATTACTATTGTGATGTATAGAGGAACATAGGGGATGTCAGCTACTCTAAATATAGCACTTGTAAAAAAAGCATCCCTGAAAATATTTTTGAAATGTTGACAACTATGCACTTAGGCACTGCCCAAGGGCCACAGGGTCAGTAGAGGGCCCCATGAGAGGCTCCTGTGATATTAAAGTTAATTAGTAAACTTTTCTAACATTACTACTTTTTAGAGGCCCTGGGGTAGGTTATGCCATAATGTACAAGTATGTCCAACATAATAGCACATTAGGGTACACTTAAATTGTCAGACTGAGCCCTCCAGTGCTGTGCTGTGCTGTGATCAATCCAGCGGGGCTCGGGCACTTCCATCTTCACCTGGTCTTTCTTCTGGGTTCTGTGCCTTCTGTCACTTGCCTTGGCCAGGCTGCGTTGATGTCATTCCCACACATGCTCTAATGCATCCTCTCGCTCTCATCCCCCCTTTCTCTCTCACCCTCCCTCCCTTACCCCTCACACCTCCTTCATCCCCTTTCTCTCTCTCTCTCTCTCATCCTCCCTCTCTCTCTTTAATTTAATTTTTTTAACTTTTTTTTGCGACAATGACAAAGATTATATGATTAAAAATTCTAACTCACTTGTTCCCGTTTTTCAGGCTTTACGATGTCCGTTTTCTCTGTAAAAATGAACTTTAGAATCTCCAAACAGACTGTTGTCATCTTGCTCGTGGGCATGTGAAGCCAACAGGCATCCTCTTCTGAGATACTGTGCCGCTGATCGACCAGCATGCACCGCCCGTCGTATCCCCGTTCCTGCGCATGCGCAGTAACTTTAATTAGGAGCGCCGTCAACAGCTCAGGTTGCCATCACAACGGGCGTCGTCGTCGGAAGTCCCGTCCCCATTGTGATGGCAACGGAGCGTCGAAATCACGCGATAACTCGCACCAGGCCACCGCACAGACTCCTGGGAACAATCACAAAAGCTCCCAGGAGTCAGTGCGGATTGAGGAAAGAATGACCTAGCCGCACTATCCCCGCCCATATCAGCAGTCCCCACATCCAGGAAGTAGACAGACTGATCAGCATAACAAAAGGTACAGTAAAAAAAAAAAAAGGGGGGTCCGTTTTTAAATTAGTACATCTACATAATCATCATGAGCTATTGTGTTAAAATCGGGTGGAGCTCCACTTTAAGTGGCAATGAAGAAAAAGTAGCAGACTGATAACCTTATCTCTCTGCTCTCTCCTCCTGTTACCCTTTTCTGTGCCAGCACATGAGCACTGTGGCTTCTTGTGGTACCCCTCTGGGGACAACACAAAATTTGGGATTTTATTTTACTGTCACTTTCAATGATAATGGTAAACAGGACATACAGAGAGGGTGAATCTCTGTAATGGGACACACACAGCAATCAAAACTGAGAGGCGTTCTAATCCATTTCCACTCTATCCATATTAAAAAAAAAAAGTTTTGCCTTTAGTTATACTTAAGTACCTGATCTGTCAGGCGACTTAGCAACCATTTTCTTTACCAGTGTACAGAAATCACTACTGCAATATACACACTAAATATTTTATTTAAAAAAATCACTAATGCATAATCAGATAACACAAACTATGTTCATCTGTCCTCTGAGAGTCATTTTTTTTCCTGTAGAATAAGTTGTTGACTTCTGCAAAAAAAGTCTCAATTTGCATATGCTTGCTATTTATTCTGTTTGCATTTCAGGTACCACTAAAGCCCCATATACACTATCAGATTGTCTGTTGATTTTTTCCATCAGATTTACCAAAACCATATAATATGAGGTCAAACCTTAGGGGTTTCAATGTGTATGCAATCAGGCAGGCCCTTCTACTACATGGTTTTGGTAAACCTGAAGGAAAAAATCTGCAGACAATCTGATAGTGTGTATGGGGCTTAAGGTCACATACTAGGGTCATGGAGAGGTTCATTTTAAACTATGCCATTTTCCAGTAACATGGTGCGAGAACTCATGACAGTCCTTGGAGATTAGGAACTTGTTTCCATGATGGTTTTATAGCAAAAAAAAATAAAAATGATCTTACAACACAACTTACAAGACATGCTGAAAAATCAGAACTATGACAACACAATGAGATTTATCGTGCTGAGCTTCGGTTCACAGTACATTGCGAGTTTATTATGTAAACGCTGTTGACATGCTTGATTAGATTGTGCATGGTTTTATTGTAAGAGGGTCTGATCCATCAGCACAGCGAGGACTGGCGTGCAGAACACTTGATTCCTATGCATGTCTGAGCCTGTCGGGAATTATTACATCAGACCTGTAATACCAGGCACAGTACAGAACATTGGTGTGATTCCAGTGTTCTCCTTCCAAGTATTGCTTTTCTAGTTAATCGCTTCTTAAATAATGATCCTGTGTTGGCATGTGACCACTCATGTGTCAATCTTATTGTATATCAGATTTTCTTCTCTTTGCTGGGAGGAAAAGAATTTAGCATTTTCATGTGAGATTTATTAAGGTTTTTGTTTCACGTTCACTATAAAATCAGTGTAACGTATACAGGGGGGGGGTCATTTACTAAGATGAATGCGCTGCGCCGGTTCATACCTTAATTTGTGCATCAGATAAATGATTAATTGAGCGTGTGAACCAGCGCACGCATAAGCGCAACAGATGATATGCCGTTGCATGCGATAATAATATGCCATTAATAATTGCGCACGCCCTATCATTAACAGTCCATTAAAACAGGGGCAACACGGCTTCCAGGGCGACTTTGGGAGGCAACTTGGACACGACTTGAGTATGAATCACAGCGCGACTTGCGGCAACTTCAACATGAATTTAAGTCGCCCCCAGGCCAGGCGACTTTAATTTTAAATAGATAAACGGCATGGGTTCGCCTCCAAGAGCATACCAGGTCCTTCAGGTCTTTTATGGATTTTAAGGGGAACCCCACGCCAAAAAAAATAAATGGCGTGGAGGTCCCCCTCAAAATCCATATGAAGCCCTTCAGGTCTGGTATGGATTTTAAGGGGAACCCCGCGCCAAAAAAAATGGCGTGGGGGTCCCACTCAAAATCCCTACCAGACCTTTATCCGAGCACGCAACCTGGCAGGCCGCAGGAAAAGAAAGGGGACAAGAGAGCACCCCCCTCCTGAACCGTACCAGGCCACATGCCCTCAGCATTGGGAGGGTGCTTTGAAGGTAGCCTCCCAAAGCACCTTGTCCCCATGTTGATGAGGACAAGGGCCTCATCCCCACAACCCTGACCGTTGGTTGTGGGGGTCTGCGGGCGGGGGGCTTAGCAGAATCTGGAAGCCCCTTTAACAATGGGACCCCCAGATCTCGTCCCCCCCCCCCGTGTGAAATGGTAAGGGGGTACAAAAGTACCCCTACCATTTCACAAAAAAAGTGTCAAAAATTTAAAAAATGACAAGAGCCAGTTTTTGACAATTCCTTTATTAAAGTCTTCTTCTTTCCATCATCTTCGGGTCTTCTTCCTTCTTCCTTCCTTAAACCTTTCGGTTTCTTTCTCCATCTTCTTCTTCCTCTGCTTCTTCCTCCGATCCTCTGCTTCTTGCTCCGGGGGTTCTCGTCTAGCATCTTCCTCCACGGCGTCTCTTCTTCCCCGCTTCGTTCTCGGCCGCTTCTCTCAATGCGAGGCTCTCGCTGTGTGACGCTTCTCTTCTTCTGACAGTTCTTATATAATGGAGGGCGGCCTGCCATGTTGCGTGCTCGGATAAGGCTCTGGTATGGATTTTGAGGGGGACTCCCACGCCATTTTTTTTTTGGCACGGGGTTCCCCTTAAAATCCATACCAGACCTGAAGGGCCTGGTATGGATTTTGAGGGGGACCCCCACACCATTTTTTTTTCTTAATTTTGTTTTTTTTCTTAATGCTAACATGACCTGTGTGCAAATAGCCTTAAAAAAACATAAAAGTGAAGCAGCGTAAAAAAAAAAAAAAAAAAGTCAAGTTGGGAGGTGTGCCCGTTCAACTTATGCAAATGCGTTTATGTGGCTTGGCATTTACTAAGATTTTGCCGGCGCAGTGAACCAAAGCATTTGAACGTGCGCAAATGCCGCTTGCGCATGCACAGTGCATAAATTGACCTTGCGCAGTTCTAAGTGTATTTGCAGGCGCAGCAGGCTTGTTCAGAGAAAGTTACTTTTCCATTCTATTTTGGGCATATTTGTTACTTGGACAGTTATAACTATATTTCCTCACAGCACCCACATCACCCCCATAATATTGGCACTTCCACCTTCTTTAAATTCTGAGTTAAAGAATGCGCGCGCCATGTCTATAGTGGCGCACCAATCGCTGCCTCCCGTGCAATATCATAGTAAATGGGGAATTGCGCTGTGTTAGAGGCGCAAATGTTTAGTGAATACGAAAAAGGCCGTTGTGCATCGGAGTGTGCCGCAACTCATGGCGCAAACCATTTGTAAATCAGCCCCAGGGTATCATTACAAACCACTAATTATTATACAAAAATCCTTAGGGTCCTTTAACACATTCATGTCCATTTCCACGGACTCCACTTGCTCAGCAGGAATCGATCCGTTGATCCCTGCTGAGCTGGAGGATGACAGGTCCGTCTCCGCTCAATGTGCAGAGACAGACCTGTCAGAGCCCCGCTCTCCTCTATTAGGGATTGAATGAAAATGGATCCGCCTGCCCGTTTTCATCCAATCAGATCCGCCAGACGGTAGGAAAATAGGGTTTCCATCCGTCTGGATTTAGCGGAGTGAAGTGGATGTCAGCAGACATGTCACCGCTGACATCCGTCGCTCCATAGAGGTACATGGAACGTCCATTGAGGTCCGCCTGAAAAAATGACAGGCAGACCTGAACAGTCAGCATGTGTGAAAGAGCCCTAACCATCTTTTATGCATGGAATATGTCCCACTAACATAAGGCCCCCTTCACATGATAACCCCACTCAGATCCGCCTGAAAAATGGCAGACAGATCTGAGCGGGCCTATCGTGACCCATTGACTACTATGGGCAGGCGGATGTCAGTGGAGATGTGTCTGCTGACACCCATCTGCCATCCAATCCAATCAGATCCGCTCATGACAGATGTATAGCGATACAGACGGACACGTCATCCGCTGGCTCAGCGGGGGTCAACGGTGCGATCTCCCACTGAGCTGGTGGAGTCCACTGAGGGGCGTGAAAGGGGCCTTTTCCTCAAGATAACACGCCCTTCCTTGGTTTGTATCCTTTTGACCCCCTGTTCTGTTTTTTTGGAGGGGAGGGAAATAGTGATATTTATTAGCTGCCGTATACACATATACATTGCGCCCTCATTAATGTCCTTCCTACATATTTTATTTTATAGCTGTGGCTCCATTGCAAGTGGTGCAAATACCTGCGCTTAACATTTGTTTCTAATTTTTTGGCTGCTCTGTGCCCCCCTACCCCAACAAATACAGAGAAGCACTTTGGGGCCTTACCTTTTGGATCCCAACTTGTATCAACCTCCTTTCTACCACCTAGAGCACAGGTTTCAAACTGGTGGCCCTCCAGCTGTTGTAAAACTACAAGTCTCATGGGGCAGTGCAAGGCTGACAGTTACAAACATGGCTCCCACAGAGACATGATGGGAGTTGTAGTACTGCAACAGCTAGAGGGCTGCCAGTCTGACACCCCTGACTTAGAGAGTTCTAAACATTCACAGGGCCAGCCCTTTCTATAAGAGTGCAGTGATTGGATTGCAATGTCAGATGTCTGCCCCGCTTGAGTTTTCTAAACCCCATTCACCCTATGAGTTGTTATGGTATCCCCTTACAAGTTTGGATTTCTAGCTTCATATATATCAGTTCTTTGTCTGTCACAGACTCTCTGGTCCTAAGTGTAGTCCGAGTCTGTGGCGCTCTCATTGCTGAGACCAGGTTGTCACTTACAGTGTCGCACATGCTGCAGTACCTCACATACAGCCAGGGTGTCTGGCAAAACTTGTAAGCCAGAGGAAAGCCTGCCCACCACCCAGGAAAACAGAGAAAACAAATTGGGATGCCCTCAACCTTTACTTAATAAAATAATGGGTCTTTATTACTTCCCTACTGGGAGAATTTGCTCCCTTTTGACCAAATGGCACTCTCCAAGGTTGTCCACTTCTGCCTTATCTCTTGAGTTGTCATGAAGGGCTAGACTAGGATGTGCATATAGGTAAACACCACCACAAAATGGTCTAATACGCAGATGATTTCGGTCTTTGCTTCCAACCTCACCATTGCCTTTCCTGCTATACTTTGGGAATTTGCAACATTGAAGGCCTTTGGAAATTTTAAGGTCATTGTCCACAAATCGGTCAAACTTGAAATTTGCTTCCCTAAAGGTGATAAACAACATCTCACAGATAATATTCATTTGCAATGGGCTTCCACAACAAATAGATATTCATAGGTGCAGATTCTGATTTTGCACACCTATATTGACTGAATTATCACTAATCTTACAGACGTCACTTAACAGACTTAGGGAGTAAAAAACAATGTTATGCCGCGTACACACAATCGAATTGTATGACGTACTTAGTCCGTCATACAATCCTACGGACAATCCGACGTACTTTCTACTGAACGGACTTGACCACACACAGATACACAAACAGTCCGACGAAAGCTTGCGTGATGACGTACAGCACGTACGACGGGACTAGAAATAGGAAGTCCAAGACACAGCAAAGCACCCCTTGGGCTCCTTCTGCTGACTTTGCGTTAGTGGAAGTTTGGTTAGAGACGATTCGCGCTTTTCAGACTTCAACTTAATTCGTCCGTTATTTTTTTTTTTTATTTATTCTCGAATTGGAATATTAATCATAAGATGAGGATGAATAAAGACATTTGTGATAACTTTGTGTGAATATAAGCAGCAAAGCAACTTCACTTTTCTCGCATTATGAAGAAGAAAAGAATGTGCTATATTAAAAGATCACAAAATTAGCAGCATGACGAATATGCTAGCTTCAATACGAACACTAGTTTTACAAGACAGAGCGCTTCCGCCCTGTAAATCCTTTCTGGGCATGCGCCATTCTTAGTCCGTCGGACTAGCATACTGATGACCGTATTGTCCTCTGAAACCAAAGTACGACGGAAAGATTGTTGTGCAAACCGACCTTCTTAGTACTCCGGACTGCACGCTGAAAAAGTCCGCTGAAGCCCACACACGAGCGGATTGTCCGTTGAAATGTGTTTCAACGGACTAAGTACGTCATACAATTCGATCGTGTGTACGCGGCATTAGTTGTACAGCATATAGCACTATGTCTATTTAAAATACTGTTGATTCTTGTCCTACAAGGTTTATTCTTTGGTATACTGGCTAAGTCAAAACAACTGGTAGGACGGAGCATCACTACACATTGCTGTTTACTATAGGTCAGTGTTCCTAGCTCATATCTTGGACTAGAATTTCCATGATAAAGACAAGTTGTGGGTAGCCAATATGCTTTTTTACCTCTTGTCTCTCTACTATGGATTCATCCCCAAGCACTGCCGACACCATTCCTCTTTCTTGTCTGCATCTCTCCTCTCAATTAGATTAGTGACTATGTGATTGAACATTGTGCTATCTTTTGTGAAGCTAATGACTCCGGTTATTGGGAACCCAGCTTTTCCCTTAGAGCAGGGGTGGCTAACCCGCGGCTCCCGAGCCGCATGCGGCTCTTTGCCCGGTTCCATGAGGCTCTTACGTTCATATTGTAGCGTTCTGCCAGACGTGCAAGAATGACGAGAAGTAGTCAAATGAACTGTCATTTATTGACAACAACAGAACTCCATTACTGTTGGCCGTAACCACGGCAAAACAAAAACAGGGCAAACTCGGTCTATACATCAACTCACTCATTCGCCGTGCTCCTCTCACACTCTCTCACCCAGGCGCGCTCTCTCTCACCTGCTCCCCTGCCCCCTCGCTCTCACATCCAGGTAGACGCAGTCACAGACCATGGGAAATCACAGAACTCTAACATAAACATTGTAACACTCAACATTACTGCAGGGTCGCTACAGTATTTTCGTCAAATGCGCATGTGGGCAGTTTTTCATGTATGTATTGTAAATTGTTCTATTATTGTTTATGGATTTGGTTAAACAGAGTTTGTCTGTGTGAGAGTGCACACAGTGTTCATTGTTGAAAATGACTGGCCTGTGGTCTTTGTAGTGTTAAAACAGTGTGTGACATTTACAATAAATCCAGCTGAGCAAAAGTATGTGTGTATGAGGAAGGGATGGGGTGATGTTCATGTGTGCCCATGCGTATGATGTGGCTCTTTGCGGTAACTTGGTAAAAAATGTGTCTCTTGGTCTTTGTCTGGTTGGCCACCCCTGCCTTAGAGCATCATTGGGGGTTATTTATGAAAGGAAAATCCACTTTGCACTACAAGTGCAAACTACAAGTGCAAAGTGCACTTGAAACTGCACTGAAAGTGCAGTCACTGTAAATCTGAGGGGTAGATCTGAAATGAGGGGAAGCTCTGCTGATTTTATCATCCAACCATGTGCAAGCTAAAATGCTGTTTTTTATTTTCCTTGCATGTCCCTCCCAGATCTACAGCGACTGCACTTCCAAGTGCACTTTGCACTTGTTGTAAATAACCTCCTTTGTGTCTTATATCTTTGCTACTCACATGGATCTCCTAATTCTGTAGCCAAAGCACTGACAGCCAATCATCTCCAGATGCCTAAATCACTTACCAAGGACCTTAACCGCAGCTGATGGTTGCAATATTTTCAAATATGAGGATTGTTAGACCAACTTAACAAGCCAGGCAAGATCCAAAAGGAACTTACATCATTTCAGGCTTTGTGTCTCAACGTGGAAGGCCCTTCTCACCTCTTCTCATTGCTTTATCCCATTTTACAACAGTATGTTCGCTCCATCTGCCTCATTTAAAATTTTGGGAAGAAGAATTGGACTGAAATTATTGCATGAAACTAACATTTTCAGAAAGTATTTTACTCTTACCTAGGGAAGAGCTGGGTGTTCGAGTCGAACGCATGTTGGACACCAACACTGGCTGTTCGCCGTTCGGCCTAACCAGAACTTTGTGGGCCATTCGCGCCATATTCGTGTGGTGCTCATGGCCCACAATGCACTGCGCCATTGCAGTGCATTGCTGGCTGATGATTGGCCAAGCATGCACTGTGACCCGCATGCTTGGCCTATCATAGCACTGGCAGCGAGGAGAGCCATAATTGGCCACAGGGAGGATGCATGTGGCCAATTATAGCTCAGGGGGTTTAGTACATGCTCCACACTATATAAGGCCGCCTGCGCGGTGGCCTTGTATAGTATGTTGTGGCGTTCAGAGAGGGAAGGATAGGCAGGGACAGTGTCATCTTTTCTTGTGATTGAACCTAGCACAGTTAGAGTTGGTGTATTGTGCCTCCTGCACAGTATACACCTGAAGCTACCCCCAATTGCTGGTGTTGTTCTTTTCCTATACCACAGGCAGCTGCAGCAGTTAGAGTTGGTGTATTGTGCCTCCTGCACAGTATACACCTGAAGCAACCCCCAATTGCTGGTGTTGTTCGGTTCCTATACCACATGCAGCTGCAGCATTTTACAGTGGGTGTATTGGGCCTCCTGCACAGTATACACCTGAAGCTACCCCCAATTGCTGGTGTTGTTCTGTTTCTATACCACAGGCATCTGCAGCAGTTACAGTCTGTGTATTGTGCCACCTGCACAGTATACACCTGAAGCTACCCCAATTGCTTGTGTTCTTCAGATCCTATACCACAGGCAGGCTGCTGCAGTAATTACAATCAGTGTACTGTGTCATCTGCTCAGTGTGCACCTAAAGCTACCCCAGTTGCTGGTGTTCTCATCTCCCTGCAGGCCATTAGTATGTCTGGAAGGCCGACAAGGAGAGGCAGACAGTCACGAGCCAATAAAAGAGGGCAAGCAGGCTCTGTGTCTAGAGGCAACAGTGCTGGTCGTGGACGCGGTGCATCGCCATCAGTACGTGGCCATGGGACACGCTTGTCCTTATTTTCGGCAGCTGGAAACAATGAGCCACAACATGCCAAAGACTTGGTAGAGTGAATGACCAAGCCCTCTTCATCCTCCTCATCCTCTCTAACCCAGGCTCAGGGTACTGGCAAAGCAGCTGCCAACGCATCCCCTTCCCTCATCTCAATGTCATCAGTCACTCCTTCCCTAGACCCACCATGTCCTCCTGAGGAGTCCCCCAAACTGTTTGAGCACAGTGTTGGGTACATGCTCCAGGAGGATGCCCAGCATTTTGAAGGCTCTGATGATGATACCCAGCTATAGAAAGGCAGTAGCATGAGCCCCGAGAGAGGGGATGCTCAAGAAGGACAGCAATCTGGCAGTCATGTTCCACCAGCTGCGGCATACTGCCAGGTTTGCTCCAGTGATGAAGAGGGAGGGGATGATGAGGTCACTGACTCCACGTGGGTGCCTGATAGGAGAGAGGAGGAGGCACATCTCCAACGAGGCAGGATGCCCTCCGGGGGCCAGCTTAAGGGCAGCACACCGACTGGATAACACCGCAGAGCTCTGCCTGTGCAGGGCGCTGCTGTCACAGATCAGCTGCGGAGCTGATCTGTGTCTCACCTTTACTGCAGTAGGTCGGCTGGCATCTATTGTTCCACTAGCTGGTGTTCAGCTCTGTGCACTCTGCAGCTATGGGTGTTGCCGCCCATCAGCTGTTTCCTAATATATGTTTCCTTCCTGCTACTTCCTGTCCAGCCCCTCATGTGCTTCTCTATTTAAATCCCTTTCTAACCAGCTACTATTGCTTGAACAACATTTGTTAATGAGCTCCCTTGTGTAATCTGTTTTACCTGACCCCTCGTGAACTGATCCCTTGTGTACCGACCCGGCTTGTTCTGATTACGGTGTCTGCAGCCCGCCCTGACCTTGGCTCTCTATCCGGCTCTCCTTCGCTTCATCCATCCATTCTTGTCTAACAGTGTCTTTTGGTACTTCCCTAGCGAGCAGGGTGAACCCGGGGGTCGTGACCTGGGGTCAGCACGCAGCTAAGTCCAAACCTTCGTGAGAGGGTCCCTGGCAGAACACCGGCTGGCTCTTAGATTCCACGCCCTGGGGGATCCTGTGTCACCTGCTCGCCTGTGGGCTCACTGTAAGTAGTACCGTGCCTCTGTGCGTTATTCCAAAAGTTCTTTGGTGTGGGCCTTTTTTGAGACGAATGCATCAGATCGCACCGCTGTTATTTGCAACATATGTCTCAAGCGTATCTCGCGTGGCCAAATCATCAGCCACTTGGGCACCACATGCTTGACCAGACATATGTTGACCTGCCATGCAGCTCATTGGCAAGCGTACCTTAAAGACCGACACCAAAGAACAAAGTGGACCTCTCCTTGCTCCTCATCAGCTGGGATCTCCAACCAGTCCTCTCTGAAACCTTCACTGAGAGGAATGAAGGTGTAGAATTAGGTGTGTCACAGCCAAGTACTTGCGGGCACTCTGCTAGCAGTACACCGACGTCCCATTGTACCAGGCAAATTTCCCTGCCCCAGCTGCTGGACCGTTGAAAGAAGTTCACTCCCAGCCATACACATGCCCAGTGGTTGAATGCTAGCTTGGCTAAATTGCTAGCACTTCGAACTAATGTCCTTTTCAGTTGGTAGACTCGGCCCCCTTCCGTGAGTTTGTGCAATGTGCAGTTCCTCAGTGGCAGGTTCCCAAACGCCACTTTTTCTCACGGAAGGCAATTCCGGCTCTCTACTGGCAAGTGGAAGGCGATGTCCATGCCTCACTGGACAGGGCGGTCAGTGGTAAGGTGCATATTAACGCTGACTCACAGTCTGGTAGCTGGGAAGGATGCAGGACAAGGTGCAGTAGTGTTGGAGGTTGTTCCGCTACCATGTCTCCAAAATGCTACTACTGGTTGTGACACACCTCTCTCCTCCACCCCCTCCTCTTCTTCTTCATCCATGGCCTCTTCCTGTGCTTTGTCCTCGGAACTGGCGGTGCTATGTAGGCGTTCAAGGGGCTACGCAAGTACGCAGGCAAAAAGATGCCATGCCATGCTTGCGCTGGTGTGCTTGGGGGACAGGAGCCACACTGGGGCAGATATTTTGTCAGTTCTGCAGGGGAAGGCTGAGAGGTGGTTGACCCCAAGCCAGCTTAAGCCGGGAATGGTGGTTTGCGACAATGGCACCAACCTCCTCTCCGCCCTCTGACAGGGGCAACTGACCGATGTGCCCCTGTGTGGCTCACGTCCTTTACTTGGTGGTGCAGCGGTTCTTGGGAAGGTACCTGGGCTTACAGGATGTCCTGAGGCAGGCCAGGAAAGTCTGTGTGCATTTCCGCCGATCATATAATGCCAGTGCTCGGCTGTTTCAACTAAAAAGCCGTCACCTGGATTCCACACCCCAGATGACAGCTTTTTAGTTGAAACGCATCGGATGGATTCCTCTGCAGACACCGCTATTTCTGTATTCTTGTACATGTCGCTTTTTGATACCTACAAAATGTGAGTTTTTTTCTAATTTTAATTACTAAAATTTTCTACGTGACAATATTACGCTATGTCGGGTTTCTACTTTTATGGTTCCCTGTACGAGATTATCATTCCATCTCACATCGGACAATAACAATTTGTTTACCCTATTTAACCCCCCTAGCGGTAATCTCGAGTCTGGCTCGGGGTAGGAATATACTGATAGGAGCGGTAACCCCGAGCCAGACTCGGGATGGCTTCGCTCGATGCAGGGAGGACACAGGGAGAGTTACTCACCTTGTCCCCTGGATCCAGCGATGTCATCCGCGCTGTGTGATCGAGCCGTCCTGCGCTCATTTCACAGTGCCGAATGCCGCCGAGCTCCGTTCCCTGCGGCGTTACGGCGCATGGGAGCGGAGAACGGCGGCAAATTCAAAAAAGTAAAAATACACAAAACACACACAGCACTGTAATCTTACAGATTACAGTGCTGTATTAAAAAATGCACACCCCCTTTGTCCTTAGTGGTCTGTGCAATGCCCTGCATGCACTTTTATATTATAAATACTGTTTTTTACTGCCTGGAATTTGGAGATTGTCCATAGCAACCAAAAAGTGTAAATTTTTCAGTGTTTTTGGATTTGATTACATTATTGAATAATTTTTATTATTCTTTATTATATTATAAACTTTATCATACCTGGGATGTCTGCTAGACTCTGGTTTGAACAGATTTAAGAGCGTTATTCCTAAGAATTACAGGACTACAAAAAAAAAAAACAGATTTCCGTGCAAAATAATTGTACCGCTTTCAGCACCTAATTCCAGACTGAATCATACCGCCAGGGAGGTTAATGTGGCCCTACAAGCTCAGTCCAAGGAATATCCATACCATTGGAGAGATCACATATACAAAGCCCATAAGACTTGGGGGACGTATGTCTCACCAAGTCCAAGTCCTCTGGTAAGCCTCCTCTATTCCCACGGTGGTGGCGGTGTTGCATGTTAGAAGAGCACGTAGTTTCTGAAAGCAACCTTTGGAAAAATTGACCTCTCTACTTACTCACCATTGGACATTACAGTTTTGAGACTTGTTTGGCACAAGCACTTTTTTTAAAAAATAATATTTTTTCTTTTTTTAATATATATTTTTCACTTCATATATTTTCATGCATATATTTGTTCACTTATACTTTATGTATTTTCAATTTCTTTGAAAAAGTTTCTTGTCCTTATGTCTAACTAATATTAAGGAATATGGCTTTTCTACTTTTTTGAATGATTTATATGGTGATCTGTATAATTATTCCTTTATCATAGCGCTACACATTAATTTATTTTTTATCATTCACGTTTTTTTGTCTAGAAGCTGTGTCCGCGGCTTGATAAAGATTATTGCCACAGCGCAGTATATATTGAATCACAGAACAGAGGCAGGAAGATGAGGACTTACTTGCCTCTCAAGGCCCCCTTTATCCAGACAGTGTTCCTGCTGTCCCGCCGATCACACAGGAAGAGGAGGAGGAGGAGGAATGTGTCAGCATGGAGGTGGAGCCTGGCACTCAGCATCAGCAGCTGTAGTCTTTTAGGGATGATTTACAGTCCCAAGAAACCCGTGGACTTGTATGTGACTGGGAGGAGGTGGCTGTGGATCATGTCGTCCTTAGTGACCCAGAGGACTCTGGACAGAATGCCTTAGCTAACCTACGCTGCATGGCCTCCCTGATCCTGCAAAGCCTGCGGAAGGATCCTTGTATTCTTCGGATCAAGGAGAGGGCCATTACTGACTGGCCACTCTCCTTGATCCACGGTACAAGGGTAATGTTGCCGACCTTATCTTGCCATCGCAGAGGGAGCAAAGGATGAGACATCTCCGGGAGGCCTTGCAGAAAGGTCTGTGCAACGCGTTCCCAGAGACTGGGAGGTTACAAACTCCTGGACAACGTGTTGCTGAGGCTTTGGTCAGTCACAGAAGGAGAGGCGGAGAAGGTGGCCGTATGACCGATGTGCTCAGAAAACTTTTTAGTCCACAGCCCTAAGGTATGATCAGTTCCAGCAACCATCGCCAGCGTCTGATTTACATGGTGCAGAAATACCTAGGGGCAAGGTCAGACTTGGACACCTTTCCCACCGAAAATCCTCTGGTTTACTGGGTCTTGAGGATGGATCACTGGCCAGAGCTTGCACAGTATGCAATTGAGCTATTTGCCTGTTCTGCATCCAGCGTTCTTTCGGAACGCACATTCAGTGCTGCTAGAGGCTTTGTAACTGATCACAGGGTGTGCCTGTCCACAAACTCGGTTGATCAACTGACCTTCATAAAGATGAATCAGTCTTGGATCACCACCAGCTACCAAGCACCTGAAGCTGATGTATCCGAATATTTTTTTTTAAATGTCACATCCTTTCAAGACTATGCTGATGGTGAGTGACTGTCCTGTTATGTTGACTGACTATCCTCTTCCTCCTCAATGATCCTGCTGATAGCTTGGAAGAACATTTTTGGTTCTGGGCACCGCCACCAGTGGCTAAGGTCCAATTTTTCAGCTCCTATTTAACAGGGGCATGTAATTACAATTTTTTTTATGAAATGTTTTACAGCAGGGTTCATTCCTGCACTCCAACTAGAGTATCAGGGAGAGGTTGCAGTGTCGTGGCACCAGCACCAGTGCCGAAGGCCCAATTTTTCAGCCCTTGTTTAACAGGGGCATGTTATTACAATTTTTGGTGCAATGCTTTGCAGCACGGCTCATTCCTGCACTCCAACTAGAGTATCTAGGAGAGGTTGCAGTGTCGTGGCACCAGCACCAGTGCCTAAGGCCCAATTTTTCTGCCCCTGTTTAACAGGGGCGTGTAATTACAATTTTTGATGCAATACTTTGAAGGAGGGCTCATTCCTGTGCTCCAACTAGAGTATCTGTGAGGGGTTGAGCTTATAAACAGGTACAATTTCTTTGATGGCAAGATAGGAGGCAGTGCATGCAACCAGGGACCTGCCCCACATCATATGCTGGGTGCTCTGGGTCCCACGACCGCTCGCCACCACAGCAGTTTGCTACACTGCTTATCAGTGAAATAAAATTCAGAGCCAAAGGAATCTTTCTGACTCTTCGGCTCTGATTTTAGTGGTGAGGAAGCCATGTGATGGAAGGTCAAAAATTAGGGGAGGGATGAAGACTTGCACTGGGAGGAGAAATTTCAGAGGGAAGAATATTTGTGCTGGGGTGGACATTTCAGCAAAGGAAGGAATGTATGTCCTGGGAGGAGGAAATTTGCACTCATCTTACCCCTACACTCAGTGTGTTGCACAACCCTGTCCTCTGCATGCTGTGTATTACATACCACTTACCTCTGCACTCAGGGCTTTGCACACCCATGATGCCAGAACTCTCTGCATTACATACTCCTGACTAATGCACTCTGTGTTTTACACATCTCAGATCCTTGTGTGTAACATGTCACTGACCCTTTTAATTGTACCTGTGCATATCATAACTATGACCCCTGTGCTCTGTTAATTGTCTCAACAGTTGCAGGTTGCTAAGCAGTCTGTTACTATTTTAATGAAGGGGTAGATTTACTAAAGGCAAGTAGACTGTGCATCCTGAAAGTGCAGTTGCTGCAGACCTTAGTAAATGAGGGTAAGCTCTGCTGACATCCTCATCTAATTATGTCAAGCAAAATGCTGTTTTCCTGACAGACTCCATGGCAGTCTATGTGTGAGTTAACCCTGCCTCCTCTCCAATGCTATAGGATCCCACTCCCATAAATTTGAGCTCACCCACCACTAGAGACTGCTTTCCTTTTTTTATCCTCCTTGTTGAACCTACAAGCAATGTACTCATGTTTACGGCTGTCCAATCGATTGAGGTTGGTGCTGGGCATATGTTCTTAGAGGTGTCAAGATAGCTCAGGACCCAGCCATGAGTGGGTGCGTGGCTCCAAGCTTCTGTGTCTAGTGGTGGGGACGGCCTTATATGCCCAGGCGCGGAGGATTTGCTGGCAAGGTCTAAAGATTCCTCCATGGCAGCAGTTTGTGTATACGGTATGTGCCCCTTTTCTGTCTTCCCCTCATGCGCCCTGTTCCCTTTGTTTTTCCCTCCAGGACTTGGCTCCCCCTTTCAGGGTGCAGCTTCGGCGCGCTTGTGCACATGCTCAAGCCTCGGACGAAACCGAGGCTTGATTTTGCGCATTTGTCTCGGCGGGCGCACAGGTGCTCTACAGCGGGTTCCCATTGCGCAGGCGCAGACCTGACACTGCGGTGGCATCACTACAGTGGGGATATTTAAATCCCTGTGGGCCTCTGTCATATTTGGGATTACTGTGGGCAGTTTGCTACAACTCCTCCAGGCACCAGGCTCACAGGTTAAAGTGGAAGTAAACCCATGGATTTAAACAGTTAAAAAAAAGGCATGCTGGGAATGCTAACTGCACATTGGCTGTGCTCTCAGCCAAACTATCAAACCATCCAATGGCTGGTGTCATAACGAATCACATGTGCAGCACCATAGCAGTTGAAGATTAAACAGAGGCAAAGATGGCAGCTTCCTTGGCTGAAAACAATAGGGGAGTTTACTTCCACTTTAAGGTAAGCTCCGGCCTGGGGCTATGGTGCAGGGGGGTCTTAAAGGGGAAGCTGCACTGCTATCTGTACCCTTTTCTCCTAGAACATGTGGGTGGCTCCTTTTAGCCCATCCAAGTCGGACCACCAGTCTACCATCCGAGACAATTGGGACCTTGCCAAGTCGCAACATCAACCTTCCTCATCCAGGTCCAGATATGACTTTCCGTCTAGGACCCATCAGCAGAGGAGATGTTCCCATTCCTCCTCCAGACACCGCACCCACCACCAGGACAGCTACTCTGATTGCAGAGCCTGCTGGGGATGTGGGACCCGAATCCGGAAGGGAAAGTCCTTATGTGACCCTAGTTATGCCAAGGCGGTTGGGGAAAAAGAGGCTGAAAGCCAGCAGATGGAATCATTAATTAAACGTGTGGTGCAGCAATCCCTCAAGAAGTGGGATACAACCCACATGCGGAGCCAGTCCACCACTCTATCTGGCTCCCTGGCTGACGAGGCCCAGGAGGATCCGGGCCCATCACAGCCTTATGATGCTTCTCCCGGGTCTTCGGACAGCGAGTTGGAAGGAGACGAATTTGTCTGAGGCTTCGACATCGCCCTTGTTTCCCCACTAATTAAGGCAGTCAAAGAGGCACTCAAGTTGGAAGATCCATACACTCCCCTGGCTAAGCAAAGGAAGTTCTTTAAACACCTAGGGAAGCAACGTTCCAACTTCCCGCTCCTTTCTGAATTGAAGAATATCATTGACGAGGAGTGGAGCAAGGTAGATAAGCATCCAATCAGCATCCAAACAAGCCTGGTGTAGGATCCCCTTTGAGGGGCCCTCGCTATTTGGCAACAGGCTGGACAGTGCCAGCCCAGGCCACGGGTGGGAAGTTGGGCTCCTGCCCCAGGATAGGCATCTGCTCAGCCAGAAGAGGCCCCAGCACACAAGACACAGTACGGAGCGGTCAAGAGAAGCATGCTCTTATAGCCCCAGCTGAGACTTCAGAAGGAATTGTAGCAGAGAGCAGACATCCTTCCAAAAGCCCGCTAAAAGCCAGGCATCCAGTGGACATGAGCCAGCTAAGTCATTCTCCACAGGCCACACATGGTCCTTCACCAGTACTCCTCCCCCCAGGTTTCTTTCTTTTTTTTTTAAATATAAATTTTTATTAACGCCCAACCTGGGATAAGACAATAGAATGCAAACATATATTAGAAACAACCAAAAAAAGAAGGGGAAAGAACAGAATCAACATCATTACATGGAGGGAGAGATGAGACACATTCATGCTTGTGGTTATATGTCAAGTGAAGAATACCTCCTAAATTAATGCTGAGAGGCCGAAGCCCCTTTCATCAGTGGATCCTCCAACAGGAGGCGATGGAGGAAGGAAAGCTTCGGTAATCTTCTGTCTCCCAGTCATTCGAGAGAGAATTTCACGGGCCTGGAGCTCTCCTCATACCTGAGGGCCTCACAGTGCCTAAATATTGTCGGCACGATGGTCTCCACGACCCCCATGATCATGACAGGGTTTCTCCAGCAACGGACCTCAGTGGACAGCAATCAATTCATTCACATAACATCAGTGATTAGGAACAGACTCTTTTGGTGGCTTCAGCGCAAAAATCTGCTTACCTGACAATCCATTAAATCCCATCTCATGGGTCACGGTCACGACCGATCCCAATGGTGCTGGATGGGGGGCCCTCTGCAGGTTAGAACTTGAACAAGGCAGGTGGGATGTTGTCACGTACCTTTTAAGCAGAGCCCGGAGTGCAGGGAGTGGCCTCTCGTAGACCTCTGACTAGAGAGACCCTGGTAGTGGTGACAGGGGCTCAGGAGCACAGAGGGGCACAAGTGCCTGACTGGATAGCAGGTGGTAGAGGCAGAAGACCGTTGAAGGAGGAGGTGTATTGTAGTCCGGTGTCAGAATGCAGGCAAAGGTGAGATAAGGTTCAGCAGACAGCAGAAGGGTTCCTGTAGTCCAGCAACGGCATACAAGTGATTGCAGGAAGTGACAAACAACGGAGGGGTATTGTAGTCCAACAACGGATGCAGGTGCAATGGATAAGCGTAAGTGGAAGAGTCCAGTAGTCTGCAGCCAGAGGTAGAAGGCTACAAACGCAGAAGGAGTACAGCCAAATATTGCGGAGGACTGGGAGGTGTCCTGTAGTACAACAGCAAGCAACTTACAGTTGACGGATGGTGTAACAGTCCAGGTCAGGCACCGGCGGGCAGATCAGGTACAGAAACGGAATCCAGAAGAGTAGTCGGGTACAAAGCCAAAGTCGGGGGGCAGGCAGCAAACAGCAGAGTCGGGAACAAGCCGGGTTCGATACGGATCAGGATACAGGTACAGGTACAGGTACAGGTTCAGGTTCAGGTTCAGATACGGATCACCAGGAAGCACAGGAACGCTGTTGATCAGGCAGCAAAGCACTGAAGCATGGCTCCAGTTTAAACAGCGCTATTGGCGCCAATTTGCGTCAAACGGCCGCGCGCGCACCCGCGTGCGCGCTCCCGCGCACGTGCACGCGCGCACCTCTGATCGCGGTAACGCTCCTGAAACTGGGTAAAAGATCTTCTGCGACTTTCGCCGCTCAGACGTCCGTGAGGAGGATCTTCCTGACAGATGTCTTCACAACTCAGGCTCAAACGTCCTGGAACTATGGGCAGCCTGGTATGCCCTTCAATCCTTCACTCATCTCCTGAAAGGGGAATCAGTTTTATTGAGAATGGACAACACCACAGCAGTCTCCTATGTGAAGAAGCAAGGGGCAACTCGGAGCTCCACCTTGCTCCAAGAAGTTGAGCCCATCGTGTCCTGGGCTCAAAAAAACCTGGCCAATATTTCAGCAATCTTCGTCCCCGGAGTCCAGAACGTCCAAGCAGACTTCCTGTCTCGCACACAGTTAGACAACAACAAGTGGTTCCTTCAAGTGCAGACGTTCGAATGGATCCTGCCCTTGGGAGTCACTCCCAAAGTAGATCTATTTGCATCCCTCCCCCTGCAACTTCAAGATTAAGAAGTATTACACTTGGGACCGTTGCAGCCAGGCCTTCGGAGTAGATGTGGAGTAGATACCCTGACAGATCAGTAGAGCTTCAACAGGGCATACCCCTTTCCCCCGCTCCCGATCATCCTCAGGTTTTTATGGAGACTCCAAGCTCAGCTTCTGGGACCCAGTGCCTCTTCCTCTCAGGCCAGACCTTCTTTCTCAGGAGGCAGTCCTGCACCCTTGCCTGGCATTACTGAGATTGATGGTCTGGTTCTTGCGAGGGAGAGGCTGTAAACTCTCCGGTGCACATCAAGAGTGATTTCCACCCTCATGAACTCGAGAAAGGTGAGCACGAATAAGGTCTATGGAAAAATATGACCCAAGTTTGTTGAATTCTCATCCTCTACAGGTAGATCGTTCAGAGATCCAGGAATCCAGGATATCCTCAGCTTCCTTCTATACATTAGCTCTCTCAGGGTCCAAGTCTCAGCCTTGTCGGCCTTCTTTGGAAAATCATGGGCTGTTCACCCTCTAATCTGGCAAGTCTTCCGTGGGGCAGCAAGACTCAGGCCCCAAAGAAGACCAAGATTCCCCAAATGGGATCTTCCCCTTGTTACTCGACTCACTGTCTGGACTCAATACCATGGGATCTGCTCCGCTTTCTGTCAAAGACCTTTCTGCAAACGTCTACTTCCTATTAGCCATCACTACAGTTAAAAAGGTTTCTGAGATCAGGTCCTTGAGTCACGAAGAACCATTCCTGACCTTCTTCCCTGACCGGGTGGTCCTCATCACTATGCTCGGCTCAAACCCGAAAGTTTCTTCAGTGTTCCATGAGAACCAAGAAATTGTCCTACCTACATTCAGGGCCCCGAGGGTCCACTGAAGTTCTCACCTCTGAATGTAGACAAAATACTAAAGGAATACCTGCAAGCTACTTCCTCCTTTAGACGCTCCGACTACCTGTTTATCTTGCACTCCGGCAATAAAAGACGGAAGCGAGCTTCGACCAGAACGATTGCGGCTTGGATCGTCCAGTCCATCCAGCAGGCTTATAGGGCTAAGGGCTTGGCTCCTCCAGAGGCGGTGACGGCACATTCCACCAGGGGTATGGTGGCTTTGTGGGCAGTAGCCCGGCATGTGGCTCCAAACATCACCTGCAAAGTGACCTCATGGGCCATGCAAACGTCTACTTCCCATTAGCCATCACTTCAGTTAAAAGGGTTTCTGAGATCAGGTCCTTGAGTCACGAAGAACCATTCCTTCCTGACCTTCTTCCCTGACCGGGTGGTCCTCATCACTATGCTCGGCTGAAACCCGAAAATTACTTCAGTATTCCATGACAACCAAGAAATTGTTCTACCTACATTCAGGGCCCCGAGGGTCCACTGAAGTTCTCACCTGTGGATGTAGACAAAATACTGAAGGAATACCTGGAAGCTACTTCCTCTTTTAGACGCTCCGACTACCTGTTTATCTTGCAATAAAAGAGGGAAGCGAGCTTCGACCAGAACGATTGCGGCTTGGATCGTCCAGTCCATCCAGCAGGCTTATAAGGCTAAGGGCTTGGCTCCTCCAGAGGCGGTGACAGCATATTCCACCAGGGGTATGGTGGCTTTGTGGGCAGCAGACCGGCATGTGGCTCCAGACATCACCTGCAAAGTGACCTCATGGGCCTCCATTAATAACTTTATGTTACATTATTGCATAGAACCTGCTTCTCTATCCTCTGTGAACTTTGGTTTAAGAATCCTGTCGATTGACAGGCCAAATTAAATTTGTTTTGATCAGCATACCCACCCGTGTGGGTATTTCCCACATTTAGACTGCCATGGAGTCTGTCAGGAAAACATTAAATTTATTATCAAATACTTACCGTAAATTTCCTTTCCTGATGGACTCCATGGCAGACGGAGTTCCCACCCATCGGTCAAGAGTTGTCTAGTTATGGAACGCAGTATCTAGCAGTGAGCTCAAATTTATCGGAGTGGGGTCCTATAGCATTGGAGAGGAGGCAGGATTAACCCACACGTAGGCTGTCATGGAGTCCATCAGGAAAGGAAAATTACAGTAAGTATTTGATAATACATTTTCAGTTTTTAAATTTTCCGTGCATTTGATCGGGTATTATTTGCAAAAAGAAGCTTTATCTAATTTCCTAAACTCTGGAGTAACTTCATTTGCAAAGTGCACAGTTTATTTGCTTTTATTAAATGCACCCATAGTATTAGCTCCCTGACTGCTTTAAGTGTGCACAAAAGCACACCTAAAGTGTGCCTCAAGCTTCCTGATGATGTGAAAACACAAAATGCATTGAGGCGTTTCGAGCTCAACTGCACTGACTTCACTTGTGGGACACCTAGTTCCAATTTCTGGTGTGTTGGAATGCACGCTGAGAGCTCTAGGAGCGGCGTGTTTTCCTAATGCTTGTGCTATGCTATTAGCACCCACAAATACAAGTGCATTACTTGCCATTTTGGCTTCAAGTCTCTACTGGCTGTATTACGCTATGAGATGAACTTTGCTTTCTCAAGCTCCTGTCTTTGTAGACAGTCCAAGGATACACCAGATGACGGTGTTAAGTTAAGGACTTTCTCTCCTGGTATCCCTACCTTCCAAGGAATTGATTTTTATACAAGTTCCAATTTTTAAGTTATCTTTTTAAGTTATTCGGTGAGTTTGTTATTCTCCTGCATGAGTGATGGTGGGGCACAAAACACTTATAATCACACCAGTTTCTCTACATAGAATTTTCTTTTCTTTTGGCGTATGGACTTTTTTTACTTTAAAATAGTCCTAATTTAGATTTTTGTATATTCACCCAACTATGATAGGGTTTCAGGTCAATTGTGTGGTACATAAAGTATGCTTAGTCACTTGAATTAGCGCCAACCTTTTATATAATTTTTTTATTTTGCTTATGAGGCGATTTTTTTCACTTGAAAAAGGGGCAGCTTTTTCCTTTATCACGTTGTTACACATTTTGAGTTTGGCGCCACCAGTTGTTAATCACACCCAGTATTGGTTGTATAAGTATTCATAGCCATTAACACCCTTTTTCATTTTTTTTAATCCTTTTATTGTTTTCTTAATAAAGTTTTAATAACCTTTTAGCTATACATGGAACAGAACCTATGTCAAAAACAATACAATTTCACTGTGCAAAATGTGAAAGTTGTTGTGTTTTACAGCTCTTGCATACATTGTATTGAAAATACAATATATTTGAAGAAGAAAAACATACATGACATGAAGACAAAGGTGATAAAAGGATTAGTACCTGGTTTACTAGTGATCATGGCTCTTGTAGGGTGGGCTGATTTTTTATTTATTTCCGTGGGTATATAATTGAACAAATTTCGTAAAATGAGATATGAGGCAGTCTCCAGTAGTGATCTACTAATCTACACGCATGGAACATTTTCTACTTCTCATTTTTTCTCTTCACCAAGAAAAACATTATACTCACAGGCCAATATGGAGTAAATATTTTTTTTTTTTTAATTTTTTAAATTTTTTTTAAATAATGCGATTTTTGCTATATACATTTTTTGATGATTCTTAATATATACAGGCTAGACACACGACATTCATTATGTATATGTTTTTTGCATTTGATTCCTTTATAGGACTAGATGCTGCTCATTTTATTATTAGGTTAATTCCTTTTTATGTTTCGTTTTGTTTTTTTGCATATTGTGTGGCGGTGCGGGGCCGATGCATCACTTATTTTGCATCTGCGGCATACTAACACGCATGGTTACTATTTTAATGTCATTTTATTTTGTGTAAGTCTTTTTTGATTTTGATTATTAGATACATCCGAGCGATACAATTATTGCCTAGGATGTTAGTGATCTATATTACATGCTGTTTCGTTGCATTATCAGCAGCGGAAGACTGTGCCTGTCTCAGGGCTATTTGCCATTACTTCTAATGGCGTATCGCGACTAAGTCTCGCATCTCAGAACGAGGCTTGGCACGCTGTATTATCTTTATTAGGCGGAGCGTCACTGCGCTGCCCGTTCCCCATTGACAACGTCAGGTATGACGAAACGCATCTGGGAAGGCACGCAGTGACGCCACCACGTTGTAGGAGAGGAGGACGGGCTCCTGTTTGCTGGCCGGCTTTTTATATATTGTTCCTATACGCAGTGTTTTATCTACCCACATGTAAGTGTGCTACTTTTTCTTTCAATAAATTGTCCCTACGATATTATGCTATGTTGGTTCCTTTCTTTTCTGGGGATTACTGAGCTCCCTATTGGGACCACGGAATAGATTAAGATCCGGAGAGTACTGTTATGAGATGGAGTGCTGACCCACTAAAAGGAGGATATCTTTGATGGGACCCATCGACTATATACAAACGCTCTCATTTATATATTTTCTGGTAAGCGCATTCACTATATGGTGACGGGCACTTCATGCGCTTTTGGAATGTGTTGAATCACTGTGGTGCCACAAACGTTTATCTGGACTCACATATGAACTTTTTATGATTGGATTTTTGTTTGTGATATTTTTTACTTCTTTATGTATTTTTGTGATTTTTATGCACTTATGGTGTTTATTTGATTGCTATAATTATTCAATGATAATTATTCATATATTCTTACATTAGAATTTTGTCATTTAATTAATTAGAGGGTTGGCGCAGCTTTTTATTTCTGTATTTCTGTTGGGTGCTTTATATAGAGTTTATTTGTTTTCACAAATTTTTCCCCAGCGCGGTTTATTTTTTCCATTTCCAGTAGTGATCCACTGCAATCAGCGTTTTTAAAATGTAACCAGATCACACAAGTATTATAGTAAGTTTAATAATCAATGATTTTTTAATGACAGTAATCTCTTGCATTAAGTATAATTTATCTACTTGTATTATCTATTTGGGTACTGGTGGTGATCTATAGATAACCCAGTGTTTTGGAATCAGACTATTCTGGGCTACATTTAGGAGGGTGGGAATTACTAATTTCTCATATTTGGGGTTGGAAATGGGTGTATTGTGGAATAATATAAAGTATATAAATGAGAGCGCTGCATAAATAATAAAACAGATGCGGGTCTGTCCTGATCACATCTCCTCCTATGTATCACATTTCCTCCTGTGTATGATCCAGCAGAGCAGCTTTTGCCAACCCATGAAGAAAATCTCAGTGTGGTAGATCTGGAGCCAATTTGGATTCAAGTTTGAAGCAGCATAGTGGAAGGAATCTACATCTGATATAGATTACTACCTGTCCCTTTGAGGCTGAATTCACACCTATGCATTTTTAGTGTTTTTTTGCATTTTGCAGATTTCTACTACACTCAACTTGGTTTCCTATGGAACACACCCATGAGTCATTGTAACGATCTGTCTCCAAAAGGATTTTATTAATGAAAAATCACACTAAATATGAGAATGGTGCAAGTTTACACCTTAGGCTGGATTCACACCTATGCATTTTTGGTGCTTTTTGCATTTTGCACTACAGTAGATTTAACATGGTTTCCTATAGAACTCGTTCTGTAGTGCAAATCTGCAAAATGGAAAAAACACAAAAAAATGCATAGATTTGAATCCAGCCTTAGGCTTGATTCACACTAGCGCGTTTTTTGATGCATTTTGCATTTTGCAGAAATGCAAGGAAATTTTTTAACATGGGTTCCTATGGAACATGTTCACATCAATGCATTTTTGTGCCTCGGCGTTTTTGGAAAGGGTCGGGGACTTTTTTTCATGCAAAATGCAGCGTTTTGCATGTAATAGAAGTCAATGGACCTGCATCAAAAATGCAAGTACCGCTTTTTTACCGCGTTTTTGCAGCGATTTTGCCGTGATTTGCGTTTTGCGCTTTTTTATCATTTTTTTTCACTGTATATATCTGGTTGCTAAGCAACCACAGTGTAAAAAAAACCGCAAAACGCGGCAAAATCGCGGTAAAAACGTGTGTCCAAAAATGCGACAAGCACCGCAAAAAGCACTGCAGAAACGCTCAAAAGCAACATGCATAGATGTGAATAGAACCTTAGGCTGGATTCAGACCTATGCATTTTTAGTGCTTTTTGCATTTTGCAGGTTTGCACTACAGTCCATTTAACATGGTTTTCTATGGAACACGATCTGTAGAGCAAATCTGCAAAATGCAAAAAGCACTAAAAATGCATAGGTGTGAATCCAGCCTTAGTGCAAATCTGCAAAAAGCACAAAAAATGCATAGGTGTGAATGCAGCCTAAGAGCCCCATCTACCGCATAAAGCAAAAACGCTTGGTAAATACTACATAAAATAGGAGTGAAAGTCAAATTTTAAAAAAATGCAGTAAATAATTAGTGGTCCTGGCCTGCGATATTTAACGAACTGGCAGCTATTGGCATCCTTAACAACCAGTAAACAATCTGATTGTTAAAGAGCATGCGGCCACTGTGTCCTTAACAACCGATGAGTCACCCACTGTCGGCTGAAAGTAAAAAAAAAACAATTGCTAGCAATTAAAAAATAAAATAAAAAAATGGAGTAGGATCCCCCCCCCCCTCAAAATCCATACCAGACCCTTATCAAATCATGCAGCCACCTCTCTTTCCTGGGCTGCATGCTTGGATAAGGGTCTGGTATGGATTTTGGGGGGGGGGACTACATTTTTTTTTACATTTTCTGGTGGGGGTTCCCTTCAAAATCTACACTAGACCTGAAGGGCCTGGTATGGATTTGGGGGGAGCCCCACACTGTTTTTCCTGATTTTTTATTTGCCCACAATTGTTTTTTATTTAATTTCAGCTGTCAGCAGGAAACCCCACTGACAGATGATGACTCATCGGTTGTTAAGGATGCGGCAGCCGTCCACTCCTTAACAACCAGGTTGTTTACTGGTTGTAAAGGATGGTGGCGGCCTCCATTTCCTCCTATGTCGCATGCCGGGAACACTACCTATTTACGGCATGTAATGAATTTTTTTTCGCGAATTGACTATCACTCCTGTTTTATGTGGCATTTACCAAGGGGTTTTGCTTTATGCGGTAAATGACGTATAAAGCAGTCATGAGTTGACATTTTCAAGATTGCATGCGGTATTTGTGAAAACACCTAAATACCACATGCGATCTGGTTCTGTGAATGGAGCCCTCTGTCCGCAGTATAGTTTCTTAATACTATAGTATAGTCTCTTTATGTTATTGTTATGGTGTGGTGTGGTGTGGTATGGCTAAAAAATGCTCTAGTAAAAAAAAAAAAAAGGAAACAATGGGTAACTCTGCCCAGTGCCATTACAAAGATCAATAGGTGGTTGTTTATATAAGGCCATTATTTTGGACAGCATTTTAGAGCCCAGGCTTATACATTGGAAGGTCATAAACACTTCTCTACAGTCAAACACCTTTTTAATATTAGTACACACAAGAAGCAGGTATACTTTACGTAAGTGTACATAGTGTGCAAGTAAAATTGTTTGTAGAGTCGCCTATTGCTTCTCTCCCATGGAAAAAAAAAACACATGGATCAAAATAGGGAGACGTGGTTTAATGGGTGATGCCAACATTTTTGCATACATTTTTAGGTTAACATTAATCAGACCAGTTTCACAGTTTTTGCCATTAGAAAATAAAAACGTAGGCTATACTTTTTGTGTGAAGGTGTGTTGAGTAAAACTCGACACCTGCGCAATGGTAAATAACGCGTAAAAACAAATTATATACTGTTCATAACAAACAAACTATAAGCCAAAAAAGGGAGCTGCTTGTTTTAAAGCAAATTGCTGGACAATGAATAAACCACAAATAAATGAACCCTGCTCCCAATAAAGTGCAAGTGCATCAATAATTACCATCAATTGTGTAACAAGTGATAAATGGTGTTAAAATAATATATCAAAGAAGATATCACTACAAACAAAAATAAAAATACATAAAGTCCCATAAACATTCAGTGAATCCCAACTACAACTCTACCTGCCTGGAGTTTGCATGTTCTCTCTGTGCCTGCATGGGTATCCTCCGGGTACTCTGGTTTCCTACCACACTCCAAAGACATGCTGGTAGGTTAATTGGCTTTTGTCCAAAATTGGCCCTAGTATATGAATGGGGACCTTGGATTGTGGGCTCCTTGAGGGTATGGACGGATGTGAGTGTGCAATGTACAGGGATAGGGACAATTGTAGACACTTGCTCAGGTTGAACTGGATGGACTGGTGTCTTTATTCAACCTTACTAACTATGTAACTATGTAAATGTGTCTCCTCTTCACCAACATTCACATGTGTATCCTATTTACCGAAATGTATTGAACCCTAATATGACTTTCCCTTTTTTATTTTTATTTTTTTATATATATAATTAGCACATACACATGCTGGAGTGTGCTTTTTTAGCCAATTTTAACTAAAAACTTTTTGGATATACTGCACGATGAGTTTCTTCTTTTACCTCTACATGGGCTAGTATGAGCATCTAGCAATCTAGGAACAAAGCCAGTGACAACTTACTCTCAGCTGACTTTTCTCTTCAAGTGGTTATATACAACCATGCTGTCTTTTACTACCTGTAATGGGGGTCAATACGTTCCGATGAGTAGGATGCACATGTGAATGTTGATGAAGAAGAGATACACTTAATACCATGGAATGCTGATGGGACTTTATGTATTTTAATTTTTGTTTGTATTGATATCTTTTTTGATATATTTTTTTAACATCATTTATCACTTGTTATACAATTGATGGTAATTATTGATGCACTTTCACTTTATTGGGAGTGCGGTTAATTCATTTTTGGTTTATTCTTTATACTTTTTGTGTGCCTGACTATATATTTTGAGGTACAAGCTTTCAAAAACACACACTTTCCCTTTTCCGACCTTTTTCATACAAATAACTGAAAAATCATTTTTATATACACAGAGCACTACATATCAAAGAACAAGTTCCCTCCTAACTTGACATTTTATAGTGTATAGTGTCTAGAAATTGATCATGGACAAACATTTCATTACAGTTTACCCTTGTCTCCCCCAAATGCAGAAATCACATATTCATGGAGTCCCTCGTGCTATATGGAATTGATATCTTAAATGATGTTCTAATGAAAAATATCCACCTGGAATTGTGAATTTCTTATAATTGACAAATAAAGGTGCAGAGCAGGAGTATCATAAATCTCCATTATTATGCGTTCTAATTGTACAGAACTGATTGTTATAAAAGCAAATATATTTTTTTTTACAACTTATAGCAAAAGCAATATTGAGCAGTAATATATATTTTTATATATTTTTCTTCCCTAATATATTATTTTCTGTACTATAAAATCGAATCCCTTTGATCTCTTCTAGCTTTCTCTCCTCTTTTTCCACTGGCTCTTCATGTAGTCCTCATTGGCCGCCTGGTTCTCCTCCCGTGGATGTCACGCTCCTGACTCTTGCACATGGCATGTCACCGAAGGAATCAGATAAGTACACCCGTAGCTCCTCCTACCTCCTACAATGGCTACGATTCTGTCACTAAGTGTCCATGGCCTAAATTCCAATAGAAAAAGGCACCTGGCACTTAGGGAATTTAAGCAGTACTCTCTATAAGGAAAATGCTTACACAATTCTCTACTTTTGGTATCTGATCCAGATGGGCTCCATATTATCTACCTCTCTAGTTCAGACCACTGCTGGCGTTGTCAGGGGGATAGAGGCATCTTTTTTCACATCTACTGGACCTGCCCTTTAATAGCTCCATTTTGGTGCAGGACACAACAACTACTGACCCGCCTCATATAGGTGCCGATACCCTGACACTGAAATTCTTTCTGTTGGGCCTTTCTCCACTGAAAATAGCCAAACCCTATAAGAAATGACTCATGTATGATACTAGACTTTAGGCACCATTTAATATAGTTCTCAAGCAATGCTATTACTGAAGCTGAAATGTATAATGCTAATTTTGAATAAGGTTCATCCCTTCTCAACACTACAGCATTCACTCACGCATTGTGTTTTTTTTTTTTGTATTCTTGTACTGTTCTTCTATTGAGATAACCAATAAAAATTGCTATTTGTAAAAAGTATAAAACCCACTTTTTTTTAGGTATATATAAAATAGTATGTAAATAAGTTATATATACCACTGGTAGAAAGCGGGTGGAGCTCTATGCTATGGTAAATTTCACAGAGAGGAGCTGTTGTGCTACTAGCAGACTTGGATTAGAATTCAGCATTTTACCAGTGAATATAAAGCAACAGGCAAAATGTACAAGTGCAGTTAATGCTAGGCTTTCTTATTAGAATGCTCAGTATTGCAAACCGAATGTCATAGGCCCACAAAGTAATAAATATTTATTTATAAAATAAAGTTTTTTTTTTAATGTATATCTAAATAGTATATAAAACATATGTTAATATAAAAAAAAAAATCATGTGACTACAGTGAATTATAATCTCACTTTAAGTACTGTCAGTGTTGATCCACTTTAATTCTCTATTATTTTTTCGCACAAGGTATACATCTGCTTAGTGGCTGTAAAGTAAAACAGCCTGTCTGTGTTCTGGTACTGTTCAATACTGACAAACACTTGAGCACAACAACTTGAATACGGGTGACAAAAATATTTTTGACTTTTCTTGACTATTGGTGAAACTCTGGCATTTGGCCATTTTAGCAAATGACTTTAAGCCAGCAAGGAAGGCAAAATGAAGGGTCAATGTGGTATACATCAGCGGTCCCCAAACTTTTTGGCACCAGGAACTGGTTTCATGGCAGCCATTTTTTCCCAGGAACTGGGGGGGTGTAGTCACAACACAGCCCCTCTTTACAGCACAGTCCCCCTTTACATTGCAGTGCCCCTTTTCATTAATGTAAAGGGACTGTTCTGTAAAGGAGGTACTGTGATGTAAAAGGGGCTGCTCTGTAAAAGGGGCACTGTGATGTAAAGCGGACTGTACTGTAAAGGGGGCACTGTGATATAAAAGGGACTGCACTGTAATGATTACAGTGCCTCTTTACAGTACAACCCCCTTTATATTACAGAGCTCCTAGAAATCACAGCCTCCGACATCACAGTGCCCCTGCAGTCTGCCCCCCTCCCGCTCTCTAAAATCACACTTCCCCATTCCAATGTCTGCCATAGGACTCCTACCTTTGCCAGGGCAGATGCTGTTATCAGTCTGTGTGCCCTCTCTCAGCTTGGAGCCCTCCACTCTGATCTGCAGCACCTCCCTCCCCCTGCCTTTCTGATAGGATGACACTGTCGGCTGGGCAGGTGGAGGACCCAGGAGAGGACACACAGGCATGGCTGCACAGCGGGTGGTGACTGTGGTCTGTGATATCCCTGTGCGGACCACAGTCTCCGCACACCTACTGCTGTGTGGCCTGGCCATCAACAGGCCACAGACCAGCACTGGTCTGTGGCTCAGGGGTTTGGTATACAGTATATATGTCCTTAAGGTCTATATACTATAATATATACACTATGGGGGTTATTTACGAAAGGCAAATCCACTTTGCACTGCAAGTGCACTTGAAAGAAGTGCAGTCTCTATAAATCTAAGGGGTAGATCTGAAATGAGTGGAAGCTCTGCTGATTTTATTATCCAATCATGTGCAAGCTAAAATGCTGTTTTTTTTTTATTTTCCTTGTATGTCCCCCTCGGATCTACAGCGACTTTATTTCCAAGTGCACTTGCAGTGAAAAGTGGATTTTCCTTTAGTAAATAACCCCCAATATACTATATTTACTATATATAAATAGGCCTCTAAAAATACAGTTTTGGACTGGCGCACTCATTGACAACGCACCTACTGCTTGAGTCTGATCCCCCTAATCTTTTTATATATATATATATATATATATATATATATATATATATATATATATATATATATATATATATATATAAACGGGTGCAGCTGTGTATGTATAGTAACCAATTTGTTTCTAGGTTTTATTCTCAAAGCTGCACCAGATTCCGTGTGCATCAGTTATAGTAAATACCCCCAGTATATCTATAGTGTATATATTATGATATACAGACCTTAAAGACACATACAGTTGAATGACCCACAGTTGTGCTGCCTAGTCTATATTTATAATAAGAGGGATTGTAGTCGAGAAGCTGTTGGGTGATACATAATTCCTCATTTCTGTTTCTTTGACAGATAAAACTAAAGATCCCTAAGAATAACCATATGTTTCATACAGCATAATACAGAGTATCACCACAATTGTATTATAACTCCGTACTAAATAAATCTCTGGAAATGTTAGGGTTAAAAAAAGAACTCAGACAACATTTGGTTCAAAGTTTGCAGACCTAATCTTCATGGCAACATATTTTAAGGAATACCACCATCCATGCCATGTGTACCAAACAATCCCATCATCGGTTTTGGCTGTGTAAGGTCCTTTGTAGTACACACCATTCAGATTAGCAGAGTGACACCTGGTGGAAATATGAAAAACATTTAACATAAGTGATCATTTATATAGTGTTAAGTCCATAATTTTTTTTAGTAAAATTGTGTTATGTATCTCAGTGTGCACTATAAAATGTTCACTAACAAAATGACTTTAAAATATTTTTTTTAATAATTATGCAATAGTAATAAGCAAATGTACTGAATTTTAGTAAATACGGTTTTAAAGAATTACAGTTACTGTAGATACAAAGAACATATTTTGTTTTGTTATTTGTTCTTTTTGTTGCTACACTAAAATGTATCATTCTGGTAGAAAACATGGAAAGGGCATACACCATCTTTTGATTAAAATTCTTATTACCACAGAGTGGTACTGTGGGTATGACACTTTTGTATGGATTGCCACATTCCGATAATAAGATTATTGGAAAAAATTGAATTTTAGATGATGGATTTTTTAGGCATAACACACGTGTATATAAAATATATATTTATTACAAAAAATCAAATCAAAACAAAAACATAAAATTACATCAAATATTCACAAATTGTGCCTATGAGCATAAACGACGTACCACCTACATACATATATCATTCAAAAGATTCGGAGGACCAGACTGATCACTCTACAGTGTTAAGAAATTTGAAGAGGTAGTGTGTCATAAAAAAACTCAGCTCAACTCAAGGTGAGGTGGTGCGTCATTTCTGCTCATAGGCACAATTTGTAAATTTTTTATGTTAGTTTATGTTTTTGCCTTGATTTTATTTCTTGTAATAAATATATATTTTATATACATTTGTGTTATGCCTAAAATGTCCATCATTTAAAATTCCAATTTTTCCAATACACCATCTTTTGTATTTATATTTTGTAGTTATATAACCACACACTAAAAAGAAAGAACAAAGGAATGCAAATTTAAAAATAAATAAATAAATATTCAATTGAAACATTAGCCAAGGAGAGAAGAAAGAATAAATTAGGGTTGTTTCTGCTTCCTGCCCCAGGTTGGCTGTGTGTTCCTGGAGATTTATTAAAGCATCACATGTCTATATCTGCTACTTAGCTCCCTACCTGTTGTGCCCTGCCTCCTGTGCTTTTGGATTGCTGCCTGACTTGACCTCGGAACTGTTTACAGCATTTCGCTTGCTCTCTCCCTGCGCTGACCTTGTACAGTCCATAGATTTCGCTCATCTTGTCAGCCTCAGGACTACAGATACCAGTTCTTACTACTTTTTTTTGGTCCTGGTGCCATCTTGCCACGAGCTATAGCATGGTGTGCAAAGACTTGGGGAAACTAAGTACCAGTAGGCCTGCTTGCCTTAAAGTCGTTGTAAAGTCAGAAGCATTCAGATAAAATTAAGATAAAAAAACTTTCTGTGGGCAGCAGCCCCCTCAGCCCCCCCTAATACTTACCTGAGCCCATCTTAATCCAGCGATGTTGCAGGAACTGCCCGGGGCTCTCCCTCCTCATTGGCTGAAATGGCAGCGTGGCGCCATTGGCTCCCGCTGGTGCCAAAGTCAGTGAGCCAACGAGGAGAGAGGGGACGGGGCTAAACCGTAGCTCCATGTCTAAATGTACACACAGATCAGTGGCTTAGCTGCCCCCATAGCAAGCTGCTTGCTGTGGGGGCACTCGGCAGGGGGAAGGGCCAGAATCGCCGGCGAGGGACCTGGAAAAAGGAGGATCTGGGCTGCTCTGTGCAAAACCACTGCACAGAGTGGATAAGTATAATATATATGTTATTTTTAACTGTAAGGGAATAGGGACTGCTAAATTCAGAAAAGCACACAGGCTATAGATCCTGTCTCTGCTAAGGCTCCATTTACACTAATGTGTTTTCTGATGCATTTTGCAGAAATGCGGGGACATTTTTTAACATGGATTCCTAAGGAACATGTTCACATCAATGCATTTTTGTGCCTCTGCGTGGAAAGGGTCGGGTGGACTTTTTCCCCGCAAAATGCAGAGTTTTGCATGTAATGGGCTTAAATGGAGCCGCAGCCAAAACGCAAATACTGCGATTTTTCCATGATTAGCATTTTGCGATTTGTGTGTTTTTTTTGTTTTTAGCTGTACATTTCCTGTTTACTGGTTGCTAAGGAGGGGCCCGGGAAGCCTGCCACTAAGTCCTTAACAACCGATGAGTCATCAGCTGTCAGCGGGCTTCCCTGCTGAATGTAAAAAAAAAAAAAGAAAGAATTGCCGCCAGAAAAAAAATTGTGAAAAAAAATGGCGTGGGGTCCCTCCAGGTCCATACCAGGCCCTTGGGTCTAGTATGGATTTAGAAGGGACCCCCCATGCCATTTTTTTTTTAAATCGCATGGGATCCCCCCAAAATCCATACCAGACCCTTATCTGAGCATGCAGCCCGGCTCTGCGCCCCACCCCACCCTAAAGCACCTTGCCCTCATGTTGATGGGGACAAGGCCCTCTTCCCAACAACCCTCGCCTGGTGGTTGTCTGTGGTCTGTGGGGGGGGGGGGCTTATCGGAATCTGGAAGCCCCCTTTAAAAGGGGGCCCCTAGATCCAGAGCAGAGCAAATTTGCTTGGCAAGTCTCTAGCAAGAGCAAAGTTGCAGTGGTGGGTTTACAGAAAGAGCTCTGCAAGTCTACAGTATGAAAATTCAGCCACAGTGACCCCTGTGGTGGGCGACTATTGCACAACATAATGGAACCGAAACTTGCAGCAGACTTGCAGAATGTTTGCACAGAAAGTTGATCTGGAGTCCTGCAATGCGGACTTGCTGCAATTGTGCAACAAACTTGTGAAGCCTGGCAAGTCTAGCAAGTCCTTTTCAAACTTCCAACACAATTCCTTGCTACTTGGGTTGTTAATCCTCGATAGCAAGGATAACTTACCACAAATTTGTGGCAGGTTTGAATTGTAAGTTCTGTTAACTTGCTGCACATTTTCAATGGAAAGTTGTACACTTGCAGGGCACTTGAAGCACAAGTTCTAGTTGACACTTTTCCAAGAGCAAAGTTGCAGTGGTGAGTTTAAAGGAAGAGCTTTGCAAGTCACAGTGACCCCTGTGATGGGATGACTATTGCACAACATAACTGAACCAGAACTTACAGTAGACTGGCAGAATATTTGCATAGAAAGTTGATCTTGTGAAGCCTGGCAAGTCTTCAGCCACTCCTCTCTATACACTATACAGACCTCCCTTTGTTTTCCAAGGCTCTGATGAAGCAGGAATCCCTTGAAACGCATTAGCCTACCATTTGAGCATTTGCCCTTGCATGGGCTTAACTCATTTTAAATTAATGTTTTTGAATATACAACAGTGGCGGCTGGTGGTATACTTTTTTTTGGGGGGGCACCCACACCCCCCCAGTCAGTCACCAGCCCCACACTTACCTCATCTTTCAGGAAACGTTTCCAGTGATGGACGGCAGCTTCCCCTGCGTCTCCTTCTCAGCATCACAGTGGCTTCTGCCGTGCCTATAGGTGGCCAATAAGATCACTTCTCCTTTTCGGCCAATCGAGTGACGGGTCTCAAGACCCGCTTCCTGATTGGCCTGGAGGAGAATCAGAAGGACAATAGCGAATATTTATTTGCTATTGTCACACAACTGGGTGGGCTCAAGGAGCAGTGCTCTGTGGCCCGGGCCCATCCTTTTTTTGAAGCCTATTAGAGCCTCTGGCTCTAACCACATGCAAATGTGAACTACATTGCGAACCACATTGGAATCCATGTGTCCGGTGTCTGGCATGTAGATTAGGGGGCCGGACACATGGATAGGGGGTGGCGTCCCTGCGCTCTGCATTATGGGCCGCCACTGATATACAATCAATTTGAGGAATCCTGCTCTATGGCAATACTATCCATAGATGCAACCTAGGCCTTTGACAGTATTGAATACATGCTCTAACCACATGCGAATGCGAACTACATTGCAAACCACATTGGAATCCATGTGTCCGGTGTCCGGCATGTAGATTAGGGGGCCAGACACATGGATAGGGGGGTGGCGTCCCTGCGCTCTGCATTATGGGCTGCCACTGATATACAATCAATTTGAGGAATCCTGCTCTATGGCAATACTATCCATAGATGCAACCTAGGCCTTTGACAGTATTGAATGGGGTTATTTATGGAAAATCCTATAACGCTTTGGCATAGGCCCTACATTTATAGCTTGGGTACAACTTGCCCAACCAGTGGCAAAAGTGTCAGGGCTGGGCTCAGCCCTTCCTTCGCAAAGCTGGCTGCTTAGCTGTCGGCTAATTGCCAGCTCCTATCTCTCCAGTGACTCACCTGTTGATGATATCCTGCTTATCAGTCCTGCCTACTTAAGCCGTCCAGTCCAGATAATCTCTGCCTTTGCCTTGGTCACATCTCTAAAAATGCTCTCCTGTGTTCCTGTTAAAGACTTGCTTGGCTGACATTCCTTCTGGCTCCAGATCCTGCTTGCTACTCTGCTATGCTCATCTCTGGCTCCCTGTTGCTTTGGCTTGTCTGACTATCTGTTCCGGTTCCTGAACTCTGGCTATGTTTTGACTACCTTTACCCTGTTTACCTTTTTTATTATTAAACAAGTGTGATTTAAATCTACTTCTGGCTCAGTCTGATTCATGGTTTCTGACAAAAAGTCAGTGTCAATTAGACATGTGCGGTTTGTTACCTTCCAAATTGAAATTAGGACAAATTTTTGTTTTTCAGAAATTTGGATGTATCCGAATTTCCGAATTACAATAGTACCGAATTTAATCAGATCCAAAATAACGAAAAAATGTTTTGGATGAATTTTGAATTCAAATTGTTTTCAAATACTTTTCGAATTTGAATAGTTTTCCAATTTCCAAAGAGAATAAAATAGAATAGAAAATACGTGACATGGCAATTGACAATCTGTAAATGGTGGCAAGAGACGTGGCAAGTGGCACGCTGCAAATGGTGGCAGGTGACGTGTCAAGTGACAATCCACATCTGGTGGCAGGTGACGGTGGAAAGTAACACGATGCATCTGGTGACAGGCGATGGTGGCAAGTGGTGCGCTGCATCTGGTGGCAGGGGATGTGGCAAGGGACACGCCCAGGGCTCCCACTGATTCTGCAGTATGGGGAGTTGAACCACTTCATTATATATTAGAATGTAACAATAGAAATAATGCACTTCAATCACCCTGACACCAGATCAACCATGGTGCCATGTTGACTGAAGTGCCAACACCAGCCATCGCCCGTGAAAAATGACTTACCACCGGTCTTCTCCCCCCCCCCCCCAGGCATGCAAGAAGGTTGGTGACCGCTGCTGTGGGCTCTAGCCCCAGGTCTTTTGCAGATCTAGCAACTCCCCTGCAGCCCACTATCCTGATGTTGCAAAGGGTTTGGGATAGGATTAAGCCTACCTTGCAATATAAGGGATACTTGGAATACACTCTGCTATGGGATAACATCACTTTGCCAGAAATTGCCAACCTGGGCACAATGGAAGTCAATAGATATTACGCTAGTTCCCCTTTTTTGGGAACAATGTGTTGCAATCATTTCAACAGATTCAGGACAAATTTCATCTTCCTCACACCTCTTTTACCAATATCTCCTACTGAGACATGCACTACATGCCCAACACACAATTTAAACCCACTTACACATTATAGACCATCTATGCTCAACACCATACTCAAAGCTAATGGTAAGAGGGGTAACATTTTCTATGTGTACATGAGTTTACTTAAAGAGGAGTTTCCTTTAAGGAGAAAAAATTAAGAGTCAGCAGCTACAAATACTGCAGCTGCTGACTTTTAATAATCTGACACTTACCTGTCCCAGGGTCCAGCGATGTGGGGGAACAAAGCCCCGCTCATCGCCCCCTCCTCTCGGTGGTGCCAGCATTGCAACTGTGTGAAGCCACAGCCGAGCATTCGCGAGCGGCACAGCGTGCCGTGATTGGCCACGCAGTCATCTGGGACCTGTCACATGTCCCTGGTGACTGACAGGAGGGAGAGGGCAGAGCTGTGCCCTTCCTGCGCCGAGGGGAAGTGACGTCAGGTGCCCGGGCACTGAAGAGGCAGACTACGAGGGACCCACTAGCAACAGGCATTTAAAGGTGAGTTATTTTTTTTTTCCAAATGTTTTTTTTTTCATTTTCTTTTTAGGAATTTTAAGCATTTATTTATTTATTTTTTGGTGTGTGGAACACCACTTTAACTCTATCTTGCACAAAAATCCTTTATCCTGCAAATCTAAATGGGAACAAGATGTGGACAACTGGACATGATTTCTGGGGATTACTGGAAATCTGTCTTACAAATGATCCCTTTAGTCTCCTTCTCTAAATCTAGCCATTTGTTTCAATTGTACATTCTACATAGAACCTATTGCACCACTGAATGATTGCATAAATACTATCTTCTATTCTCCAGATGCTTGAGGGACACTATAAACTTAAATCACATTTTCTGCCGTTGCCTTTAATTATTCAGATACTTGCATGAAATTGTGGATATAATTAACCTGACATTTGATACTCGTATTGATTTAAATTCTTTAATATGCATCTTGGGCTGGCTGGAGAATGATGCATGAGGACAACCGATAACCAACTATAGCCCTAAGAAGATTATTTCATTTAGCCAGGAAGCTGGTAGCTGGGAGGTGGCTCTCAGCTACTTCTCCTACAGTTGCCCAGTGGATCAGGGAGGTCAATGCTATGCTCTTATTGGAGAAATTGACATATCAAAAAAGGAGTTGTCCTCACAAGTTTGAAATGTGAGGAGGTGGACAGGAACTTCCAGAGCAGCTATGAGAAACTACACTAGAGATGAACCATAGCATTAATACTGCTCTTTAGTTCCCCCTCAAGATATACACAGTTCTAGGTAGCGTATTTAAATGGCTAACCCTTGTTATCCTTTTGGCCTGATCTAGATTCTAACAGATGTTTCACAGATGCAGTCTTATGCCGATTTCCCTGTTTGGTAATGGTGCATGTACCACACTTACAGTACAAACGGTGATGACTGACCACATGCTACTTGTATTAGGAGTCTCTTTCCTTGTTCTTAGTTTTCTGTGTATTCTAGTTCACCTTTTTTCTCATATGCAAATGTTCTCCACTGCATTAGTAAACGATAACTGAAATCTTACACTTTGTGGAATTTTGTTAGGGTATATGTCATTTTATATATCTACCTTTACTTTCGGTGCATTCTTTTATGCACTGTCAACCAGAAAAACTTTATTTTCTGTATAAATTATCTGATTAAAAAAGAGTGTAATGTACCTCTTAGGCAATTGTCCTCGGAACAATTGTACCCATTTAACAGATTTAGCCCCCACCATTTGTGCTAGAGACAAATCAATTTTTTTTGTATTTCTCTCATTTTCTTTATTGGTGACAACTATTTTTTTTAAATGCAATACATTTAAAAGGGCAAAGGCAAAGGGCATTACCACAATGCACATTGCCACATACATTATGGTAGGATCTTAGTACCTATACTGACAGTGGTCATAATAGAGAAACTGGTACAGTGAGTGGGAGGGTCATTGCGGGATGTTTAAGGTAGGAGGCTTTATTGAGAATTCCATTATTTTTTTTAGAGTAGTGCATGATTGTTATACCAACTTTATTCAAGCTGAAAATAGACACACTAATAGCAGAAAAAGGGAGGAAAATTATGAAGCATGGAACTTTTATTTACAGCTGGCTGATATTGATGATTGAAGGCTTGATATCTGAAAAACATTAGTTTTATAACAGTCTTGGCCCAATGAGGGCTACCTATCACTAGTTGTAGAGCAAACCTAAATAATCTTCTAATGTAATGCCAGTAGGCGTTTTGGAGCAGGTATTTTTGGTTAGATAGCATGACTCCAGGAGAATAAGATATCTGCATGGCAATGATAAGGGCAGGTGGGAGACTCTTTGCAATGTATGAGGTGCTAGGGATGGATCCTGGATGTTAGATATATTATTTCACTATTTAGGCTGTGGGCCCTTTAGAGGGAAACTTAAAAATAAATTTTTTGTACTCTGGAGTTTCCACTCATGAAGGGTAAGGGGTTCCAGGGTGGTTCATATGGAAAGGAGAGTACTAATTTTTAGTACTCTCTGGATTGCTAAGTCCTCATTTTGGGACTCAGAATTCTGAGGTTTGGAAAGATATTTGCGTGGAACGGAACCTCCAGCCTTGATTACAGAGACTTTGGTCGTGGATTAACATGTGTTCATCAGAGTCCAGAAAAGGAAGAGGAAACAGTCAGCACCTGTCTATGAGAGAAACAGCAGAACACATTGGTGTGAGCAATGTGGGCTAGCTTGTGGCTGAGACATGGTCGCTAAACTGTGGTAACTTCCTTTTTGGGATCCCTGAAGCAGACTGGAGCTGGCAAATACCCTGTAAAGGACAAGTGTGACTAGCAGTAAGCCAACTTTTTTTTTTTTTCAACAAAGAGTAAGCCAACTCTTTATTTTTGATTGATGGACAATTTTTGTTTGCTTTTCCTTGCTGAGGACAAAGCTATTTCTGTTTTGCCTGTTTTTTTTTGTTTCGTTTTTTTTTATTAAAGGACTGTTTGCTTTTACCAACATGCTTGGTTAATGATCTTGGGCTCCAACATCACAGCTGTCAAGTTATTGGTTAATCATGTACAACTCAAAAAGTAGACTATATGAACTCTACAAATTGGGAATGTCAGGTCTACAGATGGTAACTAGACATGGTAAGGCCATTATAGTGTTAAATACAAATGTGGGAAATACTGTATTTGAAAAAGAACAATATAGGGAACTTGGCTCATCTTTTTATTCAAAATGTTACCTGTTATACCACCATCCACCTTTATCCTGATCAGCACAGTTCTCCTCATAGTTATCATTGTCTCGATCCAAAGTGCTAAATTTCATCCCATTATGGTTTGCCCACCATTGCACTTCTGGGTTAAATCCTCCAGTGAGAGAGTCTCCAGCTGTACCTGAATATTCTCCACAACTAATCTGGTAGCTGCTCTGAAAACAAGGAAGGAGGTTGTAGTAAAATATCTGGTGCACATCATAAAACTAACATTGAATGTGATTATTAATACATTTTTAAAACTATTCAAGAAAAGTTTAGCACTACTGTAAATCATACAAATTAATCCAAATAAAGTCAGAATATTATCAGATAGGCATCTATTATCTAAGTTAAAGTGCAGGTTACACCTATTTGTAGTTCCCGGCACATGGAATTGCGTAAATCTACCTGGCCAGGCCAAGGCATGTGCTCCCAGTTATTTCTATGGAAAGCTCTGAAATACAAACTTGTACTCTGCACTAAAATCTATAAGAATGAAAGACAAAGTGCATGAGATGACAAGCCAGTTTGCTAGCTTCCAGTGATGACTGCCAGGACTGGAGACAGGTGAGTATAAGACTAAGGAATGGGGGGGGGGGGGGGGGGGTCTGGAAGAACTACAATACAAGTGTAACTGCAGATACACTTTATATTATATTATTTCCCCAGTCCTTCCATTACCTCTTCATGGCCAACTCTGAAACTTTTATAGTCAGCAATTCGTCTTTGTCCTTCAAAATCCTGGAGATCAATTCTTAATGTGTAGTCATCTGGTTATGGAAAAATATCATAATAAATATATGTTACACTCTTAGTCTGGGAAAATGCATTCTGAAAACACAAAGACAGTAGGGCATGTTCTGACAGGCAAACAATATATGTGAAAATGAGGTATTGTTATCTGTATGAATAATTTATTTAATTTTTCTTGAACATTATAACTGGAGGGTGTGACATTAATGAGATAATTATTTCAGACAGCAAGCCCATGCGCAAACAAATACTTGGGATGTACTGTATATTTTGACTTTAGAGCTCACACATATGGGGCATACTATATTTATTAAAATCATAACATTTAGCCATTTTACTGACATTTTACTGAGGTGTGTAAAATAGCAGTTTTGATCTCAATGCAAATTTAGAGTTTTGATTTCAGATGTTTTTTTACTTTACTTTGCCACCCATTGTAAAAAAAACTCTTTATATTTACTGTACTTCAGTATTTCTAAAGCCCCATACACACTATCAGATTTAATGCAGATTTTTTTCCTTCAGATTTACCAAAACCATATAATATGAGGTCAAACCTTAGAAGTTTCAATATGTATACAATCAGGCAGGCCCTTGCACTACATGGTTTTGGTAAATCCGAAGACAAAAATCAGCAGAAAATCTGATAGTGTGTATGGGTCTTTAGAGATGTGGATCTTCCACCAGTTGAAAACTAAAATGATCCTTGAAAAAACATAATTGGCCTCTGTTATTTACTGTAACTGAGCTTTAATTTATTTTTTAAAATGAAAAATTGATGTATTTTTATAAAATATAAGTGAATGTCAATCAGCACAATTAAACCCTATAGAATATAAAGCTGATAAACACTCAGGGTCAAATAATTGTATTGAGAAAACATATTATAAAACAATCATATACAAACATAATAAAGTTCATATGTAGCAGAACACAAGCACCAATAATAAGTGTGCAAAATAGTGCTTTTGTAAACGATCACGCAGGTGAATCCATGAAGAACCTCCGCCACTTGTAATACTAGCAGCTCACCTCACAAAGTGTATCCCTGAAGGAATAGGGTCACAAGTACTTTCCCTAATAGGGTTTGTATTACTGTGTCAGTAGATAAAATCACTGGGCTGAGCTGACAGTAAGGATCCCTCTCTCCGCGCTCCAGACACCTCCAAGTATGTTGGACAAGATTTTCGGTGCAACAAATTGTATGTAATAAAGAGAATATATAGTGCTCTCTGCAAGGATTGGTATTTATTGTATATAAAAGGAATAAAACGTACAAGCTTGGCACTGCAACCCAGTGCCTGGTATGCGAGCGTGTAAAATAAATTCCACATGATGGCCATGGGTGACATCATGTGATTCCCTTCCGTTCTAGGGGCATTTATTGAGCGGAATGTCTCCACCAGTCCCCCACATTCGGCTGGTATGGTGGGGTCCCCTCCCTGGTCCGCTCTGGGCCCCGAAAAATCACCCTCTTCATAGGAGGCGCAAACCTATTATGGATGGGTACTTGTCCACCACATGGATATTGGGATCTTCCACTATTTGAATGGCTCCCACGGGGTCCTGAGTATTGGTGAGTGTTTTCACAATTTTGGAATGGTTTTTGATTATAGGGCAAGAAGGATTGAGAACTATCTCGATAAATAGACTGTTGCTGACCTCCTCTCCTACATCTTCCCCTCCTATTCTTCCCTCTTCTATTATTTCCTCTATATTGGTTATTTCTCTGTGGTGTGCAGAACGTCAACAAATGCCCCTAGAACAAAAGGGAATCATGTGATGTCACCCGCGGCCAGTGCTGATTGATGTGGAATTGATTGTACACGCTTGCATGCCAGACACTGGGTTGCAATGTCGTGTTTGTAAGTTTTATTCCTTTTATGTACAAAAATTGTAAGGCTGACCGCAGGTCAGCCTGTGCTTGTAGGAGGAGTCAGGCTGTATAACCCCTTCCCGCCGAGCGTTCGCAGATGTGCGTACTCGGCTTCCGGGGGGTATACCGGGATGATGCCCGCACCTGCAGGCATCATCCCGGTACCGTTTTTTTCAGCAGGCGATTGGCTATCCAGGCATAAGAACCGATGCGGCTAAAAGCCGCTCGGCTGTTATGCCGGAGGAGCGGGATGGGACGTCCCCCCTCCCGCCGCCTCCCGCCGCTGTTAACGGTGCTCCCGCTCGATCGGGAGCACCGATTCAAATTCTGCTGCCTTCGGCTGCTGGGCAGGGACTGGAATGAAGCCGTAATCGGCTTCATTCCAGTCTCCTCATCGTAAACACGGAAGCGACGTCATGACGTCACTTCCCATTTACTCGGCTGCCAATGGCGCCGGTTTAAAAAAAATATCCGGTATTCAGAATCGCCGTTTTCGGGGATCTGAATACATTGAAGTGTAAAGGAGGGGTGGGGGGTCTTTTAGACCCCCGATCCCTCCATAAAGAGTACCTGTCACCACCTATTACTGTCACAAGGGATGTTTACATTCCTTGTGACAGCAATAAAAGTGATACATTTTTTTTTTTTAAAACAATTTAGTCATTTTAAAATAAATAAAATAAATAAAAAAATAAAAAAAATTTTAACGCGCCCGCCGTCCCCGCGAAGCAAAGAAAGCTCATACGGAAGTCGCCCGCGTATGTAAACGGTGTTCAAATCACACATGTGAGGTATCGCCGTGATCGTCAGAGCGAGAGCAATAATTCTAGCACTAGACCTCCTCTGTAACGCTAACCTGGTAACCGTAAAAAAAATTTAAAGTGTCGCTTATTGAGATTTTTAGGTACCATACTGTGTCGTCAATCCACAAGTGCACGCAATTATAAAGTGTGACATGTTTGGTATCTATTTAATCGGCGTAACATTATCTTTCACATTACGCAAAGAAATTGGGCTAATTTTACAGTTTTTTTTTTTATTCATGAAAGCGTCCCTTTTCCCAAAAAGTTGCGTTTAAAACACCGCTGCGCAAATACCGTGTGACATAAAATATTGCAACAATCGGCGTTTTATTCTCTAGAGTCTCTGCTAAAAAAATATATATAATGTTTGGGGGTTCCAAGTAATTTTCTAGCAAAAAATATGGATTTTAACTTGTAAACACCAAATTCCAAAAATAGGCTTAGTCATGAAAGGGATAAAGCCTGCCCTCCTCTGCCTCCTCCTCTCGTGGACATTGGCTCTCGTGCTGACGTCACTTCCGGGTCAGCTCCTGTCTGCACGGGGGAGCCCTTCTCCCGCCGGTGTCTTGTCAAATAGCGTCCTCCATCGGATAGTGTCCGCTGCGTACTGCGCATGCGCAGTACACAGGAACACAGATTCCGAAAATTGCAGAGGATGAACGGCGCCTGCGCCGTGAGTCCAGGTTCTATCCCCACTATCCAAGTGGACATAGAGCTAGAATAAAAAAGAGCCGAGCGCAGCGAGGCCGAGCCCGAAGCGTGGCGAGCGAGGGGCCCTCTAAAATTCACAACCCTATGTCCGCTTGGATGGTGGGGCTACCACCTCCACTCACGGCGCAGGCGCCGTTCAGCTTCGGAGATTTTCCGAAGCTTCGTCTGCTCCGTACTGCGCATGCGCAGTACGGAGCGGACACTATTTGATGGCCAGACTCTATTAGGCAGAACACCGGCCTCATTCTCTGACTGCCTCTGCCGGAGGGGAGGGGGGAGGGAGGTTTCTGCCACAGGCTTCCCCCGTATGGTTCAGCTGGGGGGTTTGCCCGCAGCGCTTGTCTCCACGGGGGAGCCTTTCTCCCGCCCGCCTCCTTCTCTCGCTGCTGCTGCCGGAGGGTAGGGAGGAGGGAGGTGCCAGCCACAGGCTTCCCCGGGGGGGGTTCGCCGGCGGCTCCTGTCTTCACAAGGGAGCCCTTCTCCCGTCCGCTTCCTTCTCCAGCTGCCTCTGCCAGAGGGGAGGGGGGAGTGAGGTGTCAGCTGCGGGCTCTCCCGCCCGCCTCCTTCTCCTGGTGGTTCTGCCGAGGGAGGGTGGTTTCGGCCGCGGCTCTTGTCTCCGCGGGGGAGCCCTTCTCCCGCCCGCCTCCTCCTCCGGCTGCCTCTGCCTTCGCATCGTGGCCAATGAGTGCATTTCTGTACGGCTGGTTTGAATTGGAGAAGATGTGCTTTTTGTAAGTGGGGGTGCTCTTCTTTGTGCCAGTGGATCCTCAGCGTTTATGTGGGTGCCGTGGTGTCCATTGCAGCCCTGTGCACGGTTCTGTTGGGGACTTCCTCGGGCAGCATGTCCTGTCTGTTCTTTGTTCGGAGGATGGCTCTGTCCTGGCAGTCCACTCTTCTCATGAGACATGGTCTTGGTGTTGGCCTTCCATCGCCTGAATTTTGCAGGCATCGGTTGACACTCATTGGTCAGCTCATTTGCTTGCTGCGTTTTCTGTGAAGATTGAAGAGAGGTACTACAGAGAAACACTTACCTCTCTGTTCTGCTGATGGTAGGGGGAGTTAGTCCGGCCGGTGACTGCGGGGGAGATGCTTCTCCCGCCCCCACCTCCTTCTCCCGGTGTTTCTGCCGGGGAAGAGGGGAGGTTTAGGTTGCCTGCTGCTGCCGGGGGAGGGGGGGTTCGTCCGCCTGGTGGCTCCAGGGGGAGCGCTTCTCCAGCCCGCCTCCTTCTGGTGGTTCTGCCGGGGGGGAGGATTCGGGTGCCTGGTTCTGCCGGGGGGGGGGGGGGTTCGTCCGCCTGGTGTTGGTCCTCATGCAATTTACGGTTCTCACGCATGTACAGTTTCCCACGCAATTTTTTCGGTTTCTCATGCAAGTTTACGTTTCTCATGCTATTTTCAGTTTTCTCATGCTATTTTCGGTTTTCTCATGCTATTGTAGGTCTCATGCAATTTATGGTCTCATGCAATTTACAGTTTATCATGCAATTTACGGTTTATCATGCAGTTTATGGTTTCTCATGCAGTTTGCGGTTTCTCATGCAATTTACGATTTTCTTATACAATTTACGGTTTTCTCATGCAAATTTACGGTCTTATGCAATTTACGGTCTCATGCAATTTACGGGTTATTACGCAATTTACAGTTTTCTGCAAATTACGTTTTTTTACGCAGTTTACAGTTTTTCTGCAGTTTACGGGCTTTCTTGCAATTTGAATATCTCATGCAATTTGCATTGCTCATGCGTTTTGCATTTCTCAGGCGGTTGACGTTTGGAATTTATGGTTCTCAGGTTTTACATTTTCTCATGCAAGTTACGTGTCTGATGCAATTTACGTGTCTGATGTAATTACGTGTCTGATGCAATTTACGTGTCTCAGGCAACTTGTTTTTTTTTTTGTTTCTTATGTTTCCCATGTCTCTCACGTTTTCCCTTGTTTTCTTAGGTTTTTCCCATGTTTCTTTCGTTTTTTCACATGTTTCTTTAGTTTTTCCCATGTTTCTTTCGTTTTTCCCATGTTTCTTTCATTTTTCCCCATGTTTCTTACGTTTTTTCACATGTTTCTTATGTATTCCCTTGTGTCACGCGTTTCATGTTATTGCCCTTCGTTCGCTGCATTTCCGTTAGCCGGTTCTTACATCCAGGATCTTTCACGTCTACAGGTCCATACGGGCTGAGGTTTCGTTGTTGATCTTTCGCCTGTAATCCACACATCAAACGTATACATTCACCATTACACCTTCTACTACTACCCACCACGGTCTGTGGGTACCTTAGGCCTTAGTGTTCGTTTTAATTTCCTGTCTTGGCGCTGCAGGTTGCTCGGGCTCACTGCTGCATTCATTAGGGTGGTGTTGTCATCAGGTTCACATTCATGCGCTGCTGGTCCTGTCATTTCGGCACCCACATCTTTATATTTATTAGGTCCCACGTCCTTATACTTATCAGGTACCAGGGGGATGGTTGTGTCACGGGCGGGTTGTTTTTATTAGGTTTTCTGGTTGTTTCACACAGCTGGGTTGTCCATGTTCTTCCACTGCAGGTTACCCATCACGCCTTTGGGTTTAACAGATTGAGGTGATCGTTTTTAATTGGCTTGTTCGGAGGCAAGTCTCCTCATCTGTTCTTACACCACTCACATTTTGTTCGAACTCACGTTTCTCATGCTTTTAGTTTCTTATGCGGTTAGTTCTTGTGCAGGTAAGTTTTTCATGCAAATTCACGATTCTCATGCAATGTTACGTTTCTCTCGCTATGTTACGTTTCTCTCGCTATGTTACGTTTCTCTCGCAAATGTTTATTTTCTCGTGCAAATGTTTATTTTCTCGTACAATGTTTTTTTTCTCGTGCAATGTTTCGTTTCTCATGCAATATTACGTTTCTCATGCAATATTAAGTTTCTCTCATTTTCTAGGTTCTCTAGTTTTCCAGGTTTCTGTCATTTTCCAGGTTTCTCGTGTCCCCAGGGTTTTTCTCTCGTGTCCCCATGGTTTTTCTCTCGTGTCCCCATGGTTTTTCTCTCGTCTCCCCATGGTTTTTTTCTTGTCTCCCCATGGTTTTTCTCTCGTCTCCCCAGGGTTTTTCTCTCGTGTCCCCAGGGTTTTTCTCTTGTGTCCCCAGGGTTTTTCTCTCGTGTCCCCAGGGTTTTTCTCTCATGTCCCCAGGGTTTTTCTCTCGTGTCCCCAGGGTTACTCTTGTGCCCCCAGGGTTTCCTTGTGCCCCCAGGTTTTCTTTCGTGCCCCCAGGTTTCTCTTGTGCCCCCAGGTTTTCTCTTGTGGTTTCATCGATTCTACTGGCTCAGGGACTTTAATGGATCCCGGGACCCTCTCGAGGCCTGGGCGGTATCAGTATGCTCAGGTCTCGGAAGCAGGTACCAGCGTTGCACTTTCTCTTCAGTTCCATTTTCGTGGTGGATTGATTTTCCATTTGGCTGACGCAGCAGCCTTGTTCATTAGGTTTTGTTTTGAATACTAGGAAGGCTCATGACACTGCTTGGCTTCTTTCCAGGCTTTCCGGTCTAGGTTTCCAGTCCTGATGGTTAACATCCAGTTCCTATTTTCTTTTTGTTTGTTTTTTTGGCCTCTTCCAGCTCATATCGGCCCACATACACTTTCAGGGCGTATCGAGTTGAGTCTCAGCATTTCATGTTGGATGACCCGTCAGGTTCTTTTATGTTCTGCATTTTCGATTGAAGCCGCCCTCAGGGTACCGGCAGAGTAGACCCCCTGATGTGCTCGGCTGACTTCCCATTATGGGTCTTATTACGTGTCGTATCTGACATACTCTCAGGTCTCCTTTTGCGTTGGTTGCCAGCTTGGGGCTCAAGGCAGTGCTAGCTGGCTTTTGTGGTTCTTTTGGCCAGGGGAGTGGTGCTTTGGGCCCAGGGTCTCGCTTACTTTAACCAATCAACTAGTTGGCACCCCGACCTTCTCTGTTACATCTGCATGTTCTCAAGACGCAGCATTCAGGGGTGGCACTATGTACAGGTTCTGGGGGCCTGGCAAGGTGTGGAGCTTGGGGTTGGTTTATTCCAGCTTGGTTAGTTGTTACATTTGTCAAACCCTGGGATGGTCCTCTACTGCCTTTCCAGGCGCTCCCCTTTCTGCAGCAAAATACATACTTTGTTGCCACCACCCCAGGTTAGACGTTAATTCACTGTGTAATCTGGTTGTTAAGCTTTCATCCGACTGTGTTATTTTTGCCCTCTTTTAGGCATACTGACCACGTGACCCCGGCACACTTCAGGTCTATGTTCTTTATTGCTCTTTGTTCCTTTCCATTCTATCCACAGATTGACTCCGAGTACAATTGTAAGGCTGACCACAGGTCAGCCTGTGCTTGTAGGAGGAGTCAGACTGTATAAAGCCCGCCCTCCTCCTCTCGTGGATGCTGGCTCTCGTGTCCCACCCACCCATTCCCTTTTTCTTTTTATTTCATTTATTAAATTTCATACTTGAGTATGCCCCCTTTTAGGCATACTGACCACGTGACCCCAGCACACTTCAGGTCTATGTTCTTTGTTGCTTTGGATTCTATCCACAGATTGACTCTGAGTACATATACCAATCTTTGCAGAGAGCACTATATATTCTCTTTATTACATGCAATTTGTGGTACTGGAGATCTTGTCCAACATACTTTGAGGAGTCTAGAGCGCAGAGATAGGGATCCTTTCTGTTAGCTCAGCCCGGTGATTTTATCTACTGACACAGTAATACAAACCCTATTGGGGAAATTGCTTGTGACCATATTCCTTCAGGGATCCACATTGTGAAGTGAGCTGCTAGTATTACAAGTGGTGGAGGTTCTTCAAGGATTCACCTGCATGATCATTTACAAAAGCACTATTTTGGACACTTATTATTGATGCTTGTGTTCTACTACATATGAACTTTATTTTGTTTGTATATCCCAGATAGCAAGGAATTGAACTGAAAGTTTGAAAGGGACTTGCTAAGCTATTGCTAGACTTGCCAGGCTTCACAAATTTGTTGCACAATTGCAGCAACTCCACATTACATGATTTCAGATCAACTTTCTTTGCAAACATTCTGCAAGTCTTCTGCAAGTTCTGGTTCAGTTATGTTGTGCAATAGTCATCCCACCACAGGGGTCACTGTGGCTGAATTTTCATGCTGTAGACTTGCAGAGCTCTTGTTGTAGATTCACTACTGCAACTTTGCACTCAATAGAGACTTGCCAAGCAAATTTTGTACAAATTGGAATAGTGTCAACTAGAACTTGTGTTTCAAGTGCTCTACAACTTGCCAGTGAAAATGTGCAGCAAGTTAAGAAGACTTACAATTCCGCACTGCCACAAATTTGTGGCAGGTTATCCTTGCTATCTGGGATGTTTCTTCAAGTGCTGCACTGTTTTATAGTATTTTGACAAAAGCTTTATCATATTGCTCCCCCTAATTATACTGGACTCCTTTGCCAGTTGGATATACACTATATTACCAAAAGTATAGGGATGCTTGCCTTTACACACATGTGAACTTTAAAGCGGGAGTCCACCGGGACTCCGCGTTTTTTTTTTTTTTTAAAAGCCAGCAGCTACAAATACTGCAGCTGCTGACTTTTAAAATAGTGACACTTACCTGTCCAGCGCGCCCGCGATGTCGGCACCCGAAGCCGATCTCTAGGTCGTCTGTCGGGTCCTGCCGCCGCCATCTTGGGTATGGAAATGGAGCCTTTCGGCTTCATTTCCCGGTTCCCTACTGCGCATGCGCGAATCGCGCTGCGCAAAAAGGACGCTCCCCGCTGCCTCTGGGATCTGTGTGTTTCCCAGCAGGCAGCGGGGCACTTGCGGGAAGGGGCGGGCACTTGCGGAAAGGGGCGTAAGTTACGCCCCTTTCCGCAGAGAGCTATCCTGGAAATGGGTGCAGTTACCTGGATTATCCAGGTAACTGCACCCCCCCTCCCCCCTGAAAGGTGCCGATTGTGGCACCGGAGGGGGGGGGGGTTCCGATGAGCGGAGGGTCCACTTTAGGGTGGACCTCCGCTTTAATGATATCCCAGTCTTAGTCCGTAGGGTTAAATATTGAGTTGACCCACTCTGTGCAGCTATAACAGCTTCAAATTGTATGGGAAGGCTATCCACAAGGTTTAGGAGTGTGACTATGGGAATGTTTCACCATTCTTCCAGAAGTGCATTTTGTGAGGTCGGGTACTAATGTGGATGAGAAGGCCTGGCTCTCAGTCTCCACTCTAATTTATCTCAATGGTGTTCTGTTGGATTGAGGTCAGGACTCTGCAGCCCAGTCAAGTTTCTACACCCACACTTGCTCATCCATGTCTTTATGGGCCTTGATTTGTGCACTGGTTTGCAGTCATGTTGGAACAGGAAGGGGCCATCCCCAAACAAAGTTGGGAACATGAAATTGTCCAAAATGTCTTGGTATGCTGACACATTAAGAGTTCCCTTCACTGAAACTAAGTGGCCAAGCCCAACCCCTGTAAAACGACCCCACAACATAATCCCCCTCCACTAAATGGTTTGGCCCAGTGCACAAAGTCCATAAAGACATGGATGAGTGAGTTTAGGGTGGAGGAACTTGACTGGCCTGCACAGAATCTTGACCTCAACCCAATAGAACACCTTTGAGATCAATTAGAGCAGAGACTGCGAGCCAGGCTTTCTCCTCCACATCAGTGCCCGACCTCACAAATGCACTTCTGGAAGAATGGTCAAACATTCCCATAGACACACTGCTAAACCTTGCGGATAGTCTTCCCAGAAGAGTTGAAGCTGTTATAGCTGCAAAGGGTGGACCAACTCAATATTGAATTTTACAGACTAAGACTGGGATGCTATTAATGTTCATGTGCATGTAAAGGCTGATGTCCCAAATCTTTTGGTAATATAGTGTATATCTTATCACCAGCTGCAAGAACCAGCATTTTACTAGTCACCTGCTAATATTTAAACCTGTATTATAATTGTATTACTGTTCCCTAAATATGAATGTGGTTTAATGTATAAAGTGTACTAGCAGAGGGCTTATTTGGGCCCCTACTAGTTTGGCATACAACCATGGGTGTAGCATAAGGGGTTGCAGGGGTCACAATTGCAACTCTGATCCTAGCTTCAGGGGGCCCCTGCAGCCTCCCTGTCATATTATCATATCCTCTACAAAATCCAGCTCCGACCTGCCCTAGGTGCCCGCAGCCACGCTCCAGTACTGGGCTTCTACTTTGCCTTCCACAGTCCACACCCTTCTGTTCACATTGGCTGGGGAGAAGCTGTGAGCCATTTCCTGAATAGAGAGGAGCACAAGGTGAGAACAGCCCAGGATGGGAAAGTGTCTGTGCTGTGTGCTGGCAACATGGAATGGTAACTGAGCTCAGCGAGGCAAGAGGAGTAGAGTGCCGTTCCTGTAGCCAGGATGGGAGCAATGTCACTGGTGAGGTATGACACTGCTCAGTGTCTCCTTGTCACCAGCTGGGATTCTCTGTACTCCCCCACCCGGGGATGTCTACTTACCCCACTTTCCTGACAACTGGGGAAAAGACACACCTTCAGGAGGTGACCTTCCCCCAACATCTGCCAACACCAACAGAGAAACCCTCAGAAATTGCTAAAACAAATCCCTTAACACCTCCTTGGGGGTCCCTGAATGACTGCAGGCTTCAGATTTTGTGTCACATGGCTTTGCTCTCCCAGATCTAAGTCCCCCCCCCTAAAGCCCATGACTACCCCCTCCACCCTGCCATCTATGTGTCTGTTCCTCCTCTGCAGGGCTGAATTCACATTCCTTTACAACACAGCCAGTTAGCCATGATCTGCACAGGGTGTATCTGCCTACTACAACTACACTGCCGTTCTGATCAGGGAATTTTACAGGCCAGAAGGGCAACATAAAAGCCAGATACACCCTGTGGAGACTGACAGACTGTGTGTAAAGGTATGTGATTTCAGCCCTGTGTATTGTGTGGGGGGAGTTGTATACAGTACTGGGATGGGAAAGGAGCTCTGCCAAGTGACCTGCCTGGGATCCCTGTCCTTTGATTCTACAGCGGTGAGCCCTGTCCTCTGATTCTCCAGCAGTATTCCCTGTCCTCTGATGTAAGGAGGAACTCTAGGAACTCAAAACTCTTAAGCCACTTTGAGCATATTGGCGTGGGGTGGATGTATCTGCATGCATGTTGGAAGTAGTGGGGGGTCCAGGTCAACTTTTGCACTGGGGCCCACAAGCTTCAATTTATGCCTCTGCATACAACAAAATATATTTTATTTATTAAAAACAACTGCAGCACCCTAGTGGTAAAACATATTCCAAGGATTTAATAAAGCAGTATTGTACCCCCCCAGGTATAAAACTCTCTGCCACTGTGCTTTCTTACAGGTGCAAGCAGCAAGGAGGAAGCTCACTATTAGCATCTGAAATTGTAACCTCTGTGGTATTTTGCTGTGTTTCTTCTCACTGTATTACCTGAGATGCTTGATATCTAACTGCCTGATTCCCTGGCCAATTTTGGTTTGTGTTATGTTTCTGATGAACCTTAAATCCTTTGCTCCTCTCAGGAACTTCCTGATTTAAGCCAGTCTCTGCACTTTCTTCTTTGCCGGATAATTGTGCTCCTCTCCAACCAATATCTTGCTCTTGTCACTCCTGTTGCTGTCCGTATCTTCACAGCCATTTTTTACTGATCCTTGGTTTGTTCCTTGACTACGCTACCTCTTGATCCCAAAGTGCAACCATTTTTTACTAACCTTTTGCTAGTTTATTGACTATGCTTTTGCTAGGTCCTAACCTGCAACCACTTGTTACTGACCTTTTACTTTTTTACTTACTACCCTTCTGCTTGATCCCTAGCAGACACCACCTGCCACCTTTTAAGGGGTACTTTGCCCACACCAAAGATGACCCACTCTTGCAAAGCAATGCAGAGAACATAAGAGGTAACGCCAACATCCTCATACATGTTAATCCTAGCAAAAAAAAATAAAAAATTAATTTCTTGCTTAAGGAATAATAACGACATTGTTTTGTTCCTAAAGCAACCATTATTTTTTCTGTTTTCAGTATCACTAGCATTAGTAGTTGTAGTACATTAATGCGCTTTATATAATCTATGAAAATGTGAACAACATATTTATGTCCTTCAATTCAGACTGTGATTCAAGTCATTAATAGGTGGCAGAATAAAAAGCATGTTAATGGTAATGTAAAGTACCTTGCAATGTCAAGAAGTGCAAGTTATCATTTCCTAGCCAGAATTCCCCCTTCGCTGAAGCAAAATCCCCAAATCCTTGTTTATAGTCAGTCCAATTCCTAATGGAACAGAAAATCAAGTGTTTATGTGTTGTTATAATATCTGCAATTATAGTTTTATATTATCTACAAAATTTAAAGGTTTATTTTGCAACTGGATAGATGAATGGACATGCATCTTATTTACACACAATATCATTTGATCCAAGTTAACGTTTGTTTGTTAATACAGAGTCAGGAACGATTGTCCCCCCCTTAAAGTGGATGTGAACCCACTCTCATCATTTCTAAATTACATTCTAAATTAATATAGTGCATATCTATAAGGATATACATGCCTCTGGCATGTATCCATACCTGTCAAATATCTCCCCTTTAGCTGTTTGGAGCCCTGCAATACTCCAGATTCTGTGGGCGGGTCTGTTGTCCAGGGCTCGGTCGGTGGAGTTGTGATGTCAGTAGACTCCCTGTCCACCTCTACACTCCCCTTGGCCAGGAATTGATATTTCTTACACTGAACTTCTGCTGGTCTGATGGACTATGCCCTCTGATCACTTACATCCAGTCAAAACCCAGTAAAGTCACATGACTTCAGCATGCCCTATCATGCTAAGGTGTGGAGCAGCCAAACCTGGGAGAGCTGGAGAGGAAAAGAGGGGGTATACGAAGTGCACAGAATGCCTCTCTCACACTCATGCATGAGATAAGGAAATCACCTGTCATTCACAGCAAGGGGGAAGAAACAGACACCTATTTCTCTGTGTCCGTTTTTTTATCTTATGGAAAAAAGATAAGAGGACAGCTCAGAGCTGGATTAACTCTCCATGGCAAGACTGGGCACAGGTGAAATTACATCCTCTGCTGTAACAGATATGAGTCTTAATGAAAACATTTTTGGGGGTTTACATCCACTATAAAAATATAATGCTTTTTGCTCAAATGTTCGAGTGTTTTTTGAATGACTGCAAGTTTATAAACTGACCTCCTGTGTCTTTTTTTCATTACTTGTATAAAATCTACAATATAAACAAAGTGCTTAACACTAATGCCGCGTACACACGTTCGGACTTTCTGGCACACTAGGTCTGATGGTCTTCCCAACTGACTTTTGGCGGAGTTCCAATGGACTTTCCGAATGGACTTGGCCACACACAACCAGACTAACCTGGCTAGTCCATTCGTTTTGAATGTGATGACGTAAACGGGACTAAACAAGGAAGTTCAATAGCCAGTAGCCAATAGTTTCCCTTGCGTCATATTTGGTCTGTCAGACCAGCACACAGATGAACTGTTTTCCCGATTTTAGTCCATCGGATAGATTTGAAACATGTTCTATTTCTAGGTCTGTCTGATTTTTTTTTTCGAAAAACAATCAGACTAGCCCACACATGATCGGATTGTCCGGCAGAATAATCCCTTCGGACCTAGTCTGCCGGAAAGTCCGGTTGTGTGCACACGGCATAAGGCTACTTTCACACTGGGATGGTAAAGCGCTTCTAATTTTAGCGGCGCTTTACCATTCAAAAAGCGATGCTTTTCGGCCACTAGCAGTGCGCTTTTAACCCCCACTAGCGGCTGAATAAAGGGTTAAAAGCACCCACAAAACGTCACCTTTAAAGCGCTTTGCAGGTGCTTCGGCAGCGATGGCCATTGATTTCAATGGAAGGGATGGTGGAGGAGCAGTGTATACACCGCTCCCCCACTGCCCGAAAGATGCTGCTTGCAGGACTTTTTTTAACGTCCTGCAAGCGCACCGCTCCAGTGTGAAAGCACTCAGTCTTTCACACTGGGGCTGCAGGGGAAGCGTTTTTCAGGCACTTTACAGGTGCTATTTTTAGCCCTTTAGCGCCCGAAAAACACCTCAGTGTGAAAGTAGCCTTAACACTTTCTCTATAGAGCATTCTGAGCTCTCTAATAGGATGACTCAGCGGTAGCTTTTTACTTGTAGGCTGTGTCTCTCTGATTTGATGCTTTATATAGAGCCATATGAACTAAAGACAATGACGGTATTATGCCTTCACTCTGATTCAGTATGTGTATTCTACAAAAAAGCTGAGTCAAATCAAAGCTGAATGTCAAGAAAATAGAACACACTCTCCTTGTAGCTCTTGAGCTCCACCTCTAGCTGCTCAAAAATGAGAAATTCATATACAGTATTTTTTATAGTTGCCTATGTAATGCTTACCGGCGAAGGGGTCAATGGAAATATACTGAGTCTCCCTTACCAGATGCTGCCAGCCCCAGATGACAGTTCCAGAGCACACTGACAAAACACAGCCTCAATTTAGGGGTGTTTGAAGATTTATTGCAGTACTTGAACACAGACAGGTAAAGAGGTAAGTGTTCAGGATACCCCAAAACATAAGCGGACAGATTCTCTGGCAAAGCCCTCAGTAGCAGCCTTAAAGCGGTGTTTCAGCTGTAATTTTTTTTTTTTTTTAAGTCAGCAGCTAAAAAAAAAAAGTAGCTGCTGACTTTTAATAAGGAGACTTACCTTTCCAGGGTGCCTGCGATGTCAGCCGTCAAGGCCGACATGTCCCTCAGCTCTCGAGTCCCAGCGCCGCCATCCTCCCTAAGGGAAACTGGCAGTGGAGCCTTGTGGCTTCCCTGCCTGTTTCCTACTGCGCATGCGTGAGTCGCATGGCGCTTTGTGAATGGGACGCGCTGTGTTAGGGAACACACAGTTCCCAGAACACAGTGCGCCCCATTACCCAGAAGACAACACGGAGGAGGAGAGAAGACCGAAGATCACCGCGAGTAGGAAGAAGGCAGATTAGGAAGACTGCCTAGCAACAGGGATTTCTGGCAAGGTAAAAAAAAAAATGTATTAAGTATTGCTGGGGGTAGAGGGGACAGCCAGCTATTCTGAGACTCTGTAAGGGCATTCACAGTTCTTGTAGAAACCTCTAGTGTTTAATCCTGAAAGCACAAGCACACCTGGAGCTCTAGGCAAAAAGTCCTACTCATAATGTCAGAGACCGCTCCCCAGCCAACTACGCTGAGACACTTATAAGTGAAAGGGGTCCTTCTCCAGCCTAGCTTCACATGGTGCCTTGCAGGGGCTGGGGTCAGGTTAATATTCATAACTCAGTGGTTGACCCACCTACTCTAGTTCTGGAAGCTTCTTCCAGAGGCAGGCAGATCTAGAACATAAACTGCTGCTCAGCTAGGTACAATACCGCCAAAAACTAAATTTAATCAGCCTAGGGCATGACACGACATCTAAAAAAATAAAAAAATATTTTGGCCCCCAACAAAACTGAGATCTAGTTATAGATAGCGCTAGGTGGGCTAGTCAGCTTCTGGTTTCTATTGTGTCTTAGGTGCTTCATCATTGAGAACTTCTTGCAATCATTGCCAGCTCTATTATTGTCCACCTGGAAGTCCTGGGTGTTACCATCCACCTTTTGAGTGTTTCAGCATCAACCAAAAAAATTTACCTATAAAATACCTCAATTTTATAAAAAGATTTACCGAAAGAAATTTTGGCTTCCATCCAAACGTCACTTAATTTGGTGGTACACTGTGCAATATTAATAGGTTAATATAAGTGCAATTATTCATTTAAAACATTTTATTTTTGTGTACCAGTTCACATATATAATTTCAGCTATATTATTTAGTTATCTTTTAATATATATTTCTCACATATTTTAATATTTATTCACAACAGCGCTTTAGTATAATTTTACACAACCAAAAAATTTACCTATAAAATACCTTAATTTTATAAAAAGATTTACCGAAAGAAATTTTGGCTTCCATCCGAACGTCTCTGAAAAACTGTCCAGCCTCCTCCCTCAGACATATCACAGTATGCATAGAATGATGTATTGCTTTGCAATGGTTTAATCTTGTAAAAGCCACTCTGTTTATGTCCATCGTTGTAAATGTCACCACAGTCTGACCAAAAAGCAAAAAAAAAAAAGAATGACAGAAGATGAATTAGTGACTAGACTAATAAAGACTGTGACATTGGTGCATAATTGCCAAATTTTATCTGCATTTTGTTACATGTTCAGATTCTTCTATATAGAAAGATGGGAAATATAAAAATAGCTGCTTTTTCTCATTAAAATCACTGGACAACACTAATACAATATGAAGGGAAAGTTCTAGTAGTGCCCACGTTACTTCCTGCTGACTTGGAAATTGCCCATTTGTGCTCGGAGCTTAAAGTGCGGCCGGTCCCTTGCCAAGAGAGAAGGTTGCAATAACTATTTTACATTACGGGACACGGTGCTGCTGATGATCACGAGGCAGTGGATTTAGGTATGAAAACAAGGCTGATTGTCTATGACCTTAAAATGGTTGATGAGCCAAGAACGGGTGGAGTAACTTCGAAAACGTTTTGTCTACCCTGGAATTTAGCTGTAACTCTCCAGCATCTACTAAAAACTACAGTAATACATAGAAAGCAAAGTAAAGCCTCACACAGATCTGCTATAGCATTTATATTTTTTCAGGTTGATGGAAGATCAAATATCATACAATATTAATATTGTATTGCTGGTTAAGGTGAGTTGGCCCCAAAATGGTTTAGTTCACTGTCATAGAAAAAAAATAGCATAATTACCTCATCAGGTGCCAACGTCTCTTATCTTTCATCTGCTGATTGCAGTTGCTATAAGCTGTTGTTCCATACTTCAGCCCCTATGTCACCTGTATAGTGATGTAGGGGTTAGCGGATGGAAGCACAGCATATGGAAGAAGTGCCCCAGAAGTGTCAAATGCTGAAAAGTCTGGTGGAAGCTGCAACACTTGAACGAAGAACACCACAGTAGTAAATATTTTTTCTCTTCCTTTGCAGGGCCAGAGAACTGCTTTAGACATATGGTCAAGACCAGTGGCGGCTGGTGAAGTTTTTGGATGGGGGGGCGCCAGACCCCGCCCATCATGACCCCGCCCACCATTTTGGCCCCTCCCACTTCTCATAAAACACGCCCCTTATGTAATCGGAAAAAAAATTTGACGTGGGTCCCCCCTCCGAGAGCATACCAGGCCCTTAGGTCTGGTATGGATTCCAAGGGGAACCCCCTACGCCGAAAAAACGGCGTGGGGTTCCCCCCCAGATCCACACCAGACCCTTATCCGAGCAGGCTACCCGGCCGGCCAGGAAAGGGGGTGGGGACGAGCGGGCGGCCCCCCCCCTCCTGAGCCGTACCAGGCCGCGTGCCCTCAACATGGGGGGGTGCCTTGGGGGAGGGGGGGCGTGCGGCCCCCCCACCCCAAAGCACCTTGTCCCCATGTTGATGAGGACAAGGGCCTCTTCCCGACAACCCTGGCCGTTGGTTGTCGGGGTCTGCGGGCGGGGGGCTTATCGGAATCCGGGAGCCCCCTTTAATAAGGGGGCCCCCGGATACCGGCCCCCCACCCTATGTGAATGAGTATGGGGTACAATGTACCCCTACCCATTCACCTGTGAAAAAAAGTACAAAAAAAAAACACAACACAGGGTTAAAATATTTTATTGCACAGCTCCGGGGGTCTTCCGTCTTCGGGGGTCTTCTCGCCGGACTCCTCCGCTATCTTCTTGTAGCTCTTTTACTAGCGGAGGAGTCCGGCTTTCTTCCTCGCCGCCGGCCTCTTCTCCCGACTTCGGGGGTCTTGTCCCCCTCTTCGGTTCTTCTGCCGGGCCACCGCGCCTTCTTATAGCTCTTTTACAGGCGGTGGCCCGGTCTTCTGCCGCCGCCGCCGCCCGTGCTTCTTCTTCTTCTTCTTCTTCTTCTTCTTCTTCTTCTTCTTCTTCTTCTCCTTCTTCTCCAGGAGATGTTGCCTCGACGATCTCCCTGGCCGGAATGCCAGGGACGCGCTGTGCTGCCACTTATATAGGGACAATGGGGCGGTGTCACATGGGTTGATGTCACATGGGTTGGTCACATGGGTTGATGTCATCAACCCATGTGATCAACCCATGTGACATCAACCCATGTGACACCGCCCCATTGTCCCTATATAAGTGGCAGCACAGCGCGTCCCTGGCATTCCGGCCAGGGAGATCGTCGAGGCAACATCTCCTGGAGAAGAAGGAGGAGAAGAAGAAGAAGAAGAAGAAGAAGAAGAAGAAGAAGAAGAACGGGCGGCGGCGGCGGCGGCGGCGGCAGAAGACCGGGCCATCGCCTGTAAAAGAGCTATAAGAAGGCGCGGTGGCCCGGCAGAAGCACCGAAGAGGGGGACAAGACCCCCGAAGTCGGGAGAAGAGGCCGGCGGCGGGGAGGAAGAAAGCCGGACTCCTCCGCTAGTAAAAGAGCTACAAGAAGATAGCGGAGGAGTCCGGCGAGAAGACCCCCGAAGACGGAAGACCCCCGGAGCTGTGCAATAAAATATTTTAACCCTGTGTTGTGTTTTTTTTTTGTACTTTTTTTCACAGGTGAATGGGTAGGGGTACATTGTACCCCATACTCATTCACATAGGGTGGGGGGCCGGTATCCGGGGGCCCCCTTATTAAAGGGGGCTCCCGGATTCCGATAAGCCCCCCGCCCGCAGACCCCGACAACCAACGGCCAGGGTTGTCGGGAAGAGGCCCTTGTCCTCATCAACATGGGGACAAGGTGCTTTGGGGTGGGGGGGCCGCACGCCCCCCCTCCCCCAAGGCACCCCCCCATGTTGAGGGCACGCGGCCTGGTACGGCTCAGGAGGGGGGGGGCCGCCCGCTCGTCCCCACCCCCTTTCCTGGCCGGCCGGGTAGCGTGCTCGGATAAGGGTCTGGTGTGGATCTGGGGGGGAACCCCACGCCGTTTTTTCGGCGTAGGGGGTTCCCCTTGGAATCCATACCAGACCTAAGGGCCTGGTATGCTCTCGGAGGGGGAACCCACGTCAAATTTTTTTTCAGAAATTTGGCGTGGAGTTCCCCCTTCAGAGCTCATTCTCTGATTGGCCACGGCAAAAGTCGCCTGGCCTGGGGAAACCTTTCTGGCTGTGAAAGCTTTTTGCATTCATTCAGCTAAATGCACGAACATTCTCCACAAAGTAGAGGCTAGAAAGCCTTTATGCGGTGACTCACCTCTCACTGTCTGGCAGCTCCGCTCGGGCTAAGGAACGGAGCTGCCTACGTCACTTCCGGGTTTCGTGAAGCAGCCGAAAGCCGGAAGTGACTGCCTGTCTAAGAGTGACAATGCTCCCGCCCGTAGAATCACAGTGATTTTACGGGCGGAAGCTAGTCGGCGTTCTGCTGTGCGCCGCAAGGCGGGTTTTTAACCCGCAAATGAAGCGCCATGAATGCAATCTTGTGATTGCATGGACGTGGCGCTTCTCATAGTGCACTGTGACCGGCGCCACAGTACACTATGTTAAATTGTTAAATGACATTTTTTTTTTTTTTTTTAAATGTCTTAAAGGGCCCGTTTTTTTTTTTTATTTATTTTTTTTTACTTTTTTTTTTTTTATTTATTTTTTTTACTTTTTTTTTTTTTTACACCTAGGGAGAGGGGGGGCGGCGCCCGGGCGCCCCCTATGGGCGGGCCGCCACTGGTCAAGACTGAAGATAATTCCAACTAACATGAATTACGTATAGACTGGTAAAATGATATAACCCAATGCAAAATGAAAAGGACCCATTTGCAATTTATATTGCATTAACACATGCGTTTTGTGGATTTAGAAGATCTGTGTTAAGGCTCCATTTCATTTTGTATGGGCTGAGTGCGTTTCTTAATACATGAAAAAACAGACCTGCAACTTTTTTTTTTGTTTAATGCCGCATACACATGAGCTGAATGTCTGACAGAAAAAGTCTGACGGGAGCTTTTCATCGTATATTCCGATCGTGTGTATGCACTATTAAAAGCATTAAACATTAAAAACATAGTGTGTCTGGTTGCTTCTCCTCCACAAATGTCAGTGGTTGGGTGAACACTGGCACAGAATGCCAGCAATTATTAACTCCAATTGGACTTAAACCCAAACTCAACCCATCAATTTAAATGTTTCCCAAAAACATTATATTCAAGGCATGCTCTGAATGATAACTGTTACAATTGGTTCTGCTCTTAATCAAACTGTCAAGCCAACAAATTGGTGTCATAGCTTATCACATGTGAAGCACAATGGAAACTGTAGATCAAACAGAGGATAAAATGGCAGCTTACTTGGCTGTAATGGAAAGGAGGGTTTAGTTCCGCTTTAATGCATGTCCAAAATTTAGACATAAGCAGTCCTGCCAGCTTCAAATATGCCAACAGATGTTAGAAGCTTACATTTAAAGATCTAAACAGATCTACAATTGTATCCTATAACATAAATGTTATTTATACAGATGTTACCATTTAGGGCAAATTATCAGGTTGTTGTTGCTCCGCTACTAAAACGTACCTTCCCTACACCCCCCTCCCTCCCTCCCAACCTCCTTCCCTGTTCACCCTCCAGGGGCCAGATTAGAAATCTCTGTGTATGCTTTTACAGTGCCTTGAAGAAGTATACACACCCCTTGAAATTTTCCACGTTTTGTCATGTTACAACCAAAAAAGTAACTGTGCTTTATTGGGTTTTTATGTTATAGACCAACACAAAGTGGCACATAATTGTGAAGTGGAAGGAAAATGATAAATGGTTTTCAAATTGTTTTACTAATAAATATGTGAAAAGTGTTGCATGCATTTGTATTCAGCCCCCTTTTCTCTGATACCCCTAACTAAAATCAAGTGGAACCAATTGCCTTAAGAAGTCACCAAATTAGTAAATAATAAAATACAGCTGTTCTGTGAAGCTCTTAGAGGTTTGGTAGAGAACCGCATCATGAAGGCCAAGGATCGCACCAGACTGGTTAGCAATAAAGATGTGGAGAAGTTTAAAGCAGGGTTAGGTTATAAAAAAAATATCCCAAGCTTTGAACATACAACGAGCACTGTGCAATCCATCATTCGAAAATCAAAAGAGTATGGCAGAACTGCAAACCTACCAAGACATGGCTGTCCACCTAAACTGACAGGCCGGGTAAGGAGAGCATTAATCAGAGACGGAGCCAAGAGGCACATGGTAACTCTAGAGGAGCTGCAGAGATCCACAGCTCAGGTGGGAGACTCTGTCCACAGGACAACTATTAGTCGTGCACTCCACAAATCTGGCCTTTATGGAAGAGTGGCAAGAACAAAGCCATTGTTGAAAGAAAACCACAAGAAGTTTCATTTTCAGTTTGCGATAAGCCATGTGTGAGACACAGCAAACATGTGGAAGAAGGTGATCTGGTCAAATGAGACCAAAATGGAACTTTTCAGCCTAAAAGCAAAACGCTATTTCTGCGGAAAACTAACACTACACATCACCTCGAATACACCATCCTCACTGTAAAACATGGTGGTGGCAGCATCATGTTGTGGGGATGCTTTTCTTCAGCATGGACTGTAATGATGTGTAGGCTTTATGTTATACTTCCAGTTCAATTGTTATGCCTAGTTCCTTTTACATGTTAGGAAACATACAGTTTTAGTCATGTGTTCTGGGGATGGGGAGCTGTAGTTGTTGTAAGATGGATGCTGCTGAATAAACACAGGCTTGTGCTCAAGCTCATTGCCGTCTGCCTATACTTGGTGTTAAAACATCACATGGACAGAGAAGCTGGTCAAAGTTGATGAGGAGATGGATGGAGCCAAATACAAGGCAATCTTAGAAGAAAATCTGTTACAGTCTGCAAAAGACCTTAGGCTGGGGCAGCGGTTTACCTTCCAGCAGGACAATGACCCTAAACATAGAGCCAGAGCTACAATGGAATAGTTTAGATCAAAGCATATTCATGTGTTTGAATGGCCCAGTCAAAGTACAGACCTAAATCCAATTGAGAATCTGTGGCAAGACTTTAAAATTGCTGTTCACAGAAGCTCTCCATCCAATCTGACAGAGCTTGAGCTCTTTTGTAAAGAGGAATGGGCAAAAATGTCGCTCTCTAGATGTGCAAAGCTGGTAGAGACATATCCAAAAAGACTTGCAGCTGTAATTGCAGCAAAAGGTGGTTCTAGAAAGTATTGACTCAGGGAGGCAGAATACAAATGCATGCCACACTTTTCAGATATTTATTTGTAAAAAAATGTTTAAATCCATTTATCATTTTCCTTCCACTTCACAATTTTGTGCCACTTTGTGTTGGTCCATCACATAAAATCCCAATAAGATACATTTACATTTTTTGGTTGTAACATGAACAAATGTGGAAAATTTCAAGGGATATGAATAAGTTTTCAGGGCAACGCAAGTCTGCATTAGAGCTTACATTGGATCTTCCCCCTGCACTCACATGGCATTGCATGGGCCTGCTACCCTAATACCCAGAAGTACCAGGTATTTCTAGTATCTCCAGTAAGCAACAAGATAGCATAGAAGCACAGGGAAGGTAAATAATATATGCAGAGTAGGTGGACTTTAACCACTTCCTGACAAGCGCACGACGATGTGCGTCGACAGAATGGCACAGGCAGGCATATTGGCGTACATGTATGTCCAATCTTCAATGCCGCCCTGCCATCAGGAGCGTGCCGGCGGCAGCGCGCTCCCGCGCTGGTCGGGACCCCCGGACTCGATCGCCGCGGGCATACCCGCGATCGTCTCACGGGACGGCTGAATGGAGGAAATGCCGTGTAAACAGCATTTCTGCATTCTGCCTAGCAACTAGTGACGCTGATCTCTGCTCCATGTGATTGGAGCAGAGATCAGTGTTCACTAAATGAAAGCCCAACCCCCCCACCGTTAGTAACACACCCCTAGGAACACTTAACCCCTACACTGCCACCCACTGGTTAACCCCTTCACTGCCAGTGTCATTTACACAGGAATCACTGCATTTATATAGCAGTGATTACTGTATAAATGGCAATGGTCCCAAAAATGTGTCAAAAATGTCCGATGGGTCCCCCACAATGTCGCAGTCACAATAAAAATCGCTGATCGCCGCCATTACTAGTAAAAAAAAAAATAATAAAAAATTATTAATAAAAATGCTATAAAACTATCCCTATTTTGTAAACGCTATAACTTTTGCTCAAACCAATCAATAATCGCTTATTGCGATTTTTTTACCAAAAATATGTAGAAGAATACGTATCGGCCTAAACTGAGGGAAAAAAATGTTTTTTTATATATTTTTGGGGGATATTTATTATAACAAAAAGTAAAAAATAATGCGTTTTTTTCAAAATTGTCGCTCTATTTTTGTTTATAGAGCAAAAACTAAAAACCGCAGGGGTGATCAAATACCACCAAAAGAAAGCTCTATTTGTGGAAAAAAAAGGAAGTCAATTTTGTTTGGGAGCCACGTCGCACGACCGCGCAATTGTCAGTTAAAGCGACGCAGTGCCGAATCGCAAAAAGTGGTCTGGTCTTTGACCAGCAAAATGGTCCGGTCTGAAAGTGGTTAAAGAATACCTATTAATTTGCTGCAAATCGCAAAAAATGAGAGGTTTACTTTTAGGGTAAATTAGTGCAGAATCATACAAAGCAATCATGATGTATAAACTACAGTTTGCTATTGTAAAATCGGCAAAAAATTATTTCTCATTGGCTGCTATAGTTTACTGTTCATTCTAGATTACTCTTTGCCTTGCTGGATATGTGCAATGATCTTAGCGGAAAATACTATACAAAAGATAAAAAAAAAAAAAGGAAAGTAGAATGTACTTACCTGCATAGCTTCGTATTTCTCCTAGGTTAATGACTAACATCTCATCTCCTCGATCCATAAACTGCAGCTCCCTTTCTCGTAATAGATTCTCAATCTTTATTTGTTGCAATTTGGTTTGCTGCTCAAGAAGCCTCACTTGGGCCTTTAGTCTCAGCTGTTCTTGTAAACAGACATCCAAAGCCTTCCATAACAGAAACACAAGTTTTTTTTTTTTTAAGGGAACTAAATAAAATAAACTAAACGATAATGCAAACAGCAATAATAATATGAATTCCACGATAGCATAAACATAATTCCAATACCAATGTTGGATGCACTGTACTAATCAAGGTCACAAAGTAGATGGCTACTGCGAAAGAAATGTATCTGCAGTTTGCAACAAGTATTTTAAAAGAAATGAGATGAGTACTTAAAGGGTTCCAAAGTTGCAAAGGAGCCCTAGCTTTATACATTTAACCACCACAGGGCTTTTATACACACTTTCTACCCAGACCAATTTTTAGCTTTCAGCGCTCTCACACTTTGAATGACAATTACTCAGACATGCAACACTGTACCCAAACAAAAGTTTTATCGTTTTTTTCTCACAAACACAGAGCTTTCTTTTGGTGGTAATCACTGCCGGGTTTTTTAATTTTTTGCAATATAAGCAAAAAAAAAAAAGAGACATTTTTGAAAAAAATTAAAAAATGTTTTATTTTCTATTGTAAAATTTTGCAAATAAGTCATTTTTTCTTCATAAATTTGGGCCAAAATGTATACTGCTACATATCTTTAGTAAAAAATAACCCAAATTAGTGTATATTGTTTGGTCTCTGTGAAAGTTAAAGTTATAGAGTCCATAAGCTATGGTGCAAATCATTGAAAATTGATCATACCTGATCATACCTGATGTACTGAAGGCCTATCTAATTTCTTGAGACCCTAACAAGCCAGGCAAGTACAAATACCCTCCAAATTATACCTTTTTGGAAAGCAGACATTCCAAGGTATTTAGTAAGAGGCATCGTGAGTTTTTTGAAGTTGTAATTATTTCCCACAATTCTTGGGAAGCTGTCATTTTTTTTATACAAAATTGTCATAATAACAAGTTATTTCTCTCACACAGCACATGCATACTTGCAATGACACCCCAAAATACATTCTGCTACTCCTCCTGAGTATGACAATACCACATGTACATAGCAAAAAGGACACCCCAAAATACATTCTGCTACTCCTCCTGAGTATGACAATACCACATGTACATAGCAAAAAGGACACCCCAAAATACCTTCTGCTACTCCTCCTGAGTATGGCGATACTACATGTGTGAGACCTTTACATAGCCTGGCCACATACAGAGGCCCAACATCCAAGTAGCACTGTCAGGCCCTTCATATTTCTAACACATAGAATGTACAGTACATACCAATTACAAACCAAAATACATTCTACTGAGCAAAGGATAAAGAAAATATTACCTACGGTTTTAGTAGTGCAGTGGTTCACAGAGGAGAGCATCGGTCCAGGCAGCAGGCAGGAAGATGGACAGCGACAGCAAAACAGGCAGTAGGCAGGAATAGTCAGTACAGGTAGAGCTGTTCTCAGCACAGCCAAAGCATTGGTCCAGATAGCAGGCAGGGATGTGGTCAGCAGCAGCAAAAGGATCATCCATGCAGCAGGCAGATATATGGTCAGAACAGCCAGAGTATTTTTCCAGGGATCAGGCAGGACCATCAAGCTTAGGGCATCGGTCAGCAAAGAATGGGGACAGAGGTAGAGGCTTCTTCCACCCAAATCGTTTTGAAGCCTCCGGGCAGGCAGGACCATCAAGCTTAGGGCATCAGTCAGAAAACAATGGGGACAGAGGTAGAGGCTTCTTCCACCCAAATCGTTTTGAAGCCTCCGGGCAACTAGACCCTGTTCTGGGAACACAGAAAACCAAAAACTGTTTTTCTCAACTCCGAACACTATTCTGGAGCTTCTCACATATGTGAGACCCCTGTGTAGCAGGGTGAAAGATCAGTCCAAGGGGCAGGCAAAAAACATGGTCAACAGGCCGAGGTCAGTGCAGGTAAAAGGCAGAAATAGACGGTAGGCAGAGGCATCGTCGATACAGTCCAAAGTCAGTTCACATGAAAGGCAGAAACATGGCGGATAAACAATGCAGACGGCAGGCAGAGGCATAGTCGAGAAACAGGCCAGGGTCAGTTCACATGGAAGACAATGATATGGTTGGTTGAGGGACAGGGAAATATTCAGGACAGAAATAAAAAACGGGGAAATGGCAGTCTATTAGAAATATGGGCTAATAGTTTAGAAGAGTGTGATAGTGTCTGAAGTATTCTCCGATGCAAAGGCCAGGTTGGGAGGGACATTGGGGACAATAGAAACTGGTGTCTTTCCGAACTCCTCTTTTGGTGCACACCCAACATTTGTTTTGGCGTCATCTTCCGGATCCTGATGGAATATGGTCCAGAAAATGGCGCTCATGTAGTCTGCTGACACAATCAGAGTGAATGCTTTCTGGGGGGGGGGATACTTGTTAGATCAGGGCAGTGACAATGTCTTCAATAAACTTTATGAAGGTGTTGGGTGTTTCCGTCGATTTTTGGTAGATGATGAAAGAATTTAAAAGGACCAAATGAAAAAAGTAAATTACGACTTTTTTGTACCAGAAGATGGATTTTCGTGTTGATAAATAGAGCTGATCATTTAAATCCCCCCCCCCCCCCCCATGAATTTATTGTACTCAATGATACAGGAAGGCTTTTGAATGGGAACGCGTCTTCTGTGAAGTTCCACCGATCATGGATGGTGGACATGATGTACACATCTTTCCGATCCCTCCACTTCACAGAAAACACTTCCTCGTTCCTAGTCTAGCGTTGTGGTGACTAGACTATGTGGGAAGCCCTTTATGTTTTTCCTTGCTGTACCGCAGGCCAGCGTATTTTTCAGGTATAGGTGGCTGAGAAGGGGCAAACTGGTATAGTAGTTGTCCATATAAATGTGATACCCCTTTTGGAGGAGCGGGAATGCCAACTCCCAAACAATTTTTCCACTTATTCCCATGTACGATAGACACACGGAATGAGTGTACATATCTGGAGCTTTCACAGACCTTGTTGAGCTTCAATCTGTACCTCGCCCTCTTACTGGGGATATATTGCTTGATTCCCAGCCAGTCTGCGAAATGGACCAGGGATTCCTTCACAGAGATGTTTTTGTCAGGGATATAAAATTTGGCAAACCTCTTGCAGAAAAAATCAATTAGGGGGCGATTTTTATATAGTTTATCAAAGTTTGGGTGATTTCGAAAGGGGGGGGGGGAGTGGATGAGCACTGTGAGTTGTCACTGCACTGAAATGCAGGAACCGCATTATAATTTCATGACAGATGAAGAAATAGGCATGTGGTGGATAGGGTTGGTCAACCAATATTTATGCACTTTAATTTTTTGTAAGCCCCATGTTGAGTATTAGGCCTAAAAACAATTTAAGCTCCTCCACTGTTAGGGGTCTCTATTCAAAAGAGCAGGCATAGCTTGAGCTGGGGTTGTTTACATTGAATTGTTGGGCAAAAAAAGACATTTAAAAAATAAATTAGGGGAAAAAACTGCAGTGTTGACCTGCACACCTGGCTGTGCTGTGAAAGGGGGGATCGTGGCTGACCCTGTGCTGGAAGGCAGCTACAATGGGTTTGCCAAGGCATCTGGAAGCTGGGTTTGGACCCTAATTCTTTGGTGTGCACTTGTACTGGGCCTTTCCTCCTGGGGTCTAGCAGCACTTGTACTGGGCCTCTCCTCCTGGGGTCTAGCACCGTTGGCACTGCTGGTAGCTGCCTGATGTTCAGACTGTCTTCTTTTTGGACGGACTGCTTCCTCCTCTGATTTGGGTCCTGATGTGCTGCCTTTGGGGGGGTGGGGCTCATATTCCGAACCAGAATCAAAATCAGAACTGGGCGGTGAGAGCTCCCCGTTGTTCTCATCGGTCAGACTCAGAATCTGATATGCATCTTCCGGAGTGTATAACTTTCTGGACATAGTGGCTGTATAGCGGTTACTCTGGTGGCAGGTACTAGGATGACAGGTACTCTGGTGTCAGGGCTGGGCTCAGCCCTTCCTTCTCTGAGCTGGCTGCTCAGCTGTCGGCTAATTGCCAGCTCCTTTCTCTCCACAGTGACTCAGCTGTTACATAGTTACATAATTAGAAAGGTTGAATGAAGATAGCAGTCCATCAAGTTCAACCTGAGTGAGTGTCTACAATTGTCCCTATCCCTGTACATTGCACACTCACATTGGTCCCTACCCTTAAGGCAGCCCACAATCCAAGGTCCCCATTCATATACTAGGGCCAATTTTGGACAGAAGCCAATTAACCTACCAGCATGTCTGAGTGTGGCAGGAAACCTGAGTACCTGGAGGAAACCCATAGAGGCACAGGCAGAACATGCAAACTCTAGGAAGGTAGTGTCGTGGTTGGGATTCAAATCACTTTTTACTGCTAGGTGAGAGTGCTAACCACTACACCACTGTGCCGCCTTAACAACCAGCTGTTGTTGATCTGCTTGTCAGTCCTGCCTACTTAAAGCCGTCCAGCTCACTTCATCTCTGCCTTCACCTTTGGTCACATCTCAGAGACTTTTCTCCTGCGTTCCTGTTGAAGACTTGCTCGGCTGACGTCCCTTCTGGCTCCTGATCCTGCTTGCTGTATACTACGTTGATCTCTGGCTCTCTGACATTGGCATTGGCCGACTACCCGATCTGGTTACTGAACTCTGGCTATGTATTGACTACGCTTACTCTGTTTACCTTTTTATTATTATTAAACAAGTGTGATTAACTGTACTTCTGTCTCGGTCTGATTCATGGTTTCTGACATCTTGTGAGGTGGTGGGTACTCTGGTGGCAGGTACTCTGGTGAGGTGGCGGGCACTCTGATGGCAGGTACTCTGGTGAGGTGACGGGTACTCTGGCGGCAGGTACTCTGGTGAAGTGGCGGGTACTCTGGTGGCGGGTACTGCTGATGACAGGTACTCCTGATGACAAGCACTCCTGATGGACAGGTACTAGATGACAGGTACTAGATGACAGGTACTCCTGATGACAGGTCCTCTTTATTTAGGGGGGCAATCTGGGCACCGTAGTACATACAGTGGTGTGAAAAAGTGTTTGCCCCCTTCCTCATTTCCTGTTCCTTTGCATGTTTGTCACACTTAAGTGTTTCGGAACATCAAACCAATTTAAACAATAGTCAAGGACAACACAAGTAAACACAAAAATGCAATTTGTAAATGAAGGTGTTTATTATTAAAGGTGAAAAAAAATCCAAACCATCATGACCCTGTGTGAAAAAGTGATTGCCCCCTAAACCTAATAACTGGTTGGGCCACCCTTAGCAGCAACAACTGCAACCAAGCGTTTGCGATAACGTGCAATGAGGCTTTTACAGCGTCCTGGAGGAATTTTGGCCCACTCATCTTTGCAGAATTGTCCTAATTCAGTTACATTAGAGGGTTTTCGAGCATGAACGGCCTTTTTAAGGTCATACCACAACATCTCAATAGGATTCAGGTCAGGACTTTGGCTAGGCCACTCCAAAGTCTTCATTTTGTTTTTCTTCAGCCATTCGGTGGTGGACTTGCTGGTGTGTTTAGGATCATTGTCCTGCTGCAGAACCCAAGTTCGTTTCAGCTTGAGTACACGAACAGATGGTCGGACATTCTCCTTCAGGATCTCTTGGTAGACAGCAGAATTCATAGTTCCTTTTATCACGGCAAGTCTTCCAGGTCCTGAAGCAGCAAAACAGCCCCAGACCATCACACTACCACCACCATATTTTACTGTTGGTATAATGTTCTTTTTATGAAATGCAGTGTTCCTTCTACGCCAGATATACTTGGACACACACCTTCCAAAGAGTTCCACTTTTGTCTCATCGGTCCACAGAATGTTGTCCCAAAAGTCTTGGGGATCATCAAGATGTGTTGTGGAGAAATTGAGACGAGCTTTGATGTTCTTTTTGCTCAGCAGTGGTTTTCTCCTTGGAACTCTGCCATGCAGGCCATTTTTGCCCAGTCTTTTCCTGATGGTGGAGGCATGAACGCTGACCTTAACTGAGGCAAGTGAGGCCTGCAGTTCCTTGGACGTTGTTGTGGGGTCTTTTGTGACCTCTTGGATGAGTCGTCGCTGCGCTCTTGGGGTAATTTTGGGCGGCCGGCCACTCCTGGGAAGGTTCACCACTGTTCCATGTCTTCGCCATTTGTGGATAATGGCTCTCACTGTGGTTCGCTGGATTCCCAAAGCTTTGGAAATGGCTTTATAACCCTTTCCAGACTGATAGATCTCAATTACTTTCTTTCTCAATTGTTCCTGAATTTCTTTGGGTCTCGGCATGATGTGTAGCTTTTAAGGATCTTCTGGTGGACCTTACTGTGTCAAGCAGCTCCTATTTAAGTGATGCCTTGATTGTGAACAGGTGTGGCAATAATCAGGCCTGGGTGTGGCTAGAGAAATTGAACTCAGGTGTGGACAACCACAGTTATAGTATGTTTTAACAAGGGGGGCAATCACTTTTTCACACAGGGCCATGATGGTTTGGATTTTTTTTCACCTTTAATAATAAACACCTTCATTTACAAATTGCATTTTGTGTTTACTTGTGTTGTCCTTGACTATTGTTTAAATTGGTTTGATGTTCCGAAACACTTAAGTGTGACAAACATGCAAAGGAACAGGAAATGAGGAAGGGGGCAAACACTTTTTCACACCACTGTATATGGTAGGGTACTGTAATGTGTAACTCATTGTTAGCTGATCTCCTCCTCACACTGGATTGGTGTGTGAAGAGGAGAACCCAGCAACAGCAGTTACACACAGATGTTTGTTTGCATTTAGTGACCGGCTGTGATTGGAAACAGCAGGTCACTTGGTAAAGAGCCAAATTTATTTGCTCTCTACCCTGATCAGAGCTGGGCTGTATCCAAGCGAAAAGCCTCAACTCTAATCGCCACGCTGTGGGCCCCCGGGGCACGCATGAGTGCCGCGCACACCGCTTCACAATGCTGCTCTGCATAGTGACCGGCTGTGATTGGATACAACCGGTCACGCTGCTCCCCACGCTCCACCAACCACTCATTACCCCCATAGGGGAACGGCTGTGTCCTGAGGGACACGCCAGATTTCCGATCGCCACACTGTGGGCTCCCGTGGGCCCGCAGTAGCGGTGGTAAGCTGAGGACGTCATATGACGCATTCCCAGGATGGGAGATCTACGGATGTCATATGACTATGGGAGGGTAATGATGTGGTTAAAGAGAAAATCCAACATGACTTTGGGGTTAAGTTTGTCAGACCCAGTTGGGTCTTCCTTGTTGTCCATCTTGATGTACTTATGTTGTAATAAGCAGTGTATGTGAAAAGAAGAGTAGCTGGTTTTCATAGGTCTCTGATTTTCACAATGTATTGCCTAAAACTACTACTATTTTTTTTATATTTCTGCCTCGGCCCCCATTTCTACTCACTCCCTGCCACACAGACAACCATAACTGGAAGTAAAGGGAAAGCTTTTCACATAGAGAGCAAACATATTTTAAAAAAACTACTTTCTCCTTACTCTACCTGAAACAAAAATAAATACATTTTGGCTACAGATGAACATTTTGGGATTTTTTATGTGGCATACCCGGGTAGCTTACATCCAGTATGTAAAATACTGAGATCCTAATGCTTAACGTCCCATTCTAAAAATAATAACATGATGCCTTGAGGGACATGCTTTTTATATAGAGCTCTAGAAGAAAGATATAAAATAAATAAATAATGCATCCATCCAATCCATGGGTGCTCATGTGTGGTCCTCCAGCTGTTGTGGAAGTCTCATCATGCCTTTTGGAGTCATGCTTGTAACTGTTATGCCGTGTACACACGGCCCGGCTGTTCGACAGCAAAGGTCCAATGGAACAAATTTGTCGGACAATTCAACCATATGTGGGCTTCATCGGACCTTTGCTGTCGAAAAATCAGACGGACTTTAGATTTAGAACAGGTTTCAAATCTTTCCGACGGATTCGAGTCCAGTCGAAAAAGTTTGTCTGTATGCTAGTCAGACGGACGAAAACCAACGCTAGGGCAGCTATTGGCTACTGGCTATGAACTTCCTTATTCTAGTCCAGTCGTACGTCATCACGGTCGAATCTGTCGGACTTTGGCGTAATTGTGTATAGACAAGTCCGTTCATTCTGAAGTCCATCGGAACTCCGCTGAAAAGTCAGTCGGGTAGACCGTCGGTCCTAGACTGCCGGAAAGTCCTGTCTCATGTACGCGGCATTAGCCTTGCAATGCATCATGGGAATTGTAGTTCTGCAACAGCTGGAGGGCCACAGGTTGAGCACCCATGATATCATTATCACATAATAAAATGTATTTTTTAATGAAAGTGCTGACTTTGACATGGTATCAGCCTCTTAAAATGCCTGTTCAGCAGGGATGGAAAGTGAGAGGAATTAACAGTACAAGAAGCTAATCAGTTCATCTAACACAGAGGCGTACCAACGGGGGGCGGTGCGCCTTGGGTGCCACATAGTGGGGCGTCTCAATGGCATCGCTATGGGGGTGACACCATCCCAAGGGTGACAATAGCCCTGGCTGTTCCCTTTGGCAGTTTTCTTTTGGCCAGAACACCCGGCGCCGTGCCCATGCTAGCCTGGCCTGGTCTGTTTTTTCCTCCTTGCTCCTCCCACCACTGCTGTGCTGCTGAGTCAGGCCTTTCACTATTCTCCGCCTGAGCGTCGCGGCTGCCTGTGTGTCCTCTGGAGTCCGGACCTCCCTAGCTGCCACCCGGGTGTACCTGAGGCTGAGCCAACTGCCCACCCGGTGGGGAGGGGGTTGTGGAATGCAATGGCAGTGTCCCCCACTGCCCAGGGTGAGCTTGTGGTAAGGGGGTGGGGAGTGTGGGTTGGCATTGTGTCCACCACGCAGTCACTTTAGGCACCCTGAGCTGGTGTGAGAAGATGGAGAGGTGTTTGTGTCTGCCACCCTGAGCTGCTCTGATGAGGCTGTATTGATTGGCACTGGTGAAGCTGCATTGATGGGCACTGTGAGGCTGCATTGCTGGGCACAGATGAGTACTGGTGAGGCTGAATTGATGGGCACTGATTGGCAATGGTGAGGCTAAACTGATGGGCACTGGTGAGGCTGCATTGATGGGCACTGATGAGCACTGGTGAAGCTGAATTGATGGGCACTGGTGAGGCTGCATTGCTGGGCACAGATGAGTACTGGTGAGGCTGAATTGATGGGCACTGATTGGCAATGGTGAGGCTAAACTGATGGGCACTGGTGAGGCTGCATTGATGGGCACTAATGAGCACTGGTGAGGCTGCATTGATGGGCACTGGTGAGGCTGCACTGCTGGGCACTAATGAGGCTGCATTGATGGGCACTGATGGGCATTGGTGAGGCTGTACTGATGGGCACTGGTGAGGATGCATTGATCTCTTGTATCATGTCCTCAGTCTCTTACCATCTCCTGTACCATGTCTGCAGTCTCTGACCATCTCTTGTATTATGTCATCAGTCTCTGACCACCTCCTGTACCATGTCCACAGTCTCTGACTATCTCTTGTATCATGTCTGCAGTCTCTGACCATCTCCTGTACCATGTCCACAGTCTCTGACCATCTCTTGTATCATCTCTGCAGTCTCTGACCATCTCCTGTACCATGTCCGCAGTCTCTGACCATCTCTTGTATCATGTCTGCAGTCTCTGACCATCTCCTGTAGTATGTCTGTAGCCTCTGACCATCTCTTGTATCATGTCCACAGTCTCTGACCATCTCCTGTATCATGTCCTCAGTCTCTAACCATCTCCTGTGGTATGTCTAAAATCTCTTACTTGAACTTAAACACATTGCTAATAGTATAAGCTATCTGTTTATGACAAAGCTAGGACTGTGCAAGGGTAAAATGCCTCTGTGCTGACAAGAAGCAGGCTGATAGGAAGAGAAAGCAGCGTGACAGAGAGATTAACTCAACACCGTGCTGCTTCTTCTTTCACTGTCCAGGCACAGGCTGTGGCAGGTCCAGAATGACCTGGGCTGAGAGGAATGGGCTTTAATGGTGCGGGTCATATCAGATTGAGGACATCTAATGGCAAAAAAAGTACTTTAGGAGGAATCTTTGCATTAAAGCTGAACATTGTAGCAAAAGCTAGGTTTTATTATGTTATCTTTTAATGGGCTATTCAGTTGTATCTTGTTGTTTTTGGCTGAAGTTCTACTTTAGGGCTGCAGGACTGTTGTGGATTTATGAGTGTCAAGATGCACCTTGGCAAATTCAAAATTTTAGTAGAACTATGTTGCTTGGCTAGGTATTACAGTTTCTTCTGGTCTGACCGCAGATCTAGCCATATTAATGGAAATACAAATCCACATCCGGTAAATGTTTACTGGTGACATCTCAAAATTTCTAGTGTTATGGTCATGAGCGAAAACAGACCTCCCAAGAAATGCTTACATTCTTGTAATAAGCTCTCCAAAACCAACAGCTTGGAATAACACTAGGGTCATTTAAGAACCATCAGAAGTGTTCCAGGGGAGCATGCTGTCATAATTTATAAAGTCTAGCATGTGTCAAGACCAGCAATGATCCACCCCAGCAAGGGACAGGGCCAGCAATAACTCCCAACAAGTGTCGGTGCTAATAATGAAAATACCCAGCAAATATCAGGACCAACAATGACATTTCACAGGGCAACACTCCTAGCAAATGTTAAGACGAGCAATAACCCACTGCACAATAATAACCCTTTAGCAGCAATAATAACCCCCTCTGTTGCCTGCAAAAATAACAACCCCATTGTCCCCTTCAATAGTAACCTCTGGCTGCAATAATGACCTCCAGCAAAGAAAGTAACCCCAATGTCCCCAAAAATAACACCCCCAGCAACCATAAAAACCGGGTGCCATCATCACACCAAGCTGGGCTGCTGCTAGAGGTTAAGTGGATGCTGGAGCTTACCTGGCTACAATTTTATGTGTATTTGATATGGAAGATCACATATCAAAGACCGCTGCAGAGGAATACTCCCTTAACAGGGAAGATGCTTCAGGCTGGTTTATAACCTGTCCAGCAATGAGATTTGTGCAGGAGGATACAGCTTAGATATCCAAATGCCTGCATGACCTTCCATAATAGAGGGTCCATCACTTTTGGTAAGAGCACATCTTGACCTCAATGTTGGTGACATCACAAGATGGAGGATTTTTGGGGATCTGTGCCAGACAAACATTTCAGTCTGATGTTCGATCATCTGAATATCTGGTTACTTCACTCAGCTTGTTTTGGACATTCTTTATTAATATTAATTCTTTATATTATTTGTGTTATATCTCACATTTTTTGTTAGTGCTATTTTGCTTTTATAGACACACATGTAGTATTGTCATTTTATTTTTTAACAATAATAACCCCATCACTGAAAATAACCTCCACTTTCCTCAGCAATTATAACCCGCTGTCCCAAAAAAACAACCCCCAGAACAATAATAACCCTTAGTAACAATATTAAAAAGTATGTAAATCCAACATTTCATATTTCTGATATGTGCCTGCTGTACCATATACTTGTAGGAAAAAGAATCCTGTTCTCTTTGTATTGCTTCCTTTTGTGTGAAATCCCTGGTGTTCCTGCCAGTCTTTCCAATTTCCTATTAAAAACTGACCACACTAATCAGGAGACCACATTGTGGTCACCCTGCTTTTCTCCAATGACCAAACTTGTCCTGACACACACCCCCTGCACACCCATTCACTGGGAAGCTTAGTGTACTGCTATTTCCCCTCCTCTAGCCCGTATGGAACTGAGAACAGATGGAATATGATCTTTTATAAGAAAGGGGAAATAAAGTTATTTATATCAGTACATAAATGTTTTGTCTTTCATTTCCATTTTAAACTGAATGGGTTGTTTTACAAAGTGATTGTTTACAATCACTTTAGCCCCCTCTGTTCCCAGCAATAATACCAACCCCCACTAATTAATTTCTATAATTACCTCCAGCAGCAATAATAACCCCCAGCAATGATAATTACTCATATTGTCACCAAAAATAACCCTCAGCAGCAATATTACCTCCTGCAATGATAATACCCCCCTGTCCCCAGCAATAATAACCCTCACTGTCACCAAAAACAACCCCTAAGCAGTAATAATAACCCCATCAAAAAGAATCCCTACTGCCCTTAGCAATAATACAACCCCTATTGTTCCCAGCAATAATAACCTTCAACAGCAATAATTTACCCCAGCAATAATAACAACCCACACTGTCCCCAACAATAATAACCCTCTCACTGCCCCAAAAATAATAAGCTCCACCTGCAATAATAACCCCCAAATAGAATAACCCCAGTAATAACCCCAGCAGCAATGATAATGCCAATGCCCCCAGCCTTAATACCACCCCCCCTTAATACCCCCCTTGCACACAGACACTAATGAGAATGGGAGTCTCCATCTGGGGATCTCCCTCAGGAGGTGTTCATTAGTGGGTCTCTCACTCTCTCTTACACTGTCTGTGTCCATTAGGGGGTCCTCCATCAGGGGATTTCTCCCCCCCCCCCCATAAACACAGAAAACCCCTAGAATCTAGCAATGGAGTGAGTGCTGCATTCATGGCAATATGCCGGGTGCTGTATTCATGGCAATATGCCTGGTGCTGCATTCATGGTAATATGGCGGGTGCTGCATTCATGTCAATACAGCGGGTGCTGCATTTATGGCAATGGGGTGGTTGCTGCATTCATGGCAACACAGTGGGTGCTGCATTCATGGTAATACAGTGGGGGCTGCATTCATGGCAATACAGTGGGGGCTGCATTCATGGCAATACAGTGGGTGCTGCATTCATGGCAATACAGTGGGTGCTGCATTCATGGCAATGGAGTGGGTGCTGCATTCATGGCAATGGAGTGGGTGCTGCATTCATGGCAATGGAGTGGGTGCTGCATTCATGGCAATGCGGTGGGTGCTGCATTCATGGCAATGCGGTAAGTGCTGCATTCATGGCAATGGAGTGGGTGCTGCATTCATGGCAATGGAGTGGGTGCTGCATTCAAAATTAAATTAAAATGAAAGGAAATTGATGTAAAAAAAACAAACAACTCTTTAATGAAGGTGGGGGTGTCGGGGAGGGGCGCAGCTACAGATTCTCGCCAAGGTTGCTGGAGACTCTAGCACGCCTCTGGAGGTGAGGCAGAGTTCAGAGGTAAGTGCTAAGTGATGAGGCGTATGGGGGTCATTACTAAGTGAGGCAGTGGTCAAACATAAGTGATACAGAGTTCAAAGGTCAGTGCTAAGTGAGGCAGAGTTCAGAGGTCAGTGCTAAGTGAGGCAGAGTTCAGAAGTTAGTGCTACGTGAGGTAGAGTTCAGAGGTAAGTGCTACGTGAGGCAGAGGTAAGTGCTAAGTGATGAGGAGTTTGGGGGTCATTACTAAGTGAGGCAGAGGTCAAACATAAGTGATGCAGAGTTCAAAGGTCAGTGCTAAGTGAGGCAGAAGTTAGGGGTCAATACTAAGTGATGCAGAGTTCAGAGGTCAAAGCTAAGACCCCTTTCACACTGGAGCGGTTTTCAGGCGCTTTAGCGCTAAAAATAGCCTCTGCTAGGCGCCTGAAAACTGACTCCCATTCATTCAAGTGTGACGCTCCTGAGGCCGCGTACACACGGGCGGATTGTCTGCCCAACTAAGTTCGGCAGACAATCCGACAGACAGTCCGTTCAAAATTAGCATGAACGGACTTGACCACACACGATGAGCAGACAGTCCGCTGAAAGCGTGCGTGATGACGTGTACAGCACGTACGACGGGACTAGAAAAACGACGTCCTATACACTGCAATGCAACCTTCGGCCGTGTAAACCCTTTCTGAGCATGCGCCATACTTAGTCCGTCCAACTTGCCTACACACGAGCGGACTGTCCGCTGAAACCAAGTTTGGACGGACAAAACCAAGTTTGAACGGACTGTCTTACGGAAATTCCGTAAGACTTTGTTCGTCAGACTGTCCGCTGAAAAAGTCCACTGAAGCCCACACACGAGTGGATTGTCCGCTGAAACACTGTTCAGCGGACTAAGTTGGGCAGACAGTCCGCCCGTGTGTACGTGGCCTTACTCCGGTGGTGCGCTTGCTGGACGTTTCCGAAAAGTCCGGCAAGCAGCATCTTTGGAGTAGGTTGGGAGCGCTGTATTTAGCACTCCCAAAATGCCCTGCTCCTTGGACTAAATGGGCAGTGCTTCCAAAGAGCCTGAAAATAGCTTTGGAAGCTCAGCAACACAGGAGTTTTTAACCATTTCAGTACCAAGGCACTTATACACCTTTCTGCCCAGGACATTTTTCAGCACTGTCACACTTTGAATGACAATTGCGTGGTCATGCTACACTGTACCCAAACTCAATTTTTATAATATTCTTCCCACAAATAGAGCTTTCTTTTGGTGGTATTTGATCACCATTGCGGTTTTTATTTTTTGCTAAACAAACTAAAAAAGACAGAATTAAAAAAAAAAAAAAAAACGTTTTTCTTTGTTATATCATTTTGTTTTCTCCTTCACTAAAGGGCACTGATGAGGCTGCACTAATAGGCACTGATGAGGCTGCACTGATGGGCACTGATTAGGTGGCACTGATAAGGTGGCACTGATGAGGCAGCACTAATATATAGAATTGATGGGGACTGATATACAGCACTGATGGGCACCGATAGGTGGCACTGATATGCAGCACTGATAGGTGGTACTGATGGGCATTGAATGGTGGTACTGATGGGCACTGATAGACGGCACTGGTGGGCACTAATAGGTGGCACTACTAGGCGGCACTGATGGACACTGATAGGCACTGATAGGTGGCACCGATGGGCACTAATGGGTGGCAGTGATAGGCCGCACTGATGAGGTACTGACAGGCTTTACTAATGGCCATCTGAAGGGCACTGACAGGCGTTACCGATTGTCACTTTTATGGGCACTGATTGGCACTGTTATGGGCACTGATTGGCACTTTGATGGGCACTGACAAGCGTTCCTAATAGGGCACTGACTGGCAGCTGATGGGCACTGATTGGCATTGTTGTGTCACATCTGATGGGAGCTGTGCTGATAATCAATGTGCTGATTGTCACGGTACTACTTACAGCGAACCCACAGGCGAGCAGGTGACACGGGATCCCCCAGGGCGTGGAATCTAAGAGTCAGCCGGTGTTCTGCCAGGGACCCTCTCACGAAGGTTTGGACTTAGCTGCGTGCTGACCCCAGGTCACGACCCCTGGGTTCACCCTGCTCGCTAGGGAAGTACCAGAAGACACTGTAGACAAGGATGGTTGGATGGATGAAGCGAGGAAAGCCAGATAGTGAGCCAAGTCCAGGGCGGGCTGCAGACAACGTAATCAGAACAAGCCGGGTCGGTACACAGAAGATCAGTTCACGAGAAGTCAGGTAAAACAGGTTATACAGGGGAGCTTCAGAAACAAACGTTGCTCAAGCAATGGTAGCAAGTTAGGAAGGGATATAAATAGAGAAGCACAAGAGGGGCTGGACAGGAAGTAGCAGGAAGGAAACATATATCAGGCAACAGGTGAAGGGCGTTGACGCCCATAGCTGAAGAGTGCACAGAGCTGAACACCTGACAGTGGACAACAGATGCCAGCCGACCCACTGCAGTAAAGGTGAGACACAGATCAGCTCCGCAGCTGATCCGTGACACTGATTATCAGCGCAGACCCCCCCTCTGACAGCAAGAGCCGATTGTTTACAGGTACTTCCTGGTTCACGCTGTGATCAGCTGTGATTGGTCACAACTGACCAGGTAATAAGGAGCCTCTGCCAGAGGCTCCTTACCTAGATCGGAGTTGTGGTGTGTCATCTGCCTGTGTGACATTTTTCATGTTGATTTTGTATATTTTCAAATACTAATGTAAACTAATGTTAACAACTATTTATTGGGTTGCTTGTAATTTAAATATTTTAACTCTGTGATTGGATGAGGGGATATTGTGATGTTCATCTGTCTTCCTTGCCCCCTCATTCTCAGAACATCTTGTATTCTGTCAAAAGAATGCATGATGTCTTATGAATGGATAAGTTGGAGAATGAGCGACCCCCTCTCATCACTACTGTTGCTGAAAATGTAGGTTTCAGTGCCAGAAGTTCAGCGCTTACAGTAGTCTCTGGATTTAATGAAAGTAAGGAGGATGTGGATTAACTAAAGGGATGTCACAGGACATGTCACTTGCTGTTGTGTAGGTCCCCTCCCTCCCAGGCTCTGCTGCAATGAAAATAGGGTTACAATGAAATAGAGACAGATAACATTATTTGTAAAGCCCTGTGTATATACACGTGTCCTTTTGTGTTCTCTGTGTACCAGGGGCAGATATGTGTTTAGTACCACTTTAACAGACTGTGCTGCCTTCTGCAGTTTAATGGGTAAAGGATGTCCCTCTTGGTATTCACAGTCGATGGCTCTACCTTGGCTTTAGGACCTCCAAAACTATACATGTCAGTGGTCTTCATCGTGAGGAACTCTCCTTCCTGATCCTTCCTAAGTCTTTCAGTCCCATCATTCTTGGAGTTCTGTGGTTGCGGAAACATACACCCTATCTAGATTGGAACTGTGGTCAAGTATTTTCATGGGGTCCCAATGCTATCAGACTTGCGTTCCTAAGGTGACCCAACTTTCTCTTTACCCGTGGCTGAGGTCACTGCCTCTCCGATGCTTCCTTGGCATTTTCAGGTATTCCAAGATTTTTTTTTGTAAAAAAGCTGCTGACTATTTGCCTCCTTACTGTCCCTACAATTGCACTATTGACCTCCAACCCGGGCCTACTCTGTCTGGAGGTCAAGTATACCCTCGCTTCATTCCTGAGACTTAAGCCATGTCTGAGTACGTCTGGAAAAATCTGCAGAAAGGTTTTATTCTCAAGTCCAATTCTTCTGCTGGGGCCCTGCATTGATTATATAGGTCTCAACACAGTTAAGAATCGGTACTGGCTTCCCTTGATTTCTGAAATTTTTAATAGGCTTTTAGATGTTTGAATCACTTCTTTGACCATGGAGGGGGCTAATGCCAGAGCCTGGCCTCCTGAGGCAGTTCAGGATTTCCACAAACTCAGCACAACCTTTCTCTCTGCATCTATTCTCATAGTCCTGACATTATCCAGCCCTTCTTTGTCAGAAACAATGAATCAGACTGAGACAGAAGTACAATTAAATCACCCTTGTTTATTAATATAAATAAAAAGGTAAATAGAAAAGCATAGTCAAGCATAGCCAGAGTCCAGTAACCAGATCGGGTAGTCAGCCAGGCCAGAAGTCAGGGATCCAAGTAGAGCAACAGCAAGCAGGATAAGGAGCCAGAAGGGATGTCAGCAAGCCAATCTTTAAACAAACCGCAGGAGATGGTTTCTAGTGATGTGACCAAGGCGAAGGCAGAGGTGAAGTGAGCTGGAAGGCTTTAAGTAGGCAGGTCAGACGAGCATCATCAGGAACAGCTAGTAACTGTGGAGAGAGAAGAGAGCTGGCAATTAGCCGACAGCTGAGCGGCCAGCCCAGAAAAGGAAGGGCTAAGCCAGCCCTGACATTCTTCTTGGAGGTCAATGCTTCATCTTTGAGAGCGGGGACCATTCTCCTCCAAATGCATGATGATAAACTTCGCCCTTGTGCCTTCTTCTCTAAGAAATTTTTGGATGCTGAAAAAATTACACCATAATGGATTCCGGAAATTCTGGCTATTAAGCTGGGGCTGCAAGGATGGTGACACCTACTTGAAAGGATCTCCACACCATATACTGATTTATACTGATCACAGGAACTTCCAGTAAATGCAATCCGCCTATCATTTGAATCCCTGACAATCGTGATGGTCTCTCTTTTTTGCCAGGTCTAACTTTGACATTACCTTCCGGCCTGGTTCTAAAAATATTTTATAAGAAATAGGGACTTTAAGGAAAGCATGGCCTGGTAAGGCCCAATAATTCCATCCCTAGGGACTTTAAATGATAACACGGCCTGATAAGGTCGTGAATATCCATCCCAATTACCTAACTAAACAAAGGGGAGGGGAAATAAATTACAGGGGAGGTGGGACTTTAAATGCAGCACATGGAAGCAAAACAGTAAAAGGGCGAATGTAAAGGAGTTTTATTGATACATCAATATATAAAAATACATAGTGATAGTATAATTAAATAAATATAGAATAGTAATACAAAGTAACATACATATAATAATACATATGATAATAAATTCACTAAATACACTCCAATTTGATGTATTGGTAGTATAAAATAAGCAAAACTATATAAATATAAATAACAATAATAAATTCATATGGTTTAAACAATAAAACATTCCCTCATTCGCCTCAAAAAGACATGGTATATGGCAGTACTTAAGAGGTAATATCCGCAGGACCTATGACCTCACTAAACCTGAAAGGGGAATAAGGATTCTATAATGACATAAAGACATAAAAGTCTTAATATGATTTGGTAAATACATGGAAACCGGTAGCTCTACGCGTTTCGTGGCTCAACCGCCACTCATCAGGAGCAAGCAGGTATGGAATCTGTTTAGAAAAGTTATAAATTGTAAAGATAGAAAAATGTATTGAATGTAAAGAAAAAATATATATATGGCTAAGAAAGTAAGGTTGGGGAGAGAAACAAGTAATCACCCCAACCAACACTAACTTACTGGAGTTCGCTGTGTAGCTGTTGCGGAAGTGGGACTGAAAAAGCGGTCCGAGAAATAGCTCCAACCGGGAGCTGAGGTGGACAAACACCCAGCACCGATATGGATGATACCCAGGGTGGGCGACTCGCAGGGACATTCTAAAGAGAAAGGAAAGGGAGTGAAGATAAGAGGGAAAAAGGGGGGGGGAGGGGGGAAAAGGGGCCAGAAGGGCAAAGGAAGGGAAGGGGAGGGGGAGAGATTGAGAAAAGCCTGAGCGGGAAAATTACATAAATATGTACAAAGATATGAAGGATGGGGACTGTCCCCATCCTTCATATCTTTGTACATATTTATGTAATTTTCCCGCTCAGGCTTTTCTCAATCTCTCCCCCTCCCCTTCCCTTCCTTTCCCCTTCTGGCCCCTTTTCCCCCCTCCCCCCCCTTTTTCCCTCTTATCTTCACTCCCTTTCCTTTCTCTTTAGAATGTCCCTGCGAGTCGCCCACCCTGGGTATCATCCATATCGGTGCTGGGTGTTTGTCCACCTCAGCTCCCGGTTGGAGCTATATCTCGGACCGCTTTTTCAGTCCCACTTCCGCAACAGCTACACAGCGAACTCCAGTAAGTTAGTGTTGGTTGGGGTGATTACTTGTTTCTCTCCCCAACCTTACTTTCTTAGCCATATATATATTTTTTCTTTACATTCAATACATTTTTCTATCTTTACAATTTATAACTTTTTCTAAACAGATTCCATACCTGCTTTCTCCTGATGAGTGGCGGTTGAGCCACGAAACGCGTAGAGCTACCGGTTTCCATGTATTTACCAAATCATATTAAGACTTTTATGTCTTTATGTCATTATAGAATCCTTATTCCCCTTTCAGGTTTAGTGAGGTCATAGGTCCTGCGGATATTACCTCTTAAGTACTGCCATATACCATGTCTTTTTGAGGCAAATGAGGGAATGTTTTATTGTTTACACCATATGAATTTATTATTGTTATTTATATTTATATAGTTTTGCTTATTTTATACTATCAATACATCAAATTGGAGTGTATTTAGTGAATTTATTATCATATGTATGTTACTTTGTATTACTATTCTATATTTATTTAATTATACTATCACTATGTATTTTTATATATTGATGTATCAATAAAACTCCTTTACATTCGCCCTTTTACTGTTTTGCTTCCATGTGCTGCATTTAAAGTCCCACCTCCCCTGTAATTTATTTCCCCTCCCCTTTGTCTGGTTCTAAAAATGCCTGTGCTTATGCCTTGTCCAGATCATTTGATGTTACTGACTCTAAGTGTAATGTTAAACTGGAACCTATTATTCCTACCAATCGTATCCTAGACACTACCAGTGTTCACATATCCCACCCAGAAAGATCTTTGTGGTGCCCACTCTTTGCTCAAAGCTTCTCAAATGGGGACCTGAATTCTCAGGACATCCTGGTGAGCAATGTACCTATGCCTTCTTGCAGCGTTTCTACTGATGCCCTTTGCGTCAGAAGATTATGGTTAGGCTTGCTTCTTTTTGTGTGCAGATTAAGTCTTCCACGTCTGCACCAGCAGGTCTCCTTTTACCTTTACCTATTCCAGATGAAGCATGGCATTGCATCTCCATAGAATTTAGCTCTGAACTAATCCCCTCAGCAGGCTCCATCGTTGTCTGGGTGGTTGTGTTACTTAACTCCACTTCCAGGACTACCTTCTGCTGTCAGTTTGGCTTCTATCTTCTTGGTATGCCCTCACACATTGTCACAATTTACAGCTCGCTCTAAATTAAAAATTAAATTAAATTAAATTAAATTTAAAATTAAATTAAAGGAGGGCTCTAGCCACATCATTTGGAATCAAGCTGGACGTGTCCTCAGCCTTTCACCCACAATCAAATGCACAAAATGAAAGGGTCAACCAAAATGTTGAACAGAATCTTTGTACCTTCATTTCAGCCCATCAGGATGACTGGGTAGATCTTATACTCTAGACAGAGTTTGCTCTCAATAACCACGCTAATGCCAGCTCTGATGAGTCTCCCTTTTTCACGGTATATGGCCTCCATCGTTCTGTACCATTTCCTGTTCCCATCTCTTCTGCGGTGCCTGCAGCTGCAGAGATGCAGTGATAATTCAAATCTATCTAGCGGGATGTTTTCAAGAATTTACATCTGTCAGTTTCCAAATACAAAGTAGCTGCAGATCATCATCACCGCATGAGTCACAAAGTTCTCCCTGATGACAAGGTTTGGCTTTCTACCAAGAATATCTGTCTCCGAGTATCCTCTACGAAATTCACTTCTTGTTTCATTGGTCCCTTAACCATCCTCTGCCAGGATATTTTTTACATGTAGGGGTGACATGTCAGAATTGGCCCGGGCTGGAAGTGGTTAAAGTGGTAGTAAAGTCTTGAGAGCAAAAGGAAAAAAATCGTCTTCTGCAGATTTAAGTCATAGTGTACTTGTATGCACTGCAATGACAGACTTACCTACAAAAAGAGCCCTCCAGTGATGCGCTGTAAGGGCTCTCCCCAATCCCATGCACTTCCATCTTTACCTGGTCTTCCTTCTGGGATTTGTATTTTTGTCCACTTAATTGGCTGGGCCGAGGTGAGGTCACTACCATGCATGTGCATGGTAATCCCATCGCCATGACACACAGAAAATATGGTCTGAGCTGCAGCTCGGATCACATTACACGCTGACAGACTGACAGGCAGGGAGGACATTTATGACAGAAAAGATCTAGGGTCTCTTCTGTTAAAGAAGGTCTGCCTGTAAGCGTTTTCTTTCATTACTGACATTCTTACCACTTTATTACCAATTTAACAACAATGTCAGCTCCCAGATTTATTCCCTTATCCTTTATGCCTTCCAATGGAACTCCAATTTATTTTTCAATGAAGGCTGCAAAGCATTAAAACTGAGATCAGCAGATTGCTGGTGCAACGCTCAGGCCTCTGCAGACTATTTTTCCATTTTCAGGTCTGTACTGTGGTAGAGGAAGTATCAGTGAACAACAAATGCAATGACATCACCACACTTGTGCTCCATTAAGAACTACAAGCCCCTTTGTCACAGTGGCAGATAAGACTTGTAGTTATTTCAGTAATTTGACTTGGAGCCACATACAGGCAAGTCAAATTCAAAAGATGACAGCAGCTTATGGGGAGAAAAAAATAATTCTGTAATGTAGGGGGTGGTTTGGGGGTGAGACTAACATGCAAGATGGTCAAATAGATGGACTTAGCTTTTAACATAGGCCTGACAGAAAGAAATATGGAGACTACCACTGTTCAACTTTTGAAAAAGCTAGTTGTCTGGCTGCAATGCTGACCCTCTGGCTTGACCTAGAACAACTAAGGAAATTTAGGCCTATACTTTTTTTTAGGACGGATTCACATATGTGAATTGGATGCATAATTTGCATGACAGGCTAGTGTGAATGACTCTCAATGAAGGTTCGGGGCAGCCGCCATGCGCATTCAAAAAGGGTCCCGTGCATTTTTGGGTCCAATTCAGGTGCACATTCAGGCAAAAATTCAGACCTAAATCGCATATGAACCGGTGAACAGACACACACTGGACCAAGTAGTGTATTTAGGTTTTGTGCTGCCCTGGACCTGAATAAACCCGTGCACCCCCTAATTTAAATATGACCCACCTCCTCCTGTCAAGGCCACACACCTTGCTGTTTAAGACCCGCATTGAAATTTTCAAGTAAGGACACATGTTCCGAGAGCCTGGGGGGCAATGGATTCCCTTAATTTGCATCCTCTAACTTCCTGTTTGGCTATGAGGCAGGAAGTGAAGGAAAATCTCTGCAATGGGACAGGGATGGTAAAAAATAAACTGACATGGGCTATAAACCTCCCTTACTCTATCCAAAATGAAAAAAAAATGTTGTATAGTTCTACTTGAAGCACAAATTTCTGATCATTTTATGGAGAGGACTAAGAAGATATACCCATGCCAATGGTGCAGCAGAAAAAATATAGCACAGTGATCAAGGTTTGTGGTCCAAGATGATAGGACAGTCAAAATTAGAAGCGGTGCCCCCCCCCCCCCCACACACACACAGTTGCAGAATGCCGGCCACCCACATACAGGAAGCAGTGTGGCGACTTTACGGGGTGCTAAACTAATTTGCCTCTCAGCCCAGTCCACCCCATAAGACTGCCGCTACACTAACATTGTAGTGCAAGCTGGTGGGGATTCTTTCCATGCTGCCCCCCCTGCAAAGTGCTGCCCTAAGCCTGGGCCTTGTTGGCCTAGGCCAGGATACAGTGTTGACTGGACCCCAGGCACGAACCTACAGCAACACATATATGAACCTTGCCTTAGACTTTCCTTATCTGCATGACTGCTCTGAGTTGACAACCAGTGGGTAATTTTAAGAGCCAGGCAGCTGCACTATTCAGAAAGTAATTAGTGGCAGCTCTGCATTTTCCTGATAGCAGGTGAATTATTACTGAGCCTCTTTAACAGATTATGCATTACTTCAATTTTTTTCCAACCACATTACTTAGAATATTTGTAGCTCTGCCCCCAAAGGAGCTACTGGTTAAGATGGGTTCTATGCTCTTTCCCTCAACCTCCTTAAGGGCCTCAGCCCCTCTGACACATCAAGTTGTCAGGTGACCCGAGACCAGGTGACAGATGCACTCCATAGGAGTCAGAAGTGCCCCGCAAGGTAGTGGACCTTAGGACTGACTGCTGCGGATTGTACCCAGGGAGATCCAGGATACAGGTCTACAGGATCACTAACGCAGATCCCAATGGGAGCTTGAGCCTAGATTCCCCAGGGCGCAGAGTCTAAGAGCCAGCGGGTGTTAGCCAGAGCCTCCAGTGGTGAGGATGGACTTCGCTGATGTGGCTCCAGGTCGCGGCCCCTAGGGTCTCACAGCTCACGCTCACAGTAGACTACAGGAGAAGGAAGCAGCAGGCTGGGGCGACAAGGATAGTAAGGGGATACAGCAGAGGTCAGGGCAACTAGCAGACCGGAAAACAGAGTACACGCCAAATGTTCAGGGTCACAGGCAGACAGGGATGGTCGGGACATGCAAAAGGTCAAGGTTGCAAGCAGACAGGAATCATTGAGAACATGCCAAGGTCGGTAACAGAGACAAACATAGAGCACACGGCAAGCAGGAAACAGGAAGCCAAACACACAATGATACACAATGGTTGATCAGCACCGCTGGCTTGCAGTGCACAGGTTAATATAGGGTTCCCTGATAGGGCCTGGGGTGGAGCATGCTTAGAGGAGAGGTTATACAAACCACCAGGTGGAAGTGGCTGGCCTCTTAGTCAGAACACATGAGGGGAGGTAAGCAAACAGAGGAAGATCACTGCATAACCATGACACAGGTGCAGGAAAAGGGATAAGCAAACACAGTGAAACACAGCAAATAATTCTTATCAAGAACCAAACAGTTAGCAAAGGTAAACTCAATGTATTAATACTTGATAACCAAGCAAGTACAAATAATTTGAAAATTGTGGTAACATAGTCCAGTCCAGCATGCAGAATGGCTAGCAGTGAAAGTTAGGCATACATGGCATAAACTGCCCAGATCAGCATAAACAGTAGCAGTGCCACCTCAAGTGCAGCAGTGGGCAGTAATAAGACTTGATCTAACAATGCAGGATCTGTACTGCCAGTGTACATGGTTAATGGCTGTGCTAGGCCTAAATCGACTGGGTAGACACGGCCAAAATCGAACAACAGAAACAGTGAAGGAGAAATTAGGGAAATCTGCAAGATGGATTCTAGGGGAAGTCCATAAAGTTGATCTTCCACCAGCTAAAGCTGGGGTTGGGGCTCTTTAAGTGAATGTTGGTACACTTATGGTGGTCTTTTTAACCTGCGTATAGTAAGGTGACAACAGGTGCAAAATAGTAAAGTGCAAGGTGAAACTAGGAGTGTTCTAGATATAATGATAGTGCAATACAACCACAACTCCGAGTTAGTACTGGTGCAGTATGGACGAAGAAAATGAGGTATGGAATTGCTATGGTTGGGTGCTATAATTGTCTTTCTCTCAGCAATATGGCTACTGATAAACAGTACAAAATCTGGCCAGTGGCCCTCTCACTAACTGCTCAATGTGGTGGTAGGCATCGTCAGTGGAAGGGGTTCCTTCAGTCCTTTCCTGGTGTGACTGCAACTCAAACTATCAAAGCAGTGAGTCTGGAGAATGCTCTGTTCTTGGCACCAATCCCACAAAGTCAACAAGCCTGGCAGTGCTGCCGATTTCCCGGTGATCTTCCCCTCAACTTCAGGCTCTTAAGGACTGGCTCTGTCTCCTGCTCTCACAGACCGGTCTGAATGTGTGGACTCCTGAGGCACCAAGAGAGCAGGCTTTTCCTGGGTGATTCAATAAGAGCTCTCCCTAGCTCCCCTACTCACACAAAGTCTATTGGGACCTGTAGTTCATAGAGTCAAATGTATCAATACATGGCTGTGGCTTCAGACTACACCTCCCAGGATTTCAGGTCCTCTGCATTGAGGTCTATGGGTTCGCTGGACTCAGATCTCCCCCTGCTGGCCAGTGGAGGATTGTGTAGTACAACATTAACATCACCAAGGGCAAATTAAATAAGAGCAATGTCTCCCTCCCCATACTGTCATAACCCAGTACCTGGCTACATATATTTTATGGTGGAAAAGTTTCAGATACTTGAAAAAAAAATAACTTACCTTTGCAGGTAGTCCAAGAAAGACAAGGATGCACACAATATATTGAGAATAATAATAACTCTCCATTGTAAGAAATCTAGAAAAATAACAAATGTCATAATGTTAACATCCTAATGCATACAGAGAGCTGGTAAATGCTAATTCCTAAACTATATTTTAGAAAAATGTATCCCTTTAAATCCTATGGTGCACTTCACACCGATCAGCTGCATTTTTAAAAATCCTGTTTGCTGCATATTAGGTGTGCTTTCAAAACTGCAGCAAAAACACAGCACCCTATTGCAATGAATAGAAAAATTTGTAAAAAATGCATCAAAAACGCACTGCGGTTGTATTTCTGGTAAATTTTTTGAGTTACGTGTTCATGTTTGACAGATACACACACCAAAAATGCATCAAAAACACATATGTGGTTTTATCATTTAAGGTTATATTGTGTGCACCAATAAGGACAATACAAACCCAGCATTGACATAGGGTACAATAATTATAAACTGTTAAAGCGGGAGTCCGCCGGGACTCCGCATTTTTATTTTTTTTTAAAAGCCAGCAGCTACAAATACTGCAGCTGCTGACTTTTAAAATAGTGACACTTACCTGTCCAGCGTGCCCGCGATGTCGGCACCCGAAGCCGATCTCTAGATCGTCACTCGGGTGCTGCCGCCGCCATCTTGGGTATGGGAATCAGGAAATGGAGCCTTTCGGCTTCATTTCCCGGTTCCCTACTGCGCATGCGCGAGTCGCGCTGTGCAATAAGGACGGTCCCCGCTGCCTCTGGGATCTGTGTGTTTCCCAGCAGGCAGCGGGGCACTTGCGGAAGGGAGCGGGCACTTGCGGAAAGGGGCGTAATCTATGCCCCTTTCCGCAGAGAGCTATCCCGGAAGTGGGTGCAGTTACCTGGATTATCCAGGTAACTGCACCCCCCTCCCCCCTGAAAGGTGCCAATTGTGGCACCGGAGGGGGGGAGGATTCCGATGAGCGGAAGGTCCATTTTAGGGTGGACCTCTGCTTTAAACAAACAAATGATAAAGTAAAAACATATACTAGGTACATAGGGTGATGTCAACACGGCAACAAAAACACTACATTAGTCTGACATAGAATGCAACAGTGTAAGACACTAAAATTACCCAGAGGCTGTTGTACACAAACAAGAAGGCAAGAGCAAGAAGGAAAAGAGAATAAGCAAGCTCAATAGGGGAAGACAGGTATTGAACAGGTTTTATTGAATTGTTCATCTTTTCATTTTAACGCAGCCATTAATTGTTCCATCAGGTTAATTTCATTCACCACAGCTATCCACTGACCAACTGATAGGGGTTCTGAGCAACGGTCTATAAAGGGCGCAGGGGTGCCGCCCCCTTAATCTCCATGGAGCGGCCCCTAATCTCCATGTGGGGTGCTGGACGCATAGGTTTCTATTAGGTTTTATTTTTTATTTTTGAAGCACATGATTAGAGCTTGAGGCTCTAATTGGCTTCAAAAAGGTTGGACAGAGCACTGCGCCCCAAGTTCACCCACTTGTGACATTAGCGAATCAACATTTTGTCTTCCTGCTTCTCCTCTCTGCCAATCAGGACAGGAAGCGGGTCTTAAGATCGGATTGGCTGGGAGGTGAAGTGATCGGATTGGCTGGGACAACAGGATGTCTGCTAGTGAAATGTCTGTCAGTCTGACAACCTTTTTCCCGGATAGAGTCCCAGAAGGGGCGGATAAGGGGGCATGTCCAAAATAAGTGTAATAGTGAACGGTCTGACTGTTGACAAGGCCAACAAGTGGGGGGGAGCGGAGGATAAATCTTATTTAGGAGCGTGGGAACTCCATTCCATTGAGTCAGGACCTTAAATCCCACCTCCTGGAACCTACTCGCAATTGAGGATCATGCGAAAAATACATAATACGCTCTCTTTGTTCCATTTGGAAGGCCCGGACCAGATCATTTTCCCAATTCTGCAGATAGGGAGGTATAAAGCCTTTCTGGGGCTCAATCAGTATTGCGCACATTAATGGCAGAACGTGGCGAAGAGGGGCGGGGTCCAGGCAGAACCTCTCAAACGCAGACAAGGAATGACTAGGGAAGGGTACATATTGCAAGGAGGTGAGAAAGTGTCTAATCTTTGCTGCTTGTGTCACCAGTGCGGGGTGGCGACAGCATTGCTTGAATTTCCTCGATAGTGCCCCATCGACTCTCAAGAAGAAAGACTTTCTTCCTGAGGGTCGATGGTGCACTATCGAGGAAATTCAAGCAATGCTGCCCCCCCCCCCCCCCCGGATAGGTCTAAACTGGTTGGTCAAGTTACATTCCTTAAACCTTCTCCTTGACAGACTGGAAGGGAACTCTTGAGAACCAATAACAGCTGACATGAATGATGGGATGGGAGGGACCATCCTGACACAACCCATTGTAGCTATTGATAAACGACAAAAAGTCCTGCGCAAAATATGCCAAAATAATAAAGTCCTGAAATAGCTAAGTGCAAAAAAACGTGTAAATAGATCAATGTAAGTGTAAATAAATAGTCCATGTAATCATAAACACCAACGATGAAAAATGGATGAATAGACGGCGGTAAACAATCCCAGAAGAAAGGGCTCACAGAACTCTCACCTTAAAAAAGGAAAATCAGGCTCATCACAAAATCAGAAGATATCCCACTTCACTCCTCATATTCAGCCACCAGAGGGATCCTTTTACTGTGCCAGATAGGAGATGATTTCTATATCCGGCCACTAGAGGGCCATTAATAGCTCATGTATTATAATGATAACCCAAGCGTGATAATCCGTGGTGAATAACTCAAAAAAAGAGGGGAGGGGGGAAGAGAGAGAAAGAGGAGGCTCCAATGGTGTAGTATGTTGAGAGTAAAATAATCAATTTATTAATAGAAAAGCATAATCGGGCTCTCACATTTTATAAGAAACAAACACACAGCAAGGAAAGTTAAAATGGTGGCGTGGCGTCTTCCGCCAGTCCTACTGTACTTCCGGTGCGTCCTACGGCCACTCCCTACGCGTTACGTCATACCACGTGACTTCTTCATGGGATCCCAATGTGCACATTCATTTTGTAATTAGAAAGAACAGAGTACATTCTAAGGGCCTTCAGTAAGCTGGGGATAGAGCTTGTTATAAAGAACAATAAATTGTCAACATATTCCGTGACTTTGTGATGTGTGTTACTTGCACCAATGCCCTTTATATTTGGCTCGTCCCTAATATGGACCCGCAAGGGTTCCAGTACCAACACAAATATCAAGGGCGACAGCCCTCTCTCGTTCCATTGCCCAGGGAGAAGGGAGAGGAAATTGATGCATTGGCCCGAACCACAGCTGAGGGATGGGAATAAATTGCCTCTATCCACTGACACATATTGTGACCCAATCCTAGGTAGCGCAACATGCATTTCCGAAAAAGCCAGTTGACCTGGTCAAAGGCCTTTTCTGCATCCGCTGAAATCAGAAACATTGGGGTTTTCCTAGACCGGTCCAAGAGGATAAGATTCAAGGCCCTACCTGTGTCATCTCTGGCTTGGATGAACCGTACTTGGTCATAATGGACTAATTTGGGAACAAAAGAGATCAGACAGTTGACTAGGATCTTGGTAAAGATCTTGAGGTCCGTGTTCAATAAAGATATCGGATGATAATTTGCACAGTCTGTCACATATTTTCCCTCTTTAGGAATTTGAGCTATATGGGTGAATAGGTAATTTATAGGGAGTGGAGTCCCCTCTAGGAGCGCATTGTAAGCTTGCATAAATCGAGGCACCAGGTGAGCAGCGTGCATACCATAATAAAGGAGGGGCCTTTTGCGTTCTCCTTTCCTTTGATGACCCTAAGAACTTTTGGTTCTGTAATAGGGCCTTCCATTTCTTCTCTTTCCTGGGATGTCAACATGGGGACAGAGGCGGCTCTCTAATTAGGCAAATTTGGCAGTTGCCTAAGGCCTCGCAGGCGCCGAATTTGCCCAGCATGTGTGTGTGAGTGGAAGGCAGTATCCCACGGTCAGTGTTCCCAAGCTGCGTGCCGGTTTCGGTAAAAGGTCCATCGTATACAGCACTGCTATATGAACAGCGCCGCGGTGCCAACCTGAAGTCTCCTCTCTGCACTCTCCAGTGCCATCTGCAGACAAAATGTAGAGGTGGAAGCGGAGCTGCCGGCCACTGCTGTAATCATGAGGGATGCATGCATGCATGGACATGAGTTTGTTCTGTTAGGTGTGGAGGGAGGTGAGCTAGCAGCTACCAGGACTTGAGTAAGGGGTTTGAGATGTGGGAGGGGGCGGTGAGAGCAGTGTCTGCAGCAGGCTGAGAGGCTAATTCTGGTGCTGTGCAGCTAACTTCAGTTGCTCTATGCATGCCACTGCAAAGTGACCTCTGCAGTGATTAGGGCTCGTTCATACCATATACCACCTTTATACCATCTGCACCCCTTTCATGTCATACTACCCCCCACCATACACTCTGCACCCCTCTCATGTACATACTATCCCCCACCATACACTCCGCACCCTTCTCATGTCCTACCAACCCCACCATACACTCTGCACCCCTCTCATGTCATACAACCCCCCACCATACAATCTGCACCCCTCATGTACATACTACCCACCTCCATACACTCCACACCCCTCTCATGTACATACTACCCATCTCTATACACTCTGCATCACTCTCCTGTACACTTAATCTGATTAGAAATTTTAGCCAGATTTTTTTTTAACTATTTACATTTTTTTTTTACAATTTTTACATTTCTTTCACCTTTTTTTGTGAGAGTTTTTTGGTTTCTTTGGAGAGATATCAGGGGTTTAAATAGACCCCCTGAAGTCTCACTTTTGAGACAGAGAAAAAGGACTGAGGACACAGATTCCCCAGTCCCTTTCTCTGTAGCCTCAGCTGCACTGCAGATGAATGAACAAGAGACAGAGGCTCCTGTTAATTCATTAACCAAAGCATAGTAAACACAGTTTACTCTGCTACAGTTATGATCGAACACAGTGAGTGATCAGTACCGATCACTCACTGTGTTCATTTAGAAAAGGAAGGGGCTGGTAAATGACATGTTTACTATCTCCTTTTCCTGAAAATTTCCCACAGCAGTCAGTGAGAGATAAGAGGAGGGAATCCGGGGAGCACACAGTTATTGTTTATCGCTTTAATTATTTTTCCCATTATGGGCGTGATTGGAGCTTCATGTCTAGGTTTGCCTAAAGCATCACAAAGCCTAGAGCCGCCTCTGCATTGTGACACCTGAGGAGAGCAGGTAAAAGTCTATTATAGAGGTATGGACCAGAGAGTTAGGATCTGTCCCCATAGGGGTCAAGTTGTAAAGATTCTCGTAGTAATTGGGGAAACAATTGGCTATTTCCTGAGATTTGTAAAGTTCTTGACCCAAAGGGGTCGTCGGTGAGAGGATATAAGAACGTGCTTTGGTCTCCCATAACACACGAGCCAAAGGGTCTGCCAGGTTTACCACCAAGCTCATGGAAGAGTCTCCGCAACTACATAAGTTTGGTTTTTGCTTTGACCAATAGGAGAGAATTGAGAGAGCCACGTAAATTTTGTAAGTCGACACCCATGTCACGAACTAAGGATTGTTTATGTTGTCTCTTAAGAACTCTGATGCGCTCCAAGAGACAATCGACTTCCTGTTGTCTGTCTTTCTTAACCCTAGCCCCTAACTTGATAAGGACTAAACATTTGTGAGCTTCCTATACAATGCAGTGCATATGTGTTTTTAAAGCATTTTATCATTGAAAGCAGCCTAAAGGCTAGACATGGGCAGGGTCCAAAAATTAGTTTAGTTTCGTTCCATTTCGCACGAAAAAAAATCATATTTCGGAATTCGCGTATGAAATTAAATTTGGATTCGTACGAAATACGAATTTTCGTTAGGTTCGTAAACCTTTTGTTAAAATAACGAAAGTTCGTTATGATGAATTTATCAGTATGAGGGGCTCCCACCATCCCTGTGCTGTGCTGACTTTCTGGGTTTTTAACCTTTAGGTTCGTAAAGTTTTCGGAAAAATAACAAAAGTTCGTTATGATGAATTTATTATTGTGAGGGGCTCCCACCATCCCTGTGCTGTGCTGACTTTCTGGGTTTTTAACCTTTAGGTTCGTAAAGTTTTCGGAAAAATAACAAAAGTTCGTTATGATGAATTTATTATTGTGAGGGGTTCCCACCATCCCTGTGCTGTGCTGACTTCCTGGGTTTTTAACTTTCAGGTTTGTTAACTTTTCATAACAATTACGAATGTTCGTTATGATGAATTTATCATTATGAGGGGCTCCCACAATCCCTTTGCTGAGTTCCCAGGTCTCCATGCAAGCTGTGTCCATTATGAAGGGTCCCCACCATCCCTGTGCTGTGCTGACTTCCTTTGAATGGTGAACAAAACACCAGTCCTGTTTCTGTTAATTTGGGGCTGAAATTCGAAATTTCGTATTTCGTATGAAATTCGTAAACATAGAAATTCCCATAGGGTTCTCACCATCCCTGTGCTGAGTTCCCGGGTCTGTACACCCGCTGTGCCCATTATGAGGGGTTTCCACCATCCCTGTGCTGAGTTCCCAGGTCTGTACACCCGCTGTGCCCATTATGAGGGGTTTCCACCATCCCTGTGCTGAGTTCCCAGGTCTGTACACCCGCTGTGCCCATTATGAGGGGTTTCCACCATCCCTGTGCTGAGTTGCCAGGTCTATACACCCACTGTGCCCATTATGAGGGTTCCCACCATCCCTGTGCTGTGCTGACTTCCTCTGAGTGATTGGTGAACAAAACACCAGTCATGTTTCTGTTAATTTGGGTCAGAAATTCAGAAATTCGTTAACGTATTCCGTATGTTTCGTATTTCGTATAAAATTCGTTAGCATAGAAATTCCCATGAGTTCCCAGGTCTGTACACCTGCTGTGTGTTCATTATGAGGGGTTCCCACCATCCCTGTGCTGAGTTCCCAGGTCTGAGTGTACACCCGCTGTGCCCATTATGAGGGGTTTCCACCATCCCTGTGCTGTGCTGACTTCCTGGGTTTTTAAACTTTCGTTTTGTTAACTTTTCGTTAAAATAACGAATGTTAGTTATGAATTTAGATCCGAAATTTGTAAACAAAATTTCATATTTAGTACATAATTCGTTTGCATAAAAATTCATATTTCGGATTCGGGGGGGGGGGGGGTGTTGGGGCAGTGGACAGTGTTGGTAAGGAAGGGGGTGGTGTCAGTAGTTTTTTTTTTTTTTTTTTTTGCATTTTTTTTATCAACCCTGTTTGGGGGGGGGACTTTGGTAAGATATCAGGGGTCTAAACAGAACCCTGACATCTCCCCTTTGAGATAGAGAAAGAGGCTGAGGACACAGATTCCCCAGTCTCTTTCTCAGCATTAAAGGGGAGGGCCACCCTGAAAAACAAAAAAATGTTAAAAATTACAAAAAATCTAAAAAAAAAAAAATGAAAACATTTTTTTTTTTTTACTTACCAGAAATGCCTGTTGCTAGGCACTTTCTCCTAATCTTCCTCTTCCTCCTCCGCGGAGATCTTCTGTCTTCTGTCTTCGTCGCGGCATCTTCTGGGTAATGAGTCGCGCTGTGTTCTGGGAACTGTGTGTTCCAGAACACAGCGCGTCCCATTCAGAAAGCGCTGCGGGACTCGCGCATGCGCAGTAGCTGCGGGACTCGCGCATGCGCAGTAGGAAACGGCCAGTGAAGCCATAAGGCTCCGCTGCCTGTTTCCCTTACAAGGGATGGCGGCGCCGGGACCTGAGAGCCGAGGGACGGGTCGGCCTCGGGCGGCCGACATCGCGGGCGCCCTGGACAGGTGAGTGTGTTTATTAAGTCAGCAGCTGCAGTGTTTGCAGCTGCTGACTTTTTTTTATTTTTTTTTATTTTTTTTTTTATAACTGGCCCTCCACTTTAAAGATGAATGGACAGGAGACAGAGGCTCCTGTCCATTCATAAACTGAGCAGAGTAACTCACAGGTTACTTTGCTCAGTTTTCACAGGAGACAGGAGCGATCTCGCTCACTTTGCCCAATTCAGAAAAGGCAGGAGCCGGTAAATGACTGGTCCCTTCCTCCGCTCCCCATCCTGACAGATCTCCCACAGCTGGCGGGAGAGGAGAGGAGGGAAGCCAGCTGTGGGGGATGAGGTGGGGCAGAGGAGGAGGACAGGGAGCCGGAGAAGAAGGGGGGGGGGGGGGCTGAAGGACACGGTGGGTGGCTAGAGAAGGAGGATACAGGAAACAGTCGGGGATGATCGATGCAGCAGGAGGGACAGCTGTGATCACCGATCTCCCTATATATCTTTTTAGTCATCGGCCGCGGGAAGGAAAGAAGGAGAAGCGGATGTCAGCTATACAGGGAGATCGTTGTTTACAGCTGTCCCTCCTGCTGCACCGATCATCCCTGACTGTGAACCAGGGGACAATCAAGGATCAGTCCTGCAGCCGGGATATCGGGCAGCACTTGCGGGTGTCCGGGAGCCGCCTCCCGAAATGCGGAAGGATCCTGCACCTCGCGGGAGTCTTGAGATGTCTGAGTTAGTGTCTTTGAATCCCCATCAGAAGGAGGGAACTCTGTATGGACACCCCGGCATCAATGCGCCTCCATACCGTGTGCTTGTCCTAAATTCACATACCTGTAAACACTCTTGCAAATTAATTCCTTTGAGGGTTTTTATTATATAAATTGCAGTGCATATTTTTATATAGTGAAAGTGCACCTATGTTCAGACTATGAGTATTAAAGTATATAAATACTTTTAAGTTCCATTCGGAATTGGAGGGGGAGGTTCAGGATAAGATCTGAGGCCAATATGATGGCACACTTACACTTGTGGCAGGGGGAGTGGTAAAAACATGTGGTTGGGTTGTGTTTTTATTGTCTTCCAACCACTCTCCGTATAAGCTGCAAGGGCAGTGGAGGCGGATAAACCCTATATTGTCAAAAGTTTTGGAACATCTGCCTTTACACGCACAAGAACTTTAATGGCATCCCAGTCTTAGTGCGTAGGGTTCAATATTGAGTTGGCCCACCCTTTGCAGCTAGAACAGCTTCAACTCTATTGGGAAAGCTGTCCACAAGGTTTAGGAGTGTGTCTATGGGAATGTTTGACCATTCTTCCAGAAGTGCATTTGTGAGGTTAGGCACTTGCAGTCTTCACTCTAATTCAGCCCAATGGTGTTCTATTGGGTTGAGGACTCTGTGCAGGCCAGTCAAGTTCATCCACCCCAAACTCACTCATCCATGTCTTTATGGACCTTGCTTTATGCACTGGTCCAAATTATATTGTAGAGGGGGGGGATTAGGGTGTGGGGTTGTTTTTCAGGGGTTGAGCTTGGCCCCTTAGTTCCAATGAAGGGAACTCTTAAGGCATCAGCATACCAAGACATTTTGGACAATTTCATGCTCCCAACTTTGTGGGGACAGTTTGGATATGGCTCCTTCCTGCTCCAACATGGCTGCACAGCAGTGCACAAAGCAAGGTCCATAAAGACATGAATGAGTGAGTTTGGGGTGGAGGAACTTGAGTGGCCTGCACAACCTGACCTCAACCTGATAGAACACTGTTGGGATGAATTAGAGTGGAGATTGCAAGCCAGGCTTCTCATCCAACATCAGTGCTTGACCTCACAATGCACTTCTGGAAAAATGGCCAAACACTCCCATAGACACACTCCTAAACCTTGTGGACAGCTTTCTCAAAGCGTTAAAGCTGTTATAGCTGAAAAGGGTGGGCCAACTCAATATTGAACCCTACGGACTAAGATTGGGATGCCATTAAAGTTCATGTGCGTGTAAAGGTAAGCATCCCAATATTTTTGACAATATAGTGTGCACTAAGGATGGGCTCAGGCGTGTTCGCAGCTCCACATGCCCGAGCCCACCAGAAAGCTTACACTTCACAGTGCTAATCACAGGCAGTGAGACATTTCTCGATCCGTGGCTGCACAGATCTGGAAATGTCTCACTGCCTGTGATTAGCGCTGCACAGTGTAAGCTTCCTGGCGGGCTTGGGCATGTGGAGCTGCGAACAGGCCTGAGCCCATCCTTAGTGTACATATGCCACTGCTGCAATGCTTTGCATCTCAGCACTGCAAAAAAGATGCCCACTGTTACATTCAGCAGGCAGTACTGCCTGCAGAACCTGGCACATTCAACTGAATGGGGGTGCCCTGCAAGAGGGTGCAATACATGTGGTTGTGGGGTACTGATGTCTTGGTTAAGGAATTATAATGCTTCCTCGCCATCTGTCAAATGCCCTCTGGAAAGCGATCCAATGTAGAACACACTTCAGAGGGTAATGCAAAGGTAAATTAGGCCTTGGGGAGCAATACAAATCAATATAACAGCCTAGAGGCAAAATAAATACAAGGTGAAATTGGAAATGGGCACAGAACAATATTAAAACTAAATTTCTATGTCACATTGGAGAGCATTTGAATGTTTGAAAGTTTTATAATTGGCTTGAATTGGTTTCCTTTAAAGAGATGCCACATAGACTTGATGTATTGGCTTTGCCCTCTGAGAAATGGAGTGTTTTGCTGTTCTGATACCCAAAAAAGTCAGCCTAGGCACACCTGGACCCAATTTCCAGGGCGTGGGTCTCTTAAGGCACATATGCTTCTCATTAAAGTTAATGTTGCAATAGTCACGTTTCAGACGTCATCTTGAGACCACAGCTTGTTGCTCTTATTTCATATCTTTCCAGTTCACTTAAAACACATTCTCATACTAGAATTTAACTTCAGGGCTATACTGAATATTAAATGCAGGATTTTCCATAGAAGTGGGAATGGTCTTACTTTATACTCCAGCCAAAGCAATTAAACCTACAAAGTTTCATTATATTGTTTATTCATAATAGGAGGCTTTGTAAACAGAGAGCTATATACAATACAATATAATTTTCCATTCTTGCTGTTAGTGCTAAGCACAATTTCACTGGGCTGATTCCAGCTTGCAGATAGGTTTTCCTCTCTCTACTCTCTCAACATAGCTCCCAACTGTCCCTGATTTCGAGGGACTGTCCCTGATTTGGAGCAATGCCCCTCTGTCCCTCTTTATTCCTCATTTGTCCCTAATTTTGGTCTAATCCATATAGCTGTATATAAAATTCCCTTTTTACCTTTCAAAAAGTGTTTCCAAATTCTAAACCTTTCATCCAAATTCTAGATTACTACATCTGTAAATTTTAAAAGTCAATCTAAAGGAATAGTAGTGGTAAAAAAAAGCCCTTGTAGATTTATTAAACCTTTTTTTTTTTTTTGGTTAATTCTCATTTAAGGGGGTGTGACGGGGGCGTGTCCTGTGCCTACATATGTTTACTAGTAGGTGTCCCTCATTCCAATCTCAGTGTTGGAAGGTATGTCTCAATATGACAACAGGTGTAGGTGGCTGGTGTAGAGGGATATCTCTCTTCAGTACACTTCACATTTTAGAGGTTGGCGACTAATGCCCTGTATACACGACTGGACTTTCCGGCAGACTAGGTCCGACAGTCTTCCCAACTGACTTTCCGTGGAGTTCCAACTTTCCAAACAAACGGACTTGGCCACACTAAGTCCATTCCTTTTGAACGTGATGACGTGAGACGGGACTAAAAAAGGAAGTTCAATAGCCAGTAGCCAATAGCTTCCCTTGCGTCGTATTTGGTCCGTCGGACCAGCATACAGACGAATGGTTTTCCCAATAGGAATTGAGTCTGTCGTACAGATTTGAAACATGTTCTATTTCTAGGTCCGTCTGAATTTTTTTTTAATGAAAAACGATCGCATTAGCCCACACACGATCGGATTGTCCGATGGACTGATTCTGTCGGACCTAGTCTGCCAGAAAGTCCAGTCGTGTGTACGCGGCATAAGGTTCTTCTCTTTCCCACAAAACTCCATCATTTCTACTATTATGTTGCTGGTGCAGGTGAAACACTGCCTTACCATAACTTACCTTTGGGGTAATTGTAAGACCTGTCATTCCTAACTTTTTTTTATTTTTTTTATTTTTTTTTTTGAGGAATGGTACTCCATACATCAGGGACATGCGGTGAGGTCAGTGGCTGGTGAGGCACTGCCTAGTATCAGAGCCAGATACACACAGGATACACACGCCACGATCGTTAGAGCGAGAGCAATAATTCTAGCACTAGACTGTAACCTGTAAAAAAATTTAAAGCGTCTCCTATGGAGATTTATAAGTACTGAAGTTTGTCGCCATTCTATTTTGTGTGCAATTTTAACCACTTAAGGATCGGGCCTATTTTTCAAACTTGCTGTTTACAAATTAAAATCATTTTTTTTTCGCTAGAAAATGACTTAGAACCCCCAAACATCATATACATATTTTTTTCTAACACCGAGAGAATAAAATGGAGGTTGTAGCAATATCTTCTGTCGCACCGTATTTGCGCAGCGGTCTTACAAACAAACTTTTTTGGGAAAAAATACACTTTTTTAAATAAAAAAATAAGACAACAGTAAAGTTAGCCCAATTCTTTTTATAGTGTGAAAGATGATGTTACGCTGAGTAAATTGATACCCAACATGTCACACTTCAAAATTGCGCTCATTTGTGGAATGGCGACAAACTTTTATCTTGGGTTCACACACGTGCATTGCGAATTGAAGCTCCAGTTTCACTGCGAAGATATAAATCAGTTGTTCAGAGGTTCCTCTGCGTTTTACCTATGGATCAGTGAGCAAGGAGAGAATTTGTGTTCAGAACGGAATGCATCTGCGAATCAGATGCGCGCCCATAGAAGATGATTTTTGTGCAATGTGCAGTGCGAATGCAACGGACATATGTGAACCAGATGCATTCAAATTAATGTATTTTAAAATGTCCTGTGAATTGGATGTGGTGTAAGCCGCATCTAATTCTCTTAGGTGTCAACGGGGGCTCACTCTTAAAAATCTCCATAGGCAATGTTTAAAAAATTCTACAGGTTGCATGTTTTGAGTTTCAAAGGAGGTCTAGTGCTAGAAATATTGCTCTTACTCTAACGATCACGGTGATACCTCACATGTGTAGTTTGAACATGTTTTCATATGCAGGCGCTACTCACATATGCGTTCACTTCAGCGAGCAAGCTTGTTGTTGAGATGGTGTGCGTTAAGAAATTTTTTTCTTTTTTTCATATTTATCTTACTTTTTATTTTTAGGCCTCTTTCACACTGACGTCCCGTTCAGGCCCGCCTGTCAGTTTTTCAGGCGGACCTGAACGGGTGCTCCATAGAGCTCTATGGAGCGTCGGATGTCAGCGGTGACATGTCCGCTGACATCCGACCCGCTCCGATCCGAAAAAGTGTAACGGAGGAAAAAGCTATTTTTCCATCCGTCTGCGGATCGGATCGGGTGACGACGGGCACTGCGGTCCGTCGTCATCCGATCTCCCATAGGGGAGAGCGGCGCTGTGACAGGTCCGTCCCTGCGCAGTGTGCAGAGACGGACCTGTCATCTCCCTGCTCAGCGGGGATCGGCGGAGTGATCCCCGCTGAGCAAACGGATATCCACGGGGCGGATCAGAACTGATCCGCCCCGTGTGAAAGGACCCTTACACTGTTCTTTTAAAAAAAAATGGTGTCACTTTTATTCCTATTACAAGGAATGTGAACATCCCTTTTAATAGAAAAAAATTGAAAAAAAGCATGAAACCACTTAAGCTCCGGACCATTTTGCAGGCCAAAGTCCAGAGCACTTTTTGCGATTCGACACTGCGTTGCTTTAACTGACAATTGCGTAGTCGTGTGAGGTGGCTCCCGAACAAAATTGACGTCCTTTTTTTCCCACAAATAGAGCTTTCTTTTGGTGGTATTTGATCACCCCTGTGTTTTTTATTTTTTGCACTATAGACAAAAAAAGAGCAACAATTTTGAAAAAAAAACACATTATTTTTTACATTTTGCTATAATAAATATCCCCCAAAAATATATTTAAAAAAATTCTTTCCTCAGTTTAGGCTGATACGCATTCTTCTGCATATTTTTGTTAAAAAAAATTGCAATAAGCAATTATTGATTGGTTTTCGCAAAAGTTATAGCGTATACAAAATAGGGGATAGTTTTATGGCATTTTTATTAATATTTTTTTTTTTTACTAGTAATGGCAGCGATCAGCGATTTTTATCGTGACTGCGACATTATGGTGGATACATCGGACATTTTTGACACATTTTTGGGACCATTGTCATTTATACAGCAATCAGTGCTATACAAATGCACTGATTCCTGTGTAAATGACAGTGAAGGGGTTAACCAGGTGGCAGTGTAGGGGTTAAGTGAGCCCTGGGGAGTGTTTCTAACTGTGGGGTGCATGGCTGTGTATGACACATCAGAGATCTCTGCTCCGATCACAGGGACACTGTCTCTAGGCAGAATGGGGAGATGCTTGTTTACATTAGATTGGAATGGAAACTCACTCCTTTCTTCACTCCAATATCAGATCTGCTGCTCCAGCCTGTTGTATGAATGGCTCAGAGATGAGACTTTTCCCTCGGGATATGGTCCATATTCATGCAAATATAAATGTAGGAAACATAGTGCTCTCCATTTAAATAATTTATTTGGGTTTCCCCTTAAAATATTGCACTTACAGGTTTTCAAAAGATAAAAATCATTTATCACAATGCTACAAGTCGTCCGCTCGCTCACCATTTTGATGGCGTGAGGTCACAGGCTCGGCTCCTTCCCCTCTACATGTGTATCACCTACAATTGGCTTTCTCAATACCTGTGCCCGCTCTTAGCTGTGAGACTGTATTGTCACTGACAGCTCCTGATTTCTATTATCAGTCAGGAATCAGGGCTCATTCACACTATGTGCAATGACCGGCAGAGCTGCTGATAAGGCAGTACAGCCAGCCATCCTGTACTGGGCCCAGGCCTCATCAGTTCAAAAGGGGGGCAGGAGTGAATTGATAGAATTGATTGGAGGGTCTCTATCTTACACGACACCAACTTTCTGTGCAGGTTGAGTTTTCTTCCAATTTAGCACTGGGCACAGATTACCTGATTTTTTTTTTACCTTTACTAAGAACAGAGGTGAACAGAATTCTCATCTCCTCTGGGCATTTGGAAATTACACGGTTGCTAGTTTTTTTTATTGAATTCGGCTATAAACTGGACCAGAATTTTTTACACTTTCATCAGTAAAAAAATAAGACAAAGATGAATGATTCAGAACTTTTCCACCTTTTAATGTGACCTATAAACTGTACAACTGAATTGAAAAACAAATTGAAATCTTTTAGGGGGAGAAGTAAAAATAAAAGTAAAAATAAAAAGCTAAAATAATGTGGTTGCATAAGTGTGCACACCCTCTTATAACTGGGGATGTAGCAGTGTTCTGAATTAAGCAATCACATTCAAACTCGTGTTAAATAGGAGTCAGTACACATCTGTCATCTTTTAAAGTGCCTCTGGTTAACTCCAAATAAAGTTCAGATGTTCTAGTAGGTCTTCCTTGACATTTTCGTAGTCGCATCGTACAGCAAAAGCCATGGTCCGCAGAGAGCTTCCAAAGTATCAGAGGGATCTCATTGTTAAAAGGTATCAGTCAGGAGAAGGGTAGAAAAGAATTTCCAAGGCATTAGATATACAATGGAACATAGTGAAGACAGTCATCATCAAGTGGAGAAAATATGGCATAATAGTGACATTACCAAGAACTGGACGTCCCTCCAAAATTGATGAAAAGATGAGAAGAAAACTGGTCAGGGAGGTCTACAGCAACAATAAAGGAGCTGCAGGAATATCTGGCAAGTACTGGCTGTGTGGTACATGTGACAACAATCTCCCATATTCTTCATATGTCTGGGCTATGGGGTAGAGTGGCAAGACGGAAGCCTTCTCTTATGAAGAAAAACATCCAAGCCCGGTACATTTTGCAAAAACACATCTGAAGTCTCCCAAAAGCATGTGGGAAAATATATTATGGTCCGCTGAAACCAAGGTTCAACTTTTTGGCCATGATTCCAAAAGATATGTTTGGCCAAAGACAACACTGCACATCATCAAAAGAACACAATACCCACAGTGAAGCATGGTGGTGGCAGCATTGTGCTTTGTGGTTGTTTTTCTTCAGCTGGAACAGGGGCCTAAGTCAAGGTAGAGGGAATTATAAAAAGTTCCAAATACCAGTCAATATTGGCATAAAACCTTCAGGCTTCTGCTAGAAAGCTGAACATGAAGAGGAACCTCATCTTTCAGCATGGCAACAACCCAAAACATACATCCAAATCAACAAAGGAATGGCTTCACCAGAAGAAGATTAAAGTTTTTGAAAGGCCCAGCCAGATCCCAGACCTGAATCCGATTGAATCCGAAGATGTGCCAGCAGACTCATACCCAAAAAGACTGAATGCTGTAATAAAAATAAAAATGTGCTTCAACAAAGTATTAGTTTTAGGGTGTGCATGCTTATGCAAATTATTATTTTATTTTTACTTCCCTCCACCTACAATATTTTAGTTTGTTGCTCAAATGAGTTGTACAGTTTATAGGTTACATTAAAGGTGAAAAAGTTCTTATTCTCATTTTTTTACATCACAGAAACCTGACATTTTAACAGGAGTGTGTAGACTTTTTATATCCACTGTAGGAGTATATGGTACTGCGGTATAGAGACCACTGGAAATGACTGTCCCGGGAGCTGAGGATCGGACACATACATAAGGTCCCCAAGGATAAGGTAAAGTCTCCATATCGTACTGTGTAATACTAAATAGGAAGTAGCCAACATAAATAACCAAAGTCTAGGTATATGCCAAATACCTATCGTACATATGAGTTGCTAATATAGATAAGTATAGAACAGTACCACATGTGAGAGAAAAGAAATTGAAAAAATGTGAAAGATATAGGAGAAATTATACAATTGACCATAACTAATTAAGGAAAGAAATGAAGGTATGATACAAAATGTTGCACCAGCCATCATGCAAAACACCAAACAAAGCAACAAAGCATTGAGTGAAAACTAAAGTGAAAAAGAAAACACAGTGACTCAACTGTTGATGATATCCTGCTCGTCAGTCCTGCCTACTTAAGCCATCCAGTCCAGATGATCTCTGACTTTGTCTTGGTCACATCTCTAGAGATGCTCTCCTGTGTTCCTGGTAAAGACTTGCTTGGCTGACAGATCCTGCTTGCTGCTATACTAAGCTCATCTCTGGCTCCTTGACGTTTTGGCTTGTCTGACTATCCGTTACGGTTCCTGAACTTTTTTTTATTATTATTAAACAAGTGTGATTTATCTGCACTTCTGTCTCAGTCTGATTCATGGTTTCTGACAAGTGGACATTAAAATGTGAGTGTTTATTGATACTTTTAATAAAGCGTGAAGCTTTTAAAATGGAAATGTTTGAAGGGTTTCTACATTAACACATTGTCCCATTATGTTTATTGATTTCCATCACTCTTATCACTTCAGTTTTATTTCAGTTGCTGTGCATAAGGTATATTGTGTGTATTATTATATGGAGAGAATACCATATTTTCCGGACTATAAGGCGCACTAGCAATGATCGGCTGCTAATGGGATATTTCCATATATAAGGCGCACCGGACTATAAGGCGCACTGGATTATAAGGCGCATTTAATGAAACAAAACTCTGATGCGGTACCGTAAGTCAAATTTTATTCAACTCTTTAGCAATAACCATAAAATGGTCTATAACAATAACTCTTAACACTGTTCAGTTAAATACAAAACCAGACACTCACTTTTTCACTTTATTCTTCAATAACTCTTAACACTGTTCAGTTACCGGTGAATACCGTACAAAACCAGACACTCACTTTTTCACTTTATTCTTCTCCCGCAAATCCATCAAATTCTTCATCTTCAGTGTCTGAGTTTAACAATTGGGCGATTTCGGCATCAAGCACGCCCGTATCCCTCTCATCATTCTCATCAGTATCCGAGTCAGGCTCGTTGCTGTCATCGGTACCGGTACTTAGCTGTTCAGTGATAATTCCGGACTTCTTGAAAGCTCGGATTACACTGGTGACTGATACCTTCGCCCAGGCATCCACGATCCATTGGCAGATAGTGGCGTAACTCGCCCGGCGTTGCCTCCCTGTGTTGGTGAATGTGTGTTCGCCTTCTGTCATCCAATGCTCCCACGCAGCTCGCAATTTAACTTTAAATGACCTGTTGACACCTATATCTAGTGGCTGCAGTTCTTTGGTTAATCCACCCGGAATGATGGCAAGCACCGAATTAGTTTTCTTCACTTGGGCTTTGACAGTATCTGTCAGATGGGCGCGCATGGAGTCACAGACCAATAGGGATGGAGATTTGTGGAAAAAGCCACCCGGTCTCTTGATGTAAACCTCTCTCAGCCACTCACTCATCTTCTCCTCGTCCATCCAGCCCTTCGGGTTAGCCTTGATGATAATGCCAACCGGGAACTTTTCTTTTGGCAGTGTCTTCCTCTTGAAAATGACCATGGGTGGTAGTTTCTGGCCATTAGCCTGGCAACCGAGAACTACAGTGAAGGATGACTTCTCGTTTCCTGTAGTGCGTATAGATACCGTACTGGTCCCTGTTCTCTCGACAGTACGGTTTACAGGGATATCAAAGGTAAGGGGGACCTCGTCCATGTTGGTGATGTGCTCTGGCCGGATCTTCTGTTCATTGATCTTGTTCTTGCAGTAGGTACGGAAAATGGCCAGCTTTTCTTCGTAATCCTTTGGCAGTTGCTGTGACATAGTGGTTCTTGTGCGGATAGAGAGATTCCGCCTTTTCATGAAACAGAAGCACCAAGAGGGACCTCCTCGAAAGCCATTGATCTCCATGTCGCGTGCGATCGCTGTTGCTTTGAGTCGAATAGAGACAGTAGAGACACTTCTAACTGCGGTTCTCTGTTCAATAACCCACTGTTCAATTTTGTCCTCCAACTGTGGCCATCTTGCTTTGTTTCCTCGGAAACTCAGTTTGGTCTTCTTTACCTGGCGCAGGGCATCTTCTTGCTTCCTCCACTTCCGTACCATTGATTCATTAATGTTGAATTCTCTCGCAGCTACTCTATTTCCATGCTCTACTGCATGACTGATAGCCTTCAGTTTGAAATCCGCATCATAAGCATGTCTCTTGACAGGAGCCATTTTTGGGGCAGCGGGTATACCGTAGAAAATGAACGAATGAATGCGCACACCTCCTGACTAAGATGGCCGTAATGCCTAATCCAAGCAGTGCAGCTTCCTAGCTTTGGTAATCCCACGAAGCTGCACTGCTTGGATTGGGCATTACGGCCATCTTAGTCAGGAGGTGTACACATTCATTCGTTCATTTTCTACGGTATACCCGCTGCCCCAAAAATGGCTCCTGTTAAGCGGATTTCAAACTCATCGCTATCAGTCACGCAGTAGAACAACCTGAGAGAGGTTTATGGTACGTCGGTTTACGGTAAGAGACCGGGTGGCTTTTTCCACAAATCTCCATCCCTATTGATCTGTGACTCCATGCGCGCCCATCTGACAGATACTGTCAAAGCCCAAGTGAAGAAAACTAATTCGGTGCTTGCCATCATTCCGGGTGCATTAACCAAAGAACTCCAGCGATGTCAACAGGTCATATATAAGGCGCACCGCATTATAAGGCGCACGGTCGATTTTGTGAGAAAATTTAGGGCTTTTAAGTGCGCCTTATAGTCAGAAAAATACGGTACTCATTGCAATGTGGGATTACTAAACACAATGTTTTGTATTGGTATTTGAGATGCATATTAGGTTCACTTTATATTAAAGGGTTCCATCATCATTTATGAATCACTCATCATGCTGCATTTTTGGTGTATCCTCCCTGGTAGGGGAAGGAATAAGGAGCATTTTTTTTCTAGGATAAACTTTCACTATTTATGAAAACGGGCTGCCATTATCCAAAACTTTAGAAACCGTAAGGATATTCATCACCTTGGGCGGAACTGATCTCAGTGTATTTAGATTGCAAGCTGGTGATCACTGACAAGTACTATGGTACAGGTGCCAATGCACATTGGCCTCATTCTGTTCAATAAACACATTTCAGGTAACTTGGAACATTGGCTTTGGTCTGCAGCTCCTCTTTAACACAGGCATATTGATGTGGAATGAAAATGCTTTTTTCTTTATTTTCCTTGCATGTGGTTGGGTACTTTTTGCAAAAGTCAGACTTCACTACATTCACTAAAGTAAGGAGTAAATTCCCTTGCAAAGTTCAATTTCCCATGGAAAGTCAACTGTTTATTTGTCTTTAGTAAATTAACCCCACTGTGTTGAAAAGATCGCTGCAACATTTTGAGGCTCTGGGGTTAATTTACTAAAGGCAAACAGGCTGTCCACTTTGCAGGGAAAGTTGCAGTCTGAGTTTACCTTAAAGCTTAGTGAAAGTGGTGAAATTTCACTTTGCAATCACGTTCAAGGAAAATAGAAAAAACAGCATTTTTTCTTGCACATGACTGAATGATGGACATCAGCAGAGCTGCCCAGTGCTACTGTTAGAAATCACAGTGCCCCGTACAGCTTACCTGATAGGACACCACAAAATATCAAATATTTTCACTAAAATGCGATCGCAGCCATGGCAGAAATGTTACCCCCAACTAGACCCATTAACCTCCCTAGCGGTATCCCCGAGCATGACTCGGGTTTGGTTTTTTCTTGTACTATCGGTAACCCCGAGTCACGCTCGGGGTAACATTGCAGAGCGGCGAGCGGAGAACTTACCTTCTCCCTGCGCTCCAGCGATGTTCTCCGCTGTCCTCCGTGTCCTCCCCTGTGATCGCAGACGCAATCGCCGATGAGGTCACGCCATCCTGACTTCCTGGTTCCGTTCTCTGCGAGCAGCAGCGGCGCACGGGAGCGGAACTGGGCAGGAAATTCAAAAAGTTACAAACACACAAACACATAAATAGAGGTGATACATTGTAATCTGAGAGGATTACACTGTATCATCTCTATCTGACTGATAAACCATACAATGGCCCTTGCCTCCAATAAAATAAAATCTAACATGGCATCAAAAAAGCGCCAATTCGCTACAAAATCGCCATTGGACCAGCTGAGTGACAGCGATAGCGACACGGAGTTGCTCGCAGAAATTAGCGATAGCGAGTCGTGGGGAGATTTGTCGTCTGACACTGACACGGATCTGACAAGTGACAGCGGTGATGATCCTGCACCTGACCTCAGCGATGTGCGCAATTGGTGCCCTATCGACTGCGATACAGACCAGGTAGCGCCGCCAAGATTCCCTTTCACTGGATCACCTGGGATGAAGGTAGATGTCGAACGTGACAATCCTCTGGCATACCTGCAATTATTTCTCACTGAGGATGTAATTGAAAAAATTGTCACAGAGACAAATCGCTACCAGGTACAGCAATCCGCTACGCTGCATGCCAGGTTTTCCCGAAGCAGAAAGTGGGAACCTGTGACCAAAGAGGACATCTGGCAGTTCCTGGGACTCATCATTCTTCAGGGAGTGGTGGGGAAACCGCTCCAAAAATGGTACTGGACCACCAATAAATTACTGGCCACTCCGTTTTTTGGCACCGTGATGTCCGAATACCGTTTTTTCCTCATCATGAAATATTTCCATTTCACGAACAATGAGGAGTTTGATGAGGCCACGCATCCTGCACCCAAACTCAAAAAAATCTGGGAGGTATCGCAAATTATTGTGAGCAACTTCCAGCGGACCTACATGCCAGAAAGGGACGTCTGCGTGAACGAAAGCTTGATGGCCTACAAGGGACGCCTGAGCTGAATACAATTTATTGCATCCAAAAGAGCAAGATTTGGCATAAAGTCCTACATGCTCTGCGAGTCATCCCCCGGTTATATGGAATTCGGTCATTTACACCGGTAAAGGCACGAAGTTCAACCCCAGGTACAGCGGCTATGGGATGGCCACATCATCAGTCCTCACACTGCTGGAGCCATTGCTGAACCAGGGATATTGTGTCACCATGGACAATTTTTATACGTCTCCGGAACTTTTTGATGTTTTGCTAAAAAACAAGACAGATGCGTATGGTACGGTTAGGCCCAATCGACATGACATGCCATCTCTGTTCTCCCGGAAAAATCTAAAAACCTGAGAAATGGTTGCCTGGCAGAAGGGTAAGATGATGGCAATGCGATGGCGAGATAAGAAGGACGTGTGTCTCATGAGTACCGTGCACAATACCGCCACTGCCATGGTCCACACCAAACGTGGGAAAGATGTGCTGAAGCCGCAAGTTGTCATAGACTATAATTGCACTATGGGAGGCGTGGACAGAGCCGATCAGGCAATGACATTTTATCCGGCTATGCGCAAGCAGCAAAAAAAATATTATAAAAAGATTTTCCGGCATCTTCTGGAGCAATGCCTTTGGAACGCATATGTCCTATATAGAGCACAGAGTCGCAAGCCTCTTATTCATGCTGATTTTACCTGGAAGGTGGCTGAGCAGATTTTCCTCCAACACCAGACACCATCAGGATCTGCAATCAGACCTGGACGACATGCTGTTGACGTTGTCAACCCAGAACGCCTAACAGGTCGTCACTTTGTGGACTACATACCACCAACCGCAAAAAAGGCAGCACCTACCAGGATGTGCGTGGTTTGCTGCTCAAAGAGAGATAGCAGTGGAAAAAAAGTCCAAAAAGAAAGTCGGTTCTATTGTCCGGATTGTGATGTTGGACTGTGTGCTGTACCCTGCTTCAAAGTGTATCACACTCAGGATGTTTATTGAATTTTCTTTGTTTGACAAATTTCATTATTTCACATTACATTATTGAATATTTATAAGATTATAATTCATGATTTTGTGTTTCTAACTTTATCACATCTGGGATGTCTACTAGAGCCTTGTTTGGTCAGGTTTTAGTAAGTAATTACTAAGAATTACAGGCCTATGATACATAACACCAAATTTTCATGCAAAAGAATTGTACCGGTTTTGGAATAGAATTCCTGACAGAATCATACCGCCAGGGAGGTTAAAGAGACAGGGACTGAGGACATATTCATCATTCCTTTTCTCTGCAGCCTCAGCTGCATTGGACAGTGAATGACTAGGAAGCACTCTGAGGCTTTCACTTCATTCACAACCTGAAGCACAGTAAACAAATTTATCTATGCTTCAGTGATGAATGGACACAGGAGCAATTGGTACTCATCGCTCACTGTTTTCATTCAGGAAAGGAAGGGGGCCAGTAAACAGGACATATTATACAGCCAACCCATCTGCTTGGCAGGTGCCGGACCCCCATTTTGATTTGGGCCCTGTACAGGAGGGCTGGCTGTACTGCCTAATCAGCAGCCCTGGAGCTTCCCCTCATTCACTAAGCTCTGGGGATAATTCTCTTTCACAGGACGCCTCTTGAAAAAAATGAACAATCTGTTTGCCTTTAATAAACCAACCCCTCTATATCCACTTTTAGATAGATTTGGGTCTTCGGGTCATACAGTATACTTTCTGCCTGCAGACCTTGATAGACACCTTATTTATCTAGAACACTAGTTGCATCTCCTCTACCTTAATGAGTGGATTTTGCTCCCCAAGCTACTCTTCCCAGCACTTTCCCTTACATCGACCCTGTCCCTTATATACTTTTTGCATTGTTCTTCTTCACCTCTTACCGTATATACTCGAGTATAGGCCGACCCGAATATAAGCCGAGGCCCCCAATTTACCCCCAAAAAAACTGGCAAACTTATTGACTCGTGTATAAGCCGAGGGTAAGACATGCCTGTCCATCCCTGTGTGTGTGTCCGTCCATCCCTGTGTGTCCGTCCATCCCTGTGTGTCCGTCCATCCCTGTGTGTCCGTCCATCCATCCCTGTGTGTGTGTGTGTCCATCCATCCATCCATCCCTGTGTGTGTGTGTCTCCATCCATCCATCCATCCATCCCTGTGTGTGTGTGTCTCCATCCATCCATCCATCCCTGTGTGTGTGTGTATCCATCCGTGTGTGTGTGTGTGTGTGTGTGTGTGTGTGTGTGTGTGTGTGTGTGTGTGTCCAGCCTACCTGTGTCCCGAGCCTTTGTCCCGAGCCTCCGTCCCGTGCCTTGCCTCCTTGCCTCCGTGCCTCGCCGCCGTGCCTTGCCTCCGTCCCGTCCCGTCCCGTCCCGTCCCGTGCCGTGCCTTGCCTTGCCTCCGTCCCGTGCCCTCTTCGTCGGCGCCTCGGCGGCCATTGTAAAATTCAAAAGCTGCGCCGCCGCCTTCGCCTGTGATAGGCGGAACACTGAATTTCCCAGCAGCCTGTGTTCCGCCTATCACGTACATCGTATCATCCTCGTCCGTAGTACGAGGATGATACGATGTCCGTGATAGGCGGAACACAGGCTGCTGGGAAATTCAGTGTTCCGCCTATCACAGGCGAAGGCGGAGCCGGAGGCGCGGCTTTTGAATTATAGAATGGCCGCTGTCTGTCTGCTCGACACGCTGATCGAGCGGGCAGACAGCGATGACTCGAGTATAAGCCGAGGGGGGCACTTTCAGCCTCAAAAAAGAGGCTGAAAATCTCGGCTTATACTCGAGTATATACGGTATATTGCTGCAGCTCTACCTAAGGCCTCCATTAACCACTTAAGGACCACCTGCCTACAATGTACTGGTAGGTCGCTGACGGTTTCTGGGTTTAGGGTGCACACCCCCGCCAACATCCGCTGTGATTGTTCACAGGGGGAGTCTGTCAGCAAGTCCCGCCAAATGACTCATGGCCGAGACCTGCAGATCAGTTGTGTCCAATCAAAGACCACAGCCCTGTGTTGACATTCAACACAGGACACAGGGGCTATGGACAGAGGGAACAATCTCTGTGTTTCTTATCCCTGCAATGGGATAAGAAACAAAGATCTTTAGTACTTTAGTAAAAAGCATCACACATTACACATTGTTAGGCATACATTTAACCCCTTGATTGCCCTAGATGTCAACCCCTTCCCACCCATTGTTATTAGTACAGTGACAGTGTAAAGTATTAGCACTGCTCCCTTTTTTGGTATCACTGGTGATGTCAGTATCAGTCAGTCGTCGCCTCCCCCCCCCCCCCCCCCCCCCCCAGTGTCAGTTAGTGTCAGATTGCCCAATGCACTATTGCAGTCCCATTATAAGTAGCTGATCACTGCCATTAGTAGTATAAAAAAATAAAAGAACACTACAGTATATATACCATATATACCATAGTTTGTAGATGCTATAACTTTCACGCAAACCAATCAATATACTTATTGAGATTTTTTTTAACCAAAAATCAGAATACATTTTGGCCAACATTTATGAACATTTTTTTTTTTTAATTGTATGTGTTTTATAGCTGAAAGTAAAGTTGTTTTGTTTTGTTTTTTCAAAATTTATAGTCTTTTTTTTGTTTTTTTATAATAACAAGTAAAAAACCCAGTGGTGATTAAATACCACCAAAAGAAAGCTATGTGTGAAAAAATTATATACATTTTGTTTGGGTACGGCGTTGCATGACTGTGCAATTACCAGTTAAAGTAGCACAGTGCTAAGTAGCAAAAAATGGCCTGGTCATGAAGGGGGTAAAACCTTCCGGAGCTGAGGTGGTTAATCTACCTACTGTATACAGTTCAAACTTTTATGCAATCTGTATTGTACAGTTCTCCAATCAATGTTCTACAAGTGCAACCTTTGTACCTTTTGAAAATCCTTACAATAAAAAGACTGAACAGAAAACAAGGGATGCAATATGGTTTTGTTGAATTTCAGTACAAATGTAGATAGCATCTTGTATTGTATCCTGTCCTCATTAATCCCACTCAAAATTGCAGTTTTATTTATAGACACAAAAATGGTTAAACCCATGAACCAAATGTTGTTTTGGATAAAATTCTCTAAGGCAGGGGTCTCCAAACTTTCTAAAGAAAGAGCCAGTTTACTGTCCTTCAGAATTTAGGGGGCAGACTGTGCCCTGAGAAATTAAAGCGGGAGTCCGCTGTTTGTTTTTGTTTTGTTTTTTTAAAGCCAGCAGCTACAAATACTGCAGCTGCTGACTTTTAAAATAATGACACTTACCCGCCCGGCACGCCCACAATGTCAGCACCCGAAGCCGATCTCTCGATCGTCTCTCAGGTGCTGTCGCCGCCATCTTGGGTATGGGAATCAGGAAGTGGAGCCTTGCGGCTTCATTTCCCGGTTCCCTACTGCGCATGCGTGAGTCGCGCTGCCCAATAAGGATGGTCCCCGCTGTCTCTGGGATCCGTGTGTTTCCCAGCAGACAGCGGGGGACCTTCGGAAAGGGGCGTAGATTCTGCAGATATCTATGCCGGAAGTGGGTACAGATACCTGTACTGTACAGGTATCTGCACCTCCCTCCCCCCTGAAAGGTGCCAATTGTGGGGGGGGGAGGGTTCCAATGAGCGGAAGCTCCACTTTAGGATGGACCTCCGCTTTAAACAATGTCTGATCTTAGGTGTCGGGGGGGGGGGGGGGATAGTTGGTGTCAGTGGGAGGAATAGTGTCCAATTTTTGTTGCCAGTGGAAGGAATAGTGCCTCATCATTGGTGTCAGTGGAAGAAATAGTGCCCCATCATTGGTGTCAATAGAAGAAATAGTGCCCCATCATTAGTGTCAGTGGAAGAAATGGTGCCCCATCATTGGTGCCAGTGGAAGGAATAGTGCCCCATTGTTGGTGTCAGTGACAGGAATTATGCCGCATTATTGGTGTCAGTGACAGGAATTATGCCCCATTGTTGATGTCAGTGACAGGAATTATGCCCCATTGTTGATGTCAGTGACAGGAATTATGCCCCATTGTTGGTGTTAGTGGCAGGAATAATGCCTCAAGGGCTGCATAAAGGCAAGCAAAGAGCCGCTTTGGCCTAAGTGCCGCAGTTTGGAGACCACTGCTCTAAGGTCTAAGTAGGTATTTTGGAGACGACTGCTCTATGGTCTAGGTAGGTCTGGTAGGTCTACACAAATATCTGACTGCTCATGAGGTCCGGTTCACACTGAGGCAGCACGACTTACAGCGCGACTGCCTCAGGCGACCTGGACGCGACCACTGCGGCGACTTGCAAAACGACTTCTGTATAGAAGTCAATGCAAGTCGCCTCAAGTCTCCCCAAAAGTTGTACAGGAACCTTTTTCTAAGTCGGAGCGGCTTGAGTCGCTCCGATTATAACGGTTCCATTGCACAGAGCGGGACGTGACTTGTCAGGCGGCTAAGTCACCTGACGAGTCGCCCCTGTGTGAACCAGCTCTGAGGATGCTTCTACAACAGTTACAGTGTTTCTTTTAACCACTTCCAGACCAGCCGCCGCAGTTATACTCCCCTGTGTGAGGCGTCATAGCTGCACGTTGGCTCTTTAAGGCGCTTTAGCGCAGTGTGTCCCCAGATGCGATGCGCATGCCCAATGGGAGTGATCACCGCCGGGCACTCATGCTCGCTCGTGACAGAGTGAGAACCAGGATCTGTGTGTGTAAACACACAAATCCTGGTTCTCTCAGGGGAGTAGAGACAGATGGTGTGCTCCTACTAAGTAGGAACATTAATCGGTCTCCTCCCCTAGTCAGTCCCATCCCCCCCCCCACAGTTAGAACACACATAGGGAACAGTTAACCCCTTGATCACCCCATAATGTTAACCCCCTTCCCTGCCAATGACATTCATACTGAAATCAATGGCTATTTTTAGCTCGCTATATAAATGTCACTGGTCCCAAAAAAGTGTTAAAAGTGTCCGATCTGTCTGCCGCAATGTCGCAGTCATGCTAAAAATCACTGATCACTTCCATTACTAGTAAGAAAAAAATATATAGGAAAAATGCCATAAATCTATCCCCTAATTTCTAGACGCTATAAGTTTTGCACAAACCAATCAATATACGCATATTGCGATTTTTTTTTTTTTTTTTACCAAATATATGTAGAAGAATACATATCGGCCTAAACTGAGGAAAAAATTAGTTTTTGTTTTTTTAAATTTGGGATATTTATTATAGCAAAAAGTACAAAATATTGGGGGTTATTTATTAAAGGAAACTCCACTTTGCACTGCAAGTGCACTTGGAAGTAAAGTCATTGTAGATCCGAGGGGGACATGCAAGGAAAATAAAAAACAGCATTTTTTTTAGCTTGCACATGATTGGATGATAAAATCAGCAGAGCTTCCACTCATTTCAGATCTACCCCTTAGACTTTCAAGTGCACTTGCAGCGCAAAGTAAATTTGCCTTTCGTACATAACCCCCATTGTGTTTTTTTCAAAATTGACGCTTTTATTTTTGTTTATAGCACAAAAATAAATGCAGCGAAAAGAAAGCTATATTTGTGGGGAAAAAAGGACATCAAATTTGTTTGGTTGCAACGTCGCATGGCCGCGCAATTGTCAGTTAAAGCGACGCAGGCAGTATCGCAAAAAATGGTCTGGTCAGGAAGGGGGTAAATTCTTCCGGAGCTGAAGTGGTTAAAAGTGTGAATAATAACATTCTTTTGATAAAACAATTATACCTGAAATATAATAACAACATTTTATTCCCTACCAGTAAAAAAACAAAAAAAGGATGTAAAAATAAGAAAAGTTTTGTTTGTGATACTGTAATGTTACAAGACCCGCAGTTCCTCATAAGCTGGTACCTGTGGTGCTTACTGCATCACACATTGTTTTTTTTGAACAGCTAATTATACAATGTTCTATTATTTTTAACAATACCTTTTCATAGTAATACACCCTGTAAAACGTGAAGGACTATATACAGTATGTCAAGCCCCTAGAGTTTTGTCTTGACCCCAGTAACAATTGTTGGCGAGCCACAAGCATATTATGACAATTATATGCAGTAGTACTGTGATTGGAGAAAGAAAATAGTCTTACCCTCCTGTCAGAATGTTGTCCTTTTCCTTTCTTTGCGGTGTTGTGTCTCACTGCTTTTTCCAAACTTCTGCTGTCTATGCTGCTCTGTTGAGCAATGCAGTAAAACAGATCTGCTGTGAGTCAGGGGCCAAGAATGTCTTGGATTATCCAAATTTACAGGGAATACAATGAATACATAACATGGGCAGGAGGTTCTAATACACAAGAGAGAAAACCATTACATCAAACCCAATGCTTCAAAAAAAAAAAAAAAACTTTTTAAAGGCACCATAAACAACGACTAATAGAAATTTGAGAATCTAGTGGATAATATGTTAATTCATTCTTATCTATTATGTTGATAAGCAATGATGATCTGCAATTTCTGTAAACCATAGAAACCACTGCAGCAAGTAGTGTTGAGCTAATTCTAGATTATTTTAGGTTACTGCACTGTGTATATTGCTTTTTGCCCTGTTTTTATGGCTAAAGCTGTTTGTGATTTTTATTTTCTACAACTTTTAGAGGTGTATTTATGAAGAATGTGAATAGCAACTCACCTGAGACTGTGCACGTACATTTGTTCTGTGGGAATGGTGCAAAACATGAATGTTGTTAGGCTATTTGATGTGTTGGTGCAATGTTTTTGAATTAAAATGCAAAATACTGCATTTGGCCACTAGATGGCATTATTGAATTCCCTTAGATGGAGGGGCCCCAATAAAAGTTTTGCCCAGGGCCCAATCAATATTAAAGATGGGCATTCACACAGCTCATTTGCCACTTCTTTGGTTACTAAGTGGTTAAATGCTCCAACATCTTGTCACATAACCATTGGCTAATATGAAACTCAAGAATGTGCATGCTAATGTGAAATGACAATGGAAACTTGCATCCTCCTTGCTCACCTATACTTGAACACTTCACACTTAGGCCAGTACCAAAAATACACAATGAGGAAGATTTACTAAAACTGGAGCACTTAGAATCTGGTGCAGCTGTGCATGGTAGCCAATCAGCTTCTAAATTCAGCTTGTTCAGTTAATCTTTGACTATAAAAGCTGGAAGCTTATTGGTTCTAATTTGGTTCTAATTCCGCCTGTATTGAATTGTAATGTAACTGTACTGTCTGCCCTCATGTTGTAAAGCGCTGCGCAAACTGTTGGAGCTATAAAAAGCCTGTATAATAATACAATGCACTGCTTCGCCAGATTCTGTGTGCATCAGTTTTAGTAAATCTCCCCCACTGCGCAGTCACAGCTAAGCTTTGGTGATGTAAACATCAATGATAAGTGTTGCTTTACATTGACATCTACTGGTCATTTTTAATATTGCACTTCTGTTACCAAACTATTTTTATTTTTTTTATTGTGAAAATGAGATTCCAGGGATAAGAAAATGAACACATGAAACTTCATGTTATTATGTTATCATTATCTATAGTAATTATGTATATATAGTCTAGCTTATTTATCATTTTAAAGAATAAACAATACTTTTAACAATTATTTTACAACTGACCTCCAGGCAAATATTAACCCCCCTGACGGTATTCCCGAGTCTGGCTCGGGGTGGAATTTTTATACCAAAAGCGGTATCCCCGAGCCAGACTCGGGACTGCATCGCTGGATCCAGGAGGATGTTTACTTACCTTCTCCCTCAGATCCAGCGATGTCTCCCCGCTGTACAAGCGAGCCGTGTCTCGCTCGATCTATCACGGAGCTGATCTCCGTTCCCTGCGAGCGTTGCGACGCACGGGGATGGAGATCGGCGCCAAATTCAAAAAGTGAAACACACAGTATACATACAGTATAATGTAATCTTACAGATTACATTGCTGTATGTAAATATTTCACATCCCCTTTGTCCCTAGTGGTCTGCCCAGTGTCCTGCATGTAGTTTTATATAATAAAAACTGTTCTTTATGCCTGGAAACTGGAGATTGTCCATAGCAACCAAAACCGTCACTTTACATCAAAAATGATTTTAGACCAGCTAGAAAACAGCGATAATAAATTGGAATCACTCGCAGAATTGAGCGATAGCGATTTGTGGGGAGATCCGTCATCAAATACTGAAAAGTAATGACAGTGACAATTCTGTAACTGAGCAAATTTCAGTGTTTTTGATTTGATTACATTATTGAATAATTTTTATTATTGTTGTATTATTATTTGGTATAATTATTTATAGTTATTCATTATATTATAATTTATGATTTCATTTTTCAAACTTTATCATACCCGGGATGTCTGCTAGACTCTGGTTTGGACAGATTTAAGAGAGTTATTCCTAAGGATTACAGGACTACAATATAAAACGCCAAATTTTCATGCAAAATAATGGTACCACTTTTAGCACCTAAAATCCGAAATAATCGTACCGCCAGGGAGGTTAAACAAAAACTGCCAAGGAATGCAGTTATATATTATTAAAAATACTAAGTTCTGGGTTAGGGACAATTGAGATAATGCCGATTACTGTTTAGAGTCCTATTGTTGCACTGATTATTGTTCATATTTTCTTGTGTTTCTTTTTTTTCTTTACATGTGTGACTATTTGGGTCAGACAATGTGTTTTTGTTCTTTGTTTTTCCTCTGTACTTGTGGAAAAAATGTAATAAACGTGGAATAATAAAAATATTAAATCCATCTGTCTGTGGCTGCTTCTTTAATTTGACTTTGTTAAATGCATGTTTTTATGTATATTCCTAATATTATACATTCATGGGGCAGCCATATTATATGGCACAATGCTTGTGCTGTGTCAATTGGCCCCCTGTAACGCCTGTAATACCTGGCTGCTCCTGCCTGGCTATATCCTCCCCTCTGTAAACTGAGCACTGGGTATCATGACTGCTGAGCCCTGACACCGTGGTCTGTTTACATGCCTCCATCATCCACAGCCCTCCTGTCCTCCTATGTGCTCCTGTGTCCTCCTCCCCCCTCCCTGCCTGTATGCCCCTGTGTCAGTGCCAGCCCCCTCTGCTCCTGCTGAATTCATAACTTTTAAAATGTTATATAAGCCCCTCTGTGTTCTAATAACAAGTGCTCCCATCTGTGTGCTTTATTTAAAAAAAAATGTACCTCATATCACAGCGGTTCCCCACGATCGGCTGTTCTCTCTCTTCTCCTCCTCGAATCTTGGTTTATGTCAGCGGGGGAATCTCGGCCCCGCCCACTGCATCTGTCAGCTGGGCAGAGAGGAGACATGGCCGGTAACGTGATTGCAGGGAACCCACTGTGAATCAAGGTAAAGGAGTTGTTTTTTTTTTAAATAAAACACACAGACAGGAGCACTTGTTATTAGAACACAGAGGAGCTTATATAAAGTTATGGAAGTGGGTTAACAACCACTTTAATGTTGTGGCTGCAGTATCTTTTTTTCATATATTTTTACCTAGTGATCCAGTCAGTAACACACGCATACACAAGGTCACACAAAAGTTCGCTGAACTTTCAACTGTTAAGAACGCGATGACATACAACACTACGACGAGCCGAGAAAATTAAGTTCAATGCTTCCGAGCATGCGTTGAATTGTTTCCGAGCATGCGTAGGAATTTTGTTCGCCGGAATTGCTACAGACGATCGGATTTCCGATCAAAACTTTTTCCGCTGGAAAAATTGATAACATGCTCTCAATCATTTGCTGGCAGAAATTCAGCCAACAAAATTCCGATGGAGCATACACACAGTCGCATTTTCCAACGAAAAGCTCTCATTTGTCTTTTGCTGGCCGAATTTCCAATCATGTGTTAGACTAGCAGATTGAGATGGAATTGATGGAGATGGAATTGACTAACAAATAGAAGCTGAAGTCCAGCAAACACTTTATAAGCAGTTATAGCATTTTTTTTTCTTTTTGGGATAATAAATAAATAAATATAATATAATGAATAAATAACTAATAAAAGCTGATTATTGTAAGTACCCATGATGTCAGTGTGAAATGGTTTGTCTCAATTCTCTAGCTGCCTTTTCTGCCTGAAAGCGTTCTCTGGCTGAAAAACAACAGATTTACTTGCTGGGTCACCAGGTGAAAATAAAGAAAACCCTAATAAAAAAGAAAAACAGTGCAACCACCATATTTAGGACAGTGACTGAGCTGTCTGGTAAAGCTTTGTAAATCAGAGGACTGGATGGACAGATAGACAAATTATTTTTTTCTGGTAAAACAGCCCTCATGTAAGTAATTCAAATGTTTACCTAGAGTTAAGCTTTATAAAAATGAAATATGTTATGTAAATACGTTATATTTAGCACTTTCTAAAAGCCATATATTTGGATAATAAAGGTGAAGCTAAAAGTAACCATGCAGAAGTTGCATTGATAATTGTTGGCGTTATTCTCATAATAGTAGTTCGGCTGTTTCTGTTTTATTTTTAAACCATAGTGCAGAACAAGCACGCAGCAAACAAAAGTCAGTACTTTTTCAGGCCATTGACTTAAACAGTATTGAAGCCATTGGATCAGTTTCAGTGGCGTCACTAGGGTTGGTGTCACCTTGTGCGATAAAATATGGTGTCACCCCCCCCCCCCCCCCGTCCAGGGCCATCTTTAATATTGATTGGACCCTGGGCAAAAAATTTCTTGGGGCCCCCCCCCCCTCATGCAATTTCACTCTCCACCTGCTCTGAGACATACAATAAATAGCAGCTAGACTTAAAGCGGGATTCCACCCTTAAGTGGAACCTCCGCTGATCGGATCCCTCCTCCCCTCCGGTGTCACAATTGACACCTTTCAGGGGGGAGGGGGGGGGAGATACCTGTCAAAGACAGGTATTTTCACCCACTTCCGGGCATAGACTCCCGTGGGAGTCTACGCCATTTCCTGCCCTGCCGCGCTGTCTGCTGGGACACACACGGGTCCCAGTGACAGCGCGGAGATTTCCTATTGCGCGGCGCGGCTCGCGCATGCGCAGTAGGGAACCGGGAAGTGAAGCCGATTCGCTTCACTTCCTGATTCCCTCACCTAGAATGGCGGCGGCAGCAGCCGAGAGCCGAGCGATCAATCGGCCTCGGCTGCCGGAATCGCTGGAACCCGGGACAGGTGAGTGTCCATTTATTAAAAGTCAGCAGCTGTAGTATTTATAGCTGCTGACTTTTAATATTTTTTTTTTTGGTGGAATCCCTCTTTAAAATCAGTTTACTGTATAAGATCAGGCAGCAATTGCAATTGGTTGCCAGAGGTTACAGCATTTCATTACTGCTTACTGACTGGTTGCTAAAGGTTACAGCACACATTACGGCTCACTGATTAGTTGCTAGAGGTTACAGCACATCATCTCCTCACTACAGGGGAGCATGATATACATATGAATGTCGCCTTTATTTACATATCAATGCCGCCAACTGCAGCTATTTACTTAGTATTGCCGCCGCTATTTTCATATGAATGCCAGTTATTTACATGTAAACACAGGGTCTGCAGGTGAGTCATCTGTACACAACAATAGGGCAGAGCTGGGCAGCATAAGTACCAGAACTTCACACTGAGATATCGGAACACAGCACAGGACTAAAACTTCAAGGAATAGAGAAAGAGACGGCGCCCTCTAAGTGCAGCAGTGAAGTTACTCAAATTTATTAAAAATGGTTAAAAAACACTCACATTAGATTAGTGGTGTAAAGGCACATCAGAGATGTAATGTTTCATCCGTATGTCCATGGGGACGACTCGCAGGGCTGTAAGGCAGGGTTTCCGGCATCTGACTTTTTGACCGATGGTTGGTGTTTTGGTCTATTCCATGTATTCCATCGGAATGGTCAGAGTAATCGGGGTAGTGCTGGTAGCTGTGGTGCCCTGGGTCCACTCCCACTTAGCCTTGAAATTTGCCCCTCCCACTTAGCCTTGAAATTTGCCTCCATCACACACACATTACCTAAAGCCTAATGAAGGAGCATGCATGCTCCGAAGCGCCGCTTTGTCCAGCCCGTCTCCTGAGGACACCGACTCCTTGAACATCGGACCCAGGGCACCACAGCTACCAGCACCACCCCGATTACTCTGACCATTCCGAGGGAATACATGGAATAGACCAAAACACCAACCATCGGTCAAAAAGTCAGATGCCGGAAACCCTGCCTTACAGCCCTGCGAGTCGTCCCCATGGACATACGGATGAAACATTACATCTCTGATGTGCCTTTACACCACTAATCTAATGTGAGTGTTTTTTAACCATTTTTAATAAATTTGAGTAACTTCACTGCTGCACTTAGAGGGTGCCGCCGTCTCTTTCTCTATTCCATTGTTTCCTAGAGCTACTTCTTGCTTTAAGACTGGCAGCCCTTTAGGGTACAGCCTGTACTGCTGATCCCCCTCACGGACCACTTTGACGATCTACATAGACCCTGAACTTCTCATCGTGGAAACTGGTGTGTGCATATACCCAAAACCCACACAAAAATCGATATACTTTGGCTATATAAATACGATCAATTTTTATACTAACATTCTGTGATCATACTACAATATTTTTGGGATCCCCAGCGAGCGCCATATTACCCTCCTCTGCTGTGCTACTACTATACTAAAACTTCAAGGGACAAGGGAATTTAAACCTGGATAATTGTCAATAGTGATGGACGAACGTTTCGCCCGGCGGTCGTTTCGCGGCGAATTTCCGACATTCGCGGTCCGCACGTTCGAACGCCTTTTTCCGTCGTTCGCCGCGGCGGACTTACGTGTTTAATGTATACAAGAACTTTAACCTTTGGTGACACGTTTATCATGTGATACAGGACAGCCAATTGAGACATGACAGCACATGGACACTTGTACATTCCCCCTAACCTATAAATACACCCGATCCGGTGGCCATTTTACATTCTTTCTTCTGTTACGATAGGGACAGGTTCCTGTGTGGAGTAGGGAGAGATAAACCACTAGCTATTTGGTACACAAAAGTTCTTTTCAGGACTGGTATAGGTGTTAGGTGTTGATAGGTTTGCTGTGCTGCTGATTCTTGCAGCAGCCTGAGTGTCTTTTGTTAGTTTAGAGAAAGGGAAAGGACGGTGTATGCTACAGGGACAGCCAGATTAGTCTTTCATCATCATCATCATCATCATCATCATTAGCTGTTACTATCAAGGTCCACAAAAGAGCTGTTCCAGTAACCACTAATCGTTCTCTTTTTTTGCCAATTTGTATAGGGACAGGAAGGAAGCAGTGTTGTCAGGCAGTGAGGGTAATTTTAAAGACTTGCTGTTATTATTAGTTCCACAAAGGTTCTTTTCAGGACTGGTATCAGTGGTACAGTAATAGGCTTGTACATGTATAATATTCTTTCTTCCAAATATAGAAAGGATATTATACTTGACTGCTGCCCTTCTGCTGCAGTCTGCTAAACATTCACAACTCACTTGTTCCACAAAAGTTCTTATAAGGACTGGTAACTTGGTATAGGGTGCTACGGTACATAGGCTTGAGTGCGGTACAGTCTGCTGTTCTGTAAGGACCGCTATCGGTCCACAATAGATAGGGTTGACGTGCACCACTGCTGACCGCTGCCCTATACTGCAGCAGTCCTTCAGCGGTATAGGGACTGACGTACAGTCTGCTAATCACTAACACACAACCTGCTTGTTCCACAAAAGTTCTTATAAGGACTGGTAACTTGGTATAGGGTGCTACGGTACATAGGCTTGAGTGCGGTACAGTCTGCTGTTCTGTAAGGACCGCTATCGGTCCACAATAGATAGGGTTGACGTGCACCACTGCTGACCGCTGCCCTATACTGCAGCAGTCCTTCAGCGGTATAGGGACTGACGTACAGTCTGCTAAACACTAATACACAACCTGCTTGGTCCACAAAAGTTCTTATAAGGACTGGTAACTTGGTATAGGGTGCTACGGTACATAGGCTTGAGTGCGGTACAGTCTGCTGTTCTGTAAGGACCGCTATCGGTCCACAATAGATAGGGTTGACGTGCACCACTGCTGACCGCTGCCCTATACTGCAGCAGTCCTTCAGCGGTATAGGGACTGACGTACAGTCTGCTAAACACTAACACACAACCTGCTTGGTCCACAAAAGTTCTTATAAGGACTGGTAACTTGGTATAGGGTGCTACGGTACATAGGCTTGAGTGCGGTACAGTCTGCTGTTCTGTAAGGACCGCTATCGGTCCACAATAGATAGGGTTGACGTGCACCACTGCTGACCGCTCACCTATACTGCAGCAGTCCTTCAGCGGTATAGGGACTGACGTACAGTCTGCTAATCACTAACACACAACCTGCTTGTTCCACAAAAGTTCTTATAAGGACTGGTAACTTGGTATAGGGTGCTACGGTACATAGGCTTGAGTGCGGTACAGTCTGCTGTTCTGTAAGGACCGCTATCGGTCCACAATAGATAGGGTTGACGTGCACCACTGCTGACCGCTGCCCTATACTGCAGCAGTCCTTCAGCGGTATAGGGACTGACGTACAGTCTGCTAAACACTAATACACAACCTGCTTGGTCCACAAAAGTTCTTATAAGGACTGGTAACTTGGTATAGGGTGCTACGGTACATAGGCTTGAGTGCGGTACAGTCTGCTGTTCTGTAAGGACCGCTATCGGTCCACAATAGATAGGGTTGACGTGCACCACTGCTGACCGCTGCCCTATACTGCAGCAGTCCTTCAGCGGTATAGGGACTGACGTACAGTCTGCTAAACACTAACACACAACCTGCTTGGTCCACAAAAGTTCTTATAAGGACTGGTAACTTGGTATAGGGTGCTACGGTACATAGGCTTGAGTGCGGTACAGTCTGCTGTTCTGTAAGGACCGCTATCGGTCCACAATAGATAGGGTTGACGTGCACCACTGCTGACCGCTCACCTATACTGCAGCAGTCCTTCAGCGGTATAGGGACTGACGTACAGTCTGCTAATCACTAACACACAACCTGCTTGTTCCACAAAAGTTCTTATAAGGACTGGTAACTTGGTATAGGGTGCTACGGTACATAGGCTTGAGTGCGGTACAGTCTGCTGTTCTGTAAGGACCGCTATCGGTCCACAATAGATAGGGTTGACGTGCACCACTGCTGACCGCTGCCCTATACTGCAGCAGTCCTTCAGCGGTATAGGGACTGACGTACAGTCTGCTAAACACTAATACACAACCTGCTTGGTCCACAAAAGTTCTTATAAGGACTGGTAACTTGGTATAGGGTGCTACGGTACATAGGCTTGAGTGCGGTACAGTCTGCTGTTCTGTAAGGACCGCTATCGGTCCACAATAGATAGGGTTGACGTGCACCACTGCTGACCGCTCACCTATACTGCAGCAGTCCTTCAGCGGTATAGGGACTGACGTACAGTCTGCTAATCACTAACACACAACCTGCTTGTTCCACAAAAGTTCTTATAAGGACTGGTAACTTGGTATAGGGTGCTACGGTACATAGGCTTGAGTGCGGTACAGTCTGCTGTTCTGTAAGGACCGCTATCGGTCCACAATAGATAGGGTTGACGTGCACCACTGCTGACCGCTGCCCTATACTGCAGCAGTCCTTCAGCGGTATAGGGACTGACGTACAGTCTGCTAAACACTAATACACAACCTGCTTGGTCCACAAAAGTTCTTATAAGGACTGGTAACTTGGTATAGGGTGCTACGGTACATAGGCTTGAGTGCGGTACAGTCTGCTGTTCTGTAAGGACCGCTATCGGTCCACAATAGATAGGGTTGACGTGCACCACTGCTGACCGCTGCCCTATACTGCAGCAGTCCTTCAGCGGTATAGGGACTGACGTACAGTCTGCTAAACACTAATACACAACCTGCTTGGTCCACAAAAGTTCTTATAAGGACTGGTAACTTGGTATAGGGTGCTACGGTACATAGGCTTGAGTGCGGTACAGTCTGCTGTTCTGTAAGGACCGCTATCGGTCCACAATAGATAGGGTTGACGTGCACCACTGCTGACCGCTGCCCTATACTGCAGCAGTCCTTCAGCGGTATAGGGACTGACGTACAGTCTGCTAAACACTAATACACAACCTGCTTGGTCCACAAAAGTTCTTATAAGGACTGGTAACTTGGTATAGGGTGCTACGGTACATAGGCTTGAGTGCGGTACAGTCTGCTGTTCTGTAAGGACCGCTATCGGTCCACAATAGATAGGGTTGACGTGCACCACTGCTGACCGCTGCCCTATACTGCAGCAGTCCTTCAGCGGTATAGGGACTGACGTACAGTCTGCTAAACACTAATACACAACCTGCTTGGTCCACAAAAGTTCTTATAAGGACTGGTAACTTGGTATAGGGTGCTACGGTACATAGGCTTGAGTGCGGTACAGTCTGCTGTTCTGTAAGGACCGCTATCGGTCCACAATAGATAGGGTTGACGTGCACCACTGCTGACCGCTGCCCTATACTGCAGCAGTCCTTCAGCGGTATAGGGACTGACGTACAGTCTGCTAAACACTAATACACAACCTGCTTGGTCCACAAAAGTTCTTATAAGGACTGGTAACTTGGTATAGGGTGCTACGGTACATAGGCTTGAGTGCGGTACAGTCTGCTGTTCTGTAAGGACCGCTATCGGTCCACAATAGATAGGGTTGACGTGCACCACTGCTGACCGCTGCCCTATACTGCAGCAGTCCTTCATCGGTATAGGGACTAAGAGTTTTGTCACAGGGTCATTTAAAAAATGACAGGCAGAGGAAGAGGCAGGCCCTTCCGCAGGGGTGGTAGGGGTAGGGCAGGAGCAACAGGCTTGAGCCAAAGTGGGAAGTTGCAGAAGGTGCGTTCAATTACTTTAAAGGATGCACCAGACTTGGTTGAGTGGCTCGCTCAGCCTTACTCTTCTGCACCCTCCTCATCCTCTCGATCTGCACCCTCTTCTTCACTCTCTGCTATGTGCACCCCCAAAGACACTACCACCAACAACACGACCACCACCACCACCACCACATACCTTCCGCTTGAGTCACTGGAATTATTTTCCGATCCATATCAAGAGGACATTTCTGATGCGCAGCCACTCTTGGTATTGGATCAGGAAGAGGAGGTAGCAACAAGCGCTACTCAGCAGTCTGACGCCAGTACCCAGATCAGCCCAAGGAGGAGGTTGGTCCCCGGTGTTGCTGCCTACTCCGAGATCTCTACTTATAGCGGTGGGGAAGGTGACGTTGATGATGACGTGTCTAGTGATGTCACGTGGGTGCCCACAAGAGAGGAAGAGGAGGGGAGTTCAGAGGGAGATATGGACCAGCAGATAGGGAGGAGAAGCAGCAATGACTTACATTGCACAGCAGGGACAAAGCAGACTGCAAATGTATCAGGAGCGAGTCATCGACCATGTACGGTCACATCTGGCGCTCCCAGGACACCGGCACATGGCTCCGCAGTGTGGGCTTTTTTTAACGTGTCCGCTGCTGACAATAGCGTTGCCATCTGCAATCTTTGCAGTCAACGCGTTAGTCGCGGTAAGCCCAATACTCACCTAGGGACGACCGCCTTAAGAAGGCACATGAGCAGCCATCACCGAGCCCAGTGGGAGCAACGGAACACACAAAGCCACACTGCAGGCTCTCACCGTCCAGCCTCGTCTTCTACTTCTCCTTCTCCTCTCTCCTCACAATTGTCCTCCACTCCACCTTCCATCACGCCAAGCTCACATTTTTCTGCAAAAAGGCAGGCTTCCGTGGGCCTAATGTTTGAGCGTAAAAAAATGATGACGCCGGATAACCCTCTTGCCCAACGGTTGGCGGCTGGCTTGTCAGAACTCATAGCCCGCCAACTACTGCCATATAAACTGGTGGACTCGGAGGCCTTTCGCAAATTTGTGGCCATTGGAACACCACAATGGAAGGTCCCAGGAAGGAAGTATTTCTCAGAGAAGGGCATCCCAGAGCTATATGGCCATGTTCAGCGGCAAGTGAATGTATCTCTGGCACACAGTGTCGGTGCCAAGATACATCTGACCACAGACACGTGGTCTAGCAAACACGGGCAGGGAAGGTATATCAGTTTTACTGCCCACTGGGTGAACCTTCTGACGGCCGTCAAGCATGTAACCCGTGGCACCCGTGTAGATTTGGTTTTACCGCCACGGATTGCATGCAGGCCTGACTCTTCTTCTCCTCCTCCTACTCCATCCTCCTCCCTCTCCTCCTCAGCTGCCTCCTCCTTTTCCGCTGCTAGCGTCTCTTCCACTGCACCGCCCAAGCTCCCCAGAACCTATTCCACATGCCAGGTGAGACGTTGCCATGCCGTGCTGCGTCTGTTGTGCCTGGAAGCAAAGAGCCACACTGGCCCGGCACTCCTTTCAGCTTTGCGTTCACAGGCAGATGAGTGGCTAACACCGCTCAATTTGACAGTTGGTAAAGTGGTGTGTGACAACGGTGCCAATCTGCTTAGCGCATTGAAACAGGGCAAAATCACGCACGTGCCGTGCATGGCACACGTCTTAAACTTGGTCGTGCAGCGATTCCTTGTCAAATACCCTGGGGTCCAGGACATCTTGCGGCAGGCAAGGAAAATCTCGGCCCATTTCAGAAGATCTTACACGGCCATGGCTCGCCTTGCTGACATTCAGCGGCGACACCATCTGCCGGTCAGACGTCTTATTTGCGATTGCCCGACGCGATGGAACTCAACCTTCTATATGCTTGATAGGCTGCTCCAGCAGAAACGTGCAGTTAACGTCTACCTGTATGAACTCTGCGAAAGAAACGGTTCTGGGGAGCTGGGTTTTTTTTCACCGCGCCAGTGGCTGCTCATGCGCGACACATGCAGACTTCTGCGGCCATTTGAGGAGATCACCAAACTGGTCAGTCGCAGCCATGGCGCCATCAGTGACATGGTACCTTATGCCTTCTTTCTGGAGCGTGCATTGCGTCGTGTCATTGATCAGGCTGTGGAGGAGCAGGAGCGGGAAGATGAGGAAGTCGCAATGCTGGATGAATTCCCAGGGGGGGCTACTCTATCTGAGACAAGTCAACAACAGGAGTCTGATGAGGAGTCAGAGGAGGATGGTGCCGGGGCGGATGAGCAGGAGCAAGAAGAGCATGCTTTAAACCTTTCTGGGATCCCTGTTGTGCGAGGATGGGGAGAGGAGAATGAAGAGGACGACATTATCCTGGATGATGAGCAGGAGCCAGGCCACCACACCGCTTCCACTTTAGTGCAAATGGGGGCCTTCATGCTCCAGTGTTTTAATAGGGACCCCCGTATAAAAAGCATGAGGGTCAAGGACCAGTACTGGGTGGCAACGTACTTAGACCCCCGGTACAAACACAAAATGGCGGAAATGTTACCGCCGTCGCAGAGGGCTGTCAGAATGCAGCACTTCCAGGCCTTGCTTCGAGAAATGCTGCATTCTGCTTTTGCGTGCGCTGGCAGAGGAGCAATTCCCACTCCCAGAGAAGGATTTGCGGGTACCAATCCAACAGCGCCTGCAAGAAGAGGCCGGTTTGAAGATGTGTTGGTGACTTCGGATATGAGGTCATTCTTTCAGCCGACCCATCGACAGGTGTCATCCGGATCCAGCATCAGGGAACGCCTAGACCGTCAGGTGTCCGACTACATTGGGTTAACGGCCGATGTGGACGCTCTGAGGAGTGATGAACCCCTAGACTACTGGGTGGGCAGGCTTGACCTCTGGCCAGAGCTTGCCCAATTTGCAATCGAACTGTTGGCTTGCCCCTCATCCAGTGTCCTGTCCGAAAGGACGTTCAGCGCAGCAGGGGGGATTGTGACCGATAAGCGTACTCGCCTAGCTCACCACAGTGTTAACTACCTCACATTTCTAAAAATGAATGAGGCATGGATCTCGGAGGAATTCAACACATGTGACCAGTAGACCATGTATATGTCTATAAACTATTTTTTTAATCAAGCACACAGACCTTCTTAATTCATTTGGCTCACTTCCTTGACCCAAAAAAGCACACCGTACTATATGCCCCTACCCTCCTCTTTGAAGAGGTTGAGCGGTGTCATATTTCTACTGGGGCTGCTTATGATATCCCTGTGCTGTGCTGACTTCCTCCTGGGGGTTCTTATTATGAAGGGATCACACTATCCCTGTGCTGTGCTGACTTCCTCCTGGGGGTTCTTATTATGAGGGGATCACACCATCCCTGTGCTGTGCTGACTTCCTCCTGGGGCTGCTTACGGTGCTGCTGTCAGTGCTGTATGTCACGGTGCTGCTGTCAGCGCTGTATGTCACGGTGCTGCTGTCAGCGCTGTATGTCACGGTGCTGCTGTCAGCGCTGTATGTCACGGTGCTGCTGTCAGCGCTGTATGTCACGGTGCTGCTGTCAGCGCTGTATGTCACGGTGCTGCTGTCAGCGCTGTATGTCACGGTGCTGCTGTCAGCGCTGTATGTCACGGTGCTGCTGTCAGCGCTGTATGTCACGGTGCTGCTGTCAGCGCTGTATGTCACGGTGCTGCTGTCAGCGCTGTATGTCACGGTGCTGCTGTCAGCGCTGTATGTCACGGTGCTGCTGTCAGTGCTCTGTATTACGGTGCTGCTGTCAGATGCCTCTATCACGGTGCATGTGTCATTCCGGTATGTCACGCTGCTGGTGATCATCTCCTGCACCCTCTTCTTTGCCTACCCTGGTCCCTGACCTTCCCTCTCCTCCATTGCCTTCATTAGCTCCATAGTCCTGAATTGTTAGAACAATTTCCCAAATAAAATAAAAATGCTTGTAGTTATCGATCCCAAATTCACCTCATACATGTATTATGTCATTGTCCAGATGGTGGGACTACGTTTTACCCCCTAATAATTACCACGTGGCCGCAAATTCGACATGAAGGTTTGCAAAGTTCGCCTCCCATTGAAGTCAATGGGGCCCGCGGCGAACGTTCGGTTTCGCGAACGTTTGGGTCCGTTCGCATTTCGCGTTCGCGAAACGTCCCGTCGGAAGTTCGTCCATCACTAATTGTCAAGTATGAGGCAGCTGTTTTGGGCCCCACAACAGAGACAGGGCCCAGGGCAGTTGCCCCTTTTGCCCTGCCTTAAAGATGGCCCTGCCCCCGTCACTGAGCAATCCGGGGCACTGAGCAGGCTAGCACATCAGCACAGCTCTTCCCCCCTAGCCTGCCACAGTGTTCTGTCCTGCCGCTGCAGAGTGACAGCAGGAGCAGGACAGAGCAGTAGACACTGGGCAGGCTAGTACATTTGGCTCTCTTCTGCCTAGCCTGCCACAGTGCTCTGCAGGGTTCTGGGCAGGCTAGTTTTGGGACGGCAGCGATCACGGTGCGCACTCCAAACCGGCCCCTGTAAATGTTGTGGTTTATGCCAGTGCGCCAATCCATGCACTGTCACAGATGGGGGTGACACCATCACGGTCGGATATCACTTCCTTCTTAATGGTGTCACTCAGGCCTGGACTGGGACAAAAATAGACTTAGGCAGCCCAGTGTAATCCCTAAGTCTATATCCCCCCCAGTGTAACAGTATAATCCCCTTCCAGTGCAATTCCCCTAATGTAACCCCACTGTGTAATCCCCCCCTGTGTAAGCCTGCTAATGTATCCCCCCTAATGTAACCCCTGTATAATCCCCCTAAGGTACCCCCCGTGTAATCCCTCTAATGTAACCACCGCCTGTGTAATCCCCCTAATGTACCCCCTGTGTAATTCCGCTAATGTATCCCCCTAATGTACCCCCCTGTGTAATCCTGCTAATGTATCCCCCTAATGTACCCCCTGTGTATTCCCCCTAATGTACCCCCCTGTGTAATCCCCCTAATGTACCCCGTGTTATCCCCATAATATACCCCCCTGTGTAATCCCCCTAATGTACCCCTATGTGTAATCCCCCTAATGTATCCTCCTAATGTACCCCCGCGCAATCCCCATAATGTACCCTCGTGTGTAATCCCCCTAATGTACCCCCCCTGTGCAATCCCCATAATGTACTCCCCTGTGTAATTCCCCAATGTACCCCCCTGTGTAATCCCCCCAATGTACCCCCCTGTGCAATCCCCCCAATGTACCTCAGTGTGCAATCCCCATAATGTACCCCCCTGTGTAATCCCCCTAATGTACCCCCCTGTGTAATTCGCCAATGTACCCCCCTGTGTAATTCGCCAATGTACCCCCCCTGTGTAATCCCCCTAATGTACCCCCCCCGTGTAATCCCCCTAATGTACCCCCTGGCCCCTGTGAAATCCCCATAATGTACCCCCCCACTGTGTAATCCCCCTAATGTACCCCCCTGTGTAATCCTGCTAATGTATCCCCCTAATGTACACCCCCCACCGGTGTATATCTCTCCGAGTCTTCCCTACATGCACAAATCTCAGATCAGCGTAGCTCTGTCTACATGGATGTCCCTCCTCCTAGGCTCCTCCTCCTGTTGTGGATGTACTGTCAGTGTGGAGGAGGAGCCTGGGCTCTGAGGAGTGTAATTGTGATAGGCAGCCAGCATCTGCCTTTCACAATAATAGGGGATTGCAGTGCCGATTCCCGGAGGACATGCGGGCGCCGGGCACTAGGCTATGGGAAACCCGAGCTGTCTACCTCACAATTCTTTCTCCTCCTTCCTCCCCGAACATCGCTGAGCAGAGATATCTGAGTGCACAGTAGAAGGAGTAGGAGGAGAGAGCCGCGGTGCCTCTCTCAATCCAGTGCCGTGCCGGGTGTCACTCCTCTGTCGGGTGACACCTGGGTGCAGCCCGCACCCCCCCTTGCAATGCCATTGACTGGGAATGGGACTTGGGAATACAGCTGACCAAGAGACAAGTGGAGAGAATACTTCTCTTCACTTACAAAACCTTGATATGTGCTAACCAACAGGAAGCAGGGCACAAAGTCTTATCACGCTGGCACTATACTCCAGTCAGGCTACACAGGATGTTCCCTCAGAGCTCAGACCGTTGTTGGAGGTGTGGAGAGGAAGCGGGCAGTCTTATTCACATCTTCTGGTCCTGCAAGCTCCTGACCCCCTACTGGACAGAGGTCCATTGCATTATACAGAAGTTCATAGAGAGGACATTGCCCAAGAGCACCGAACTCTTTCTAATTCATCACCACGACATACCGAGCAAAGCATATAGGAAATCCATCCTACCCCCATTAGTCACGGCAGCAAAATGTTGCATCCCCCTGTTTTGGAAGCAGACGGAGCCTCCGGAAATAGCGGTATGGTTGACGCGAGTAGCTGAAATGCATAGAATGGAGGACCTTGTGGCAACTGACAGGGGACTCGGAGCAGTTCCTCAAAAAATTGTACTATTGGCTCGAATTTTTCTATTCCGAGGAGTTTGCGAGGCTGACAACATAAATAATTGGGGACCAGGTAATCCGAGTCGATTATGGGGACACAGATAGAGGGCTTGGAGGACGGGAAGATCCCCCCCTTCCCCCCTCCTTCCCTTGTATCAAAAATTGTAATTACATTCCCCTGTTAAACAGGGGCATAAAAATTGGGCCTTGGCTGGTAGTGGTGGTGCCCTAAACCAAAAATATTGTTGGAAGCTAGCATCATCAAGATTGAGGAGGAATAGGATAGTCAGCATAGGCAGTCTTCAAGGGATCCCAGAACCATAGCAAATTCAATCAGTTACATCCACATCAGGTGCTTGATAGCTGTTGCTCCAAGACTGATTCATTTATGAATTTGAGCCTATCAATGGAGCCTGTGGACAGGCACACTCTTTGATCCATTACAAACCCTCCAGCAGCACTAAATGTGCATTCAGAAAGCATGCTGGGTGCAGGACAGGCCAGTAGCTCAATTGCATATTGAGCAAGTTCTGCCCAGTGGTCCATCCTTAAGACCCAGTAACCCAGTGGATGCTCTGTTGGAAAGGTCTCTAAGTCTGTTCTTGCCCCTAGATATTCCTGCACCATATAATGCTTGCTTTAACCAATCAGACCTTAGTGCCGAGGACTGAAAAATTGTTTAAAGGCATGGTAACCTCCCAGGGTCTGGAAATGCGTTGCACAAACCTTTCTTCAAGGACTCCTGAAGAAGTTTCATCCTCTGCTGCCTCTGCAAAGGCAGGATGAGTTCTGCAACCTTACCTTTGTAACGTGGCTCATGAAGGGTTGCCAGCCAGTAATGATTGCTCTGCTTGATACCATGAATCCTAGAGTCCTTTTGCAGGCTTTGCAGAATCAGGGAGGCCATGCAGTGTAAGTTTGCAGAGGCATTCGATTCTGAGTCCTCTGGGTCACTAAGACTGCAGCTGAGTGTTATCTTCTACATCCATGCTGACACAATCCCCCTCCTCTTCTTCCTGTGTGCTTGGTGGGCCCGCAGGAATGCTATCCTGATAAAGGGGGCCTTGAGAGGAAAGTGTCAGGGCTGGGCTCAGCCCTTCCTTCTCTGAGTTGGCCGCTCAGCTGTCGGCAAATTGCCAGTTCCTTTCCCTCCACAGTGACTCAGCTGTTGTTGTTCTGCTCATCAGTCCTGCCTACTTAAAGCCGTCAAGCTCACTTCATCTCTGCCTTCGCCTTTGGTCACATCTTAGAGACTTTTCTCCTGCGTTTCTGTTGAAGATTTGCTCGGCTGACGTCCCTTCTGACTCCTGATCCTGCTTGCTGTACTACTACGTTGATCTCTGGCTCTTTGACATTGGCATTGGCTGACTACCTAATCTGGTTACTGAACTCTGGCTATGTATTGACTACGCTTACTCTGTTTACCTTTTTATTATTATTAAAAAAGTGTGATTAACTGTACTGTCTCGGTCTGATTGATGGTGTCTGACAGTAGGCGAAGGCCATGAATTCAGAAGATGCAGTCAGTCCACTTGTTGGTAATATTTTTTCCAGATTGGATGACCAGGATCACCGCATGGATCAGTTTGCCTTGGCGTTACAAACGCTCCTGAGTCGCACGGCTAACCTGGAATCTTCCACTATGGCTGCCCCAGTACAACCTGTGTTGCAGGCGGTCCCTGCTGCTGCTCCAGTCTCTGTGCAGGCACCCGCCTCAAGTATTACCTCTATAAGAGGCATGTCTGGTTCTGCTCCGCTTCCCCAGCGATTTGGAGGCGATCCAGTTCAATGCAGAGGGTTTCTCAACCAGGTTGAGATATACTTTGAGATGCTGCCCCAGGCATTTCCCACGGACAGAAGCAAAGTAGGTTTTGTGATATGTTTACTTTCTGAGAGAGCCTTAGCCTGGGCAAACCCTCTATGGGAGACACAAAAACCCACGGTCCTGAGTTACCCAGAATTTGCGGCTTCCTTTAAAAGGGTATTTGACATTCCCGCATGCTCCGCTTCTGCTGCCAAGAGCCTCATGTCCATCAAACAGAGTACGAGAACTGTATCCAATTACGCCAATGAATTCCGTACTCTGGCAGCAGAGGTTGCTTGGAACATTGAGGCCCTCGTGGCTGCCTTCTCTCATGGTCTCTTGGATAACATCAAGGATGAGATAGCAGCCCGAGATATACCCACTGAGCTGGAGAGGTTGATTTGCCATTTGCCATCCTCATTGACTCCAGACTCGATGCTGCCTTTTTTTCGAAAGCACTCGATTCCACTGCAGCTGTGTGACACCCACTCGCCATTGAGGCTCTTGACGGGAGACCTCTACAGCCTGCCATGTGACTCATGAGACTATTCCATTGTCCATGGCCATAGGGGCCCTTCACCATGATATAATCCGATTCCAAGTTATTTCCTCACCTAAGTTTCTGCTGGCTATTGGTTATCCTTGGTTACAGAGGCACAACCCTTCTTTTGATTGGCTCCGTGCTGAGGTTCTTTCCTTGTCACCACAGTGCAGTGAGAGATGCTTCCAGAGGTAGTGAAGGTCCAGTGCACCTCTTCACTCTCCTCCCTGCCGGAGGAGTACCGCAATTTTAGCGATGTCTTTGACAAAGGTCAAGCCTGTACTTTGCCTCCACACCGGTCATATGACTGTGCAATTGACCTTCAACCTGGTGCCATACCCCCTCGTGGTCGGGTTTACCCTTTGTCGGTCTTGGAGGATAAGGCCATGGAGGAGTATGTTGCAGACGCACTTTCTTGTGGTTTCATCCACAAATCCTCATCTCCTGCTGATGCTGGTTTCTTTTTTGTGAAGAAGAGTGGTGAACTGAGACCTGTATCGATTATATGAGTCTCAATCCTTTCACAATTAAGAATGCCTATCCCATTCCATGGTTGATTAGAGAGTTATTTGACCACCTCAAGGGAGCAACGGTTTTCACAAAGCTTCATTTGAGAGGGGAATACAATCTCGTCAGGATTAAGGAGGGCAACGAGTTGAAAACTGAGTTTAATACCAGATCAGGTCATTATGAGTATCTTGTAATGCCTTTTGGCCTTTGTAACTCTCCGTCAGTTTTCCAGGAGTTCATTAACGATGTCCTCCAAGATTTGTTGCGTGGTGGTGGTTTATCTTGACGATATCCTCATAGTCCAGTCCCTGGAGAGCTACCACACAGATGTCTGTCGTGTGTTTCAGAGACTACAAGAGAACAATCTCTATTGTAAATTGGAAAAGTTGCGAATTCCATTGTGAACAGGTGAAATTCCTGGGCTATGTCATTTTCACTGCTGGTTTTTCGATGGACCCAGGAAAACTTTCAGCAGTCCTACAGTGGCATCGACCCATGTGTTTACGTCCTCTGCAGCGTTTTCTTGGCTTTGCCAACTATTATCGGAAGTTTATTCTTAACTTCTCGTCTCTGGTGAAGCCCCTGACTGATATGACCAGGAGAAACGGCAACCCACAGAGTTGGTCTCCGGAGTCCATTAAGGCCTTTGAGAGTCTCAAAGTTGCCTTTGTTTCTGCTCCTGTGTCGGTACACCCTGATCCTACGTTGCCTTGTATACTAGAAGTTGATGCTTCCAAGACTGGAGTCGGCGCCCTTCGGTCTCAACGTCCTAACTCTGAGTGCGCTATGTGTCCGTGTGGCTACTTTTTCAAGAAATTGTCACCGGCGGAGTGCAGTTACGAGATTGGTGACAGAGCTGTTGGCAATCATTTTAGCCCCCAAGGAATGGAGACATCTCCTTGAAGGTACCACTGTGCCGGTTCTCATTCTTACTGACCATAAGAATCTCACATTCTTGTCTGAGGCTCCCAGAAGAGTGAGATGGGCTCTTTTCCTGTCGAGTTTTAATTAAATTGTCTCATTCTTATGGTACTAAGAATGTAAGGGCTGAGGCCTTGTCACGACAATTTTTCTCTACTTCCAAGATGGAGTTGGTTCTGGTTCCTGTGATTTCTCCTGATCGTATTCTGGCTATGGTTCGCACCAGTCTTACTTCTCCTTTGGGTGACAAAATTCTTGCTGCTCAGGTCCATGCTCCTCCTGATAAACCTTGTGACCGCTGCTTTGTCCCAGACAGTCTCCATACTGCAGTGCTCCAGACTTACCATTCTCCCAAGGCAGCTGGCCATCCAGGGAAGAATCAACTCATTTGGGCCATCTCCCAACAATTCTGGTGGCCTAGTCTACGGGCTGATGTTACTGCCTTCGTAGCTGCCTGTTCCGTGTGTGCTCAGAGTAAGACTCCACGACACCTTTCAGTGGGCCTCCTACAACCCATACCCAATGGAGAGAGGCCCTGGACTCACCTGTTTATGGATTTCATTGTAGAATTGCCCAACTCCCAAGGCAACACTGTTATCCTTATGGTGGTTGACCGGTTCTCAAAGATGTGTCATTGTATTCCACTTAAGAAGTTGCCCACCTCTAAGGAACTGGCTTCCATTTTTGCTCGGGAGATCTTTCGCTTACATGGGCTACCCAAAGTGATTGTCTCGGATAGGGGCAATCAGTTTGTCTCCCGGTTCTGGCGAGCCTTTTGTGCACAGTTGGGAATCCAGCTTACATTCTCTTCTGCGTATCACCCGCAGTCTAATGGGGCCGCAGAACGAGCCAATCAGTCCTTGGAGCAATTCCTACGTTGCTATATTTCTGACCATCATAACAACTGGTCTGACCTATTACCTTGGGCAGAGTTTGCTCACAACAGTGCCTTGAATTCTGCCTCCTGATTGTCTCCATTTATGGCAAATTATGGATTCCAACCTTCCATGTTGCCTGTCTCGTTTGTTCCGCAGAGTATTCCTGCGTTAGAGGAGCATCTCCGTGGTCTTCATTCCACTTGGGTACAAGTCCAGGAGGCTTTGCGTCATGCTAATGATAGGTACAGACTCCATGCTGACGGTAGACGCCTACCTGCGCCTTCCTACCAGGTTGGGGACAGGGTCTGGCTGTCATCTCGCAACCTCCAGCTTCGTGTTCCCTCACTGAAGTTTGCACCTCGGTTTATTGGGCCTTTTTACGTATCCTTCGCAGGATTAACCCAGTAGTTTACGCATTGGATCTTCCTCCTAGTATGCGCATCTCTAATGTGTTTCATGTCTCCTTATTGAAACCGTTGGTCTGTAACCGATTTACCCCCTGGGTGCCACGTCCACACCCTATTCAGGTTGAGAACCACGAGGAGTATGAGGTACAATACCATTGTTGACTCCCGTAGGTTCCGTGGGCGCATACAATACCTGGTACATTGGAAGGGGTACAGTCCGGAGGAACGCTCCTGGGTTTCATCCTCTGATGTACATGCCCTTGTCCTCCTCCGCGAGTTCCATAGACGGTTTTCCCTCAAGCCCGGTGGCCCTCCGAGGGAGAGGGGTCATTGCGGGGGGGGGGGGGTACTGTCAGGGCTGGCTTAGCCCTTCCTCCTCTGGGCTGGCTGCTCAGCTGTCGGCTAATTGCCAGCTCTCTTCTCTTTCCACAGTTACCAGCTGTTTCCGATGATGCTCATCTGACCTGCCTATTTAAAGCCTTCCAGCTCACTTTTTCCTTTGCCTTCGCATTGGTCACATCACAAGGAACCATCTCCTGCTGTTTGCTTCAAGACTGGCTTGCTGACATCCCTCCTGGCTTCTTATCCTGCTTGCAGTTGCTCTCCTTGGATCCCTGACTTCTGGCCTGGCTGATTACCCGATCTGATTTATGAACTTTGGACTGGCTGACTACCCGATCTGGCTACTGGACTCTGGCTATGCTTTTTTCTATTTACCTTTTTATTTTTCTTAATAAACAAGTGTGATTTGATTGTACTTCTGTCTCAGTCTGTTTCATGGTTTCTGACACTTGCTCTGTCATTACAAATTCTGGCCCTGCTACCTGCACTCTGCAGTAAACATGTGCGATTAGTTTCGTATGAATCTCAAATTCGTACGAATTTCCCTAAATTTGTACGTTTGGGAGGATCCGAAATACGAATTGCCATGCGTCCGAATTTTGTACGAAATACAAACTTTTGTTTACGAATTTTTGGATCAGTCGCCGTCGCGTCGATGACTCATTATGCTTATTATTAGGGGCTCCCACCATCCCTGTGCTATGTTGACTTCCTCCTGGGGCTTCTTATCCTGCTTGCAGTTGCTCTCCTTGGATCCCTGACTTCTTGCCTGGCTGATTACCGTATCTGATTTATGAACTTTGGACTGGCTGACTACCCGATCTGGCTACTGGACTCTGGCTATGCTTGACTACTCTTTTTTCTATTTACCTTTTTATTTTTCTTAATAAACAAGTGTGACCAAATTCCTGTGCTGTGCTGACATACTGAGCACAGCAGGGGTACAGCCCCAGGAGGAAGTCAGCACAGCACAGGGATGGTGGCTGCCATGCACAGCTTCTCCAGTTTTTGCCTGCTCCAGTTTTGATCCGCACTGTACGGGGTCACCGGGGATGTGTGGGGTCACTGGAAATTGTTTGATGTTACCACGCATGTGCTCTCCGCACATCCCCGGTGACCCCAAACAGTGTGGGGGATCTATCGAAACTGGAGCAGGAGAAAACTGGACCAGCGGTGCATGGCAGACAATCCGCTTCTCTCTTTTATTTTCAAATCTTAATGGAACAAACTGAAGAGAAGCTGATTGGTTGCCATGGACAACTGCTCCAGATTCTGTTCGCTCCAATTTTGATCAATTTCCCTAAATGTCTTTTTATCTGTTCTAGCAGTCATATGTGTAAATGAAAAGAATGGTGGGGGCACATCAGGGCACATTAAGGCACATGAGGGCACATTGGAGCACATCAGGGCATATTGGAGCACATTGGGGCACATCAGGGCACATTGGGACACTTTGGGGAACATCAGGGCACATTGGGGAACATCAGGACACATTGGGACACATCAGGGAATATTGGAGCACATTGGGGAACATCAGGGCACATTGGGGAACATCAGGGCACAGCGTTTACCTGCCAGCATGCAGATAAGCGCAGAAAGCGTGTGTAATAAGTTCTCTCTCCGCTGCTCCCTGGCGGCCCCTCCTCTCTTCTTGTCCATCCCAGATGATGTCACAAGCAAATAGGGGTAGATGAGAAGCGAGGGGAGGGATTGTGTGGAGGGACAGGGACCAACTAAGACCAAATGGCCATCTCTGCTGCAGACAGTCAGTTCAAGGAATGTTCAGAGTGAGGGAGGTGTACCCCAGCTTTGGCAAATTGATTTTCAAAAATGCTAACTGCTCCATTAGCTGGAGGGACAACTGGGATCTTTGGGGTGACAGGATGTTTCCCGTCACAGAAAACACCCGCTTACTCTGAACACTTATCGGAGGGCAGAACAGTAGCTCCTTGGCAATATCTGTGAGGGCAGGCCACTCCTCGCTCTTCTCCTGCCAAAAAAACATTGGATCTGTGGTGGAGTGCACTGGTGGGGCTGACAAATAGGACATGACAACCTCCTTTGCTGATATGGGTTTCTTGGGGTGCACTATGTTGGAGGTTCCCATTAGGGTGTCAAGTGCCTCAGCCAAGACAGAAGATGCTCCGCTGGCAGGAGCTCTGCTCACTTCACTAGATGATGCATGGGAGAGGGGGTCTTCAATATCTTCTTCCTCCCCTTTCTCTTCTTCCAGCCTTACCATCTGCCTTTCCCTCTGACGCACCCTTCGATTAGTCTGTCCCGCCATGTTGTCAGAGCACTACACTGCACAGCCATTTTTCCCTTGATGCGAGGGTCACACATGGCAGCCAGCATCAGTTCTGGGCAAGAGACGGTCAACTCCTGCATGCGCCTGCCCAACTCCATCAGAAATGTGTTTAGCAGAGCCAACACATCAGGTTGAGGGCCAACACCAGGCAAAGGTTCCTCAGCCGACTTGAACTGCTCCAATTTGCTTTGAAGGTGGTTGAAGAGTGGGAGCACGTGACCAATGCTGGCATCCTCGCAGCTTAGGTGTTCTGTGACAGAGAGGAAAGGTTTGAGGACTGCCACAATCTGCCCAATTATGGCCCAGTCCTCCCTGCCTAAAGGTCTCTCTATGCCAATGTTATGATCACAGGCCATGGCATGGAGAGCCTTCTGCTGCTCAAGGATGCGTTCCAGTATTCCTAGGGTTGAATTCCACCTAGTCCCCACATCCTGTTTTAGGCAGTGTTCTGGAAGGCCTGCCTTCCTCTGTTCCACCCTGAGGAGGTGGCTGTCCCTCACACTCCGATGGAAGTGGCCAGCCATCTTCCGACAAGAGTCCACCACTTTGGACAGCCTTCCTTCGCCACCAGAAATGGTCTCCACCAACCGAAAACTGTCAGTTACCACCTGGTGGAGAAGGTGGGCTGAGCAGCGCAAACCCACAAAGCTGCCATCCCTTACAGCCTTGACCATGTTGCTGCCTCCATCAGTGACAACATAGCCAATCCGGTAGTTGCTGTCTGCCTGTCTAAACCACTGCAACAACATTTTCTGCAGGGCTTGCAGGATGTTTTGCACTGTGTTCTTTTCATCAAGCACCTCAGCTTGCAGGAGGAAGGAACGGTGCCCCTGTTTGTCAACTGCTGACAAGGATCCAGATGTTTGAACTACATCATGGGACACCTTAGCCTGCCACCAATGTGCCGTCAGGGACAGGAAGGCATGCTGGGCACTACATACACTCCACAGGTCAGTGGTCAGGTGCACTGCCTGTCCACCTGCCCTTCCAATCTCCTCCTTGAGCAACCCGACACCAGACCTGTATAAGGCTGGCACCACAGTTTGGCTGAAGGTCTTAGGTGATGGCACACAGTACTGTGGTGCAACAGCCTGCATCAATTGCTTGAAGGGCTCACCTTCCACCATGTTGAAAGGTGCTCCTCAAACTGCAATGAGCTGGCCAATCAGGCGTGTTATTTTACGCACCTGCGCCCGAGACATACCCTTACTCTGAAAGCCACCAAAATCTTCCAGGGTGGCCTGGCTGGTATGGATTGGATACGGGATGGTAACAGCATTCTTTTCTGCCTTATACTGGCTGGTGGTGCTGGCACTCATGGTGGCTGTGTCGTGCCACTATTGGCTCCCCTTTTGGTGTTTTGAGGAGTGTCCATAATACTTTTCTCCCCTAACAGCACTGCATGGTGGTGCACACGCATTTGCTGGTTCATTCCACTATTACTGAGATGCCCTATGTCTCGGTTCTGCCACAGTGATTGCATTTGGCCTTCTGACCGACACCAATTCTTTTAAAATGCTGCCAAATGCTGGAACAGCAGCCACCACCTCAGACACTGCCTAATGGAATCCCTTCCACTGCAGTGGTCATACTCTCTTTCTGAGGTTTGGCAAGAGCAGGAGGAAGAGACCTGAACATCCCAGGTATTTTGGGTGCTGTGATGGATTGAGGCCTTATGGTTGCATTGGCCCATTCTGATGCTGGAGGCTTAGAAAGCACTTGGGCAGGGGTCTTTTCAGGAGAGAAAAGTAGTGGGGACTGAGGGGAGATACTTTCTGGGTTGTCGGTGGCGCCAACATGGGTAGAGGGCTGGAAATTAATTTGTCTACAACAATGTCAGGAAAGCCTGCTTCCACCTCTTTCACATTGCCAAGGGAACAGTGATCATTAGAAGCAGTAAACTCTGTCTCCTTGCTGATCACTGCCAAGCTCCCTGTAGTGCTGATGGTGATGGCACTGGCAGCAATGGTGGTGGTGACATCATCATGAGCCGCTGCCTCCTGACATGTTTCCTGCTGCATGGCCACGATCTCCAGCCTTTGGCTGCACAATTGTATGTGCACTGGGAACCCCTTTGGCCTGCCCTCTTCCATAAGAGGTACCAATGGGCAGCATGCTACCAGCAGCAGTGGCAGAGGTGGTAGCGCCACTTTTGCTATGAATTGTGCTGCTGGTTCTGGGAGGTAAATACTGGAACAGCTGGCGACGTGCAAATGTCTGCTGTTTGCCGGGCTCTTTACCACCAGCAGTCTTCACTCCCAGTCGCCTCAGCTTTATGGGAGGTGAGCTGAGCTCAGAGGGCGCAGAGAGCACGTCCAACCTGCTGCTCATGTACAGCTCATAGCTCTCCTTCTCCCAGCAGCACTCTTACTGCTTTTTTGGCCTTGTTTGCTGCTCATTTTTCCTTTAAAAGTTAGAAAAATGTAGACAAAAATTTTGATTACAGCAAACTAACACCAAAATCACCAAATGTACAAAAAAATTATACTAACAGAAAATAACAAAATATTAACTAAATGAAACAAGAAATGAAAAAAAAATGATCTCTCAAAAGCAACCAAAAAACTAATAAAACCAGAAACTAAACACTAACAGATGATACACTCGCAAACTACAACAGATATAAACTAAAATGAACAATGAAAAACTAAGGATTGCAAAGATATTCACTCAGATGCACAGACAAATAGTTGTGTGATCTGCTCCACTACACTAACTAACCCACAAAGGGAAGTCACATGATCGGGCCTGCCCTGTAGGCCTCAGCAGCAGAAGAAAACCTCTGATTGGCCAACCAAGTGACATGTTGTTTCCATAGTAACAAAATTTGGACCGAAAAGTGACCGCATCTAACGAAAATTTCGGATAGGAAATTCCTCAACGGAATTTTGTATTTTGGCTAAAAACCAAACTTCCATCAGCATCAACTGTCATATTGAGGTATATTTTTGCCTTTAAATTAATCGTAAAGAACGTTCGTACAAGTGAACAAACCTAACGACAATTCGTATTTCGTACAAATTGAAATTGAATTTCGGGCACGAAATACGAAGTACGAATTAATTATAATACGAACCGTAACGGACCGAAACAAATTTATTGGCGCCCATGTCTACTCTGCAGCAGGTACATCTGGCTCCCTTGCTGGCCTGGCTGCATGAGGAAAGGGGAGGAGAGCTGATAGCCAGGTTCTGTAAAAGGAACATTTACACTATGTGCAGTCCCAACAGTACCCACCAATGCTGCCAATCAGTGACACCTACCAGTGCCTCCTCATCATTGGAGCCTATCAGTGTCACCCATAAATGGATTTTGCTATTTATTTTTCAAGTGCCCATGAGTGCCACCTAGCAATGCCTCCTTATCAGTACCACCTATCATTGCCCATCAGTGCCGCCTATCAGTGCCTCCTCATCAGCACCCATTAGTGCAGCTTAATCAGCGTACATCAGTGAAAGAGAAAAATTGCCTGTTTTATAGCAAACTATGAAAAAGTTTTTTTTCTTAAAATTTTTGCCATTTTTTCATTTAGCAAAAAATAAAAACCCAGAGGTGATTAAATACCACCAAAAGAAAGCTCTATTTGTGTGGGAAAAAAAATGATAGAAATTTCACATGACCACGCAATTGTGATTCAAAGTGTGACAGCGCTAAGAGCTGAAAATTGGCCTGGGCAAGAAGGGCGTAAAAGTGCCCAGTAGGCAAGTGGTTAAATGGGGGCACCCTGGAGGAGCAGAACAATCTACAGGAGGGTACTAACTCCTCCAGAATGCCCCTTAGTGCTTCTAAAGTACCCCCTTATTTCCTATAGAGTGCCCCTTCCTTTCCTTTACTGCTGGCAGCAGCTGCAGGTATTTGTGCTTTCTATGCTTCAGTTCATGAATGGGCAGGAGCCTCTGTCTTCTGTTTATTCATTTGCAGTGCAGCTAAGGCTACAAAGAAAGGGACTGTAGATGTGTTCTCAGTCCCTTTCTCTGTCTCAAAAATTAGACTTTGGGGGTCTATTTAGATCCCTAATAATTAATCAAAGCTCCCCCCAACAGCACTGCCAAAAGAATGTAAAAAAAAAAATTATATTAAAATTAATTGAACATTAGATTTTAAAAAAAAGTTGTAAAAAAACAAACCAAAAAACTGTAGAAAATCGCACTAAAATTTCTAATTAGATTAAAAAGCCACACTAAATACACAGCATAATTTAGCCACACACACTGTGTGCCACAGCACGCTATGCACACCGCAGGTCACATTAATGTTGCGTCATAAAGATGGCTGCTGCATGGTGCTACACCGCGCTACAGTCAAATGACAGCTACAGGGCAGATCTACTTTGCCGGGAAGGCATCCATAGATGTCCTACCGTGCTCGTGCGGCCTGCGTGCACCCTGCAGGGCACACGCGGGGCGCTCTGTGATCAGCGAATCTATGAGACTCGCTGGATTACAGATCGGAGTAAGGGGTTGATCCCAACCCCTTACCACGTGATCAGCTGTCAGTCAATGACAGCTGAACATGTGATGTAAACAGACCCGTTATCGGCTATTTGTTCTCCTCACACTGATAGCAATCAAAGGTGGCTGTCAGAGGGACATCGGTCCCCATCAAGGAGAGCAGCCACCTTGCTCATTTGTGCCTACCAGTGCCACCTACCAGTGCACAACAGTGCTGCCTACCAGAGCCCACCAGCGCCACCTACCAGTGCCCACAGTGCCACCTATCAGTGCCCACAGTGCCACCTATCAATGTCACCAATCAGTGCCTCATCAACAGTGCTGCCCATCAGTGCCCCCTATCAGTGCCATCTATCAGTGGTACCTATCAGTAACACCTATCAGTGCCCACCAGGGCCACCCATCAGGGCCTTATCAGTGCCGTCTTATCTGTGCCCATCAGAGCCGCCTTATCAGTGACCACCAGTGCAGCCTATCAGTGCCCACCAGTGCAGCCTATCAGTGCCCATCAGTGCCGCCTCATCAGCGCATATCAATGAAGGAGAAAAATTACCTGTTTGCAAAATGTTATAACAAACTATGAAACGTGATTTTTATTTTTCAAAATTTTCTGGCTTTTTTTGTTTGTTTAGCAAAAACAAAAAACCCCAGCTGTGATTAAATACCACCAAAGGAAAGCTCTATTTAAGTGAAAAAAATGAGAAAAATTTCATTTGGGTACAGTGTTGCATGACCGCGCAATTGCGTCAGCGCTGAAAGCTGAAAATTGGTCTTGGCAGGAGGGGGGTTTAAGTGCTCAGTAAGCAAGTGGTTAAACCTGGGGGCCCCAAGATCTCCTATTGCCTGGGTGCCCCATGAGTTGTCAGATTGCCCCTGACCCAAGGTGATCATCTCGAACAGGGGTAGTTTGTTTGTGTACCGGTTCTGGCGAGCCTTTTGTGCACAGTTGGGAATTCAGCTATATTTCTGACCATCATAACAACTGGTCAGACTTACCATGGGTGGAGTTTGCTCACAATAGTGTCTGGAATTCTGCTTCCCAATTGTCCCCGTTTATAGTGAACTGTGGTTTCCAACCTTCCATGTTGCCTGAGTCATTTTGTTCCGCAGAGTATTCCTGCATTAGAGGAGCATCTCCATGGTCTTCGTTCCACTTGGGCACAAGTCCAGGAGGCAGGGCCGTCTTTAAGGCAGGGCCGTCTTTAAGGCAGGGCAAAAGGGGCAGCTGCCCTGGGCCCTGTCATTGTTGTGGGGCCCAAAGCATACTTGCCAACTATCCCAGTTTACATTCCCTTGTCCCTTGAAGTTTTAGTCCTGTGCTGCTACTAATGCTGCCCAGCTCTGCCCTATTGTTGTGTACAGATGACTCACCTGCAGACCTGTGTTTACATGTAAATACTGGCATTCATATGTAAATAGCTGAGGCCAACTGCACTGAATATATGTCTATAGTCTATAGCATATAGTCTAGGCTAAATGCAGTGTGTATATATATATATATATATATATATATATATATATATAATATATACAGATACTAAACTGTATGTATGTATGTGTATATATATATATATATATACAGATACTAAACTGTATGTATGTATGTATATATATATATATATATATATATATATAATCAAATACACTGCCACTAACTGAATAACCTGCCTGCTTAACCTAACTCAAGCTATCTCTCTGTCCACGCCAACAATACTACACAAGGCTGTTCTTAAAGAAGCCTTATATCAGGGATATGCAATTAGCGGACCTCCAGCTGTTGCAAAACTACAAGTCCCATCATGTACTGCCTCTGGGTGTCATGCTTATGGCTGTCAGAGTCTTGCTATGCCTCATGGGACTTGTAGTTCTGCAACAGCTGGAGGTCCGCTAATTGCATATCCCTGCCTTATATAGTGTGGGGAGTGGACTTAGTCCCCCTGAGCCAAGATTGGCCAAAGGCACCCTGCCATTGGCCAATTATAGCTCTCTCAGCAAAGCACACTGTGATTGGCGAAGCATGCAGGTCAGGTGCATGCTTTGGCCAATCATCAAACAGCAATGTACCGCGACCTTGCAGTGCATTATGGGGCGTTCAAATTTTCCATGAATGCCCCATAATGTTCGCTGTTCTGCAAATAGGCGAACAAGCGATGTTTGCGTCGAACTTATGTTTGATCCCAACATCGAACTCATCACTAGGAGTTATTCTCAGGTTGGGAATCCCCTGAGAGCAGCCTGAATACAGTATTGAGCTATATTGCCCTTAATCTCAGTTATTGCTCTCCAATTGATTGCTTGAATATATACTGTTACTGTCTGTTACTTTTTCACAGAAACCTCAAAGTAAAGACAATTTCTGTGTTTTATCATAACGTGTGTTTCTCTTTGGTCCTTGCATTTACACTATTGCCAGGTGTGCCAGAGGGGGCTGAGGCTGTTATTGGGGTTGAGAGGCAGAGTAAAGGACTGAACAACGTTAAGCAGGTCTTGCGGGGTTAGAACTACATTCCTATATGTGCATACAGTGGCGGAATTATAGGGGTCGCCAAGATCGCCATGGCGACCGGGCCCCTTGCTGCAGGGGGCCCTTGAGGGCCCCCTGTACTCTTCGATAGGAGGGGAAGCTGAGAAGAGCTCCCCGGAACTGAAATCGGCACTATGCAGGGAGCTCCTCACATTAGCCTTAGTAAAAGCATAGTGTGTGCTCTTTGTCTCCCCTAGAGTGCAGTACCCGGCAGGAAAAGCAAAGGTAAATATCTGCCGTTTTTTTTTTTTTTTATAAGACTATCTACTGTATTTGTCTTTGTGTGTGTGTGTGTGAACATGCGTGTGTGTGTGAGCATGCATGTATGTGTGTGTGTGCATGTGAGCATTCATGTATGTGTGTGTGTGAGCATGCGTGTGTGTGTGTGAGCATGCTTGTATGTGTGTGTGTGAGCATGCATGTATGTGTGTGTGTGAGCGTGTGTGTGTGTATGTGTATGTTGTAATATTTGGGGGTTATTTTAGCTTAAAGGTAGAGCTTACCAGTGAGCTGAGTCCACGCCAGATATGTCGTTTTAAGGGCTTGTAGGCCCACTTTTATTAAAGAAAGAAAAGTCCGATAACAAAATAGTTGCCCACACAGGGGTTTCAGCTTTCCACAGCAATAATGTACGTAGAACCAAAAATACCAAGCCACCTGGCTCTCTTTAGCAGCACTGCTGCTCAGACTTCTGCTGCAGCCCTCTTGGCTCTTTAACAGAGTTCCTGTACACCCAGTACCTCAGCACTCTTTACTAGCTTCTTTTTCAGCCCACAAGCTTGGACCCTCTGTCTGCTCTGACAGACCGACCTGTGCAGACATGCACACTTCTTCTCCCTTACACGCCTGGACTCCTCGGGAGGGTGGAGCCCAGAACCATGGTGTTGGCTTTGTTTTAAGCCCAAGACCCACCTGTGCAATCATCCAGCCAGACTGCTGGCTGGTCCCAAAACCCGGTCCCAGGATTGGAGATTCCGTACTACCACAATGTGTATGTGTGTGAGCATGCTTGTATGTGTGTGTGTGTGTGTGTGTGTGTGTTCATATATGTATGTATGCATGTGTGTGTGCATGTATGTGAGTGTGCATGTATGCATATGTATGTATGTGAATGTGCATGTGTTTATCAGTGGTGGTGCACCCAAAAGGGTGCACAGGTACCGCCCCCTCTCTCCAGCCACCCCCTCTATGACCAATGAATAGATTCATCCATAGCATAGCATGAATCTATCCATGGCCACCGCTGCCACCCCCATATTTAGGTGTCTGGTCCCTTTTGGGGTGCCGGGCGCCTAAATTACAGCGGCGGAGGGTGTTTTTGCAGCACCTGATTAGAGCCATAGGCTCTAATAGGCTTCAAAATAGGTGAACTGCGAGCACCATGCTTGACACTCACAGTCCACCCAGGAGTGTTAGAAAAATTAATTAATATTCACTTTCCTAACACTGAACCGCCTCTCCACCAATCAGGTGTGCGGGTCTGTTACCCGTCACCTGATTGGCTGAAATGATAGGCGCAGCTATTGGACGCCTATCAGGAGGAGAGGACGGGAGATGAGTATGGCAGGAGATGCATGGAGGACCCTGCTCATGGCCGTTACCCGCTGCCCCACCAAGACAGGGTAAGTGGCAGGCAGACAGCGAGCGGGCGGTGGGGATTCACAGTGGCAGCATTTGATGGACACACCAACAGCATTTGATGTGCACAGTGGCGCCATTTGATGGCCACAGTGGCAGAGCTTGATGGGCACAGTGGCAGCATTTGATGGGTACACTGGCAGCATTTGATGGGCACACTGGTGGAATTTGATGGCACAGCGGCAGAGTTTGATGGGCACAGTGGTGACATTTGATGGCACAGTGGTGGCGTTTGATGGCACAGTGGCTGCAATTGATGGGCACAGTGGCTGTAATTTATGTTTTTTTCGGAATTTTTCAGTTTGCTTGCACCCCCTAAAAATTTTGAGCACCAGCTGCCACTGGTTTATATGTGTGTGCATATGTGAATTTTCCTCCTGCAGCCGCTGAATGCGGGTGATAGAGGAGGAGAAGCAGGGGGAAATGGAGAAATCGGTTCCTTTATATGCGGCCACCCACTTGGGACCGGGCCCTGGTGTTCCACCATCGGGCTCGGAGAAAAGAGCCCTGTCCGGAGGTCGGGGGGGGGGGCCTCCATGGTTTCTTGCATCGGGGCCCTGAAGGTTCTAGTTACGCCACTGTGTGCATAAAATTATTTCTAACAAAGCAGATTTTTGTATTTTCTTTCTACTGATCTATATTTATCATAAGTTTATGCACCAATATAAACATGCCCATTAAAAACAATGGGCTGCATTTACGGCCCATTCACACCAAATGCATTTTTAACTGCATTCCAACTGCATAGATGATTCCATGGGCATAGTTCACACCATTACAGTGCTGTGAAAAAAAAAGTACAACAATGCTGCATTTTTCCACACCGCAAACACACAAAAGCATATGCAAATGTATAGCAACACATCACAGTGCACATAAAAGCCCAAAGAAAGATGGAAGTGACCTCACAGGACAAAACACAGATGGAAAAACGTGCACCAACGGCATGCAAACGTGCATGAAATAAAAAAAAATGCAGTAGATGTAGTTTCTGGTGTGAATAAGCCCTAAGATCAATAAAAACATGCCTGTATGCCTAAAAAAAACGCGTTTAGAAGTATCCATGTGCAAAAGACCCTAAGGGCCCTTTCACACCGAACGCAGTTGGGTGCATTTTGAATTACACTTCAACCGCATAGACAGCCCTAAACCAAGGTAATCCTATGGGCATAGTTCTCATCATTGCAGTGCAGTTGGGCGCAGTTAAAAAAAAGTAGAGCATGCTGCATTTTTCTGCACTACAAATGCAAGGAAAGTGCTATAAACGCATTTCAAATGCACTGCACTACTTCTGAACCGCCTGCCGTTGTTATAGCGGGGTATAACTGCCGCAGCTCCGGTATCTTTTTAACCACTTCCGGACTGCTGCGCGCTGATATGCGTCTTAACTTTGAAGAGGAATATCGTTGTTATGGCAGCTGCTAGCTGATATAACCCTGGTATCCTCTTCTTCAGCCGGCGGTCCGATAATAGTGGTCTCTGCGGCGGATTTGCACCTCCCACCGTGGTCCGGTGCCCTCCGGCCCTTACCGGAGCCGTCGGCAGCAGCGGGGGCAATCGGATGTTGTCCCTTGTGTGACAAAGAGACGAGTGAGGGGAAGATGGCCTCCACCCGTCTCCATATCATTGCAGGGCGGAAGTGTCGTCAAAACGTCACTTCCGCCCATAGCTCTTAAAGGGACTTTTTTTTGTTTGATTTTTTTTTTATTGCATTTTAGTGTAAATATGAGATCTGAGGTCTTTTTGACCCCAGATCACATATTTAACCACTTCCTGACCGATGTACGTCGGCAGAATGGCACGGGCAGGCATATTGGCGTACAGGTACGTTCAGATTTAAATGCCGCCCTGCCGTCGCGAGCCGGTCGGGACCCCCGTGAGTCCGGTCGCGGGTCCCGCGGACTCGATCGCCACAGGCATACCCGCGATCGGCGCACAGGAGATGCCGTTGTAAGCAGCATCTTCTCGTTCTGCCTAGCAACAAGTGACGCTGATCTCTGCTCCATGTGATTGGAGCAGAGATCAGTGTTCACTAAAACAAAGCTCAGCCCCCCCCAGTTAGTAACACGCCCCTAGGAACACTTAACCCCTACACTGCCACCCACTGGTTAACCCCTTCACTGCCAGTGTCATTTACACAGGAATCACTGCATTTGTAGAGCAGTGATTACTGTATAAATGACAATGGTCCCAAAAATGTGTCAAAAATGTCCGATGTGTCCGCCATAATGTCGCAGGCACAATAAAAATCGCTGATCGCCACCATTACTAGTAAAAAAAAAATTATTAATAAAAATGCCATAAAACTATCCCCTATTTTGTAAACGCTATAACTTTTGCGCAAACCAATCAATAATCGCTTATTGCGATTTTTTTACCAAAAATATGTAGAAGAATACGTATCGGCCTAAACTGAGGGAAAAAATGTTTTTTATAAATTTTTGGGGGATATTTATTATAACAAAATTAAAAAAGAATGAATTTTTTTCAAAATTGTCGCTCTATTTTTGTTTATAGCGCAAAAAATAAAAACACAGAGTTGATCAAATACCACCAAAACAAATCTTTATTTGTGGGAAAAAAAAAGGACATCAATTGGTCTGTGGTGAGATCATGTCACGATCAGGGGTCAGGCTCGAAGACCAATTGCTATAGCAGTTGCAGGATTACCACTAACCAGCAGGATAGGAACACAGGCCGTCACCCTGGCAGAAGACACAGGCTCACCTGAGGTGCGGAGTCTAAGTACTAACCGGTTTTCACCAGAGCTCCAGATGGTAGAGATGGATTTAGCTGCGTGTTAGTACCAGGTCGCGGTCCTCAGGATCGCCCCACCAGGAGGTGAGCAAGCCGGGGTTCAGTAGCGGATGAGCAGGTAAGGATCAAACAGAAGCGTGGTCAGTAAGCAAGCCAAAAGGTCGGTAACGAGTAGTTGCAGATTGGGATCAGGCAGAAGCGTAGTCGTGGAACAAGCCAAGGGTCGATAACGAGCAGTAGTAAATATAAGCGGCAGCAGAGAAGACGGGAGAAAGATACAGGCTGGAGATGGCACAATATTCTGGCAAGGAGGAAGTGCAGAGACATGGCTTATATCAGGAAGTTCATGGGAGGAGCAAAGAGTTCAAGGTTCAGCTGAAATCAAGGTACAAGGCAGGGTTGTCAAAAGGATCTGACAAGGAACTGTCCAGCATCTCAGATAGCTCAGAGAGAAGATTCATTGCCAGACACAGCTGAGGTCCCAGGTTCAAGTCCAGGTCCTGACAGATCAGTGGTCTGGTCTTAAGCCAGCAAAATGGTCTGGTCTGAAAGTGGTTAAGAGGTCATGTCATGCTTTTTTTCTATTACAAGGGATGTTTACATTCCTTGTAATAGGAAAAAAAGTGACATTTTTTTTTTTTAAAAACAGTGTAAAAAAAAAAAAAATAATAAGAAAAAAAAAAAATGTAAACGTGCCCCGTCCCGCCAAGCTCGCGTGCAGAAACAAACACATAAGTGCGATGGACTACTATGCGATGCATAGTAGTCCATTATGCTTTACCTTTGCAGGGAATGAAAGAGGAAGTAAACCCATCATATTTTTGCATTCGTATTCATACATATTTTTGCCACCCAAATGCATTATTTTAAATTTTTCTTCATTGAACCTCATTTGCCATGTAGTTGCCCGCCCCATTAATTTGTTAATGTTATGTGACACACTGTGACAGAGCCAGCCAGAGCCATGATAGAGTGCCCGCTGCCTGTGAGTTATCATAATGCTGATGATCTTAACCAGTTGCCGATCACCTGAAAGCCGCGCAGGATCACTTATATACGTGATCCTGCATTTTTGGGTATCAGAGCCAATTAGCATATCCGGCGGACTCATTTAGTGGTCTGCTTATGTAAACAAGGCAGTTCGATATTCTGTCAGTGTGGAAGACATTGATCCTGTGTTCCTGCAAAGCAAGTACAGTGATGTTTTCCTTTAGTAAAACCACCTGCCCCACAGTGAGAAAACACTTGTTAGGCACACATTTAACCCATTGATTGCCCTAGATGTTATCCCCTTCCCAGCCAGTGTCATTAGTACAGTGACAGTACATATTTTTAGCACTGATCACTGTATTAGTGTCACTGGTTCCCACAAAGTGTCAAAAGTGTCACTAATGCCGCATACACAAGAGCAGAATGTCCGACAGAAAAAGTCTGATGGAATCTTTTCATCAGATATTCCGATCGTGTGTATGCCTCATCTGACTTTTTTTTTTTCGAAAATTCTGACAGACCTAGAAATTAGAGCTGCACAATTAATCGTTAAAAAAACGCAATCTCGATTCACTCCCCTGACAATCTCTCCCGCTGAGAGTAGGCGATTCTTTTATATAAACAAGTGGCGAGATTATCTGCTCACTCAGCTGTCAAAACAAAGCATCCGGGGCAATCTGCCAAGTTTATAACTCGAAACATTGTAACTAACTTACTTCTTTTTTTTTTGTTTAATAAATGTTTATTAAAGGAAAAAAGAAAAACAGAAAGGCAGGGAATACACATGACATAAAAGCATGAACCTAAACATGACCTGACAATAAAGATTCTGTAGGTAGAGTCTAGGGCATTAATGACTGGATGGAACATTCATAGACCCAAAAGAGCATTATCAAACCATTTGCATACTCCTTTCATCACTTTGTTTAAATGAATTGCTCTCAGCAATGCTATTGATAGCCCAGACAAAAACCCTTAAGTTTTCGGGCAAGTGGGGAAAAGTGAGCTTGGTTCCCAGTAGAAAATGAAGGACAGAAAGCGGTGAAAGGAAAAGAGGTAGAGGGGTAGGGGAGGGGGAGGGAGGGGGGGACTGGCATGCATGGAGCACAGTTGAAAATATGACACCGAACAACACAGTCTCATGTGAGATGTTACCTCAGGGTGTCGATTAAAAGATAATGATGGCAGGTAATAATAGCGTAATCAACAAAAATGTCTTAAGTATAGACGAGTCTCAGTGGGATTGTGTAATTATCTCCTTGTAAGTTGCGGTGTGCTTGAATTCCGCCCACGAGGACCAAGTTAGAGTATGACGTTGATAAGTGTCCTTGATGCAGTGGGTGATTTCTTCCATGAGATAGACCTCTGAGATTTTTTGAAGCCACTTTTTCACGGTTGGAGTTTCCAGCTGGCCCCAAAGGGTTGGTATGAGTGCTTTAGCCGCGTTAAGTAAGTGGGGAACTATGGATCGTTTATACCTTCCAACTGGTTCCGAGGTGGCATGAAAAAGAATTGTCCATGGGTCTGAAGGGAGAGAGACATCGGATATTTGATGGATCAGTCGGATAATGCTAGACCAGAAGGGGCGGATGTATGGGCACGACCACCATACGTGCGCGTGTGTTGCTTTGCTCCCACAATTCCTCCAACACAACGGGGAATTGGCGGGGAACATCTGATGAAGTTTTGCTGGAGTGTAATGCCATCTGGTTAGCAATTTGTAATTGACCTCAGCCATCTTTGATGCGATTGAGGAGGTATGAGCCAACCGCAGGACTTTATCTTTTTGACCCTGTGGGAGACAGGATTCCAGGTCTGACTCCCACCTGGCGAGAAAGTGGGGGTGAGTGTCCCCTTGGAGTTTGATGAGCCCTTTATATAACAATGAGACACTGTGTTCTGGTGGGTCCTGCGGGTGTAGTATCTCCTCGATATTGTTTAGGTCCTGTATCCCCCTTAGCGGTTTTGGTAGTGTTCTGATAAAACCCTGCAGTTGAGTGTATCTCCATTGGTCTAGAAACGTTAGTGGCTTGGGGCCCACAATTTCTGTCAAAGGCTTAGCAGTATTAGCTCGGAGTACATGATGCAGAAGCAGGGATCTTTCTGGTGACCATGCCTTAAATCCGGGGTCTAACAGACCAGGTAGAAAGTAGTTGTGGTCGAGAAGTGGTAACAAGGGGGAAGCATAAGTCCAAGAGAATTTCTTATGCAAGGCGTCCCATATGTCTAGTGTGGAGGCAGTCACTGAAGAGGTGGTCGGGGTGAGGCGCCTGTGACAGCGCGGCAGCCAAGGTGTAACTGCAAGATCTGTTTTGCTGAGGGCGTGTTCAAGGCTCACCCAAAGTTTGGAGGTGGCTGCATATTTCCAGTCAGAGAATCTAGACCAGGCATGTCCAAAGTCCGGCCCGCGGGCCAGTTGCGGCCCGCGGTCCGGTTTTGAACGGCCCGCCTGCTTTTTCTCAATTTATTGTGCTGCGGGATCAGGGCTGTCAGATCAGCCGATCCCCGGCACTGTGAGAAGCTCCGTGAGCTTCAAAAGTGAAAGTAAAGTGCAGAGGATTGTGCTGTGCTCTCTGCTTCCCCCTACAGTGCAGTACCCGGCTGAATGAGGAAGCTGCAAAGGTACTGTACTACAAGCTAGATTCGTGTTAAAAAGGCCTTTATTCATGTGTGTGTATGTATGTATGTGTATGCATGTGTCTGTATTTGTGTGCATGTATGTGCACATGTGTCTGTGTGAGTGCACATGTGTCTGTGTGAGTGCACATGTGTCTGTGTGAGTGCACATGTGTCTGTATGTGTGTGTGCACATGTGTCTGTATGTGTGTGTGCACATGTGTCTGTATGTGTGTGTGTGTGTGTGTGCGCACATGTGTCTGTATGTGTGTGCGCACATGTGTCTGTATGTGTGTGTGTGCGCACATGTGTCTGTATGTGTGTGTGTGCACATGTGTCTGTATGTGTGTGTGTGCACATGTGTCTGTATGTGTGTGTGTGCACATGTGTCTGTATGTGTGTGTGTGCACATGTGTCTGTATGTGTGTGTGTGCACATGTGTCTGCATGTGTGTGTGTGCACATGTGTCTGTATGTGTGTGTGTGCGCACATGTGTCTGTATGTGTGTGTGCGCGCACATGTGTCTGTATGTGTGTGTGCGCGCACATGTGTCTGTATGTGTGTGTGTGCGCACATGTGTCTGTATGTGTGTGTGCGCACATGTGTCTGTATGTGTGTGTGTGCGCACATGTGTCTGTATGTGTGTGCGCACATGTGTCTGTATGTGTGTGCGCACATGTGTCAGTATGTGTGTGTGTGTGTGTGTGCACATGTGTCTGTATGTGTTTTTTTTTTTTTATTGCACTGCACCAAAAGCACCCTACATTTTCCAATGTGTGGGGTACCATTAAGAATTAACGGTGCCCCCTAAAGTGCAGAGCATTCGTCTGTGTGTTGGGAACGAGTGCGACAAAGGCGGGAGAATTCTTGTTGGGTCGTGTATTAGTGCTCGGATGGACACACTTAGACCGAATTTTCAATGGTTCAAAGAATGTCAGGCAAAATGGTCGGCCCTCAGGCATGTTCACTTCATCAAATCCGGCCCACTTTGAAAAAAGTTTGGACACCCCTGTTCTAGACAAAATGACAGCATGATAGTAAGTCTTAAAATTTGGTAGGGCCAGTCCCCCAGAGGGCTTGGAGCGATAAAGTACATCTCTAGCTACTCTGGGATGGCTGTTCCGCCAAATGAAGCGAGAGACCATGGCCTGTAGTAAGGAGAAAAACCCTATAGGTACACCCAGTGGGATCATTTGAAAGAAAAAGAGAACTCTGGGGAGAATGTTCATTTTAACTATATTCTCCATATAGACTCCATGTTTCTGGCTGGATCGTACTGTCACGTACCTTACAGTGGAGTCAGACTGCTGAGGGTGGCCTCTCGCACGGTTCCGGTCTCCACGCCCCTGAGGATGGGGACAGGGCGCGTGAGGACACGAAAGGGTGCAGGTGCCTGAAGGTGGAGGTAGCAGACCTTGGAGATGCTGGGTCCTCACGGTAGAAGAGATGTTGTAGGTAGGCACCGGAAGATCAGCAGGTGTGCAGGAAGCACTGCGTGTCTGTAACAGGCAAGGTCGGCAACTGGCAGGCAATGCGGTACAATAACAGGAGGCAGGTGCGTAATCAGGAACAAGCAAGGGTCTGGCAACGTGCAAGCAAACGAGGTACAGATTCAGGAGACAAGCCAAAGTCGAAGTCCAAGCCGGGGTCAAAGGTAGTCCAGGAGATAGTAGCACAGGGTATCCAAAGAGCGGGTGTCAGGAACGGGTCACAGGAACAAGGATCACGGGAGCAAGGTCACAGGAGCAAGGTCACAGGAGCAAGGTCACAGGAGCAACGATCAGGTCTACAGGAGTAGCTGAAGACGATCCAGTACTGATGTCAGGCCAGGATCCTGTTTATATAGAGGGGAGTGAGCCAGGATTGGTGGAAGTGGCCGTCCGTGCGTGAATACGTACATCCGTTCAGTTTGCGCGGGTGTCTTCGCGTGTTCGGATTGGCGTACGTCCACGTGTTCGGATTGGCGTACGTCCACGTGTTCGGATTAGCATACGTCCGTTCGTCCTGGAATTCGTACGCCTCTGACGGGGACACCGCGCATGCCGCCTGGAACGAAGGGAAACTGTCGCTATACGGGGACGGGCATACGTATGGTGAGTTCCCTGACAATTATACAGGTCTGCATAATACTCTCTGAAGGCTTTAGCGATGTGGGGGGTTGCGTGAACTAAATTGCCGTTGGAAAGCTTAATCTTGGGAATAAACGCTTTAGTCTGCTTTTCTTTAAGGGATTTTGCTAACTGTCTGCTAGGTTTGTTCCTCCATTCATAGAGTTTTTGCGAGTAGCGTTGAAATTTGTTGGTGGTATCAATGTTAAGAAGCGTTTTTAGTTCTTCTCTTTTCAGCGTGAGTGTCTCTAAGTAGGAAGAGTGCAGGGTTAGTTTATGTTGTCTATCTAGATCTTCTATCTGGTGCAAGACCTGCTCAAGTTGTTGACCATGCTCCTTTTTTTTCCTTGCCCCTAGCTCAATGAATCGGCCTCTCATGGTAGCCTTGTGAGCTTCCCATACAATAGCTGGAGAAGTCTCAGAAGGTTTGTTATCTGTAAAATATTGCGAGATACGGGAGGCTAGCAGAGCGACATCTGCTTGGTGAGTTAGGAGAGAGTCGTTCAGTTTCCAATTGCTGGAGCGATGGGCAAGTGGGCATGGTCATACACATCGACACGGGGGGGGTCCAACAGCGTCGCAGTTCCTATGTTTGCAGATTGTAATAAGGGGAGGTGGTGGTGGTCTAGGAATATATTGTCTATGCGGGAGTAGGACTGGTGGGTCTGTGAATAGTGGGAGAAGTCCTTTTCTTTTGGGTGGAGAATACGCCAAACATCTATCACCTGTCGCTCCATAAGTCTCTTTTTGACATGGGAAAGGCGTTTAAATGAGATATTAGAGCGACCGTGTGATGTATCCATGATGGGGTCTAGGGGCATATTTATATCTCCCGCTAGTATGAGTAAACCCTCAGCGAAGTGCGATAGATCAGTGAGAATTTGGGAGAGGAATGTAGTTTGATTGTGGTTTGGACAGTATACGTTTGCTAAGGTACATTGGGTGTTACCTAGAAAGCCTTTTAAAAAGAGGAAGCGGCCATGGTCATCTGCTTGCATAGCTTCCACTAAAACCTATGGCCACTCCTTTAGCCTTATTTGTATCTGAGAGACTATAATACCACTGGGGAAAATAAGGCAAGGTCAGTTTGACCCTCGTAGTGTGGGTTAAATGCGTTTCTTGGAGAAAGACAATGGAGGAGGCAAGAGCCCGTAATTCCCGAGTAATTTGATGGCGTTTGGTCGCTACATTTAGACCCCTAACATTATAAGAGGTAATTTTGAGTGTGGCCATTATGATAGTGGATCTTGACCCTTAGGCTTATCTAGCCATGCATGCCAACCTTGGGGGAGGGAGTGAGGTGGGAGAGAAGCGGAAGATTGCAGAGGGGGTGAAAGAGAGAGAAGAACAGACATAACAATAACGTCCAACTGGACACAAGGGGGAAATCATATCACTTCACGCAGAGATCTGCAGTGTTCCCGGTGTGGGGGGGAGGACGGGCCGCCATCTCGACCTCCAAAAGGAAGACGGACAGGTAAACTCGAGGGCAACCCATGCTCCTCAACCCCAGAAGGAGAGGCGGGGGAGGGGGAGTGTCGAATAAAAGGCACATAGGAGCAATACTCTTCACCAGCATTCAACTGTGCGTTAAATAGAATATAGGAGAAAGCAATTATGCTCCAACATAAAACAATGAACTGCAATAAAACAATTAGAACAAATATTCTCTCGCGGCCAAGACGCTTCACTTTAAACTAAACTATAAGCTAAACATGAAGCTAAACATTTTGCAGGCTTACATAACCCTTCGAGGATCATACCCGATGTGGGAACGTCTATTAGGACCCAAAACATGGACCTAGAGGGCATTTCCCTCAGTGTTCCGTCAGTGCTGAGAGGGTGAGGTCTCCACTCGTTGGGTTTGCTGTCTTTTGAGCAGAACCTGCTGCGGTGGGGCCTGCAATTAAAAGAGAAGAGTAGCCGGAGAAGAGAAAGAACAACACTTAGGCACGGTCACCCGATGTTCATCTACGGTGTTGTGTAGAGCTTGGTGCAGAAGGGCACTGTTTTTTAGGAGGGGATTGTTGCCATTGGGAGTCCTGAATACGAGAGAGTTTAGGAACCGGATCTTGCCATCCTGGGAGTTCCATCGTCGGCACATTTAGGTCTTTCAGAAATTGTGCCAGATCCTCAGGGAACTGTAGGGTGTGGGAGCGGCCATTTTTGATGGCGATGAGACAAGCCGGGAAACCCCATCTATAGGAAAGTCCATGTTCCAACAGTGGTTTGAGGGCTCGTTGTTGATCTAAAGTATCCTTGGATAGATCAGTGAAAATGTTGAGAATTGCGCCGTCAAAATCTATGTTGGGGGTGTTCCTTCGTTTGACCATGATGGCATTTTTGTCCGTAAAGTAGTGTAGACGGCATATAACGTCTCTGGGCTGCTCTGAGTTAAGGTTGCGGGGCCTGAGGGCTCGATGAACCCGGTCGAAGGGCAGAGGATCGGTAGGAGGCTTTCCCAGGATAGAGTTAAATATTCTGAGGATCGACTGTTCCAGGTCGTTGTCACCGGTCGCTTCAGGCAGACCTCTAATACGCAAGTTGTTCCTACGGTTCCTATTCTCGAGATCCTCGAGCTTGTACAGGGAGGCGCGGTGAGCAAGGGCTAGTTGCGTGACAGAGTCTTGAAGTTCTCTGATGGCTGTTGCATGCGATTCCTGCCTCTGTTCTGTTTCCTCCACCCTGTTGAGGATGTGCGCCATATCTGCTCTCACACCTGTGATCTCTTTTTTTATTGATTTTTCAAGGCCGTGGAACATCCCGGCCAGCTCTTTTTTAAGGCCGCCAAGAAGCGATGAAATTTCTGAGCCAGAGGGGGACCCGAGTTCCTCCATAAGGTCCGAGCAGCACGATGATGCAGGTGAGCTATCTCTACGAGAGGTCTTCAGGGAAGAGGGAGATGCGCTTCGTTTTGTGGACCTGGCGTGGCTGCTCCCCGTGCTGGTTCTGTCAGCAGCCAAGTAGCGCTGGATGGACCCAGTGGCGGCTTGGTTAGTTCCCGCTGCTTTGGGTTTCTTGGCCAATGTAGAGCGGGTTGCGGGCGTTTTTGCTGGCATAGTCGGAGCTTCGGAGTCGAATGCTGGATGGAGCGACTCTCAGTTACATTCTCACATCATCATTAACATATTGCATGATGGGGGTTGCTGCATAACGGGGACCTTGAGGTTGTGGACGACCTGTTGGGCTGCGTGCTAGAGCCCCCTGTACCCCTGCTTGTAGCTGAAAGGGCCGCTGGCTTTTGGCTTCCAGGGGGGGTGCAGGCCGCAGCGCGTCAATCGCAGTCCCGCGGAGCAGCTGAACCCCGAGAGACGCACCGCAGGGCCGGATGAATAGAGGGGGGAGTTCAGGGCAGCTATTGCATTCAGGTTATAGTATGGATTGTCCACTGCGGGAGGTCAGGCCATGCTCGGAGCGCCTCCGCGGGCCACAGCCACAGGAAAGGCCAGGGATCCTCAGGCCTGACTAGGCCGCACCGCACCGGGCCGGAGCCACCTCGCTGGGTCCGAGGATGTGTCTCCCGTGGAGTTTTGATTGCCGGTGCAGTGCTCCGTGGATGTCAGGAGCTGTTAGCCAACATGTCAGCCGCCATTTGCATCAGGCCACGCCCCCCCACTAACTTACTTCTTTCATATTAAAAGGGATAGAACTTCTTGTATCTGCCAAGCTTTCAACCATGTGTAAATGCAGGAAGTTTAACCACTTAAAGTCTAAGGCTAGGTTAACACTGCTGCAATGCGGGAACGCTGTGAATCCACTGCGGATCCCGCATCGCATGTCTCCCGGTGGCAGTTTACACTACCCTATGCGAACTGCTGGGAGTGTCAGTTAAAAGTTAAAATCAATATTTTTTGCTCGAAAATTACTTGGAACCCCCAAACATTTTATATATATATATAAAATTTTAGCAGAGACCCTAGGGAATAAAATGGCAATTGCTGCAATATTTTATGTCACACTGTGTTTGCCCAGCAGTATTTTAAATGCAATTGTTTTGGAAAAATTACACTTCAATAAATAAAAAAAAAACGAAACAGTAAAGTTAGCACTATTTTTTTTGTTTTAATGTGAAAGACGATATCACGCTGCGAGAATCGTGATCTATCTTCTAAGCAAAAAAAGCGTGATTTTCATTTTAGCCAGAATCGTGCAGCTCTACTAGAAATAGAACATGTTTTAAATATTTCCGACAGATCCAATTCCTATCGGGAAAATCGCTCGTCTGTATGCTGTTCCGATGGACCAAAAAGACACATGCTCTGAAGCAAGTACGAGACGGCAGCTATTGGCTACTGGCTATTGAACTTCCTTTCTCTAGTCCCGTCGTATATGTTGTATGTCACCGTGTTCTAGACTGCCTGACTTTTGTGTGATCGTGTGTAGGCAAGACAGTTTCAGCGGAACTCCGTTGGAACTCCATCGGAAAAACCTTCGGAGTTTATTCCGACGGGAAAACCGGTTGTGTGTACTCGGCATTAGTGTCCGATTTTTCCACCGCAATATCACAGTCCCGCTATTTGCTGATTGCTGCCATTACTAGTAAAAAAAAAATATGTCCCTGGATTTAATTTTAAAAATCTGGTCACCTTACCATAAGTGCCAGCAATGAGTGACCAAAAGTGCCAGAAATCAGTGACCAGAAATCAGTGGCTATTAGTGATGCCAGTCAGTACTGGCCATCAATGCCACCCATCAGTGCCACCTAACAGTGCTCATCAGTGCCACTTACCAGTGCCCATAGGTGCGGCATATTCGTGCCTCATCAGTGCCACCTAATCAGTGCTTATAAGTGCCGCCTCATCAGCGTCCATCAGTTACGCCTCGTCAGCGCCCATCAGTGAAGGAGAAAAATTATTTATTTATAAAATTTACTGACAAAAACTAAGAAAAACTCAGTTTTTTTTCAACATTTTCGTGTTTTCAGTCTTTTTTTTTGTTGGAAAAAATAAAAAACCCAGAAGTGATTAAATACCACCAAAAGAAAGCTCTATTTGTGTTAAGAAAATGATAAAAATGTCATATGGTTAGTGTAGCATGGCTGCACAATTGTCATTCAAAGTGTGACAGCACTGAAAGCTGAAAAATGGCCTGTGCAGGAAGGGGGTGTAAGTGGCCCCTGTATTGAGGTATTTAATAACCTCACTGAAAGGAAGAAGCCCGCCATAACAGTGTGGCTTTACAGGCTGAATAAAGACAGCCAGATGGCCAGCTTGACCCTTCTCCTCCTATGTTCTATAATATCTATATGGTATACAGCGCACATCACTGACACCAGGTGGCTCTCTCTCCCCGCAGCCATTCTAGGACCATAGGGCAGACCACGTGACGGAGAGACGCTGGTTTCCCGCCCTCTCCGTCTTGTCTGGCGCTTCCCTCGTTGTCAGGGTAACCGGCGTGTTTCCGTAACGCGTCGGGCCTGCGAGTTTAATCCCAATATGGCGGCCTGAGAGCAGAGAGAACGGCCAGCAGACAGCGGAGGAGGCTGCGGGATTTAGAGACTTGTCGGCTACACTATACGGGTGAGCGGAGAGCCTCTGTGTATTGGGCGGTGTGTGTGAGGTGTACGGAGCGGGGGGCTCCTCTGAGGGGACTGGCCGTGTCCGGTCGTGTACACGGACTGGCGTAATACAAATGTGACCTTATTCCGGGTACGACTGCTGGTAGCATCTCAGTACTTATAAAGAGGGGATGATTCGTGTGTGTATGAGAGGAATAGAGAAGGGTTACCCCCGTCATCTGTGTCCCCCTGAGGAGATTTCACCTCACTTCCTGTCCTCTGGACACAAGTCTTTCCAGGATGGGGTCCTAGTTGTCCCTTTATTGAGATGCCTTGTGTTCTTGGCCCCCATGCACACTGGTTTATTGTAAACGCTCTTGATAGGAGAAAATCAGCATTAACCACTCTTTGTCGCCCCATGCAGACACTAAACATGAAGACGCATTAAATATGATGTAGCAGGATATACTGCGGCAGAGCGGGGCACTGTGCGCTCCATCACATATTGTATAGATGATCCAGCACGTAGGAGGTGCGCCTCGTGCTCTCCTGTCTGTGGTTGGTCACAGCACAAGCCGATTATTGACGCAGGTGCCAGCCAATCAATAATCACCGACACCTGCTGATCAGCTCTATCGTTTCGTGGAAGGGAGCTCTGTAATGTAAACAACACAGAGCTCCAAATGCTGACCGGCGATCTTGCTGTTTTTCTTTTTATTCCCTGCGAAGCAGGGGGAAAAAAACAGCGGGTTCGCTTGCTAAAAGCAGCTCTTAACATTACACATAGGCACGTATTTTCCCATTGGTCACCCCTAGATGTTAACCCCTTCCCAGCCAGTGTCATCGCACAGTGAGAGTGTTTAGTATTAGCACTGTATTAGTGTCACTATTGATGTCAGTGAGAGATTGAATCAAAAAGTATACCAAGACTCCATCATAGGATGGTCTGTGGGGGTCCTAAATATAGAGCAGTGCCACGTCCTATAGAACAATTTTAGATCAAAAAGCACGTGAGGAGAAAGAATGGACTTTGTAGGCACCAGTTATAAAAATAACATAATCATTTATTAAATACAAAAGGAAATTTTCATTAAAACATTATTTTGCAAAGTCAATACACGCAAAACTGTGTTGTTGCTTTTACTCTCTAAAACGGCAGAAAAATGATACCAAACATCATATTAGTCCTGCAACAGTGTATGGTATGGTGTATGCGCTGCATGTTTCGCATATGAATGCTTACAGGGCCGGTGCTAGCACTAGACAAACTAGGCAGCCACTTAGGGTGCCTGGCCACTGGTGTTGTTACTCTCTTCAGCAAGCAACTTATGCCGTGTACATGCGGCCGAACTTTGACAGCAAAGGTCCGACTGAACTAATCCTTCAGACAATTCGATCGCGTGTGGGCTTCATCGGACCTTTGCTTTCAAAAAATCAGGCGGACTTTAGATTTAGAACATATTTTAAATCTTTCCGACGGACTCGAGTCTGGTCAAAAAAATCCGTTAGTCTGTATGCTAGTCCAAAGGACGAAAGCCGATGCTAGGGCAGCAACTGGCTATGAACTTCCTTATTCTAGTCCGGTCGTACATCATCACGGTCCAATCCATCTGACTTTGGTGTGATTGTGTGTGGCCAAGTCCGTTTGTTCGGAAAGTCCATCGGAAATCCGCCGAAAGTCCGTTGGGAAGACAGTCGGACCTAGTCTGCCAGAAAGTCCGGTCGTGTGTACGCGTCATAAGTCTCAGCATCAGCAGGCAGCCGCCACCCCGTTCACACGTAGTGTCAGAGGCACATCGGCGGAGGAGGACTGTGCCTGTGTCCTGACTCCTGAATGAATGGAAGCAAGCAAACATTCATTGATGGGCGTGTTAGGCTGCATTTGATGGGTGCGTCATTAAAAAGGTGGGGTATACATGGTTAGGGCAAAAGGGGTGGAGCTGGGGCGGTAACATTAGGTTTCGCCTAAGGTGTCAAAAATCCTTGAACCAGCCCTGAATGCTTCATCGGGAGCTTAGTAGCTGTTCTACAAAAGGGGAGAGACATATAAGCATATACAAATACAAGAAACAATACATGATCTAACAAAGTATATTGGTGGAGTGTTCCACATTTTTTAGCAGCATTCATCCATAAGGTAAAATGCAGCAGATACCCATAAGTGACATGCAACAGGCGATGTGAGGTTGAACGTGGGTGTGTGCTAGTTAGAAAACAAAGAACAACAGGAAAAATAAGAAAAAGTAATAAATATTTGTAGAAAACCGCAAAGGTATATATCGCCATATCAAGGCGTCCATTATTTGAGAGAAGATAAAAATAGTAAAGAAAGCAGATTTGGAGAAAAAAAAAAACGAATTCCTGCATGAAAGCAGATGAGGGAAGATAGCAAGTAGTATTATTAGCCAAAAGCCTAGCTCTGCACATAAACCATACAGGAGCTATCTGATAGGTAGCCAGATAGTATTGATGCAATAGTAACCCAACATAAACAGACCACACAGGGATTAATATATAGTACCTAGTATTCATAATAAAAAGGACATAGAGGTGTTTGACACTTCGCTAATATCACCTGTTAAATAAAATAAGATGAATGAATCAAAGCCATCTGGTATATTAGTTAAAGCAAGGAGACATATGGTGTGTTGGTCTCCTGGTAATTGCCCCTAACACACACACAGTTTTATATTTAAAAGCAATAAGGCTCCATGCACACTGAAGCACAAAAAAGCTTTTTCTGGACGCCAGATTGCTGGCAGAAAACGCTTGTTGAAAAACCTGCTTTTAACAGCGTTTTATACTAGCATTTATGAGCTTTAGCGTTTATGGGCGTTTTTAATAAAAGGACACTCCAAAAATCCCACAGTGCATTCCAAACTCCCACAATGCATTGAAAAAATTGATAAATGGAAAATGAACAAACTCTGGACAGCCGCACTCCGAATCGAATGAAAAGTAAAACGTGCCTTTATTTCTTCAAAATGAAAAACCTCACATCACACGAATCACCACAGCAAAGGGAAAAAATAGAACAAAAATTGCTGACGCGTTTCATGCTAAAACCAGCGCTTACTCATAGCTTAAAAAATAGAACACCGAACACTAATTAACGTGTGTTTATGAGCGTTTATGCGTGTCTGTCGTTTTTTGGTGGTGAAAAACTGCACTTTCATCGCAAATTTCTGGCGTTCAGAAAAAAGCCCATAAACTCCACTGCTCATTAAAGCTAAAAACATCCATGTGTGCATGGACACATAGGCTAACATAGAGTGGAGTTTATGGGCTTTTAAAAAAAACACCCAAACTCCAATAAACTGCAGTTTTTGAGCTCCAGTGTGCATGGAGCCTGAAGTTGAAAGGAAACCTGTATCAAATGACTGGATCTGAAAGGCAAACACACAGATATTGTAGCAATCTAGGAATTGATAAAAACAAGTCCTAGAAGCAACAAAGTAGCTAAGATAGTCCTTATAGTGAGATGGCCCACCCCCACGTTCAACCTCCTTTCGCCTGTTGCCTGTCACTTATGGGTATCTGCTGCACATGACCTTTTGGATGAATTCTGCTGAAAAATGTGGAACACTTTACCAATGTACTTTGTTCGATCATGTATTGTTTCTTGTATTTGTATATACTTGTATGTTTCTCCCCCCCCCCCCCCCCTTTTGTAGAACAGCTACTAAGCTCCAGATGAAGCATTCATATGCGAAACATGTAGAGCAAGTGTGTTACTACATACCACACACTGTTGCAGGACTAATATGATGTTTGGTATCATTTGTCTGCTGTTTTAGAGAGTAAAAGCAACAACACCGTTTTGCATGTATTGACTTTGCAAAATAATGTTTTAATGAAAATGTCCTTTTGTATTTTGTGTTTAAACGATTTATGTTCTTCTTTTTATAGTCAGTGAGAGATTACCTGCCATACTATCACTGATCACCACCATTACTAGTATAAAAAAAATGTAAATAAAAAATCCAGCATCAATACCAGACGCTATAACTTTCACGCAAATATTGTACACTTATTGCATTTAAAAAAAAAAATTGGGCTTGCCCATGGTTGGTGGGGTTCTGGTCTAGGGTTTTTGGCTTACTGCAGACACTCTTTCATCTAACGATCCGAAGGGACGCCAAGCTAGCTCTCCTACATTGCCCGGTTCCTGGCTTGTGTGGCCCTCAACAGAAGCTGGCTACCTATCTATTTATAGCGGCCAAGCGGACCATTGCCCAAGCCTGGAAGTCACAACGGGTAGATTTTCAAGGGGTTAAGACACGCATGACTGCTATGTTACTACAGGAACGTATGTCCAGTATTGTCCATGATTCTCATGCTAAATTTCTAAAAATCTGGGAGCCGTGGATCTCCTATGAGTTCCCCGCGCTCCAAGGGGCATGCCTGGGTTTGGTCTAAATTCCCCTGGCCGAGCGTCCGAGCCCGAGTTTCCCTCCCCCCTCCTTTCCTCCCCCTTTCTTCTCTTTACCCTTCCTTCTTCTGTTCCCTATCTCTCTTCACTCTCCTTAGTAATCTCTCCCATTGCTAATAAAAACTGCTGCCACCCATGGACGGGGGTAGTAGGAAAAGGGCTTACCCTCCGGAAAAAACAAAGGAACGAGTTGTTTGGTACTGAACCAGTCTCGATTTTATCCCTTGCTCATTTCCCTTCCTTATCTCGAGTTTATTAGAAGTATACGGTGATGGTTTGCCCTTTGGGTTTGTATTCATGATTAGTGGCCCCTGTGAGGGCTCACAAGGAGTAGATTGTAATCTCTTGTTTATTACTGTTTATTCAAAAATTCTCAATAAACATATTGAAACAGAAAAAAAAAAATTATCTTTATAACTTTATTGCTCGCCCAAGGGGTTAATGAACCCCCAAGTGATCACATTGAGTAGGTAACAGGTACTCTTTATATAGACATTGGGGGTCTATTAGACCTAAAATGTCTCTCTCGCTTACCCTGCTCTCCAGAACATCTAACCAAGCACAAATTGTGCTTTGATTAGATCTAGTGGTGTACTGAATTTAATATTCTGGTGCCAAAACTGAAACCGAAAATAAATAATGCATTTGGCTGGAAACAGAAACTTACAATTTTGTTTTTTAATGAATGTGGCTGACATTTTTGCATTGAATTCAGAGGGATGCAATTTTTGCATTGAAGTCCGTGGGACACAGAATGCCATTACTGACTTTTTTCCTGTTGACAAAATCCTGATAAATAGGGGGGGAAAACACAGCGCTATATTGGAATAAAGGTGAAAAACACCACGCTATATTAAAGTAAAAGTGGAAAACAGCTGCTAACACTTCAAACAAAGTCCAAAAATATAAACAACAAAATAGTGTAGCGCTAATTTAAATCATGATATCTTCACTACGGAAAATATCCAAATGTGAACAGTCATAAGTGCTAAAAAAACAGGAAATAAAATCCTCTATAATGTGATTAATACACATAAAATGGAGGACACGTGGGGTATCTGAGTGAAAAAGCAGAAAATAAAGTCCTCTATGATGTGACTAATACACGTGAGGTAACATAGGAGACAATCTTCAAATGCAGTAGACATTTCACTGATCAGAATGTAGCAAGGTGTATTGACTTGTCTGAAGTTCTAAAAAGTAGATGGAATACTCACTCTTACCAGATGGGGTGGACTCCCCAGTCTTACGACAGTAGAGTCAGGAACGCTTGGGGTCTGCACATGAGACCAGATGGTAGATAGGAAGTAATCAAACCGGATTGTCAGGAGAATGGTGGAGTAGCCGTAACGGGCGTCTTTCAGGAGGTCCCTCCAGAAGTCCAGATCAGGTGAGGCCCATTCAGATTTTCGAACCCCAAATATAGAGAGGATTTTCACAGGGATGGTGATTGAGGAAAAAAAAGAAATCTCCAAATGGTGCAGGTTTAAAAATTTTTTTCCCATGAGGTATTTATTAAAAAGTCATAAAAAAGGACATAAATTATGACAAGTGATCACAAAAACGAAAGAAGTGGTAAAAGCAATGTGGGGTGCTAAATGCGAGCCCTTTAGCACCCCACATTGCTTTTACCACTTCTTTCGTTTTTGTGATCACTTGTCATAATTTATGTCCTTTTTTATGACTTTTTAATAAATACCTCATGGAAAATTTTTTTTTGACCTGCACCATTTGGAGCTTTCTTTTTTTTTTTTTACTCCATCACCATCCCTGTGAAAATCCTCTCTATATTTGGGGTTAGAAATCTGAATGGGCCTCACCTGATCTGGACTTCTGGAGGGACCTCCTGAAAGACGCCCGTTACGGCTACTCCACCATTCTCCTGACAATCCGGTTTGATTACTTCCTATCTACCATCTGGTCTCATGTGCAGACCCCAAGCGTTCCTGACTCTACTGTCGTAAGACTGGGGAGTCCACCCCATCTGGTAAGAGTGAGTATTCCATCTACTTTTTAGAACTTCAGACAAGTCGATACACCTTGCTACATTCTGATCAGTGAAACGTCTACTGCATTTGAAGATTGTCTCCTATGTTACCTCACGTGTATTAGTCACATCATAGAGGACTTTATTTTCTGCTTTTTCACTCGGATACCCCACGTGTCCTCCATTTTATGTGTATTAATCACATTATAGAGGATTTTATTTCCTGTTTTTTTAGCACTTATGACTGTTCACATTTTGGATATTTTCCGTAGTGAAGATATCATGATTTAAATTAGCGCTACACTATTTTGTTGTTTAAAATCCTGATAACCCTATTTTCGGATGATATACCAGTGCTTCCCTGGCTGATAATGCTACAGAACTGGAAGTGATTAAATCATTGTCACTTCTGTCTTCACTCCCTGCCGAGGAGATCGGGGAATGGGTGTTATTTGATCTTATCCTGCTTAAGTGCCAGTGGATTAGGGTCTGGTAAGAGCGGGAGAGCCTGGTACCTACATGGAAAGGGCATGTGATGCCTTTACTGTAAAATTGGTGGCTCTATAGCTGCTTGATCACAGATCACTTCTACCTTACAGCCGGAAGTGAGCTAAGGAAAAAAGGCCCCATCTGATGGTTGCTACTGCAGCCTTAAGTTTGTGCCTTACGCTATGCTACTCATGAGGCCAATTGAGGTAGAAGTCCATGCCAGCTGCACCGTTCTCAGTGTGCAGCCTGTGGCTGGGCATCTGCAGTGACACAGAGCCTGTTATATGTGCAGATTCTGCGTCGTTGAGTACAGCACTGCTGACCAATGCACCACAGAACTTACTGCCTGTGTGTGGATACACACACAGCACTACTCCCAGAGGTAGCCATCTTTACCCTATGGAGGGGGATTGAGGTGCAGGGGTGGTAAAAAAAATGGCCACCTTCACTGCTGCACAACAAGAACGGATGATTAGTAGGCATTTATTGAGCATCAGAGCTTGCTGAGGGTGGCCAACCACCCTTTTGATGTCTGTATTGCTAGGCTTAGCCTACTGTTTGTACCTGTAGTACCTTACTACAGTGGTCATCAACCCTGTCCTCAGGGCCCACCAACAGGCCAGGTTTACAAGATAACTGAATTACATCACAGGTAATATCATTTTCTGCTCTGTGATTGCAGTATTTTAGTCTTCATCTCCCCAAGGTAATACATAAAACTTGCCCTGTTACTGGGCCCTGAGGACAGGGTTGATGACCACTGCCTTACTGCTACTTCCAGCCAGTGACTCTGGGAGACAATGACGTAGCTTTTTGCAGCACAATGTGGTTTTAGCTACTGGATGCTACTATGTGTATCCAAATAATAATTATAATAATAATAATAAAAAAAGTTTTGTCTGGAGTTTGACTTTAACCTTTTGAGGTCCGCGCTATAGCCCAATGACGGCTACAGCGCGGACCTGCTTTGTCGGGACCACATCTATTGACGTCGTCCCGTGTACGAGCGGCCTGCGCGCCCCCTGAGGGGCGCGCTCTGTGATCGGCGAGTCTATGAGACTCGCCTGATCACGGATCCGAGCAAGGGGTCAATCCCGACCCCTTACCACGTGATCAGCTGCCAATTACAGCTGATCATGTGACAAAACAAAGCCGGTAATCGGCTATTTATTTATTTTTATTTTTTTTTAGGAAAAAGGATCACCGGCGGCCGTGATCGGGACATTAGTCCCGATCACGGCCACCGTATCAGTGCCCACCTGTCCCCCTGCCAGTAACCCCCAGATAATTAAAAAAGTGCCATACATCAGTGCCATCTATCAGTGCCCACAATCTGCCTTAACAACATTGCTGCCCATCAGTGCCACCTATCAGTGCCCATCAGTCCCATCTACAGTGCCTTGCGAAAGTATTCGGCCCCCTTGAACTTTTCAGGCTTCAAACGTAAAGATATAAAATTTTTATTTTTTGTGAAGAATCGCCAACAAGTGGGACACAATTGTGAAGTGGAACGAAATCTATTGGATTTTTGAAACTTTTTTTAACTAATAAAAAAATGAAAAGTGGGGCGTGCAAAATTATTCGGCCCCCTTGCGTTAATACATTGTAGAGCCACCTTTTTGCTGCGATTACAGCTGCAAGTAGCTTGGGGTATGTCTCGATCAGTTTTGCACATCGAGAGACTGAAATTCTTGCCTATTCTTCCTTGCAAAACCGCTCGAGCTCAGTGAGGTTGGATGGAGAGCGTTTGTAAACAGCAGTTTTCAGCTCTTTCCACAGATTCTCGATTGGATTCAGGTCTGGACTTTGACTTGGCCATTCTAACACCTGGATACGTTTATTTGTGAACCGTTCCTTTGTAGATTTTGCTGTATGTTTGGGATCATTGTCTTGTTGGAAGATAAATCTCGGTCCCAGTTTCGGGTCTTTTGCAGACTCCAACAGGTTTTCATCCAGAATGGTCCTGTATTTGGCTGCATCCATCTTCCCCTCAATTTTAACCATCTTCCCTGTCAATGCTGAAGAAAAGCAGGCCCAAACCATGATGCTGCCACCACCATGTTTGACAGTGGGGATGGTGTGTTGAGGGTGATGAGCTGTGTTGCTTTTACGCCAAACATATCGTTTTGCATTGTGGGCAAAAAGTTTGATTTTGGTTTCATCTGACCAGAGCACCTTCTTCCACATGTTTGGTGTGTCTCCCAGGTGGCTTGTGGCAAACTTTAGATGAGACTTTTTATGGATATCTTTGAGAAATGGCTTTCTTCTTGCCACTCTTCCATAAAGGCCAGATTTGTGCAGTGTACGACTGATTGTTGTCCTATGGACAGACTCTCCCACCTCAGCTGTAGTTCTCTGCAGTTCATCCAGAGTGATCATGGGCCTCTTGGCTGCATCTCTGATCAGTCTTCTCTTTGTCTGAGCTGAAAGTTTAGAGGGACGGCCAGGTCTTGGTAGATTTGCAGTGGTCTGATACTCCTTCCATTTCAAAATGATCGCTTGCACAGTGCTCCTTGGGATGTTTTAAAGCTTGGGAAATCTTTTTGTATCCAAATCTGGCTTTAAACTTCTCCACAACAGTATTACGGACCTGCCTGGTGTGTTCCTTGGTCTTCATGATGCTCTCTGTGCTTTCAACAGAACCCTGAGACTATCACAGAGCAGGTGCATTTATACAGAGACTTGATTACACACAGGTGGATTCTATTTATCACCATCAGTCATTTAGGACAACATTGGATCATTCAGAGATCCTCGCTGAACTTCTGGAGTGAGTTTGCTGCACTGAAAGTAAAGGGGCCGAATAATTTTGCACGCACCACTTTTCAGTTTTTTATTTGCTAAAAGAGTTTACATTTTCCAATAGATTTCGTTCCACTTCACAATTGTGTCCCACTTGTTGGTGATTCTTCACAAAAAAATTAAAATTTTATATCTTTATGTTTGAAGCCTGAAATGTGGCAAAAGGTTGAAAAGTTCAAGGGGGCCGAATACTTTCGCAAGGCACTGTATCAGTGGTACCCATCCGTGCCGCCCATCCGTGCCGCCTTATCTTTGCCCATCCGTGCCGCCTTATCTGTGCCCATCAGTACTGCCTTAACTGTGCCTATCGGTGCCACCTTAACTGTGCTTATCGGTGCTACCTCATCAGCACATTTCAATGAAGGAGAAAAATAACCTGTTTGCAAAATTTTATAACAAACTATTAAACATGATTTATTTTTTTTGTTTAGCAAAAAATAAAACTCCCAACTGTAATTAAATACCACCAAAAGAGAGCTCTATTTTGTGGGAAAAATATGATAAAAATTTCCTTTGGGTACGGTGTTGTATGACCGCGCAATTGTCATTCACAATGCATCAGCGCTGAAAGCTGAAAATTGGTCTGGACAGGAGGGGGGTTTAAGTGCCCAGTAAGCAAGTGGTTAACCACTTTGCGCAAATATCCGTACATCGGTACTTTGACGCTAAATGCTGGGTTTATGGCAGCAGGGCAGGGGGTGAATATAAGTAGTCTACGTGGCAAATTTGTCGTAAGATCACTGTTATCGTTGGCAGGAGAGATGCCCCCTCCCGCCATGCTCCAGTTGTCTCCGCCAGTAGCGGCAGAGACGATCCTGTCCTCTCCCATGGATGCCAGGCAGCTGACTGAGGGAAATGGTTTCCCTTTGTCTCCATGGCATGGGAGGGCGGATGTGATGTCAAACGTCACTTCCGCCCATAGCTCTCAATGGAGAAATGTATTCATATTATTTATTTTTTGTTAATTGCATATTAGTGTAAATATGAAATCTGAGGTCTTTTTGACCCCAGATCTCATATTTAAGAGGTCCTGTCATGCCTTTTTTCTATTACAAGGGATGTTTACAATAAAAGTGACTCAACAATTTTATTTTATTTTTTAAACTGTCAAAATAAGAAAAAATTTTTTTTTTTTTTTTTAAAGCGCCCCATCCCAACGAGCTCGCGCGCAGAAGTGAACGCGTACGTGAGTAGCACCTGCATATGAAAACGGTGTTCAAACCAAAGGTGAGGTATCGCCGTGATCGTTAGAACGAGAGCAATAATTCTAGCCCTAGACCTCCTCTAACTCCAAAACTGGTATCCTGTAGAAATTTTTGAACAATGCCTATGGAGATTTTTATGGCTAAAAGTTTGTTGCCATTCCACGGGCGGGCACAGTTTTGAAGAGTGACATGTTGGGTATCAGTTTACTCTGCGTAAAAATATCATCTTTCACAATATAAAAGAAATTGGGCTAACTTTATTGTTGTCCTGTTTTTACATTAAAAAAAGTGTATTTTTTCCAAAAAAAGTGCGCTTGTAAGACTGCTGCTGAAATACAGTGTGACGGAAGTAGTTAATACAGATTAGTTATGTAACAAAATACAGTTTTACATTGTAACATGTTTACCAAGTTATAGTCCAGAAAGTGACATATATTGAATACACAGTGGAATGCATTTAGATATAGTTCTGCATTGTACAGTACATTTTAAGTGGTGCGTTATCTTGGTTATCAACCAAAAAACAAACCCACAAGGGTAATTATAAGCAGATTTCAATTTTTGCTTCTGATCTGCAGTTTGGAAAGATGGAAGACCCAAGACAGAACTTATTTTATTATGGCCTGGTAAATATACCAGTGGAAACATTTTGTTACAGTATATCTGTTCAAAAAAATAACAGCTGTCCAGTGCTCACTTTTCTTCTTGGCACTACAGAATTTTTAGACTTTATGTTGTAGCAATGGGTAGTGGCAAAAAAACTGTTCAAAACTGACAACATAAAAATGCTGTGTTGTCAGCTTAGAACAGGACATAGGCTGCCTATACATGATGGATAGATATATCTATATCTATCTAATCTATTAAATAAATATAATATTTTTCATTTAAAAGCCAGCGGGCTTAAAACTGAACTGATTGCCGTATCCACACATTCAATGTGCAAGCGGGAATCCTCACTGCATTTTATTGTACTATGACAGCTGGGAGAATTCCCCACCTCTCTGCCATCAGAATATACAGATCAGCAGTCTATTTCTACCAGTCCTGTTTTTGAGAAGTCGATTTATAGATCAACTTCTCATAGACAGGAACGGCAATACATGGATCGAAATTCAATCCACAGAACACCTTGAAAACCCTGACTGCACTACTAAACATAAACTATTGTATTCAAATCCATATCATTTTGTCTGGATTTGTGATTGTACATAGGAAAGAATTTTGATTAGACTTGCTATAATCTGACTGAATCTGATGGAGGAATAAAACTGGCCAGCGATGGGTAGAATTTCCTAACTTAAATTGTTAGGAAATTAATGTCCTAAGAAGAATTTTGTTTTTCTAATCATTTAGTGGGCCAAATGGATAATTTTTCAACCGCTGTGATGAGAAAATGCAAAGGAGCAGGATGGAAAATGTTTTCATATAAAAAAAAAAGGGGGAAAAAAACTGCGCTAAGGTGAAACATAAAAATCAATCATATGTGAAGCTCTTGAATAAGAAAAGTTTTGCTGCAGCTGTCACATAACTACAGGAAAACAAAACGAAAAATATACTAAGCCGCGCTAACTTATATAAACATCAAATTGTGCAACAATTGAAAAATCGTGAACAGTTAATATCCTCTACACATAAATTAGTGTACACTTGTGTCATAAATAACAAACTGCATATATGGATTATAAATGCAAATCACTCATTACTTGCGGTATAGAGTCACATAACATATGCCTATAATAACATAGGCACTAAAAAAACTCTACACAAAACACACACCCAGTGTATGAACAATAAGTCCAAGTGTATAAATCACAGCAGACTGCTTTTTTATAGAAAACTGTGAACAGAAGTCCTCCACAAATAAAACATAAAGAATCAAAAAAGATCCATTGCTGGGTCCATTGCAATAGTGCTTGAGCCACCACGAAACACAAATAAATTTGCCGCTTACCAGAAGGGCATGACCCCCCACTACAGAGGGTCACAAAGGGCCTTTAGATATGAGCACGTCTTCCAGCCTGGCGGGGTCCTTAGTGTTCTCCCTGCATCACCACTCCAAATAAGGGTTGTAAAGTAAATACTCCCAGGGGTCTTTCTTATAGATCCAAAAGGACTCGGGGTGGAGACATCAAAGCCATAAGAGAAAGATAGAACTCCAAATAGTGTAAAACCCTTTATTACCAGAGATAAAAAAAGTAAAATTGCACTTAGTGTATAAAAGACCACGTGCCCCTGGATGACGCAATTTTTTTTTGCGAAACGCGTAGGGCTGAGCGATACGCTAAACGTCACCTCGTGTTTGTAACGGTTTCAGGAGAACGGGTCTGTCTGTGTGCGTCCGGCCGGCGCAACGGACTCAAGGCTTTCTGATCTTTTATACACTGTAAGTGCAATTTTTTACTTTTTTTTATCTCTGGTAATAAAGGGTTTTACACTATTTGGAGTAATATCTTTCTTTTATGGTTTTGATGTCTCCACCCCGAGTCCTTTTGGATATATAAGAAAGACTCCTGGGAGTTTTTACTTTACAACCCTTATTTGGAGTGGTGATGCAGGGAGAACACTAAGGACCCCGCCAGGCTGGAAGACGTGCTCATATCTAAAGGCCTTTTGTGACCCTCTGTAGTGGGGGGTCATGCCCTTCTGGTAAGCGGCAAATTTATTTGTGTTTCGGTGGTGGCTCAAGCACTATTGCAATGGATCTTTTTTGATTCTTTGTTTTATTTGTGGAGGACTTCTGTTCACAGTTTTCTATAAAAAAGCAGTCTGCTGTGATTTATACACTTGGACTTATTGTTCATACACTGGGTGTGTGTTTTTGTGTAGAGTTTTTTTAGTGCCTATGTTATTATAAGCATATGTTATGTGACTCTATACCGCAAGGAATGAGTGATTTGCATTTATAATCCATATATGTATTTTGTTATTTATGACACAAGTGTACACTAATTTATGTGTAAGAGGATATTAAGGCCCCTTTCACATGGGGCGGATCAGTAATGATCCGCCCCGTGATGATCCGCTCGCTCAGCGGGGATCGCTCCGTTGTCCCCGCTGAGCCGGCTGCGGACAGGGCGGTCTCCGCACACTGTGCGGGGACCGCCCTGTCAGCTCTCCGCTCTCCTCTATGGGGATCGGACGAGCACGGACCGTGTGTCATCCGATCCGCTCTGCAGACGGACAGAAAAATTGGGTTTTTCCTCCGTCTGCAGAATCGGACATTTGCGGAGGCGGACAATAGCGGGTGTCTGCGGATGCTCATCCGCAGACACCCGCTATCCCATAGGGATGAATGGATGTCCGTATTTCATCCGCAAACGGATGGATGAAATACGGACATATCATCCGCATGTGTGAAAGGGGCCTAACTGTTCACGATTTTTCAATTGTTGCACAATTTGATGTTTATATAAGTTAGCGCGGCTTAGTATAAAAGTTCTCATATGTACGAATATTCGAAAGCTGGCCATACGAGGGTCGAAATACAATCAGTTCAGCAGAGACCTGCTGATTTTTGATCCATAAATTGATTTGTGTATGACCAAGCCTGTTGGGAAAAATTCTCTTGATCAGCTCCGCCGCCTATAGCCCACTGTGCTGATGCAATCGCTCAGCAGGAGTCCTTCCCCTATCCACTTTGAGTGTGTGGATGGGGGATTCAAGTCATGTTCTTTTGTTCAACCACCTGGCCAGCCTTGCTCTTTCACAGTGGCTGAATCTGTTTTTTCTTTTCTTAAGCGGTTGTATACCTGCTGATGTGTGTTTTTTTTTTTTTTTTTTTTTTTTTTTGCTCACCTGCAAAGGAAAAGGCATAATGAGCTAGTATGCACCTCATACTAGCTTATTATGAAATTCTTAACTTAGAACGAGGCCCCAACATATAGCCCGATCCACGCTGAGGGAGCTGACATGCTCCCTCTGCATTTCTTCCGGGTATCGTGCCTCCGGCGCTGTGAGTGGCTGGAGCTGCGATATCGTCACTCCCGCGCATGCGTGTGGGAGATTTCTTCCTGGCAGGGTCCGGCGTCTGCCAGGCTTTCAGCCGAGAATCCCCTGTGTGCATGCGCCGCTGCAGTCTGCGGCGCATTGCGAGGGAATATCTCCTAAACCGTAGGAGATAAAAAAATTTACCTACAGGTAAGCTTTATTTTAGGCTTTCCATTAGGTAAAAGTCCCAAAAATGACTATACAACCGCTTTAATATTGGATCAATCGCTGATCCCCTGCTAGCAGAGCAGTCGTATGAGAGGTCCATGTCGCTTACGCAGAGCTCATGCTGCCCTATGGGCCGTCGGATGTAAAGGACGTGCTGTACGTTTACACATTACTGTGGATGTGGATCCCCTTGTGTTGGTTTTTGCCGGGTTGGATCGGAGGTAGCTGGGTGTAAATGGACACAAGTCTGTCCATTGGGGAGAATGAAGGGTCTGATTGGGTCCACTTGACAAACGGACAGGCAGACCCGATCAAACCTTGCATGTGAAAAGGACCTTACAGTATATGTGGATTTGGTTTGGTAAAGTCCATTCATTCCAAACTCAAACATTAAAAGCAAACAAAATCCTTCAAACATGCGAATGTAATTAGAAATTTGTAGGGAATACTATCAGTCTATGGGCAGCTCATCCTTGTAGAGATCGCTGGTGGTTAACCCCCTGTGGTGCACTCCGAGTCCTTTGTCATTCGTGCCCAGAGCAATGGAAGGGAATGTATGATGACTTTGGATTGGTGAGTTCGGGTGGCAGAGTGTAGTGCGTGTATATGGATAGACGTCTATCTCCCTCTGCCGTGCTTTCTCAGTTCCGGGCTGTGTGATCAGCGGGCAGATAACGATCCAGTTCCTAATGTGACTGTTTGTATTGTTGATGGCAGCTTTGGCGTCACCTGGTGGCGGCTAATGGCGGTGTATTGGCGCGGACTGTGTGCACGGTGGCGGGATGGCTCGTTATTGTCAGCCCGCCCCCTGGCGGAGATTCTCCTCCCCATATCGTACATTCCTCTGCATCGCTGCGAACTGGTCGATGTTAGATTGCGGGCAGATGTCAAGCTGAGCCCGGCGATCTTTGGTAGGTTTGGTGGTCAGGGTACACGGACCCGTAGCTAGCAACGGTGGCTTGTGATAGATCTATACTGCCTCGTGTTTTCCTTTGTGGTGTCTGTCTGCTCTGCCTCGGCTTGCTCCGTATTCCTGTCTTTCTGCTGACCTATTACACCGCTAGTCTGGCCCTGCCATCCATAATAGCATTAATTAGGAGCTTCTTGTATGTATTTTCTTTCTGATCTCTATGGAAAAAGAGTTGGAATGACGGGTATAGTTGCTGTGGAGACTGTAAACACTTCATACCTCCATACTGTGGGGAGGGAGGGGCTAAAGGCTCGCAATATAATCACCTCTCATCCTCGGCGTTCTTTTCCTCCTTTCATCAATGTCTACCTGATACAGGCAGGTTTGTTATATTGTGGGGTCCCAGTCATAGCAGAGCATAGATGTGTATGATTATGGCTTAGATAGTGCTGGTTTGTTCATCTTCTGCTGACAAGACATGAAAACACTTCACATGCATCTTGTGCAACTGCTTTGTACTTGCATAGCTTTTCCCTATTGGTTTGCTTATTTGTCTTCTCCACCTTTTGTAAACAGTAATTCTAGTGATGACTATACTTATAGAAAATATATTATCTTTAATATATACCTGCAGCAGTTTACATTAGAGAAAAATATGAGTGTGATAATGTTTTATATTCTGTAGTAATCTAATTGAGCAATATACTTTTTTTTTTTCTTTTTTTTTTTTTTTTAATGGAAAATATGTCTGTGTAAAGTACAAATAACAAGAACAAGATTTCTACTTTTCAAAGAGTAAGCTCACCCCAAGGTATTTTCTCTTCAGGTGGATGCTGGTGATGTGCTCTACCCATCCACTGGGCCTGTCATAATGGATATCTTTTTTTTTTTTTTGGCTTTTTTTAGTTTGTGTTTTGAGGCTCTGTTCACGCTTGTGCGATGCGGGAACCCTGCAAATCCACTGCAGGTTCCCGCATTGTACATGACTTGCACAGCAGTTGACACTTCCTTATGCAAACTGCCATGAGTATCAGTACAGTGTTAACGACACCCCCATTTCAGCTCACATATCGCACTGTGAACTGACATTTCAGATGTGAATTGGATCTCATGGGTGTGCACACCCATGTGGACCAAAAAAAAGGTCCTCTGTGATGCAATATCGGCCATACTATTTGTATGGCTGAAATCGCATTGCACGGAATTTGCAGTGCAGTGCAAATCGCATGCGATGTTGCAGAGCACACTGATGTGGACCAGCACTTCATTTGCATGATGGGAGTAAAACCATTATTATTTTTTGGCTGCAGGAAGAGCTACAGTCTCTTTTTCAACTTCCCTTAACAGCCTGAGATGTCCTGCAGATGTATTGGGGTTGGGACAAACTACTGACCGGGGTGCTTACAATGGTCAGCTGTTATGTGAAGGCTTTATCCCAAAAGGGAGGAGAAAAAAAAACTGTTGCTGTAATTGCTTCAAGTGTATTAGCTGGAGTTTGGACTTTATACATTTAGTCACAAATCAATCAACAATAGCTGTCGATCAATCAATAACGGCATGCTCTTCACGTCTGCAGATTCTAAAGCTAACAAAATGATTTTTCTTGTATTAAAAGATGTATAGACTCCAGAGAGAAAAAATGTTGCCTCTGTAAAAGTCATCTGTAAAACCTCACAAAAAAGATATTGCCTAACAGGAGAGAGTGCAGAGAAGGGAAACCAAACTGATGAGAGGCATGGAGGAGCTCAGTGATGAGGAAACATTAGGGGAACTGAATTTATTCTATGTGAGAAGAGGTGATAAAAGAGGAGCTTTAGTCAATTCTGCAAAAATTTAAAGGGGGATTCCACCTAAAAAAAAAAATTATTAAAAGCCAGCAGCTATAAATACTACAGCTGCTGACTTTTAATAAATGGACACTCACCTGTCCTGGGCTCCAGTGATGCCGAGGCCGATCGATGGATCGCTCGGCTCTCGGCTGCTGCCGTCACCATTCTAGGTGAGGGAACCAGGAACTGAAGCGAATCGGCTTCACTTCCCGGTTCCCTACTGCGCATGCGCGAGTCGCGCAGCGCAATAGGAATTGTTCGCGCTGTCACTGGGACCTGTGTGTGTCCCAGCAGACAGCGCGGCAGGACAGGAAATGACATAGACTCCCACGGGAGTCTATGCCCGGAAATGGGTGTAAATACCTGTCTTTGACAGGTATCTCCACCCCCCTCCCCCCTGTAAGGTGCCAATTGTGACACCGGAGGGGGGGGGAGTGTTCCGATCAGCGGAAGTTCCACTTTAGGGTGGAACCCCGCTTTAAAGTCAGCAGCTGCAAAAACTGTGGCTTGTAGCCTTTTATCAACAGACGCTCACCTGTCCAAGGATCCAGCACCATAGTCACCTGAGCCGGTTCTTCACCAGTCTTGGGCCTCCGGCATGTGAACTGTGGGTAGTGTATATGGAGGTTTTCTATTTATTTTGATGTGGAGGAGTGAATGTAGTCGCTCTACAGGTGTATTACTGGCCAATTGCCAGGTGAGAAATAAAGGACTAAAAGCCGGAAAATAGAAAACTTTTGCAGCCACCACACCCATTGATTGGCATGCTACAAGATAAATATTTTTTTTTATTTTGGGTTTAGTTACTTTTTAAGATCACTGCTGCCTGCCCAAAGTGGAAACCCCTTTGCTATGACTATTCTGGTGAGCATTACCACCAAAGTAGAAGGTGATGGGGTTGTCTTCGCTGAAGGAGGAGAAGGTATGTCATCCAAATAGTACAAATATTTCAGTGACATCAAAGATGGATCTCTCTCTAGCTTTGGGGAGATTCCTTCTACTTTTTTTTTGTCTCTAGGACAGGAATTGAAAGGGGACCTGCAACATGAAAACGGAAAAAAAATAACCTTATGGGTTTAATCCTTTTCTGTACTCTATCCAAAAATATTTTAGATCCTTTAAGGCAGAGTTCTTCAAACTTCCTTAACAAACAGCCCTAGTTTACTGTTCTTCCAGTGGTTGTAATAGTAAAATGTGTTTTTACCTGAACACATTCTCTGCATTAAGGTAAACAATCCTTTTAATGTCAGCTCCTCTAAGCCCCCCAAAATATTTACCTGAGGCCGATCTCGATCCAGACATACACAGCGCTCTCTTCTCTCCCCTCTCTCATGGGAATCTTGAGTGAGCATGGGGTGCCCTGCTTCAATAGTCGCAGGCAGTGTGGCTCACGATCAAGCCCACATGAGTGCCCCCCCATAGCAAGCATAGCTGCTTCCTAAGGGGGCACTCAGGGAATGGGAAAAGAAAAGACCACCAGCAGGGAACCCAGAAGTGGTGGATCAGGGCTGCTCTGTATAAAACCATTGCACAGAGCAGGTAAGTATGAAATGTTCGCTCAGGCTTAATGGTCAGTGGGAGCAAAAACATTTACTAAGCTACTTTGGTAAGTAGGAAGAGGAAAAGTACCCCATTGCTAGGGTCAGTTGGAGGTCTAATGCCTTATAATTGTTAGTGGAAGGAATTATGCTCCAGTGTTGGTGTCAGTGGAAGGAATGGTGCCTCATCTTTGCTACCAGAGGGTGAAATAATGCCTCAAATAAAGCAAACAAAGGGACGCTTTTAGCCTGCTGCCCGCAGTTTAGAGTTTGCTGTTAAAGCGGAAGTAAACCCATTCATAAAAACAGTATCATTTGTGGCACATGTCGGAAATGTAACACTGCTATTGGTTGTGCTTTCAACCAAACGTCAAACCATCCAATGGCTGGTGTCATAACTGATCACATGTGCAGCATCATGGCAGTTTTAGATTAAACAGAGGCAAAGATGGCAGCCTCCTTGGCTGAAAACGATAAGGGGGTTTACTTACATTTTAAGAGCATAGTGAGGCAGGGTCAGTCAGTAGTGGAGGAGCCTACCACATCTGCTTCATCATGTTTTTGTTTCAGAGAACTTATTGTGTGTTTGTTTGTTTTTTTGTGAAATAATTTCCAGGTTTTGAGTCGCTCCTTTCTTCAAAGTACTTGTTTACAAAATGGCTACAGGGGGAGGAACACCTGAGGAGGGCGTTATGGATCAAGATCTGCCTAACTGGAGTCATGAGTCTTTGGAGGACAGACTGAATAATATGGTATACCTCTTCATAATGTTTTGCAATTAACTTAAATTTTTTAACAACCGTGTCTCTGCTTTTTGGATTCTTTAGCATAAACACAGAAGACTTTCTATAAAATGTCTGTTGGCTAAAACTGATGCAGGTTATCTTCTGAAATCGTTAACATTAAGAGCACCTGCATGGACTTCTGAATGTGTCTAATGGTTTTTACAAGTCCAGTAAGAAATGGAGAGCTTCTTTTGCAGGGCGATGCATGGAACACAGTTTTGTTCCCTGGCATATAGTGAAAAGCCTGCATGACCGCCTTCCCAAATAAAGGACTTCCGCTTAAAACACTGCAGCGATCTGACCGGAAGTGGAAGCAGGTACCTGTCAAAACCAGGTACCCACTCCCTTCCTCCCCAGCAAAAGGTACTAAATGTGGAGTGGGTGGGATGCAAAATAACAGAACTTCCCCTTTGTGGGGAAGTTAGACTTAAAGATTTCATGCAGTGCTAGCAACCTCTTGTCTGCACCTACTTAACTATTTTGAGGTTTATCCTTGCAGCCGCAAATTAAAGTCGGTGTACAGGCAGTTTCTTTAAAATCTGGCAGGTTGCCAGCTTTATTTACAGGTGGTTTGCAAAGTCCTAAGAATAAAAAAGGTAAAACAAATCCTGGCCGTCGGGTGCTAAACAAAACCATACACTAGTACACTGCTCTCTATACGGTGTGGGGCTGGTCCCTGTCACCCACTAAACATGAGGTAAAGCAAACTTTCCTTTTCAATCCAAACAAACAGGGCTTCTATCTCTCTGATTCCCTTCTGAGTCTCAGGCCAGAGCACAGAGGCAGGAAAATCCCGGGCTGGATTCCAGTCTGACAAAAGAACAAATGCGAGGTGAAATATATCGATGACCTCGCCTCACATACCGTCACAATATGTAAATCCAATCAGAAAAATCTTATATACAGTGCATCCACAAAGTATTAACAGCACTAGACTTTTTCCACATTTTGATATGTTACAGGGTGTATTAAAAATGGATTAAATTCATTGTTTTCCTCAAAATTCTACAAACAATAATTACAATATGAAAGACGTTTGTTTGAAATCTTTACAAATTTATTATAAATAATAAATGAAAAAAATCACGTGTAAACAAGTATTACGTTTTTGCCATCACACTCAAAAGTGAGCTCAGGTGCATCCTGTTTCCACTGATAAGGCTTGAGATGATTCTACAACTTGATTGGGGTCCACCTGTGGTAAAGTCAGTTGATGACATGATTTGGAAAGGCACACACTTGTCTATATAAGGTCACATAGTTAACAGTGCATGTCAAAGCACAAACCAAGCCATGAAGTCCATGTAATTCTAAGATAGGATTGTATCGAGGCATAAATCTGGGGAAGGGTACAGAAAAATTTCTGTAGCATTGAAGGTCCCAATGAGCTCAGTGGCCTCCATCATTCGTAAATGTAAGTAGTTTGGAACCACCAGGACTCTCTTCTTAGAGTGGGCCGACTGGTCAAATTGAGCCATTGGGGGAAGAAGGGCCTTTGTCAGGAAGGTGACCAAGAACCCAATGTTCACTCTGACAAAGCTCCATCGTTTCTCTATGGAGAGAGGAGAACCTTCCATGACAACAACATCTCTGCAGTACTTCACCAATCAGGCCTGTATGGTAGAGTGGCCAGACGAAAGCCACTCCTCCTCCACTAAAAGGCACATGACCGCCTGCCTGGATTTTGCCAAAAGGCACCCGAAATACTCTGACCATGACAATCAAAATTCTCTGGTCTGATTAAACAGATTGAACTCTTTGGTCTGAATGGAAAAAATCATGTCTGGAGCAAAGCGGGCTCCGCTTGTCACCTGGCCAATACCATCTCTACAGTTTAGTATGGTGGTGGCAGCATCATGCTGTGGGCATTTTTTTTTTTTTTTTTAAGCAGCTGAAACTGGGAGACTAGTCAGCATTGAGGGAAAGATGAATGTAGCAATGTACAGAGACATCCTTGATGAAAACCTGCTCCAGAGCGCTCCGAACCTCAGACTGGGTCAAAGGTTCATCTTCCAATAGGACAATGACCCTAAGCACACAGCCAAGATGACAAAGGTGTGGTTACAGGATAAATCTGAACATTCTTGAGTGGCCCAGACTTGAACTCAATTGAACATCTTTGAAGAGATCTGAAAATGGCTGTGCACCAATGCTCCCCATCCAACCTGATGGAGCTTAAGAGATCCTGCAAAGACGAATGGTAGAAACTGTCCAAAAATAGTTGTGCCAAGCTTGTCATACTCCAAAAGACTTGAGGCTGTATTTGGTGCCAACAAGATATTGAGCAAAGACTGTGAATACACATGTGCTTGCTGTTTGTTTTTGTTTTTTTTTTTAGGAAAATTGCAAATGCTTCAGACATACCTTCTTTTCACGTTGTCATTATTTTATTTTTTTTCTAGAATTTTGGGGAAAATAATGAATTAAATTTTGGAATAAGGCTGTAATGTGCTGTGAATACTTTATGGATGCACTGTATAGGCTTTAACATGTTGTAATTTGAAATATCTTTTCTCTTCTATTCACCGGCTGACACAGCTCCTCTTTTTTTAGCCATTGGGTTGTTATGCCCACTACTAGGAGAGTACTAGGCATTACTTGTGTAACACTCAGAACTCTTTAGTTCCGCCAATGGGGTGGTCCCTTGGGCAACAACCCTCCAGCCTGCCATGCAGTCATCAGTTTTATTTTGCCTAGTGAATGACCAGGAACCCTGTGGGCCCATCGGCCCGTGCTTTTTTTTTCTGTAGAAGTGACTTTTTTTGCGCAAGATGATTGAGCCTGTGATCTGCTATCAACAGCCGGCTGGGTGCGCCGGCTAGCTGTGTCCTGGGTCCTGTTCTTCATGCCCCTGAAAGGTGTCTGTGAGGCCATGCTGGTGTACTGCGCAGCGCTGTGCTCACCGCCATTGTTTTCTCCTTGTACCTCATGGATCTGCCTTCGGCAGCCATTTTAGGTGTGGGCAAGAGCAGCATTCTCTCCTGGGCTGCAGCGGCCATTTTCCTTGTGATTGTCCTTATGGCAGACAGAGTAGGATCAGCATGGCTTCAGAAACTGGTGTTTCTTCCCCCAAAATCCATGCATTTGCAACTGGGTCGCCTGCTGAATGCGCAGTGCCCCTGAACACCCTGACGGCGGTCCTCAATTCGTTGCCAAGATGGAGGCGGCACGTGGGCAGAAGGGTGCAAAAAAGCTGCCCCCCCCATCCTCTGGGGAGAGCTGTGATGCAGACTCGGGTCCTGCTGAGGCTGGTGACCCCTGTTCTGTCTTTTCAGATGACGCTGACCAGGACCGTTCGGACAGTGAGGATGAGTCCCCGCCCTGGTCTGTGCGCCACAAATCGCTTGTTGGAGCACTTATCACAGCTGTGCGTGATCCCCTGAAGATTCAAGAGCCAGTGGATACCTCTGATGATGTAGCGGTCCCTTTTGGGTCCCGCAAGCCAGCACGTTCACCTAAGGTATTCCCGTATCGGACTTATTTTGACAAGTTCATTTACAAGGAATGGGGTCGCCCACAACGGACCTTTTCGGTCCCCAAATCCATGGCGGTGCGTTACCCTTTTTGAGGAAAGCCTGCTCAAGAAGTGGCAGTCTTCTCCAGTGGTAGACCCTCCAGAATCCAGGTTAAATAAAGTAACCAAGATCCCGGTAAAAGGGCACTCCTGCATTTAACGTCTCTGGAACCGCAAGTCTGTGAACAAAAGTGCTACCGCATGAAGGAGTCGCCTTCGGGAGTTTGCAGCCCGGTGGTCCTCTCAACTATCTGACCAATGTGTCTGCGATCGGATTTCAATAGGCTACAAGATAGTTTCTCTCTTGGCCGCCCAAACAGTTTCTTCCCCTCCAGCGTACCCATATCCCTGGCTTGCCGTGAGGCCCTCTTGGGGGCAGTAAGGGACCTGCTGAGTCGAGGGGTGGTTGTACCGGTTCTGCAATCGGAACGTTTCCAGGGATTCTACTCATCTGTTTTTAGTTCCCAAGAAGGAAGCAGTACGTCCAGTCTTGGACCTAAAAGCCCTCAATCACTTTGTGAAAGGGCAGAGGTTCAGAATGGAATCAGTTCGCTTAGTAGTTGCTGCACTCCATCAAGGGGACTCCCTGGTGTCCTTAGACATCAAGGATGCCTACCTGCACATAACCATATGCCTTCGGTATCAAAAGTTTCTACGATTTTTGCAGTCTTGGAAGCCCACTACCAGTTTGTGGCTCTTCCTTTTGATCTGGCATCACCCCCCTGAGTCTTTATCAAGGTATTGGCTACAGTTTTGGCGTTGCTGTGGCAACATGGGGTCACAATTGTGGGATACCTAGACTATCTCCTCCTGAGTGCATCTTCTGCCTCAGAATTAGAACCATACAGACCCTGCAAGAATTTAGTTGGCTGTTGAACCTAAAGAAGTCAGTGATTGCACCAACCCAGCGTCTGGAGTACCTGGGCTTGCTGCTGGACTCCAAGAAAGCGAGAGTTTTTCTCCCTTCAGACAAACTGCAGACTCTCAGATCCGCGGTAAAACTGCTGATGAACCACAAGTGGTCGTTGCTCCGCTTCTGCATGCCAGTCCTGGGACTCATTTCTAGCCTCCTTCGAGGCAGTACCATATGCCCAGTTCCACACCAGAGTCCAGCAGAAGGAGATTTTGTCAAAGTGGGAACAAATTGCTGTTTTCCCTGGATCGGCAGATCCAGGTGGGCCTGTCAGTCAAGGATTCCCTGAACTGGTGGCTGAGGTCCCCGTGTTTAAGTCTGGGAAGTCGTTCCTACCTCTGAAGTGAACAGGGATCACAACAGACGCCAACCTATCCGGCTGGGGTGGAGTGATGGGGGTTCAGTCGGCTCAGGGCCTCTGGTCAGCAGAAGAATCCAAGTTGCTGATGAATCCACTCAAGCTAAGAGTGATCAGGCTGTTCCTCTCCACATGGTCGATGAGACGTCAGGGGTGTCCGATCAGGATCCAGACAGATAATGGCACGGCTGTGGCTTACGTCAATCACCAAGGGGGAACGAGAAGCTCAGCCGCTGCACGGGAGGTCGCTCACATACTTTGGTGGGCAGAGCGACACTTACCGGCCCTGTCGGCCATTTACATCCCGAGAGGGGTGAACTGGCAGGTGGACTTTTTGAGTCGACAGATGCTGGACCCAGGAGAATGGGCATTGCATCCGGAGGTATTCAGGCTACTGTGCCTGAAGTGGGGCTCACTAGATGTGGATCTTCTGGCCTCCCGTCTCAAGCGAAGGTGCCAAGATTCGTGTCCAGGACAAGAGATCCATGGGCAGATGCGTCAAATGCGCTGGTAGCTCCGTGGGATCAGTACCAGCTGATCTACGCCTTTGCTCCACTGAAACTGTTACCACGTGTGCTCCTCAGAGTGGAAGTCGAGGGGATCCCAGTGATCCTGGTTATCCCAGATTGGCCTCAGCGTTCTTGGTACGCAGACCTAGTGCACCTGGTGACGGACGCCCCATGGCGACTGCCGTTACAAGAGGATCTTCTGTCTCAAGGTCCGATTCTCCATCCTGCTTTACCGGCATGGCTATTGAGAGCCAGGTGTTGAGGAACCGGGGTCTGTCGGACTCGGTGAACCCAACTATGTTGAGGGCATGGTTATCTTCTTCTCGGAAGATATTATCATACCTGGAAGGCTTACATCTCCATGTGTGAGGAGAAAGGATGGCATCCGTACTCCTTTTCTGTATCCAGGCGCTTGCTGTATCTTCACCAAGGAGTAGACCAGAAATTGGTGTTAAGCACCATTTAAGGGGCAAATATCGGCCTTTGCTGTCTTTTTCAGCGACACGCTGAATGGCTAAAAGAGGAGCTGTGTCGGTCGGTGAATTACAGAGAAAAGGATTTTATGCGGAGTACAAAAAATCCTATTTTTCAATATTTTAAATGTGCAATTTGTTTAATTACCTGTGCATCCTGTGATGAAGGTATTTTTTGTTATAAGGTGACACATCTCTGTACCTGCCTCTCATTTATTCTCCGGTGCTGTCACTGTTACATGGGCATCCAGTGGAGACTACAGGTTGTTGTTTAACCACTTGCCGACCGCCGCACGACGATGTACGTCGACAGAATGGCACGGGCAGGCATAAGGGCTTACATGTACGTCCTTGCCTGCCCGCGGGTCGGGGGCCCGATCGGGCCCCCGCCCGGTGCCTGCGGCGGTCGGTATTCATTCGGGAGCGATCCCGGACGAGGGGACGGCCATTCATTCATGGCCACCCCCTCGCGATCGCTCCCGACGAATGAAAATGTCCGGTGACATCACTTCCTCTCCTGTAATGTAAACACAGGAGAGGAAGTGATGTATTCTCTCCTCCGTGTCGGTATTTTTCGTTCCGGCACCGAGGAGAGAGCATCGGTGAGTTGCACAAGCACTACACTACACAGTAGAACATGCCAGGCACACTCACACCCCCCCTTTACCCCCCGATCACCCCCCAATTACCCCTGCCCCCCCAGTCACAGTGACACCAATTGCTTTTTTTTTTTTTTGCATTGGTGTCATTTGTGACTGTAATAACTGTTAGGGCAGTTAGGGTTAGCCCCCTTTAGTTCTAAGGTACCCTCCTAACCCCAATAAAGGTTTAACCCCGTGATCACCCCCGTCGCCAGTGTCACTAAGGCTGGGTTCACATTGCAGCGGTTTATGAGAACGGATGTGATTCGCACCGCACTGCAGTGCAAATCACATCCGATCTCTGCGCGATTCGTGTTAAGCCATACAGATAGTATGGCTGAATTAGTGTCGCACCCGCCGCAAACTCGCACGGGACCCTTTTTTTGGTCCGCAGCAGAATCGGATCGCATGGGTGTTCACACCATGCGATCCGAGTTTGCAGATCGCACTGCGATATGCGAACTGATCTGGGGGTGTCATTAACATTTCACTGACACTCCCAGCAGTTCGCATAGGGCAGTGTGAACTGCCGCCGGGAGGCATGTGATGCGGGAACCCGCCGCGCATTCGTGGCGTTCCCACATTGCTCCAGTGTGAACCCAGCCTAATAAGCGATCGTTTTTCTGTTCACTGTATTAGTGTCACAGGTGACGCTAGTTAGGCAGGTAAGTATTTAGGTTCGCTGCAGCTTTTTATAGCGCCAGGGACCCCCATATACTACCGCATAAAGCCCCCTGATTGCCCCCTAGTTAACCCTTTCACCAGTGATCACCATATAACTGTTACAGGTGACGCTGGTTGGTTAGTTATTTTTTTTATAGTTTCAGGGCACCCGCCATTTATTACCTAGTCTCACTAGTGTACCCCTAAATTTAGGGGTGTCTACTTTCCAAAATGGGGTCATTTGGGGGGGGTTTGTGCCATCTTGGCATTTTATGGCCTTCAAAACTGTAACGCCCTTAGAAAGCCTGAAGGCGGTGCTTGGTGCGCGGCTAGGCTCCCAAAAAGTCCCACATATGTGGTATCCCCGTACTCAGGAGAAGCAGCAGAATTTATTTTGGGGTGTCATTTCACATATGCCCATAGCATGTGTGAGCAATATATCATTTAGTGACAACTTTGTGTAAAAAAAAAAAAAAAAATTATTTTTTGTCATTATTCAATCGCTTGAGGCAAAAAAATTAAATATTCAATGGGCTCAACATGCCACTTATCAATTTCCTTAGGGTGTCTACTTTCCAAAATGGGGTCATTTGGGGGGGTTTTGTACTGCCCTGCCATTTTAGCACCTTAAGAAATGAGATAGGCAGTCGTAAACTAAAAGCTGCGTAAATTCCAGAAAACGTACCTTAGTTTGTAGATGTGACAACTTTTGCGCAAACCAATAAATATACAATTATTGACTTTTTTTTTACCAAAGACATGTGGCTGAATACATTTTGGCCTAAATGTATGACTAAAATTGAGTTTATTGGATTTTTCTAATAACAAAAAGTAGAAAATATCTTTTTTTTTCAAAATTTGCAGTCTTTTTACGTTTATATCGCAAAAAATAAAAATCGCAGAGGCAATCAAATACCATCAAAAGAAAGCTCTATTTGTGGGAAGAAAAGGATGCAAATTTTGTTTGGGTACAACATTGCATGACCGCGCAATTACCAGTTAAAGCAGCGCAGTGCCAAATTGTAAAAAGACCTCTGGTCATTTACCAGCAAAATGGTCCGGTCTGAAGGTGGTTAAATTATGCATGTGGTAACCACTGCTAAAAACGTCAGGAACCCCACACTAATGCATACATGTTGATTGGTGCTGTTAAAGTGCTGCAGGAGATAAGCAGTACTTAACTGAAATAAAGGATTAGCAAGGTGAAAAGTATTGTATTGAAGCAAAATTACAGTAGTTTGTAGTACACAGTGCTTTAGCAAACTATATATCCTAAATGAATGAGATTTATCTGTGTTGATGTATTAAGCTAGTGGCTGCATGTCAGACCTCTTTAATGAAAGTGAGAAGTGAGAGAATCTCCCAAATGGGACCCCACTGAAGAAATTCACCCACTCCATTTAGCTTAACAGAAACAATTCATAGGGTAGTCATCTGCACAACAATTTTAAGAGAAATCTTCAAATGGGTACACCTTTTCAGGTGGTTTTAATAGGGGGATTTCCATTTTGGAAAGATTTCCTCTAACTTTACATGGTGTTTCAGGGACAGGAAGTTTTAACCATTCTCTATCCAAAATCTAAAGTATTGCTTTTAGATTAAAGATATTTAGGTTGAACTATAGGCACATTTCCTTTTCATCTTGAATAGGGCAAGGGAGGATTATACCCCCCCCTCTCAGCTGTTTGATTTTTTTGCCATATGTATCCATTGTGTGATTTACCTTAAATTCCTGTTCCAAATCCAAGCAGGAGGTACGAGGAAATCTCTGCACATTAAAGTGTTTCTAAAGGCAGAAAGTTTTTTATTTTTTTTAACTTTATTCATTCTATGTTTTAAGATTAAAAAAAAAATCTTCTGTGTGCAGCAGCCCCCCTCAACCACCCTAATACTTGAGCCCGATCTTCCTCCAGCGATGTGCAGGAGTGCCTCGGCTGTCCAGGACTCTCCCCCATGGTTGACTTAGACACAGCAGCAGTGCCATTGGCTAAATGACTTTTATTAACAGCAGAAGGAGCCAATCAGGAGAGGGGGGTGGGGCCTAACCCCTGCTCTGTGTCTGAATGGGCACACAGAGCTGTGGCTGGGCTTGGGTGCCCCTATAGCAAGCTGCTTGCTGTGGGGGCACTCGGCAGGAGAGAGGGGCTAGGAGGGCTGATGAGGGACTCGAAAGACGAGGAGCTGTGCTGCTCTGTACAAAACTACTGCACAGAGCAGGCAAGTATGACATGTTTGTTACGTTTTATAGGAAAAAAAGAGACTTTATCAACTTCTTTGGGGCCCCAGATCACCATAGCTAGTGTCCCTATTGGAAGATTTCCCCTTTTATTACTTTTCTGGGGGCAATCCAATCTAAATCTGACAGGTGTTCTAATACCTCTTCACTCTATCTCTCCCCCCCTCCCCCCAAAAAAAGGGTTGCCCTTTTAGTTGTTCTTTTAGGTTATTGTGTTTTTTATAGGGTGCTACATTCATGATTTTTGTCTTTTAAGGACTGGAGTGGACAGAAGAAAGCTAACCGATCATCTGAGAAAAACAAAAAGAAGTTTAGTATGGAGTGTGAGGCACGACTCACAAATGACATCTCTCCTGGGTCATCTCCTGGTGTTGGTCGCAGGAGGACCAGAACACCACATACTTATCCACATACTAGATACATATCCCAAATGTCTGTACCAGAACAGGCAGAATTGGAAAGACTCAAGCAGAAAATAAATTTTGGGGATTTGGACCAGGTTTGTTACATACTTAATATTGTTTAATATGCTGTATTTTTCTGTCTCTTTTTCCATCATTAAAAAACACTAATCACATCCATAAAGTTGTGACTAGGTGTTATGACAAACCAGTGCTCTGATGTTCTTGGCTTTAATCATATGTTAACGGACTCCCAAAGGCCAACTAGCAATTTAGATTCTTCAGTTTCAAGTATAAACTGCTTTCTGTAAAGGTGAACTAAAGTAAAAGCAGTGCTCAATTTTAAACGTTCTAATAAATATGAAGCTCCAGCCTAAGAGCTGATACCTTTTTTGTTGCCTTTACTGGGTACTAAGCATTATGAATAAGAAAACCGTGAAGTGCTGGAGGACACTAAAGCATTAAATAGGGGTCAGAAAAATATTAAATCAAAGTGTGTCGTTTTTGGATACAGGAAGAAATGTAAAGAGGTGCAGCATTATGTAACCAGGATATAATATGAGATGTATGCAGGGCTAGAGAATATGAAAGTGCTGTCTAGAGGAGTGATTCTCATCCATTCAGCTGAGGTTTATGTATAGGAAACCGCTTAGAATAAGAAAAATTTTGTGCAATTGTTGGTTAATAGTGAAGATTTAAAAGTTAAGGATTTTTATTTATTTTTTTAAGAATCATACTTGCTTAGATGGATGTAACATCGGTCCCCCCGCGCCTCTACACTGAGAACCAAGCGCTGGAACAGCGCCGATCGCTAGATTTTCAGGGCTCCACGAGCATAGAGCTGTAGACTGTCAGACGCAACTGTCTGCTCTGCCCTCTCCTCGCTCGCTGGAGCGCTGGTCTGCGGAAAGGGTGGAAGCAGCCATCTCAGACTCTCAGCGGCCCACTGAGAGTCGTTTCAATCCAGGCACTTTGCGGATCCAGACTTGATTGTCGTGATGGCACAGTGCCTGGACTGAAATCATCCAGAGTTTGGTGGGGGGGTGGGGGGCGCACTCCTGGTACAGGAGGTGCATTACTGGTCAGATTGCCAGATGAAAACAGTGGAGGGGAGCCTAAGAAAATAAAAATGATGCAGCCACCACACCTAATGGTTGGAAAGCTGCAATATATATATATATATTACGTTTTGGTTTTAATGCTTCTTTAAAGTTTGCTGACCCACACCAAAAAATTTAACATAAACACAACTATGTAAGCCAAGAATTTTTCCTAGTGTGGGTCACTAAGCATTTTGAGCACCTCCTTTGACTTGGATAAAATAATCACCAAACAATTGTGCAGATTTTTTTTTAATCCAAGCAATTGCTTTTTACTTAATATACATGTTGTTATTAGTTTTATTAATGATTTATGTATTAGATAAAAGTGAAAACTGCTTTTACAGTAACTTAGTAAAAGAAGCGTAAGTACCATCTGAACCCATCAGATTCCTCAGATTGAGAAGCTATTTAGTGCAGTGCCAGGGTATGTAATGTATGGTGGAGCAGTGTTCGATATAAACTATGGTTTGTATATAGCCAAAACAGCAGTGTGTGTGTAATGGTATAATAGAGCATGTAACGCACAGCTTAGTGTATTAAGTTGGAGCGGTAGAGAGTATAATGTACAACTCGGGATTCAGTGGCACCCTGTGGAAATAAATATAATGTATGACACCATAACTGCAGTAAAGCACTACACAATATGTAATTTAAGCTCATGTAATGCAGTGAAATATAGAATTCAAAATGCATATAGAGGAGTAACCTGGTTTAGTGTTTACCAGGGGTATTGAATTAAAAGTCAAGGAGGTCAGGTCAAATGTTCCTTCGGCCGAAGTCCAAATCTTAAGTCTGTGCTTTTGAAGGATTGTATGCATCTACTTTCCTTTTTGTGGCACAAGCCACACGCTCTGTCGTTTTTATTAAGGTTTCCTCTACACACTCTGGTAATACTATAAATGTTCCCATAAGTGTTAAACATTACATTGGGTGCACCCATCAGAGTACCCCCATAAATCAGTCGTCACTGTCAAGAGTACCCACTTATATCTCGTGCTCCCTAAAGTAATGTGTTCCTATCAGTGTGCCCCCTTAAACCATTTGTCCCTATCACATCTGGTGTCCCTTTATCCCCATTGCACAAAGTGTGTGCCCATCAGCATGCCACTGTAAATCTTAGGCCCCTTTCACACTGGGGCGTTTTTCAGGTGATACAGCGCTAAAAATAGCACCTGTATAGTGCCTGAAAAAAATGGCCCCTTTCATTCCAGTGTGAAAGCCGGAGGGCTTTCACACTGGAGTGCTGCGCTGACAGGACAATGAAAAAAGTCCTGCTAGCAGCATCTTTGGAGCGGTGTATTCACCGCTCCTAAACCACTCCTAGCCATTGAAATAAATGGGGCAGCGCGGCTATACCGCAGGCAAAGCACCGCTACAGCGGCACTTTGCGGGGGGTTTTAACCCTTTTTCGCCCTCTAGCAGGGGTTAAAACTGCCCAGCTAGTGGCCAAATACCGCCACTAAATTGACGGTAAAGTGGCGCTAAAAATAGCGCCGCTTTACCACCAATGCTCACACCGCCCCAGTGTGAAAGGGGCCTTATGCAGACAGGAATCGGGAGCCACTAGATGGTGAGCAGTAGGGGGCAGCGAGCGCAAACGCGATGTCATTGGTTGCTGTGAAAGCCGCGGCCCCAGTAACTGCTGATCGGCGGGTATGTGCACTTTAGACTTAGTTTGGACAGGAGCGTTACTTGGTCCGTGTTCTGACTGCGGTTTGCAATTTAACCACTTATGGACCGCCGCACACCAATATGTCGTAAGTTTGAATAGGAATATCGTTGTTATGGTAGCAGCTAGCTGCCATAACCCCGGTATCCTCTTCGGCCATCTGCCCGCTTTCTGATCAGAGTGGTCTCTGCGGCAGATTGGCCTCGAGATCGCTTTTTCTGGCAGATGCAATCGGATCTTCACCCTTGCTGGTTATGGAGACGAGTAAGGGGAAGATTGCCCCCACCCATCTTCATAACATTGCAGGGCGGAAGCAACGTCAAAACGTCACTTCCACCCATAGCTCTTTAAAGGTCCTTTTTTATTTTTTTATTTTTTTTTAATTGTATTTTAGTGTAAATAAGAGATCTGAGGTCTTTTTGACCCCCAAGATCTTATATTTAAAATGTCTTGTCATGCTTTTTTTTTTTTCCTATTACAAGGGATGTTTACTTTCCTTTGTAATAGGAATAAAAGTGACACAATTTTTTAAATTTTTTTTTATCTAAAAATAAAAGCTAAAATAAATACATTTTTAACCGCGCCGAGTTTACGTGCAGAAGCGAAAGCATATGTGAGTAGTGCCTGCATATGAAAACTGTGTTCAAACCACACATGTGAGGTATCGCCGCAATCGATAGAGCCAGAGCAATAATTCTAGCCCTAGGCCACCTCCTCTGCAATTCAAAACTGGTAACCTGTAGACATTTTTGAACATCGTCTATGGATATTTTTAAGGGTAAAAGTTTGTCGCCGTTCCACGAGCGGGTGCTATTTATTTAAAAATATATTTATTATATATATTATTTATAAAAAAAAAAAAAAAAAATGGTTTAACTTTACTGTTTTTTTTTCCCCTAAAAAAATAAACAGTAAAGTGTGCTTGCAAGACCACTGCGAAAATATGGTGTGACAAAATATAGCAACGACCGCCGTTTTATTCTCTACGGTGTTAAAAAAAAAAAAAAAAAAAAAAGTATAATGCTTGGGGAGTTGTAAGTAATTTTTCTAGCACAAAAACTTTTCTGTTAACTTGTAACACATCTCAAAAAGAGGCTCAGTCCTTAAGTAGTTAATGAATGCTAGTGTATAGGGATATTGTACAGAACGGTTGATGGGTACCTAGGTGATTGGCTATATATACTCTGTGTCGCATAGCTGCACATGTTGATGAAAAAAAAATCTAACTATTGAACAAAAAGTCAGATCATGACATAATGCAGATCTTTACAGCCATTTAATAGATTTTGAAATACAGCTGGCTTGTATAAATTTATTTATATTAGAGATTTCTGTAATTCTATTAATATTATCCCTCAGACTGGTGTAAGCGGTACCAACAGTGTTAGCCAGTATGCTACATTTCTCTCTTCACTAACTGCCATTTTGTCTGGACATTCCCTTGCATTTGACCTCTGGGGAACTGAGCAGCGTCATGGCATTTGGCAACCCTTAACCAGCACCAAAATAGCACAGAGGGCATCTTATGAATTACAAATCCTTTTGCAGATGAGGTGTACAGTCCTTAGAAATAGTGGCTGAATTAGTGTGTTTTTTACTTTATTTTAACTTCTTTTTATGTGGTGATCTTGCCAGTAACCTTCATGCCTTAGGGTCACAACACTTAATGTGTGTGTATGTATGTGTGTGTATATATATATATATATCTATATATATCTATATCTATATATATATATATATCTATATATATATATATATATATATATATATATATATATATATATATATATATATATATATATATATATATATATATATATATATATATATATATATATATATATAGATATTTATTAGAGGAGAATTGTTATCCTAGGTTGCTCTCCTGATTGAGACTACAAATACTTTTCCCTTTCCTCATCCCCATTACTTAGAGAGGCTTTGCCTCAGAAGGTAGCGGTAACTTTTTTTTGTGGTGTACACTACACAGTAAGTTACAAGGATATATCATAAGATTTCTCACAGGAGCAACGTGTTTTTCTGTACTTGATACATATTTACTTAGCCCGAAAAAGAAAAGCAATTCAGTCACCCCATCAAAGGACTAGTAAGCTGCCATATATTATATATTTTTTTGTTCTTGGGGGTTTAGATGGATAATTCCAAAAACAAATCATCCATTTCACGTATATGTATTTCAACTGTTTGTAGCTGTTTGCATACTGTAACATTCTGCAGAATCCTTGAACATATTCAGTAGTCATGAAAATGTCTAGGTATTATGCAGAATCCTCTAAAACTTTTTCACTCATCTGTGTTCTTCACAAATGTGTATTTTACTTATAATTCTCTTTGCAGAGGAGCATTGGGAGTGATTCCCAAGGCAGAGCAACGGCAGCAAATAATAAACGGCAGCTTTCTGAGAACCAAAAGCCTTTCAACTTTCTACCACTTCAGCTGAATACTAATAAAGACAAGGCTACTACACCGAGCCCTCCAAAAAGAGAAACCAGTTTGTCGTCATTGCCCAAAGACTTCCTAACTTCTGCTTACGCTAAGGATTTGGGGCACAATTTTCAGGCATCTTTGTCAGATGATGTGAGAGAAGAGGCTGCCATTGACAGTAGTCAGGTATAGTTTAAAGTGACATTTTAAGTCTTGTTTTTTTTTTTTTTTTTAAATAACAAACATGTTATACTTCCCTGCTCCGTGCAGTGGTTTTGCACAGAGCAACCCCGATCCTCCTCTTCTCAGATCCCTCACTGCCGCTCCTGGTCCCCTCTCTCCTGCCTTGTGCCCCCATAGCAAGCAGCTTGCTATGGGGGCACCTCAGCTGAGCCGCTGCTGTGTTCATTCAGATATATCCGCAGCTCACCTTCCGCCCCGCTCTCTCACCTCATTTGCTCACTGACTTTTACAGGAGAGCCGGGGGGGGGGGGGGGCAGCAATCTGAGCTGACAGGGAGGGAGGGGGGAGAGAGGACAGGAGAGCTGTGGATGATGGCGGCATGTAAACTGACCACGGTGTGAGGGATCAGCAGCCATGATAAAATGTGGTTGATTTAAAGAGGGGAGGGGAGGGCAGGATCAGCTAGGTATTTTAGGTGATGGAGGGGCTCAAATTACATAGAACAAGCTCTGTGCTGTATAACGTGTTTTTAAATGAACAGGATCTTTTTTTTCTTTTTTTTTCTTTGGCTTACAAATGCTTTAATATATAGAATGCATTAAGAAAAAAACACGTGCCTTTAGAACCACTTAAATTTTCTCACAGATGGTATTTTCAAGTTATCCAGTTCTAGTCTTGCAAGACATTAGCTGAAATCGCTGTATTTGAGATGACACTTTACTATATCTGTTTCAGAAATATATGCACATTTTATGGGCTTTTATGCTGGGAATATGTCATCCACTTAGGGGCTTAAAGCGGGCTTCCACCCACTTTTTCAACTAGATCATAAAGGAAAGACTACTCCTTGACCACCAATTTTTGGCTATTTTTTATTTTTATTTTTTTCTAACTTGTGTACTTTCGCCTCGCCTCGTCCAAGGGCATCATTTCCTGCTGCTCGCCCACTGCCTTTGTGTCCCCCAGAAGACTATGGAGCCATCCAGAAACCACCTTGTGACTTCTGCATGCACAGTAGGAAACTAGCGGTGAAGCCTGAAGGCTCCACTTCCGGTTTCCCTTAGAATGGCAGCAGCTGTACCCGATCCGATGGACGGATTGGCCTCGGGGCGCTGACATCACCGGCTCCCTGGACAGGTAAATGTCCTTCTTAAAAACACAACGCTGGAGCTGCTGACTTTTAAAAAAATAAAACATTTTTTGCGTCTGGAACACCATGCTATAAGGCATACATACTGGATTGCACTAGTGAGGTTGTTTTGACACTTAGGCAAAAGTTATTGGTATTTTGTCAGTGTAGGCGGGAATCCGCATTCTGAAGTGCATACACTGGGACTTTTTTTTCCTTAACCACTTCATGACCACGCTATAGCCGGGGCTTGGTCTGCAGGAAGGCAATCCATGGGCACGCTTTGTGATCACAGAGTCGTTTAGGCTCAGCTGATCCCAGATCGGGGTAAAGGGCTAATAACGGCCCTTTACCACTTGATCAGCTGTGTCCAATGACGGCTGTTCACAATATATAAACATAACTGGTTATCGGCTTTTATTTCCTTGCGCTGACAGCGTAAGGAGAGAAAAAAGCAAATAACTGGCTTGTCTTAAAGGGACATTGGCACTGATTAGCAGGGCATGGATTATCTGTGCAGGCCCACCAGTACTGCTAATCAGTGCCACCTATCAGCACATGTCAATAAAGGAGAAAAATTAACTGTTTGCAAAATTTTATAACAAACTATGAGAAATTTTTTCTTTTTTTTTTTTCTTTTTCTTTTTCTCATAGTTTTCTGTCTTTTTTTTAGTTTAGCAAAAGATAAAAAACAAAAAAAACCCAGCGGTGGTTAAATACCACCAAAAGTAAGCTCAATTTCTGTGAAAAAACAATAATTTCATATGGTTACTGTGTTGCCATGACTGCGCAATTGTCATTTCAAGTGTGTCAGTGCTGAAAATTGGCCTGGGCAGTAAGGGGATAAAAGTTTTTTTTTTTCTGCATCCAAAAATGCATGGAAAGTAGGATTATAAGGCAGTGGTTCTCAACCTGGGGGTCGAAAGACAATATGCCATGGTTCACCGAATCCTAGGCTGTTCCTGAAATCCGCACCCCTCTCCCAGCCTTTTCGTGTCCGCCCAGCAGGGCTGTCCCTGGAGCCTGTGGCCGCTCACTCAGCCACCTTCGCAGCCGTCCATTTAGTTAACGTCATGGCTGGGGGACAGAGACTAGAGGTCAGCTCACTGGTGAGTAATGTGAAGTGGGGGGTCTGGATGATCTCCTAATTTCAGCATAGGTGTCACTGTTGCGAGACACCACAAAGTCAGAGACTCGGTGAAGCCGGTGACACAGTGAGTAACACTGATTATAGTTGCCATTACAAGAACCCCACTACAGTTCTCGCATCAGCAAATGACCTTGATCAAGAGCACCTGAGTTGGCTGATCAAAACTCCCCCAAGCACTGCCACTGATCCCACCCCCTACTGCACTGCCACTTATACCATTAACCCCCCATCCACCCACCAAGGCGTAAGAGAAGGAATAAAAATGGAATACATGAAAGGAAGAGGAAAAAGGGAGAGAAATAATAAGAGAACAAGAAATACTTTTAGAGAGGGGGATGGGGGAGGACAAGAAATTGAGGGAGAAATAAAAGGGAAAGGGAGAACAAAAAGGAGTGGTACATACTAAAATATACCATATGGGGTTTTAATACTGTACAAGTGGAAGGGACTTGGGGAGCGCTTAATGTCCGTGGGTTAGGTTCACAAATTACTTGTCTTGTCGTGGGTGCTGACAACTCATGCTACGAAAATCATTTTAATATTGGGGGTCCCCACAACTTAGGAAATTTTATCATGGGGTCACGGCACTAGCAAGGTTAAGAACCACTGATATAAGGGTTTCCATGGCATAGTTCACACCAAGTGCGTTCCAGTTCCAGGAAATAAAGTAGAACATGATGCATTTTTTTTCTGCACTGCACTGGAACGCTGTAAAACGCTTCAAAAAAGCAATAGAATGCACTGGAACACATATGTCCTTATTTAAGGTTAAGAAAAAAAGGGGGGGAAACGCACTGGAACGAATGAATAACGTGCATCCACAAAAGCTTCTGGAACGCATCCGGACTTCTTTTCTATGAGGTGACCTGGCCCTTCATCAGTACAGTTTTCGTCCAAAAATACATTACAAATGCACTACAACACATGACACCACTTCTGAATTTTTATATTGTCATACAGGAATTTCCACACTTTAGGCCCCGTTCACACCTGAGCCATTTTCTGCTTGAAGCTTGTAGCTCTAAAACGCTCAACAAGCCAAATCCCATTAATTTCAATGGCCCCTGTTCACATCTGAGCATTCTATTGCCTGAAGCATCAAGTGTATGAGCGTCTTTTTGGCTAATTACAAGCATTTTTGGCCCCGTAGACTAAAACTCCTGACTTGAGTGTTTTATGAGCATTTTGTCGCTTGTTTTCTGTTCATACAACAGCTCTCAGCCCCTAATTTATTCTCCCTCGTTCCCCTAGTGGCTAAACAAAAATGCTCGAAGCTGTAAAACGTTTGTAATACGCTTTACAAAAGCTTGTAAAAAGCTGCAAAAACGCTTAAAAAAAAAAAAAAAGAGAGCCAGTAAATCGATTCGCTCAGGAGTGAATGGAGCCTTAGCAACTCGTTTGTTTTTTGCATGCTAGTCTCCAGATGGAAAATAGACGATCATTCGTCCGATATTATCATGGTGTGTACCAGGCTTTACATCCTAAGCTGCAATTTTTAGGTTTACTGTTTGCAATTCCTATACCAGTTCCTATATGTGTTGCTACATTTTTATCTACTTGTCAACTTTTTTTTTTTTCCTCTGTTCTGACTTTGTAATTGCTTTCATTTTACCAACATATTGTAATGAGGCTCTATGGCTTAATAAACTCCTGATTTACCTTAACTTTACACCGTTTGGGTACCCTTTGTCCAAAGAAACTATCGATCACTAGCTACACTGGACTTTAAAGCAAAACTTCACCCAAAAGCTCAACTTCGCCCCCCCCCCCCCAGTTTCGACAGGTACCTACTTCTGCCTGGATTGCATTGGTGATCTGAGTGGAAGCTCGTCCCTCCACATCTAAACCTGTAGCTTTCTGAGAAACATCACAGGTCCCAGAATGCTGCAGGACCACTCTCAAAGAGCAGTGCAGCTTGAAGTAGTAGGCCGGCTGTGAAGCTGACACACTCCTCTTCCCATTCTAAAGATGTCGGTGCTGGGAACCCGGACTGAGACTAGTGAAAGACCTGGTTGAGGACGTCGCTGGACCCCTGGACAGGCAAGTGTTCTTTTATTAAAAGTCAGCAGTTAAATGATTTGTTGCTGCTGACCTTTTTTAAAAAAATTCTAGAGGGAAGAACCTCTTTAAGTGGTCCTAGTCATACTTGCATTACCCCTGCTTCTGTTCACAGCCTTTCATGAAGTCATGAAGAGTTCTATGCTCTGGCACGGTTTGCACTCGCTCTACAGCAAACCATTCTGGACCACAAGTAAACCATGCCCAGGACTACTTCTTCCAGGCAATCCCGGCGCATTTGGCGCAACAAATCCTGGGCATGGTTTGAAGCACTCGCGCTACACAAATGAACCGGCCTAAGGGGCTGAACCACGTCTGACCGGATCTGTACCCTCAGTCACCAACCTGAAATAAGTACACAGATAAGGAATTCTGACTTTGGTTGAGTATATGCATGTTCTAAGTGTTGACTGAGGAAGGCTTTTCTTCTGTGAACTTTTGACAGATTTGCTTTAACATTTACTTACCCAAAGTGTGTCTTTTTTTTGTCCTTGTCTGTTCCATGTTCATTTTTAACTTCTGCTTAAAAATCAAGCTTAACCAGCAGTTGGTGGCGAAGGCGTCGGAAGTGGCTCTGGCTATCTATGCCCGGAAGTGGTAGCAAATACCTGTATTAGACAGGAATCTGCCCCCCCCTCCCCCCCCAAAATGTAGCAAATGTGACACCAAAGGGGTTGGGAGGATTCTGAAAAGAGCAAGTTCCATTTTTGCCTGGAACTCTGCTTTAAAGTGATCGTTACTTATGTGCAGTCTGCACACAATGGCTTTTTTAGATTGATTTTTTTTTTAAGATTTCCATCTGGGCTTATCCAGATCTGTTGCCTACGGCTGTCTGGTAAGAGGAATGATACCCAGACTATGTATGGGATGCGCTTGTAATGTTGGCGTTCAGCAATGGACTCTGCGTAACGAGACCCTGTTAAAAGATTAATTACCTTGTAAACCAGCAGTGTGCTATACAGGTCTAGAGCAGTGATCTCCAGCTGGGGAGTTATTGCTGAAGGCATTGTGGCATTTTTCCGCCGAGATGGGTTTAGTCTGGACCCCACTGGTGGCCCTGCAGTTTGGCATGGTGAGTACCTTTTTTGTATCTCCCTCTCAGCTGCCCCAAGTGCTAAATAGCATTAAGGTTTGGTCCATGAGGATTTTTGGTACCACTGAGAGCTGACCATGCCTGTGCCTAGGAATTTGGTAGCACCTGTGCAGTACAGACTGGTTACCTCAGGAGGGGCAGAGTCTACTGGTGGACGCCATACTGCTCCCCTTCCCATGTATGTAACCAGTGTTAGGCAGGCAGGAGTGGCAGAAGCAGTAGAACTACAAGTACCAACAAGTATAGACCTTTTTGTTGCGATATACCACAGCTAGAGATTCAGAGGATCACTGAAATAAAAGACAGAAGGCCCTTTTTCGTCTTGGGATCATAGTACAGGGGCCTTGAAAAGGTATTCATACCCCTTGAAATTTTCTACATTTTGTCATGTTACAACCAAAAGCGTAAGTGTATTTTATTTGGATTTTTCGTGATGGACCAACACAAAGTAGCACATAATTGTGAAATGGAAGGAAAATGATAAATGGTTTTCAGCATTTTTTTTTTATTTAACAGATATATGAAAAGTGTGACGTTCATTTGTATTCAGCCCCCCCCAGTCAATACTTTGTAGAACCACCTTTCACTGCAATCACAGCTGCGAGTCTTTTTGGGTATGTCTCCACCAGCTTTGTACATCTAGAGTGACATTTTTGCCCATTCTTTGCAAAAAAGCTGAAGCTCTGTCAGATTGGATGGAAAGCGTCTGTGAACAGCAATTTTCTAGTATTCCACAGATTATCAATTGGATTTAGGTCTGGACCTTGACTGGGCAATGCTAACACATGAATATTGTTTGATCTAAACAATTCCATTGTAGCTCTGGCTGTATGTTTGGGGTTGTTGTCCTGCTGAAATGTGTATCTCTGCCCCAGGCTCAAGTCTTTCAGACTCTTAACAGCTTTTCTTATAAGTATGCTCTGTATTTGGTTCTATTCAGCTTTCCTGTCCCCGCTGAAGAAAATCATCCCCACAGCATGATGCTACCACCACCATGTTTCATGGCGCTTATGGTGTGTTGAGGGTGATGTGCAGTGTTAAATTTCCACCCTTTTTTGCTTTTGGGCCAAAAAGTTCCATTTGGGTTTCACCTGACCAGAGCACCTAATTCCACATGTTTGCTGTGTCCCCAACATTGCTTCTCGCAAACTTGCAAATGGGACTTCTTATGGCTTCCTTTAAACAATGGCTTTCTTGTTGCCACTCTTCCATAAAGGCCAGATTTGTCTGGCCTGTCAGTTTAGGTGGATGGCCATAGGTAGATTTGCAGTTGTGCCATTCTCTTTTCCATTTTCGGATTATGAATTGAACAGTGAGATGTTCAAAGCTTGGGATATATATATTTTTTTTTTTAACCTAACCATTCTGTAAACTTCACAACTGTATCCCCTATCTGGTATGTCCCTTGGCCTTCATGGTGCGGTTTGTTCATTAAGGTCCTGAGTTCTGAGGGCTTCACAGAACAGCTGTTTATATACTGAGATTAAATTACACACATGTGGACTTGTTGTGCTTTTTAAGGACATTTTCCCTCACAATATTTATTAAGTAATTTTTAACGAAGATATTTTTAAGATACAGAATCAATCTATATGACACAGTCTATACATGTGAAACGTATTCACGGAGACAAGTGATCATAAAAATAGTTACATTTATTGGTTGACAAAAGACAAATATTTACATGAAATTAAAATACAGATTGCATTACTTGATCATTTGACAATTATGGAAATACCCACAAAATGGGAGTGTTGTACTTCTGGACTTAATTATCACCATCATCACTTCTCGGTAGAATCAATAACCTTTTGATAATTGACAATTAAACAGAACATCTGTATTTCACACGTCCAACCGTTACTATACTGCAGGTAAGTAAGTGGTTAACAATGTGAAATAAATTAGACGTTTGTTTGTCAATAAAATTGGCATCTATGCAAAAAGAAATTTTATAATGAAAAATTTAATTTAGAGAAAAATCTAAAAGGCGGTTATTGATTCGGGAGAACGATTTTCAATAATAGAATATTCAAAAACATCAATATTTAAGAGAACATAGAAGATATAATAAAAATATTTACCCATTTCCAATATGGTTATTAGTGTGGATTGTTGGTTACCAGAAATTTTAAGATGGATGCCGTGGCTTTCAACATAGATTCTCTTACAGAGGAATTAGTTTGTGTGACCTCCGAGTTCCAAGGAGCAGGGATCTTCGTGAATGTAAAAATGTGTATTCATGCATGGTGCATGAGTATCAGTTTGTCTGGGAGTCTTCCAGTGTCCCTTCTCGGGGGGGGGGGGGGGGGGGTCCCTAAGCTTCCCCCTGAGCTCCCTCCTTTCTTTGACCATCTTTTTCGTTTCTTAAATATCCTCTCAAACAAAAAGATCATAAAATTATACTAAGTTCTGCCCAGAGGGTATGTGTCCCTTTCCTATTGGCAGGCAGACTTAATGATCACCTTTCCCAGTAGTCTAAATGTTTTTAAGGTAATTGCACCTTGTCTCACATGTGTTTTGTGGTTTATCTCTATAAGTGATATATTTAATTTTATATTGTGTATTTTTTTTTTTGTACCTTAGTGAAAATAATCTCTCAAACTGGGAATTCTACTAACCACATACTATCAAATACGCTTAGCATAATTATTGATTAATCACTTGCATAAAATGGTGAGATATATGCATATCAATGTATATCTATTAATTTTTAGTCCATTTATAAACACTGGTTAGATATATATCAAACAATATCACATACAATTATCTATATGGATACATGTATAATTCGTGTATGCAATCAATATTTGTTTATCTAAACATAGGTTAAATTCTTATACAGTTATAATCACGATTATATGTTTTTCTTAATACGAATTTGTTCCTAAAGCAATTCTACTAATAACCTTATACTTTCATATATATTTTCTTTATAACCGATTTCATCAACTTATCGGATACTAAAATTATAATGTCTCTGTTGTGACCTACAAATATCACATATAGTTTGAATTACTTGAAGTACTTTTGAAATATGTCTGACTTGCATATCCCTCTTACATCATGTTTTGAGATGAACTTTGAGCAGCCCAATAAATGTTTAGAGGGCTTGGCTGTGTCCTTCAAGTCTCTAAAGTTCACACAATAGGTTTTTGTTGATCTCTCACTTTCTGAGACAATGGGATATTTGTTCTGGTCATTCAGGTTTAATGACTGTTAGTCACAGGTACATCCTAAGTATAGCCCAAACCTTGCCATATATATATTTGCACAGCCTTCCTTGTCCATTCAAGGAGATAGATAAGAGTTTTTCTGGTGTCTGTGACAAAACATCCTTTTGTTCAGGCAACATCTTGTCTCAATACAGGCTTGTAAAACTTACAAGAATAACTAATCCCCTGAACCTTTGGAAAAACATGTGAGATCCTGTATTTTGCTTTAAAGTTCTCCAGGAGTGTCACAGTTCAATAATATCAACATTATAGTTCATCCACTTTTTGTGGCCTACTGAAATCTCTCATCTTTGCCAGTGAATATTAAATGTATCTCTTCATGAATTCACAACAGACTCTATTTACTAATTGGGGGACTTCTGAAGGAAATTGGTTCCGCTAGATTTAAGTTAGCATTTCCAGAGTAAAGGGGGCCACACTTTTCACATTTTTTTTTTTTTTTTTTTTTATTTGAAAACCATTAATGATTTTCTTTCCACTTCACAATTATATGCCACTTTGTGTTGGTCTATTACAGTGTTTCCCAACCTTTTTACCTTCGAAGAACCCCTGAAATGTTCACATTTACAGCTCACTGAACATTGGTATGATCGAGCTGTTGATAACAAAAAAATTATTTGTAGAAATGGCATTAAATAAAAATACATATTAAAATGTACCTATTTAATGTGCAACTTGTGCTTTCTTTATCTGCAGAGCTGATCCATTCTCAGCGTAACTTGAGATAAACTCTATGGGGGAGGGGGGGGGGGCAGCAGGGCAGAGTACAGGAGCTCAGGAGGGCACACTACATGAGGGGAAAGCAGGGCACAATACATGGGGCAGACTGTAAGGCACACTTCAGTACCGGCTTTCTTCTTCTGGCTCCAGAACTCCTCCAGATTTCACATCTCCTCCAGTGGTGCGCTGTTTCCCGCCAGATCCCCCCTCTTCCTCCTCCCTCGTCGTCCTCCTCCTCCTCCTCCCTCGTCGTCCTCCTCCTCCTCCTCCCTCGTCGTCCTCCTCCTCCTCCCTCGTCGTCCTCCTCCTCCTCCTCCTCCCTCGTCGTCGTCCTCCTCCTCCTCCCTCGTTGTCCTCCTCCTCCTCCCTCGTTGTCCTCCTCCTCCTCCCTCGTTGTCCTCCTCCTCCTCCCTCGTCGTCCTCCGTCGTCGTCGTCCTCCTCGTCCTCGTCCTCCTCCTCGTCCTCGTCGTCGTCGTCCTCCTCCTCCTCCGTCGTCGTCCTCCTCCGTCGTCGTCCTCCTCCTCCTCCTCCCTCGTCGTCGTCCTCCTCCCTCGTCGTCCTCCCCCCTCGTCGTCGTCCTCCCCCCTCGTCGTCGTCCTCCTTCTCCCTCCGTCGTCCTCCTTCTCCCTCCGTCGTCCTCCTTCTCCCTCCGTCGTCCTCCTTCTCCCTCCGTCGTCCTCCTTCTCCCTCCGTCGTCCTCCTTCTCCCTCCGTCGTCCTCCTTCTCCCTCCGTCGTCCTCCTTCTCCCTCCGTCGTCCTCCTTCTCCCTCCGTCGTCCTCCTTCTCCCTCCCTCCGTCGTCGTCCTTCTCCCTCCCTCCGTCGTCGTCCTTCTCCCTCCCTCCGTCGTCGTCCTTCTCCCTCCCTCCGTCGTCGTCCTTCTCCCTCCCTCCGTCGTCGTCCTTCTCCCTCCCTCCGTCGTCGTCCTTCTCCCTCCCTCCGTCGTCGTCCTCCTCCTCCTCCCTCCGTCGTCGTCCTTCTTCTCCTCCCTCGTCCTCCTCCTCCTCCTCCCTCGTCCTCCTCCTCCTCGTCCCCCTCCTCCTCCTCCTCCTCCTCCTCCTCCTCCTCCTCCTCCTCCTCCTCCTCCTTCCTCGTCGTCCTCCTCCTCCTCCTCCCTCGTCGTCCTCCTCCCTCCTCCTCCCCCTCCTCCCTCGTCGTCCTCCTCCCCCTCCTCCCTCGTCGTCCTCCTCCCCCTCCTCCCTTGTCGTCCTCCTCCCTCCTCCTCCCCCCTCCCTCCCTCCTCCTCCTCCCTCAGGAAGGGCCGGCGGGGGAATAGCGCGCTACTGCCAATAGGATGCCAGCCTATTCCCTGTCCTGTGTGATCCTCCTGTCAACTGCCTGCGACTGACTGTCAGATCGCCTCCGAGCCCCAGTTGAGAATCCCTGGTCTATCACTTAAACTCCCAATAAAATAGATTTGTTTTTGGTTGTAACTTAATAAATATGGAAAATTTTTAAGGGCTATGAATACTTTTTCAAGGCACTGTATATCCTGTAATAAGGGGATAGCACCCCTTGGCAGTACTGTATACTTTGTGAGTGCATTTGGCTTATTCTTTTAATAAAGTGGCATTTTACCATATTATGATTGGGGCTATCTCTCTCCATTCTTTTCTGCTCTGTGACCTGGCTTAGTGGAGTGGCATTTATTTCGTTTATTCATTCATTCATTTGTCCATCCCAGCTATGAATCAATCCATTCATTCACCCATTTCAAGGCTGAATTGTTTAACTTTTATGTATGGATGGTCATATATTCTGGTAAGGGGCTTTGTTATTCCACAGACTGCGCTGAGCTTTTATACACCTGTTGCAGTGTCACTCTGCTAGTGTTTATAATCACAACAGTTTATTCACTTGTAAGTGAGCACTTTTTCTCAAGTTGTTATACTGTACATCAGAGGTTGACAAATTTGCTTGGAATCTAGGAGCCAGCTAAAAAAGTTAGGAGCCCGATCTGGACCTGTCCCTGGCCTGACATGGAGACGAGTGAGGGGAAGATAGCCCCCAGCCCCCCACCTGTCTCCAAGTCATTGCCCATAGCTCTTAAAGGGACATTTTTTTTTTTTTTTTTTTTTCAAAATGACACATTTTTTTTAAATTGCATTTTAGTGTAAATATGAGATGTGAGGTCTCTCTGACCCCAGATCTCATATACAAGAGGACCTGTCATGCTTTTTTCTATTACAAGTGATTTTTACCTTCCTTGTAATAGGAATAAAAGTGACACAAATTTTTTTTTTTTTTTTGAAAGAACAGTGAAAAAAATAAAAAATAAAAGTTAAAATAATAAAAAAATAATATTTTAAACGCGCCCTGTCCCGCCAAGCTTGCGTGCAGAAACGAACACATATATGAATGCGGTGTTCAAACCACACATGTGAGGTATCGCTGCGATCGGTAGAGTGAGAGCAATAATTCTAGCCCCAGACCTCCTCTGTAACTTAAAAAGTGCAACCTGTAAAAATTTTTAAACGTCGCCTATGGAGATTTTAAATGGTAAAAGTTTGTCGCCATTCCATGAGCTGGCGCAATTTTGAAGCATGACATGTTGGGTATCGATTTACTCGACGTAACATTATCTTTCACAATATAAAAAAAATTGGGCTAACTTTACTGTTGTCTTATTTTTTTTTTTTTATTAAATTCATTTTCCCCAAAAAAGTACGCTTGTAAGTCCGCTATGCAAATACGGTGTGACAGACAGTATTGCAACAACCACCATTTTATTCTCTAGGGTGTTAGAATAAAATATATATATAACGTTTAGGGGTTCGGAGTAAAGGGAAGGAAGATAGGCTGGCAGGCAGGGGAATTAGCATTGCATCCATTTACATTGCTGGTTGTAATTCCAACGGCCACCACAAGAGGGCGCCAGATTCCAGAAGGAACCATAGGATCGTAGAAGGCCTCAAAGCCGGGGGCTCAATTATCGGCCGCCGGCGACGCGGCCCGACGCGATCGCGCCGGGGGGTCTGCGGAAACAGCGTACCCCCAGCTGTGCTGCGCCAGGTCGCTAATTCTAGTCGCAAATGCGACCTGGCGCCCAGGTTTTGTCGAGCCCTGCTGTACATATTACACTTATGAGATATTTTGTTATGCGTATCGGTTCCTTCATGAATTTTTGTGTGAGAAAATAGTGCATAATTATTCCTGTGGGAAGTCCATGCAGATTGCTTAAGGAAGGCTGACAGCTTTCAAATCTCTTTTCTTGATGGAACTGTCAGCTTATTTCTCAAGCTTATAGTCTAAAGGTGAAAGTTTTACCATTCTTGGTGATAGCGCATTCTACCAGGTTTGTTTGTGTCAACTGGGGGATATTCAACATCAGGCTTCAGTAACTCAAGTTTGTAAGGCTGCTACCTGGTCTAAGGTTCATACTTTTATGAAGTTTTGCTAAGTGGATCTTTGAGCCGCTTAAAATGTGGCCTTTGGCTGACGGGTCTTGCAAGCTGCTGCGTGATGTTTTAACCCGTCCTGGTTTATTTGTCTGGGGCTTCTTTTCTTGTTGCCCTCCCTTCATATTAAGTGCTTTGAGACATCCTTATCATAAGATTTGAAGGTACCCTGAGATGTACCACAAGGAAAACCCCAGGTGTTTGGTTTATCTCTTAAAATTATTTTCTTGGAGTGCAGCACAGGGATCCCATGCCTCCGCCTTTGCTCCATGGCTTGATAATTATTATTATTATTATTATTTTTTTTTAAATTTATGCTTAGCTTGGAGTTATGCCTGGGAGGAAAGTTAAATGGAGTTTGGCTTAATTTCTTAGTAATCAAGTCGACTAGAAAATGTAAATGATCTAACGCTACCCTCTCCCATATTGACTGCTCCTGTCCAAGGTTGGCTCCATCACTCATCCATCCAGAGTCAAGATACTCTAAGACAGGAAGGGTGCTACTGGAAGGATCACCAGGTGAAAATAATGGGGGGGGGGGGGGGGAATATGTTGCCACCATATGTAATGATTAGTATGTAACTATGTATTTTAGTTTTTGATTTTTAATTCTGCTTTTAAATTGAACTCCTCCTGACCTAAATAAGTACTTAAAGTGGTTGTAAACCCTTTACAGCCACTTTAAAATACAAGCAAGCCTACAATTAGACTTACCTGTAGTTGCACTGGATATCTGCTACAACAACCTTTAAAGAGCAACTGCAGTCTTTACATGATTTGTAATAAAACAACATCTTTGCCATTCTGAAGCTTCCCTCCAACCACTTTGCATATTATTTTATATATACTGTGATTATGTACTTGCCAAATATGCTGCAGAAATATTCCTCCACCAGGTCTGGCTGCAACCATTTTAACTGTGTGGGCAGCTAAAGCTTCCTGGATTTATACTCGCATATGCACATCTCCCAGCTGTGCATCCCTGCAGCTCTCATTGGCCCTCATATGACTCATCCCCCCCCTCCCTTCCTTCCTGCCAAACTCTCAGGACATCATGCACAGCTCTCACTCTCCTAAGCCTAGGCTTTTTACCATACAAGAAACAGGAACTGTTCTATATAAGGTATTTACTGGCAGAAAAAAAAATGTTTTACTATCCAAAATTAAAACAACAAGGACAGAAGATTTAATAGATGGAAAGTTGAAAGAAATGGCTGAAGGTCTGCTTTAATACTAAAACTGAAAACACAAGTACCTGTATTACACTTCAATCCTTGTGTTTCTATTCTCCCGTCACTATTCTACTGCATTGCCTCATGTACTGTGTTAAGGCAGCCCATATAAATGAGCAGACTTCTAACACGCCAGAATGGACATAAAAGCATTTTTTTATTGATATTGTGGTGCACCACAAAGATTTGGCCCACATTGTGCTAACGTGTAATGTGTGTTGAAGTGGAATTAAACTCTCTCAATCAACATTAACTATTTTTTTAAATTCCTACACTGATAGCATTATTAACCACTTGACCACTGGGCACTTAAACACCCTTAATAACCAGACCAATTTACAGCTTTCGGTGCTCTCACATTTTGAATGACACTGGACCTATATGAAATTTTTGTCCTTTTTTCACACAAATGGAGCTTTCTTTTGGTGGTATTTAATCAGCGCTGGGTTTCTTATTTTTTGTGTTTATAAAAGAAAAAATACAGAAAATTCTGTAAAAAAATGAATTTTTCTTTGTTTCTGTTATAAAATTTAGCAGATTAGTAATTTTTTCTTCATAAATTTTGGCCAAAATTTATACTACTACATATCTTTGGTAAAAAATAAGTACAAATTGGTGGATATTATTTGGTCTTTGTGAAAGTTATAGAGTCCACAAGCTATGGTGCCAATATCTGAAAATTGATCTCACCTGAAGTACTGACGGCCTATTTGAATTCTTGAGACCCTAACATGCCAGAAAAGTACAAATACCCCCCCAAATGACCCCTTTTTGGAAAGAAGACATTCCAAGGTATTTAGTAAGAGGCATGATGAGTTTTTTGAAGTTGTCATTTTTTCCCACAATTCTTTGCAAAATCAAGATTTTTTTTACTTTTTTTTTTTTTTTTTCACAAAATTTTCATATTATCAGTTTATTTCTCACACAGCATATGCATACCACAAATTACACCCCAAAACACATTCTGCTATTACTCCCGAGTACGGCGATACCACATGTGAGACTTTTACACAGTGTGGCCACATACAGGGGCCCAGCATGCAGGGAGCGCCATCAGGCCTTCTGGAGCACCCAGGACAATTCTGACATTTCTCTCCTACATGTAAAAATCATCACTTATTTGCTAGAAAATTACATAGAATCCCAAAACATTATATATGTTTTTTTAGCAAACACCCTGGAGAATACAATGGTGGTTGTTGCAACTTTTTATCTCGCACAGTATTTGCGCAGCAATTTTTCGAATGCTTTTTTAAAAAAAAAAAAATTGTTTTGTGCTTAAAAAAAACACGGTAAAGTTAGCCCAATTTTTGCATAATGTGAAAGATGAAGTTACACCGAGTAAATCGATACCTAACATGTCACTCTTCAAAATTGCACAGGCTCGTGGAATGGCGCCAAACGTCGCTACTTAAAAATCCCCATAGGCGATGATTTAATTTTTTTTTACTGGTTATATGTTTTGAGTTACAGAGGAGGTCTATGGCTAGAATTATTGCTCTCGCTCTAACGTTCGCAGCGATACCTCACATGTGTGGTTTGAACACCGTTTTCATATGTGGGCGGGACTTATGTATGCGTTCGCTTCTGCATGCGAGCACATGGGGACAGGGGCGCTTTAAAAAAAAAAACTAAAAAAAATTTTTTATTGTTCGTTTTACTTTATTTATTTTAGTTTGACATTTTTTTTCCCCAAAAATAAATTTTTCGATCACTTTTATTCCTATTACAAGGAATGTAAACATCCCTTGTAATAGGAATATGGCATGACAGGTCCTCTTTACAGTGAGATATGGGGTCAATAAGACCCCACATGTCACCTCTAAGCTGGGAAGCCTGAAAAAAAAAAAAAAAAAAAAGATTCTGGATTTTATCGTATTGGCGAGTCGGTAGAAGCACCGGAGGGTGGGGGGGTGTCTATAGCTGGGTATTGCAGGGTATCACCGACTATGGCTGACTATGGCTGGGTATCTCAGAGTATGGTGTTGCAGAGTATTGCGTTGCAGAGCATTGCAGGATATTGGAGGGTGTTGCAGAGCATTGCAGGGTATTGGTGGGTGTTGCAGGGGTGTTGCGGTATTAATTTTCGGTGAGCAGTGATGTGGGCACTGCAGATGCAGCCCACATCGCTGCTGACACCGATCTCTTCCCCCTCCGCTGTTCCGATCGGTACAGAGAGGGGGAGGGAGGAACCGGCGTCATAACATGACGCCTGTTTGTTTACAAGTGATCACTCTGTCATTTGACGGAGCGATCACGTGGTAAACGGCCGCTATGAGCGGCCGTTTACCGTGATCCGTGATGTGCCAGGTCCTGTGGACCCGGCGGTCATGGATGCTCTCGAGTGCGCGCCCGAGAGCGGAATTCTGGGAGGACGTCATGTGACGGCCTCCCAGAGTTAAGAAACCGCCCTGTAGCCATCATTCGGCTATAGGGCGGTTGTTAAGTGGTTAAATATATAGGAAGGTTTATTATATGTACATGTAAGAAACTTTTTCAGTTTGGTTTCTGGCCTAGGCCAAAATGATCTTGAACGTCCCTTGAACCACCATGGACATTTTATCAGCTAAGCACACCCTCCTGCTCGCATGTCTGAGCTAAGGGCACATTGATTGCAGGAACTAAATGCTACATCAGTCATCTGCCCTTACTCAATATGGCAATGGCTAGAAATTCTGAGGGCTGCGTGGAGATATGGATGGATGATTGCGTTTGCAAATTCAACCTACAATAAACAGCGTTTGTTGACCCCATGATAATATCTAAAGCAACCTTTCTCCAACTTTTTAACAATGTTGAAACCTTAATGTTTTTTAGTTTTTGAGAGCCCTTCCTAATTGCTTTATCTACCACTCGCTGGACATTTGCATGAATAGAAATAAGGAAGAATAAGGAACGTGGTGTGCTTGGCATATTTGACACCTGGGGCTGCTCTATACAACAAAATTATTTTTAGAAATAAAAGTGAAATGAAAACAATAACAGGAATGGCCAGAAATACAGACAGTGAAAATTGTAGTTTTCTAACGTTTTGTGGTCTGTAGAAAAGTGCCCTCTGATATTTTTTGGTCTGAAGTGCCCCCTTACTTTGGTGGTCAGTGGTAGACTGGCCTCTTGAAAGTTGTGACTAGAGGAAAGAATGCCCCTTTCATTAGCGGTCTTAAAAATAGCTAAAAACTTCTTATACTAATTTATCTCTGAGTCAGAAATTAAAGAAAACCCTAACTACTTCTGCATGAACTCTTTGAAAATGGCTTATGTAAAGTATAGGTGATAGGCTGCATTAATCTGTTTGGTGTTGTAATTAAAAGTGGATTCCAGTTGCCTAAAATTTTCCCTACATGTTTTCGAAAGCCTTAAAGGGGTTGTAAATCCTCGTGATTTTTCACCTTTATGCATAAAGTTGAAAAAACTTCTCACACTGACCAGCCCCCTAACCCCCTGTTTTACCTGAGCCCGTTGGTTCCCTCAGCGGAGACACCCTCTTCCTCTCTGCCCCTTGTCTCGGCTCTTGATTGGATAGATTGATAGCAGCGCAGCCATTGGCTCCCGCTGCCGTCAATCAAATCCAATGACTCGGCGCCGGGGGTCGTGCCCAGTCCTGCATTCTGTGTGAATGTACAAAGATTCAGGACTCGGGAGGCCACCTTAGGAGAGCCTTCTCCATCGTGGAAACTCAGTGTGGGGAGGAGCGACCAGCGCCTCCGGGGGACCCCAGAAGTCGAGGATCGGGGCCACACTGCAAAACGAACTGTACAGTGGAGGTAAGTATGACAAGTTTACAACCCCTTTTTAAGGTTTTTCTTTTTAACTTCATGCATTCTCTGCATTAAAGTGAAAACCCTTGTGTCCAAGATCTCCCCCTTAAACTTACCTAAGCCCAATCTTGATCCAGTGCTGTGCACAAGAGCAGCAAATCCACTCTCTCCCTGCTCACAGGGCATATTGGTAGCAGCAGGATAATCAAATCCTTTGACGAGGGAGCATGCGGGGTGGCGCTGAGCCACACTGTCTGTGTCTATGGACGCAGGCAGTGGGGCTTGGGAATGAGCCCACGCTAGTACATGCTCTAGCAAGCGGCTTGCGGTGTGGGGGGGGGGCTTTTAAGGTGGGGAACCCCAGAAGAGGAGGATTGGGCTTCTCTGTGCTAAACCATTGCACATAGCAGGCAAGTATAACATGTTTTGTTATTAAAAAAGAGAAAAACAATTGAAGGTTTAAAATCTTTTTAATGTTGCTCTGTTTGAATAACAAACTTTGGTAAAAATAAGCTGGCCATACACTGACTTGAAGGTTTTTTTTTTTTTTTTTTTTTTTTAATTGGTATTTATTTTTCTTCGTTTAGTCTGCAGGCTGTGCAAAAAAAAGCTCACTGATTTTTTCCATCCCCACTATACGGTGTGGAAGGAGAAATCTTTCTGTGCCTATTTATAGTCTGACATCTACTACAGGTGATGGTGGGAATACCTGAACAGCAGCTGCATCTGATTTGAATATAGGAGGTAAAGTGGTTGTAAACCTCAGACATGAAATATGAGCAAAGCATATCCCTCTATAGTGTGTACGTGTGTCGGTTAAAAGCAGTAAAGCAGCCCAAGATTTGATTTTCTTTCCTTCCACTATGGATGGAAGAAAGGAAATCAATTGGCTCTCTAATCAACACCGTCAGTGTTGATAGGGCCATGCCTCCCGCATCCCTAGTGTGTAATACAGGTGGGGTGGAGGTAGCCTTCCCAGCCAGCAGAACATAATGATTACTGCTAGTGCTGATGGCAACCAGCAGTAATTGCATGTAAAAAAAAAAAAAAATCCGCCAGACTGATTGTACCCAAGTCGATTGATGAATCGACTTGAGTACAATCAGCCTGCCTATAGATGGATAAAATCTTGGCTTGTCTCTGTGGAACTGGCTGAATTTCCATCCATGTTTTGCTTGCTTTAAGGCCCCTTACACACTGGTGATCCAATCAGGTCCACCTGTTCGGATGGTCTGTTTATCCCTGTGGACTGGCGGGTGTAAATGGACTTGTGTCCATTTATACCACCTAACTCGAAGCCGCTCAGGAGACAGAGTGGGATATGTTCCCCTCCGTCTAGGCAAATTGGAGGGCAATCAGGTGTAAATGGATAGCTAGTCCGTTTTACACCCGGCCGTCCATGGAGCAGAGTGGGCTTTGTTTCTGTCTGCTTTGCATAAGCGAAGTGGACACAGACCTGTCTGTCATTCGCCAACTTTACTCTATTCAACAAGGGATCAGTGGACAGATCCCCTGCTGAGCAAAGCAGATTTTGTCCCATGTAAAAGTGGCATTGGTGTAATTTGTGTCTGCTGCTTTTTTCCTCTGCTGTCTGCCTGAATCGCATCTGACAAGTTTTTCTGACACCAAGATAAATATGGTGATAGGCTAGGGATCTCCAGCTGATTCAAAACAAGGACATTAAAAATAATTACTCCTGCGCTGGTGAAGTCGTCTTTAATATGAAGTGGTAGTGCTATTTAAAACAAAAGAACTGGAGAAAATGATCGTACGTGTCCAGCTGCCTAGACTGACCAGGGGTGGTCTGAAGAAGACTGTGTGGGAAGAGTGAATGGAAGGCTTGTGATCAACAGCTTGCATCAAAATCATACAGTTTATTCATGTATAATGGAATACATACTTAAAAATATACTACGTGACATAAGAGAGAGGTTACAAAATATACACTTCAAAGGTTACAAGTAGGACATGCCCAATACAAGGGTAAGTAATTTAAATTTTAAAATGAGGTTGATGCGTTTCGAGGATAAACTCCTCATCAGAGCCTTAGGAACAGGGACAGAGTCTGTGTAAACCGGTAGACCAACATAAAACATTGAAAGGGGTGGCTAGTTGGGAGATATATGTGATGAGTGGTTAGTTCTCCTTAGCTCTATACCAGTCCACATTGCAGCGCTCTAAATGAAATGGAGATCACATATATTTATAATACAGAGCACATAGAAAGTGTATGCTACACAGTACAGACTGGAGACGTATAGTAGGAGTATGGATTCAAGTTGATATGATAATTACAATTATACATATTTAAATTTTGAATTAAGAAAAATGTATTAGCAAAGAATGAAACCTAGCATAAAAAACATTAAAAAGCTTTAATAGGTTGATGGTTTGTTAATAATGATATTGTTCTAAAATGTTTTGTGTTAGACGCATGTGAAAAGGAGTTATCTTACTCGCACACACAAACACACCTATGCACAAAGATATATAGTTTCATAAAAAGGATACACTTGAAATCCATAGAAGACATATAAATATATATAAAATAATTTAAAAATGTATATAAAGCTTTTTAATGTTTTTATGCTATAATGTTAAATTCTTTGCAAATACATTTTTATTATTTCAATATTTAAATGTGCATAATTGTAATTATATCAACTTGAATCCATACTATATGTCCCCAGTCTGTACTGTGTAGCATACACTTTCTATGTGCTCTGTATTATACATATATGTGATCTCTATTTCAATTAGAGCGCTGCAATGTGGACTGGTATAGAGCTAAGGAGAACTAACTACTCATCACATATATCTCCCAACTAGCCACCCTTTTCCATGTTTTATGTTGGTCTACTGTTTTACACAGACTCTGTTCCTGTTCCTAAGGCTCTGATGAGGAGGTTATCCTCAAAATGCATCAGCCTCATTTTAAAGTACTTGGCATGTCCTATTTGTAACCTTTTAAGTGTATATTTTGCAACCTATCTTTTACGTCACATATTATAAATATTTTTATGTATGTATTCCATTATACATGAATTAACTGTGTGATTTTGATGCAAGCGGTTGATCTCCAGCTGATTGACAGCCTCTGCTCCATTTCTGTGTGCTGTGTGAAGTGGGTGTGTCTTCCTCCAGTCAACTCTCAGAAGTCTCCTCACCGAGCTCCGCAGAGTGTTAATTTAGCTCTCCACCTCCCTTATTTTTTATTTTTTTTACCTTTCAGACAAGATTTATAAATTCTAAACTATAAATGGAAGTAGAGAAGACTGCAGATAGACAGGCAGTGTGTTTAATCTCTGTGGCCTGAGGCCAGTTACTTCACTGGGTATATGTAAGACTTAACCATTTTAAGGGAATGTTGCCCAACAACCTTTGCACGTTATACTACTGTATGTACACAGAGCTGACGAGCATTACGGAATTGCCTTAATTCTTTGTGCCATAAATTTATCAAGCTGTTGGTAACATTCCTCAGATTCTGGTTCAAATTGACATGATGGTATCATGCAGTTGCTGCAGATTTGTCGGCTGCGCATCCATGGTGCATATCTCCTGTTCTACCACATCCCAAAGGTGCTCTATTGTATTGAGATCTGATGACTGAAGGCCTTTGGAGTACAGTGCACTCATTGTCATGTTCAATAAACCAGTTTGAGATGATTTGAGCTTTGTGACATAAAATGCAGGTAGGTTCCTAGGCCTGGAAAAAATAGGGGTATTTATCCCTGTAATACAGTGCAAAAAACCCTCAATTGGGTATAGAAGGAAATGGGGACTATATGATACTCAGGGGGATAATTATAAGGACTGAAAGTGATGTAAAGATAAAGTTACAAGATGTATTATGACAATATATAAAAAAAGCAAAAGAGGAAAAACTTATTAATAACCCTGTTAGAATTAAAAGTTACACAGTAGTTTCAGTATAAGTACAAAACGGGTAAATCCCATGCATGTAAAGTACAACTGAAATGAGCGGATATAGAAATCCCAACACGTTTCAACAAATTGTCTTCTTCAGGGAATAGAGATGTCCACTTGAAAAGGATATCTATAAAGAAATTGCATGTAGGATGATATCCCAAACTACATAAAATGTAAAGATGTGCATATATTGGCAAACATCATAGTACAAGTAACAATCCTCACACTGTATAAACTACAGTAGCAGGTAAAATTTATGGAGGGAAGAAACTGTGTGTGTGGGGCTGTGGCTTACAGCGGTACCATAGAAGGTCCCATGGATCCTAAAGGGAAGCACAAGTGATAAAACGGCAGACGAAGGAAAAAAGACTCCTAAGGAAATTGATAAAAAATAATATAAGATTAACACAAAATGACAAGTGCAGCAAGGGACAAAAAATGAAAATGTGTAAATACCTTAACATAATAGGAGGAATACAGTCTTCTGTCCTGAGGTTTACCCAGGATAGATCACCCACAATATTTTTAGGAGTGCTAGACAATGGCTGCAGGTATATATATGGATATATATATATCCAATATATATCTCCAATTGGGCTACAAGGATATCCCTGACGGGATCTCAATATACCGGTTCGGTGGGTGGGAGCGCACACAGCAGCTTTAGAAACACATCTAGGTGCAGGCATGAGCATCCCTTCCGGAAGAGCCGCTCATGGCTGTACCTGATCATGTGACATCTTTATCCCCTGACGAAGACAATTTGCTAAAACTTGTTGGGATTTTTATGTCCGCTCAGTTGTACTTTACGTACATGGCGCTTACCCCTTTTGTACTCGCGTTGAAACTACTGTGGGACTTTTTATTCTGACAGTGTTGCTAAAATGTGTTTTTTCCTCCTTTTTTTTGTAAAAAAAGAAAGGGAGGGCTTTTTATATATTGTCATAATACATTTTGCAACTTTTTTTTTTTTTTTTCTTACATTATTTTCATTCTTTATATTATCCCCTGGTGGGTACCGTATAGTCCCAATTCCATTCCATACCCCATTGTGGGGTTTTTGAGCTTTGTGACATGGTGCATTACCCTGCTGGAAGTAGCCATCAGAAGATGGATACCCCATGGTCATAAAGGGATGGACATGGTCATTAACAGTACTCGGGTAGGCCGTCGCATTTTAAACAATGGTTAATTGGTACAAAGGGAGCCAAAGTGTGCCAAGAAAATAACCTGCACACCATTACACCACCACTACCAGACTGTTTCGTTGATACAAGACAGGATGGATCCATGCTTTCCTTTCTTTGCCCTAAATTCTGACCCTGCCATCTGAATATCGTGGCTGAAATTGACTAATCTGACTAGGCAGCGTTTTTGAAATTTTCTATTGTCCAATTTTGGTGAGACTGTGCGATTTGTAGCGAGTGGTTATTTGATTTGTGATTGCCTTTCTATCGTCTCCTTGTTCTCTGACATTAGCAAGGCATTGTTGTCCACACAACTGCTGCTCACTGGATATTTTCAGTTAAATCCTAGCCACATGCCGACCAGCGTACGACAATATATATTGGCACAATGGTATGGCTAGGCAAATGGGCATACAGGTATGTTCCCTTTAAGATGCAGCATTGTGGGCCCGCCACGTGCTCCGTGACCGTGGGTCCTGTGGACTCTGTCCACCGGGTGCCCGTAATCGTGTCACGGAGCGGAACAGCCATGAGATGCCTAGCTAAACAAGGCATTTCCCTGTTCTGCCTAGTGACAATACAGAGATCACTGCTTCCTGTGATTGGGAGCAGTGATCCCTGTCATGTGAGTAGTTGCCCACCCCCCCCCCCCCCATAGTTAGAATCACTCCCTAGGACATACTTAACCCCTTGATCGCCCCTTTGTGTTTAACCCCTTCCCTGCCAGTGTCATTTGCACAGTAATCGGTGCATTTTTATAGCACTGATCGCTGTACAAATGACTGGTCCCAAAATAGTGTCAAAAGTGTCCGCCATAATGTTGCAGTCAAGATAAAAATCGCAGATCACCATTACTACTAAAAAAATAAAATAATAATAAAAATGCCATAAAACTCCCCTATTTAGATGCTATAGCTTTTGCTCAAACCAATATACTCTTATTGCAATTTTTTTTATATATATTTTTGGGGTATATTTATTATAGCAAAAAGGTAAACAATACTCCCTTATTATTATTATTATTATTATTTTTTTTTGTAGCGCTCAAAATAAAAACCACAGTGGTGATCAAATACCACCAAAAGAAAGTTCTATTTGTGGGGAAAGGACGACAATTTTATTTGGGTGCAACGTCGCACGACCTCTCAATTGTCAGTTAAAGCGACACAGTGGAGAATCCCAAAAAGTGCTCTGGTCAGGAAGGGGGTAAATTCTTCCGGGGCTGAAGTAGCTAGAGATGGTTGTGCATGAAAATTCCAGTAGATCAGCAGTTTTTGAAATGCTCAGACCAGCCCGTTTGACACCAACAACCCTTGCCACGTTCAAAGTCACTTGAACCCCCTTTCTTCCACATTCTAATGCACGATTTGAACATTAGAAAGTTGTCTTCAGCACGTCTAGATGCCTAAATGCATTGAGTCGCTGCCGTGTGAATGGCTGACTGATTAGCAATTTGTGTTACTAAGCAATTGAACAGGTGTACCCATTAAGGTGGCTGTTAAGTGTTGTATTGCCAGTCTAAAGCCTAGTACACACTACTAGTTTTTGCACATGAGCCGCCGAGTTCTATTAAACCGGCCGATGTTGCCTAACATTCGGTGTACTTGGCTTTACTGTGTGCATGTGATTTGGGGAAATCTGTAATTACAAGACTGTAAAAAGACTAATTCTACCATCTAATTATTTTATTTATCCCAAATTAGTATTACTCTAAAAATCTATTTGTTCTTTTGTTCTCATTATGTGCCTAGTGGACACAAATAAAATAGAAGCCATTCAGAAGTTCCTCATCTGGTAGTTACCGTTCATGCCTTTTTCTATAGGTTGTGAGTAGACTTGTACAGATTCGCAACTATATTGCTAAGGCCAGTTTTATGAGAGATGACCTTGTTGAGAATAAAGAAAGCTCTACAAATGTGGAACGCTTGTCAAACTTAATTGGCCATCTAAAATCCCTGGAAAAGTGTTACCTTACATTTCTTCAAAAAATGCTTGTAAGTCTGACTTTTACTGACTGCATGTTACATGTCTAAAGAAGTTTGAAAAAAGTGTACTTTGTCTCTTGACTGTTTCTTCAATCTTTTATACTAATACCATATTTCAGGCTAGTGAAAATGAGGAGGATACCCGCACTATAGATTCAGCAATGGGATCAGGTTCTGTAGCTGAGAGCACATCACTAAACATTGATGTGCAGTCTGAGGCTTCAGATACCACGGTAAGCACCTTTTTCAACCACCTGGTTCCTTTTTAAGTATGTAAGCCCGTTCAGTTTAGATGTGTGTTCAAGTGGAAGGTTTGTCATACTCCATAGCATTTTTAGAAAAAAATTCATTAGTAATTATTACTATACAGTTGACCATATAATATACTTCCCCTGAATTTGTTAAACTTGATAAAACTAATTTGACATTGATTACACACAGTGGTTAGCACTTTCACCTACCCTGTTTCCCCTAAAATAAGACCTAGCCTGAGTGTCGGTGATGGCTGCAATATAAGCCCTAACCCCCAAATAAACCCCACCCTCTTTCCCCAAAAATAAGCCCTACCCTGAGAATAAGACATAGAAGGACTTTAACCAGGGCTTATTTGGGGGGTAGGGCTTATATTGCAGCCATCGTCGACAATCACGCTAGGTCTTATTTTAGGGGAAACCGGGTAGCAGTAAAAAGGGTCACTGGTTCGAATCCCAACCACTGCACTACCTGCCTGGAGTTTGCATGTTCTCCCTGTGCCTGCGTTGGATTCCGCCGAGTACTCCGATTTCCTCCCACACTTCAAAGACATGCTAGTAGGTTAATTGGCTTCTGTCTAAATTGGCCCTAGTATGTATGACTGTGACTTAGGGACCTTAGATTGTAAGCTCCTTGACGGTAGGTACTGATGTGAATGTACAGTGTATATGTAAAGCGTTGCTTAAATTGACAGCGCTATATAAGTATCTGCAATAATAATTACACAGGAGTTCAGAAACCTTGTCCAAGATGTAAAATGTAGCACACATTTGATCAAATACATACATGCTAATCTCAGATTTTTGTTAAGGTTTCGTTGAACCACTTCCCGTCTGGCCTAATGCAAAATTACAGCTTGGGTAGGACTTTGGTATAACGTCCTCCTGGAACTTGACTCCTGTGCTACCATTATCTGTCACCTGCTGTGTCCACAGAAAAAATCCTGTTGTCTTCTCTAGTGAAGTACAATGTTACTATGGTAAAATTGTCTTGCTGTGGTCACAGTGTATTAAATAAAAAAATAATGAAAAAAAACTTTTTGCCTAAATTAATGAAGAAAGATTAAAATTTAGCAAATAATAATGGAAACAAGCTACTTTTATTCAAAATTTTTGCTCTTTTAGTAAAAAAAAAAAACACAGCAGTGGTTAAATGCTACCAAAAGAAATCTGTGTGAAGAAAATGATTTAAAAATTGATTTAGGTACAGTGTTGCATGAATGCGTAATTGTCATTCAAAGTACGACAGTGCTAAAGAATGGCCTGGGCAGGAAGGGGGTGAAAGTGCCCTGTATTGAGTTGGTTAATTTACATTATCCCTTCTATTTCTTTGTATGGATAATGGCACTGGAATAATTTAACTAAAAAAAAAAAAAAAGCACCTTTTTCCTAACTGATATACAGCTGTCATATGACCCAGCTCTTTCCTAGCCTGATTCCATGGAAACATAAGCAGGAGAAGCTTTTAGTCCTCTGCTGCTGGTCGGATGTTAAAAAATAAAAATAAAAAATAGCCTTTGGAGTACAGGGTAAAAATAGATAATAAATATCAAACTGTTTTAAATTGTCATAAAAAAAATATTTGAAATCATATCTTTGTTTTCTGGGGTGTGGGCAAATACCTGCCAGTTACAGGTGGTGTTGCGCCACTAGAGGTAAAAAAAAAAAAAAAAAAAAAAAAACCCAAGATGCTTATAAAACCCAGTGTGCATGAGTCCTTAAAGCGGAGGTCCACCCTTAAGTGGACCTTCCGCTCATCAGAACCCTCCCCCCCCCTCCGGCGCCACAATTGGCACCTTTCAGGGGGGAGGGGGGTGCAGATACCTGTACAGTACAGGTATCTGCACCCACTTCTGGGATAGCTCTCTGCGGAAAGGGGCGTAGATTACGCCCCTTTCCGCAAGTGCCCGCCCCTTTCCGCAAGTGCCCTGCTGCCTGTTGGGAAACACACAGATCCCAGAGGCAGCGGGGACCGTCCTTATTGCGCAGCGCAACTCGCGCATGCACAGTAGGGAACCGGGAAATGAAGCCGAAAGGCTCCATTTCCTGATTCCCATACCCAAGATGGCGGCGGCAGGACCCGAGAGACGATCTAGAGATCGGCTTCGGGTGCCGACATTCCGGGCGCGCTGGACAGGTAAGTGTCACTATTTTAAAAGTCAGCAGCTGCAGTATTTGTAGCTGCTGGCTTTTTTTTTTTTTTTTTTTAAACGCGGAGTCCCGGCGGACTCCCGCTTTAAGCTGAAGTTTAGTAGTAAAAAAAATTGTTTTTTGGGGTTTTTTTTCAGCCGGTGATTCCCTCCTATGTAAAAGCCATCTTTTAGCCTGCATGATTGCCTTTACAGGAAGTGGCTGGGGATGTCCCTCCCCTCACCACCCTCCGATGCTTCTCTGATCTCTCCCATGTGATCAGAGCTGGAGAAGAAATCCAGATGGCTTACCATAGAACTGGCCAGGGTCCAGTTGATTCCTGGCCATCTAACTGACCCTCGGAGGCTGTAAGCGATGTCATGAGATCACTTCCAGCTCTGGCAGATGTAAACACTGTTTTTTTTTTTTTTTTTTTTTTTTTTTTTGTTTTGTTTTTTTGTTTTTGTTTTTTGCTGGAAAGCTTAAGATCTTTATTTTTAATTTTTTCCCATCTCTGGCTTTCCAGCATAGAGAGATGTGGGGACTTAGACTCCAGGTCTCTCCCGTCAAGAGGACCCATCATGCCCTATTCCTGTAACAAGGGATGTAATTATTAAATTATAGGGAAAGTGTAAAAAACAATTTAAAATTAAACTTTTTTAATTTTCACTCATCCACTCATACTTGCACACATACGCAAGTCGCGCCCACATATGTAAACTGCGTTCAAACCAAACGTGAATTATTACCGCAAATGTGAGACTGATCATTCTAGCACAAGACTGCCTTTGTAACTCTAAACTGGTAACCTGCAAAAAAGTTAAGCATAGCCTATGGAGATTTTAAGTACCGAAGTTTGGCACAGTTTTAAAGCTTGACATGTTGGGTATCCATTTACTTGGCATAACATTTTTCACTAATGCAAAATAATTGGGGTAAATACAGTTTTTTATTTTTATTTTTTTACTCCCATAAATATCACGTTTGAAAAAAAAAAAATGCTGTGCAAATACCGTGTGACATATTGCATAGATTGCCATTTTATTCCATAGGGTCTCTGCTAAAAATATGTTTGGCGTAGTTGTTTTCTAGCAAAAATTGTTATTTTTACATGTAGGAGAGACATGCCAGAATTGGCTTCATTTGGTAGTGGTTAATGAGCTAACCTGCCTGTAATGAAGCATGTCATCCATTGTGCTGGCAGCTGGATTCTGTAGAAATTGTCACTGCAGGGACTTAATAGCTTTGGTTCCTCTGTGAGGCTGCTGTGAAAAGGTTCCATACGACCAGCCCCCTACTCTTCTTCCCCCTACTGTGCCAGGGAACATTGAGTAATGTCTGTGATTATTTTTTTACAATGTTTCAGGACATGCTTTCTGGATATGTCCCCTTCTTCAAGGTCCAAGCAGTACTGAGTCTGATTTTTAAGCAGAATGTTAAAAAGACAAAAAAAAAATATCTGAGGGGAAGGAGAGAGAAAAAAAGAGAAACACAAATCTATGGTAATAAAGATAGCAGCAGAGTTGGGAGATAAGACAGAGGGAGAGCTATAGAATGGCAGGGGGGGGGGGGGGGGATGCTAGTCAGAGGGGGTCGTAAACCTTTATTATTAGTATTAATATTGTAACAGGTTTTATATAGCGCCAACAGTTTGCTCAGCGCTTTACAACATGAGGGCAGACATTACAGTTACATTACAATTTGGTACAAGAGGAATCAGAGGGCCCTGCTCGTTAGAGCTTACAATCTAAAAAGGAAGGGGCAATTGATACAAAAGGTAATAGCTGTGGGGGATGAGCTGATGGAGGAAGTAAAACAGTGTTAGAAGCAGGATAGGCTTCTTTTGAAGAGAAGGGTTTTCAGGGATCATCTAAAGATGGATAGATTAGGGCACAGTCGGACAGATTGGGGTAGGGAGTTCCAAAGGATGGGCGAAGCTCTGGAGAAATCCTGGAGGCGAGCATGGGAGGAGGTGACAAGGGAGCTAGAGAGCAGGAGGTCTTGGGATGACCGAAGAGAGCAGCTTGGTTGGTATTTTGGGACTAGGTTAGTGATGTAACTAGGGGCAGAGTTATAGATGGCTTTGTAAACTATTGTTAGTACTGTGAATTTTATTTGTTGGGTGAGTGGAAGCCAGTGGAGGGATTGGCAGAGAGGGGTGGAGGACACTGAATGGCTGGTAAGGTGGATGAGTCTGGCAGCGGCATTCATTATGGACTGAAGGGGGGTTAGTCTATGTAAAGGTAATCCAATGAGGAGGGAGTTGCAGTAGTCGAGGCGAGAGATGACCAGGGAGTGAATTATAAGCTTGGTGGTGTCATTAGTTAAAAAGGGGCGTAATCTGGAAATGTTTCGTAGGTTAAGGCGGCATGATTTGGACATGGCTTGTATGTGGGCCTGAAAGGACAGTTCGGAGTCTAAGGTTACCCCTAGCACCCTGGCATGTGGGGACGGACTGATAGATGTGCCATTGATCTTGACACAGAAGTCAGGCGAAGGGGCACATGGGGGAGGAAATATTAAGAGCTCGGTTTTAGATAGATTAAGTTTGAGGAAGTGGTGTGACATCCAGGCTGATATGTCTGTTAGCAGATCAGTGATGCGTGAGGAGATTGATGGGGTGAGCTGAGGGGCAGAGAGATTTGGGTGTCATCAACATATAAATGGCAGTGAAAGCCATGGGAGGCTATCAGCTGGCCCAGGGAGGACGTGTAGATTGAGAATAGTAGAGGTCCAAGGACAGAACCTTGGGGGACCCCAACGGAAAGGTGAGTTGTAGAAGAGGAAGTGGAGTTGTAAGTGACACTGAAGGTGCGATGAGATAGGTAAGATTCAAACCAACGGAGAGTGCAGTCATGGAGACCAAGCAAATTGAGTTTTTTGAGGAGGAGGGGGTGGTGAACTGTATCAAAGGCAGCCGAAAGGTCCAAGAGTAAGAGGATGGAATAATGACCGTTGGTTTTGGCTGTTAGTAAGTTGTTTGTGAGTTTTAGGAGGGCAGTTTCTGTGGAGTGCTGTGGGCGAAATCCAGACTGAAGAGAATCAAGAAGGTTATTTTCAATGAGGTGGTTGCTCAGTCGGTTGTAGACTAAATGTTTAAGGAGTTTGGTGGCAAAAGGGAGTAAAGAGATGGGTCTTAAGTTGTTAAGATTGGTGGGGTCTGAGGCCTTTTTTGGTATGGGAGTGACTAGTGCATGTTTTAGAGGGTTGGGGAAGATGCCAGTAGAGAGAGAGAGAGGTTGAATATATGTTAAGGAGTATAGGATTGAGTCAGATGGTGACCGTAGTATTTGAGAAGGAACAGGGTCCAGGGGGGCAGGAGGTTAGGTGGGCATTAGAAAAAAGTTTAGTGACTTCCTCTATAGTAGCTGGGTCAAAAGAGGAAAGTATTGATTGTGCAGGAGGACAAGGAGTGTAAGGTGAGGGAGATGTCTGTAGAGCGGAGATCTCGAGACGAATAGTCTCAATCTTATTTTTGAACTGATAAGCAATCTCCTGGGCAGTGAGTAAGTTAGTGGGTGGGGGTAATGGAGGACGAAGTAGTGGTAAAGGTAGAAAAGAGTTGACGGGGACTGCGTGAGAGGGTGTTAATGAGAGTCATAAAGTAGGTCTGTTTGGCAGCGTGCAAGCAGGAATGGTATTTTTGGAGGGCAGATTTAAATTGGCTGAAATCTTGCTGTGACTTAGTTTTACGCCACAGACACTCAAGAGCACGGCTACGTTTTTTGAAGCTTCTGGTATTGTCTGTCTGCCAGGCTTGTAGTGGTCGTGGCCTGATTCTGTGCGTAGTAAGGGGGGGCCAAGGTATCCAGGGTGGATGACAGTGAACTGTTGTAGACCAAAGTAGCCAAGTTGGGGCAGGACAAGGATGAGATTTTGTTGTAGAGACAATCTATAGCAGAGAGAAGGGTTAAGATGGCGAAGGTTTCTACGGGTAATAGTTTGGTAGTTGGAAGGCAAGGAGGAGGCAGACAAGGAGAGATTGAAACTAATAAGGTGGTGATCAGATAGAGGCAAAGGAATATTGGAGAGGGTGTGCGGAGTGCATAGGTAGGAGAAGATAAGGTCAAGGCAGTTGCCAACAGATTGAGTGGAAGCACTTGTCCATTGTTTTAGATCAAAAGAGGAGGTTAGGCTCAGCAGCTTAGAAGTAGCAGGAGTGTTAAGATTAACAGGGATTTTGAAGTCACCAAGAATGATTGTTGGAATTTCAGAGGAGAGAAAGTAGGGTAGCCAGGCGGAGAAGTCGTCAAGGAAGTTTGATACCGGTCCAGGGGGCCTATAGAGCAACTCTCAATGAAACTGGAGAAAATAAGTGAATACAGTGCGCTTCAAATTTAGAGAGGGGGTGGATGAAGAACCTGAAAAGTGCTTTGAGGGGATAGGAGGATTCCAACACCACCTCCTTTCCGTCCACTAGGCCTGGGAGAGTGAGTCCACAGGAGGCCACCATAGGAGAGAGAAGCGGGAGAAGGAATGTCAGATTCTTGAATCCAATTCTCAGTAATTGCAAATAGGTTCAGGGAGTTAGTGATAAATAGGTCATGGACGGTGGTGAGTTTGTTACAAACAGAGCGGGCATTCCAAAGGGCACAGGAGAAGGATAGGCTAGCTCTAGGCTTAAGAGGAATAGAAATGGGATTGTGTGGATTGCGGCTGCTAGCAGAGGATGGGTTGTGCCGGGTTTGTTGGCCGAAAGTACATGATTGTGGTCCAGAATTTAGGGAAATATCTTCATATATATATAGCTGTGGGGGGGGGAGAAGGTGGCTGAAGGAGTGAGAATTTAAGCAGAGAGGATGCAACCGTGGGAAGGAAAAGTAGAGAGTGCATGAGAGAAGAAAAAGTTTGGAGAATCAGGTCATCTGTAGTCTGTTTAATGTTCTGCAGAAGTCTGTTGTGTATTTTTGCTTTGTGCAATCACTGAAGTGCTGAGCGGAAGTGCAATACTTAATCCAATATGAATACTTTATCCAAGATGATAGTTGCCAATGCAACCCCTGCCTGGGCATCCCCTAGGTAAGGCCTGAATTAATAGTGAATTTGGGTGGGGGTATTGCCAATTAATTAGTCAGGATTGCATAGGAGGAACACATGACTAACGGAATGAACGGAATCAAGGCTCGCTACAATACACAGCAAGAGAGCAGAAAAGGTCAGTGACGTAAAGATAAGAACAGCTCCTAAATTTAGGTATAATGAGACAATAAGAAAGTTAAATAAACATCATTCTGATATGGACCGAGTTAAAGAATTTGACAGCAGCATAGATCACCAAAAGCACATACACAGAACTAGCAAGATGATCCCAGTTTCAATTAAAGGTGGAAGTTGTGAGCTGACACATACCTGTGGGATGGTAGAAAAGAGTTATGTTAGAGTGCTGAGCGGAAGTGCAATACTTATTCCAGTATGAATATTTTATCCAACATGATAGTTGCCAATGCAGCCCCTGCCTGTAAGGAAACCAATATCTAAATTCATGCTGCTATTTTTTGTCAAAAAGAATTATCATTCTTAGTTCAAACATTTTCCTTTCCTGGATAGTGCTGAAATTCCCTTTAAGAACTAAAACATTGAGGTCTTCGATAGTGTGGTCCGGTTGTGAAAAGTGATGAGTGTGCACAAACTGTCTTCTTTATGTTCCTTGATGGTATGTCTGTGCAAATTCATCCTTGCTTGTAACTTCTGTCCTGTTTCACCAACATAATAAGATCCTTTGCTGCACCTTTTGCATTGGATGAGGTACACATTACTGGAGGTACAGTTGTAAGATCCCATGATATTGAAGGTCCCATTTGTGTGTGTAACACTTTTGGATAGATTGATCTGGTTGCATAGTTTTCAGAGTATTTTATTGCAAGACTTGCTTCCATTATTTGTGACTTCATAATCAGAGTGAAGTTTCCTGCTGATTAGTTTGTGTCCTGAGGTTGGGTGGTTGTCTGAAAGCCAATAATGGGGGTTGTTGAAATATCCCTTTCAGTTTCATCCTCTGTTATAATGGGTTGTAAATCTTTGATTAACTTTTTGATGCCTGCTGGGTTGCATGTGGTGACTAGAGGTACACTTTTTTTTTTTTCCCCCTCTGTGTATTGGAGGAGATTTTCTCTTGGGGATTTCAAGGCTGTGTTGTTGATGGTTTTGCCTTTGTCCCCCTACTGTGGAACATTCTTTCATTGCTTTCACTTCCTGTAATAAGATCTGTGAATGGGAGAGATTCTGATGAGTCACAGGATACATCGTTTTCAAATCCCAAATATTGATAAAATATAGCTTTTGTTTTTGATCAATTTTCGCATACCATCCAGTGCTTAATTCTGTAGTAAACTCTGGCTTTTTGGAAAAAAGAAAATCCCCTGTAAGGCAATTGACTAATGTGCTAGTATGCATCACATACTAGCACATTATGAAAGACTTGCCTTTTAATGACTCCCTCCAGTGCTGCACTATCACTACTAATAGGGCTTCCATCCTAACCTGGTTTTGTGTGCTTCGGCAGCCTGAATGGAAGAGCTGCGATGGCGTTACTCCCACACATGCATGCAGGAGTCTCAGCCGCAACACAGTGCTCTGAAGGAGCGGCACAGGTATGTCATTCCTTCAGGGGGCATGCACTGGTGACATCACTGGCTGCTGCTCACTAAAAGTTCCCCTAAACCAGTTTCTCAACTCCAGTCCTCAAGGCGCCCCAACAGGTCATGTTTTCAGGCTCTCCATTATTTTGCACAGGTAATTTGATCAGTTTCACTGCTTTAGTAATTACCACAGCCCTTTCATCTGAGGGAAATCCTGAAAACATGACCTGTTGGGGCGTCTTGAGGACCGGAGTTGAGAAACACTGCTCTAAACAGTCAACGTTTAGGAGATATTTTCTTTCATCTACAAGTAAGCTTTTATTATAAGCTTCCTTCTAGGTAAAAATCACATTCAGAAGTTTACTAACCCTTTATTTAGGCCTCTTGCACACTGATGCCTAAAATTGCAGCGTTTTTAGGCATGTGTGTGCTTGTCATAAAAATAAAAGAATATGCACACCCATGGGTTAGCGCCTCCAAGATTTAGTGAATAAAAAGTTAGAACCACAAAAACAGCTCTCAAAAATACTGTTGCCTCCCCTACAAAATCCCACAGTCCCCCATGAAAAAAAATCTAACTTCCCACCCACCAAAACACATGTACAAAAACAATCCCATTTCCATCCCCTCTCTTCCCCTGCACGCTATTATCCCTCATCTAATTGTTCCAATGCTGGAGCCATGAGACTGTGTGGTAACCCCCCTAAGGATGGTAACCCTGATAACTACACTGAATACAAGCCCTACCCTACTACCCTAGGGTATCTACAAAAACGTAATTTCTTAGATACCTGAGTAGAAGGCTCTGCACCTTCTAGCCACATTGGGCGAATGCAGTAGCCTAATCCATGTCAGAAAATCCTCTGAAAAACCTATCCCACTGGGTGGTGGCCCCCTCTGTATAAATGATCCCTATATACCATGCCTAGTCTCGCCTAGGTGGGTAAGGAGGATTCATGTAGTCCTGGTGATATTAGTATAACAAGGGATCGGAATGTGAATAGTATGCTTGTTGATGAGGGCTATCCCTCATTCACTGGTGATAAACCACTAAATATGCCGCACAGTATCGCCCAGAGGTTAATCAGGTGGAGTACTCGCTAGATGAAGACAGCCAAACGGTGTTACAAGGAAACACCGATAAATGCATCCAATCCAGCCAGTGTATAGATGGGTCTCGACACTACGGTATCCCATAGTAGCTGCAGATATGATTGGTAATGTAAATGGAGGTACTCACAGTTCTGCTTCCTCAAATGACAACTGGATATTATTGTGATGATGGCAAGCCTCCCCATGATTAAGATCACCAAGGCAGCTGGGTGAATGTAATGGAGTCAACTGTGCCATGGGTCAGGCAAACGGTACAAGGCAGATGGTTATCCTGTGTAGGTCCTGCAAATGCGTTGTTCCAATAATAAGCTCTGCAATGGGCAGTAAGCCAATTCACCTGTGCAGTGAGTAGCGTATAGGAATAGTCCATTCGCTCCGGAGAGCTAGCAGCAAGACCAACACTCCAACAGTCTCCGTTCATGTAATACCATTGGGTCTCGTGCTGGGTACCTCTCAGATGGCTAAGGATACAGTGCATCAGGGTGGGGGGTCCATTCCTATGCAAGCCTGTCTACATATGTTTTGTACCTCCCAGAGCTTCGTCAGGACTTTTTTTATTTATTTTTATTTTTTTCATGACCGTTTGCCTTTTGTGTACACACCCTACCATTATTTACCCTCATGTATGCATGCAATTTGTCAGGCTCCCAGTTTGTTTTTCATATGTGTGCTTGTGGTGTGTGTCCCCCCCACCCCAATGTAAATGTTGACAACTGTTTTCAGTGTGCCAGTACACAAAAGCATGAAGCATGCCCTGTGTGTAGTTCAGAAAAGTAAAAACCCGTAAATTTTGCGTTGCCGGTCAGTATATTAAATGCCTACAATGTTAATTTCGGATTACATTCTCTGGGCTAGAATTTACTGTGCGTTCTAATACACTCAAAATAAACGCAACTAAAGCCTCATACACACGGTCGGACTTTGTACAAACTTTTCCGTGGACTTTTGTACAAAGGGCGTGGTCCACAAGTTTGTATTGCATACACACGGTCGGACTTTTTGACAACAAACACGAACGTAATGACGTCACAACGTACTGACGCCGCTTCAAAAGAGGACGTTCAATGACTCCAGCGCCACCTTTGGTCAACTTCTGTATTGTAGTCTCTTTTGCATTGGTTCTGAGCATGCGTGTTTGTACCTTGTACAAAAGTCCGATGCTTTTGCGTACACACGGTCGGACTTTGCTCCATCGGACTTTTGTTGCCAGAAAGTTTGTCCGTTCGCACAGCCAACAAAAGTCCGATGAAAACAGAAAAAGTTTGTCCGGTGGAGCGTACACACAGTCGGATGTTGCTCCAAAACAGCTAATTTGCATGTTTGTTGTCAAAAAGTCCGACCGTGTGTACGGGCCTTAAGTTTTGCCTGGATCACAAATGAATACAGCATGCAAGGCTTCATTCACATGGATTTTACAAGCATTTTTTAGTTAGAGATCTGAAAGCAGCTGCAGTATTTTTTAATAAAAACATTCACACAAGTTCATAAACATGCAGTGCATTTTTATGCAATTAATTACTAATCATTTCACAGAACTTTTGTGCTAGAAACTAAAACGGGTAGTGCTCCCCCATTAATGCTGGTATACTATGGAGCACCACTGGCAGAAAATATGTATATCCTTTTTCTTTTAATTGAATTGGTCAGCTTTTGGAAATGTCCTTAGTGACGGTAACGTTTCTCTTTTTTTTTTTTTTTCTTCCAAACCTGTTATACCTGCTCTATGCAAGAGTTTTTTGCAAAGAACAGTCCCGATCCTCTAATTCTGAGGTGCCCCAGCAGTGCTCCTGGCTCCTCTTCGACTGCCCCCATGGAGAGCCACTTTCCCTGGGGGCACCTGTGTGGGCGCGCTCATGAGTCCTGCTGTGTCCTCCGGCTTTCTCACTGGAGTGAAAGGAGGCAGAGTTTTTCAGGTGCTATTTTTAGCACTGTAGCGCCTGAAAAACACCCCCAATGTGAAAGGGGCCTTATGCAAGAGACTTTGTTCATTTGAAAAACACATACTGGCTTGAACACTAGATGAAAATAGGAGAGCTTAAAAAAGAAAACTGATACAGCCATTACCTCTAATAACTGGTAAGCAGCAAAATATGCAAGGTTTGCCTTGGATTTAATACCTCCTTGAAGATAATAAAGCAAGACGTTCAGCATGGCAGTAAGGCAACTAGCATTTTTAGAAGGAAAGGCCAAACGTTATACTCAATACTTCCCTTCTATTTTTTTCTCTCGTTAAGACCATATTACCTTGACTTGCATTAGTTGGAATCACTATATATTTTTTTACCCGACACTTGAGGCAAGTGCTTGCTGTGTGATAAGATGAGCAGGAAACCACAAATAGGGTGAAATGAGATTAATACTCCCGATTAGTTATATTTTGTATTTAAAAATGCAGTTTTCGTATGCTTTTGTGTGGCAAATCCTAATAAATTTAACCGTTTAACAAAGGAGATATCTCATAGTCGGCCCTGCATTGAAGACAATCTAGGCAGCTTACAAATGAAAGTTTCAGAATTCAGCATCTCTACCTCTTCTCAAAGTAAGGGTGGAAGCCCAGCTGTCAGTGACAGGGAACTGCGGCCACATAGCATTCGCCTTCTGCAGTACGGATTACAGCCAAAGGTATATATTTAACAGACAATTTAAAATAATTCAACCACGTTACTTATTTTTCACTCAGTGCATTTCTTAATGTGGGATGGGCAAATTAAAAGTTCAGTAGTCCATCAATCGCATCTGGCAAAATATTCCTTTGTAAATGTGCAAAATTCTTCCTGCAAGTTGAAAAGGTTTTACATTGTGGTAGAACAATCTAACCCTGATCCCCTTGCTTAAGAATGCTCTGTTACTTCTACCTTTTATTTATTGGCTGCTACTGTGAATGCTGCAGATGAAAAACTTGGATTTTAGTTTCTCAGTTCAGATGTGATGGTCCTTTATTTCATTTCAGGATATCTGTATAGATGAACTATGACAAAGTATTTCCCTTTTCATTGAGAAACCCCATATAAAGCATTTAAAGACTTGTGTCCAGATGAGCTATTATGCTAAGGATATATGTATGCTTGTGTGTATGTATGTGTGTGTATATATAGATTTGAAAGGTAGTAACTGTGGTCATTCTAGTATGGATCACCAGATTTGACTAGGCTCGTCTCAGCTTGGCTTTTATTACCGTTCCAGGAGTGTTTTTTTATAGATTTTGAAAGCTTTCCACTAGAAGACTGTTAAAATCAAAAATTGCCACGGGCATGATGTAGTTAGCTTTGTTGTCTAATAACAGATCCCTGAGTTTGTACTTTGTGTGTGATTATCTTTGTGTACACTGGACATTTACTGGGCATTTTAGTGTAACTTTTGATAACTTCAGAGTGCTATACTGGTCCAATTATATGGTTTCCCAACCCTGAAGGCCCCTTTTAGGGTTTTGCTTATCATGACAAGCAAAGTCTGTATCTTAATAGGTCTAGTATTATGGAAAAGGTAAGATGGAGTTTCCCTGTATATTGGATCTGGTTCCTGGCTTTAATCAACACTATCTGCCAGTCATGGCACACTGCGGTTTAGTAGGCAGAGGATTTGGGTGTTAATAATTTTATTGTGGCACCTCATGCTATTTTTTTTTTTTTTCTTGACTGTTTTTAGTGAACGGTATTCAATAGGGCGTTTTTTTTTTCTTCTGTTTGGAATTATTCGCAGAAGGATGAGGTAACTACCCACCTCTTCTGCTGAGAATGCATGCAGTATGTTTCTGCATTCCTGCTGCTATCTTTTTCAGAGATGGCCACTGAAAATTGGTAAGCACCTGGGTTATAGAGGCTCCTTCACTGGATAAGCAAAACCCCATACATTGAGATTTCCTTAACGCTGAATACCCACTGGAGAGCCGCTCACTAGCCTTAGTGGTTTACAGCTGCAAGCAGCTGGGATAAAAGATCCTAGTCAACAAATTTGTTGCCATGTCCATGGATCCTTGGGTTTCACAGTGAACACTCTAGGGACACTATGAGATAAATTCCACCTGATCTACACTTTTCTGATAATTCAGCTTCTCCCACTTAGTCACAGGATAAAGAAAGGATTGTCCAGTGATTACCATCATACTGAATTGGCCCAGGTGATGTGGTACTTGGAAAAACTTGTACTCTCTCTGGGCCCAGTCCACCATCCGTCTGCTAATTTGCTGGCTTTAACAGCATAGCCCAGGTTCTGAGGGACAGTGGCCTAAACTGATTTCTCAAAGTCTACCATTACACCTGAAAAACTTCTGGCCTTACATCCAAGGTCACATTTCTTGTTGCTGTCACCATTGTGTGGAGGGTCTCTGACATTATCCTGTAAGAGTCCTTCCTAGTTTTGGGCAATGACAAGGTTGTCTTGAGGCCTAAAACCTTTCCACCCCCTCCCCCGGAAGGTGGTTTCCTCCTTAAACCTCAACCAGGACATTGTCCTTCCCTCCTTATATCCTGCTTTGAAACCTCCTGAGGACACCCACTGTCTTGACAAAACGCACTGAGAAGCTCTAGCTCCCTGCTACAGCTTCCTTTTAGGCAATCTGATTCCCTCTTTGTGCTATTATAAAGGTTACAAAAGAACTTCTTACTCCACCATTGCTAGGTGGAATAGATATTTCATCCATAGAACTTATGACATAAAGGATTGGGTTCCTGTCTTCTCTGTTGAGGTGCACTCCAACAGACCTTTTAGTTCTTCATGAGATTTTCCACATTAGGCATCTGTTTCTCAGACCTCCACCTAGTTTTCACATATAAATTTGATTGGGTGCCTATTCAAGCCTCATCTGATGAGTTTTACATGTAAGGCGCTATAAGATTCTCTTTGTCAAGATTTTCTTGATCTATTCGATACATGGTCCAGTTTTGCTTTCCACAAAATTGTGGCTAGCTGGGATTGGGAGAAGTCTGTGTCCTGTACTGTTCTCTAAAGAGAGTATTTTCACTGGCAAGTCAAAAATTCTTCTCTCCTTTTTGTTTTTTTTTTATTTTATTTTTTTAAATAGAGCCATCTACAAAATTTTATGATGCTCATGTACATTGTAGAAGTGAAGCAATAACTGCTAAAGTGTCTTTTGATTGCATAGTTTAATACAAAAATAACCCTCAGCACTGCATATTCTGTATGATTTTGCCTATGAGTAATTTTATACGGTCAAGTCGGATATAAATGTATAGTTTGTTACATTTTGAGATTGTGAGGTACATAGTAACATACCGAAGTGTCGTCTAATTCATAGAAATACATTTCTGCTAGACATTTTTTCATACGAGGGCTAGATTTTTATGTAATACTTGCAAAGTGTTATGTGAGTCACTTGATTTTTATAGTAAATTACTGTTTCATTTGCAGGCATTAGATCCTCAACAAGAGGCCAAAGAAGAATTAAAAAATATGAAAAAACAACATGCATTGCTGACAAGGATCCTTCAACAGCAGGAGCAGCTCAGGGCCTTAAAGGGAAGGCAGGCAGCTCTTCTTGCCTTGCAACACAAGACCGAACAAGCAATCGCTGTGATGGATGACTCTGGTAAGCACCGTTTTTTTCTTAATCTAAGCAAGTGAGGTATTTCCTTCCCAGTTCCCTTACAGAATGTAAGGCATTAAAAAAAGTAAAATCTGAACGCAATGTACAATCACATTTACTGTCAGTGGCTTGACCTACTCCATACACTGCACAGAAGAATTAATTAGAGTTCTTTCTTCTTCATTGAGCTTCCATTCACACTTAGGGGTTGATTTACTAAAACTGGTGCATCTCTGCAGAGAAACCAATCCACTTCCAGTTTTTTCTGTCAAAACTGAAAGGAGAAGTACAGCCAAAGCTTGTTTGGCTGTAATTCACCTGTGCATCAAAGGAGTGCAGTTTCTTCTGCACTTCTGTGACCCATTGTCAGCTGTCATCAGAGCTGGTCCATGCTTAGGAAAGATTGCAACTGTGTGGTTGGGGTTCACCCACATGCCTGGACTGGCTCCTGGCTCAGCCTCTGTGAGCCTCTAAAAGCCTGAGATGGCCACTCTATCCCCTCCCACATCCCTGTGCTCCAGTAAGCGTGGGGGGCAGCGCGGAGAGCCTGATGACTGACAGGATCTCTAAGAACCGAGTGATTGGCGGTGTGTGATCGCTCGGTTCTCCACCTAGATTAGTAGGATTCCCCAAAAAAGTTAAATTCCCATATTTCTCTTTTAATGGAACAAAGTGAAGTTAGAAGCAGATTGGCTACTATGTACAGCTGTACCATATTTTTCATGCTCCAGTTTTAGTAAACCTAGATGTTTACAAAAATGTTTGACAAAGCGTACAGGAAAAACAACTCAGCCATGCGGGCAAAAAATATATATATCTGAGTTCTTGCTATGCTCAGTTGTGAATGCAGCCTCAGGGTCACAGGAAGAGTTTAACTTTGCATTGTCCTGCATTCTACAGGCTTGGACACTGGCAAACTGAAGGCCAGCCCAATTTAACTCCTACTACTGTTACCACTACTGACAATGTTCTGCAGCAAGGATTCATGCATTCCACTGTAATAATTATACTACCAAAATTAGTGTGTGCTGTAAATTGCCTCCAGCATTGTTGCTATTTTCTTCTTTCTGGAGGCTGCCATTTTGCTTCAGCCCAAAGCTCCTGAACAGCAGTAAATCTTTAGGGTGTCAGCAGATCGGTTTCTATAAATTCAGCACAGTGCCCAAAAATAGAGATCAACCAAGCCTGTGCAGAGCAGGGTGAGACATTTTATTACTGGATTTTAAACCACATAGGCCCTTTGTTTTTCAACCACTTTCAGACCGGACCATTTTGCTGGTAAATGACCAGAGGTCTTTTTACACTTTGGCACTGCGCTGTTTTAACTGGTAATTGCGCGGTCATGCAATGTTGTACCCAAACAAAATTTGCGTCCTTTTCTTCCCACAAATAGAGCTTTCTTTTGATGGTATTTGATTGCCTCTGCGATTTTTATTTTTTGCGATATAAACGTAAAAGACCGCAAATTTTGAAAAAAAATGATATTTTCTACTTTTTGTTATTAGAAAAATCCAATAAACTCAATTTTAGTCATACATTTAGGCCAAAATGTATTCAGCCACATGTCTTTGGTAAAAAAAAAGTCAATAATTGTATATTTATTGGTTTGCGCAAAAGTTGTCACATCTACAAACTAAGGTACGTTTTCTGGAATTTACGCAGCTTTTAGTTTACGACTGCCTATCTCATTTCTTGAGGTGCTAAAATGGCAGGGCAGTACAAAACCCCCCCAAATGACCCCATTTTGGAAAGTAGACACCCTGAGGAAATAGATAAGTGGCATGTTGAGCCCATTGAATATTTTATTTTTTTGCCTCAAGCGATTGAATAATGACAAAAAAATTTTTTTTAAATGATATATTGCTCACACATGCTATGGGCATATGTGAAATGACACCCCAAAATAAATTCTGCTGCTTCTCCTGAGTACGGGGATACCACATATGTGGGACTTTTTGGGAGCCTAGCCGCGTACGGGGCCCCGAAAACCAAGCACCGCCTTCAGGCTTTCTAAGGGCGTTACAGTTTTGAAGGCCATAAAATGCCAAGATGGCACAAACCCCCCCCAAATGACCCCATTTTGGAAAGTAGACACCCCTAAATTTAGGGGTACACTAGTGAGACTAGGTAATAAATGGCGGGTGCCCTGAAACTATAAAAAAATAACTAACCAACCAGCGTCACCTGTAACAGTTATATGGTGATCACTGGTGAAAGGGTTAACTAGGGGCAATCAGGGGGCTTTATGCGGTAGTATATGGGGGTCCCTGGCGCTATAAAAAGCTGCGGCAAACCTAAATACCTACCTGCCTAACTAGCGTCACCTGTGACACTAATACGGCGATCAGAAAAACGATCGCTTATTAGGCTGGGTTCACACTGGAGCGATGCGGGAACGCCACAAATGCGCGGCGGGTTCCCGCATCGCATGCCTCCCGGCGGCAGTTCACACTGCCCTATGCGAACTGCTGGGAGTGTCAGTGAAATGTTAATGACACCCCCAGATCAGTTCGCATTATCGCAGTGCGATCTGCAAACTTGGATCGCATGGTGTGAACACCCATGCGATCCGATTCTGCTGCGGACCAAAAAAAGGGTCCCGTGCGAGTTTGCGGCGGGTGCGGCGGGTGCGACACGAATTCAGCCATACTATCTGTATAGCTGAACTCGAATCGCACAGAGATCGGATGTGATTTGCACTGCAGTGCGGTGCGAATCACATCCGTTCTCATAAACCGCTGCAATGTGAACCCAGCCTTAGTGACACTGGCGACGGGGGGTGATCACGGGGTTAAACCTTTATTGGGGGGGTTAGGGGGGTACCTTAGAACTAAAGGGGGCTAACCCTAACTGCCCTAATAGTTATTAGTCACAAATGACACCCGCCGGGTGATCAGGGGGTTAAACCTTTATTAGGTAATAAATGGCGGGTGCCCTGAAACTATAAAAAAATAACTAACCAACCAGCGTCACCTGTAACAGTTATATGGTGATCACTGGTGAAAGGGTTAACTAGGGGGCAATCAGGGGGCTTTATGCAGTAGTATATGGGGGTCCCTGGCGCTATAAAAAGCTGCGGCGAACCTAAATACCTACCTGCCTAACTAGCGTCACCTGTGACACTAATACGGCGATCAGAAAAATGATCGCTTATTAGGCTGGGTTCACACTGGAGCGATGCGGAAACGCCGCGAATCCGCGGCGGGTTCCCGCATCGCATGCCTCCCGGCGGCAGTTCACACTGCCCTATGCGGACTGCTGGGAGTGTCAGTGAAATGTTACTGACACCCCCAGATCAGTTCGCATATCGCAGTGCGATCTGCAAACTCGGATCGCATGGTGTGAACACCCATGCGATCCGATTCTGCTGCGGGCCAAAAAAAGGGTCCCGTGCGAATTTGCGGCGGGTGCGGCGGGTGTGGCGGGTGCGGCGAATGGCTGAACTCGAATCGCACAGAGATCGGATGTGATTTGCACTGCAGTGCGGTGCGAATCACATTCGTTCTCATAAACCGCTGCAATGTGAACCCAGCCTTAGTGACACTGGCGACGGGGGGTGATCACGGGGTTAAACCTTTATTGGGGGGGTTAGGGGGGTACATTAGAACTAAAGGGGGCTAACCCTAACTGCCCTAACAGTTATTACAGTCACAAATGACTCCAATGCAAAAAAAAAAAAAATGACATTGGTGTCACTGTGACTGGGGGGCAGGGGTAATTGGGGGGGTGATCGGGGGGGTGTGAGTGTGCCTGGCATGTTCTACTGTGTGTGTAGAGTGTTGGTGCAACTCACCGATCCGCTCTCCTCCGTGTCGGAACGAAAAATACCGACACGGAGGAGAGAATACATCACTTCCTCTCCTGTGTTTACATTACAGGAGAGGAAGTGATGTCACGGGGGATTCCTATTCGTCGGGAGCGATCGCGAGGGGGTGGCCATGAATGAATGGCCGCCCCCTCGTCCCGGATCGCTCCCGGACGAAAACCGACCGCCGCAGGCACCGGGCGGGGGCCCGATCGGGCCCCCGACCCGCGGGAGGCAAGGGACGTACATGTACGCCAATATGCCTGCCCGTGCCATGCTGTCGACGTACATCGTCGTGCGGCGGTCGGCAACTGGTTAAAGGGCCAGCCTGAGGTGATAAAGCAGGACTACATTTTCTGGCTAGATTTCCACTTTAAGCACTCTTCTGCGTCTTGCCTTGTTATTTCTGTGCCTGGTCTGCCCGCTGAGCCATCATGAGTCGCTCTGTTCTGTTCCAGATGAAATTTTCCTTGAGCAGTCAGTCTGCCATTACTACAAAATTAGTAGACTGTTTAGGTTCTTATTGACATGTTGTGCATTGCGCTGAAACTTGAGGATCAACCTGCTATCTCCAGCCTGTGCTCAGTCTTAGAACCCCTACTGCTGCAAAGACCTTTCCATATCACTCTCTTTTAGGCCCTTGTCTATGGGGCGTGGAGATGCTTTAATTGCAGGATTACTGGGCTTTTTGTTTCTTTACTTATGTATGAGGCCAACAAACCTTAAGGCTGGTACACATGGGCCGAACATCAGCAGGTATCTGCCAGTTGAAAGGAAACCCGCCGACATTCATTCAGTGTGTACAGCACACTGTATGACAGAAGCCGGCCTGATGTTGGGCTTCTGCCAAATGGGCATGCTGGAAAATGGCAGCCGACCGGCATCTGATGAGCACTCGCAGGCAATGTCTGCAAGCCTTGATTAGTGTGTCATGAAAGGGAGAAGATCCTCTGTCAGAACAAAGTAGCATAGCAGGAGATATTGCTCTACTAACATAAAGACTCACACTTTCTAAAGTGTTGGCATTCTCAGAATATAGACTTGACGACTTCTTCCAGCTTTCTCTTTTGGCTCCACCTCTTCCACCTACCTTCCTGTGTCATGCCACAGAGCAGCAAACCTATCTCTGCCACTTTGGGGTCTTCTGTACCTTGTGCCAAATCAGTCTGGGGAGATGGTACACAGTAGTACTTTATTTTTTTTTTATTTATTTTTTTAATTCAACCACCAGTTGCTATAAAAAATGTAGCTGCTGACTTTTAATAATCACTCCCCTGTCCAGCGATGCAGGCTCACAAAGCCCCACTTCTCTCCAAGGCGCTGACATTCTAACTGTGGGTGCCTGGCTATGCTGCTTGCTATGAATGGTCGGGCAATCTTCTGGGACCTGTGACGTGTCCCAGAAGATTGCAAGGAGGGAGGTGGGAGTAGTGAACTTCCAGCGCCACGAAGCCCAGGGAGGAAGTGGGAGCTCGGTGCCCATAAAAACTGGGTATCTGCCCCCCCACCCCCCCTAAACGAAATGACATGCCAAATATGTCTTGGGGTCACCATCACTTAAAGCGAAATTTCCATGAGAATGTCCCTGTACTGAGCAGCGGTAATTTACCGCTGCTTGATAAACAGACACCAGAGTGTTTCAGTGAGTTTCTGGTACTGTAATCTCACTGTCTCACGAGATTACAGTAAGGTCGGGTTCACACCACAGCGATGCGGGAACGCCGCGAATTCGCGGCGTTTTCCCACATCGCATGACTCCCGCCGGCAGTTCACACTGCCCTATGCGAACGGCTGGGAGTGTCAATGTAATGTTAATGACACCCCCAGATCCGTCCGCATATCGCAGTGCAATCTGCAGACTCGCACAGGAATCGGATCGCATGGTGTGAACACCCATGCGATCCGATTCTGCTGCGGACCAAAAAAAGGGTCCCGTGCGAGTTTGCTGCGGGAGCGATGCGAATTCAGCCATACTATCTGTATGGCTGAACTCGCATCGCTACGGAGATCGGATGTGATTTGCACTGCAGTGCGGTGCGAATCACATCCGGATCTCCCCCCGCAGCAGTGTCAACCTGGCCTAACAGGGCATTCTCCACTGTTTGTAGATCGCTTCACACCGCTTCATAAATAAACTGACACTCAGAAGTAAGAGATCTCCTCTGTGAATGCTAGAGAACTGAGCAGCGGATATTTTCCACTGCTTGATAAACGGACACCTTGGTCCCTTGTGACACAGTGGGTTCAAAACAAAAGTTCTCTTTGTTTAGGAAGCACACAAAGTGCGTCCAGCAGCAAAGCTGGCTGTGCAGAGAACTGCGAATAGCTGCATCGGTCAGCTGACATCAGAAGGAACTGCTGCTACAATTCACACCAATCTTAATTGCCAGTGTGAGTGTAGGTTAAGGCACTTTTCTTGTCACTATTGCCTTTGTGAGGTGAGCGTTTGACCTGAAGCCTTCCTCAAACGAGAGGTTGTTCTTTGGTCCCTCTTTTCAGCCTCCCTATTGATGAGCTTTTTTTTACTTTTGACTATAGTTCAGGCTATGTGTTTCCTTAGTGACTCCCTTGTGTTCATCCCTTTTTATAGTTCCTGTAGGTTGATAGTTTTCGTTCTGCCCTGCCTGTTGAACCAGGTAGACCAGCTTCTGAGTTTATTGTCTTTATGAATTGTTTTTCTAATTTCTGTCAAGGATGTACTTCACCGGGTGGTATATATGTATGTCGATATACAAAAAGCCGCGCTAATACGTGAAAATAAATAATTTTAAATATTGACTAAATTAAACTTGTGCAATTATCCAATCAAGAATTAATCAAAATTATAATCGCCTACACCTTGATAGTGTTAATAAACCCCAATTTCATACAATGTGATAGATATATAAATTAACATATATATTTTATCAATATACAAATTGATACCCAGTATCATAAAGCATAATCCATAATGATTTTTTTTTTTATATCAACGTAAAAAGCTTCACCTTGATAAATTACTTCTAAATTGTTAAATAAGTCTGTGAAAAAATATTAAGTCCAAACAACTTAAAGTTCATATAAGGTGTCCAATCTCAGACTGGAGAGGAGCATGCAAGACGTGTCAGCAGAATCTCTGTGGTAAATTCAACACGCACCCTTTCGGGGAAAAAGTGCTGTGACAAGTACCACCACCAATACTCTTTGGCCACTTACCAGAACTTTAGGTCCCTGTTAAATGGGACTCAGAAGTTCAATGGTTATTCCCCAAGTTGTCACACAAGATGGCAGGAATGCGATCACTCACATTCAGCCGCAGGGTATCGGGCAACAATAAGTTTTGAATATTTATGTATATTTACAGTTGTGCTCATAAGTTTACAAACCCTTGCAAAATTTGATTTCTTGGGTGTTTTACAGAGAATATGAATAACACCAAAAAAAATTCTCTCATGGTTAATGTTTTACTGCAGCCATTTATTGTCAATCAACTGTTTACTCTTTTTAAATCATAATGGCAACAGAAACTAACCAAATGACCCTGATCAAAAGTTTACATACCCCAGTTCTTAATACCATGTATTGCCCCCTCTAACATCAATGCCAGCTTGAAGTATTTTGTGTTATTTGTGGATGAGGCTCTTTATCTTCTCAGTTGGTAAAAGCCTCCAGTTCCTGTAAATTCTTAGGCTGTCTTGCATGAACTGCATGTTTGAGATCTCCCCAGAGTGGCTCAATGATATTGAGGTCAGGAGACTGAGATGGCCACTCCAGAACCTTCAGAACTCCAGAACCTTCACTTTATTCTGCTGTAGCCAATGACAGGTTGACTTGGCCTTGTGTTTTGGATCGTTGTCATATTTGAATGTCCAAGTACGTCTCATGAGCAGCTTCCTGGCTGATGAATGTAAATTTTCCTCCAGTATTTTTTTAACATACTGCATTCAACTTGCCATCAATTTTGACCAAATTTCCTGTGCCTTTTTGTAGCTCACACATCCAAAAACATCAGCAATCTACTTCCGTGTTTCGCAGTAGGAATGGTGTACCTTTTCATCATAGGCCTTTTTGACTCCTCTCCAAATGTAGCGTTTATGGTTGTGGCCAAAAAGCAAAATTTTGGTCTCATCACTCCAAATGACTTTGTGCCAGAAGGTTTGAGGCTTGTCTCTGTGCTGTTTGGCGCATTGTAAGCCGGGTACTTTGTAGCATTTTCTTTCTTTTAGCGACTCGACCATGCAGCCCATCTTTCTTCAAGTGTCTCCTTATTGTGCATCTTGAAACAGCCACACCACATTTTCAGAGAGTCCTGTATTTTATCTGTAGTTTTGTGTGTTTTTTTTCTTTGCATCCCCAACAACTTTCCTGCTGGTTGTGGCTGATATTTTAGTTTGTCTACCTGACTATGATTTGGTTTCAACAGAACCCCTCATTTTCCACATCTTGATTAGAGTTGAACACTGACATTCTCAATTACTTGGATATCTTTGTATATCCCTTTCCTGTTTTATACAGTTCGGGTTTTTATACCAGGGTATGTAAACTTTTGATCAGGGTCATTTGGGTTGTTTCTTTTGCCATTATAATTTAAAAAGAGTAAACACAGTTGATTGATAATAAATGGCTTCAGCCAAACACTAACCATGAGGGAAAAATGTTGTTTGTGTTGTTGTTCATATTCTCAGAAAAATGGCCATGAAATCTGCAATTCTGCCAGGGTATGTAAACTTATGAGCACAACTGTATAATATATATATATATATATATATATATATATATATATATATATATATATATATATATATATATATATATATATATATATATATATATATATATATATATATATATATATATATTGTGTGCTGTGTATCAAAATAGGGTCAGCATATCAACTACATAGGCAGCATATTCAGAATGTAAAGTCAATAATAGCAGCCTCTGTGTTTCTTATGACAGATTTCCTTTTAAAGTAAACCTTTGATGGAAATAATGGGCATCCGTTCCAGAAAATCTGTTTTCTGGTTGTTAAACTAACTCATTTTCTCAGCCGTTGACCTGAAGAATTAAAAAATTATTCCAAAAGCTTTTCTTTGAGATACAAATCGTGCTTAGTGGAATTAGTGTGTGTGTGCGTATGTATGCTGCATGGCTGTGTTTGGTTCTATATATAAAATGTGTGTGCATAAGTTATATAATAATTTTTTTTTTCTTTGTAGTCTTGGAAGTTGTTACAGAGACAACTGGCAGTGTGTCTGGACTGAGCTTAACATCAGAGCTAAATGAAGAATTGAATGACCTTATCCAGCGTTTCCATAACCAGCTGCATGATGTCCAGGTGAGATGAATGTGCTGTCTACTGTATACATTCTCTTATTGCTAATTTGCTAGGACTTCAGTTTTTCAAATATTGCTCTGTTAATACAAGCTATAAAAAAGGTGTGTGTGTGTGAGATATATATAATATATATATAATGTCTTGTCATAAAATGTTCAGATTGACTGACTATATTTGGATATTGGTATTTCTGTTGCCTTATATCTGGAAGCTGCTACCCTTTTTTTTTCTTAATGTGTGTATTTTTTACTTTTAGAGTCCTCCAGTACCAGATAATAGAAGACAAGCAGAGAGCCTCTCCCTTACAAGAGAGGTTTCTCGAAGTTTAAACTCATCCATTTCTGAACCAGTTTTAGAGGACAGAACTCCGCTCTTTAGTAAAGTTGGAGTACTGTTGGAAAAGAAACAGAAAATGGACTCTATTTTGGGAGAACTCCACACACTACAGGATCACCACCATTTAAATAACACTGCATGTGAGTAGAGATTCACAATGAATGTTATAGTTCTTATGTGGTCAGGCAAACACAAAAAATGGGACATAACCTTGGACTGTGCCACTGTTTTATTGTTTTAAGTTTTTCGGTTGTGTTTTTTTTTCAAGAACAACATTTGTTTGCAAGTTCGAAATATCAAACCTTTGTGTTAAATTATCTTGCAAGGGAATATTTTGATATTGGTCTTTGGGCCAAGACTTTCCTATTCCCAGATCTCTTGTTAACCAGTTCTCGACCGGTGCACGCCTATGTACGTCGGCAGAATGGCACAGGCAGGCATATTGGTGTATAGGTACGTCCACTTTAATATGCCACCCTGCCATTGTGTGCACGCCGGCGCACTCGCATGCAGGTTGGGACCCCCGTGAGTCCTGTTGCGGGTCCCGCGGACTCTATCGCCGCAGGGATACCCGCGATCGTCTCACTGGGCGGCTGAATGGGCAGATTCCGTTGTAAACAGCATCTCCCCGTTCTGCCTAGCAACAAGTGACGCTGATCTCTGCTCCATGTGATTGGAGCAGAGATCAGTGTTCACTAACACAAAGCCCAGCCCCCCACAGTTAGAAACACGCCCCTCAGGAACACTTAACCCCTACACTGCCACCCCATGGTTAATCCCTTCACTGCCAGTGCCATTTACACAGGGGTCAGTGCATCTGTATAGCACTGATTGCTGTATAAATGACAATGGTTCCAAAAATGTGTCAAATGTCCGATGTGTCCGCCGTAATGTCGCAGTCACAATAAAAATCGCTGATCACTGCCATTACTAGTAAAAAAAATTTTTTTATAGAAATGCCATAAAACTGTTCCCTATTTTGTAAATGCTATAACTTTTGCGCGAACCAATCACTTAATTCGATATTTTTTTTTTACCAAAAATATGTAGAATACGTATCGGCCTAAACTGAGGGAAAAAAAATATATATATATATATATATATATATATATATAATATATATATATATATAATGTCAAAAATAATGCGTGGTTTTTTTTTTTCAAAATTGTCGCTCTATTTTTGTTTATAGCGCAAAAAATAAAAACCGCAGGGGTGATCAAATAGCACCAAAATAAAGCTCCATTTGTGGGGGGGAAAAAAAAGGATGTCGATTTTGTTTGGGAGCCACGCCGCACGACCGCGCAATTGTTAGTTAGAGCGACGCAGTGCCGAATCGCAAAAAGTGGTCTGTTCTTAAGCCAGCAAAATGGTCCGGTCTGAAAGTGGTTAAACATGATTTCTCTTTCATTCATTGACGGACACAGCATCTTCATCTTGACCTTAGGCTTATATCGCTCCTTTAGGAGAGGACTAGGCAGAAAGTGGTTAAAAACTGTGAAACTGCACATTACAGCCCAGGGGGTGGTCCTACTGGCTATAACCCCTCACACTGCTTCCAGCAGCTCAGTTTTTTTTCTGCCAACTGTAGAAAGACCTGGCTCACCGGTGGGACCATTGGTCCTGAGAATTTTTTTTCTTTTTTCTGCATTTTTTTTATTCCTGTGATCTACAATCAACAGCCGAGCTGGGCGACAGGCTGGATGATAATAGATCCTGGTAGTCTCCCAAGCCTTCCCATCGAGCGTGAGCAGAAACTAGCTACGCGCTGGGTCGGCCACAATAGGCCCCGTCTGATCCTGGGGTGGCCGGTGAGCTATATGTTCTGGGGCACACACATGACCGGGCTACCTCCCTGGGAGGTTGACTAGGGGGTCTCTCGCTCTCGTTGTCCCTTCCCTCCTCTCCATACTATGGGCTGCTTTGTGACTGGGCACATGGGGGTGCGGTGCACATACCTGGCTGGGGGTTGGGGGTCCGTTCGTCCTCTTCCCCGTTTCTGGTGCACGGTGGTGTGTTTACCATGTGGGGAGGCAGCTACACGGCCACTTTTTTGGTAGCCACAGCTAGGTTTTCCCTTTCAGCCATTTTCTGGTAGTTTGACGGCCATTTTCTCGGCGTCCTCAGATATTTTTTGTTGCGGCCGGCGACACTTTTCTAGTAGCCTCAGATTGTTTCGCCTCTAGCGCTGGATGCTTATTTCCTTCTAGAACAGCACGCTTTTCACACAGACACCTCGTGGATGACACGGGAGAGCGGACAGCAGCAGCGCACTATCTGGGTCAGGGTGGTGAGTCCTGCGGGGGGCACCTCAGTCTGTGGCAGCAAGGAGGATGGACATTTTTGTGTGACTAGCCTTAGGTCCCTAAGTGATGACAGGCAGTGTGGGTCCGCATGGCGTCAGAAGCTATCGCTTCTTCCCCAGACATCCCTTTTATTGCAGCTGGTTCCCTTGCACCTGCAGTGCCTATGGACACTCTGTTGGCAGACCTGGAGACCATTGTTGCCAGGGTCGAAGTGGTGTGCGGGTGCCCCTCCCCTGCTGTCTTCTGGGGAAATTTCCGATTCAGTATCGGGCCCTGCTGTGACATGCGGCCTCTGTTCTGACGTTTTGGAGGACCAGAACCGTTCGGACAGTGACGATGACGCCGTCTGGGTCAGTGCAGGAAAAGGCACTTGTAGGAGCACTTATTACAGTGGTGCGGGATAGCCTAAAGATGGTGGATACGGCGGAGGCATCTACAAAGGCGTCTGTCCCTTTCGGGTCCCGAAAGCCAGCCCGCACGGCTAAGGTGTTTTCTTACATAACTTATAGTTTATTTCCACGGAGTGGGGAACACTTTTTCAGACTTTTTCAGTTCTGAAATGCATGGAGGTGCATTACCCCTTTGAGGAGCGTTTCCTGAAGAAATGGACATCTCCACCGATTGTTGACCCCTCGGTATCCAGGTTAAATAAGGTAACCATGATTCTGGTGGAAGGAACTCCTGCTTTCAAGGACTCTGCCAACAGAAGGGTCGAGGTGGTTGCCAGGTCCATGTTTACAGTGGTGGGGTCAGCATTGTGGCCAGTGTTAGCCACAGTCCTAGTGTCACAGATGCTTACTGAATGGGCTAAATTGTTGCACCGTGAGTTGGAGAAGTAACAGGCTTCCCCAGTCTGTGTGGAGCTGGCGGACCAGTTGGTGCAGGGCCTGAAGTATGTCTCTGATGTGGCCTTGGGTACGGCCCCCTTGCTCTCTAGAGCCTCAGTATCAGCAGTAGTACTAAATCGCCTGATTTGACTGAAATGCTGGTTCGTGTACCAGGCTTCTAAGAATGCACTGGCGGACTTGCCCTTCCAGGGAGAGAGGCTATTTGGAGCTTCGCTGGATGACATTATTAAAGAGGAAGTAAAACCTCTGGAAAGAACAAAAAAAATACACCCTTCAAGACAAAGGCATAACGAGCTAGTATGCATAGCATACTAGCTCATTGTGAATTACTTACCTGAGATCAAAGCCCCTGCAGCAGCCCTCGTTCATCTCCTCTGACGCCGCTATCTATCCTGGAGTGACTTCCAGGTATCACGACTCCGGTGCTGTGACTGGCCGGAGCCACGATGACGTCATTCCAGCTCATGTGCGCTGGTGCTGCCACTAACGGCATGATCACCGCTAGAAACGGCACGCTCAGCGCGCCTGATGTCTGAAGCATGAGCTGTAGACATCAGCGGGCGCTATTTCTGCAAATATCTCCTAAACCATTTAGGTTTGGGAGACCTTTCTTGCACCTACAATAATCTAGGCTTACCTGTAGGATAAGTGGTTATAATGGGTTTACAACCACTTTAAGACTGTTACTGGGGGTAAGAGTACGTTGCTCCCACAGTCCAGAAAAGGTAAAGAGCCACACTGTAGGCAAGGGCCCTCCTTTTCCGCTCGGAAGCAGATTTTTTTCATCCGCCTGGGTGGGCAGGCAGGTGTTTCCAGTCCAACAAGATGCCTGCCAAGGGACAAAAGCGTCCCTGGTTTCGCAAGTCAAACAAGCCTGCGAGTAAGTCTGTTACTGCATGAAGGTTTGCCCCCGCCCGATACTCGGGTAGGGGGTTCGCCTTGGGGAGTTTGCAGCCCGGTGGACCTCCCTATTTTCCGACCAGTGGATCTGCCAACTGGTTTCATCAGGATACAAGATAGTTTCATTCTTGTCCGCCAAACAGATTATTTTTTTTTTTTTTTCCCCCTCCAACCTTGATCTTCTTCCAGCTCGTCGGGAAGCCCTGTTCGGGTCAGTACAGGACCTGCTGTTGCATGGGGTGATGGTGCCTGTACCGACGCCGGAAGAGTTTCAAGGATTCTACTCTAATCTGTTTGTAGTCCCAAAGAAGGAAGGGGTCCGTTTGCTCCTGGACTTCAAGGTCCTCAACAGCTTTGTGAAAGTACAAAGGTTCAGCATGCAATCAGTTCGCTCAGTGGTCGCTGCACTTCATCAGAGGGATTTTTCTGGCATCCCTGGACATCAAGGATGCATACTTGGATGTCCCCATATGCATCAAGCATCAGAGGTTTTCCCCAATTTGCAGTCGAGGACGAGCACTACAAATTTGTAGCTCTCCCTTTTGGCCTGGCGTCGGCACCGAGGGTCTTCACCAAGGTGCTCTCCCCAATTTTGGCTTTGCTAAGCCAGCGAGGGATCGCAATTGTTGGTTACCTGGACGACCTTCTGAGTGCAGCTTTCGCCATCATTAAAGGGAGTATGTGGCAATCACCATGCTAACTCTTTGGAAGTTAGGTTGGGTACTCAACCTACACTGGGCCTGCTTCGGGATTCCTCAGAGGGGAGAGTCTTTCTCCCTTTGGACAAGCTGCAGGCTCTTCAAGCTGCAATGAAGTTGTTGGTGTCCCGCAGGTTGTCGTCGCTGCGTTTTTGCATGCAAGTTTTTGGTCTCATGGTAGCCACTTTCGAGGTGTTACCGTATGCTCAATTCCACTCGAGTCTTACAAAAGGAGCTCCTGTCCAAATGGGACAAATCTGTTGTCCCTGGATTGTCAGATGCTGGACCAAGGGGAATGGTCGCTACATCCGGATGTATTTCAGCTCCTTTGCCTAAGGTGGGGCAACGCCAGATGTAGATCTCCTGGCTTCTCAACTCAGTCGGAAGGTACAGAGGTTTGTGGCCAGAATCCCTGGTCAGACGCGGCAGATGCGTTGGCTCCATGGGGGCATTATCAGCTGATTTATAACTCCCGAACCCCCCCCCCCCCCCCGGACTTCTGCCATGTCTGCTTCTCAGAGTGGAGCCCAAGGGTATTCCGGTGATTGTTTGCCCCAGATTGGCCTCAGCGCCCATGGTACGCCACCATAGTACGAATGGTGGCGGATGCTCCTTGGCTGTCGATGCAAGAGGACCTTCTGTCGCAAGGTCTAATACTTCATCCTGCTTTACGATCACTGTCTTTAATGGCATGACTGTTGAAAGGCAGGTGTAAAGGGACCAAGGTCTGTCGGATTCGGTAATAATATCCACTATGCTGAGGGCACGGAAGTCATCTTCTCGGAAGATTTATCATCGTACGTGGAAGGCCTACATTTAGATGTGTGAGGAGTGGCGTCCGTGCACGTGCTCAGTTTCCAGGATCCTACTGTTTTTGCGAGGAGTGGATCAGAAACTTGCTTTAAGCACCATTAAGGGGCAGATATCGGCTTTGGCTGTTTTTATTTATTTATTTATTTATTTATTTTTCAACGCCCCTTTCATGAGGAGTACGTTTGTTCAGGGGGTTTGAAGTGTGGCTCCTCCGGTTGGACCACCGCTGCCTCTGTGGGATTTGAATCTGGTGCTCTCAGTGCTTCAGAAACCGCCGTTTGCAAACATTAGGGAGATCCCCTTATTGACATTCTCTCAAAGTTGTCTTTCTAGTGGCTATTACATCTGCCATGAGAGTTTGACTTGACAGCCTTGTCCTGCAAGTCTCCCTTCATGATCCTCCACAAGGGTAAAGCTGTCCTGCGTCCACAGCCTTCGTTTCTGTCAAAGGACGTTTCAGCCTTTTATCTAAATGAGGACATTGTGTTTCCGTCCTTGTTGTCCTCGGCCGTCACATCCCAAAGCGGTGGCTTTGCATTCCTTGGACGTGGTCCGGGCTCTGCAGGTGTATCTGTCTTCTACGGCTCCTTTTCAGAGGTCTGACTCGCTGTTTAGATCGGTGGCTGGTCTGAAGAAGGGTCTGGCAGTCTTGTCGTCAACCATTTCCTGTCACAGCACATTCTAACAGGGCAATTGGTGCCTCCTGGGCTTTCCGACATCAAGCGTCGGCTTCTCTGGTGTGTAAGGCAGCGACCTGGTCGTCCGTTCACACTTAAACTAAATTTTACAAGGTTGATGTGAGCGCATCTTCGGATGCTTGCTTCGGCCGCAAGATTTTGCAAGCGGCAGTTTAAGGTTGCAACTCCTCCGTTGAGGAGCTCTGGTTGTTATGGGTGGAGTTATTTTCTTGCTGTTCCCACTCTTCGTTTTTTGACACTGCTTGGGGACATCTCTAAGGTCAAGATGAAGATGCTGTGTCAATGAACAAAAGAAAATAGGATTTTTGTACTCACTGTAAAATCCTTTTCTCTGAAGTAAATTGACGGACACAGCACCCACCCCTCCTATATATCTGTTTGTACTGCTTTTAACTAACTGAGCTGCTGGATGCAGTATTGCGGGGTTATAGCCAGTAGGACCACTCCCTGGTACTGTGCAAGTTTTGCTGTTTAACACTTTCTGCCTAGTCCTCTCCTAAAGGGGCGATATAACCCCAACGTCAAGAGTTGCTTTGTCCGTCAATGAACTTCAGAAGATGCCTGTAGTTTGCATCTAGTATTATGGACCGCTTGGTACACCACATCTTTTGTTTCAAAAATTGTTGTCTTTAATTAGTTCTCTGATGCTCTGCAATTTTGTCTTCGCTCATTTAAGTGGCACTACTTTTCTCTAGGCCATAAGTACGTATGCCTTGCCTGCAGGAAGTTCTGCCTCCCCTACTAGCTATACCTCTTGCCCTAGCCTCAGTCTCTTTTCTCTAGGAGATGGGTTGTAGTAGACTGAGTTCAAGTTTTTAGTTTTATTTCTCCATTTATAGTCAAGATTTTTCAGGTTGTTCTAAAACTCTTATCTGTATCACCGTTTTTGTTTGTTCTTCTTTTCATTTGTTTTTCTCCCTTTTTTTTGTTCTTTTAACAGGCTCCCCTCAAAGGGGTGTGGATCAAAGGAGTGTAAGTTCAACTGCTTCTGGTCCACAGACCTCTGACAATAGAGCATCAAACAGCCCTGCAGCATTTGCTGCTTTCCCTTCTGCTAATTCTATGAATGATAGTGAAGATGAAGAAAATCAAAATCCAGCAGAAAAGCTGAAGTAAGTCTTTCTTTCTTCTTGATTGCATAATGTCAGTTATTATAGTTTTTGCAGCTATACATGTATAGCTTACTAAAAATGAATACACTTGAATTTTTAAAACAGCCCATTTAATTCAGTTTTTACATTATTGAATAACAAGTAAATTTGTCAGTGACACAGGGTTGTTAAAAACCCTATTAGGATTTTTTATTTTTTTTGCCTTATACCATCTTGGTGCTGCTAGGGAGAATTTCCTTCACTTACTGTCCTGTAGGGAAAGGAATTACCTCTTGGGTAGATAGTTTTCGTCTAAACAAGTGTACGTATTGGAAGCTTTCCTCTCTGTTCCTGTTCTAGTGGCAATTGGGTTAGGGTTAGATTGGGTTAGGGTTAGATTGGGTTAGGGTTAGATTGGGTTAGGGTTTCCCCTAGAAGAACAAGGTTAGGACTCAGGGATTAGAATAGGGACCTCCCCCAAAGGTCAGGAGGCGTGTCCCCAGAGGTCAAAGGTTAAGTGTCGGCCTGACCCACCCCCAGCAAAGTGTTCCGCCTACCCCAGCTAAGTCGGGGCATGAAAAAGTCGGGGCTTGAACGAATGTTTGTTTTAATTTCCTTCACTTTGTTATAGTCCAATGGAAAGAGGATCTATCTCCCCCACTGGGGATGTTTAATTTCTTTATCTTTGAATTGGGGACATATTATGCACTAGAGGCCCAGAATGTGCCACCTCTATCTTGGCCTGTGTAGTCCATGTATTTTGTCTTTTATCTATTGTAAATGCATACTACATGCAGCTTCCTTTTGACCTTTTGGCTTACATTGCATCTTATGTCAGAGTATTTAAACCCCTACTACATTGTACTTGATGTTTTTACGTGCATCTTTCAAACAGCACTGGTTGTTTATTGCCAGAAGAGGTATTCAGAGATGCAGGTATGGCGCATCCACTCTCTGAACAGCTCCACAGTTGCAAACTACAGTTACCTGGGGCTGTCTTCTGTGAATGGGCTTTATTACAATATTAGGTCGTGGTGGGTGGGACAGACCAGAAGCCTCCTTGGCTGTCCCTCAGAAAGCATAGTTGGAGTGGACAGTTCAGGCTGGGAGTCTGATGCCAGGGTCCTGCCCACTAGATCGAGCAGCAGTGTAATAACATCCTGCTTGCCCTAACACAGAACTACTGACCGGAAGTTACAAGACTGATAGCCAGGGGAGTAGAAAGGATCTCAGCCACTGATCTTGTAAAAAGGAAATCCTGGTGGCACAGCGTGACTTAACACTGATTCAGTGGAAGATTTAGCAGCAGCGTGCTTGCATGTAAAGAGCTTAAAAGAGAATTATGGGTTTGGAGGTTTTTCCTCCATCATACTTGGGTGGATGCAGCATCAGTCCCCTGGCACCTCTACACTGAGTACTGAGAGATAGAACATCGATGGCTTTATTCTCACAGCTACCCGAGCAAAGGTCTGCTGACTATCAATCAGCTGCTCTCTGCTTTTCTCCTCCACGCTCAGTGAGCTGTGGGGGGACGTGGAGCCGCTATCTCAGGCTCTGAGGCTCGCTTAGACAGGTATCTATCCAGGCTCCTGGCGAATCCAGACTTTGTCGCAATGATGCAGTGCCTGGACTGATTTCTGTGACGTCAGCAGAGAGCGGACTTTAGTCTGCTCTCTGCTGAAAATGGGTCACAGGAGTGAAAAACGAATTGCACTCCTGTCACCCATAGAAGCCCAAACAAGCTTAGGTTGGACTCCTTTTAAGAATTTAGTGTTGGGTTAGAAATAGGGCTGCAACTAACGATTATTTTCATAATCGATTAGTTGGCCGATTGTTTCGATTAATCGGTTAATAACCTTAAAAAAAAAAAAAAAAATGGGTCAAATTTGACGTTCATTTTCAACCACAGTGATGGGGAAATTTGGAAATAATAGAAACTGCTTGGTCAAAGGAATTTTCAGACAATGTATGTGGTTTTCATTCAGAAATTACATTCATTTTAAAAACGGAACATTAAAAACAGGTGAAAATTTCAAACAAAATTCTTTCATTCAGCGAATGTACAAAGATTTTTCATCTGAATATTCTCATCTGAAAATTGATCTGTGAGGCCAGCATAAGGATCGGTACACACCTATGCAGTTTGCTTTTGATCTGTTTCTGCAGTGCTTTTTGCTGTGCGTTTTTGATTGCTGCGCATGTGATTTTACTGCAATTTGCATTTTTGCATTTTAAAAATTATTAAAAAACATTTGCTGCAAAAACGCATTACATTCTTTTCGGCAGCTTCTCCATTTAAGTATATTGAACCAAAGAAGCCCCGTTTTGCGTTTAAAAGTCCCTGACCCTTTCCAAATACGCAGCGTCTGATAAAAGCACAGATATGAACGTGTCCCATGGGAAACATTTAATGAACTGTAGTGCGTTTCTGCAAAAAGCACCAATAAACATATAGATGATATGTTATAGATTATAGCTATACCAGGTCTAAGACATTTAGTAACATAATGGTGTTAAAAAGACTAAAATTAGCCCTTTATAGTAAAAAAAACAAAAAAACAGATAATCACTACTTTAAGGGGTTCATTTTTTTACTGTAGAACTGTGAAAGTAATATTTACAGTAGTGATTATTTTCTCTTTTTGTACTATAAAGAGTTCATTTTAGTTTTTTTTTTTAATCCCATTATGTTACTGGCCGATTAATTGATTATGAAAATAGTAATCGATTAATTTCATAATCGATTAGTTGTTTCAGCCCTAGTTAGAAAGAACTTTTTTATGTTATGTTAGAATAGTCCTGCTCAGAGTTAAGCTCTTCCAGGTTTTGGTTATGCATTAATCTTTTCTTCATGGTTCTGCTCACAAACTAGTTTCTGAAAGGCCCCATGTTATAATCCAGCGTGGAGATCTGTGATGCACATTAACTTACCCAATTCACTTGCGGCTGTTATCGTTGACATTCTATTGTGAATCTAGACTGGTATAATGGCTTTTTTTTTTTTTTTTTTTGAAGACCCTAAGCCTCTGAGCATTATAGGCTAATGCAATCTCCTGCAGATTTGAGAGAAATTAATTATTGAAAAAGCCCTGCGGTTTTATTTTGGTCTCTTTAGAAAACTAAAAGAAGTTCGGAAAAGGCTTAATGAGCTGCGTGACCTTGTCCGCTATTATGAGCAAACATCTGATATGATGACAGACGCTATAAATGAAAACACTAAAGATGAGGATGAGGAGGAAACTGAAGACTCCTGGATTGAATCAGACCAGGAAGTGAACCAACCAGTTATAAACATCAGGTTTAGTACAAGTTGAATATATAAACTCTAATTATCTGTCAATATTTATCATTGCCATTTTGTTAAGCATATCCTACACCATTGATTGAAATGATAATTTGACTCTATGTAGTGAGACCTATGCAGGGCTGCAAGGACTGGTTACATAGTAGGTGAGGTTGAAAATGGACACAAGTCCATCAAGTCCAACCTATGTGTGTGTGATTTAAATGTCAGTATTACATTGTATATCCCTGTGTTGCGGTCGTTTTTTGAAACTGTTGATCCCCCCTCCTATTTGTGTGATTTATACTTTAGCCAATTGACCTGTGATCGCAGTTTACTAAATTACCAACAATACAGACCTGATCACAGATGTAGAAATAAGAGGCAAACAGTAGATCTATGAAAAAATATTGGGGAAAGGGGGATAGGGAAGCAAGTTGACCACCAATACACGGTCATATACACAAAATAACCATTGTTAGCTCATTCACCCTTTTGGATGGTGTCGCTGTAACCATAAAGCATATAGAAAAAAGGGGGGGAAGAGGATTAGCCCGCTAGAACCAGGCTAATAAGGGGTTACTATTAGTAAAATTTAACTGATCAGACTGAATTAAATCAAGTTTGAATAACTTGGAATATGTTTTGATACCACAATAAATTACTTGTTAGATAAGTGCAGTTCCTTTAAAACTGATGTTATTCAATCAGGCATTGTATTAGATTGCTACAAATAAGTTGGACTAACATAAAACACATAAAACACTAATCAATTCCGGACAGGTTGCTTTAGTCAATTGTTACCACAAATTATTAATGTTTAAATTTCTATTTCTATTGGGCTAATCCTCTCCCCTCTTTTTTTCAATCAGTAGATCTAGTAATGCTTTATTTCTAGTTGGTGCGTCTACCATCTGACCTATGAAATTTTCCTGCAAGATGTTTTGGAACTGGCGAGCCTGAGACAAATGTGTTTCCCTCCACCCTGTCTGGATAATTAAAATCCCCCATTATAACACTTCCCATCCTGCTAATCCAAGTTGTGATAGGAGGTCCGTCTCCCCCTCCTCACTCAGGTTAGGGGGCTTATAGCATATACTCCCAGTATTTTCCCCTTAGCTTCATCCCTTTGGAGCTCTACCTATAAGGATTCCACCTCCTCCCTAGCTCCCTTTCGAGATTTCTTTTAGAGACGTCCCTCTCTATCCCTGCTATAAAGGGTATACCCTTGAATGGTTGCCTGCCAATCGTGAGCTGTTGAACCAAGTCTCTGAAATTCCCACAAAATCCAAATCCTCCTCGTACAACAGTATCTCTAGTTCATCCATCTTCTGCACCAGGCTCCTGGCATTCGTGGACATGCCACGTAGTTTAGATCAGTTGCATACTATCTTCTTATTGGGTGTTCTGAAATTGCAACTTGGACTTGTTCCTACACTTATCTTTTGGGTTTGTGCTTTAGTCAACCTACTGCTAGTGACCCCAATACTACCCTCTGGATTATGTTCCGTGCTGACGATCTCTACCTCTGGACCCCTCTTAACTCCCGACTCCTAATTTAAAATCCCCTTTAACTTTTTGGCCATCTTTACTCCCAGCAAATCTGCACCCTCCTCATTTAGGTGCAGTCCGTCCCTTCTATAGTACTGGTGACCGACTGAGAAGTCGGTCCAGTCCTCCAGAAACCCAAACCCCTCTTTACTACACCAGCTGCTCAGCCACTTGTTTACTTCCCTAATCTCCCTCTGCCTTTCTGGTGTTGCTAAATGTACCAGTAGTATTCCTGAGACTACTACCTTGGAGGTCCCTTTCCTCAATTTAGCTCCCAAGTCCCTAAAATCGTTCTTTAGGACACACCATCTGCCTCTGACTTTTTCATTGGTCTTAATGTGCACCATGACAGCCGGGTCTTCTCAAGCATTAACACATTAATAACGCAAAAATGCCTAACTGTAAGAACTGAACTTGCCTTTTAAAGATTGAATGAATTTAAACTCCATGTCAACCCAGCATTAAAGTGGGACATTAAATTGAAGTGCCCTTTTAATATGTAATTCTGTTCAGTCAGTAATGTGAGCATAACTCCCTTAACTAATTTTTCATTCTGCGTGTGCCGTTTGCGAACATGCCTAAGCTCATCCTTTATGAAATACTGTCATGAGGAGGTCTTTGCTGTGTTTTAAAGCGGAGTTCTGGCCACTTTTTTTCTTTTTTCTTTTTTTTTTTCTTTTATTGATCCGAGCATAATGCATTATTAAATATAAAATCGATTATACAAGGTTAATAGTGTATGTTCCTAAAATAAAAATGTAATGCTCACAAGTTTGTCCCTGCTGTTGTGGCCGTTGTCACCATGATTGTGGACATGTGAAGCCCAATCGATAAATCTTCCGGGATAAGCGTTTGAGAGGTGCATGCTGGGTTACCGGAATGCATCTCGCGCATGTGCAATTCACCGGAGGCCGTAGCGCCAATTGTTTCTAAAGTTGACATAACGGGTGGCAACGGAGGAAGGTCCCGCCCGGTTATGGCAACATAGATGAACACACCTCAACTTAGTAAAACAAGGAAACCCTAACCTTTCAAGCAGCTGAGATTGCAGCTCATTCAGCTTGGCTGCTCTGTCTAGGACATCCACATGTGTTCTGGCAACAAAGGGCTTTCTTCCCTTTTTAAAAATGGCACTGTGATCCACCTAAATCACGTTATTTCCTATTAGGAACGGGACATCGTGCGCTCCCTGCACAGGTAAGTGTCCTTATTGTAGCTGCTGACTTTCTTTGTGAATTTGCGCCTCGAACACCACCTTAAACAGGTTTTGCTCTGTTCCATAAATGTGTTCTAGCAGTGTTTTTGGCTTTATAGTAGAAAATTATTTAAAAAACAAATGCTAGCATAAACTTTGTTATAAACAGTTTTTGCAGGTTTATATTATTTGTGCTTACATGTTTAATAATACCATCTGTTTGTTTTATTCAGGAATCCACAACGTTTGAGTAGCTGGGGACCAGTGAATAGCATTTCTAACTCGCATTGTGGAAATAATAACAGGGATGAAAGGCCACTCAATACTGACTGTGAAATAAACAACAGATCTTCAGTTAATTTAAGAACCTTCAATGTGCCCTCTGCATTAGGTATGCATCAGTAGACTGAATTGACATTGTCTGTGCTACTTGATATTTTTGACCTTACAACCAGGTTGTTAGGGAGTTTAGATACAACTTGGTATGTAGGTCCCTGCAGGCTATCTGCCTTGTGATATAATAATTTATCTTATTTTTTTGTGGGTGGTTTGAAGGAACATTAAAGCGGAGTTCTGGTGTAGAATATTTATTTTTTTTTTTTTTTTTACAGGCATCCCCTCACAATGCATTAATAACCCAAATAACGTATATCTGTTTGCTATTGGATATGAATTCTATCTTTTTTTTTTTTTATACTTGGGGGTTTAGAAAATCCTATTCTGGCTGTTACCATGATGAGTGTGGGCATGTGAAGCCCAATCGCAACCTCTCGCGATGCTCCAGCGTCTCTAGAGCCGATCGTTTAGCAAGTTGCCATAACGGGCGACGGAGGAAGGTCCTGCCCCATTGTTATAGCAACATAAAGCTGCCATAAATTGCGTTATTTCCTTTTAGGAAATAACGCGATTTTTTTTATTTATTTTTTTCTCACACAGTACTGCCCTCTGACTCCTAGGAAATGATGACTCGCATTTCCCAGGGGCACAGGGGAGGGAGCAAGTGATAACTAGGGCGCTGCGGACCCGGAAGTGGCAGATTAGGAGCCACCACATTAAAGTTTTTTTCACCCCAAATGTTTAATACTAGTAAAGGACTAGGAAAGTTTTAAAAATTATTTTCGGGTGGAAATATGCACTCTTAAGTGTACTTTTGAGAGAAACGTAAAAAATTCATAAAATACATAACTTTTTAACTAAACCAACCCAATATGTATTTGAATCTACCCATATTATTCTGTCTTGTGTCTGAAGTGAAGGAACTAGATGTAGATGCTTGTTTTTCAAAGGAGTCCGATCCCAGACTGTATAGTGATTTTGTATACTTTGCCCCCTCCTGATTTTTTTTGACTTTTTTTTTTTTTTTTTTTTTTTTGGTGTGTGCATTTTTCTCACAACTAAATGATTCAGATCATCAAACAAATTGTAATATAGCACGAAGATAACCCAAGTAAATCCAAAATTTTAATTTATTTATTAAGGGAAAAAAGCTGTTCAAACCTGAGGGCCCAATGTGAAAAAGTAATTGCCCCTTCCCATGCTGAATCATAAATGAACTGTGATTACCCACAATTTTCTGGAAAGCTGAATTAAATGTCACTTGCCACACCTAGGCCTGTTTACTTCCGGACCTGTTAAATCAAGAAATCGCATAAATTGCAGCTGTCTGACAAAGTGAAGCATGCTAACAGATCACGAAAAGCCACACATACCACAATATAAAAAAAATTCAAAAACCAATTATAAACAAAGTAATGTACATGTATCAGTCTAGGAAGGGTTTCAAAGCTCTTTATAAGGCTTTGCAACTCCAGTGAACCATGAGGGGAGACATATTCACAAATGGAGTTTACTTGGAACAGTGGTGAACCTTCCCAGAAGTGGCTGGCCTACAAAAATTACTCTGAGAGCATAATGACTCACCCAGGAGGTCATAAAAAAACCCCAGAACAACATTTAAAGAATTGCAGGCCTCATTTGCCTCAGGTAAGATCAGTGTTCGTAATTCAACAATAAGAAAGACTGGGCAAAAATGACATCCATGGGAGCGTTCCAAGGCCAAAGGCACTGCTGACCATAAAAGAACGGCAAGGCTTATCTCACATTTACCAAAAAACATCTGGTTTATCGCCAAGACTTTTAGGCAAATATTCTGTGGACCGATGAGACAAAAATGTTAATTTTTGGAAAGTGTGCATCCCATTACATCTGGTGTAAAACGAATACAGCATTTAATATTAAGAATATCATGCCACCAGTCGGTCATGATGGTGGTAGTATGATGGTCTGGGGCTGCTTTGCAGCTTTAGGACCTGGACGACTTACCATTGAGGGAACCATGAACTCTGAGCTCTATCAGAAAATCCTAAAGGAGAATGTATGGCCAACAGTTTGTGACCTCAAGCTTAACTGCACTTGGTTTTGCAGCAGGACAATGATCCAAAACACAACAGCAAGTCCACCTCCAAATGGTTCAAACCAAGCAAAATTTAGGTTTTGGAGTGGCCTAGTTAAAGCCTGGACTTAAATCCAATTGAGATGCTGTATCGTGACCTTACACAGGCTGTTCATACTGGAAAACCCTCCAATGTGGCTGAATTAAAACAATTCTGCAAAGAGGGGACCAAAATTGCTCCACAGCATTGTGAAAGACTCATTTCCAGTTATCGCAAACTCTTGATTGCGGTTTTAGGGGGAAATTACTTTTTCACATAAAGCCAGGCAGGTTTGTACAGCTTTTTTACCTTAATAAATGAAACCATTTAAAAACTGCATTTTGTATTTTGTTGGGTTATCTTTGTGTAATAATAAAATTAGTTTGATCCAATCATTCAAGTATAACAAATATGCAAAAAAATCTAAAATCAGAAAGGGGCAAATACCTTTTCATACAACTAGATTTTCTTTTTTTTTGGTCATTACAAAAATATTTTTTCTTTAATCGAACATCACAGGACACGGAGCCATAGTAATTACTATGTGGATTATAGTCCACCTTCAGGTGCTGGACACTGTCACACCCTAAACAGGAAGTTGCCTCCCTATATAACCCCTCCCATACCGGGAGTATCTCATTTTTTTCCGCCAGTGTCTAAGGTGTTGGTCACGAGTGAAGATGTGCTGTGCTGAGCTCCACTGGAGCAATCCTTGCTGGGGCTAACTATGCAGCCAGATCCATTCAAAGTGTCTTTTAGGCCGAATTGAATGGTACCCAGGCCTGGTGTCCGAAGAAACAAGGTTTTGCCTGTGAACGCTTCTCTTTTTAGAGAGCTGAACCCTGGGGTCCAGTACGTTTTTGGTATTGGGCCATGAAGTTTTACTAGCGGAGGTGTTGGGTACAGGTCCAGGATTGTGGATTATTCCGAGGGTCCCCAGCTCCTGAAGGTTTGTTAACGGAACCCACTGTGAAGGGTGAAGATTGGGTCTGTTGGTTTTTAACACAGAAAACCCTGCGGGAAAAGTTAAGTATAGTTTTCTTAGAAATTTTTCAATGTTCTTATGAAATGTCTTCTTTGATTAGTAAATGTTGTCATGCCAAAGTGTCACCACTGGGGGCTGTATGGAGCACATACCTTCTTATACTTCCTCAAGAGATCACGTGGTGTCTGGAGCAGCATGTTTCCTTTTCTCTCTCCAGCCAGCAGCAGACCTCCGGTAAGTCGGGGGGGGGGGGGGGGCTTCACCCGACACCGCCCAACCTGTGAGATGCTCTCCCTCTCTTCACGAGAAATGGCGTCAGTAGTAAAATGATAAAAAAAAACAAGGATCAGCACACCATTCTACTCAGCGGCTTTCAGGCTCTCTCCTTGCGATTTTTTTCTCCCTCACATGACGATCCTGTAGGGTCAGAGGCCTGTGCTCACACGGGATGAAGGCGACGGAGGTCGGAGAAGAGGTTAGCACGGCATTGGCGTTCTCCAAAATCCAGTGTGGGAATGTGTTTTTTAAAGCACCATTATTACTGCTGCAGGCTGACGGAGGGACCCAAGAGCGTAGAGGGGCATGAAAGCATTCCTTTTCACACATTTACTATTGCATAATTCTGAGCATTAATAGCAGCGGCAGGGCTGGACCTTATGCTCAAGCAATGGATGCGATTTCTTCCGGTAGTACCTCTGCTTTGTGCATTGGACTATGATTAGAAGGGGTCATCAAACACCCCCCAAAAAAGAGCTGAAAGGGTCTCCCTCAAGCTCTGGAATGCCTACTCTACAAAAGGCATCCTCCCCTGAGGGGGGGTGGCTGGTCAGAGTGAGACGGGGCCATGACATTCTGGATCTCAAAAATCTGAATTAAATTCCTGAATATTACCACTCTTCATGCAAGGAAGAAAAAAAAAAACAGTCTATCCAATCAGTTATCTCCATCCTACAAGAATGCCCATATGTCCATTTCCTCGCTCACTAGTAATATCTACTTTTCAAAGTGGAAAATTTTAATTTTCATTGTGTAGCTCTGCCTCCGATCTAACCTACTGCACCTTGAGTACAAAGGTTCCGGCTCCTCTTCTAGCCAGATTGAGTGCCCAAGGTATAATGATTATGGGTTACCTAGTCGATCTGTTCTTGATAAACCAGTCGGTAGCCCGCTTAGACCAATATATGGTCAGCACATTCGACTACCTGGAATATCTAGGTCGGATTCTTAACCTAGGAGAAATCTTCTTTAAAACCATGAAGAAGGCTAAAATACTTGGGTCTGATCATAGGTACACCCAGAAAAGGGTATTCGTACCCCAGGCAAAGATCAGTGCCTTAAAGGAACTGGTTTAGGTGGTCGAAGCAAGATGAATTTCTCCTATTCAACTTTGCATGAGGTTGTTGGGAAAGATGGTGGCTTCATTCAAGACCGTTCTTTATGCTCAGTTTCATCAAGACTGTTGCAAAACAGTATCCTATTGGCTTGAAACAAAAGGGTTCAAGCTACACATACCCAATGTGTCTGACTCCAAAGTCTACGGCCACATCACCCTAATAGTGTAGAGTCCTTGACTTTCTGCAGATGGGGTATAATTTCAACGACCACTTGCTTTGCATTTTTTGGTTCATAACTTTATTTGGGGGATAACGCAGCTTAATCTCCGGTTAGGTAACCCCTGAACCCTTGGGACCTCAATTTAGTTTTGTCGGCATTACAAAACTGGCTTTTCTTTTCATACATCAGGGGACGCAGAGCCGTAGTAGTTAGTATGTGGGTTATAGAGCCACTAATGAGTGATGGACACTGCACGCCTTAATACAGGAAGTGCCCTCCCTATATAACCCCTCCCATTACCGGGAGTACCTCAGTTTTTTTTGCCAGTGTCTAAGGTGTTGGTCACGAGTAAAGATGTGCTGTGCTCCACTGGAAGCTTCCTTTCTGGTGCTAGCCATGCTGACCGGATCCTTTAATGGGCCAAAGGAATGCTACCCGGGCCTCGTGTCTGAAGAAATAAGGTTTTGCTTGTGAATGCTTCTCTTTTTAAAGAGCTGTACCCTGGGCTCCAGTACTTTTTGGTAGTAAGGCCATAAAGTTTTTACTGGCAGGGTTCTGTTGCAGGTCCAAGATTGTGGGTAACCTCTAGGTCCCCCTGTTGCTGAAGGTTTTGGATCCCACCGTGAAGGGTGAAGATCTCGGATAACCCTGCGGCGGGAAGGTAAGTGGAGATTTTCTTATGAATTTCTCCTTTTAAGTTTATAATATTGTCATGCCTATGTGTCACCACTGGGGGCTGTATTGAGCACTCACCACCTAATACTGGAAAACAGCGCTGTGTCAGAAGCCATCATTTCCTCCTCCTCTGGCCAGAGCAGGCAGATCCTAAGAAAGGGTTGTGGTTTCTCCTCCTGCGCCCCTAATGTTGAAGTTAACCCCTTTGAGGGAACTGTATGACAAAAGCATTATTTTTTATTAAAAAACAAACAAACCATGCGGCTGCTCAGCGGTGTATTTTGCCCTGCCCCACCCCCCTTACCACCATATCAGCTGTTTGCAGGGCGCCTGAAGCCTGCCGCTTTTGCGGGAGAACACTTTTGTTTTGAAAGTTGGGGGGGGGCTAATGTTGTCAGATGCCGGTGGCACGGTGAGTTAGTTCCTCCGGTTCGCAAAACAGATGTTTGGTTTGTTCTGCCGGAAAGTCTGAAAAGGGGGACAGGCAGCATCAAAATTTACTATTTCCAAATGGATTCGTCAGGTGATTGTTCAAGCCTATGGTCTAAGGAAGAAAATTCCTCCTTATCATGTTAAAGCACACTCTACCAGGGCGGTTAGTGCCTCTTGGGTGGTGTATCATCAGGCCTCTTTGGCTCAGATCTGTAAGGCCGCAACTTGGTCTTTAGTTCATACATTTTATCAGACTTTATCAAATCGATGTTAAAGGTCATAAGGGGATATTACCTTTGGGCGTAGTGTGCTGCAGTATGAGTCCTCTAGCCTGCTTTGCCCTACTTTTTTTGTTGTCTCCCTCCCTTCAGTTGCATTTGCTATAGGACATCCCACATAGTAATGACTATGGCTCTGTGTCCCCTGATGTATTAAAAGAAAATACAATTTTTAAAATGGCTTACCCGTAAAATCCTTTTCTTTGATGTACATCAGGGCAAACAGATGTCCCTCCTTACTTTTGGTATACACTTGTATTGCTTGGCTACAAAACCGAGGTACTCCCAGTAGTGGGAGGGGTTATATAGGGAGTGCACTTCTGGTCTTAGGGTGTGCCAGTGTCCATCACCTAAAGGTGACCTATTAACCCACATAGTAACTACTATGGCTCTGTGTCTCCTGATGTACATCAAAGAAAAGGATTTTACAGGTAAGCTGTTCTAAAAATCCTGTTTTTTGGGCCGATACGACATATTCCCTTGGTCCTTTTTTGACAAGGAAACCATTTTTTTTCTAGTAACCATATCAGCTGCAAGAAGGATATACGAATTGGCTGCTCTTTCTTTTAAAGAGCCATATTTTTATTGTTCACAAGGATAAGGTAGTATTGAGTTCTCCTCCTAACTTTTTACCAAAGGTAGTATCAGGTTTTTAGCTAAACCAGTATATTGTTCTACCTTCATTTTTCCAGAACCTTGTTCTTTGGAAGAAAAATCACTACATTCTCTTGATGTGGTGAGAGCAGTCAAAGTCTACTTAAAGGATATTGCTCAGATTCGGAAATTTTTTTTTTTGCCTGAAGGTCCTAAAAGAAGACATGCAGCATTGAAATCTACTATTCTAAATAGTTTTGACATGTGATCGTTCAAGCTTATGGTTTAAAGAAGTAGATTCCACCCTCTCAAATCAAAACGCACTGCTCTAGGGCTGTTAGTGCTTCGTGGGCTGTGCATTACCAAGCCTCCATGGCTCAATTCTGCAAGGCCGCAACTTGGTCTTCAATCCATACATTTTCCAGATTCTATTTAGTGGATGTAAAAAGACATGAGGATGTTGCCTTTGGGCGCAGTGTGCTGCAGGCAGCAGTATAAATCCTCTGTTCTCATGGTGCCCTACTTTGGTTCTGTCTCCCTCCCTTCAGTTGGTATTGTTCTGGGACATTCCACATAGTAATTACTATGGCTCTTTGTCCCGTGATGTACAATTAAAGAAAATAGGATTTTTATAACGGCTTACCTGTAAAATCCTTTTCTTTTGCAGTACATCATGGGACACAGGTCCCGCCCCTCTTTCTAGTATACACGTATATTTCTTTGCTACAAGCCTGAGATACTCCCGGTATGGGAGGGGTTATATATTGAGGCAACTTCCTGTTTAGGTTGTGCCAGTGTCCATCGCCTGAAGGTGGACTATAACCCATATAGTAATTACTATGGCTCTGTGTCCCGTGGTGTACTTCAAAAGAAAAGGATTTTTACATGTAAGCTGTTAAATAAATCCTATTTTTACATTTAATCACTTACGGACTGCTACACGCCATTATACGTCCTAAGTGTGAAGAAGAATATTATGTCAGCAGCTAGCTGCCATAACCCTGGTTTCCTCTTCTTCGGCCAGCGGTCCGCTTTCTGGTACGAGTTGTTTCTGCGGCGGTGCCATCCGCCGCTTACCTGATCAGTCGGCTGAGGCGATTGGATGTTGCCCCTTGTTTGGCGTGGAGACGAGGAGAAGATGGCCCCCACCAGTCTTCATAACATTGCAGGGCCATTTTTATTTTATTTTTTATTTCATTTTTGTGAAAATATGAGATCTGAGTTTTTTGGCACCAAATCTCATATTTAAGAGGTCCTGTCAGGCTTTTTTTTCATAAGACAAGGGTGGTTTACATTCCTTGTAATAGGAATAAAAGTGACAGTGTGTTTTTTTTTTTTTTTTTTTTTAACGCACCCTGTCCTGCCGAGTTGACCTGCAGAAGCTAACTCATACGTGAGTAGCACCCACATATGACTAGTGTTCAAACCACACATGTGAGGTATTGCAGCGATCAATAGTGAGAGCAATAATTCTAGCCGTAGACCTCCTCAAAACATGCAATCTGTGGAATTTTTTCTATGGCGATTTTTAAGGGTAAAAGTTTGTCGCCATTTCACAAGCGGGCGCAATTTTGAAGCGTTGAAATGTTTGAAATCAACATGCTTACAAAAACCCATATATCCCATAATGGCATATATTAAAGCGCAGGTCCGCCGAAAAAAAATATTAAAAGCCAGCAACTACAAATACTAAAGCTGCTGACTTTTAAAATATGGACACTTACCTGTCCAGGGTGCATGCGATGTCAGCAGCCAAAGCCGATCTATCCATTGGCTCTGGGCTGCTGCCGCCGCCACCATCCTTGGTAAGGGAATCAGGATGTGAAGCCGTGTGGCTTCACTTTTTGGTTCCCTACTGCGCATGTGCTAGTCACGTTGCATATCCTCACTGGTCCCTGTTGTGTTATGGGACATGCGTGTCTCCCAGAATACAGTGGGGGAGGACAGAGTAGGTGCCAGAAATGGCATAGGTCACAGAGAACGCTGCAGTGATCTGTGCTAGGAAGTGGCAGCAAATACCTGTATTGGACAGGTATCTGCTCCCTCCTCCCCCCTGAAAGGTACCAAATGTGACACCGGAGGGAGGGATGATTCCAAAAAGTGGAAGTTCCATTTTTGGGTGGAACTCCACTTTATATAATATTAAAGGTCTTCAATGACAGAATATTAAAGTACACACTGACCTGAGGCCCTAGCCTAATATGATTTCACCACATGAAAACAAAAACTACAATATGTATCGCATAAAACCTATCTTGTATAAACATATATGCAGCCATTATAACTTCAAGCAAAACCATTGTGCATTCAAAGCCGCACAATCATCGTGGCCAGTTGTAAGACACATCTGCATATTTATGCACAACTAGCAGTGTATACAAGAATGTATTGGAATGTTAAACAGATAGATGTAAGTCTTCAGTCCTCAGTTAAGGTTTACAAATTGTAAACATATGTCAATTTCAACATTAAATTGATAAATTATGCCTCGCTATGCCAACACTTCTGCGGTGTTGTGCTTAAAGAGGGAGTCCACTGGAAACAAAAATATTAAAAGCCAACAGCTATAAAGACTACAGCTGCTGACTTTTAATAAATGGACACTCGCCTGTCCCAGGGTCCAGCGATGTCAGCAGCCGAGGCCAATCGATCGCTTGGCTGCTGCCGCAGCCATTCTTGGTGAGGGAATCGGGAAGTGAAGCGTTGCGGCTTCACTTCCCGGTTCTCTACTGCGAATGCGTGAGTCGCGCAGCGCAATAGGATTTGTCCGTCCGTGTGTGTCCCAGCAGACAGCACGCCGGGACAGGAAACAGCATAGACTCCTGTGGGAGTCTATGCCCGGAAGTGGGTGCAAATACCTTAGAGAGGTATCTGCTCCCCCCCTCCCCCCTGAAAGGTGTTAACTGTGACAACGGAGGGAGGGAGGGTTCCGATGAGCAGAAGTTCCACTTTAGGGTGGAACACCACTTTAATCACAACTAACAAGCCTGCCAAATGCACTTCCATGGCCATGAATGCAGAATAAACTATATGCATGCTCAATGAAAGTCATAAAAACACTTGACTCTGTTAGTGACAATGCTGGGTATGTATACTGTATTGCTTTGTATGGTTGCCACTTCAAGTGATATTAAAGTCTTTAAAAAAAAAAAAATGTTCTACTTACCTGCACTGTGCAGTGGTTTTGCACAGAGCAGTCAAGATCCCCTCCTCCTCCTCGGTTCCCCCGCTGGCTTTCCTGACCTCTCCCTCCTGCTGAGTGCCCCCCCCCCCTCCAGCAAGCAGCTTGCAATGGGGCAACCAAGCCGTTGCTCTGTGTGTCCAGCCAATCAGGAGGGAGAGTCCTGGACAGCCGTGGCTCTCATGCAACATTGCTGCATCCAGATGGGGCTCGTTTAAAGCGGGAGTAAACCCAGTTTCAAAAAACATTTACATTCCCTGAATGCCGGAAATGTTAACTTTCACATTAGTTGTGCTCTCAACCAAACTTACAAACCATCCAATGTCTGGTTTCGTAACTGATCACATGTGCGGCATTATGGCAGTTGAAGAATCATTAGAGGCCAAGATGGCAGCTTCCTTGACTGAAAACAATAGAAGGGTTTACTTCCACTTTAAGTATTAGGATGGCTGAGGGGGGCTGCTGCAGACTGAAGGTTTTTATCTTAATGCATTAAGATAAAAAGTCCTCTGCCTTTAGAATCACTTTAACTACTTGACCGCCAGGCAAATTCTGACACTTCTCACATACATGTAAAAATCTGCATTTTTGTGCTAGAAAATTGCTTAGAACCCCAAACATCTATTTTTTGAAAGCAGGAAGCCTGGAGATTATTATGGTGATTGTTGCAATTTTTTATGTTAAATGATATTTGTACAGCCATTTTTAAAACACAAATTTGGAATAAATAAACTTTAATGAGTTTTAGTGCACACACAAAAATACCCATTTTTTTGAGGGGGAACATATTAATGATGTTATGCTGGGTAAATATCAATCTTGTCACTTTTTAAATTGTTCACACTTGGAGTAGTGACAAACGTTGATACCTAAAAATCTCCATAGTTGGCTTTCTGGTTATGGTCACAAAAATATTTCATGTTCATTTTTAGCATTGCTTAGGTTCAGTTAATTTGTCTATAACAGTGTTTCTCAACTCCAGTCCTCAAGGTGCCCCAACAGGTCATGCTTTCCATCACGGGTGATTTGATCAGTTTCCTTGCCTTCGTAAATACCATAGCCGTTTTCATTTGAGTGAAATCCTGAAAACATGACCTGTTGGGGCACCTTGATGACTGGAATTGAGAAACACTGGTCTATAATGAACATTTACCATGATTGCCATTATTGTAAAATGAAAAAAAAAGCTGAATTTACTTTGTGGAGAAAAGACTAATGGCTTTTCCTCTTGTTGTAGAATGCCTGTACAATAGGGAATCTAGAGATGAAGAGCAACATCGAAATGTTGATCTGGAGGATGAAGATGCCGATGATGATGCAGATGACCAAGAGAGTCTGGTTTCTCTATCAAGTCGGAGCAGTGCCACTGAAGAGGCCCAAACTACTGAATATGAGGAAAAATTCAACCGTCTTGTAGCAGCCAAACACAAACTTAAACAACTTCAGGATTTTATAGCAATGGTATGTTTTTAGATTTGTTATTTCTGATAATTGTATCTGTGGGAAGGACAAAGTCTTATATCTGTAGAGGGTAAGAGTAGGCATGTTGCAGAACAAAAGCAAACAAAAAAGTAAATTATCAGTGAGGCAGTTTTTATGACTCCTGTGAACTGAAATGTGCGTGTTAAGTATGGATTAACTACATCATTGTTGAGCTTTGCACTGTCTGTTTAAAGTTGGTTCCAAAGGCAGAAGTTTTTTATTTTAATGCATTCTATTGTAGCACTGAAGCCCGGTTTGCCGCGATTTTTACAGCGATTTAAGGGTGTTTTACTGTGTTTGCGTCTAGAAGCGTTTAGTTAAGATAACATCATAGGCCCTCTCCAAGCTCAAAAAAACAGTATTGACTATTTCAGCCATTTTGTGAGACCAGAGTGAGAAGCAGCAGCTGTGAGAGCAGCAGTGTACTTGTATTCAGAGTGTCACATGCCACGTCACCTGCCACAAGTAGGGGATTGTCTACTTGCCACATCACCTGCCACGTCACTTGCCACAAGTTGTGGATTGTCCACCTTCCACGTCACCTGCCACAAGTTGAGGATTGTCCACTTGCCATTGCAATTGTTTAAAAAATGTTTTAATGTTTTTTCATCTGCCATCATTTTTGATATTTTTAATGACAAAAAAAAGTCACCTTTAACCGCTCATAAACTAAAATGTGGTACCGGCATTTTGCTGCGTTTGGCGTCTGAAACGTGGAAAACTTTTGCGTCTGAACCCATTTTTTTTTTTTGCTTCTGGAAAAACTAGGTTAAACGCAACTGCATAAAAACGGCAAAAAACGAGACTGTGTACATAGATACATAGGATAACATTTAGGGATGCACCGAATGAGTTTTTTGGTGCCGAAACCGATACCGAAAATGAAAAATACACTAGGCTGAAAACCGATACCGAAACAGCACTGATACCGAAACGGCACCGATACCGAAAATTACTGTTTTTAAAAAATATTTTTATACAGGAGGTGGTCAGAGACTGGGAACATGGTACAGGAGGTGGTCAGAGACTGGGGACATGGTACAGGAGGTGGTCAGAGACTGGGGACATGGTACAGGAGGTGATCAGAGACTGGCGACATGGTACAGGAGGTGATCAGAGACTGGCGACATGGTACAGGAGGTGATCAGAGACTGGCGACATGGTACAGGAGGTGATCAGAGACTGGCGACATGGTACAGGAGGTGATCAGAGACTGGCGACATGGTACAGGAGGTGGTCAGAGACTGGCGACATGGTACAGGAGGTGGTCAGAGACTGGCGACATGGTGCAGGAGGTGGTCAGAGACTGGCGACATGGTGCAGGAGGTGGTCAGAGACTGGCGACATGGTGCAGGAGGTGGTCAGAGACTGGCGACGTGGTGCAGGAGGTGGTCAGAGACTGGCGACGTGGTGCAGGAGGTGGTCAGAGACTGGCGACGTGGTGCAGGAGGTGGTCAGAGACTGGCGACGTGGTACAGGAGGTGGTCAGAGACTGGCGACGTGGTACAGGAGGTGGTCAGAGACTGGCGACGTGGTACAGGAGGTGGTCAGAGACTGGCGACGTGGTACAGGAGGTGGTCAGAGACTGGCGACGTGGTACAGGAGGTGGTCAGAGACTGGCGACGTGGTACAGGAGGTGGTCAGAGACTGGCGACGTGGTACAGGAGGTGGTCAGAGACTGGCGACGTGGTACAGGAGGTGGTCAGAGACTGGCGACGTGGTACAGGAGGTGGTCAGAGACTGGCGACGTGGTACAGGAGGTGGTCAGAGACTGGCGACGTGGTACAGGAGGTGGTCAGAGACTGGCGACGTGGTACAGGAGGTGGTCAGAGACTGGCGACGTGGTACAGGAGGTGGTCAGAGACTGGCGACGTGGTACAGGAGGTGGTCAGAGACTGGCGACGTGGTACAGGAGGTGGTCAGAGACTGGCGACGTGGTACAGGAGGTGGTCAGAGACTGGCGACGTGGTACAGGAGGTGGTCAGAGACTGGGGACGTGGTACAGGAGGTGGTCAGAGACTGGGGACGTGGTACAGGAGGTGGTCAGAGACTGGGGACGTGGTACAGGAGATGGTCAGAGACTGGGGACGTGGTACAGGAGGCATCCCCCATTGCAGGCCAGTGTCCCCCATTGCAGCCAGTGTGCCTGTGCCCCATTGCAGCCAGTGTGCCTGTGCCCCATTGCAGCCAGTGTGCCTGTGCCCCATTGCAGCCAGTGTGTGCCATTCTGCAGCCAGTGTGTGCCATTCTGCAGCCAGTGTGTGCCATTGCAGCCAGCCTGTGCAAGGAAGAGAGCCGCCGCCGCCGCCGGTTTGATCACAGCACCGGGAACATCACAGCTTTCATTTCAATAGCTGTGTGTTCCCGGCCGCGCGCCGTCACACACAGCCCCTCCCCCTTGTCCGGGCACTTGGATAGACAGATCATCCGCAGGATTGGACGGATGATCTGTCTATCAAAGTGCCCGGACACGGGGGAGGGGCTGTGTGTGACGGCGCGCGGCCGGGAACACACAGCTATTGAAATGAAAGCTGTGATGTTCCCGGCGCTGTGATCAATCAGGCGGCGGAGGCGGCGCTCCTGCGCTATGCACCCCCCATGATGGGCGTCACCAGGGGCGGGGGCGGAGCCCCGCCCCCACCCAGGCCAGGCCCCCATTTTCGGCTCCATTATCGGCCGTTTTTCTCTTTCGGCAAATTGCCGAAAAGGGCATTTTCGGCCAATATGTTTCGGTGGCCGAAATTTCGGTGCATCACTAATAACATTGAATGAGTTCAGGGGCAGTTTAAAAAGTGTCCAACTGCCTCTGAACACTCATTTTAACAGCACATGGAGCCTTAAAGTGTGTATTACCCCCAACATTTATTTGCGACATGTGTCTGTTACCATGCACTTGCATTAAAAAGTACAGTGGGGACGAAAAGTATTCACACCCCCTTAAATTTTTCACTTTGTTATATTGCAGCCAATTGCTAAAATCATTTAAGTTCATTTTTTTTCCTCAATGTACAACACAGCACCCCATATTGACAGAAAAACATAGAATTGTTGACATTTTTGCAGATTTATTAAAAAAGAAAAACTGAAATATCATATGACCCTAAGTATTCAGACCCTTTGCTCAGTATTTAGGAGAAGCACCCTTTTGATCTAATACAGCCATTAGCCTTTTTGGGAAAGATGGAACAAGTTTTTCACATCTGGATTTGGGGCTCCTCTGCCATTCCTCCTTGCAGATCCTCTGCAGTTCTGTCAGGTTGGATGGTAAAAGTTAATGGACAGCCATTTTTAGGTCTCTCCAGAGATGCTCAATTGGGTTTAAGTCAGTGCTTTGGCTGGGCCATTCAAGAACAGGCATGGAGTTGTTGTGAAGCCACTCCTTCGTTATTTTAGCTATGTGTTTAGGGTCATTGTCTTGTTGGAAGGTAAACCTTTGGCCCGGTCTGAGGTCCTGAGCACTCTGGAGAAGGTTTTCGTCCAGGATATCCCTGTACTTGATTCATCTTTCCTTCAATCAACCAGTTGTCCTGTCACTGCAGCTGAAAAACACCCCCACGGCATGATCCTGCCACCACCATGCTTCACTGTTGGGACTGTATTGGACAGTTGATGAGCAGTGCCTGGTTTTCTCCACACATACCGTTTAGAATTGAGGCCAAAAAGTTCTATCTTGGTCTCATCAGACCAGAGAATCTTATTTCTCACCATCTTTGAGCCCTTCGGGTGTTAGCAAACTTCATGCGGGCTTTCATGTGTCTTGCACTGAGGAGAGGCTTCCATCGGGCCACTCTGCTGTAAAGCCCCGACTGGTGGAGGGCTGCAGTTATGGTTCACTTTCTATAACTTTCTCCCATCTCCCGACTGCATCTCTGGAGCTCAGCCGCAGTGATCTTTGGGTTCTTCTTTACCTCTCTCACCAAGGCTCTTCCACCCAATAGCTCAGTTTGGTCGGACAGCCAGCTCTAGGAAGGGTTCTGGTCGTTCCAAACATTTTCCATTTAAGGATTATGGAGGCCACTGTGCTCTTAAAAACCTTAAGGATCAGTTCACACCAGACTCAGTTCCGTTCAGTTCCGTTCCGTGTGCTTTTTTTCTGCACTAAAAATGCATGTACAGTGTTTTCCATGTATTCCAATGGCTCTAGTTCACACCATGCAGTTAGTAGAAACTGACTGGAACTGACTGTATCGTTGCAGAAACAACGAAACTGCATGGAACTGCATCTGGTATGAACTGGCCCTAACTGCAGCATACATTTTTTTTTTTTTTTTTACTTTGGCCAGATCTGTGCCTTGCCACAATTCTGCTTCTGAGCTTTTCTGCAGTTCCTTTGACCTCATGATTCTCGTTTGCTCTGACATGCGCTGTAAGGTCTTGCATAGACAGGTGTGTGGCTTTCCTAATCATCGAATCAGTATAATCAAACACAGCTGGACTCAAGTGAAGGTGTAGAACCATCTCAAGGATGATCGAAAGAAATGGACAGCACCTGAGTTAAATATGAGTGTTACAGCAAAGGGTCTGAATACTTAGGACCATGTGATATTTCAGTTTTTCTTTTTTAATCTGCAAAAATGTCAACAATTCTGTGTTTTTCTGTCAATATGGAGTAGTGTTTGTACATTAATGAGCAAAAAAAAAAAGAACTTAAATGATTTTAGCAAATGGCTGCTATATAACAAAGAGTGAAAAATTTAAGGGGGTCTGACTACTTTCCGTCTCCACTGTACCGGTTTCAAACTGACCACACCAGGGCATGGAAGCACATCCATTACAGCGTGGCCCATTTGCTTCTGGGCAATCTACTTGGGAGCACAGCCTGTCTGTATTTCAGTGGTCATACGTCTTCTGATATCCCCTGAACTGCTCTTCACTAGGAAAGTCAATGTAATTGGTTTCTCTGCCTCCTGCTGACACACCCCTTGTGTTCAGTTAATTTTCTTGCCAAAGCAGTCACAGCATGAGTAGAAAATCCTTTCTCCTGTCATTTCAAGACTGGGACTCTCTCTGCAGAAGCATTTCGCCATCTCCGGTTTCAGATCCACCATTACCTGGCCATTACAGCCAGGGATCACATCTAACCAAACAGATCTGGTTAAATGGTGTTAAGGTCAGGAGAGACTTTGGGATCTATTAGACCCCTAATGTCTCCAAAAATAGTACCTGTCACCTGCTCAGTGCCATCACAGGATGTAACCCCCATTGCCCTGCACATTACATGCATACGCAAACATATGCCCACACATTTGTAAACCTTGGTCGCACCACAAGCATGACTTATCGCTGTGAAAGTCAAAGCAGGGTTTTTCTAGCACAAAAGCTTTTTGTTAACTAAAGATTCTTGGGTACAATAGTTTTTTGCAATCTCACGTGTGCATGCAATTTTAAGACTTGGCATGTTTGGCATCTATTTACTCAATGCAACCTCATCTTTTACATTTTACCAAAAATGGCTATTGCGTGTGTGTTGCCACTAAAATAGATTTTTATATTTTTTTCCTGAAAAATTGCGTTTAAAAAAAAAAGTTAATATCATATGTAATGTGACAAAAAAGTGTGCAACTATCATATTTTTATTCTACAGGGTCTCTGCTGTCAGAAAATATATAATGTTCTGGGGGACAAGTAATGTTGTTACATTGACAATCTCTTTAAAGCGTATGTCTGTTTTCTCTTTCCTTAGTATGATGGTGATACAGAGTCAGAAACAATGGCAGCTGAGAGATCTGCCAATGGAGGTCATTCCTTACCGGAGGAAGCAAGCCCTAAACAGCAACCAAATAACACACGGCCCAATGTGTCTAAAACACAAAAGGATGTAGCTCTTAAAGAACAAGCAAGGTAATTTATATTTACCTATTTTGTGTAAAGTCAACTTTTCTGGTGCTCCTTGCTAACCATTTATATTTTGCAGGGAGAAATTTTATGAATCTAAGCTACAGCAGCAGCAGAATGAACTGAGGCATTTACAGGAAGAAAGGAAAAAGCTTATTGAAATACAAGAAAAAATTCAAACTTTAAGAAAGGCATGCCCTGATCTACAGGTTGGTAAAATACAAAACGTGTTTATGGAGAGTCATTTCTATCTGTACTCTGATCTACACAATTGGAGAAATGCATGGAGCATGAGTCGGATGGGCATTCCTTGTCCTCGGTTGCAGACAGCCGTATGGATCGTCAATTTTCACACATTCAGTAAACTGACACATTTGCCTGAAAGATTAGTTTACCTCTAATGTAAACACTGCAGTGAAGTCAAGGGGCCTAAGTAGCTTAGTAATCATTATCAAGGGTAGATTAATTTATCTAGCTTTAATTTGCATACCTGTAGGCCAACCACAACTTGAACAATGGATGGTGTTTCCTGGGACATTTCTTATTCGTCCTCCTGATAAGCTGATTTGTGGGGCTTTGAATTGTAAGCAATGTAGTTCTCCTTATTTGTTTTCCTTTTGCAAATTAGTTGTAAATTAGATCCCTGTTCAATCACTAGACACTGAACTTCAGTGCCAGATCACTTGGACAAAGCAGGAAATACAGCTTTGCAGGTATGTAGATTCAGCTTAGGTCCGCATCATCCATCCTGGCTTTTGGTTGCTTGGCCTTAATAGGTAAAACAGAACTATAGTCTTAAAAATACTGTGAGCAGGTGGACTGTTGCAGAAGAGACATGCAATATATCTTCTCCAATAAACTAAAACCTACCTGCCTGAAGGCAGTCTAATTTAAAATGTACACTGAGCTGCACGTGCAGCTCAGTTTACATTTTGGCACAGATCCTGTGTGCCAGGATAACTGAACTCCTGCTCGTGTGTGGGGGTGACATCATCCTGTGCTGGCCAATGAAGCCTGCCACATCCTGGTATTGGGAAGAAACCAGGTAGAAGATGCCTGGTAAAGGACCATTGAAGAAGGGGTAAGATCAGCTTTAAGGTAAGCAGATATATGGGTGGCGTAGGTCTAACCCTGGTTAAAGGGTAGGTTCACCTTTTGTACCATGTTACACCCATATTCAGGGTATAACATGTTATAAATCCACTGACCCCCCCCCCCCCCCCCCACACACACACCTCCCTGGGTTCCAGATGTGGCAGGCATCGGGGGGGGGGGGGGGGGGGCGTCTTCTCCCCCTGATCTGTTACACATGGCAAAGAACAGGGCCACCTTGACCGGCAGAAGTTGAGTTTTCCTTATAGACCAAAAGAGGACCTATGAACTGCTACTGCTTACTTATGTTATATGAGTAACAAGATTCGTAAGCCATTAGCCTATTTTGCTAAGCCTAATTAAAGTCCAGCAGTTATTACTAAAATACTTTCGCACACAGATCAGGAGCTTACCACCTTCAACTTGAGACGGTACATGAAGAACTTGAGTCTCTTCCTATACTGCCTTAAACACTTCCATGGCTAACTATTTAGTTGTTGATCCTAACAGTTTTTTTCCGCTAATCTTGCTTTTACACAACTTAACAGTCCCCCCTCCCTGTCAATGGAGGATTTCCCCTTCTCAAATCAGCTAGTCTGGTCCCAACTGGTAAGCAACTTTCCATTCATAGTTAGCAGCCTCCCTTTTGGACATCTTTGAGGAGGCCTTTAATACCAGAATACTTATTCATTGAAAGAAGCCCTATTGAAACAAGGAAAGGATCGCACAAAATGTGATTTAATACAGAAATTAAAATATTGGGCAAAATGTTAGCTTTGTCTCCAAAAAAATTGTTGGGGACCTAGTAAGCTTTGATCAGGCAGGATTCAAACACAATAGGTCTACCCATATCAATATCTGAAAATTATTCACCAATATGCAATATCTACATACTGAGAGCAAAACTGTTGTACTCATTGAGCGGCCTTCCCAGAATCTTTTTCAAAACCTTTAATTTCTGGTGGGACAGATGGGCTTGAGGTTTTCTAATTGTACTATTTTTTATTTTGCAGCACAATTAATTCAGTTTCATGATTGGCTTAGGTCAAATGGGGTAATATTTTTATGGCGGCACAGGTGGACATTATGTCCTTGTTTGAATCCCTACCTAATTCTGTTTTTAGACAAACCATAGGCTCAGCCCTAGGCACCTCCATCATAAATTCTTCTCTTAGATTCCTTCGATATATCAACTAATCTATAAATTCAACTGGGCAGCCTTTATCAATAATTCCTTATGAGACAACTCTCTGCTCCCAGTATTTCTCAAGGTGCCCAGTGCTGGATACTGGGCCCACAAGGGCCTTAAGTTCCTACATCAGCTTTTTTTCTTAAGGTAAAATGATAGATTTTGTTATGATGGAGAAACCTGAGATTCCACTGCATCATTTTCTTTTCTATTTCCTGCTTGAAAAAGCAGTTCAAGATCAATTTCGCTCTCTGCTAAAGTGTTTGTTACCCAAATAAAAGGGGGGGGGGTGTCCTGTTCCTATAAAGCATTAACAGCACAGTGCTTGTGTTGTCATTTGGCTCCCTGTATAACCTAAAATACCTGGCTGATTCTGCCTGGTTATGCCCCACTGTAAACAGACCACAGTTTATCATGGCTGCTGAGCCATGACACCTTTGCCCGTTTATGTGCCTTCATCATGCGCAGCTCTGCTCTGGCCTTGCCTCCCTTCCCTGCCTGTCCGCTCCCTCCACTTCCAACCCTCCCCTCCTGCTGCGAAAATAACTTTCTACAATACCCTCTGTTATAGTAAATAATGCCCCCACTTTTTAAAAATACACCGCTGTATACCTTTTTCATGGTGACGATCACGTGACCACCTGCCTCTCTCCTCCTTCTGGCTGATGACATTCATCTTCGGAGACTTTTGGAGTCTGCTTGGCCTCCGTACTGCGCAAGCGCAGTACGGGGCGGACACTATCCGATGGGGGGACAGATTTTGGCAGAACACCGGCATTCCGCCATAGCTCGGATAGCAAGTGGTTAAAGTGGTTTTAAATTCTTACAGGCCACTTTGACCTACAGGTATGCCTAAATTAAGGCTTACCTGTAGGTCCAAGAAATATCTCCTAAGCCTACATTATTTAGGGGATATTTGCAAATGACAGGCACCGCTGTTTAACCACTTGAGATCCGCGCTATAGCCAAATGACGGCTACAGCGCGGATCTCCTTTTCCGGGACGACGTCAATAGACGTAGTCCCGTGCACAAGTGCCCTGCGCGCCCCCTGAGGGGTGCGCGCGGCGCGCTCTGTGATCGGCGAGTCTGCGAGACTCGCCTGATCACCGATCCGTGCAAGGGGTCGATCCCGACCCCTTATCACTTGATCAGCTGTCAGCCAATGACAGCTGATCATGTGATATAACGGAGCCGGTAATCGGCTATTATTCCTCCTCACGCTGTCAGCGCGAGGAGAAAAAAAAGCCGATCACCGGCGGCCGTGATCGGGACATTAGTCCCGATCATGGCCAGCCCTGCTAGTGCCCACCTGCCCCCCGTCAGTGCCACCCAGCAGTGCCACCCAGCAGTGCCCACAGTGCCACCCAGCAGTGCCCACAGTGCCACCTAGCAGTGCCCACAATCTGCCTCAACAAAGGTGCTGCACCCCAGTGCCACATATCCGTGCCCATCAGTGTCATCTACCAGTGCCCAGCAGTGCCACCTATCAGATCCACCTATCAGTGCCCATCCATGTCACCCATCCATGCCACCTTATCTGTGCCCATCTTTGCCCATCAGTGCCGCCTTATCTGTGCCTATCGGTGCCGCCTTATCTGTGCCTATTAGTGCCGCCTTAACTATGCCTATCAGTGCCGCCTCATCAGCGCACTTCAATGAAGGAGAAAAATGACCCGTTTTGCAAAATTTTATAACAAACTATTAAACATGATTTTTTTTTTTTTTGCATCTTTTTTTGTTTGTTTAGCAAAAAATAAAACTCCGAGCTGTAATTAAATACCACCAAAAGAAATCTCTATTTGTGGGAAAAAAATGATAAAAATTTCATTTGGGTACAGTGTTGTATGCCCGCGCAATTGTCATTCAAAGTGCATCAGCGCTGAAAGCTGAAAATTGGTCTGGGACTGAGGGGGGTTTAAGTGCCCAGTAAGCAAGTGGTTAAGGCACATGTGCCACAGACAGCGGTGTGCAGGCACACTAAGCATGCCGCTGCTAATGGCAATCATGCTGTTAGTGGCGGCTTGCGCGGGGGTGACATTGTGGCTGCGGCCAGTCACAGTGCGGGAGCCGCGATACCCAGAAGTCACTCCGGGTATCATGGCGGCGTCGGAGGACAACGATGAGGATTGCTTCAGGGGGCTTTCGTCTCAGGAAAGTTATTCATAATGAGTTAGTATGCTATGCATACTAGCTCATTATGCCTTTGCCCTTCCAGGGTCTTTTTTTTATTTATATTAAGGCTTTACTTCCTTTTTAAGTGTTGAAGGCTTTCAGGATCAAGTATGCATTTGTAATGGACTATATTTAAAGCATATATGTTCCAGGTTAGTCATTCAGAATGTAATAAAGCCATATACATTAGCATTTTGAACAGTAACTTGGCATAAACCTATTTCTCTCAGTACAGTTTTTCTTAAATAGTGATAGGATAAAAGTATGTTTTTTTGTGTGTGTTAAAGAGGAAGTAAACCCTGATGGGTTTACTTCCTCTTTCATTCCCTGCAAAGGCAAAGCATAATGGACTACTATGCATCGCATAGTAGCCCATTATGTGTCACTTACCTGACACAGGAGCCAGCGAAGTCGCCGCTGTCCCCTGTAGTCTGCCGCATCCATCTTGCTGGTGGCATCTCGCAGCCCCGCCGCTGTCAGTCGGAGAAGCCGCGATGACGTCACTCCCACGCATGCCCATGCATTCTTGGAAATGCCGTGCTCAGTGCGCCTGCGCACCGCTGTCTACGGCGCATGCGCCGTAGACAGCGGTGGCCGTTTTCGGGCAAATATCTCCTAAACCATATAGGTTTAGGAGATATTGCTTGGACCTAAAGGTAAGCCTTAATCTAGGCTTACCTGTAGGTCAAAGTGGTTTGTAAGGGTTTACAACCACTTTAAAGCATTCCTGTATTTATTGCAGAAAACCCTGCTTGTAACTTTGATATTCTAGGGCTGCTTTGTAATTGTAAATGATAAAGCGCAAAGCCTAGCAAGTGTGCATTCGGCCTAGAGTCTGCAAGCCGTGTTGATGGCCTTCCTTGCCGCTGTTTCTGTGAACAGAGCTGGCCTGAGTCTGCAGACTTTAGACAAGTAGACAGGGTCAGCCTCGGGGTGACCAACTTTGTATGTGACCCAACTTGAGGCAGTTAATCAAACATGCCTGCGTTTTTATGGTCAATAAGGCATTAGGCACAGGAGCAGCAGATCTGATCTGAACTGTGATTTAAATGTTGAAAAACAGATTTTCTTTTGAAATAGAAAGTTTATTGTAGCATCAGGGAGGTCTTTCTCGCATTAAGCTGTTGTAGAAAAGCGACTGAAGAAGGGATTGTGCTCTCATTAAAATATCACTCTCTTTTTTTTTTTTTTTTTTCAATTAGTTGTCATCTAGTTTTAAGGCAGACCCAACAACCAGGAATATACAAACTGCTGCTTCTACGTCAGAAGTTAATGTAAGCAATGCTGCAGCCATTCCAAACATGCCAGACCCTGAAGACTCCTCGTCGGTGGATAATGAGGTATTCCTAATATCTAAAGCTCTTTAGATAAATATTTCATTTTGTGAAATCTAAATCTCAGGTTACTTTTGTCTGTTGTTCTCTCCCTGGTGCCCAACTTGTGGCCCTTTAGCACTTATTCTGTAGGCAGTGGTGTTTTTTTTTTCTTACCTATGTGTTTACTCAGACCAGGAAAGGAAAATAATATTTAGTCTGGTAGTAGGTAAATTGCTTATTTATTGGTATCTTTCTTTCATGCTATTTTACTACTGCCTTGTTTTTTGTTTTGTTTTTGTTTGTTTGTTTTTTGCGAGTGTTCACCATCTCTATCTCTTGCTGCATGCCTGTAGCATCTAATGGCTTTCTGTGGCGTTACATCTACAAAATATTGAACGCAGCTTCTTGGTGTTGTCAGAGGCCCCCCCTATACCAAGAGCTACCTACTTCTACTTTGTTGTTCTGTCTGCCTAGCTATCTACCTACCAACATTTACCAAAGAATAGGGAAATGTTATATTGGGTAAAGATTTGGATGATTTCCCTGAAAAACAGCAGCATATTTTCCTTTATTAAAAGGTATGGTCAGAGATTCGATGGAACCAGATTTTGAGGGAAGATTTGCGACAAAGGAGGAAGCAGCTGGAGTCTTTGATGGCTGAACATCAGCGGAGACAAGGACAAGAGATCACATCTGCTGCCTCTTTAAGAAGTGATGACTCTGAAACACAAGGCCTTCATCATCAAAGCAGAACTGAAAAGTAAGGCATTCGAATGTGAACCTATACGGTTTTAAAGTATTTGAACTGAATTACCAAGTTGCCAGGATCGTCTGGTGTTGATGTCCAGGAGAGAAATACAGAAAATTTTATCCAACAAAACATTTCTATTCATTTTGCTAATTAGATATAACAGCCCTCCCCCCGTGTATCCTTATGACACCACCTACTCTGTGGGACTCCAGTCTTTTTGCTAGTGTCCTTGGTTGATGCACCTCTTTTCCTGTAGAGAATTCCCCAAACTTTATTTTTTAAATTGTCTTTTCTAGTGCGCTCAACACTTCTGTTAAGATCCAACTGCTTATTGCCTCAGAGCTCACAAACAGTTACTGAATTGTTAGTGAAACCATCCTGGAACCTGCAGCAGCAGGGCCTGGACTGGAGTGTTTGCTTCAGGCAATGAACTTTGTGTTCAGTGCTCATATTGGTACGTGATATTACGAGTGTAGTTAGCTGCAGGTTGCCATGTAGGCCAAGGCCATGGTTCATCCATATGGCAGCCAGGCCCTGGAGACCCCTTAATTGGTATACCCTCCATGATGGTTGAAGTTTAGGTCCCTTTATGAACGTGTAGCATGATAACACAGGTTCTCTCTCTATTTGACGTGTCTTACATGTGAAATGAAAAGAAACAATCCACCGTGTAACACTAATGAATATAAATCCTTAACAGTCCTAATATATAGTGATATTAAAAGTGCTCGTGCTCAATAATCAGTTTTCCAAGGTGCTCAGACTGAGTGCCCCACATAGCTGTACACTCATCCCCACGGGAATTGACCAACTATCTTTAGTGTGGTCATTCAAGCATGTGGTGAGACCCCTGGAGAGATCCGTGCTGGCGTCTGTCTTGCAGTACGTTGCCTCATATAAGTAAATTGAAATAATAGAAAATAACCCTCATTGCGCAATGCCGCCCGCCAGGCACATGTATCGGCTCAAAAAAAAGCTGCGGGTGCACGCGTGCTCCTAGTGGCCAAAAGGCAAAGCAACGAATGTTAACGTTGATTTGCCAAGCCAACCTGCCGCAGTAAAACTGCGGCGGCTGGTCCGGAAGTGGTTAACAGCAAAACTGTTTTCTTTACTTTGTCTGGTTGTAGCAACTGAAGAAACAAGGTTTTGCTTTTGAATGCTTCTCTTTTTAGAGAGCGGGACCCTTGGAATTCCAGTACTTTTTGGTAGTGAGGCCATAAAGTTTTTACTGGCAGGGTGCTGTTGCAGGATTCAGGATTGTGGGTTTCTTCAAGGATCCCCTGCTCCTGAAGGTTTAACGGAACCCACCATGAAGGGTGAAGATTGGGTCTGTTGGTTTTCCACAGAAAACCCTGTGGTGGGAAAGGTAAGTGGAGTTTTCTAAGAAATCTTTAGAATTTTCTTATGAATGTCGCCTTTAACCCTTTCATGACTAAGCCTATTTTTGGTGTTTACAAGTTAAAATCCATATTTTTTGCTAGTAAATTACTTGGAACCCCCAAACATATATATATTTTTTTGCAGAGACTCTAGAGAATAAAATGGCGATTGTTGCAATATTTTTTGTCACACGGTATTTGTGCAGCAGTGTTTTAAACGCAACTTTTTGGGAAAAGGGACACTTTCATGAATTTTAGAAAAGCAAAACCGTAAAGTTAGCCCAATTTTTTTGCATAATGTGAAAGATAATGTTACGCTGAGTAAATAGATACCAAACATGTCACGCTTTATAATTGCACGCACTCGTGGAATGACGAAAAACTACGGTACCTAAAAATCTCAATAGGCGACGCTTTAAAAAAAAATCCTGTTACCAGGTTAGAGTTACAGAGGAGGTCTAGGGCTAGAATTATTGCTCTCGCACTGACGATACCTCACATGTGTGATTTGAACACAGTTTACATATACGGGCGTGACTTCCGTATGCGGTTTCTTTGCTGCGCGAGCTTGCGGCGACAGGGGCGCTTTAAAAAATAAATTCTTATGTATTTTAAAATTAATATTTTTTTTTTGTTTGTTTGTTTTTTATCACTTTTATTGTTGTCACAAGGAATGTAAACATCCCTTGTGACAGTAATAGGTGGTGACAGGTACTCTTTATGGAGGGATCGGGGGTCCTAAAAGGGAAGGGGTTTAACATAATAATGTTGTCATGCCTATGTGTCACCACCGGGGGCTGTATTGAGCACTCACTGCCTCATGCTGGAAACAGCGCTGTGTCAGGTGCCGAATACTTCCTCCTCCAGCCGAGCATCATATCCTCCGGTAAGCCTAAGGGGAGGCTTTGTCTCCCTGCCTATTGCCCCCCTATGCTGGTATTTTCCCAGTGGGGTAAAAGTGTTCGGATTCCATTAAAAAAAAAGGAAGCGTGATCAGCGGCTGCTCGTGGGCATTTAACACCCCTCCACCATGCTCTCACTAGGTCTGAGAGGACCTGTAGTCCACCGCTCGCGCGGGAAACCCCTTCTTTTTGAAATAGGGGTTGGAGCCGTAGGCAACGCAAGGGGGCGAGGCATAACATATCTGTGTTCTCCGGCGCCATATGCACGTGGAGGCAAGTTTTTAAAAGCGCACTATGTGCTGCTGCAGGCTGTGGAGGGACACAAGTGCAAAGAGGTGGCATTATCAAGTTTGTTGACACAGGTATTTCCTTTGACACATTGTGACTGCTGCATCAGGCTCGGCATTAATAGCAGCAATTTTGCTGGACTATAGCCCTAGCAGTGTATGCATTCCTTCTGGTAGTGCGTCTGCTTTGTGCATCAGGCAATGAGCGGAAGGGGGGCAAGGAACACATCAAAGGATTCTAGATGATGGATTGTTTTACAACAACCTAAATCTATGTCCAAGAAAATATCATCCTCCTCTGCGAGTGATGCGGCCGGTCAGAGTGAGCCATCGGGGGGGACTGGTGTTGCAGCAGCTCTGAACACTTCAGCCCCTATATTTGTTACTCAGGAGGTTTTTTTTTCTTCTACTATTTTAAGTTTGGAACAGAAGATTGTTGCTATGGTCACTTTCCATAGTGGGTCCAAGCGTAGCTGATCACCATCCAGTGCTCAGGACGCTCATACTGATAAAACCGCTAGTGTGAAAAAGGCCTTAAAGTGTTAATAAACACTTAAATATGAAAATAGTTCACCCCCCCACAGTGCCCACAGCTTATAAATCTTCTTTTTACATTAATATACTGCCACTAATATACCTTTTTTGGATGATCTATATACCGCGGTTACATGATAAACTGCAGTTTCTCCAGTGCTGAGAGTTCAGGTAGAAGGAGATTTCCACTGCAGACTGTATAAACGCCCACGTGTGTGATGTCAATATCGTGTGACCCGGCTAGTTCAGCTCTACGAGGAAATATTCTATACAGCATAGTACGCAACTGAGCATGTGCAGGTCGGCTACCCTACCTGCTTTGGCTGGCCTTCCCAAGATAGATGGTGCAGGAGGGGGAGGATCTATGTCTACAGGATAAAAATAGCCTTTTTACACAATGCATAGGATTAACCCCTTTAAGTTCCACAGTAAGTAAAATAAGAATCCTATGAGATATATCTATTTATGTGTATATATGCACTGATTTTACTTTTGTGGTTTTGGTAACACTTTAAGTAGAGTTAATTACAATAAATAGAACTGTTGATGTTTTAACTGCCACATTTTACAATAACAATTAAAATGTATTAAAACGATATGCAGCTTACTAATCATTAGATGTGGTGGCTGCATTGGTTTTCTGAGTTTTTTTTTTCTTCACCTATTGATCTGGCCAATATCACACTTTCTGTATTAGAATGCCTGTACTCTGCAAGAAGGAACAGTAGACACATCTGGACAGCAGCAGCATTGTCGATCTGGGGGAGGGTAGTGTTGGATGTACTAGCATAATTAGATATAGTAACAAATTTAATGCAAGTCCAAAATTACTCCTTCTCTTATTTTGTGTCGATAGAAGGTATTCCTGAGACCTAGACCCTCCTGGCTCCCCAAGGAGGTCTTTTCCGTTCACTTCAATTAGGATATTAGCCTTCCCTATGTCCTGCCCCAAAACACACCAAAGAGATTTCATGCTACTACTTGGCTGTGGTCAGAACAGTTTAGGTCTACCTAGCTGCATCATCTTCCTTTAGAAAAAAACCCATTTGTCCTTCCTGAAGGTACAACCTGTTTCTTTCTCCACCATTGCTAGGTGGATTAGGCAGCTTATTTCTATAGCTTATGCTCAAGGAACGGGATCCTCCCTTCCCTATCAGGGTCCATTTCACCAGATCTGTCTTTTTCTTGGGCCTTTCAGCTTCAAGCATCCATTTTGCAGGGCTGCCACATTCTCAAATTTTTCCGAGGTCCAGGCCTCTGCTGATGTGTGCTTCAGCCGGAAGGTACTTCAAGCTGTCACCTGAATGTTTTGACCCTAGGTTTTTGTGGACCCATTTGCTTGTGTGTTTGTTTTTGTCCAACCCTCAGTTATTTGCTTGTTAAGCCCCATGGTTCATGACTACAAGTCCTATGTTCTTTGCTGTACGATTAAAAAATAGGAATTTGCACTTGTCTATAAATCCCATATTTTAGAGTACAGCACAGAACACAGGTCCTTTCCTACTTATTGCTTGCTGCAACAGAGTGAGTGGGGTTATATGATGGTGCCTTGGGGGTGTTCCTTGCAAAGCTTTTTGCTTTTGTCAGTGTCCAGTCACCTCAAGAAAGCAGCATATAACCCATGGTCTAGGACTAAAAGTCCTGTACTGTGCTTCAAGATATGAAATTTAAATGCAAAATTTACACACTGCCTTCCTATTTCCCATTTCAGATGACTGCTTTAAAGCTGTGGGTTAAGGGGGTGATGGGAATGACGTATGTATATGTCTGTACTGAAATATTTTTCAATGAAGATACAACTGGCTAAACAAAAGCTGGGGGCCAGTATACATAAATCTTTTATATTTAAAAACTGTTCATTTTGTTTGTTACAGGTACAATATATAGTGCCATCAATTTTTCACATCAGTCTCTGCCTTCAGGGAACTTACTATCTTAGGTCCCTTTCTCACATACATGTACTTACGAGGGCCAATTTACATAGCAGCCAATTAAACCTACCAGATCAGTAGTATATCCAATTAGTACATGCCAGTGGTACATTTTAGCAATAAAAAACATTTTTCCGTATTACCCACTCTTGGATATGATTTATTTTTATTTAGAACTATGGCCACTTGGGGAGGGTCCACCCAGTGTGCCCTAGATGAGGATGATGAAGATGATGGCTGCATTTCAGATATAAATCAGGTGGAAGATGAGGATGAGGAAGAGGAAGAGCAGGAGGAAACATTCCATGAAAATGTCACATATCTTAAAAGCAGTATCAATCAGAGTGCTTGCACTGGAGAAAACAGTAAACAGAGGTACCCTCAAATTTTTTCCTTCCTAATGGGATGTGCTTAATGAAATGTTTGTTTTCAGTCTAAGCCTTAGGGCTCTTTCACACATGTGGACTCTTCAGGTCCGCCTGTCAGTTTTTCATGCTCATGCACCTCTATGGAGCGATTGACGTCAGCGGTGACATGTCAACTGACATCCAATCCACTAACTGCAGATGGATGGAAACCCTATTTTCCATCTGCCTTTGGGATCGGATGAAAACAGACAGGCAGTCCATTTTCATCTGATCACCCATAGAGGAGAGTGGGGGCTCTGACAGGTCCATCCCTGCACAGTGGGCAGAGACGGGCCTGTCATCCGCCAGGTCAGTGGGGATCAACGGAGCAATCCCTGCTGAGCATGTGGAGTCCGTCAAAACGGACACCCCCGTGTGAAAGGGGCCTTAGGCCTCTTTCACGTGGTTGTTCCGTCTGTCCGTTTTTTCCTATGGGCAAACAGATGATCATCCGTTTTTTATATCCGCTTGCATCCAAACCTGTTAAGGTTTGTTTACTTTTTAAGTGGCGCAAGTCTATTTTTGTTCCTCTTAAACAAAAAACAGCAACGGACCTAAACAGAAGTAAACACAGCGTCTGTCTTGGCATCAGTTTTGCATCAATTCCATTGGTTGTTAGAAGCCTGTTCTATAAAAAAAAATGGGGTAAAACACTGCGCTAAACGAAAAAATTACTTATAAAACTATGTGGAAAAATTATATAAAGAAATGTGAGTAACTACACCTATAAATTAGTGTAAAAGAAATAGTGAGAAGATATAACAGCGATTGGAAGTCCACAATAGTTATATATATGTGTCCTCTAGTATCTATTCAAATCTGGTAGGTCTAATCTTCCAGCATCCAAAAATACGGCAAATCTTGCATCAAACTGCTATAGCGTATTAAACAGAAGATGGGTACTCTGTCCATGTATGTTGGACACATCTACCCTATGGCAGTGCGTCATACGAGCTTATAACTGCTATGGTAGCCGAGGCAACTGGACATCCAGCTGAATCTTCTCCCCCTCCGAATGGATCCCATCTTTATCACTACCGTCAGGTGTCCGTGATTCCAAATGGCAGGTGGATCAACAGCTTGAAGCTCCAATTTGCAAGGCTCAATCCAGGAGGACTCAGTAAAGGTCAGAGCATAAAAAAGAGAAGCACATGGAGGCGTTCCACATTGTGTAGATCAACCGGTGAAGGTTTATTATAAAAACTATAATTCCAACATTAAAAAAACACCAAACTGGTGATACAAGATAAAAAAATCACATGAAATAGGATAAAAGAAAAAGCAATATGGGTAGCAGAGTATACTAGTCCTACGTGTTTTGACCTTATGCTCTAGTAGAAGACTTTGCAGTCGAAACGCATAGGGAAAGCATACTCTGCTCCCCATATTGCTTTTTCTTTTATCCTATATCTCGTGATTTTTTTTTATCTTGTATCACCAGTTGTTTGGTGGTTGTTAAATGTTGGAATTATAATTTTTATAATAAACCTTCGCCGGTTGATCTACACTATGTGGAGCACCTCCATGTGCTTCTCTTTTTTTTTTTTTTTTTTTGTATGCTCTGACCTTTACTTGAGTCATCCCGGATTGAGCCTTGCAAATTGGAGCTTCAAGCTGTTGCTCCACCTGCCATTTGGAATTGCGGACCCCTGACAGCAGTGATAAAGTTCGGATCCATTTGGAGGGGGAGAAGATTCAGCTGGATGTCCAGGAGCCTGTTCTAACAACTGACTCAACCCTGCTGCCAGCAGGGGATAGCCCAACGACAGCAGAATGTAAAAAAAATAAAGCGAGTTCCCCCACCATCAATCCATACCAGGTCTTTGTCTTTGGTCCTCATGCCAAAAAAAAAAAAAAAAAAGCGCAAAGCCCATCCCTCCCCCCCAAGTCTATATTAGACCCTTATCTTAGCATGCAGCAGTGCAGGCCAGGAAAAAGGGGAGGTGGGTGGGGAAGGGTGCACCACCCCTCCCCCTTCCTGAGCCCTACCAGGCCACATAGCTTTAACGTAGGGGAAGTACTTTGCCGGGGTGGGGCACTTGCAGATTAGTACAAGGGCCTCTGACCCACAATCCTGACCTGGTGGGGGTGTGGGGATGATTTTTTGGAATTGGCGCTGAATGACATTTCTAGTTCTCCCTGCAACTAAAGTAAACAAAGGGGCAGGGTCACCTGGCGATGTCTTTGGGTGACCCTGCCCCCTATGTGGCATAATATATGGGCAACGACATACTCGGTGACCCGGGCCATATGTTTACTTTATCGCTGTAAAAAGCGGAGCTGTCCCGCTACGAAAGTAAGAAAAAAGGGGCAGGGTCACCTAGTAATGTCGCAGGTGACTGCACCAACCTATGAAAAAAATGTGATTGGATGATATCTCTGTGAAAGATGTCTCTGGCTTGTGAAATATAATTTTATCAGTGCGCTTTCTTATCTGTTCAAATGTAGGATGGCAGTTTAAAGAAATTACAGCTGACCTTTTAAAGGCCATTTTGAGTTTAAAAGGAAATTCACATGGTGTAATGTTTTTCTGGACCTGGAACAGCATGTTATACCTATTGATATCGTTGTATAAACATGTCTTGGATTTTGAACACATGCTCATTTATTGCCACACCCTAATGCTTGATCTGCCAGATAGGTTGTGTTTATGCTGGACACCACTCTGTGATGAATCCCACAGTCGGTCCAAAGGTGTACAAGTCATAAATAACCCCTCTAGCCCCAAATTAGTTTAATAACACATTTTAGCATGAAATACTGTATTTTTTTTTCCATTTGCGTTTTCTAGCAAATAAATGATTTACTCATCAAAAGAGAAAAATAATTGTGTGACATACTTTGGAAATGTAAGTTGTTTTACATCATTCTTGTTCATAGTTGGAAAGGCCAGCACCCATCCGCAGTTGATGGTAATTATAGGCCCTCTCCCAGAACAAGACAGCAGCAAAATATTAGCATGCGGAGGCAAGAAAACCTACGATGGGTGTCTGAGCTTTCTCAGGTGGAGGAGAAACATCTTTGGCAGGAGCAAATAGACCAGATAAAGAAGCAGCTGGATTTCAGCACGAACATGTGTCAGACTTTAATGAGGGATCAACAGGTATGTTCTCTGATGACCTCTGAAAAATCCCACTAACTCTGAGTTAATGTTTCTTCCTCCCAAATTTAAACAAAAATGTTACATTTAAATATATGTGGCCAGGTCCTTCACCAAACCACCTAGTAACAGCTATTCTATCCAGTTGTGGTATGAATGTATGTATGGCATCAATGTGCAAATTCCGTAAAAGTAAAATCATGAACTCTTTTCCCCAAGGACAATTAAATGCGCTATAACAAACATAAGATAGGAATGTTGTTGCACTGTTTGGGCAGGATTGGGCAACATATTCCTTATGTCTAAGGACTCTTTAGATGATAGGACCGTGTTCCAGATACAGTATTCTGTCTTTGCTTGGACACCTCCACCTAGTAGGGGGCTGAGGGTAGAGGAGCAATGCAAACTAATAGGTTGCTGTGGGCTCTTTTTTTTTTTTTTTTTTTTTTATGGTATATAAGGACATGGCGTACACAGAAGGCGTTTTCAAACAAATACTACCCAAAAGAGGTTATGTGCTAAAAAGAATCAGAAGATCTCCCTCATTCATATATTAATTTTCTTCCTGGAATGTATTAAACTGCTAAATGATTAAACCTATGCTAACTAGTTATGTCTCATTGGGTGGTACCTTTCCCCCCTCCTCCCCCCCCCCCCCATAAATGCCTCTGTTAGTGGTAATGTTTTTAGAATGCATAACTTAAACTCACATTGGTATTTACTTTATTTTTTTTTAGTCTCTTTACTACCTCCTGCAAAGCATGTTTACAAACCCGTACAACATGATGCCTAGTAACTTGGGAACGTCACAAGTTCACCTCATCATGCATCAGCTGAACCAGTGTTACACTCAGCTTAACTGGCAGCAGAACAATGTTCTCAGGTATGGACCAATTTTCCTTGTAAGAAAAATGAGTTTTCCTACAAATGTATTTTGTAATGTAAATTTTCGTCATAGGTTACTCCGTATATTTGTTGTTTTTCAAAATAGAATGTAACAAGTATTCTCTTAATAGAAGAGTATGGCCAAAGCTTTTTTTGGCCATACTGCTCTTGTGGGTCACAGGTGTCTTATGTGCTCTCCTGTGACCCAAAATTAGCTGGCAGTGGACTATGCTTGCTGATGACTGATATCAAAGGGGCACTCTAGGCTCTGGAAGGATCATGACCATTTTGTTTTGATTCACCCAGATATCTGATCAGCAGCTGGCTCAGCCCTTCTGTATGCTGTTGGGAGTTGAAGCCAGCTGCTCCTGCTGCCTCCCCAGCCCTATGCTCCAGTGAGCACCGGAGGGGCAGAGCAAAGAGTGGTGACTGAAAGTCAATTCTTTGCTAAGAGCTGAGCGATCAGCAGTCAGGTAATTGCTTAGTTTTCAGACTTGGGTCCAGCAAGGAACAGCTATGGCATCAGACTGATGCTTCCGCAAGTATGTATGTTTATGTTTTGTTTTTTTAACAACCCCACACTTTTCCTTTTATACTATAATATCTAAACAGTTAAATACCTAGGTTCTACCTCTTTATGTCATGCAGTTCTTCACTGGGCACATGCCTTGCATGTGTGTCAGGACTGTCTTTTTTTAGATCAACTGTCAAAAGTCCAAACTGTCGCAGAGCTGTTTGTCAGGGGCTCTTTCAGTATTAATCCGCAAAAACGTTTCTGCATATAAGTTTACCTTTGGAACATTGGGAGGAATTAACTACAACTGGAGCAGACGGAATCTAGATTTTTTTTTTTCTTAACAAAAAACAAAACCTGTTATATACTTGCTAGCTAGTCCCTTACCTCCTCCCTGGTAGTTCCCCCCTGGTGCTGTCTTTTCCTACTCCCTGCGAGTGCCCCCATAGAAAGCTGTGTGCAATTGGGGGCAGCCTGCTTGGCCACATCCATGGTCCCTCTTCCCACGATTTGACTGACAATGGCAGGAGCCAATGTGTCCTTTTACTCTCAGTGAAGCTTGTAAATCCAGGAAGAGTGGAGTGTGGGGCTGCAAGCAGGGACAGAGCTGGATTGTGAGAGGTGTCAAGTAAGTGTTAAGGTATGAGGATAAGGTGAAGAACTAGTAAAACTTGTCTTGCCTGAATGCTTTTCCCTGCTTTGAAATAAAAGCTAAAGGCTGATTGGTTTTCATTTGCAGCTGCACCATAATTAGTAACTTCCCATATTGTATTACCAGCAGCTGACAGAAGCTGCTAATAACAAAAGGTCTTTTATATGAATGTAATTTTTGCTAGGAACTACTGTCTATTTTTACCCCACAGCCACCAACTTGATAAGAGGACAGCTGTTTATGATTGATAGAAAAGAAAATGTAAATGCTAGTTGCAAAAACAATGCTTATTGAGTGATAAAAGTGCTAGCTATATAATCACAAAAGCTGATTTTGGCAGACATATTTAACATGTGTCTAGAAGGTAAACTATTCATGGTTATTCATACAGTTAAAAGAAAAAGTACCGTATATACTCGAGTATAAGCCGAGATTTTCAGCCTCTTTTTTGAGGCTGAAAGTGCCCCCCTCGGCTTATACTCGAGTCATCGCTGTCTGCCCGCTCGATCAGCGTGTCGAGCAGACAGACAGCGGCCATTCTATGATTCAAAACCCGCGCCTCCGGCTCCGCCTTCGCCTGTGATAGGCGGAACACTGAATTTCCCAGCAGCCTGTGTTCCGCCTATCACGGGCATCGTCTCATCCTCGTACTACGGACGAGGATGATACGACGTCCGTGATAGGCGGAACACAGGCTGCTGGGAAATTCAGTGTTCCGCCTATCACAGGCGAAGGAGGAGGCGCGGCTTTTGAATTTTACAATGGCCGCCGACGAAGAGGGCACGGGACGGAGGCAAGGCACGGCACGGGACAGGACGGGACAGGACGGGACGGGACGGGACGGGACGAAGGCAAGGCACGACACGGGACGGAGGCTCGGGACAAAGGCTCGGGACACAGGTAGGCTGGACACACACACACACACACACACACACACACACACACACACACACACACACACACACACACACACACACACACACACACACACACACACGGATGGAGACACACACACACACGGATGGAGACACACACACACACGGATGGATGGATGGATGGAGACACACACACAGGGATGGATGGATGGATGGAGACACACACACACACAGGGATGGATGGATGGATGGATGGAGACACACACACACAGGGATGGATGGATGGATGGATGGATGGAGACACACACACACAGGGATGGATGGATGGATGGATGGAGACACACACACACAGGAATGGATGGATGGATGGACACACACACACACAGGGATGGATGGACGGACACACAGGGATGGACGGACACACAGGGATGGACGGACACACAGGGATGGACGGACACACAGGGATGGACGGACACACAGGGATGGACGGACACACACACAGGGATGGACAGGCATGTCTCACCCTCGGCTTATACACGAGTCAATAAGTTTGCCAGTTTTTTTGGGGGTAAATTGGGGGCCTCGGCTTATATTCGGGTCGGCCTATACTCGAGTATATACGGTAGATGCAGAGACCAATCAAGCATTTTTACATAGGGTAGGTGTTTTATTTTTTTTAATTTTTTCTTTCTTTCATTTTTCAGCTTTATAACTCAGGCTATTTTCCCTCCTTGCCTGTGAAGACTGTGACAGTCACCAGCAGTAAGGCTCAATTCACACTAGCGTGTTTTTTTATGCATTTTCTAGAAATGCAAGGCAATTTTTTAACATGGGTTCCTATGGAACATGTTCACATCAATGCATTTTTGTGCCTCTGCGTTTTTGGAAAGGGTCTGGGACTTTTTTTCATGCAAAATGCAGCGTTTTGCATGTAATAGAAGTCAATGGACCTGCATCAAAAATTCAAGTACCGCGTTTTTGCCGCGTTTTGCGTTTTATTTATTTTTTATTTTTCACTGTATATATCTGGTTGCCAAGCAACCACCGTGTAAAAAAAGAAAAAAAATGACGCAAAAATGCGGCAAGCACCACAAAAAGCACTGCAAAAACGCTCAAAAGCAACATGCATAGATGTGAATCGAGCCTTAAAGCAGAGGAGCTGTAGTGAGGTTATTGCTAAAGATACATTACTCTAGGGCAGGGATATGCAATTAGCGGACCTCCAGCTGTTGTAAAACTACAAGTCCCATCATTCCTCTGCCTCTGCGTGTCATGCTTGTTCGCTGTCAGTCTTGCTATGCCTCATGGGACTTGTAGTTCTACAACAGCTGGAGGTCCGCTAATTGCATATCCCTGCTCTAGGGTAACATCCATGAATGTAACTTTTCAAATCGGGGAGGAAACCTTTGGTCATTCTAAATTGTGTTACATTTTCACAAATATAATTTTTAAATGATATGAAATGGCAAACCTGCTCTGTGCTTTTTTTTTTTTTCCTCGGGTTGCAAAAAAGCCCACTGTTTATCTTGCCTTAGTGTCCTGATCAGGTTACACCCAAATTGTGTGTTTTTGTAGGAGTTTGGAATTGGGCTGTTGTATATGAAGTGGCTTTTTATCTTTGTAGGCTTAAGCAGATGCTGAGCGATGTAATGCAACAGCAGCAGGAGCCCATGCAGCAGCAAGAGCCTATGCAGCAGAGGAAGCCTCAAGAGAGCAGTACAGCACCACCTGGGTCTCCTAATGTGTTTGATCAGTTTGGCTTCCTCCCATCACCCATGAACATTTTCAGCATGTCTCCTTTTGGAGGCTTCCCCAATATGGTGCCAGGTATGTAGTTTAATGTTCATTTTTATTGGCTTCTTTTCTGTAGTGTTTCTAAAGGGTAACATGGTTCTATTATTTTTGTAGTAGACAAAATGCTGAAAACATTGGAAAATTAAACGAATGGCATGTGTTAACTTTCATCAGATTATTTTTTCAAATTTGTTATCGTAATCATACAACACCAGACACAAAACAGGCTGGATATTCATGGACCCTGGGTTATAGGCTGGTATCTTCAGGTGATCAGACACCGGCAAAGCTTTTCTTTACATATACCTTGGGTGTTCCTCTACAAACCTACCCCACTCCATGAGACCTTGTTTTTTTTTTGCTAGTGTCTCAAGGCAGTGGACCTTTTCTCACTTAGAGAAATCATTTGCCTCACTTGTTTGTTATTTTACTTTGGATTCTTCAATCAGCTCCTCGCTGTCTCAACAATGGAAGCAGTGTATCTTAATCGGTGCAACCTTTGTAGCTGAACGTGGATCCCACACTGGAGACAGCAGGTAATGTTGCTTTGGGAACTGGATCCTGTATTGGGCGCTCACCTTGGCACTTAGTGAAATACTTATTTATCCAGAGGGTGCTATACAGGTCATGGGCTGTGGTCCACCTAGACATTCCAGACCCATCCAGAGCTATGCCCAATGTGATGAGCATAGCTTGGATCCTGATTATGGAGCGGCAACAAGGACTTCCTACTGCCTTTTTGCCACTTTGTTACAGGATAGTGAACGCCCATGCTACTGTGTACTACTTCATGCTTAAGTAGACATGCTTACGCCATTTACACACTCTACTCTTCCAGTACCCCATAGGGGAGTATCCTCAACAATGGCAATGTTGGTAATCAGGCACAGGGAAACTGGCGAAATTTCAGGCAAACCTTCACTCTGCTGAAGGCCTTCAAAACACTCAAGCTGCTCAGAGTAACGCTGCTTCCTTTGCACTAGAGCAGTATCCTGTTTTAACACCAGTCTCTGCATCAGATTCTAGCTCTATTTATTCAAGTATTAGAGGAGGCCACGGAAGATTTCTAACCCTCAGCCTCTCGCACACCTGATGTTAAAGCGTGAGTCCGCCTTTTTTTTTTTTTTTTTTTTTTAAAGCCAGCAGCTACAAATACTGCAGCTGCTGACTTTTAAAATAATGACACTTGTGCGCCCGCGATGTCGGCACCCGAAGCCGATCTCTCGATCGTCTCTCGGGTGCTGCCGCCGCCATCTTGGCTGTGGGAATCAGGAAGTGGAGCCTTGCAGCTTCATTTCCCGGTTCCCTGCTGCACATGCGCGAGTCGCGCTGCGCAATAAGGATGGTCCCCGCTGTCTCTGGGATCCGTGTGTTTACCAGCAGACAGCGGGGGACCTTCGGAAAGGGGCGTAGATATCTGCGGAAAGGGGCGTATATTCTGCAGATATCTATGCCGGAAGTGGGTGCAGATACCTGTACTGTACAGGTACCTGCACCCCCCTCCCCCCTGAAAGGTGCCAATTGTGGTGCTGGAGGGGGGGAAGGTTCCAATGAGCGGAAGCTCCACTTTAGGGTGGACCTCCGCTTTAAAGGCTTCATGCAATATGTTTGCTTTTTTGTACATGCTCATTCCTGCTGTGTGAAAAAGCCTTGGCATGGTTGAACTCAGTTCTCTTCCATCTTTCCATGCTCTCTTGGATACTAAGAGACCTGCTAAGTCAAAAAAGCATTCCCTTTTCATAAGCAAATAGAATAGGCAATTTATGTGGTTGGTTTAACCCTCAAAAGAGTGGGCTGTTCCTGCAGTCTCAGAATTAAACATGCACCTTATTGTGCCTATAAAAGATGATCCTTCATTTAAAGATTCTACTGAAAGAAAATTTGAGACCCTTTTTAATTCTGTAATCTTGCAGGATCAAATCTTGGCAGGGCACTTGCTAACTCTGGCCCACTGCCCCACACTTTTTTTTTTTTTGTCGATACCCTAAAAACAAATCGGGTCACAAATCTCCATAATTTCTGTCCATGTGCACACAATCCCATGGATAAAAGACTGGCCACCTGAAGCTTCTTGCCAACATCACCTGAGAGGTATGCCTTTTGAAGGGGGACATCTGTTTGAAGCTATTGACAAATTAATTATAGATATTACAGGGGTACAGTACTTCTTTCAGAACGGAAGGTTCCTAAACCCCTTTTCTTTTTTGTTCATTGATGGACACAGCACCTTTAATCTTCACCTTTAGGCTTATATCACCACCTTTTGGAGAGGACTAGGCAGAACATGTAAAAACAGCAAAACTGCACAGTACCGCCCAGCGTGCTGCCTATAACCCCTCACTCTGCTTCCAGCAGCTCAGTTTCTTTCTGCCTAGTGTAGAAGGACCTGGCTCCCTGTGGGGATTGGTGGATTTTTTTTTCTTTTTTTCTGCTTTTTGATTCCTGTCATCTACTGTCAACAGTCATGCTGGGTGACAGGCTGGATGATATAGATCCTGGTAGTCTCCCCAGCCTGGAAATCTAGCATGAGACTCTAGCTACGCGCTGGGTCAGCCATAACATGCCCTGTCTGGTCCAGGGGCGGCCCTTGAGCTATATGCTCCAGGGCACACACTTGACCGGGCTACTGCTGTCCGAGTCAGTGTGCTGTGGCCAACAGCCACCCCATACTGTTCGGGTGATGGCTCTGTCTGTGGAATGCGTCCAGCAGTCCCTCCAGGAGGGGTAAGTACGGTTCCACCTGTCTTGGCAGAATGGAGCAGCTGGGCATTCCCTGGGAGGTTGAATAGGGGTCTCTCGCGCTCCCTTTCTTCTCTCCCTGTCCCTTCCCCCTCCTCCCCATGCTATGAGCCTCTGTGTGACTGGGCATAGGAGGTGCGGTGCCAGGGTCCTCTGGGGGGTCTCTGAGCCCTGGCAGGGGGTTGCGCTGGGTGGTTGGGGGTCTGCTTGTTTTCTCTCTGTTTTTAGGCCGTTTTTTTGCATGTCTGTGTGTTTGTCATGTGGGGTCTGGCTGCCGCGTCAACCGCAACCATTTTCTTGTAGCCGCAGCCAGTTTTTTTTTTCTTTAACCACGGCCATTTTCTTGAAGTCTGGTGGCCATTTTCCCGGCGCTCTCAGTAGTTTTTTCCTGAGGTGTCCAGCAGCCATTTTCTAGTAGCCCTTTGTTTCACTCTAGCGCTGGGTGGCTGTTTCAGTCTGGAACATCACGAAACTGACACAGAGCACCTCGTGGCTAGCACAGGAGGGAGCGGGCGGCGGCAGCACAGGAGGGAGCGGGCGGCGGCAGCACAGGAGGGAGCGGGCGGGGGGCAGTACAGCGCAGTACCTGGGTCAGGGTGGTGAGTCCTGCGGGGGGGCCCCTCTTTCTGTAGCAGCTAGGAGGCTGAGATTTTGTTGTGGCTTGCCTTAGGTCCCTAAGCGGTGACAGTCGAGAGTGGGTTAGCATGAAATCGGAAGCTGGCGCTTCTTCCCCAGACATTCCTGTTATTGCAACCGGCTCACCTGCACCTGAGGTGCCTGTGGACGCTCAGGGGGGTAAAAAAATGCCCCCTCCCCCCACAGTCTTCGGGGTAAAGCTCTGATTAAGACTAAGGGCCCGCTGTGACAGGTGGCCCCTGTTCTGACGTGTTCCGAGGATGTAGACCAGGTCCGTTCGTACAGCGAGAATGACTCTGTGACCAGGTCAACGCAGGAAAAAGCGCTAGTAGGAGCACTTATCACAGCGGTGCGGGATACCCTAAAGATAGAAGACAAGGTGGGGGCATCTGCAGGGGTGTCAGTCCCTTTTGGGTCCCACAAGCCGGCCTGCACTGCTAAGGTGTTTCCCTACCTAACTTATTTTGTGAGTTTATTTACAAGGAGTGGGAAAAAATACCGCAGCGGGCCTTTTCAGTCCCAAGACGAATGGCGGTGCGTTACCCCTCTGAGGCGAGTTTCCTGAAAAAATTGACATCTCCTCCAGTTATTGACCCCCCGGTATACAGGTTAAATAAGCTAACCACAATTCTGGTGGAAGGGACTCCTCCTGCCTTAAAGGACCCAGCCGACAGAAGGGCCGAGGCAGTTGCCCGATCCATGTTTACGGTCCTGGGGTCAGCATTGCGGCCAGTGTTAGCCACGGCCCTAGTGTCAAAGACTCTTACTGAATGGGTTTAAGTTATTGGACTGCGAGTTGGATAAGCAACAGGTTTCCTCGGTCTGCGTGGAACTCCACTAATCTAAACAACTTAAGATCCATCTCATTGCTCCCATTCACCGTCTTAGCTCCTACCTCAGTTAAAATAACATTCTTGACCCATTACAGTCTGGCTTTCGCTCGCAGCACTCCACGGAAACTGCCTTACTAAAACTCACGAACGATTTACTAACTGCTAAAACCAACAGCCAATACTCCATGCTCCTACTACTTGACCTCTCTACGGCCTTTGATACTGTTGACCACCTGCTCTTTCTCAATAAACTACATTCCCTTGGCCTCCGAGATTCTGCTCTATCCTGGTTCTCTGCCTACCTATCACAGCACTTCTTCAGTGCCACCTACAACTGTCTCCTCCTCTCCATTGCATCTTTGTGGAGGTCCCCCAAGGCTCTGTTCCTGGACCCCTTCTCTTTTTTATCTACACCTCCTCCCTTGGTCACTTGATAACCGCCCACTGCTTCCAATACGACTTATACGCCAATGACGCCCAAATCTATCTGTCTACTACTCACCTCACTCCTTCAGTCTCCTCTCACATTACTAACTTGCTAACTGACATATCGGCATGGATGTCGCACCACTTCCTTAAACAAAATCTCTCTAAAACTGAGCTATTAATATTCCTCCCTGCACATGCCCCCCTCCATGACTTTTCCTTTAAAATCAACGATGCAACTATCAGGCCCTCCCCTCACGCCAGGGTACTCTGTGTAAACCTAGACTCTGACTTGTCCTTTCGGCCCCAAGTCCAATCGTTGTCAAAAGTTTGTAGAATTCACCTCCGTAACATCTCTAAAATTCGCCCCTTTTTAACAAATGAAACCACCAAGCTCCTCATTCACTCCCTTGTTATATTTATTCACCTTACCAACCGCTCAGTGTCTGCCAACCCTCACCTCCAATCCCTACACTGGCTCCCAATCACCCAGCAAATTAAATTCAAAATACTAACCACAACATACAAAGCCATTCACAACTCTGCCCCAAGCTACATCTCAAATCTCATCTCCAAATATCACCCAAATCGTCCTCTCCGCAAGACCACCTCCTCCCATGCTAGTCTCCAGGATTTCTCCAGAGCCTCTCCCATCCTCTGGAACTCGCTACCTCCACTGGTCTGGCTATCCCCTACTCTTGCTACCTTCAGGCGATCCCTGAAAACTCTTTCCTGAAGAGATAGCATGTCTCCAACTAATCTACTACCACTTCCATCAGCTCATTCCCCACAGTTATAACCTTTCTGTACCACCTGCCCCACCCTAATAGATTGTAAGCTCTTCTGAGCAGTGCCCTCTTAATCCTCTTGTATTTTAACTGTATTGTCTCCTTTTTATATTGTAAAGCGCTGTGTAAATTGTTGGCGCTATATAAATCCTGTATAATAACTGCCAGACCAGTTGGTGCAGGGCCTGAAGTATGTCTGTGATGCGCCCCTAGATACGGCTCCTTTGCTTTCTAGAGCCTCAGTATCAGCAGTGGCGCTACCTCGGCTGATTTGGCTTAAATTCTGGTCTGCGGACCAGACTTCTAAGAAAACGCTGGCAGATTTGCCCTTCCAGGGGGAGAGGCTATTTGGAGCCTCGCTGGATGACATTAAGAATGTTGGTGGGGGTGGGGGGGGAGTTCTTTGCTCCCACAATCCAGAAAGGGTAAAGAGCCACGCCTTAGGCAAGGGCCCTCCTTTTCCACTCAGAAGCGGATTTTTCGTCCGCCAGGGTCGGCAGCTAAGCGGTCCCAGTCTGACAAGGTGCAGCCGAGGGACAAAAGCTTCCCTGGTTTCGCAAGCCAAACAAGCCTGCAAGCAAATCTGTTGTCTCATGAAGGTTTACCCCCGCCCAACTCTTGGGTGGGGAGTCGCCTTCGGGAGTTTGCAGCTCGGTGGACCTCCCTTCTTTCCAACCAGTGGGTCTGCGAACTGGTTTCATCAGGTTACAAGATAGCTTCTTGCCCGCCAAACAGATTTTTTTTTTCCCTCCAACCTTCATCTTCTGGCTCGTCGGGAGGCCCTGTTTGGGGCCGTACAGGACCTGCTGCAGCGTGGGGTGATAGTACCTGTACTGATGCCGTAAAGGTTTCAGGTATTCTACTCCAATCTGTTTGTAGTCCCAAAGAAGGAAGTGGTCTGACCGGTCCTGGATCTCAAGTTCCTCAACAGCTTTGTGAAAGTGCAAAGGTTCAGGATTGAATTGGTTCGCTCTGTGGTCGCTGCACTCTACCAGGGGCATTTCTTGGTGTCTTTGGACATCAAGGACACATACTTACATGTCCCCATATGCGGCAGGCATCAGAGGTTCCTACGATTTGCTGTTGGGGACGAGCACTATCAGTTTGGGCACCAAGGGTCTTCCCCGAGGTGCTAGACCCAATTCTGACATTGCTAAGAGTGATCGCAACTGTGGGTTAACTGGACGACGACCTCCTGAGAGCAGATTCCGCCTCAGAATTAAGGGACGATGTGGCGATCACCGTACAAACTCTCCGGAAGTTTGCTTGTCAGAGTTGAATCTCCAGAAGTCGGTATTGCTGCCGACTCAACACCTGGAGTGCCTGGGCTTGATTCTTGACTCCTCAAAGGTGAGAGTCTTTCTCCCTTCTGACAACCGGCAGACTCTTCAATCTGGGGTGAAGTTGTTGGTGTCCCGCAGGTGGTCGCTGCGTTTTTGCATGTGAATTCTGGGTCTCATGGTAGCCACTTTCGAGGCAGTATTTCATACCGTATGCTCAATTCCACACTCGAGTCTTGTAGAAAGAGATCCTGTCCAGATCGGACAAATCTCCGACATCCAAATTCGGGAGATTCCCTTCTCTGGTGGCTGAGGTCTCTGGCCCTTCGGTCTGGGAAGTCGTTCCTGCCTCTCCATTGGACGGTGATTACAACGGATGCCAGCCTGACCGGGGGGGGGTTTGGGGTGTACAGTTGTCCCAGGGTTGCTGGATGCAGGAAGAATCCCACCTGTCGATCAGTGAGCTGGAGCTTCGGGCGATCAGGTGGTGTCTCTTCACATGGTCAAAGATGCTGCAGGGGCGTCCGGTCAGGATTCAGTCGGACAACGCCACAGAGGTGGCGTATGTCAACCATCAAGGAGGAACGAGGAGTTCAACTGCAGCACTGGAGGTGGCTCACATCCTGCAGTGGGCAGAGTGGTGCGTGCTGGCTCTGTCAGCCGTATACATTTTGGGAGTAGACAACTGGCAGGTGGACTACCCAAGGCATCAGTTGCTGGACCAAGAGGATTGGTTGCTGCATCCAGATGTGTTTCGGCTCATTGCCTAAGGTGGGGCACACCAGATGTGGATCTCTTGGCCTCTCTGCTCAATCAGACGGTACAGAGGTTTGTGGCCAGGACAAGAGACCCCTGGGCGGACTTGTCGGACACGTTGGTGGCTCAAGCTCAATGGGGGCATTATCGGCTGATTTATGCCTTCCCCCCCTGCTAAAACTTTTACCCCGTCCTTGGTACACCGATATAGTCAGAATGGTGGCAGATGTTCCTTGCCGATGCGGGAGGACCTTCTGTCGTAAGGTCCAATACTTTATCCTGCTTTACCCTCGCTGGTTTTAATGGCACGGCTGTTTGAAAGCCAGGTTCTAAGGGACAGAGGACTGTCGGATTCGGTGATCTCCACTATGCTGAGGGCACGGAAGTCCTGGAGATGGGATGGTGTCTGCGCACATACTCAGTTTACAGGCTCCTGCTGTTTTTGCAGCAAGGAGTTGATCAGAAACTTGCTTTAAGCACCATTAAGGGGCAGATATCAGCTTTGGCTGTCTTTTATTCAGCGACCTTTGGCGACTCATTCATTGGTGAGTACGTATGTTCAGGGGGTTCGACACGTGGCCCCTCCAGTTCGACCATCGCTGCCTCTGTGGGATTTGAATCTGGTACTCCATGGTACGTCAGAAACCACACATTAGGGAGATCCCCTTATTGATACTCTCTCAGATAGTAGTCTTTCTAGTGGCTACTACATCTGCCAGGAGGGTTTCTGAGTTGGCGGCTTTGTCTTGCAAGTCTCCCTACTTGATCCTCCACAAGGATAAGGTGGTGCTGCATCCACAGCCTTCATTTCTTCCAAAGATTGTTTCGGCTTTTCATCTAAATGAGGACATTGTGCTTTCGTCCTTATGTCCTTGGCCATCACATCCCAAAGAGGTTGCTTTACATTCTCTGGACGGAGTCTGCAGGTGTATCTGTCTGCTACAGCTCCTTTCCGGAGGTCAGACTCATTTGTATCTGTTGCTGGTCCAAAGAAGGGCTAGGCGGTCTCGTCGGCCACAATTTCTCGTGGATCTGACAGATCGTGGTTTAGGCTTTTGCCATAAGGGGGCGGGCGCCCCCTTTCCTGTCACGGCACATTATACCAGGGTATTTGGTGCCTCTTGGGCTTTCCGACATCAAGCGTCTGTGTTTCTCAGGTGTTTAAGGCGGCGACCTGGTCATCCGTTCACACTTTCTTTATATTTTACAAGATTGAAGTGAGCGTATCTTCGGATGCGTGCTTCGGCCGCAAGGTTTTGCAGGCAGCCGTTTAAGGTTGCAACTCCTCTGTAGAGGAGTTCTTTTTGTTATGGGTGGAGTTTATTTTCTTTCTTTTCCCACCCCTCATTTTTTTGACACTGCTTGGGGACGTCTCTAAGGTCAAGATTAAAGGTGCTGTGTCCGTCAATGAACGAAAGAGAAAATAGGATTTTTGTACTCGCTTTAAAATCCTTTCTCTGAAGTTTGACGGACACAGCACCCACCCCTCCCATTTATGTTTGTACTGCTTTTTAACGAACTGAGCTGCTAGAAGCAGAGTGAGGGGTTATAGCCAGTAGGACCGTGCTTCTACCTCCTCAAAAAGTCAAATCTCACAAAACACAATGAAGGGGCACCCTAATTTCTAAGATTGGGTCATCATCTGTTAGTTTTCCTTTCCCTGGATCACAGACATCCCAGATCTGTAATTTCAAAGGGGTACAAAATAGAGTTTAAATGTCTACTCCCTCATCATTTTTCTCAAACCAACCAAAATCTTCTTAAAGTCAGATTTACAGCCTGCCTTGAACCATCTCTTTTCCCAGAGAGGACCCATCTTTCCTTTAACTTTCTGAAAATGTCCAAAGGACTACTCTGATGCTTCAGGCCTTTGGTTTGGTGACCAGTTTTTAAATGTCTGTTCACCAGCCTTCCCTTCACCTAAGGTGCGTATGCCCTATTCTGAAAACTGCCCAGGAAAAATTCATTATTCTGCAATTTTTATTGCTCAATTTCCTTTAGATTGATCTTCGACTATGTAGTGCAAGTGTTTTGGATCCCAGACAAATGTCTGGCCGAGTTATCTGCACCTGGTCTAATTCAAATGTCCATGCATGCATGTTTAGAAGGAGTATGCTGACACACACTGTTCAGTGAAAAGCTTCTTTTATTGCTCTGGGCATATTAGCCCCGTTTTATAGTAAGAGATGACTCATTGTTTGCAAAGCATCATCTCAGGTGTCTTCTGTGCTGTCAAGCAGAAATTGGAGGACCCTTATCTAAGGGGTCCTGGCCAGTTTCATCTAGGTTTTCTGCTGATGGCTTGTGGACTCCTGGACTCACTCCGATGGGAGGGGGGTCTCTAGGTGAAGCATTTTGAGTAAGGAGATTCAGCATATATCTTGACATAATAGAAAATAGTCATTTAATCAAAGTATTGAACAATCCATAACACAAGTGCCTGCCTGATTGCATACAATTTGAAAGTGTTTAGGTTTGACCTCATATAGTTTGATAAATCTAAAGGAAATTGTAACCGTAGAGCCTCATGTACACTGCTGCTGGTAAACGGACGTTTAGGAGCAGTTGGGCATTTTTTTTCAACTGCTCCTGATTTCTCCTCTGTTATCTTATCAGTACATGTACACAGGTTGTTTATAGTAGTTTCTAGGCAGTTTAGTTGAGAGGCTTTTTTTTTTTTTTAGAACCCAAAAAAATGCGTTCAGAAGACGAGTTTAGAGGCATTTCAATCGCTAAACGTGGCTACACGTGTTTTCGTCTAGAAGCATTTTTAAAGAGAAGCATTTTATTTATTACTTTTGAACCTGGAAAACGCTAAAAACACCAAAAATTTAATTATCACTACCTGCAAGCTTGATATACCATGTGATATTCCCTTCATCAGCCAATTATGCTGTAAATACATGACTTGCATTTCTTGACGCTGAAGTTGAGTCACCAACAGACGTTCCTCTGGTGGAACGCTTTTCCTTATGTTGGTGTCCATGCAAACTAGGTGGGGGTCTAACTTTTCCAAGAGAACATCAAAGGTGGCAGTTGACATGCATGTAAAATTCTCTGTGTAATTACGCAGCTGAACATAAATATTAGAAAGTATCCTGTGGACATGCGTTGAGCTATCAATGGATGTGTCCAGTAGCGACAAACTCTGGTCCTCTCAAGCAGTTTTCTACATCTTTGGAGCCTCAGCAAAAGCAACATCAGGAGCATTTCCTCACACATGCTGATCATGGGATCCATATTAACAAACCAACCAAAAAATAACAGCTAGCTACAAGTACAGTGCTTTCTCAACTGCTGTTCACACTGTCCTCTCACAGAATGGCTGAAATTGTTACTAAATGCTTGTTTTTAGTGCTTTCTAATAATTTTGGGAGGGTTTTCTAAAGGTTCTTTAGTAAATGCTTCTGAACGCAAATGTGGCTAAACGCTGCTAAAAACACGTTTTTAAATGTGGATTACTAGCTGTGAAGATCCAGTGTTTAGGAGAGATTGAGAAACATCCCATGTACATGAAGCCTAAATTGTATATTGTGCAGTCAGCTTCTAATTCAGCAATAGACCTCAACATGAACATGGACCTAGATTGAAGGATCTGCAGGAGCTTGGCATTGCACCTGTTCTCAATTGATCACAATGCTTTGCCGGCTGATTTTCAAAAGGGAAAAAAAAGGAAAAATGTTAGCATTTATTTTTGTAAAAGGTTGGACCTCCTAACCTTTGATAAAATATTGCAAGCTATCATTGACGCTAAATAAGTCAATACGCAAATTTAAGGATAAAGTATATACCTTATGTGGACCATTTTATTATATATATAATTGCTATGGTTTGCTGCCACAGATTTAAGTCAGTTGTGACATTTACACACACACACTTCTGGCTGCTGTTATAGCTGGGAATGTGTGTCCCTCTTCAGCTTATAACCACTCTAATCGCTCTTGTGTAAGTGATTTGGGTGGCTGTAAAGTGGTGTGTCAAAGCGATAGTACTTTTTATGTACTGGCAGTCGAAAAAAAGGGGGAACAAGGGGGACATTGGGACAGGCCATGGTTTCATTTAAAGTCCCGTGGGATGAAAACACATAACCTTACCAGACCATAGCTTCGTTAAAAGTCCCAATTAATGTCCATTATGCATCATATGTACTGGCATTGTTTTAAAAAGATAAAACTTTGTGCAGGAAATTGACACATATATTGCAGATATGTACTAAATATGTTTTTGTTTTTTATTTTCCCCCTTTTCTAGCCTTGACATGCACGTTTTATGAGTGATGCTTTTTAATTAAAGATTAAGCATTGTGCTATTGTTTGATGCAGATCGTGTTTTTTTTTTTTTTTTTTTTTTTTTTTTTTTTATTATTATACTATTAGGCATCTTACATGTTAATCTAGGTTTTGTAAAGAGTATATATATATATATGTATATGTATGTATTTATTTTATTTTTTTGAAAATACATATATAAAAAAACGCCAAATTAATGGTTACAGCTGCTACCTATAATAAACATATTTATGTTTTAATATAAAAAACAGTTCAAAAGTACATTTCAACACAGGAATCCTTATCGACATAGGATCCTTCACACAGCGTGAATAATCATATTTAACACACATCCCTTCAAAATAGTCTGTGCACAGTGTTAATGGATATTGTTATAAACTGCAGTAAACATCAGTCCATAAAGCACACTTGAGATGAGGTTTTTACTGACACCAAAAGATGACACCTTCACACGTGCACATAACAGCAAGGCGGGGGGGGGGGGTGTAGAGGAACCCCCTCTTAGCCTCTTACCAGATGGATACTTTTATCTTTTGCATGTCTATCCCACACAAATTGACTGTCTCCACAGAAATCTTCTCTCCTTAATCCAAAGCACCTGCTCCGAACAGTCAGTTAATCAAAAAAAGGAAGGATAGGATATAGCGTAATCTCGTTAAAAAAAATAACTTTAATGCCCTTTTTAAAACAACCTCCCCTTTTAAGATGTGCACTTACAAGATAAAGAATGTGTTAAAAGCAGTGTTCACTTACAAAGTCAGCGTCTTGCTCATAGAACAGAAGACGTCTCCTACCACTCTCAACGGTATCATCAGCGGGGATATCAGCAGTGTTCCCTGTGCCTGCTGATGTCACTACGTTTGTATGGCTGCTCTGACGCATTTAGTCATTCACGACATCTCAGATAAATGTATCCATCTGGTAAGAGGCTTTCCAAGAGGGGGTTCCTCTACACACAATTTTTTTGAGTTGGTAACTTTCTGGTGTGTTCTGCTTTTGTTGCACAGTGATGTGGCAGTATTCTTCCCTGTTCTCACTGTGAAGTATAAAACGCCTCTTCCTATGTTATGCATTTGAAACACACTTGTTGCTCAGGGTTAGAATGCCATTCTTCCATAGGTAAGCTGAGTTAACATTGTTACCAAAGGACAGGAAGTGTATTACTGGCAGCATCATCAGGTGGAAAAATGCCTGAAATTGAAAACAAATGCAGCCACCACATTTAAGGACTGTTGAGCTGCGATACATGTTTTCTCTAGGGTTTAAATACACTTAATGTTGTGTCATATGTCCTAGTGTTAAATTCAAATTACAGGAGCCCTGAGGGTTATGGGAAAGGATTGCAACTTTTAATTTATTTTAGTGTTTCCTGGAAGGGAGGCCTATACTCTTTATGCCTCCCTAAATAGTTTTTTTTTACAGCAAAGACAATTTTTCTTTTTATTTGTATACCAAACTTTAAGTTGCGTCTCTTGCATACTTTTCTCTGAGAACTTGCTTGTGTTTTTGTTTTGATACAGGTATGAACTTTAATCCAGTCTTTCAGTCTGGAATTGGGGACTTCACTCGGCCTTCTAACTCTCATACTGATGTGCCCCTTCAATCTCAAGATCCAAACACTTCAGGGAAAACCGAGTACATGGCTTTTCCAAAGCCATTTGAAAGTAATTCATCAACTGCAGGGGACAGACAGAGGTACTCAAGATGAAATGAACATATCTTTCAAAAAAGTATTTAATTTTTTTAGGCATTGTGTAATTTGCCCTAGATTTGATTTAAAGCACCTTTGTATTTGTGTTAAAAAAAAATCTATCTAGCAGGTAAATTTTGCAGTTTGTTCCATTAGCTGACTTCACTTGCCATCTTTGTAGTTCTCCCACCATCCTAATCTGCTGTGTGAAAAACCTATATCAAGACAAATCTTTTATGCCTATCAAGTATTTGCATTAGGCTAAATTGTGGTTATTGGGGGAGGGGGGGGGGTAGTGTCACATGTGCCCCAGAACTACCAGGTGATTAATGAAGCCTCACAGTGGCTAAGAATAATGGTAATAGTAGGTGCAGTCACTTATGCTTTCCAGCTTTTGTGTTATATTTTTTTCTTTTTATTTAATGGAGTTTCTTTACTTCTCATGAGTTTTTGATAAATGTTACATTCACAAAAGCGGACATGTGTCTCTTGTGTTCATGATCCAGTATTTTTATTCAAAATAGAAAAAAAAAGTATTCATTAGTACCAGCTGTGCTAAGTTTTATTGAATCTGCTGCCATATATAAGATTCTTTCAGATACAAGATGAATATTGCATCTCAATTTCAGTTTTTTTAAATACATGTATTTTTACCGTGATCAATTAAAGGGGAAGTTTGGGGTTTTTCAAAAAAATAACAAACATACTCCCCTCTTTGCTGCAGCTGTCTTCCACTGGTTCTAAGCCATCGAACTCAAATGATCGCTCAGTCTCGGTCTGTTCTGAGCAGAGACGGCCAGCCAGCATTCTTTGCTCTGCTCCTCCAGTGCCGACTGGAGTGCTTGGCTGGAGAGGGGGCTTGAGCAACTTAGCCCCGAGAACCAGCGTCAACTGTCAACCTGGCAGCTAGATGGATTCTGAACAATATGACCTAGATCCTTTCAGAGCCTGAATTGGCTCTGAGATGTCAGCTGACTGTGGGCTTTAAAGGGGTTCTAAAGCTTCATGTTTTTTCACCTTAATGCATCCTTTGTATTAAGGTGAAAAAACACCTTTCACTCTCTGGCCTCCCTGAGCCCCTGTTTTACTTACCTGAGCCCCAAATCTCCGTGGGCGCGATCCCACATTGCTTTCCCCCCAGCTCTTGTGGGTTCTTCATTGGATGATTGATAACAGCGCAGCCATTGGCTCCCACTGCTCTCAATCAAATCAATGGCGGGGGCGGGCCGAGTGTTTGACTCGGCGGCTATGGCCACCGAGTGCATCACACAGGAACGCGCCCGTGAGCTGACCCCCTTGGGAGAGCACTCCCCTCTCTCCTCCTTGGGAGAGGGGGGGGGGGTTAGCTCTTGCGGGGAGGAGCCGAGACAGCCGCTGAGGGACCCCAGAAGAGGATGTTCGGGGACCACTTTAACCTTTAACAACCCCTTTAGCCCACTATTAATTGATTTCTGGGTCAAAGGAGATCAAAAGTAAATGCACTCCTGTGACCCAGTAGAGACGTTTGGGCAAAATAATCTTTGACCATACTTTTAACTATCAGAGTTAAGTCCCTTTTTAGATGGGAATTCAATTTGGATCCATCTGTCAATTTTTTAAACCGCTTCAGACTGAACCACAATGTATGTCTGTGGGCAGGCGGATTCAAACTAATACATGTCCATTTACATCAGTCATTTTATCTCCACAGAGGAAAACAGAAAAGGTTTGAGTTATTTTCCCTTTTTGTGGTCATAAACTGATGTAGTTGGGCATCCTCCATTTACACCCATTCGCCCGCCCATGTCCATTTTTAGGCAACTAAGTTTTGATTTATAAATTAGTCACCTATGACTAGTTTCTTTAACCACCTGCTGAACTCTCAACGTAAAAGTACTGCTAGCGGGCAGCCGGTACAGGCACAGTCATGTACATATACACGACGGCCACCTTCTTGGACACAGCATTAGTTTGCCAGAAGATTTCAGCCTATGTTTTTTTCTGAAACCTGTTGATTGGCTGTGTTCACGCACACAGTTCTGTGTTTACAAAAACATACAACTCTGTGCCTATGAAACGCAGATCTGGCTGTTTCTAATCCCTAAAAAGTAGGGAGAAAAAAGCCAAATCAGCAAGTAAAAGCAGCATACATTACACACAGTTAAGCACTTGATTGTCCCCTGGATTTTAACCCTTTCCCTGCCAGTAGAGTGTATGTGTACAGTATTATCACTGATCACTCTTGGTGTCACTAGTGATGTCGGTGCCAGTTAGTGACACTCCTAGCCAGTGTCTGTTAGTGCCAGATTGGCTACCACCCTATCGCAGTCCCCACTGTTTTCGGTTATCGCATCATTACAGTATCGTGTCTATTTGTGTAAATTTCAGTATTTATACCGTAGTTTGTAGAAGTTATAACTTTCGCAGAAACCAATTAATATACACTTATTGGGATTTTTATTTTACCAAAGTACCAAAGACATGTAGCAGAATACATTTTGGCCTAAATTTTTGGGGGAAATTTTTTATAGCACAAAGTAAAAAACATAGATGTTTTTTCTAAATTTTTGTTTTATATTTTATAATTGTATAATGTATGGCCAGCTTTAGAACCTGTGCACATTGGGCTGTCTATCTGCATTGTGTTCTTCCCAGACTTTTGGTGTACTTGTAAGGGACAGCTGCAGCATCCAGCCCCGCTGCAGGCAGGCTTTTAAGGTCGGTGGCAGGCAGTAGCTGGACAGGCCTCAATCCTGTACTAAGTGGTACAGTTGTTCAGGGCTCTGTACATTCAGGATTGAAGGTCTGGAAAAGCGACTGACAGGCTGTCTGCACTGGCCTTGACACAGTACCTCTTCCTCCTCTGAGCTCTAAAAGGAGGAACTTACTGCAGCTGGACAGGCTTGTGTGCAAGGGGCTTTAAGCCAGCCATACAGTACATTGATCGAAATTTGGCCGCTTCAACAGGGGCCAACCGAGATTCGATCCATCTATGAACAGGCTGATTGTACCCAAGTTGATCCATTAATTGACTTGAATACAACCAGCCTGTCAGATTTTTTTCCATGCGATTACTGCCAGCAACTATAGCCACTAGCGGTAATTGTGTTCTGCTGGAAGAAAACAATAGCCCTGCAGGAGACACCCGTGGTGAAGGGAGAGAAAATTAAATAGTCTATGAGCTGCTTTAGGGCCGGTTCACACAGCGGGCGATGCGAGGCGACACGACTCGCCTCGCCTCGCTCCCGCAAGTCGCCCCCGTTCTGTACAATGGAACCGTTCTGAGAGGAGCGACTCGAGTCGCTCCGACTCAGAAAAAAGGTTCCTGTACTACTTTCGGGCGACCTCGGGGCGACTTGCATTGACTTCTATACAGAAGTCATTTGCAAGTCGCCGCCGAGGCCGCTGCAGGTCGCGGCGAGGCAAGTCGGAGTCGCCTCGCCTGCAGTGTGAACCGGCCCTTAGTCTGTTAGGTAGATGCCGCATTTATTTTCTTTAATGTGGGAGGTCTTAAAGTAAACTTGACATCAAATATAAGCTGCACTGTTTTACTGTTTCAAACAATTGCAGAACCCCTGAGTTTCTGACTGTGCTGGAGAAAACATGCATCTGAGATACCATGGCAGGTTACATGGTCTCTGCTGAAGGCAAAGAGCACAGTTAAAATTTATAAAAATAACAACCATGCCTATACTTAGCTGCTCTGTGCAATGGTTTTTCACAAAGCAGCGCTGATCCTCCACTTCTGGGGTCCCCCGCTGGTGCTCCTGGCTCCTGTTCATCGGGTGCCTGCTGGAAAAGCCTCTTTCCCTGGGGGCACCTTTGTGTGCTCAGTCCCTAGTCTGATCCCATTCATTGAAATCGCATGGAAGTCGGACGTGAAGTCCAAGGGCAAAGTTGGATTGGTGGTAGTCAGACTTCCTTGTCGGAGCAGTGTGAACCCGACCTAAAGGATCAGTTCACCTTTTTGGAATATGTTATATGTACAATGCTTTCCCGGCTGCAAAAACCTGCAAAAAGATATACATTTTATACGTTTTTTTTTTTTTGTTTTTTTTTTTAAAAAGGTGAGATTATCCTTTAAATTTCTAGTAGGTTTTGCCACAAAAGAAAATATTTTAGTGCTTCTGGCACTGCTTAAAGGTAAAAGGGAGTGGGGTGGCAGAGGAGTGGTGTAGATCTTGTGTAATGTTAAAATACTGGAGGATATTTTCCTATATGTACATCAATGTGTATCAGTATATATCATGCATCTGTGATTGATTAATTTTACATGTTTTGAGTGATTTAATGGGGAGCTGACACTGCCACTGAAATTTCACTTCTAGCACTGCTTCTAAAGTAGCTGAGGGGGAACGTAATAGGGGTATCCAGTCAGAAAGCCAAAGTAAGGATGAAGAGAAGAAGCCCTCCAGTATGGATGCTCCTCGTTCGGTATCAGGATGCTCTTTCAGGCATTCAGAAGCAGCGTGCAGAGTGAAGCAGTTTGATGAAGAATCCATGGACAGTTTAAGCAGCATGCCTGATCCAGTGGATCCAACAACAGTTACTAAAACTTTCAAATCTTTAAAAGCATCAGCCCAGGCCAGCCTGGCTTCAAAAGACAAAACCCCAAAAAACAAAAATAAGAAACGAAAGATTTCTCATCAGAAAAACAGAGGATTAAAGAATCTTGGTAATTTTTTTTTTTTTTTAAATCTAACTTGTCATTGTCATGTGATTATTATTATTATTTTTTTTTTTTTAAAGGTGCAGTAATATTTGAGATATAGGTTAAAGCACGGTGGTTTGAGTGCCTTAGTTGCTTATTTAACAGTCTTCTGGCTAGAATTCCAGTCCCTGTTTCTGTCCACTTGGGAGTAATGAGTATTTCCACTAATGTGCCTGGTTCCAGCTGCTCCTGCTGCATTATCCATAATAGAAATTTCAACAGGGAGGAACATGCTCATGATGGCCACAAAATGTGTACAGGGATCACACCAAGAGTGTCCCTGTCTTTGTCAACCATTATCGGGTGGTTAAACTCCTTATGATCTTCCAAAAACTGAAATATCAGCTTTGTAAGAACTGACCCTTTTAAAGCAGTTGTATTTAAAAAATAAAAAATAAAAAAAAGTTTATTTTGACTGTAACCTCTTCTCATTCAATTATTTCCTTTTTGTGCGACTAGTCATACTAAAACCAATGTGCACCAATATGTCCACTCTATCTGTCGTTTTGTACAGAACTTCAAAGTGCCAGTGCCTCCAGCATCACTGAACCTAAGGAGAGCAGCAGCAAGCATGCCCAGACTGAGGAAACTGGTGCAGGTAAACCCATTACTTCTGAGCACTTGCAAAGACTTAGAAGGGACAGTAAAGCTGCAGACATTTCTTCAGGTAAATTATGTTTATAGATCATTCTGCTGTAAACTCGTAGTGAGCACATGCAAACTTAAATGGAAAAACTGACTTCATGTTTTTTGGTGGACAAGGCATTGCAACACATTGCGCATGCTAGATAAAATCACAATAATATGAGTACTTAAAGTGGTTGTAAACCCTTACAAACCACTTTGACCTACAGGTAAGCCTGGGTTAAGGCTTACCTGTAGGCCCAAGAAATATCTCCTAAACCTACACGGTTTAAGAGATATTTGCCAAAACACAGGCGGCGCATGCGGCGCGCAGGCGCACTGAGCGCGCCGCTGTCAACGGTGATATGCCGCGAGTGGCGGCTCGCATGCGCTGGAGTGACATCATCGCGGCTTCATCTAATGACATCGGCGGAGCAGCGAGACCCACCGAGAAGATGGATGCTCCGGACTACAGGGGACAGCGGTGACTTCGCTGGCTCCTGTGTCAGGTAAGTGACACATAATGGACTACTATGCGATGCCTAGTAGTCCATTATGCTTTACCTTTGCAGGGAATCAAAGAGGAAGTAAACTCATCAGGGTTTACTTCCTCTTTAAGCTGTTTGGCTATTGAGGTGAATTTATCAAACTGGAAACTGGCTAGTTATACGTTTTTCCCATGGTTTCTGCCTTTACAACAAACATTTAGGAACTTTACTCTTTTATATTAAAGCGACCCTGTCTTGGGGGGGAATCTGATGCAAGGCATCCAACTAGGGTCAGGGCATACCAAGAGGGATTTGGGGTGGGGGGGGGTGGTACAGGGATGGAAAGGGAAGAGGGGGAGGTTGTATGGGAGGGAGCGTTCCACCCAAGGAGTTATGAATGTCAGTGCATATCACGCAATAATAGTGTCAGGCACAGAACTAAAGGTCTGCATATTGGAAGTACTCATCTGAGAAGTGGAAAAGGTCCCAATAAAACCACCTGGTCTTATGTTACTCCAATTTATCTCGAATAGCAGCAGTCAGGTCCTCTTTCTGTTTTTCAACTGTTCAATATCATTAACCCTTGCAAGCCATTGGGCCGCCGTAAGGGCAAACTGTTTCCCCTTGCTCAGTATGCATACCTGCATGATTTTATGAAGGGGTTTGAGAATAAATTTGTGATAGCGCTTCCTCGATAGGAAAGTAAGGTTAAGTATGGCTGTAGCTGTGTCATTACATAGGAAAAAGTCCATAAATTTGAGAATGAGACAAAGGACCGGTTGCCAAAAGTAGAAAAAAGGGAAAAACTGCGCTTATCCAATCATAAAATAAATAAAAAAACGAGCAGCAAACCCAAATGTTATACTACATTCAACAATAAATAAGAAAAAGAGTGGGTTGCGCTAAAAAAAAATAATAAAATAAATATTTTGTGTGACCAAAATTATACCAGTGAAGTGTCACCAAAATTCAATAAGTGAATATGTATATCAATCCTATGCAGAAAGAATGTGCAAGAAATATGCAAAAAAATTTCAGTGAGAATAACAAATACCAATCATCAGTACTAATAAAAACACTGAGAGTGATGGTTAACTAGTCATGTGACCGCGAAAACGGTTATTGAACTGTGTAGGTATTAAAAAAAATACACATAAAAAATTAATATATCTTAATAAATTAATCTAATGAAACATAATTGTAGACAATGAGAAAAAACCCTTTTGATAGAGGTAATTTTAAAACGTCCATAAAAAAAGTCCTTAGTTAAAGAGAAAAAAAGATAATGACTCCGCAGTGATAAGGTGATAACAGACCATCTAAAATATTGTGAGTAGTGTGCACCTCCACCACAAATAACACTGCCGCTTACCAGAAGTGTATGGTTCTTTGTTATAGAGAACCATAAAACACGAGTGACTGACTCCCCCAGTCCAGGGTATTCCCAGATGGATACAGGAACAAAGCACTTCTCTCAGCTTCCAAACAATTCCTCTCATCAGCGACCATAAAAGAGATATAAGGCTCGCGATAGTGTAAAACCAAAACACTTTAATGAAGTAAATAAAAAAGCCAATTGCACACTTACAATATGTCAGTATACAGATCGCATATCAAATTCGAGCTGGCCGGTCTCGATATACAGCGCCCAATATTTCCGGGACAATCACGTGAAACGGTGACGTCAGGACGTCGCTCCTCCTCCCTACGCGTTTTGGCACTAAGGGACGTGGTTACGTGGGCACCCCACCATCACTCTGTGTTTTTATTAGTACTGATGATTGGTATTATTCTCACTGAAATTTTTTTGCATATTTCTTGCACATTCTTTCTGCATAGGATTGATATACATATTCACTTATTGAATTTCGGTTGCCAAAAGGTTTGAAGCTCGGGCCATTCCCAAAAGTTATATAGGGAAGAGAGGGTGGATAGATTTTGAACTGTACAGGGCAGACAAGGAGCAAACACTTGTTTTAATAAATTGTATATTTTTACAAGTACTAATTGTTAAAAATATCATACAATGTGTATGTATCTAGGTAAGCAAAAACAAAAGTATTGCTGATAGAGTTCACTGCATATAGTCATACACCAAAGACTGAATGCTGATGCAGTAGGTCTTCATGCCCCACTGTGTTTCCTAAAGTGCAATTCATTGGGGCTCATGAAAACCATACAGCACTTCGTTGTGCTCATAAGTTTACATACCCTGGCAGAATTTATGATTTATTGGCCATTTTTCAGAGAATATGAATAACACAAAAACATTTTTCACTAATGTTTAGTGTTTGGCAAAGCCATTTATTATCGATCAGTTGTTTACTCTTTTTAAATCATAATGGCAACAGAAACTACCCAAATGGCCCTGATCAAAAATGTACATACCCCAGTTCGTAATACAGTGTATTGCCCCCTTTAACATCAATGAAGTCTTTTGTGGTATTTGTGGAGGAGGCTCTTTAGCTTCTCAGATGGTAAAGCTGCCCATTCCTCTTGGCACAAAGCCTCCAGTTCCTGTAAACTCTTGTGTTGAACTGAACATGAACTGCAGGTTTGAGATTTCCCCAGGGTGGCTCAATGTTATTGAGGTCAGGAGACTGAGATGGCCACTCCAGAACCTTCACTTTATTCTTCTGTAGCCAATGACAGGTCTACTTGGCCTTATGTTTTGGATCATTGTCATGTTGGAATGTCAAAGTACATCCCATGTGCAGTTTCCTGGCTGATGTATGCAAATGTTCCTTCAATATTTGTTGACCATTCTAAGTTGCACATAATCACAAAACTGGATAAAACTATACTGGTATAAAAGACCTCATTAGAGAAATGGTTACTTTGGTGCGTTTTGTGTATCGAACACTCTTCAGGGGCAGTTTGCACCAAAATCTGTGAAAAATATATATAGATTGATCAATGCAGTACAGAGTGCATTATTAAAAGGATACTCGCATGCCAATGGAGTGTAAACTAAATGCAGGCCCCCAAAAAAGTCAAGTCTGGGAGCTGAGGGAAGGCCAGGCGCACAGAAGAATCCCTATGAAGTGTGCTGATGATAATCCACACTGGTGATGTATAGTGAGATGGATTCTAAAATTAGAATGTAATATAAATGTGTATGAAATATTACTAAAAGCCCTCTTGGGGCCCATAAATGGATGATCGGGGCCCAGTGGAAATACAGCTTGTCCAACGATTGCTGTCATGGGGGATAGAATGCTAGTCAAAGAAGATATAGAATATTTATTTTTCTAAGCTTTGTCACTTAACAGCATTTCTTCACACCTTTGCACAGTACTGTATGTATGGGCACTATGGTTGTAAAGAAGTCTATTAATGTCTGTACAATAGTCCTGCTGAAAAATTTCCTCTCACTCACCGCCTTTATTCTGACAGCAGGAAAGTCCGTCTGCTGTAGGAGTACAATGGCATAGCTGGAGTATTTCCCCATCCACCTCGAATGTGTGGATGGGAGAGTTGGGTTCATTATTTTCTTTCAACCCGCTGGTTGAACGAAAAAATTGAACCCATCTATGGCCAGCTTTAGCTTAAAGAGTTCGATCTAAAAAAAAATATATATATATTAAGAGCCAGGAGCTACAAATACTGCAGCTGCTGACTTTTAATAAATGGACACTTACCTGTCCCAGGGTCCAGCAATGTCAGCAGCCGAAGCTGATCAATTGCTCAGCTCACGGCAGCTGTCGCTACCTTCTTCGGTGAGGGAATCAGGAAGGGAAGCGTTGCGGCTTCACTTCCCAGTTCTCTACTGCGCGTCCTAACTGGTCCCCGCTGTCTCCTGGGACCTGTGTGTTTGCCAAGAGACGGGGTGGGGGGGGGGGGCGTGACTCCAGCGGGAGTCTATTCCTGGAAGTGGGTGCAAATACCTGTATTATACAGGTATTTGCTCCCCCCTGAAAGGTACCAAATGTGACATCGGAGAGGGGGAGGTTTCCAAAAAGCAGAGGTTCCATTTTTGTGTGAACCTCCGCTTTAAAGTGAAATTTTAGTCAGGAAATCAAGTCCTGCTAGATCGCTTCATGCTGGCCCTTTTGCCAGGGATAGCTATGTACAACATTAAAAATAAGTGCGTGCCTATACTTCCAGTTTTTATCCCCCACACGAGCGGCCGAGAAAGGGTTAAAACCACCCGCAAAGTGACGGCGGTATAGCCGCACTGCCCATTGATTTCAATGGGCAGGAGCAGTGGAGGAGCGGTATACATACTGCTCCGAATACTTTTTTTTTTTTTAGTATCCTCCCAGTGCACCGCTCCAGTGTAAAAACCATCAGGCTTTCACATTGGACAGACAGAAGCGGCTCTTTCAGGGTGCTTTGCAGGCGCTATTTTTAGCACTGTAGCACCTGCAAAGCGCCCCAGTGTGAAAGGGGTTTAAATATTTACTGCTGGGGTTCTGAATTTCAGTAAAATGGTAGCCTCTAACTAGAAGAAACGGAAGCGATGCTGTAGGCAATTTTACAGAGCACACTTATTTTGGTAGTATAATTATCAATGTGGAATGTATGTTTCTTTCTAAAGAATGCTATTTTTTTTTTCTTTTATCAAGTTAGGGTAGGTAAAGTTCCTTGTTAAGGGAATTCATTAAGTCAGACCTGGCAGATCCTGTTGACCTTTTATGAATATTTGTGTGGGAAATTGACTGACTTCGTTTGGCCGTACCTCCTGTTTGATTAGAAAAAATGAAAAGGAGTTGCTCTATTCTGGCTTAATCTATTTTAGTTGCCTAATTTGCCATAACATGGTCTTCTTTTGAAGGAAAGTTGAAGGGACTTTCTTTTTTGTAAGAGAAGATGCTGATTTTTAATAGACCAGTTTTGTGCTGTGCTGATAAATTATGCCCCCCTTTGTTTAATAACTGAGAAAAACGTTCTATTTCCTTCAAATGACTACAGGCCAGGATTTTATTGTTGTGTAAAGCTGTCCATTTTATTATTTTCCAGAGGCTGGTAGTGACTTCTCTATGTTTGAAGCATTGCGTGACACCATTTACTCAGAAGTAGCTACGCTCATCTCGCAGAATGAATGCCGTCCACATTTTCTTATTGAGCTCTTCCATGAGCTGCAGCTTCTGAACACAGATTACTTGAGACAAAAGGCACTTTTTGCTTTACAGGTAACCTTTATCGACTGATAGAGACATGTTTAGGCTTCTATATGATTGCTGCTTAATTCCTTTTCTATACCTATTGCTAGGATATTGTAACCAGGCGTGTGACTGAAAATTTAGAGAGGAAACTTGACTGCTCCAAGCCTCTGGATTCAGCAGGGTGGATGGCATCAAACTCTGAACTTACACCAAGTGAAAGTCTAGCTACAACAGATGATGTATGTAATTACCCCAGCTGTGAAATTAGGTGTAGACCTGAGCTTTCACCACAGTATTACCCACATAAACAACATTCTATTTTTTTTTTTCTCGTAACAAGATGGTAAATACATGTGTGGGATTACATAGAATTTCCTTAAATCAAATAGAAATCTATCCTAGGTACAAAAGCTGCAGAATGGAGAATTTAGGAGCCAATCAGGCCCATACATGAGCAAGAAACAGTCAGAAAAAAAAAAAAAATCAAAGAAGCTAGATGCTTTCTGTGTTTTTTGATTGGCTTGTAAGGTTTACACTGGCATTTTAACCATTTAACACTGACGGGTGCTTACAATTATCTTTTATACGTTTATGTAAAACCTTTAATCCAAGGATGAAAACAGAGGGAAGAGAGCCTACAAAAAGAAAATCCAATGTAACCACCACTTCTAAGGATTAGCAAGTGGCAATATATAATAATTTTTTGGTTTTGGGTTTAATACCACTGTAATCTTCAATGTATGACAATTTGTACTTTATTGTGACTTTTGTTTTATATTGGCTTATTTTAGGAAATGTATGCAAAAAACTCTAACATCCAAGCTTGCAATGATGGTGAGAAAAATGATGCAGATAACATTAGCACTTTGTCAACGTCTTCCCTTTTTGAGCCTTTTGCGACAGATGACCTGGGTGAGTATGGACCATTCACAGACTTGCTCTTTAGAATGCCTGTTTATCCTGTCAGGTAGTTGCACATTTCATGTTGTTGTTCACTTGTGGGCTTAAAGCGGGAGTCCGCCGGGAGTTCCGCCGTTTTTTTTTTTTTTTAAAAGCCTGCAACTGCTGACTTTTAAAATAAGGACACTTACCCGCCCAGCGCGCCCGCGATGTCGGCCCCCGAAGCCGATCTCTCGATCATCTCTCGGGTGCTACCGCCGCCATCTTGGGTATGGGAATCAGGAAGTGGAGCCTTTCGGCTTCATTTCCCGGTTCCCTACTGCGCATGCGCGAGTCGCGCTGCCTCTGGGATCTGTGTGTTTCCCAGCAGATAGCTATGCCCGAAGTGGGTGCAGATACCTGTACTGTACAGGTACCTGCACCCCCCTCCCCCCTGAAAGGTGCCAATTGTGGCGCCGGAGGTGGGAAGGATTCCAATGAGCGGAAGGTCCACTTTAGGGTGGACCTCCGCTTTAAAGGGGTTCCCAAGCTTAAAAAAAAAAAAGAATTTTCCAACCAATGTACACAAAGAAGCAGCTTTGTTATCGGTTTGCTCAGTTGGTAGTTTTCCATCCTTTCCATATATTAAGAATGGTCTTTGTTACGGCAGTCTCTGTATTGCAGCTTCAGTTTTGATTTCCACATGTGGATCTACCTCCTGTCTATAATTTTGACCACATTTCACATGAGGAATCATTCCTGCCTTTCAAATAAAGGGGAATGGTGGTGCTTTTCTGATGGGATATGTAATCTATTGCCAATGCAATTGCTACTGACCAGGAACAGATGGAGTGTTTTTGACCAAGCTGACAGTATATATTTGCCTTGCATTTATTTTGCACACTTGTTCATCCAACTATTTGTGATTTTGGCTTAATCTGAGAATATTTCAAAATGATGGTTAACCCATTTAAATGTTTATATCAAGCATGTGTTATGCCTTTGTTTGCAGGTAACACTGTGATTCATTTAGATCAAGCACTGGCCAGGATGAGGGAGTACGAGCGCATGAAAATTGAGGCTGAAAATAGTTTAGATGCTGAATGCTCCAGTAAGCTTAACAATGCTGCTTCTAATATAGAAGGTAACCGCTAAACCCCAAATATTAACAAAAAACAGCTTGTACCTAATAACATGAGAGATGACAAGCTGCTTACGTAAAATTTTTGTAATTAATACATTTTAATAAAAATGTCAGTGATCTAATATTTGTTTAAAAAAATGTATTGGAAGGGCTAGGAGGAGAAAGGTTTGACCTCGAAAGGTTAAGTAGTAGCATTTTGTGTTGAAATACATTAGCACAACTAAGAACCTTCAAGGCCCCAGTGCAAGAATAGCCCCCTAAACAGACCCCTAATGTACCACTTTTGAGACAGAAAGGGACTCAGGACAGATCCATCAGTCCCTTTCTCTGCAGCACAGAATGAATGAACATGAATAGATCTGTACAGAGATTCCCTTTCATTCATAAACCATTTACTATGCCCCAGCTATGAATGAATTAATAAAAAATAACAGTCGGAGATCGGCATCGATCACAGACTCTTCATTGAAGTGGTTGTTTAGCCACTCTAACCTGTATACACCATCAGCACTGGCTCCTTTTTGTAGTATCCCCCTCGGTGTGTAATTTATAAAAATAAATGCTGTGAATGCCTTATTTCACAGCCGAGATTGCGGTCACATGATTGTCCAGCTTTCTCCTCTGAGAGATGCAGTGGGCTGGGCTGAGATTCCTCTGCTGGTGTCAGTCTGGAGGAGAGAGCTGACTGGTCATGTGAGAGCAATCTTGGCTCTTAAATGAGTTATTTACAGCATTTATATTTATAAATCATTCACAGAGAATACTGCGTTTTGAGGCAGTGCTGGTGGTGTATACAGGTTAGAGTTATGAGAGAAGCAGAAGGGGGGGGGGGCGGCTCACACAGACAGAGAGGGGAGGGAGAGAAGGACACAGGAGCAGATAGCAGGCTGCTGATGAGAGAGGCACGTAAACTGACCATGGTGTCTGGTCTCAGAAGCCATGATACATTGTGGTCCGTTTACAGAGGGGTGGGGAGAAACTTACAGGGCAGCCAGGTTTTTTAGGTCTTACAGAGGGCCAAATGACACAAGACAAGCGCTGTGTCCTATAACATGCTTTAAAGGTGCAGGATCATTTTTATTTAAGAGAGATCCTGGCAGATCCCATGCTACAGTCGGTGGGAGGGGAAAACCCGGCAGTGTTGTTTGAGGCCAGGGACGGCCACAGCGGCTTCATGGAGGGATCGGTTCCTCTGTGTTGCCATCCTCCTATTCAGGCATGCAGGGGGGCCATATGGGGCTAGGTCGCTATGACAACCCCTGTACGTACGCCCCTGAATGTTATATCACTAAGTGTAAATTCATCTTAAGTTACTTTTTACAAATTCCTCTATGCAATTCCTGATCCCTTAAGTAGGTCATACCAGCGGTCCTCATTTTGATATGTTGCTCCTGCCCATATATATGCAAAAATGGGTCTTCATAAAAACTGCTGTGCTCTTATTTCTGTTTGCAGGACAGGCTGAACGCTACATGAGTGCATCAACTAGCAGCTGCTTGAGCCCCTTTGAACTGCGTCCATGCACAGCATATTTTTTCCTCCTTTGGATGTAGAACGGGTTGCAGAAAAGTAATTTGTACCATTCCCCCATCAACACACAGTGCTGACAAAGGAATTCCTCCTGCCAAGACATTGTGTTCCCCCAACTATAGCAGCTGCTAGCGATAATTGGAAGTAAATTCGGAAGGCTGGTTGTACCTAAGTTGATGGCTTAACTTTGTACATTCAGCCTTCCCACACGCTGAATCTCTTCCCATTCCTGCTGAACCGGAGAGTATTCAAACCGTCTATGGCTGGCCTAAGTCCTACATATTTACATTGATTTGCTCAAACAGTTATAACCTTTTTTTTTTCTGAAGAAAAACAAAAGGAGTTTTCTACCTCATATTTCAAATCGTAGCAAGGACTACATATTCTAAATATTCACACAATTTCTCCATTATGCTAATGAAACATCTCTGTGCAAACATTTTTTGAAGTATGATGTCTCCTGCAAACTTGTAATTTATTTTAATTTTATTTGGGGAAGGCTCCAATGATGAAGAACAACACAGTAAACAGTGCAGTGATGATGGGTCTGTAGTCCCCTGTCCACGTATTGATACTCAGCAGCTCGACCGGCAGATCAAGGCAATTATGAAGGAAGTCATCCCATTCCTAAAGGTGTGCATGTCATGCATGTCGGATTCATTGTACTATGAAGATTGATTTCTTTATTTTGTCTTGTGCATTTTAAAATAGTTACTGTGCAAATTTAGCATTTAAGAAAACTGTTACTTTAGCATAAATGCACTCTTTAAAGAATGTCCTCTATTTAAAGACCAGAATGGTAGTTTTTTGACAACATAGGCATGGTTCAGGTACAACATGTGACAGCGTGGTACATATAATATTGTCCTGCATTCAATTTTCACCAACTATTACATACTCAAGTAAATTTTAAACTTCTGAAAGATATCTAGGGAAAATGTAAAGTTAAATGTAGAACCCATCGAAATGATGATATGGATAAACTTTTCAGCTCACACAACCTCCTAGCAAATGTAATCTGAACCTTGTTTTGCTGCTACGCAAAGACAAATGCAAAGATGATCTTGGGTTAGTGTCGGCAGACCTGTTGTCCCACTAGTAGTGCATGTTGTTCAGGTAACTTCACATGTTTTCAGATGTCGTCATTCATGTATACCAAGCGTACACTGTTGGTGGAACATGGGGGGGGGGGGGGGGAGGAGCGGGGTTTCATTTATTAAAAATAGATGTGAGAATCATTACCAATATGCCAGATTACACCATAGTGTGGCACTAAAGGCTAACATTGTAATACATGAAAACGTTTATCTTTCCGGCAAAATATATAATCACTTGTAGTCAAAGACAGCAATAAAAGTATTTAGTACTTATTTTTTTTAAGATATTTTCATCAAGTTTTCAAAGAGATCAACATACAAATGAAAAATTTTGGTTATTCACGATTTAAATATATAGTAAACTGGTATCAATTTATATGGCTTATGCAAATATGCATAAGCTTATGCCTATGCAAATATGAAGTGATAACCATTATGCAAGTTCTAGGTTAAAAGGCAGCCACATATATTAACTCATGTTTTGCAGGGCATGACCAAATGTATTTAACAACTCATTTACTGCGGAAGAAGGGTAGGAGGGCTGGCAATCCACCTTCCCCATATTTTATGAAAATGTGAGCTTAAAAACAGTAGGGGGGTAGTAATCAGTTTTAACCAAACTGATTTTAAAGGTGTCTGCGATCCTTTCTAGGAGAGCAAAATGGATTTCTTGGCATAAAAGTACAATATGCAAAGAAGACTCTTAGCATGAGACAATATGGGCAGATCGCCAAAGATGCCCAAAAGGCAGTTCTTGGGGTGCAAGATATTTGCAAGACCCATTGCTGATGAGTTGAAGGAGCCCATCTCCACCAAAAAATCCTGGACTAGTGGCCAAGACTAGAAACAATGTAGGAAGTCTGCAGATTTACCACATCCTCTAAAACAGGCAGCTGTGGGTGCTAACCTCATTTTATATAACCTGGCTGGGGTAAGATGAGATAAGTGAACTATTTTAATGTGTATTATACAATCCCTGGAGGATATCACCAAGGACTTGTATGTGTCACTGAATTCTGACCAGTCGTCTTTCGTAAAGGAAATGTCCATAGAGGTCCATTTGGTCTGAGCTATTCGGAATCTAGGGTTACAGTCAGTGGTCAGGGCAGTATTGGAAGTGGAAATAAGTTTAATAGGGTCAGGGTGTCATAGAAATTTCTCTAATGAAGTTATGGCAATAGGGTTATCTAGGGAACCAAACTGGGCCCAAATAACATGACTGAGTTGATAATAGGACAGGTAGGAGCGGGCAAGTCAAAGTCAATGCTTAGTTGTAGGAAAAATTTAAACCCTTGCGCATCATATAGATAGCATAGGTATTTAATTCCTCTAGTGTACCAACGTCATGGGTCAGGCAGAGAGTTCAGTTCTTGCAAGTTGGGATTAAACCATAGATGGCTATTAAGGGAAGCCGATCAGTAGCCCTTAGAAATTTTTGAGGTGATCGATTGAAATAGGGAAAGGGAGGAAGCCAACGTGGACGTGTCCGGTTGTGCCGGTACACAGCCCCTATTTACAATATTATGGAGTGTTTCAAAAGAGGAAGCAATAGCTCCCTCAGTGGTAGGACAGGCATTGGCTGTGGCCGGGTACGGCCAGTCATGAACGTGGACCAGTTGGGAAGCCAAATAGTACAGATAGAAGTTAAGAAACGGCAAGCCTGCCAAATGAGTTGACAGACTCACGTCTTAAGTGCCACCCATAGGAACACTGTGCAGATGGTATCAATTCATTAAAAGATGTATTTGGGGATTTTGCAAGGAGACTTGGATAAAACATACAATAGCTTAGGTAAATAGAGCATTTTAAGAGCGTTAGCCCTGCCCATGAGGTCCAAGGTTAAGTCCATCCATTGCTTGGTTTGCGTTTGTAACTGGGTTAGGAGGGGGGCAACAAGTTATCGGTAACATAGGAGGACAACTGCACTATAACCCCCAGGTATCTAAAAGAGGACACAACCTGGATGAATTGAGGTCTAAAGGAAAGAGGTTAGATACGTCCTGACTCACCCGGAATCCAGAGAAATCGCCAAATGTACTGATCTCAGACAGCAGCACCTTTAGAGAGTTGCAAGTGTTGGCCAGATGCACCAAGGTGTCGTCCGCATATAGCAAAACTAGCTCCTCCATATCGGCAATAGGGAAGCTTTTAACGGGGAGCAACGAATGCGGACTGCAAGGGGCTTCATAGTCAGGGCAAATAAGAGGGGCGACAACGGGCACCCCTGCCTAGTCCCCCTAGCAACGGGAAAGGTACCAGTTACATGAGTTGATTCATATACGAGCCAGCGGGGGAAAAAAAACAACCTGATCCATGCAATAATTCGGGGGCCAAAACGCTGTAAAACCCGAAAAAAAATATATTTTTTAAAGGCTACTCTAAACTGTCAAAGGCCTTGCATGTATCTAAAGATACAATAGCTCGGGTAGAGGAACAGTCATGAGGCTATTGTAGATTGTGGAATAGTCTACGGATGTTCATTCTAGCGGACCTACCAGGGATAAATCCTCCTTGATTGCTGTGGACCAATTTTGCAACCACAGTATTCAAGTATTTGGTACTTTTAGTTTTATTTTCTATTTTGAGTGTTTTTTTGGAGGGAGGGGGGGGGGTTCTAAAAAATCCTATCACCAGGACAGAAAGAGTGGGTGGTGACACAGACCTTCATAAAAATTTTAAATAAGTTTTAGTCTGTCTGAAAAATGGAAACAAGTTGGCCTTTGAGAAAGTGTATGTATATGTATGTGTGTATGTGTGTATATATATATATATATATATATAGGTATATATATATGTGTGTGTGTGTGTGTGTGAGGCACCTGTGACTTTTATTTTGGAAGACTGCTGCTAGAGAAAGTACAACAGGTAAGGATGGTACCGCCACATCTTTTTGTATTTATGGGTATTACATGTAATTTGCTTAAGGGCAAAGCATTGTGTAAGTCAGTGTCTTATTGTGTTTCTGCAGGAACATATGGAGGAGGTCTGTTCTTCTCACCTTCTGACCTCCATCAGAAGAATGGTCCTTACTCTAACTCAGCAAAACGATGAGAGCAAAGAATTTGTGAAGTTCTTTCACAAGCAGCTGGGCAGCATATTGCAGGTACTAGTTATTCACGTTTGAAAAGTGTTTAGATTTAGAATGTGCTTTCAAAGGGTGACACTATGAATGTACAGGGTACTAATGTGCCAACGTTCCGATATTACTTATGAAAAGGAGGAGAACTAATTGTTTTGACTTTTAAAGGCACATAGATAAATGATCTAAAAACGGTTACATTTTTTTAAACAAGTATAAAAACAATCACAAATAATCAGTGAAATTGCTATTAGTACACCCTTGTTTTACAAATCTGACACCATAAGGTAATAGCAGTAACACAATACACAACCAGATCCGGGTAGAGGTATAAGTATTATGAAGATATTGGGTCAGAGATGTGAGTCCGGGTGTAAATAATTCAGTCATTAGCTCGACATGTTGCGTGTCGGAAATCGCTTCTTCAGGAGCATTTGATTAAAATGGTTTTAAGCAGCAGGGTTAGATAGAGCTGGCACTCCTACTACGGCCTTGGCCAACGCTACACTCTCTTGGTTTGAGATGTCCGCTTCCCTGAACGTTCAATCATATGTTTGCTACAGAACTTGGATTTTTTCACCACACAGATGTTGCTAAATAGCGCTCTCTCTAGATTACCTCTCAAGAGTGGTTGTTTGGCTACGGCTTACCTCCCTGGATATTTATAAATATAGTGCATCCAATTGCTTATCAGCAATCCAGCTCTATCTATCTCTGCTGCTTAAAACCATTTGAATCAAATGCTCCTGAAGAAGCGTTTTCCGACGTGCAACATGTCGAGCTAATGACTGAATTATTTACACCCGTACTCGCATCTCTGACCCAAAATCTTCATAATACTTATACCTCTACCTGGAGATTACACCTCTAAATTTATTTTGACCATTTTCTGAGGATCTGGTTGTGTACTGTGTTACTGCTCTTACCTTATGGTATTATTTTTTCTGCAAGGGTGTATTAATACCAATTTCACTGTTTCTTTATTTGTAATTGTTTTTATATATACTTGTTTAAATACATTTAACTATTTTTAGATCATTTCTAGATCATTTATCTATGTGCCTTTAAAAGTCCAAACAATTAGTTCTCCTCCTTTTCATAAGTTATTCACATTTGCTTTCTCTTTGTCCATTCTTTATCCGATTTGGAAGTGTTCCCATGTAAACTAACAAGCAAAAAATGTCCAATAAATAGGACCAGTAGATATTTTTTTAATTATATTTTTATAGTTTAGTATATGCCATTATGGGGGAGATTTACTAAAACTGTGGCACATAGAATTTGCTGTTGCTGTGCATAGTAATACTAAGCATTCTAACTTTAGAAAGGCCATGCACAGGTGTATAGATTTTACTAAGCATGATGTGTGGTCAGATTGCTCATAGCTGTGGAGGTTAGCCCCACTGCAGCTTTATTCCCTAATTGGTTGGCATGTATTCCCTTTACTAATTGGAAGAATAAGATGTAGAAAAATCTTTACAAAGTATTTGATGCATGTAACAGTCTTTATTGGCTGATAGTTACCCTCTATTTAATAAATACTCTGGATTTGCTAAATTGCTTCAAAATGTCAGGTTGCATATTCTCTTTTCTTGTGTGCAGCTTCTGAGGTGTTTGTGTTTTTAAAGTGAAAAGGCCGAAGCATTAAATTGAGTGACATTAACCACTTAAGGTCCACCCTATAGCAGTTTTACTGCTACAGTGAGGCACCCCGGCGCTGGATCACGTATACCCTGTTTCCCCTAAAATAAGACCTAGCCTGATTATCAGTGTTGGCTGCAATATAAGCCCTACCACCCAAATAAGCCCTACCCTGTTTGCTTAAAAATAAGCCCTACCCTGAAAAGAAGACCTACAAGGACTTTAACTAGGGCTTATTTGGGGGGTAGGGCTTTTATTGCAGCCATCACCGACAATCACACTAGGTCTTATTTTAGGGGAAACAGGGTATGTACGTGATCTGGCTCTTTTGGGTAGTGGGCCTGAATGCGCAGCACTGCTGGCTTACTCCCGCTGTGATTATATGATTAGGATTATACACAGTGGTAGCCCAGAGGTGGGTACCGCAGACTCTGTCCTCTGGCACCTGTGATTGTTCGTTACAGGCAGATTGCTGTTCTGTCAGTAAGGAAGCCATGGATCCTGTGTTCCTGCAAAGCAGGGACTTAGATCCATGCCTTCCCCTAGTAAAGCATATCCCACGGTACACAGAAACACAGGCTAGGCACACAGTTAACCCTGATGTTAACCCTCTCCCAGCCAGTGTCATTAGTACAGTGACACTGCATTTTTTTTTTAAGCACTGATCACTGTATTAGTGTACTGGTCCCCAAAAAGTGTCAGAATGTCTGCCGCGATATCGCAATCCCGCTAGAAGTCGCTGATTGTCGCCATTACCAAAAATATGTAGCAGAATACATATTGGCTTAAATGTTTGTTTTTCTTTTTTGTTTTTTTTTTTACTTCAATTTTTTGTTGAATGTTTTATACCAGAAAGTAAAAAAATTCTTATGTTTTTTTTCAACATTGTCAGTCTCTTTATTTATAGCGCAAAAAATAAAAAATTCTGAGGGAATCAAATACCACCAAAATAAATCTCTATTTGTGGGAAAAAAGGACATGCATTTTATATGGGTACAGTTGATGACCTCACAATTGTCTATTCAAATAACGCAGTGCAGTATCACAAAAAACGGCCTGGTCATGCAGGGGGTAAAACTTCCGGAGGTCAAGTGGTTAACTTCTACTTTTATGCTTACATGCTGCTCAATCCATTCTATGATGCTTCTTTAACACACTAATTTCTACACAAAATATCCCTTTTTTGTGCACTGCAACAGGTTGTGATGACTTGATCAAACCTGCAATTAACTCAGAATTTTAGCAGTGAATTTAGTGCATTCAGCAGGGATATTTATCTTTTCTGTTAATTTGATTTAATGTGAAGGGATTTGCTATTCTATTTGCAGGTCAGTGAATAAATGACAGGTATATGTCTTATGTCAGTTAGTTATGCTGATTGGAGTACTTAAAATTGCTCTCCCTCCAAGCAGCCTGCTTTCATAAAAAAACTTGCCTTATAGTTGGTTCGTAGTTCTGTTGTATTTTATGTTAATCATGGTCGTTTTATATTTCATCTCTTATTTATCTTTTTATTTTTTATTTTTATTTATTTTTTTATTTTTCTCTAGGATTCTCTAGAAAAGTTTAGCAACAAAAAGTTGAAGGACTGTGGAGAAGATCTCCTTGTTGAAATATCTGAAGTCTTGTTCAACGAGTTGGCTTTCTTCAGGCTGATGCAAGACCTGGACAATAACAGCAGCTCAGTGCAAAGTAGAGGGCAACATAAGGCAAACACCGATGTTTTGCAATCTTTCACCAAGAAGGTCGATAATGAAATATGTTTTTATTATTGCGATAGAATAGTGTGTTTATCGTTAGATCATTTTACATACACTGTACTGTTTCTAACAAAAAATTGTCATTTAAAGCTGTGAGGGGGTTCGCTCGGTAGCGGGTGTGTGTGACCCCCTGGATGGGTTCACAACACAAAGTCAGGCACAGCAGACAGTGGTGTAGGTGCAAAAATTAAAAGATCCGGTTTATTTAGGCTACATGCAGTGATACATATAACAGCCAAACAAAATAAACCAGAAAATAAATCCTGGTCAGCTTGACCTCTAACTACACACGTAGACTCCCTGTCTAACAACTGGGTGCAGCCTTGTGCTGCCCCAGTCCCTTTCTCTATTGTAGGGGTTTGCCACACAGGCGTTAACTCACCGCACAGAACAGATCTCAGACTCCCCAGTCTACACACACAAAACTGGTTCCAGGATGGAGCATCTCCCTAAGCATGCTGGGGTTTTTTGTAGAGGTCTTAATGAGCCCACTTACTACAGCTGGGCTCATTAACTCTTCCCCTCTAATTGTAAAAGTCTGCATAAAGCCTGAATCTAGGACACACATATTTCCCATCCTGAATACAACCAGGTGATTTTACCTGCGTGCTGCCACAAAGCCTTGTAGTCTGTTATTGCCATTAGTCGACCAGTTCTCTTATATTTCTACTCAACTTGTTCTATTGTGTGAGACAAGCCAGTTAACCAGCACATGCCAAAAGAAAAAATTATAGTGGTATTAAACCCAAAAACATTTTATTGCAGCTTACTAATTCTTAAATGTGATGGCTGTATTCGTTTTTTTTTTTTTGTTTGGTTTCACATACTGGCTGGATCACCATGTGAAATTAAGTCTGTTGTTTTTCAGAAGTTGTTCTCTTGCTGATGTAGCAGTTATATGCTTGAGTCAAACAATTTACCTCTGACAGGGGAGCTTCCAATGATCAGCTTTTCATTTATTAAGTAAACCCTTTATCTGAAAAAAACATTTTTGTAAATGCTTATAAAGTATGAGCTGAATGTGTTAGACCAGCCATAGACAGATGGAAATGGTATACTTAACAAAGCAAGTTAATGGACCCCAAGCAATTCAGTATGAAAAAACAACATCATCTAACCTTTTGACATTCAAGTCAGATCTGGGTCACAATTTGCCTAAAAATGGTTACTTAAAAAATAATTTAACATCAAACTTAAAGTTGGAGCAATTTTGAAACAAAAGCACTTAAGATGTACCTGTAATGCCGCGTACACACGATCAAACAAGCGGGTGGAAAAGTCCGGCAAACTGAAGTCCACCAGACAATCCCCCCGTGTGTAGCCTCCGGCATACTTTTTTGACCCGAAAGTACAGCGGACTTAGAAAGTAGTTTTGCACTCCAATCTTCCCGCCGGACTCTCATTTCGGTGGACAATCCGGGCCGTGTGTGTGCCAGTCCGCCGTACTTTTGAAATGAACAAACTTTTCCCGCCCGGAGAAAAGTCCGCTCATTTCGAGCGGGTCTCCAGGTAGGCAGGGCCCGCGAAGGAGACGTCGCTGGCCCTGCCACCTGCTATGGACTTAAAGGGGAACCCCAATGCCGAAAAAAATCGGCGTGGTGGTTCCCCCCAAAGTCCACAACAGACCCTTGTCAAAGCACGTTACCCGGCCGGCCAGGAAAGGAGGGGCGAGCGAGCGCCCCCCCATCCTGAGCCGTACCAGGCCGCGTGCCTTCAACATGGGGGGTGCCTTGGGGAAGGGGGGGCCACGCGCCCCCCCCCCCACCCCAAAGCACCTTGTCCCCATGTTGATGAGGACTTAGTACGCCGTATTAGTCCGCTGAAAAAGTGCCGTGTGTGGGCAAGTAGCCCGTTCGGAAAGTCCGACGCACAGTCTGGCGGAAAGTCCGCTACGTGTGTATGTGGCATAACAAGCAGCCACCAGTGCCAGGCAGGTAGTGGGTACTTGTCTATTTCCCAGTCAACAACAGCAATACAAATGCAGTCCACACTAGTCGGGCTCGAATAAAACCACATTTTTCCATTTGATTGAGCTCCTCCACTGTCGTGTTCTGCTCCATGGCTTAATCAGCCTTCTGATCTCTATGATTAAGACCTTTGCAAAGGTGAAATGCACCAGGGAAGTAATGGAGTCTGATGGAGTGCAAGATCTGCTTGAAGGAATACAAATTTTAAGCACTAATGGTAATGTGTGTGGCCAGTTTTTGTACCCTTGTAGTTAAAGTGACACTAAGGCTGCATTCACACCTGAGTGTAGCGTTTTCAAGCAGAAAATCGCGCAAATTTACCGCGATTTTGCGGCGTTTTTTTACTGCGATTTTGTGCAGGGCAAAAGGTTACCAATGTTAAAAGAAGAAAAATGCCCAAATCTGCTCAATTCGAGCAACAAAAAAAGGGCCCGGAACTTGTTTGAGCTTCAGGCGTTCGGCTTCAGGTGACATGGAGTTGACATGTGAATCATCTCCATTGAGAATAATAGATTTTTTTTTCCCCTCTAGCATTTTGTAGCTTCAGGCTTCAAGCTACAAAACGCTCAGGTGTGAATGGGGTCTAAAGGTCATTTTTATTTTTTATTTTTAATTTTTTTAAATGTCATACTTACCTCCAGTGCAGCTTGTTCGGCACACAGTGGCCCCAATCCTGGTATTCTGGGGTCCCCCGGCAGCTATCTCGGCTCCTCCCCGCATCAGGTACCCCCCTGGGAGAAGTGCTCTCTCGGAGGGTTACCGTGCGTTCTCCCAAGTCCAGCATTCGGCATCCATAGACACCGAATGCAGGGCTCGGCCCACCCCTTGGCGGCCGCGTCGTTGGATGCGATTGACAGCAGCGGGAGCCAATGGCTGCACTGCTACTACCGTATATACTCGAGTATAAGCCGAGATTTTCAGCCTCTTTTTTGAGGCTGAAAGTGCCCCCCTCGGCTTATACTCGAGTCATCGCTGTCTGCCTGCTCGATCAGCGTGTCGAGCAGACAGACAGCGGACATTCTACCATTCAAACGCCGCGCCTCCGCCTTCGCCTGTGATAGGCGGAACACTGAATTTCCCAGCAGCCTGTGTTCCGCCTATCACGGACATCGTCTCATCCTCGTACTACGGACGAGGATGAGACGATGTCCGTGATAGGCGGAACACAGGCTGCTGGGAAATTCAGTGTTCCGCCTATCACAGGCGAAGGCGGAGGCGCGGCGTTTGAATGGTAGAATGTCCGCCGAGGCGCCGACGAAGAGCGGCGATCCTGGCAAGGCACGGGACGGAGGCAAGGCACGGCACGGGACGGGACGGAGGCAAGGCACGACACGGGACGGAGGCAAGGCACGGCACGGGACAGAGGCAAGGAGGCAAGGCACGGGACGGAGGCAAGGCACGGGACACAGGCTCGGGACACAGGTAGGCTGGACACACACACACACACACACATGGACACACATGGACACACACACACAGGGATGGATGGATACACACACACACAGGGATGGATGGATGGAGACACACACACACAGGGATGGATGGATGGAGACACACACACACAGGGATGGATGGATGGAGACACACACACACAGGGATGGATGGATGGATGGAGACACACACACACAGGGATGGATGGATGGAGACACACACACACAGGGATGGATGGATGGACACACACACACACAGGGATGGATGGACGGACACACAGGGATGGATGGACGGACACACAGGGATGGATGGACGGACACACAGGGATGGACGGACACACAGGGATGGACGGACACACAGGGATGGACGGACACACACACAGGGATGGACGGACACACACACAGGGATGGACGGACACACACACAGGGATGGACGGACACACACACAGGGATGGACGGACACACACACAGGGATGGACGGACACACACACAGGGATGGACGGACACACACACAGGGATGGACGGACACACACACAGGGATGGACGGACACACACACAGGGATGGACGGACACACACACAGGGATGGACGGACACACACACAGGGATGGACGGACACACACACAGGGATGGACGGACACACAGGGATGGACGGACACACAGGGATGGACGGACACACACACAGGGATGGACGGACGGACACACAGGGATGGACGGACACACAGGGATGGACGGACACACACACAGGGATGGACAGGCATGTCTCACCCTCGGCTTATACACGAGTCAATAAGTTTGCCAGTTTTTTTGGGGGTAAATTGGGGTCCTCGGCTTATATTCGGGTCGGCCTATACTCGAGTATATACGGTAATCTATCCAATCAACAGCCGAGAACCCCCTAGCAGAGACAAGGTGCATCCCCGTGGGACAAGTTCGAGGGTTCAGCTAAGTAAAATGGGGGGAGGGGCTGGGGGCCGGTCACTGACAGGTGTTTTTTCACCTTAAATGGTGAAAAAACATTAACCTTTACAATCCCTTTAAAACAACTATCTTCTAAAGCTGGCCATAGATGGTTCAAATCATGTATGGGCACGCCGATTGAGCCCAAGTTGATTGATCAACTTGGATACAGCCAGCTTGTCAGATTTTTCCATGCGATTATTTTCAATCCATGTATAGTTGGCTTAAGGGCATGCAGCCATGGTTAGAAGTTTTGAGAATAACACAAATATTAAATTTCACAAGGTCTGCTGCTCAGTATTTTTAGATCTTTTTGTCAGTTGTCAGATGTAGATGGTATACTAAAGTATAATTACAAGCATTTCATAAGTGTCAAAGGCTTTTATTAACAATTACATTAAGTTTATGCAAAGAGTCAATATTTGAAGTATTAACCCTTCTTTTTCAAGACCTCTGCAATTCGCCCTGACATGCTGTCAACCAACCTGACTGTTGGCAGCCCATTCTTGCATACTCAATGCTTGCCAGAGTTTGCCAGACTATGTGGAGTTTTTTTTTCTTTTTGTTCACCCACCTCCTGAAGATTGACCCCAAGTTCTCAATGAGATTAAGGTCTGGGGAGTTTCCTGGCCATGGACTCAAAATGTTTTTTTGTTCCCCAAGCCACTTAGTTATCACATTTGCCTTATGGCAAGGTGCTCTATCATGCTGGAAAAGGCATTGTCTTCGGCCAACTATTCTTGGATGGTTGAGAGAAGTTGCTCTCGGAGGATGGTTTTTGTACTAATCTTTATTCATGACTGTTAGGCAAAATTTTAATTCCACTCCCTTGCTGAGAAGCAACCCCTCACATGAATGGTCTCAGGATGCTTTACTGTTAACATGACACACCCATCGGAAAGGGGATTCATCGAAAACTACTTTACCCCAGTCCTCAGCAGTCCAATCCCTGTACCTTTTGCAGATAAAAGTGCCTCCTTTGCTGCCCTTCTTGACACCAGGTCATCTTCCAAAAGTCTTCACCTCACTGTGCATGCAGATTTACTCACACCTGGCTGCTGCCATTCCTGAGCAAGCTCTGCACTGGTGTTGCCCGATCCTGCAGCTGAATCAACTGTTCCTTGCTGGACTTTCTTGGGTGCCCTGAAGCCTTTACCATTGCAGTGGACATGTTTTTATGGGATCAAGTTAATTTTCATGGCAGAGAGGGACTTTGAAATTAATTGTAATTTATCTGATCATTCTAAACGTTCTGGAGCATATGCAAATTGGCATCATAAATACTGGCCATGGCTCTACACAGAATGTATTTGCTGAATTACTTTTTGTTAGCTACTGCAGCGATGTCATTTTCAACCGCAAGGCTGTTGTTTCCTGTTATTATCTATTGTGATAGTCCTTGGCTCTATTAATGTGGAACGCCTCATTATTGCACAAGGTTTTGTAGGTTCATGTTGGTTTGCAGCTATTGTATGTTGCTCGTAGAAAAAGGGGTTGGGACTTTAAATGAAGCACAACTAAAATAAGGGTCACATGATGGTGGAATCCACAAAGTATACATGAATTACAAATAGTAACAAAATAACATAAGGCAAAGAACACCGTGACAAATTATTGTATGTAGAAGTATCATAATTTACAACCATTCTCAGGATAATACATAATGTAATACAGTATGTAGTAGTATAAAAATAAGGGTTCACCATCAATATATTTGTCATGATAAAAGAACATTAATATTTCATAGCATTGTTGATGTGGAATCTCAGAATCACATGATTATATTGTATAGCATAAGGAAAAACTCTACGCGTTTTGTGGAGTCCATCCACTCATCAGGAGCAGTCATAATTATAGAATCCTATAATAAAAAGGCAAAATGAATGAATGCTGGACATAGGGAAAGAGAGAACAAAGGTAAAATAAATTATTTACCAAACGCTCATACCTTAACAAAGAATGGTTGTGAAGGTATGATGAATTCTTTAAGGCATGTGTATTTGGTAAATAATTTATTTTACCTTAGTTTTCTCTTTCCCTATGTCCAGCATTCCTTAATTTTGCCATTTTTCTTTTTATTATAGTTTTTTTTATAATTGACTGCTCCTGATGAGTGGATAGACTCCATGAAACATGTAGAGCTTTGCCTTTAATCTATACCATATAATCATGTGATTCTGAGATTCCACATCAACAATGAAATATTAATCTTCTTTTATCATGACAGTTATGTTGATTGTGAACTCTTATTTTTATACTGCTATATACTTGTGTATTACCTAAGAATGGTTGTAAATTATGATCCTATTATGTACAATAAATTGTCAAGGTGATCTTTATCTTCTCATGTTAATGTGTTACTATTTGTAATTCACGTATACTTTGTGGAATCCACCATCATGTGACCCTTGTTATAGTTGTGTTTCATTTAAAGTCCCAACCCCTTTTTCTACTGATTTATCTAATACTAGGGATGGAGTCGATTATTGATTTTACCCTTTCATTGCCTCATACAAAGTCTCAACCACTCCCTTACCCCCCTTCCCCTCCTTTTTTTTTATGTAGCTATTGTATGTCATTTTTAGAAGTGCAGATACTTTTTAGTTGTGTGCAGACCTTGCAGCTTTATTCTGATGTTTTCCCGCAGGCACGGATAATGTTGGATGGAGTAGAAAGTTCTGACACCCGAGAGAGTGATGATGAAGACAAGGTATACATCATTATTTGGGTTGTTGTTTTCTCTCCCACCTCTTTGTGAAATCATATGACTGGCTCCCTTACAGATATGGAAGCAGGTTCCTTGAATTTTCACATTAATATTTGTTTGAAGAACTAATATTTTATATTTTTAAAGCTACAATAATACCTATAATCCAGCCCATGAAAGCCATAGTGTTTTTTGGCACATGTAAGGGCCCATTGGCATGCAGTACCTGCCTGGACGCATTTTATTGCAAAGTACAAATTTCTTCTTGCTGGATAGTTAACATATATGCATTTTAAAGGGTATCTACAACATTTTGCATTTACTTTGTCTAGGGATAAAAAGTGGCAATGATATATTTCGCTTTACCTAGGTAAATACAAAATATTGCCTATGAATAGTTCTCATTTACAGCAGGTTATGAGTGTAAGGAAAGTTCCAGAAAGCTGATTTCCTATTATACATTGTCTGGATCTGCATAGCAGCTTAACCACTAAAGCCCCGGACCAATTTGCAGCCAAAGGACCAGGCCCCTTTTTGCGATTCGACACTGCGTCGCTTTAACTGACAATTGCGCGGTGGTGCAACGTGGCTCCCAAAAAAAATTGGCATCTTTTTTTCCCACAATTAGAGCTTTCTTTTGGTGGTATTTGATCACTTCTGCGTTTTTTTTTGCGCTATAAACAAAAATAGAGCGACAATTTTGAAAAAAATGCAATATTTTTTACTTTTTGCTATAATAAATATCCCCAAAAAATATATAAAAAAATGTTTTTTTCCCCCCTCAGTTTAGGCCGATACATATTCTTCTACATATTTTTGGTAAAAAAAAATCGCAATTAGCTATTATTGATTGGTTTGCACAAAAGTTATAGCGTTTACAAAATAGGGGATGGTTTTATAGCATTTTTATTAATATTTTTAAACTAGTAATGGAGGCAATCAGCGATATTATTATTATTTTTTTTTTTTTGTGACTTTGACATTTAGGGCAGAAACATTTTTGGGACCATTGTCATTTAGACAGCAATCGGTGCTATTTAAATGCACCGACTCCTGTGTAAATGGCACTGGCAGTGAAGGAGTTAACCACTAGGGGGCAGTGTAGGGGTTATGTGTTCTTTTTTATTTATTTTTTTATTGTAGGGTGGTGTGGCCTGGCATGTGACGTCACATATTGGGGGAACGTAGGTTAGTTTAGAACAGTACTGTGGGCAATAGTTTCTCAAGCTGCTTATCAGTGAATAGATTCAATGAGTCATAGAAGCCAAAAAGGAGAATCGGTAGCAGCATGCTTACTGAACAGAGGGCAGATTGCTGTCAGCAATCTTTCAGGACTATGCCCATTCTGTAGTGCCAGAGGTCAATAAAATATGATGTATAATTTCTGGTTATTCGGTACCTGTAAATGTTACTATTTAGTCACAGTGTCGCCTTATTGTTAATTTTTTCTATATCTCAGTTGTTGTTATTTTTCCTAGGACAAGGATGAAACGGAGATCGTATCAAAGTCCCAAAACAAATGTATTGATGTGTCTGAAGCTCACAGTGGGAGATCTGACATTTCAGAGGAAGAAGATGGAAATGAGAACATTCCTGTGTCAATCAGTAGGCATTTTTATGTTATACTAGCTTTTTTGAATTTCTTTGTTGTCTGCTAATTTAGTAGCACCTGATGCTTATGTCTCTTGTTCAGTGCATTTTTTTTTTTTTTTTTTTTAATAATTGACCATTTTTATTGAGTTTTAATATTTTCAATACAAAGGTGTAAAACACAATTGAGGGCTGTTAAATAAAAAGGGAAGGGTAATAATAATAACAGACTACTCTGGTAAGTCGTGTAAGTGACTGTCATACATTAGATTTGAGACAATGTCTAATGACATAGGCAGCTATGTTACAGCTCTGTAAAACAAGAGAACAAAATGCTGGAGGAACAGTAAAAGCTTCTCAGACAAACAGACCATTAGGTTTTTCTGTAATTTGTAATAGCATGGCCTGCGTTTCCAGTAAAGAAAAGAAAATAACATATAAAGAGTTGGGGGGGGGAAGGGGGTGGGGGGGTTAAGATGACAATCAGCTGGGCTTGTCCCTCCTGGGCTCCAAGTGTTTACAGTGTACAGGGCAAAGAGGATTCTCGTGGGATCAGGGGGGGGGGGGGTCTATCTGGAGAGACCAAGATTACCATATTGCGTATGTTGGTCCACCTGGTCAAGTGAGCATGCTGACATGGACTCAATAACCTCCACATCCTTGATTCTAGCATAAAGATCAGATAGTGTTGGGGGTGTTTAGTTGTTTCCAGGGAAGGGCCACTAGATCTAGCCGCCATCAGTATATGTGTGGACAGTTTTTTGGCTAGCCCAGGTAGTTTAGAAGGAAGCAGACCCAATAAAAAAAGCCTAGGAGAGAGAGGGATATCCATCTCAAACAGCTGGTGGAGTAGTCCCTGGACTGAGAGCCAGTAAGGCTGAAGGGAAAGGGCAGTTGCAGTAAATGTGGAATAACGTGCCCCAGTCTTGGAGACATCTCCAGCAGTGATCCGTGGCTGATGGGCAATATAGCATGTAGACGAGATGTTGTCGGGTACCAAAGGAAGAGTACCTTATATGTGCTCTCTTTATAGAGCGTGCAAATAGATCTCTTGGTTGCTCAGGACCGTATAGTTGTCCATTGTGCAAGGGATAATGCCTCTCCAAGGTGTTCCTCCCATCTGCGCATGTAACTGTTTCCCCTGAGTTACCATATCATAAGAGTTTATATATGTCTGAGGTCAGTCCTTTCTATGGGGGGCCTGATAAGATTAAGCATTTAAATGGGGATGGCTTGGAGAATTGAAGGCTAGGGGTGAAGGAAAGTGCGTAATGCTGAATTTGTACATAATGTTTTATGGATTTTCAAGTGCACTTTACCCAGCAGGTGTAGTTTGTATATTTCTTTGACCTTTAGTAAAACGGTTGTAAACCGCTGGACCCCCCCCCCCCCCCTTTTTTCTTACCTGCAAGGTAATATAATGTTGCTAGTATGCATTGCATACTAGCACATTATGTTAAACTTGCCTTTAAAACAAAGCTCTTCCAGGGCCAAGCTGTCAGAGCTGTTGGGTCCAGGTTTTACGAACTCCAGCTCTGTGACTGGCACAGGGTTTTGAAGGAACTGGGCACGGGTGATGTCACTGGCTGCATGCAGAGTAAATATCTCCTTGACCGTTTAGGAGATATTTACACTACCTATAGGTAAGCCTTATTATAGGCTTACCTATAGGTAACATTTAGTGATGGATGTTTACCCCCTTCCCGCCGAGCGTACGCAGATATGCGGCCTCAGCTTTCGGGGGTTATACCAGGGATGATGCCCGCAGCTGTAGGCATCATCCCTGTACCATTTTTTAGAACAGGCGATCGGTTTCCAGGGGTAACAACCAATGCGGCTAAAATCCTCTCGATTGTTATCCCGGGTGAGTGTTATGCACCGCTCGGACCGGGCCTCCCGTCCCACTGGGAGACCCGATCCTCGATCCGCCACTTCCAGCGGCTAGAGACAGACTAGCACAAAGCCGAAAACAATGCTTTGTTCCAGTCTCCTGAATGTAAACACAGAAGCAACGTCACTTCCTGTTTACTCGGCTGCCAATGGCGCGGGATTAAAAAAAAATGCAATATTCAAAATCACCGTTTTCGGTGATCTGAATACTTTGAAGTGCAAAGGAGGTATTTGAGGTCTTTTAGACCCCGATCCCTCAATAAAGAGTACCTGTCACAAGGGATGTTTACGTTCCTTGTGACTGCAATAAAAGTGATCAAATTATTTATTTATTTTTCAAACACAATTTAATAACATAAAAATAAGAAAAAAAAATGATAGTTTTTAAAGCGCCCGCGTCCCCACAAGCTCACGCAGCATAGAAACCTCATACAGAAGTCACGCCCGCATATGTAAACTGTGTTGAAATCACACATGTGAGGTATCGCCGCGATCATCAGAGTGAGAGCAATAATTCTAGCACTAGACCTCCTAACTCTAACCTGGTAACCGTAAAACAAAATTGAAAGCGTCGCCTATGGAGATTTTAAGGTAGCATAATTTGTCGCCACTCCATGAGTGCTTGCAGTTATAAAGCGCAAAATGTTTGGTATCTATTTACTCAGTGTAACGTCATCTTTCACATTATACAAAAAAATTGGGCTAATTTTTACGGTTTCGTTTTTTTTAAATTCATGAGTGTCCCTTTTCCCAAAAAGATGAGTTTAAAACACCGCTGCATAAATACCGTATGACATAAAATATTGCAACAATTGCTATTTTATTCTGTAGATTCTCTAATAAAAATAAATATATATATATATATATATATATATATATAATATTTGGGGGTTCTAAGTAATTTTCTAGCAAAAAATATTGATTTTAACTTTAAACACCAAATGTCAGAAATAGGCTTAGTCATGAAAGGGTTACTGCCACTTAAACCACTTGCCGACTAGCCGCCGTCATTCTGCAGCAGGTTAGCACAATCCCGCAAGTCGTTGTAGCTATACGTCGGCTCCTTTAAGCTGGATAGCAGGTGCGCTACACTGTGGGGGGATACCGATGCTTGTGATTGGCGTTCGCGGGCACGAGAAGCAAAACAGGGACACAATACCTGTTCTGTTCTGAGAGGAGATGCAGATCATGAGTTCCTAATAGCTAGGAACCACGATCTGTCATCTCCTATAGTCAATCCCCTCCCGCTACAGTTAGAACACAGTTAACTCCTTCCCTGCTAGTGACATTTATACAGTAATCGGTGCATTTTTATAGCACTGATTGCTGTATAATCGTCAATCGTGTCAAAAATGTCAGCCATAATGCCGCAGTGACCATAAAAGTCAGATCGCCATTACTAGTAAAAAAAAAAAAGAATAATAAAAATGCCTTAAATCTATCCCCTATTTTTTAGATGCTATAACTTTTGTGCAAACCAATCAATATATGCTTATTGCAATTTTTATTACCAAAAATATGTAGAATAATACATATGGGCCTAAACTGAGAAAAAAAAAATGTTTTTTTTTTTTTTTAAAAAAGTAGGATATTTATATCTCTCACATTGTAGAGTGCTGCATAGAGGTGTAAACAGGCTCTAAGACCCCTTTCACACTGAGGCGTTTTTCAGGCGCTACAGCGCTAAAGATAGCACCTGAAAAAAGCCTCCGCTGCAAACCCAGTGTGAAAGCCCAAGTGCTTTCACACTGGGGCGCTGCACTGGCAGGGTGTCACAAAAAGTCCTAACGGCAGCTTCTTTGCAGCTGTGGTGGAGCGGTGAATAATCCACTCCTGCCCATTGAAAACAATGGGGCAGCGTCGTGATGCCACTGCAGCGGAGTTTTGCGGGTGAATTTCACCCCTTTTTGGCCGCTAGCAGGGGGTTAAAACTGCGCCTGATATCGCTGCTTTACTGCTAACCCCTGGGGTGGCTCAGTGTGAAAGGGTTCTAAAGGTTTATGCAGCAAGGCAGCTTGCGCTGAGGGCTAGTAGATTAGTGTAAGAGGCCGATGACAAGAAGCAAATCGGGCTGTAAAAGATCTTGAAGAACATAGGAAGTCTTTAACTTTCAGGTTACACTGCCAGCTACAAGAGGATTGGCCTCTGATAGACGAATTGTAGGCTGCCCAGGATAACCCACCTACTACCAGCATGCCTCAGTTTTTTCCTAGTATCCTGAGAGGTCATCTTTTCTTTAGCTCTGCTAGATAGGTCTAATCCTTTTAAGGAAAAAAAAAAATATATATATATATATATATATATATATATAATATATAATATAATTTTTTTATTTTTATTTTTTTATCCAGTTACACTCTCATCTACATTGCTGTTGCAGTTGTCTCTTTGATGGCTCTGTCATTTTCAGTCTTGGTTAACACATTTATGGAGTGGGCACTGTAAGGATAGTCTGGAAGGGGCAATTGGAGCATTTTTCAGACTCCATTCTGGTAAAAGTTAGTTGTGGAATGCTTTCTGGGTCCCGAGCCACTGGATCTGATTCACCACTTGCCCTTTCTCTGAAGAACAGTTTTAGTGGGGAGGCCAATTGGGTTGAGCATTAATATCTGCTCCGTTTGAATAGGTTGCCGGGCACAATCTTTTTCTGTTCTGTTTTGCCACTGAAATGGTTAACACTGGGAGAATGAGTGCTGGTGTTACTCTCTATACAAGGATGTTCTCCATGCATGCTCCATGTATTTACACCTTGAGGAAACATGTTCTGCTGCTCCTTCAGCTTGCAAGGAGTCGCATGGAATTTTGATTTATTACTGCTGACAGTGACTTTGGTCACCTCCAACCCTCACATACTACCATCTGTGTTTTTTTTACTTGGCGCCTTGCCTCCTACTTTGAACCTATACATTACTTTATCATCATGCAATCGTAGTATATGTGATTGCAGACACAGAGGGGACAGTCCCACTGTACCAGACACCCCAAGTCCACTTTCTACTAAAAACTCTGGGGCTGATTGCAGCACAGCTATTGGTGCTGCAGAGTCTATCTGCAGCCTGCAGTTATGTTGCCCTCTGCCCTTGCATCCATCCATCCATTCCTTCCTCCTATTCCTCTTTCGCTCTGTTGGGTGTGGTTGGTGTTTTGCCTGTATCTTTTCAGCTACTTTGCAGTACAGCAAGGAACAGAAAACCCTGTAGTATTACTGCGCTCTTGCTAAACAAAATTTTGCATATGCAGACTACTTAAAACTGTAGGAAAACAATACAGGACATACAAAGTACTACAAATATGCATATGACACACATGCATAAGCTTCTAACCTTCCTAGCAAATGAGCAATTGGCACTGGTGTGTATGCTATAGGGATACATTAAAAAGTAAATTAGCTTGCATTATAGCTGGTTTGCGATCCCGAGGCCGATTAAGTGATTGCAGAAAACAGGGTTCTCTTATAGTGTAGATTTAGTGTCATCTCCAAGTCTCATTTTTAACTTGTGCTGCTGGCTGCTTGTTTCGAAAGTTTGAGTATCCATTCCCACACTGACATATCCTTTCTACATCGGCTTATGTGAGAAGCATTTTTTAACACGAGCTCTAGATGGTAGTGTATTATCATACATGCCATGGGTCAAAAGGTCAAGCTATTGTTAATTTTTATTAACATAACTTGGGTCAAATGTTTGTTAGAAACTCCCTTTAAAACAATGGCAGCAGCTAAAAATTTGTACATTGCACATATAAACAATATTTTCCATTTCCTCATTGTATTTCAGGATAGCAAACACTTTTTGATAGAGCAGTGCCATGTTTTTAAATGTTCCTGCCAGAGAATGAGGTTTACACTTGAAAACCTTTTTTATTTTTATTTTTTTTATTTTTTTTTTAATTTAAAGTCTGATGTAACACAGCTGGATCCATTGATTTCAAGGTCAAATAATGATCCAGGCAAGGCTGGTGAAAAGACAGGATTTGTTCAACTTCCTTAGATGGAATTTAGTGAAGTCAGTTCTTTACCTTCTCACCAAATGTTGTCTACCTTGAATTCTTTGAGGCAGTGTATACTAGATCTAGTTCCACCAGTCCCCACATACCCCAATAGGCACAAAAAGTCAAAATCTATAAAGCCTTTCCCTAGTCTTGATTACGCCAATTGGTCTTCATCAGGGGCGGACTGACAACTCATGGGGCCCCCAGGAAATAGGAGATTATGGGGCCACACAGTATACAAAAACACACACACACACACACACACACACACACACACACACACTATGCAATCACACACACACACACACACACACACACACACACACACTATGCAACACACACACACACTATGCAACACACACACACACACACACACTATGCAAACACACACACACACACACTATGCAAACACACACACACACACACACACTATGCAAACACACACACACACACACTATGCAATCACACACACACACTATGCAATCACACACACACACTATCACACAGTATACACAGACATGTACACATAGTATACACAGACATGTACACATAGTATACACAGACATGTACACATAGTATACACAGACATGTACACATAGTATACACAGACATGTACACATAGTATACACAGACATGTACACATAGTATACACAGACATGTACACATAGTATACACAGACATGTACACATAGTATACACAGACATGTTTCTATTGGCTGAGAAGGTACTGGAGAGGATTTTTACCTACTGTCCCTGGTTTTACTGAGGCTGGCAACCCTGATGGGGTCCCCTAGTGATCCAGGGCCCTCGGGCAGTGCCCGAGTGGCTGAATGGTCAGTCCGCCCCTGGACTTTATGTAATGATTGGCTTAATTCCAAGAGGCTATTTACCCATACCTACTACCCCTATGTCAACAATTTCAAAGGAAATGTACTGTTCCCTCTGTGTACCCAGCTTTTCTTATGCTATTTTGTATATATGCTGTTTTATATATAAAGACATTCCCTCCTTTTAATGATTCAGTTAATTCAGTTGATAGGCGTTTGGAGACCCTTTTGATGTTTGGGCTGGCAGGTCCAGCCTTGCAACTGGCTATTGCCATCTTACCTTTTGCCCAAAGTATAGCAGACTGGGTTGGAAAACCCAATATAGACAATAATTAGCTTTTTGCTAGATTACAGCTCTTGCCATTGGGCTTACTACTCTGCATAAACACCATAGAAAATGTGATTAATCAAATTTCAACATCCCTCTAGTTTTGGTGCATATGTGCAGAATTTTATGCCTTAAAGGCTGCAGAACTGACGTCACACAGCTGATCCACCCACGTGCCTGGAGTGACACCTGGCTCAGACTCTCAGCGAGCCACCGAGAGCCTGAGCCAGCTGCTCCAACCCCCTCCACAGCTCAGTGGGCAAGTGAACATTGGGGGTTGGGTGGGTAGAGCAGACAGCAGTGACTAATAAAACTCTAGATAGGGGAGATGGCGCTGTTCAAATAAAAATAGTGAAAAATAGTCGTGTATGTTTAAAAATGTATAAGTGACGAGTGCTGGTGTCTACCAATAAGCTACACAACTATTTTTCACAAATTTTATTTGAACAGCGCCATCTCCCCTATCTAGAGCTATATTAATTTCTGGACCTCACTTTGGTGGTATTCCTTTATTAGGGAGGCTGCAGTTCAGGTTTTTCCTAAGCGTGGATATTTGCATTTTAATAGCAGTGACTTATAGTCACCAATTTTCTGCTCAGGGAGCACTGAGAACTGAGCTTTCAGCGGTGTTAGATCACTCCGTTCTCAGCCTTAGAGCTGGCGGGAGACAAATGCAGCATTGGACCAGCTAACTATTTAAAAAAAAAAAAAAGATACTATTCTAATCCTATACAATTTTTGTAGCTGCTGACTTTTATTTTTCAGAAATATGAGCTCCTCTTTACATTTTATGAAAGAGCTACAATGAGTTTTGACTAATCCTTTTTGGAGCGCTTATTGGGCAAAAGCATCCTTATTTGAGTCCTCCTCGCATCCTTGTTTTACCTAGTGTCTAGGGTTGTTCCTGACATGCTTATTCAGGTTTCTTGTCTTTAGTGTATGACTGACCTTATGTTCATGAACATGTTCTCGGCACCCCACATTGTCCTTCTCTGAGAAATCCTCCTGGATTATGCTATTGAGCTCTTCAAGAGAGCCAATGCCTGAATTTTGTTTCCACTTGGGGTCATGGGTAACCTCCTGTTCATTAATTGGGGAGGTTAACTCCATTATCTTGATCTTGCTTTTCGCATTATTACCTTCGCTTATGACCCTCAAACTCCATTCTAAGGTCTTGATACACCAGTCTTCCTGTACAAGGCTTGCAGATTATTGGATTGCGGGTCTATTGAGTTGAAAAGCCATCTTGCTCCCTTTAACCACTTCAGCCCCGGACCATTTTGCTGGTCAAAAACCAGACCACTTTTTGCGATTCGGCGCTGCGTCCCTTTAACTGACAATTGCGCGGTCGTGCGACGTGGCTCCCAAACAAAATTGGCGTCCTTTTTTCCCCACAAATAGAGCTTTCTTTTGGTGGTATTTGATCACCCCTGTGGTTTTTATTTTTTGCGCTATAAACAAAAATAGATTGACAATTTTGGAAAAAAAAACGCATTATTTTTTACTTTGTTATAATAAATATCCCCCAAAAATATATATAAAAAAAAGCATTATTTTTCCTCAGTTTAGGCCGATACGTATTCTTCTACATAATTTTGGTAAAAAAAAAAATCGCAATAAGCGATTGATTGGTTTGCGCAAAAGTTATAGCGTTTACAAAATAGGGGATAGTTTTATGGCATTTTTATTAATACATTTTTTTTTTTACTAGTAATGGTGGCGATCAGCGAGTTTTATTGTGACTGCGACATTATGATGGACACATCAGACATTTTTGACACATTTTTGGGACTATTGTCATTTATACAGCAATCACTGCTATATAAATATATAAAAGTGATTAGGGGTGTGTTACTAACTGTGGGGGGCTAGGCTTTCATTTAGTGAACACTGAAATCTGCTGCAATCACATGGAGCAGAGATCAGCGTCACTAGTTGCTAGGCAGAATGGGGAAATGCTGTTTATAACAGCATTTCTCCGTTCAGCCACCCCGTGAGATGATCGCGGGTATGCCCGCAGCGATCGAGTCCGCGGGACCCGCGACCGGACTCACGGGGGTCCCGACCGGCCCGCGAGCGGGCAGGGCGGCAATAAAGATTGGACATACCTGTACGCCAATATGCCTGCCCGTGCCATTCTGCCGCCGTACATTGGCGTGCGCCGGTCGGGAACCTGTTAAACTGTAACCATGTAATCATCTTTGCGTTCTTGGCTTTATTATAACAGTGCTATTATTTTCTAACTTAGAGAACCTTGCATATTATGTCTTGTGATTTTCTTGACATCACTGGAAATGAAAACCCTGCAATCTTCCTCATTGTGTAGCTCAGTGTTTTTGAAGACTCCAGAAGCTGAGACAATAGGAACTAATCCCTTTCCTTGGGGTCTAAAGCTACTCGAATATAGCAATTCCATAATATACTGATCATAAGAGTGTACATATGTTGTGCACCCAAAAGTGACACAAACAACCCTGGTATGTGTTTATAAAACAGGTTATATTTTTTTGAAACTGTGACAGTGGTGGTACTTGTGCTACTTCATGAATTGTATTTATCTCTACCCCATACACTGCCCAATCGGTGCACAAGGGCAGCCAGCTGGCAAGAGAAACCTCATTCTTGACTACTTTGCTAGGTAAGACTTGTATAGTAGTCAAGTTGGGGAAAAATTATATTTCCAGTACAATTTTTAAGTTAACTTTGTTTCTTGATTATGATATTTTCGCATTAAGTATATTCATAGTTGTGTTTCACTATGGTGACAGGTTTATCTAAAGCAGAAACACAGGCATTGACTAACTATGGAAGTGGAGAAGATGAGAATGAGGAAGAAGAGAATTATGAGTTTGAAGCTCGCCCAGTGGATGTACAGACATCACTGGAAGCCAATGCTGAAATCACTGATGAAAATGAAAAGGAACAGGTGGGTATATTAAATATTTTGCTATGTTACTGAACAGTGCCTCGTGTTGTGTATAGTATTCAAATGTTTGTTTTTATCCTTTTATGTTCTGTAGAGTTTGAAAAATCCTATCAATGAAACTGAAACAGAAAGTGAATACACAGCAGAACTATGCATACAAGAAGCAGGTAATGTCCATGTTTTAACCTTCTGATTGTGCTATATATAGGCTTGAGCTAAGAAGACTGAAAGAGGATTGTCATTATCTCTGCTGATATTTGTTTTTAACGTTTCATAATATTAACCTATGCGAAAGTAGTTAGGCAATCTGTCTAAAAAATAAAAAACTTGACGCTTCCCAGAAGACTGAACCTTATGTATGTGTTCCAGTGTGCACATGCTTGTCATACATTGGCGAGTGAATGAAGTGAAAATGGTGACTTAATCAAATTCTTCTGTGCAAACAAACGCCAGTGCTTGTGAACCTCCACCACACAACATATGTGCTTACCAGAGGGTAAGCGCTACAGGGCCTGTAGTAGTAAATCTGTGGCGTCAAATCAACCTCCAGACATCCATGGCAGGAATCAGCTGTGGTTAAAATAAGGACAAGCCAAACGATCCAAACGCAAAGGGCAGACCAGTAAGCAGCAATCGCGATCCCAATGAAAAAGGAAAACTCACCATAGTGTAAGTCCATAAAACACAGTTTATCTTATAAGCAAAAATATTGCACTTACATTTGTGGAAATATTAAAAGCTTGTGAAGAAATGCCAGCCGGCTGGCACACACCCATCCTAGACAGCGATGACATCACCACGCCACTCTCCCTGGGTGTTGTGCTGACTTCCTCAATGTCTGGAGATCAGATCAGACACTTGACACTTTTTTTTTTTGGGACCATTGATAATTATACAGCGATCAGTGTACTAAAAATGCACTGATTACTGTATACATGTCACTGACAGGGAATGGGTTAACACTAGGGGAGGACCAGGGAGTTGAATGTGTTCCCTGGGAGGTGTTTCTAACTGCACGCGGGGGGATTGACTGGGAGTACAGAGAGAGTGCTGTTCCTAATCACTAGTAACAGACTGTCGCTTTCTACTCCCCTGTCAGAAGGGGTACTTGTTTACATTGACAGATCCCCGTCCTGGCTTTCTGTGGAGCGATCGCAGATGGCCGGCAGACACCGTGCCCGCTGGCCACATGCATTGGCTCCTCCCGCTGTAGCTGTTAAAGGGACTGCTTTACAGCTACATCGATTTGCGGGAACAAGCAGACATGACGGCAGGTGGTCGGCAAGTGGTGATAAGCTTTTTGTCCGTCCAAAGTGTTTTTCTCTAAATAACCTTTGTAGAATATCGGGGTCATTCAGCTCAAGTGGTGTATGCGATTAGAACAAACGTGTGTCAGTCCAGACTGCATTTTAAAGGACATGGCAGCCCACTTTTATTTAAAGAAAGCAAAAAGTTCAAATCAAACAGAAGTTTCCCTCGCAAGGGGTTCCACCATTATTGCATCATGGTTATTCAGCCTCCTGGTTTACCTACTGACGAGACAGCTGCCTAGGCCTTAGATCTGTTCCCCAGACCTGTATGCTTGGGTCAAGCTCTCTCCTAGCTTACCCAGGGTTCAAACTGCCAACTGTAGTCTCTCTAAAGAACATGATTGTCTTCCCAACACTCATGCACAAACTCGTGTCTGTAGGGCGGAGTCCTCCTGACTCCTCAGCAAGATTTCCTGTCTCGTTGGGTGAAGCTGTCTCCAAATGGATAGCCCTGAGCTCTATCCCTGGGATGTTTATGAATCTAGCCCACAGGTGTGCAATCAGCATGCCTCTGTTTACAAGAACCAGGGTGAAAGTGCTAATTCACACAGTGAAATGGGGTCACCTCTCCACACCTTGTTGAGGGGGGTGTCCTTCAGAAATGGATAGTCCCTGTGGTAAACCTTGAGAGTGCTGTCATGCAGCCTCAGGTTGCATCTATGGCAGTTTATTGGCCTTCTCAGCCATTTGGTTATATGAAATTTCAGATGTTTGTGTGCAGAGTGTTATTTCCAGGCATTTTTGGACTTTGCATCCTCCCCCATTCATGTGCTAAAATTTGCCATCTTCCCCACAAAAACAGGCAGATCTCCTTGCTGCTATTCAAAAGCTTATTTTTCTGAGGGTTCTTATCCCAGTTCTGGACATGGAACAGTTTAAGGATTTCTACTAAAATTTGTTCACTGTTTACAAGGAAAATTTAATTTATCGTACATCATGGGTCACAGAGCCATAGTAGTTACTATGTGGGTTATAGGCCACATTCAGGTGATGGACTCTGGCACACCCTAAGATAAAAAGTGCACTCCCTATATAACCCCTCCCACTACTGGGAGTAACTCAGTTTTTTCGCCAGTGTTTAAGGTGTTGGTCACAAGTGAAGATGTGCTGTGCTCCTCTGGAGCAATCCTTTCTGGGGCTAGCCATGCAGCCGGATCCTTTCAAAGTGTCTTTTAGGCCGAATTGAATGATACCCGGGCCTCGTATCCGAAGAAACAAGGTTTTGCCTGTAACGCTTCTCTTTTTAGAGAGCTGGACCCTGGGATCCAGTACTTTTGGTAGTAAGGCCATAAAGTTTTACTGCCGATGGTGCTATTACAGGTCAAGGATTGTGGGTTTCCTCGATGATCCCCGGCTCCTGAAGGTTTAACGGAACCCACCGTGAAGGGTAAAGATTGGGTCTGTTGGTTTTACCACAGAAAACCCTGCGGCAGGAAAGCTAAGTGGAGTTTTTCTAAGAAATTTTTTAATTTGTCTCCTTTTAATTAATAAATGTTGTCATGCCTATGTGTCACCACTGAGGGCTGTATAGAGCACATACCTTCTCACACTTACTCCAGAGTGCTCACGATGTGTCTGGAGCAGCAGCAGCTTCCATTTCCTCTAGCGGTGGGGGGGGGGTGGTTTCCTCCCCACCAGGCCCCCCCACCTGTGCTACTTGCTACCCCACTTCAAGAGGAAGAAGCACTGAAAAAAGAAAAAAATAACGGCACGCCGCACTTCCTCTCCGCAACGTTTTCTCCCCTCTCTGTAAGATCCCATAGGTTTAGAGGCCCGCACTCATGTGGGAAAACTTTGTTTTAAAGAGAGGAGGGGGGCCGGAGGAGGCGTGACTTAGCGCGTTGTTGGCGTCCTTCAATGCCCAGCGCAGGAAAGAGTGTTTTTAAAAGCACTAATGTTGCTGCAAGCTGTGGAGGGACACAAGATGAAGGGGCATGAAAGAGGTTGGTGACAAGCATTCTTTTGACACATTTACTATTGCATCAGGCTGAGCGTTAATAGCAGTGGCTGACTATTGCTCAAGCAATGGATGCGATTTCTTCTGGTAGTATCTCTGCTTTGTGCATCAGGCTATATTCAGAAGGGGGGTTGAAACACCCCCAAAAAGGCGCTAAAAGGGTCTCCCTCAAGCTCTGTAAATCCTACTCTTTAAATGGCATCCTCCCCTGAGAGGGGTTGGCTGGTCAGATTGAGCATCGGGGCCATGACATTTTTGCAACTGTTTTCAACACTGCAGCCCCTCTTCGTTTTACGCTTTTACTTTTTTTTTTTTTTTCCTCAGCCATGGTAGGTTTTTAAAAGAAGTTTAGCGATTTTAATCGCATCCCAGTATGGTCAAGATGTGACAGATTTTCTTCCTTTTTCCTAGACAGAGGAACTAGGGGCAGGAGAAGATGATTCCCTCGGGATCATGGTGAGGCTGACTCCTCTTCCGAGGTGTCAATTGCGGGAGAGTCAGCTTTTACAATCTGTAAGATTGATGGTACAATTTCTTGCTGAATGATCCACTCCACATTTATGTGCCCTTAACTGAGTGTTTGTGTTCGGTAAAGCCTCCTCAAGCTGTGCATGCTTTTTGCCTGTCCATTCTTGTTGGGAATTTTTATTTTTTTTGTATCTTGAGGATCACCCAGATGAGCTCCTTCTAAACGTTTTCACACTTTATGCAATGGTAGAGAAAATTCACAAAGCGGGGTATACTAGCAATTAATGCTACTATAACCTTTGTGAGTAAGTTTGACTTGTCCGGCAGACATTACTCATATACTTAAAGATCCAATGGATAAAAGGTTGGAATTCCTATTAAAAATAAAAACACTTTTTTCTCTGGCAGGTTGAGTGTCTCAGCCTGCGCTGACAGTAATTGGTTAATCATTGAAACCAGTTTTAACAGGTTTTTAAGGTTATCCTCCTCCTCCGCTAAGTGTCATGCAAGAAGTTCCTGGCTAGTCTTCCCTTTTGCGGTTAGACAACTATCTGGGGATATTTTCCAAAGAATGTCTAGCGAAAGAAAGATCCCCTTTTGCCTTTTAAGTGAAGGAGTTAATGTGCTTTTATTTTCTGGGCTCCTACTGTGCCAGGGGCATCAGCCTCCAGGCAGTCACGACAGCCTCCTCCATCAGGTTCACAGGGTAATCCCCAGGGTTAATCCCAGGGGCAAAAGAGGTCTTGAGGAGGGAAGCCTACAAGATACTGTAGCCTCCTTATGAGCAGTTGCCCCCGCCTGCTCAATAGGGGGAATTCTTCTACAGTTCTCAGGGATCTGGCAGAAGGAATATCAAGACGAATGAGGGACTTCCTCAATAGCTCCAACGTACAAACTGGAGTTCCAAGAGTTTTGGTCTCCTTGTTTTCTCAAAAGTATTCATGGTGGCCCCATGTAAGGACAGAAATTGGGATTTGGTTAAATCCAAATGGACATTCTAGATCTCAAAAATTCAATTGCTGAATATAATCTTCCCCCTTTTACATGAAGATGCATATCTCCATATGCCTATTTCCTCGCTTACTAGTAATATTTTATTTCAAAGTGGGAAATCCTCTTTTTCAGTGTGTAGCTCTGCTTTCTGATCTAGCTTACACCTCGAGTACAAGGTTCTGGCTCCTTTTCTAGCCAGATTGAGGGCCCAAGGTATAACGATCATGGTTTTACCTAGTCGATCTGTTGTTAGACCAGTCGGTAGCCCGCTTAGACCAAAAGTGTGGTCAACACATTTGAGTAGCTGGAATATCTAGGTCGGATTCTCAACCTAGGAGCAATCTTCTTAAAAACATGAAAAAAATACTTGGTTCTGATCATGGGTACACCCAGAAGAGGGTATTCGTACCAGATGCTAAGATCAGCACCATAAAGGACTGATCTAGGTAGTTGAAGCAAGATGTTTTTCTCCTATTCAACTTTGCGTGAGGTTGTCTGGAAATATGGTGGCTTCATTCGAGGGCCGTTCTATATGCTCAATCTTATTCTAGACTGCTGCAAAGCAGTATCCTATAGGCTTAAAACAGAGAATTCAAGCTCTATATTCCCAATGTGTCTGTCTCCAAAGCCCTCAGACACTTCACCCTGATAGCGCTCTATCTCGTCAAATCTTGAAGGCTAAGCAGGGTCGGGTCTGGTTAGTACGCGGATGAAAAACCACCTGGAAATGCCAGATGCTTAGGCTGAGTGCGCCGGAGCCTCAGTTTATGGTTAACATACAAAAATATGTGTTGGGGGAAAATCCTTCTTTCAGTTACCTGGGAAATGGTATCCACATATGCCAACCTTTTTTTGTTTAGGTTGGGGGACAGTCCTGAAAGAGGCAGCTGTCCAGGAGAAATGGCCTAGATCAGAAATGGCCTTTCCCTTTAACATTTTTAAAATTCAGGCAGAACATTTGGTTCTGAGGGCCTGAACATTAAATTTAAGGTATTTTCCTGCTAGAAGTCAATCAGTTTGTGCCACAGCAATGGCCTATATTAATCACCAAGGGGGCTCAAGAAGTTGGGCAGCCCAGAAGAAGTTGAATCTTATCCTATCTTGGGAAAAAAAAAATTGACTTTGCCTATCAGCCGTTTTCATTCTAGAAATAGAAAATTGGCAGACGGACTACTTGAGTCGCCAACAGTTTTTCCTGGGAGAATAGTTCCTTCACCCTAATATCTTCCTGTCAATATGTCAAGGATGAAGGATCCCAGACATAGATCTGGTTGCGTCCAGGATCAACAAAAAAGATTGACAACTTTTTGTCGAGAACAAGGGATCCGCTAGCATGTGGAATGGATGCCTTGCTATTCCCGTGGCATCGGTTCTCACTAAATTGTGCATTCCCTTCAAGTCTGCCTGCATCCACAACTTCTCAGGATCAAGCAGGAAGGGAAGTCGTTGATATTTGTGACCCCCAACAGGGTCCAGGAAATCTTGGTATGAAGAGATCGTAGAGATGGCAGTAGGGAACCTATGGACCCTACCTTCAGGGCCAGACCTTCTCTCGTAAGGTCCGAAGTTCCATCCTACTTCACAAACAATAAATTTAACGGTTTGACTATTGAGGCCCACACTCTGAAGAAGCGTGGGCTGTCAGGTTCGGTAGTTTTCTACCTTGGTTTATGCAGAGCCAGCCTCCATGGTTGTATATAATGGAGTCTGGGAAACATGTCTTCTGGTGTGAGACCAGGAGCTGCACTTCAGGAAATAAGTCCAGGCAGAGTCCTTGATTTCTTTCTGCAGATGGGGTGAGAAATAAAGCTGACCTGTAGTGCTTTCTGAGGACAGGCCTCGGCCTTATTGGTATTCTTTCATTGACCACTTGCTTCGCATTCTTTGGTCCATAACTTTATTCAGGGGGTAACTTCTCTGGTTAAGTAACCCCTGGACCCTTGGGACTTGAATTTAGTATTAGGATTACAAAATAGACTTTTCTCTTTCATCCATTGATGGACAAAGCATCTTCATCTTGACCTTAGGGTTATATCGCCCCTTTAGGAGAGGACTAGGCAGAAAGTGTTAAAAACATCAACACTTGCACAGTACTGCCCAGGGGGCTGTCCTACTGGTTATAACCCCTCACATTGCATCCAGCAGCTCAGTTTTTTTCTGCCTAGTGTAAAAGGACCTGGCTCCCGGTTGGGACCATTGGTCCTGGGAATTCGTCCCTTTTTTCTGCATTTTTGATTCCTGTGATCTACAATCAATAGCCGAGCTGGGTGACAGGATGGATAATATAGATCCTGGTAGTCTCCCCAGCTTGGCCATCGAGCGTGAGCAGGCCCTAGCTACACGCTGGGTCGGTCACAACATGCCCCATCTGATCCAGGGGCGGCCAGTTAGCTATATGCTTCAAGGCACACATATAACCGGGCTACTGCTGTCTGTGTAACAATGTGTCGTAGCCGCCAGCCACCCCGTACTGCTTGGGTGATAGGTCTGTCTGTGGAATGCGTCCAGCAGCCCCTGCAGGAGGGGTAAGTATGGTTCCACCTGTCTCCGCATTTTCTCGGCGCCCTCAGACATTTTTTGTTGAGGAGGCTGGCAGACATTTTCTAGTAGCCTCTGGTAGTTTTCCCTCTAGCGCTGGGTGCTTGTTTCCTACGAGAACAGCGTTCTTTTCAGAGATGCATCGTGGATGACACAGGGGAGAGCAGCAGCACAGCACAGTACCTGGGTCAGGGTATTGAGTCCTGCGGGGGGCTCTTCAGTCTGTGGCAGCTAGGAGGGTGGACATTTTGTGTGACTTGCCTTAGGTCCCTAAGTGGTGACAGGCGAGTGTGGGTCAGCATGGCATCGGAAGTGGGCACTTCTTCCCCAGGCATCCCGGTTATTGCAACTGGATTCCTTGCACCTGCGGTGCCTATTGACTCTGTCGGCGGTCCTGGAGGTCTTTGTTGCCAGGGTGGAAGCGGTATGTGGGTGCAAGGGGGGTAACAACCGCCCCCTCCCCTACCGTCTTCTGGGGAAAGCTTTGATTCAGACTCGGGCCCCGCTGTTGGTGGCGGCCCCTGTTCTGACGTATCAGAGGATGCGAACCAAGACCGTTCGGACAGTGAGGATGACTCCATGTCAGCGCAGGAAAAGGTGCTTGTGGCAGCACTTATTACAGTGGTGCGCGATACCCTAAAGATGGAGGATACAGCGGGGGCTACAGAGGTGTCTGTCCCTTTTGGGACCCACAAGCCAACCCGCAGAGCTAAGGTGTTTCCTTACCCAACTTATTTTGATACGTTTATTTAAAAGGAGTGGGGAAAACTGCAGCGGGCCTTTTCAGTCCTGAAACGCATGGCGGTGCATTAACCCTTTGTGGAGATTTTTCTGAAAATATGGACATCTGATTGTTGACTCCTGGTATCCAGCTTAAATAAGGTAACTAAGATTCCGGTGGAAGGGACTCCTGCCTTCGAGGATGCTGCCGACAGAAGGGCCGAGATGGTTGCCCAGTCCATGTTTACGGTGGTGGGGTCAGCATTGCGGCCTGTGTTAGCCATGGCTCTGGTGTCAGACGCTTACTGAATGGGCTAAATTGTTGCACTGTGAGTTGGAAAAGCAACAGGCTTTTCGGTCTGTGTCAAGCTGGCGGACCAGTTGGTGCAGGGCCTGAAGTATGTCTGTGATGTGGCCTTAGATATGACCCCCTTGCTCTCTAGAGCTTCAGTATCGACAGTAGTGCTGCGTCGCCTGATTTGGCTGAAATGCTGGTCTGCGGACCAGGCATCTTAAGAAAGCACTGGCGGATTTGCCCTTAAAGCGGAGGTCTTGCAAGTCTCCCTACTTGATCGTCCACAAGGATAAAGCGGTGCTGTGTCCGCAGCCTTCGTTTCTGCCAAAGGTTGTTTCGGGCTTTCCTCGAAATGAGGACATTTTGCTTCTGTCCTTAGGTCCTCGGCCGTCAAACCCCAAAGAGCTGGCTTTGCATTCCTTGGACGTGGTCCGGGCTCTGCGGGTGTATCTGTCTGCTACGGCTCCTTTTTGGAGGTCTGTTTTGCTGTTTGTATCGGTGGCTGGTTCGAAGAAGGGACTGGCGGTCTCGTCGGCCACCATTTCTCAATGGTTCAGACAGATTGTCATTCAGGCTTATGCCATAAGGGGTCGGGCGCCTCCCTTTCCTGTCACGGCACATTCTACCAGGGCAATTGGTGCCTCTTGGGCTTTCCGACATCAAGCGTCCGTTTCCCAGGTGTATAAGGCGGCGACCTGGTCGTCGGTTCACGCTTTCACAAAATTTTACAAGGTTAATGTGTTTGCAACTTTGGATGCTTGCTTTGGCCGCTAGGTTTTGCAGACGCCTGTTTAAGGTTGCAGCAACTTCGTTGAGGAGCTCTGGTTGTTATGGGTGGAGTTATTATCTTGCTGTTCCCACCCCTCTTTTTTTTGACACTGCTTGGGGACGTCCCTAAGGTCAAGATGAAGATGCTGTGTCCGTCAATGAATGAAAGAGAAAATTGCATTCTGAAGTTCATTGACACACAGCACCCACCCCTTCTATTTATGTTTGTACTGCAAACGAACTGAGCTGCTGGATGCAGTGTGAGGGGTTATAGCCAGTAGGACCGCCCCTGGGCGGTACTGTGCAAGTGTTGCTGTTTTTAACACTTTTTGCCTAGTCTTCTCCTAAAGGGGCGATATAACCCTAAGGTCAAGATGAAGATGCTGTGTCTGTCAATGAACTTCAGAGAAAAGGATTTTATGGTGAGTACAAAAATCCTATATTTTTTTATTTTCCAAATTTATGGTCTTTTTTTATTTGCGCAAAAAATAAAAATCGCAGAGGCGATCAAATACCACCAAAAGAAAGCTCTATTTATCGGAACAAAATGATAAGAAATTTGTTTGGGTACTGTGTAGCATGACCTCGCAATTGTCATTCAAATTGCGACAGCGCTGAAAATTGTCTTGGGCAGGAAGGTGTATAAGTGCCTGGTATTGAAGTGGTTAAGGAACCTGGTCCCCAAGGGGGAAGCAACGCTCCTCTTCAACATCCAGAGCATTATAACTAGCACTGTGTCATTGGCTCCCCTTCAGGGACACACAATAAGGGTACAACAATCCTGCAGCAGTGGCCTTTATCAATCATCAGCAAGGTACCAGGAGTCAAGCAGTTTGAAAGAAGTAGGTCTGATTCTCCCATGACTAGAGGACCACTGTCCAGTTATTTTTACACTGTTCACATTCTGGGAGTGGACAATTGGCAGGCAGATTTTACCAACCATCACTGCCCGGATCCAGGGGAAATGATCCCTTCACCTTACCTTCACGAACATTCCCGTACTTTCAGTGGCACTCTGAGTTTTGGTCTTTGACCTGTACTGCACAATTAAGCTAAAGGTTTTTTACTTGCCTGTCAATTCCATATCTTGGAATACGGTACAGGCCACCCTCCCCTTTTTCTCTGGGGTTACTCTGCAATGCTTGCCCAAAACGGAGAGCAGTGGGTAGAGTTATGGGGGTACTCCCAGGTGTAGTGTCCGAATGCTTTGCCAATTGCTTAAGGTAGCAGCCTTTACCTTACGTTCTATGAATGTCCTTTGTGTCCTGTACTGTTCTCCTAAATATGGAAATACAGGTTATAACACCTTTTCACAATAAATATACCAATAGCCAGTGTGGGGCCTATTTTAAGTGCAGAATATACTTTCCATTTTAGAATTGGTTTTGTGTAGGAATCTCTTTGCATTTATCCCCAGCTGTATCAATGACTTCTTTTGAAAGTACAAAATATAATAAATTGTACTTTTATAGACACCAGAGTAACTTTACAACCATAAAAATGCAAAAAGACTTTTACTAGTGTGGCTGCTAATAATTTCTATAGTGTACCAGAGCACATCTTATATTTTGTATTTTAAAATATAAGATTTTTTTTTTTGTGTTTTTACTTTAGAAGATGTACAAAAGGTAGAGGAGGAACAAAATCAACCTAATATCACAGCTGACAAAGTATCCGATTCCTTGAATTTAAGCAAAGATGGTGATTTGTTGGCATCAGTGGACATAGATACAAAGTCAAGTCTGGCATCAGCGGAGAGCTCTGGACCTGGCAGTCCTGCCACTGACTCCCCTGTGTTAGTTAATGAATATGTAAGTTTATTTTTATTTTTTGTTACCAATGCTAATGTTTAAATGTTCCTGAAATGACTATATGTTCTTCTTTTGCTGCTCATTTTATACAGTTTGTGTGTGTATATTTGTATGTATATAAAGCACGTAGAGTTTTTCTGAGGATTCAGTTACATCTTGAATTGTTGAGTGACTATTGGTTGCATCAAGGTTCAAGTACATGGTACAGTGCAGTTTTAGTGTTCATCTTCATAGGCAGAGTTTATTTTAAAACACACCGTTAAGCATTTTAAGAAAATACAGAGGCATAAATCATTACATTATCTGAGCAGCTTTGATCCAATCATGTATCAGTGTGATTGTGTATAGACAAAACAATCAGCGGATTATTGGGCGTGATTACTTCAGCGCTACCTCTAAACCTTATTGTTATGTTCTAGATAGATATACCAAATTTTAAAAATATACCAATTGAAAAAATATGACAAAGTATATGTGAAAGAGAAGGTGCTGCTCACATATATGTGTTCCTTCATGTAAATAGCAATGTTTATGTACATAGTTATGCAGCGCACCTTCTATGGTGAAAATGAAAGTGATAGATTACTATTTTGTAAGATACTTTGTGTGACAATGAGCTTCTATATTGAGCTATATAGCAAAACTATATAAAAAAAATAAATAAAATAATTAATATAAACAGTCTGCATCCTTATAATGTCTCTATCCTCCATATTGCTGTATAAGTCCATAATAATTCCAATGATAATGACACAAAGTCCACTGCATGCTCAAATATTAAAAATATTCATACCATCATTCAAGTGTATCCTGTCACCTTCTCTCTAGTGCGCTCATCTTAAAACTTGGACCTAAAAACGTAAGTTGTTAGGTCTACTGCGCTTATTCCCCCTGGGGTATGACTTGTTTTTTTTTCCTTTTTAAAGTATCCTTATGAGATGTTCCTTACCTCGGTGGTGGATGTCTTTTTAAATGACCTTCGTCCTCTATTTCTCAGCTCCCAGTATCTCAAAGATACATAGGCTGTGCTCTCATAGTTTAATCGTGTATACCAGGTTTATTTAAAAGTAATGCACTTACATAAAAACAAAGTATGTGCCTTTAACAAACTGTGCAGCCGCGATTCAAACGCTTGTCCTGACTTTCTCAAGGAAGTCTCTCAAATTGCTGTATGGAGAGCAGTTGCAATTTTTTATGCTGCACAATATTTGTGAAGCCGATTATCAAACAGTTTTTTGGGAAAAATAAATTTCAGTGCTTACAAACCTAACCTAATACTTAATTTTTGACTAAAATTTAAAAGCTGGGGTAGCCTTGAGTAAATATGTATCAAACATGTCAAGGCTCAAAATTGCTTGTGCACGTGCAATGGCAAAAAACTACAGTACCTAAAATTTTAGGTGACGCTTTAAATCTTTTACAGGCAATCGGTTTAGAATCAGACTGAATTTATAGTTCTAGAATTTTGCTGTCACTCCAATATCTATGGTGATACCCTGCATGTGTTGGGAAATCACTGTTTAAAGAGGAAGTAAACCGTGATGGTTTTTACTTCCTCTTTATTCCCCTGCAGAGTAAAAGCATAATGGGCTAATATGCATCCCATACTAACCCATTATGTTGCACTTACCTCCAAATGAAGCCTGCAATGTCCCCGCTGGTGGAAGCATCCATCTTTGCCCCTCTTCCTTCCGTGGCCGCAGACTCTGGCTCTGTGACTGGCCAGAGCTGGAGCGGCCGATCATGGTACGTGCTGGGGAAGTCATGGCAAGTAGGGCAGTTTCTTTACTGCGCATGACCTCATTGGTGCACTACAAGGTAAAGATCTCCTAAACTGTGCACCTTTAGGAGATATATGTACTGAAAATAGGTAAGCCCTATTATAGGCTTACCTATATGTAAAAATGTCTGGGGGGGGGGGGATTTACAATCACTGATGTAGTGCTGCGTAGATCACTTTTACTGAGCAGCAGATCACTGCCTAAAATAAAGGCAACAAGCTGTTGCAGCCAGGAGCTTGTTGTCCGGGAAGTTTTTAAGCAGCCTTATGGCCAATACACACAATCCAATCCAAAAATTATACGAAAAATACCAATTTTGAAGTGATCGTATGATCTGATCGTTAGTAAACAGCTTTCGATAGCCAATCACTACAGCCCATCTGATATTCGATGGTGCAAGTGCGAAAATTTACCTCGTAAGATACCACATAAGATTTTCATTTAACCACTTAAGGGCCGAGCATCTTTCTGAGATTTGTTGTTTACAAGTTTTTAAAACAGTAGAAAATTACTTAGAACCCCCAAACATATATATTTTTTCTAACACCCTAGAGAATAAAATGGTGGTCCTTGCAATACTTTCTGTCACACCGTATTTGCGCAGCGGTCTTAGAAAAGTGCACTTTTTGGGAGGGGAAATATACACTTTTTTTTTAATTAAAAAATAAGACAACAGTAAAGTTAGCCCAATTTTTTTATATTGTGAAAGATGATGGTACACCGAGTAAATTGATACCCAACATATCACGCTTCAAAATTGTGCCCGCTTGTGGAATGGCGACAAACTTTTACCCTTAATCTCAATAGGCGACCTTTAAAAAATTCTTCAGGTTGCTTGTTTTGAGTTACAGAGCAGCTCTAGGGCTAGAATTATTGCTCTTGCTCTACCGATCACAGCAATATCTCATATGTGTGGTTTGAACACCGTTTTCATATGCGGGCACTACTCACTTATGCGTTGGCTTCTGCACGCGAGCTGGGCAGGACAGGGCTTGTTTTAACCACTTGGCGCCCATACTATGTCTATTGACGTCATGGGCTTTCACTGGTTATATCTAAATGATGCCTGAGGCCACAGACATCATTCAGATAATGTAGTTTTCAGCCGGCGATTCCCTGCACCATAAGAACGATCATAGCGGCTGTTCCGCCACTTGATCGTTCTTATGGGCGGCGGGAGGGGATGCCCCTCCCGCCGCCCTCCGGTGCTTCTACCGACTCACCGTTTCCATCGGTGAGTCGGTCACAGGATCCGCCGGCCCCAGCAAGTTACCATAGAGATTTCCGGCGGACTAGATCGTCCCCGGAGTCTCTATGATCGTTCGGAGGCCGGGCGCGATGTTATGACGTCACGCCCGGCCTCTGTATTCAAATTAACGGCGCCGGTCTGGCTGGGAAGCCAGGATGTGTTTTTTTTTTTTTTTTTTTTTTTTTTTTTTTTTTTTTTATTCTTCCCAGCCCAGAGGTGAGATATGGGGTCTTATTGACCCCATATCTCACTGTAAATATGTCCGATCATGCCATATTCCTATTACAAGGGATGTTTACATTCCTTGTAATAGGAATAAAAGTCAACAATTTTTTTTTTTTAAATAAAAAAATAAAAATAAATTTAACAATTTAAAAAAAATAATAATTTGACACAGAAGCGAACGCATACGTAAGTCCCGCCCACATATGAAAACGGTGTTCAAACCACACATGTGAGGTATCACCGCGAATGTTAGAGCGAGAGCAATAATTCTAGCCCTAGACCTCCTCTGTAATCCAAAATATGCAACCAGTAAAAAAATTTAAAGACAGTTTTTTTTCTGAAAAAAAACGTGTTTGAAAAATTGCTGCGCAAATACCATGCGAGATAAAAAGTTGCAACAAGCACCATTGTATTCTCTAGGGTCTTTGCTAAAAAAACATATATAATGTTTGGGGGTTCTATGTAATTTTCTAACAAAAAAATTAGGAATTTTACATGTAGGAGAGAAATGTCAGAATTGGCCTGGATGCGAAGTGGTTACATTTTTTTTTTTTTTTTTTCTTATCCATTTTACCTTTTTTATTTTTTATTTTTATGCTGTTCTTAAAAAAAAAAAAAAAAAAAAACTAACTCTAAAATGTGCTTGTTGTTGAACAGGAAACTGGCTCTGGAAACTTGAGTCAGAAGTCTGATGAAGATGACTTTGTGAAACTTGAGGATCTGCCTCTTAAACTTGCTTTACCTAAGGTATTCTGTTCAGGCTGCTTAGAAATAGTTATTGAATTATATTTTTTCAAGTTATAAAGCTTATGTTTTGTATTCATTTCACAGGCAGAACTGATAGCTGAGATTGAAAAAGAGCAACTAAATCTCTGTGATGAAATTTTAAATGGACAAGGACCTGGTGCTGATTTGCTTGCAGGAGATGCTTTATCGCTGAAAGAGCCAGGTGAGTTCCTGACTAAAAAATTGACATTGTTTTGTCCCCCCCGAATAGAGCTTTCTTTTGGTGTTGTTTGATCGTCTCTGCAGTTTTTATTTTTTGCGCTATAAACAAAAACCAACCATTTTGAAAAAAATATATATATATATCTCTAGCAGAAGAGGGATTGCTGCACAAACAAAAGTAAAGGTATTGATAAAATTTACATCACATCAGTTATAATTCAGGTGACCTTTCGGGCTGAGCATGATATCGCCCTTCCTCATGACCACATACGTATGTGGTCATGAGGAAGGCCGAGATCAGCCCAAAACATTACCTTAATTATATGTGATGTAATTTTTTTTTTTTGAAAAAAAGAACGTTTATTGAGCATACAAAATACATAGGATAACAGTAACACATATGGGGTGCAACATGCACCAAATATACGGATATAAAACAGCTGCTAATAATACCACAGGCTGAAAAACACAAGGAGGGGGGGGTTCTTTGTTTACAGATTGCACGTTACATAAAAAAAACAAGGGGCAATATAGTGTGTTCAGATATGGGGGGAAAAGAGGAGCTCAGAGGTTGGGAATCATATGCCGAGCCATAATACATTCTACTCAAAGTAATTTGCAGAGAGGAGCAGAAAATTATTATTATGAGGGCGGGGAGCCCAACTACAACCACGGTGACAGCCGGACTCGCCGGGCCGAACCCGGATAGATGTAAAGAGGCGTACAGACCACAGACTACACTAGTCGGTACATGTATCTGAATCCCCCATCCATTTATCCCACAGCTTAGCAAACTTGCTCGGGCAGCCTCTATGCATATACAGCAGTTTTTTATAGGGGAGAGTGGCATTAACAGCCGCCTTCCATTGTCGGGCGGTGGGGGGCGCAGAGCGCAACCAGGTGCGGGCTATCTGCAGTCTGGCTAGGTATAGGGTCTCCTGTAGAAAAACAGTCGGGATCCTTGCCTCCTCGGATACGAGGAGAATCCCCAGCAAACATTGGCGGGGGCATAGCGTCAGAGGGGAGCCCATTTGGTCATGAAGGAAGTCAACAATTTGCTTCCAGTAAACCTGCAACTCAGGACAGGACCAAAGGAGATGGTAGAACGTGGCCTGAGGATCACCACATTTAGGACATGCTGGATCATAGCCAGGTCTGAACTTGGACAGCCGCCCAGGGGTTAGGTATGGCCTATGTAGCATGTAGAGGTGTGTAAGTCTGTCAGAAAGTTTCGGGGAGACCAGCTTAGGGGTGTCAAGTGCAGTTTCCCAGTCCGCGTCTTCGATAGCCCCCACGTCGGCCTCCCATCTAGCCTTAAGTCGGTAGGCGCGGGCAGTCGCCCCAGGCGTAAGCAGGTTGGTGTAAAAAAAAGAAATCAGTTTCTTAGGGTCATCACCTAGCACGGCTGTTGCTATCGGAGGTGTTTCAAGCCTGGGGATATGGGAGCCAAACTGAGAGCTAAGGGCATGGCGGAGTTGAAGATACCTAAAAAACATTCTATTAGGGAGGTTGAAGTCAGTTCTGAGGGCCTGGAAGGGTCTGACAGAGCCATTGGTAATAACCTGGGACAGAAAGATAACGCCCCCGGCTAGCCACACAGAGCGGTCGGGGATCGTAGAGAGTTCGGGAAGTAGGGGATTGTCCCAAAGGGGGGTGTGGGAGTGAAACCTAGGGGCCCCAGTAATGGACGTGGCCTGTTGCCAAATCAAACAGTGGTGGGACAACATGTCTCTCATCGGGACGGAAGGTCCCCCGGAGCCACGCATAAGGAGACGGAGCGGGTGTACGACCAGAGTGTAGTGTGGGGAGCATACCAGTGAGGCATAGCGATCTTTGTCAGTCTGATTGAAATAGTAGAAATGGGACAGTTGAGCGGCCAGATAATAATAGTGCAGGTCTGGTAGGGCGGTGCCGCCCAGGTGGGTAGGACATTTCAGAACACTCCATGAGAGCTTGTGTCGAGACGAACCCCAAACAAACGTGTTTAAGATGGCCTCCAAGAATTTGAAGGTTCTGAGAGGGATGCGCAGGGGAGCATGCCAAAACACATAGAGCAGCTTGGGGAGGAGAATCATTTTGACCAAGTTTACACGGCCCATCACCCCAAGGGGGAGACGGGACCAAATCTGGGTTTTTTGCTTGAGCAGGGTGAATAAGGGTTCCACATTTAAAAGGGTGTAGTCAGTCAGCAATCGTGAACATTGCACTCCCAAATATTTCACCTGACTTGCCCTGACCAAGGGCATTGCCGCCTGATCAGCGGACGGGGCACCTAAGTCTAAAGGGAGGATCTGGGACTTGGACCAGTTGATACGTAATCCAGAGTATTCCCCAAACTGCTCTATCAATCGCAGGGCTGCTTGCAAAGAGGGACCCGAGTCTTCGAGGTATAATAACATATCGTCAGCGTATAAACTGAGGGTTTCTGTCAAAAGGCCCGAACGCAGGCCCTTAATTTGCGGGTGAGCACGAATGGCAATGGCCAGCGGCTCAACCGCGAGGGCATACAGGAGAGGGGACAACGGGCAACCCTGGCGAGTACCCCTAGACAGATGGAAAGGATCCGAGATCCTGCCATTAACCTGGATCCGGGCAGTGGGAGCGCTATATAAAAGCTGAATCCACTTAATAAAATTAGGGCCAAAGCCAAAGTTAGTCAGGCATTCCCATAGGTAACTCCATTCAACGGAGTCAAACGCCTTCGCGGCATCCAGACTCACGACTACCCGGGAACCGATGTTATCGTGGGTGGCCTGCAGATTCATAAAGAGTCTGCGGAGATTGAAGGCAGTATTTTTATTAGGCATGAACCCCGTTTGATCTGGATGTATAAGGCTGAGGACAACTTTATTGAGTCGCAGGGCCAGAATTTTAGCCAGGATTTTTACATCCAGCTGTAGGAGGGAAATCGGGCGGTACGACTCTGGGTAGTAGGGGTCCTTACCGGGCTTGGGTATGAGGACAACAAGGGCCTCCCCCATAGAGGCGGGAAGGGACATTGTGTCGAACATATGGGTGTATAACGTGTGCAGTTCTGGGATTAGCGTGTCTTGAAAATGAGAATAAAATTCCAGGGGCAGCCCGTCCGAGCCAGGCGCCTTGGAGGATGGGAGGGAGGCAAGTGCCTCGGCAATACAGTCAGGGGAGATGGGGGCTTCCAGGAGGGTTCTCTGCTCTGGGCTGATAGAGGGGAAATCTATGGAGTGAAGGAATTGGGTGAGGTCAGCGTGTGTGTGTCTGGTTGTGGAGGTATATAGATTGGAGTAGAACATTCTAAACTCACGTAAAATCAGGTCAGGGTCAGAGATCAAGTCGTCGGCGGCGCCACGGAGCTGAACCACCACCGGAGGGCTATGGTCAAGCCGGGCCATATAAGCTAGCAGTTTGCCCGCCCGCTCGCCGTGTTCAAACACACGCTGTCTACTAAAGAAAAGGCCCTGCTTCGCTTTCTCATAATGAAGGTGATCAGTCAGTCGGGACTGGAGGCGGAGCTGGGTGGCATGTTCCAGGGAAGGGTCCGTCACAAACAGTTGCTCAAGGGATTGTAGGCGCTCCTCAGCCTGTGTCAGTGCCTGTCTAGAATTAGCCTTGTACCTGTTAATACGGGTGATCAGGAGCAGCCTAGCATGAAGCTTAAATGACTCCCATATTGACCCAGGGGACGCAGATCCCGCGTTTGAGCGGAGAAAAAAAACTAGTTCCCTCTGTAGGTCCTCCAGATCTGGGATAACCGTAAGCCAGAAGGGGTTCAGTCTCCACACACGGGGGGGGGATAGTCGCAGGCAGTCTCAGCGTCAACCAGTATGGAGAGTGGTCCGACAGCACCCTGGCGTCAAAGCCGACCTCCAATAATTCGGGAAGCAGGGAGGGAGAGAGCAGGGCCATGTCTATACGAGACATAGCTCGGCGGGCGGGGGTGAAGCAAGAAAAGGCCTGTGTTGTTGGATGCTTATGTCTCCAGGAGTCTGTCATGGCCAGTTCAGCTGCAAATCTGCCGAATCTAGTGGTATGAGGGGGGGGAAGACGTGTGGTCAGGTGCGCCAAGTCGGTCGAGACTGGGGTTGATGGTCATGTTGAAATCCCCTATCCAGATTACCGGGACTGTAGGGAATTTGGTCATAAAATTAAGACCTTCGTGCAGGGCCTGAAACTGGAAAGGTGGTGGTATGTAAAACGCCATAATAAGCATCGTCAGGCCGCTCACAGTGGCATGTAAAAATAGAAATCTACCGTGAGGGTCTGAGCATAGGTCATGTAATTGGAACTGCACAGTTTTAGCAATTAAAATGGCTACACCTCGGGAATGGGAAGTGTGAGGGGCGCTGTACATCCAGCCGACCCAAGGTTTTCTAAGCGCCCTTTGGGATTGGCCTGTAAGGTGAGTCTCGACGAGGATCGAGATGTCCACTTTCAGGCGTTTGAGGTGAGTAAGGACGGCTAATCTCTTGGGTTTAGCGCCAAGGCCCCTGACATTCCAGGTTACAAATTTAAGCGCAGCCATGGAACATGTCGGCACAGATTAAACTAGTGTAGGCCCCCGGCCCAGAAAGTTCGGGCATGCAGGGCGCCTGGGCAACCTCCGGATCCTCCATGGCTGGCAGCAACAAATACAAGAACACATTTGCAATAAAGTTACAGCTGTAAATAACACAATATAAAACACATAGAACCAGTAAAACAGTCATAACAATGCCTACTCTGGACCAGCGGGGCAAAACAAAAAAACTGTCACTCGCCGCAGCCGCGGTAGTAACTGCTGGCCAGGGAAACAACACAACCATGGGCGCAATTATAACAGACTGCAGAGCAGACAGTGCAGCAGGTTGCAGTGGGTGTACGTTTCAGAGCAAGAGTCAGCAGGTCGTCTGAGAGACCAGGTATAAGCATAACGCGTGGGGCTGACAGGAGAAAGAAAAAGAAAAAAAAAAAAAAGAAAGGGGGGGGGGGGAACCCAGGCATGTGGAAAAAATTGGGCCCAATAGGGGAGACAAGGAGTTCAAGCAGTACATGGTTACCTCCGTGTGCATCAGTAAAAATAGGGAGGGAAGGGAGAGAGGGGAGAGTGAAAAAATGGAGCGAGACAGGGGCAGGGGTGGCACGTCCCAGAACATGGCCCCCCTCACGATCTGCGCCATCACACCGGTGTTCATCTCAGAGAAAACAATGAAGGGTGCACGGGAGTCTGACAAAGGAGGGGAGGCAGAAACTGTGAATTCAGGGCACAGAGAAAGTCCAGCGGCGGTCACCGCAGAGGGCAGTCAGCACAGCGTTCTCCCATGCAGGGGGTGATAGCAGCAAAAATGGAGGCAATCCATAGGGTCAAAAGAGAAAAAAAGAGGGGGGGTATAGTAGAGGGAACAGGAGAGGGCAGGGATCACTCACGGTAGCCAAGGTGGATAGGTAGGCACTACTCGGGGGCTGTAGTGGTCAGCTGTCAAGCAGGGCCTTGCACCGCATCCCGTTCCAACCATGACGAGGCCGCAGCAGGATCTTCAAAGAAATGGGTCTTGCCCTCACGGGTCACCCGGAGTCGAGCTGGAAACAACATTGCATATGGCAAATGGCGAACTCGCAGCTGGCGCTTGACCTCCGTGAATTGTGCTCGTTTTCGTTGGACCTCCGCCGAAAAATCTGGGAACACTGCCACCGTAACATTGTCAACCGGGATATTTCCACGTTCGCGGGTGAGGCGAAGCACTGTATCCCGGTCTCTGTAGTTAAGTAGCTTGGCAATGAAAGTCCGCGGGGGTGCGCCGGCTGGAGGCGGACGGGCCGCCAGACGATGCGCTCGTTCGATCACGAACGTGGAGGAGAAGGATTCCCTGCCGAAGGTTTTAACGAGGAGGTTTTCCAGGTAGGTGGGAGGGTCGGAGCCCTCCGATCATTCCGGGAGGCCCACGAAACGAAGATTGCAGCGTCGAAGCCTATTTTCCATGTCGTCCTGCTTGTGAAGGACGACACTAAGTTGGTGCTGCAAACGTTCGACCGAGTGTTGTAAAGGAGGGATGTCTGTCTCCACGTGTTCCACTCTTCGTTCGGCCTCGGACACCCTGTCCCTCAGCTTCTGCAGGTCATGCCGAATATGGGAGATGTCCATCTTAACCTCCTCTATCTTGGTAGTGAGGGCGGTTTGGCAGGAGGAGACGGCCTCGAGGATCTTAGCGGTGTCGTTTGCAGGAGACTCCTCCACGGTAGGTGCGGGGCCGGCGCCATCTTGCTCCGTCGCGCCCTGGCCCTCGTGGCGGAACTTAGCCAGCTTGGCGGCCGCCTCAGAGGGTCTTTTAGTCGGCGACATGAGGCACAAAGTGAGCACAAGGTTCCCGGGCGTCTGTACGGTAAATAACTAAGAAAAATCCCAAAAGGATAAGGTAAAAGGATAAGGTCTCAGACGGAGCTCTCACTCAGCACGTCCTACACCATGAAGCTCCAGGCCACGCCCCTATGTGATGTAATTTTTATCAATAAATTTACTTTTGTTTGTGCAGCAATCCCTCTTCTGCTTTCTTTATATTACGTCTTTGGGACGGACTAGATTGCTGGCACACCTGTTTCACTGAGCGTGTGTGCATCTCACCTACTATATATATATATATATATATATATATATATATATATATATATATATATAATATTAAAAAAAAAAATTTTTTACTAGTAATGGTGCCGATCTGTGATTTTTTTTTATCGTGACTGCGATTTGTCACTCCTGTCGGAACAGTGAAGTGTGCGTTTACACACACTCATCCCTGTTCTGTGTCTGAAGCTCACGATCGATCAGACCCCGTGAGCCAAAGTATAGTTACGTGGTTTCACGCAGGGGATAAACCTGCCGCATTAAAACTGGGCCAACAAGTTTCTTTTGATATTCAAACTAAAGGATACACGTGATATGATCATTAAGTTATCTGGCCTTGTGCGTTTTGATTGTTTCAAATATTTTATTGGAAAGAAAAAAGAGGCAGAGGTACAATAAACATGTGACGTGTACGTATAACAGGACGTAGTATACAACCTAAAACTCAACAGCCGCAGAAAAGTTTAACACTTCAACTCTAGGTTGTGGATAATACATAGAACAAAAATCACATTCATCAGTTGACCAATACATGTAACAAATTTCCATACCCAAAAATGAATTCGGAGAACCGCTGGTGGTGTGCACCTACCCTCACGACCCTAAAATGTGTATAGTAGGTACGTGAAAGCAAACCCCTAACCCTAGAGATCAGCAGCTAAAGTCTAACCTCCACATCTATAGCGATTGAGGTGCTACCGGGTTGTGTTCTCTTTGAGACAGGAGAGTCGTAAGGAAATTGGACCCATATACTCACTGGGTGTAGGGGGGGCAGTGAGGATAAGTGAGTAATGAGTGTGGTTTAAGTGTGTGGGGGATGTGGATCTCCTGCCGGTGTTTACGTAGCTAATAGGGTAGGCTGAACCTGATTATATGGCGTATGATGTATTGGTGTTACGGAGTCAAACAGTAGTAGACATGGAATCTTCAGACAAAGGACATGATGGGGGGGGGGGGGGGGGGGGACGAGGAGCAGGGAGGGGGATTGAAAAGGGAGTGGTGGTCCAGAAGGGGGATGATGGGGAGGAGTCTCTGGCTTCCCCCCATCAGGTCAAGGGGAGAAATATTTTGGTAAATAAGCTGTACTCTTTGCTAAGTGGTAGTCGCCATCTGTGTCATATATTCCTGGGATGTTTGGTATATTTCGTTGGGGTATCCCGAGATGTGTGTATGAGTTTCTCCATTTCAGTAACTTTCTGTAGTCTGAGGAACCATTCTCTTATGGTGGGGATACGGGTAGATTGCCAATGGATGGGGATGCTTTGCTTAGCCGCATTAATCATGTGCATTATCAGTTATTTGTGGTAAGTGTTGTGAGGGAGTATGGAATGGTGTAGGAGAAATTGAGCTGGATTGAACTCTATCGTGTAAGAAGTGACTTTTTCTGTAATGCGGTGAACCTCTGTCCAGTACCTCTGGATCAATGGACAGGACCACCATATATGAAGTAGAGTGCCCCTGTCTTGATGGCATCTCCAACAGACCTCGGAGATGCTGGGCTTGAACTTGTGTATCACTACCGGGGTGTGGTACTATCTAGCATGAATTTTAAATCCGTTTTCTTGGGTGGTCATATTGGTGGACCCTTTATGTATGTTTAGATGTATCTGTTCCCACTGTTCCTCTGTGAGTGGAGTGGTTAAGTCTTGGTCCCATTTTCTGCAGGCTGGTGTGTCGTTTGCCTTGAGGTCTCCAAAGAGTAGATTATGTGTATAGGAAATGATGTGCGATTGGGGGGATGTTTTGGTACAAAGCATTTAAAGGGGGAAAGGCGCCGAGAGCAACTGGAGTTTTTATCTAGGTCTTGTAGGTATGAAGCCAGCATGATAAACGACCAGGGGGGAATAGGGGGTCTCTCTGTCTGGGACGCAATCTGGGCTCTAGTTTGTAGTTTCCCTAGATGAAATAATTGGTGAGCTCTAATGTGGTCTGAGGGCCAATAGTCTTCAAGGTAGTCGTGTTGCATACTCTGAGGGAAGTCGGGGTTGAGCTTTAGTGGGGTCAGGGGGCCAGGAGAGGATGAGATTTTTGTGTATTTGCAGATGTGGGAGAAGCAACGTAGAGTAGGGCCTATTAAGGGGTGGAGACGTAAATCTGTCATAATAAATCGGTGGGGGAATCCAAGGGGAGGATGATAAAGACAGGTTGGTGAAAGAGGCTTCTAAGGGTACCCAGTCTTTGCGGGTAGCGTGTGCATTCCAGTCGACAATTCTAGTGAGATGTGCTGCGGTATAATAATTCTGGAGATTTGGTAATCCGATCCCACCCAAATGTTTTGGGCGTGTTAATTGGTCATAGCTTATTCGGTGTTTGCGATTATTCCATAAAAACTTAGAGCAAAGTTGTCTGTAATTGTTAAATATGGAGATAGGGATTTGGATGGGAATCGTTTGGAGAAGGTAAAGCATTCTTGGAAGAACGTTAATTTTCAAAATGGCGGCTCTACCGAACCATGAGAATAAGGATTTGTCCCAGTTTTTGAGGTCCTTAGTAAGCTGGTTCAGGAGAGGGAGAGAATTTTTGGTATATAGTTCTGAAAGTTTGGAGGGAATTTGAATGCCTAGATATGCGATGGAGTCACTTTTCCATTGAAAGGGGAAGTTAAGTTTGCATTGGTCGACTATTTTTTGAGGAAGGGAAATATTAAGGGCAAAAGACTTTGACAGATTTATTTTGAGATTCGACAGGTGTTGAAATTGTTGAAATTCTGCAAGCACAACTGGTAAGGTGGTCATGGGGTTGGAAAGGAATAGTAGGATGTCGTCTGCGAATGCGGCGTATTTATATTCTTTATGGGGTGAGTGGATGCCTTGAACGTCTGGGTTTGTTCTTAATTTGCGAAGGAAAGGCTCGAGCATCAAAAAATTTGTATGGGTGATGAGGGGCATTCCTGTCTCGTTCCGTTTCCGATGGGAAAGGCGTCCGACAGAGTGTGTTTGACTCTAACCCTCGCGGTCGGGTTACTGTATAAAGACATGATGAGAGTGAGCAAGTAGGGGCCTATACTGATTGCTTGAAGTACCGCTTTCATGTAGTTCCAGGACACTCTGTCGAACGCCTTTTCCGCATCCAGAGACAGAAAAAATCCTTTTTGGTTTGTTCTTGACATGATATGGTGACGGTTTATGGCCTTGATGGTGTTGTCTCTGGTCTCGCGACCAGGGATGAATCCCGTCTGGTCTAGAGAGACGAGGGATGGGAGCAGTGGGAGTAACCTGTTGGCTATAATTTTAGAGAAGAGTTTTATATCCGAATTAAGAAGAGAGATAGGTCTGTAGTTGCTGGGTTGGGACGGGTTTTTCTATGCTTTGGGTATGACAACGATATGGGCTTCGAGCATCCTCTGTGAGATGGGAGAGGAGGAGGAGATAGTTTAAAAGCTTTCAAGAACGGGGAACGCAAAGAATCGGAGAACGTTTTGTAATAGACTGCTGGCAGGCCGTCAGGCCCCGGGCTTTTGCCGGGTTTCGTATGTTTAAGCGCTAGGTTTCATTCTAAGGGGGTGATTGGGGAATCCAGGCTCTTTGCTACTTCAGGTGAGATCCTATCTGGGGCAAGCTTAGTTAGGAAAGAGGTAATGTCGTTGTCTCTTGCAAACTGGTCATGCTTCGTGTGGGCAGATTTGTTGAGGTCATATAGTGAGGAGTAATACTTCTCAAACTCTTTGGCAATGTCCTTATTTGTCAGAATATTGCCCAAGGAAGTGCGCAAGTGATGAACCGTGTTGTTTGTTATTTGCTTGCGGAGGGCTTGTGCGAGAAGACGACCACTTTTATTCCCGTGCTCGTAAAAGAGCCTTTGGGATAGGGTGTAATTGTTTTTAAGGTCAAATTTAGGGCCTCGTTAATTAGAATTCGAGTTTCGGTCAGTTCTACTAGGGTTTGTTGTGCTAGTGTGAGTTTGTGAAGTGCTTCTAATTTCCTGAGTCTGACAAACAATTCTGCCAGTTTAGCTTTCCTATCTTTCCTGAGCGCGGCTGAGATGGATATCATTTTGCCTCGTATGACACATTTATGCGCTTCCCACTGAGTCATGGGGGATGTTTCTGTGGAGTCGTTGTCTAAGAAGTAGTCTGACAGACATTTTTCTAAGTCCCTTTCAATAGTCTTGTCCGTCAGTATGGTGGGATCCATTTTCCAGATATAAGTTCGGTCAATAGTTTCAGGGAAAGTGAGTGTCAGGGAGATGGGGTGGTGGTCAGAGAGGGACATTGGTTCTATGGTAGCGGTCTGTAAAGTCGTTAAATCCTGTTGTGATAAGTAAAAATAATCAATGCGAGAGTATTTGTTGTGGGGGATAGAGTAGTGGGTGAAGTCTTTGTCCTTGGGGTGTAGCATGCGCCACGTGTCATGCAGAGAGAGCTCTTGGAGACGACGCTTAATTTGTCTAATTGCCCTGTAGGTAAGGTGTGACTTGCCTGATGAGGTATCTAGAATGGGGTCGAGGGGTAAATTGAAGTTACCCCCCAATATCAATATCAATATTCCCTCCTGGAAAGAGGATAGTTGTTGAGTTACTGCTCGAAAGAAGGGGACCTGGGACGAGTTGGGGCTGTATATATTGGCCAGGGTAATGGATCTGTTTTTGAATGTTCCTTTGAGGAAGACATATCTCCCTTGTTCGTCTAGGAGGGTACCTGTAATTTGGATAGGCGTGTTTTTGGAGAGGAGTATAGATACTCCTTTGGATTTGGTGATAGGAGAGGTGGCATGGTAGCTATGGGGAAATTGATGATTTGCTAATTTAGGTATATGATTAGTACGAAAGTGGGTCTCTCAGAGGAAGAGCACATCGGCTTTGAATTGTCTTGCGTACGATAACAGTCGGGAGCGCTTTTCTGGGGTATTTAGACCCCTTAAGTTCAGGGAGAGGACTTTGAGGGTGAGGTGGTTCGAATTAGATTGGTTACGAGACATGACACCTGGTTGGTTGGGCAATGAGGGAGCGAGAGAAAAAAAAAAAAGAAGGGGGGGAGCCAGAGAGCAAAAGGCGTGTTGGGGAACGCTGGGTGGGGGTAGGGAGGGGGGTGGAACGGGGGAGTTGTTGTGGTCTGTAGCTGGAAAGGGGTAAAGGGGCAGGGAGGGACTGTTGGTCAAATCAGATGTGGATCGGGATGCTATAAATCCCTGAGGAGGGGGTGAAGTGTGGACCGGTTGACGAGATTGACCTGCAACCCTACGTCTCGTAGGGGAGTTAACCGGAGGTGGTCAGTTGGGACTACCAGAGCCCGCTGTGTGTGGGGAGAAGGGCTGGGTACGGACCGAGAGGGGAGACCCTGTGTCCTGTCAAGGCAACAGAGCTATGAGATCAAGCGGTGATGCGAGTAGGCAAAAACCCAAGGGGGTCCTAGGCCACCCTCTGGGTCTCGCCCAATGTCAGCTAATCAGATATTAACCATGGTAAGACGATGTTAACAAGTGAATTGCCATCTAGGTATCGTGGGTTTGTTTGTGGACACCTGGTGTTGGCCCAGGGGCTCTTAGAGGAGAGGGGTAATAAACCTTAGAATAGGAGTCGCCAGTCTAGCGTCTGTGGATGTTAAAGATCAGGGAGAACTGGGCCAAAAAAGGTTTGGTGGTGGAGGGATGTGAGTTATATGGTCAGCCTTGGCCAAAAAACTGTTAGAAACCCAGGGCGGATGAAGCCTGTGGGATGGGCAAGAGAAAAAAAAACATTTTAAAACAAGTGTCTCCCATCTGGTAAACCAAGTATATTTAAACGATGAACACAACTTTAAACAGATAAAACAAAAAAAAGGAACTTGTTTCCCCGCAAGTCACTTCATTGCACATTTTCATTTCTCCCATTTCCCCTTTAGTACATGAGGCCATAGCCGACAATAACAATTATCCCCAGACCTGTGGAAAATGAACCATGTCACTTAGAATCTCTACTCAGAGGCGCGAGGGGACTGTGCTCAGTTCAGGGTCCTGTAGATGTCATTTGGGAATTCCCTCTCCCCAGAGGGGAGAGGGAAGAGGCTTAGCCTAGTTACTATTTTAGGAGCCTATGATGGCACGTGGATAAGATAATCGTCAGGAAGCTCATCCCTGAGCACAGCCCCCTCCATATAGACATCGTAACAGTAGCCCCAGTTTCGCTTGCAATACCCTAAAAGGTGACTGGTGTAATGGGGGGGCAAAAAGAAATCACATCCATGTGTTCCGCTATAGAACCTAAAAAGATTCTGTGGAGGAGAGCAAGGAGCAGGGTAGAGAGGGGTATAGGCAGATAAGGAGGGGAGGAGCACAGCTGGGGAGAAGAGGAGAGGTGTGAAGAGAATGGAAAAAAGGAGAGGGGGAGAAAAGGGAGGGGAAAAGAGAAAAGAAAACCCAAAGTTCTAAGCAATGTCCAGTCCAAAAGAGATTGACAACAGAATATAATCCTTGGATCAAACTGGCAAGATTGGTGCGGTTCAGAGATTCAGTGTAAGGGGTGTCAAGAGACATCGGTGGTGAGGCTTATCTTTGATCAATAACTGTCCATCCGGGGGATTCCATGCGACACAGCGACGACTTATAGAAAATACAAATGAACTCATACTGTGAAACTGTAATGCATAATAGCTGTGTTACTAAGGTAGTTCTCCAGTAGTCCAAGAAGAAGGGGCGAGAAAATGAGGTCTCGTGCTGCCTCCAATAAAGCAATTCTGGGCTAGTGTGGTTACGCTCCGACCCTAAGGCCAAATGTTCATTCAGGTGGAGGGAAGCTTTGGACGGTCTAGGTACATGGTATCGCGCGAGTTTGTCGAGCTGTGTCACTGGCAAGGTGAGTAGCGGAGCAATGATTGGGGAAGTCAGGTGGCTTGATAAGGGGTAGGAGGAAAACGCAATGGGGGAAAAAGAAAATCATGAAAAGAACAGTACCTGAACGTTAGATGGGAGACTTGGTTAGATATGTGGTAGTAGGTTTAAGAAACCCGGCCCTGCGGTGCACTGGGGAGGCTGTGGGGCTGCCATTTCTCGGCGCATTGACTTCTCGCAGTGGTCAGCGTGGAGGCAGAGGGTGAGGGCGACGGTGTCCGATGCTGAAGTTCCCCGCTTCTGCGATGCCGTCCATGGAGGTGTCTCTTGGGAGTGTTGATTGACGGAAATCACTGTACCAGTTGGGCAATTCTACCGGCGGGATGTCCAACGTAAAAAACAAGTGGTCTAGATCTTCAGGTACTCTGAGGATCGCTTTTTTGCCTTGGTGGGAGGCTGCAAGACCAAAAGGGAACTTCCATCTGTAGATAATTGAGCGAGCTCTCAATAATTCCAAAAGAGGGCGTAATTCTCTCCTTCTTTGCAAGGTGATGCTAGAGAGATCTTGATAGATTTTGATCGTTGCACCTTGTACTGTGGCCTGATTGTGTGTTTTGGCCGAATGCAGGATCCTCTCCTTGAGCTGAAAGTCCATGAGACAACATACAATATCCCTTGGGGGGTCTGTGTCTCTCCCTCGTGGGCGTAGCGCTCTATGAATCCTCTCAAACATTATCGCTGTGGCCGGAGGCTGCTCGAGGATGTCATTAAACAGAGTGGTAACTGTTTGAGAGAGCTGGGAAGGGTCTATGGCTTCCAGGATTCCTCTCACGCGGAGGTTGCGGCGTCTTCCGCGGTTGTCCAGATCTTCCAAATGCCGATTTATATTCCTAAGATGTATGGTGTGGGATTCAGCTACTTGCTGGACATGAGGGTGATGTCATGTCGCTCCTGGGCCTGTTCCACCTCCTCCACTCTTAGATTCATGGCTTGTACATCGGACCGCATGTCTGATATCGCCGCCACGTTGCGGAGATCCTCAATGCTCACCGCTGCTGCTCTGATATTGTTCATTTCCGCGCCTGGGCTAGTGGATCGTGAAGCCTCCACCCGATGCGGACTGGCACTCGGGGATCTTTGCTCATGCGGCACTGCCTGGGAGTCCTGCCTGCCTGCATCCTACCAGAAGGCCGCGCCCGGAATATCTCCGGTATTTGTCTTGCGGTGTGGGTGTCCGAGCCTCTGGGCGATCTGGAGCGTGAAGCCGAAGTGCTCCTGGATGTCCTTACCATGGCAGGGAGAAAATTACACTAAAAACGCTAATGATATAGGCCTCTAGGACGGGAGCTCCAGCTCCAAGCATCCATCTTGGATCGGATCCAGGCCACGCCCCCTTGTGCGTTTTGATTAATAGACTTGTGCATTACCATTTGTGGATACTGTAAAAAGCTTATTTAAAAGACCAGACCCGCAATAGGTGAACATGGGAAGCTGATCACAAATGACAGGGAAAAGGCAGATGTATTAAATCATTTTTCCTCTTCAGTTTTTACAGATAGACAGGTTTGATAGTCTCAACAGTAATATTAATGTTTCACCGACAAACCCCTTTACTCTTTGCCAAATTTAAATAAAAAGCTTACACTTTTTTTTTTTCTCCGTTGTTGGACTACAAACTGAATCTAACAAAAACTGAAGCCTTAGCTATTGAGATCAAATATCTGGGAATATACCTGACACTCCAGGTTTCTTAATTTTATGGCTCTAAATCTCGCTGTTTAGAGAAATGGACACCCCTACGCTTTTCTTGGATAGGTAAGAATTACCATTGTTAGAAATGACGCTACTTCCTAAATTACTTTACCAGTTGGAAATGTTACAAACTCTGGTGCATTTTAAGTGGGTTTAGCAGCAGACAAGTATTACTTGCACACAAGGTAGCTTAAACTTTCCAGACATTATGAAATATTATCCAGCAGCCCATCTTTGCTATTTGACCTCTTGATCCACACTATATCCACTTAATAAACGGACTGAAATTTGAACATCTTAGGATCGTCCCTGTTCACACCAACTCTGTATGCTGGTCCTCCAATTTAGGTGTTCCTTGGCCCTTATGCTACAAATTAAGAATATACGGTCATACTGCCAAGGCTACGTTTTTGCCTAACCTCTGAAATCTCACTTGACCCAATTTATGTACACCCATTCACTTCCTTCCAGTCTGGAGTTTTGAACCGCTGGCCCTTGGCCAAAGCTTAACCTAGTCAGTTTTCGTGACAATAAACCAGACTAGGTGTAAACTTTTCTTCAATGAACTACAGTCTACATACTTCATGGCATCTTGAACCTTGTTTTCATATTTACAAGTTAAACATGCTTAATCGCATAAAGCGGTAGTAGAGCCTTTTTTTTTTAATGTTTACCTACAGATAAGCCTTTAATAAGGTTTGCCTGTATTTACAGTAAATATCTCCTAAATGTGCACTGTTATGTCATCGGCGCATGCGCACTAAGCTTTCAATGTACAGCGTGCCGTCCATAGAGAGCAGTGCCGTGGACCCCATCTAAGCAAATCTTTTTGAAGGGAATAATAAAGCGGATCCACATCTCATAATGGACATCTTTATGCTTCTCGCCACAATTAATATAGATCCATTCCCCATGCACAAATGTGTTCAAATGGGAGAAAGCCATAGGATGCATGGCTATGTGAGAGTGGGAGGACATTTGGGACAATGGTAACATACAGCCTCCATAGGGAGAATCAATATGAAATTCGTTTTCATAGGGCTCTCATTCCTGAACATCTCCATACGCCTAATCCAGTATTCTACCTGTTTGAGATAAGTCTCTGGGTTCTGTGTATCATGTGTACTGGAAATTTCCTAGATTTCAGCTTTTTATGGCAAATTACAAAAACCCTTCCAGAATCCCTTGTTGCCTCTTGGATCCAGCTCGTTATCTTCTAGGCTTGCCAAACTAGTCACAAAGTTGATGAATTGCATATTGTTGTTTTCAGCTTTGTTTAATTGCTTTAAAACTGAAGCAGACAACTCCACCATACAGGACAGACTTCTTTGTAGTCCGTGAAGTGCATACACAATGTCTGTAATATAGAATATTTAACTGCTAGGCCTGACAATTCTATTACTAAATTGAATACAATTTGTCACCCCTCGCATTTTATGGATTCATCTTAAATTCACTGGCGGATAAATATGCAATCTATGCTCTGAATATCCAAGAGGAATATTGGACATTAGCACCCCCCCCCCCCCCCCCTTTTTTTTTTTTTTTTAAACACTTTTTCTTCTACTTCAACATTCTTTCCTCTAGTTTTTCTTATTCTCTATATTATGGTCTAAATTCCAATAGATAATAGCCCATGTGAGTGGATATTCGCCATGCTATAACCATATGCTTCTGTTATATGTATTTTAGATTGTACCAATGGCAGTCTCCTGAACTTTGTCCTTATACCACTTAATTTACTTAAGTCGTGATTGTATGGGAAATGGTACTATTTACAACTTGCTACTATATTAAGTTTATCTCTGCTGTAAAAATTATATATACAGTATTGTAAAACCATTGTTTGATTTGTCTTTAAAGAGGAGCTCTGGTCCTGTTGGAAAAAAAACAAAAAAGAAAAGCCAGCAGCTATAAATACTGTAGTGGCTGACTTTTGATAAAAAGGCAGAGCCGAGACAAAGTGGGAGCAGCTACCTGTGAAAACTAGGTGTTCCATGAAGAAAAAACAGAGGAGGGGGGAGGTTGAGAATAAGCAGAACTTACCCTTTTCAGGTGAAGGTGAAAAAAAAAAGGTTTATAGAAGTTATTCCTTGGTTTGAGAGCATTTTGCAAAAGAAGCAACATTTTTAAATAAATTTTGACTTGATATACACGTGATGTCTTGATATACAAGTAGTGTCCTATCACAACTGAGTATAAAACAGAAGAGGGGCACCTCTAAGTGTAGCAATATTGTTACGTTTAATGAAGGTACAACATTTAGCAACTCGCATGGTTGATGATTAAAACAATCGCGTCTAAGTATTCAGACATCCAGGGTAAAACTGTCTACATAAACCATCCTCCGCACCGCCATCAACTTTATCCCTTCCACTCTGTGCTCCACAAGCTATTCAAGCCTCGTTTTCAGATCGCATGGTAGTCTTCTGGGTCACGATTGCAGACTGACCGGTGAGAGACAGCGGTGCAGAGGATGTCCTATGTGTACAGCTTTACCCCAGATGCCTGCATACTTAGATGTGCCTGTTTTAATCATCAACCATGTGAGTTGCTGAATTTTGTACATTCGTTAAACTTAACCATATTGCTACACTTAGACGCGCTTCTCTTCTCTTTTATACTCTGTAGCTCCTACTGGATTTTGCTTCTAATCCCCTTGTGAAAGCTTCCATTTGTGTATGGACATTTTATGGTTACACCCATCACATTGCTATCATCTCTTTTATATGGACTATAAACTGAAGGACTTATAAATAAATGGCTGTGGAAGAAATCATTTCAGTTTCCATTATTCCTTATTGGAAAATTCGCTTTGATGTAAGAGTGCTTTGGATTACAAGCATGGAACGAATGCTTGCAATCCAAGATTTTACTATATATTGATGGCAAAAAAATGCATTGACCAATGATTTTTGCAAGAACCTTTACATGAAATGTGACTGTGTTTGACCAACTATGTTGGTTTTCTTTTTTATTGTTTAATGTATGCTTTCTTTTGTTGCAGAAAGTAATGGAGCTCATTCTGGATGAATCTAAAAGCAAAATACACAAGACAGAGTTTAAATCTGCACTATACCTTGAGTTTGTAATAAAATGTTAGGACACTGCTGTTAAGGTCCTTTTAAGAAAAAAAGAAGAAAAAAGGAACCGTCTTTGGCAGCACTGTTTTTGTTGGAAACCACGGTTTATCCAAGAGTATGAACACTGTTCTCTATGTTCTAATCATTCTTTGTATGAATTTTTGTAAATTCTGAATTGTTAGACGTTCTAAATAAAGTTTGGCTTGTTATATAGTTGTCATATTTATTATTGCCTGAATTACACCTGTCATAGCAGAGGTATGGGGTTTGTCATTACTGAAAATATTTGTTGTTTGTTTGCTTATTTTGGCTTTTATACCCTTGATTCAGACCTGTAACATGCTATTAAAAAAAATAAAAATCAGCATTTCTTATCTCTAAACATGTTCTAAGTCAGTAGCTTAAGAAGCAGTAAAACCATCAGCTGGACAGGTGGGGATCTAACCTTGTCAAAATGGAGAGGTTAGCAATAGCAGCTTACAATAATGCTTTGTAAGATGTTATATCTCTTGACATGTAACATAAGAATTGGGGTGCATTCTCATTTTGAAATTCACCCTGCAGTCTGCGTCCAGGGCCGATCATTCGCATGTGATCATAGCATGGGTGATAACATGTGAGTGGGCATGATTAGCTGCAAGAGCCGACAACCTCTTTGCGGTCGGTGGGGCTACCTACTTGCATCTAATCTCAGTAACCCCTACTGGGGTTCTCACAGCTAGTTGTGGCCAGGGTGTTGTTCATAAGTGTGGTTGCACCCTTAGGCTGGGTTCACACTATTGAGAATTGGATGTGGGTTTCAACGCACCCAATTCGCAATAGCAGGAGATTTTGACCTGCACTCTATGGAGCCCGGTTCACATATCTCTGCTGCGGCTTCCGTGCAAATTTGCAAAGGAGTCCTGTGTATCTTTTGGTCCATTTCTGGTCCGAATTCAGCCAAAAATTCAGACCGGACCCCTGCTGTGAGCCACAGGCGGCGATTGTGTGAACCCAGCCAGTATACTAACTGAAAGGTGTCTCTAAATTTCAAAACAAGAATTTGGGATACATTTGGTCTGGTAAAAATACCTCTCAGTGTTCTGTTTATCAGTTTGAGAAGTGAAAAAAATAACCATTGATCTTGTCAGAAATATTGTGAACTGTTAACTGCCTCTGCCAACTCCTATTAAATACTGTTCCCAGCTATTTCCAAGGTTTACAGAACCATGCCCCTCTATCGTCTATCCTATGAAGAATAGGAGAGCAGCGGGGTCCCAAAGTCCTATCTAGTTTCTGGTGTCCAGTGAATGAGTTTTGTCTTGTAGGACTGAAAGTGTGTTGGCAGAATCACAGAGGAAATGAGGAAGGAAAAAGCTAAATAAGGCCAGGTTCACATGTGTAGTGCAAATTTCAGGTCCCTTTTCACTGCAAATTTCCAAATTAGCTGTTCAGTTGCAATTCAGATATGGTTCTGATGCAAATTTTAGGAGCAGGTGGCCGCTGGGGTCCTTAACAATTGGCTGATAAGGAGTGTCCTAGTGCTCCTCTTGCTATGTGAATGATTATAAGGGTATTCAATCAACAAAAGTGTTAAGCGTAAACACAGACCGTTTTTGACAAGTCCTTTATTAAAACAAAAACAATGCCCCCCCCCCCCCACGTAAATCTAGCATCAATCGTGATGAAAAAGGTACTGTACCCCAGGCTCCTACCACTAAATAAATGAAAGGGTGGGGCCACCTGGTGACATGTAGTCCCACCCACTTGTGATGTCATCAATTTATGTAGTGATGGTAAGCCAGTGTCAGGTACAGAGCTTTTCCTTTTGTTTTTTTGTGGCAACAGCATTCATCACAATTGACTCTGGATTTACTTTGGGAGAACATTGTTTTGGGGGAAGCCTTAAAGGAGTTGGAGGATCCTGAGGATGTAGTGGAATGTTAAATGCCCTAGGACATGCTAGAATGTGTGACAGCAAACAAGCTCATTTGGCTAAGACAAAAATGTATTAATTGTACATCACAGGACACAGTGGAGTTAATGGTCATTACTACATGGATTATGCTGCCAAATTCAGGTGAATGCACAATATATGGTAAACAAAAATTCCTAATGAATCGGATAATCTCTAGTCCATCAAGATCCATATATCGTTGAAGATGAAGTGAATAGAAAGTTTATCATACTCCATATGTTAATGGGGTGGATAATTACTCACTGGCAGCATTTGCATTACTCATCCATAAACAGGACCTGGGTAACCCCCCATTGACATGTTAAAACAAGATAAGAGCGCCACTGCCTCAGTGTAGTCATTTATTAAATTGAAGAAAGAAGTAAACGAACTTGCATAATGTAGAAAAATACATATAGACTTATTCAGCAGATGACAGCAGCAGGCAGTCTTCCCCAAAGCTAGTAATGGTGGTGATAGAGGCCACCCTGTACAGTAAAGAAAAAAAATCCTCCTGGAGGAGTCAAATCCCCGACGGCCCTGTGAAGTGTGTGCAGCTTGGGCCTACTAGGCCCTACAGCATGAACTGGTAAGTGCCTTTGTGTTTGAGTTGTGACAGCCTCCCATTAGTGTTCCCTTCCTTTGTGGTGGTTTAGAGCAGCCCTTTTCAACCAGGGTGCCTTCAGGTTTCTTTAGGGGGTGCCTAGGTAAAATTCCTAGAAATTGCCGAATGTATACAGGTGATGCTTGAAACATTTGAATATCGTGCAAAAGTTCATTTATTTCACTAATGCAACTTAAAAGTTGACACTAATTTGAGATACTCATTACATGCAAAGCAAAATAGTTCAAGCCGTGATTTGTCATAATTCTGATGATTATGCCTTACAGCTCATGAAAACCTCAAATTCATAATCTCAGAAAATGTGAATATTACATGCAATCAATTAACAAGGATTGTCCATAGAACAATATCAGACCTTTGAAAAGTATAAGCATGCATATGTACTCAGTACTTGGTTTGGGGCCCTTTTGCAGCAATTACTGACGCAATGTGGCGTGGGATGGAAGCTATCAGCCTGGGGCACTGCTGAAGTGTTCTGGAAGACTAGGATGCTTCAATAGTGGCCTTCAGCTCTTCTGCTTTGTTCAGTCTGATGTCTCATCTTTCTCTTGGCAATGCCCCATAGATTCTCTATGGGGTTCAGGTGAGGCGTGTCCCCAACACTTTTGAATGGCCTTTTCCTGACAATCCTCTCCGGGCTGTGGTCATCCCTGCTGCTTGTGCACCTTTTTTTTTTTCTTCCACACTTTTCCCTTCCACATAACTTTCTATTAATGTGCTTAGATACAGCACTTTGGGAACATCCAACTTCTTTTGCAATTACCTTTTGAGGCTTTCCCTCCTTATGGAGGGTGTCAATGATGGTTTTCTGCACATTTGTCAGGTCAGCAATCTTTCCCATGATTGTGATTCCTACTGAACCAGACTGAGAGAACATTTAAAGGCTCAGGAACCCTTTGCAGGTGTTATGGCTTGATTAGAGTGGGACACTTTGAGCCTAGAATATTGCACCTTTTCACAATATTCTAATTTTCTGAGTTTGTGGATTTGGGGGTTTCATGAGCTGTAGAACATAATCATCACAATTATGACAAATCACGGCTTGAACTATCTTGCTTTTCATGTAATGAGTCTATCTCATATATTAGGTGTTCACCTTTTAAAGAGGAAGTAAACCCTGAGTTAAAGCATAATGGGCTACTATGCATCACACAGTAGCCCATTATGTGTCACTTACCTGACACAGGAGCCTGCGATGTCACCGCTGTCCCCTCCTTTTTTATTTTTTAAAATTTTCTTTTTATTTCATGTTTTTCACATATACAACATCCGGGCTGCCAACACCTGACATTGTGGCCTTGCAGGGCCCACAAAATACAATTCCTCTATATCCCTCCTGACTAATATTTCAACTAACTACAACCTATCCCCCACCCCCTGTCATGATTCGTTTTCCCTATATGAGAATGAGGATCTTAGCTGCTGGTTCCTCACCAGGTAGTCATATTTATTCAGCCCACCGCTGTATTAGGCATCAAAAACCATTGTCAAGCCTCTCCGCTTCAGCTGTCCCACCACCCACCCGAGAGGGTTCCACTCTCTGATTAGTAATACACCTGGACATATCTAAACAAATATCAAACACGTCTTTCTTATACCACTCTGTTGTCTGAATTGTACCAGGCCTGCCATATCTTTCCAAATTTCTTAGACCACCCTCTAGCCTTGTGAAAGACATTATGTGCTCTACAAACTATTACTACCTTGTCTCTTCCCATAGTTATCTAGTTTATAAAACCCTACTAAGCACACTGATATAAAGTTACTTATGAAAACACACACATTGCTGCTAGTAAAACACTATCTTTTTTTATTCCCAAGAAATTAGGAAAGCTAACATAAAGTATTAAAAAGACATTACAATATCACAAAGCTTACAATCAGAACATATAATACAAGAATGTGAAAGATACTTATCACACGGTCCTCCGTGAGGCTTTGCTGCATCGGCTAGGCTCAGACCAGGAGAGGGCCTTTACCATGAGGTTTAGGCTGGAGCCATCTCCCAAAGTAGGCCGAGTCACCACATGGCAGGGTCTTACAGCAAAACAGAGAGCATTGTCTGTGTGTGAGCCTTTTCATTCAAACATACACACCCACTCGTAGCCACCTCCATTTGCCTTCCATCCAATAGATTTCGCCAAGAGGTATTCCTTCACATGTATGTCCATTCTTCAGGAAGCATGCTGTATTGTCCACTATTGATCAGTGTCTCTAACGATGAGCCATCCAGCTCACTCTTACTCCCTTTGAAGCCTGCAATCGCACACATCACAGCAGGTGGGTCTGAGGATAACTCCTTTGCTATGCATATTCTGCCAAACAGATGTGTCAAATAGGGATGAGCCGAACACCCCCCGGTTTGGTTCGCACCAGAACTTTCGAACGAACTTTAGAACCCCATTGAAGTCTATAGGACTCAAACGTTCGAAATGAAAAGTGCTAATTTTAACGACTAATATGCAAGATACTGTCCTAAAAAGGGTTTGGGGACCTGGCTCCTGCCCCAGGGGACATGGGTCAATGCCTAAAATGTTTTTAAAAATGGCCGTTTTGGCGGGAGCACTGATTTTAATGACGATTAAAGTGAAAAAAAAAAAGTGAAATATTCCTTTAAATATGGTGCCTGGGGGGTGTCTGTAGTATGCCTGTGAAGTGCCACGTGTTTCCCGTGTTTAGAAGAGTCACTGCACAAAATGACATTAAACGGAAATAACACCATTTAAAACTGCTTGCGGTTTTAATGTTATATCTGGTTCCTGCAATATGGTTGAAAATCATTGAGAAAAATGGCATGGGTAGCCCTCCCTGCCCATTACCAGCCCCTTTAGGTCTTGTACGCATATTAAGGGGAACCCTGTACCCATATTAAAAAAAGGAAATGCGTGTGGCCCCCAGGCCCTATATACTCAGAACAGCAGTATACAGGCGGTGCAAACAAGACAGGGACTGTGTAGGTTTGTTGTGTTAAGTTGAATCTGTTTGTAATTTTCAACTGGTACATTTTTAAAGTGTAGCCCCAGTCAAAAAAACTATTTTTAAGCTTTTTGGAAAACATAGGGAAGGGTTATCACCCCTGTATAATTTGTTTTGTCGTCCATCTTTTTTCATCTCACTTGCTGTTGTCTCCTTCCGTTTGCAAGTAGGAGATGTTTGTAAATTGGATGTTTGAAAGTAGGGGCCTGCCCTATATGCTCTGCAGAAATGGCGGAACAAGGTGTTGGTTTTGCCACAACATTGTAAGCCCTCAAAGTGACTCTTGGTGGGCGCTGGAGCGCCCTGCTGTGAACGATTATATCAAGAATTGTAATTACATGCCATTGTTGAACAGTGGTAGAAAAATTGACCTTTGGTGGTTGTGGTGCTGGTGCCACAACACTATAAGTCCTCACCGTTACTCTGGGTGGGCACAGGAAGGGGCCCTCCTGTGAAATATTATATCAAGAATTGTAATTACATGTCCCTGTTAAACAGGGGCAGAAAAATTTGGCCTTAGGCACTGCTGCTGGTGCCACCACACTGCAACCTCTCCCATATACTCTAGTTTTATTGCAGGAATTAGCCCTGCTGCAAAGCATTGCATCAAAAATTGTACTTAAACGCCCCTGTTAAACAGGGGCAGAAAAATTGGGCTGATGGCATCAACCAGAACCAGAAATGTTCTTCCAACATATCAGCGGAGGAGGAAGAGGATAGATAATCAACATAACAGGACAGTCACTCAGCATCAGCATAGGCAGTCTTGAAGGGATGTGATATTTCAAAAAAAATTATTCTGTTACATCAGCTTCAGGTGCTTGGTAGCTGTGGGTGATCCAAGACTGATTCATCTTGATGAAGGTCAGTCGATCAACTGATTCGGTGGACAGGCGCACCCTGTGATCGGTAACAAAGCCACCAGCAGCACTGAAGGTGCGTTCCGAAAGAACGCTGGATGCAGGACAGGCCAGTAGCTCAATTGCATACTGTGCAAGCTCTGGCCAGTGATCCATCCTCAAGACCCAGTAAGCCAGAGGATTTTCGGTGGGAAAGGTGTCCAAGTCTGACCTTGCCCCTAGGTATTCCTGCACCATGTAAATCAGACGCTGGCGATGGGTGCTGGAACCGATCATACCTTGGGGCTGCGGACTAAAAAGTTGTCTGAAAGCATCAGTCAGATGGCCACCTTCTCCACCGCTCCTTCTGACCGATGCCTCAGCAACACGTTGTCCAGGACCAGGAGTTTGTAACCTCCCAGTCTCTGGGAACGCGTTGCACAGACCTTTCTGCAAGGCCTCCCGGAGATGTCTCATCCTCTGCTCCCTCTGCGATGGCAAGATAAGGTCGGCGACCTTACCCTTGTACCGTGGATCAAGGAGAGTGGCCAGCCAGTAATGGTCCCTCTCCTTGATCCGAAGAATACAAGGTTCCTTCTGCAGGCTTTGCAGGATCAGGGAGGCCATGCAGCGTAGGTTAGCTGAGGCATTCGGTCCGGAGTCCTCTGGGTCACTAAGGACAACATGATCCGCAGCTACCTCCTCCCAGCCACGTACAAGTCCACGTGTTTCTTGGGACTGTAAATCATCCCTACAAGACTGATGCTGAGTGCCAGCCTCCACCTCCATGCTGACACAATCATCATCCTCCTCCTCCTCTTCCTCCTCCTCATCCTCTTCCTGTGTGATGGGTGGCACAGCAGGAACACTGCATAAAGGGGGCCTTGAGAGGCAAGGAAGTCCTCCTCTTCCTGCCTCTGTTCTGCCTCAAGTGCCCTGTCCATTATTCCACGCAGCGTATGCTCCAAGAGGTGGACAAGAGGTAGTGTCACTGATGCATGCACTGTCACTGCTCACCATCCTTGTGGCCTCCTCAAACGGTGACAGGACAGTGCATGCATCCCTGATCATGCCCCACTGGCGTGGTGAGAAAAAACCAAGCTCCCCTGACCCTGTCCTGGTGCCGTAGTCGCACAGGTACTCATTGATGGCCCTCTGCTGCGTGTGCAGCCGCTGCAGCATGGCCAATGTTGAGTTCCATCTGGTGGGCATGTCACATATAAGGTGGTTCTTGGGCAGGTTCAACTCCTTTTGGAGCTCAGCCAGCCGAGCACAGGCATTAAATGATCGGCGGAAATGCACACAGACTTTCCTGGCCTGCTTCAGGACATCCTGTAAGCCGGGGTACCTGCCCAAGAACCTCTGCACCACCAGGTTAAGGACGTGAGCTACACAGGGCACATGGGTCAGTTGTCCCTGTCGGAGGGCGGAGAGGAGGTTGGTGCCATTGTCACAAACCACCATTCCTGGCTTGAGCTGGCGTGGCGTCAACCACCTCTCGGCCTGCCCCTGCAGAGCTGACAAAACATCCGCCCCAGTGTGGCTCCTGTCCCCCAAACAAACCAGCGCAAGCACGGCATCGTTTTGTCTGCGTACTTGCGTAGCCCCTGGAACGCCTACGAAGCACCGCTGGTTCTGAGGACAGAGCACTGGAAGAGGCCACGGAGGAAGAAGAAGAGGAGAGAGGTGTGTCACAACCAATAGTAGTATTTTGGAGGCGTGGTGGCGGAACAACCTCCAACACTACTGCACCTTGTCCTGCATCCTTCCCAGCTGCCAGAAGAGTGACCCAATGGGCCGTGAAAGACAGGTAACGTCCCTGTCCATGCCTGCTGGACCGCCCTGTCCAGCGAGGCAAGGGCATTGCTTCCACATGCCGGTAGAGAGCCGGAATCGCCTTCCGTGAGAAAAAGTGGCGTTTGGGGACCTGCCACTGAGGAACCGCACATTGTACAAACTCACGGAAGGGGGCCGAGTCTAACAACTGAAAAGGCAGCAGTTGAAGTGCTAGCAATTTAGCCAAGCTAGCATTCAACCGCTGGGCATGTGGATGGCTGGGAGTGAACTTCTTTCGCCGGTCCAGCAGCTGGGGCAGGGACATTTGCCTGCTATAATCGGACGTGTGTGTACCGCTAGCAGAGTTCCCGGAAGCACTTGGCTGTGACACACCTAATTCTTCCTTCCTCTCAGAGCAGGTTTCAGAGAGGACTGAAGGTCTAGTGGGGTTGGAGATGCCAGCTGATGAGGAGCAAGGAGAGGTCCGCTTTGTTCTTTGGTGTGGGTCTTTGAGGTACGCTTGCCAACGAGCTGCATGGCAGGTCAACATATGTCTGGTCAAGCATGTGGTGCCCAAGCGGCTGATGTTTTGGCCACGTGAGATACGTTTGAGACATATGTTGCAAATAGCAGCGGTGCGATCTGATGCACTCGTCTCAAAAAAGGCCCACACCAAAGAACTTTTAGAATAACGCGCAGAGGCAGCGCTCTGCACAGGCGGAGCTCTGCGGTGTGATTCAGTCGGTGTGCTGCCCCTAAGCTGGCCCCCGGAGGGCATCCTGCTTCCTTGGACATGTGCCTCCTCCTCCTCCTCCTCCTCCTCTCTCCTTCCAGGCACCCACGTGGAGTCAGTGCCCTCATCATCCCCTCCCTCTTCATCGCTGTAGCAAACCTGGCAGTATGCTGCAGCTTGTGGAACATGACTGCCAGATTGCTGTCCTTCTTGAGCATCCCCTCTCTCTGCACTCACGCTACTGCCTTCCTCTAGCTGAGTGTCATCATCAGAGCCCACAAAACACTGGGCATCCTCCTGGAGCATGTACCCAACACTGTGCTCAAAGAGTTCAGGAGACTCCTCAGGAGGACGTGGTGGGTCTAGGGAAGGAGTCACTGATGATGACATTGAGAGGAGGGAAGACGATGCGTTGGCAGCTGCTTTGCTAGTACCCTGAGACTGGGTGAGAGAGGATGAGGAGGATGAAGAGGGCTTGGTCATCCACTCTACCAAGTCGTTGGCATGTTGCGGTTCAACATGTCCAGCTGCCGAAAAGAAGGACAAGCGTGTCCCATGGCAACGTGCTGATGACAATGCACCGCGTCCACGACCAGCACTGTTGTCTCTAGACACAGAGCCTGCTTGCCCTCTTTTATCGGCTTGCGCCTGTCTGCCTCTCCTTGCTGGCCTTCCAGACATGGTAATGGCCTGAAGGGAGTTGGGTAAAAAAGCAGTTGGGTAGTGTATATTGTGCTAGAGGCACACAACACCCACTAACTCCTGCAGATGCCTTTATTATAGAACACCAGAGATAAAGGGGTATATACAGATGTATACTGTGCTGTGCTGGAGGCACACACAACTTCCAATAACTCCCGCAGATGGCAAGTGGGCTCAAATAGAGAAGAGCTATGTAGGTGGATATAGCGGTATGTACTGGGTACAGAGCACGCAGACAGCACGCACTCCTAACACTACTGACTGCAAGCTCTATTATAAAAGATAGATCACTAGCTATATAGGTGAGGTGAATATAGCGGTGTATACTGCGGTCAGGGCACGCAGACAATAACCACTACACAACAGCAAGATCGAAAATCGGCCGAAAACGATCGGTGTGTACTGTGTTGAAGGTACACAGAACACCCACTGCTTCAGACGCCAACACACTACACAAGGCCGCCGCGCTGGCGGCCTTATATAGTGTGGGACGTGCACTACACAGCCTGAGCTATGATTGGCCACAGGCATCCTGCCTGTGGCCAATCATGGCTCTCATCGCTGCTGGCGCTGCGATTGGCCAAGCATGCGGGGTCACAGTGCATGCTTGGCCAATCATGAGCCAGCAATGCACTGCGCCATCGCAGTGCATTGTGGGCCGTGAGCGCCACACGAATTTGGCGCGAACAGACCAAAATGTTCGGACTTCGCCGAACTGACAAACAGCCAATGTTCGAGTCGAACGTATGTTCGACTCGAACACGAAGCTCATCCCTAGTGTCGAACTTTAGATATATAACATTACTTCTTGTTCACTTCCAACATATGCCACTTTGCGCCTAAAAGGCGCATACCAGCCTTCTTCAGACACGGCTCCTATCGAACAGTCCATAACTGTCTTAACGTGTGTGGTTCCCCAACATGTGCTTCCGAACCAGTACCTGTGGCACAGTCCTTAGCTTGTGTAACATGTGGTGGTTTTCAATGTGTGCTCCAGAGACATCTCCCATGGAACAGTCCATAATGGTCTTACCGCGTTGTGCTTCCCAACACGTGCCGCTTTGCTACTGCGTGACATACCACCATCCTTCTTCAGCGACAGCTTCCCTGTCATCCTTCTGTATCTTTGGTATCTTCTCCTTTCCGGTATCTTCAGTACAGGCAAGGGATGTCCATTCACTCACCATTCACCAGCATACGTTCAGAGTAACATATCAACCAGCTATCAAATACCGAGTCTTCAGGAGGGCCTTTCTTGCCCATATTACTAGCCTACAATACCCATAGGTCACACTCTACCACAAAAATAAATCAACTTATTACCATAATATATACATATATATATGTATTACGCACCCCGCTCCCAACCTCCTATAACCCTTTACTGTAACTACGGGTCGGGATTCGGCAGGCTTGCTCACAACGGTATTGCAGGGCTCTGACTTGACTGCAAAGTCTCTAACTTGTACACAGAGACCTTACCGTCAAATCATCCCTCAACTTGCATAGAGAAATGGGAGACCCTTCTAGATAAATATCACTTAACTACACATATAAATTTACAACAATGACCAAACCCACACAATTCCACCCCTGTGCCTGGATTTCAGAGATCATGCCCATGGTATACCATGCACCTCTACCTATGGTTAGGTTCAAGGAACCCTTTAGTTCCATGACTAACACTACACCGGTATTCTTTAGGACAAAGAAACAAACTCGCCTATGTCCTAAATAATACCTGGGTGCCTCCTTCCCAGCAATGATCTCTCCATCCAGAACACAGAGAGAAATAACTTCCCAACATTACTCGCTCATCCCCACGTATTGACCTGGCATACAACGGACATCATGGTCATGCTTCCGACAAAGGGAAATATCAACCTGCCTCCAGCGTTCATCTTCTCTGATCACATGTGATATAGCCTCAAATGCAACAAGATAGAATCCCCAGTCAGTAAGCCCATTGATGCCACCCAATATACAGACCGAGTCTGCACTTCTGTATACGGGAACATACAGCATAACACCTTTCACAATCCAACTTAGTACAGCCCATACAGGCATTCGACCACTACTTTGGATTAGTGTAAGCAACGTGTTTTGGCAAAATCTTACTGAGCGGTGATGCTAACTCATCAGGCCACTGCCCCTCATACAGAGACGGTACAATCAGCTTGATGTTGGCTGATATTTCCACCTGCCACAGAGTGCGCGCCAGAGCCAATGACAGGTTTCTGTCCTCTCTACCAACCTCTCAACATGGTTGACAAAATCCGGAGCCATTCTAACCTGAGTGTTTCTGTGACTTCATTGAATGTTATCAAGGATGCCACCAATCTCCCGGGGTAACAAAGTCATGCTCCTTCTCTGAAGCTATGGCTGTGAGTTTGTTCCTCAGGAGGCTTATGTCCCCTCCATTAACAACACCCATCCCAGCTATTGTCCCCCCCCCCAATATAGTGCTGAATACATCCCTCCTCTTTCGGGTTACTCCTCAGAAATAAGCATCCTGCATGGACTTGATCGCATCTCTGGGAGTAAGTCACTGGTACAATGACCGCACTTGATTCAGTGTATACTCAGCACATATAGGGTGATAGTTTTTTTGTCAACCACCGTGAGATATTGCAGCACCATGTGGTGAAGTCCTACGGTACCCTGGTAGCCAGCGTTCCCTTTATTTTAACGGAGCATGCTCCTGTGTGTATTCACTGGCATTATCTGTGCAGGGTTTCAACCTCTCAGGTGAGACATCAACCAGGCGTATCTTCCCCATGTCTAGTTCTGGTGTCCCGCATGTCCAGTAACCGAAAGCTTCTCTCTAGGACCGCTAGGATTGAGACACCACCCCTATGAGGAAGTTTTCATCCCATTGATGTGTCACCTGGCACCCTTTAGTCTGGCCAACAGCTACCTTATTATGCATAAGTGCCAGCCTGCCTCCTAGGTACCTGCACCATATTAACTCCGTTACATCAATACATGTCATATGTTAAAACCTTCCTTTTTCCAATTCCTCCTTCCAACAAAAAACACATATTTTACATTTTCATGTTCTGATGGATTGGATGTGTCATAATTCTTCCCCAACCTCCAACCCATTGCACATGTATGAATAACATGTTTGCATTCATCAGGAGAGACTTCAGCAAAAATATTTCACAAGCTCTCTTGCTAGGCACACTCTTTCAGATTCAGCATTAGCACCAAATTGTCCATACGAAAAAAACAGGTATTAATCTGAATCTTTCAGTTTTTTTCTTCTCTCCTGATGTTTATCAGAACAAATTTGTGGTATGGTGTGGCACAGACAAACTGCCAACCAGATGATCATCTGTGATCCATGTTCCAGAAGCCTCTCCAATTCTCGCTCCACCAGGATTCTGGAAGTGAAAAACAAGAGCAGTATCAAATTCTTATCCACAATATCTGCTCGCTTACCATGTTTACTTATAGTTCCCTCCTTGGAACCCAGGAACTTAGTATTCCTGGCTTCTGCAACTCTGACCAAACTATCCCAACAACCATGACCTCTTTAGGCTGAACCCACTGTAAAATGGATCCCCATGGTATGATCAAAAATGTTTAAAACTGAACGTCAGTGTTGCTTCTCAAAAACTTCAAATTTTACAAGCTACAAAGACAATGCATCTATCTGTATCTTTACGATGTATGCACTACCCCCTTTCAGGTGACTGGTTCTAACTGAGGGCATTGTCAATTACCCCCCTTTCAGGTGGATTAAACCTACTACTTTTCCACCTGAACAACAAAAAAAAAAAATAGACGATTAAACCAATATCAAAAAAAAAATTTTTTAGAAGAAAAAAAAATAAAAAATAAATAAAAAATGTAAAAAAATTAAAAATCTGGCCATGATCACACAAATAACATGACAAGACAACCACCATATAACAATGACAAACACTCAACTTTTAGTTGACAACATCCATGGACTTTTCTCCTGAGGAGAGTGCTCATTCCAATCTGAAATACAATTAGTTAATGGGGAAAACAAAAAAACAAAACAAAGCATATGTATCTCATCACAACATTGTAGCTTCATTTATATCTTTTTAGTACTATTTATTTTTCATTGTTTGCAAACAATTACTAACTACTGAGCTCATGGTACCATGTGATAATCGATTATGCATTTACAATAACCTAACCCCTGTTCTGCTATATTTTCCCACTGATGTTCTCACTTTGACAGACCTGCAAACAAACACAAATGTTAGTATCTAAAGCCGTTTAACTTCTTCCATGGTCTCTGGAAAAGGAACACAAAGACTGATTACACACAATTATCATGACAATTGACTTTTTAAGTCCCCAAAGCCTTTCCCATTAATGCAATATAGTTGCCATACCTTTCTATACTATGCAGTGGTATTGGAAATCTTTGCCATATTACTCAAGAAAAATGTCAATGCCATTTGCGTCCAATTACATACAAGCCAAAATGGTAGATTAGCCCAGGGCGCAAATATTGGAATGTTCATCCAGTCTTGTTGCTGGCTGTGCTTAGGGTGTGGATTGTCATTTCTTATCTCCTTCAGAACTGTGTAATCTGTCCTGGCTGCTATCTTTCATATCAGGCCTTTGAGTTACGCTGTCCCTGTCCTGGGTGGGGGTTTTCATTGTAGATACCTGTACTTCTGGGGTTTCCTGTTCCATGCTAGCAATTTTAAGGGCTTTATGAAATCTATGTCTATGCCTATTCCATTTACTATGTCTGAACTTTCTCTGCCTTCCTGTACCTCTGCTTATTACGGATACATCTGCCTTTGACCCATACTCCCTTTCCCTGGACTCTTGACAGAAGTCTCGGAGAATATTGACAAAATTTTGGTAGGATCTAGCATTCCTCAGAGCCATTCTAGTGGGATAGCTTACATAACACTTATTGGCCATTGAGTATATGAAACTTGCATCGTCCTCCAATAAGTCAGGACAGTTGAACACTTTCATATACAATGCAAGATACTCACTGCAGAACAAAATTGGGTCTCCTAAATGTCATTCGTTGCAAATCACTCATACCATTATCACGATTGTCCACAATACGCTGCAACTCTTTCTTCCGCACCTCTGCATCTGCTACGTTATCATTAACTTGTGCCGATAACTGACCTACCAAAGGTCCTGGTAGCCATGCTTTCAGAAGAGAGCATGCATTCTCATTACTCAAATGGAATTTAACTACTAGAGCTTCAAATTTATTGGACAGACTCATTGGTGATTCCAGGGCATTAAATTCACCCAAAATCTGGCACAAAGTAAGTCTCTCTTGGATTGTAATCAAACTCTCATTCTGCCTTGAAGCTATAGGTGCCTTAGCAGACTGTGTTTCATCACGGCCCTTCTCCTCATTGATCGTGCAGATATCGGCCAATTGGCATGTTCCTTTGTGCTCATTGGGCGATACCATAACTTTCTCTGTAGTAAGAAGCTGAGAGCGTACATTTGCTAATTCTCTTTCTAAAGACATAACCAACTCTTCCATCTCTGACAACTTCATTCGCAATGACTCTAAAACTTTGCTCTTCATATCACAGTCCATGCTGTAACTGTGGAGCTGTTCTTGTAGCTCGGTGTTTCTCTCTGACAAATCTCCTGCTTTTGCGCGCAATTCATCCATCTCATCACTGGAGGCTGTTGCAATCTTTAGAAGGTTTTCACTGACTTTTGCTATGTCCTCACCCAGACGCCTCCTCTCTACTTCCCACTTCCCCCCCATTTGCTCAGATATAACTTTAATTCTGAGCAAAACTGCAATTTCATTAGCCAACTTTTCTTTCTTAACTTTTTTTAACTGTTTGCCCGATAATCTGCTATTATGCTGCTGACACTGAGATAATAGAACCTTATACTGGCTTTCAAGAGTTTCATCTGCACATGAATGATACCTGGCAGAGGCGTACTTTTTAACATATGTATACACAAGTTCCATTTCACAACCATACAATCCACACAATACACACTTCTATATGTACTAACGTACCAACACTGCATTGAGTACTAAACCAAACTCAATTATCGTTAGCTCTTACAACTCACAAAAAACAGACTCACCACACTTATTGTGGCATTATCAGCTGCCTTGTACCTGAGCACTTCTGTCCTGTAAGTTCTATGCAGCTTTTAGGATTGCCACATGTTATCTGGGGTGCCAAATGAAAGACATTATGTGCTCTACAAACTATTACTACCTTGTCTCTTCCCATAGTTATCTAGTTTATAAAACCCTACTAAGCACACTGATATAAAGTTACTTACACTATCTTATTTTATTCCCAAGAAATTAGGAAAGCTAACATAAAGTATTAAAAAGACATTACAATATCACAAAGCTTACATTTAGAACATATAATACAAGAATATGAAAGATACTTATCACACGGTCCTCCGTGAGGCTTTGCTGCATCGGCTAGGCTCAGACCAGGAGAGGGCCTTCACCATGAGGTTTAGGCCGGAGCCATCTCCCAAAGTAGGCCGAATCACCACATGGCAGGGTCTTACAGCAAAACAGAGAGCATTATCTGTGTGTGAGCCTTTTCATTCAAACATACACACCCACTCGTAGCCACCCCCATTTGCCTTCCATCCAATAGATTTCGCCAAGAGGTATTCCTTCACATGTATGTCCATTCTTCAGTAAGCATGCTGTATTGTCCACTATTGATCAGTGTCCCTAACGATGAGCCATCCAGCTCACTCTTACTCCCTTTGAAGCCTGCAATCACACACATCACAGCAGGTGGGTCTGAGGATAACTCCTTTGCTATGGAGATTCTGCCACGTTCCTCTATACCTTTTAAACATGTGGGACTGCAAATATCAATATGGCTGAGTTCGGTTGTACAAACAGATGTGTTGAACTTTAGATATATAACATTACTTCTTGTTCACTTCCAACACCTTGTATGTGGATTTATAGAAGAGCAGCATGTTATTCACCAAGGTCTTCCAGAATGCAGTGTCAGGTGCCCTTGACTCTTTCCATTTAAACAATATAGCTTTTTTTTTTTTTTGCGTAGAATAACAGTATTGTGAGCAGTGTTCTCAAGGCCCTGGTCTGAACCGCCTCCTCCACCAGTCCCAACAAGCACACCCTCATAGTCATAGGGATGGGGATTGAAAGAAGGTCTGACACACAGGATAGGACCTCCCAAATCGCCTGATGTGAGGGTAATACCAGAATATGTGATAAGCATTGGCTGGGGAAAAATGCGCATTTCCAGCACTCGGTTGAAACTGTTCCAAAAATCTTTGTCAACCTGGCCGGAGTGTAATAGCTTCTATGGAGGAATTTGAATTGTATCAGCCTATCTCTGGCTGATACCAAGCGCCTGAAGGGTTGATTCCAGACCTTGTCCCAGTCCTCCCCCTGCAATTCTGGGACTTCTTCCTCCCACCTACTTCTGCATCTCACCACTGCCTTAGGTGTGGTTTTAAAAAACTCCTTATAGGATCTAGAGAGAGGTTTATCCAGAATCTCTGCCGATAGCATAGATTCGAGAGTTGATGGAAACGATTTCACCTTGTAGTCTCTCTAAATTGTGACTGATACGCATGCCTATGTAGTAGGTAACGGAATAGGTATGTATCTTCCAACCCATGTCTCTCCTCCATCTGGGGGAATGACAGAAGGCCACCATAGGAAGTTACATCTAGTGTCTTAATTCCCTTTACTGCCCAAATCATGGGGTCAGGTAAGTTATAGAAGTGCTGCAGCTTAGGGTTCATCCACAGCGGGGTCGAGGGGGGGAAAGCCCTGAAAGCTAGGAGGTGCTAACTGAACTGCTGATTCCCATGCTTTAATCGTGGCCTTCATAGAGATTGTTACCTGTTATTCAGATTTAAGGCCTCTAAAATGCCAGACGCAAACTTTCATACAAGCCCAAATGAGCCGCCTCCAACACTGTGGCGGCGTCTCCTTCATCTATGATAAGCCATCTCCGGGCAAGCACCATTTGGCCTGCCAAATAATACTTGTGCCAATCTGGGAGTGCTAGACCCCCCCCCCCCTCGGTCTCCCGGTTCCTGTAATACCTTAAGCCCGATTCTAGGTGTCTTGGGAGCCCACAGGAACGAGCCCACTATTCCATCCAATTGTCTGAAATAAGATTTTGGAACCCATATTGGTGCATGTCTTAAAAAATAGAGTATCACCGGGAGGACCTTCCTTTTGAGTAGACTAATCCTGCCTATCGGGGACAGTGGAAGCCTAGTCCACGCCTGTACCTTTTGTTTAAGAAAAGTCAACAATGGGAGCAAATTTAGGGACATAATCTTTATATTTGCTGTGACTTTCACCCCCAGATATTTAATGGACGATACCCATTGCAATGGTAGGTTGGGGTCTACTCCGTTCTTTGCCCTGTCATCTAAGGGAAGAATTGAGGACTTGCTTCAGTTCACTTTTAACCCTGAAAACCTGGCAAAATCATTCAGAATTTCCTGGACAACCTTCAGCGAGTTCCCAGGGTCCTCAAGAAACAGTATCATGTCATCAGCGTATAATGCCAAGGTTTCATGAATTGTACCTACCCTAACAACCTGAACCCTCCCGGAGGACCGCAAGGCAATATCCAGGGGTTCCATAACCAGGGCGAAGAGAAAAGGGGACAGTGGGCAGCCCTGCCTAGTACCCCTACTCACCGCAAAGAAAGGTGACACCACCTTCCCCATCCGTATTGCCACCCTGGGGTTCTTATATAGCGGGGATATGTAATTAGCGGACCTCCAGCTGTTGCAGAACTACAAATCCCATGAGGCATAGCAAGACTCTGACAGCCACAAGCATGACACCCAGAGGCAGAGGCATGATGGGACTTGTAGTTTTGCAACAGCTGGAGGTATGCTAATTGCATATCCCTGTTATATAGCATAGAGATCCACTTCCGAAAGTATGGTCCAAATCCCATAGTCTCCAAGACCTTCCCCATAAATAGCCAATCAACTGAATCAAATGCTTTTTCAATGTCTATGGATACCACCCCTTTAGACTCAGATGCTATAGAAGGGAGTTGTAGGTGCGTGAATAGTCTCCTGAGATTAGTATCCATCGATTTACCTGGCATGAAGCCAGTCTGCTCGATGTTAACTATTGTCTGAATAAGGAAAGATTTTTTGGGGAAACGACCAGAGATTATACATGGAACATCATAACCATGATTCACCTACAAGTCACCCAACAGAATGATGGACTGTCTTGATACCAGTTTTATATAAAATACAAATATTTATTATTGATTATAAAAAGTTTTTTTACCAAAGTACAAAGGGGGGGGGGGGGGGAGAAAAGAAAAAAGAAGTTTTTTATACATGCATAAATAAATACATATATATTATAGCTATAACATAGACAAGGTTTGTTACAACAGTATTTTGTGTTCAATACGGTCGTTGGTTTCTCGACTAGTTTCGCGACTAATCTGTCGCTTCTTCAGGAGACCTTGTTTGTCTAAAATAGAATTTATCACGAATTATTCAACGATAACATAAATACAACACATATTTTTCAGAGTATTTGATGTATTTTTTACAGAAGGGTAGAGGTTTTTAACAAACACTAAATGTGCAGCTCATTTTTTTCTTTTTTTGTAAAATAGGCACAATAGTATAACTATTGTCTGAATAACATTAAGCTAGTCTGGTTGCTAAGTTTGGTTAGGATTTTAAGGTTGGTGTTCAGAAGGGCTATAGGACAGTAGGATGCACATTCAGTCGGGTCTTTCCCTGGTTTTAGCAAGAGAGTCTGGTAGAGTGGAGCGTTCAAGGCAGTGCTCTAATAGCCAATTAAACCTAACTACTAATGTTTCATTTGCTTTGTAAAAGTCTGCCCGGAAGCCATCCGGCCTGGGGGTTTTATTGGGCAGGAAGGCAAATATTGCAGCCTGATTTCCTTGACTGTGATGTTGGCATCTAACATGGCACTATTCTCCTCAGACAACCGGGGTATGGGCAAACTCAGAAGGAAATTGTCCAACTCCGCCAGGATGGGAGAATACAATGCCGAGAAAAAAATCCACAAACTCCTGCATGATACGTGTCGGATCACTAACCAGTGCCCCACCTTTGTCTTTTATAACTGGGATGTGAGCCGTCAGAGGGTGATCCGCCACCAGCATGGCCAGGAGCTTCCCGTTCTTGTCCCCCTCAGCAAAGACCGCGTGTCGCCTCTGAGACACTTCCGTTTTTTTCATCCATTTGACCTGCAGTGAAAGACGCTGCCTCGCCTCCAGAAGAGACCCATACAAAGCCTCTGTAGGGGACCCTGCATGGACCCTAGCACATTCCCTCTCCTCCTTTTGTATACTATTGAATTCCTCATTCTCATTGACACAAACAGTCTTAATGGCGGAAATGCATTCTCCCCTGGCAACCGCCTTGAAGGCATCCTAGACCACTGGGGTCTCTCCCTTGTCATGATTAGATGTCCAATACCTCTGGATGGCCCCCTCCAGCTGGGCAGCAATCTGCTCTTGCTGCAGCCAACCAGGAGATAGGCGCCATCCCCCACACTCCCCCCCCCCCGACCGAAAGGTCAGAGTGAGAGGATTGTGATCTGACAGACCCCCTGCCAGATATTCAATACTCGTTACATAAGGCATCATAAGGTTATTACCAAATGCCAGGTCTATTCTGGCTGATGAACCATGAGCTGTTGATATGTGAGAGAGATCCGATGGATACTTCCATCTCCATAACTCCACCACGCCAGCCACCGAAAGCCCATCACCGCAAATCAGCAGAGCTTGCCCTGCCTGGGTTGGAGGAGTCCAACGCCATGTCCAGAATGGCATTAAAATCACCCAATACAACCAGGGGTAAATGTACAAATTGAGCCAGCCAAGTCAACATGTCATATAGAATTTGAACCTGGAAGGGAGGAGGCATGTATGCATTTATTATCAATATATGACTGTGAAAAATGTCTAGCACACCGCCACATGTCTTCCACCTGGTTCCAAGATTACCTGGTGGATGGTACATGGAACCAATCTACTTATAAGAATGGAGACTCCTCTTGCAAACGTGGAGTAAGTAGCGTGAACCGCTCTCTGGATCCACTATTTGCACAAGGTCATAACTCTGCATCCCTCTAAATGAGTTTCCTGCATAAAAATTAGATGGGGCTTATAATGCTTCAGGTATTGAAAAATCAAGGCCCTTTTAAAATTATTATTGAGACCCCTGATGTTCCAGGACACTATATTAACCTTATACGCCATGATCTCTATGGTCTGGAGGACCAAGTCTATGTTTTCCCACTCAAGGGGGTTATCAACCTTCAGTGTCTTCACAGGAAACAAATACCAGCCAGCTTTTACACGCACTTAAACCATGACAGTTAAAACTACCCCCCTTGCTATTATACTAGAAACAAGTCCCCAACCAAACACAAAAACGTTTGGTGAGTTCCGGCCGTAGCTATCTAAAAGTTCGGCAGCACTGAGGTGAATCTGCACTTACTCCCAGTGCTGCGGCTCGTAGAAACAAAGGAGCTGCAGGAGAACTGACAGGAAAAAATTAACAAAAAATGAAAAAAATTTAATTTATTAATTAAAAAAAACATTTTGCCATGTCCAACTAGGGGTGACGCTAATTCTTAGCACAAGGACCCTCTTTGACTCTAGCATGAAGAATTGTGTAACAGAGGGCATCCAGCTTAAGTTACTGATGGCCCCTCGCAGATCTCACGTTAAAGATAAAGGGAGGAAGGAGGCCTCATTCCAGCAGGATTATGCACTTCCAGTATGGTAATTTCTGAGGAGGGGCCTCTCAGGAACTAGCACCCATCCATCCACCTTTCCATCCCCACCATTTCCTCTTACCAGAGTGGATCAGGTCCATATAACTTGATGGTGACCGTGGGCTCCTTCCTTCATGCTTGTTTAAGATTAAAGCGGGAGTCCACCGGGACTCCGCGTTTTTTTTTTTTTTTTTTAAAGCCAGCAGCTACAAATACTGCAGCTGCTGACTTTTAAATAGTGACACTTACCTGTCCAGCGCGCCCGCCATGTCGGCACCCGAAGCTGATCGCTCGCTCGGCTGCCGGGTCCCGCCGCCATCTTGGGTATGGGAATCAGGAAATGGAGCCTTTCGGCTTCATTTCCCGGTTCCCTACTGCGCATGCGCGAGCCGCGCGGCGCAATCCGGACGGTCCCCGCTGCCTCTGGGAGCTGTGTGTTTCCCAGCAGGCAGCGGGGCACTTGCTGAAGGGGGCAGGCGCTTGCGGAACGGGGGCGTAACCTACGCTCGTTCCGCAGAGAGCTAGCCCGGAAGTGGGTGCAGTTACCTGGATTATCCAGGTAACTGCACCCCCCTCCCCCCTGAAAGGTGCCGATTGTGGCGCCGGAGGGGGGGGGGGGATTCCGATGAGCGGAGGTCCATTTTAGGGTGGACCTCCGCTTTAAATTTGCAGTCTTTTTTCCCCCAGCATTACAATCATACGAAGTCAGAGAATCATAAATAAAGTACTGGAACAAGGCACAACAGGTGCAACTGTAAATCCAGGGTGTTGGCCACTTAGGCTGTGGTGATTCAGGAGAGTTCCTTGTCGATGCAATCACTCGCCTCCCCAGGGTCATCAAAGAATTTCACACTGCCCTTGAATTGGATCTTGAGTCTGCTCGGGTACTGTATTGAATCTCTTTGTCCCTTAGTCGCTTGCGGACATCATTGAATGAACGGCGTTGCTGCTGTATAGCTGTCGAGAAGTCTGGGAAAAAAATTACCCTGGCATTTTCATATTTAAGCCCCGGCAGTTTTCTGGATTGGGCTAGGATCATGTCGCGGTACCTGTAATTTAAGAACCGGACCAGGAAGGGTCTAGGGAAAGCTCCTGGTGGTCTGCGGCCAGTGGGGGCCCTATGAGCTCTCTCTACAACATATGTGGGGGGCTAAATTTTCCAGCGATAACAATTGCTTGAATAGGGCCTCAGCAAACAGAACCGGCTTGTCCCCCTCAACTCCCTCAGGCAGGCCTACCAACCTAATGTTCCTTCATTGTCTGTCCTCTGCATCGTTAGCCCTGCATTGAAGGGAAAGCACCATGCCTCTTAATTCAGTTATAGTTGCCCCCTGGGTGTGAGAAGTATCCTCAACATCAGAGACCCTGGATTCTACTGTGTTAAGCCGCCCCCGAATTTTATCCAGGTCATGTCTGATCAGCGTACATTCGGAAGAAAGGTGATCAATCCTTTCCATAAGTTCGGACTTACTGGCATTTATGGCCTCTAGGATTGGTCTGGTTATTGCATCCGTATCCACAGCCACCAGTTGATCCTCCGCTTGTTCCGCATCTGCTCCCAGCTCCACAGCTGCCCTCTCCATCGCCATCCTTGCTGCTGTCAGCTTGGCGCACCTTTCAGAGCCCTGTGAAGACAAGATAGCGGGGGCGGGGTTACGCTCCACTACCTTTGTGGAACGAGTCTGGCGCTGTCCTTTAGCCGCCTTCTGCTGCTTCCTGGATGCCGCAGAATGCATTGCCGTGATCCTGGCACCTTCCCCCAGACGATAAGGATGACGATTTTCGTTAATAATTGCTCCTATGTCGTGGATTTTGACAGGATGCTTGGAGCCTCTGAGAGATGCGTGCTACTGCGATCACATCCGGCCACACCCCCCACCGCTGTCCCCTCTTCCACGAAGCGTCCATCTTCCTTCCGGGTATTGCTGCTCTGGTGCTGTGAGTGGCTGGATGTCACTCCGGCGCATGTGCGCCGGATCTGTCAGTGACGGCATGTTAGCCTTCACTAACGGCATGCTCAGTGTGCTTGCGCCGTTGTCATCAGTACATGGCTTTTGTAAAATATCTCCTTAACCGTGTAGGTTAAGGAGATATTTCTTGCACCTACAGGTAAGCCTTAATCTAGGCTTACCTGTAGGTTAAAGTGGTCCCAGAGGGTTTACAACCACTTTAAGTTGCATTAGTGAAATAAATGAACTTTCTTTTCTTACAGCAGGGGACACAGAGCCATAGTTACTATGTGGGTTATAGGGCCACTGATAGGTGATGGACACTGGCACGCCCTAAGGCAAGAAGTGTACTCCCTATATAACCCCTCCCACTACTGGTAGTCCTCAGTTTTTTCACCAATGTCTAAGGTGTTGGTCACAAGTAAAGATGTGCTGTGCTGAGCTCCACTGGAAGCTTCCTTGCTGGGGCTATCCATGCTGACCGGATCTGTTCTGATGTCCTTTTCATGGGCTAAATGAATGCCACCCGGGCCTCGTGTCCGAAAAAACAAGGTTTTGCTTGCAAACGCTTCTCTTTCAGAGAGCTAGACCCTGGGATCCAGTACTTTTTGGTAGTAAGGCCATAAAGTTTTTTTACTGGCAGGGTGCTGTCGCAGGTCTAGGATTGTGGGTAACCTGAGGTTCCCCTGTTCAGAACCCACTGTGAAGGATGAAGATTGGGTTTTACCTCAGATAACCCTGCTGAGACGAAATGTAAGGTAGATTTTCTCAGGAATTTCTCCTTCTATGTAAAATTCTGTCATGCCTGTGTGTCACCACTGGGGGCTGTATTGAGCACTCACCGACCGGATGCTGGAAACAGCACTGAAACCTTCATTTCTCCTCTCCTCTGGCCACAAGAAGATCCTCCGGTAAGAAAGGGGGTTCTGGTTCTCCTCCTACGCCCCCAATGTTGTTTTTTTTCCCCTTCTGAAGTTTGATATGCCAAAGTAGTTTCCTTTTTTTTTTTCTTTTTAAAAGGGAGACAGACCACCCCGCCATGTCTGCTGTTTCACCGGATGCCGCTCGTGTGGGAAAACACTTTCCTTTGAAAGGAAAGGGGAAGCCGTAATTCACGTGGGGGCGTGGCTAACTGCGTCAGATGCCAGCCACACATGCAGGAAGTTGTTAAAGCACTGTATGTGTGTAGCTGCTGCTGGCTGTGTTGGGACAGAGCAGGAGGATGGCTTGTTTCAGGTTGGTGACACAGGCATTTCCCTTTGACACATTGTACTTTACCGGGCTAGGATTAATAGCCGCTATTAGCGCTGGACTATAAGCTAGCAGTGTACATTCTTTTGCTGGTAGTGCCTCTGCTTTATGCTTCAGGCTATGAGCGGTAATGGGACCAGGAACTCCTCTAAGGGTTCTAAAGGGGTCTATGGTTTCACAATAAAATAAATCCATTTCCAAAGGAATGTCATCCTCCTCTGAGAGGGATGTGGCTGGTCAGATTGAGCCGTCAGGGGGAACTGTTGTTGCAGCTGCGCTAGACACTTCAGTCCCTGTATATATCACACAAGAGTTTTTTTCTTCTACCATTCAGAAAGAAGATTGATGCTATGATATCTCTCCATAGTGGGGCCAAAATGGCATATTCCCATCTAGTGCTCAGGACCCTTTTATTGAGGTGCAGGAGGCTGGGGATCAGGTAGATCTTCCCAAAGATTTGGAAGATACTTATTTATTCTCTTCTGAGGATCCTAATCTGGAAGGAGTAACCTCACAAGACAGGTTGCTTGTGCACTCTCTTACTAAATTGGTTTGTTCAACCTTTTTTTGTTGCCTCTTGAGGAACCCACCTCTAATTTGGGTTCATTAGAACCTCCCCCATCTTGGGATGTTTTTCCTATCCATGAATGGCTAAAAAAAAGCTTATGTATTCTGAATGGGAAAATCCGGATACACAATATTATCCTCCTAAGAATTCTCCACACTTTATCCTATGGAAAAGGATTTCTATAAAAAGATGGGGGGTTCCAGCAATCGCCTCAGTGAACAAGAATCTTGCATGTCCGGTGGATAATGCGCTGATGTTAAAAGATCCAACAGATAAAAAGTTGGAACTTTTCTAAAAGCAATATGTCTTTAGCAAGTTCAGTAGCGCAGCCGGTTCTTGCTGCAATTGGTGTATCCCAGTCCATTAAGGAACAGTTTGTGGAGATACTTAAAATTCAGACAGGGTGGGTCAGCATGGCTTTAGAAACTGGTGTTTCTTCCCCAGAACTCTCTGCAATTGCAACCGTCACATCTGCAAACAGTGCAGTGCCTTTGGACGCTTTGTCGGCGGTCCTTGAAATGTTTGTTGCCAGGGTGGAGGCGGTGTGCGGGCACAGAGGTGGTAAAAAGTGCCCCCCAGGGAGAGCTCTGACAGGGGCCCCGCTGAGACTGGCGGCCCCTGCTCTGTTGCTTCAGATGACGCTGACCAGGACTAATTGGACAGTGAGGATGAGTCCCCATCCGGGTCCGCGCAAGACAAAGCGCTAGTTGGAGCACTTATCACAGCTGTGTGCGATACCCTGAAAATTCAGGATACAGCAGGTCCCTCTGCTGAAGTAACGGTCCCTTTTGGGTCCCATAAGCCAGCCCGTACACCTAAGGTGTTTCTGTATCTGACTTATTTAGATAGGTTCCTATACAAGGAATGGGGAAGACCGCAACAGACCTTTTCGGTCCCAAAAAGAATGGTGGTGCGTTACCCCTTTGAGGAGAGCCTTCTTAAACAAATGGTCGGTTCCTCCGGTCATGGACCCCCCAGTATCCTGGTTAAATAAAGTAACCACAATCCCGGTAGAGGGGACTCCTGCATTTATGGACCCTACTGACAGGAAGGCCGAGGCCGTGGCCTGTTCCTCGTTTACGGTTGTGGGGTCCGCAATAGGACCAGTACTGGCCACAGCACTTGTGTCGCAGACACTTACTGAATGGGCAAAACTTTTGCACCGCAAATTGAAGAAGCAGCAGGCTACTCCCGTCTGCATGGAACTAGCAGACCAGTTAGTGCACGGCCTTAAGTACGTTTGTGATGTGGCCCTGGATACGCTTCCCCTGCTATCCAGGGCTTCCGTGTCAGCAGTGGTGCCGAGGCTCCTGATTTGGCTAAAATGCTGGTCTGCAGACCAGGCATCTAAAAAAGCCTTGTTGGATCTACCCTTGCTTGGTGAGCGGCTCTTTGGAGCATCGTTGGATGACATTATTAAGAATGTCACAGGTGGGAAGAGTACCTTGCTCCCACAGGCCAGGAAGACTAAGGAGTCACGCCGCAGGTAAGGGCCCTCATTTTCTGCTTAAAAGAGGCTTTTTCGTCCGTCCGGGACTTCGACTAAATGCTCCCAGTCCGACAGGACGACCTCTGAGGGACAAACGCGTCCCTGGAACCACAAGCCTAACAAACCTGCAAACAAAAGTGCTACCACATGAAGGCTTGCCCCCAGCCATCACACGGGTGGAGGGGTCGCCTTCGGGAGTTTGCAGCACGATGGGCCTCTCGGCTATCCGACCAATGGGTCTGCAAACTTATTTCCTCTGGCTACAAGATAGAGTTCCTCGCTTGGTCACCAAACAGATTCTTCCCCTCTAGCGTACCCTTACCGCCGGCTCGCCGGGAAGCCCTAATGGGGGCGGTAAGGGACCTGCTAAGCTGTGGGGTGATAGTGCCTGTTCCGAAGTCAGAAAGGTTCCAGGGGTTGTACTCTAATCTGTTTGTAGTCCCCAAAAAGGAAGGGGTACGTCCAATCTTGGACCTAAAAGCCCTCAATTGCTTTGTAAAAGTACAGAGGTTCAGAATGGAATCAGTTCGCTCAGTGGTCACTGCACTCCATCAAGGGGACTCCCTGGCATCTTTGGACATCCAGGATGCGTACCTGCAAATACCCATATGCCTCAGGCATCAGAGTTTTCTGCGTTTGCAGTTGAGAAAGCCCATTACCAGTTTGTGGCTCTTCCCTTTGGCTTGGCATCAGCACCCCAAGTCTTTACCAAGGCATTGGCTCCAATTTTGGCGCTGTTACGACAAAGTGGGATCGAGATCGTTGGTTACCTAGATGATCTCCTCCTGAGAGCAGCTTCCGAGATTCGTATCCAGGACAAGAGATCCTTGGGCAGACGCGCTGGTGGCTCCGTGGGGTCAGTACTGACTGATCTACGCCTTTCCTCCACTAAAACTACTACCACATCTGCTCTGCAGAGTGGAGACCAAGGGGATTCCAGTAATACCGATTGCCCCAGATTGGCCTCGGTGCCCCTGGTATGCCGATTTAGTGCGCCTGGTTGTGGACGCTCCCTGGCGACTACGTTTACGAGAGGACCTCCTGTGTCAAGGTCCGATTCTCCACCCTGCTTTACCATCGCTGGTTTTAACAGCATGGCTGTTGAGAGCTAGGTGCTAAGGAACCGGGGCCTGTTGGACTCGATGATTTCAACTATGTTGAGAGCACGGAAATCTTCTTCTCAGAAGATATACCATCATACCTGGAAGGCCTACATCTCTGTGTGTGAGGAGAAAGGGTGGCGTCCACGCACCTATTCAGTTTCCAGGATCCTGCTGTTTTTACACCGAGGAGTAGACCAGAAATTGGCTTTAAGCACCATTAAGGGACAAATATCAGTCTTGGCTGTTTTTTTCCAAAGACCCCTGGCGTCTCACTCCCTAGTGAGCACTTTTATTCAAGGGGTCCGGAGTGTAGTTCCTCCGGTGCATCCACCTTTACCCCTGTGGGAGTTGAACCTGGTGCTATCAGCGCTTCAGAAACCACCATTTGAGAACATCAGGGAAATTCCCTTGTTGACTCTTTCTCAGAAAGTAGTCTTCCTAGTGGCCATTACTTCGGCCAGGAGGGTTTCGGAACTGGCGGCCTTGTCCTGCAAGTCCCCTATCTGGTTATCCATAAGGATAAGGTGGTATTGTGTCCGCAACCTTCTTTTCTACCGAAGGTGGTTTCAGCGTTCCACGTCAATGAAGACATTGTGTTACCCTCTCTTTGTCCTAAACTGACACACCCTAAGGAGGTGGCCCTTCATTCCCTGGACATGGTCCGGGCTCTAAGGGTGTATTTGTCTGCCACGGCTCCCTTTCGGAAGTCAGACTCTCTGTTCGCTTCGGTAGCTGCTCCGAAAAAAGGTATGGCGATCTCGTCGGCTGCCATTTCTAGGTGGATCAGACAGATTGTGGTACAGGCCTGCGCTTTGAAGGGGCAGGTGCCCCCCTTTCCTGTCACGGCCCATTCCACCAGGGCAATTGGAACCTCTTGGGCTTTCCGACATCAAGCGTCAGTCGCTTAAGTATGTAAGGCGGCGATTGGTCGTCTGTTCACACTTTTACCAAATTCTACATAGTGGATGTAAGCGCATCGTCTGATGCCTGCTTTGGCCACAAAGTTTTGCAGGCGGCCGTGTAATGTTGCAATTCTGCACTCTCTGCATGTTTTTTAAAAAATACAGTTACTTTTGAGTATAATGCATTGTTGCATTGTTGACCGCAAGTTCTGATGCGGCTAGATAAGGTGGTGACTCCCCTGTTAGGGAGCACTTCTGGTTGTGGGTGAAGTTTTTATGCTGTTCCCACCCCTCGTTATGACACTGCTTGGGGACGTCCCTATGGTCAAGATTAATGGAGGTGTGTCAGTCAGTGAACGAAAGAGAAAATAGGATTTTTGTACTCGCTGTAAAATCCTTTTCTCTGAAGTTCACTGACTGACACAGCACCCTCCCCTCCTATTGGTTTATGTTATACTGCTTGTTGACGTACTGAGCTGCAGGAAGCAGGCTGAGGGGTTATTACTGGAGGGACCGCCCCCTGGGCGGAACTGTAAAGTTCTGTTTTTGCCTAGTCCTCTTCTGAAGGTGGCGTAACAACCCTATGGTCAAGATTAATGGAGCTGTGTCAGTCAGTGAACTTCAGAGAAAAGGATTTTACGGTGAGAACAAAAATCCAAATTTTTTCAGCACATGCCTTTAGTGCACATCAATATTCAATTTATTTACATTTCTTCTTGAAAAGCACTTTTTTTTTTTTACAGTGTAATTTGAAACACAATCTATATAAGAAGATTTTTTGTTTCAGTCAACCTTTTTATACATTTACTATTGGATTGTATAGTTGTTCAGCACATGCGTTTATTGCATATTATTGGCTTTATGTAGTATTTGTCAGATTGCAGCAGCACTATCACATTTTTTTTTTTTTAGAAATCCTGCTTTAAGGCTGTCAGCAGATCGGCATCTACAAATTTGGAAATGCCTAAAAATGGAGAGCAATTAACCTTGAGCAGAGCAAGGTGAGACAGGATTTTAAATAATAGACACTTTTTTAAATATTTTACAGTTATAACTGCAAAAAGGGGCCAGCCTAAAGTGATTTAGCAGGACTTAATTTTCTGACTAACATTCTAAGTATACATGCCTACATGTCCCTCTGAATCTTCCAACACCAACAATTTCTGCACTTTGCAATAGAGGATTGCCACTACCAATTTGTGGTGTTTTCCCAGCTCTCAGTGACTTACCAAAGTGTTGGCTCTGGTTCTGGCTAGTTGAGAACCTGATGAGAGCAATCTCATCAATACTGACACTGAACCTTCAGATGATGGTACAAGCCATGGATAGATTTAGTTGGGTGCTAAACCTTTAGAAGTTGACCTTGGTTCCAAACCCATACTTGGAATACTTAAGATTAATGCTGGATATGTCTCAGGCAAATATACTGTTCTTTCAGGAGAATTACTTTTCTCTTTGAGCCCAGGTAGAGTCTCAAAAAACATTGGAAGGTCCTTTGATCCAGACATACAAGTGTTGGGGAGGATGGTAGTCATCTTCATAGTGGATCACTATGTGCATGGGGAATGGGACAAGTGTCAGGAGTACTTGGATCAGCCAATGATTCTGACTCCCAGGACCAGAGCAGCCCTGCAATAGTGGATATCCACACAGATGTTGAATGCAGGGAAATCTTTCCAATAAAGTTGAAAGTCTTGACAACAGATGCCACCCTCTTAGGCTGTGGAGTTGTTCTGGAGAAAGTGGTTGTCAGAAGAGCAGAAGTTGCCAAGCAACATCTTGGAATTTCAAGCGATTCAGCTTGCTGTCTCACACTGGTCTGTCTGCCTTCAGGGGCAAGCTGCCACTCAAGAAGGTATATATATATATATATATATATATATATATATATATATATATATATATATATATATATATATACACACACACACACACACACACACACACACACACACACACTAGATTACCAAAGGTATTGGTACACCTGCCTTTGCACACGCACACATAAACTTAAATGGCATCCCAATCTTAGTCCGTAGGATTCAATATTGTGTTGGCCCGCCCTTTGCAGCTATAACAGCTTCAACTCTTCTGGGAAGGCTGTCCACAAGTTTTAGGAGTGTGTCTATGGGAATGTTTGACCATTTTTTCAGAAGCGCATTTCTGCATCAGAAACTGATGTGAATGAGCAGGCCTGGCTTACAGTCTCTGCTCTAATTCATCCCAAAGGTGTTCTATCGGGTTTAAGCCAGTCAAGTATCTCCAGCCCAAACTCTCTCATCCATGTCTTTATGGACCTTGTTTTGTGCACTGGTGTGCAGTCATGTTGTAACAGGAAAGGGTCATCCCCAAACTGTTCCCACAATGTTGGGAGCATGAAATTATCCAAAATGTCTTGGTATGCTGACACCTTAAGAGTTCCTTCACTGGAAGTAAGGGGGCCAAGCCCAACCCCTGAAAAACGACCTCACACCATAATCCCCCCCCCCCCCCCATCAAATTATTTGAACCAGTGCACAAAGCAAGGTACATAAAGACATGGATGAGCAAATTTGGGGTGGAGGAACTTGACTGGCCTAAAACTGGGCCCAATTAGGACATTTTAACTTAGGGGTGTACTCACTTTTGTTGCCAGCGGTTTAGACATTAATGGCTGTGTGTTGAGTTATTTTGAGGGGGGAAGCAAATTTACACTGTTATACAAGCTGTACACTCACTATATATATATATATATATATATACACACACACACACACACATACTACACACACACACACACGACTGTAGACCCACCGTTACTTTGTATCTTGCAGTTGAACTAAATAGAGGTTTCCCTATTTAGCAGATGGTTCCAAGTGCATATTTACTATAGCTCAGGGAAGAGACAATGTAACACATCATTGTGTACAAGTAATCTATTCTACAGTGGATCTATATATTTTGATTTGAAGGCATTATACCCAAGGCAAAGGGTTTTCAACCCATCTGTGCAATAAAAAGTCTATGGCAAGCAACTTCTGTGGGAGAGTTAAGGCACTCACAGAAGGGTGTTTGTAGTCCACTGTGAAGAAGAAAGCTGTTCCTTGTGCGATCTACTAGACGTGATGGCCTGACAATTACCTGCACAGGATTGTTACACATGACCACAATTTATTCAAAGGAACAGTGGACATATTAGTCAATCAGCATGGTCTGGATCTGATCGGTGTCTCATGCATAACTGGGTGCCTTTATAGCAGCTATTGTAAAATATGTTAAGTTGGATCAACAAAACCCCTATATGTGGAATTCATTTCTGTTATCAGTCATCAAGGATTCAGGATTTTAGTTGACAGTTGGTGCTTCGCATAAGTAATCTAGGTCTTGTAAACAAAGGCAGTTACTACTTGTCTATCCACTTCTTTAGATCTTCTGTTTAGTACACATTGGTAGGTAAGGTAAACATTATGTGGCAGTAAATAGCATTATACCAGTGGGCATTATTATTTTTTTTATTATTATTTATTCATTATTAATGGTAGATTTTGATGTGCTATCATAGTTTACATTAGAACTATGAACTTGTTCCCATTTCTTTGATGTAAAGATGTGATTGAGTTCCAGAACACTGGAGTGAGGGGATGCAGACTATTTTCTAGATTTTTGCACAACTTTTATTTTGTAAAATAAATCTTTGTTGTTATGTAGCGGCCATAACCCGTTGCAGGGCTGCCTTAACCTTTTGGGCTCACCGGTTACCTCCTCTTGGCTTGGCCTTCACGTCTAGGGGTTCCCAGGGTTGATACCCAACAACTTTGGACGTTGACACCAATAAAGTCCTTTTAAGAAGGTTTTATTTTGCAGGGGTAACATCCAACAACACAGTCTCATAAGGGAACAGAAGGCATGGGCCAAGAACTCAGGCACCTTGAATTTCTAGCATAACAAAGTCTCTATTCCCACCCAGAGAGTAGCCACTCGCAGCTGGGCGCTTCATGGCTGAACAAATCTCTAGCCAGAGATTATGGCAATCAGCACGTTGATTCAGAACTTAGAAAATCTCTAACATTGAACAAGTTGTAATTGGGAGTGAACAGGAACCTTTTTCCTCAGTACCTAGAACGTTTCTCTGTCTCCTTAATAGTACTGGAAAAAGGGTGAATTCGTCAATGTCCTTCCCAACTCAGTAACCAGGCACTTCTCAGGATGCCACTTGCCAGCCCTCCTGCAAAGAGTCCTCACCCAGTCACTTTCACGAGCTGTGGTGCACCTCCAAGCCGAGAGCACAGCCGGACACCTTGAGTCCTCACTCAGTTACTGCGCCTCGGACCAGCCAGTTCTAAGACTCCTGAACAGACGGATCCTTACCCCAGATCAGGCTGGTGTATTGGGGCTAACCAACAGAAGCATGTTGCGGGGAGTCGAACACCCGTGACCGGGACCCCTCGCGGGGCTACCACTCGGGCCTTATGAACTCCTACTGAACACGTGACTTCCACATCTTAAAGTTCCCTTCCCCAGACTTCTCAGCGGGGCCTGGCACATCCACTGATTGGTTCCGAGGAAGTTAATACCCAAAACGTCCAACCAGGCCTGATTCTGCCATGTCATGTGCCCCTCACCGTACACATGACCAGGCAGAACTCTAACACAGCCCAGCCAAACTAATGTCAAAGTTAACCTACATAATTAACCCTCAGAACCCCACTACTGTTCTGAGGCAAAAACTAAATTTACACATGAATGACAGTTTATCCAAAATGTCATCCGCTACTGTTATAAACCCCAATTGACCTAGAAAGTAACTTTCTTTTTAGGCTTCGTATTTGAAGCCTAATTTTGCCAGTTGTTGTTAGGCTACAGGTCAGTTCCTTTCTAAGGGGTGAATCGTGACTACAAGGTTTATAAGAAAAAGGTAAGTGGGTAGTCCAAGTGAGTTGATTAGTTATGTCTATTTTCGATTTATTCCTGGTTGCTAGCACCAGAAGCTAGCAGTGACAGTGCAGTTACAGACTTAATAGCCTATGAGGATACAAAGATGAGGGGTGTTACTTATTCCCATCACCATTTTCTTTTCTTCACTGATTCAAAAAGGAGATACAGGCTACATACATAGATGTTCTAGGTCAGCGACACACTATGTAATGAAGGAAAGATGAGCTCAACCTCCACCTATTAACATGTATTTTTCTCCTGACAGGAACAAGCGCCAGGAAAAGAAAATTAATGGTAGATATCAGAAACACATTTTTTTTTTTAACATTTCCTGCAAGAGAATTAGTGAGACCTAAAATATGCAGCAATATTTTATTCATACAGCATACACCCAAGAACATATGAAAACAGTGAAATATAATATATATACGGTGTGTGTATATATATTATCTCTATATCTATCTTCAGCAAAATGCTGAGATAAATTCTTGATGCACAGGACATGCGAAACCAAAAAAAAAAGGAATTTAGGGCTTCTTAGTAGGGTATGTTAAATTACCCATCATTCAAATGCAGACTGGAACATTTGTTGTCCTATTTTGATATAAGCTTCTCTCTCCTCATCGGTCATGAAGGACACCAGCGTGGGGTTCTGACTGACCTCGCTGTACACATGGGGCTGACCGCCAACCATGACCACTGGATCTACGGCCTCTCCTTCCTCCTCCTGCTCCTGCTCCTGCTCTGCGGTGTTACTGGAATTAATTGGAGCAGGCTTGGTGTGCTTATTTTCTTCATCAGATTCACTAGTATCACTGTCTGAATCACTTTTAGAAATCTGGGTTGGAGCGGGACCAGATCCAGATTTCATTTCATGGATTAGAAGAGTTCTGATGACCTCATTGTCACCACCACTGTCTTTCTTGTTGGCATTTTCATCAACGACTGGCATATCAGTTGCTGTGGAAGAAATGAAAAATGTGGAAATGGAAGTAAAGATCAACAGAAATTGTGTCGATTGGGATTCTCAAACTACAGGGGCATTTTCAAGGCATATATTTTTAAGGCTGCAGCAGTATTCTCATGGAGCTTACAATGTCACTAAGGCAATGACCCTTGGTAAAAGTTACAGTAGTTTCTTTCTTTGCTGTGCCATCAGGTGTCATGTGAACACCATAAGGGGCAACAGTTATGGTTTACCAATAACACTTAAAAGTTATGGTAAAGTGCTGCTCAATAATCAAATTCCTTGACGTAATATTTCTTTAAAAGCCATTTTTAGCATGTGTTAAACGCTTGTGCAATTTGGTGAGTGACTTACAATTTTTTACTATTTGAACATCATAAACTATGGCCTTGAGTAGCCATGGTCCTTCCATAGGCAAGGATGATTACTCATGATTGATGGCATTGTAAATATACAGATATCAAAGCTAAAAGTCCATGGTCTGCTTCAAATGAAAACTGCATTTACAAGGTATTTGGAGCAATTAAATATGCTAATTAAACATAGTGCAAAAGAAAACAAACAATCTATATTTTTGCTAACATAAATACATTGAGGTCATGGCTGCAAGATGTCATTTTGAAATGAAAAATACAAAATACTTTTTTCCTAAAACTGGATATACATTTTTGTTTTTAAACTAAGTTCTTCCAGAACAAAGTTATAGCAAACCTGTGCTTTGGCCATGAAGTTCCAAACAACAGGTTTTCTTCGATTCTTCCTTCCCAGCAACTTACATTTCCTTCACTCCACCATTGTCATATTCAGTCACGGAGAACTAAGAATATGCCCAATATATGTAAGTATGAGAGAGCATGTGACTCACAGCCCTACTTCTCATGTGGCAGTTTCTGGGGACAAGAGATTCAAGTGAACCTGTTTTGCCGTGCACCAATTAAAGTGCAACATAATATTATTTCTGGTATTTGAATTTTACCCAAACTGGTGGCACCTAGTTGAAGATTCAGCATCAACATAATGACCACCACCTAAATAGTAATGCAGAATAGTTACTTTATTCTAGATCACATACAAGATGTCTCTTGCACTTTATGCAGCAATAGAATGATATTATTATAGATTAGATTGATAGATAGATTATAGATATCTGATAGTCCGTCAAGCTGAGGCGCCGTAGCCGCTAGCGGCAAGGAAGTGGCACAGACGCTGGCCGTGGAGCGCAGTTCAAGGCAGGATGGAGTCTGGAGCGCAGGCAGAGAAAGATGACATCATGAGGTGGGCGTGACCGGTTTCGTGAGCGTACAGGCGGAGATCGTTTGACAGCCACCCTCCTTCATCAAGCAAGTGGGACAACTACAAAGACGGATATATATAGGCCATACACAGGAGGAGGGGGATGAGGCACTTAAAATGCAGGTGCAGAGGATTACAAATCTTAGTTGCAAAAAAAAAAAAAAAAGGTCAGTGAAAACAGGAAATAAGATATAAATGAATTGCAAATGGAAGATGAATAATACAAATAATAAAATAAAAATATTATAATAAAAAATAAATAAAATAATAAAGGATGATCAATGTAAAAATAAAACTGAAAATCAAATAAATAACAATGGGGATCCTGCTGAAGGATATTCCTCATGCCAGTTATTTTTATATTGTTCCTTTTTTCTCCCTCCCTTTTCTCTATATCATGTCGGTTTAACTTTAATTTATTTATGATATAGTGTGCATATCATTTATCTATTGCTGTCTCTGTATTTACCAATGAGTCTTGAATGTTTGCGGTATCATTGTTATATTTATTTGATTTTAAATTTTATTTTTATATTCATCATCTTTATTATTTTTATTTATTTTATTATAATGAATGAGTGACTTGTATAGCGCTACCTATGCGAACTGAATCGCCTCAGGGCGCTTTCTTGCCAACGGTGTCCATCTGCAGCTTTTATGCGGTCCTTTAACCTGTAGGGTCCCGACACACTTACAACATTGACATACACATACTATGGCCAATTTTTTTGGACAGGGTCTAATTAACCTACCAGCATGTCTTTGGAGTGTGGGAGGAAACCAGAGTACCCGGAGGAAACCCACGCAGGCACAGGGAGAACATGCAAACTCCAGGTAGATAGTGTTTTGGTTGGGATTTGAACCAGCAACCCTATTGCTGCTAGGTGAAAGTGTTAACCACTACACCACTTTTTTTTTTTGCAACTAAAATTTGTAATCCTCTGCACCTGCATTTTAAGTGCCTCCATCCCCTCCTCCTGTGCATGGCCTCATATATATATATATATAATCAGTCTTTGTAGTAGTCCCACTTGCTTGATGAAGGAGCATGGCTGTCAAACGATCTCAGCCTGTACACTCACGAAACCGGTCGCGCCCACCTCATGTCATCTCTCTGCCTGCGCTCCAGACTTCATTCTGCTTTGAACTGCACTCCACGGCTGGCATCTGTGCCACTTCCTGGCCGCTAGCGGCTACAGCGCTTCAGCTTGACGGACTATCAGATGACCACATCCATGCTCAGATTTTAAAGTGACTGAATGCTCATATATCACATCCAAAATGTGAGTTGCCTGTATTAAATAAGTTTTTATAATTAAAGGGTATGTTATCTCTACAGCTAGAGCTCCTGGTTTTAAATGCTTTCCTTTGTTCTACTGAACGGTAGCTTTTATATTTATAATCATACGGATATTAACATACTATGGACTCTCATTCATATAATTGGATTTTTGGTTTCAATTGGTGAGAGACTGGTGGACATTGGGAAAAATCTTTGACCCTGTTTTTGCACATTTACTTGTGCATCGGAAAAGTATGCACTTCACTTTTTCCACATTTTGTTATGTTACAGCCTTATTCCAAAATTGATTAAATTTTACTCAAAATTCTACAAACAATACCCCATAATTACAACTTTTTTAATAAATCAAATGTACGTAAGTATTCACAGCCTTTGCCATGACACTCAAAATTGAGCTCATGTGCATCCTGTTTCCACTGATCATCCTTGAGATGTTTCTGCAGCTTGATTGAAGTCCACCTGTGGTAAATTCAGTTGATTGGACATGATTTGGAAAAGCACACACCTGTCTATATAAAAGGTCCCACAGTTAACAGTGTATGTCAGAGCACAAACCATGCCATGAAGTCCAGTTAATGGTCTATAGACCACCGAGACAGGATTGCATCAAGGCTCAGATCTGGGGAAGGGTACAAAAAAAAATTATGCAGCATTGAAGGTCCCAATGAGCACACTGGCCTCCATCATCAGTAAATGGAAGATGTTTGGAACCACCATGACTCTTTCTAGAGCAGGCAGTCTGGCCAAACTGAGCAATCAGGGAAGAAGGGCCTTAGTCAGGGAGGTGACCAAGAACCCGATGGTCATTCTTGCAGAGGTCCAGCATTTCTCTGTGGAGAGAGGAGAACCTTCTAGAAGAACTATCTCTGCAGCACTCCACCAATTAGGCCTGTATGGTAGAGTGGCCAGAAAGAAGCCACTCCTCAGAAAAAGGCACATAACAGCCCACCTGGTGTATGCCAAAAGGCACCTGAAAGACTCTCAGACCATGAGAAACAAAAATCTCTGGTCTGATGAAACAAACATTGAACTCTTTGGCATGAATGGCAAGTGTAATTTCTGGAGGAAACCAGGTTACCACTCATCACCTGGCCAATGCCATCCCTACAGTGAAGAATGATGGTGGCAGCATCATGCTGTGGGATGTTTTCAGCGGCAAGAACTGGGAGACTAGTCAGGATGGAGGGAAAGATGAATGCAGCAATGTACAGAGACATCCTTGATGAAAACTTGCTCTGGACCTCAGACTTGGGCGAAGGTTCATATTCCACCAGACAATAATCCTAAGCACACAGCTAAAATAACAAAAGAGTGGCAACTCTCTGAATGTCCTTGAGTGGCCCAGCCAGAGCCCAGACTTCAACCCAATTGAACATCTCTGGAGAGATCTGAAAATAGCTGTGCACCGTTGCTCCCCATCCAACTTGATGGAGCTTGAGAGCTCCTGCAAAGAAGAATGGAAGAAACTGCCCAAAAATAGGCGTACAGGTACCTCCAATCTGCAATGCTGCCCTGCCATCAGGAGAGCGCCTGTCAGGACCCCCGTGAGTCCGGTCGCGGGTCCCGCGGATTCGATCGCCGCGGGCATACCCACGATCATCTCACGGGACGGCTGAATGATGATCCTAGCAACTAGTGACGCTGATCTCTGCTCCATGTGATTGCAGTGATCAGTGTTCACTAAATGAAAGCCCAACCCCCCCACAGTTAGTAACACACCCCTAGGAACACTTAACCCCTACACTGCCACCCACTGATTAACCCCTTCACTGCCAGTGTAATTTACACAGGAATTACTGCATTTATATAGCAGTGATTGCTATATAAATGACAATGGTCCCAAAATGTGTCAAAAATGTCCGATGTATCTGCCATTATGTCGCAGTCACAATAAAAAAAAAAAAAAAAGCTGATCACCGCCATTACTAGTAAAAAAAATAATACATTATTAATAAAAATGCCATAAAACTATCCCTATTTTGTAAACGCTATAACTTTTGCGCAAACCAATCAATAAATCGCTTATTGCAATTTTTTTTACCAAAAATATGTAGAAGAATACGTATCGGCCTAAATTGAGGGAAAAAAACATTTTATTATATATTTTTGGGTGATATTTATTATAACAAAAAGTAAAAAATGCATTTTTTTCAAAATTGGCGCTATATTTTTGTTTATAGCGCAAAAAATAAAAACCGCAGAGGGGATCAAATACCACCAAAATAAAGCTCTATTTGTGGGGAAAAAAAGACACAAATTTTGTTTGGGAGCCACGTCGCACGACCGCGCAATTGTCAGTTAAATCGACACAGTGCCGAATCACAAAAAGTGGTCTGGTCTTTGACCAGCAGAATGGTCCGGTCTGTAGGTGGTTAAAACAAACTTCTTTCATGTTGTCATTATGGGGTATGGCTTTTAGAACTGAGGAAAATAATGAATGTAATCCATTTTGGAATAAGGCTGTAACATAATAAAATGTAGAGAAAGTGAAGCGTTGTGAATACTTTGCAGATGCACTGCATAGTGATTACCCACAAGCCAGCAGAGAGAAAAAAAAAGAAAGACAGGTACGCTTTAATTTTCAGAATTAGCTTTGCGAATGTGATTAAACTTATAATTACCATTTGAGCTTGAAGGTGCCTGTACCATACATTTACAAAGGCTACATGAACCTTGCTTATGATGTAGGACTGTGAGTGCATCAATATGCATGGTTTTTGTTTCAATAGATAAAATCATTCTAATAATGAGAAAACACAATGGGGGATTTATCAGCCAAGTCACATAAAAAAGCTCAGGTTTAAATCCATTTAAATTTACCAGGGGATTGCAGGTCCCCATTTAACAGGGCAGAAGTGACTTTGGACATGTATAAACCATGTCCTTGACCATAAGTTTGTTATTGGTAAAAAAAACATTGCAAGTGAAATTATAGATAGATCTGGAACAAATACTGAATTTAGTCATCTGTGATTACAGGGATTACAAATGTAATGCAGATTGCAGACTCTTGTGGGATAGGTAGATTTAGTCCATGCCTTGCTTGACAAATCACTCCCCTTCCACCCAGTGCATTAGATGTGTGTCAGTGTAGGTCCTTGAACCTTGAAGTGTGCCTTCACTTTCCAAGGACCACTTCCAATTCATATGATGGAAGCAGTGGGAAATATTACTCCAAATACCAGCTTTACCCAATCCTTATACCATATCAAGGTGTGGTTCCCTGCCACCAGTCCTTCACCCCACATCTTTCTCCAATACTCACAGAAGCTGGCATTCTGTTCTGGAAGGACTTCGTGCACTGTACTATTTGTCATCCAGATCGGCTGCTCCTTCCCCTTCTTGTTGTCCTTTACCTTTTTCAGTTCTGGTTCACGAACATTAATGGTAATATTTTGCACATACATGTTACTCATAGATGAGCTTTTGTTGGCCCATCTTCCATGGCTTCCTTGTAGATCTACAGCAGTAATGGCGGCAGGCTGTTCATAGCTAGAGTAGACAGGCCTGTATTACATGTCTGATCAACAATTAAATCACCTAAACTTTTATCAGCATTTGGACACACATGAATCTCAGCTCTGCTGTTGACAGTAGAACTTAGACTTACAAAGATCAATAAAAACTCAGATGGCCAACAGGTGAACTACAATATAAACAAATTAATGCAGGCATGTATTTATTAAAAAATAAAAATGAAATGCATTTTAGATGCAACTACTAAAAATACCTAAAATTGACCTTATGCAACCCCTTTTTGAGTACTTTTTGTAAGAAAGAGAGGGGGGAGTACTTGGAGCCAATCAGGTGAGCTGCTTGCTGACAGGAAGAGAGCAAATAGATGGCCTTATCAGTTTGTTCCTGCTCCTTCACTGTCCGATCACAGGCTAAGGGCATGGCAGAAACAGGGCCGTTGTTACAAATTAGGGGGCCCCCCATACACCCTACCAGACAGGACTTCCCCTCTGAAAATATCAAAAAGGTATCCTCACCAAAATGCCACGGACTATGCTTTTCAGCCATGGCAGAATTATATCCCCATCGAACAGGACCCATACGTAAATAGCAAGAAGGCTGCACTAGAGCGGCATTAAAACAGGTGGTGAAGAGATAATATGCCTCCTCACCACCTGTCAAATGCCGTCTGAAGAAATGATCCAAATGCTTCCGAGAGAAAAGTACGGTACATTTGAGTCCATTTTTTTAAATCCTTTTTTAGAATTTACACTTTTTTTGAGTTTTATTTGTTGCATTTAACTGCCCCTTTGCGGGGTCTTTGGGGAAATATGGGTCTAAACAGACCCCTGATGTCTCATATATGAGAGAAATGGATCAAGGACACAGATTCAATCAGTCCCTTTCTCTGCAGCCTCAGCTGCACTGCAAAGTGAATTAACAGGAAGCACTCTGAGGCTGTCCATTCAAAAGCTGAAGCATAATGAACCATTAATCATGCTTCAGTGATGAATGGACACAGGAGCGATCAGAACGAATCGCTAATCGTGTTCATTCAGGAAAGGAAAGAGCCAGTAAATATGGCATATTTACTGTCCCCTTCCCGCTCTCCATCCTGAAACCGATCCTCCAGTTTGTTCAGAGCAGCTGCCAGTGGGAGAAGAGAGGTAAGAAGCTGGAAGCGCTGTGGGGGAGGGGGCCACACAGAGTCCCGGACAGCAGGTTGAAGGGGGTGCGGATTCAAGAACTGATCCCCCTGCAGCGCAACTGGGAGGGAAAAAAAAAAAAGAGTAGAAGCCAGCAGTGCTGCAAGGGGGTCCTTAAGAATCACAAGTGTCAGCAATAAGGCAGTGCAGCCAGTCCTTCTGCTCGTCAGATGTCCGGGCCCCCCTTTAGAACGGATGAGGCCCGGGCCCAGTACAGGAGGGATGGCTGTACTGCCTTATCAGCTGCCCTGGGTGGAGACCTGGCTGTATTGCTTAAACACAGAAAAGACAGGTCACTTGGCTGGCTGTGCAATAGGGGTTGTGTAAATCTCAGGACTGGATGTAAGCAATAAAAAAATCCTTCATTAGGTAAAACAAATATTTGAAATGAAGTTCAGCTGCCTGTTATGTACATAAAGTTATGTACATACTTCAGAGGCCAATATGTTGAAGCCAATAAAAAAAAATATATATATTCTTTGTTCTCTACCAGTCCTCAGTGAGCCTGTAAATTACTAATATAGGCCTCATTAACATGGGCGTACAGATCTGTATACCCATGCAAAAGACCTCTTTTCCTGCATAGGTATTTTTGTTTCGCATGCTGCCATTCCCTTCATGTTTGTTGATGTGCAGGTATGTTTGTAAGTGCTGGGTGAGAGAGGTGTGTAATTTTCAGGTGTGCAGAGAAAAATCACAGAACAATTTAGTAGCCCCTCCTACAACTCTAAACTTGCCAAAGGGCTGTTGCTTTGTGTCAATGGCATAGGTTTGAGACACTTCTGAAATCCTTCAGAATTCATGGAAAGGTGCATTTGACCTGCTTTAAACATGTTTTGCATTCTCATGGACTTGTATGTGAATGCTGAACCTATTAGAGCAAATAAAAGCCCATCCCATCAACATATAAGCTCTTACTAAATTCCAGATAAAGTTTTCTACTAGATCCAAATGTTTAGCCGTGGAAAAGGTAGTCATGTAGTAGATTCTGCGATTTTAAAGCTGAATTGCAGGGAAAGAAGAAAAAAATAAAATAAACTTTTTTTAAATGTACAACTCACAGAGCATAGGGGTTTTGTGTTGCAATGGATATAAAAAGTCTGCACACCCCTGTTAAAAATGTGAGGTTTCCGTGATGTAAGAAAAAAAAAAAAAAAAGACAAAAAATTTCAGAACTTTTTCCACCTTTCATGTGACCCATAAACTATGCAACTCAGTTTAACAACAAACTGAAATCTTTTAGGTGGAGGGAAGTCAAAATAAAATAAATAAAATAATAATATGGTTTCATAAGCGTGCATACTCATACTTTGTCGAAGCACCTTTTGATTTTATTGCAGCACTCAGTCTTTTTGGGTAGGAGTCTATCAGCATGACACATCTTGACTTGGCAAATATTTGCCCCTCTTATTTGCAAAAACACTCCAAATCTGTCAGATTGCTAGGGCATCTCCTGTGCACAGTCCTCTTAAGATCACCCTACAGATTTTCAATCAGATTTAGGTCGGGTCCTTCCAAAACTTTAATCTTCTTCTGGTGAAGCCATTTCGTTGTTGATTTGGATGTATGCTTTGAGTCATTGTCATGCTGAAAGATAAAGTTCCTCTTCACGTTCAGCTTTCTAGCAGATGCCTGAAGGTTTTGTGCCAATATTGACTGGTATTTGGAACTGTTCATAATTCCATCCAGCTTGACTAAGGCCCCTGTTCCAGCTGAAAAAAAAAAAAAAGTCCCAAAGCATGATGTTGCCACCACCATGCTTCTCTGTGGGTATAGCCTTCTTTTATTGATGTGCAGTGTTTTTGCGCCAAACATATCTTTGGATTTATGGCAATAAAGTTGAATCTTGGTTTCATCAGACCATAACACATTTTCCCACATGCTTTTGGGAGACTTCAGATGTGTTTTTGCAAAATTTAGCCGGGCTTGGATGTTTTTCTTCGTAAGAAAAGGCTTCCGTCTTGCCACTCTACCCCATAGCCCAGACATATGAAGAATACGGGAGATTGTTGTCACATGTACCACACAGCCAGTACTTGCCAGATATTCCTGCAGCTCCTTTAGGCCTCTTTCACATGGGACGGATCCGTGATGATCCGCCCCGTGGACATCTGCTTGCTCAGCGGGGATCGCTCCGTCGATCCCCGCTGAGCAGGAAGATGACAGGTCTGTCTCTGCACACTGTGCAGGGATGGACCCCTCAGAGCGTTGCTCCCCCCTATAGGAGATCGGATGACGACGGACCGCATAGTCTGTCGTGACCTGACCCGATCCTCAGACGGATGGAAAAGTAGGTTTTTCCTCCATCACACTTTTTCCGATCGGAGTGGGTCAGATGTCAGCAGACATATCACTGCTGACATCTGATGCTCCATAGAGGTCCATGGAGCATTCATTCAGGTCCGCCTAAAAAAGTGACAGGCGGACCAGAAACGGATCGTTCGTGTAAAAGAGGCCAATGTTGCTGTAGGCCTCTTGGCAGCCTCTCTGATCAGTTTTCTTCTCATCTTTTCATTAATTTTGGAGGGATGTTCAGTTCTTGGTAATGTCACTATTGTGCCATATTTTCTCCACTTGATGAGGACTGTCTTCACTATGTTCCATGGTATATCTAATGCCTTGGAAATTCTTTTGTACCCTTCTCCTGACTGATACCTTTTAACAATAAGATCCCTCTGATGCTTTCAAAGCTCTCTGCGGATCATGGCTTTTGCTGTAGGATGCGACTAAGAGGATGTCAGAAAAGACCTACTAGAACAGCTGAACTTTATTTGGGGTCAATTACAGGCACTTTAAATGATGGCAGGTGTGTACTGACTCCTATTTAAATCGGTACTTCAGTCATTTTCTCATCTTTCCATCTATTAAATCCTCTACCCTTGTTGTTTTAACTTTGGATAGTATAACATTTTTTTCTGCCAGTAAATACCTTATACAGCCCACTACCTGTTTCCTGTCTGGTCAGTAGCCTAGGCTTATGACATCATGCATAGCTCTCACTAAGGAAGGGAGGGGGGGTGTGAGTCATAAGAGGGCCAATGAGATCCGCAGAGCTGGAAGTGTGTCTGTGTAAATCCAGGAAGTGAACAGGCAGCAGCTTCAGCTGCCCACAGTTAAAATTAGGGTTGCATTGATACTAGCATCGTTCCCGATACCGAGGATTTGCCAATGTATCGGTACTCATGCAAATGCACCAATACTTGAAACTGATACTTTCAGGCTCGGTTCTTTGAGCGGTCAGTGGGTCTGCCCAGTGTTAAAGTAGTCCAGTAATTGGAGCCATCAAAAAAAAAAAAAAAAAAAAAAAAAAAAAAGCAAGCAGCCAGTAATAAATAATGTTTATTAACAACATTGCTCTGCCCTGAAACATAAAAAAAAAATAACACTGTTCCTTTTTGTATATTTCTGTTTCTTCATCTGCAGATTAAAGGGCTGAACAAATGTTCCTCTGTTTAACCCCTTAATAACCTTGAATTTACTGTAATCAGCCTTCATTAACTCCCTATTCTCCTCCATTTAATTATAAATTTTGCTGCTTTTTTTTTTTTTCTTTTGTTCATGTCTATTTTATAAATGATAAACAATTAAAAACTTTTTTTTGGTTTGCTTTGTTAGTGAATATTTTCACACATATATATTAACATACTACACATTAAAAAAGCGCTAAATAATAATTAAAAAAATATATATATTCAATTTAATTTGTAAAATAACTTTTCAATGCTTTGTACCATTGCTGACAGCTGAAGTTAAAACAAAACAGTTGCGGTAGGTATTGGTAATTGGTATCGGCAAGTACAAAAAAGTATCGGCACTTGTACTCATTATAAAAAAAAAAGGCATCGGTGTATCCCTAGTTAAAATGGCTGCAGCCAGACTCAGAGGAGGAGATTACTGCAGCACATTTGGCAAGTACAGAATCACTGTATATATAAATATATAAAATAATATGCAAAGAGGTTGAAGGGAAGCTTCAGAATGGCTAAGATGTTTTTATTACAAATTATTTGAGCAGCCTGCAGTTCCTCTTTAACATGAATTTGAATGTGATTACTTAATTCTGAACACAGCTACATCCCCAGTTATAAGAGGGTATTGCACACTTATGCAACAACATTATTTTATTTTTTTATTTTTACTTCTTCCCTCTAAAATATTTTGTTTGTTTTTCTATTGAGTTGTAGAGTTTACATTTTTTTTTTTTTACATCACAGAAACCTGACATTTTAACAGGGTTGTGTAGACTTTTTATATCCACTGTAAATCAATGCCAATGAGCGCATGTCTGTATCTCTGTCCTATACCTAATAAACTGCCATAAGCTACGACTGAGCCCAATGGCCCGATTGAACCAGTCCTCACACACTGACCTGTCAGCAAGTTCTGGAATTTCAGTCGGCTGAGGCTCGAGCAGCTCACTTGGAAGGACAATGTCTTCCGTTTCCCGAAGAAGCAGAAAAATTGGTTCGATCTGCTCATTGAATTTAGCCAGTAGTGTTCTGGCATCTCTTTTGGGTAGTGACGAAAAATCCTCCTCAACTTCTTGATTGCAGTAGGTACAGCGAAAGAGTTCTGCAAATTAAACAATAAAAGACTTTGTCATAGCCAGCTTTTATGTTGTGTTTTGGATAGAGACGTAAGCATGTAAATTGCCCAGATCACATTATTGGACATCAATGTCCCTTAAATTACAGAGAATAGAAAACCCAAATATGTAGGGCACTACAGGTGGCAAAAGTGTTTCTTTCTTTTATATGCATGGGATTCCTAAATGGTTCACAGAACCTAAAGACATGGGTTCTTTTAAACCCACGAAACGCTTTGTGTAAAAAAAAACAAAAAAAAAACTGAAAAACATCATGCAGTACTTTGGGAAACACCTTGTTTATAAATTATGAATAGATGAGCATGTGGCATGGGAGGGACACACAATGGCTAACTGTAAAACAAATATTTTATGTATGTTTACTAATGGGGCCACTCATAGCCATACTGTTCTGCATTTTATTGGATCTGAGGATCAATATTTTAGAGGAGCATAAATTAAAATGTTTATTTTAACTGTGGTTGACTTTTTATCTGTTAGGGCTCCTGTAAAGTTCCATACTTATTTGGTTTTCTATTCTTTGGATAAAGACTTGTAAATAGGTTTCTGCTGTTGCAAGGAAGATGGGACTGTTTGTCCTGCTCCAGTACTTTCAGTTGGGAAAAAAAAAAAAAAGGGAAATATAGTGCACTCCTAACTAACTAATTAAAGTAATGAATAGCAGCAGCTACTATGTATGATACACATAAAAACACAGTAAAATAAAGGAAGGTAGCTGCGCTGACAGTGACACCCCTGTTTTTGAATCAGAGGTAAATAGTCAGATATTTAAATAAATTAAATTAATATGTGGACAATCAAATGTGAATTACCCTCAACCAATATTGTGAAAATGAATAAAAATTTTGACAACAAAAAATATATCTTGAGTGATAATAGAAAAATTCAAATATTAGTCCAAATAATAGAGTGAATGCGATGAATTCATACAATCTTCCATTACCAATAAGTGTTGACCACCATAAAGAATGCACGCTTACCAGAGGCAAGCATCAACCAGCACCCCGACAGGGTCCCAATGGCAGATCCCGTATTAAATTCAAAGGACAGTAGGTCAGAAACACACACCCCCAATGGTTAACCGAGGAGACTCCCAATCGTGAGACAATGGTCACGGAACATGGAGAGTACCGAGCCGTGCGCAGCACAATCCCGGATCCCGCAGAGAATAGAGAACCTCCCATTCTTACTCTATTCGCTGCGGGATCCCGGATTGTGCTGCGTGCGGCTTGGTACTCTCCATGCACGATTGGGAGTCTCCTCCTTTTTTTTTTTTTTGAGAAGTGATATACACTTAAAAGTAAGTAGCATCTGATTTAAGTGTAGAATTGAGAATAAGGCCAAAAAAATTAAAAATAAAAACATGCAAAACATGTGCAGTTCTCATGCATTATTCCCTAAAAGACCCTGCAAGTACAGAATAATATTGGTTCACCTGTCAGAAATGCACTGTGATCCTAACTTTGTATTATGGGGTAACAACAAAAAGCAAGTTTGTATACTAAATGGTGTAAGCCCTGCCCTGTTGCATTTTGCTAAACTACTTAACCTCCACCACTGTCCCCATCTCCACAATGTATGAACGCATTTGTTTGCAGTTCAAGATAGGAACTGAGCAGGCTAATTAGGCATCTTGAGATAACACAGGGTGGCTTTGAATTTCTGAAATGATCAACAGGTAGTTTTTTCACTTATTAAATAAACAGATATAACAAAATACTTTCACTTGTATATTTAACAGACCAAAGAGAGCAGATAAACAATGTTCAATGTTAGGGTTTACAGACATTTAAAATAAATCTTTACTGAGAGAAACATGAAGACCTCTCATTCTGCAAGTGATAATTGCCTAGATATCATGCTGACCCTTTGGCGTGTGTATGATGCCAAGAACCAACATTATATTTAGAAAGTCTTCTGAGGTTTCTCTTATATTCTAAGGCTTTTCTTTGTTCCAGGTTAGTGACTTAGAGCAATGGTCTCCAAACTGCAGCCTGGTGGCTGAATGTGTCCCTTTGCTTGCCTGTATCTGGTCCTTGGGACACTATTCCTCCTACTGACACCAAAAATGGGGGCATAACTCTTACCACTGAAACCAACAATGAGACACAATTCTTCCCACTAATACCTATGATGAGCACCCTTCCACACACTGACACCATTTATGGGTCACTATCCCCCCCCCCCCCCCACTGACACCAATACTTAGACACTATTCCTCCCACTGACACCTACGATAGGACACAATTCCTTCCACTGACACCAATGATAGGGTATTAATCCTTCCCACTAAAGATGTGAGATTGCTCTTTATTGAGGGTAAAGCCCCATACCTTTTGATGCCCTCTATGCTTACCACCCTCAAAGCTTGGAGAGTGGGCTTGAGCTCCGAACAGGGTAGTTCCACGCAGTTTTTCTAGTATACTCCCCTATGGATCAATCCAAATGTACTGCATTTTTTCTCTATCCCAGATCCTCAAGTCTGGAGGAAATTCCATATAAAAGCATTATCGCATATTGTGGACAAAGGTAAATGAATTGCTTTCCCTACTATGTGCTCAAGATACAATGTCCCACTCTCCTACTACTTCAGTTATTGGCAACTCTCCCATGCCTTCAGCAGCCAATTTCCTGATTCTTCGATGTACCCATGTCATCTCTTGAGAAGACTGTGGGGTCTGACTGTTCAAAAAACCTATGTCGGTCCTCTACAGTCACCTATGCTCAGGAAGATGTTGACTCTCTGGAATAAAATGGCTAGTAGACATTCTGAATCTTGATGGGTATGATTGGCCCGATATATGGGGCCTCTCATTTAAGCAACTCGTTTCTCTCAGAGACCGCCTTCACAATTCCTTCAAAATATTGTGTAGCTGTATCACAAAGCACCTACTGTATTCTCAAATCAAAATAGTTAAGCTTTACTTAAGAGAAACATGAAGATTGCCAGTGATGACCATTCATTCTGCAAGTTAAAAGGTGTCTAGCTCTCATATTGACTCTTCTGACTGTCATACAGACTCTTGTCTATAATCACTTTGTCTATATACTCCATCACAACCGTACAAATTAAGGAGTCTGCTTTATATGTGGGGCTCCCTGTATTTTTTGCAGCCCACCAACCAAGTAGAGGGGAGCGCTCTATAATACTTGAGCTCCAGAGAGTCTTATATGCCCAGTACTAGTACTTGCTCTCCATTTTGATCTGCTTTTTGCTACCTACAATTCTCCAGAAACAAAAATAAACTGTAAATGTAGTGCTTTGTTACTACTCCTTCACTAACCTAGGCTCAGTCCCAGAACTACCTTGTTGTAAATACTATATATCCTTGTATACAAATCAAGTTATGTTTTGGCTCTATTGGCCCCTAGCCATTTCTAAATCACCCAACAGCTTTTTAAAAAAACACACATTTTTTGTTTTTACACAGACTAATTACAGAACCAGACTTAAGGGTGGGCTCAGAACTCATACCTGTAAATGGGTCAAATAGCTGGTTGACTTCCAGGTCGGAGTAGGTGCTGTAACATCCAGGGCACTTAAATGAAGCTCTGTTGGTGGACTCCCTCTCATCCGACTCGATCTTGCGGCGAATGTGATCAAGTTTATATTTAATAACATCTACGAGCACCTTGTAGTTGATGTAGTAATAATTGTATTTGGTGCTCTTCCCATTTGGTCCAGTCTGGACACGCATTCGACACTTGATGATTTTATCAGACTTCAGGGTTTGCAGGATGGTTCGAAGCTGCTTCTTTTCAAACTTGAGGAGCAGGGCAATGTCCTCTTCCTTGACACAGGGGTATCTGATGAGCACATCCAGGGTCAGGGAGTACTCAAGACCATAGAACCCTCGGACCATGTACTTGGCAAGTCTTTTCAGGGCAGCAGGCACTTCTGTCATGGTGTCTTGATCCCCCATTGTGAACGGACCAAGGCATGTATTTTCTGTAGGTGCAAAACACCAAACACTATACCATGCAGTATGACTATGGTTTTGTACTAGATCAAGAAATCTGACTAAACCCAATAAAAGGGAGTAAATAACATGTACAATAATTACAAAAGATATTGCAGCCAGAGAGGACAAGCAATATCAAAATATATGCAGTGATTTGAGTGCTCAGTTATGAAAAGGAAAATCGTTGTCAGTGTATCATATCAATGAATTCCCTGAGGATTTCTTTTGTCAAAAGCCATGCTTGCGAACAGCTGTAACGAGCTCAGGAGCATTAACGATTTCAGCACTTTGCATCATTCAGCTCAGTTTGCAATACGTCAGTGTAAGATACACGGCTACCTAAAAGCTTTTATATATCCTGACTGCAGCCACAAAGAAATTTTTAGGCTTGATTCACACCTATGCAGTTTTAGTGCTTTTTGCATTTTTCTGATTTGCACTACAGAACGTGTTCCATAGGAAACCACGTTAAATGGACTGTAAAATGCAAAAAGCACTAAAACTGCATAGGCGTGAATCCAGCCTTACACAAATTAAGATACAAACCTCACCCAAAGTGTCTCCTTTACTGTCACTATTGTGCAAGTCAAGCTTTAAAGTGCATAGCGCAAATTGTCTCTGTAATCAGTACTTTCACAAGAATCAGGTAAGGCTTTCCATATGTAAAAGTTTGACCAGAATATTTTTGTTTTCACCCCATATACTCAGTGCCAGGACAAGGTCATTCGTGCCCAGGGTGAAGATGGCAAACTGCACCCCCCTGTCACCTGCTGCCAGATGCAGCGTGTCACTTGCCACCATCACCTGCCACCAGATGCAACATGTCACTAGTGTCACCTGCTGCCAGATGCCACTTACCACCGTCACCTGCTGGCAGGTGCCACGTGTCACTTATTACAGTCACCTGCTGCTAGATGCCGTGTATCACTTGCCATCCATTGCTTGGCTCCCTCTCCCTCCCCTTCAGTTGGGCATGCTGGGGGCTGCAGTTTCCCTCTTAGGATTGCAATGGGCCAGTCCTCTGGACTACATGTCCCATGATCCTTCTTCATGCTCCTGTTTTGATTTTTTTTTTCTTCCTGCCCAATAGGAATAGGGTGCCACTCCTGGGTACAGCAGCATGAGAAGGGGGGGGGGGGGAGAAGATCCTGCAGCTCAGCTGTTCTCCCCGCTGCTGACTGAAGGAGTCAGGGGGAATGGGCAGAAAACAGAGCCCTCCCCTGTATTCATCCACTGCTCATCATTATTGTCCCATGAAATGAAGCATGAAGCACTGACTTACAGGCTTCATCAGAAAGGTTTCCTACCTCCTTATTAGAGATATGCACCAGTCTAATATTTAAATAATGGAGATCTAACTCAAATCCAAAACCCATATGGGAGACCAATAAACTTACACTTGAAAGCTGAACAGCACAAACAGATGGACATCAAATTATCATACAAACCTAAACTTTCCATACTACTGATACTCCTGCAGATGGGCACCAAGGTATCCCCACAGACCTAAACTTTTCATACTACTGATACTCCTACATTGCTCTAAGTTATCCATTTTCAATCTGAGCCTTTCCAATTGTATCAGAAGGAGTATTTACAGGTAATCATGTACAGTGCCTTGCGAAAGTAGTCGGCCCCCTTGAACTTTTCAACCTTTTGCCACATTTCAGGCTTCAAACATGAAGATATAACATTTTAATTTTTTGTGAAGAATCACCAACAAGTGGGACACAATTGTGAAGTGGAACGAAATCTATTGGATATTTTAAACTTTTTTTAGCAAATAAAAAAACTGAAAAGTGGTGCGTGCAAAATTATTCGGCCCCTTTACTTTCAGTGCAGCAAACTCACTCCAGAAGTTCAGCGAGGATCTCTGAATGATCCAATGTTGTCCTAAATGACTGATGGTGATAAATAGAATCCACCTGTGTGTAATCAAGTCTCTGTATAAATGCACCTGCTCTGTGATAGTCTCAGGGTTCTGTTGAAAGCGCAGAGAGCATCATGAAGACCAAGGAACACACCAGGCAGGTCCGTAATGCTGTTGTGGAGAAGTTTAAAGCCGGATTTGGATACAAAAAGATTTCCCAAGCTTTAAACATCCCAAGGAGCACTGTGCAAGCGATCATTTTGAAATAGAAGGAGTATCAGACCACTGCAAATCTACCAAGACCTGGCCGTCCCTCTAAACTTTCAGCTCAGACAAGGAGAAGACTGATCAGAGATGCAGGCAAGAGGCCCATGATCACTCTGGATGAACTGCAGAGAACTACAGCTGAGGTGGGAGAGTCTGTCCATAAGACAACAATCAGTCGTACACTGCACAAATCTGGCCTTTATGGAAGAGTGGCAAGAAGAAAGCAATTTCTCAAAGATATCCATAAAAAGTCTCGTCTAAAGTTTGCCACAAGCCACCTGGGAGACGCACCAAACATGTGGAAGAAGGTGCTCTGGTCAGATGAAACCAAAATCGAACTTTTTGCCCACAATGCAAAACGATATGTTTGGCGTAAAAGCAACACAGCTCATCACCCTCAACACACCATCCCCACTGTGAAACATGGTGGTGGCAGCATCATGGTTTGGGCCTGCTTTTCTTCAGCAGGGACAGGGAAAATGGTTAAAATTCAGGGGAAGATGGATGCAGCCAAATACAGGACCATTCTGGATGAAAACCTGTTGGAGTCTGCAAAAGACCTGAAACTGGGACGGAGATTTATCTTCCAACAAGACAATGATCCCAAACATACAGCAAAATCTACAAAGGAATGGTTCACAAATAAACGTATCCAGGTATTAGAATGGCCAAGTCAAAGTTCAGACCTGAATCCAATCGAGAATCTGTGGAAAGAGCTGAAAACTGCTGTTCACAAACGCTCTCCATCCAACCTCACTGAGCTCGAGCTGTTTTGCAAGGAAGAACAGGCAAGAATTTCAGTCTCTCGATGTGCAAAACTGATAGAGACATACCCCAAGCGTCTTGCAGCTGTAATCGCACCAAAAGGTGGCTCTACAAAGTATTAATGCAAGGGGGCCGAATAATTTTGCACGCCCCACTTTTCATTTTTTTATTAGTTAAAAAAGTTTAAAAAATCCAATAGATTTCGTTCCACTTCACAATAGTGTCCCACTTGTTGGTGATTCGTCACAAAAAATAAAAATGTTATATCTTTATGTTTGAAGCCTGAAATGTGGCAAAAGGTTGAAAAGTTCAAGGGGGCCGAATACTTTCGCAAGGCACTGTACTATGCGCTTAATGGTTACCCATTCATTCCATACAAATTGGTTCCGATTCTCTTTGTGAACTGTGAGCCAACACTTCATGGTTTAGATTTAGATCACACTTGGTTGCATAAAATGAACCACTATGCTTGTTGCACCAGGTAAGTTCTTTTATTAATGCAAATTTGTAGTTCCTGAGTTTGTCTTCACATGTTTAAAAACCCCAATAAATGATTGCCAGACCTTAAAGCAGTGGTTCTCAACTCCTGTCCTCAGTACCCTCTAACAGGCCAGGTTGCAAGATAACTGAAATACATCACAGATGATATCATTTGTTGCTCAGTGAGATGGCGGCAGTGGGAAGAGACAGCTTGAGTAGAAGACGGTGGGAAGGAGAAGACAGTGGGAAGAGACGGCGGGAAGGAGAAGAAGACATCTGGAAAAGACAGCTTGAGGAGGAGATGGTGGGAAGGAGAAGACGGCGGGAAGAGACAGCTAGAGAAGACAGAGCTATTAATTATTGAATTGTCAATAACCGGCTTTTGTGTTTTTGGCTTTTTTGGTGAATGGGTAGGGATACGATGTACCTGATACCCTTTCACATGGGGGGGGGGGCGGGATCTGGGGACCCCCTTCTTAAAGCAGGTTTTTAGATGCTGATAAGCCCCCCGCCTGCAGACCCCGACAACAACCAGCTAGGGCTGTCGGGAAGAGGCCCTTGTCCTCATCAACATGGGGGCAAGGGCCCCCCCTGCCTGCAGAGCTCCCTGCTCCAAAGCACCCACCAAGGGCATGCGTCCTGGTATGGTTCAGGAGGGGGGGCTCGCTAGTCCCTCCCTTTCCTGACCTACCGGGCGGCATGCTCAGGAAAGAGTCTGGTATAGGTTTCAGGGGGACCCCACGCCATTTTTTTAAAATAAATTGACGTGGGGTGTCCCCTCAGAATCCATACTAGACCTGAAGGGATTGGTATGGATCTGGGGGGGGGGGGGGGGGGAACTCAATTTTTTGGTGGCAAATTTTTTACATGCAACTTTTGGCAGGGAACCCCGCTGACATCTGATGACTTATTGGTTGCTAAGAACGCGATGGCCCGACTTCCCAGCCCCCGCTTAGCAATAGGCTATATACATTGGTAAAATAATAACTGCAAAAAAAAATAAAAAATCTCATCAAAAATGTACCACTTGCATTTTTGGTGCAGCTCCATTGAAATCTATTAGCTGTAAATCGCAGGAAAAAAAAGTCCCTAAACTGCAAAACGCACTAAATAACGCATAGATTTTGAACGTAGGGTAACACTTGTGGAGGTTGCAGTTTGCATATTGCAGGTGTATTTTTTTAAATACACATCTTTAAACCATTGAAGTCTATGGAAACAAAAAAACAGGAAAAAACCTGGCCCTTTCCATAAAATGCACAGATGTGAACTACATCCAAGGAAACCATGTTAAATGGACTGTAGTGTGTTTCTGCAAAACTAAAAAAATGTGTGTGAACCAGGCCTCAGAATTCCTGTTAGTGGCTTAGTGGCTCCTGAGGACAGGAGTTGAGAACCACTGCCTTTAGGCTGGATTCACACCTATGCATTTTTAGCGCTTTTTGCATTTTTCAGATTTGCACAACAGAACGTGTTCCATAGGAAACCATGGTAAATGGACTGTAGTACAAATCTGCAAAATGCAAAAAAGCGCTAAAACTGCATAGGTGTGAATCCAGCCTAAAGGAACCCTGTATTTAAAAAAATGCACAGACTGCCATTTCTGACTTCTAAACATGCTAGTTGCCCTGCTGTCATACTGATCCTCTGGCTCCAATAGTTTCTGTTTTGCTATGTAGTATTGTTCACTTTACTGTATATCTGCCCATATCCTTACAATTATCTCCCTCAACTAATGACAAACGTGGCTGTCTCTTAAGGCTCATATAGTTTGTATCTAGAAGTTGGTATCCACTTGGATCATGGTCATGAAGGATGGAAAATCCCCTACACAATATCCTTTATGTATGTGCCCACAGTCTCTTTTACCCGCTTGCTGACTGGCTCACGCCAATATAGGTCAGCAGAAGGGCACGCACAGGCAGATTAATGTACCTGTACGTTGCCCTTTAAGAAGCGGTTTAGGGGCATGCGCCAGCTGCGAGCTCCATGAGTGTGATTTCGGGTCCCGCAGATTCGATGTCCTCAGGGATACCCGCGATCATCTCACGGAGAGGAAGAACAGGGAAATGCTGATGTAAACAAGCATTTCCCCATTCTGCCTAATGACACTGACCACCCCTGTAATCGGCAGCGGTGATCAGTGTCGTGTCATATATAGCCCCTCCCCCTCCACAGTTAAAATCACTCCCTAGGACACACTTAACCCCTACAGCGCCACCTAGGGGTTAACCCATTCACTGTCAGTCACATTTACACAGTAATCAATGCATTTTTAATCGTACTGATTGCTGTATAAATGTGAATGTGAATGTATAAATGTGAATGGTCCCAAAATAGCTCCAAAAGTGTCCGATCTGTCCACCATAATGTCACAGTCACAATAAAAATTGTTGATCGCCAACATTACTAGTAAAAAAAAAAAAAAAAAAATTAATAAAAATGCCATAAAACTATCCCCCATTTTGTAGATGCTATAACTTTTGAGCAAACCAATCAATACCTATTGTGATTTTGTTTACCAAAAATATGTAGAATACGTATCGGCCTAAACTGAGGGAAAAAAAAATGATATATATTTTTTGGGGATATTTATTATAGCAAAAAGTAAAAAATAATGCTTTTTTTTTTTTTAAATTGTCGCTATTTTTTTGTTATAGTGCAAAAAAGTAAAAACCGCAGAGGTGATCAAATACCACCCAAAAAAAGCTTTATTTGTGGGAAAAAAGGACGGCAATTTTGTTTGGGAGCCATCGACCGTGCAATTGTCAATTAAAGGGACGCAATAACGAATCGCAAAAAACGCTCTGGTCTTTTGCCAGCCAAATGGTCCGGGGCATAAGTGGTTACCTGTTAACAGTCTGGAGATTTGGCAGCAAAATGACTGGAATTTACATATGTGGCCATAGTCTCTAATCTGCAGAATGTAGAGTTCTATTACAAAATGTAATTAGGGCTGCCATCTCATCCCTTTAAACCTAACACATATGAATTACACTTATTATGTAGCTGCTCTAGGTGGTGTTTAATATAATTCAGTACCTTATCTGCCTCAATGTGCTACAGAGCTGGTGTAATTCATTCAGGTTTAGAGGGAATAGGAGACAATCCTAATTTATGTAATAACGCAACAATCAGAATACATAGCTGCCCATTATTAAAAGCTAAGAACATTCATACCCGTAAGGAACGCCACACCTGTACATCTTATATTGTGGATGGCAGTATGACTACTTGTCAGGGGCAGTATAGTATGTAAGCTGGAATAATGCAATATAAAAGATCATAGCTTCTCAATTCAGCCAAATTGAGCAAAATAGTGGCTGATTATTACCAGGATCTGAGTAGTGATCACTGTCAGATGTCAGGGTGGATTCTGATTGGTTGGTACTGCAGTTTTCACATTACTATACCTAGCCTCTTAAACTCTTGTGCATACTTTTTTATGTAGTCTGGGTAATAGATTGTGATCTGGAGTATGTTTTTCTTGGTAGAGAGCATATAAATCAGTAAAAAGCTTACCTCTAACACAGCTGACTGATGCAAGAGCAAAGGGAACATGAATGTGTTCAGCTTCATCGCACAGGTTTACGTGATTAATGAGACCACACAAGGAAGATCATTAAAATCTATTGGTCAGCTGCAGCTTTTTTTGTGTGGAACAAAACGGATTCCACTGGGCAACAAATTCCAAATATATCTTCAACACAATATACACATACATGTACAAACTATTGTATTTAGGGCAGTGGCGGCTGGTGCTCCAAATTTTTTCGGGGGGTGCAAACGAACTGAAAAATTCAGAAAAATATTGAAACAAAAACATCAATTGCAGACTCACTGTGCCATCAATTGCAGCCAACTGTGCCCATCATATGCAGACTCTGTGCCCAGCAAATGCAGCCACTGTGCTCATTATATGCAGCCAACTGTGCCCATCATATGCAGACCCTGTGTCCAGAAAATGCAGCCCACTGTGCCCATAATATGCAGATACCTGTACCCATAATATGCAGCCAACTGTGCCCATCATATTCAGAATTTGTGTCGAGCAAATGCAGCCACTGTGCACATCATATGCAGCCTACTTTGCCCATCATATGCATCTAACTGTGCTCATAATATGCATCTAACTGTGCCCATAATATGTAGCCACCTGTGCCCATAAAATGCAGTCAACTGTGCCCACCATATGCAGACTCTGTGTCCAGAAAATGCAGCCACCTTGCCCATCATATGCAGCCTACTGTGCCCATAATATGCAAGCAACTGTGCTCATAATATGCAGCCAACTGTGCCCATAATACGCAGCCAACTGTGCCTATCATATGCAGTCACCTGTGCACATCATATGCAGACTCTGTGTCCGTCATATGCAGCCTATGTGCTCATCAAATGCAGTCAATGTGCCCATAATATGCAGCCTCTGTGTCCATCATATGCAGCCAACTGTGACCATCATATGCAGCCTTTGTGTCCATAATATGCAGCCACTGTGCCCCCCCACCTGCTGTCTGCCTGGCACATACCCTATCGTGGTGGTGGGTCAGACAGCGGGGGCGGCGAGCTGTGGGATAATAGCATGGCGATGGCTCCTGTGTGTCTTCCAACTCCTCTGTGCATGTTGTCCTCCTGTATTCCTTGGCGCCAATGGGAGCGTCTGTGCCTTTAGCCTGACTGGCTGAGAGGTGGTTCTGTGTTAGCAAAGCAAATATTCATTTGCTTTTCTAACACATCTGGGTGCACTGCAAACGCAATGGATTGCGCTGGCAGGTCACCTTTTTTTACGCCTATTAAAGCCTATGTCTCTAATCGGGTGCTTCAAAAACAACCTCCGCCGCTATAATTCAGATGCCTGGCGCTCAAAAAGGGGCCAAACACCTGAATAGGGGTTGTTTACAGTGGCCGTGGATGGATTCATGCAATGCATGAATCTATTCATAGTACACAGAGGGGGTGGCTGGAGAGAGGAGGCGGCACCCGAGCGCCCCTAATGGATGCACCGCCACTGATTTAGTGGCTGGTTTACTTTTTAAATTAGTGTTCAGAAATTTGTGTGCTCATTATATGCAGAATAAGATAAAGGAACCTTAAAAAACCATAGTAACCTCCCTCACTCTGGTTGCTGGGTTAAAAAATCTAAATCATTGTTTTCACTTATAGTATAACTAAAGGCTTTTTATTTTATTTTATTTTTTATTTTTTTTTAAATTTTGGATAGAGTGGGGAGGGATTAGAATATCTGTCAGTTTTTATTGCTGTGCCCTCGTTAGGGAGATCCACCCTTTTTATTTTTTCTGTTTACTGTCCTATCCTGTGAAAGTAAAAGAAAATTCCAAATTTTGGGTTAACATCAGAACACGAATAGCGGTGAAATCTTCCAATGGGGATAATTCTGATGACCCTGGTGGCACATTGTGATTCCCTAATTTTAGAGGTATTTCTTCTCACTTCCTGTTTGGCTATGGGGAGGAGTTGAAGAGAAATCTCTCCAATGGAACATAGATAACCCAAAAAAAAAAAAAAAAAAACTGACATGGGTTATAACCCTCTCTTCATCCATAATGAAAAAAATGAAAAGAAAATTGTATCAAATACTTACTGTAATTTTTCTTTTCTGATGCCAAATCATGACAGCATACTAGTGATAGAGCTCTGCCTCTTGACCACTCCCTCAAGACCAGTGAATAGCATAAAAAAGGAGTAGTTAGCCTCCCCCCATTCTTTGTAACAAGATACCACATACCAAAACATACAGGGTGGGCCCGTATGCTGCCATGGTTTGGTGTCAGGAAAGGAAAATTACGGTAAGTACTTGATACAATTTTCTGTTTTCCTGACGCCAACATGTCAGCATACTAGTGATAAATAACTAGCTGCTAGGGTGATTTCTGCTTGCAAAATCATTTTTTTAATTAGGATGTGAAAGAGTGTCCTTCCTTCAAAGACCACTGTTGACAAGGCACCTGGGTCTACTCTGTAATGTTTGAAAAGGTATACTGGGACGACCATAATACCTCTCTACAGATTTATTCCATAGATGCTCTTGAATGGGCTGTCCATGAGGCTGCAACCGCTCTGGTAGAGTGCGCAGCCACTGCTAACGGAGGCTCATGACCCCTCAGATGCACAACCAAGCCTGCTCCAGGCAGTAGCCTCTTATCCTTAATGATTTCTAGCTGGAACAATGAAAGGCTTATTAGATGGTCTGAAAGCAGCAGTTTGTGGACAGATACTTTAAAGTTCTGAAGACATTCAATTATTTTAGCTTTCCTGTGTGATCTTCTAGAAAGTTAGGTAATTCCCAGATGTCTATTAACCACTTTCCGCCTGCCCACCGTCAAATGACAGAGGAGCTTTGCGGCTCTCGATCTGGGTGGACGTCATATGATGTCGCCCCAGAACGGCTTCTCTTGCGGGCCGTTCCTAGGACATGGTGCGACCCCAATCTATGTAAAGAGCCAATGATGCGTCTCTTTAACCATGTGATCGGCTGTGTCCAATCACAGCCAGTCACATATAAATGCAGAAGTGCCTGTAATCGGCTCTCATTGCCTCACACTGACAGAGTGTGTGGTGAGGAGAGCCGATCAGTGGCATCTCCTCGCTGGGGGCACCCGGACAGGTAATGGGTCTGAAGTGTCTACAGTAAAGCACCCCTGTGCCACCAATCAGTGCCCATGAGTAATGCCAGTCAGTGCTGCCTTTCTGTACCCATCAATGCCTGCTCATCAGTTCTGCCCATCAATGCCGTCTATCAATGCCCCCTATCAGTGCCGCCCATCAGTGGCGCATATCAGTGCCACCTATTAGTGCCTCCTGATCAGTGCCACCTAATCAGTGCCCATCAGTGCCGCCTATCAGTGCCGCCTCATCAGCACACATCAGTGAAGGAGAAAAATTACCTATGTACAACATTTACTGACAGAAACTAAGAAGAACTTTTTTTTATTTTGTTTTGTAAAAAATTAAAAACCCAACAGTGATTAAATACCACCAAAAGAAAGTGCTATTTGTGTGAAGAAATGTATTAAAAATTTATTTGGGTGCAGTGTTGCATGACTGCGCAATTGTCATTCAAAATGCGACAGCGTTGAAAGCTGAAAAATGGCCTGGGCAGGAAGGGGGTGAAAGTGTTCTGTATTGAGGAGGGTAAATGAAGGGCTGTCGCTACCTTTCGTACAAGATGATCTACAGGACGCAACTCTACTCTTTCTGGAAAGAAAGCAATTTATTGGTCTGAAGCTCCAAGAGCTTGAATCTTGGACATCCTTCTGCCTGAAGATATTGCGATAAATACTGCTTTGTAGGTAATGTCCCAACTTGAATGCTGCTCTGTTGGAGCAAACGGTTAAACTGACAGGAAATCCAGCAACACCGATAGATCCTACTTGGGAAAGCCTCTTTTTTTTGGTGGTTTAATCCTCATGGCTGCCATCAAATATTGTGCAAACTAAAGGATCCTTGGCAATTTAAACTTTGTTATTGCCAATATAACCAACACTTGCAACCTCAATGAGTATAGGTTAAGGCCCATGTCCAATCCGGCCTAGAGGAATATCAGAACAGCTGCCACCAGAGGCACAATAGAATCAAAGGCTCACCCCACTGAGGAAAAACGCAAACTTGTTTCAGATTTTGGCATAGATGCTGTTAGCAGAGTGTCTTCTAGCACTCAACAAAGTAGAGATCACTCTGGAGCAACCTAGGTTCTCCAGTCTCTCCTTTCAGCCACCATGCTTGCAGCCCCAGTCTGTGTATGTTTGGAGAGGGGAATTGGCTTCTGTATCCTGAAGTGAATGTCCAGGGAAAACCAAGGCCTTCGTGGCCAAAATGGAGGAAGCGATATGACTGCCATGTTCTCTTTCGACAGCCTCAAGAGGAATCTCATTATGGGAGGTCTTGGAGGAAACACATAGGCTAGTATTGCAGTTCCAGGGAGAGACCAGAGCATCTGTCTCCTCTGCCTTGGGCTGCGGAAATCAGGTTAGATATTTCCCAAGTTTGTGATTGCTGTGGGAAGTGAAGAGGTCTGTCTGTGAAAGGCCCCACATGTGGACCATCACAGATAAAATTTGGGGTGTAAAGAAAACTCATGATCTGGGAAGCTTGCATGATAGTCGGTATGCTTGTGTGTTCCAATTCTCTGGGATGTAAACTGCTCTTGGAATTTGTAGGTGACTTTCTTCCTAAGGCCGCGTACACACGGGCGGACTGTATGGCGTACTTAGTCCGTCATACAATCCGACGGACAGTCCGTCATACTTTCGACTGAACGGACTTGACCACACACGGATGCACAAACAGTCCGTCGAAAGCTTACGCAATGACGTGTACAGCACGTACGACGGGACTAGAAATAGGAAGTCCAATACACAGCAAAGCACCCTTCCGCCGTGTAAATCCTTTCTGAGCATGCGCCATTTTTAGTCCGTCGAACTAGCCTACTGACGAGCGGATTGTCCGCTGAAACCAAAGTACGACGGACAGAATTTCGAAAAATCCGAAATACTTAGTACGCCAGACTGCACGCTGAAAAAGTCTGCTGAAGCCCACACACGAGCGGACTGTCCGCTGAAATGTGTTTCGACGGACTAAGTACGCCATACAGTCCGCCCGTGTGTACGCGGCATCAGACATTATGGGTTTCACCTCTCTCAATAGCATATTGCTGCAAGTTCCTCCCTGGTGTTGAATATAGGCAACCGCTGCCCTGTTGATCAACTGCACAGAGACTGGTCTTCCCTTTATTCTGTGTAGCAAGGTCAAAAAGAGCTTAAAAGGCTGCTTGAACTTCCAGCACTTTTGAGACCACCCCCCTTGGTTGGGAATCTCCACTTGCCTTGAACCAACAGTCGCTCGCAATGCGCCTTTCAGGCTGTCTTACCGACATGATTCATAACAGTGAACCAGTCTAACGGAACGTGACTTCCTCAAGGTCTGTCTGTTTGGCCACCACCATAGACTCATACTAACTGATACTGTTATTATCTTTGCTAGATTCTGTTTCCTCCACCGTCCTAAGAATCCCCCCTGAAACTGACACGGGTGTCAGTGCGCCCAAGGGATGACGACATTGTGCCCAAAAAGATTGAGGCACTGAGAAGCTGTGACCACTGTCTTTAGAATTCTCTTCCTGTCTGTCCCCGCTTCCTCTGGCGGAAGCAAAACAGAGGGATTTGGCAAAGCTGGTACAGCAGCTGTTGGGTCGGAGAAAGTTATCTTTTTTTATTTGGAGTTAATGATCCGGCCATATCTCTGCAGGATGTGTATGAGGCTCTCTTGGTGCGTCAGCAATTGTTGTAGACATCTGGTTAGAGGAAGAATGTTGTCCAGGTAGTGACAAACCCAGACACCCTGTTCTCTGAGTGGAGCTAACACAGCACTGAGAACTTTTTTGGACATTTCTTAGAGACATGCATGGACCAAAAGGTAGGCTGTTAAACTGAAGATGCATCTGACTGATCACAACACATATTTTGGAAAGAAGGAAAAAACTTGAGATGTGAAGATAGGAGATGTAATAGCATCTAGCCTTCTGGCTGCACTGTTTGAATGAACTCCGTCTCGAAAGTTCCTTAAGAGGATAAAACAGTTCAACCTCTTCAGATCTGCAACTGGACACCAGCCACCATCCTTTGCGAACCACAAATGTTCGAAAAGAAAGCTATATATTTCTCTGTGAAAGGAACTGGGACGATGCCATCCTGGGTCTGAAGTGTCTGTATGTATTGTAGCTGCCCATCTGGCTTTGTAGTGAATCTGGCAGCTTGGTGGGAGAGAACTAGTCTGGAGAAGGAGCAGTGAGGAATCTCCCGAAATGACCATGAATCACTGATACCTTCACCCAAGAATCTGCACAACTTGCTGTCTGGATACCCATGAAGCGTGCCAATCTGGCTCCTACCACAAGAGACTGGGTGTGCACTCATCAAAAGGGCTTAGTGGGTTCTTGCAGCATATTCAAGGTTTTTGACTGAGAAAGTTTGTCTGTGTTCCCTTCCATCCACTACCTGGGACCCTGGCCTGACAACAGGCTCTAGGCTCGCTAGACCTAGAGGAGCGGAACCTGCTGGGAGAAAATTTTTGATCCCTCTTGCTTCCTATCTTGAGGGAGCAGACCGGATTTGCCACCTGTCACTCCTGAGATGGCTGTCTCCAATTTACTACCAAACAGAGATTTTCTGTCATATCTAACACAAATTTTTCTTTGAAGAAGCAAACACAGTCCAAGGTTTTAACCATAGGGACCTCTTAGCCATGACCAAGTATAGCATTGCACTGGCTTTAGGGATTCCCTCTTTTTCTGCTGCCTCTAAGTCCAGAAACCTCAAGCACTAGCCACCGAGGTAAGGCCCCCCTAGCCACCTCTTTACTAGACTACTGCCGCATCTGCTGTAGGTAGGGATTCAAGTGATGCTATATCTGATTCCTGACAAGGATAAGACTTGAATAGATGATTGAAGGAAAATCTCTTTTTGGTCTTTTGCCACTTCTGCTTTATTACCTATTATAAAAAAAAAAATTCATGAACGGAAAAAGAATTGCCATTTTGAAGAAAGGGGAAATAGGACCTTGTATTTTACCCCTGTAATGGCTTGCTTGATTGCCTGGGTATAAGGTTCCCCCAAAGGAACAACTGGAACCAAGCAACTTCAGGTCTTCCTCTGATGAAGAGGAGTTACTACTGTTTGCAGGTGGCCCACTCGCCAGTGTAGCTGAACTAAGTGGTTAAGCCCTATCTGCTTAGGTACCAGGTTGGTTTTCCGGTGGCCTGACTGGCAACTAGGGGGCTGTCTGGTCGGATTATTGAGTGAGCCTGAAATAGAATCTTGTGCTGTCCTCTTTAATAATGATGATATTTGGGCATTGCATGTCTACTGTGAACTCCGGCAGGCAGCCTTTACACACCAATCTATTGGACATAGGTACTGCGCCACAGGCCCTGCAGGACTTTTGCAGGATTCAGACTCGCATTTGCTTGAAAGATGCATTTTCCCACTCAGCCATGGCCAGTGCTGCTTCTACTGGGAAGGTAAGAGGTCTTCCTGGGAATTTTTACCTTGAGTAAGAGCGGCATCTATGACTATGCTCCACTGAAGAACATCTGTCCTCTCTGGCTCTTGATCTTTTAGAGCGTAAGCATGCGGGGTTGAAATAAATCAAAGCAATTTGCATGAGGAGGCACTCTTTTTCCTGAAAACCTACCAACATGGTGGCCCCTACCTTTGAATTTGAGGGCCTTTTTGAGGTTAACTACTCCTTTTAAGTTTCAATGAGTTTTTATTACAATTTTTAGAAAGGTACAATGGACTTGGAAAATAGCAGAATATTGTAGCTTCTATTGTTTATTACAACATACATTAGAGAATTACTCATATGAATATGTTGGCAGACATAGGTCATTTTAGGACTTCAACAGTGGATGCTATGCTATCGGTGACTGTAATGTTAATGGTGGAGACCACCCTTCCCAGACACCCCATCTGTGTGCAAACTGCGTTGTGGAACGGGTGGTCAACTCCCATCCCCATATGCAATATTGCACTGTTACTATTGTTAGATGATGTTATGCAACATAAGCTTCAAATTCAGAACGTAAGGAAATAACAAAACAATTCAATTAATGTTAACAACAATACCTATACCTAGATTTACAGTCGAGTGTCATGGTTGAATAAAACGGTTATGTTAAAGATAAGGGTCGAAGAACTCTGAATATCACCTCTGCCATAGATGCCAATGCTTGACTATGATTGGGTAGGTAAAGTATGAATTAAGCTGTGGCGCTAAAACCTTTTCTAACAAATATCCTGGTGTCAAAAAGGTGTGTAGAGATCTAATCCGTGTAATAAATAGATGGCCCTGTTTATTGCCCCGGAAAATAATATAAATAAATACTGTGAATTGATGTGAAATGTGTGGTCTCCTGAGGACCACCTTATAGGTGGTACCTACCAAATATTATATATATACTTCTTATAAATGCGTGTTGTGTAGAAAAGACAATTTTTTCCTATTGGCATGCAACTCAAAAAGTACACATGTGTTATAACCAAAGAATAGTGAAAATATTTCATAAAAATGTAAATAAATAAACCATATATGCTAAGTGAGAGAGATCATATGCAAACCACAAGCCACTATATTAGTGGTCTGTAAACTGTGCTCTATATTATGAGTCCCAAGAGTGACAGTCCAAGAACAGCAAAAACAAAAAGAATTCTTTCAATGCCCAAACAAATTTTTTCAAATCGCATCACACAGTTGCTCGAAAAAACGCATAAAGTCTCTTCAAGTAAAAAGGGTAGACCAAAGTGACTAGTGCAGAAAGGTTAGGAACAATCTTCTCCGGTGCGCCACTCAGTGTCAGAGAAATAATTGCGCTCACCAGACAGAGAACCCTGAAAGGGTTAGCCGAGCAGTCACAGTATAAGCCACTGTGCAGCTTTCCTTGGGCTCTGCTCCTGCTGTGCTGGGGGAATGTTCGCCCTTTTACTTCCGCAAATAGTCCGTTTTAGCAAGTGCTATGGTGCAAGTGCTATGGTTGTACTTCTGTTTCCTCCCTCATGCACTTGCTAAACGGACTATTTGCGGAAGTAAAAGGGCGAACATTCCCCCAGCACAGCAGGAGCAGAGCCCAAGGAAAGCTGCACAGTGGCTTATACTGTGACTGCTCGGCTAACCCTTTCAGGGTTCTCTGTCTGGTGAGCGCAATTATTTCTCTGACACTGAGTGGCGCACCGGAGAAGATTGTTCCTAACCTTTCTGCACTAGTCACTTTGGTCTACCCTTTTTACTTGAAGAGACTTTATGCGTTTTTTCGAGCAACTGTGTGATGCGATTTGAAAAAATTTGTTTGGGCATTGAAAGAATTCTTTTTGTTTTTGCTGTTCTTGGACTGTCACTCTTGGGACTCATAATATAGAGCACAGTTTACAGACCACTAATATAGTGGCTTGTGGTTTGCATATGATCTCTCTCACTTAGCATATATGGTTTATTTATTTACATTTTTATGAAATATTTTCACTATTCTTTGGTTATAACACATGTGTACTTTTTGAGTTGCATGCCAATAGGAAAAAATTGTCTTTTCTACACAACACGCATTTATAAGAAGTATATATATAATATTTGGTAGGTACCACCTATAAGGTGGTCCTCAGGAGACCACACATTTCACATCAATTCACAGTATTTATTTATATTATTTTCCGGGGCAATAAACAGGGCCATCTATTTATTACACGGATTAGATCTCTACACACCTTTTTGACACCAGGATATTTGTTAGAAAAGGTTTTAGCGCCACAGCTTAATTCATACTTTATCTCTGACCTACTCCTTTATTTTAAGGGGTAGATTCTAAGCACAGGCAGCTTCAACCTCTCGAGTTTACTTTTTATCTCATTTTTATTTTCACCTGTTTTTCTTTCAGTTTTGCAGTGTATAGGCATTATATCTGTCCATAGCGCAATCTTATTTACTTATTTTCATGATTGGGTAGGTACCTGTACTATACGCAAAGAGTATATCATATGTACAGCGTAAGTTTATTGTTTGTAAGATTTTTTTCATACCTGGGGTAAAGTTTTTTTTTCCAGTGTTGGATTAAACACAGTCTAGCTGCTAGTAAGATATGGGATGCCGCTGTCCTCGCATTAGAGGGGATAGTGTCTTTTCCCAGTGACAACAATGCCATACCAGGTGATGGTGAAATATAGATTCCTAGAATCTGCCCTATCAATGTCCCTGAACCCACACACTGTCTCCAACATTCATGGGAAACTCCAGAAGCAAAATTGGATATGCGGTAAGGAGTGAGATACCAGTGTAGCATAATCTTTTGGAATAGCTCCCACAGGTTGGCACTAGTGGATGCGTATGGTGTACCTAAAGCTTTCTGCCATTGTTCCTCTGAGTATTCTTTCCCAAAGTCCCTTTCCCAGGCCTTTATGTGGGGGAATTTAAAGAACTCCTGTTTGTTGCATAGATACTTGTAAATGAGTGAAGTACCCTTGGTATTTGTGTGGTTGGTTAAGTAGTATTGAGCAATTTGCCAGGGTAGGTAAGTGCTTAAATTATCAGTGAGTTAGCAGATGGGATATCTGGATATACCTATAATACTCCACCTGAGGAATAGTATATTCTAACTGGAGTGTCCTAAATGTTTTAAGTGGTGGTCCCACATATAGATCTTCTAAGGTAAGAGCTCTGTTGGGACTCCAGTTAGTGAGGGATATTCCAGGGATTAAAAGTGAGATAGCGGAGATTGGGAACTTTAACAGGGTTGTGGTGTAATTAGAGGGCGAGTTTTATACGAAGGCCACGCCATGCTTCTATAGATGCTAATATAGTATGGGCAGTGGTAGCTTGTGAATGTGGGGTGTAAAGGGGCTGGTAATGATATAGTTATAAATGTTGCCACCCATAACCTGGGATTGTTCAAGTACGACTCAGAATGTTGTGGGCTCCAGGGCAAACCACGCCTTTAGTTGTGCTAGAATATAAGCAGTTATAGTAGTCCCGTAGATGAGTGTGTCCTATCCCCCCTGCCTTTCTGAGTTTAACAAGTCTACTGAAGGCACATCGTGCCTTCTTCCCCTGCCATAAGTATTTATTTAAAGTGGATTGCGCCTGCGAGAAGAGAGACTGAGGTACAGCAATGGGTAGTGTTCTAAATATAGCATTTGTGGGAGTATTTGCATCTTGAAGGCTGCCAATCTGCCTGACCAAGATAGTTCACACGATCATGTGCCACATACACACAATCAGAAATTTCACCAGCAAAAGTCCGATGTGAGCTTTTTGTTGGAAATTCTGACCGTGTGTATGCTCCATCTGACTTTTGCTGGCAGAATTTCTGCCAGCAAAAGATTGAGAGCAGGTTTTTATTTTTCAGACGGAAAAAGTTCCGATCAGAAATTCCAATCGTCTGTACCAATTCTGAGCCAGATATTTCAGGAGTGAGGGTAATGCCCAGGTATGAGATACCTTTTTCTTTCCATGTGTATGGAAACATATTGCTGATGTCTTGTCTAATTTTGCTGGATATTCCTAATCCCAGAAGATACAATTTAGACTCATTAACCTTGTAGTAGAATATCGTGTTAAAAAGCTGAAGGGTTTGATGTACCGAAAGCCAGGGAAGTGTTAACATCTGTGAGTATGAAGATTATATCATCTGAAAACAGCTTGATAGTGTGTAGTGCATAATTACCTCCAACATGGAATCCTTTAATATTGGAGTAGGCGCCATTAGTAGATTACAGATAAGCGGGGACAGTGGGCAGCCCTGGTGCGTCCCATTCGTAATATTGAAAGGTGTTGAGAGCATTCCGGATATATAGACTTGGGCTAAAGGGATAGTGTGTATTGCCATAATTGCCTGATAGATTTGGCCTATGAAGCCGAACTTAGTTAGAACCTGCGCCAAGTAATCCCAATGGATTCTATCAAATGCCTTCTCTGCATCCAAAGTCAGGAGCAGAAAAGGCGTTCTTGTTTTGTTAACTAGATGTATGACATTGATTAGACGTCTGAAGTTTGACATCCTTTTGTAAATCCAGATTGATCTTGGTGGATGAGGGAGGGCAATAAGTCAGCCAACCTATTTGCAAGTATTTTGATGTAAATTTTAGATCGTTGTGGAGTAAAGAGATATAGGACGAAAATTTTCTGGCAAGTTTGGGACCTTCCCCGACTTCGGTAGCGCTACTGTCAGAGCTTTGAGCATTTCCGAGGGGAAAGAAGCGGAGGAGCCGGCATGATTGTAAATCTCCACTAGATATGGAGCCAGTACATTTTTAAATGATTTGAAGTATTCCCCTTTGTAGCTGTCTGGCCTCGGGGGTTTGTTGTTGGATAGGGATTCAATGTTTTGTGTGACTTCGGTCTTAATAAAAGGGGAATTAAGTCTACTCCATTGTTCTTCCGTGAGTTGGGGAAGTTTGATTTTGTCAAGGAAGTTTGTGATCATAGTCGGTGTGGGTTGAATTGTTAAGAGTTTTAACTACTCCTTTTTTTAGGGTATTCACTGGTCCTGAGGGAGTGGTGAAGAGGCAGAGCTCTATCACTAGTATGCTGCAATGTTGGTGTCAGGAATAAAGTTTTGCCTTTAGTTACACTTTAACTCAGCCTTTCTCAACCTTTTCAACACAGAAGAACCCTTGAAATAGTTCTCAAGTCTCGGGGAACCCCTGCTAAAAATGAAAAATCTACTTATGATACTTCCTTACAGATAGCTAAAAAGGTCAGTGGTATCAGTGAGAACTTATCTGAGAGGCAGAAATGGCCCAATACTGAAGGAGCCCCTAGCAATCTCTGGAGGAACCCTAGGGTTCCACGGAACCCTGGTTGAGAATCACTGCTTTAACTTAAACCACAGTCACATGATCTGTCAGTGCTAGTTCCTTCCCCTCTGTTTACTTGCTGGGTGGGACCTTTTTCCAGGTTTCCATGTTGCTGCCTGTGTGGCATGGAAAATTCTTATTAATTGGCCAGAGGGGTCTTTCAGGATCCAGAAGAGAACAGATGTCATAGCAAGGGGAGTGACTGGTGAAGATTAACATGTGGCGCTGGTCACCACTCTCATTAGGGGTGGAAACAATGGGAAACAAAACTTTCTCAGGGACACAACAGAAAGAGAGACATAGATGGGAATTTACTAACCTGACCGGAGCAGACAGAATCTGGAGCAGCTGTCCATGGCAACCAATCCGTTTCTAGCTTTCGTTTTCAAAGGTCAAGGCAAGGTTCACACTGCTGTGATCAGATTTTGATCTGACTTTCAGTGTGATTATGTAGTGCTACTTGGATGTGGTTTGCTCATTCTATGGGGTCAAAATCTCACTGGAATTGCACCAAAGTAGTACAGTAACTTTTTACAAAATCTCACTGAGCTAAGTTGTATTTATGTGAACTAGAGCTGCATGATTCCGGCTAAAATGAGAATCACAATTTTTTCATTCTAAATCTAAATATAAGCTTTGATCAAATTATCAAGCTGTGCACAATATAACAATTTTTGTTTGTGCATTTAAGAGTGTAATGAGGCGTACACACGACCGGACTTTTCGACGGACTAGGTCTGACGGTCTTCCTGATGGATTTTCGGCAGAGGTCCAATGGACTTTCTGAACGAACGGACTTGGCCATACACTAAGTCTGTTCGAAAAGTCCGGTCGTTTTGAACGTGATGACATAAACAGGACTAAACAAGGAAGTTCAGTAGCCAATAGCTGCCCTTGCGTTTGTATTTGGTCCGTCGGACTGACACACAGACGAACGGTTTTCCCAATTTTTAGTCCGTCGGATAGATTTGAAACATGTTTTATTTCTAGGTCCATCTGACTTTTGGGGAAAAAGAATTCGCTAAAGCCCACACAGGATCGAATTGGCCAACAGATTCCGGTCCGCCGGACCAAGTCTGCCGGAAAATCTGATAGTTTGTACGCGCCGTTAGTGAGAAAATCTGTTTGTTTTGAGAAGGAAACACTGTTTAAGGTAAACAAGATTGTTTATAGAAGTTCACGAAGGCACGGGAAGCTATTCACTAAGGCCCCTTTCACACATGCGGACGATATGTCCGTATTTCATCCATCCGTTTGCGGATGAAATACGGACATACATTCATCCCTATGGGATAGCGGGTGTCTGCGGATGAGCATCCGCAGACACCCGATTTCGTCCGCCTCCGCAACAGTCCGATTCTGCAGACGGAGGAAAATCCTATTTTTCTATCCGTCTGCAGAGCGGATCGGACGAACACGGACAGACAGTCCGTGCTCGTCCGATCCCCATAGAGGAGAGTGGAGAGCTGACAGGGCGGTCCCCGCACAGTGTACGGAGACCGCCCTGTCCGCAGCCAGCTCAGCGGGGACAACGGAGCGATCCCCGCTGAGCGAGCGGATCATCACGGGGCGGATCATTACTGATCCGCCCCGTGTGAAAGAGGCCTAAGAGTTACCAAGTCTTAAATGTACAAGTATCATTCTAGTATTGAAATGTGATATTTTGTAATAAGAGCTTAACTGTGAATATTATCTGAATCATCATTTATCTTTGATATGTAGAAGTATATCCATTTATTTGTTTTATCACAAAATATACCTGATATTATTTTGCACTGTATTTTTAGTTAATATATATTTTTAAGCAACATCATTTGTACCACTTGTCTTCAAAATAGCACAGATAAAAACAAACTTGAATTTCTTGTTTGTATTGTTGGAAAATTGTAAATCTCCCAAATCAAAGATTTGCATATTTTCATAGTTACAATACTGTTTTATTATTTCAGTATAAACATTCTGACAAAAAGAATATGCAAAGTGGTTGGAGGGAAGCTTCAGAATGGCAAAGATGTTTTAATTACAATTTATGTGAGCAGACTGCAGTTCCTCTTTAAGTAGTTAAACTGACCTAATTTACAGACCAAAGTTCATCCCTTGGATCTAAAAGAATGAAATGTTACAATGGTTCTCTTTATCTCTGCCTAAGTGATGTTGTTATAAACTTGGCAGGCTGCCTGTGAGCAGAGAACGGCTCTGCACTGAATCAAGGAGATACCGTTTTAAGATTGTGAGGGGGATTGAATCGCGATCTTGATCCTTTTACGATTAATTGTGCAGCTCTAATGTGAACAGGCACCACTGAAAACAATGCGATTTCCATTGTCATGGGATTCTGTGCAGCACAAGTCACATCTGAAATTGCACTAGTGTGAATGGAGCCTAACTGAGCAAGCTGAAGCTAGAAGCTGGTTAGTGACGATGCACATCTGCTTCAGATTCTGTCTGGTCTAGTTTTAAAAATTCCCTCATAATTTCTGCAAAGCAAGACTTCTCCTCGCAGTAGTCATCAGCTCAGAGGCCCTGATTAGAAGATTTTTCCTCATTGCTCCTTCTTCAAAACGGGGAAAAAAAAAACTATTGGTGGACTTTAAAGGCACGTACAATGGTCAAATAAAGTAAGAAAATTTTCTTACTTTATTTTACCATTGTACGTGCCTTTAAAGTTCACCAATAGGGTTTTTTTTCCCTTTTTGTTGTCTATATAGGATGTGGCACAACATATTTGCACAGCAATGCCGAGCTAGACCCTTGTTTTCATTGCTCCTTCTTCTGACAAATCTAAAATGTTGGATTTTTATCACTTTCTGTCTCAGTGATAATGGTCATCTAGATAATTTAACCACTAGGGATCCGCGCTATAGCCGAATGACTGCTACACCGCGGACCTGCTTTGCCGGGACTACGTCTATTGACGTCGTCCCGTGCACGAGCGGCCTGCGTGCCCCCGGAGGGGGGCGCGCGGCGCGCACTCTGATCAGCGAGTCTATGAGACTCGACTGATCACGGATCGAAGCAAGGGGTCAATCCCGACCCCTTACCACGTGATCAGCTGTTCATGTGATCACAACAGAGCCGGTAATCGGCTATTTCGCGAGGAGAAAAAAAAAAAACCAATCACCGGCGGCCGTGAGAGGGACTTTAGTCCCAATCACGGCCAAGTCATCAGTGCAACATACATATGGTAAAAGTGCCACCCATCAGTACCACCCCTTAGTGCCCACAGTGCCACCTATCAGTGCCCACAATCTGCCTCAACAACAGTGCTGCACCTCATATGCCACATATCCGTGCCCATCAGTGTCATCTACCAGTGCCCATCAGTGCCGCCCATCAGAGCCACCTATCAGTGCCCATCAGTCCCATCTATCAGTGGTACCTATTCGTGCCCATCCATGCCACCCATCCGTGCCATCTTATCTGTGCCTATCGGTGCCACCTTAACAATGCCTACCAGTGCCCACCAGTGCAGCCTATCAGTGCCCACCAGTTCCGCCTCATCAGCGCATTTCAATGAAGGAGAAAAATTACCTGTTTGCAAAATTTTATAACAAACTATTAAACATGATTTTTTATTTTGTGTCTTTTTTTGTTTGTTTAGCAAAAAATAAAACTCCCAGCTGTAATTAAATACCACCAAAAGAAAGCTCTATTTGTGGGAAAAAAATGATAAAAATTTCATTTGGGTACAGTGTTGTATGGCCGCGCAATTGTCATTCAAAGTGCATCAGCGCTGAAAGCTAAAAATTGGTCTGGGCGGGGGGTTTAAGTGGCCAGTAAGCAAGTGGTTAAGGAGAAGTGTGGGAAATTTAAATTACAAACAAACATACTAAACTAGGTGGATGTAACATTGGACTGCTGCTGCATCTGTAACCCCCCCCCCCCCCCCTTCGCTTCTAAGACAGAGCAATGAGTGATCAAAGCCCACTAATCGCTCAGTTCTCAGTCTTGAGTGAGCACAGAGCCTGTCAGTCAGTCACCAGATTTGTGCTCTGCCCCTCGAGTGCACTGGAGTGCTGGGCTGTACAGGAGGTGGAAGCAGCCGTCTCAGCCACTCAGCAGGGCACTGAGAGGCAGAGCCAGCTGCTGCTCAGGCATCTGCATGGATCCTAACATTAATTTGGGATCCCTCCAGAGTCTGGACCAGCTGAGTGGTGTCAGCTGACAATGGACTTTAGGCCACTGAATACGGTCACAGGAGTGCAGAACCAAATGCACTCATGTGATCCCCAGGTGAAGCAGGACCAAAAGAGCTTTGGAGCTACATCGCCTTTAAATAAGGGGCTTCTCAATGGGGCCCACAGTCATACACACAAGACAGGGGTTCTATCCATTGCCTATTATATCCAAAACGAAAAAGCTTGCCAAAAAAATACACTTTAAAGGTTTGACGCTTTAATTTCGAAAGGAAACATGCAAGCTTAATAATATAAATATCATTTTAAGGTGCAATCACAAAAAAAATTTAGACGTTATAACAAGGGCATTTAAGGGAAGTCCATGAGGACACACAGTTTGCATCTGGAACAAGCTTTCCATACTGGAAAAGCTTTAACCAGTAGTGACTGGGGGATGTGTCTGTGTCCTATTGGGGAGATTTAAAGTGGTTGTAAACCCTTACAAACCACTTTGACCTACAGGTAAGTCTAGATTAAGGCTTACCTGTAGGTCCAAGAAATATCTCCTAAACCTATACGGTTTAGGAGATATTTACCTGAAGACAGCCACCGCTGTCTACGGCGCATGCGCCGTAGACAGCGGTGCGCAGGCGCACTGGGTAAGCTGCAGATCGTGGCTATATGCCGCGAGTGTCGGCTCCCGTGTGCATGCGCGGTAGTGACTTCATCGCTGCTCCGGCGAATCACAGCGCCGGAGCAGCGAGACCCACCAAGAAGATGGACGCTCGGAACTACAGGGGACAGCGGTGACTTCGCTGGCTCCTGTGTCAGGTAAGTGACACATAATGGACTACTATGCGATGCATAGTAATCCATTATGCTTTTGCAGGGAATCATCAGAGGAAGTAAACCCATCAGGGTTTACTTCCTCTTTAATTTCATGTTACAGACACAACAGGAAGTAAATGGAGAAAGGAGTTCACCTCCTGTTCCTGGGACATCGCAAATATTTTGGATTTCCCATCACTTTCTGTATCAGACACTATGCTCAACATGATCAATAGTGATGGTGAATCTCTCCAGCAGAGAAACAGACTTTAACAACATTGCAGGGGTGCTAACCCTTTCACATGCTATCTCAAAACTGCAACCAGTAACTGGCACCTTGCTTTGTGTTATGCCAGCTTATTACTTTGCATCACATATAACATTTCTGCCATTTTAAATCTTGCCTTTCTTAGAAAGCCAGATTTTGTTTTTGCAGTGCTAATCATTCATGAAGGTCCCTATCAAAGTGATTACTTGATTCTCTACAGTGACCATTGTAACCAACTATCCAATTACTAAGTATTCGGGGTGAAAATAGTATTTCCCTTTTGCTCCCAGAGGATTTCCAACATTTCCGAAAAGCCAACCTAGGCCAGGAACTGTTGGTCTGAGTGCTGTACACCAAGTAATGGATGGAAGAAAGGTTCAAACTGCTTGCTTTGCTATTGAATAACACATAGTAGAAGACCAACCTTATTGACTGAACAATGGCCTTATCTATTGACAGCATTATTAGGAGCACTAAAGTGGACCTAGCATTATACACATTTTCATTTTAAAGAGCATATATGCCAAAGAATTTGTAAGTGTAATGCACTGTACACACGATCGGAAATTTGGCCAGCAAAAGATCGATGAGAGCTTTTGGTTGGAAAATGCAACCGTGTGTATGCTCCATCATACTTTTGCTGGCCGAATTCCCGCCAGCAAAGGATTGAGAGCAGGTTCTCAATTTTTCAGTCGGAAAAAGTTCTGATCGCCTGTACAAATTACGAAGCACAAAATTCCTACGCATGCTCGGAAACAATTCGACACATGCTCGGAAGTATTGAACTTCATTCTCTTGACTCGTCGTAGTGTTGTATGTCTTCTGTTCTTGACGATTGAAAGTTCAGAGAACTTGTGTGACCGTGTGTATGCAAGCCAAGCTTGAGCGGAATTCCGTCAGAAAAACCATCCAAGTTTTTTCTGATGGAATTTCCGATCGTGTGTACGGGGCATAACACTTAAATGAGTTACAGAGATCACAGTACGTCTTCATCTGTTATCTCCAGACTGACAAAACCATTTTGGTATAGACATCATCCAGAACTAGAACTGCGTTTCACCTTGTGATTTGTTACAATGATGCAGTATAATCACTGGGGGAAAAGGAGACTGATGAGATGTTTCTTCTGCCTACAGCATGCAAATTACATGATCTCAGCCTAGACAAAGTCACTGACTGGTGCACAGAACTGCCTTTTATGATAAAAAGTAAAATTTTTCTGAAAATTTTTACCGTTGCTGTGACATTTCAGAAACGTATTTTACAGACTTGTAAATTAATTAAAGAGTATACACACAGAGGCCGTTCTTGTTTTACATAACCTTTATTTCTTGTACTTAAATACTTTCATTTATCTTCCTTTTCTAGTTATTATTTGACCACCATCTGCAACCAAGTGTACCAATAAATGATGGCTGGGCGTAAAACGGGAATACGAATATTAACTTTTCTATTATTCCTTGTAATAATCTTGTTGGTTTATATTGCTTCTCCCCTCCTCTCAATTCCTTTCTATTCATATTTTTTATATTACAATTTCCTAGCACTCCTATTGCCTCTTTTTCAACATACTGTATATTTCTGCCTATATTTACTATTTCCTTTAAACTGTATTTCTCTCACCAATATTCCCATATTGCAGCAACCCCCGTTCATCACTAACTAAAGTTCATTGTGCTCCACCCATAAATAGAAGTGATAAAGTGCTGCGTAAATGGTATGTTTTGGCATGTTTGTGTCTTCATCAGGAAACAAAGTGCATTGGGAAGTGTGCTTGGTGCAAAATTTAGAAGTGAAATGTCCGCACTCTATTAGGGCCTCTTCTATGTATGCAAGCTTTTAAAAGCCACACTCCAACTCTTGTATCTCCATCAACCTTTCTTATATAGTATACTGGAAGAACTAGCAAAACCAATTTTTAGGCATGGGAAGGGAGGCATTTGCACCATGTCCAACCCTAAATACAGGAGTAACATGGTGCAAAAGGTGAACGTAGCCCTTAATTTGGAACTGAAGGAGGTTGGCAATTCATGAGACATGCACTAGGACATCGCAGTGCAGATGTGGCGCCATGTAGCAGCAAGACTATAAATAGAAGGGAACAGTTGTGACATAACGTAGTCTAATGCCCCGTACACACAATAGGATTTTCCGATAGAAAATGTTTGATAGGAGCTTGTCGGAAATTCCGACCGTGTGTAGGCTTCACTGGACATTTTCCATTGAAATTTCCATCGCACAAAATTTGAGAGCTGGCTCTCAAATTTTCTGATAACAAAATCCGTTTGCGTAAATTTTGATCATGTGTACACAATTCTGATGCACAAAGTGCCTAGCATTGCTCGGAATCAAGCAGAAGAGCCTCACTGGCTATTGAACTTAAAGCGGGAGTCCGCCTTTTTTTTTTTTTTTTTTTTTAAAGCCAGCAGCTACAAATACTGCAGCTGCTGACTTTTAAAATAGTGACACTTACCCGCCCAGCGCGCCCGCGATGTCGTCACCCGAAGCCGATCTCTCGATCGTCTCTCGGGTGCTGCCGCCGCCATCTTGGGTATGGGAATCAGGAAGTGGAGCCTTTCGGCTTCATTTCCCGGTTCCCTACTGCGCACGTGCGAGTCGCGCTGCGCAATAAGGATGGTCCCCGCTGTCTCTGGGATCCGTGTGTTTCCCAGCAGGCAGCGGGGGACTTTCGGAAAGGGGCATAGATTCTGTGGAAAGGGGCGTACCTTCTGCAGAATCTACGCCGGAAGTGGGTGCAGATACCTGTACCCCCCCTCCCCCCTGAAAGGTGCCAATTGTGGCGCCGGAGGGGGGGGGAGGATTCCAATGAGCGGAAGGTCCACTTTAGGGTGGACCTCCGCTTTAAATTTTTCTTGACTCAGCGTAGGTGTTGTATATCACCACGTTCTTGACATTCGGAATTTCCAACCAACTTTGTGTGCCCGTGTGTATACAACACAAGTTTGAGCCAGGAAAAAAAGCATGGATTTTGTTGTCAGAAAATCCTATCGTGTGTACAGGGCATTAGAAAACAAAAGCACTACTTAATTATATCACAACTGTTCAAAGAGTGCATCAAATAAGCAATAGTAAGAATTTAAATGTATAGTATTGTAGGTTTGTTGTACAGTGAAAAATAGCTTTGCTAACTCTATAGGTTCTGTCTTTATAAGACCTAATGATTTTTTTTTTTACTTCTACATTGACTGTGCATAGGGATACAAAATCTTGCTGACCTATCGTGCAATGTAGGAGACTGTTGCGCAGGATTGTATATAGCTTGTCCAGGTTTATGGAATATCACTCTTTGCAGTGGCTATATATGTTAACAGAGGGGTATGTCTCATAGCTCCAAGAGGTATTACTGTCAGTTAGAATAATATTCAAATGTGTTTTAAGTTCCCATAAATAATACATTGGGGGTAGATTTGTTATGTCATGTGAAAAAGGCAACAAAAATGTGTTATTATATCAATACTCCTGTTATCCAACAAAGTGGTGGTGGGAAGGGCGCAGTCAAAGCATAGAGAAGGACTGTATGAGTGATGATGAAGCCTCTGTAACATATGTATTTACAAATTGGAACTTCACCTTTTGCCACCCCCAGCCAGTTTTCTCTTTAAACTCCCTAAATGTACCTTCATTCATGTGATTGTCAGCTGTAACACCATGCATTCTTCTTTTTCAGAATCTATCTCCTGGACTGAGTATTACTTCCATAATGAAAAGTGAGTCGCTCAGTCAAGCAGCATTGTATATAGCAGTGATGGTGAACATTTGCACCCCAGATGTTTTGGAACTACATTTCCCATGATGCTCCGCCACTCTGTAGTGAAGATGAGCATCATGGGAAATGTAGTTCCAAAACATCTGGAGTGCCAAGGTTCGCCATCACTGGTATATAGGGTGTCCAAAAATACACCTCTCTGGGGTTGCGTCATCACACAGACTGGGCTCATAGGAATTTGATTGAATGGCAATGGCCATCATTCAAAATAAAAATAAAAAAAAAAGGTTACCTCCAGTGTAACCCACTCAAACAGGTGCATATTTTCTGTATGTATGTGAATGTAATGTTATTTAAAGCATATTTTTATTGCTGAAGGAGATTGGCTTTAAATTGAAAGTGGTTGATTTGCCATGCACTGCAAGAATGGAAAAGAACTCCACAGAAGAGTTTATTAAAATGCAGTGATAGCATTAGAATACAGTAAGTTCTTGCCCATTACATTAGAGTAATGCAGGGGTAAGTGGGGGAAAAAAAAAAGAAAAAAAAAAAAAAGGAGGATACCTACTAAAGTACTAGAATGTTCTAGAAGTAGGACTCGAACAAAGACAACACTAAGTGATAGTAGAACTAGTATTTTTCTTAAAGCGGAGTTCCACCCAAAAGTGGAACTTCCCCTTGTTGTACTCCCCCCCCCTCAGGTGCCACGTTTGGCACCTTTCACCGCCTGGGCCTCCTCCTCCTTCCCCAGCCGCTGGGCCAGTAGGACAGCGGAGCGGAGCCTCGAGCATGCGCAGTAGGGTTCCCGGCGTGAAGCGGTAAGGCTTCACTGCTGGGTTTCCTTACTCGCAATGGAGGCGGCATGCACCCGACAGCTGATGGAAACATCAGCTGCAGTGCCGACATCCCTGGAGACTCCAGGACAGGTAAGTGTCCAATTACGAAAAGTCAGCAGCTGCAGTATGTACAGCTGCTGGCTTTTAATTTTTGTAGCAGTGGGCAGACCTCGACTTTAAATAGATTCTTGCACAGTATAGTTAAATGGCATTGCATTAAAAAAACATTTGGTTTATCAGTGCAAAACAGAATATATTGCAAGACCCACTCAGGTTAGGATGCCTTTTTATTAAACTCCACTTAAAGGCCTTACTTAACATAATGCTATAAAAAAGGAGGTAGACTTGAAGAATAAGCAAATTGATTTTTAAATCCGGTTTGATTCACCTAAACAAATTCATGAAACAGATCTACGTGGAAATATTAAATGGGAATCAAAAATTTGTGATTCACTAGTTGGACAAAAATCAGCATTTATATATATTTTCACTGAATTGTCATTGACATTGTCTGATCCCTAACACACTGTACTTTATTACTTTAATTTTAAAGAATGTATTTCAATCTTAATCAAATCCAGTAAACGTCTGATTTAGGTCTAACAGTCATTCAGACAGAAAATCAGCATATCAATGTAACCGTACATTTGTTCACAATCTCACCTTGCACCATATAGAAGAAAGCTCATCGGTAAAAGCTAAAACTAGTATGACATTTTAGAGCTTATCTTGCTTCCTCTAAAAACAATAACTGAAAAATCCCACAAGGCAAAGCCCACTTTTCCTACAGGTACACTTTAAACTGGGTCTTTAAGGTGAACGAAGGTTCACCAGGTTAGTGCAAAGCATTACAGTAGTCTTAGTAAATCACCCTGATTAGATTGATAAAAAGTCTGCAGTATACAGTTTTGTTTAGTGCACACAAAACTGAAGAGAAGCATCTTATACAAAAATATAAAAACGGATTACGAGAGCCTGGTATACATTCTGATAGCAGCATGTTACTTGTACAGTGTGTGTACTAAACATACAATTATATCAAATCTCTACAAAAACAAAATATTAGCATTTTATTTACATTTCCCTGCATTTGTCACAATACAGTAAACCATTTAAAAGGCTATTGCTGTTTTGTTAAGTTATTCTGGAACACTTGTTCAGTAATAAGTAAGCATTAAAGTGGAACTAATCCCATAAAAATAAGCTGGCATTGATGAAATATATTAGTAATCTATGGCAACTTTTTTTGGGTTTCAGTTTAGGGATAGAACAGCTATCTGCTCTGCTTGTAAACGTTGCTCATGGCATGCCACCATATGCAGAACATGCCCATCCTGTAGAAAGGAAATAGATAGCATATGCTAATTTAGATTTACATTGTAAGACTCTGGTTTGGACATATGATTGGTTAAAATGGCTTCCAAGACTTAGAAAAGATAAAGCTCAACATTAAAATAAATACATATTTTAAAGGAGTGCAATCTGTTAGAGTCGCATGAGAAGAGTACACACTGGCTTGTTATTGCAGTCCCTTTGGGAAGAGAGTAAAATGTTTACAAGTCAAGGGAGCTTCAATTTTCTATGGGCTGCAGAGTTCCAGCATTTGCCCTCTCACCAAGGCATACAGGGGTCTGGACAGTCCCTAAGGTAGGTCTCAAACTTGTTCTCAGAAATTGACATCATGGTTGTGTATGTGGTAAGCTGCAGGAAATAAAACAAAAAACATCAAGACACAGAATCATATAACATATATATATATATATATACATATATATATATATATATATATATATATATATATATATATATATATATATATAATCCTAAAACAGCAGCACACTTGTGGCAGCCAATCCAGCAAATTGGATGCCTGATTTTACTTTCTAACAAAGACTTCAGAAATACAATTGGTCATTGATTATTCTGGATTTCCTCTATGTTGTCAGGTTTTTATTAGCCCAGCCCATGAACCCCTGAAAAAGAAAGCTATGTGGACTGTACTACTAATATAATCACCCAGGTGCTTTATTATTTTTATCTTACAATTGTACACTGCATGCATGCTTTGGATTTAAAACCAAAGAAAATTGCCAGCCAGCCTGAAACCAACCGAATTATCCTAACAGTTTGCGTTAAAAACAGGGGTTTAGTTTGTACGGTTGTCATTTGTTTGTACGATTAGGATTTAAAACACCTGCCAGTTCACATCCCAAGAAGCCTTATATAATGCACTGCAGGTTCACCATCTACATTATTCTTAACTTCACTTTCTTATTACTCATCTTCTTGTAGATTGTAAAATGTGATGAAAATTTTAAAACAAGTATTCCAGAAACATAGATAACTGGAGCATCAGTAGAGGAATACTGAAAAAAAATGTTATCTGTTTTTTGATATTTTGTGGCATACAGTCAATAAATAAAAAAAAAGTACTCTTACATTGCTTAAAGCTGAACTTTGGGGACCAAAAAAAAAAAAATAAATAAAAAAAACTTACAGTGGTTCTCCATTTCCATTGCAAGTTAACTGCTTCTTTTGCTTAGGGGATGATGAATAAGGTTATATACTTACTTACCTTGGATGTGTGTGAACACCACTCTAGGTTAGTCTCCAATCTTCACCTCCATTAAAAACACACAGACCAGGTGCTAGCCACGTCCATCTCGGATTGCAATGAGCAAAAAAGAATTCTGGTTGGCTGCATGTCCAGTAAAAATCACCTTTATTTCAGCAAACCCATAAAAAAAAAAAAAAAGGCACAAAAACACAAATTGGAGGGGAACAGCATCGCCAGCCAACACGTTTGACGCTCCCTTAGGCCTGATTCGCACCTATGCATTTTTAGTGCTTTTTGCAGATTTGAACTATAGTCCATTTAATATGGTTTCCTATGTAACATATTCTGTAGTACAAATCTGCAAAAGGCACTAAAAATGTATAGGTGTGAATCGGGCCTTAGTACTTAGTCATAGCTCACATACAAATGCCCTCTACAGAGATATAGAACAATTACTTGTGATTGGAACAATCTGTGTGAACCAATTGGTTTGTGGCTGCCAATAATTGGCAGATAACCGCCCGTGTTTAGGGATGCAAATGCAGAAACTAACATATATAAAACATCATAAGAATCATAAAGAACAGACTGAATACGAAATAAAAAACAGAACCATTTTTTTTTTTTTTTAAAGTTAGGAAAAAATTAAAAAATTAAAAATTTCTAATTGGGGTCACCAGTAGCAAAAACCTAGGATGCACTTTATTCATTCATAAAAATAAAACACATCCCATTGATGGTTGAGGTTTCCGTGTACCCAGACGGAAGATCCAGAAAACTTCTTTTACACAGGAGTCTGAACTTCTCACCACCTCTCCTGGGGAATATGATCTTTTCTACACCTTGTATAGATACAGCTGAGGGATCATCTACATGTCAACCATTAAAGTCATTAGCTACATTATTTGAATGTGCCTTGGGTCATGTCATAAAATATGTCATAAGGATGGTCGTGCAGGCAATCCCTCAACCTGTAGGTAGTACGGCCATAGTCACATTTTTATGAATGAATAAAGTGCATCCAAGGTTTTTGCTACTGGTGACCCTGAAAGACTTTCTAAATTTTCCTAATTTTTCCTAACTTTCTCGAAAAATTTGTTCTATTTTGCATTCAGTCTGTTCTTTATAGGATTCTAATGTTTTATATCGGATATAGAGAGATATATATAGAGATCTCTCTCTGTCTCTATATATATTATATTATATATGTTCGCTTCTGCATTTACATCCCTAAACAGGGGCCATTGTCAGCCAATTACTGCCAATAAAGCTATTGTTTCACACAGATTGTTCCAATCACAAGTAATTGTTGCATATACAGTTAGGTCCATATATATTTGGAAACAGGCGCAATTTTCATACTTTTGGTTCTGTATGCCACCATAATAAAATGAAAATGAAACAATCCAAATTAATTTGTAGACTTTTAGCTTTAATTCAAGGGGTTGAACATAAATATAAAGTACACATTTTAGGAACTACAAGCATTTTTATACACAGTCACCCCATTTTCTAGGGCTCAAATGTAATTGGACAAATAATATCATAAATAAACATTAAAATGTTTTAATATTTTGTTCTTTTCCTTTACTGGCAATGACTGCCAGAAGTCTGGAACCCATGGACATTACCAAAGACTCCTTTCTAATGTTTGCCAGACTCTAACTGCAGCAGTCTTTAGCTGTTCTTTGTTTGTGGGTGTTTTTGCTTTTAGTTTTGCCTTCAGCAAGTGAAATGCATGCTCAATTGGGTTGATATCAGGTGATTGACTGTTATTGCAGAATATTCCACTTCTTTTCCTTCAAAAGCTCCTGGGTTGCTTTTGCAGTGTGTATTGGATCATTGTCCATCTGTACTATGAAGCGCTGTCCAATCAACTTTGCTGCATTTTGCTGAATATGGGCTGACAGTATATCTCTAAACACCGCAGAATTCACCCGGCTGCTTTTGTCTTCTGTCGTATCATCAACAAACAGCAATGACCCAGTGCCACTGGAAGCCATGCATGCTAATGCCATCACACTGCCTCCACCATGTTTTACAGATGACATTGGGGCTGATTTACTAAGATGAATGCGCTGCGCTGGTTCATACCTCCATTTGTGCGCTAGATAAATTATCAAGTGAGTGTATGAACCGGTGCACGCATAAGTCCATTCACACAGGGGCAACACGACTTCCAGCCCAACTTTGGGGGGCAACTTGGACGTGACTTGAGTGTGAATCACAGCGTGACTTGGGGCAACTTACAACACGACTAAGTCGCCCCCAGGCCAAGCGACTTTCATTTAAAAAACAAAACAAAAAAACAGCATGGTTTACCCTCCAAGAGCATACTAGGCCCTTCAGGTCTGGTATGGATATTAAGGGGAACCCCACGCCAAAATAAAAAAAAGTGTGGGGATCCCCCCTCAAAATCCATACCAGACCCTTATCCGAGCACGCAACCTGGCACCCCCCCTGAACCGTACCAGGCCACATGCCCTCAACATTGGGAGGAAGCTTTGGGGGGACCTCAAAGCATCCTCCCAATGTTGAGGGCATGTGGCCTGGTACAGTTCAGGGGGGGGCTCTCTCGCCCCACCTCTTTTCCTGTGGCCTGCCAGGTTACATGCTCGGATAAGGGTCTGGTATGGATTTTGAGGGGGACCCCCACGCCATTTTTTTTTTTTTTTTGGCGTGGGGTTCCCCTTAATATCCATACTAGACCCGAAGGGCCTGGTATGGAATTTCGGAGGACCCCCATGCATTTTTTTTTTCTTAATGCTAACATGACCTGTGCGCAAATAGCTTTATAAAGAAAAAAAAAAAAACATAAGTGAACCAGCGCAAAAAACAAACAAAAGTTGAGAGGTGCGCCTGTTCAACTTATGCAAATTAATCTACGTGGCTTGATGTTTACTAAGATTTTGCTGGCGCAGTGAACCAGAGCACTTGAACGGGCGCAAATGCCGCTTGCGCATGCGCAGTGCATAAGTTTACCTAGCGCAGTTCCGAGTGTATTTGCAGGCGCAGCAAGCTTGCTCAGAGAGTTACTTTTCCATTCTATTTTGGGCATATTTGTTACCTGGACAATCATATCTATAGTTCCTCACATCACCCCCATAATATTGGCACTTCCAGCTTCTTTTAATTCTGAGTTGAAGATGCTGTGCGCCAGGCCTATAGCAGTGCACAGATCGCAGCCGCCCGTGCGCCAGCATGCTCATAGTAAATGGGGAATTGCGCTGTGTTACAGGCGCAAATGCTTTGTGAATACAAAAACGGCTGTTGCGCATTGACGTGCGCCGCAACTCATGGTGCAAACCGTTCGTAAATCAGCCACATTGTGTGCTTTGGATCATGAGCTGTTCCAAGCATTCTCCCCACCATTCAGGTACAGCTTAATCTTAGTTTCATCCGTCCAAAGAATGCTTTTCCAGAACTGGTCTGGCTTTTTTTAGATGCTTTTTTGGCAAAGTCTAATCTGGCTTTTCTATTCTTCAGGCTTATGAATGCACCTTGTGGTAAACCCTCTGTATTTGCCCTTGTGAAGTCTTCTCTTGATTGTAGACTTTGACAATGATACACCCACCTCCTGTTGTCTTCAGTGGATGTCCAGCCCTTTTTATGTTGCTGAGCTCACCAGTGCGTTCTTCTTTCCTCAGAATGTACCCAACTGTTGATTTGGCCATGCCTAATGTTGCTGCCATCTCTCTGATGGATTGTTTTTTTTTTTTTGAAGCCTTACATTGGCCTGTTTCACTTGCATGGACAGCTCCTTTGAATGCATAATGTAGGTTCACAGCAATAGATTCCAAATGCAAATACCACACTTAGAATCAACTCCAGACCTTTTACCTGCTTAATTGATGAAGAAATAACAGAGAAGCCCACACCTGGACCTAAAACAGCTTTTGATTCAATTCTCCGATTACTTTTGGTCCCTTGGAAAAGGGGATGGCTATTCTTAAGGGCTGTAATTCCTAAACCCTTCCTCCGATTTTGGATGTACATACCCTCAAATTAAACCTGTGAGAGTGTGCACATTTGTATGCGAGGTATGACTAAGCGCCAAGGGAGCATAAAACGCATTCGCTGGTGATGCTGTTTCCCTCCATTTAGGTTTTTGGACATGTTTGTATGGATTTGCTGAAATAAAAGGTGATTATACTGGACGTGTGGCCAACCAGAATTCTTTTTTGCTCATTGGAATCCATGATGGATGGGGCCAGCACCTTGTTTTTTTCTTCTGGGTGGAGATGGGATACTAACCTAGAACGGTGTTCACACACACACACAGTATATGGTAAGTATGTAACCTTATTAGTCATCCCCTAGGCAAAACAAGCAGTTAACTCCTGCAATGGAGAAGGAGAGCCGCTGCAAGGGTAAACTTTTTTTTTGTCCCCAAAGTTAACATTTTTTGCTCATTATATGTTTATAAATTCTTTGTTGCTGCAGGCCTCCTGTTTGTGCTACCCATCCCCTGAAGCCTCTTCCTTTTTTTTACTGGTCTGCAGCAGTCCTGCTGGAAGACTCATCCCCTAGGTCAGTGATGGCGAACCTTGGCACCCCAGATGTTTTGGAACTACATTTCCCATGATGCTCAAGCACTCTGCAGTGTAGCTAAGCATCATGGGAAATGTAGTTCCAAAACATCTGGGGTGCCAAGGTTCGCCATCACTGCCCTAGGTCATACAAGCTGTTAATCCGTGAAGTGATGAGGAGAACCTATTGCAAGGATAAAGATTTTCCATCCCAGGAGTTTCACCTTAAACACCTATTAAATTGCTATTAGAAATAAAATGGTTTACCTCTAAATAACTTTAAATGCCCTGGGAGCTCCAAAAGATCATTTATGCAAGTTCGGTATTTAGATAAGAAAGTCACTGCTTGGCCCTCCCATCATGCTCTTTTCCATTGGTCCATCAATGAGATGGATATTCTCATGGACTAACAGAGGAAAACATGAGGGGATGAGCCAAGACTATCCATCCGAAGTCACCGTTTGCATAAAATGAGCTTCTGTGCTTCCTGGGCACATGAAAGTGGCAGCAGTGAGTTTCTAATAGTAGATACAATGTTGTGCTATATTGCACACAAGCTGCAGTGGTAGGGACCACAATATAATTCCTCCAGGTTCACTGAACATTAAAGGACGTTACAGAAAAAGCTGACTAACCCCACCGACTTTCACCCAAGATGGATTACATAGTTTAGGTGGATTTGTACGTTTTTAAGTACGTATATCCTGATAGATTGGTGTAAAGTTTACCTTGTTAAGAACAGGCTTAGTAGAAAGCACATCATAGATTGTTGAAAATGAAATGCCCTGGAAAGATCAGCAGAAAATAAGTTAGTTACAGCATTATCATAATGGAAAATTCAAATACAAATCTGCTCCATTAAAATGTTTAACCACTTCAGCCCCTTTATGACCAGGCCATTTTTTGCAATACGGCACTGCGTTGCTTTAACCGACAATTGGGCGCTCGTGTAACGATGTACCCAAACAAAACGTATGTCGTTTTTTTCTCACAAATAGAGCTTTCTTTTGTTGGTATTTGATCACTCTGTAATTTTTATTTTTTTTAAATATAAAAAAAAAAAAAAACATTTAAAATAAAAAAATATATATTTTTTACTTTCTGCTATAAAACCTATCCAAGTAAAAAAAAAAAAAAAAAAAAAAAAAAAAAAAAAAAAAAAAAAAAAAAAAAATCGCATTTCTTCATCAGTTTAGGCCAATATGTATTCTGCTACATGTGTTTTTTTTTTTTTAAATAACAAAATCCCAATAAGCGTATATTGATTGGTTTGCGTAAAAGTTATCGCGTCTACAAACTATGGGATATTTTTTGGCATTTTTATTAGTAATGGCAGCGATCAGAGATTTTTAGTGGGACTGCGACATTGCGGCGGACAAATTGGACACCAAGTGACCCTTTTTAGGGACCAGTGACCCTAATATACACTGGCAGGGAAGGGGTTAACATCAGGGGCGATCAAAGGGTTAAGTGTTCTCCTAGGTAGCAATTTCTAACAGTGTGAAGGGATAGCTTAACTGGAGGAAAACAGAGATCAGTTTTTCCGCTCAGCAGAAACACATCTCCATTTTCCTCTCCAACAGAATGGCTGTCTGCCTTTTTTTTTTTTTTTTTTTACATAGGCAGACTGCTGTTCTGCCTCGCCTGTCAACAAACGACAGGTCCCAGTGGACATTGCATCCCTTGTCCCACTGATTGGCTTCTGCACACACGCGCCCCAGACCCGGAAGAAGAGACAACGTACAGGTACCTTGTTTTGCGCAGCTGGGTCACCCTGCCGCAGTAAATGTGCGGTGGGCGGTCCGGAAGCGGTTAAATTTGTAAAAAGGTGAACTTTGTTTAAAACTAGGCCTTTTAAACAACACTAAGTTATTTCTGAATGAAGCAAGGGGGCTAGGACAGGACAATGTTTTACCCCCCCCCCCCCCCTTTAAATCGGAAAAACATTAAAATGAGTCAGTGTTAGGCTTATTTATTATTATATAAGATTTATGTAGGGCCAACAGTTTGCACAGTGCTTTACAAAGTGAGGGCAGACAGTACAGTTACAAAACAATTTAATACAATGGAAGAGGAATCATCAGAGTTTACAATCCAAGAGGAAGGGTCAAGTGATACAAGAAGGTATTAATTGTGAGGTTTGGAATATTTTATATTTGCCCCCTTTTGGGTCAAACTACCATTTAAAGCATTCTATATCTGTCCAGTAAGAGCAAAAAAAAAAAAAAAAAAAAGAGAAGAAAGAAGACACACAAAAACAACACACACACACACACACACACACACACACACACACACACACACACACACACGTGTTACATCAAGAAATATATATGACTTTTACATTGCTGCCATCTATGTCTGAAGAGCTTATCATTCTCATCCCCAAGCTAAAGACCCTCTTGATTCAACACTCAAATAGACCCCCCATCTTCACTACAAACAGATGTTAAAAATTGCGTAAAAATCCTTTCCCTCAGGCTTAATCAAGTTGTCCAAAATCATTATACACCCAGTTCAAATTTGTTTTATGTGTAGTAAAAACACTTCACTTACACAGGACATTTATTCATGAATTTACAAGCCTCCTGTGACCAAGCACAGGCATTGGTTTCTGTGGAATGGGGCTACTCATAGCCTTGGGTTTGGCCCTTAAATGTACTAAATGACTACAACTTCTAAGCCTCTCCCATAGGCAGAATGTGTGTGTGTGTGTGTGTGTGTGTGTGTGTGTGTGTGTGTGTGTGTGTGTGTGTGTGTGTGTGTGTGTGTGTGTGTGTGTGTGTGTGGACATCTGCGGTTTTTCCACTCCCCAGGAGGACCAGACAGAGATGTCCCTTTTCTCCCCTCCTGTACACACTTGCAGTAGAACCGCTAGCTGCTTGACTTAGGAAGCAGCCTGATACTATGGGTCTACAGGTGGCAGCACATGTTCAAAACAAAAAAAAATAAAAATGTATTGTATACAGATTATATGATTTTATAGCTAGAGGACTCAGACCTTTCGCTTTATACGGATGTCATGGATTTGGGCGTGTGCTTACGTTGATACATGTGTGTGCAACTTTCACTTTTTGTTTTAGTAAAATGTTGACATTTGTTGGTGACAGGTTCTCTTTAATCAATCTTGCTGGCATGTGTGGAAGCAATCTGGCAGTTGTACAGTCGCTGGATCGCTTCCATTTGACAGCCAACAGCCGGCTTGTCAGATTTACACACATTGCTAGCTGCCATAGCATCTGGTGGGAGTGTGTGTAAAACCCCCAGCTGCTGCAGACGTATGGCATACATCGGTGGCAGAGCAAGGGTGAAACGTTGAACCCTTGCTTACTACTGTTCAAAACTAAGGCTGCCATGTGGTCTAAGCTCTGGATTGGTATTATTATTATTAGACATATTAACCCAATGAAAATGATTCTTCTCCCCAAAATATTTTATATTCTTTAGCACTCTGGGGCTCCAGTAACCACAAACTTAACTGTTCACTCTGAAACAGACTAAGGATTTGGGAGGCCTGACCCTGCCAGACTTGGCATCAGAGATTTCTCATATTTTCCACTGGCACACTGCTGAAGCCCCCAGGTGTATGCACCTTATGGCCCCTGGAAGTACTACTCCTCCCTTAGACCTTACTGCCATCAAAATGTGGATTCATAGATTACACAGCATAGGCCTACAGTCTACCAACCTGATACTGACTAAATGTCTCAAACAATGGGGCATAGCTACTTTATGTCCAAACTAGGTAATCCAAGAGTTATTAGTCATACTCCACTTTGGCAGAATCAATCTTTGCTTGAGCCCTATAAAGGTGCCACATCACAAGCTCTGGTGTAGACATTGTAACACTTGTTTATCTTAGATTAGAACTGGTGGACAACTCAAAACCTTTTTGGATCTAAATGAGGGATTATTTTGCTAAATTCTATGCTTTTCCGATACCTTCAGCTTAGACATGCAGTCACAAGACAATTTGGATCAGTATTACCTGTGCTTGCAGAGAATAGTTGGGCTGCCACTATGGTTAGAACATAGACCCAAAAACATGATCTCAGAATTTTATGCAGCCTTCCACAGCACCAGCCCAGGCTTGATATTGTGGGAGGTTGATTTGGATCCTATTGATGAGACAGGGGAAGACATTCTAACTAGCCTTACCAAGGTATAAACCCACTTTATAACCCATTTTGCCATAAGTGTCAAGGGGCTCCGGCTCCTTTTTTCACCTGCTCTGGCCCTGCCCACAGATACAGGCTTACTTGGACCAAATAGCAACCTTTTTTTGCATGATGTCATGGGTTCCTTAGACAAACTAGACTCTCAGCTATGCCTACTGGTCCCCCCCCCGAGTCTTCAGAATTAAACATTTATCTGTGCACCTTTTTGCATGGGGTATGGTTTACGGCTAAGAAGCCGATAGCCAAGGTCCATGTCGGGATACCTGCTTAACTAAAAATGAAAGTGGAGGTTATTAAAACATTGCTGAATATGAAACTGAACTACGACCACAGAGGCTTCAAGAAATAAAACAAAATTTTAAAAATATTGTGTATGTGGCAGATAGAATGGCCTACTTGCTGTCCAATAGACACAATAGACCTTGTATTTATTCTTTTGACTGAATATGTATAAAAACATAGGCGCATGTCTTTGTCAACATGAATGTTGTTAATTTATGACCATTTCAATACTAGCAGAAACTTTTTTTTTTATTATTCAAAAAAAGTTTTATAGCCCTAACACACTACCTGTTCAAAGGAGACAACATTGCTCCTCAATAATACAGTTCAGCGAGTGAGCATTGTCATCCTTGGACAGGAGAGGTGTTACTTACAGTTCACCAGGTGAAAATAAAAAGGAAAAAAAAAAAAATCCTTAAAAAATTAAAATATAGCTATAATTTTTAAGGCGACAGTAATACACTAAAATATTTTACATTTGTGTTCTTGGAGTTAGGAAATGCTTTAAGTTACCTTTTGTCCTGTTTGGTTCAGGCATTTCATGGCTGGATCTCTTCTGTTATCAATGACTAGCGGAGGCTTCCAGTGGTCATAGTTGGTTTCCAGGACATACCATTCACCCTTCTGAGTATCCAGTCTGAAATATAGCCACATAAATTAATAATTATATGGTTCTGGATTATAGAATAATCTAATATAGCGCAGCATTCTACTACTATTACAACAAATGTTTTTGCACAGAGCAGCCCAGAAGCTCCTCTTCTTGGGTCCCCCACCAGCACTCCTCCCTTTTCTATTAGGGGCACTTATGCAGGCTAGCTCCTGAGCCTCACTGTCTGCTTGTGTAGACACAGACAGCAGGACTCAGCATCCACGAGACCAGGAATAGAAGAGCTGCAGAAGGGCACAGCGCTGGATTGAATGAGGGCTCAGGAAAGTAAAAGGGGAGGTGTTGGGGGCGCGATACTGATACCTAAATATTCTATGCATTAAGGTAAAAAATATTTGGGCTTTAGAACCACTTTCATTTTCAGGTCTAACATTTTATAGACAAAACGCAAGTACTCACTCCCAGAAATTGATGGAGAGCTTCCTGCTGCGTGTGATCACACAGGCCTGTCCAGGCTTGTTACCTCCCAGGATAAAATATGCTGGGGCCAGCATCTCCGTTTTTGATAGAACTTCTTTAGCGTCATCATAACTGCATATATAGATGGGGAGGGGGAAAAAAACATTTTTTTTTTTTACAATAAGTTTAGGAGTTATCATTAATTTGTTAATAAATTCTAATCTCAGAATATCTTTTGAATGCACTCTCAACCCAATATTGTAAATACAGATCAAATCAAGCCAATTCAAGTAAATAGAAAATCCTAGTTGCCAATTATACTGGCCTTACATAAAGAAATGTATAAACAAAATATACCAGGGTGCAGTGAGGGATCAGAGAAAGGAAAGACTGATGGAAAGTCTATAACAGACTAGACGGTATAAAAATAAATAAATAGCTTGAAGGATAGTTAAAAAAATAAAATAAAAATGATGTTCAATAATATATTAGTTATATAATTAACAAGATTGCATGTAGAGGTCCAGCAGTAGTACAAAGAGCAGACAGATCCAGGTAATATTGCATATCTCCTTTATTATAAGTTGCAGAAGCAAAAATTGTCTTTACCTGGTTGCATTTTCCAGCACACTTCTGGTTAGAAAGCCCATCCACACCCCTTGCCTTTTTCCAAGTATCCACTCCAGGATTCCTATACATACACAGAGAATGAGAGCAAAGCTGGGTATACACTAGTAGAATTTAACAAAAATTCTAAGAAAATTCTTAGTACATTTGAATGTCGTTCAGCAATCAATCCAGATTTAGTTTGCTTTTAACATTTGATTTTGGAGTGAATGAAAATACATTCCATGATAATTTATATTACCTTAAAAAATAGTTTAATTATTAGCAACAGAGTTTCTGAACTGGGTTGCATGGATTACCTAATTTTTGGCAGTGATCTTATATAACAAATGCTTTACTAAAATGATTGGATTAGGTTATGTGGTCATTGCACATGTGAAGATGGCCAATACTACATGAGTTGAAAAACAAAGTAATAGAAGCACTCAAGGGCCCTTGAGCAGCAGTGCATGTCCAAAACAACAGGAGTTTATTCTGATCAACAATGTGATGGATTGTAGTCCATACGTTGACAAGAGAGACTGTAATCCCTCGAAACATTGAGCTGAATAAACTCCTCTTGTTTGGTCAACTACCTTCTGTTCATCTACTAATGTTATTTACCTGGAGTGTACGCAATCAGAATTCAGTGATTTCCAATGGAGTTTATATGACATTAGATGTGTATTAAACAAATTTCTGTACTTTAGATATTGATAGCAGAAGAAAAATAATACTTTGTTGATTATACAGGTAGTGAGGGTTTTTTTTTGTTTTGTTTTTTAAACCACTTCAAAACCAGGCCAATTTTGATATTTCTCACATGCATGTGAAAATCTGCATTTGTTTTTTGCTAGAAGATTGCTTACCCCAAACCTTGAATATTTTTTAAAGCAAAGACCCTGGAGAATAAAATAGTGGGTGTTGAAATAGTTATGTCGCACAATATTTGCGCAGTCATTTTTAAAACACAGAAGGTTTAGGGGAAAAATAAATAAATAAAAAATACACTCTACAGGCATAATTCGTGTTACGTACCCTTGCAAGTACGGACACATTGGCATATATGGGAAATCTTGGTCAGCTTGACATGGCACTGCTCTGGAACCATAAGTCACAGGGACACCAAACATTGGGAGCACAGATAGGGAACCCAGGACTACAATGTATCCGATTTTGGGGTGGGCTAGCTTGCCTAAGTAATCAATTATGTCTGTAAATGACTACTGCATTGCCGTACATGCATTGAGACGTGAAAAAGAACGTATTGCTTCACTTTAAGTACAATTGCATTTTACATACAGTTGTGCTCATAAGTTTACATTGCCTGGTAGAGTTTACGATTTCTTAGCCGTTTTTCAGAGAATATGAATGATAACACAAAAACTTTTCTTTCACTCATGGTTAGTGTTTGGCTGAAGCCATTTATTATCGATTAAGTGTGTTTACTTTTTTTAAATCATAATGGCAACATTAAACTACCCAAATGACCCTGATCAAAAGTTTACATACCCCAGTTCTTAATATCGTGCATTGCCCCCTTTAACATCAATGACAGCTCAAAGTATTTTGTGGTATTTGTGGATGAGGCTCTTTACCTTCTCAGATGGTAAAGCTGCCCATTCCTCTTGGCAAAAAGCCTCCAGTTCCTGTAAATTCTTACAAATTAACTGCATGTTTGAGATCTCTCCAGAGTGGCTCAATGTTATTGAGGTCAGGAGACTGAGATGCCACTCCAGATCCTTCACTTTATTCTGCTGTAGCCAATGACAAGTCGACTTGGCCTTGTGTTTTGGATCATTGTCATGTTGGAATGTCCAAGTTCGTCCCATGTGCAGCTTCCTGGCTCATGAATGCAAATGTTCCTCCAGTATTTTTTGATAACATACTGCATTCATCTTGCCATCAATTTTAACCAAATTTCCTATGCCTTTGTAGCTCACACATCCCCAAAACATCAGCGAATCCACCTCCGTACCTTTCATCATAAGCCTTGTTGACTCCTCTCCAAATGTAGCGTTTATGGTTGTGGCCAAAGAGCTCAATTTTGGTCTCATCACTCCAAATGACTTTGTGCCAGAAGGTTTGAGTCTTGTCTCTGTGCTGTTTGGCGTATTGCAAGTGGGATACTTTGTAGCATTTGCATAGTAATGGCTTTCTTCTGGCGACTCGACCATGCAGCCCATCTTTCTTCAAGTGCCTCCTTATTGTGCATCTTGAAACAGCCATGCCACATGTTTTTAGAGAGTCCTGTATTTCACTTGAAGTTTTTATTTTTTATTTTCCAGGCAGTTTGGCTGAAATTTTAGTTGGTCTACCGGTCTGTGGTTTGGTTTCAACAGAACCCCTAATTTTCCACTTTTTTTCCATGAATTCTTTATTTTTAATCATAAACAGAACAGTGATATGGTCATATCGTAAAACAATTCCTATTCCACAACATACACGAATTTTACTTAACTGATTCCTAAATAATACTAATTGTTACAATACCATTTTCCACTTCTTGATTAGAGTTTGAATACTGCTGATTGGCATTCTCAATTCCTTGGTTATCTTTTTATATCCCTTTCCCGTTTTATACAGTTCAACTACATTTTCCCGCAGATCCTTTGACAATTCTTTTGCTTTCCCCATGACTCAGAATCCAGAAATGTCAGTGCAGCACTGGATGCAAGATGAAAGGGTCTGTCAGGAGTCCAGAAACGCATAAACCTTTTATACACATGTAGTGGCCACCACCTTCACTGTGCGGCCTTGACTTGTTGGGCTTACCAGTTACCTTCTCTCGGCCTGCTCTTCCACGTCTAGGGGTTCCTAAGTTTGATGCCCAACGACTTGAACACTGACACAGATGAAGCCCTCTTTGGAAGTTATTATCGCAAAATAAAACCTTTTAAACAACACATTCTCTTAGGGAACAGAGGGCACGGGTGAAGAACTCAGGTACACTGAACTGCAGGTCTAACAAAGTCCCTAATTCCACCCAGAGAGTAGCCACTTGCAGCTGGGTACCTCAAGGCCGAACAGATCTCTAGCCAGAGATCATGGCAGCCAGCACGTTGACGCAAAACTTGAAACAGTCCCATGAGTGTGGACAAGTTGTAACTAAAAAGGTGAACAGGAACCTTTTCCCCAGTACCTGGAACGTTTCCCGTCTCCTCAATGGTACTAGAAAAGCGTGAATTTGTCAATGTCCTTCCCAACTCAGTAACCAGGCACTTCCCAGGATGCCCCTTGCTGGCCCTCCTCCGAAGAGTCCTCCCCCAGTCACTTCCACAAGCTGTGGTTCCTCTCCAAGCCAAGAGCACACCCGGACACCTTGAATCCTCCCTCAGTTACTGCGCCTCGGACCAGCCGGGTCCAAGACTCAGGGACAGACGGATCCCTACCCCAAAGCAGATGGGTCTATCAGGGGCCTTCTACAGAAACACGTTGCAGGGTATTGAACACCCCGTGACTGGGACCCCTCGCGGGGCTACCCCGGTCCTGGAACCAGACCAGACCCCACGGGTCTCACAAACTCCTCTCCCAAACACGTGACCCACACCCCTTAAGTACCCCTTTCCAGACTCCTCAGCGGGCCCCGGCACTCCCACTGATTGGTTCAGAGAAGGCTGATACTTAAACATCCAACCAGACCTGGTTCTGACCTGCCATGTGCACCTCGCCGTTCACATGACCTGGCAGAACTTCAAACACAGCCTGGCCAGACTGGTGTTAAGGCCTAACCTACACAATCAACCCTCAGAACCCCTACTGTTCTGAGGCAAAACCTAAATTTACATGCGTATGACATTTGATCCAAAATGTCATCCGCCACACACACACACACACACACACACTCTACAAGCAAACAGATCACAGGTGAGGATGATTACCTTTAATAGCCATTCAAACACCTTTGTGTCAACTTGTGTGCATGTTATCAGGGCAAAATCACCAGGGAATGTAAACTTTTGATCATGGTCATTTGGGTAGTTTCTGTTGCCATTATGATTTAAAAAGAGCAAACACAGTTGATTGATAATAAATGGCTTCAGCCAAACACTAACCATGGAGTGAAAGAAATGTTTTTGTTTTATCATTCATATTCTCTGAAAAACGACCAAGAAATCAAATTCTGCCAGGGTATGTAAACTTATGAGCACAACTGTACATGCTTTGGTCCCATTGTGTACTTAAAAATGGGATATGATTTAGAATTGCGCACGCCTGGGGAATGGCGACAAAAAACAGTATTGCCCCCGCCCCCCAGTCAGTCCGTAGCACTTACCCAATCATCGGTGACTTTCCCCTGCTCGACGGAGGCCTCAGATTCTCCTGCTCTCCATCACCGATGGCGTGCCGCTCTCCTTGGCGGCAGGTTCCGTTTCCTCCCTCCTCCGTGGCCAATCGGGAGTTTTCTCTTTTTTGGGCTATCGGAAAACCGGTCTCACACCCACTTCTGATTGGCATTATAGAGGATCAGTGTTTCAACAGTGAATATTAAATTCGCTGTTGTAACACACCTGGGTGGGCTCCAGGTCACATGCTCTGCGATCCAAGCCCAACCTAATTTAAAGCTTATGGCTCTAATCGGGTGCTTCAAAAAAATCCCCTGCTGGCCACGGCAGCCATGGATAGATTAATGCATAGCATGAATCTATCCATTACCATATAGGGGTGGCCTGGAGAGAAGGGGTGGCTCCCGGGCTCCGCTAATGGATGGGCCGCCACTGCTTTATAGGTTACCAGTTTAACTGAGTTAAACAGGAGGTATGGTCATAGAATTCTTGCTCAGACGTTAGTGGTGTGGCGCAATCACCGTTTACATGTGCGTGTGGGACCTACATATGTGTTTGCATTTTCATGTAAACACAAGGGTGCCTTTTTTTTTTACATTGTCATTTTTACATTTTTTTTATTTTTTTATCAACTTTATTGCCAAAAGTGAAAAGCTGCCTCCCTTGTGATAGCATGAGCAGTGACAGGTATTCTTTACTGAGAGATCTGGGCTCTGTTATACCCCAGATGTCCCCTGTGCTTTCAAAAGCATGCAAATAAACCGAGATTGGTTTTATCAGATGCTTTACAAGCCAGTAACGGCTTATACACAACAAACCCAAAGTGTCAAAATACTTGTCACTTCTTGTTTCATACATCACAGCAGGAGTGGGTTCAGATGTAACCTCCTCCCCTCTCCGTTTACCAGTCACAATAAGTTACAGCGGTCCCGGGCTCCTCAATCGCACCGAAGAGCCTGGGAACAGTGGCAGGCATCAGCGGGGGTACAGAAGACATCTATACACCTTCAGCTTGCTCAATGGACAATTAATTTAGTAAACCATCACCCTTTCCCAAACAACAAGTAGATGACCCAGCTCTGTAGCAGAAGTGTAAAATACATATTGTGCAGATTTGCCAGGTAAAATAAACAAGTTCATGTAGCAAGTATCTTACCTAGGTATCCTCCATCTAAAGCATAACGTTCATTCATAGTGAGAGTAAGGATGCCCTGTAAGAAAAGCAGAAACATTCAGAAATTTACCTTTCCACCCTGCTCACATCCTGCCTGCATTCTTGAGTTCTTAAAAAAAAAAATTGTTACTTTATATTACCTCTAAATGCTATTGTATGACAGCCTAAACAAGCACCAATTATAGATACTACGTGATGTACAAGCCCCATAATATAAAACAAAAACTCTCTTTACCTCCCCTGATTGAGACAGAAATGAAGGAGGATTGTGCCCAATCTCAGCCACTCCCAGACATTGCAGCTTACAGTGGGGGGTTTTTAGCAGCAGAAGCAGCACTGTCAATCTAGAAAGCAGTGGTCATGACTAATGCTGATCATACACGCACAGTCAAGATAAGTCCGAAACTGGCCATTTTCGGAAAGATCGTTCGACACTCGTGCCGTTAGTGGACCCAACTTTACCGACGATTTTGACGGGGGGCCCAGCTAATGTCCATGGATAAGAAGCAAAAACTTTTACAGTTTCAACTAAAGTGTATATTGTAATCGAAACAATAAGACTATTCTGTCTTGTATAATTTATATGTTGTAATTGTTATCCAACGGTCACTACGATCATGGAAATTAAATGATCATGTAAACGAGTTAGTTATGGCCAATTCGCTTTCAACTCACAAATAATCATTTAGTCAGCAAACGGCTGAAATTCTGTGTGTGTATGACCAGCATAAGTGTGGCCGGGTGCTGACTGACAAGCTACAGGCTTGAGAATCAGCAGTGACATTACTGATATCTACACTTCCTGCAACATCATCTCATGGTAGGGTGAACAGGCACATCCTACAGTGCATCCAGAAAGTATTCACAGCGCTTCACTTTTTCCTATATTTACAAACTTATTCCAAAATGGATTAAATTCATTAATTTCCTCAAAATTCTACAAACAATACCTCATAATGACAACGTAAAAGAAGTTGTTTTGAAATCTTTTCAAAATGTATATATATATATATATATATATATATATATATATATATATATATATATATATATATATATATATATATATATATATATATATATATATATATATATATATATATATATATATATATATAAAAAATAATAATAATAATATTATTATTATTAATCTCATGAACATAAGTATTCACAATCTTTGCCATGACACACAAAATTGAACTCGGATGCAATAATCATCCTTGAGATGTTTCTACAACTTGATTGGAGTCCATCGGTGGTAAATTCAGTTGATTGGACATGATTTGGAAAGGCACACACCTGTCTTTACAACGTCTCACAGTTAACAGTGCATATCAGAGCACAAACCAAACCATGAAGTCCAAGGAATTGTCTGTAGACCTCTAAGATAGGATTGTATCGAGGAACTAATCTGGGGAAGGGTACAGAAACATTTCTGCAGCACTGGAGGTCCCAAAGAACACAGTGGCCTCCATCATCCATAAATGGAAGCAGTTTGGAACCACCAGGACTCTTCCCAACGTGAGCCGCCCGCCCAAACTGAGCAATCCAGCGGATCCGGGGAGAGGGGCCTTAGTCAAGGAGGTGACCAAGTACACGATGATCACTCTGACACTGCTCCAGCGTTTCTCTGAAGAGAGATGAACCTTTAAGAAGAACAACCATCTCTGCAGCACTCCAACCAATCAGGCCTGTATGGTAGAGTGGCCAGACGGAAGCCACTCAGTAAAAAGACACATGACAGCCTGCCTGGAGTTTGCCAAAAGGCACCCGAAGGACACTCAGACCATGAGAAACAGAATTCTCTGGTCTGATGAAACAAAAATTGAATCCTTTAGCCAAGTGTCATGTCTGGAGGAAAACAGGCACTGCTCATCACCTGGCCAATACCATCCCTACAGTGAAGCATGGTGGTGGCAGCATCATTCTGTGGGGATGTTTTTCAGCAGGAGGAACTGGGAGTCTAGTCAGGATTGAGGGAAAGATGAATGCAGCAATGTGCAGAGACATCCTTGATGAAAACCTGCTCTGGACCTCAGACTGGGTTCATCTTCCAACAGGACAATGACCCAAAGCACACAGCCAAGATAGCAAAAGGAGTGAATACAGGACAACCCTGTGAATGTTCTTGAGTGGCCCAGCCAGAGCCCAGACTAGAACTCAATTGAACATCTCTGGAGAGATCTAAAAATGGCTGTGCCTCAACGCTTCCCATTTAACCTGATGGAACTTGAGAGGTCCCGCAAAGAAGAATGGGAGAAACTGCACAAAAATAGGCGTGCCAAGCTTGTAGTATTATACTCAAAATTACTTGAGGCTGTAATTGGTGCCAAAAGGTGCTTTAACAAAGTATTGAGAAAAGACTGAATACTTATGTACATGTAATTTTTTTTATTTTTAATAAATTCGCAAAGATTTCAAACAAACTTCTTTCACGTTGTCATTATGGGGTATTGTTTGTAGAATTTTTTGAGGAAAATAATGAATTTAATCCATTTTGGAATAAGGCTGTAACATAACAAAATGCGAAAAAAGTGAAGCGTTGTGAATACTTTCCGGATGCACTGTACGAGAGTGGCAACTAGGCTCTGTATTCAGGGGCAGCACAGCATTGTTGCCACACCATCATAGAAAGTTGCATTAATTGGCAGGCCCAACAGGTATTTGGGGGCCTTTGCAGGGGGATCAAGAGGGAAGAAAAAAAAAAAAAAAAAGTACAGAGATGAATTTAAAAGTTAAAGGAGAACTACAGGCAACCCCCCCCCCCCCCCTACAATAACATTGGTATAGTGCCACTCGGCTAATCTCCCGCTGCTCTCCTCTTCTCCCAGCTATCAGTGGGGGATCTCAAGGCCCCCCTCCCTCAGCTCAGGCGGGTCATGGCGCTATAAGAAGGTATTTGACACAATTAGATTACAGAAACACACACCTTTTACATTATATACTACTGTTAGATAGTAAATATCAATACAACACACCAGATAATTATAAAAAAAACAAAAAACAAAAACAAAAAGCCACACACAAAACACACACTTTATTAAACAATACATCCAAAAAAAATAAATAAAAAAATAAATAAATAAAAAGCCATTAAAATCTTGGCCAAGATTGGCAGCTCTAGGTGCCTTTTTAACGCTGCTTTTCTCTTGTCTGGAGAAAGTCATTCAGAAGAGCACGAGGCCTTAAAGTGGATGTAAACGCACCACTCACCCAGTATACACTAATGGCACAGTGTATATTAATGTATATATACATGCAAGCCTCCTGCAGGAGCCCCGCAAAACTCTGGAATAGGTGGGTGGGTCTCTTTGCTGGAGTTTGTGATGCCATCAGACTCCCCGCCCACATCTACACTCTCCTATTTCTGGGTTTTGAGCAACATCCAGTCAAAACTCAGGAAAGGCACCACATGACTTCAGAATGCCCAATCATGGGGGGGGGGGGTGTTGAAGCTGGAATCGTAACACTCTCATGCCATTCATGAGCTAAAGAAATCAGATGTCAGTCACAGCAGTGTTTTGTTGTTTTGCTGTGCATACGCAAACCCCAAGATTACTTTAAACTACTTTTAACTGCTTCCCGCCAGCCGTACGCATATATGCGGCCTCTCAGCGGGTGGGCATTAAAACCAAGAGGCCAAATATATGCAGCCCTATGTAAACATCTTTCTGTTCTGAGAGCACACGTCCTGCACGCTCCCAGCGGGTACGGGAAAGCTCCCAATGCATACTTGAGATCGGGAGCATTCCGATCATGTGACTGCTGTGATTGGCTGTCACATGATGGGAAAGCCTGCTTCTGCTTAGAATCGCTTAAAGCAGTGGTCATCAACCCTATCCTCTGGGCCCACTAACAGGCCAGGTATTATGTATTACCTTGAGGAGATGCAGACTAGAATACTGCAATCACTGAGCAGCAAATTATATCACCTGTGATGGATTTCAGTTATCTTGCAAACCTGGCCTGTTAGTGGGCCCTGAGAATGGGGTTGATGACCACTATCTTAAAGGGTCGGGAGGCGGCAGCAGTAAGGAGTTAATTTCCTCTTCAACAAGTAACAAGACTAGGCCAATAGTAAACACTTGCATAGGATTAAAGCTTACCGGTTTCATTCCAGTTAGTATTCCGATGTATCCAGCAAAACTTGTAGACATGAAAACTGTTTTATTATTCCTTTGGAAATTCACATTGACAACCAGTGGTTTAAGGAGCTCAGAGACCATCCATGAATTGTTCTTCACATCCCATCTAATAAAAAAAAAAAATATTTTTTTAAATGACCACCGGACACTTTCACCCTCTTCCTGCCCACGTTAATTTTCAGATTTCAGCTTTGTCACACTTTAAATGACAATTACTCAGTCATACAACACGGTCCCCTGAGTTTTTTTATTTTCTGCTAAATAAACTAAAAAATACTAACATTTAAAAAAATAAAGATAATAAAGAAATTACATTTATTCATTTTTCAATTATTTTTTTTTTTAACATACGGTTACCAGAGAAGTACAGCGTCACCATATGGACTGGTGTGGCGGTGATCAGGGACACTAACTGGTGACAGTATGTGTGGGAAAAAAGTCCCCCCCCCCCCCACATTATGATTGCTTAGAACAGGGATGATAAATGTTATAAATAATAATTTTTCTTATGAATGCCTTCCAGTGTATACTATTGTGAAGCGGTGATTGGCCACAGCTATCACATGGTACAGATTGCTCTGCGATTGGCCCCGTCACCAACACAACAGTACACAATGAATGGCTATGAATGAAAGCCATTCATGGTGTACAACTGTCATGTGATCTGCTGTGATTTGTCACAGCAATCACCTGTTACAATGATTCGTCATCTGCTGTGTTCGGTAGACACAGCTGGTGATAGATTGCGCCACATCGTGGCCCCCAGGGCGCACGCAAAACATGATCCTGGGAGGGCATCCACATAGGATGGGAAAGCTCTCGCTAGGCTGGGAGCAGTTAAAAATGTATGTATACTGTACATTAAAAAAATTATATATATATATATATATATATATACACACACATATACATACACACACACACACACACACACACACACACAGATCAGCCTTAACTTTATAAAACAGCACCTTAATGTTGAGTCCTGCTTTTGCCACCTAAACAGCTCTGATCTCTCAAGGTACGAGCTCCAAAGTAACGTCCACATGACTATGTGAATGGCAGGATCCAAGATTTCCTAGCAGAACTTTTCCCAAAGCATCACACAGCCTCCAGCTAGGTAAGTGACACACACACACACACACACACACACACACACACACACAGCCATCAACATGATGTAAAAGAAAATGGGATTCATCAGACCAGGCCGCCTTCTTCTATTGCTCCATGGTCTAGTTCTGATGCTCACGTGCCCAATGTAGGTGCTTTTGGTTGTGGACATAGATCAACATGGGCAGCCTGACCGGTCTGCAGTGATTTCTGACCCCTTTCTAGCCAGAAATAACTTTCAGCAATCATATCTACTGTAGCTCTTCTACTGAATCAGATTACATGGACAAGCCTTTGCTCCTGAAGTGCATCAATGAGCTACAGTTTTGGAGTTGCATTGACAAAGTCATCTAACCATTGCAATTTGGCTCTTGTCAAACTCGTTCAAATCCTAACGCTTACCCAATAGTTTTTGCTTTCAACACATCAACTTAAGGGACATGTTTACTTGCTGCCTAATACAGGCATACTCCACTTTTAAGTACACAATGGGTTTATTTACTAAAGCTGGAAAGTGCAAAATCAGGCTCACTTCTGCATAGAAACCAATGAGCTTCCAGGTTTTATTACCAAAGCTTAATTGAACAAGCTGGGGCTAGAAGCTCATTGGTTTCTATGCAGAAGTGAGCTTGATTTTGCACTTTCCAGTTTTAATAAATAAACCCCATTGTGTACTTAAAAGTGGGGTATGTCTGTATTTTTAATTTACTTTCAGAAGCCATTGTAACAAGATAATAAATGGTATTCAGTTTACCAGGGTGTCATAAAGTTATGGCTGATAGGCGTATACACATATACTGTGCAGCCAGATCACTTCCTAGGAAAATGAACAACTGCTTTGATTATTGCCCATTAGATACTTCTCTTTCATGAAATGTGTCTAGTGGAGAAGATAGATCTTAGTGGGCTCGTCAACATGTAATCATTATTTTACAAGTATCTAAAATCTGAGATATATGTGTATCCAAGCGCAAGCTGATAGAAATGTGTTTACTCACCCCAGAAATAATCCAAAATCCAGGTTCCTTGCATGAATTAACTTGCCTGTATATGAACAAAGACACTTTAGATGCTAAAACAGTTCTCAACAAATTATGCTAAGCTAGACCGAGCAAGAATAGAATGTTACCCGAGGTATCTTGTGCCACTACTGATGTGCAAACAGAAAAGACTTCATAAAAGATGTTGAACAACATAATTTCCCCTGGAAAGAAATGTAAACAGAACAGGGTTATACTCTGACGCTGGAGGCCAATATACAAGATGTACGGTAAGTCTTGCCTCTGCCCTACATTACAAGGCTTTAGTGTGGTGGGCCCCAATGGTTCATACTGAGCCCTGTGTGGTTTGTACCACTCTTTACACAAAAATGTCGCAAAAACTTGTAGCAACTTCCCTACCCAATAGGTACTGACAAACTAGTTTAAAACTATGTGCATTTTCTGGATAAAATTATAATATTATACCGGCAAACTCCAAACTAGGCCACAGATACCAAACCTGTCCATAAGAAGAAAAAAAAAAAAAAAAAAAGTACCCATCTACCCTATAGCAACTCGATTCCTTTCATAATCTAACCTGTTCTGGAAAAAGGACAGCCAACATCTGATGTGCAGCTGAAAGTTGGACCAACTGCATGGGATATCTACCCTCCTAAAATCATACACTGTGGTTGGGTGGGATTAACATGAAAGGTGCCATGATTCCCTGTTGAATTGATTAACTTTAAACACAGTTTATAATCCCTGCAGGACTTTGGTCTTACATTAGCAGCAGACAGCCACAGATCACCCTAATTTAAAATCTCTTTTCTTTATCTGAGAAAATTCAGGGATGGCTTACTTACACATCCCTAGAAATAACTATAGTAACCAAGCACAGGATGGATCTTTTACTTAAAAGGAGTTCAGAAACTTTACACAAGAAATGTAATATTAAAGGGGTTCTAAACGGCAGAAGTATTTATTTAAAGACAAACATTCTGTGTGCAGCAGTCCCTCCCCCTAATACTTACCTGAGCCCGATCATTCCCAGAGATGTGCACAAGAGCCTCGGCTGTCCGGGACTCTCCCACCTCATTGTCTGAGACAGGAGAGAGAGAGAGAGAGACAGGAGAGAGAGAGACAGGAGAGAGAGAGAGAGACAGGAGAGAGAGAGAGAGACAGGAGAGAGGGAGAGAGACAGGAGAGAGAGAGAGAGAGAGAGAGAGAGAGAGACAGAGAGAGAGAGACAGAGAGAGAGAGACAGAGAGAGAGAGAGACAGAGAGAGAGAGAGACAGAGAGAGACAGAGACAGAGAGAGACAGAGACAGAGACAGAGACAGAGACAGAGACAGAGAGAGACAGAGAGACAGAGAGACACAGAGACAGAGACAGAGACAGAGACAGAGACAGAGACAGAGAGAGACAGAGAGACAGAGAGACAGAGAGAGAGAGAGAGAGAGAGAGAGAGAGAGAGAGAGAGAGAGAGAGAGAGAGAGAGAGAGAGAGAGAGAGAGAGAGAGACCGCTCCATGTCTGAATGGACACGCAGAGCAGTCGCTCTGGAACGAGCCTGCTTGGGTGCCCCCATAACAAGCTGCTTGCTGTGGGGGCACTTGGCAGGGAGGAGAAGAGCTGCTCTGTGCAAAACCACTGCATAGAGCAGGTAAGTATACCCTGCTTTTTTTTTTTTTTTTTCAAAATAACAAGGGAAGAAGACGACTTTAATATCATCACTTTAAATTTCAAATATCCAATCATGTGCAGATGAAATAAGAGAACACGAATTTGCTTTTTACATGATTGAATAATTGAAGTCATTATTCACACATTCTTAACTTCTAGTAAATCAGCCAGATTATGGCAACATAATGAATTGTATTGTATGTACTGACTGTCAGTTAACAGTTATTGCTGCTCTTAGTAAATAAAGCTCTGTGTGCATCATGTAAAAGTCTAAAGGGTGTACCCCAATGTCTCCCTAGGCAGAAACAGTACAGGTATTCTAGACTGCTTGAAGCGGTGGAAGTCATTACCTTTTGTACCACCATATTAGATGGTAAGAGCTTATGAGCAGGATCCTCTTAACCCTTTTGTATTTTTTTTTATATTTTAACTGCCGCTTTTAAATTGTGAAGTGTTGTGCAAACTGCTGGTGCTATATAATTCCTGAATATTATTATTATTATTATTATTATTTTCTACGCTTTTGTCCACATTTTTTCTAGTGGTGATAATGATATGACTAGTGATGTAAACAGATGAAAACCTAGAATGGTAAAATTATACCTAGTGGTGCACCAGCTGCATCTGCAACGCCTTTTATTTCTTCACCAAACGGATATGGAAGATTTCCAATAAGCAAAGGCTGTAACACAAACATGTTAGATGTTAAAGCATTAACAATTTCTTACTATAGCTCACATGGGTTTATTTAAAAGGGCAAGTCCACTACTAACTAAAGGAAAAAATACATAAAAATAAATAAATAAAAAGGGGGAGGTGGAAATAATAAAATAAAGATTTTATACAATTGAAGCGTTTTTTTCTTCTATACTGCTATCCACGGCTTATGGGGAGACTTGTTGGGAAGAGAACCAATGGTGCATTCCCCATAGAGCTGATCAATACGAACATCTGATGGATCCCTTTGATGCCTCTGATCATTGCCCAAATTACCTTTCTAGAGATGGAAGGTCTATAAATATCCGGTAAGCGCTCCCTATAATAGAAGTGGAGGCAGCAGCGGATCCTGGGGAGAGGGGGCAACGAGGCAATTCCCCCCCCCCAGAGAAATTAGTGATGGGCCAGCGGGTGAATGAGTGGGAGGGTGGGCCAGCCCAGTCAGCGGGTGAGTGAGCGGGCAGGTGCGTGAGTGGGCAGGCCGGACAGCAGGCGAGTGAGCGGGCCAGTCAGCAGGTGAGCTGGCGAACAGGACAGTCGGCAGGTGAGTAGGCGGAATGGCCATTCAGCGGGCGGGGGAGCAGTGAGATGACATCTCTCACTGCCCGTCCTGCATCACTGCAGTTCCGCCCTCACTGAGCAGCTGCGGGCAGAGGAGAGTTTACATCATCTCTCTGCTGCCGGACTTCACTCTGGGACACAGCAAGTGACAATCTGCACCATAGCAGGCAAGTAACACAGCAAGTGACAATTGTAGCAGACAAGTGACAATCCAAAACGTGTAGCAGGTGACATGGCAAGTGACAATCCGCATCTGGTGGCAGACAAATAGCAATCCACATCTGGTGACAGATGACGTGCCAAGTGACAATTTGCAACTTGTGGCAGGGACGTGACAATCCGCATCTGAAGACAGGTGACGTGGCAAGTGACAATTCGCATCTGAAGGCAGGCAAACGACAATCCACATCTGGATTGTTGTTGAAGCTATACGTGAGCAACGTAGACAATACTTATTTCAGGTATCTCATACATGGCAAAGAGCACAATTATTACAAAATGATCCTTCCTACAAGACCCCATACACACTTTTAGATTTTCTGCAGATTTTTTTTTTGTCTTAAGATTTACCAAAACCATGTAGTGCAATGGCCTGCCTGATTGCATACAAATTGAAACTCCTAAGGTTTGATCTCATATTATATGGTTTTGGTAAATCTGAAGACAAAAATTTGCAGAAAATCTAATAGTGTGTATGGGATCTTAGTTCCTGCTCCCAAAACACGCTCAGACATGCACACATACTGTAGTATTTAGGGATGCGCCCATATTTTTTAAAAAAAATGTTTCAATGAGTACAAGTAGCAATACGTTTTTTGTTTTTTTTTGTACTCGCCGATACCAATTAGCGATACCTACTGTAACTGCTTTGTTTTAACTTCAGCTGTCAGCAATGGTACAAAGCATTGAAAAGATTTTTAAAATGAAATAAATAGATTTTTCTTTTAATTTAGCGCTTTAATGTGAAATGTGTAAATATTTATATGTGTAAAAAAATATTCAAAAATGGTCTAGGGTGGCATAGCTGGTGCTGGGCATCCCTGGTGGTCTGGCGGCATCCCTAGTGGTCCTGTGTGGACATGCTTGGGGGGGGGGGGGGATAATTGATCAGCACAGACCCCCCCGTCAGAGGTGCAGCCATCTGACAGATGCGAGTGAGGAAAAGCCGATCACCGACTCTTCCTATTTACACTGTGATCAACCATGATTGGATACGGCCAAATACGTGGTAAAGAGTCTCCGGAGACTCTTTACAGAGATCGTAGTTGCAGTGTGTGGGACACCACACAACCGATTGTCGCGATGTGAGCCCCTAGGAGCATGCAGCAGCTTAATATCCTGAGGATGTCATATGACGTCCAGTCAGGGTATTGAAACCACTTTGATGCCGTCATTCTGCTATATGGCGGGCGGCAAGTGGTTAAATAGAGAAACAGTTGTTCATCCCTTCCATGAAGAAACAGAAATGTACAAAAAGAAACAATGTTTCTTTTTATTTTAGTGTTTCAGGGCTGAGCAATGTTACTAATAAACTAATGGCTGCTTTTTTTTCCTGACAGCTCCAATTAGTATACTTCTTTAACACTGGGAAACCCTTCCAACAGCTCAAAGACCCGAGCCTGAAAGTACCGGTTCCAGGTATCAGTGGATTTGTACGAGTACCGATACTTGTGCAAATACTCGGTATCGGCCCTGATAATAGTATCAGTGCAACCCTAGTAGTACTGCAGCACAGGGTTGTGTAAACCTAGCAGCAGAGGGTTAATGCACACATTTATAGCAAGCTGGTACTTTAATGCCTGGACTTGTTCATATTAGCACAGATGATCAGAATGATGGCTGTTTGCCTAAAGTATTATAAAGAAGCATCTAGTATGTTCTAAAAGACTAATGTATCCATAGGCTATCACCAGTAGCCATTGGATTACAGAAATGTCTATTATGTACAGAGGGCCAGGTGAATTTCATATTTTTTAATTGATCAGTTTATAAAATATTAATTTATTATGAGTATCAGTCTATGTTACTATATAATAAAGTTTTTAATGTGTCACATGATGCTGGTGCTCCATTTGTTTATCCGTTTCTAAAGATTTCCAATGAGGACACTGGAAAACCTTGGGCACTGTGGGGGAGATTTACCAAAACTGGAGCACTCTGGCGCAGCTGTGCATGGTAGCTAATCAGCTTCTAATTTCAGCTTGGAAGCGGATTGGTTTCTATGCAGAGCTGCACCAGATTTTGCATTCTACAGTTTTAGTAAATACACCCCCCCCCCCCCCCCCCCACACACACACACACACACACACACACACACACAAATTCAAATCAATGACAGGTGGGCGTCTGCACGGATCTCCAAAGGCATCCTGGAACGCACATCTATGCAAGTCCGAGGCACAGCTCAGAATTCAGACAGACCAATTCCTGATCTGTACATTGGACCTGCCCAGATATACACTCTGGCGTAAGCAGCCCTTTGCACTGGTGTATGGATGGGTAGTCTGTGTGAATGAGGCCTAAGAGTTTGCAGCAGGATTGTATCCTTTTTCCAATTAAGTGCTGACTGTTTCTATCTAGCTATGGCAAGGTTACTGCTATGAGATTCTCAGAAGAACAATTCTAGTGTAAACAGACTATCTAGGAGGCCATATTTATTACACTGTGAAATCAACAAAATTTAAGTCACAGCCACTTACCAATTTGTTATCCACTATTTCGATAAGTTTTGGAGAAATGGATTTTGCCAGGTTCTTGATATGCTGAACTAGATCTTTTAGCTGCAGACAAAGACAAAAATAGACAAATGATGCCATCAGCATAACGTTTCAGGTTTACTACAATGATGACCACAATAACAAAAAGCATTTCTAAATTTTAACACATCAGTTTAAAGTTGGCCATACACAGATCCAGATGGTTTAAGAGGGACTGGCCAAATTCTAGTCAGTGTGTGGCTTTCCCCACCTGATAGAAGTTGATCAGTTAGTCAACTTCTGTTGAAGGAACATGTTGGAAAAAAAAAATTCTTGATCGGCACTTGCAGCCAATGGTATTGCAATGACCCTGACCTTTGACCCTTACCCGACACTGAAAAACGTTTTAATATTAGTTTTATTTCTCTTTCTCCCTGCAAAGAAAGAGAGATACAATGTACAGTATCTCACAAAAGTGAGTACACCCCTCACATTTTTATTATATCTTTTCATGTGACAACACTGAAGAAATGACACTTTGCTACAATGTAGTAGTAGTGAGTGTACAGCTTGTATAACAGTGTAAATTTGCTGTCCCCTCAAAATACCTCAACACACAGCTATTAATGTCTAAACTGCTGGCAACAAAAGTGAGTACACCCCTAAGGTGATAATGTCCAAATTGGGCCCAATTAGCTGTTTTTCCTCCCTGGCGTCTTGTGACTTATTAGTGTTGGAAGGTCTCGGATGTGAGTGGGGAACAAGTGTGTTAAATTTGGCGTTATCGCTCTCACTCTCTCATACTGGACACTGGAAGTTCAACATGTCACCTCACGGCAAAGAACTCTCTGAGAATCTGAAGAAAAAAAAAAAGAACTGTTGCTCTACATAAAGATGGCCTAGGCTATAAGAAGATTGCCAAGACCCTGAAACTGAGCTGCAGCACGGCGGCCAAGACCATACATTGGTTTAACAGGACAGGTTTCACTCAGAACAGGCCTCGTCATGGTTGGCCCAAAGGAATTGAGTGCACGTGCTCAGCGTCATTATTGGTTGTATAAATGTATGAGAGGTGCCAGCATTGTTGCAGAGGTTAAAAGGGTGGGGGGGGTCAGCCTGTCAGTGCTCAGACCATATGCCTCTCACTGTATCAAACTGTTCTGCATGGCTGTCGTCCCAAAAGGAGGCCTCTTCTAAAGATGATGCAAAAGAAAGCCTGCAAACAGTTTGCTGAAGACAAGCAGACTAAGGACATGGATTACTAGAACCATGTCCTGTGGTCTGATGAGACCAAGATAAACTTATTTGGTTCAGATGGTGTCAAGCGTGTTTGGTGGCAATGAAGTGAGGAGTACAAAGACAAGTGTGTCTTGTCTACAGTCAAGCATGGTGGTGGGAGTGTCATGGTCTGGGGCTGCATGAGTGCTGCCAGCACTGGAGAGCTACAGTTCATTGAGGGAACCGTGAATGCCAACATGTACTGTGACATACTAAAGCAGAGCATGATCCCCTCCCTTCGGAGACTGGGCTAAAGGGCAGTATTCCAACAGGATAATGACTCTAAACACACCTCCAAGACGACCACTGCCTTGCTAAAGAAGCTGAGGGTAAAGGTGATGGACTGCCCAAGCATGTCTCCAGACCTAAACCCTGTTGAGCATCTGTAGGGCATCCTCAAAATGGAAGGTGGAGGGGCACAAGGTCTCTAACATCCACCAGATCTGTGATGTCATCATGGAGGAGTGGAAGAGGATTCCAGTGGCAACCTGTGAAACTCTGGTGAACTCCATGCCCAAAAGGGTTAAGGCAGTGCTGAAAAATATTGGTGGCCACACAAAATATTGACACTTTTGACCCAATTTGGACCTTTTCTCTTAGGGGTGTACTCACTTTTGTTGCTGTGGTTTAGACAAGAATGGCTGTGTGTTGAGTTATTTTGAGGGGACAGCAAATTTACACTGTTATACAAGCTGGACACTCACTACTTTACATTGTAGCCAAGTGTCATTTCTTCAGTATTGTCACATGAAAACATATAATAAAATATTTACAAAAATGTGAGGGGTGTACTCCCTTTTGTGAGATACTGTATCTCTCTCTACTCCATTCAGAGAGAAAGAAAAAACACAAGGACAGGCTTTACAGTGACTGATTACTGTGATAGCAAATCAGAGGCTATCACAGAGATCAGCTGACACAGAAGCCATGAGAAAAAAAAAAAAAAAAAAAAAAAAACACACATTCCAGTGTGGCCTCATATTGCATATTGTCCATTTTAACAGAATGGATTGTTTTACGAAGTAAGTGTGCACTCGTACGTCATAGCAAATGAATAAACAAGATCTACTAAATTGTTGACTAAAAGGGCTAATAAGCAGCATATCCAAATAAAATCAAACAAATTCAAAATTCATGACTCAAATGTGAACTGGTTCCTATGTGATCACCACACCATAGAAGAAATCAGCATCACACAACTATTATAACACGCAAAAACTGCAGTCTCCCAAAATTAGCTGTATAATCAGTGCAAAGAAAGTCCATTTCAGATTGTGCTCTTTAAGTGCTGTAAAATTCTCCAACTTCAAAAACCATATATGTGTTATTGAACACTCTATTATTCCCATGTGTCATACGTATTGCTCCAAATTAGTAATCCCCAGGTGACCCCAGCTCCCTGGACACTGAGCAGATGTCACAGACCACCTAATAGGCAAGTAGGTCAGAATGCGCTTCCTTAGGTATATTATATTTCGGAGGGTGCTACATCAGAGGGGTATCAAAGGGGGTGTCACATGATATAGATATATCTCACAATATATATTTATTATACACACACACACACACAAAATGGGGCAGCCACATCTGCGCATTACTTACTCAGGCTCTGCTTCCTTCTGCGCAGTGCTACACCATGGGGACTATTTACGAAAGCAAAATCCACTTTGCACTGCAAGTACACTTGGAAGTGCAGTCGCTCTGAATCTGAGGGGAAGCTCTGCGGATTTTATCATCCAATCATGTGCAAGCTAAAATGCTGTTTTTTTATTTTCCTTGCATGTCCCCCTCGGATCTACAACGACTTTACTTTGAAGTGCACTTGCAGTGCAAAGTGGATTTTCCTTTAGTAAATAATGTTTTTTTTTTCTTTACCGCTTCTTAAAATGCAAGTGAGCTATGTCATCAGCACGCTAATATATCTTTTGTTCAATAGAGTTTTATTTTAAAGTCACTATATAAAAATTACAACAGTTTTTGGGGTCTTGCTGGATTCCTTTTATCATGCCACCACTGAATAAAGATTAGTTATGTGCTGGGAGCAAAGCTCTCTTGATTGTTCCATATTAAGGGCATGCGTTTGGTTCCTCCTGCACATTATATTATGTTGGAGGTTCACGTAACATTTGGAGTACAGCTGGGACACTACACGTTTGTTTACACAATGCAAGTATATAAGCTGATCAATTAATTGAAAAACGTACTCTATTTCCCTTACCCAAATGCCTTCCATCCCCTCTACATGACACATTCTTTACTTACAGTATTATCTTGGTGCAGGGTCAAGGTAGCCTTTTAATTCTGGTCCCTTATTTCAAAGTAAGGGCTGTTTCACACGGGACGGATCCGTGATGATCTGCCCCGTGGACATCCACTTGCTCAGCGGGGAATCACTCAGTCGATCCCTGCTGAGCAGGCAGATGACAGGTCCGTCTCTGCACACTGAGCAGGGATGGACTCCCCCTATGGGAGATCGGATGACAATGGACCGCAGAGTCTGCCGTCACCCGATCCGATGACGGATAGAAAATTAGGTTTTCCTCCGTCACACTTTTTTGGATCGGAACGGGTTGGATGTCAGCGGATATGTCACCCCTGACATCCGACACTCCATAGACCTCTATGGAGCATCCGTTCAGATCTGCCTAAAAAACTGACAGGCGGACCCGAACGGATCGGTCATGTGAAAGAGCCCTAGATCTTTCTCTTTCTTAATAAGTATGTTACATGGTTGCAAGCAGATAGGCCTAAGAGGAAGATCAACAGAAATACTCAGGAACCATCTACAGAAATAGTGGTCTGATTATTTACAACTACAAAAGAGTTAGACGAATGAATGCTGTTCTGTATGGGTGCTATAACAATATAAAATTACAATCGTTCTTTATTTTATGAACACTTTGCAACTTCAATCATCTCTTGTTACCTTTGAAAATTATTTTCTTCATGACTCCCTACTACCCTTGCTGTTATGACATAAAATTATACTAATACTCCATGTGTGATTAATACGTTATTTCAGCAATATTATCAGAGCAGTTTCCTGGTGGTTAAGAAACTGCAAAGTCATTCTAGTAGCCAACCTTCTCTTCCTGTAGTGGCCAAGCTAAAATTCCCACAAATAAAGAGGAAGTCTGTAAAAATGCAGAACTGAAATAAAATAATGACTTTAAAAGGTTTAAGTCCAATGAGAACTCAAAATAAATGCTCTCTGAAAATACAAAATACTTTTAGATGTAGAACGATGTCACCTGGATGCCCCTTAACTAATATGTCCTTATATACCCGACAGGCTCTTCTATAAAATCTCTGAACATTGTGCAATGACACTGCATATTTGTTCTACAGAAGTATGTAGTCACATGTCATTTTGCAATCAGTCAAATTCCGAGGCCATGTGACACTTTAAATCAAGATGCTCAGGCTCAGCTTAGTATGGATGTATAGTAAGGGCTCTTTCACACGGGTGGTCAGTCCAGCGGTGGAAATCGAGTCGCTGATCCCCACTGAGCCGGCAGATGACAGATCTGTCTCCGCTCACTGTGCAGAGACGGACCTGTCAGAGCCCAGCTCTCCTCTATGGGGAGGTCAGATGAAAATGGACCGCCTATCTGTTTTTATCCGATCCTCCAGACGGATGTAAAATAGGGTCTCCATCCGCCTGGATTTCACAGACAGGATCGGATCAGATATCAGTGCGTGTCAGCGGACATGTCACCGCTGACATTCGCCGCTCCACAAGAGTGATAGGAGGCTCCAATCAGGTGCGCCTGAAAAACTGACAGGTGGGCCTGATCAGAAAGTCCATGTGAAAGGGGCCTATCATGGAACAATGAGCGGGCCGCCACTTTATTCACTTACCGGGGCCTTCTTATCACTAATCAGCTTCTGCCATCTTTCATAGGGAGGCTGGTCCAGATTTATGGTATACCATTGGACATTTCCTTTAAACCTGTAAGTAATACATCAAGATACAGTGTTCAGGAGTGGTCTGTAGTAACTAAAACACCACAATTATTATGTATATCTGTATATGTGGGATAAAATGTATTTTAACAAGCTTTAAAGCCCACTAAACATGAGGTCACACTGTGATGTCCAAACAAACAGAACAATAAAGTGCCCTCTTGGTCCGAGTCGCTAAAGTGGCACTTGTATACATGCTAAATTCACTCGGGATACACACTATGAGAAAAAAAAAAAAAAACGAAAGAAAAATTCCGTAGGAGGCAAGATCATTACATTTTCATATAGTGTGTAGACAACTTTTGACATTTGATTCAGACAAAGAAAATTTCCGACAAACTCCAAAAGGTTTCTTGTACGTAAACAGAACTAACAGTTTTCATTTAATGTGTACCGTTTTCGTACAAGAAAAATTGGATGTGAAAGACTACGCATGATCAGAAACCACAAAAAAAGGGAACCAATTCCCCCATGCACACAATGTGGCTGGAGGAATACTTCCTGCTACGTTATTGTATTCTAATGGCGGAGAGACTTCCCCGCTGTCAGAATACACCGATTAGTGCTTTAGTGCTGCTGGCTATAGCCAGTGGCATTGATAATCCAGGAAAAACCCAACACACTACTCATACAGATGTCGATCGGTAGATTGCCTTATATATAAATCAGCCTATCCATATATAGATCAAAATTCGAACTGGACAAATTTCAATATATGGCCTCCTTTACTGAACACCCCTGGAGTCCTGAAATCCAAGGCTCTCTATTGATCAGATCCTGATCAGCTCCTGTATTCAAAAGATCTAGAGTGTCCAGCGTTATGTCATTTTTTTTTTTTTTTTTTTTTTTTGGAGAAGGGGGTAAGGTAAACTTACACTTGAAGTAGAAAAAAAAACAATATTCAAATATTTACCAATTTATTATTACAGGTATTTATATAAAACACCAACAATGTATTCATTACTTTACATACGCTATATTACCAAAAGTTTTGGTATGTCTTTACACACACACGCTTTAATGGTATCCCAGTCTCAATATTGAGTTAGCCCACCCTTTGTAGCTATAACAGCTTCAACTCTTCTGGGAAAGCTGTCCACAAGGTTTAGGAGTGTGTCTATGGGAATATTTGACCATTCCTCCAGAAGCACATTTGGAAAGGTCAGGCACTGATGTGGATGAGAAGGCCTGGCTCGCAGTCCCCGCTCTAACTTATCCTAAAGGTGTTCTATCGGCTTGAGGTCAGGACTGCGTGCAGGCCAGTCAAGTTCCTCCACCCCAAACTCGCTCATCCATGTCTTTATGGACCTTGCTTTGTGCACTGGTCCAAACCATTTGGTGGTGGGGGTTGTTTTTCAGGGGTTGGGTCCCTTAGTTCCAGTGAAGGGAACTCTTAAGGCGTCAGCACACCAAGGCATTTCAGACAATTGTATGCTCCCAACTTTGTGGGAACAGTTTGGGGACAGTCTCTTCCTGTTCCAATGTGACTGCCCCCCAGAGCACAAAGCAAGGTCCATAAAGACATGGATGAGTGAGTTTGGGGTGGAGAAACCTGAATGGCATGCTCAGAGTCCTCAACCAAACTGTCAAACTATCCAATGACTAGTGTCAGAACGAATCACATGTGTAGCATCATGGCAGTTGTAGATTAACCCCTTCCCGCCAAGCGTACGCAGATGTGCGTACTCGGCTTCCGGGGGGTATACCGGGATGATGCCCGCACCTGCAGGCATCATCCCGGTACCGTTTTTTTTCAGCAGGCGATTGGCTATCCAGGCATAACAACCGATGCGGCTAAAAGCCGCTCGGCTGTTATGCCGGAGGAGCGAGAGGGGACGTCCCCCCTCCTGCCGCTGTTACCGTTGCTCCCGCTCGATCGGGAGCACCGATTCAAATTCCGCTGCCTCCGGCTGCTGGGGAGGAACTGGGACGAGGCCGTAATCGGCTTTTTTCCAGTCTCCTCATAGTAAACACAGAAGCGACGTCATGACGTCACTTCCCGTTTACTTGGCTGCCAATGGCGCCGGTTTTAAAAAGATATACGGTATTCAGAATTGCCGTTTTCGGCGATCTGAATACATTGAAGTGTAAAGGAGGGGTGGGGGGGGTCTTTTAGACCCCTGATCCCTCCATAAAGAGTACCTGTCACCACCTATTACTGTCACAAGGGATGTTTACATTCCTTGTGACAGCAATAAAAGTGATCAAATTATTATTATTATTTTTTTAAAACAATTTAGTCATTTTAAAATAAATAAAATATAAAAAAAATATTTATTTTTTATTAAGCGCCCGCCGTCCCTGCGAGCTCGCGAAGCAAAGAAAACGCATACGGAAGTCGCGCCCGCGTATGTAAACGGTGTTCAAATCACACATGTGAGGTATCGCCGCGATCGTCAGAGCTTGTGGCGGCAAAGTGGTGTAGTGGTTAGCACTCTCACCTAGCAGTAAGAAGGGTCGCTGGTTCAAATTCCAACCACGACACTACCTTCCTGGAGTTTGCATGTTCTCCCTGTGCCTGCGTGGGTTTCCTCCGGGTACTCCGGTTTCCTCCCACAATCCAAAGACATGCAGGTAGGCTAATTGGCTTCTGTCCAAAAAATTGGCCCTAGTATATGAATGGGGTCCTTGGATTGTGGGCTCCTTGAGGGTAGGGACTGATGTGAGTGTGCAATGTACAGGGACAATTGTAGACACTCACTCAGGTTGAACTGGATGGACTGGTGTCTTTATTCAACCTTACTAACTATGAAACTAACTATGAAACTATGAGAGCAATAATTCTAGCACTAGACCTCCTCTGTAACGCTAACCTGGTAACCGTAAAAAAAATTTAAAGCGTTGCCTATTGAGATTTTTAGGGACCGTACTTTGTCATCAATCCACAAGTGCGCGCAATTATAAAGTGTGACATGTTTGGTATCTATTTACTCGGCGTAACATTATCTTTCACATTACGCAAAAAATTGGGCTAATTTTACTGTTTTTTTTTTTTTAATTCATGAAAGTGTCCCTTTTACCAAAAAGTTGCGTTTAAAACACCGCTGCACAAATACCGTGTGACATAAAATATTGCAACAATCGCCATTTTATTCTCTAGAGTCTCTGTTAAAAAAAAAATTATATATATATATATATATATATATATATATATATATATAATGTTTGGGGTTCCCAAGTAATTTTCTAGCAAAAAATATGGATTTTAACTTGTAAACACCAAATTCCAAAAATAGGCTTAGTCATGAAAGGGTTAAACAGAGACCAAGATGGCAGCTTCCTTGGCTGAAAACTATTAGGGAGGTTTACTTACACTTTAAGGCTTCAGAAACTGGATGCATTCAGGGTATATAGACAGTTTGATACCATTGTCCCTTCAAACAGGGTAGTAAACATAGTAAATACGGCCCACTGTGATCTCAGATGCCTCTTTAATACATACATAGCTACTTCCCCTTGTGAATGATTCTCTACAAAGCAGGTATAACAAGGTCATCAGTGACTGACAACAATGTTACCAATAAAAATAAACACAAAGTGGTAACTAGAAGAACAAATGTACTAAAAAATACTTTGTAACTTACGTAGGTCCTGAGGGGGGGTAAGTTCCACTTCTGCAGTTCTCTGTGTACTAAAAATAAAAGCAAGTGCAATGTCATTATTGTACTGGTTAAAAAAAAAAAAAACTACCAAAACAGAACCCTGCTGTATATGCAAGGAAGCAGATATTCCACTTTTCCAGGAAGGTCAGCTTTAAAAACCTAAATGGTCCTCACTATTCTGTACTAAATTCATAAAGTATTTATTCTATGCAACTACATCTACATTTGTTCTGTGCAAATGTCATTTCTCTCTAGGTCGAATGTTAATCTTCATACAGAATAGGGCTAATCCGGAAAATCCCACATTATGGCCACTAGATGGAGCAGATGATCTTAGGAAATAAATACTTCTATAATCATCAGCTCCTTCTAGTGGCCACAATACTGATTCATTTTTATTTTGCGAATACCATTTGGCATGGAGAGAAAATAGCCTAATAACTAAGGATGCACCGATATATTGGCCGCTGAAAACTATCAGACGAAGATAGGGTCACCAAAAAAGAAGGGTGATATTGCCGCGTTTACATCTCGTTTTTATAGAACATGGGACTCAAAAAAAAAAAAAAAAAAACACATCAAAAATGCAACAGGGTTGCGTTTTTGGCATGTTTTCAATAGAGGGGCATTTTTGAGATTTTCTTTTCCTTTTTTTTTTTTTAAAAAGCGCATTAAAAAATGGCTCAGTGTGAAAGCAGCCCAATCGTCCAAAAAGGTTTCCCATAATGGCCAAAAATAAACTAACATTCATTTAAATTCATGTTATTTAAAAAGTCAACTATTAAAAACAGTTATATATAAAAAAAAAATATATATATATATATATATATATATATATATATATATATATATATATATATATATATATATATATATATATATATATATATATATATATATATATATATATATATATATATATATATATATATATTTTTTTTTTTTTAAAACTGTCCATTTTGGTTTTCAGCTTCAGTCCAGAATTTTCTTTTTGGTGCACCACTACTAACATTTGATTTTGCTCCAACCCACACACAATGAATGTATGCTATATTGTCAAAAGTATTGGGACAACTGCCTTTACACGTACAAAAAGTACCAGTTACTTACCGGTAACTGTCTTTCTGGAAAATCTTCCAGGACGGCACACCTGAGAGATGAGAGGCTCCTCCCTACAGGAAACACAATCAATCGACAGCTGTTTTAAGTCCCCACCCTTCCCCTTGATCCTCAGTTTGTAGAGAAGTAACTCCTGAACCAGGTTCACAAGGGAAATCATTCCTCATAGGTACTCACCTTCTAGTGTTCTAGAATTTTCCCTCCTCCAACGGGCGGGAAGTAGGCCTGCCGTCCTGGAAGATTTCCCAGAAAGACAGTTACCGGTAAGTAACTGGTACTTTTCTCAAGTCATCTTCCAGGACGGCACACCTGAGAGGATAAACAAGTACCTCAGGCCTACCTTAGGGTGGGGCCACTGCAAAACCCTCTTGGCGAACCTTGGCTCTGCAGTGAGCTTTACCTCCACTCCATACGCGCATATGCTTGATGAAGGCATGTTAGCTGGATCATGCGGCTGATCTGCAGGTCTGCTCCACAGATGTTCCTGCCTTTTCCGCTTCAGATGCAGTATCTAGGTGAAATGGGCTCTTAAAAATGGAATCAGAAAACATGTTAAACTTGTAGGTTAGCAATGTTGCCTATCTCACACATCTAACAACCATGGCCTATTATGCCTGTAGGTGCTACTTAGAACCACTAAAAAGATAAATAAGAGACCTGTGTAAGACAAGGACACTACATTAATCAATAAGAGGGCCTGTCTTAACACTATCCTGTTGAGGGAAATAAAACTGCTTCCTTTTTATCTTTATGTCAGCAAAAGACTAAAGGGAAGCCTACTTAAGGGAAATAGATTAACAGAAGCTTGAACCCTGGGTTTAAGGCATGCCCAATCTATGTCCTTACTTACGCCTGAGAGCCTTCTTCAGGAGAATTAAAGTCCCTAGCAGGAGTAGACTACCCATATTGCTATGTCTAGTTTTGCTAAAAGGGCAAAATGAAGGCCATGCACCAAGCCGAAACCTATTCGATCGGGTATACATCTTTATACTTCATCCTCAGGCCCTAATACTCCTCTGAACAGAACTCTCCAAGTTCTTACTAAACAGGGCGATTCATTATCCCCTTCCTCCAGTGTCCCATAACCCTACAGGGCTTCAACCCTAGGAAATGGTTCTGGCATCCCTGAATGCAAGTGGTCAAGGTTTTCTGACATGTGGCAGCTGCAGCCCGAACTCCTGGCCCCTCCATGGAAAAGAAGGCTGAAATACAAAAGGTGATACATGCATTATTAATATCACAAATAAAATGATCATAGATTGTGGGCACGGCACAATAGATTTAGACAGAAAGGACACAAGCATAGACAACAATGTTGTGTGCCTGAGTGTGACTAGCTAAACCAATATATCAAATATGGGAAGAGACCCAAATCTGAACCTCAACGTAGACAAACAGTCCTCATAGTCTGGTTTTCTGATGTGCTGCCAAGACGTAAAAACATTAAGACTCAAGCAAACCCTAAATGCTGCGTATTTCTTTAGTGCAGCTAGCTAGGTCATAACTGATATATAAATACGGAAAGGACAGGAACCCCCTTTACTGTTGTGCTTTACCTATGTACAGCAAAACAAGGCTATAAAGACAGAAAGACCCAAACTTCTATGTTGTGTATTTCTGACAAACCACCACAGTTATAAGATTAATATGAACACCAACTCCCGTGTTGTGCATTTCTGCTATGCCACAGGGAAAAATATGGAACACAAGACAATCCTTTCTGTCATGCACTTCTGTAGTGTAGTTCAGATAGAAACAACACTGAGAAAGGACACGAGCAACCTGCAGCATTGTGTTTTTCTGAAACAGAAAGCACCAGCAAGCTTCAATCTTGAGTATTTCTGCTGTGCAACAACATAAAAGCAGACACTGAGGAAAAAGACAGACAGCCTTTACAGCTGCAATCTTTCTGGTCTGCTGCAAAATAAAACAATAACGCCATGATGAGTATTCCTGCTGTGTAGCAAAACCTCAATCAGAAGGGACAGATAAGTTTAGGGTTCCCACACCCGTGCGACCCAACCTGCGACTTGGGACTGCAAGACGCATGAGAAGTCATATACTATGGCTTCCAATGGGTACCATTTGTGTCTGTGCGACACCAGCAGTCCCTGATTCCTGGATCCACAGACCTCAAGATTACACAGGTCGCAGGGAAAAAAAAAAAAAACAAATAGCAATTTTCAGGTCGAACCAGTAAGGGGTCCCCAATGCTGTGACTCCCTGGAGGATTGCAGCCAACAAACCCCTGCTGTGTATCCCTAAGATGCAGAAAGGTAGATCCATGAGAAACACTGCTTAGCCTGATATACAAACGATAAGGCAGTAAATATAGGACATACAGGACACAAACATTCAATCTTTGTGTATGTCTGATGTGTAGTAATATACCAATACTGAGCAGAGAGGCCACCATCCTCAATGTGTCTCTCAGCTGAGCAGCAAAAACAAAATCAGAAAAAGACAAGCAACCTTCACTGCTGTGTCCTTTCTGATATGCAGCCAATAAGGCAGAATATGCAAGACAAAGGACAGACAACCTTCAATCTTGTATATGTCTGATGTGCAACAATATAACAATTCTGAATAGAGATAGCACATGCATATTGAAGCGATTTGGCCTTGCGACTCAACATGTCAAATCGCATGGCTAAAATCAGCACAACACCACTTTGTGGTGCTACATGGATTACCAAAGGCAGTATATGTACTACACCTGGCAGGGGTTCAATTTGTATTTCTACTATGTAGCCCAACAAATTCGAACCATCAATTTTCACTGCTGCCTTTCTGATAAGGCAGTAATACAGGACACAAAACCTCACAGACCTTAATGCTGTACAAATCTGATGTGCAACAATAAAACACTATGAATAGAGATAGCACATCCATATTGAAATGATTTGTCATGCGACTCAACATGTCAAATCGCATGTTTAAACTCGGCAGCCATTGCTGTTAATAGCACTGTCTGAATCAGCACAGCGCCCTGCAAATCAGGACCATCAGACTTCACTGCTGCCTTTCTGATAAGTAACCAACAAGGCAGTAAAACAGGACACAAAGCCCCACAGACAGACCTCAATCTTGTGTATGTCTGATGTGCAGCAATATAACCATTATGAGCAGAGATGTCACCAGACACAATGATGTGCATTTCTGCTGTGCAACACAAAACCAGAAAGTACAGACCACCTTCACTGTTGTATTTTTCTGATCTGTAGCCAAACAAAGCAGTACCTTTAGTATATAAAGGACAGCAAACAAGCTTCAGTGCAGTGCATTTCTGATGTACAGCAATATAGCCCTTATAAGCAGAGATGTCACAAATCTCAATGTGTATTTCTGCTGTGCCACAAAAACATCCCAGCAAGCACAAACCTTCACTACTGAGGTCTACTGGTGTGCAGCCAATGAGGAGTCATGGTCTATCCCTTTATGAAATAACCAACAGGCAATTTATTTCATAGGCATAGCCTGGGCTGTAGATACTAAACCTTCACCACCAGAGAAGGAACAGATCCTAAAATGGTTGGACACCCTACTATTAGTAGTAGTTGTTGTCCTACCTTACCTCCATAGACTGAGCAAACGCTAGCCAGCACATATCCAGGTGGTGCTGATTAGCAACTAAAGTCTCAATGAGCCCAGCCCTAGAGACCAATTTAAGACCTCTCTAGAAGAGGTGGTTACCAGTTTAGCCTGGGAGGTAAATAGCTATTTGCAGGCTTCAAACAATTAATTATGTAGCTCTTGCATAGGTTTGGACAGAAAATCCTCAATTAAAAGGATGTAGGGAGCGATCTATGGTGAATCGCCTTTAGATCTGCCACTGCGTGGATTGTAGCCCAAACCAATAAAAAATAAGTTTCTTCTTACCTCCTACACTATAATATAAACACAGTGTAAAGGTGGAGTGGGAGGTTGGAGCTTATGAAAGTTAACTATAGCAGGCAACCCCCAAAAGGAGGATCTGTGACAAGGGAACCCCTACTGTGCCACACAGTAGCTTGGTCTCTGCCCATCCTTGAATGTTAGGTCAGCTTTTAAACATTGTGAAGCAACTTCAGATTCCTAGCAGCTGGGCTAATAGGGCCGGTAACCTAGTGCACCTGCTGACCAGGGGAGCTTCTGAATCCACCAACCACTGCCCAATTAATAACCTGTTCAGTGGTATACCTGGCCTGTAAGTAACTTTGTATCTACCAGGTCCCCTCTGTACGCTATATTCATCCCTACTAAATGTACCACAACTGGGCATGTAGGGAGAGGCTGGCAACCTACTGCTGCGATAACCAGTGTCTCTGCTGTAAGAGGGAGCTGTGGCTGGTGGTTTTAGCAGTGGCGTCTGCGCTATTTGTATCCCGACCCCAGGTTCTGCACTGCACCAGTCAGTATATACACGGGGAAGGGGGAGCAATGGCCTACCTACCTCTTTCTCATCTGAAGTGGTTTAGGCACACTCGTTCCTCTGCACCACCTGTCCACCATACAGCTTCTCTGATGTAAGAGGGAGCTGCGGCTGGTGTTTTTAGCAGAAGCTTAAGGGCTATTTGAATCCAGACCCCAGGTGAGATCTCAAATGCCCAGGAACCCTCTGGCTGGAATTGGGGATTTTGCAGCTAAATTCCCACGGCAAAAGGAAAGTAAAGTACTCACCGTTGTCGTCTTCCTCTTTTTGCCACAGCCAGCGGGCTTGCTTTTCCATCCTTATGGTCCACACGCAAGGAGGATAGCCGCCAAAGTGCTCCCCCCCCCAACTGCTGTCCCCATAGGGAAGTCAGTCTATATACATGGGGGGGGGGGGGGGCAATGCCTTCCATTCCTCATTCCCATCTTCATATCTGAGGTGGTTAAGGCAGACATCCACCGTAGTAAACTGGTGCCTCCTCGCTCTAGAGAAAGGAGGATGTGGGCGCCTGCTCCTACTGACTCTCAGCCTTCCCTCCTGGGTAAGAACGCCGCTGCCATTTTCCCGAAGTTTGAAAATGACGCGGGTGCTTGTTGCCACGCCCTCTCCGGCAGCCCACGCGAGCTACCGGGGACCCAGGAGTCGGGGACAAGCCCCCTGGAAAGAACCGATGGCCAGCACCCCCGTCTGAACAGCCACCTGTACAGGTAAGGAGGGGGGAGACAGGATAATGGCCCCTGAAGTTCTGGGTACACCACTGTACCCAGGGTCCTTCAGCTCTCAGGGGGGCTCTTCCAATTTCTGCTGCCCGCCCTGAGGAAAAGATAGGGGAACCCCCCAGGAAGGACAAGAATATCCTACCAGACCCAGAGGCTTCCCAGGCTTGTGGTCCGGCTCCCAGGGGGAGACCACCAGCCCCAGGCTTCGGGTCATTTGGAAAAAAACAAACAGTTTCGCTGTGTAGGGAGAAACACAATCAAAAACTGAGGATCAAGGGGAAGGGTGGGGACTTAAAACAGCTGTCGATTGATTGTGTTTCCTGTAGGGAGGAGCCTCTCATCTCTCAGGTGTGCCGTCCTGGAAGATGACTTGAGAAAACTTTAATGGCATCTCAGTATTAGTCCGTAGGGTTCAATATGGAGTTGGCCCACCCTTTGCAGCTATAACAGCTTCAACTCTTCTGGGAAGGCTGTCCACAAGGTTTAGGAGTGTGTCCATGGGAATGTTTAATCATTCCATCAGCCTGGCTCGCGGTCTCCGCTGTTATTCATCCCAAAGGTGTTCTATCGGGTTGAGGTCAGGATTCTGTACAGGCCAGTCAAGTTCCTCCACCCCAAACTCACTCATCCATGTCTTTATGGACCTTGCTTTGTGCACTGGTCCAAACCATTTGGTGGAGGGGGGATTATGGTGTGGGGTTTTTTTTTTTTTAGAGGTTGGGTATGAATCCTCAGTTCCAGTGAAGGAACTCTTATGTTGTCAGCATACCAAGACATTTTGGACAAATTCATGCTCCCAACTTTGTGGGAACAGTTTGGGGATGGCCCTTTCCTGTTCCAACATGACTGTCCACCAATGCACAAAGCAAGGTCCATAAAGACATGAATGAGCGAGTGTGGGTGGAGGAACTTAACTGGCCTGCACAACCCAATAGAACATCTTTGGGATGAATTAGAGCGGAGACTGTGAACCAGGCCTTCTCGCCCAACATCAGCGTCTGACCTCACAAATACACTTCTGGAAGAATGGTCAACCATTCCCATAGACACTCCTAAGCCTTGTGGACAGCCTTCCCAGAGTTGAAGCTCTTGAAGGGTGGTCCAACTCAATATTAAACCCTTCAGACTAAGATCAGGATGCCATTAAAGTTCAGGTGTCTCAATACTTTTGACAATATAGCGTTTATAGAATCTAAAGAGGATGCAATTTTCTTGAGCTTCAAAAACTGCTCCGTGTAAAAATCAGCCTATTGTCTAAACAAGGTGGAGGTAATAACCGAAAATAATCTCATATTCATTTAAACGTTATTAATTAAAACGTTGAATTTAATATAATTATATATATTAAAAAAAAATGTATTTACTTTTTTTTTTAAATTGTCCATTTTGGTTTCGGTCTGGAATTTTAATTTTGGTGCACCACTAACACTTGATTTTGCTCCAACCCACACATAACAAATGTATGTGCAGTTTCAGAGGGTGAATAGCGCTACTATTTTTTACCATAAATATACCCCATTCATTGGATTTTTGACAAAAGATTTCAGCTCTCTCTTTCCCCTACCAAAAACTTAAAACACAAAAAAATTAAATATAACAATGGCTGGAAAAAAAAAAAACACACATAACTTGATCAGTAGATCCCTAACCTTAATCTAAACACATAGGTTGTTATCAGCGTTTTCTGGCTGGGAAAAAACACAGAACTAGTGGATTTTAAGAGGAGTTTTTCAGCTGTAAAAACACTCCAAGCCCTGGTTCACATTGGAGCGATTTGGCATGCCATATCGGTGGCAATTGCACCGTTCGAATTGGTGCGAGGCCGCATTTGCGGCACCACACCGATTCCCAAAAGTAGTTTCGGTACTACGTTTGGTGACTTTGGGTGCGACTGTCAGTGTGTACCAAGACTAACTCCGATAAAAGCTGAAAACGCAGCTATTCTGCATTTATCAGCATTTTTCAGTCAAAAGCTTTTGTGGGAGTATAGTTTTTATTTTTTTTAAGCAAAAAGCTAGTTATTAAAAACACTGAAAAAAAACCTACTGCAAAAACGCTGAAATACGCATTCTACAGCCAATGCTACCAGCATATTTATAACGTCCAGTGTGCATGAGGCCTAAGGCTGGGTTCACACTATTGTGAATTGGATGAGGATTTCTCCACATCCAATTGGCATAGCAGGAGATTGTGACTGGCTCTCTATGGAGCGAATTGCACAGGAGCCCTGTGCGTCTTTTGGCCCGTTTCAGGTCCCAATTCATCCAAAAAATCTGGGCTGAAATCAGACCTGGACCTGTGAATGGAGACACACAGGACTCCTGCTGTGAGCCGCTCGCTCTAGTGTGAACACAGTCAAGCTGTAGACTGCCTACTGGTCCCTAAGCTTTCGGTCGTACCAATGCGTTTTTTTCAGGTGATTTGATGGGTTCTAAATCACATGACAAGTCACACCCTATTCGCAGCGATGAAACAATTCAAATGGTTGCAGCTCAAGTCGCAGCGACATTGAAAAAGGTTACTGTGCTACTTTTTTGAGACTTGCACTGACTTCTGTTAAATGAAGTCGCAAGCCACACTAAAAAAAATAAAAAAAATAAAAATAAAAATAAAAAAAAAATCGCACATATCTGCAGCTTTGACATGGCGCTGAAGTAGTGCAATTTCAACACCGCACTGGTGTGAACCAGGGCTTAGTGTGATGGGGGAACAGCAATACAAACGGATGTGCTCTAATCCTTCATCCAAAACGTAACCGCTTGCCGACCACCTCACGCCGATATACGTCGGCAAAAGGGCTCGTACAGGCAGAATCACGTACCTTTACGTGGCCCTTTAAGAGGCAGCCAGGGGGCACGTGCGCAGAAAGCTACGTGAGCCGGGTCACATGTCCCCCAGACTCTATCGCCGTGGGGATACCCGCGATCGCCTCACAGTGAGGAAGAACGGGGATATGCTAATGTAAACAAGCATCTCCCCCCGTTCTGCCTAATGACAGTGTCCTGTGATCGGGAGCGGTGATCAGTGACGTGTCACACGTAGCCACCTCCCCAGTTAGAAACACACCCAGGACACACTTAACCTCTACACTGCCCCCTAGTGGTTAACCCCTTCACTGCCATTTACACATGAATCAGTGCATTTGTATAGCACTGATTGGTATAAATGACAATGGTCCCAAAAGTGTGTCAAAAATGTCCGATGTGTGCACCATAATGTCGCAACGATAGAAATAAATAAATAAATCGCTGATCGCCACCATTACTTGAAAAAAAAAGTTAATAAAGAGTTAATAAAATGAATAAAAATGCCATAAAACTATCCCCAATTTTGTAAACGCTATAACTTTTGCGCAAACCAATCAATAAACGCTTATTCCGATTTTTTATTTATTTATTTTTTTACCAAAAATATGTAGAAGAATACGTATCGGCCTAAACTGAGGAAAATAAATAGTTTTTTAATATATTTTGAGGGGCTATTATAGCAAAATGTAAAAAAAAAAAAAAAAAAAAAAAAAATGTGTTTTTTTTTTTTTTAAAAATTGGCGCTTTTTTTGTTTATAGCGCAAAAAATAAAAACCACAGGAGGGGATCAAATACCACCAAAAGAAAGCTCTATTTGTGGGAAAAAAAGAATGCCAATTTTGTTTGGAAAGCACGTCACATGACCGCGCAATTGCCAGTTAAGGAAGGGCTGAAGTGGTAAAAAAAAAAAAAAAAAAAAGTTTAGCCATTAGTTCTTCTTGAAGTGTCATTATTCATGTGAGTGATCAGTACACTGCACCCCATTACTGAGCACAGGAAGAATACACACAGCTCAGGGTACACTACACCCGGACATACCGCATGGATCAGAGGGAAGATTGTATGATCAGGGGGGATCTCACTGCTGGGACTTGTATCGCCCTCCTATACCGGCAATCAGCTGACACTCACCGGAGGGACATCCTGAGCCAGCCCCGGTCCGCAGACCGCCAGGACCGCACACACCAACACCGATCCCCACATCTTCTCTTCCCGGTCTACACTCACTGACAGCTCCGTCACATGACAGCTCCAGGAGCGTACCACTCCACACCACCAGGGGAGGCACAGGGGGAGCCCTGCTATGTACAGTGCTCAGTGAACTACTGCCCTCCCCTCTCCTCCACAATGGGATCTCCCAGTCACAGGACAGTAGTCATGCTGTCAGTACAAACAGGAAGACAATGTGGGCTGAAGAGGAATGAGCCCTGGAGATGGAAGTCACAGTGTGTGTCAGTAGAATGTGTGTCACCCCCTACACCAGGCAGGGGAACACCTGCTACCATACCTCCCAACTGTCCCTGATTTGGAGCAATGTCCCTCATTCCTCCTCATTTGTCCCTCATTTTACCTCTCCTGGTTAGCCCCCCCATATCAAAATTTTTGAAAAAATCTTATGCAGTTTGTTAGATTAGGTTAGATCAATGTTGTTTACATAAGATCTCACACAGAAGTTATTTGCTGGGGGGTGGGGCTAACGCATCATCTTTGTTAGATCAACCGTTGTTTACGATAGATCTCACACAGAAGAAGCAATATTAACAGTTATTTGCTGGGGGGGGGGGCAACACGTCATCCCCCTTATCAAAAAATTGACCAAACAGCTATTTTGGAAGCTATTTGTTAGATCCGGTAAGATTGAGTGGTTTTAATGTTAGATCTCACATAGAGACTTATTACTTGATTAATGGGGAGGTTGGCCCCTGCCCCCCCTTATCGAATCTTGTGGTGGAAAATCATTCAGGATAATAGATATTTGTTAGATCCGGTAAGATTGAGTGGTTTTAACATTAGATCTCACATAATTAGAGACTTATAATTGATTAATGGGGGGGGGGGGGGCGGGCAACACGTCATCCCCCTTATCAAAAAATTGACCAAACAGCTATTTTGGAAGCGATTTGTTAGATCCGTTAAGATTGAGTGATTTTAATGTTAGATCTCACATAATTAGAGACTTATTAAATGATTAATGAGTGGGGGCTGGCCCCCTCATATCAAATTTTCTGGCCAAAAATCATTCAAGCTAATAGATATTCGTTAGATCCAGTAAAATCAAGTGGTTTTAACGTTAGATCTCACATAATTTCAGAGATATTCCACATCAAAATAGAGATATTAGGTGGTACATAAGGATGGGTTGCCCCCACCCCCACATGAAATTTTCTGACCAAAAATCATTCAGGCTAATAGATACTCGTTAGATCCAGTCAGGGCAGACATCAGAAATTTTGGGGCCCCTTACACAGCTTTAGGCCCCCCCCCCCCCGGACCACCAACATTACCCAGATTTTAAGACCCCCTTCACACTGGGGCGGTGCACTTGCAGGACATTAGAAAGTCCTGCAAGCAGCATCATTCGGGTGATTCGGTAGCGTTGTATACAGCTCTTCTCCACCACCTGTCATTGAAATTAATTGGCACCGCTGCCGATTCATCTGAAAAGCGCTTCGGCAGTGGCGCTTTTAACCCTTTCCTCAGCCGCGCAGGAGCAGGGAACCTCGGCTCTCCAGCTGTTTTGAAACTACAAATCCCATGAGTCATTGCAAGACCCTAACAATCACAGGCATGACTCCTAGAGGCAAAGGCATGATGGGATTTGTAGTTTCAAAACAGCTGGAGAGCCGAGGTTCCCTACCCCTGTGGCTAGCGGGTAAGATCAAGTGGTTTTAACGTTAGATCTCCCATAATTTCAGAGATATTCCACATCAAAATAGAGATATTAGGTGGTATATATCACTGAAATTATGTGAGATCTAAGGTTAAAACCACTTGATCTAACAAGTATCTAACAAGTATCTATTAGTCTGAATGATTTTTGGCAAGAAAATTTGAAAAGGGGGGCTAACCCATCCTTATGTACCACCTAATATCTCTATTTTGATGTGGAATATCTATGAAATTATGTGAGATCTAACGTTAAGCCACTTGATTTTACCTAATGAATATCTATTAGCCTAAATGATTTTTGGCCAGAAAATTTGATAAAGGGGGGCCAGCCCCCACTCATTAATCATTTAATAAGTCTCTAATTATGTGAGATCTAACATTAAAACCACTTGATCTTACCGGATCTAACAAATCGCTTCCGAAATATCTGTTTGGGCGATTTCTTGATAAGGGGGATGACGTGTTGCCCCCCCCCCCCCCCAGCAAATAACTGTAATATTGCTTCTTCTGTGTGAGATCTAATGTAAACAACGGTTGATCTAACAAAGATCTAACAAACTGCATAAGATTTTTTTTTAAATGTTGATGTGGGGGTGCTAACCCGGCAGAGGTTATGTATGTAGCACCTTCTAGCAGAAGGTAGGTGCTAGTAAGGGTTATTTTTACTAGGTTGTCTACACAGGCAAATTTAGGCAAGCTTATGCTCCAAGCTAGGCCTGTCTGTTTTGATCTGGGGGCTGGAAGTGGTCAGAATAGCAGTGGGTGTGATCACCTGTGCTCCAGTTCTGAGGCACCTCCCCTGCTTCCAGGAAGAATGTTCTGGAGTAGAGGCTGGGCCTAGAGCTGGAGTGTCAGGCAGCACATGTGGGAGCCCTGACCAATCCCTAACTGGTGTTGGCAGGGGGTGGGCCTCCTATATGGGCTGAGGTCCCATGCTGCTGGGGAGAAGTTGGCTGGGTGAAGTGAAGAATGGAGTGCTGGACAGCCACAGGAGAACACCCCCACCGGGGGGGGGGGGGTGTATCGATTGCAGGAGGAGGCCCAGGGGAGAACTGTGAGGGAACATTGCCTCTACACGGTCATTGGCAATGTCTCTTTCACCACATGGTCAATGGCAGGGAACTCCTGGAGCAGAGGGGCAGGAGAAGCTGTTGGAATGCATTGTCCGGACAAGTTCCTCATCAAGGACTCAGGGCAGGAAGGTCAGTGAGTGTTACCACAGTGGATGGCTGGAGGTGTCAGGGAATCTGAGAGGGAACACTGCTTCTACATGGTCACTAGTAGAGTCTTTATCATGCACACAGTGGATGGTGAAGAGTCCTGGATCAGAGAAGAGACTGTGGTGATCTGTGTCAAATCAGTGTGGCCGGCTGGCACATGGTTTGCAAGTTGGGCTGGCTGGGAGCAGTATGTCCATTTCCTAGAGGATAGACTTTTAACCTACTAGGCCTCCAGGGTGAGGTTCTGCAGGCCTCAGGCCTAGTAGCAGCGAGTCACCAGAGCCAGTAGAGGGGCTTATTCAGAGTTCACGCTACCCAATAGAAGAGGATGTGTCATACTTTAATTAGCAACTACAAGATTGTGCAGGAGGAATCAAGTTTGTAGAAGAGGAAGCAAGTTGGGGCAGGATGTGAAGAGATCTAAGACCATTGCTTTTACATGGTCATAAGTGATGTTTCTGTCCCTCACAGGGTGACGGATGGAGAACTCTTAGGAACAGTAGTCTGCATGGAGGTGCAGGAGAAGATTTATACGTAGTCAAGCATGCACATTCAATCTTCAGGCTCTAACTTTGTTCAAAGTATATTGAATTCTTTAAATATAATGGCAATGATTAATTCCATGAGCATCCCATATCCTAATCCCTACCCAAGTTGTACCCCCCATTAAAACAACAAAAACAAAGCTTGCAAATGACTGTTTATTGTCTCTGGAAAGGATGCATGAAGTCTGGCAGTGGGGTGATTTGGTGGATTGTTTGTCAGTAGTGCTAACCCCATGGTTACATGTACATGGGAGGAGTCTATGATACTTATGTACATGGGAGGAGTCTGTGATACTTATGTACATGGGAGGAGTCTGTGATACTTATGTACATGGGATTTTTTCCTTCTTTATTTTTAATACATTTGCAAAGATTTCAAACAAACTTCTTTTACGTTGTCATTATAGGGGATTGTTTGTAGAGTTTGAGGAAAATTATGAATTTAATCCATTTTGGAATAAGGCTGCAACATAACAAAATGTGGAAAAAGTGAAGCGCTGTGAATACTTTCCGAATGCATTGTATGTGTAAGCCGCAGTGGCCACATCAAGGCACCCCAGCTCTTCTTGTGCCCCTGCTGGGTGTCCTGTGTAGTGATGGCCGAACGGTTCGCCCGGCGGTCGTTTCGCGGCGAATTTCCGACATTCGCGGTCCGCACGTTCGAACGCCTTTTTCCGTCGTTCGCCGCGGCGGACTTACGTGTTTAATGTATACAAGAACTTTAACCTTTGGTGACACGTTTATCATGTGATACAGGACAGCCAATTGAGACATGACAGCACATGGACACTTGTACATTCCCCCTAACCTATAAATACACCCGATCCGGTGGCCATTTTACATTCTTTCTTCTGTTACGATAGGGACAGGTTCCTGTGTGGAGTAGGGAGAGATAAACCACTAGCTATTTGGTACACAAAAGTTCTTTTCAGGACTGGTATAGGTGTTAGGTGTTGATAGGTTTGCTGTGCTGCTGATTCTTGCAGCAGCCTGAGTGTCTTTTGTTTAGAGAAAGGGAAAGGACGGTGTATGCTACAGGGACAGCCAGATTAGTCTTTCATCATCATCATCATCATCATCATCATCATCATCATCATCATTAGCTGTTACTATCAAGGTCCACAAAAGAGCTGTTCCAGTAACCACTAATCGTTCTCTTTTTTTGCCAATTTGTATAGGGACAGGAAGGAAGCAGTGTTGTCAGGCAGTGAGGGTAATTTTAAAGACTTGCTGTTATTATTAGTTCCACAAAGGTTCTTTTCAGGACTGGTATCAGTGGTACAGTAATAGGCTTGTACATGTATAATATTCTTTCTTCCAAATATAGAAAGGATATTATACTTGACTGCTGCCCTTCTGCTGCAGTCTGCTAAACATTCACAACTCACTTGTTCCACAAAAGTTCTTATAAGGACTGGTAACTTGGTATAGGGTGCTACGGTACATAGGCTTGAGTGCGGTACAGTCTGCTGTTCTGTAAGGACCGCTATCGGTCCACAATAGATAGGGTTGACGTGCACCACTGCTGACCGCTGCCCTATACTGCAGCAGTCCTTCAGCGGTATAGGGACTGACGTACAGTCTGCTAATCACTAACACACAACCTGCTTGTTCCACAAAAGTTCTTATAAGGACTGGTAACTTGGTATAGGGTGCTACGGTACATAGGCTTGAGTGCGGTACAGTCTGCTGTTCTGTAAGGACCGCTATCGGTCCACAATAGATAGGGTTGACGTGCACCACTGCTGACCGCTGCCCTATACTGCAGCAGTCCTTCAGCGGTATAGGGACTGACGTACAGTCTGCTAAACACTAATACACAACCTGCTTGGTCCACAAAAGTTCTTATAAGGACTGGTAACTTGGTATAGGGTGCTACGGTACATAGGCTTGAGTGCGGTACAGTCTGCTGTTCTGTAAGGACCGCTATCGGTCCACAATAGATAGGGTTGACGTGCACCACTGCTGACCGCTCACCTATACTGCAGCAGTCCTTCAGCGGTATAGGGACTGACGTACAGTCTGCTAATCACTAACACACAACCTGCTTGTTCCACAAAAGTTCTTATAAGGACTGGTAACTTGGTATAGGGTGCTACGGTACATAGGCTTGAGTGCGGTACAGTCTGCTGTTCTGTAAGGACCGCTATCGGTCCACAATAGATAGGGTTGACGTGCACCACTGCTGACCGCTGCCCTATACTGCAGCAGTCCTTCAGCGGTATAGGGACTGACGTACAGTCTGCTAAACACTAATACACAACCTGCTTGTTCCACAAAAGTTCTTATAAGGACTGGTAACTTGGTATAGGGTGCTACGGTACATAGGCTTGAGTGCGGTACAGTCTGCTGTTCTGTAAGGACCGCTATCGGTCCACAATAGATAGGGTTGACGTGCACCACTGCTGACCGCTCACCTATACTGCAGCAGTCCTTCAGCGGTATAGGGACTGACGTACAGTCTGCTAATCACTAACACACAACCTGCTTGTTCCACAAAAGTTCTTATAAGGACTGGTAACTTGGTATAGGGTGCTACGGTACATAGGCTTGAGTGCGGTACAGTCTGCTGTTCTGTAAGGACCGCTATCGGTCCACAATAGATAGGGTTGACGTGCACCACTGCTGACCGCTGCCCTATACTGCAGCAGTCCTTCAGCGGTATAGGGACTGACGTACAGTCTGCTAAACACTAATACACAACCTGCTTGTTCCACAAAAGTTCTTATAAGGACTGGTAACTTGGTATAGGGTGCTACGGTACATAGGCTTGAGTGCGGTACAGTCTGCTGTTCTGTAAGGACCGCTATCGGTCCACAATAGATAGGGTTGACGTGCACCACTGCTGACCGCTCACCTATACTGCAGCAGTCCTTCAGCGGTATAGGGACTGACGTACAGTCTGCTAATCACTAACACACAACCTGCTTGTTCCACAAAAGTTCTTATAAGGACTGGTAACTTGGTATAGGGTGCTACGGTACATAGGCTTGAGTGCGGTACAGTCTGCTGTTCTGTAAGGACCGCTATCGGTCCACAATAGATAGGGTTGACGTGCACCACTGCTGACCGCTGCCCTATACTGCAGCAGTCCTTCAGCGGTATAGGGACTGACGTACAGTCTGCTAAACACTAATACACAACCTGCTTGGTCCACAAAAGTTCTTATAAGGACTGGTAACTTGGTATAGGGTGCTACGGTACATAGGCTTGAGTGCGGTACAGTCTGCTGTTCTGTAAGGACCGCTATAGGTCCACAATAGATAGGGTTGACGTGCACCACTGCTGACCGCTCACCTATACTGCAGCAGTCCTTCAGCGGTATAGGGACTAAGAGTTTTGTCACAGGGTCATTTAAAAAATGACATGCAGAGGAAGAGGCAGGCCCTTCCGCAGGGGTGGTAGGGGTAGGGCAGGAGCAACAGGCTTGAGCCAAAGTGGGAAGTTGCAGAAGGTGCGTTCAATTACTTTAAAGGATGCACCAGACTTGGTTGAGTGGCTCGCTCAGCCTTACTCTTCTGCACCCTCCTCATCCTCTCGATCTGCACCCTCTTCTTCACTCTCTGCTATGTGCACCCCCAAAGACACTACCACCAACAACACGACCACCACCACCACCACCACATACCTTCCGCTTGAGTCACTGGAATTATTTTCCGATCCATATCAAGAGGACATTTCTGATGCGCAGCCACTCTTGGTATTGGATCAGGAAGAGGAGGTAGCAACAAGCGCTACTCAGCAGTCTGACGCCAGTACCCAGATCAGCCCAAGGAGGAGGTTGGTCCCCGGTGTTGCTGCCTACTCCGAGATCTCTACTTATAGCGGTGGGGAAGGTGACGTTGATGATGACGTGTCTAGTGATGTCACGTGGGTGCCCACAAGAGAGGAAGAGGAGGGGAGTTCAGAGGGAGATATGGACCAGCAGATAGGGAGGAGAAGCAGCAATGACTTACATTGCACAGCAGGGACAAAGCAGACTGCAAATGTATCAGGAGCGAGTCATCGACCATGTACGGTCACATCTGGCGCTCCCAGGACACCGGCACATGGCTCCGCAGTGTGGGCTTTTTTTAACGTGTCCGCTGCTGACAATAGCGTTGCCATCTGCAATCTTTGCAGTCAACGCGTTAGTCGCGGTAAGCCCAATACTCACCTAGGGACGACCGCCTTAAGAAGGCACATGAGCAGCCATCACCGAGCCCAGTGGGAGCAACGGAACACACAAAGCCACACTGCAGGCTCTCACCGTCCAGCCTCGTCTTCTACTTCTCCTTCTCCTCTCTCCTCACAATTGTCCTCCACTCCACCTTCCATCACGCCAAGCTCACATTTTTCTGCAAAAAGGCAGGCTTCCGTGGGCCTAATGTTTGAGCGTAAAAAAATGATGATGCCGGATAACCCTCTTGCCCAACGGTTGGCGGCTGGCTTGTCAGAACTCATAGCCCGCCAACTACTGCCATATAAACTGGTGGACTCGGAGGCCTTTCGCAAATTTGTGGCCATTGGAACACCACAATGGAAGGTCCCAGGAAGGAAGTATTTCTCAGAGAAGGGCATCCCAGAGCTATATGGCCATGTTCAGCGGCAAGTGAATGTATCTCTGGCACACAGTGTCGGTGCCAAGATACATCTGACCACAGACACGTGGTCTAGCAAACACGGGCAGGGAAGGTATATCAGTTTTACTGCCCACTGGGTGAACCTTCTGACGGCCGTCAAGCATGTAACCCGTGGCACCCGTGTAGATTTGGTTTTACCGCCACGGATTGCATGCAGGCCTGACTCTTCTTCTCCTCCTCCTACTCCATCCTCCTCCCTCTCCTCCTCAGCTGCCTCCTCCTTTTCCGCTGCTAGCGTCTCTTCCACTGCACCGCCCAAGCTCCCCAGAACCTATTCCACATGCCAGGTGAGACGTTGCCATGCCGTGCTGCGTCTGTTGTGCCTGGAAGCAAAGAGCCACACTGGCCCGGCACTCCTTTCAGCTTTGCGTTCACAGGCAGATGAGTGGCTAACACCGCTCAATTTGACAGTTGGTAAAGTGGTGTGTGACAACGGTGCCAATCTGCTTAGCGCATTGAAACAGGGCAAAATCACGCACGTGCCGTGCATGGCACACGTCTTAAACTTGGTCGTGCAGCGATTCCTTGTCAAATACCCTGGGGTCCAGGACATCTTGCGGCAGGCAAGGAAAATCTCGGCCCATTTCAGAAGATCTTACACGGCCATGGCTCGCCTTGCTGACATTCAGCGGCGACACCATCTGCCGGTCAGACGTCTTATTTGCGATTGCCCGACGCGATGGAACTCAACCTTCTATATGCTTGATAGGCTGCTCCAGCAGAAACGTGCAGTTAACGTCTACCTGTATGAACTCTGCGAAAGAAACGGTTCTGGGGAGCTGGGTTTTTTTTCACCGCGCCAGTGGCTGCTCATGCGCGACACATGCAGACTTCTGCGGCCATTTGAGGAGATCACCAAACTGGTCAGTCGCAGCCATGGCGCCATCAGTGACATGGTACCTTATGCCTTCTTTCTGGAGCGTGCATTGCGTCGTGTCATTGATCAGGCTGTGGAGGAGCAGGAGCGGGAAGATGAGGAAGTCGCAATGCTGGATGAATTCCCAGGGGGGGCTACTCTATCTGAGACAAGTCAACAACAGGAGTCTGATGAGGAGTCAGAGGAGGATGGTGCCGGGGCGGATGAGCAGGAGCAAGAAGAGCATGCTTTAAACCTTTCTGGGATCCCTGTTGTGCGAGGATGGGGAGAGGAGAATGAAGAGGACGACATTATCCTGGATGATGAGCAGGAGCCAGGCCACCACACCGCTTCCACTTTAGTGCAAATGGGGGCCTTCATGCTCCAGTGTTTTAATAGGGACCCCCGTATAAAAAGCATGAGGGTCAAGGACCAGTACTGGGTGGCAACGTACTTAGACCCCCGGTACAAACACAAAATGGCGGAAATGTTACCGCCGTCGCAGAGGGCTGTCAGAATGCAGCACTTCCAGGCCTTGCTTCGAGAAATGCTGCATTCTGCTTTTGCGTGCGCTGGCAGAGGAGCAATTCCCACTCCCAGAGAAGGATTTGCGGGTACCAATCCAACAGCGCCTGCAAGAAGAGGCCGGTTTGAAGATGTGTTGGTGACTTCGGATATGAGGTCATTCTTTCAGCCGACCCATCGACAGGTGTCATCCGGATCCAGCATCAGGGAACGCCTAGACCGTCAGGTGTCCGACTACATTGGGTTAACGGCCGATGTGGACGCTCTGAGGAGTGATGAACCCCTAGACTACTGGGTGGGCAGGCTTGACCTCTGGCCAGAGCTTGCCCAATTTGCAATCGAACTGTTGGCTTGCCCCTCATCCAGTGTCCTGTCCGAAAGGACGTTCAGCGCAGCAGGGGGGATTGTGACCGATAAGCGTACTCGCCTAGCTCACCACAGTGTTAACTACCTCACATTTCTAAAAATGAATGAGGCATGGATCTCGGAGGAATTCAACACATGTGACCAGTAGACCATGTATATGTCTATAAACTATTTTTTTAATCAAGCACACAGACCTTCTTAATTCATTTGGCTCACTTCCTTGACCCAAAAAAGCACACCGTACTATATGCCCCTACCCTCCTCTTTGAAGAGGTTGAGCGGTGTCATATTTCTACTGGGGCTGCTTATGATATCCCTGTGCTGTGCTGACTTCCTCCTGGGGGTTCTTATTATGAAGGGATCACACTATCCCTGTGCTGTGCTGACTTCCTCCTGGGGGTTCTTATTATGAGGGGATCACACCATCCCTGTGCTGTGCTGACTTCCTCCTGGGGCTGCTTACGGTGCTGCTGTCAGTGCTGTATGTCACGGTGCTGCTGTCAGCGCTGTATGTCACGGTGCTGCTGTCAGCGCTGTATGTCACGGTGCTGCTGTCAGCGCTGTATGTCACGGTGCTGCTGTCAGCGCTGTATGTCACGGTGCTGCTGTCAGCGCTGTATGTCACGGTGCTGCTGTCAGCGCTGTATGTCACGGTGCTGCTGTCAGCGCTGTATGTCACGGTGCTGCTGTCAGCGCTGTATGTCACGGTGCTGCTGTCAGCGCTGTATGTCACGGTGCTGCTGTCAGCGCTGTATGTCACGGTGCTGCTGTCAGCGCTGTATGTCACGGTGCTGCTGTCAGCGCTGTATGTCACGGTGCTGCTGTCAGCGCTGTATGTCACGGTGCTGCTGTCAGTGCTCTGTATTACGGTGCTGCTGTCAGATGCCTCTATCACGGTGCATGTGTCATTCCGGTATGTCACGCTGCTGGTGATCATCTCCTGCACCCTCTTCTTTGCCTACCCTGGTCCCTGACCTTCCCTCTCCTCCATTGCCTTCATTAGCTCCATAGTCCTGAATTGTTAGAACAATTTCCCAAATAAAATAAAAATGCTTGTAGTTATCGATCCCAAATTCACCTCATACATGTATTATGTCATTGTCCAGATGGTGGGACTACGTTTTACCCCCTAATAATTACCACGTGGCCGCAAATTCGACATGAAGGTTTGCAAAGTTCGCCTCCCATTGAAGTCAATGGGGCCCGCGGCGAACGTTCGGTTTCGCGAACGTTTGGGTCCGTTCGCATTTCGCGTTCGCGAAACGTCCCGTCGGAAGTTCGTCCATCACTAGTCCTGTGCATCCCTATATATTTAATGAGCGGTGGGCTCCCTCCAGGCATACCTGCCTGAGCTTGTTTGGCTGGGCTTCTCTTATGGATCACAGAAGTGCAATTCGTTTTGCATTCCTGTGACGTCACAGGAATCAGCCCAGGCACCATGTCATCGCAACAAAAAAGTCTGGATCCACCAGGTGCCTGGACTGACAGTCTGAGATGGCTGCTTCCCACCCTCACCACACCTCAGCGTGCCAATGAGTGAGGAGGAGCAGAGTGGAGAGCTGATGATTGATAGTCAGCAGCTCTTGGCTCAGGGAGCTGTGAGAACTGAGCCATAGGTGGTGTTCGATCGCTCTGTTCTCAGTGTTGAGGCACCAGGGGACCGATGCTTCATCCACCTAGGTAAGTATAAATATGAAAAGAACCCAAAAACTTTACTTCTCTTTTAATCAGCACAAGGGGCGTTACTTCCGTTCAGTGAGAAGTGTCCGTTGTGCTGGTGTCTGCTGTTTTTATGGAAATCTTCCATCCTCTGTTCTCCTGCCACTGGATCTGCTATAATCTCTCCTCAGGACTGCCCACCCTTTCTGCCCCCCTTCTCTCCTTCTCCATTCATAAAAGTGCTACCATAGCTTCCATCAATGAAAATGCTCTACGAAGGGTGGAGGTAGATCTTTCATTCCTTCATTCTTTCCTTACATTCATAGAGGGTTTTTCATTCATGGAAGCTATAGTACAGCTTCTATGATTGGGGGGGGGGGGGGGGGGGGGGGGCAAGCATAGTCAGCACTCTTGATGAGGGCTTATGATAGGTCCAGTGGCTGTATTAACCCCTGCAACACCGTTGGACAATTACTGAAATGAGGGGGGAGGTGAGGGCAGAAGATGAAAGACTTCAACATATACAGTAGCAACCAGCACAAAAGACACTGCTTGTGAAATGTAAATATCATCCCTTGTGCTGATTGATTTAATTTATTTTTATTTTTTTAAACAATGCAACTAAACTTAGGCTTTGATGTCCCCTAGCTATCAATAAATGGCCCATGTCACCAATCTGTTAATGTTTGGTAAGGTCAGGGTGACTTGTTTCAAGCTGCTTCACCATCCACATTGACCACCCAGAACGGCTCCTCACTCTTGAGAAACCCTTTATTAGATAAAAGGGAGATGTTGGCCCCCTTTGTTTTAGGGTTGGGCCTCATTAATGTAGTTTAATATATACAAGAAAGGAGTACAACATAAATATAGATAAGTGCTGGCATGGTGGGGGAGGGGTGACGTGCCCCCTGCAGGATGGGAGGTGGAGCTACAATTTATTGAGGGAACCATGAATGCCAACATGTACTGTGACATACTGAAGCCGAGCATGATTCCCTCCCTTTGGAGACTGGGCCGCAGGGCAGTATCCAAACATAACGACCCCAATCACACCTCCAAGAAGACCACTGCCTTGTTAAAGAAGCTGAGGATAAAGGTGATGGACCGGCCAAGCATGTCTCCAGACCTAAACCCTATTGAGCATCTGTGTTGCATCTTCAAATGTAATGTGGAGGAGCACAAGGTCTCTAACATCCACTAGCTCCGTGATGTAATTATGGAGGAGTGAAAGAGGGCTCCAGTGGTAACCTGTGAAGCTCTGGTGAACTCTATGGCCAAGAGGGTTAAGGCAGTGCTAGGAAATAATGGCTGCCACAGAAAATATTGACACTTTGGGCCCAATTTGGACATTTTCACTTAGGGGTGTACTCACTTTTGTTTCCAGCGGTTTAGACATTAATGGCTGTGTGCTGAGTTATTTTGAGGAGACAGCAAATTTACACTATTAAACAAACTGTACACTCACTACTTTACATTGTAGCAAAGTGTAGTTTCTTCATTGTTGTCACATGAAAAGATAGAATAAAATATTTACAAAAATATGAGGGGTCTACTTACTTTTGTGAGATACTGTGTATATTGGCGTGTACTGATGTCTGCATCAATGAAGGATTTTTGTATTTGAAACTTTAATGTAAATCTAGACAGTTGAGAGGGTGTGTGGTGTCCTGCCATTCACTATACCCATTCAGTGTTTACCAGTAGGGATGAACATTGCCTGTTCACCGAACAGCGAACAATTTGGGGTCTTCGCGGCAAATTCAAAAAGCCACGAAACACCCTGTAAAAGTCTATGGGAGAAATCAAAAGTGCTAATTTTAAAGGCTAATATGCAAGTTATTGTCATAAAAAGTGTTTGGGGACCTGGGTCCTGCCCCAGGGGACATGTATCAATGCAGAAAAAAAAGTTTTAAAAAAATGGCTATTTTTTCAGGAGCAGTGATTTTAATAATGCTTAAAGTGAAACAATAAAAGTGTAATATTCCTTTAAATTTCGTATCTGGGGGATGTGTATAGTATGCCTGTAAAGGGGCGCATGCTTCCTGTGCTTAGAACTGTTCCTGCACAAAGTGTCTTTTCTGCAGGAAAAAAAGTAATTTAAAAGCACTCGCGGCTATAATGAATTGTCGGCTCCCCGTAATACAGAGAACAGTCATTGATAAAAAAATAAAAAAAATAAATGCGTGGGGTTCCCCCCAAATTCATTTATCAGGCCCTTCAGGTCTGCCTTACAACAGAGGAGGGTGGGGTCATCTGTACATCACTGGGGAAGCCCGGGTTTCCCTTTGCGTCAGAGGGGGACGGGGTCAGGTGACGGGTGGCCTCGTCCTCCTCAGATAAGACCTGTCAGGCTGCCGGGATTCCCACGGTGTCTCCGGTGGAGACAGGATGCGCGTGCTGGACATCATCGGGAGAGATCATCCATCGCTGGACCCCGGAGAAGAGATCACCCATCGCTGGACCCCTGAGAAGAGATCAGCCATCACAGGATACCAAGAGTGGATTACCACCGCTGGAATCTTTTTTTTTTTTTATTATTATTAATAAAGGACTTATTCCAATGGTGTCTGTATGTTTTTTTTTTTTTACAACTTTTAACACTTTCTTTGTGAAATGGTAGGGGTACAATGTACCCCGCCTGCAGACCCCCACAACCACAGGCCAGGGTTGTGGGGATGAGGTCCTTGTCCCAATCAACATGGGGACATGGTGCTTTGAGGGGTCACAGACCCCCAAAGCATCCTCCCAATGTTGAGGGCATGTGGCCTGGTACGGTTCAGGGGGGGGGGGCGCTCTCTCATCCCTCCCTCTTTTCCTGCGGCCTGCCAGATTGCATGCTCGGATGAAGGGTCTGGTATGGATTTTTTGGGGGGAACTCCATGGCATTTTTTTTTTAATTGGCCTGAAGTTCCCCTTAAAATCCATACCAGACCTGAAGAGTCTGGTATGGATATTTGGGGGGAACCCCACGTCATTTTTTTTTTTTTTATTTGATGCAGGGTTCCCCTTAATATCCATACCAGACCTGAAGGGCCTGGTAATTGAATTTGGGGGGAACCCCACGCATTGTTTTTTTTTTTTTATCAATGACTGTTCTCTGTATTACGGGGAGCCGACAATTCATTATAGCCACGAGTGCTTTTAAATGACTTTTTTTTTCCTGCAGAAATGACACTTTGTGCAGCGACAGTTCTAAGCATGGGAAACATGCGCCCCTTTACAGGCATACTATAGACACCCCCCAGGTACGAAATTTAAAGGAATATTACACTTTTATTGTTTCACTTTAAGCATTATTAAAATCACTGCTCCTGAAAAACTGCTTTTTTTTGCATTGATACATGTCCCCTGGGGCAGGAGTCGGGTCCCCAAACCCTTTTTAGGACAATAACTTGCATATTAGCCTTTAAAATTAGCATTTTTGATTTTGAACGTTCGAGTCCTATAGACTTTAATAGGGTTTCAAAAGTTCACGCAAATTTTAGGTCTGTTCGCAGGTTCTGGTGTGAACCGAACAGGAGGGGTGTTCGACTCATCCCTATTTACCAGTGACACTGATAACACCAGAAGAAGGGTGGGGACCAGAGAAAGGTGAGTAACAGAGAAGGGCAGGGGCCAGAGAAGAAGGGCAGGGGCCAGAGAAGAAGGGCAGGGGCCAGAGAAGGGGCACGGATCACAGAAAAAGGGGCACGGACCATAGAAGGACACGGGATCATAGAAGATCTCACCACTGAGCTGGGACGGCAGCTGCCACGCAGCCTGGAGCTCCTGGACCACATACTGCCCCACACCACCACTCTTCAGGAGGTCTCTGAAAGCCAGAGGGACGGTGAACTTCACAGACATGATGGAACCTGTAATATAATGGAAGGAAAAACAGGATTTTTATAACAGCTTACTTGTAAAATCCTTTTTTTTATGTACATCAGGGGACACAGAGCCATAGTACTTACTATGTGGGTTATAGGGCCACTGGCACCCCCTAAGGCAAGAAGTGTACTCCCTATATACCCCCTCTCTGACATATCACTAGGAAGATGTTGGGGTGAAGAGACCATTCTCCCGTAAATAATTGTTGGCGACTCAAGTAGTCTGCCTGCCAATTCTCTATTCCTGGAATGAAAATTGCCGATAGGCAAGGAATGCGGTGTTCTGCCCAAGCTAGAACATGATTCACCTCTTTTTGGGCTGCACAACTTCTTGTGCCCCCCCCCGGTGATTGATGTAAGCTACAGCCTTGTCGGACTGAATCCTGACAGGACAGTCCTGTAGTCTGACCGTCCAAGATTCTGGGGCCAGACGTACTGTGCGAATCTCCAAAATGTTGGTAGGCAAGGTCCTCTCTAACCTGGACCATCTACCCTGGACAGAATCTTCTTCCAGGGCTGCTCCCCAGCCTAGAAGGCTGGCCTCTGTTAACACTTTCCAGGATACAGGTAGAAAAGATTTTCCCTTTTGCTGGATAACAACCACCAATTTAGGTTCTGACTTACGTCGGGAGCCAAGCGTATTGGAAAAAAAAACAGGCCTGAATCCTTTTATTCCAGACTGACAGGATGGTGTTTTAAAGCAGTCTTGAGTGAAAACTGCATGAAGGAGGCCACCATTTCCCCAAACAATCTCATGCACAGCCAAATGGAAGGATTTTTCTTTGTTTTGACAAGTTGAATTAGTTCTACAATGGAACTGATTCCTGTCTGGGGTAAGAATACTTTCTTCTGTATGGTATCTATAACCAACGCCAAGTACTATAATCTCCTTGATGTTTTAAGGACGATTTCTCTAGGTTGAGTATCCAACCCAGAGATTCCAGGTAGTTTACAGCTGTGATCAGACTCTGGTTTAGACCTGAGACTGAATGATCTATTAAAAGTAGATTGTCTAATAAGGCTAGGACCGCTATGCCTTGAGCTCTTAATCTGGCTAAAGGAGGTGCCAGAATCTTTGAGAACACCCATGGTGCTGTGGCTAAACCGAATGGCAGGGCCACAACTGAAGATGATGATTTTCTATTTCAAAGCGCAGAAATTTTTGGTGAGCGGGGTAATATTGGCATGTGGAGATATGCAACTTTGATATCGATTGAAGCCAAAAACTCCCCTCCTTGCAGGCTGGACACAACTGATCCGATTGACTCCATGCAAAAGGATTGAATGTTTTAAGTGCCGATTCAGATCTTTGAGATCTAGTGGTCTAAATCCTCTCGGTTTGGTTTTGGAACCGTGAAAAGGTTTGAATCAAAACCTGTGCCCTGTTCCAATAAGGGAACCTCTGATATCACCGACTGGGATAATAGATGATCCAGAGCCATAAAGAGAGACTTCTTTTTCTCTGGATCCTTGGGAACATTTGAGAAAAAACAAGGAGACGAAACTCTCAGAACTCTAGTTGTAACCTAGAGAAAACTGCAGAAGCCACCCATCTGTCTTGACATGGCCAGAAAGAAAGAATCCCCTATAGGGTGGACTTTTAAGGCACAGGATATTTATTTTCCCCAAAAAAAAGGATCAATAGTAAATATTAAATAGTTTATTACAAAAATTACATAGGAAAAACGTGTATATATTAAAAACATGAAGTGTTTGGACATCCCTTAAAGAATAAATACAGCTTGTGAATATACCTTATAGTCAAAAAATTGGTTTCTCACACCTGACGCGTTTCAGAGATCATAAATTCCTCCTTCCTCAGGGGTGAGAGTGTAAGAGAAACCCTATTTCAAGGAAATATAACATGACAATGGATCAAAATATATCAAAAAACACGTTAAAGTAAGATGTATGTATACAGAAAATATTACATATAAAAAAAAAAGGTAGACTTACAGATGCTCAAACTGTATGTACAATCACACTTCAGTTAGTTTAAAACCATGTGTTTAAGACAGAAGCACTCAAGGGTCTTCACCCTAGGGTGAAATCTATATTTTTTCTATACTGTAGGGCTCTCTCAATATTTTCGACCCCAGTGTGCCTTTGTGGCTCTCCCCGCCCCTTGCGGTCTTCTTGCTATCCTCCTTTGGTGGAGGAAGGTGAGCTACCATCTAAGCATTTCTCATAATCCCTCTGCCGGCCAGTGGGCGTAGACTCCTCCATCTATATACGCTCCCTGGGGACCCCTATGGGGAAGACCCTTGAGTGCTTCTGTCTTATACACATGGTTTTAAACTAACTGAAGTGTGATTGTACATACAGTTTGAGCATCTGTCTACCTTTTTTAATATGTAATATTTTCTGTATACATACTGTACATATATACATACTTACTTTAACATGTTTTTTTATATATTTTCATCCATTGTCACGTTATATTTCCTTCAAATAGGGGTTCTCTTACACTCTCACCCCTGAGGAAGGAGGAATTTATGATCTCCGAAACGCATCGGGTGTAAGAAACCAATTTTTTGACTAAAAGGTGTATTCACAAGCTGTATTTATTCTTTAAGAGATGTCCAAACACTTCATGTTTTTAATATATACGCATTTTTTTCCTATGTAATTTTTGTAATAAACTAATTAAAATTTACTATTGACCCTTTTTTTGGGGAAAATAAATACCCTGTGCCTTAAAAGTCCACCCTATAGGGGATTCTTTCTTTCTGACTTCTTCAATATCGGATGTGGCACATGGTATTTCTTTTTAGGTAGTGGCAACTGGCTATATATATATATATATATATATATATATATATATATATATATATATATATATATATATATATATATATATATATATATATATATATATATATATATATATTCATCTGTCTTGACATTGTTCCTGCCAGATCTTTGAGAATTGCAGGAGCCTTCTCCCCACTCGAGCAAGAGAGATTTTCCCATTAGAGATCCTTTGGATGTATTTATCCAGATCGTCTGAAATAGCCAGTTTCCCCTTTCATGGTGAACGGCTAAGAGCTTTTTACACGGTGCTTTGGCTGCCCAATTTTTTAGCCACAGAACCCTGTGAGAATGCACTAGTCCAAGCATAAGCCGTGAGGCTTGAATGATAGAATCTTTCATAGCATCTACTGTGAGACATAGTGCGTCTGATACACCAGCCCATTGCTGGGCCTGCTGATCAGGCAGAAATTTAAGTATCTCCACAAACTGTTCCTTAATGGAGTGGGATACACCAATTGCAGCAAGAACCGGCTGCGCTACTGAACTTGCTAAAGACATATTGCTTTTAGAAAGAAGTTCCAACTTTTTATCTGTTGGATCCTTTAACATCAGCGCATTATCCACCGGACATGTGAGATTCTTGTTCACTGAGGCGATTGCAGCATCAATTGCTGGAACCCCCTATTTTTTTTTTTATAGAAATCCTCTTCCAAAGGATAAAGTGTGGAGAATTTCTTAGGAGGATAATATTGTTTATCCGTATGTTACCATTCAGAATACATAAGCTTTTTAAGCCATGCATGAATAGGAAAAAGCATCCCCAGACGGAGGAGGTTTTAATGATCCCAAATTAGAGGTGGGTTCCTCAAGAGCCTGCACTGCAGGCAGCAAAAAAGGTTGAACGAACCAATTTAGTAAGAGAGTGCACAAGCAACCTGTCTTGTGAGGTTACTCCTCTATACTAGGATCCTTGGAAGATGATAAGTATCTTCCAAATCTTTGGGAAGATCTAACTGATCCCCAGCCTCCTGCACCTCAATAAGAGGGTCCAGAGCACTAGATGGGGATCTGCTATGTTTGGCCCCACTATGGAGAGACAGCATGGCATCAATCTTCTTTTCCAAATTACAAATGGTAGAAGGAAAAAAAACTCTTGTGTGATATATACAGGGACTGAAGTGTCTAGTGCAGCTGCAACAACAGTTTCCCCTGACGGCTCAATCTGACCAGCCGCATCCCTCTCAGAGGAGGATGACATTCTTTTGGAAATGGATTTAGTTTATTGTGAAACCACTGACCCTTTAGAATCCTCAGAGGAGTTCCTTGTCCCATTACCACTCATAGCCTGAAGCACAAAGCAGAGGCACTAGCAAAAAAATGTACACTGCTAGGTTATAGTCCAGCGCTAATAGCTGCTATTAATACCTAGCCTGGTAAAGTACAATGTGTCAAAGGGAATGCCTGTGTCACCAACCTGAAACAAGCCATCCTCCTGCTCTGTCCCTCTACAGCCAGCAGCAGCTACACACACACAGTGCTTTAACAATTTCCTCCACGTGTGGCCGGCGTCTGATGCCGTTAGCCATGCCCCCGTGCTAATAATCTTTCAAAAGACAGTGTCTTCCCGAGCGAGCGTGGCTTGCGAACAGCTGATACAGTGGCGGTGAGGGGGGTAAATTCACAGTCGAGTGGCCGCGCGGTCTGTCTTTTTTTTTTTCAAAAAAGAATGCTTTTGGTGTATAAGTCCCCCGAAGGGGAAAAAAACAACATTGGGGGCGCAGGAGGAGAACCAGACCCCCCTTCTTACTGGAGGATCTGGTTGCGGCCGGAGGAGAGGAGAAATGAAGGCTTCTGATACAGCGCTGCTTCCAGCATCAGGCGGTGAGTGCTCAATACAGCCCCCAGTGGTGACACATAGGCATGACAACATTATACATAAAAGGAGAAATTCTTAAGAAAATCTCCCTTACCTTTCCTCGCAGCAGGGTTATCTGAGATAAACCCAATCTACACCCTTCACGGTGGGCTCCAAAACCTTCAGGAACAAGGGGACCTCAGGTCACCCACAATCCTGGACCTGCAACAGCACCCTGCCAGTAAAAACTTTATGGCCTTACTACCAAAAAGTACTGGATCCCAGGGTCCAGCTCTCTAAAAAGAGAAGCATTCACAAGCAAAACCTCTAGTTTCTTCAGACACGAGGTCCGGGTACCATTCCTTTAGCCCATGAAAGGACAACAGAATGGATCTGGTCAGCATGGCTAGCCCCAGCAGGGAAGCTTCCAGTGGAGCTCAGCACAGCACATCTTTACTCGTTGCCAACACCTTAGACATTGGCTAAAAGAAAAAACTGAGGACTCCCAGTAGTGGGAGGAGTTATATAGGGAGTACACTTCTTGCCTTAGGGCATGCCAGTGTCCATCACCTATCAGTGGCCCTATAACCCACATACTAAGTACTAAGGCTCTGTGTCCCCTGATGTAAGAAAATGTTACATTACTCTACGAAGACATTCTTCACTTCAACAGCGGAGTTCACCTTTAGCTCCCTACACCCCAATGTACACTCCCCTTTCCTTTACTCACCCTCCCCCCCTCACTTCCTCCAGTGTGTAGCTGAAGGAAATACCTTCTCGTTTAAGGGATGGAGGAATTGTGACTTGGTCAGGTGAAAGCACTGGGCCAATCAGCTCTGTCCTAATAGGATACCAGAGAGAGTTTGTGGTGTCTCCCAGCACTAAAAAGAGAGGAGGAACCAACACTGGAGATACCTCCCCCCCCCCCCCCCCCAGGGGGCAGAGGCCAGGTGTGCTGTACAGGGATTGTCAGCATAGGAATGGGTATAATAGAAAGCCCCCTCCCCCCATAGTATGACATTATAGAAACGACCCCCAGACAGGAACAAATCTGACATATGAGAAGAGAACATGACACTGTTCAACTCAGCAAACCGTGGGCTGCCCTCATCTCAGCCCAGTGTCCTGTTCCACAGCACCCCAAGGGCCCATCCCCCTCACCCCGAATATTCCTGCTGGGGGGACGTCTGTGTAGGAAGTTCTTGTCATACGATGGACACGGCGAGGCTCTGTTCAGGTGTTCCAGACTCCTGAATTGCTGCAAAATGCAGGACGATCCGTTTCTTTTCAACATCACCCCAAGCAAGGCGTGATTTTGCCACGATTGTCGCCTGACAAATCGCAGGACTGCTTTTGGGAAACAGGCGTCCCATGATTTTGTTTGCGCTATTTGTAAGGTGACAATATTGTCCTGTGATTAGGGTACCATTGAAAGTAAAGAGATCACAAGCGCAGGGGCGGACTGACAACTCATGGGGCCGCCGAGCAATAGGAGATTATGGGGCCCCTGGGCAATAGGAGAAGATTATGGGGCCCCTGGGCAATAGAAGATTATGGGGCCCCCAGGCAATAGATTATGGGGCCACACAGTTAGGGCCGCTGTTAGAAATCATGGGGCCCCATACAGCCTACCTGACAGGGCCCCCTTCAACCATGCCCTTGTCCACACCCCTGACCCCGACTTGAAGTGAAATGCAGGTTTGTTGCCGTTTACATATGCGTGTGAAGCCAAAACATGTTTGCAATTAGTAAGCATGAAGGAGCAGGGGGCAGTTTACATTTCTTTTCAATTGTATTTTATTAATTACAAATAAAAAAAATCTTACATTGTATCTTTACATTTTTTATTGTCATTTTTGCTTTCAAAGGGGATGGACAACATTCCTTGTGATAACAAGGGCCATAACAGGTCCTCTTTATAGGGAGATATGAGGTCTTTTAGACCCCATATCTGTCCTCTGGCCTCCAAAGCATCTGCTCAAGCTAAGATCAGTTTGATCATATGCTTGTTCAAGAGCATATCGTGATGATTGAGCATATCATTGATGATATCGAGATATCATTAACCTTCCAATCCAGCAACGATGGGAAGCAATTAAAAGGGATTGGTTTGGGGGGCAGTAAAAATGCAGCTCCGCTGCACGTTTACTGCTCCTCCAAATTAGTTTTTAAAGTAGCATGTTTGTTATTATCATCAGGTTACAATTATCACACAGGCATCACAGTAAACAGGGGCTCTATCATGACATGAATGTATCATGACTTTATGTCACATGGCTGTTGAGTGCTGGCTTAGTTAAAGCGGGAGTCCGCCGGGAGTTCCGCCGTTTTTTTTTTTTTTTAAAGCCAGCAGCTACAAATACTGCAGCTGCTGACTTTTAAAATAAGGACACTTACCCGCCCAGCGCGCCCGCGATGTCGGCACCCGAAGCCGATCTCTCGATCGTCTCTCGGGTGCTGCCGCCGCCATCTTGGGTATGGGAATCAGGAAGTGGAGCCTTTCGGCTTCATTTCCCGGTTCCCTACTGCGCATGCACGAGTCGCGCTGCGCAATAAGGATGGTCCCACTGTCTCTGGGATCTGTGTGTTTCCCAGCAGGCAGCGGGGGACTTTCGGAAAGGGGTGTAGATTCTGCAGAATCTACGCCCCTTTCCGCAGATAGCTATGCCGGAAGTGGGTGCAGATACCTGTACTGTACAGGTACCTGCACCCCCCTCCCCCCTGAAAGGTGCCAATTGTGGTGCCGGAGGGGGGGAGGATTCCAATGAGCGGAAGGTCCACTTTAGGGTGGACCTCCGCTTTAACTTATGGCTGTATTGCATATAACAGACTGTAACAGTACAAACATAACAAAGTCAGCACCCAAAAGCAATGTAACACAGAGCCATGACAGAGACCCTGCTGTGCTGCCTGTGTGATGATTGTACCCTGCTGTGATATATAATAGGACACAGTGAGTATTCTTTCCTCAATTTCTCACTCACTGTGTCCAGTGCAGCCACGATCTCCTCCTGCTCTTCCCTGTCAGCCATTCAGCTTCTTCACATCTGGGGAGGACTGCAGCCGGGAGCCGAACGGAGAATCACAATATCTCTCCGGCAGCCGGGACTAATAAAATAGTGGGGCGGCATGATGTATATGCGCCCCAAAAATAAAGAAATAGTCCCTCTGATGTGCTGCCCTCCTGAGCCCCTGCATTGACCAGATGAGGAGGAAGCAGGGAAGAGTTTAGAAAATGTTTTTTTTTTTAAATGCAGTAACAAATTGTTTATGATGCCCGGGCCCCACTGTGTAGCTGATCTGGGCGGGCCCAGTACATCAGGGCTGATTGTACTGCCCTATCAGCGGCCCTGCACACAGTATACACACTCAGACACACAATATACACACACAGAATAAACATACACACAAAGTTACTGGAGAGGCGGGCGGCTATAATCTTGGGATTTTTAAAAAAAATACAGATTTTTACATACTGTCCCTGGTTTTGAGGCTGGCAAACCTGATGGGGCCCCTTAGTGGCATGGGGCCCTCGGGCAGTGCCCGAATGGTCAGTTCGCCCCTGCACAAGCGTGTCCTGTGTTTTCCGGTAATTTGGGAATTGCAGTAATTCTGCCCGCGATCTGGAAGGCCTAGGTGTGAGCACAGCCTAAACATCTTCTATCAGTTGCTGGGTTCACCTTCTATAGATTCTGGGGGAACATTTTCTTCCTCAAACATACCACACATTTGCGTCATTCTTTATTCCACTGCTAATATATACTTAGTATTAACCCTGTATAGAGCTTTTCTCTCTAAGGACTCCAAGTACTGGAGATGGTGTTGGCCGGGAATCTAACCCACGTCAGCTGCTGGGAAGGCAGCTATGCTCACCACTGCACTACCAACGCAAGGTAGCATGTCTTTGTAGTGTGGGTGGAAACCGGAGTACCCGGAGGAAACCCACGCAAGCACAGGGAGAACATGAAAACTCCATGCAGATACTGTCCTGGTCTGGGAATCTGAAACAAGGACCCCACTGCTGCAAGGCTAACCCCTAAGCCTCTGTGGTGCCCATATGCCGCCTCTGTTCTCTAAGGCCCATCCCTGCTGAGCAAAGTAAATCAGTTCTGTCCACTTAAAGAGCCTCCAGAAGAAATCCAAACTTATCCTAAACTACAATCTATATATATATATATATATATATATATATATATATATATATATATATATATATATATATATATATATATATATATATATATATATATATATATATATATAAAAACACTCCAAAACACACCAAAAGAATAACACACACCTCCACAACATATACAAACTTATCCTAAGCTACAATATATAACACTCCTATAATAAAACATACCCAAATAACAATAAAAAAGGGGTACAGTGGTCCCCAAATTAGCAACACAATGGAGCTAAATATTCCATTCCCCCTTAGGTCTCATTCACACGGAGGGTATGAATCCGTACCCCATGGGAGGGCTGTGTTTACCGGAATGGGGATGCACAGCTGTTCCCAGCTGATGGGAGGACCCTCCCATTACTGGAGTGGCAGCCGCCACCAGTGTAGGGTCCTGTGTTGGTACAGCCGTGCCTGGTCCCTGGGAGGGTTCCTCAGACTTTTTGTTGAGTCTTCTTCTAGTAACAGCCAATTGTCTTGTTTGTCCAGCTACATTGATAGTGATTCAGAAGCTCCAAAAACAAAAATGGATGCCTGATGGGAGGACCCTCTGGTTACTGGAGTGGTAGGCGCCACCAGTGTAGGGACCTGTGTTGGTACAGCCGTACCTGGTCCCTGGGAGGGCCGTATCTGGAACCAATTCACTTGTTGTCCTCCAATGCTCAGGTTGAGATATAAAAAAGGAACAGAGGGGCTCCAAGTGGTGCAGGTCAAAAAACACTCATAGGTTTATTGCAATATGTCATAAATAAAATGACACACCAAAAAATATCCATAAAAAGTGATCACGCAAAACGTGAGTCGGGCAGCTTTCTTGTACCCCACATTGCTTTTACTATTGTTTTACCATTGTTCGTGATCACTTTTTATGGATATTTTTTGGTGTGTCATTTTATTTATGACATATTGCAATAAACCTATGAGTGTTTTTTGACCCTCACCACTTGGAGCCCCTCTGTTCCTTTTTTATATCTCAACCTGAGCATTGGAGGACAACAAGTGAACTGGTCCCAGATACGGCCATCTTGGAGTATTTACTCCTTGGAGCTCGCGGATACAGAGTCGAGGACCTTCTGTAAGGATCCATCTAACCATTGCTCCCACATGGCATTAGATCGTGATTGCAAGCCTTTATAACACACTGTCGTATGACATGTGTGTCCAACTATACCGGTAAGAGTACCCACCTTTTTTCTTGACTGGTCGATGTTGATGTGACTTCAGACAACTAGTCCTTGCCTCCATTGTTGGCATCGCTTTTCCCAGATTTCTCTTTGTGTTTGGCATTATCCTACAGGAACATTCACCTGCACATTTGGGCTTATGCGGACTATTTCCAATATAGGACACACTGGAGTTAATTTTTTCAATGTGAACCAAGTCCTTCACTTTGTCCACTTTTTTCATATATTGTTTTACACTTTTATGTAAATTTTATCCCATTGTGCAGTGCTGTTTTATGTGCTGTATCACACTTGTATTTATACTTGTGTACATAATGTTTAGCGCTACACTAATCTTTTATCATTTTGTTTAGCTTTGTTTGCTTAAGTGTTAGCTGCTCTATCACCTTTGTTAAATAGTAGCGCAGTGTTTTCTCTTTTTTAATTTTCTTTTAGGAACAGCCAATTGTCTTGTTTGACCAACTACATTGATAGTTGGCGTTTCTGAAGCTCCAAAAATGAAAATGGTGGGCTGATGGGAAGACCATCCGGTTACACCGTTCTGATGACACCCGGAGATGATGTCACTTTGGGGGGGGGATTTCTCTCACTTTGTCTATGGGAAAGGAAGTGAAGGGAAATCCCCCCAATGGGGACACAGATGGCGAATAAAACAGGGGCAATAGTCCCCCCCCTTACTATATTGTAAATGAAAAACAATTTTGTCTTTATTTCTAATTGCTGAAAGGCATGTTGAGCCCATTGAATATTTAATTCTTTTGGCACAAGTGATTTAAAAATGACATAAAAAACAAATACACAAAGTTGTCACTAAATAATATATTGCTCACACATGCCATGGTTATATGTGGAATTACACCCCCAAATACATTCTGCTGCTTCTCCTGAGTACAGAGATAACTCATGTGAGACTTTTTGGGAGCTTACCCGCGTACGGGGCTCGAAAACCAATCACTGCCTTTAGGATTCCACGGGCGTAAATTTTTGATTTTCACTCCTCGCTACCTATCACAGTTTTGAAGGCCATAAAATGTCAAGATAGCACAGTCCCCCCCCCCCATGACCCCATTTTGGAAAATAGACACCCCAAGCTATTTTATGAGAGGCATGTTGTGTCCATGGAATATTTTATATTTTGCCACAAGTTGCGGGAAAATTATTTTTTTTTGCAAAAAATTGTCACTAAATGATCTATTGCTCAAATATGCCATGGCCATATGTTGAATTACAACCCAAAATACATTCTGCTAATCAGGAGGAGCAGCAGAATGCATTTTGGGGTGTAATTTTACATATAACCATGCCATGTTTGAACAATATCTCATTTACTGACAACTTTGTGCAAAAAAAGTGTATTTTTTCCGAAACTTGTGACAAAATATAAACTATTCCATGGCCTCAACATGCCCTACAGAATAAAATGGTGGGTGTTTAAATTTTTTTGTTTTTCACACAGTATTTGCGCAGCGATTTTTTTCAAATGCAATTTTTTGGGAAAAAAAACACACTTTATTTTATTTTAATACACTAAAACACACTATATTGCCCACATTTTTGATGAAATAAAAAAGATGATCTTATGCCGAGTACACGGATACCAAACATGATATGCTTGCATTCGCCTTTGCGTGTGAGCATGGGGGGGGGGGGGGGGGACAGGGGTGCTTTTTTTTTTAATTAAAAATATAATAAAAAAGCAAAATAAATAAACTGTTAATTTTTTTTGTTTTTATCATTGTTATCTCAGGGAATGTAATTATTCCCTATGATAGCAATAGGTAATGACAGGTACTCTTTTTTTGAAAAAAATCGGGGTTTATTAGACCCTAGATCTCTCCTCTGCCCTCAAAGCATCTGACCACACCAAGATTGGTGTGATAAAATAGCATTTTTAAAACAACTTACCTGTAAAATCCTTTTCTTTGATGTACATCAGGGGACACAGAGCCATAGTAATTACTATGTGGGTTATATCGGCATATCAGGTGCTGGATACTGGCACGACCCCTTAAGGAGTGAACTTCCCCCATATACCCCTGCCATTACTGGGAGTCCTCAGTTTTGTAGCCAAGCAATCAAAGCGTATAAGAAGAAGGGAGGGACCTCTGTGTCCCCTGATGTACATCAAAGAAAAGGATTTTACAGGCAAGCTGTTTTAAAAATTATATTTTCTTTCATCAGGGGACACAGAGCCATAGTAATAACTATGTGGGATGTCCCATAGCAATGGCAACTGAAGGGGGGAGACAGAATCAAGGAAAAAGGAGGCCAGAGGACTCATACTGCAGCCTGCAGTGTATGCTGTGCCCAAAGGCAATATCCTCATGACCTTTAATATCGATTTGAAAAAAATCAGATAAACGTCTGAACCAAAGACCAATGTTGCGGTCTTACAGATTTGAGCCGTAGAGGCCTGGTGCTGCACCACCCAAGAGGCACTAATCGCCCTGGATGAATGTGCTCTTAATATGAGAAGGAAGAATTTTCTTCTTTAAGCAGAAGCTTGATCAATCACTTGACAAATCCATTTGGAAAATAGTGGATCTTGACGCTGCCTGTCCATATCTTGGACCCTCTGGCAGTACAAACAAAAGCTGTGTTTTGCCAACCTAAGCGGTTGCCCTTAAAAAGATTCGAATCGCTCTTACTACATCAAGAGACTGTAGTGCTTGCTCTTCCCCAGATTAAGGCTTCTGGGGAGAAACTAGGAAGAATAATAATAGGACTTTTATAACAGCTTACCTGCAAAATCCTTTTCTTTTGAGGTAGATCACGGGACACATAGACTCAGTAATTACTGGTGGGTTATAGGGTATCACTAGGTGATTGGACACTGGCACACCCTAGACAGGAAGTTCATTCCCCCATATAACCCCTCCCCCTACTGGAGGTGCCTCAGTTTTGTAGCAAAGCAATATAAGTGTATTAGAAGAGGGGAGGAACCGCTGTTTCATAGTTTGTTAGGTTGAATAAAGACACCAGTCCATCCAGTTCAACCTGAGTGAGTGTCTGCAATTGTCCCTATCCCTGTACATTGCACACTCATGTCAGTCTCTACCCTCAAGGAGCCCACAATCCAAGGACCCCATTCATATACTAGGGCCAATTTTTGACAGAAGTCAATTAACCTACCTGCATGTCTTTGGATTGTGGGAGGAAACCGGAGTACCCGGAGGAAACCCACGCAGGCACAGGGAGAACATGCAAACTCCAGGCAGGTAGGTAGTGTCATGGTTGGGATTTGAACCAGTGACCCTTCTTACTGCTAGGTGAGAGTGCTAACCACTACACCACTGTGCTGACTTGTGTCCCGTGATGTACCTCAAAAGAAAAGGATTTTACAGGTAAGCTGTTATAATAATCCTATTTTCTTTCTCGTACATCACGGGACACAGAGACTCGGTAATTACTGGTGGGATGTCCCAGAGCAATGCTATCTGAGGGCAGGGGAACCACACAACATAGGGTGTACTCAGACCTGAGGACCCTGTACCGCTGCCTGCAGCACACTACGCCCAAAGGCGATGTCCTCATGCCTTCTCACATCCACCTGATAAAATTTGGTGAATGTATGGATTGATGACCAGTTTGCGGCCTTGCAGATTTGAGCCATGGAGGCCTGGGGATGCACCGCCCACAAAGCACTAATAGCCCTAGTGGAGTGCGCCTTGATCTGAAAAGGCGGAATCTTTTGCTTCAAACCATAAGCTTGAACAATTACTTGTCGAATCCATTTAGCAATGGTAGATTTTGATGCTGCCTGTCCTCTCTTAGGACCCTCTGGCAATACGAACAAAACATCAGTTTTGCGAACCTGAGCCGTCGCTTCCAGATAGGCTTTGACTGCTCTCACTACATCCAAAGAACGTAGTGACTTCTCTTCCGTAGAACAGGGATTTGGAAAAAAGGAAGGCAGAACAACATCTTGGTTTAGATTAAAACCTGAGACCACCTTCGGTAGAAAACTAGGATGAGGGCGTAACACCACTCTATCCTTGTGCATTATCAGATAAGGTTCTTTACAAGAGAGGGCCGCTAATTCTGATACTCTTCTGGCAGAAGAAATGGCCACCAGAAAAATTAATTTCCTTGTCAACAGAACTAAGGGAATCTGATGTATTGGTTCAAAAGGCTGCTTCTGTAAAGCTGACAGAACCAAATTCAAATCCCAGGGATTCAGAGGCGCCCTAACTGGAGGATTAAGGCGCGTTAACCCTTGTATAAAGCTTCGGACCAAAAAATGTGAAGCAAGTGGATGTTGAAACAGAACCGATAAGGCCCAGACTTGGCCCTTGATGGTACTCAAGGTCAGTTTCAGCTCTAACTCATTTTGCAGAAATTTGAGGATTCCGCCTATGACATATTTTCTGGGGTGCCAACCCCTAGATTCACACCAGGAGACATATGCTTTCCAGACTCTATGATAAATCATTCTGGAAGCTGGCTTTCTTGCATTAATCAAGGTAGATATCACAGGGCCCGAAAGCCCACGATTCTTCAGAATGTGGGTTTCAATAGCCAAACCGTTAAATTTAGCGTATGTAAGGTAGGATGGAATACCGGTCCCTGGGATAGCAGGTCTGGAAGGGACGGTAGGGTCCAAGGAGAGCCTACCACCATCTTCACTATTTCTGCATACCAAGCTCTTCTGGGCCATGCTGGGGCCACCAGAAGCACCGACTTCTTTTCCTGCCTGATCCTGCAAAGCAGTCTTGGCAGTGGCAGAATAGGAGGGAACGCATAAATCAGAGAGAACTGATGCAATGGAGTAACTAAAGCATCTGTCCCGCATGCAAGAGGATCCCTCATTCTTGACACAAAGTTGTCGACCTTGTTGTTGAACCTGGACGCAAAGAGATCTACATCCGGAACCCCTCATCTCTGGCATATGGCCAAAAAGACGTCAGGGTGGAGAGACCATTCCCCTGGCACTAACTGCTGGCGGCTCAAGTAGTCTGCCTGCCAGTTCTCTACCCCTGGAATGAAGACTGCTGATATGCATGGCACTTGTCTTTCTGCCCAGATTAAGATCTGGTTTACTTCTTCCTGAGCTGCACGACTCTTGGTGCCCCCTTGGTGATTGATATAAGCCACTGCTGTGGCATTGTCGGACTGGATCCTGACAGGACAACCCTGCAACCTGAGTGTCCAGGCTTTTAGGGCTAGATACGCCGCACGGATCTCCAGAATGTTGATGGGTAAGGCCCTCTTGGTCCTGGAAAATCTCCCTTGGACAGTCGACTGTTCCAGGACTGCCCCCCAACCAGAAAGACTAGCATCTGTTGTCACCACTGTCCAGGTAACTGGTAAAAAGGATTTTCCTTTCCGCAGTTTTTTTGGGTATCAACCACCAGCTCTGATGCGTTGTAGGAGACAGATGTATTGGAAAATCTAATGCCTGAACCTTCTTGTTCCAGGTCGATAGGATACTGTTTTGCAGTAGCCTTGAATGAGACTGAGCGTAGGGAACTGCTTCGAATGAAGCCACCATCTTCCCCAACAACCTCATACAAAGACGAATAGAAGGACCCTTCTTTGCCCTGACTACCTGAATCAGCTCTCTTATAGCACTGATCTTTGCTTGGGGAAGGAATAACCTCTGCTGGGCTGTATCTATGACCAGACCCAAATACTCTAGTCTTCTTACTGGTTTTAAAGAAGACTTCTCTAAGTTGAGGACCCAACCTAGGCGTTCCAGGTAGTTGATTGTGGTGACCAAATTTTGGTCCAGGCGGGCTACCGACCGGTCTATCAAGAGTAAGTCGTCTAGGTATGCTATTATCGTTATACCTTGGGCCCTTAGTCTGGCCAGAGGGGCCAAGATCTTTGTAAACACCTGAGGTGCAGTAGCTAGCCCGAAAGGCAGAGCTATGAACTGAAAGTGGCGTTTTTCTACTTCGAAACACAGGAACTTTTGATGAGCAGGGAAAATAGGTACATGCAGGTACGCATCCTTGATGTCTATTGATGCCAGAAGTTCTCCTCCTTGTAGGATGGAGACTACCGATCGGATCGATTCTATGCGAAAGGACCATATCTCTAGAAATCGGTTTAGATCTTTGAGATCTAGAATGGGTCTGGCCTCTCCGTTTGGCTTCGGTACCGTGAAAAGGTTTGAATAAAATCCCATTCCCTGCTCTTGCATGGGAACTACCATGATAACTTTTTCCGACAATAGTCGCTCCAACGCTAGAAGGAGAGACTTCTTTTTCTCTGGGTACCTTTGATCTGAGGAAATGAGGAGAAGGGAATTCTCTGATTTCTAGTTTGTAACCTACAGTTATTGTGGAGACAACCTATTTGTCCTGAAATTCCTCCTGCCAGAGCCCTGAAAACTTTAGTAGTCTTCCCCCCACTCGAGTGAGCGGGGGTGCCCCTTCATAAGGAGGTCTTAGCGTTTTGTCTTGAAGACCTTCTCCCCTAGGACTTCTTTTGTCCCTGGGGTTGACTGAGTTTTAACCTTAAAGCCTGACGGAGGAGGCTGTCGTGACTGCCTGGAGGCTGATGCCCCTGGCACTGGAGAAAGCGCCAGTTTAAAGGAGGGACGTTTACTCCTTTTCTTGACTGGCAAAAGGGTGCTTTTCCCACTAGAGATCCTTTGGATATAATTGTCCAAGTCCTCTCCAAACAGTGTACCAATCCAAGCGTAAGGCGAAGGATAGAAACTCTGATAGCATCAACAGCAAAACACAGAGACGCTGGAAGGGTAGCTAACACCGGGCTTGCTGTTCAGGTAAGGCTTTAAGCACCTGTTTAACATGGTCTCTCAAATATTGACAAACTCCAATTGCTGCCACTGCAGGTTGTGCTACTGAACCTGCCAAGGAGAAATTTTTTTTTAATATGAATTCTATTTTCTTATCAGTTGGATCTCTAAGCATCTGAGCGTTGTCAACAGGACAAGTCAGGCTTTTGTTTACGGAGGAAATGGCGGCGTCAACTGTCGGTATACCCCACATCTTAGTAAATTTTTCCTCCATAGGATAAAGTGTAGAAAACTGTTTAGGAGGAAAAAAATGTTTATCTGGGTGATCCCACTCAGAATAGATAAACCTTTCCAGCAAACCATGAACAGGAAAAGTATGTGCAGTTTGAGGAGGTTTTAGTGAACCCAGAGAAGAAATGGATTCTTTAACTGACTCAGGTACGGGTAACTTAAACGTGGAATGGACCAATCCAGCAAGAACTTGCACCAACATTTTCTGGAGAGGGCCCTTCTCCACTAGATTCCTCAGAAGTGGAATCATCAGTCTCCTCCCGATCCTCTGAGGGCGATTCCTCTCCTTTATCCCAGAGTTCCTCACTCTGAGAGTACTGGGTGACAGAGGGGGGCCTCGTGAGTTTTCTTCCACTGAGTGAAGATGCGATTTAAGGCCACTAATCTTTCCTCTAAACTGTTTATAGTTGAGGAAAAAACCTCCTGTGTAATGTACACAGGGGCTGAAGTGCCAGAAGCAGCTGCAGCCCCTGACCCCGGCGGCTCTCCCTGGCCAGCCTCCCTGGGTCCTGCAGGGGGGGAAGGTGCTGCAGAGGGGGGCCCTCAGAGCCTGAAGGGGACCCCTTAGAGACCCTATTCTTCGGGTACTTGTACCTCTTTTACCCATAGTGCAAAGCAACAAAAGGTAGAGGTACCACACAAAAAAATGCACTGACTGCTGAGCCTTGTAGTTCAGCAACTGCCACTGCTACTTAAGACTCAGTCTGGTGCCTAAGTAAATGCTGCCTGGGAATGTCTGTCTCCTACCTCACATGCGCCTGTCAGCTCTGTGTCCCTCCATAGGCTGTGTGCATCTGAAAAAGCCTGCGCGAGCAGAGGCTGTAACTGTGCTGGCAAGCATGAAGGGGAGGCTGGGACAGCGGAGAAGAGGAGAGGAAAGGGCCGGTGGATGTGAAGTCGCTGTAATGGTGGTGTACGGGGTAGACGGTGGCAGGGTATATTACTGCTCTCTGCCCAGGCCTGTCCCAGCCCCCTAATCCGTGGAGGGAGAATCCCAGAAGGAAAAAACCCCCTTACCTTCATGGAGCATGGCTGGAGGAGCATAGAGCGTGAACACCAAGCAGACAGATCAGGCATGAAAAAGGTATGTGCTCTTGGCAGCCCACAGTGGCGACTATAGGCATAGCATACATTTACTTAAAAGGAAAAAACCTACTAGAATTAGAAAAATTCTTGAGGAGTCTTCCTTACCTTATCCAGCTGCAGGGTCTGAAAAACAGACCCAATCTTCACCTCTCACAGTGGGCTCCGTTAGGAAAAAACCTTCAGAGACTGGGGCTCCCTTGAACAAGGGGATCCACAGTTCTGGGCCCGTAAAGCACCCTGCCAAGAATATGGCTGAAAAAAGGGGTTATATGGGGGAAGTTCACGCCTTAAGGGGCGTGCCAGTGTCCAGCACCTGATATGCCGATATAACCCACATAGTTATTACTATGGCTCTGTGTCCCATGATGTAAGAAAATTTCATTGTGTTAATGGCTATTTGTGATAGTAATTATAACTTTGTTGCTATCAATGTTGGTGGAAGATCTTCCGATTCCCAGGAATTTCAATGATCGCCAATGGGCAAGAAATAAATGGAAGGAAAACATTCCAAGTCCTAGCCTTTTCACTGAACATGACGAGTCCTTTCCATATGTAAAAAAAGGTTCTGATGAGGTCTTTTGTTTTTTTTAACATCATGAAGCCTTTTGCAAAAGACAGATTCAAAAAAATTCATAAAAAATGAAAAAAAAGGTTTTCCATTATCATTTAACCAGGACTTGGCGATTTGTGGAGTGCAGCTTTGGAGTATTAGCTAACAAGTGGAGAATGTTATTGTAAAAAAGCGTTTGCTTGCTCCACAATTTTGTCCGTCAAAGGGAGGGGCACAATTTTGACGACTCTCTTCTCCATGACATGAAGAATGTTTCCTGGCAGCCTATACGAAGCACAGAACAATCGTTGAATGCAAGGAAGACGTTACAACTAAGTCCTGTCCCCTGGGGAGAGCTGCCATGGCAATATTACAAAGTTTAATACATGTTTTTTCTGTCCTGTTTTCACCTGTTCTCACCCATGCCAAAGTGTACTTAATTTAGTTTGTTTATTCTATTTGAAATGTGTAGGTTTTAACGGCAGCAGCGATTATATAATATCATATTTTTTTTATGTGCACTATGCAGTTTTATTTTTAAAGACAAGGTCCAAGAAAACTGAAATTTTTCCCTTGCATACTGCTCTTGCATTGGAAGGGTTAACAGCTTATGTCAGGTATAGCAGCATCGAGGAGCCTGTGGTAGCGAAGGATCAGAACGTAAAACTGCTTTTTCTTTTCCCTTCACCTAGACAGAAAGGAGCAGTTAACTCTTGCAATGCAGCCGCAGCAGTGGTATGGACACAGTCACTTATCCCCATGTTACAGGCATGTAGATGAGCCCCCCCTGCGTAGAGAGACATTGCATTTGTGGCCTGGGTGGACGGTTATAATGTTATGGCCAGATCACTGTACATACCTATATTGGTCCAAGCTGGATCAATGTAATGATGTAAAAATTGCCATACCTAAACTTCAGCTTTCAGTGAAGAGTACTATGGCCTCACCAGTCAGATTAAAAGCTGCACTGGAAATGAAAGTCAAAAAAGAAAAATCCCAACTGGGGCACTGGGGTAATACACAAAATTTCTTACGCTGGCCATACACTTGTAAAATTTTCTTCAAAAAGGTCAAATCGACGTTTGTGGAATGAATTAACCACTTGACCCACAGCCCTATTCTGGCACCTTTTGTTTACATGCAACAATTAGTATTTTTTGCTAGAAATTTTCTTAGAGCCCTCTAACATTATATATTCTTTAAAGCGAAGGCTTTATTGGTGGGTGTTGCAATTTTTATGTCACACAGTATTTTTGAATTTTAATGCAAAAAAAAAAAACACAATACATAACCCAATTTGTTTTGTAAAATATTAAAAAGTCACTCTTTCAATTTTTTTTTTCAATTATTTATTTTTACACTGTCACTTTAAATTTTTTATCACTTTTATTGCTCTCACAATGAATGTAAACATCCCTTGTGACAGCAATAGGCATGTGACAGGTACTCTTTATGGAGAGATCCCTCCTCTGTTTCTAAAAGTATTTCATCACACCCAGATTGGTGTAAGTAAAAGCATTTTATTATTTAAAATGGCACATTTTACATCCAGAGAAACCAGAAGTGATGTAAGGTCATCGCTTCTGGGTCCCTTTATCATAGGAGGTGAACACAGCGGTTCTGATCTTTGTCTAAGGGTAGGCGTTCCCTCTCGCTGCTTGTAAAAGCAATCCGTCAGCTTTAAAAAAAACGGTACGGGACGCCTGTGGACAATTTTACAACAGTTTTGATAAGAGGATTAGATTACCTTTTGATTTGTAAAAAAGAACAATGTTAGGAAGAATGCACAGCAGAGAAACTCAAAACCCTAATGATTTGTGCTCACAAACAATTTATCCTTGTTGCAAAATTAGGTTTTAATAAAAAATAAAAAAAAAGGAAAATCTTATTGTGATGGTTTTCACTTGCAGTATCTGTCCGCTTTTAGCTTCGATCTCCTGTAAAATTGAAAAAAAATAAAATGGTTTTGTAGCAGTTTAACTGTGGTTTAATAATGCACGACCCATTTATATGTCCAACTTAAAAAAAATGTATGTATGAGAAACCTCTACTTATGTTCATGCATTACTGCAACTGTGATTTATAAACTATCAGTATGTTCTCACAAGCTGCCATGTTCCCTGACAATAAATGACTGAGGCTAATTTTGGTAAAACAGCAGCAGTTCAGACAGAATAGCCAGTTCTGTGACTTCTCTGCACACTAAAATGCAGTTTGGCCAGGAAACAACCCAGCCTGTAATTGCATAATGAAATAACACAGAGGTCATTCATATGCTCTCCACTCTTGTATGTTTTACAGTATTAGATTGAAATATTGTACCATGCAATAATGCCCTGACTGCCCATAGATTCAGCCGGTTTAGCAGGGACCGGTTGAATTTTGATCCATGTATGGGCACTGTGGTTGTACAAATGTTGATCTACCATTCAACTTCTGTACAACTGCCCTGCTGGAAAATTTCCTCTTGATCAGCACTATAGGCTGAGGCTTCCATGTATGAAATACATACAGTGGGTATAAAAAGTTATACATACAGTGGGTATAAAAAGGTATAAAAAGTCTACACCCTCGTTAAAATGTTTTCTGGTATGTAAAAAAAAACGAGACAAAGAAATCACTTGAGAACTTTATCCACCTTAAGACCCCTTTCACACTGGGGCATTTTTCAGGCGCTTTAGCGTAAAAAAAAAAAGCGCCTGTAAAACGCTTGAAAGAAGCCTCATCTGCAATCCCAATGTGAAAGCCCAAGTGCTTTAAGAGCCTTTTCACACTGCCAGCACCCAAAAAACGCTCTAAAAGCGCTGCAAAGAAGCTGCTTGCAGAACTTTTTTGACACCCTGCCAGCGCAGCACCTCAGTGTGAAAGCACTAGGGCTTTCACATTGGGATTGATTGCAGTTGCGGCTTCTTTTAGGCGCTTTTTTTTTAAAAACTAAAGCGCCTGAAAAACGCCCCAGTGTGAAAAGGATTTCAGTGTGAAAGCACTCGGGCTTTCACATTGGGATTGATTGCAGTTGCGGCTTCTTTTAGGCGCTTTTTTTTTAAAAACTAAAGCGCCTGAAAAACGCCCCAGTGTGAAAAGGATTTCAGTGTGAAAGCACTCGGGCTTTCACATTGGGATTGATTGCAGTTGCGGCTTCTTTTAGGCGCTTTTTTTTAAAAACTAAAGCGCCTGAAAAACACCCCAGTGTGAAAAGGATCTCAGTGTGAAAGCACTCGGGCTTACACATTGGGATTGCAGATGAGGCTTCTTTTTTAAGCACTTTACAGGCGCTTTTTTAACGCTAAAACGCCTGAAAAATGCCCCAGTGTGAAAGGGGTCTTAATGTGACCTATAAACTGTACAACTCAGTTGAAAAACAAACTGAAAACCTTTAGGAGGAGGGAAGTAAAAATAAAAAATAAAAATAATATGGTTGCACAAGTGGGCACACCCATAAACTAATACTTTGTTGAAGCACCTTTTGATTTTATTACAGCACTCAGTCTTTTTGAGTATGAGTCTATCAGCATGGCACATCTTGACTTGGCAATATTTGCCCACTCTTTGCAAAAACACTCCAAATCTGTCAGATTGCGAGGGCATCTCCTGTACACAGCCCTCTTCAAAACACCCCACAGATTTTTAATCGGATTCAGGTCTGGGCCCTGGCTGGGCCATTCCAAAACTTTAATCTTCTTCTGGTGAAGCCATTCCTTTGTTGATTTGGATGTATGCTTTGGGTCGTTGTCATGCTGAAAGATGAAGTTCCTCTTCATGTTCAGCTTTCTAGCAGAAGCCTGAAGGTTTTGTGCCAACATTCACTGGTATTTGGAACTGTTCCTAATTCCCTCTACCTTGACTAAGACCCCTGTTCCAGGTGAAGAAAAAAACAGCCCCAAAGCATGATACTGCCACCACCATGTTTTACTGTGGGTATGGTGTTCTTTTGGTGATGTGCAGTGTTGATTTTGCGCCAAATATATCTTTTGGAATTATGGCCAAAAAGTTCAACCTTCTTTTCATCAGACCATAAACACATTTTTCCACATGCTTTTAGGAGACTTCAGATATGTTTTTGCAAAATTTAGCTGGGCTTGGATGTTTTTCTTCGTAAGAAAAGGCTTCCGTCTTGCCACGCTACCCCATAGCCCAGACATACGAAGAATACGGGAAATTTTTGTCACATGCACCACACAGCCAGATATTCCTGCAGCTCCTTTGCTGTAGGCCTCTTGGCAGCCTCCCTGACCAGTTTTCTTCTCGTCTTTTCATCAATTTTGGAGGGACATCCAGCAATGCCACTGTTGTGCTATATTTTCTCCACTTGATGATGACTGTCTTCACTGTATTCCATGGTATATCTAATGCCTTATACATTCTTTTGTACCCTTCTCCTGACTGATACCTTTTAACAATGAGATCCCTCTGATGCTTTGAAAGGTCTCTGTGGACCATGGCTTTTGCTGTAGGATGGCACTAAGAAAATTTCAGAAAAGACCTACTAGAACAGCTCAACTTTATTTAGGGATAATCAGAGGCACTTTAAATGATGACAGGTGTGTACTGACTCCTATTTAACATTAGCTTAAATGTGATTGCTTAATTCTGAACACAGCTACATCCCCATTTATAAGAGGGTGTGCACACTTATGCAACCACATTGTTTTCGTCTTTTATTTTTGCTTCTCCCCCCCTAAAAGATTTCAGTTTTGTTTTTCAACTGAGTTGTACAGTTTTTATGTCACATTAAAAGGTGGAAAAAGTTCTGTAAATCTGTAAGTGTGTGTACATGTTTATACCCACTGTAAATAGGAGTGTTTTTTTTCCTGACAAAGAATTAGTATTTTTGTCAACCCAGTCCTGATATTTGCACAGCTCTGCCAGCACAGTACTATTCAGTGGGGCAGAAGACCTCATTTTTTTTTGCCACAGCTATTTAACACTTACAGGCCTCGACTTTCCCCTAACCTGTGACTGGACAATAAAAGGAGAATGCTCCTTACGCTGTGGCATAATTGGTTAAATGTGCTGCTTCAGGAGTTCAGCTTTAAAGCAGACCTTTACCTGAAAATGAATCTCCTACTTTCCCTCCCAACTAGCTTTTTACATACTGTAACATACAGTTAGGTACATATATATTTGGACAGGCACAATTTTTGTACTCTTGGACCTGTATGCCACCAGAATAAAATTAAAACAAAACAATGAATTAATTTGAAGTGCAGACTTTCAGCTTTAATTCAAGCGGTTGACATAAATATCAAGCACAATTTTTAGGAACTGCAAACATTTTTATACACAGCCCCCCCCCCCCGCCCCCCCCCCCCCCCGTTTTTTTGCCTCAAATGTAACTGGACAAATTAATATAATCATAAACAAAATGTGCTAACTGCAGCTCTCTTCAGTTGTTCTTTTATGGGCCTTTCTGCCTTTAGTTTTGCCTTCAGCAAGTGAAATGCACGCTCAATAGGGTTGAGATCAGGTGATTGACTTGGCCATTGCAAAATATTACACTTCTTTTCCTTCAAAAGCTCCTAAATTGCTTTTGCAGTGTGCTTGGGATCATTGTCAATCTGTACTGTCAAGCACCGTCCTATCAACTTTGCTGCATTTGGCTGAATCTGGGCTGGCAGTATATCTATAAACACTGCAGAATTAATTTGGCTGCTTCTGTTACACATCAATAAACACCAATGACCCAGGGCCAATGGAAGCCATGTATGCCCATACCATCTGCCTTCCACCATGTTTTACAGATGACGACATGTGCTTTGGATCATGAGCTGTTCCAAGTCTTCTCCACACTTTTTTCTTTACATCATTCTGGTACAGATTAATTTTAGTTTCATCCATTCAAAGAATGCATTTCCAGAACTGGTCTGGCTTTTTTAGGATTTTTTTTTGGCAAAGTCTAATCTGGCTTTACTATTCTTTGGGCTTATGAATGGTTTGCACCTTGTGGTAAAGCCTCTGTATTTGCTCTTGTGAAGTCTTCTCTTGATTCTAGACTTTGACAATGATACACCCACCTCCTGGAGAGGGTCCTTCATTTGTCTGGATGTTGTGAATGGGTTTTTCTTTACCATAGAGAGGATCCTATGATCATTCACCACTGTTGTCTTTCATAGATGTCCAGGCCTTTTTATGTTGCTGAGCTCACCTGTAAATTCTACTTTCCTCAGAATGTACCAAACTGTTGCATTGGCCACTCCTAGTGTTGCTGCTATCTCTCTGATGAATTTGTTTAATTTTTGAAGCCTTAAAATTGCCTGTTTCACTTGCATGGCCAACTGCTGTGAATGCATGATGTAGGTTCACAGCAATAGATTCCAAATGCAAATGCCACACTTAGAATCAACTCCAGAGCTTTTACCTGCTTAATTGATAAAAAAATAAATAGGGAGTAGCCCACACTTGGCCATGAAACAGCGTTTGACTCAACTGTCCAAACACTTTTGGTCCCTTGAAAAAGGGGGGTGGCTATTAAGAGCTGTAATTCCTAAACCTTTCCTCCGATTTGGATGTACAGACCCTCAAATTAAACTTGGGAGGGTGCACTTTCAGCCCATATCCATTATAGAACTAAAATATAGCTTGAATATGTTTTGGTAAATATCTAAAAAAATTAAAATAGTGCCCGAGTCCAAATATATATGGACCCAACTGTATATATTAGTTTCTTTTGGTGGGAGAACTTTTTTAGTGGAACATACTTCCACTCAGGAGCAGTGCAGTCAATTTGCATGATGGGTTTCAGTACAAGTACTACTACCACCACTGATAACTAAATCAGGGGAGATCAAAGATCAGCCAATTTGTGATTCTCCTAAATATCTGCATATGGATATGTCAGGTCTGTGGAGAATCACACAATCAGGACTGTATTGTATTATTCTCTTTATATAGAACAAAACAAAACATTTCCTGGTGCATCTGATTTTCAAATCAATTCACAGATTACTAATCAAGGCAAGAGAAAAAAAAAATTGGATTTATCTACTCACCATGAGAAACTCAAGTCTTCAACCTTCGGGTTACACCGCTGCCTACAAAAGGGCTGGACACTGGCAAACAAAAAACTATAAGCCAGCCCAAGATGCCCCTTCCAAATACCAGCATGCCTCAGTTTTGTAGTAAAGCAAAACCGAGAAATATGATCATAAACACAGAGGGGTTTGTCCCTAAATGGACTCTAAGAAAGTGATTTTATGGGGAGTATCAAAATTCTATTGTCTATCTTGTCCATTGAGGGACACAGAAGTTTTAGAGCCCAACTCTGGGCAGGAGTTTCTTCACAGATATCAGCCTATGTTCACACTAGTGCTGCTAATCATTTATACGTCTTTCAGTGTGTTCTTGTAGCACATTTATGATGTGTTTTTCATGCTTCATACATTTTTGTTTTTGCCATTTACAAGCAATATCTGCTGTGACATCACTGTTAGGCGGAATAAATTAAATTTTAATTAAAAAAAAACAAAAAAAACACACACACACACACACACCAAAAATGCATGTACAGCACATGCATTTTTCATGCACTCCCATTGGAGTCTATAGGCCCAAAAAAGCACTGCGCAGAACATGCATTTAAAAAAAAATAAAAAATCTGTATCAAAAATTATTTGATTTCCACGGTCATGCATTGCAGTGCAACCTCAGCCTCATAACAAGTCATACCAGTGTATACAAGGTTAAGGCAGGTAAAAATTCTCCAGCCTCAAGAGGACCTCACTTTCACATAGGGATACTTTTAAGTTCTGCACATTATTTAGTTTATATGGTGAAGGAAGTCCAGATCCTGCTGTACTTTCTGGCCACTTTGGCTATACATGCTACAGGTATCAAACCCCACTGCTGCATTGCATCTTTGCACCTCTCTCCCCCAGGCCATTTAAAATACACATAGACTAGGCTTGGTTTTGTAAATGGCCTGGAGAAGAGGGGTTAGAAATGCAACCTTAGACCTTGGACTTCCTCTGCCGTAGTGAGGAGCACGCTGTTTGAAGAACAAAGAAAAATGGTACTAATAAATATAAGCTAGTCTTTCACACAGCAGAACTGAAGAAAAAATGTCCATCCTACTAAGACACTAGAAAAAAGGTCTGAGGCATACAGTAGTAGGGGGGGTTTCCTGGGCTGGCCTTCTATGTTTGCCAGTGTCCAATCCTTGTGTAGGTGGCAGTATAACTTGAAGAATAAAGACTTCCTCAAAGGATGGAGAAAGAAAACCTTTTTCCCCTTTGCATGGATTTATAATATGAAAGCCCACAAAGTAACCAACTTGTTTTTATCTGACAAACACATTGCATCAAGCACTGGAAATAATAATTCACCTGTCCAGAAGTGTCTCGTGAAAGCTTCCATCTTTCCTAGCTTTCTTAAGCTCCCGGTGATCCTCTTTGCTCACTTTAAGTTTACGATCCTGGAAACTTTGAAATTTCTTGCTGAAACAATGAATAACATGGGAATAATAAAAATTATGATTACAACATGAGGTTGATAATAATTCAAAGGACAATCTCATGTAAATAAAACTTCACACATTGGGTAGTGATGCACCGAAATTTCGGCCGCCGAAACATATCGGCCGAAAATGCCCTTTTCGGCAATTTGCCGAAAGAGAAACGGCCGATAATGGAGCCAAAAATGGGGCGTGGCCTGGGTGGGTACGGGGCTCCGCCCCTGGTGACGCCCATCATGGGGGGTGTATAGCGCAGGAGAGCCGCCTCCGCCGCCTGTTTGATCACAGCGCCGGGAACATCACAGCTTTCATTTCAATAGCTGTGTGTTCCCGGCCGTGCGCCGTCACACGCAGCCCCTCCCCTTGTCCGGGCACTTAGATAGACAGATCATCCGCAGGATTGGACGGATGATCTGTCTATCAAAGTGCCCGACAAGGGGGAGGGGCTGCGTGTGACGGCACGCGGCCGGGAACACACAGCTATTGAAATGAAAGCTGTGATGTTCCCGGCGCTGTGATCAAACAGGCGGCGGAGGCGGCTCTCTTCCCTGCACAGGCTGGCTGCAAAATGGCACACTGGCTGCAATGAGACACACTGGCTGCAATGGGGCACACTGGCTGCAATGGGGCACACTGGCTGCAATGGGGCACACTGGCTGCAATGGGGCACACTGGCTGCAATGGGGCACACTGGCTGCAATGGGGCACACTGGCTGCAATGGGGCACACTGGCTGCAATGGGGCACACTGGCTGCAATGGGGCACACTGGCTGCAATGGGGGATGCCTCCTGTACCACGTCCCCAGTCTCTGACCATCTCCTGTACCACGTCCCCAGTCTCTGACCATCTCCTGTACCACGTCCCCAGTCTCTGACCATCTCCTGTACCGTGTCCCCAGTCTGACCATCTCCTGTACCGTGTCCCCAGTCTGACCATCTCCTGTACAGTGTCCCCAGTCTGACCATCTCCTGTACAGTGTCCCCAGTCTGACCATCTCCTGTACCGTGTCCCCTGTCTCTGACCATCTCCTGTACCGTGTCCCCAGTCTCTGACTACCTCCTGTACCATGCATGCAGTCTCTGACCACCTCCTGTACCATGTCCCCAGTCTCTGACCACCTCCTGTACCATGTCCCCAGTCTCTGACCACCTCCTGTACCATGTCCCCAGTCTCTGACCACCTCCTGTACCATGTCCCCAGTCTCTGACCACCTCCTGTACCATGTCCCCAGTCTCTGACCACCTCCTGTACCATGTCCCCAGTCTCTGACCACCTCCTGTACCATGCATGCAGTCTCTGACCACCTCCTGTACCATGTCCCCAGTCTCTGACCACCTCCTGTACCATGTCCCCAGTCTCGGACCACCTCCTGTACCATGTCCCCAGTCTCTGACCACCTCCTATACCATGTCCCCAGTCTCTGACCTCCTCCTGTACCATGTCCCCAGTCTCTGACCACCTCCTGTACCATGTCCCCAGTCTCTGACCACCTCCTGTACCATGTCCCCAGTCTCTGACCACCTCCTGTATAAAAATATTTTTTAAAAACAGTAATTTTCGGTATCGGTGCCGTTTCGGTATCGGTTTCGGTTTTTGGCCTAGTGTATTTTTCATTTTCGGTATCGGTTTCGGCACCAAAAAACCCATTCGGTGCATCCCTAACATTGGGTGTTGTAATCATTTTACTTTCAGCTAATGCAGACGGTCCTCAAGGCTTGAGGACAAGTAAAGGTCTCTTTAGAGAACATTTGGTGCATGAACCCTTGTGATTACTTTTCTGTACGTACAATGCTGATTGCATTGAATACATTTAAAAAGGTGATGTCATATAAAAACAGCATTTCTAGGGGGAAATAAATGCATAATATTTCAAGCTTAATGTCACATAAGCCTGCAAATAATTTGAAAACAGCATCTTCTTTATGATAGTGTTTCACAGAAAAAGTAATCAACTGTAATATGCCGGTGCAATGTGCATAGTCGTACCGTGCTAGTCACACATTACTCAGAGTAGATAAGTGACAAGCACAGTGTGTGACATTACTCAAAGAAATGTAAACAGCTTATCTGCCAGCACAATGTAATCATTTGCTAAAAAGGCATCTGAAGGGGTTGTCAATGTACTCAGCACTCAACATAAGCATTTATTTAACAAGAGTGGTGCACTACAGACCATGTATGAAGAAATAATTTTCTAACTACAGCTTGGTGCTTAGGTACATATTCTTCACCAGTTAAAAAAGGCACATTTTTCATGTTTATTTTTTTAAATAGGGCACCAAATGTTTAGTGTGACCCATGATAAATGCTTAAGGGGCCCAGGCTGTCAAGGTCCGATGAGTTGGATGCCGCTGACTAGTGAGGGTGCAGGCATAGTAGAAATCCATCCAGACCCAAAGCACACTGCAGAAATAGGAAGATATATATCCCGGCCTCGCCTGGCCTGAATGGTTAGCAGGTAAAAGATCTGAGCTCAATTCAGCCATGTCCACAACATATTTTCACCGTGCCCCCCTAATTGCTTGACATTTAGTTTTAACCTTTTTTTTTTTAAACAAGATAATCACTAAACATTTGGTGAACATATCCGTGCCACCGCACACCTCATCTGGCCCGTGTGGTTAGCAGGTAAAAGCAGTCTCAGCAGTCTTCATCCAGGCCACGTCCCCAACATGTTTCGCACTGCTCCCCCAGGGCGTAATCATGAAATCTCCATAATTAAGCTTCAGGGCGGGGCGAAACAGGTTGGGGATGTGGCCTGGATGATTCAAGCTGAGGCTGCTTTTATCTGCTAACCACTCGTCCCATGTGAGGTGTAAGGCGGCCGGGATATGTTCACCGAATGTTTAGTAATTGTGTTGTTAAACCACTTCCCGCCCGGCCTATAGCATAATGATGGCCCGGAAATGGTTGCGTTATCCTGACTGGGCATCATATGACGTCCAGCAGGATAAGCCACAGGCCCTGCCAATAGTACTGCCATCAGTACCATCACACAGGCCCCACCAATAGTACTACCATCAGTACCGTCACACAGGCCCGCCAATAGTACTACCATCAGTACCGTCACACAGGCCCGCCATAAGTACTGCCATCAGTACCGTCACACAGGTTCGCCATAAGCACTGCCATCAGTACTGCTACACAGGCAAACCAATAGTACTCCCATCAGTACAGTCGCACAGGCCCATTAGGCCTGCCATAAGTACTGTCATCAGTACCATCACACAGGCTCGCCATAAGTACTGCCATCAGTACCGCTACACAGGCCCGCCAATAGTACTGCCATCAGTACAGTTGCACAGGCCCGCCATTAATGACCTGTCAGTACCACAAGCAGAACCATCACACAGGCCCGCCATCACTACCGTCATTATGGCCAAAAGAGTGTACACACCTGAGGAGGCATATGCCATGCTTACCATGTCGGATGATGAGAGCAGAGGGGAGCTCCCATCATCCAATTCTGGTTTGGAATTCGAGCCAGTGGAGGGGAGTGGATCGGAGTCCGAGTCAGAGGAGGAAACTGTCCGTCCTAAAAGAATAAGGAGATCAGGACTAAGATTAGAAGACCTGCCTAATGCCAGCAGCGCCAGACCCAAGGAAGAGGAGCCCAGTACCAGTACTGGAATTATACATGCAACCCAAAGAATCCAGGCCCAGTCCTCCCTTCCCCATGCCCAGGCAAACCACTTATGGTTGACTGCCAGCGTGGGATCCGCTATAATCCCCCCTTTCAACGCACAGCCCGGTGTGCAGCCCAACACTACAAATGTTTCCCAATAAGATTATTTTTGTTTTTCCCCGAAGATTTGTTGCCGTACACGGTGGACCAAACAAATCTCTATGCAGAGCAATTTATTGCCGCCAACCCCCATTCCTCCTACATTTGTATGTTCCAATGCCAACTTCTCTCACTAGACACATTTAATGTGGATGTAAACCCACTCTCATCAATTATAAATTATTGCCATAGTGCTATGTATCCTTACCTGTCAAATGTCTCCCCTTTCTCTATTTGGAGCTCCCAAAAACTCTGGATTCAGTGGGCAGGACTGTTATCGGGTGCTCGGTGGGAGGAGTTGTGATCATGACCTTTCTCATGACCTTGTAGTTCTTTACATTCTCCTTGGCCAGGGCATACACAGGAGAGGCAGAGCGCGTTCTGGGTAAAAGCTGAGCGCACTCACAGCCCCCTGTCATTTCTGAACACATGAATGTCCAGTGACAGTTGGGGAAGAAGGGGGTGGGGGTGGAGGAGGAAGACAAGGAGGTGTGGTGGAGATTTTGAAATATAATATTTATAGCAAGGAGCTTAAAGGAAACCATTCTGAGAAGACTTTCTAATTAAATTTCCATGCCCCGTTATATATATATATACACACACACAGTGCCTTGCGACTGAAATTCTTGCCCATTCTTCCTTGCAAAACAGCTCGAGCTCAGTGAGGTTGGATGGAGAGCGTTTGTGAACAGCAGTTTTAAGCTCTTTCCACAGATTCTCGATTGGATTCAGGTCTGGACTTTGACTTGGCCATTCTAACACCTGGATACGTTTATTTGTGAACCATTCCTTTGTATATTTTGCTGTATGTTTGGGATCATTGTCTTGTTGGAAGATAAATCTCTGTCCCAGTTTCAGGTCTTTTGCAGACTCCAACAGGTTTTTATCCAGAATGGTCCTGTATTTGGCTGCATCCATCATCCCCTCAATTTTAACCATCTTCCCTGTCCCTGCTGAAGAAAAGCAGGCCCAAACCACGATGCTACCACCACCATGTTTGACAGTGGGGATGGTGTGTTGAGGGTGATGAGCTGTGTTGCTTTTACGCCAAACATGTCGTTTTGCATTGTGGGCAAAAAGTTCGATTTTGGTTTCATCTGACCAGAGCACCTTCTTCCACATGTTTGGTGTGTTTCCCAGGTGGCTTGTGGCAAACTTTTTATGGATATCTTTGAGAAATGGCTTTCTTCTTGCCACTCTTCCATAAAGGCCAGATTTGTGCAGTGTACGACTGTTGTTGTCCTATGGACAGACTCTCCCACCTCAGCTGTAGTTCTCTGCAGTTCATCCAGAGTGATCATGGGCCTCTTGGCTGCATCTCTGATCAGTCTTCTCCTTGTCTGAGCTAAAAGTTTAGAGGGACGGCCAGGTCTTGATAGATTTGCAGTGATCTGATACTCCTTCCATTTCAAAATGATCGCTTGCACAGTGCTCCTTGGGATGTTTAAAGCTTGGGAAATCTTTTTGAATCCAAATCCGGCTTTAAACTTCTCTACAACAGTATTACGGACCTGCCTGGTGTGTTCCTTGGTCTTCATGATGCTCTCTGAGCTTTCAACAGAACCCTGAGACTATCATAGAGCAGGTGCATTTATACAGAGACTTCATTACACACAGGTGGATTCTATTTATCACCATCGGTCATTTAGGACAACATTGGATCATTCAGAGATCCTCGCTGAACTTCTGGAGTGAGTTTGCTGCACTGAAAGTAAAGGGGCCGAATAATTTTGCACGCACCACTTTTCAGTTTCAGTTTTTTATTTGCTTCCCACTTGTTGGTGATTCTTCACAAAAAATTAAAATTCTATATCTTTATGTTTGAAGCCTGAAATGTGGCAAAAGGTTGAAAAGTTCAAGGTGGCCGAACACTTTCGCAAGGCACTGTGTATATATATATATATATATATATATATATATATATATATATATATATATATATATATATATATATATATATAGTGTATGTGTGTGTATGTGGGCAGAGGTTTTTACTGGAAGATATCATGATAGATTACCTTTTAGAAATACAGAAATGTCTCCTATCTCGTGGGAACCATTGAATGTCCCCAGGTGTTAGGCAAATTCCCTTTTGCTTTACCAATCATCTTTGCAGACGTCGAGGCTCCATCTCCCCAGGAGTCATTAACATGCTAATGTCAGAACTGTTTGGGCTGAGTGATCAAAGGAGGTGGTTCATTAATTAATAGACTGAGTGGCACCGGAAGTTTAGACCTGAAGCATGGACATTTCAGTGAGCTTCAGAGTTAGCCAATCACAGTGTGAGCCAACTAGAACCAATAAGCATTTAGACTTCAGAATTAGCCAATCAGAAGTTGATGCAAACTCAGAGCCAATGGCTGTGTTCCATCTTCTGATTGGCTGAAAATGCATATAAAATAGGACGAGAGCTAGCTGGTGGCCTGTTCAGTTCCAGACCATCGGGGCGACAGGATGTCCATGTAACGTATACTTGTATCTCTAACCTATTTCTATCTCTAACCTATCTCTTTCCTAGGACTTGTCTTGAAATATTGATAACCCTATTGATAGTGTATGTCTATTGTAACCATATGGCCTAAATTATCTTTGCAGCCTAAGCAACACTGTACCTGTAACATCACTTGAGATATATGATAAGTTCTAATTATTCTAAAGTTTATTTTCTGTATAAATAAATGTAATTGTTATCGTTCATTTTTATTCTTATATAGACAAAGGTTTAATCACTTATTTCTTGTATCGTTAATCATTTAAGTGAGATATAAATTTAGCCAACACAGAGGACAGTCAGATGATTGTGCGGCAGGGGACAGCTGTGGGCACCGATCTCATCATGACCATCGGCTACAAGCATAGGCAGGGCCGCTGTTAGAAATCATGGGGTCCCCTACAGCCTACCTAATGAGGCCCCCAGCCCTGCCCCTGACCCAGCATACATATCTAAAAGAATGCAGCCTTGTCTTCAAGGACAAAGGGGATCACTGGTGCTCAATGTGGGGAGAGATGGGCGGTGATTAGTGGTGAGAGATGGGGGGTCCTGGTGCTTAGTGAGAGGAGATGGGAGGGTTCCTGGAGCCTAGTGGGGAGACATAGGAGACTCAAGTGCTTAATGAGGGGAGATAGGGGTCCTGGTGCCTAATGGGGGGAGTTTGGAGGCACTGCCAGTCAGTGGGGCAGGGGGGTACTGGTGCTCCTTACCTGGCTGCTTGATCCATATGGAATCCTGTAGAAGAATCATCCCCCTCTCACTTTTCTTGTTTTCTGATTTTTCTCATCTGAAGGGATGCCAGTGCAGTGATAGCTCAGACAATCTCAAAGAAAACTTCCTCTGCTCACTTCTCTGCCAGGCTCTGACTGATGACATCATCTATTACAGAGCCCAGCAGAGGAAGCCAGTGGTGGAAGTTTTCCTTTGCTGACAGTTTTTGATTACTCGGCTGAGCTATCACTGCATGGACTTCCATTCAGGCATGCTGTCACTTCTAGCAGCTCCTCAGTTTTCCTTTATAACTACTTGAACGCCTCAGTCAGCAAATGCAATTTGCTCAGAAACTCCATTGAAAGCCACTCCATCCAGTTCCTGCACCAAGTAAGGAAGACCATGGGACGAAGAATGTGATGTTTCCCGCTGCACCCATTGGCTGAGGAGGCAGCAGGAGGCGGTGCTGCCTCTGCCAATGGGTATCTCAAGTTCCCTCATTAGTCCCTCCCTACTGAGTTCTGACATCGCTCGGGAGTCCCGGCCTGCTAGTGAACTATGTGGGCGGGCTAGGAGGACGGGTCCTCTATTAAAAGGGGATAGCAGCAACCCTTATGTACAGCCTCACTGCCGGGCCCCTCTGTTGCATGAGCCCTGTACCCCCTTATCAGCGGCCCTGAGCACAGGCACCTCTGATGTGACTGCCCGTGCCAGGCCTGCCTCTCTGCTCTCACGTCTCTCCTGACGTCAGCAGAGAATTCTCAGCCCCGCTCGCCTCCCTTCTGATCTGATAGTGACAGCCAGCGGGCGGGGCTGAGAATTCCCTGCTGACACGAGGAGAGCTGGAAGTGTGAGGAGAGAGGCGGGCATTGTACACAACAGGGTATACGCTTGGAGCACTCTCCTGGGAGGGGAGGGGCAATGACGTCACTGGCAATCGATTTCTATGGTCGAATGCATCGATGCCCCTACGGGGACACCCGAATCGCTATGCATCGATTAATTTCACCACAGCTAGCGGCAGGGTCCAAGGGTCCTCTACCGACATCTTTATGATCTCTGCAAACCAAGATCTTCTGGGCCACCAGAATCACCTCCTTTCCTTCCTGCTTGATCCTGCGAAGAAGGGGTGGGAGCAGCAGAACCGGAGGAAACGCATAGATCAGTGATAACTGATCCCATGGAAAGACCAAGGCGCCTGGTCCGCATATGCCAGCGGATCCCTTGTCCTTGACACAAAGTTGTTGACTTTGTTGTTGAATCTGGTCATGAACAGATCCACGTCCGGAACACCCCATCTTTGACATATCGACAGAAAGATGCCGGGGTGAAGGGACCATTCTCCCAGAAACAATTGTTGGCGACTCAAGTAGTCCGCCTGTCAATTTTCTATCCCTGGAATGAAAAATCGCTGATAGGCAAGGAATGTTGCTTTTTGTCCAAGATAGAACACGATTCACCTCTTTTTGGGCTGCACGACTTCTTGTGCCCCCTTGGTGATTGATGTAGGACACAGCCATGGCATTGTCGGATTAAATCCTGACAGGACAATTTTGTAATCTGAGTGTCCAGGCCTCTAGGGCCAGGACAAACTGCCCGAATTTCTAGAATATTGATGGGCAAGGTCCTTTTTGATTTGGACCATTTCCCCTGGAAAGATGCCTCTTCCAGGACTGCTCCCCAACCTAGAATATCCTTTGTTACCACTTTCCAGGATACTTGTAGAAAGGATTTCCCCTGTTGAAGGTTGTTGGATATCAACCACCAATTGAGGCTCTGACTCACCTCAGGGGATAAGCAGATTGGAAAGTCCAAAACCTGGACCTTTTTGTTCCAAGTCGCCAGAATACTGCTTTGCAGCAGTCTTCAATGAAACTGCGCATAAGGAATGGCCTCAAAGGAGGCCACCATCTTTCCTAACAATTTAATTCAAAGCCGAATAGAAGGATTTCTCTTTGTTTTGACAAGCCGAATCCGTTCCTTTATGGAACTGATCCTTCCCTAGGGTAAGAATACCTTCTTTTGAATGGTATCTATGATCAGCCCCAAGTACTGTAATCTCGTTGATGGCTTTAAGGAGGATTCTTCTAGGTTGAGAATCCAGCCTAGGAATTTTAGGCAACTCATGGCTGAGACTAAACTTTGGTTTAGACAGGTGACTGACTGATCTACTAAGAGCAGATTGTCTAGGTAGGCTAGAATTGTTATACCCTGAGCCCTTAACCTGGCTAAAGGAGGGGCCAGGATCTTTGTGAACACTCAGGGTGCGGTGGCTAGACTGAAAGGCAGAGCCACAAACTGAAAATGACAATTTTCTACCTCGAAGCATACAAATTTCTGATGGGAAAAATGACATAGTAGGTTAAGTTGAAAAAAGACACAAGTCCATCAAGTCCAACTTATGTGTGTGATTATATGTCAGTATTACATTGTATATCCCTGTATGTTGTGGTCATTCAGGTGCTTATCTAATCGTTTCTTGAAACTATCAATGCCCCTCGCTGAGACCACCGCCTGTAGAAGGGAATTCCACATCCTTGCCGCTCTTACAGTAAAGAACCCTCTACGTAGTTTAAGGTTAAACCTCTTTTCTTCTAATTTTAATGAGTGGCAACGAGTCTCGTTAAACTCCCTTTTGCGAAAAAGTTTTATGCCTATTGTGGGGTCACCAGTATGGTATTTGTATATTGAAATCATATCCCCTCTCAAGCGTATCTATCTATCTTCTCCAGATAGAATAAGTTCAGTGCTCGCAAGTTTCCCTCATAACTAATATCCTCCAAACCTTTTATCAGCTTTGTTGCCCTTCTTTTTACTCGCTCCATTTCCACTACATCCTTCCTGAGGGCTGGTGCCCAGAACTGGACAGCATATTCCAGGTGTGGCCAGACCAGAGTCTTGTAGAGCAGAAAAATTATTGTTTTATCTCTGGAGTTGATCCCCTTTTTAATGCATGCCAATATTTTGTTTGCTTTGTTAGCAGCAGCTTGGAATTGCATGCCATTGCTGAGCCCATCATCCTAGATTCCCCCAGTGTATAGATTGCATTCCTATATTTGCCAGCCAAATGCATTATTTTACATTTTCTACACTGAGCCTCATTTGCCATGTAGTTGCCCACCCCATTAACTTGTTCAGATCTTTTTGCAAGGTTTCCACATCCTGCAGAGAAGTTATTGCCCTGCTTAGCTTAGTATTGCCTGTATTTGTAGAGAATGAACTGTTTACCCCATCCTCCAGGTCGTTTATGAACAAATTAAATAGGATTGGTCCCAGCACAAAACCCAGCACAGAAGGTGGGACCCCACCTTCCTTCATCTATCTGGCAACTCACCTCCTCATAGAAGATAAATTGGTACATGGAGATAGGCATCTTTGATGTCAATCGATGCCAACAATTCTCCTCCTTGTAGAATGGAGACAACTGATCGGATTGACTCCATGAGAAAGGAACAGATATTCAAGTGACGGTTTAGATCCTTGAGATCTAAAATGGGTCTTACCTCCCCATTTGGTTTTGGTACAGTGAAGAGGTTTAAATAAAACCCTGATCCCTGCTCTTCTGTGGGAACCTCTGATATCACTTTCGGAGACAAGAGATGATCCAGAGCCAGAAAGAGACTTCCTTTTCCCTGGATCTCTGGGAACGTTTGATCTTAGAAAACGGGGAGATGGGAATTCTCAGAATTCTAGTTTGTAACCTAGAGAAATTGAGGAAGCCAACCATCTCTGTCCTCACAATGTTCCTGCCAGATCTTTGAAAAGTGTAGAAGCCTTCCCCCCACCCGGGTGAGTGGGGGCACCTCTTCATAAGGAGGCTTTAGTATTTTGCTTTATGGGTTTCCTACCCCAAGTCCTCTTTTGGCCCTGGGACTGCCCTTGGGGTCTTCCTCTTGAACCCAACAGTGGAGGCCGTCGAGACTGCCTGGAGGCAGATGCTCCTGGCACTGGAGAAGATGCATGTTTAAAAGGAAAAACGTTTAAAAACTTCTTCTTTACTGGTAAAATAAAACTTTTTCATTAGAAATTCTTTGGATATACTTATCCAGATCATCTCCAAACAACGTTCACCATCAAATAGAAAACTGGACAAGAGCTTTTTACACGACGCTTCGGCTGACCAATTTTTCTAAATGTTTTCAATTTTTCACGCATATGTACCAGCCCTAGCATAAGCCATGAGGCTTGAATAATAGAATCTTTCATAGCATCCACCGTGAAACACAGTGCCTCTGATATGCCAGCCATCTGCTGGGCCTGCTGATCAGGAATAATTCTGAGTACCTCTACAAACTGGTCCTTTATGGACTGAGACACTCCAATCACCGCAAGAGCCGGCTGAATGACTGAACCTGCAAGAGCAACGTTGCTCTTAAAAATAAATTCCAACTTTTTATCTGTTGGATCCTTCAACATTTGCACATTGTCTACCGGACAGGACAGGTTTTTGTTTACCGAGGATATAGCAGCATCAATTGCTGGAACCCCCCATTTCTTATAGAATTCCTCCTCCATAGGGTAAATTATAGAAACGTTTTTGTGAAGGCTTTAGTGAAAAACCAGAGGTGGGCTCATCAATAGACTACGTTACAGGCAGTAAAAAAAGTTGAGTGGACCAACTTAGTAAGGGAGTGTACCAACAGTCTCTCCTGTGAGGCTGATCCCCCCCCCATATTAGGATCTTTGGAAGAGGAGTCATCAGCCTCTTTCTGATTCTTTAAGAGAGCTTCATGATCTCTTGCCCCTTGTCCCTCAGTATGAGGGTCCTGAGGAATGGACGGGGATCTGCTACGCTTGGGCCCACTGTGGGAAGCGAATAAAGCATCCATCTTCTGTTCCAAACTTAAAATGGTAGAAGAAACCTCCTGAGTGATATATAGGGACTGAAGTGTCCAGAGCAGCTGCAACACCAGTCCCCCCCTGACGGCTCACTCTGACCGGCCACATCACTCTCAGAGAAGGATGCCATCTTTTTAGACATGGATTTAGGTTGTTGTGAAACAATCGATCCTCTAGAACCCTTTGAGGTGTTCCTTGCCCCCCTTCCGCTCATAGCCTGATGCAGAAAGCAGAGGTTACTAGTTTGTAACACGCTGATCGTGCTAGTTCCTGTCTTTTTTTTTTAAGAAAAAGACTCTGAGCGCTCCTTCCCCACGAGGGGGAGACTGTCAGCACAGGGGGGTTATAAGTGTGGGAGGGGAACCCCCCCTCAAGCTTACCGGTGGTCCTGCTTATCCGGCTGGAGAAGGAGGAAGCATTTCAGCTCTCTGACACAGTGTTTCCAGCATGGTGAGTGCTCAATACAACCCCCCCAGTGGTGACACATAGGCATGACAAAATTTTACTGATTTTAAAGGAGACATTCATAAGAAAATTAAAAAAAAAAAAAAAATTCTTAGAACCCTCCACTTACCTTTCCCGCCGCAAGGTTTTCTGTGGTATACCAAAAGACCCAATCTTCACCCTTCATGGTGGGTTCGTTAACCCTTCAGGAGCTGGGGTTCCTTGAGAAAACCCACAACCCTGGACCTGCAACAGCACCCCACTAGTAAAACATTATGGCCTTACTACCAAAAAGTACTGGATTCCAGGGTCCAGCTCTCTAAAAAGAGAAGCATTCACAGGCAAAAACCCTGTTCCTTTAGATACGAGGCCTGGGTACCATTCAATTTGGCCAGAAGAGACAGCAAGGCTAGCCTAAGCAAGGATTTCTCTAGTGGAGCTCAGCACAGCATATCTTTGCTCGTGACCAACACCTTAGACACTGGCGAAAAACTGGGGTACTCCCAGTAGTGGGAGGGGTTATATGGGAAAGGCACTTTTTGTCTTAGGGCGTAACTACTAGTGCACTACTAATGTAACTACTATGGCTCTGTGTCCCGTGATGTACGATAAGAAAGGTGTCTTTTATCCAGATAACAAGCTGAGATTAGGAACACTCCCTTTATGAAAATGCTCCTAATCTCAGCTCGTTATCTGTATAGAAGACACCTGGGAGACAGAAATCTTGCTGATTGATAGGGGTCAAATACTTATTTTACTCATTAAAATGCAAATCATTTTATAACTTTTTTGAAATGCGTTTTTGTGGATTTTTGTTGTTCTTATTCTGTCTCTCACTGTTAAAATAAACCTACCATTAAAATCGCAGACTGATCATTTCTTTGTCAGTGGGTAAACGTACAAAATCAGCAGGGGATCAAATATTTTTTTCACTTTCCACTTTTTTTTCACTATATATATTTTGAGTCATTACTGCAATATACACGTGAAAGTCATGTTTAATGCAACTAACAATTTCAATTGTTTGCTATTCCATATTTTCAGACCTGTATTTCATATACAGATTTGTAAATGATCCCTCCAGTGGTAATCTGTATATCATGGAATACAGTTAAAAAAAACAAAAAAATAAAAAAAAACACAGGCTCTCAATAAAGCTGACAAAGCTCATCTTAAAAGATTCTAAAGGAAACTGAATAAATTAATCACAATAGTCATGAAACTACCATTTTCAGAAGGACATTCATGGTTAAGATCATTTACATTTAGCTGGTCAGGTTATAAACATCCATCCATGGATGTTTATATGTTTTAAGCAATGAGCTTAAGACAAGCCTTGACTGACTGCTATAGCTGCAGGCATTTTGGAGTAAATCGTCCTCATATTTAACCGCAAAAAACTGAAGTTGTTATTTAAGGATGAATTACTCCACAGTGCCTGCACCTACAGAGGTCCATGATGGTTTGGTTTTAAAGCCAATTTACTGCTTGATATTAATTTGAAAATACTTAAAATGTCTGTAAGCCTGGTCACAGGTTCACTTTAAACAGATCCCATTCACATCCAAGAGAAAAAACAGTAAAAGACTACATATTCCCTCGAAATGCACAGTTTATACTCGTCACTCTAGAAATATTAAGTAGTTCCAATGGAAATCACAGACAATAGCCATGAAATGGGAGTTACAAATAAGCTGGATATTTTTACTTACACATAATTGAGCTCACACTGTTTTACATTGCCTCGGTCTTCATCGGGAATATCATCTTTGCTTCCTGATTCTCTGTCCGCACAGGATCGGATCTATAATGAGCAGAGAATGTCTGAGCTAAGAAGCAAAAGGTGATCTGTACAAAAAAGTAGCAACTACCAGGACACTGGAAAACATTTTTAAGAGATACCTGTAGAGTGACTAATGGTGAGCAGTGAACACAATACAAGGTGAGACAACCATGAAAACAATGCATATGGGTCTCTAAAGACTAATGCTAATGAAGTCACGCATGAACTGTCTACATCGCACTGTTGCCACTTTTGTAAGTGTGCTTAAAAGTTTTCGATTTTTTTCCAACAGGTGTCCTGTATAAGAACTCATTCACGCAGATTCAATTTAACAATTTATATTTTTAGAGACAGATAAAAATAAACAATATTACATAAGTGTGAATAGGGCCTTAACGGATTGTATAATGATTCTGTATATACAGTGCCTTGCAAAAGTATTCACCCCCCTTGGCATTTTTCATGTTTTGTTGCCTCACAACCTGGAATTAGCATGGATTGTTTGAGGATTTGCATCATTTAATTTACAGAACATGCCCACAACTTTGAAGATGTTTTTTATTGTGACACAAACAACAAATAGGACAAAATAACAGAAAAACTCAATGTGCATAACTATTCACCCCCATAAAGTCAATACTTTGTAGAGCTACCTTTTGCGGCTTATCACACAGCTCCAAGTCTCTTTGGAGAAGTCTCTATGAGCTTGCCACATCTTACCAGGGGGAATTTTGCACATTCCTCTTTGCAAAACTGTTCCAGCTCCTTCAATTTGGATGGTTTGCACTTGTGAACAGAAATCTTTAAGTCTGGCCACAGATTTTCTATTGGATTGAGGTCTGGGCTTTGACTAGGCCATTCCAACACATTTACATATTTCCCCTTAAACCACTCAAGTGTTGCTTTAGCAGCATGTTTGTGGTTATTGTCCTGCTGGAAGGTGAATCTCCATCCCAGCCTCAAATCACATACAGAGTGGTACAGGTTTTGCTCAAGAATATCCCTGTATTTAGCACCATCCATCTTTCCCTCAACTCTGACCAGTTTCCCAGTCCTCACTGCTGAAAAACATCCCCACAGCATGATTTTGCCACCACCATGTTTCACTGTGGGGATGGTGTTCTTTGGGTGATGTGATGTGTTGGGTTTGCGCCAGACATAGCACTTTATTTGATGGGTAAAAAGTTAAATTTTAGTCTCATCAGACCAGAGCACCTTTCTCCATACATTTTGGGAGTCCCCCACATGCCTTTTCGCAAACTAAAAACGTGCCATTTTGTTTTTTACTGAAAGTAATGGCTTTCTTCTGGCCACTCTGCCATAAAGCCCAACTCTATGGAGCGTATGGCTTAGTGTTGTCCTATGTACAGATACTCCAGTCTTTGCTGTGGAATGCTGCAGCTCCTCCAGGGTTACCTTAGGTCTCTGAGCTACCTCTCTGATTAATCTTCTCCTTGAACAGTCTGTGAGTTTTAGTGTGCGGCTGTCTCGAGGCAGGTTTTTCATTGTGCCATGTTCTTTCCATTTGGTTATGATAGATTTGATGGTGCTCCTAGGGATTATCTAAGATTTGGATTTTTTTTTTTTTAACCTAACCCTGACTTGTACTTCTCAACAACATTGTCCCTTACTTGTTTGGAGAGTTCCTTAGTCTTCATGGCAGTGTTTGGTTAGTGGTGCCTCTTGCTTAGGTGTTGCAGCCTCTGGGGCCTTTCAAAAAAGGTGTATATATGTAAATGACAGATCATGTGACACTTAGATTGCACATAGGTGGACATCATCTCACTGATTATGTTACTTCTGAAGGTAATTGGTTGCACCAGAGCTCTTTATGGGCTTCATAACAAAGGGAGTGAATACATACGCACATGCCAAGTTTTTTTTATTTCTGAAAAATTGTTTTATGTATATATTTTTCTAATTTTACTTCACCAACTTAGACTATTGTGTTCTGATCCATCATATATAATTCAGATTAAAAAAAAAACCCATTGAACTAAAGGCTGTAATGCAACAAAATAGGTAAAAAGCCGGGGGGGGGGTGAATACTTTTCCAAGGCACTGTACATCCTTTATTATTATAGCTATGACTGCTTAAGCCAACCCATAGAGTCTGTAACCCCCCCCCCAAAAAACAAAACAAAAAAAAACCCCCACACCTATGCCATGAAAAACCCACCCAAACACCTTCCCTATAAAATGATGTTGTATATATATATAAGTAGCCAATGTCTGACCTGCGTGCCTAATAATTTGTCATAATACCATAATAGTCACCTCATGAGGAATATATGCACACCAGGTCCAAGAAGGCAAATAGTGTAAATATGTAAATAATGTATGTGCTGACATGTATAGACTGGTCCCATAAAATACAAAAATGAATACAAACAGAAATGGAATACCATACCTAAATCCAATAATCCACATAAACAGATGACAAATTACAACGTAGAGATGATCATCATAAATCAGGGACCAAAGATGAAGAAATTGAATAAAGGGTTACGCAACCAATATACAACCACAATTTCAAAAAAAAGTTCTTGTGTAAAATCTACTTAAAAAACAGAATGCAATGATTTGCAAATGCCATAAAGCCATATTTTAATCACAATAGAAAACAAATCAAATTTTTAAACTGAGAAAATGTACTATTTTAAGAAAAAAAATAAGGTCATTTTGAAATTGATGGCAGCAACACGTCTCAAAAATGTTGGGGCAGGGCCATATTTATCACGGTGTATGATCACCCTCTTCTGTTCCCAGATGTTTACAGTTGTGTTAAAAGGAGTTTAAGGAGAGGAATGTTGTCCCTTACTTGACTGATATAGAATTCTAACTTTTCAACAGTCATGGGTCTTTTTTGCCGCGTACAAACGATCAGACTATCCGGCGGACTATGGCGGGAGTCCGCCGGACTTTTGAAATGAACAGACTTGCCCACACACGGAGAAAAGTCAGTTTATTTTGAACGTGGCTCCAGGTAGACGGAACTAGAGAAGGAAGTGAATGTTGCCGCCTCGGCAAGATTGTCAATCGGCAAGATTGACACCTCGCTAGCCCCGTCACTTGGTATGGATTTAAAGGGAGTAGGGGTTCCCCCCAAAGTCCATAGCAGGCCCTTATCCGAGGCAGCCTAGCCAGGCAGGAAAGGGGGTGGAGACGAGCGAGCCATACCAGGCCGCGTGCCCTCAACATGGGGGGGGGGTGCTTTGGGGAGGGGGGGGGCAGTCACTGATTTTTGGGAAGTAGTCCATCACAAAATCATGCTTCCAATATTGCATCCAATATTGCCTTTTGGCCTTGTCCCTTGCACACAGAGATTTCTCCAGATTCTCAGAATCTTTTGATATTATGTACTGTAGATGATGATATATTTAAAGTCTTTGAAATTTTACGTTGAGGAACACTATTCTGAAATAGTTAGACAATTTTAGACGCAGCTTTTCACAGATTGGTGAACCTCTGCCCATCTTTATTGCTGAGACACTGATTCTCTAGGATGCTCTTTTTATAACCAATTATGTTACTTAGGAGATTTGCAAATCATTGCATTCTGTTATTATGTACAGTAGATTTTACACAGCGTCCCAGCTTTTTTGGGATTGGGGTTGTAGAGGCACATGTATATATCATAGAGTGGGCAATGCTGGTTTGGAGGTGGACTTGTTAAAACGAAATCATGTGCTGGAATATTATGTGTCGATATGTAATTTTAACCACTTGCTTACTGGGCACTTAAACCCCCCTCAGTCCCAGACCAATTTTCAGCTTTCAGCGCTGATGCACTTTGAATGACAATTGCGCGGGCATACAACACTGTACCCAAATGAAATTTTTATCATTTTTTTCCCACAAATAGAGCTTTCTTTTGGTGGTATTTAGTTACAGCTCGGAGTTTTATTTTTTGCTAAACAAACAAAAAAAGATGCAAAAAAAAAAATCATGTTTTAATAGTTTGTTATAAAATTTTGCAAACGGGTAATTTTTCTCCTTCATTGAAGTGCGCTGATTAGGCGGCACTGATGGCTGCATTGGTGGGCACTGATGGGCTGCATTGGTGGGCACTGATGGGCTGCATTGGTGGGCACTGATGGGCTGCACTGGTGGGCACTGATGGGCTGCACTGGTGGGCACTGATAGGCATAGTTAAGGCGGCACTAATAGGCACAGATAAGGCGGCAACGATGGGCACAGATAAGGCGGCACTGATGGGCAAAGATGGGCACAGATAAGATGGCATGGATGGGTGGCACGGATAAGTGGCACGGATGGGTGGCACGGATGGGCACCGATAGGTACCACTGATAGATGGGACTGATGGGCACTGATAGGTGGCACTGATAGGTGGCTCTGATAGGTGGCACTGCTGGGCACTGATGGGCGGCACTGCTGGGCACTGATGGGCGGCACTGGGTCGCAGCACCTTTGAGGCAGATTGTGGGCACTGTGGGTGGCACTGTTGGTGGCACTGCTGGATGGCACTGTGGGTGGCATTGTGGGTGGCACTGTAGGTGGCACTGTGGGCACTATGGGCACTGATGGGGGGCACTTACTTTTATTCAGGATGGCACGGCGGTGGGCAGGTGGGCACTGGCAGGGGGCAGGTGGTCAGCTGTATTGCTGGCCGTGATCGGGACTGATGTCCCGATCACGGCCGCCGGTGATCAGCTTTTTTTTTCTCTCCTCGCGCTGTCAGCGCGAGGAGGAATAATAGCCGATTACCGGCTCCGTTCTATCACATGATCAGCTGTCATTGGCTGACAGCTGATCACGTGATAAGGGGTCGGGATCGACCCCTTGCACGGATCGGTGATCAGGCGAGTCTCACGGACTCGCCGATCACAGAGCGCGCCCCTCAGGGGGCGCGCAGGCCGCTCGTATCCGGGACGACGTCTATTGACGGAAATGTAGGTCCGCGCTGATGCCGTCATTTGGCAATAGCGCGGATCTGTAGTGGTTAAAGTATTACACTGCCTGGGAATAGCTCATATGGTGCCCTGCTAAATCCACTAGCCAGCTGTACCATATAAAGTAAGTATGAGCTCCAGGCTCCCCCAAACAAAATTTAAAGTCAGCAGGTACAAATACTGCAAACTTCCAGCTCAGATCCTTGAGGCGTATCTAACAGGAAGTGGGAGCTGGTACCTGTCAAAACCAGGTTTTGTGATGTGGGGGGGGGGGGAGTTTGGGAGTTTTAAGAGGATGTTACAAGGAGGCCAAAAAAGTACGAAACTATTTAAATGGGGCCATTAAGTAGTGGATGTGTATGGATTATTTTGGAGAATATACCGTAGATATTGCCTACTACCACTTTAAAGTTTGGAAAAGAAACATAGAAACTGATTGGTTGCCATGCACAGCTGCTCCAGATTTCGGCTGCTCCAGTTTTGATAAATTCCCCTCAATGAGTATGGCTGCACTGCATTTACTAAAAAGAGAATAAAGCTAAACTGGATGAACACAATGATATTACTAAAGCTGCAATGTTTCTTGGACAGTATCAGCAGTTAACTAACTTTATTCCTTGCCTGGAGTTGACATTTAACAACCTTTGTTGAAACTAGGTATTCAGAAATTTTCCCCTATTAACAAAGCAAATATAATAGGATTTTTTTACTCACCATAGAACCCTTTTCTTGGAGTTCATTGACAGGCACAAGAATTCAGATACTGTTATATTGCTGCCTACAAGAGGACTTGATACTGACAAGCCAAAAAATTGCACAGGAACACAGATACTGTTGCAGCATAAGGCTCCAGACATCTGATTGGCAAACTCAAAAAAGGGGGTCTAGTCTATGAGAAAAGAGATCCCTTTATAAACAGGTTTGGAAAGCATCTCAAAGCTTTTTTTTGCCATACTTCTGGGGATCACAAGAGTGCACTCTGTGTCCCAGATTCAACGAACAGTGGACAAAGTCCGCTGTTAGGTGACATCAAAGAGCCGGTCCAGGCTCTACAGGGATCTGAACAATGTCAGGATTGAGACAAATGTCTGATCAGCAGTTGGCTTAGGCTCTCAGAAGCTCCTGCCCCTTACACAGTCCGATGTTCCAGTAAGCGATGGAGGGGCAGATCAAAGAGCCGCTGACTGTCTTCAGTTCTCTGCTCACTGAAGACCAAGAACCGAGCGATCAGCCATCTTTGATCGCTCAGTTCTTGGTGTAGAGCTGGTGTGGGACAGCCGCAGCATCAATCCGGTGAGTATGTATGTTTGTTTTTTGTAAACTAGCACTACTCTATGATGGTTGTTTTCATGTCCAATCCAGCAGGGTATGGGCAACTGATGGAAGAATTGAAGAAGAAATTAAAGAAAAAAAATGCTAGCAAGACTGAAGAAAAAAAAAATGTCCATCCTTCTAAGACACTAGAAAAAAAAAAAAACCTGAGACATGCAGGGTAGAAGAGTGGTTATCCTGAGGCTGATCTACAACTTTTTTTTGCCAGTGTCAAAACCTCATGTGGGCGTTAGTATAACCCGACAGTATCTGACTTTCTGTGCCGTTCAGTGAATGAAAAATAAATACTTTTGACTACTTTCTATAAAAAAAAAAATGTTGTGACACTGCATTGATTCACATTCAATCTTGCTTCAAAGGTTCAGAAATAAATTAGCACTGCATTGGTCTTCAAAGTTCAACAACATTGCCAGCTCTCCTGCTTCTATAAAGGAATATAAAATGGGATAAAATTTACCTTAATCATTTCTTCCTCACCAGCAGTCTTGCTTTGTGCTACCAAGTCCCCTTCTTCATTACAGCCAACAAAGCAGCTATTTGATGCCAGCAAAGCCATTCTGCCCTGAAAATAATTGCATATTGTTCTATTACATTGAGTACTGAATTGTGATTTTTCATCACCTAATGCGCAAACTCATCTACAGTGGAAGTTGGGTTAACAGTGGTTTCTATATAGTAACCATTTTTCACTACAAATAAATGTTTACATGGCAAACACATCTTGAATTTCAATAGGGGAAAACAACAACAATTCTTTCAATTCTGATTCAAAATGGTCTAGTCAGAATGAAAAACCTAAGATACAAAGATCAATTCTATAAATTTCTCCATCTTAGTCAGGACCCCATACCTTGTACTTTGGGAACTTAAAGCGGAGCTCCACCCAAAAGGGGAAGCTCTGTTTGTTCACACCCTTCCCCCAACCACTGCCCCATTCGGCCCTTTGGGGGGGGGATGCAGGTACCTGGCATTGCCCAGACTGGAGCTCATCTTTAAACATTGCCCACTATTGCAATGGTAAATATACTATGGAGTATCACAGGAGTATAGAAGTGGAACTTCCTCCATTCAGACCTCCAGCCTGCTCCACCTTCCTGGTCTTGAAAGGTATCAGTGCACTCTGATGGAAACACCTGATGTAAGGGGGGCACTCGGACAGGGACACCTAATGTAAGGGGGGCACTCGGACAGAGACACCTGATGTAAGGGGGGCACTCGGACAGGGACACCTGATGTAAGGGGGGCACTCGGACAGGGACACCTGATGTAAGGGGGGCACTCGGACAGGGACACCTGATGTAAGGGGGGCACTCGGACAGGGACACCTGATGTAAGGGGGGCACTCGGACAGGGACACCTGATGTAAGGGGGGCACTCGGACAGGGACACCTGATGTAAGGGGGGCACTCGGACAGGGACACCTGATGTAAGGGGGGCACTCGGACAGGGACACCTGATGTAAGGGGGGCACTCGGACAGGGACACCTGATGTAAGGGGGGCACTCGGACAGGGACACCTGATGTAAGGGGGGCACTCGGACAGGGACACCTGATGTAAGGGGGGCACTCGGACAGGGACACCTGATGTAAGGGGGGCACTCGGACAGGGACACCTGATGTAAGGGGGGGCACTCGGACAGGGACACCTGATGTAAGGGGGGCACTCGGACAGGGACACCTGATGTAAGGGGGGCATTCGGACTGGGACACCTGATGTAAGGGGGGCAGTCTGAAGGGGACACTTGATGCAAGGGGGTACTCTAAGGGGGTGTTAGGGGGCAATCTGAAAACTAACAAATATTTTTTTAAATGCTATGGAAATTGTACTTATTTTGTGATAGACATAAAATTACTACTTGGGAACATTTCCTCCAGTCTTCTTCATAGAATGTCTCACTCAGGTAATGTTCTCATTTAGATATGAAAGGGGGTCTACAGCCCGAGGTCCCCATTTTCTACTGTCAGAGTACTTGTGTATCTTATTCTATGTCTTTCAGTAACTGAGTGTCTCACTCCTCTCAAAGCTGCAAGACATAGCAGAGCACAACGCCAATCGAGTATGCTTTCTTTATGATTAACAAGAAATGATAGCCCAATTGCAGGTAGAGCAATACATAATACCTTTTAGTATTCACTATCAAACACAGCTCATAGTAATGCATTACACCCCCCCCCCCCCCCCCATACATTTTCCATGAAAACAAATCAAAATGCATGTCTACATTTGTTTTTAATGAGCAATTGAACGCACATCATAACATACGCCGATTTGTGTTGTACTGCGTTTACAGGCGTCATGACGCAAGTCTTAAAGCAATCTATTACATGTGTTTTGATGTATTTCCATTGATTTAAATAGGAAATGCATAAAATATCAAAACAAAAGATATTCGGAACAACTTAAAGTGACTGTCAAAAAATATTTTACTTTTAAATAATGCTGTACCTGTTAAGAACAGAGTAAACATTTAACTCTCCCATTGTCGACACCACCAAAAACCACTTCAGTGAGGAGGAATCGCCCCTTGAAGCTTTCAAAACCAACACTTGGGGAGTATTGATCCCCAGTATCCCTCACTTTGTTCACAGGTTCCTCTCAGTGACCTCTGCATCACTACAGAACACAGTACTGACCTAAAGGCACAATACACTTTCAAATGTTTATGTTTTTTTTAACTCAGTAATCATGTGGTAATAATCCCTGTGTTATTTGTCTTACCTTGTAATGATGGGCTCACATGTTGAGGCTACAGTTTGTAGTGTCATAGCTGATCAGTTCTCATATTTCCATTTACTATACCACCAAGCTTATCCTAGGGATAGGCAACTTCTTGTTCTCGGCCATACAGCGACCAGTGCATACCTTGCTATTTCCTGGGTTGTATCACAAACGTGGAAGTGCTATTGTGATGAAAGCAAACCTCTTCAGTATTGTAAACTCTGGTAATTAATCTGCTTGTAATTGTGGGATACACAGTGGTTGATTTACTAAAACTGGAGAGTGCAAAATCTGGTGCAGCTCTGCGTGGTAGACAATCAGTTTTAACCTCAGCTTGTTCAATAAGGCTTTGACAAAAAAAAACCTTGAAGCAGATTCATTTCTATGCAGAGCTGCACCAGATTATGTAATCTTCAGTTTCAGTAAATCAACCCCATTGTTTTTTCACAGACTACATACAGAAGTATGCTTTAACCGATGCAGTGCCATGGCGCATGTCTCATGTTTAACCACTTCCCACCCGCCCAATGCACATATACGGCCGGGTGGGAGCCATCTACTTCTGATAGGACGTTCAGGAATGTCCTTCAGAAGGAGCAGGATGGCGCGTGCGCGTGCCCGCGCAACGGCGCAATCCCGATGTGCTCATGTCACCTGGACACGGCGCATCTCAGATCGGCAAGAGGGCTCTATGATTGGCCCTCCTGATCACATGACGGCCGTGTCCAATCACGGCCATCATGTGATGTAAACAAACAGCCGGTTGCTAGGCAATCGGCTCCTCCTCTCCTCACACAGAAGTCATCGCTGAGGAGAGGAGAGCAGATCGCTGCAGCCGGCTGATGATCAGTGAGTATGAGTTGTTTTTTACAGCTTTTTACTCACTGATCATCAGTCTAGTGTAAACACACAACACACCACACAGTATAAACACAATGTCCCCACATATGTCCCAAAAACACACATGTCCCCAAAACATACATGTCCCCTAATAATAAAAACATGTCCCCCACATATGTCCCACTAAAATCACATGTCCCAATGATTATCTGCACACACATGTACATGATCACCTGCACACATATGTACATGATCATTTGCGTACATATGTCCGTGATCACACAAACCAATTATTATACACTTAAGGGAATTTTTTTTACCAAAAACATGTAGCAGAATACATTTTGGCTTAAATTTATGACAAAATTTGATTTTATTGGATTTCTTTTAAAATAGAAAAAAGAAAATATTGTTTTTTTTCAAAATTTCCGCTTTTTTTGTGCTTATATATCGCAAAAAATAAAAAACGGAGTCGTGAATAAATAACACCAAAATAAAGCTCTATTTGTGCGAACAAAATGCTAAAAATTTCATTTGGGTACAGTGTAGCATGACCGCGCAATTGTCACTGAAAGCGCTAGAGCGATGAAAGCTGAAAATTGGGCTGGGAAGGAAGGGGGCGAAAGTGCCCTGTATTGAAGTGGTTAAACACAAACAGAAACTTCTGACACAGTAATGTGAAGATTTGCACTACTACAGCCAGTGTGTACAGGGCAACAAATGACACTGTGAAACTATATAATCAATGTACATCTTCTGCAAGTGATAAAACACAAGATGAAGGTAAGAAAATGTATAATGCCTTTACGGTTCAGCAGGAGAAACCAATGAGCACCGTAGGGGAGAAAGAGTGACACTTCTGGAAATGTTGGTCTTGGGGCAAGTTATTTACTCTATACTTTACAGGTACATTTGTATTTAAATGTTTTTAAAAAGTCACTGTAAATCTAGAGGCAAAACTGTGTACACGTCTTTGCAGTATTAAGGTACAGTAAAACCTTGGATTGCAAGCATAATTCATTCCGGAATCATGCTTGTAATCCAAAGCACTTTTATATCTGAGCAAAATTTCCCATAACAAATAATGGAAACTCCCCATGAAAAATAAGCGTAAATAGGAATTGCATAAAGCGGAATCCAGCAGGAGCTACTGCGTATAAAAAAGAAGAGAGCCGATGAAAGTCCACACGTCTCCCCATCATCTGTTGCAGAACTGATCACCGAGTACACAGTCAACAGTATGGTGAGCTGACCCATAGCTTATTTTTGTCCCTGCTTCTACTTAACGACACTTACTGACTAGTAAAATGGTGCGTAACACTGCTCCTGATTCCTGCATATAGCGAGTGGTAAGGAACTGTGTTTTTTTTTTTTTTGACATTTGCTCATGTGTTTTCCCTTGCACTAAGTGCCCTACATCACACTGCTACTGGAATTTTAGGTATCTCTCCCATGCTTTGGGGAAAACACTAGCTTGATCAGGCAGTGCTGCAGGCTGAGAGTACGACTCTTGATCCAGTAATGAGCAGAGGTTGGCTCTTACCTCCAAAGATCCCACAATCTCTACGTGACATGCTCGACTTGTTTGATAACAAAGAACGCTCTCTCAATTAAGGTGGCAGTTGAGCCTTGGGAAGACGCGTGCTCTTTCCACCTTGCTACACTGAGTCACCTGGCAAATAGTGGACAGCTATTGCACGAAAAGACCAAAGATGTCCTGCACTCTGTCTGGCTCATGTTTACCTTAATAATATGACTGAATCCCTGGTCATCACTGCAGGGAACAGATTATGTTGGATGCATGATAAATGCCATAGTGGCAGTAAAACTGGGCTTGATGTCATATTGCAGCGCCCCCCCCCCCCCCCCCCTTTAGCCCCACTTAGGCTCGCTATACTGCTGATGCAGGAAACACATTGGCAGTACAGAGACCCATAAGTGGTTTCACTACAATAGGTTCTGGAGGGAAAGGTATTCAGCACAGCTTACCGAGAATGTGTACTGTTATTTGTTTCATGTTGTCTTTCAATGCATGGGAGGTTGCTTAACCACTTTCAGACCGGACCATTTTGCTGGTCAATGACCAGAGGTCTTTTTACAATTTGGCACTACGCTGCTTTAACTGGTAATTGCGCGGTCGTGCAATGTTGTACCCAAACAAAATTTGCGTCCTTTTTTTCCCACAAATAGAGCTTTCTTTTAAAGGTATTTGACTGACTCTGCGATTTTTATTTTTTGCGATATAAACGTAAAAAGACCGCAAATTTTGAAAAAAAATGATATTTTCTACTTTTTGTTATTAGAAAAATCCAATAAACTCGATTTTAGTCATACATTTAGGCCAAAATGTATTCAGCCACATGTCTTTGGTAAAAAAAAAAGTCAATAACTGTATATTTATTGGTTTGCGCAAAAGTTGTCACATCTACAAACTTAGGTACGTTTTCTGGAATTTACGCAGCTTTTAGTTTATGACTGCCTATCTCATTTTTTGAGGTGCTAAAATGGCAGGGCAGTACAACCCCCCCCAAATGACCCCATTTTGGAAAGTAGACACCCTAAGGAAATTGATAAGAGGCATGTTGAGCCCATTGAATATTTTATTTTTTTGCCTCAAGCGATTGAATAATGACAAAAAAATATATATATTTTTTTTTTTTTTACACAAAGTTGTCACTAAATGATATATTGCTCACACATGCTATGGGCATATGTGAAATGACACCCCAAAATAAATTTTGCTGCTTCTCCTGAGTACGGGGATACCACATGTGTGGGATTTTTTGGGAGCCTAGCCGTGTACGGGGCCCCGAAAGCCAAGAACCGCCTTCAGGCTTTCTAAGGGCGTAAATTTTTGATTTCACTCCTCACCACCTATTACAGTTTTGAAGGCCATAAAATGCCAAGATGGCACAAACCCCCCCCCCCCCCAAATGACCCCATTTTAGAAAGTAGACACCCCAAGCTATTTGCTGAGAGGCATGTTGAGTCCATGGAATATTTTATATTTTGCCACAAGTTGCGGGAATATTACAAACTTTTTTTTCACAAAGTTGTCACTAAATGATATATTGCTCACACATGCCATGGGCATATGTGAAATGACACCCCAAAATAAATTCTGCTGCTTCTCCTGAGTACGGGGATACCACATGTGTGGGACTTTTTGGGAGCCTAGCTGCGTACGGGGCCCAGAAAACCAAGCACCGCCTTCAGGATTTCTAAGGGTGTAAATTTTTGATTTCACTCCTCACTACCTATCGCAGTTTTGAAGGCCATAAAATGCTAAGATGGCACAAACCCCCCCAAATGACCCCATTTTAGAAAGTAGATACCCCAAGCTATTTACTGAGAGGCATGTTGAGTCCAAGGAATATTTTATATTTTGCCACAAGTTGCGGGAAAATTACAAACTTTTATTTTATTTTTTTTCACAAAGTTGTCACTAAATGATATATTGCTCACACATGCCATGGGCATATATGAAATGACACCCCAAAATAAATTCTGCTGCTTCTCCTGAGTACAGGGATACCACATGTGTGGGATTTTTTGGGAGCCTAGCCGCGTACGGGGCCCCGAAAACCAAGCACTGCCTTCAGGATTTCTAAGGGTGTAAATTTTTGATTTCACTCCTCACTACCTATCGCAGTTTTGAAGGCCATAAAATGCCAAGATGGCACAACCCCCCCCCCCCCCAAATGACCCCATTTTGGAAAGTAGACACCCCTAAATTTAGGGGTACACTAGTGAGACTCACAGGTAAAAAAGCACCTAGGCTGTCAGCGACTGTATCAAAACGCTACAAAAAAAACTGTTAGCGATCGCAGGGATCAGGCCTGACTCTGCGAACGCTGTAGTTATGTGTGTTGTGTTTTGTAAGTGACATTGATCGATCGATACTGCACTTGGGTGGGCTGGGCTGGGCTTGGCGGAGGGGCTAAACGCAGGTGCTAGCAGGTATCTGGGCTGATCCCGCTAACAATGCGTTTTGGGAAACCTAAACTGCTGGCGACGCTAATATAGATCTGATCAGATACTATATTACTAAGGGAGGTGTATGCTTTGTGCGTGGGTGTTAGCGGTACTGGCACTAACCTGACGCTGCCTGGGGCGACGCAGACCCTATCTGACCCTCAAACTTATATCACCCGCCGGGTGATCAGGGGATTAAACCTTTATTAGGTAATAAATGGCGGGTGCCCTGAAACTATAAAAAAATAACTAACCAACCAGCGTCACCTGTAACACTAACAGTTATATGGTGATCACTGGTGAAAGGGTTAACAAGGGGGCAATCAGGGGGCTTTATGCGGTAGTATATGGGGGTCCCTGGCGCTATATAAAGCTGCGGCGAACCTAAATACCTACCTGCCTAACTAGCGTCACCTGTGACACTAATACAGCGATCAGAAAAACGATCGATTATTAGGCTGGGTTCACACTGGAGCGATGCGGGAACGCCACAAATCCGCGGCGGGTTCCCGCATCACACTGCCCTATGCGAACTGCTGGGAGTGTCAGTGAAATGTTAATGACACCCCCAGATCAGTTCGCATATCGCAGTGCGATCTGCAAACTCGGACAGGAATCGGATCGCATGGTGTGAACACCCATGCGATCCGATTCTGCTGCGGACCAAAAAAAGGGTCCCGTGCGAGTTTGCGGCGGATGCGATGCGAATTCAGCCATACTATCTGTATGGCTGAACTCGCATCGCACAGAGATTGGATGTGATTTGCACTGCAGTGCGGTGCGAATCACATCCGTTCTCATAAACCGCTGCAATGTGAACCCAGCCTTAGTGACACTGGCGACGGGGGGTGATCACGGGGTTAAACCTTTATTGGGGGGGTTAGGGGGTACCCTAGAACTAAAGGGGGCTAACCCTAACTGCCCTAACAGTTATTACAGTCACAAATGACACCAATGCAATAATAAAAAAAAATAATAATGCAATTGGTGTCACTGTGACTGGGGGTGCAGGGGTGATTTGGGGGGTGAAGGGGGGGGGGTGAGAGTGTGCCTGGCATGTTCTACTGTGTAGTGTAGTGTTGGTGCAACTCACCGATCCTCTCTCCTCGGTGCCGAAACGAAAAATACCGACACGGAGGAGAGATTACATCACTTTCTCTGCCTGTGTTTACATTACAGGAGAGGAAGTGATGTCACGCTGCACTTCCATTCGTCAGGAGCGATCGCGAGGGGGTGGCCATGAATGAATGGCCGCCCTCGCATCCCGGATCGTTCCTGAACGGATTCCGACCGCCGCTGGCACCGATCGGGCCCCCCACCCGCGGGAAGGCAGGGACGTACAGGTACGCCCATATGCCTGCCCTTTCGTGCCATTCTGTCGACGTACATCGTCGTGCGGCGGTCGGCAACTGGTTAAGAAAGGCAAATCCACTTAAGTGCAAACTACAAGTACAAATGCACTTGAAATTGCAATTGGAAGTGCAGTCACTGTAGATCCAAGGGGGACATGCAAGGAAAATAAAAAACAGCATTTTAGCTTGCACATGATTGAATGATAAAATCAGCAGAGCTTCCACTCATTTCATATCTATCCCTCAGATTTACAGCGACTGCACTTCCAAGTGCACTTTGCACTTGTAGTGCAAAGTGGATTTGCCCTCCGTAAATAACCCCCATTGTTTTTCTCAACATTATGACAACATAAAGTTTACCCTGAGGCTAAGGAGCTCTAGCTCTTAGCTTTATAGCTTGTCATAGGTACTAGAGGTTAGATGACCTGGAGATCCGAAGTCAGGAGACATTCTTACCCTGTCCTCAATGGGCTGTAGGAGCTCTCCCATGGTTGTGTGGCGTAGTGTTCTATAATCCTCCTTATGTTAATTATCCCAGGGAGTACTCCCTGGAAGTGAGCTGGGAAACGAGACCCCTTGCCCCTGTACACATCTTCGATTTAGGTGATCCCAGGTGCCGAGGTCCTGATCGACCAGTATGGTAAACACGGTGGCAGTTATATTCTTTATGATCTTCATTTAGAGGTCCTATTATATACTATTACATATTACAATATGGTGCTAAGGCTATTCCTGACCCATCATGGATTTTCAGCTTGTCAGGATGGCAGGCTACCGTGGGGGCCCTACTCACCTATTCTGGGTGGGCCTGCTCAGCATTCCTCCATCCATCAAGGCCAGGGCTTTTTCCTTAATGTTTATGCTTGCATTCTGGGGCTTCTGGATGGTAGGATGTATATTTTGGTTTTGGTGCTAGGTTTCTTCCCTACCTCAAGGAGGCAGGTTCCCCTTTTGAAACTAGCCGGAAGTCTTTTGTACCCCATAATCTCCCCTTTTATGTAATTCAGCTGACGGGTATAGTTATCCCACACAGGTGCTAAACCTCTCTTAGGTTGCTGGAGAACCCCAAGTGCCTTCCTGAGTCAGGTTTAGCTCCTACCCCTTTATCTCCTTCTTTCATTCTTTCTTCTCTATCTAACTTCTGTCCCTGCCCTCTCCCCCTTCCCCTCAAAACTTGGGGGTGGTATTGATAAACGCTCTTATCCACTGAACATGCCTTCTGCAGTGCGGTCTTCAGTTCTTCTATTCCTCAAGGTTTTCTCCTTAAATGCTAAAGGCCTCAATATTCCGGAAAAACATAGCAGTGTTCTTGCTGAAGCACACCGCCATAGAGCTCAAGTGATATTTCTGTAAGAAACTCACTTTAAAATTAGGCTCCATTCCATGCGTATCCAATAGTCGATTCCAGGAGGTATATCATGTGACTTGTGCTGACTCCAAAACAAAAGGGGTTTAGTGATTGCCAAGTCATTTGCGTTTTGCCTTACTGACTAGGTCCTTGACCCAGAGAGCAGATTCCTTTTCCTGAAAGGGATCTGGTAAGACAGACCGGTGACTCTGGCAAACATATACTGTTCCAATTCTAGACAGGTGACCTTATTTAAAGAGGTTCTCCTGAAGCTCACAACATTCCAGACAGGTCTTTTAATACTGGGGGGAAGACTTCAACATGGCCCTGGACCAGCTTCTTGATACCTCTCCACTGGTACCTCCTCATTTCCATTCTGCTTTACGTCAAGTGAAGCTTCACTTAGCCTCTCTCGCACTCCATGACACCTGGCGCACTTTGAATCCGCGGGAGAAAGATTATACATTTTTCTCATCTCCGCATAACCGATACTCGAGGCTGGAATACCTATTCCTTCACCAGGCAGACCTAACCTACCTCTATAATGTGACTATGGAGAGTATGGTACTCTCTGACCATCACCCGATCACACTGACTTTACAATTGCCACAGAGGAAGACCAGGATCAGGAGAATTGATGCCTCCCTTCTTAGTGAACCTGGGGATCTTGCCGATATCACATGGACCATTAGGGACTACTTCCGACATAATGACAGCCAGATGTGTCCTCATGACTCAATGGAAGGCACATAAGTGCGTGGTACAAGGGCACCTGTTGGTCATTGCAGCCAGGAAAAAATAGGAACACCAAACTGTGATTCAAACTTTGTCTGACAAAATAGCCTTGCTAGGGTAGCGAAAGACTTAGCCGACAAACGAGCGCTTCTACTAGAGGAACTATTATACTAAAAAGGTCACGGAAGCGGCAGGTGCTATCACAGAAACTGTTCTATGAGCAGGGCAATAAACCAGGGAGGCTCTTAGCGAGGTTCACGCAGAAACGCATCCTCACATCCACTGTCTATCATGTATAGATACAGGTGGGGTTACTCAGGACATTGCTCGTCAGTTTCACTCCTTTTATAGCAAACTGTATGATTTCAAATCGCATGAACACAGGCCTGTAGTGAAGAACACATGTTCGGATCTCATACAGAAGTTTCTTGGCAAATATAGCCCTCAGGCGCTTTCTGCTACTGACTGGCAAGCCTTGGAAGCCCTGTTGTCGTCAGGAGTGGGAAGAGGCCTTGAAGGCCACGAAGCCTGGCAAAAGCCCAGGGCCAGATGGCTTCTCGGCACAATATTAGAAAAAGCTTTGCAGATCTCTTAGCACCAGGTTTTCTTAAGGCCTTCAACACCCTCTCTCAATCCCCTTGCTCTTCGGGAAGCCTATTAGAGGCCTACATTTTGGTAATCCCTGAAGAGAATAAAGACCCCACTGATGTAGCCAATTACTGACCCATTTTCCTCCTGAATGTGGATGTCAAATTGTTTGCCAAGATCTTGGTCACCCGTATGTCCTATCATGTACCTGCTTGGGTGGGCCTGGACCAGGTTGGCTTTTTCCCTGGCAAAAAAGTCAGGGTCAACACCATCAAGACCTTCAACTTACATCACTGGCTCACCTATACCCAACGTGAGGGTTGCTTTCTGGCAATGGATGCGGAGAAGGCGTTCGACCGAGTGGCCTGGGACTACATGGATGAGGTCTTGGAGGCCCTGGCACTGGGAAGCTGTATGCAGGCCTTTATTGGAGTGCTCTACGCCAACCCCAGGGCTAGAATTCGGGTAAATGGCCACTTGTCGGACGCCTTTCCCATCCATAATGGAACCAGACAGGGATGTCCACTTTCTCCCTTACTATATATCCTTACCCTGGAACCTCCTCTGCATTTGAATAAATCCGAACATAAAAGGAATAGGAGGTATATCAACAGGAATATAAGATTGCCGCCTTTGCAGAGGATATTCTGCTCTTTCTCTCATCTCCGCTGACGTCCTTACCCAATCTAATGCCAGCTCTAGAACAGTTTAAAATTAATTACTCAAAATATTTTGCGCTAAACATCTCACTACCCCCCAAACTAGTACAACTCTGTCAGAAAAACTTTCCGTTCTGCTGGAAAGCAGATGCCATTACTTACTTAGGTATCCAACTCCCTAGTAAACTAAAAGATCTTTATGAAAAGAACTTATCAGAATTTAACATTATACAACAAGAGCTCCACAGGTTGGAAGCCCCCACCAACTCCTGGTTTGAACGGGGCTCAATTCAAAAGATGACGGTACTCCGTTTACTGTATAAACTGCAGACTATCCCGATTTGCTTGCCGCCCTCCTTCTCTGCAGCATACAAGAGGACGTGTAGGGCTTTAATCTGGGGAATCAAGGCGGTACGAATTGGGTGGGCGAAGCTAGTATTACCAAAATCTGGAGGCGGAATTGGCCTTCTGGATCTGCAGAGGTATTATTGGGCAGTCCATCTGACCCGGGTAGTGGACTGGAGGCTACATAAACGATGCAAGGGCTGGGTGCTGCTGGAGAAATTGATCTCTTGAGCTGAGCTGAGCTCAATTTCCTGGTTCTCGAAGAAGCACATACCATCAACCATTCACTTTCATCCTCTTATCTGAGCAACCCTGCATGCTTTTGAAAGGGCATGCAAATTACACTTGCTCTCAGCTAAAAACTGCATGATCACGCCTATTAAAGGTAACCCAGACTTTCCTACTGACATGGCTAGGACCTATTTAGCCACAGTGTAGCCATATGCAGAAATGCAAGCTAAGCACTTTTTCTCGAGGGGAAGGTTCCTCCAGCAGAGAGAGCTTGCAGCGATGTCCAACACTAAGTCTCTCCCTTTTTGGACCTATACTCCACTAAAACACTACTTGGACAGTAATACAAGCAGGGAAAGCTTCATGAAAGCACCTAATATCCTTGAATCACTGTGTTCCAGCTCGTCTCCCCAGACTCATCTGATTTCAGTGCTCTACGCCTCAATATTCAGGGAACCTTATGCCTCCCTGTACTTGAAACATGCATTTTGGGAGACTGAGCTGGACATGGTGAGAGATGACACTAGTTGGGACCGCATTAATTTGTATATTCACAAAGGCTCTCTAAATGTAAGCACTCAGGAAAACGGGAATAAAATCAAAACTAGGTAGTATAAAACACCGGAAGTACTTCACAAATTCATCCCAACAGTCTCAGATTGGTGCTGGAGGTGTGAACAGAACTTGAGTACTCTTCTCCACATAAGATGGATGTGTCCACTGATTCAGCCGTATTGGCGCGAGGTGCATGAAGTGACGACTCAGATCTCCTCGGTTACCTTGGAGTTTTCACCAGCGCCGTACCTCCATCTCTCCAAAATTCCCCAAAAAAAAGATACTAGAATCCACTGGCTATGCATATGATTAATTGCTGCTAGGTTGTGCTTGCCAGTTCATTGGAGGTCCAAGTTGCCTCCTTCAATGAAGGAATGGGCATCATGAGTTAACCATAAAGCAGCGAGGAGCTGATTTACACCATCCCGGATAGAATCTCAAGCTTTTCGACTACATGGGCAACCTGGCTTGAAAATCAAAACTCACAGCGATATCAGGAACTGACACGAGATAACACTTGACTTGTGTTGTACGGTTTTTTACTCCTTTAGTGATGGCGATTTGAGGGAACAGTGGTTTCTATGCATCACATATAATACTCGGGGCTGGATGGAGAGGGTAGCTGGTGGCTATCCCACCCCCTCTCGATACATTCCCCCGGGGTTCACATCCCCCATTCCCCCCCCTCACTTCTCTACCCCGTCTTCTCTTTCCTCTTCTATTCGTTTGTCCCCTTTTTTTTTTTTTTTTACTAAATCCTTGCATAAGAAGGGTATGGAGCAGCGAGCTGTCCTGGGTGGTCGGACGCTATTCCTACTCCCCGTATGACTTATAGTACAATCAGAAACTAGGTTAAGTACATCTTTGAAGGCCCCAACTCCATAGTAACTCTGACAGGTTTATAACACACTGAAGTAGTATTTCTTTAATCGGTTCCCGACCAGCTGCTGCAGATTTACTGCGGCAGAATTGCACGAGTGGGCAAAACTATGTTACCTTACATTGGGTGCGCGGCAACAACGATCGGATTAGTTTCAGAACTGATCAGTCTCCAGGTCCAAGCCAATGATTTCTGGCCTGGACCTGCTGATCGGTTCTGATGAATTAAATGCTTCCCCTGTCTGTTAGTGTAAACACAGGCAGGGGAAGTGATGTCATCTCCCTATCTGGAATTCATTTCCACTTTCCATTCATTGTATTTGCTTTGCAGATATGGTGTGTCTTACTGTTATACTGTAATGTTACTTTGTTTTATTGTTAACCATCATTTGCTTAGCGGGTACGCCATTCAGCTTCAGCAACATTCTGACAGCGTTTGCTCCCACGAAACGCAATGCCGTCACTCCGGCACTGTAGGAGGTGCTTTCACCACCAGTTAAAAAAAAAAAGAGCATATATGCTGAAGCATGGGGGCAGGGGTGGAGGAGCACTTTGCTCCTAACATTAGTGGCGGATTGCCCCCATGCTTCAGCATATATATTTTAGGAACAGGTTGCGTTAAAAAAATCAAGTTGTTTTATTGAGTTAATGTTTTGTTGTTACCATAGTTTGCTTTTCAGGTATGCCATTCAGCTGCAGCACTGATTTATCTTAACAACAGCGTTTGCTCTCACAAGACGAAAATCAGCGACTCCAGCACTGTAGGAGGCGATTTCACCACCACAGTTAAAAAAAAAAAAAAAAAAAATGGTGCATGTATGCCCATCATTAGAAGTGGGTGGATGAAGGGCAGCATTCTAATAGTGGGCATACCCACCGATCAATCAATTTGTTTGTCAGCCCACAGGCTGCATGAAAATATGATTTTTATAACGGCTTACCTGTAAAATCATTTTCTTTGAAGTACATCCTGGGACACAGAGGTCCCGCCCCTCTTTCTAGTATACACGTGTATTGCTTTGCTACAAAAAATTAGGTACTCCCAGTAGTGGGAGGGGTTATATATGGAGTGGACTTCCTGTCTTAGGGTGTACCAGTGTCCATCACCTGAAGATGGCCTATAACCCACATAGTAACTACTATGGCTCTGTGTCCCGTGATGTTCTTCAAAGAACAGGATTTTACAGGTAAGCTGTTATAAAAAAAACAATTTTTCTTACCGTGAATCACGAGCCATAGTAGTTACTATGTGGGATGTTCCATAGCAATGCCAACTGAGGGGAGGGAGACACAACAGAATTAGTGCAACATGAGACTAGAGGAGTTATACTGCTGCCTGCAGCACACTACACCCAAAGACAATATCCTCATGCCTTTTTATATTCACCTGATAAAATCTGGTAAATGTATGGATTGAAGATCAAGTTGAGGCCTTGCAGATTTGAACCATGGAAGCTTGGTGATGCATCCCCACGAAGCACCAACAGCCCTAGTGGGGTGTGCTTTAATATGAAAAGGTGGAATGTTTCTCCTTAAACCATAAGCTTGAACAATCACTTGTCGAATCCATTTAGAAATAGTAGATTTCAATGCTGCCTGTCTTCTTTTAGGACCTTAAGGCAACACAAACAAAACATCCATTTTTCAAATCTGAACAGTCGTTCTTAAATAGATTTTGACTGCTCTCATCACATCGAGAGAATGTAGTGACTTTTCTTCCGCAGAACAGGTTTCTGGGAAAAAAAATTAAGGTAGAACAATATCCTGGTTTAAATGAAAACCTGAGACTACCCTAGGTAGAAAATTAGGATGAGGACACAATACAACCTTATCCTTGTGAATAATTAAATATGGCTCTTTACAAGAAAGAGCAGCCAACTCTGATACCATTCTTGCAGAAGATATGGCTACCAGCAAAACTAGTTTCCTTGTCAAAAAGGTTCAAGGGAATACGTTGTATCGGCTCAAAAGGCTGTTTCTGCCAACAGGACTAAATTCAAGTCCCAAGGGTTCAGGGGCGACTTAACTGGAGGTTTTAAGCCGTGTTACCCCCCTGAATAAAACTACGAACCAAAGAGTGTGAAGCAAGTGGTCGCTGAAAAAATACAGATAAGGCCGAGACCTGGTCCTTGATAGTACCATCTTAATTTCTAATTCCATCTGTAGAAAGTCAAGGATTCTACCTATGATATATTTCCTGGGGTGCCAACCCCTGGACTCATACCAGGAGACATATGCCTTCCAGACTTTAATAGATGACGCTGGAGGCCGGGTTCCTTGCATTAACCAGAGTAGACTGCACTGAACCTGACAGCCCACGCTTCTCCAGAATGTGGGTCTCAATAGCCAAACCTTTAAATTTAGCGTTTGTAAAGTCGGATGGAATACCGGACCTTGTGAGAGAAGGTCTGGCCATGGGGGTAGGTTCCATGGGTCCCCTACCTCCATGTTTACGATCTCTGCATACCAAGATTTCCTGGGCCATGTTGGAGGCCACAAGAATCACAGACTTCCCTTCCTGCTTGAAGTCGTGGAAGCAGGCAGAATAGGAGGGAATGCATAAATCAGTGAGAACCGATTCCACGGGAATAGGAAGGAATCTGTTCCGCATGCTAGCAGATCCTTTGTTCTTGACACAAAGTTGTCGATTTCTTTGTTAAACCTGGATGCAATCAGATCTACTTCTGGGATCCCCATCTTTGACATATTGACATGAAGATGTCAAGGTGAAGGAACCATTCTCCTGGGAACAACTGCTGGTGACTCAAGTAATCCGCCTGTCAATTTTCTATTTCTAGAATAAAGAGTGCCAATAGGCAAAGTACATTTTCTTCTGCCCAAGATAGGATATGATTCACCTTTCTCTGGGCCACACAACTTCTTGTGCCCCCTTGGTGATTAATAAAGGGCCATTGCTGTGGCATTGTCGGATTGAATCCTGGCAGGAAAATTACGTAAACTGAACATTCAGGCCCTCAGGACCAAGTGCTCTGCCTGAATTTCTAGAATGTTAATGGGCAAGGCCACGTCTGATCAGGGCCACTTCTCTTGGGCAGTTGCCTCTTCCAGGACTGCTCCCCAACCCCAAGAAGAAAGGCTGCCATATGTTGTTACCACTTCCCAGGTAACTGAAGGAAGGATTTTCCCCTTTGCAGATTTTTGGTTATTAACCATAAACTAAGGCTCCGGGGCGTACCCACCCTACAGCACCTGGTATTTCCATTCGGTCTCCCATCCAGGCATTAACCAGGCCTGACCCTGCTTAGCCTTCAAGTTATGACCAGATCGGGCACTTTAATGGTGATGTGGTCTGTAGGCTTTGGAGTCAGACACATTGGGAATCTGGAGCTTGAACCCTTTGCTCCAAGCCGATAGGATACTGTTTTGCAGCAGTCTCGAATGAAACTGAGCATAAGGAAATGCCTTGAATGAAGCCACCATCTTTCCCAACAACCTCATGCAAAGATGAATAGAAGAATTCATTTTGCTTTGACCACCTGAATAAGTTTCTTTTATGGCGCTGATCTTTGCCTGGGGAAAGATTACTCTTTTCTGGGTGTATCTATGATCAGACCCAAGTATTTTAGCCTTCTTCATGGTTTTAAAGAAGATTTCTTCTAGGTTGAGAATCTGACCTAGATATTCTAGGTAGTTGAATGTGGTGACCATACTTTGGTCTAAGCGGGCTACTGACTGGTCTATCAAGAACAGATCATCTAGGTAAACTATAATAGTTATACATTGGGCCCTTAATCTGGCTAGAAGAGGGGCCAGAACCTTTGTAAACACTCAAGGTGCAGTAGCTAGACTGAAAAGCAGATCTAGATTTTCCACCTTGAAAAGTAGATATTACTAGTGAGCGAGGAAATAGGTACATGGAGGTATGCATCCTTGATGTCGATTGATGCCAGAAAATCTCCTCCTTGTAGGATGGAGCTAACTGATTGTATTGACTCCATTCGAAAAAAGAGTGGTTATATTCAGGAATTGAATTTAGATTTTTGAGATCCAGAATATCTGGTTTTGAAAAAAAAAAAAGGTTTGAACAAACCCCAATCTCTGCTCTTACATGGGGACCACCACGATAATTTTTTGCCAAAAGATGGTCCAATGCTTCAGAGACAGACCTCTTTTTCTTTGGATCCTTAGAAACGCTTGATCTGAGAAAATGAGGAGACAGGAGCTCTCAGAACTCCAGTTTGTACCTTGGGGCTATTGGGGAAGTCCCCCATCTGTCTCGACACTCTTCCTGCCAGATGCTTGAGAACTGCAGAAGAATTCCCCCTATTCAAGCGAGTGGGGGCACATCCTCATAAGGAGGCTTCAGTATTTTGTAGGTTTTCTCCCCCAAGACCTCTTTTGTCCTGGGGTTGACTCTGAGGATTACCTTTTGAACTTGACAGCGGAGGCCGTCATGACTGCCTGGAGTTTTTAAAATACATTTACTCCTTTTCTTAAATGGCAAAGGGGTACTTTTTCCACTAGAATTTCTTTGGGTGTATTACCCAAATCCTCCCCAAATAGCTACGGCAAAAGGAAGACTAGCCAGGAGTTTCTTGTATGGTGCTTAGCGAAGGGCGCAAGGCCTGAAGGATAGAATCTCTCATAGCAACTATTGTAAACATAAAGCTGCTGGTAGCTTGCCAGATTCCGAGTCAAACTCTTATTACCAGAGGATATAGCAGCGTTAATTGCTGGTATACCCCTCTTTTAGTGAATTTTCTCCACCATAGGATAAAGTGTGAAAAAACGTTTTAGGAAGGAAAAAAATGCTTATCTGGGTGATCCCACTCAGATACGAAAAGCTTTTCCAGCAATGAATGGACAGGAAAGGCATTCACAGCTTGAGGAGGCTTTAGCAAACCCAAACACTCAGTTAAAGGTACATAAATGTGGAGTGGACCATTCAGCAAGAAATCGCACCATCAATCTTACAGAAAGCTGATCCACCTGCATTTGACAACCCAGAAGAGGAGTCATTAGCCTCACCGCGGTCCCCTGAGGGAATTCATCTTCTCCAGCTTCCAGTTTCTCAGTTTAAGGGTCCTGGGTAATGGAAGAGAACCTGTTGCATTTTGTCCCACACTGGGATGTGATTAAAGCTGCTAACCTTATTTTTAATTTCAATTCTATCATGGCTGAGGAAAAAAAGGAGACCTGAAAGCTGCCGCCGTGCTAGGGGCGTTGAAAGAAAAAACAGCATCGCCAATCGTTATTTAGCTCTCTCCTAATGTTCAGCCTTGTGAAGAGGGGGAGAGTTTAGCCTAGGTGGGGGGTGTCTGGTGAAGCAAAATCCCCCCTGAACTTACCGGAGGTCTGCCTGCTAGCCGGAGGAAAAAAGCATGCTTCTGACACAGCGTGAACTCTGAGCAAAGCATGAGAAGGTACGTGCTCCATACAGCCCCTAGTGGTGACTCTTAGGCATGACAACATTTCATAAGAAAATTTAAACAAAATCTTAGAAAAACTCCACTTACCTTTCCCGCTGCAGGGTTTTCTGTGGTGAAAACCAACAGACCCAATCTTCACCCTCCACGGTGGGTTCCGTTAAACCTTCAGGAACCGGGGACCCTCAGGGAACCCACACTCCTGGCCCTGTAATAGCACCCCACCAGTAACACATTATAGCTCTACAGTAAACAGTAAAATACCACAGTACTGGATCCCGGGGTCCAGCTCTCTAAAAAGAGAAGCGTTACAGGCAAAACCTCATTTCTTTGGACACGAGGCCCGGGTACCATTCAATTCCACTTAAAAGACACTTTGAATGGATCCAGCTGCATAGCTAGCCCCAGCAAGGATTTCCTCCAGTGGAGCTCAGCACAGCACATCTTTACACGTAACCAACACCTTAGACACTGGTGAAAAACTGAGGTACTCCCAGTAGTGGGAGGGGTTATATAGGGAGTGAACTTCCTGTCTTAGGGTGTGCCAGTGTCCATCACCTGAAGGTGGCCTATAACCCACATAGTAACTACTATGGCTCTGCGTCCCATGATGTACGATAAGAAAAGAACATTACAATATATGCCCAACAAGGACCAGCAATGTACTGGTATGTTTGCTGGACTTTGAGTGGTTATACCAGAATGAGGTTTAGGTATCATTCTTTTCAGCCAGCGGTCGGCTTTCATGTAAAAGCAATCCTAGTGGCTAATTAGCCTCTAGACTGCTTTTACAAGCAGCAGGAGAGAACGTCCACCCTCCCCCCCACCATCTTCCATGGTTTTCTCGGGCTCTCCTGTCCTAACAGGGAACCCGAGAAAGCAGCCAGTGGTTCCGCCAGCTGACCATAGAGATGATCAGAGACCAGAAGCTACGAGCATTTCGTGACTTAGGTTTCACCAGATATAAACAGCACCATTGGGAAATTGGGAAAGCATTTTATCACACCGATCTTGTTGCGGTCAGATATTTTGAGGGCAGAGGAGAGATCTAGGGTCTAATAGACCCCAATAAAAAAAAAAAGAAGGAGTACCTGTCACTACCTATTGCTATCATAGTGGATATTTACATTCCCTGAGATAACTATATATAAAAAAATAATAATAATTTAACCCCCCCCCCCAAAAAAACACCCCTGTCCCCCAGTGCTCGTGCCGCAAGGCTAATGCAAGCATCGGTCTGGTGTCATATGTAAATATTACCACGAAGGTCAGATCAAGGTCCGTCATTTTAGCAATAGACCTCCTCAGTAAATCTAAAGTGGTAACCTGTAAAGGATTTTAAAGGCTTTTAAAAATGTATGCAGTTTGTCGCCGCTGCAAATTTGTGTGCAATTTTAAAGCATGTCCTGTTTGGTATCCATGTAATTGGCATAAGATCATCTTTTTTATTTCAAACATTTGGACAATATAGCATTAACATTAAAATAAAAAAAGTGTTTTTTTCCCCCAAAAAATTGTGTTTGAAAAAAAAAAAAAAATTGCACCCATCACTAGGGCCTTTGCTTTAAAAAAAAATATATAATGTTTGGGGGTTCAAAGTAATTTTCTAGCAAAAAAAATTAAAAGTGTCAGAAAGGGCTTTGTCTTCAAGTGGTTTGAAGAGTGGGTGATGTGTGACATAAGCTTATAATGTTGAGCATAAAATGCCAGGACAGTTCAAAGCTCTCCAAATTACCCTTTTTTGGAACGTAGACACCACAAGCTATTTGCTGATAGGCATGTTGAGTCCATGGAATATTTTATATTTTGCCACAAGTCGGAAAAATTACAAACTTTTTTTTTTTTTGCACAAAGTTGTCACTAAATTATATATTGCTCAAACATGCCATCTACATATGTGGAATTACACCCCAAAATACATTCTGCTGCTTCTCCTGAGCTTAACCTTGTACAGGATTTCTAAGGGCGTAAAATGGTGATCTCACTACCTATCAGTTTTGGAGGCCATGAAATGACAAGATAGCTCAAAACCCCCACAAATGACCCCATTTTGGAAAGTAGATACTTCAAGCTATTTCCTGAGAGGCATGTTGTGTCCATGGAATATTTTTTATTTTGCCACAAGTTTCGGGAAAATTAAAAATTTTTTTTTTTTTTTTTTTACACAAAGTTCTCACTAAATGATATATTGTTCAAACATGGTATGGTTATATGTGGAATTACACCCCAAATACATTTTGCTGCTTCTCCTGAGTATGGGGATACCACATGTGAGACTTTTTGGGAGCCTAGCCGTGTACAGGACCCCAAAAACCAATCACTGCCTTCAGGCTTTCTAAAGGCCTAAAATTGTGATTTTACGCCTCACTACCTATCACAGTTACAGAGGCCCTCAAATGTCCAGATGGCACAACCCCCCCCCCCCCCCCCCCCCAAATGATCCCATTTTGGAAAGTAGACACCCCAAGGTATTTGCTAAAAGACATGGTGAGTATTTTGCAGCTCTCATTTGTTTCTGAAAATGAAGAAAATTTTTAATTTTTTTTCCTTTTTTCCTGTGCTATCTGGGCATTTCATGGCCTCCGTAACTGGGGTAAGGCAGTGAGGAGTGAAATCAAAAATTTACGCCCTTAGAAAGGCTGAAGACGGTGATTGGTTTTCGGGGTCCTATACGAGATTAAACTGACAAAATGTCTCACACATGAGATATCCCCATACTCAGGAGAAGCAGCAGAATGTATTTTGGGATGTGATTCCACATATAACCATGCCATGTTTGAACAATATATCATTTAGTGACAACTTTGTGTAAAAAAAAAAAAAATTTAATTTTCCCGAAACTTGTGGCAAAATATAAAATATTCCATGGACTCAACATGCCTCTCAGCAAATAGCTTGAAGTGTTTCCATTTGTGGGGGTTTTGTGCTATCTTGACATTTCATGGCCTCCGAAACTGTGATAGGTAGTGAAATCACCATTTTACGCCCTTAGAAAGCCTGAAGGTGGGGATTGGTTTTTGGGGTCCTGTACACGTCTAGGCTCCCAAAAAGTCTCACATGTGGTATCCCTGTACTCAGGAGAAGCAGCAGAATGTATTTTTGGGTGTAATTTCACATATGCCCATGGCATGATTGAGTAATATATAATTTGGTGACAACTTTTTCCAATTTCTTTTTTTTTCTTTGTCAATTTTCAATCACGTGCCAAGAAAAAAATATATATATATATTCAATGATGGGCTCAACATAGCTCTCAGCAATTTCCTTGGGGTGTCTACTTTCCAAAATGGGGTCATTTGGGGGGGCTGTACTGCTCTGCCATTTTAGCACCTCAAGAAATTAGAGTCATAAACTAAAAGCTGCGTAAATTCCAGAAAATGTACTCTAGTTTGTAGATGCTATAACTTTTGCGCAAACCAATAAATATATGCTTTTTTTTACCAAAGATATGTGGCTGAATACATTTTGGCCTAAATGTATGACTAAAATTGAGTTTATTGGATTTTCTTTATAACAAAAAGTAGAAAATAGATTTTTTTTTCAAAATTTTCAGTTTCTTTTTCAACTTCAATTTATATCGCAAAAAAAAAAAAAATTGCAGAGGCAATCAAATACCATCACTACATGGTTTTTGTAAATCTGAAGGAAAAAATCAGCAGAAAATCTGATAGTGTGTATGGGGCATTAGAAAAATCTATGTATCTTCGTGTCAGGTTTATTATTTGCAAAGTGTAGAGGGCAGCCACCGTTGGTTCCCTCATTTACAAGTATTTGTGTTTTGCTCCCTTTTGTAACCATGTACATCTATTTGGTTCTGCTTCTTATAGCACTTTCTGTATTGTCTGTAAAAATGCATCACACAGACATCACATGTGGTTCACAGTGTAAATATCACATGGTTGATGATTAAAACAGGCACATCTAAATATGCAGACATCTGGGGTAAAGCTATCCACATAGACCGTCCTCCACACTGCCATCAACATCATTCCTTCCACGCTGTGCTCCACGATCGCTTCAAGCCTAGTTTTCAGAGCGCTCTACTGCAGGGTAGCCTTCCCGGTCACGATTACAGACTGACAGCGGTGAGAGCCGGTGGTGCAGATTACAGTCTGCGTGGACATGAATGCTTGCCTACTTAGAGGTGCCTGCTTTAATCATAAACCATGTGAGTTGCTAAATGTTGTACCTTCATTAAATGTAACCATATTGCTACACTTTGAGGCGCCTCTCTTACTTTAGCCTAAAAGAAGTTACATTTTTTTTCATAATATCACAGTTCCTCCCTGTGACATGGACACAGCCCCTCTCACTATAGTAGCACTGAAGTCATATCGAATGGTTACAAATCTCACTGAAGTAGTGGTTGAAGACAGGCTTTAAATTGCACTACTTTAAATCTACCCGGTGTGAACACATGCTTCTACAAAGTTGCTACTCATATTAAAAGACAAAAAGAATTCTAAAAGATTGTGCTCGCATTGTAAAACAGTCGCAGACCAAGTTACTCGTAATCCAAGGTTTTACTGTCCAAACCACAACACTACCTGCCTGGAGTTTGCATGTTCTCCCTGTGCCCGCGTGGGTTTCCTCCGGGCACTGCAGTTTCCTCCCACACTCCAAAGACATGCAGGTACGTTAATTGGCTTCTGTCCAAAATTGGCCCTAGTATATGAATGGGGACCTTGGATTGTGGGCTCCTTTAGGGTAGGGACCAACGTGAGGGTGCAATGTACAGGGATAGGGGTAGACACTCACTCAGGTTGAACTGGATGGACTAGTGTCTTTATTCAACCTTACTAACTATGAAACTATGTACTTTGAAGCACATAGATAACACCTGCAAATTACTGATTGACTGCCGTTAATAATAGTGCACTTACTTCTTGAAATACAGGCTCCCACTGTTCTCTAGCACCAATAGCATCTGCACGGCCCATAACCAGTCCATCTGAACTAATACCAAGGTACTTTCCATAACCAGACTTTAGTGCAATCCTTTAAGAGACAAGACTCATTAAAATGCATTCAAAATCAAGACCAAGTTCAGAATGATAATGTTGCAGGGCTGACATTTGTGCACAAAATAACAAATTTGTATTGTAAGTAAAGCAAGTATATGGTCTCTTTGTAATATCAGAATGTATGAAGCCACTTAAAGAGGGCCTGTTCTTTGCCCATGCATGGAAAAGTAACATGTTCACTTTATTGGTGGCCCCACTAGCACAATATACTTACCTTACCTTCTGTTAAGCTCCCAGTAGAGAAGAAAAAATAATGGTTCCTAGATGTATGTAGTAGGGCGTGGACTTCAATGACTGGCTGCTTAGGCACCTAACAATGTCACATGGGGTTTGGAAATAAATTCTCAGCCCTGTAAGTTTCAAGTAGTGACACAAGGCTTCTTTTCTTCACTGACAGAGACTGTGCATAAAAGAAGTAAGCTATGTGCTGTTGTTAAAATCAGCATTATAGTAAACCTGCTGCTTTACCCTGCATGGGAAAAGTACAGGCCTACTTGAAGTGCAGTGTGATATTACAAAACCACCATATAGATGCCATAGAAAAAAAATACAATGGTTTACTTTCAATAACATTTTTAGCAAGGAATACAGGTGGTTGCTATTACCTGGCTGTCTCTGGATTTAGTTCTGAGTCACTAAACAATTATGTAACAAGTTAAAGAATAAGCCCACGTTTACAAAAAAAAAATCGAATAAATGCACATCTTTTTGCAGGTAAAAAAAATATGCATTTATAATTTTTTGTTAGGAATCTGTAAACCATTACACCCACAAATAGTGGGTGTAATGCCATGGTCCTGCAGACTATCTGTGTAGCTGTCGGCCCGTATCTCTGATATGGGCAGGCAGTTATACAATGACAGGAAGCGCAATGAACTACTTAGAGTGCTCAATAGCACCATTGTAATTCATTGAGAACTACAAGCTGACACCTGCAAAGTTTGTAGTCCTCTAACAGTTACAGAATACTGTTTTTTTTTTAGATTGTGACAGCGAACTGGGGGAGAAGACCTTCTCACGGATTACATAGTTCTCCTTAAAATTTTTATAAGATTAGGCCAGATGCTATATTGCATATTCATAACAAACACCCACCTCCAATTTATGCACCATAACCAGCTCATTACCTGTTATCTGACAATTTTATTGCTGTAAATTGTTCTGGTGGAGCTGGACCAGAATCATCTAGAAAGAAAGGCAAAAAGTGGCTTGTTAACTCACGTGATGATCAATGTGGTCTACAAAGACAGACAGACAATGATTTCTTATGAGAGAGAGGGATTACACACACATTTTCATAAACGCACATAAAGGCTAAATTAAACTTAAAAAAATAAAAATAAATAATAAATGCACAGATTTTTTGAGGGTAAAAAAAATGCGCATTCTTTTTTTTCCTGGAGCTTGCAGAGCAGCTCAACCCCATTACCTCCCATACAGGCAAACAGTTGTGGAGCGTGAAGATCAATGAAATAAGAGAGTGCTCACCAGCATCCTGAGCCATCTGCTGTAGTGGAAGACTGTAGTTATGGTTCATTAATTTACAGATTGCTGGGAATGAATGAGGCTGCCATGTGGGCAGAGCCCAACACACCCACACTCTTTTAAATTGCAACAGCGGGTATGGGGGAGAAGATTCCCTACCGCTGTCATGGCAGGAGATTGGAGTGGTGCATGCAGGTGCTCTATGGTAATATGTGACATGTTAACCCCCAAATACGTATGTAACACATAATATGTTACCAAAGGTGAACTTATCCTTTAATGAAATACAGTGACAAATAGCAAGCAATCAGCACCCATTATTCTCATTGCACTAAACTGTTCAAAGGTAAAATCTGATTGAATTTATATATAAATATGATAGCGGACGGATACTTTTGTGAAGTGCTTATGGAGTTTTTTGCTTTATTCAACTAAAGAGTGGAAAGAGAATTTTTTTTTTTTAACCTATCATACTTACCTAGGTGGATCCGATGCTGCATCTGTTCCCCGGCATCTCTGCACTGAGAACCGAGTCATCGAACACTGCCGATGGCTTGGTTCTCTTAACTCCCTGAGCGGAGAGCTGCTGCCTATCACTCAGCAGCTCTCCTCTCTGCTCCTCCCCACTCATTGGAGCGCTGAGCTGTGGAGAGGCTGAGACAGAAATCAGTCCAGGCACCGGGCAGATCCAGACTTTATTGTCGGGATAATGCCGTGCTTGGACAGATTCCAGTGACATCAGCAGAGAGCGGACATCAGACTACTTGCACTCCTGTGACCCAAAGGAGAAGTACAGCCAAACAAGCTTAGGCTGGACTTCTCCTTTAATTAAGATGAGGTGTATTTGAATTCACCTTTAAATGATGAATCCATGCCTACCATTGGAATAAAAATACTGAAGGTAATTTTAACTAGGTTGTAGATCATGCATACACAAGTATTGTTTTTCCAAGTCAAGTTGAAAAGGCTATGTGGTGACAAGGATTTCCTGTTAGCCCTATGAAGCACAGTTCATATTCTTGCCAAAGATATCCTCATGCAATTACTTGATCTTTGGTTGTGACTGCAGATAAAACCGCAGCATGATGTGCCCTGTGCCACCTCATGAATCAACTGAAATCAGGCATGAGCTGTCTCCTCCTTCCACTGCCATGTAGCACAATATCTGTTGATCCTGCCAATGAAGTTCACCTAATGCAGCTTCCTGTGAGTAGATGCACTGCTCCTGAATTCTGAAGAGTTGATACTGTGCACTTGGCTATCTGCATTGTCACTGATGATTCATAAGCCTGTAGCTTGTCAATCAGTACATGGCCACACCTAGTCCTTCCCGCACCTTTTGGACTGACACTATCTGGGAAGGTAAAGGAAGTTTTCTGTTTACTTTATGAGGCTTGTGTATCATATTTCAGCTGGATTTGGGACTTGTTTAGAGACTGTCATGCCTTTCGTTGTACTTTAATGTGTATAAATGTTTCATGTGAATATATATGTATATATTCCAATTGTATGTGCCAAATGCACACACGTACCGAAACAAAGCTTGTGCCACACATTAGGTATTGTTGAGCATGTCAGAGCAAGAGCAATAATTCCAGGGCCTTCATTTACTGTTAATTCTGAACTGATAAACTGTATAAGCCTTTAAAGTGTCACCTATGGACAAATTTGGCTATCATTGTTTTGTCATTTTTACAGGTGTGTGTGATTTTGAGGCTGGACATAGCTGATATATATTTACTCGATGCAACTTTTTCTTTTATATTTTACCAAAAAAAAGTTATATTATATTGAGTCTGTATACACTAAACAATCTGATTATATTTTTTGCTGAAAATATAGATTGGATAAACAGTAGTCCATTTATTGTATGAAATAAGGAAGCAACTTTCATTATTTTATTCTATAGGGTCTCTATTTTCATGAAATATATTTTTGGGGGTATTTCTTCTGGTGCAAATTGTGCATTTTAACATGTGAGAAAATAATAATAATAATAAAAAAATCCTACAATAAAGGGGTTAAATACTCACCTGTGTGTGGAGCACCTATAGTAAATAAACCATTGTCAAGGGCATGGATATAAGCTCCTTTGTCCATTTCAATGGCTACCATCCCTGAAATGTCACCAAAACATTTGACTGTCCACCAATTTCCTGAAATACAGAGATAAGTTACTTTAATAGAGAACTTAAAGGAGAAGTGTATGTTTAAATTACATTAGCTCTTTCAATATATCCAGGAAGAGCAAACCACTTTGCAAACAATCTTCTACCTAAGCCTTTTCTTTCTGTATACTTTGATAATTGTAACCACATGCCCAAGCCAGTGTAAACATTGTGTTCACATTCGGTTTTTCTGCAGTTTGCAATTCAGACAAAGAATTAGCTAGACACAAATTGGGCTTTGCAGAGATTAGTACACAAGCAGCAACAAATGTATGGTCCAAAAGAGGATTTGCTATTCTCAAATTTGAAAACAGATCTACTTTCCTCTTTTGACCCCTTACAGTATTTAGTATACAAACCCCCCCACCCCCACAGCCATGACCTCACAACTTGTGTGTTAGCAGAGGAGGTTAGCATTCACTAGCATGACTAGCAGTGACTGGTGTATTTCTACATACGCTTGTCAGCAGAAAAGAGTACAAAAATAAGTTAGTAACCCGACAGACTTACCAACAATATCCAGTTTATTCTCTTCTGAATCATCTAGCTTTCTTTTCTTATTTTTGTGCTTCTTCTTACTAGAAAGAAAAGTTGTTTTTTTAAAGAATATTCATATTGAAGTCCCTGTCAGCTTCTTATTGCTGGGCAGATGCTTCCTCTCAATTTCTCCAGAGAATTTCTGCTGAGCATTGCAATAGAAACTGATAACTGATGTGATATCTAAAATAATACTGTTGTCACTGGAAGGAGTGGTGGGAGGAAATCTTCCAACGGGGACACCTGGTTCCAGTGACATTTTCTAGGACTTTTTACACAAATTTTAGACTTACTCTCACATCACATCCCCTTACTTCTTGTCTATACGTCTTATAGACAAGAAGAAAGGGGACACCTTTTCAGTAGAAGCAAAGACAGGCTGCAGTAAGGAAGGGTTAGACCTTCTGTCAGGTTCTTATTGCTACATTAGGGTCACTGAAGATGAAAAGTTAAAGCCATTACTTTCAAAAGTTAAAAAATAGAAAATCTTTGTTGTTAAATAATAACAAAATACATAAAAGCACTGAAGGAATAGCCCTGCACTAAACTATAGCAAAAAAAAAAAAAAACGATTTAAAAGAGGCACAAGCACAAATCCCCAACCCCCAATCACTCCCGGCCAGAAGAGCGGTACACACACTAGATGCTGAACAGTAACCATGTCTACATACTAGTAGGGCCCGATGGTTTTTAGTGATGTCGGTTCTGTCATTGTGACAGTTTAAAATAATTTGCAAAGTTGTTTTTAACAATAAACCTGAGGGTATTACTCTATGAGAAGCTTTCTTTTCCATACATCACATGCTACACATTACTCATCCCCGGAAGCCCCAGAGCTATTATTGAAGGATAACCACTACAGAGGAGGTAGTAGAGGACACCAGAGGACATTGCATTGGGTTTGGTCCACATCAAAGACCTACAGTAGACTCTTTCTGCTATATGGCAAAGGAGTTCAACACATCTGGTGAGTTTGAATTTTTACACCCCCCCCCCCCACCAGGAGGATGTATTGACATTGTTGGGACATGGAGCTCTACAGCACTTTTTTTCACAAAAATAATCTATTGCACTAATATCACTATATGCACTTTAATCATTGTCACTTTATATTCTTTTATGTATCATTATTGTATTTGGTTTACACATATTATGCACGCAGGCAAGTAATGTAATCAATCATTGCAATATTTATCCATCCACAATTGTAGACACGTAACCTTAAGAGGTATTAGTATAAAGGAGTAGCATGCGCCGTTTATCTTACCCCAGTTGTTGGGACAATTTTGGACAGCAACAGCCAGCCATACTGTTATATAATACCAAGGTGCGAGTGTCATATTACTTCAAACAAATCCCCATATATTTTTTTCCATTAACATAAATATTTGAATAGTCTATACTTGTAGAGTCCATGTGTTATTACACTCTGAGGTACTTCCCTTTCCACTCAATTCATAGGTTTTTATTGCTGTCTGTGTCATAGCTAGGTAGATCCAGCCTCTGTCAGCACCACCTGGATTGATAAACTTCAAATGAAAAAATCCAAATTATTGTCTGAACAGAGACTACATCGGATAGGATGCAGCAGGTGCTGTGGCTGTCTGAATACAATAGTCAGCAGGGAGGATTGCTCCGACCATGTGCTGTTTAGCATTGATGGAGGAATCTATGAGTAATCCAAGCTAGGGCTGCAACTAACGATTATTTTTATAATCGATTAGTTGGCCGATTATTGTTTCGATTAATCGGTTAATAACCTTAAAAAAAAAGTGTGTCAAATTGACGTTCATTTTCAACCACAGTGACAGGAAAATTTGGAAATCATAGAAAACTTCTTAGTCAAAAGGAATTCTCAGACGGTGTTTGTGGTTTTCGTTCAGAAATTACATTCATTTTAAAAACAGAATGTAAAAAACAAGTGAAAATTTCAAACAAAATTCTTTCATTCAGCGAATGTACAAAGATTTTTCGTCTGAATATTCTCATCTGAAAATTGATCGGTGTGGCCAGCATAAGGCTCGGTATACACCTATGCAGTTTGCTTTTGATCTGTTTCTGCCGTGCTTTTTGCAGTACGTTTTGATTTTTGCGCATGTGATTTTAATGCAATTCGCATTTTTGCATTTTTTTGGGCAGATTAAAAAACACAAATTGCTGCAAAAACGCATTACATGCTTTTTCTGCAGCTTCTCCATTGAAGTATGTTGAACCAATAAAGCACCATTTTGCGTTGAAAGTCCCTGACCCTTTCAGATGTGAACGTGTCTCATAGAAAACCATGTAAATGAACTGTAGTGCATTTCTGCAAAAAGCACCAATAAACACATAGCTGTGAACCAGGTCTAAGACGTTTAGTAACATAATGGGGTTAAAAAAATTAAAATGAGCCCTTTATAGTAGAAAAAAAGCAGATAATCACTACTGTAGGGGTTTATTTTTTTACTGTAGAACAGTGAAAGTAATATTTTTACAGTAGCCATTATTTTCTCTTTTTGTACTATCAAGAGCTCATTTTAGTTTTTTTTAACACCATTATTTTACTGGCCGATTAATCGATTATGAAAATAGTAATCAATTAATTTCATAATCGATTAGTTGTCGATTAATCGATTAGTTGTTTCAGTCCTAATCCAAGCATGTGTGGCTAGCCAAAATTATAAATCAAAAAACATTAGAGATGTTACAAGAACAAAAAGATGAAGGTAAATCTTACAATGGAGACACCTGTTCTGGTGATAACTAATACAAGCAGTCCCCGGGTTGTAAACAAGAAGGGGTCTGTAGGTTTGTTCCTAAGCTGAATTTGTACGTAAGCTGGAACAGGTAAATTCTTTTAAGTGCAACTCCAGCCCAAAAAATAATTGAAAAGTTTTTTTGGACAGCATAGGGAAGGGTTAACACCCCTGTACTGTTTGTTTTGCTGTATGTGCCTTCGTTCAGAAGATTTCACCTCACTTTCTGTGCCTGTGGCAATTCAATTTAGAAAATTTTGGGGTGTTGTGGAAACAAGGATTAGTGATATAGCTTCAGTGGAGACACCTTCACATAATAACTCTTATAGGAGTGAGTTTCCCTTCCTAGGGGTATATTTCCTCCCAATTCCTGTTATCTCCCTCCATTTGTAAGTATTAGCCCTTGTACACACGGTCGGAGATTCCGACGGAATGTGTCCTATCGGACCGTTTTGTCGGATATTCCGACTGTGTGTGGTCTGCATCGGACCGTTTCCGTCGGAATATCCGACGGACCAACTTTTCCAACTTGCCGGTAAAATTTTCCAACAAAATGCTCCTATCAGACATACTCCGATCATGTGTAGCCTACTCCGACGGACAAAGTGCCACGCATGCTCGGATCAAATTCCTAGACCAAAGCTATTGCCTACTAGCCTGAACGTAGTCCCGTCGTAACGAAATAACGTCATCACGTTATGTACAATCGTATTTTCCGACAACTTAGTCCGACCGTGTGTATGCAACATCACTTCCGGACCTCTTCCGGAATTAATCCGTCTGAATTACTCCAACGGATTTGGTTGTCGGAATCTCTGACCGTGTGTACAAGGGCTTAGTAGTACTAGTATGCAAGTTGGATGTTTGTAACATGGGGACTGCCTGTACAGGGATTCCCTTCACTTCCTCTGACTTCCTGTTGAATCTCCTAGACAGAAAGTACAGGGAAATCTCTACAACAGGACTCGGGCAGCAAAAAATAAAGACAGGAGGTTTTAATTCTCTACTTATCTATTCAACATTTAGAAAGTTTTAAACATTCCTTATAGGTTATACCTTGGCCACAAACATTCCTTTTTCCTCAGGGAAGAACTGACATTAAAAATATACAAAATAGATGCAGCGCTAGTGAAAATAATGATCGATTAATCAAGTGATAAGAAAGTGAAAGCAGAGTCCCATTGAAATTCAAGTCCATTAATAACAACGGGTTAACACCCATCTGTGTGAATGAAGACGATAGGTATAGTGGAGAAAATCTTGATTAATCAATCAGTTTCACTAGCGCTGCATCTATTTTCTATATTTTATCTGTTTGTGTTTTTGTATTAGACTTTAAAGTGGTTGTACACCCTGTACAATCACTTTTACCTACAGGTAAGCCTATATTAAGGCTTACCTGTAGGTGCTTGAAATATCTCCTAAACCTCCACAGTTTAGGAGATATTTATTAAAAAGCCGAGCGCAGATGACATATGCGCCCGTTAGAAAGTTGTTCCGTTTCTAATAGGGGTCATGCAGTGACTGGCGGCTCCCGCGTGCATGCGTGGGAGTGACGTCACGTGACTCTGGCCAGTCACAGGGCCGTAGTTCGTGGCCCAGGAAGGAAGAGGGGCGAAGATGGACGCTCCCTGCTAATGGGGACAGCGGAGACATTGTGGGTTTTGATGTCAGGTAAGTGACACATAATGGGCTACTATGCGATGCATAGTAGCCCATTATGCTTTATCTTTGCAGGGAAATAAAGAGGAAGTAAAACCCACCAGGGTTTACTTCCTCTTTAAGGTGCTGGCAGCTGTGTATATTTATATTCACATATATTAATTTTATTTTATTTTTTAAGTGTAATGTTGGCCTTTGGGCTCCTTTTTTACAAGAACTGACATTACAAGAGAAATATACAGTAAATACTTTTGATTTCTAAATCATTTCTCCACCAGTTTTCTGCCAATATCAGCTGGTCAAATGCAGCATAGAAACGTTCATTTAATTTCTTTGTTCAGTACATCATGATTTTGTACAATAGATCTTTAATAGGAGAAATAACCTGCAGATATTCCTACCTAAAGCCTGGTACACACAATGAGATTATCAGACGAATGATCATCCGTTTTTTGCCTCCTAGTCTCATAACGAAATTTAAGAGGTTACTATTACTAAAGTTACAAAAGTTATTGTATGACAGAATACAACTTTCAAGGGATGTATTATATTGTATTTTTGGATGAACACTGCACTGATTAAATGTAAATCGTACGATCTGGTATCGTGCGAGAAAAAATTTTGTGCTTGTCCCATTGGATAATTTTGCATGACTTATCTTGATTGGCTCTCAAAAGCATATTCGAAAGCGGTATTTTTGGTATAATTTTTGGATCGTGTGTACTAGGCTTAAAAGAAACTCACTTGGTGTTCCAGTATAACACAGAAAATACAGCATTCGAGGAGTACCATAAATACCAGTAAATAGGATCTAAAGATGCAGATAAGATCTCTGCTCCAGTGGGAGCATGAAGGAACAAAACATCTTCAGTCATTGTTTCTTCAGAAAAGAGGGAGTAAATGAAAAAAAAAAAAAGCAAAGCAGATGGTCTAACATTTTTATCCCACTTCTTAAGGAAAACATTCCAAACAATTTGTATCAACTAAAAGAAAAAAAAATCAAACAGAAAACTTTAGGCATCACGATGCAGTGTAGTGGTTTACATTACATCTCTATAGAACATCTGGATAGATATTAAGCAATTACAAATTGGCACAATGTCTTACTTCTTATCTTTCATTCCCTTCAGCACCAGCTTGGTGGATTTTACGTTAGAATATTCAGCCATGGTGACAGCGATAGAGACACAACTGCTCTAAAAAAGAAATAAATAAGTAAAAATAACAGTATATTTGTAAATACAGCTCTGTAAATTAACTTGTCAAGCTCGGTTCACATAGGTGCGATGCAGGAACGCAGCAAATTCCTGCATCGGACCTGACTCGCAAAGCAGTTCACACTGCCATATACAAACTGCTGGGGGTGTCAATACAAAGTTAATGACACCCCCATTTTAGTTTGCATATCTCAATTCGGACAAGTGTTCACACCCATGTGATCCGATTCTGATGGGGACCAAAAAAAGGGTCCTGTGCGAGTTTGGTCAGAATGTGATGCAAATTCCTCCATACTGTCTGTGTGGCTGAAATTGCATTGCATGTGATTTGCAGTGTGGTGCGAATCACCTGCGATCTTGCACAGCACATGTGAACCGAGCCAAAGGGTCATAACTTGTGCATATGTGAAACATTTCGAATTATTTTCTGTGACAATTGGTGCAGATCCAGGCATCATAACACTGAAAAATGTGGACTAATCATTCCATAGCCTGACCTGTACAATATTTAAAGTAGAGTTTAATCTCAACAGGATGACTTTCAGTTAGCTAAAGCTCTGTGTATCATAAAACAGTGCCATGTTTTTCATACAGTACTGTTTCACCTGTTTTTTTTCCTTCTTTACATCAAAGCACTGCTGATCTTCATGGAAATTCCTACCCACATGAACTTGTTCCATCTGCGTGTGTGAAGCTCAGTGTGTGGACAGGCAGGTAAGAAACAAATGCAAAAGAGACCTAGTACATCTTGTCTGTATTTAAAATCCTGCCTGTTCCCAACTTTTTTTTTTTTTGCTCTATTTTTGTTTATATCGCAAAAAATAAAAATCGCATGCGCTGAAGATCAGGTGTATCGTGCCGGACCTTCAGAGCTTCTTGCTGGAAAGGAGGGCTCTGGCATGCCTTTTGCCTTTGAGTGACATCATTGTGGCCACTCACTGCACTGGAGCCTGCAAACCCGGAAGAAAGGCGGGGGGGGGGGGGGGGGGGAACATGTCAGCCCCCCTCAGCGGTGAGCTTCATTCTAAGGTATGTATTTCAGCAGGGGCTTCGTTCTAAGGTATTTCATAATGTGCTTGTATGTGGTGCACACTAGCACATTATGCCATGCTCTTGCAGGGTTTTTTTTCCTGTGGTTTACTTCTGCTTTAAGAGAAGCTGTTCATCAGATTGACTTCTCTTTTGCAGGAACGGCCATAGGAGGTCAATTTTGAAAATCTTCCTGATGATGCATTATTCATGCGAAACACGTTGAAGCTGGTTGTGCAATGCTGACGTCTTTTCCTGCCCAACGTACCGCATTGAAATTGAGGCTTGAACCCTGTAGAAATTACAACCATTAAAGGCCATTACTGGAACACTGGATAGACTCAATGCCGGTCTGAGGAACACATACATGTGAGTGCAAACTTTTATATGATCTTTTAACAATTAAAGTGTGGAATTTTACATAATGATGGCCATTTTTGTTTTTTGAGAACCATAATAATGGGAGGAGCATAAGAAAATAGTCTGGAATCTGGTGAAAACATATCTACTTACCTGCTTGGAGGATTAAAGAAAGGCATTACACAGGCTTGTTTATTATTGCTTTGTGGTAAGTACATAGATTGGACGGTGGAGGTGAATCACGATACGATTGTATTGGAAGTCATCTTTTGTTCAGCACATTGGCTTAATTCATTGGGACTTAATTTATACAATTGGGACTTTTTTGATTTGCAAACATGCTTTTTGATGGAAATTACTAGCACATGTTAAATAAGACATTTATATGACAAAGTTGGAATTTTAATGCACTGTTTGATATATATATTTAAAGGGCTAATGGAGCTACACATACTTACTTTTTTTTTTTTTTTTTTACAAATGTTTCACTGACAGTGGTGATTATTAGCTGCAGCACAGCCTACATTGTAAGATACATTTCACTGGCATTTGTTTTGTGCCGGCGGCACATATTAAATTTTGATCCATCAATGGCCAACTTAATGTTGACAGGGGTGCTTACAATTATCAGCTTTTATCTATGCAAAAACCTTTATCCCAAAAGGAACACAACATTTACTGTAAATGCTGCTGTCCCCCCTGTGCAAACTCATGCAGAGTGTAGGTAATCTAAGGCTTGGTTCACACTTGTGCGATGCGGAACCCTGCAAATCCACTGCGGGTTCCCACATCGCACCGACTTGCAAAACCGGTCACACTGCCATATGTAAACTGCTGGGAGCGTCAATACATTGTTAATGACACCCCCATTTCAGCTCGCATATCGCACTGCGATCTGTCAGTTCGAACATGAATCGGATTTCACACCCATGCAATCCGATTCTGGTGCGGACCAAAAAAAAAGGGTCCAGTGCGAGTTTGGTCCGAATACAATGTGATATCAGCCATACTATCTGTATGGTTGAAATTGCATCGCACGGAAATTGCATGTGATTTGCACTGCGGTGCAGTGTGAATCACATGCGATATCGAAGAGCAAGCTAGTGTGAACTGCCACTGACAGAGAAGGTGTGTTACTGGTCAGATCACCAGGTGAAAACAGACGGGGAAAAAAGCCTGACTGGTAAGCTGAAATATATTATATTTTTGGTTTTGGGTTTAATAGTAAATTGAATAATCTAATAATAATAATAATCGTGTAAATTGTGTCCATATGAGTGGAGCTGCTTATAAGGATTGTTATAGGTAGTGCTGACATTATGATCACATCTGTATTGAATAGAGATAAGTGGCCCTATTCTGTATACACAAAGAAAGGAACAGGAGAAATTAACGGAGTTGATTCCAATGAGGGAGACAAGGAGAGTTCCTGGAAGCCATGTTGTGTAGATGAGCCCCTAGATGTGGTATACACACAGCCATAGATTGTCAGCTCTCAGTCCTAGCACAGCAGTACCTGTACGATGAGCACACAGCCATGTGTGACTGGTGAACATACTCGTATTGCTTATATGTACACAATGATGGGAACAGGGGGGACGCCTCTGGCTAATACAAACACACAGTGAAGATGAGGGGTATAACACACTTCCTCATGAATAACCTCCTAGACAAAGCCTGCCACTGTCCCTGGAACTCCCTGCTATCACCCACTGAGTACAGAGCACACAGGCAGGCGACCGGCATACTACCACTGAGCGCCCTACATCAAAACACACACATTGTACATAAACATCACCCTCACCTACTACTTCCGGCTCTCTCCACTCTACACCGGAAACTCCTCGCATCACATGACTAGCAGGCCAACAATCCCCAACCCTTGGACCACCGCCACTGAAAGGACAACTATACCTTTCCCTGGCAAACAACAAAGCATAGCGTAAAGTCCTCACCAGTGCAGCGCCCCTTGTGGTTTGGCTGGTAAAGAACGAACAGATTTTTTGTTATACCGTACTCGAGACGAGAACAGTGCCAATGTGAGCTCCTGCCTAACACTGACTGATCCTTGTGCACAGCTCATTTCCGCACACAGACTGTATATATTTTCTAGCTATTATCATTTGTTTTTTTATTATTGTAAGCCCTGTTGTTTTATTTAAAGGCCCTGTCCAGGATTATAATGCCTGCACCTGGCTGCATCCCTGGACTACAGTCCACCGTTCACCCGCTCTCCTGTACCCCTTGTGCACAGCTCACCCACACTCCTGTACCCGTTGTCCACAGCTCACCTGTACCCCTTGTGCACAGCTCACCCGCACTCCTGTACCCCTTGTGCACAGCTCACCTGTACCAATTGTGCACAGCACACCCACACTCCTGTACCCCTTGTGCACAGCTCACCTGTACCAATTGTGCACAGCACACCCACACTCCTGTACCCCTTGTCCACAGCTCACCTGCACTCCTGTACCCCTGTGCACAGCTCACCCGCACTCCTGTACCCTTGTGCACAGCACACCCACACTCCTGTACCCCTTGTCCACAGCACACCCACACTCCTGTACCCTTGTGCACAGCACACCCACACTCCTGTACCCCTTGTTCACAGCTCACCCGCACTCCTGTACCCCTTGTGCACAGCTTACCTGCACTCCTGTACCCTTGTTCACAGGTCACCCGCACTTCTGTACCCTTGTGCACAGCACACCCGCACTCCTGTACACTTGTCCACAGCACACCCGCTCTCCTGTACCCCTTGTGCACAGCTCACCCACACTCCTGTACCCGTTGTCCACAGCTCACCTGTACCCCTTGTGCACAGCTCACCCGCACTCCTGTACCCCTTGTGCACAGCTCACCTGTACCAATTGTGCACAGCACAGCACACCCACACTCCTGTACCCCTTGTCCACAGCTCACCCGCACTCCTGTACCCCTGTGCACAGCTCACCCGCACTCCTGTACCCTTGTGCACAGCACACCCACACTCCTGTACCCCTTGTCCACAGCACACCCACACTCCTGTACCCTTGTGCACAGCACACCCACACTCCTGTACCCCTTGTCCACAGCTCACCCGCACTCCTGTACCCCTTGTGCACAGCTTACCTGCACTCCTGTACCCTTGTTCACAGGTCACCCGCACTTCTGTACCCTTGTGCACAGCACACCCGCACTCCTGTACCCTTGTCCACAGCACACCCGCACTCCTGTACCCCTTGTGCACAGCTCACCTGCACCCCTGTACCCCTTGTGCACAGCTCACCCGCACTCCTGTACCCTTGTCCACAGCACACCCACACTCCTGTACCCCTTGTCCACAGCTCACCCGCACTCCTGTACCCCTTGTGCACAGCTTACCTGCACTCCTGTGCCCCTTATCCACAGCTCACCCGTACTCCTGTACCCTTGTCCACAGCACACCCACACTCCTGTACCCTTGTCCACAGCTCACCCGCGCTCCAGGCTGGATCATAAATACCGAAAAATCAAGGCAGTGCCCTATGCCCAGTTCCATTCTAGACCTTTATAACAGGACATCTTGTTGGTCTGGATCAGAAGATTATCCAATGTGCTTATCTCCTCTGGCAGGGAAAGGGAAAATCCTTTCTCCCAGTAACTTGGAGAGTACTGAGAGATGCCAGTCTCTCAGGCTGGGGAGCTACCCTAGAAGGGCTCATAGCTCAGGTGAAATGGTCATGGACAGAACAGATCCTGCCCATCATCATCCTGGAAATACGGGCAGTTCATCTGGCCCTACAATCCTGTACGGTGGATCTTCAGGACTGCCCTATCAGTGTTCAGTCCGACGATGCCACTGCAGTGGCCTATATAAACCACCAACGTGGTACCAGGAGTTGTTCAGCTCTGAAGGAGGTGAACCACGTACTAGCTTGGGCAGCGGGACATGTGCCGATTATATCGGCAGTCCATATCCCAGGAGTAAAGAACTGATTAGGCACTGATTAGGCAGATTATCTCAGCCATCAGCAGATCTGCCCAGGGGAATAGTCCTTTCACCCAGGGGTGTTCCAGGAAATTTGCCTGTCAGGACCAGCGGCTAGGGAGACCAGACACGTAGCTATACAAGGGAACTGAGACCAAACAAAGGATATATATATTAAAGTGATATTTATTTATAGTGAAACACAGCAAACCATGAACACAGCAAACAGTAAATGTGAACCTTTGCACGCCTCTGTTTTGAACCTGTTTTTAAAGTGTTTTATGTAAGCGTATAAGTTCGTTTTTGGCAAATTAAAATCATTGGTTTTACACTATCTGGAGCCTATGTTTTTCCCTATGTGATACTACGTTGAATTGGGAGTGACATTTGGAGCAACAGCCACAGCCCTATTGCGTGAGGGATTCGGGATCGCCTGAGGGGGAACCGTTACCCGGACATCCTTTGATTGTTTTTGCCTGTGGTGACCCTCTGTAACGGGGGGTCGCTTGGATCTGGTAAGGAGCCAATTCATTTATTCGGTGATGGGAAAAGCACATTATATTTCTGGAGAAGATTTCTAATTTGTGCACTTCTAATTCAGCCCTTACATGAAGTTTTTCTTCACCGGTGTTATGTACCATATGGACATTTTATAATTTTTTGGTTCACAACTATATGGACATTATATAGAGTGTCTCAGAATATATATTTTTTGACAATTTATTTCATGTAAAAAAATTGGAAACAAAATAATAATTTTTTCACTTTAGGGGTATATGTACAGAGATTTACACAATCTGTATTGCGTTTGGGTAATTCACATTATTGACACGTATTTGTGTCCCATTTTTGTATTTAATTTTATTTATTTGTACATATAATAGTATGCATTATATTTTTGAGGTGGTCTTAGAGACAATAAGACACTAAGACTCATATCGTGGGTTTGGCACATACACATACCCCATTCACTTTGGGCATTTGAGGTTAGCGCAGTTCTCTTTTTTTCCCTTTTTGTTCAGTGTATTTTTGGTGTACATTTGAATTGCTGCTTCCGACCAATATCATTCTTATTCCGTAGCGCAGTTTCTTCTTCTTTGCTTTTTTCTGTTTATTTTCCAATTATTAATTGCTGCTTCGGTTTTTTGGGTCACACCAACTTTTAGATCATGGATGTCTTTGAATTTCGGGCAAAAAGGGTTGTAGATACAACAGGGGTTTTTGACTCTACCCCACCTTCAGTGGTCTCCGATACGGGGGGTCTATTCTTGAGACTTAAGAATTTGACCACATCTGAGATCCATCTCCAATGGGACATTGCCTTCCTAGAAACTTATATTAGGGAGGCAATGGTCCCCAGGAGTTTGAGGTGGAATGTCAGTCCCCAACAAGGGGAGCCCGATTTAGAAGGCTGGTACAGATATTTTAATGAATCAGGGGTGAGTTTATTACGCTTTTTAGCTCAAAAAAAGAGCGAGAGAGTAGCCCGATTAGATATAGAGATTAAGGCCATTAGGGATTCCCTAATACCCCTCAGAGATAGTGAGGAGTACAAGGAATGTTCTAAGAACCTGCTGAAGGTGCTCGAAAAAGAAGAAAAGGATCAGAAAATTAAGAAAAAACGGAAATATAATAGGGATAAGGAGGATTACAACACTGGGATGGTGTTTTCTTGGCAGAGGAATTTAGATCTGGAAGAGGTGGTGGAGGTCCAGATGGACACATCACAGCAACTGAATTCACTGGGAGCAATGGGAGGTAACTCCGCACAACTACCCCCAAATAACACCCAACTCAATCCCGGTACTAGTTATGGTTTTAGGAGACATGTGAATAGTCAAAGGACTCCAAACCAGACTAGAAATCAATATGTTGGAGCTCCTCAACAGAGATTCCCCAAGAAAGGTCCTAAGCTGAGTGGGACGTATCCTCACCGAGCACCTTTCTCCCCGAGAACAGGACGATCTAGTCATTCGGGGACCTATGGGCCCCCAGATTGGATTCGGGGTCCCAACCAAGAGAATCTCCCTTATCAGAATAGAGATGATAGGAATTACAATTATAATGTTCCTATTCAAAATCGTTTTTTCCCCCTCTCTGACTCTGAGACCCCTAGGGGATCGGGCCGAGCAGGAGGGAATTGGGGGGTGGACCCTAGACGACATCCTAATCCCTATACCCAGGGGAGTCCTGGATATGGACAAGGATATCGACAGCCCGCCTATGAGGGAGGGTCCCACATTAGTGGGAATAATAGTCAACATTTTTTTCCCAGGGACAACAGAGGCCTAAAAAGGTCCGTCGAACAAAGAGAGGGGTTAGAGGGGGGAGGCGAGCCCAATCAACAAAAAAGAAAGAGGCCATAGGAACCGGGATCTTTAATCTAAGCAAACAGGAACTCACGGCTTCTGAAACCAAAATACTTGATAAGGGTTTTGAAATTTGCTCCACCCAGATGTCTGAGCAAGTTCCAAACCTATATGGATGTACACAAGTTTGTCCGCAAATTCAATATAAAACGGTACATGATGGGTAACCCCATCAGAGAGAATACCACGAGAACAACGGAGTTTCAGCACTCCAACCTTTCAAATGCTTCCCTTTTTAATCCTCCAGGATCCCTTGCACCCAGTATCAAGGTATTTAGGGATGTGGTACTACGTGACCTGGAGGATATCAGGGTTAAGAAAGTCAAAATGCGTAGAGACTTGGAGATGGGCTTAGATACTTTGTGTAATAATAAGTCCTTGGTCATCAGACCGGCCGATAAAGGGGGGGGGATTGTGGTACTAGACCGATGCGATTACATGAAAGAGATGTATCGCATTTTGGAGGATAGTGAAACATACACTGTCCTTAATCGGGACCCAGTGGATAAGTACAAGAAGGAACTGGGTAGGATTGTGGAAGAAGGCCATCGGAGGGGCATTTTAAATGAAAAGGAAAAACTTTTTTTGATACCTTGTGCCCCCCGTACACCTGTTATCTACTACCTCCCGAAGCTACACAAGAACCAAGTTTGCCCCCCGGGGCGACCTATTGTCAGTGGTATTGACTCGGTGACGTCCCGGGTGGGCAAATATATAGACCATTATTTGCAACCTTTGGTCCAACAGGTCCCGTCGTATGTTAAAGATACTAAGCACATAATTAATCTTTTGTCTGGTATCACCCCTGGGGAAGGTCTATGGTTGGTCACGGCAGACGTTAATTCATTATACACCATCATCCCCCACTCTTTAGAAGTGGAGGCAGTCAGACTATTCTTGGAGAGGGGGTCGGGCCTTCCCTCACCCCAGATTGATTTCTTAATAGAACTCTTGGAATATGCGGCCGGACACAACTATTTCTGGTTTGACCAGCAATTTTACCGCCAGGACAGGGGTGTGGCCATGGGGGCAAAATATGCCCCTAGCCTGGCCAACCTGTTCATGGCCAAATGGGAGGAGGACGTCATCGATGCCCCTAGGAGGTCTGAGATAGTCCTGTGGGCAAGGTATATCGATGATGTCCTCCTCCTTTGGGATGGAACAGAACCAGATTTGCGGTTGTTTATGGCCAGTTTAAATGAGAATAATAGAGGGATCAAATTAAGCTTCGAGGCCAGTCAGGATGAGGTCAATTTCCTTGATCTTAACATTAGGAGGGTTGGAGATGAGTTTATTACATCTACATATTTTAAATCTACCGATAGGAACTCGTACATCCCTACGGATAGTTGCCACTTTCAACCTTGGCTAAAAGCTGTTCCCCTGGGGCAATTTCTACGCCTCAGACGGAACTGTTCGGATATTGTAAAGTATGATGAACAGGCAGCGATTTTGGCAGGTAGATTTCTGGAAAAGGGATATGATCCCGTTTCCCTCGATGCAACAATGGAGACTGCTCGCACTAGAGATAGATCTTCATTATTGGTAGATAGACAAAACATCAGGGCTAATATACAGGGTGGTGTACCGTTTGTCACGACTTTCTCAGTCCAACATCGCGGTGTGAGAAACTTGATTCAAAAACATTGGCACTTACTCACTAGTGACCAGGTTTTGAATACAGTCTTACCTGATAAACCACAAATAATTTTTAAAGGGGCCTCTTCATTGGGGAGCAAGATTGCCCCTAGCATACAAGACCCACCTAGGGCCAATAGATGTTTTTTTCAAAATCTAATTGGTTATTACAAGTGTAAAAACTGTCAGGTATGCACCTTGAACTCATATAGGGGCTCTAAGATTTCTAGTATTGTATCCTCAAGCACTACTAGAACATATGAAATAGAGTCTTTCATTACTTGCTCTTCGGAGGCTGTGGTTTACCTTTTACAGTGCCCTTGTGGCCTCCAATATATAGGGCGGACCAAGAGGGCACTTCGCATCAGGCTGAATGAACACATAGGCAACATTAGACGTGGGTTTGACAAACACCCTGTGTCCAGGCATTATGACCAAACACATAAGAGAGATCCATCACGTACCCTATTTGTCGGTTTAGACAAATATAGGCCCCACTGGAGGGGTGGGTCCTTGGTTAGGGAAATATCCAAGCTCGAAATGGCCTGGATCCACAAATTAAAGACATATGCTCCGTTTGGCCTCAATGTGGACACTGATGTAAATGCCTTTATTAATAACTCTTGAGGGGACCTTTTCTGATGCAATGTATGTTTATTGCAGTTTCTGTACCAGTTATTGTAAAATTCTATTTTACTGTGTTTCTATTCTGTTGTTTTTTTGGTACATGTTATTGTAGAATATATTCTTGTTTTTCTCCACTCTCTTTGGCCTCTATTGGTTGGTAGGCCTAGCTTTGGGTTAGGCGGCCCTCTAGATGCGGGGATTCACTTTTAGTTGTATTCCTCAATATTTGTTTGGGATGCCCAAGGCTAATCTCTGGGGCATATGTGGGGTAGTAAGGAATTGGAAACACATGTTTATGTTGTTCTATCTCTCAACTGAATTTGATGGACATGCGAATGCACCAAGAAATACAAATTTTTTTTTTTTTTTTTTTTTTTTTTTTTGGTGTATCCTTATACCAATTTGGGATACTTCACCCCATTTTATTCTTTTTTTTTTCACGGTGAATAAAGTTCGCTTTATTAATATTAGAGACACAAGTTACAATTCAGAAAACAGAAAAAAAAAAGACAAATTAAAACAGTTGGTGTACAAACACATAACAAAGAAAAAGGAAATTAGAATACAGTACTACCCACATGGAATGCAATATATATTACACATCAACCATCCCCGACAGATCCTGCGAGGGCAGTGGCCAGCTAGAGATCACACAAGATATAATGCAGAACGATAGCCACCATTCCCACCTCAAATCCCACAGAAGGGGGGGGGGGGGGGTGCATGTAGAAATAGGGAAGACCGAGGGAAAAAGAAAAGGGCGGAGGAGAGAGGAGCAACAGCACGGGGGGGAGGACAAAAGAAAGAAACAGAAAAAGAAAAGAAAAAAGGGAGAGGAAAAGGAGGAGAGGGGGGGGGGGCAGGGGGGGGGAGAAGGCCTGACCCACAGATCTATCGGTAAGAGTTCCCGTATCTATATCTCCGCCCTGTCTCCACCCGTCCAGGGCAGCCATATGCCATCGAACTTCCTAGGGCACTTTCTACTAATATATGTCATTTTGTACAACGGGAGGGCTTTATTAATGATGTCCTCCCACAGGGTCAGCGTGGGGGGGGAAGCAGAGGTCCAGCGAAGGAGAATGGCCTTCTTGGCATAATAAAGCAGAAAGGCAATCAGGAGTTTGGAATAGCGTGGCCTCTGATCATCATCCTGAATGCCAAGAAGAGCCAGCTCCGGAGATCGAGGCAGAGGGAAGCCCAAGCGGCCATCAATGGTGTCAAACACATCAGTCCAAAAAGCGGCCACCACCGGGCAGCTCCAGAACATGTGGAGGAACGTTCCCTCTACTGCTCCACATCTGGTACAGGCCGGGTCCCGCTGTCGATACAGTCTGTGCAACCGCTGTGGAGTGTAATAAACCCTATGTAAAAACTTGGTCTGTATTACCTTATCTCTAGAAGAAATCACCAGGCCAAGACTATCCTGGAAACAGTCACCCCAATCCTCCCTCTCCAGGGAAGGAATGTCCCTCTGCCAGGCCTTCCACAATTTCTCCATCTTGGGAGATTCCACACTGAGGAGCAAGGTGTACAGGGACGAGAGAGGCTTGGAGAGCTGGTCCAGAGACAGTAGCTCTTCCACAGGATCCATAGAAAGGGTCGCAGCTGCTGGCAGCTGCGCCCTAGCTGCATGTCTCAGTTGGTGGTAACGGAAATACATCCACCCAGGCAAATCATAGTTAGTGGCAAGTTCCCCAAACGTCTTCAGGGTACTCCCCGTGATAATATCGCCCAGCGTCCGCACACCATGTCTCACCCATACCTTCGGGTCAGGGACCGTCCGAAAGTGCGGGAGGCCAGGGTTCTCCCATATTGGCTGTCGGGGGGACCAGACTCCCAGCTTAATAAACCTCTTCCTGGCCAACCCCCACACCCTGAGCGTCGTTCTAGTTGAAAGCGGAAGCTCCCGACATGCCCCAGGGCCTTTGTATACTAAATCGGCAAGATCCTCCAAAGAACCCACCCCAGCCGCTTCAACGCAGGTCGCAGCGTTCGTCCTAGAACGGGCAAACCACCAACGGACCGACACAAGGACCGCCGCCCAATAATAGACCCTGAAGTCGGGCAAGGCCAGTCCCCCACACCGCACAGGTAGACACAAAGTGGACCTTGCGATCCTGGGGTTAGATCCCCCCCAAATAAAGGAGCCCACACATCCATCCAGATCCGCAAAAAAGGCACTCGGGAGCAAAACAGGGGAGTTCCTAAAAAAGTAGAGGAATCTAGGGAGGAAGACCATCTTTAACAGGTTAATGCGACCCAGTAGATTCAGGGGAAGCTTCCCCCAGGAGGCACATCTAGCCTTCAGCTGAAGGAGAGCCGGTTTCAAATTAAGTTCAAAATACTGTGTCGGATCCCTACCCACCACTATCCCTAGGTACTTGAATTCGGTGACCCACTGGAGGGGAGTGTCCGCCGCAGCCGCCCTCGACCCCGGGTCCAAAGGAAACAAGACGGATTTGGTCCAGTTTATCCTGACCCCAGAGAAACGTCCAAAGACATTGAAAATTTCCAATGCCGCTCGTAAGGAGGAGTCCGCATCTCTCAAATAGAGCAGAGCATCATCGGCGTAGAGTGACACCTTCTCCTCAAGAGGGCCGATTTTAAGCCCTACCACCCCCGGGGAGGCCCTCAGGGCCACCGCCAGAGGTTCCAACGCCAGCGCAAATAGCGACGGAGAGAGGGGACAGCCCTGCCGGGTGCCCCTCTCCAACCGAAACGCCTCCGACAGCCTACCATTAACCCGCAACCGCGCCCTCGGGCCGTTATAGAGCAACTGCAGCCAACTCAGGAAATGGGGACCAAACCCATATCTACGAAGTACCTCCCACAAATATCCCCATTCCACTGAGTCAAATGCCTTTTCGGCATCCAGGGAGGCAACAACCCTGGTCCCAGCGTTGACGTGAGGGATAGTTAAATTAAGGAAAAGGCGTCTCAGATTGATGTCAGTACCCTTACCGGGCACAAACCCCGTCTGGTCCTCATGAACAAGGCTCTCCAGAACCTGTGCCAGCCGATTCGCCAGGACCTTTGCCAACAATTTGGCATCGACATTTATCAAAGAGATCGGGCGGTAAGACGCACAATCCTCGGGGTCCTTACCCGGCTTGGGCACCAACACCACTATCGCCTCTGACATGGATTCGGGGAGCGACCCCCTCTCCAGGGACTGGGCGAATAAAGAAACCATTTTAGGGGCCACCAACTCCTGGTAAGTAGCGTAAAATTCAACAGGGATACCATCCGCCCCAGGGGACTTCCCCACCTGCATTTGAGCCATAGCCATCTGAACCTCTTCCAGCGTTATGGTCTTTTCTAAATGGGCCACCGCCTCACGGGACAAAGTGGGAAGTTCCACCTCATCCAGAAAGGCCCGGAGAGCCGGGTCCTCATAATCCACCCTAGTGGAGTACAGGGCACTATAATATTGCACAAACCGGTTCAAGATCCCCTCCGGGTCCGTGATGAGGGTTCCACCCTCGCCCCTGACCCCACCAACATGCGTACTGGTAGAGTGTCCCCGGGCCAACCACGAGAGCAGCCTCCCATTTTTATCCCCATATTCAAAAATCCTTTGAGCAGTGCCCAGCATAGACTTCTTAGTCAATTCTATCCTATGGAGCTCAACCGCCCGAAGTGCCATTTGCCATTCCCGATACCTGAGGGGGGTAGGGTCCGCCACATGAGAACTCTCCTTTTCCCTCAACACCCCCTCCAATTCCTCCAGCAGCTGCACAGACCGCTTGCGACACCTGACAATTCTAGAGGCATATTCCCCCCTCAACCAACACTTGAACGCATCCCAGACCACCCGGGGCTCCGTAGAGTCCGCATTCTCCAACCAGTAATGACAGAGGGCCTCTGGCATATCCTCCTGAACCCCCACGTCTGCTATCCAATACCCCGACAGCCTCCACAGTCCCCTCCGCCGAGGGAGCCCAAGAGAGACCCCAAGGAGGAGGGGAGCATGGTCAGACACCCCCCTGGGCAGAATCCGCACACTCACCACCCGACTCAACATAGCATGCGAAACATACCCCAGATCTATGCGAGAGAAGGTACGAAACGTGGCAGAATGACAAGTATACTCCCTGCCCGAAGGGTGAAAATGACGCCAGACATCCACCAGCCCAAAAGTGTCAGCCCATCTTGTCAGACCCAGAGTCTCACGAGAGGGCCGCTGGAGCCTGTCCAGCTCCGGGGACGGGGCCATATTATAATCCCCTACCAAGAGGAAGTTTTCCACTCCATACTTTATAACTATGTTCATAATGGCAAACAGAAGGTCAGTATCTGCGGGGGGAGGCAGATAAATACCCACCAGAACATACTCCACATTCGCAATAGTAACATGCATAACTAGAAACCTGCCCCCCGGATCCGTTTTCAATTCATGGAGCTGGAACGCAAGGGATCTGTGAACAAGCACACTCACCCCCCTGGAGTAACTCGAGTAGGTGGCATGGTAATGTTGGCCAACCCACGCTCTCCTGAGACCAAGCACTCGGGAGCCCATCAAATGCGTCTCCTGAAGGATACAAACATGTGGTGAGTATCTTTGTAAAAAGGTAAACACCAACGAGCGCTTGACCGCAGAGTTCAGACCCCTCACGTTCCAGGATAGAACAGAGAATTCAGCCATAACTGAAAACCATCGTAAATAAATGCCCGGATTTAGTCACATGGCCCCCGCCCCAAAGAAAAAACCATCCCGCCCCCGAGGGTGCCCCAGTACCGGAGTACATATAGGCGGCTAAGCCCTCCTGAACAAGATCGGTGAACCCTGAGACCATAAGCCACCCCTCATAGTAGAATTGCACATGTGTCAACATACCGTGAAAAAAAACAAACATAACACCCAAACTCAGACTAAACCAAAACTGATCAGCAACGGCCGATCGCCCCCACCCCCCACCCCGCAAAACCCCAACAGTGGAGTCCCGCATAGATCCCAAAACGTAACCGTAAAATACCCTTAAGGCTTTGTGAGCAACTTACTCAGGTAGGCGTGCACCAGACCGTCAGGAGGACGCAGCCCCCCCCTCACCTCATACACACAGAGGGGGAGACCACTATTCCTACCTGCCACCAGCGCTATAACCCCCCCTTAAGAGTTGCTAGAGCATAAAATACATAGGAATAAAGTTCACCCAGCCATCACCTACAGCATAGTCCTGAGCAAAGGAGTCCCCACAATCCTGTAGTATGTACCAAGCATGGTAGGCCCACTCCAACAGTCCCCCGGACCGCAGCCGGACTGAGGTGAAGGTGGGGGACACCACAACCGTACCCCCCCCTCAGCTCAGGGAAAATGGAGAAGAAATAAAAAAAAACACAAAAACAAGGATCCGCAAATGAGGAAGAAAGTACAGAGCCACCTCAGCAGACACAGCAGCCAGGATTAAAACATCAGGATAGTCAGCCAGGCAGTGTCTCCAGCCAAGATGCAGCATCCCTGGGATTAGTGAAGAATCGGACAGTCTCACCATCTACCACCCGCAGTTTTGCTGGAAAGAGGATGCTATATTTGATCCCTTTAGCCCTCATGGAAGCCTTGACCGCGTAGAAGGATCTGCGCTGTTTCTGGGTTTCCATGGTGTAATCCGGAAAAAACAGCAACCTAGAATTCTGGTACTTGACCTCCTTCATCAGCCTCGCCGCTCGGAGCACCTCATCCCGGTCCCTGAAGTTCATCAGTCGCAGAATCATGGTGCGTGGGGGGCTCCCCGCCGGGCCCCGCTGCGGAGGAACCCGGTGAGCTCTTTCCACCGTAAAGTAGGGGGATAGCTGCGCTTCCGGGAACAGGGAACGGATAAGATCTTCCACAAACACCGTGGGGTTCTGTCCCTCCACCCCCTCCGCCAGGCCGACGATGCGCAGATTGTTCCGCCTACTGCGGTTCTCGGCGTCCTCCGCACGAAATTCCAGGGTCCTCACCTTAGCTTGCAAGGCCCGAATCGCCCCCGAGTGTTCCGCCAGCACATCCTCCGCCTGGCCCACTCTCTGCTCCGCCACTCCCAGCCTCGAGCGGATCTTATCCAGGTCCTGCCTGATCAGGCCGACTTCCGTCTGGACCACCTCCATCTTCCCCGTTAGCGCTGTCTGGCAGGCCGCTATAGCGGCCATCACTTCAGGAATGCCCGGGAGGGAGGATGCATCAACCTCCGCCGGCGCGGTCTGCGTCGCCATATTGGAATGGGCACGTGGTCCTCCCGCTCCACTGGAATCCGGAGCGTCTAGCGGCAAAGCCCCGGGGGGAAACCGGTTCCTCCTACCTCCCTTGTGTCCCGCAGATGAACGGGACGGCATATGGTGAACCAGGCAAGCCGCCAGCAGTCGATAGCGCAGGTGAAAGGATGTTGTGGGATCAGTCTCTAGCAGAGCTCCGGGAAGCACGTCTGCTCACGCCGACATCTTGGCCACGCCCCCCCCCATTTTATTCTTAGTCTTATTATTCTTATTTTTATTTTTATTCGATTATTATTTTATTGTATTCATTTTATTTTTATATTTTATTTTGGTTTATGCCCTATTTGGGACCTATACTCTGCCTTGTCTTTGTACACAGGAAAAATAAGAGTAACTTGCTATGTCTCTCTTCCAATATGGCCATCATCTGGAAGTGAGACTTGGTTCATAACCATATGACGTTCGTTTGGGAACGAGGCTTGGTCCATAATTATAGGACGTTCGTTGGAGAATATATATATACACACATGACGTTCGTGGATCGAGAGTGAGGCTTGGCCCATGGTCATTGACTTCTAACGCTTATGTGACATCTAAGATGGCCGCTGACCCAAAGCGAGGCTTGGTTATGTTGTTGGTTATAAAAGGGGTGACGTCGCACGCCGCCCGTGCCCCTGGACGACGTAAATTAAGACGAAACGCGTAGGGCGGTGCGAACGTGTCGACGTTACCCCAGTCGTGTTCGTTCTTTTCAGACCAGGAAGGACGGGTTGGTCTCTGCGTTGGCGTGTGTCCGGCCGGTGCACGCCTCTGTTTTGAACCTGTTTTTAAAGTCTTTTATGTAAGTGTATACGTTCGTTTTTGGCAAATTAAAATCATTGGTTTTACACTATCTGGAGCCTATGTTTTTCCCTATGTGATACTACGTTGAATTGGGAGTGACATTTGGAGCAACAGCCACAGCCCTATTGCGTGAGGGATTCGGGATCGCCTGAGGGGGAACCGTTACCCGGACATCCTTTGATTGTTTTTGCCTGTGGTGACCCTCTGTAACGGGGGGTCGCTTGGATCTGGTAAGGAGCCAATTCATTTATTCGGTGATGGGAAAAGCACATTATATTTCTGGAGAAGATTTCTAATTTGTGAACTTCTAATTCAGCTCTTACATGAAGTTTTTCTTCACCGGTGTTATGTACCATATGGACATTTTATAATTTTTTGGTTCACAACTATATGGACATTATATAGAGTGTCTCAGAATATATATTTTTTGACAATTTATTTCATGTAAAAAAATTGGAAACAAAATAATAATTTTTTCACTTTAGGGGTATATGTACAGAGATTTACACAATCTGTATTGCGTTTGGGTAATTCACATTATTGACACGTATTTGTGTCCCATTTTTGTATTTAATTTTATTTATTTGTACATATAATAGTATGCATTATATTTTTGAGGTGGTCTTAGAGACAATAAGACACTAAGACTCATATCGTGGGTTTGGCACATACACATACCCCATTCACTTTGGGCATTTGAGGTTAGCGCAGTTCTCTTTTTTTCCCTTTTTGTTCAGTGTATTTTTGGTGTACATTTGAATTGCTGCTTCCGACCAATATCATTCTTATTCCGTAGCGCAGTTTCTTCTTCTTTGCTTTTTTAAATGTGAACATAAACAAACCCCAAAAGACAAATAACAAAGGAACCTAACTATTAACTATATACAAAAACCATCTAAAGGACAAAGATAAGGGAATGCAAGGTTGCAAGGAAGGGGGATCTCAACAGGGTACTCAAATAGAAGCAAGGCAGGAACAAGGCAGAGAGGTACAGACTGGATCAAGCTAGGCACAGCCGGCAAGGAAGGGACCAAAATCGTGACGCACAGGGCGAGGGAGGAGAAACCTTAAGTAGCCCCCAGGCAGCTGAACATTAATTAGCCTGATTACACCAGCCTGCTGGCTCCTGGGTGACACCTGCTGGTGGACACTGGAACTGCAGCAAACAGCCCAGAGCAGGGTAGTGCCACCAGCAGGCGAACTTAATCCTAACAGATTCCCCTCCTTAAGGAGTGGCCTCTGGACGCTCCATAGGGCCCCACCACCAGGGTCTGCAAGCCGACTGAGCACTCCACTGTCCATGTCTGAAGGCCTGGTGAGAACCCCCCTGCCGGGGTCCCAATACTGTCTGGGTTTTCTGCTGGTCAGATCCTCAAGGAGGCGCAACACCAAAGGCTTATTCTCAAAAGCAGCCTGTGTCCCAATTCTGGGACACCAAAGTACACCCGACCGCCCAATGCCAGAGTCCCCGGTCCATGCAGGTACCCTGATACCAGGCAATTCCTTCACGACTGGACCTTCTCTCCCTCTGTTGCTAGTGGCCGCTCTGCACGGTACCTGTCCCTCGGGTCTGCCCAGCGCATAGGTTACCCCACTCAGGTCCCCAAATGCACCAGAAATTGCAGAGATGACTCCTGGGTCAGGAAAAATCTCAAATGGAACACTGTCCTTTCCCATGGGACCTCTACTACTGGGGCTGTAACAGCAGATGTGGCTCTCAAGTTCAATATGGAGATCTGGACTTCCTGGCCTTGGCACAACAGGCTCCTATGGCTGCAAAAAGAACTCAGGATGAGCAAATGTAGAGATCTTGACCCACCCAGACAACCCCTTTAGGCCACATAACAATGGATTTTTAGAAGCCTCAGACACATCAGTAAGTGTGAGTTTAACCCAGTCAGAGTCCAGCTTAACAGCAAGTAGGGATTTGGCATAGTCTAGAGGGGCAGCAGCCCTGGAATCAGCATAGTCCAGAGGGGCAACGGGCACCAGATCAACAGGCTGGGCAGCGGGCACATCAGACTGGATAGCAGCCCGGGAACCAGCATTGTCAAGCTGGGCAGCGGCAGCCTTAGCCCTGGAACCAGCATAGTCCAACGGGGCAGCAGCAGCCTGGGAACCCGCTGTGGCAAGCTTGGCAACAGATGGCAGCATGGAGAGGGAATTTACCCCATCGACAGGCGACATCAGCATGAAGGAGGTGTGAACCCCATCGACAGGCGACATCAGCATGGAGAAGGCGTGTACCCCATCGGCAGGGGACATCAGCATGGAGGAGGCGTGGACCCCATCAGCAGGGGACATCAGCATGGAGGAGGCGTGGACCCCATCGGCAGGCGAAATCAGCATGGAGGAGGCGTGGACCCCATCGGCAGGCGACATCAGCATGGAGGAGGCGTGGACCCCATCGACAGGCGACATCAGCATGGAGGAGGCGTGGACCCCATCGGCAGGCGACATCAGCATGCAGGAGGCGTGGACCCCATCGGCAGGCGACAGCAACATGGAGGAGGCATGGACTCCATCGGAAGGCGACAGCAACATGGAGGTGTGGACCCCATCAGCAGGCGACATCAGCATTGAGGAGGCGTGTACCCCATCGGCAGGCGACATCAGCATGGAGGAGGCGTGGACCCCATCGGCAGGCGACATCAGCATGGAGGAGGCGTGGACCCCATCGGCAGGCGACAGCAACATGGAGGAGGCGTGGACTCCATCGGCAGGCGACAGCAACATGAAGGAAGCGTGGACCCCATCGGCAGGCGACAGCAACATGGAGGAGGCATGGACCCCATCGGCAGGGGCCAACATGGAGGAGGCATGGACCCCATCGGCAGGGGGCAACATGCAGGAGGCATGGACATCAGTAGGCGGCAACATGGAGGGGGCATGGACATCAGCAGCAGGCAACATGGAGGAGGCATGGACATCAGCAGCAGGCGGCAACATGGAGGAGGACTGGATCACATCAGCAGCAGTCTGCATGGAGGAGGACTGGATTGCATCAGCAGCAGTCTGCATGGAGGAGGACCGGATTGCATCAGCAGTCTGCATGGAGGAGGACTGGATTGAATCAGCAGCAGTCGTCTGCATGGAGGAGGACTGGATCAAATCAGCAGTCTGCATGGAGGAGGACTGGATCACATCAGCAGTCGTCTGCATGGAGGAGGACTGGATCGCATCAGCAGTCGTCTGCATGGAGGAGGACTGGATCGCATCAACAGTCTGCATGGAGGAGGACTGGATCGCATCAGCATCAGTTGTCTGCATGGAGGAGGACTGGATCGCATCAGGCACTTGATCGGTGAGAACAGGATCAGCAGGCAACATGGATAGTGGCACAGGTGGATAGTGGCACAGGTATAAGAGCAGAAGACGAGTTTTGTTTCTTTTTCTTAGGCTTAGATATTGGAGTCCTGCATGTAGTTGCCTTATGCTGCCCAGACTGTACTGCTGATGGGAAGGTAGTAACAGTACTAGGAAGAATAGAGGGAAGAGTATTAGAAATGCAGGAAGGGGCCTGAGATGTTGCTATGGGTAACGACACTGCAGGGGGAGCTTTTGATGGATTGCATACAGGGGAAGTGTGCTTACTGGTGGCAGGGTACTTATGTGACTCATCTTGCACTGGGTATATGATCTCTGACCAAGCTTGTAGATGAGGTTGAACTAAAGTTAGTTTGTCTCTCCCTTGCTCAATTAAACAGTGCACAGAAGCAATGCAATCCAACAACACCTGTTGTGGATAGGCTGAATACTGCTGGAGAAACAAACCTGCACAATGTTATAGCAACCATCCCAAAAATCCAGCCTGGTACAAAGTGAATGGAGGAGTGAAAATATCATGGCCCTGAGGAGTAACCTGAAATAGTAGCTCAGAACAGACCTGAATGAAAGGTTGTACTTCACTGTGAAAGTGAAAGTCTACCCTCAATGGCTAAGGCATGTGCAGTCAAAATCCCTTCAAGCAGCTCTTCCTCAGTGAAATCCTGCCAAAGTGAATGACACAAATCCTTATCCTCTACTGCAAGTTGCACTCAGCAAATAACCTGTACTCTCAGCATTGTGAAAGGAAAAGCAAAAATCCAAAGCAACTGGCTCCCAGTTTCCCAAGTGTAGCTGATCTGGTCGTTGGTGGGCGTCACGATTATGTCAGGATCAGTGGCTAGGGAGACCAGACACGTAGCTACACAAGGGAACAGAGACCAAACAAAGGAGGTATATATTAAAGTGATATTTATTTATCAAGCTAGGCACAGCCAGCAAGGAAGGGACCAGAATTGTGATGCACCGGGGGAAGGGAGGAGAAGCCTTAAGTAGACCCCAGGCAGCTGAAAATTAATTAGCCTGATTACACCAGCCTGCTGGCTCCTGGGTGACACCTGCTGGTGGACACTGGAACTGCAGCAAACAGCCCAGAGCAGGATAGTGCCACCAGCAGGTGAACTTAATCTTAACATTGCCAGTGTTGAGGATGGCCAGAGGTCGACCTATTGGCATCCAGGTTCAACAACAAGCTACAGAAATTTGTGTCCCAAACAAGGGATCCTCTGTCAATCGGAGCAGATGCTCTGATAGTTCCATGGAGACAGTAGTCCCTAGTTTATGCTTTCCTTTTGATCCCTCTCCTTCCACATTTGTTGTGCAGGATTCAGAAAGACGGGGTTCCAGTCATTCTGGTGACACCAGCCTGGCCCAGAAGGCCCTGGTTCCAAGAGATTGCGAGACTGACAATAGATTGGCCATGGATGCTTCCACGTCGCCCCAATCTACTGTCTCAAGGTCCTATATTCCACCCCAATTTACAGTCTCTAAATTTGATGGCATGGCTTTTGTTGCCATGGAGCCATGGTGTTAAAGGACCTTGGCATCTCAGGATCAGTAGTGTCTACCCTAGGGAATGCTAGAAAAGCTGTCACTAGGAAAATTTATCATAAGGTCTGGAAGACTTATATTGCTTGATGTGAAGCCAGAAAATGGCATCCTCACAAATTGGTGGTTGGGAGAATACTCTCTTTTCTACAGTCAGCTGTGGAAATCAAATTTGGCTTTAAGTACAATTGGGTCAAGTTTTGGCCCTATCAGTATTCTTCCAAAAGCCTTTAGCCTCCCATTCACTGGTCTGAACCTTTATACAGGGGGCAACTTGCTTGCTTCCCCCATTAGGTCACCTATGTGTCCTTGGGACTTGAACTTGGTGCTGTCTGTGTTACAGAAACAGCCATTTGAACCTATCAAGGAAATTCCATTAGACTTGCTGTCACGCAAGCTAGCCTTTCTGATGGCTATCACCTTGGCTAGAAGGGTGTCGGGGTTCCCTTTCATGCAGGGAACCATACTTGATCCTTCACCATGACAGGGTCATGTTACAACCTGTTCCATCCTTTTTGTCCAAAGTGGGGTAGGCCTTTAATTTAAAATAGAACATTATTTTGCCTTCTTTTTTTCTCTCAGCCTCATTTGGCGGAAGAGAGCCGACTGCACTCCTTGGATGTTGTCTGGGCAGTCAAGGTTTATTTGTCTAGATCTGCGGAGATCTGAGGATCAGACTCCTTTTTTGTTTTACCAAAAGGACCCAAGAAGGGGCAGGCAGCTTTCAAGGCTTCCATTGCCAGTTGGGTCTATCAATTGATCATTCAGGCCTATGGTCTGAAACATAAAGCTCCTCCCTTTAGGGTGAGGGCTCATTCTACCAGGGGTGTAGGAACCTCCTGGGCTTTTCACCATCAGGTATCTGTGGCTCAGATTTGTAAGGCTGCTACCTGGTCTTCAGTGTATACATTCACAAAATGTTATCAAGTGGATGTTCGAGCAGCCAAGGATTCAGCTTTTGGCCACAGTGTACTGCGGGCTGCCGTATAAGTTCTGGTGGCTATTGTTTGGCAGGGTATCTCCCTCCCTTCAAGGCTATTGCTCTGGGACATCCTGGTAGGTAATGAATATAAGCCTGACTCTGTGTCCCATGATGTATGAAAACGAAAAGGATTTTTTTGTCATACTTACCTGTAAAATCCCTTTTCTTTGAGTACATCATAGGATACAGAGAACCCTCCCCCCTTTTTAAGGATTCAGTGCTTGCTACAAAACTGAAGTACTTCCTGTGTGGGAGGGGTTATATATGGGATCACTTCCTGTCTAAAGACCTTTGGTCTACCAGTGTCCATTCACCTGGAGATGGAGTATAACCCAGTAGGTAATGAATATTAGCCTGACTCTGTGTCCCATGATGCACTCAAAGAAAAGTATTTTTACAGATAAGTATAAAGAAAAAATCCTATTTTTCACAGCTTACCTGCACTTTTGTACCCTTTGTCCATAGTTCACTTGCAGCCCTGAACCCCATATACACAACTCACCTGCAGCCCTGAACCCCTTGTCCACAACATCCTGCATCTCTGAACCCCTTATCCACAGCTCACCTGCAGCCCTTAACCTCTTGTTCACAGCTCACCTGCACTTCTGTACTCCTTGTCCACAGCTCAGCTGCACTCCTAAACCCCTTTCTCACAGCTCACCTGCACTCTTGAACTCCTTGTCCACAGTTCACATGCAGCCAGATTACTTGAACCCCCCCCCCCCCCACAGCACACCTGCAGCCATCTTACCTGCACACCCTCTACAGATCACCTACACACTTGAACTCCTAATCCATAGTTCACTTGAATACAGCTAATCTGTACCCCTTTTTATACATCTGGCCTGTATACTCTTAAAGAGGAAGTAAACCCTGATGAGTTTACTTCCTCTTTCATTCCCTGCAAAGGCAAAGCATAATGGACTACTATGCATCGCATAGTAGTCCATTATGTGTCACTTACCTGACACAGGAGCCAGCGATGTCGCCGCTGTCCCCTGTAGTCCGGCGCATCCATCTTCTCGGTGGGGTTTCGCTGCTCCGCCGCTGTCATTCGGCGAAGCCGCGATGACGTCACTCCCGTGCCGACATGCGCGGCATCTTCGTCGTTGCCGTAGACAGCGGTGCCAGTCTTTCGGCAAATATCTCCTAAACCGTGTAGGTTTAGGAGATATTTCTTGGACCTACAGGTAAGCCTTAATGTAGGCTTACCTGTAGGTCAAAGTGTGTTGTAAGGGTTTACAACCACTTTAAGAGCTTTTTCACTGCATCTTCTCTAGCACCAGACTGTATCTCCCTAAGGCGATACTGTACCACTACCTGCCACGCAGAGACACAGAAACACATAAATTGGCTTTGGCATTTGCATATAACTAATAAGCTCATTCATTTGCAAATCCTGAGGTTCATTACTGGGGTAATGATACTGCAGATGTTATGCTTTTTAGTAAATAGACTATCACACTCTAAAAATAGAAAGGATGTTATCAGTGGACCACAAGAGCTGTAATTATCACAGTCACTTGTTGTCAGGTCACCTTGAGGCGAGGTGACAGATGCACACCGTAGGGATCAGGAATGCACCGCAAGGTTGTGGACCCTACGGCTGACTGCTGCGGATGGTAGACAGGTCCCACCGGGGTTAGAGCGTAAGAGCCCCTGGGGCGCGGAGTCTAAGAGCCAGCAGGTGTTCACCAGAGCCTCGAGTGGTGAGGATGGACTTGGCTGCAACTGGCTCCAGGTGACGACCCCCAGGGTCCCCCAGCTCACACCCACAGTAGGCAACTGGAGGATAGGGATGGTGAGGGACAAAGCCAAGGTCGGGGCCACCAGCAGACAGGAATAGTCAGGGACACGCCAATAGGTCAGGATCACAGGCAAACAGGGATAGTTAAAGACACGCCAAAGTCGGTAACGGAATAACAGAAGAGCACACGGCAGGTAACAGGAAGCTAAACACACAAAGGAATACACAATGGTTGATCAGCACTGTTGGCTTGCAGTGCACAGGTTAATATAAGGTTCCCTGATAGGGCCTGGGGTGGAGCCATGCTTAGAGGAGAGGTTATAAAAACCACCAGGTGGAAGTGGCTGGCCTCTTAGTCTGAACACATGAGGGGAGGTAAGCAAACAGGAAGATCACTGCGTAACCATGACAGTACCCTCCCTCTTACGAGGCCTCCCCCTCCTCCGCCTGGGTCCAGGCTTAAAGGGAAACTCCAGATGGAACCTCCTCAACAGGCGAGGAGCAAAGACCTCAGATGCAGTGATCCAAGACCTCTCCTCAGGGCCCAACCCTTTCCAAAGTACGAGGTACTGAAGAATGCCTTTATGGAGCCGGGAATCCAAAACTTGACTAACCTCGTATTTTAGATTATCCTCAGAGACCGAAACCGAGGTAGGGAGAGGACAAGAGGACTTGAGGACTAAAGGCTTTTTAGGAATGGGTAAGGGCATGAGAAGATCAGGAGTCTGAGCAGGGTCCCCCACACCCTTAAAGATGAGCTGGGCATCCATAACAGGACCACCAGACTGGGCAGAGGTCAGTGGATCCCTAAAGTCAGGTTGGTTAGAAGGTGACATGTCACAAGAGTCAAGCTGGATAGCTGCAACACCAACAGAATGCAGAGAACCCTGAGAAAAAGATTGAAAACCCCTCCTGGCCGAATGAGGTATTCTATCCAAAGGAGGGATTGAGCCTCTTAAACAGGTTTTTTTTTTTTATCCAGAAAGAAAACTTTATTCAATAGTATTCACATACAGTCCAGGTAAATACAGACAGTGCAGAACAATGCAGTACAGTACATAATTAGCCAGAGAGCATACAGTACATGAGAACATACGGGTCCCCTTCCCCCCCTCCAATCTATATCACAGTGATGTTATTAATCGGTACATACAGCAGTCTGTAGCCAGGCAGATAGAAATACATGTAAATTGTAGAGCCTAGGGCACCCCCGGTCCGAGCAGCCGGTCCTTAACTAAATCATCCGGGGCAAGTCCCAGGGTATCCAGCCACGGCCCCCATAGTTTTTCAAATTTATCAGGGCAACCTCTATGCTGATAGACAATTTTTTCCATTCTCAGCGTATTACCAACAGTGGCCGTCCACTCCCTGGCCGATGGAGGTGAGTCCGATTTCCAGTGGAGCATTATCAACTTGCGGGCAATAAAGAGTGCCCTGGTCAGGGCCTCTCTAGTATGCGATTCCCAGTCCAACTCCTCCAGCAAGTTCAGAATGCAACACTGAGGATCCCAGGGGACGGACATCCGAAACACCGTGCTCAGAGTGCCCGTCACCCCCCTCCAATAAACATGAAGTTTGGGGCATCGCCACAGCATGTGTATTAAATCACCGTGATCCCTTTCACATCTGGTACACGTCGGTGTCGGCGCAAGGCCCATCGAGTGTAGCCTATGGGGAGTATAGTAGATTCTCAGTATGGTGTACAGTTGAGTAAGTCTGTGCGTCACATTCAGCGAGCAGACTGCCACCGATTGCAACACCTCCTCCCACTGCTCATCCTCCAGGGGCCCCACATCTAATTCCCATTTCCTTTTAACCGTCAGGGGGTGTTTCAACAAGAATCTGCTTAAAAGTGTAGCATAGCCCTGCGAGATAAAGCCTTTCGAGCTGTCAGCTGACTTAAGCTGGGAAACAAGAGGCAGTCCCTCCAGCTGCCAATCCGAAACCTTCGATTGGGCCAGAAAGGCGTGTCTGAGTTGCATATAATAAAAGTACATATGTCCCGGGAGTTGATATCTTGCTCTCAGGGTATAAAAGGGTAACAGTTGACCATTGCTGATTATCTGCGTAAGATAAAACACTCCCCTCCCCTGCCACCTCTCCTTATGCTGCAGCTTTGCTAATTCAGGATACGACTCATTAGCCCATATAGGGCTATATTCACTGATTCCCGTAGCTCCCTGCAAGTACTTGGTTTTGTTCCATATTTTCTGTATTAAGTTGTATGTGGGGAAACTTTTTTGGGGGGGTTTGCCGAGGCCAGAGCCTCCAGGGCAGTCGGGACAGATCTCCCGCCCACCATGTGCAACATGATGGCCTCAGAAGTGGTAGGGACTCTGTCAGAGGGGCCACTCTCAGGGACCATAGTACCTATTAAATGTTGTAGTTGAGAGGCTAAATAGTACAGCCAGGGGTTCGGAAGCGCAAGCCCTCCGTCCCCCTTTGGGCGTTGGGTCGGCCTTTTCATATTAGTTCGCAAAATATTGAGTTCACTATCCTGAAAGTCTTCAGCTGGATCACCACTGGAGAGTTGTGCAGCATATATAACAGTTGGGGCATAAGAATCATTTTAATAAGATTCACTTTGCCTGCAGCCGACATGCACAACAAATTCCAAGTCTTAGTCCTGGAGCGAAACCTGGTCAGCAGCTGTGCAATATTTAACGCAATATAGTCTCTGATTTGCGGCGTCACCTGTATCCCCAAATGTTTAAACTGGAGGGCGATAGGGATCTCTCCCACCCGACCCCCCTGCTGTAATTGTGGCTAATCTATAGGCATAAGTGCGGATTTGGACCAGTTTATCCTAAGACCAGAGAACTCCCCGAAGCGGGTCACTGTATCTAACGTGTTCTCCAGAGACTGTGCCGAGTCCCCCAGCAAAATCATAGTATCATCCACATAAAGCATCACCTTTTCCTGTCTATCCCCATAGCAGAAACCTGTGATGCCTCTGTGCTCCCTGATCCTGATAGCCAGTGGTTCTATTGCCAGGGCAAACAGCAGGGGAGATAAAGGACACCCCTGCCGAGTGCCCCGACCAAGACAGAATGGCAAGGATAGCCTACCGGCCTCCCTAATGGCCGCACTAGGGTAGTAATAAAGCAGCCAAACCCAGGATATGAACCCAGCTCCAAAGCCAAACCGACTCAGTATCTCCCAAAGATATGGCCACTCCACACTATCAAATGCTTTCATAGCATCAAGGGACAGGAGAGCTCTCCTGCCCACATTGTCAGCCACTGAATGTATATTAAGGAACAATCTCCGGAGATTCACTGCCGTGGACTTATTCGGCATAAACCCTGCCTGATCTGCGTGTATTACCGAGGAGATTACTTTATTTAAACGGAGCGCTAGCACCTTGGCCAAGATTTTAATATCAACTTGCAGCAGGGAGATCGGCCTGTAAGAGGCCAGATCTACCGGATCTTTATCAGGTTTCAAAATTAAAACAATAATTGCTTCAGACATCGAGGGGGGCAGAGTCTCCACCTCCCTGGCAGCCTTGAACACGTTCAGCAGTTTGGGAAGCAATATCTCCGAAAAATGCTTGTAGATTTCAATAGGGATCCCATCACCCCCCGGGGCCTTACAGTTGGGGAACCCCGCCACTGCAGTCTGTAACTCCTCATGGGTAAGTGGGGCGTCTAATGCCACACACTGGGACTCTGAGAGTTGCGGGAACGGTATCTCATCTAAATAGGCCTTCAGCTCCGCAGAGCCATACTGTGAGGAAGGGCGGTATAGGTCCTCATAATATGCAGCTAGCGTCTGTATCACTCCATCAGGGGAGCAAACTATTCTCCCCTCCTTCGTGCGTATACTACCAATAACCGGAGATCTCTGCTCAGAGTTAGCTATCTTGGCCAAAAGCCTGCCCGTGACCTCCTCCTCCTCAAAAAAAGCTGTCCTCGAGAAAAATCTATTTTTTTCCGCAGAGGAGGCCAACAGGCGGTCGTACGCAGTTTGAGCCGACTGCCAAGCCCCCTTTGCGGTCTCTGTTGGGTCCTGAATATATTGCACCTCCAGAGAATGTACCTGTGCCTCAAGTGCCTCCCTGAGAGACTCCGACCACCTCTTAACCTTAGTAACCTCCTTACTAAGCAGCCTCCGTAGAAATGTCTTAAACTCTTCCCATTCAGTAAGTATTGACAATGCATCAGGCTGCTGAGTGAAAAACTCTCTGATGCTCCCCTCCGTCACCTCGGGTGCTATAAAAAGCTGAAGCCAAAAGGCATTGAATTTCCAGGGGGCCCTAGAAAGGGAGGAAGGTTGGGTGACTAGCAGATTTACCACTAAATACGAGTGGTCCGAAACACATCTAGGTTTATAAGTAACATCCAGAACAGAAGGGAGCATGGTTGAGTTCCCCACCACCAGGTCTATCCTAGACAAAGATCTGTGAGTTTTTGAGAAGCAGGAGAATTGTCTACTAAAGAGAGTACGCTGCCTCCATATGTCCACCCAGCCCACCTCCTGCAATAACCTGGCCAAAGGAGTTAATTTCGGAGGGTTATGCGGCCCCAGAGCCGGATGTTTATCCAAACCCGTATTCAACCAACTGTTAGTCCCCCACTATCAGTAACGGGAGGTCCGGGCACTCCCCTAAAAATTCTAGGAGCAGCCGGGGCACCCGCGCGTCAAAGGGAGGAGGTATATACACACAAGCCAGTACACAGTGCAGAAAACCAATCCGATAATGTAAAAATACAAATCTCCCCTCTGAATCTATTTTGGAGGCATATTCCTGATAATCCAGGGACCTATGTACCACCACACTCACCCCCTGGGAAAAGGAGGTGTGAGTGGAGTGGTATGCCCAGCCAATCCACGGGTATCGCAAACAACCCCTGGTAGCACTAGTAAGGTGCGTTTCCTGTAAATATAAAATAGCAGGGTGAAACTTCTTTAAACAGGTAAATATCATGGTGCGCTTAAGTGGGGAGTTCAGGCCCCTAATATTCCATGAAACCACTGCTACCCCCGCCATCATGGAGGGAAGAGTGTAAGCCAAACAGGGCCCCCACACCCCCCTGGTGATAGATAACCCTTAGGGGTGGGGAAGGCAGAAATCGGGTAAAACATCATGTCCTCAGGACTTCCATAAAGCCAACTATTAAAGTCATTCGTACTGCATGATATTCCATACTGCATGTTATAATAAGGCACATTGGGACTGTCACAGGCGGCGTGGGGGGGTCAATGACTCCCAACAAACACCTTCAACATAATGCTGCCAAATAGTCTGCACAGAATCAGGTCTCCAGACCAACTCAGCCAACAGGGCAAACTTGTTCGGTACATTGCGGCCTAACTGGCGGCCAACTTTGGGGTACAGCATTCTCCCAGAAAAACAAAAAATGAAAAATACTGCCCCGAAAAAAGAAAACGTATACAGAAAGGGGTGGTCGTAGAATTGAATGTCACTGATAAGATCCTCACTCAACAATAAGATCACAGTTTTCCCCGGCAGTAGGGAAAAATAAAGGGAAGAAGAAGCTGGGTGGGGGGGGGCCTCCCAAGATGATGTAGGGCCATCAGAAGAAGGTAGGTCAAACAAACTAGAGTCTCCTCGGAGGAATACCCAGCAAGGACCTAGGCGGGCCTTCGGGCCTTAACTGTTTTAAGAGTCACATACCTCCACAGCCTCTTAAACGGGTTTAAACAGACATAGTAGCACTAGGGTGAGGCCAGGTCACCGAAGGTGCTGAACAAGAAGCAGGAAGCTCATTGGGCAAGGGCTGGACTGGCATAACTGGTGCAGAGGTCGACTGAATAGTATTGTCAGGTGTAGCGACCATCTCAATCGCATCACAGGGCATAGCAACTGTGGAACTTGCAGACAAGTTAGCCTGGCTGTGCGTCCAAGGGAGATTAGGGACAGGCAAAGGTAAATGGTTATGCGAACTGGAGTGAATGATTGACTCAGGTTCATAGGTGGGCCCCTCATCCAGAGTACCACATGACCTAGAGAGTGCATCAGTCCGACTATTGCAGGACGCATCCCAGAGATCGCTATATACAGCGGGAAGAGCAGAAGATACTGGGATGGTGGTAACAGGAAGTTTCTCCCTTGGGGTACCCTTGAGTAGGCAGGAAGAGGAACAGAAGGAACCCCAAGCCCGGATCTGTCCAGCAGGCCAATCAACGTGTGGAGAATGGAGCCGTAACCAAGGAAGACCTAATATGATAAGAGATGAAGCCTTAGGTAAGACAAGGAAGGCTATCCACTCCTGGTGGAGTGTCCCTACTGACATCTTAACAGGAAGGGTCTGAAAGCGGATAGGGCCCCCTGGGAGAACCGTGCCATCAATCGCCAAGACCACCAATGGTGTTGTAAGGGGCAAAAGGATAAGTCTCATGGAGAATGCAGTTTGCCAATCCATGAAATTGGCAGCGGCTCCGGAATCCAGATGTGCTGAGACCGAACGAGAGGAAGCACCGTCATGAAGCAACACAGAAAGGAGAAGACGATAAGGTGAAGGTGATATTTCAGGGTCTAATACTCCACCTTCCAGATGTATTAGCCCTGAGCGTTTTTCCGGACGAAGAGAACAAGTGTCACGGAAATGACCTTTGGCTCCACAATAGAGACATAGGCCCAGAGTTCTGCGCCTAGCACGTTCTTCAGGAAATAACTTAGTCCAGCCCAACTGCATAGGTTCCTCGGTAGGCAGGGGGTGCTCCTCGGATCGAAGAGAAGGGACTGGGGGCTCAGGCTGCCTAAAGAAAGGGGAGTGCTGGCGTCTTTTTTCCAGGGCCCACTCCTGAAAGCGAATATCGATCTGGTTACACAAGGTGATGACACTGTCCAGATCAGCAGGAAGGGATCTTCCTGCTAATTCATCCTTCACTCTATCAGAGAGGCCATGTAAAAAAGTTGCAACTAGGGCCTCATTATTCCAGCTCAATTCAGCTGTGAGGATACGGAACTGAAGAGCATACTGTCCCACAGACGCGGACTCTTGACGGAGACGTAAAAGAACGCTAGCCGCTGAGGAGACACGACCCGGTTCCTCAAAGATATTCCGAAAAAGTTTCAAGAAATCAGACAGGCTAGAAACCACTGGATCATTCAGTTCCCACAGAGGGGCAGCCCAAGCTAACGCCTCGCCAGACAGGAGGGATATGATATATGCAACTTTTGCCTGATCGGACAGGAAGTTTTGGGGCTGAAGTTCAAAATGAATTGTGCACTGGCTAAGGAACCCCCTGCAAGCCTTGGAGTCCCCAGAGAAACGGGCCAGAGCTGGTAGTTGTAATGAATGTGTGGCTGCGACTGATGCGATAGGTGCAGCGGCAGATAGCGGTTGAGGTTGTTGAATCGGGGGTCCTAATGAGGCCTGAACCTGTTCAACACAGGATGCCAAATCCTGAAGGAATCGCATCACCTGGGTCTGATGCGATTCTTGGGTCTCAAGTCTGCGAACTAAGCTCTGCAATGGATCATCTGCAGGAAGCGGCACGTCAGCCGGGCCCATGGCTGATCAAACTGTCAGGTCACCTTGAGGCGAGGTGACAGATGCACACCGTAGGGATCAGGAGTGCACCGCAAGGTTGTGGACCCTACGGCTGACTGCTGTGGACGGGAGACAGGTCCCACCGGGGTTAGAGCGTAAGATTCCCTGGGGCGCGGAGTCTAAGAGTCAGCAGGTGTTCACCAGAGCCTCGAGTGGTGAGGATGGACTTGGCTGCAACTGATTCCAGGTCACGACCCCCAGGGTCCCCCAGCTCACACCCACAGTAGGCAACTGGAGGATAGGGGTGGTGAGGGACAAAGCCAAGGTCGGGGCCACCAGCAGACAGGAATAGTCAGGGACACGCCAATAGGTCAGGATCACAGGCAAACAGGGATAGTTAAAGACACGCCAAAGTCGGTAACGGAACAACAGAAGAGCACACGGCAGGTAACAGGAAGCTAAACACACAAAGGAATACACAATGGTTGATCAGCACTGTTGGCTTGCAGTGCACAGGTTAATATAAGGTTCCCTGATAGGGCCTGGGGTGGAGCCATGCTTAAAGGAGAGGTTATAAAAACCACCAGGTGGAAGTGGCTGGCCTCTTAGTCTGAACACATGAGGGGAGGTAAGCAAACAGGAAGATCACTGCATAACCATGACACTTGTCCTAAAAGTAACCCCTTGTTTCAAGGTGTCACTTGATCCTCTTTCATGCTTAACCATGCATTATCCTCCTTAATATGCATCTCTAAAAAATATTTTCACATTCTTAATGAGCGAATCAATCCTGAATCCCTACACTGAAACCTTTGCTTCTTCTCTTCCTCTAAGCCCTTGTACACACGGTCGGAGATTCCGACTATCAAATCCGTCAGAGTAATTCTGACGGATTAATTCCGGAAGAGGTCCAGAAGTGATGTTGCATACACATGGTCGGACTAAGTTGTCGGAAAATCCAATTGTACATAACGTGATGACGTTATTTCGTTAGACGGGACTATGTTCAGGCTAGTAGCCAATAGCTTTGGTCTAGGAATTTGATCTGAGCACGCGTGGCACTTTGTCCGTCAGAGTAGGCTACACATGATCAGAGTATGTCCGATAGGAGCATTTTGTCGGAAAATTTTACCGGCAAGTTGTAAAACTTGGTCCGTCGGATATTCCGATGGAAACAGTCCAATGCAGACCACACACAGTCGGAATATCCGACAAAACGGTCCGATAGGACACATTCCGTCTGAATCTCCGACAGTGTGTACAAGGGCTAAGCCCTTGTACACACGGTTGGAGATTCCGACAACCAAATCCGTCGGATTTTGTCCGTCGGATTTTGTCCGTCGGATTTTGTCCGACGGATTTTGTCTGAAACTGTTGCATACACACGGTCGGACAAAGTTGTCAGAAAATCCGACGTGATTACGTTATTTCGTTACGACGGGACTACGTTCACGCTAGTAGCCAATAGCTTTGGTGTAGGAATTTGATCTGAGCATGCATGGCACTTTGTCCGATCGGAATTCTCTACACATGATCGGAGTATGTCCAATCGGAGCATTTTGTCGGAAAATTTTACCAACAAGTTGGAAAACTTGGTCCGTCGGATACTCCAATGGAAACAGTCCGATGTAGACGACACACAGTCAAAATATCCGACAAAACGGTCCGATCGGACACATTCCGTCGGAATCTCCGACAGCGTGTACAAGGGCTAAGACTCTCCCATTCTTCCCCAGATAGGAAAAAACTGAGCTGTGACCTTTTTTCTCATCTAAGGCCGCGTACACACGGGCGGACTGTCTGACGGACTTGGTCCGCTGAAACGTGTTTCAGCGGACAATCCTCGCACACACTCGCTCGTGTGTGGGCTTCAGCGGACTTTTTCAGCGGACAGTCTGGCGGACTAAGTCTTTCGGAATTTCCGCAATATTGTCCGTCCAACTTTGGTTTCAGCGGACAGTCCGCTCGTGAGTAGGCAAGTTGGACGGACTAAGTATGACGCATGCCCAGAAAGGATTTACAGGATGGACAGGGCGGAAGCGCTCGGTCTTGTAAAACTAGTGTTCGTATTGAAGCTAGCATATTCGTCATGCTGCTAATTTTGTGTTTTTTTAATATAGCCCGTTCTTTTCTTCTTCATAATGCAAGAAAAGTGAAGTAGCTTTGCTGCTTATATTCACACAGAGTTATCCCAAATGTTTTTATTCATCCTCATCCTATGATTAATATTCCAATTTTATAAAAATATTAAAAAAAAAAAAAAATATATATAAAAAAAAAAAAAAAAAATATATATATATATATATATATATATATAAAATATATATATATATATATATATATATATATATATATATATATATATATATATATATATATATATATATATATATAAATTATAGAATTTATATATTACTATATATTTTTGGAACTACTATTGTCAGTTAAAAATTATTTATTTATTTTATTTTTTTTATTTTTTTGTGGGGGGGGGGGGTTGAAACAAGATGGACTTGCGTTTTTTTTGGCCAAGCAGGACTATGTAAGTAGAGATAGATAGATAGATAGATAGATAGATAGATAGATAGATAGATAGATAGATAGATAGATAGATACCCAAACCAGCATTTTAGCTTACACATGATTGAATGTTCAAAATCAGCAGAGCTTCCCCTCATTTCAAATGTTAAGCCTCAAATTTACAGCGACTGCAATTCCAAGTGCACTTGCAGTGCTTTAAAAATTGCACTTGAAGTTAGCATATTTCTATTAACAAGAACGTGTGTTTTGTAAATAACCCCCAGAGTCTTTTGACATGTACCTGCCTACTCACAAATAAACTCTGTTTTTTTAAGCCAAAATAACAAAAAAAAAAACATACAATATTTTTGGAAATAATAAATATTTATTTTTCGTCAGAACAAAACTAAATCAAGAGGGAGGCAACACTGGAGACAATTTTGAAGTTTGTGAAGCCTTTTGTTCCCCAGGCACACATCAAGTGAGTGGCCACCAAAATTCAGAACCTGTGTAACATGTAAATAGGGAGCACAACATGGTCCTAGAATCCCACAGACCAGGAACAGCAGCAGATGAGATCTATGTCCCCAGACTGTGGTACTACAACAGCCTGCGTCTTCTGTCAGAGCAGACTGAAGCCAGGCAGTCACTTCCGACTTCCGTCTAGTCTTCCCTCCACGCTTCGCTGGAGGCTGTGCCTCTGGTGGTGGACTTGTGGTAGGAGGAGGAGGAGGAGGAGGAGCAGTAGGGTCTGTGTTATACAGTCTGGTGGTCGGTGTTAGCTCACCCTTCAGACCCCGTTGAATCGCATAAAAAAAAATGGCTTCGCACAAGTTGCGCTGTGCTTTTTCCATTTCTAGTAACTTACTAGCCAAATAAGTACCATAGGCCTCCTCAGGATTGGGGGGTTTGCTCAGCACTTGGGTGGCTTGGCGTATAAGTGCCAAGGACTCCTCCTCTGTCCGTGTCATCCTCCTGGGCCTTTTGCTGGCTAGGCGGAGGGGAGGGACCTGGCTTTCGGTCTGACTCCTGCTGGGCCCAGCTAGCTCCTGTGTGTGGCTGGTCCCGGCCTCCTCCTCCATACCACTGGTCCCGGCCTCCTCCTGTGTGAGCTCATCCTGTGTAAAAAACAAAGAAATCAATAACTAAAATATGTCTATATTTTGAAATCATCAATCACTAACAATTTTACAGTTCTCACTTGCAAATACATTTGTCTTGAAATACAAAAGGCTATCATTTTGACACCATCATTTTTCCATCAGTTCACCAAGATTTGAGCCACATTTGTGGAAACTACTGTATCCTTATATCTAATTTAATTTGTGATGAAATCCTAGATTTGGAAGCAATTCAAACATTGAACTTTACATCATTAATATTTGAGCAATCCTAACTTTAGAAACTAAAATATACCTGGCTCCAGCTGGGCGCATCAACTTCGTCCAGCAAGGAAGGGTCTGGATCTTCCAGGGATGGCTCACCTGAGGTGGAGGGAAGGGTGGAGGGAAGGGTAGACGGAAGAATAGAAAGTGACTGCCTGGCTTCTGACGTGTCATCCAGAAAACACAGCCTGTTGTAATACCACAGCCTAGGTACATAGATCTGACCTGCTGCTGCTCCTGATGTTTGGGAGTCTAGGACCTTTTTGCGCTCCCGCCTATACACGTTACGCAGGTTCTGAATTTTGTTGCTCACAAAGTCAATGTCTGCCTGGGGGAGTCGGGTTTGCACAAACGTCAAAATTGTCCCCAGTGTCTTCCTCCGGCCAGGACGGCTGGAATATTGTGGGTGTTTGGAATCCCACAGGCTCCTGTGCGACTCTAATATGTTGATAAATGTGGAGAGGAAGGCCTCCTCCTTAAAGGGGTCTGGGTTATACTTTTGCATTTTGATTTCTGAAAAAAAAAAAAAACGAATGTCAGACCAAATGCACACTATTTATATTGTGACAATGTAGGCGAGACCCACACTACACCCACACACACACTACCACACACACACTACCACACACGCTACCCCCCACACACACACTACCCCCCCACACACACACTACCACACACACACTACCACACACGCTACCCCCCCACACACACACTACCCCCACACACCCACACTACCCCCACACACACTACCCCCACACACCCACACTACCCCCACACACTACCCCCCCACACACACTACCCCCCCCACACACACTACCCCCCCCACACACTACCCCCCCACACACACACTACCCCCCCACACACACACTACCCCCCCACACACACACACTACCCCCACACACACACACACTACCCCCCCATACACCCACCCCCACACTACCACACAAAACACCAACCCCACTCAACCACCAACCCACATAAAAATCAATTAACCATCAACAAGGTGAAATCTCACTATATACATTCCTAACGCAGGCTTAAAATTAAAACAAAATAAAAAGATAAGCATCTTACCGTCGCGTGTAGCACTCGCTGCTTCCGTTCGGACAAACGTACGGCCTCGCGGTAACGCTTTATATACAGCGCATGCGTTCAAGCTCCGCCTGCGTCGCCCACGTTGCCCGCCCCTGACGTTCCGTGTGACCGTATTTCCCCGCCCCTTTTACCCTCGTTCCGCTGTGGGAGATTGATAGGTGAAAATGGCGGACGGAATTTCAGTGAGCAGCGCGGAGGAAAGCCCTCAACCACATGCTTCCGGAGCAAGGAAGAGATATAAGGCCACAAACATGGCCTTTGAAGAGATGGTGGAGATGGTGGATATATTGAGAAGGGAGGATTACGATGGGGAAAATGGCCCGTATCCCAAACCCAATATCCGCAAAAACGGCATCATGGATATAGTTGCCGAAACTTTGCACAGCAAATTTGGGGTCCGAAGAGGCAAGGATCAGCTCCGGAAACGATGGTCCGACATCAAATCCAGGGAGCCGGACCAATACCATCGAATCAAAAAGGCCCTGAAAAAAAGTGAGTAAACTCCGCGTTTATCGTGACTGTCGGACATAATCGTTCGTATAGGTATACGATATATTTGTAAATCTGGCGAATTTGATCGCTCGTGTGGTTAATAGTTCATGTAATGAGTGAATATGCTTGTTCGTATATGTGGACGTAAATAGCATGGATTTGTATATGGTGTAAATTTATCTGGTGTTTTATTAGATTTTAATTAGTTATTAATTTTTTGGTATTGTTCATGATAAACTGAATTGTCACACTCAGTTTAGGATATAATTTTTTTTAAAGTTTCATAAATTTATTCAGTGTAATGTAGTCTCCATAAAAAAATGAGATAGATAGATAGATAGATAGATAGATAGATATATAGATAGATAAAATGCTGGTTCAACATCTGGACTGGGAATCATTTAGTGTAGTTTGGGACATCATAGAACATTTTTTGACATAATCACACACAGGTCCTCCAGGGGATGATTCGAGTGTGTCCGTCTGTGAAACTTGGACAAAAGATATACAGTATCACAGTTTGGTTAAAGGCTAGGTTCACATTGCTGCAATGTACGAGATCGAATGTGATTTGCACCGCACTGCAGTGCAAATCACATGTGATCTCTGTGTGATGCGATTTCAGCCATACATATAGTATGGCTGAATTCGCATCGCATCCGGCCCAAACTTGTACATGGCCCTTTTTTTAGTCATTAAAATGTCATTTTAATGATGTATTAAACTAGGATCTTGTAATAACCAGCTAATAATTGTACACCACTTCAAACCAATGTTTCAGATTCCAATTTCTGAACTCAAATATCACTATGCTTAAAAGTATACCTTTTTTTTTGTTTTTTTCATTCTCATAGGGGAACAAAGACTCAGACAAGAGGCGGAGCAGCCCAGGACCCCCCGACCTCACCAGCCTGATTGGGCAGTTAGCCCAAGCCCCGTGTCCGAGATGGAGCTGCCCAGCCCAGTGTCCGAGAGGTAGCAGCCCAGCCCAGTGTCCGAGCTGGATCAGCCCAGCCCAGGGCTAGATGTGGAGGAGGAAGAGGTGGTGGAGATATGCACCCCACAAAGTGAGTGTCTGACAACCCAGCTTAAGGTAAACAATTAATGGCTGTATATTTTAACCAATTTTTTATATACACATGTTTTTAGGTGATGATCTGGTTGTGGAAGGACAAGCCGCGGAGCCATTTACGACCGATAGTGCCCAGAGACTCATTGGTCAGATCATGGCCTGGAATGGCAGGATTGATTTGATGGAGAACAACATCCATGTCATGCAACAACAAATCCATGCCATGCAACAACAACTGGACACTATGAGGCAGGAAATGAAGAACATGATCGATGTTTTAGGGAGAATCTAAGCCCCTTTTCCCTAAAACGAAAGATCATGTTCTTCATTTCCTTGTCAAAAAGTTTTTAATGTTTTTAAAACATTGTTTTTAGAGGCCAAATTTTGAAGATGCACACGGTGTGTCAACATGTGCTATGTGCCATCAGAGGATCGCAATGTACGCATTTGGTGTTTGCAAACCCTTCCTCATTCTAGTATGTGAGAGGAAGGGATTGCACCCACCAAACACGTCCATTGATCACTCATGATGGTACATAGCACATGTTGACATTACCAATTTTTGGTGTGCATCTTCAAAATTTGGCTTTACCCCTTGTTTTCTGTAAATAGTTCAAAATTAGATTTTTTGTATTTTTTTTATAATTTTATTTTATAGATATATCTATATATTTATATGTTTCCAAAAAAAAAACATTTTTTACAAAAACAAAAAAACAAAACAAAAAGAAAAATATCTAAAAAAGAGGCACTGGTTGGAATGTGCACTATTAAAAATTCCAAAAAAAAAGATGTGTGTGTGTCTACTTCTTTCAATACTCAATACCAGTTTGGGAAGTCATTTTGTGTTTTCTGTCACAAAGGGCCTTATTTACTATTGGCAAAAACCACTTTGCAATACAAATGCACTAGGACAGGAATATGCAATTAGTGGAAATCCAGCTGTTGCAGAACTACAAGTCCCATGAAGCATAGCAAGACTGACAGCCACAAGCATGAGACCCAGAGGCATGATTGACTTGTAGTTTTGCACCAGCTGGAGGTTGGCCAATTGCATATCCCTGAATTAGGAGAATGTAGGAGACAAGCACCATGAAAAGCAAACAAGAACCAAACTTAAAAATGTGAACAGACAATACATATTTCAAGAAGAAATTTTTTTTATTGGTCAGCTGGCATTGGAATAGCCCCCCTACCATTAAAATAGCTGACATACCGGTCAGCTGGCATTGGAATAGCCCCCCTACCATTAAAATAGCTGACATACCGGTCACGCACCTCACGTGCTGTTTGGGGGGCTAAGCCAGGAAGGGCATGATCCAGCCCTGTGAGTTCTGGTAATATTAGTCCGGCCTCAGGCCCAATAGGTTGCAGGTACTGGTTCCCTGAAAGTTTGCGGAGAAAATTGTGCAAAATGCAGCAGCAAAGAATCACATAGTTCAGTTTATACTCTGCTAAGTTGATCGCTGTCAGTAACAGACGGAACCGGCTGGCCATAATGCCAAAGGCATTCTCCACAACCCTTCTTGCTCTGGCCAGCCGGTAATTAAAAACACTCCTCTCCGGGGTGAGGGTCCTTTGGGGGAAGGGTTTCATCAGATGGTCACTCAGACCGAACGCTTCATCAGCTAGAAACACAAACGGTAGACCCTCCACATTCTCGGCATCTGGTGGCAAGTCCAGGCCACCAGTGATGAGACGGTGGCAGAACTCGGTCTGCCTAAAGACTCCTCCGTCAGACATCCGGCCGTTCTTCCCCACATCCACATAAAGAAAGTCTCATTGTGCTGACACCACCGCCATTAGCACCACACTATGGAACCCCTTATAATTCCAATAGTAGGACCCCGAATGGGGTGGGGGCACAATCCTCACATGTTTCCCGTCGATCGCCCCTCCGCAGTTGGGAAAGTCCCAACGGGCAGCGAATTGGGAAGCCACAGTCTGCCATTCCTGTGGCGTGGAAGGAAACTGGGGAGTCAAACACAGGAAAAAAATAAAAATTAGTCATTAAATCAAAACAATTCATAACAAATAAAACTCAAAAACATTTTGGAAAAACAGTTAAACAGAAATATTGAAAAAAAATTTCTGCCAAAAAAAAAAAAAAACAGACAGCCCAATTCACAGATTACTCAGCCCTCTGATGGACCAGGGGACATAAGTTAGGTGGGTGAGTTGGGTGGGGGGACTAATTAATGAGTAGACAATCCCTGCAACCAATTTGAGTTGGGTGGGGGGACTAATTAATGAGTAGACAATCCCTGCAACCAATTTGAGTGGGGTGGGGGGACTAATTAATGAGTAGACAATACCTGCAACCAATTTGAGTTGGGTGGGGGGGACTAATTAATGAGTAGACAATACCTGCAACCAATTTGAGTGGGGTGGGGGGACTAATTAATGAGTAGACAATACCTGCAACCAATTTGAGTTGGGTGGGGGGACTAATTAATGAGTAGACAATCCCTGCAACCAATTTGAGTGGGGTGGGGGGACTAATTAATGAGTAGACAATACCTGCAACCAATTTGAGTGGGGGACTAATTAATGAGTATACAATCCATATATATATATATATATATATATACACACACACACAGGGTGTATACAAAGAGTATACAAAGGGTGGGGGGGCAGTAAAATAGTACAATGGAGCTGACAATATGAATTATAGAGAAAAACAGTCTCGGCTGTGGGTGTATAGGGGCCCAAGATTGCATGCTGAGGACGTTAGTGAAAGCAAATATGCACGTGGGACACAAAAAGGTAAAAAGCTAAAAAAAAATGACCCAAAAAAAAAAAAAAAAAACATCAAAAAAAAAATGCATGCATTCATATAAAGGGGACATTCACATCATATTCCTGTCATGGATATTAAAAGTCATGATGAAATGAATACAAACATACAATGCATATAATGCAATATTAAAAGAACAAACTTACCTTCATATATTCCTTCTGCAGGACCCGAATAATGGCAGAACAGGTCTCTGGAATAATGATCCCCAGAGCCTGGGGGGAGATGCCTGTCGAGAACTTGAGGTCCTGAAGGCTTCTCCCTGTCGCCAAGTAGCGCAACGTGGCGACGAGCCTCTGCTCCGGAGTGATGGCTTGCCGCATGCAGGTATCCTGCCTGCTGATATAAGGGGTCAGCAAAGCCAGCAGACGGTGAAAAACGGGGTCCGTTACCTGAGATAATTCCTGAAATCATCAGGATTATTCTCACGGATCTCAAGGAGTAAAGGCATATGCGAGAATTGGTCACGCTGGCGCAACCAATTCTTTGTCCATGAACTCCTCCTCACCCTGTTCACAGACTGGGCTCGGGTCAAAGTATTAACCCCAACACCAAGCCCCAATATAGCACGAACTTGTTCCCGAGTACGTCCACTCTCCATGGCTTTGAAACGGTCGGCTGGACAAACAAGCTCAACTGAACGCACTGAAGAACAGCCAGACCTATGAAGAACGACCTGAAACCCAGAAACGAGCGGACCAGAAGCGCCTAACAACAGGTACCAACTGATCCACGCGTACCGAAAGACAGATACAAACCTCACAGGTAGACTGCGCCACAGTAAACGGACAAATTAAGCTGAAGTCTGAAAAGCGCAAATCGTCTCTAACCAAACTTCTACTAACGCAAAGTCAGCAGAAGGAGCCCAAAGGGTGCTTTGCTGTGTCTTGGACTTCCTATTTCTAGTCCCGTCGTACGTGCTGTACGTCATCGCGCAAGCTTTCGGCGGACTGTCTGTTCATCGTGTGTGGTCAAGTCCGTTCATTTGAAAGTAGGATGGACTGTCTGTCGGATTGTCTGACGGACTTAGTTGGTCAGACAGTCCGCCCGTGTGTACGCGGCCTAAGAGACATAGCCACCCATTTAACTAGTCCCACAGATAATATTCAGGGTCATTGTGAAGAAGTCTCAAATACCCTAGCAGGTAGCAGGATATGTAATGACAACGGTCCTTGATATTCCTATAGATTTTAATCTTAATACAGATAAATACACTCTAAAGGCCATCAAACACTAAAGTACACCACATATTCACATGGGAAGGAGGGAACCATGAAGATACAACAACAATCAAAAAAGACCATAAAAAGAGCTATGAAAAATGCATATCCATTTCCCTCAAACAACCCGTGAAGAAGAACTTCAATCTGTATACAGAATAAATCAATAATTGCTTTCATATCACTTTAAGGATCTGTACACTCAGAAGTCATTGTCAGGAAGGGCAAGCCAGCTATCAAGATGGCAACCACAGATGTTCCCCTGTTCTGCATGTCCCACCAAGAAGGATTGTGCGGGCACGTTTGTGCGCACCTATACACACATGCACATGCTTGCGCGCTAGTGCCGCACGAAATGCCAACGTTGGTGCACACACGCACACAGGTCCAGTGACGTTTATGGCGCTAACAGTCTATTTAAACTGCCTTACTTCCTTGGAACAGTGCTGTCTGGTCTACAGCATTACTTGTGATCCCTGATTATCATTTGCCTGTACCTGCTCCAGTTGACCTACCCGGCTTGCTCCTGACTATCTTTGTTAATCTGCCTGCACCTGACCTCGGCCTGTCTTGACTATGATCCTGCCTGTTCCTTCTGTTACCTCACTGCCAGCCTGTTGCCTAACTTGCCTATACCTGAGACCACATTCCTGCCTGATTCATCTGCTACCCTGCTGCCAGCCCGTTGCCGATCCTGCCTCCACCTGACCCTGCTCCAGTGTCCACCTGCTGTGGACTTGTGTGCCTACGCTTCCAGTCCATCTGCCTGCACTTGCCTGAGCTCCAGTTTCCAGTTTGACAACCGTTCCTGGGTCTGTTCCAGTTCCTACTTCAGTTCCGGTCCAGCTTTTCTACTAGCAACCTTGCTAGGCACTCATGCGACTCTGCACTCCTGCACCTCCTGTTTTCTCTATCAGGGGCCTCGAGTCAGAGGTGTAAGAGAGGCCTCCCTCTGCATATCAGACCCTACCACCAGGTATGTGACAGTCATATTTAAAGGTGGAGCCTGCCAGTCCTGCTCAGGTAATTTTTTATATGTCATGGATACACTATTAGATTTTCTGCAGATTTTTGTCTTCAGATTTACCAAAACCATGTAGTGCAAGGGCCTGCCTGATTGCATACAAATTGAAACTCTTAAGGTTTGTCCTCATATTATATGGTTTTGGTAAATCTGAAGACAAAAATCTGCAGAAAATCTATTAGTGTGTATGGGGGCTTTAGGAGTCTATCAGTGGCAGCCCGTCCATTAGGGGAGCCGGAGCGTGGCCCTCTCTATCCACGGCCGCTACCCCCATGCTCTATTCACAGCCACTATTTTGACAGGACACTGCCACCCCCTATTCATGCGTCTGGCCCCTTTCAGGTCTGAGACCCATTTTCAGATTGGCTGAAAAGAGTCCCAACTGGCCGCCAAGGAGGGAGGAAATGGAAGCCCCCGTAATGCCTATGGAGAGCAAGGGAAGGGAAGCTGTCGCAGCCGCCAAACAAGGGAAGCCGCCGGTGAAGCCCGGGAGAAGCGCTGCCCACCATAGATGGGGTAAGTGCACCAGACCCACCCGACCGACCACCGACCGCTTGACCGACCGGCCGCCACTGTAGTCCATTAATAAACACTTTGCTGTGTGAGTGTCTCAAGCATTCTCACAAATATTCCCTGTAGTTTGTGTGATATGTTTATTTCCTGTGATCATCAGCTCCATCTTGTGCCATCTTGTACCCAGAAATATCTCATGGCTCCGGTGCTGTGAGTGGCCGGAGCTGCGATGACGTTACTCCCGCGCACGCGCGCAGGAGTTTTCTTCCTGCCAAGGTCCGGCAACGCTGCCGGACCTTCAGCTGGGGCATTCAGAGTGCATGCACCACTGATGTCAGCGGCTGCATGCATAGGGAATATCTCCTAAACCATACAGGTTTAGGAGATATTAATTTTACCTAAAGGTAAGCCTTATTGTATGCTTACCTGTAGGTAAAAGTGTAAAATTTGAGTATACAACCGTTTTAAAGAGGAACTGCAGTCTGCTCACATAATTTAATGTTTTGCACTTGTTGCCATTATAATGGTACCTGTACAACGTAGATTTATGTAATTCAAAAGTACTTGATAATTGTATTGATTTTGTTTCTGTGGTTTTCTAGGTAATTGGATGAATATAGTAATAGGTGCATGCTCTTCTATGGCTTGTTTTATCCTTAGCCACAGGTAACCCCAAGTCCTGGCCTCTCCCCTCCATACGTCTTGTTTAGTTCTCTGTCAGGCTCCATAATATCTTCCTTTTTCAAGTCTGAAACTTTGGAAGTTATTACCTATAGCAGTGTCTTGATGAATAATTACGCAGTGAGTGGGAGCGTAGCTTCAGCACAATTTCCAGGTGGTTGCTCATTTTTACATGTCAGAATCGCAGGCAAGAAACCTCCATTATACAGATAATTTAAATTATTGTTAACTTTATTTTGATTTACAGAAGCACACTGGTGGCTGTAAAAAACTTTGCACATTCGATGTGAAAAATGATGATGTGTCTAAAAGCATTAGATGCAAACACATCAGAACTAATTGCATCCAATCGTTTCTCTCCGGTTCATATACATTTTTACAAACCCCATAAAATGCATTGTGAGAGCACTGATTCATAGATGCAGAGAGGAAACTATTGTAAAGTGGAACATATTGTATGATGATTCCTGCAAATCTGTTCTCAGTAATCTCAGCCTGAGGGTAAACCTATAACACCAATCTAGCGCAGTTCCTCAAAAGTATCAATTTACTATTTCAAAATGAACACATTGTAAAACAATTCCTCTGCTTTTTGATTTACTTGGTAACTGTTTTCCACTAGAATATTGAATGTGTATATCACATTTAGATGAATACATTTAGTTTCTTCCATCTTCTGCGTTTGCTATTGATACCAGTGTCGCTTTAGGGATTAATGATAGTAATACATTTCTGGTTGCACTTTAATATACAGTATATCAGTTGCACCATTAATACTTATTAATTCCTAAAGCTGAAGAAAAGGCTGGATAATAGTTTTAAATGGGCTTAAAATGAACATGCACTATACCCAGAAAGTAAAGCAGGCATGTTAAACCCAAATCAATCCAGTGGGCGGAATTGGGTAAAATGAATCTTTGTGGGGCCACATTGTATCTATAGATGACCACACCTAATTCCAGAAAAAATATTATTATAGCACTTCAGTATTAAAGTGTTTCTAAACCCAGGACACTGCGCTCACTATATCTGGTCTCCCAAAGTACACAGAACATGGAAATACAATACTTTTAGTAAAAGTATACTGCTAAATACCTTTTCTCATCAGCAGTATATAGCAGCCTTATGGCTTCTATCAGTGCCTGGTTAAAGCTTGTAGGAGGAGTTTTCATACTGCACTAATTGTCCTATCAGGATGCAGGAACCCTGAACCTCTGTCTGGACAGTGCTGATTGGCCCTGTGCTGATCACAAGCACTCTCCCAAGAAAAAACTCTCTAGCAATACACACCAAACTGAGCATGTGCAGCCTGACTCCATTTATTCTGTTTTATTTGGACATGTATTGGGGGCAATGAAAGAAGGGGAGAATCTGTGCCTACAGAATCAAACAGCCTTTTTGCACAATGCAGAGGATTAAAGAGGAAGTAAACCGTGATGAGTTTTACTTCCTCTTTATTCCTCTGCAAAGTAAAAGCATAATGGGCTAGTATGCATCGAAAACTTTCTAGAGACGAAATAATATCCACTAATTTGGGTTATTTTTTACCAAATAGATGTAGCAGTATAAATTTTGGCCCAAATTTATGAAGAAAAATTACTTATTTGCAAAATGTTATTATAAAAACAAAAAAAAAATGTGTTTTTTCAAAATGTTCGCTCTTTTTTCCACTTATGTCACAAAAAATCCCCCAGAGGTACTTAAATACCACCAAAAGAAAGCTCTATTTGTATGAAAAAAAATGATAAAAATTTTGTTTGGGTACAGTGTTGCATGACTGCCTAATTGGCATTCAAAGTGTGAGGTCTGGGCAGGAAGGGTGTGTAAGTGCCCTTTATTGAAGTGGTTAAAGTGGTTTTAAACCCCAAAACAGAAATTTTATACATTTCAGTTTACCAATCCTTAGGTGTGGTGACTGAAATCGTTTTTTTTTTTTTTTTTTAGCCTTTTTTGAGAAAAGGGAAACGGTCTGGTGTCCCAAGTGACACACTTCCATCCCTGTAACATATAAAAAACAAAGGATTCGCCCTGGGACTTTAAATGAAGTGGGTACTGTTTCCGCCAGTAAACATAACTGTAGTAAATATAGTATATGGTTTATACTATGGTTTATACCCATTGATGCCATGCCTGCTCTCTGTTTGGCCCCGGGTGGGGTCCCATCTGACTCTGCCCCCTCAGCTCCCTGGGGAGGCATCTGCTGCCACCGTCTCGAGGCCGCACACCTGGAGCCATGGTCAAGCTCAGTGGTATGGGGACCCACAACCCCTCCTACCCTGTGCCTTTATAACTAATACTGTGTTATATTGCCAAACATATATATTTTTGTTCATCCTAGGTACATTGTTACACACATCCACCCCTGAAGAGCGAGCTGGATCTCGCAAAACTAGTCGGATAGTATGATGCCCGTGTACTATGACTACTACTGCATTTATGTACCAATATTCCTTGTTTATGTATCTTTTTTAATTGGCAACTGTTGGTGTTATTTATGCATGTAAACAATTGTATTTGAATAAACCATATACTATATTTACTACTGTTATGTTTACTGGCGGAAACAGTACCCACTTCATTTAACCACTTGACAACTGGGCCCTTAAACAACCCTCGTGACCAGACCAATTTTCAGCTTTCGGTGCTCTCACACTTTGAATAACAATTACTCAGTCATGCAACACTGTACCCAAATGAATTTCTTGTCCTTTTTTTCCCACAAATAGAGCTTTCTTTTGGTGGTATTTGATCACCTCTGGGTTTTTAATTTTTTGCGCTATAAATGAAAAAAGACCCAAAAGTTTGACATTTTTCTGTGATAAAATTTTGCAATTTATTTATTTTTTATTTTTTATTTATTTTATTTTTTTCATGAATTTTGCCCACAATTTATACTGCTACATATCTTTGGTAAAAATAACCCAAATTAGTGGATATTATTTGGTCTGTGTGAAAGTTAGAGAGTCTACAAGCTGTGGTGCGAATCATACAAAATTGATCACATCTGATGTACTGGTGGCCTATCTCATTTCTTGCAACCCGAACAAGTCAGGAAAGTACAAATACCCCCCAAATGACCCCTTTTTGAAAAGTAGACATTCCGAGGCATTTAGTAAGAGGCATGGTGAGCTTTTTGGTGTTGTCATTTTTTTCCCACAATTCTTTGCAAAATGAAGATTTATTTTTTATTTTTTAATTTTTCACAAAATTGTCATTGTAATAGGTTATTTCTCTTACGTGGCATGTGTATACCACAGATGACACCCCAAAATAAATTCTGCTACTCCTCCTGAGTATTATGATACCACATGTGTGGGACTTTTCTACAGCCTGGCCACTTAGAGAGGCCCGATATACAGGGAGCGCCATCACGTCTTCTAGGAGCATAAATTACATATCTAACTTGTTGACTAACTATTACACTTTTGAAGGCCCTGGAGCACCAGGACAGTGACACTGATGTGGCACTGATGATAGATGGCACTGATACATGGCACTGATGACACGTGACACTGATGACAGATGCCACTAATATGTGTCACTGATGACACGTGGCACTAATACATGGCACTGATGACAGATGGCACTAATACGTGGCACTGACATGTGACACTGATGACAGATGGCACTGATATGTGGCATTGATGACACGTGAACTTGATAACAGATGGCACGTGACACTGACAGGTGGCACTGATGACAGATGGCACTGATACATGGCACTGATGACAGATGGCACTAATATGTGGCACTGATGACACGTGACAGTGATATGGCACTGATGACAGATGGCACTATGTGGCACTGATGTGGCACTGATCACAGATGGCATTATACATGGCACTGATAACAGATGGCACTTATACGTGGCACTGATGACAGATGGCACTTATACGTGGCATTGGGGCAAATGCCACTGACAGGTGGCACTGGTGCAAATGGAACTGGGGACAGATGGCACTGCCAGGTGGCAATGGGGACAGATGGCACTGACAGGTGGCACACGGGACAGATGGCACTGACAAGTGGCACACTGGGGACAGATGGCACACTGGGGACAACTGGCACACTGGGGACAGATGGCACACTGGGGACAACTGGCACACTGGGGACAGATGGCACACTGGGCACAGATAGCACACTGGGGGCAGATTACTTGCGGCCGCTGCAGCCGCTAATTTCTCCCTCCTCACACTCTGTCTATGTGAGGAGGGAGAGCCGGCGATGAGAGATGATCTCATATGTTTACTTATGAGATCATCTCTCACTGGGCACGCCGATCACGCTGTAAACGGCAGCTGTGATTGGCCGTTTACAGCGACCAGGGGACACGGCCAGCACATAACTTCCCTGATGCGTGCTCGCAAGAGCGCGCATTGCGGAAGTAAACAGGAGGCCGTCCAGGGACGGCCTCCCAGCAATAGGCGTCCGCTCTGCAGCTGTCTTTCGGCTATAGAGCGGACACCTAGTGGTTAAAGTACCAGGGCGAATCCTTTGTTTTTTTTAGCCTTTTTCCCCCTTTATTTTCACCTGGTGATCCAGCCACTAACAGCCCTTGTACACACGGTCGGAGAATCTGTCGGAATGAGTCTTATCGGACCGCGTCGTCAGATAATCCGACTGTGTGTGGTATGCATCGAAATGATTCCGTCCGAATCTCCGTCCGATCCAAATTTCCAACATGTTGGAAAGATTTCCCGACCAACTGGGCCGGACGGACCTAATCCGATCATGTGTACAGAATTTTCATCAGACCAAGTGCCACGCATGCTCACATTCAAATTCCGACACGGAAGTGCTCGTTCAGGTAAAACTACTGCTCGTAAGCGATATAGCACATTCGTCACGCTGCAATGTTTAAAAATCAGTCATTAAGCGCATTCTCTTGATCTTTAACAATGCTGCAAGAACGAACTTCTTTTGATGCTCATAGTCACACACACTTCTCCCGAACGGATTTCATTACTCTTTTTTAACCATTTCAGCAATACAATTTTAGTTTAAGTCACATCTACACAATGTTTGTTTTTTTTTGTTTTGTTTTTGGATGTTTTTTTGGGGGGGGGGGGGGGATTCCCTAAAAAACTCCTTTAAAGACACTGGTCATTTCTCCTTTTTTGAACTTTTTATTTTTGGGTGTAAACTTATAACAACATTATTGTATTTTTTAGATTTTATTTTTTAATCTACAAGAGGTTGTTTAGTGTTGGTACCCCTTGTTATTTATTTTACTTTGTATTTTGGAAATGTACCTGCCTGCTCACAAATAAACTCTACTTTTTGAAGGAAAACACATTACACAAGTATTTCATCAAACAAAAATAAAATTTATTTTTTTTGCTTGAAAAGAAAACTAGGAACGCAGCACTGGAGAAACTTATTAAATTTGGTGCAGCCTTTGGCCCCCAGGGCAGACATGAATAAATGAGATATAAAAAAATTGGTGGCCTGAGGAGTAGATATCTCAGGGAGAGAAGTCTGCTCCTGAAGTCCTCGAGAGCAGGAAATTCAGATGGCCAGGATGGTGATCTTGAAGAGGCTGCATCTTCTGGCACACCAGACTCATCCCAGGCCATCACTCTCTGGTCTTCCTTTGGGACTTCCCACCAGGCATCCTTCCAGGCTGTGGCTGGGCTCCTCTAGCTGGGGCAGGATGAGGAGGGCGTTGTTGGACCTCCTGGCTGCCACTTGCCACAGCCTCCCCCCCAACTGAGGTCTTCCTGTGTATGAAAAGGGGACATAGTTTTAGTTTTTTGATCATCAATCATAACATTTTGTGCTCCTGGCTTTTGCTATTTGACTGTTACCAAATAGAACAGACTATCATTCTGACACCAGCATTTTTCTTTCCCGTCCCAATCATTTTTGGTCACTACTGTCTATTGAGATGTAAACCACTTGGAGAAATCTCAACTTACTGATCAATAAGAACATCTAATCTAGTTAACATCATTAAATGTAACACAAGAAATATGTTCAACAATGCAATACCTGTCTCAAGCTGGGCCCCACCACATGGTGCTGCCTGGATGGCCCAGGTTGGTCATCAGAAGCCTCAGCTGGGGGTGAAGGATGCCTTGGAGGAAGCATGGAGAGTGGTGGCCTGAGTGGTGGCCTGGGTACCCCCTGGTCTAACAGAAAATGCAGCCTGTCAAAGTGCACCACCCTGGGGTAGTAAACAGCATCTGGATCTCCTGCTCTCAAGGACTCCAGGTGCTTCTTCCTCTCCCTGAAATATGTAAGCTTCATGGTCACAATTTTGCGATTCAGATATATCATGTCTGCCGTGGGGACCCTGATCTGCACCAAAGCAAGCAGTTTCTCCAGTGCTGCGTTCCTCTTGGATCTGTCATAATAAAATTTGTTGTGGAACTGCCACAGGCAGTTCATCTCCATGTATAGCTCAAGGAAGAGCCCCATAAAGTTGGGATTGGTGAATGGGTCCATTTTCTCTGCAAGACACAACACAAGACAAACCCTCAAATACTAATAATGCAATTAAAATCCCTCCTAATCTTGTCCCAACAGCGGCCTAGATACAAGCAGTCTAGTCTAGTGAAGCACAAATTTAAAAATGTTCGCCGCGTCCGTGCCTCACACTCTCCTCCCAGATCGTACGGACGATACACATGTGTGGCGTTTTATATACAGTGCGCATGCGTGAAACTCCGCCCGCCCCTGACGTTCTTTCCAGACTATTCCCCGCCCCTTCGCTTCCCACGCAGTAGGGAGAGCACATGGCGGAGAGAACACAGGTGCGCAAGAATAGTTCCACTAACGAGGAGGAGGATGAGGAAAGCCCGGAGCCAGAAACGTCCTGATCCAGGAAGACAAGATTTAAGGCCTCAAATATGTCTTTTGGAGAGATGTTGGAGATGGTCGACATATTGAACAGGACCGACTATGATGGGAAGTATGGACCTTACCCAAACCCAAATATCAGAAAGGCCAAGATCATGAATAAAGTTGTGAAGAGTCTTCTGAAGAATTTTGGGGTACGCCGATCCAAGGATCAACTGAGAAAACGCTGGTCAGACCTGAAACTGAGGGAGCACGAGCAGTACGTAAGGATCAATCGTGTTCTTAAAAAAAAGGAAGTAGTTGTCGTGTCCATGTGCTTGGATTTCATGTTGTGCATTTTAAAATGGCCACTTTCAAGGTCATGGTTTCGCTCGTTCGTATGAAACATCGTTCTGCAGGGAAGTATTCCAGCTTAACAAAGTGGCACCAATAATGTTCTCACCTTGTAACTCGGCCCAAAAAAACAATTGGACAACACTTCCAAGCAATGTTTCATATTCCTATTTATGCCCTCTGTGTGCTAATTAATCTTTGTTTACATTCTCATAGGGGAGAGAAGACTCGGCAAGTATGAGGACACCAGGGACCATGAGGACACCAGGGACCACACCCCTCCCAAAGAAGGGCAACTTCCAAAAGCAGAAACAGAGGAGCAGGAGCAGGAGGAGGAGGAAGAAGGAGAGATTGTGGAGGTTGGCCAAATTGTCACCACAACAGGTGAGTGTCGGAGAACACAGCTTCCGGTAAGCTCATCAATGTATATCACCATATTTGGATTACATGGTGTGTTTGTTTTGTTTTTTTTCTAGGTGATGTGGAGGAAGATTCCCGTTTTACCAGTGAAAGTGCCCAGATCTTGATCGGGGAGATAATGGGGTGCAATAGGGATTTGGAAATTGTACAACAAAACATCAATGATGTTAAAAATAAAATGAAGAACATCATTGATGTTTTGGGGAGAGTGTGAAAACGTAAAAACTAGATAGGGTTTTATTTTTGTTTTAGAAAATAAAAAAGGTGGATTTTGCATAATTCCAAATTTGGAAGATGCACAGAGTGTGTAAACATGCGCTATCTCCCATCATGGGGGATCAATGTACATGCTTTGTGTAAAGTGTCTGAGATGAAGGGGTTGCAGCCCCAAAGCATGTACATTGATCCCCCATGATGGGAGTTAGCACATGTTGACACACTGTGTGCATCTTCCAAATTTGTATTTTTCAGGGGTCACACCCCATGTGATGAAGGCAATATCAGCCCAGTTTGTACATACTCAGGTCTGATATTGTCTTCACTTTTCCAAGTTGAACTTTGTAAGTTCCTGTGTTCTGTATTTTATGGTTTGATACATGCCTGTTTACACAAAAAAACAACTCACAAATAAATATTATTAAACTTGGTTTTGGATACCCAACATATCTTGGTTGTGTTGTAAAAACCTTTACTAAACGCAGATATGAATGTGCTTGTATTAAAAAGTTTCATTCTCAACAATGTGTGGCTTCCTTTTTCATTGGGCTTACAATGTATTTGTAGTCAAATTTGAGTTTGTGCTGAGAAGGAGTGTGATTTACTAAAGGCAACTCCACTTTGCACTCCAAGTGCAGTTTCAGGTGTACTTTTGCAGTGCACTTGTAGTGCATAGTGGATCTGCCTTTAGTAAAAAGCACCCACAGTGATGTGTAAATTTGGACAATCATGCCATTTTCCTGCCAGGGTGCTGAAAATGAGCATGATTTAGATCAGTCATGCACTACACATTAGTTAACAAAAAGAAGGTGTGTGTGTAGCAGACCAACAACATAATAAGATTATCTGAAGAAGAGACTGTCCCCTCATCTCACTCTGAACTTGGGTTTGCACTGTTGCTGAAAAAGGCACAACTTGTCAAAAAATGGCAAAGTGGGAGGCCACAGTCTGCCATTCCTGTTGCGTTGAAGGACACTGTGCAGTGACACAAGAAAACAAACTAGTAATTTGACAAATCAACATTGCATGCAGATTAGACACACACATTTTTGAAGACAATTAGTTTAACATTTTTTAAAATGAGTATTTAAAGCCTAAAGTATAAGGTCCCCTTATGAGAGTCCTAACCCCCCCCCCCCCCCATCTGATGGGCCCTTGATAAAAAATGAGGGGGGATGTTTAGGACAGGTAACCCTCTCCACTTGATTGAGAGCTGAATGGCTAAATAATGTGTGATACTTTGGGAAGCCCCTCCTTAGTTACACTATTGGCAGCCCACCGGACAGGTAAGAAGTGTCATAATAACAAAATGGAAGGACATTTTGACATTATGCTATTACATAGCAATAAAATTAATATGTTTAAAAAATAAAACTAGCATTTGAAAGTATTGAGGCAGGCCCTTACACTACATGCTTTGGTGAATTTGTCCATAAATGTGATCATGAAAAAAGTATTTAGAGTGTGTATTGGGTTGGGTCAAGTCATGAGATAGAAGATTGCTATCAGCTGAGGTAACAGTTGGGGAGAGGGGGGTTACTAATGAGTTTGGCACAACTCCAAAAAACAATAAAAAGGTCACTTTGCATGAATTGAAGCACACACATCACATTTGTAGAGATTTTAGGGGGTGTTTAGGGAAAAGCAATACTATGGAGCTGCCAAAAGACATTGTCAAGTGACTAGACTCTAGTTTTAGGGGCCAAGAAGAGCATGGTGGGGAAGTTAGTGAGGTAAATCCGCATGAGGACAAAGGGGCAGAGCATATGAATTAGAGCATATTGCAATGATGGTAATTAGGGAATGAGGAAAGAAATGCAAGACATTAGCAATCATGAAATACATAGAATGTGATGTTTACGGTTAAAAATTAGCATAATATAGTCCTTCAGCAGGAGCTGAATGATGGCAGAACAGGTCTCTGGAATAATGATCCCCAGAGCCTGGGGGGAGATGCCTGTAGAGAACTTGAGGTCCTGAAGGTTCGTCTATGTCCTCATCGTACAGTTTGTGGTGTGCAGGGGTTCTTACTTTGACTTTGACACAAGCCCTTTGGCTTGTGTCAAAGTCAAAGTAAGAACCCCTGCACAGCACAAGCTGTATGATGAGGACGTAGACGAAACATGTTTAGAAAACGGTCGGGTGGTCAGAACGGACACCAGAAAGCAACGCTAAACAGCAAGGCCTGAAAGGACGACCTGAATAGCAGAAGCAAGCAGACAATAAAAAATGCCTTTCAAAGCGTACTATACCAAGATAGAGTCCACAATGAGAAGCAAATACTTAATGACTGCACGCACTGATTATCAGATACGCAAAGACAAGCAGAAACTGAAGAGCAGAAATCTGAAAAGCGCGAATCGTCTTTCACCAAGCTTCTACTAAAACACGAGATCAGCAGAAGGAGCACAAAGGGTGCCGGACGTGGTGCTGAACTTCCTTTTTCTAGTCCCGCCGTACACGGCTTAAGTCACCGCGTTCTTGGTAACCGCGAAATCAGACAACTTGGCCCGACCGTGTGTATGCAACAGTTTCGGGCACAATCCGTCTGACTCAATCCGAAAGGCAAGATCCGACGGATTTGGTTGCCGAAATCTCCGACCGTGTGTACGTGGGCACACACTTTCTGTCTCAGGGTGTATGTATTGTGGAAGAAGTAGTAAAGCAGGCACCTTTGGACAGCAACATTGTCAATCTGGGGAGAGAGTATTGATAGACTAGCATCAGGGCCTAGCAGCTGGGCAACTCCCGGTGGTCCCGATGGCCAGGGGTGGCTGCGTTTGATGTGCACAGGTGGCTGCGTTTGATGTGCACAGGTGGCTGCGTTTGATGTGCACAGGTGGCTGCGTTTGATCGGCACAAGTGGCTGTATTTGTTGGGCACAGGTGGCTGCATTTGATGGGCACTAATGGTTGCATTTGATGGGCACAGGTGGCTGCATATGGTGGGCAAAAGTGGCTGCGTTTGGGCACAAGTGGCCACGTTTGATGGGCACAAGTGGCTGCGTTTGATGGGCACAAGTGGCTGCATTTGATGGGCACAAGTGGCTGCATATGATGGGCACACGTGGCTGCGTTTGATGAGCACAGTGAGGCTACAATTGATGGGGGAGGGGGGTTTCAGTATTTTTCAGTTTCTTTGCACCCCCCCAAAATTTTGAGCACCAGCCGCCACTGCCTTACAGCAACATTTTTTTTTCTTCTTTTTGAAACAAAGGTTTTTACATAAATGAATGTAAGCACCCCTGTCAGCGATAAATGGTTGGCCTCAACCCTTTAACTGCCACCTTGTCTGGACATCTTGATCATTAAAGTAAGTTGAAAAATAACAGACTCGCTGGCTGGATTACCAGGTGAAAATAAAGGAACAAAGCCTAAAAAATAAAACTTATGCAGCCACTACATCTAAGAATTGATAAGCAGCAGTTTAATCAATTTTTGTTTTAGGGTTTAATACTGGGGTTAAGGTTAGAAACAGGTTTAAAACCAATCATTAAAAGATCATATAAGCTTTGATGTGTTAATATAGAAACAGAGAAACAAAAGTAGTGTGAATAGGACAGAGTAGTCCATCAACTCTGCCCCTTTCTTGATATTATTTTTTTTTTCTTTTCCTTTTTTGTCTTATTATACTGTGTGTATATATGTGTGTGTGTGTGTGTGTGTGTGTGTGTGTGTGTGTGTGTGTGTGTGTGTGTGTGTGTGTGTGTGTTTATACCAAGCATGATTCAGTTTGCTTACTGATTCACTACAAATCTGTTTCTGTCATCAACTATCCTTTTGATAAAATAATACTTTTCTAAGGTTAGTTTTGAACTTTCCTCCTGCTAGTTTTAGGTCAAAGCCCAGTGTTCTTGTTCATAGCGTCATATTGAAAATACTGCCCTCATGCAGCTTATTTATATCCTTAATGTATTTAGAGGTTTCAAAAGTTGTTTTAAATCTTTTTAAATATGCAGCTTTTATTAAAAGAAAAGCTGGTGATACTGATTCAGAGAAATGATGTGCAGCCCAGGGGCATTACTAGGATTGTGAAAGGCCTGGGGCACCCCTGAGTACTCCAAAGACATGGATGATGTGGCGCACATAGCAAGAGTCCCACAGACACATATAAACCTTATCACAATGATTTTTAATATATTAAACTCTTTCATTACCTATCCATATTGCACAGACTATAGCTATAGAGCTAACAATTTGAGACTACCTTAATGAAAAACTACATTAAAATTAGAGGGGCACCAAATGGAAATTTTGGTGCCGAAACCGAAAATGCAGAATGCGCTTAGCCGTAAACCGAAACCGTAAATTACAGTTTTTAAAAAATATTTATATTTTTATATATAATTAATTTATATTGTATTCAACTTTTTTATTAATATCATCAATTTCAATGTATATTAATTTATTGTTGGCCATTATTGGCACCTTTAGTGCAAGAAAAGCTTAAGAAAAATGCAGTCTGCAGTCTCTGACCATCTCTTGTTTCATGTCTGCAATCTCTTACTTAAACTTAAACACATTGCTAGTAGTATTAGCAAAATTTCTATTCGGTGCACCTCTAGCAGACATGATAAAGGAGATGGTCAGAGACTGCAGACATGATACAAGAGATCAGTGCAGCTTAACCAGTGCTGTTAGATGCAGCCTCACCAGTGCCTGTCAGAATGCAGCCTCACCAGTGCTGTTAGATACAGCCTCACCTGTGCCTGTCAAATACAGCCTCACCTGTGCCTGTCAGATGCAGCCTCAGCCGTGCCCAGATCACACAGAGCGGCTATCTCCCATTGTTTCATGGAGATGGATTTGAATCTCCCGCCTCCTATGATACACGTCACACTTATTTAATTTCCAGGCATTGGATCAGAGTGCCATCTATCACAGGAGGCGGGACATTGTTACATGAGCTGCCAAACAATCAGCTCCATAACACAGAGGGAGATCGCGGCTCTGTGTGACAAGGGGAGGAGGAGGGAGGGGAGGACTGGAGTGCGCCAGGATGACACCCCTGTAATGTGCGGCACCTGGGGTTGACCGCCTCCTTTTCAGTGACTTTATCGGCACCTTTGCTTCTTTCGGCCGATCAGTTAGTGGCAGTGTATTTGATTCTATATATATATATATATATATATATATATATATATATATATATATATATATATATATATATATAGTCAGTCTAGTGTGTGTGTGTTTATATATATATATGTGTGTGTCCTCTCAAAATAACTCAACACACAGTCATTAATGTCTAAACCGCTAGCAACAAAAGTGAGTACACCTCTAAGTGAAAATGTCAAAATACCCTCTTGGGCATGGAGTTCACCAGAGCTTTACCGGTTGCCACTGGAGATCTCTTCCACTCCTCCATGACGACATCATGGAGCTGGTGGATGTTAGAGACCTTGCACTCCTCCACCTTCCATTTGAGAATGCCCCACAGATGATCAATAGGGTTTAGGTCTGGAGACATGCTTGGCCAGTCCATCACCTTTACCCTCAGCTACTTTAGCAAGGCACTGGTCATCTTGGAGGTGTGTTTGGGGTCTTTATCATAATAGAATACTGCCCTGCAGCCCAATCTCCACAAGGAGGGGCTCATGCTCTGCTTCAGTATGTCACAGTACATGTTGGCATTTATGATTCCCTCAATAAACTGTAGCTCCCCAGTGCCGGAAGCACTCATGCAGCCCCAGACCATGACACTCCCACCACCATGCTTGACTGTAGGCAAGACACACTTGTCTTTGTACTCCTCACCTGGTTCCTGCGACACTAGCTTAACACCATCTGAACCAAATGAGTTTATCTTGGTCTCATCAGACCATAGGGCATGGTTCCAGTAATCTATGTCCTTAGTCTGCTTGTCTTCAGCAAACTGTTTGCAGCCTTTTTGTTTGCATCATCTTTAGAAGAGGCTTCCTTCTGGGATGACAGCCATGCAGACCAATTTGATGCAGTGTGCAGCGTATTGTCTGAGCACTGAAAGGCTCACCCCCCCAACCCCTTCAATCTCTGCAGCAATGCTGGCAGCACTCATATGTCCATTTCCCAAAGTCAACCTCCAGATATGACGCTGAGCATGTGCACTCCGCTTCTTTGGTAGACCATGGCGAGGCCTGTTCTAAGTGGAACCTGTCCTGTTAAACCTCTGTATGGTCTTGGCCACCATGCTGCAGCTCAGTTTCAAGGTCTTGGCAATCTTCTTATAGCCTATGCCATCTTTCTGTAGAGCAACAATTATTTTTTTCAGATCCTCAGAGAGTTCTTTACCATGAGGTACCATGTTGAACTTCCAGTGACCAGTATGAGAGAGTGAGAGCGATAACACCAAATTTAACACACCTGCTCCCCATTCACACCTGAGACCTTGTAACACTAACGCATCACATGACATCAGGGAGGGAAAATAGCTAATTGGGCCCAATTTGGACATTTTCACTTAGGGGTTTACTCACTTTTGTTGCCAGCAGTTTAGACATTAAAGCGGGATTCCACCCTAAAGTGGAACCTCCGCTGATCGGAACCCCCCCCTCCGGTGTCACAATTGACACCTTTCAGGGGGGAGGGGGGTGGAGATACCTGTCAAAGACAGGTATTTTCACCCACTTCCGGGCATAGACTCCCACGGGAGTCTACGCCATTTCCTGCCCTGCCGCGCTGTCTGCTGGGACACACACGGGTCCCAGTGACAGCGCGGAGATTTCCTATTGCGCGGCGCAGCTCGCGCATGCGCAGTAGGGAACCGGGAAGTGAAGCCGATTCGCTTTACTTCCTGATTCCCTCACCTCGAATGGCGGCGGCAGCAGCCGAGGCCCGAGCGGTCGATCGGCCTCAGCTGCCGGCATCGCTGGAACCCGGGACAGTTGAGTGTCCATTTATTAAAAGTCAGCAGCTGTAGTATTTATAGCTGCTGGCTTTTAATATTTTTTTTTTTGGGCGGAATCCCTCTTTAATGTCTGTGTGTTGAGTTATTTTGAGGGGACAGCAAATTTACACTGTTATACAGGCTGTACAATCACTACCATTGTTAATTTAGTCGACTAAAATGACTAAAACATTTTAGTAGACTAAATGAATACTATTTTAGTCGACTAAAATAAGACTAAAACTAAAACAATTGAGATGACTAAAATACGACTAAAACTAAAAGCCATTTTAGTCAAAAGACTAAAATGAGACTAAAACTAAAATTCCATTTTAGTCCTAAGACTAAAATGAACACTGCTCACTACTTTACATTGTAGCAAAGTGTCATTTCTTCAGTGTTGTCAGATGAAAAGATATAACAAAATATTTACAAAAATGGAAGGGGTGTACTCACTTTTGTGAGATACTGTATGTATGTGTGTGTGTATGTATGTATGTATGTGTGTGTGTGGGTATATATATATTATATATATATATATATATATATATATATATATATATATATATATATATATATATATATATATATATATATATATATATATACATACACTCTGCATCCAGTGTGGCCTATATCTACAGTGCATTCTGTGGTGTACTGTTTGTAATACACTTCGGGCGGTGTATAAATATATATATATATACAGTCTTGCGTGTTTTTATGTATGTCTTTATGTATATGAATATACATTTTGAATATAAAAAAATATATATATACCCGGCCACAACACTATCTGGCTGGAGTTTGCATCATCTTCTCCCTGTGCCTACGTGGGTTTCCCCGGGTACTCTGGTTTCCTCCCACACTCTAAAGACATGCTGGTAGGTTAAAGTGAAGGTTCTCACAAAAATTGAACCTCCGCTTTTTGAACCCCCCCCCCCCCCCTCCGGTGTAACATTTGGCACCTTTCAGGAAGGGAGGGGGGTGCAGATACCTTTCTAAGACAGGTATTTGCACCCACTTCTGGGCATTTACTCCCGCGCATATTGCACATATTGCATTTTTCTGCCCTCTAATGCACTGCACATCACTCCTAGCATCACTCTAGCAATGCCTTGGGTTTATCTAGAGCTAAAAATTGCAGGTCAATGCACATAGAGTGAACAAATAGTGAATCTGACCCTAAGAAAATGCAGACCAGAAAAATGATTTCAACACTGCTCTCATATTTGAAAACTTGTCCTGATCATCAAGCTCCCCCAAAAGGTAGGTGCTGGCTTCCTAACCCTCACTTTCTTCCTTCCCTCAATTGAAGCTTCCTTTAAACCTTGATAATCCAAGCTTACAATTTCTAAAATTCTCAGCAGAGCTTTAACAGTAGAGTACCCTGAGGGCAGTCGATTTCTCTCTGTATAATCTCCTGCCCTCTAAAGTCTAGGAACAGTTTAAGACAGCAGAATGTTGTTGCAAGCGATGAAATTCAGATTAAGATAAAGTGGTAAACCTTCTGATTTTCATGATGAAGACAGTGGGCAATAATACTAATTCAATGATTTATTTGACACGTTGCTTGGAGTTGTTCTTTAATGACTATTGTGCAGGAGGATACAGTTTTATGGCTGAACTGTAATAAATCAAAAACTCTTTCTCAGATTTCCTCAACTGGCTGCTTTCCCAAATTCTCCAGCTTTAAAGTAGGCAAAGCTCAGCCCCATACCTAGCTATGGATAAGCTTCTGGTCCCCTGAATCCAATTACAGTATACAACCCACAGAACTGTTCAGTAGCAGCATAGGTGTGAGTAGATATTACACACCTGTAGTTTCATGCTTTGGTTATTGATAGGGACTGAAGGCAATCAAGAAATCTGTTGAGTTATTTCCCAAGTAAGGCTTTTTGCACAGAGCCGTACACGGGCCATTAAGTGTGCAGATCCTGTGTAATCACTCTCCTGGGACCTGCAGCAGCCATGTACAACTGCCCATTGAGATGAATTAGAAGATGTGGCTGTATGTGATTATGTGTCGGAGGGTTGCATAAAGCACCCACACTCAAAAGGACATATGCCCTGAATGCACACTATCCGTATGTTGCAATAAACAGTTTTCAACTTTTTTTTTCATTTCTTACATTACATTGCTGCCTATTTCATACACTTCCAGTACTCCATGGTTGACTAAAACACCATTGCTCTCTACTAACTTTCTAACGATGACAACAGTGGACTATGCCAGTGGAATGTGTGTCTGCACAGCTGTTTCTGGTCCCCAATCTGGACATTGTTGGTGTATCAAGGGGCTGTAGTGGCAGAGGAATAGGTTTGCATAAACATTTAGGTATACTCTTGCACCTACATTTGGTTATGTACAGTTAAGCTGAGATCTAAGAAGTTATAAAAAATAAATAAATGCAGTTATGAATTATCATTATCATTCTAAATTGTTGGGTTGAAATAAAAAATTGGGCTGAAATTTTGAATGGGATGGGCTCTTGTTCCTTTTCGGGCGACATGCTTCATTTTATCTTTAAAGATGCTGTTTGCTGTGTAATCCTGCCACATGATAATTGCAGTGGAATCACCATGACATTTGGGGTGCCATTGAAGGATTATGGGACCCAAATTCGTGTCGCACATTTTGCAGTGATTGCCATGCAATTTGGATTCTCAGGCGGAATCGCAACAATTCTGCCCGCAATTCTAAACTGCAAAGGGTGAATGAGGCCTTTTGCTGTGTACACACGGTCGGACTTTCCGGCAGAAAAAGTCAGATGGAATAATTTCATTGGATATTCCAATCGTGTGTGGGCTTCAGCTGACTTTTTTTTTTTTTTTTTTAATTCTGACGGACCTAGAAATAGAACATGTTTTAAATCTTTCCGATGGAATCAATTTCTCTCGGGAAAACCGTTCGTCTGTATGCTGTTCCGACAAACCAAAAACGATGCAAGGGCAGCTATTGGCTACTGGCTATTGAACTTCCTTTTTCTAGTCCAGTCATACGTGTTGTACGTCACCGCGTTCTAAATGATCGGACTTTGGTGTGATCGTGTGTAGTCAAGTCCGTTTCAGCGGAACTCCGTTGGAAAAACCGTAACAGTTTATTCTCATGGAAAAAACGGTCCTGTGTTTGCGGCATTAGGGTGTCCCCGCTGCACTGGAGTACCTTTTGTAAACAGCATTGTCAGTCTGGGGAAAGGGTAGTGTTAGATACACCAGCAGATTTAGATGGATTTGACTAACAAACAAAAGGCAAACTCCAGCTAACACTTTTATGCAGTTACAGAAACAGTTTTTCTACCTTTTGGCGTAACGTTTTTACATAAATAAAAAAAGCCATTGACATTTCAGTAGGATTCTAAACCCTGTGACAGAATTGCGATGCAGTCGTTTACATCACAACCAACTGTGCTGAAAAGAAGTACTGCGAATAGTACTTTCTTTCAGCTCACGTCACAGCAACTATATGGTATGAACTGACACAATTGGCCATTTTGCCTTGTCTATACATTGGGGCTTCTCTGCCATTACCTGCCAGCGCAACCCCGCTGCATAATAGATGTGTAGATCCTAAGGGCTCATTCGGATGGACATTGACATCTGTCCTGCATGCTGAGCCTCTGTTTTCTGCCACTTGATCCGCCTTGGAGCAGTGTGTAGGCAGCCTATACAAGGGGATGCAAATGTGCGTGCAGGAGCTAGCGCACATATCCAAACACACACACTGCCCACATTGGGATCCATGTACCCACTCCAGCCTGCATATTGAAGTTTGACTAAGATCCAGGGGGTGGAGCAAAATGCATTGGGGGGCATGGCCTGGTTGGAGTCCAGGCTGAGGTTGCCACTCTATCCACCTCCATAGCATTTCTCAGATGTGCGGAATCAGGGATCACCCCTTTCCTTTTTAATCAGTTTTGACATTTGGCTGTTTCTGGCTGTGTTCATGTAGTTGCTGCGTCTACATCCACCTCTGTAGGCCGCCTGCATGGAGTTCAGGATAGATACAGATGCAATAACAAAAGTGACCTGCACAGGGGCGGACTGACAACTGATGGGGCCCCCGGGCAATAGAAGATCATGGGGCCCCCTGCGTCCCAAGCCACACCTGCACAGGGTGACATGGGGGGGAGCACAGCACACAGGGGGACACTGTGGGTGGGAGAGCACACAATGGGACACTGGGGAGGGGGAAAGCACACAGGGGGACACTGGGGGGAGCACACAGGGGGACACTGTGGCGGGTGGGGAGCACACAGGAAGACACTGTGGCGGGTGGGGAGCACACAGGAAGACACTGTGGCGGGTGGGGAGCACACAGGGAGACACTGTGGGGGGTGGGGAGAACACAGGGGGACGCTGTGGGGGGCACACAGGGGGACACTGTGGGGGGTGGGGAGCACAAAGGGGGACACTGTGGGGGGTGAGGGCGAGAAGCACACAGGGGGACACTGGGGGGGAGCACACAGGGAGACCCTGGGAGGGGGAAGCACACAGGGGGACACTGTGGCGAGTGTGGCGCACACAGGGGGACACTGTGGGGGGTGTGGAGCACACAGGGGGACACTGTGGGGGGTGTGGAGCACACAGGGGGACACTGTGGGGGGGGTGGAGCACACAGGGGGACACTGTGCGGGGGGTGGAGCACACATGGGGACACTGTGCGGGGGGTGGAGCACACAGGGGGACACTGTGACGGGTGGGGAGCACACAGGAAGACACTGTGGCGGGTGGAGTGCACACAGAAAGACACTGTGGCAGGTGGGGAGCACACAGGGGGGCACTGTGGGGGGTGGGGAGCACACCGGGGGACACTGTGGCGGGTGGGGAGCACAAGGGGGACACTGTGGGGGGTGAGGGCGGGAAGCACACAGGGAGACACTGGGGGGGAGCACACAGGGAGACCCTGGGAGGGGGAAGCACACAGGGGGACACTGTGGCGGGTGTGGAGCACACAGGGGGACACTGTGGGGGGTGTGGAGCGCACATGGGGACACTGTAGGGGGGGTGGAGCACACAGGGGGACAATGTGCGGGGGGTGGAGCACACAGGGGGGCACTGTGCGGGGGATAGAGCACACAGGGGGACACTGTGCGGGGGTGGAGCACACAGGGGGACCCTGGGGAGGAGGAGAGGGCACATGGGGACACTGGGGCGGGGGGAAGCACACAGGGGGACACTGGGGGGAGCACACAGGAAGACACTGTGGGGGGTGGGGAGCACACAGGGGGACACTGTGGAGAGTGGAGAGCACACAGGGGGGGCACTGTGGGGGGTGGGGAGCACACAGGGGGACACTGTGGGGGGGTAGGGAGCACACAAGGAGACCCTGAGAGGGGGGGAGGGCACAGGGGGACACTGGGGAAGGGAGAAACACACAAGGGGACACTGGGGGGGAACACACAGGAGAACACTGTGGGGGAGACACAGGGGAACACTGGGGGGGGACACACAGGGGTACACGGGGGGACACACAGGGGTACACTGGGGGGAGCACACAGAGGGACACTGTGGGGGGGGAGCATACAGGGGAACACTGGGGGGAAGAACACAGTGAGACACTGTGGGGGGGAGCACACAGGGGGACGGAGCGCACAGGGGGACACTGGAGGGGGGCACGGGGGGGAGAGCACACAGGGGAACACTGGGGGGAGCACACAGGGGAACACACAGGGGAACACTGGGGGGGAGCACACAGGGGAACACTGGGGGGGAGCACACAGGGGAACACACAGGGGAACACTGGGGGGGAGCACACAGGGGAACACACAGGGGAACACTGGGGGGAGCACACAGGGGAACACGGGGGGGAGAACACAGTGAGACACACGGGGGGAAGAGCACACAGGGGGACACACAGGGGAACACTGGGGGGACACCCACAGGGGAATGCTGAGGAGGGGACACACAGGGGGGGCACACAGGGGGACACTGGGGAGGGGACACACAGGGGAACACTGGGGGGAACACACAGGGGAACACGGGGGGACACACAGGGGAACACTGGGGGGACACACAGGGGAACCCTGGGGGGGACACACAGGGGAACACACAAGCAGGGGAACACTGGGGGGGACACACACTGGGGGGGCACACAGGGGAACACTGGGGGGAGAGCATACAGGGGGGGTAGTGTGGGGAGGGGGGAGAGCACACTGAAGTCTGGCCCGGGCCCCATTGCAGTGCCCCCTCCCTCCGATATCGGCCCTCCAGTAAAAAAAATTACGTTTCACTAACCATGGTCACCCGATGCCTGTAAGAATGCCGCTAACGGCGCGCTGCTCCCCGCCGGCCCCTCCTCTCTTCTCGTCTGTCCTAGGTGATGTAGTGTACAGTGCATGCACCTGCGACGGACGGGAGGGAAGGAGGGGCCGGCGTGAAGCAGCGCGCTGTTAGCGGTATTATTACAGCCGCTTTAAGGGGCCTCTCGTTGGGCCGGCCATGGGCCCCTAATGGGTCCGGGCCCTCGGACGGCGACCGAATGACCGATGGGTCAGTCCACCCCTGGACCTGCATACAGAACAGGTGTGAATGCCTGTCTGAATGAAGCATAATTCAGGAAAGAAGTTAGAACTCCTAATCTGCATACATGTTCTAGGTCTCTCTCTCAGAAGGTAGTATGAAAGTCATTGGAAAAGTTAGCAGTGGCAGTCTCCATATTCTCTCAGTACAAGAGAGAGACACAAGCACAATAAAGTTTCTAAAAATCTGAAAGTTGTATAAAAAATACCCTAAGCTAAGCATATGCTGTAATGATAACACAGTTAAAACAGTATCACGTCGGTACCATACATGAAAAGCATACCTCCCAACTTTTTGAGATGGGAATGAGGGACACCCATCAGCAAAAGTATGCAGGCATAGGACACACCCCTTGCCACATACACTTAAAGGAGAATTGTACAAAAAACAAGATTGGTTAAACCCACAAGTGCTTTTTTTTACCACTACTATTCCTTTATATTGGCTTTTGGAATTTACAAATGCAGCAATTTAGAAATCAGATGAAATGTTTAGTGCTGGAAAACAGTTTTTGATAGATAAAAAGTGCATTTCATATACATCTATATAGATCAGACTAAAATGAGGAGCAATGAGGGACAGGGGGACATTGTTCCAAATCAGGGACAGTCCCTCGAAATCAGGGACAGTTGGGAGAAAAGTGTGAAAAGTGCGCTGGTGGCTGCTGTGTTACGTTTAAATCTAGAGTCCTCTGCCCACCGAGGTGATTACCAGTGTAGCAGGGGTTATTATGAGCAACTGCAGGTATTCGTCATGTGCAAGCTATACCTGCCCCCGGCTCATAGAAGCCCTATTATCAGTTCCCCAAAACAGAAAGCATTCTGTGATTAGAGGAAGCGAACCTCTCATTCATCCACCCATCCTAAATCCATAGAGCACTTTTCATTGTAGAAGCCAATAATATGGTTTCTATGAATGAAGGAGGGGAGCAGAAATGGTAGGCATTCACCACTGCAGTGAATTTCAACCTAACATAGCAGACACCAGCACAAGGGACACTCTTCATTAATTTGAATTATCGTCCCTCGATTCTATATATTCAATGTATAATCCACTGTGAAATCCACTATATATGTAAACAAATTGAAATACTAATAATCCATCCATATGCATGGACTACAATTCAATCCCCCCATAACATAATTCCATAGAAAACAAATTGCAATATCAAATGTGCTTAAAAATGAGTCCACATTAGACTGTGACAGTTCCTGTGCACCGTTCAATTGCGTTCTCTAAAAGAGCAATATAAACATGCAGAATCCGTGCAGAACTGAATGTGCTTCCACTCATGCTTCCCCTCCAGCCACCGCACTCACCGAAAAACAAGATCTCTGTGGGTCGGATGACATTTTATGGCAATAGCCTTTCTGGCTTTTGGCAGTCAGTAATAGCTTCTCCCTGGTTGTTTTCACAATTTAAAATTTTCCACTGTATGCTAGAGTTAAATAGGATGAAACAGAGAGAAGTCAAGCTTCCATAGCGTTAAATCATCGTTGTTAATAAATTAACCACTTTAAGACTGGGCCTATTTTTCAGACTTGTTGCTTACACGTTAAAATTTAAAATTACTTAGAACTCCCAAACATTATATATTTTCTTTTTCTAGTACCCTAGAGAATAAAATGGCGGTCGTTGCAATAGTTTTTATCACACCGTATTTGCGCAGTGGTCTTACAAGCGCACTTTCTTTGTAAAAAATACACTTTTTTGAATTAAAAAATAAGACAACTGTAAAGTTAGCCCAATTTTTTTTATATTGTGAAAGATGATGTTACACTGAGTAAATCGATACCCAACATGTCACGCTTCAAAGTTGCGCACGCTCGTGGAATGGCGACAAACTTTCACCTTTAAAAATCTCCATATGCGACGTTTAAAAAATTCCACAGGTTGCATGTTTTGAGTTACAGAGGAGGTCTAGGGCTAAAATTATTGCTCTCGCTCTACCGATTGCGGCGATACCTCACATGTGTGGTTTGAACAACATTTTCACATGTGGCTGCGGCTCACACATGCGTTCGCTTATGCACATGAGTTTGGTGTTTAAAAACATTTTATTTTTCTTATTTATTTTACCTTTTTATTTTTTATTTTTACACTGTTCTTTTAAAAAAATAAAAATAAATTGTGTCACTTTTAATCCTATTACAAGGAATGTAAACATCCCTTATAATAGAAAAAGAGACATGACCGGACCTCTTAAATATGAGATCTGGGGTCTCATACTTACACTGCAATAAATAAAAAAAATTCTCTTTAAGAGCTGTGGGCGGAAGTGATGTTTTGACGTCGCTTCTACCCTGCAATGGTATGGAGACGGGTGGGGGCCATCTTCCCCTCGCGATTGCCTCTGCCGCTGCCGGCAGCTCCGATAAGCGGCAGAGGGCACCGGAGCACGGCGGAAGGGGGCCCAATTCCGCCGCCGATAAAAGTGATCTTGCGGCGAAGCCGTCGCAGAGACCACTTTTATCTGAAAGTGGAACGCCCGCTGAAGAAGAGGATATCGGGGTTATGGCAATTGCTGCTGCCATAACGATATCCCTTTTCAAACAGCTGACGTATAATAACGGCGGGTGGTCAGTAAGTGGTTAAAGTGGTTGTAAACCCTTACACACCACTTTGACCTACAGGTAAGCCTAGATTAAGGCTTACCTGTAGGTCCAAGAAATATCTCCTAAACCTATATGGTTTAGGAGATATTTGCCCGAAAACAGGCACCGCTGTCTACGGCGCATGCGCCGTAGACAGCGGCGCGCAGGCGCACTGACCACGGCATTCTCAACGATGGAGCTGCCACGCGTGTCGGCTCTCGTGCGCATGCGCGGGAGTGACGTCATTGCGGCTTCGCCGAATGACAGCGGCGGAGCTGCGAGACCCCACCAAGAAGATGGATGCGCCAGACTACAGGGGACAGCGGCGACTTCGTTGGCTCCTGTGTCAGGTAAGTGACACATAATGGACTACTATGCGATGCATAGTAGTCCATTATGCTTTGCCTTTGCAGGGAATGAAAGAGGAAGTAAACTCATCAGGGTTTACTTCCTCTTTAACGGTTAAAAATTGCATATACAATATAAAAATATAATGGAGCTTTTCAATGCACACTGTGCGAGACACCCTGTGTTCCATGGACCGAATATTCCAAAACCGTAAATGATGCTAATGACTATGCCCAATGCATTTCGTCACCGTGATGTCATCAGGAGTGGCCGTATATTGCTCTTAGCCTCCTCCAAATTCTTTTTTTCTCTTTATTTTTTCTGCTGTGATCCAACTTACTGTTAGGGGATGGCTACATTTGTTCTCCATGGTTTCCCTGTATGCAAGAACCTAGCCACCCTCTCCTGCTTACTCCTGAGATGGACTATGGGATTTGTAGGGTGCATAGAGCAGTGCACGTGACTGCATTTAACATGCGCTGCTTGTTCCGAACAAGCAGAAGTGAGGATGAAAAAGAAGAGGCTTTAGTGCTCACAAGGAACATTACTAGGTGTTAGAAAAATACAGTAAAAAGAGATTTAATGAAAAACAGATTACAGGGCCATTAAAGGGTCACTTTTACAGAAAAAAATGGGACAGGTGAACTAACAATGCACTCCCTTCCCACCATTCCCTTCTGTTCTTACCTGGTCTCTGTGTAGCGCTTCCAGGATGGACCAGATCAATTCAGCTGACATGGAGCTCACCAATCAGAATCTATCTGGTGCATTCCAGAAGCGCCGCAAAGCAAAGATGAAAAAGATTGGGAATTTCAAATCCCTGGACTGCTGAACTGACTGTTTGGACACTGACAGCTCAGCATCCACGGAGGTAAATACAGTGGGGACCAAGTTATTGGGGAGGGTGTACAGTGTTCACCTCTTTTAATTTTTTCTGCAAAGGTTGGCTAACACTTTAAAGCGGTTCTTTGCCCTGTTAAAAAAAAAAAAAAAATAGAAGTCAGCAACTCAAAATACTATAGATGCTGATTTTTAGTAATAGGACAGGGGTCCAGCTCTGTCCTCACTTGAACTGGTTCTTCGCCGGTCTTTGGATTACTATCCAAAGTTAAAACAACAAGGGCAGAAGATTTAATAGATGGAAAGATGAGAAAATTACTGAAGGTCCTCTTTAAGTAGTAGATGTGTAGTAGATGGGTATGGGTTATTTTTCAAGAACAGTTTATTGTCACTTTAAAGAGTAATTATGGGTCACTACTTGATGGATATCAGAGTGCCATGTATGCTGCTGGGCTGTGCTCTCATTCTATACGGTGTGCTCGTCTGTACTGCTATAACCTGTGGGGAAGGTGGAAGAGGTGACTGCTCATACCAGGCTGTGATATTTGCATTCCACAGACCGGACTCTCTATTCCTAATCAGGATACCGTGGAGGAATTTTTCTATGTCCAGAGTGCCCTAGGAGGATGGAGGTTCGTCTTTTAGACCCTGCAGGGGGCTAAATCTGCTCATGTAAACGACCTTGCCCTTTAGGGGGTCCACCGGTTTCGGTAAGGGTCACCACACATTGGGACTGTGTTTGTGTTCTTTGAATTGAGGATCTTCCTCCCCTTCTTTTTGGCTTCTCCCCCTTTTCTTCTTCGTTGGTGAAGGTGGAAGGACTTTTGATTTTATCACGATATATATTTTGTTGGGATTACTGTTTTTTTTCCATTTTTTATTCATAAACTCAATTGCCATTTTTTACTATTTGTATTATTGATTAATGAAGAGTTTTTCATACAGACTTTCACACAGACTTTTATAGTCAGAATTTTATTTACAATGTGTTTATTCAGAGTTTTTATTTTTTTCAATAGTGCATTGTTTTGTGTGTTTTTCTCCTTTGTTTACACAGAATTACTCACATTATAAGCGCAACTTATTTACACACTTTTTTTGCACAATAGAGATATTTGATTGTTTTTGTTGCAGCTCTCTAGCGCGGTATAACCCCACATTTTTTCACTAGTTGATGGATGTCTTTGCTGAGACTGCTTGCTTTCTGTACCTTAACATTTTAGGTTAAACCTAATACTGAATTTGTATTTATTGTCTGATTCCTGTGTTTTGTCTATAATGATAACAGGAAGCAATATTCTTTACTTTAGCTATAAAAACAGCTATTTTCCTCAGCCATCAATGAGATATACAGTAGACTTCAGTTATTTAAATATATTTTTCAAAACATTTCTTGTTGAACATAATGAACATGTCTTGGTTATAATGCTTCACAACAGGCTTTTCTTTTCTATTCTCATGCAAGATATAATGAATCGAACATGTTTTCCAAACATTGTTGCTGGGATGCTTAAGTCTTCGAGATCAGAATGGCAATATGCTTATTTTCACTTTAAAACCTTTCCCGCTTATAAGATGTCATGGCATGAGCAGTTTATTGAACGGTTTGTGACCACCGAGATCAAATCAGGAGTCTGTGCTTCATGCTGGGATACTTCAGCCAACTCATTTTCAGAAACAGATTATACATAGTCTCTGCTAGTAATGAAATGTTCATACTCTCATCAATACTTTTACATATTTATAACTATGTAGTAGATGATGTAAAAATAGATGATGGCTAAATATGGCAGACTGTATATAAAAAATATAAAAAGATGAATTCACATCTGTAGCACACAGACAGTATAATGTAGGGGTAGTTATAAGCTGAGACTGTTCAGAACTAATTTAATATGCTACTGCTGTGTGAGAAGCCATTTTTGAGAAGTTAAATAAATATCTCAATGTTTATTATAGGAACAACTAAAAATAAAACATATATTTTTTTGTGAAGTAAACATAAAACATTTGGCATAATTATTTTTCTATTCTCTATCTATCCAGCAGGTGGAACTCTCAGTTCCTTTATGATTCCTATGCTGGTGTTGCTTACTTTAATGATAATGCTTGTTTACATAGCTCAATAGCTCAAGCTCCAGTTCACACACAAGTAAACTAGTCAGTGACTCCAGGATTACATCTAGTATCTCAGCAAAAGCGCAGGCAGATACTGATAGTTGTGATATTGATCTCGATGGAAAAGTTAGAGAAGGGAACAAGAAGGGGGGTGTACTAATTTTTAAAAGCTTGGTTTTTGAAAGAGTGAGTTTTAGGAAGTGGTGTCTCATCCATACTGATCTTTCAGTTAGTAAATTAGTGGTGGAGGAGACCGAAGGAGAGAGCTGAGGACCGGAGGAGAAAGATAGATAGATTCAGGTGTTTTCAGCATAGAGATGGTATTGAAACCATGGGAGATTATCAACTTGCTCAAGGAGAAGGTGTAGATGAAGAATAGAAGGACAGGAGGCTGGCTAGCTTCCCTTCAAAGTTGCAACATGCAAATATGTGTTTAAAAAGGCTTCTTTCTTGCTACCATGGGAACAGTATAGAGTTTGCAGGTAGGATTTATTTTTACAGATGCACCACCCTGTGGTTTAGTCAGGGATGCTCCTCACAGATCTACTTGTCAGGAGTAGTTTCCTTAGTCAATTGTTAAAGATCCATTGATTTCTCCCTAAGTTTGACCTTGTTATACTTTTCTATTCTTCCACTAGGTGGCTGGGCACTTGATGGTACTAGATATAAGAAGGATAACGCAAGGTCAGGTTATCTCAGCCAATGGGCAGGGGTTTTGTTTTTTTGGCCAAGCTAGGGACCCAGCAGGGAAGCGCGGGTGACGCATGAGGGAGATACCACCGCAAAGCTTTGAGGAGCTCCAGGGATTCAGAGTCAGTGAATAAGAGGGTCCAGTGAGAGACCAGGAGTTCAAGGGGCTGAAGAACTACAAGTGGAAGTTGTACTGAAGCTGAAAGGACTGTTACGATTCGTGTTAAGAACTGTTAAATACTGTTACTATAGGGGACAGCAATCCTGCACATGCAGATGTGGTGCCTTGCTGGAGCCTTTCCCTGTTCAGTTTTCCTCCTATTGAAGTCTTGGAGTCTGCCAATTGAAAATGCCATTGCTTAAGGGTGTCCTGGCCCTAACCCTCTTTTCCCTCATAAAAGAAAGACAAACATAACTTACACTTTGCACCCACTAGCCACTATGCCTCACAACCCACTACTTACAGAAGGATGTCAGATATCTTTGGCCTTAATGGTCCTCATTAGACTGGAAGAGGCTAAAGACTTTGCTACACAAGTATGGACTCATCATTATCCACACTAAATTTGCTGCTTTCAAAGTTTTATCTTTGGTAAAACACTTAAAAAGAGTGCCTTGTGTGTAAAAGGATGTGGAAGGAGTAATATTTCTTATTAAAACACGGAAAGGAATTATGTAACTGTAGTAAGGGCAGGACTTGGCACTCTTTTAGAAAGAGTTCAGCTAATGAACTGGCATACACTTAGTATCTAGAATCCACAAAACAGATGCAGGTAAAGCTGGCCATACAACATTAGTAGAATTTCCATTCAAAATGCCCACACTTAGAACATTTATTCAATTTTCTTATTGTTAGTAGAGTCAAGTCAACGTTCATTTTTGATGGCCGTAATGAGAACATTCAAAAAAAAATTGAACAAAAAAATTCTAACAGTAAATGCAGTTTTTATTTAGGATTGTTCAAAAATCAAATGTTTAACCCCTTACACCGACCAGTGCTCCTGCTTTAAATGGGCTCTGACACCTGAGACTGGAGGAGAGGCTGCCAATCTTTCAGCACTGACAGTATCGACATCATCGGTAGCTCATTCTACCAGCTTTGTATTGCCAGTATGTGACCATGAGATGTCAGTGACAGTTTGGTCACAATTTTAGGGGCACCAGTGTATCATGTCCCAGAATTACACAGCGATGTACATATATGTATCTAGTGGCCAAAAATAGGTTAAAAGCGAACACAATTTTGAAGTACGTGAAATGGCATTCGTCAAGCCATCAAATGCTCTAAAAATGTATGTGTGATTATTCATACAAATTCTAATTAAAACAATCTACTAGTGTATGGTCAGCTTCAAGTTTGTTTTCTAAAATCTTTTCATGATTTTTCTTTCAGAAAAACTAGAATGTATTGGCCCAGTACTGCAGGCTGTCCTGCTATCCAAAATACTGGAAAAAAAATCAAATCTACAAACAAATCAAAAAGATAAGTATCTCAATATTGTGTGATAACAGAAAATATTAAGTCTAAAACTGATAAGTTTATCAATGATTGAGGTGAATATGGATATTTTTAATTGTTGTCTTGTTAGCTGGTGTAGTTGTTAAAACTGTAATTAAATTGACAGGACCTCACAGAAGCAAAAATCCTTTAAATAGAACCTGTTTATCCAATACCTTTGGCCAAGATTCTATGCATTTCTCAGGAATAATGCCAACGCCTCTAGCACTTCCATGTATAATTGCAGTGCACTACTTGATAACAACCCTGACTGCCAAGCTTCCCATTAAAAAATCTTTATGAAATCCAGAGTACACAGCCAAGTCTATACTAAGCTGCCTGTGAACCTATTTTGTGGAGTTTACTTTTGGCAAATGCTTTGACCACTTGAAAACCTTAGTTATCAGCAGACACGGCTCAGTCTTCCAAACTTCATTTTACTTCTGCATCATTATGAAGCTTTTGCTGAAGATTTGTTGCAATTGTTGAATTTTAGCCACCTAAAAATGTTTCCAATCTTAAAATTTTAATTTGAAAAGTTGTAACTGTATTTTATTTTTATTGGTAAATCTAAACCTTTCTAAAACCCTGGAGCAAAAGTAGTATTCTTTCGATGATTCTAATATTCTTCATATAGAATACGCAGGTTATTATATGTTAATAAGTTAGTTTTGGTGTTATGAGACCCTAATGTGACTACTATTGTTTCAGGACCTCACATGGAGATGGGCCTATGTACAGCGCCCTCTGGTTATTCTTGTAGTGAAGATCTGACAGATGAAGATCAGTTTTTACTGAATTTGCACATCCATTTTTAAATGTCATGTCAGTTCGTCTTTCCACAGTCAGTGACATATATAATGACTCAGCAAAAATGAGTGAATCTGACAACATTTTCCAAAACAATGACTTTTTAAAGTTCAGAGAACATCTGTCGGCGGCTCCACACATAGTCATATCATTGTGCTACTCCATAGGAATAAGTAATTGCTGTCATTGTAACATGGCTTTTTTGTTCTTACATTAGCTGCTTCAATTGTCTGAGAGGTCCTGCTTTGCATCTGGAACTTCTCAATGTTCTCTCGTGCCCCTTCTACAGCCTCTGGCATGTCCTTCATCTTTCCTGAACTCTGCACCTATTTCATCCAAAATCAAAAGCATTGCTGCCCATTGTGCATGCCCTGGCAGTGGCTTGCATACCATCTTCTGGCGCCCATAGCTGATTTCTTTGTGGTGCATTTTGCCTCCATTCTTCTGGCATTCATGAATGATTCTTTTGATCTCTTATAGATCAGAAACATTACGTCTTTGATCTCAAATGCACAGAGACCTTGTTTAGTGATCAAATAAGTTAGTGAGTTGTCATAGCAAAGGAAACCAGCTCAATATCCATATAATGTCTCTTCTGACAAAAGACATGAGGCACAAAGGAGTCTGTATGAGTTCTAGTACACACAGTGTTGATGTCAGTCGGCAGATACATCTTAAATAAACAGCTGGACTCCCAAAAAAGACAAAGCAAACAGTCACACTGTTTTGGAAATGTTACCTTTTGATTTTCTTGTCGATTCAAAATTTTTTACCCACATTTTGGCTAGAAGGACAACCTGCAATACTGGGCCAAGACATACCAAAAAAAAAAAATTGACATTTTAGCAAAGCTGACATTTAATCTGGTAATGGATTCAATAAAATACCATTAACTGTATTGTAAATGTTGGGTACTACCTACAGTATATCTTTCTTGTATATGCCTCCTGTAATTTGAAGCAGGATTGAGAGGGATGGGCTGTACTGTAAGTTGGTCAAGTTCTACTACATTGCACAATGCTGTTCAACACTGAGAGCTTTCAATACAAATAAGAGAACAGTGTGATGATCTCAGCAGGGTGTTGCTAATCCTTCTCTGAGATCTATTGTATCCTGCAGATAGCACTCAAGGAAATCAGGAAGTGGCAGATCCATCTGGTAGGTGTGTCTGGCTCTCAAGATCAATTGGACAAACTTACAATTTTTTGGTAGTGTATTTCCATTTTATTTTTATCTACCTTTGTATTTGCCTAGAGTTCAACTTCAAAAGCCATATTTTTTTTGGTAATGAAGTTAGGTCTGAACCAAAATTCACAAGTTTGAATTTCTTGAAATGAATATAAATTCCAGGCTGCTAGACCAAAGGCCGTTTCAGTTGCAGTTTTGGCTTATATCTGCTTTTGCTTTTACCTGGGCAACCTTGCCTTGACTGTTAGTGCCACTAGGTTTCAGAGTTCTATCTTAGCATCTGTGGTAGAAGGAAGTGGCTCAGGTTGTTTATTGGCCCCAGGTGCTACCAGGAGCTTTCTAAACCATTGGCACAAGTTTGCTTGATTTGCTCTGGTTAAGGTAACAGTCCAATCAAATCCTAACTATACCTAAATCTTCTTCCACCCCCTTTTTTACATTACGAAAGGAAAGATGTATATGCTTGATGTAGCACCCTCCTAGTTAGGTTGCTAGGATGTAGATAAATATATTTTTTTCTTTTGGTCTCATTGTAATAAGGGAATTGGCAATTGCTTTAAATTGTTGTGGAGTTCAAAGGCTGCAGATATGATTACTCCCTCCTTTTTTCTGGAACAAAGGATGGGGAGAGTCAAATAGGTAGCCTGAATATTTATTGAGCTCCAGCCAATCCCTGGGGAAACATGACCCAGTAGGTGGCTGGAGAGGCATATAAATAGTGTGAACTCCAGAATAGCAGGGCTTTCCTGTTGAAAGGATTACACCAGTCTGGGGGAGGCTAGTGGCTACCTCCCACTCTTTAGGAAATACTGCTAAGATAAGTTGCTTCTCAACCAGGTACTAGCTTTGGCAGAGCTAGGGAGTCTATTCAAAAAGCTGTCTGCAACACCCAGAGATTTCACATGATGGATCCTGTCTGTGAAGCCTCACTTGAAGGTGTTTGGAAGAAGTTGAATGGGCACAGCTGCTCCCTGGTCTTTGGCCTCAGGGGGACTGACTGTTTAATAAGATATTGGTGAGGAGTACTAGTGAGATAGGTGAGCCAATTAGTTCTTTTTTTGGTGGTCTCCGACCTCTGGCCATCCCTTAGTCTCTTGTGTGGAACTGTATTTTGAAATTTAGCAAAAAATCTGTCTCTGAAAAGTGTAGCACAGAAGAGAGAGGGTCCTCTTATTGAATTACACAGTTTGGAGTATCTCATACCCCACACTCACAATTTGAGAAATAAATCATAAAGACTGCTTTCTTGTGTCAGTGTGCTTTGGTGGGCTGGCAGCCACTGTACATGTAGGGGAGAATTCAAGTCACTATATACATCCAGTGGGCCCTATACTGAAGAAGCTCTGGTCACATGATCTGGCTTCAGTGTAGAGGAGGAACAGCTAACAATGGATGCCACATAGTATGCCTAGGGATGACGGCATTGCATAGGCATTGCAGCCGTTGCCGGTGATCTCTCCTCTTCACTATATGACCGGACCGGAGCACCCTCAGAATAGGTAAGAATAGACAGTTTTCCTTTACAGGTTAGTTAGTATAGGGATTAAAAAGGGGATGGGAGCAGGTTTCGTTATAGTTAGGATTTGATTGGAATGCTACTTTATCCCAAGCTTTTTTTCAGACTGGTTCAGATTCCCCTTGACTTCAAAGGAAATTCTGGTTTGTAAATTCAGCATTTCTGTGGTCTTCAAATTTTACTAACTAGCTGATCAAACTTTTCAGCAGTTCACTTACCTGTATATCATTAGCTGTCCAGGATTTTTTTTTACTGGCACCTGGAGGGCTGAGGGTCAAATCTGCCCCCAACCTACTACTGAGGTTTCAAGAGGTAAAATCAGATATCTTGTTGACAGAATGGAATACTGTTTAAAGATAATGGATGTTCATGTTATTCACCAGCACATGGCTGGCAAAAAGCAGCTCAGACCAAACTTTGTGACCAAACTTTGCTGTATATTATAGAGCAATAATATTTATTGGAAGACCACATTCAATATATTTTGTTGAAGTAGTATATTTTCTTATTTCAGTAGGAACATTACATTGTACGTTTTACTGCCTCATTCTATAGTTTCTGCTTAGCTCTAGCTCTCAAAATCCTACTGGTGCACATTCAAGATCCTGCTGTTTCTTCAGATTTCTCTTCTTGTATTGCAGACTCCTCCTTTTCCGAGTCCAGATGTCTGAGTTAGTGTCCTATCTATCAATGGGAACCAGCATCAGATACTTTTTTAAGGCACGTTGGAAATAATTTCATGAAGTTCGTAATTAACACTGATACCTTGAGGGTGCGACTCATTTATGCATTCCAGCTCACTGACATGTGGCTACACTCCATCACTTCACTTATCTCTCCTCTTCTGTAGCCAACTTCATCCCATTGTATATGACCAGTAGGCTTTCTAGCTATTATCTGCCACCAGTAAGGCTGTCCCGGGAACCACTTTCTGGAACTGCCGGCTGGACACATTTTCAACCCCTCCATCAACAGCTCTGGTGTAGAAATATCTCCATCCTGTTGCTGGCTCTGTGTATTCTCCTTATTAAAAGATTATTGAACTGTGCCACATCCTCAAATTTTCGAACATATGTAAAAACTTTAATGATGGCAGGATTTTTGAGACACTACATAGTTACAATTAAAAATAAATAAATAAATAAAAATAATCAGCTTTATTCAAACACAGGCATAAAATACTTTTTTTGAAAATATAGACAAAAACAAAATACAAATAGCAATGACCCCAAAATCTTTTACTATCATCTGCTCTGTTAGAGCCTTCAATGGCAGACAATGAGTATCCCCCATATTATGTTCATTTTCTCCTATAGCAGTTGTGCAACTTGTTTCTCAGGTTTGGAATGTTCCACTTCTTCAGTAGCTATAGGGGTCAAATCACTCTAAAGAGATCAACATTTTATTGTTAGAATATTTAGTTGAAGACATTCATCTAAAATCATAAAGAATATAATTTATTTCATATACATATATACTGCACATAAGGCCTGAACATAATGAGTAAGATAATATAGTCAAAACGACATAAGATCAAAGTCTAATAAATAAATAAATAAATAAAGAAGGAGAAAATGATTTTTACAAAATTACATATGCTATGGCGCAAAAAGTGCCACAGCGACAGACCCACAACTGGCATATGCACCCACAGGATATATACAGATCTATTGGCTAATCTAAGAACAATATCATAAAATGTTGATAATAGCTGGGTAGGGATCAATCCATATGGAATACAACTGTGTCATCAAGTATACCTCGACGCGTTTCGTGGATTTTTCCACTCGTCAGGAGCAAATGCACCACAGATTCCTATAAAGGTATATAAAGTATGTCAATATTTAAAATAGAATTATACAAAATATTATATGTCAATAGATGGCTCACCAAACACACTCACCAACCAAAACCGCATCCGCAGCGCATGGTGGCCGGCGCAGGGCAGGCCACGGATATAGACCCCCCCACGGGAGCTGAGACGGCATAAAATGGAGGTGCAACATAAGACTAACAGAGGAGGTGTACTGTGTAGACAGACAAATTAATAATGCCAGACGTGACGATATGTAATTGGTGGAACAGGAATATCTGCAAACAAAATATTATGCTAATTATGTGTGTACAATTGCTTCATCAAAAAGTCCCAAACCCCCTTTACAGTTTTTACTGACTATCGGGATGGAAGCACCTTGTTGTGCTTCATTCAAAGTCCCAAACTCCCCCCCCCTCTGTTCTATCTAATTTAGGGATGGAAGCAATTGTATAAAAGGGATTGGCAGTGTTCCCCTGCTGTCCCTGGGTCTGGTTTATCTTTAATTATCGGATATTTTCTGTTAAGTCCCATTTTTTTATGATACTTATTTTTACAGTTTTCATATATTCATATATATAAAAGTTGGCTATGCATATGGCATATATATTTATGACAGACTGTATTCCTGATGCTGGCCTACTGTCCCCACAGGCTTGGCCCCTTTTAGACATCCTATGCACGCTCTCCACCTGACCAGTGCCACCATGTGCTTCATGTGGTTGGTCAGGCGCGGGTATTTGGCTTTGGTTTTTTCTCCCTTCGCGGGAGCTGCGATGCGATCGTTGGGTCCTCCCTCTCCTCCCTTTACTATTCTTTCGTTCGGCAGATTTGGGCGGACCCCACCCCTCGCATCGGCGCCACACTCGTCTAGCTATTCAGCTGTGACGGCGGGTATGCTGTGTGTGTGATGCCTGGGATGACGTCACACGCCGGCGCCCAGCTCAAACACCTGGTGTTCCCACGGAGGAGTTTCAGTACCGGTTACTGAGTGGTTACTCAGCCCTGGTGAGGTCTCGTCTCCCTTATTGGTTCACCGCGTGGCATTGGCGGCATATATACACATCCCTCATTCTGAGCTGGCCGTTTTTGGACCGGTCTCTGTCTGGGGGTATAGCACACCTGGTGTATTCTTCTGCCGGTGATGCTTTGGTGCAACATTTTGGTATGTTTTTTCCCTCTTCCCCTTTCCCTTTGGTTGATGTTCTGTCTCTCTTTTTACTTTATTTTAATTTTATTTTTTCCTTTTGTCATCGGTGGGCCTTTTTTTTGTTTTGTTTTTCAGGTCCCATTCATACATTTTCACCATTCATTCTCACACCCCTATATTTCTTCACCAATCACTCAATTACTTACTCCTTTTCCATCATTATATTTTTCCTTTGTTTTATTTTTATTTTATACATTATGGTAATTACTCTTTGTGTAGTCACATTGAGTTCACTACACTATTAATTTATTTTTAATACAATTTTGTTGATGCACAAACACACATAATTAGCATAATATTTTGTTTGCAGATATTCCTGTTCCCCCAATTACATATCGTCACGTCTGGCATTATTAATTTGTCTGCCCACACAGTACACCTCCTCTGTTTGTCTGATGTTGCACCTCCATTTTATGCCGTCTCAGCTCCCGTGGGGGGGTCTATATCCGTGGCCTGCCCTGCGCCAGCCACCATGCGCTGCGGATGCGGTTTTGGTTGGTGAGTGTGTTTGGTGAGCCATCTATTGACATATAATATTTTGTATAATTCTATTTTAAATATTGACATACTTTATATACCTTTATAGGAATCTGTGGTGCATTTGCTCCTGACGAGTGGAAAAATTCACGAAACGCGTCGAGCTATACTTGATGACACAGTTGTATTCCATATGGATTGATCCCTACCCAGCTATTATCAACATTTTATGATATTGTAGATTAGCCAATAGATCTGTATATATCCTGTGGGTGCATATGCCAGTTGTGGGTCTGTCGCTGTGGCACTTTTTGCGCCATAGCATATGTAATTTTGTAAAAATCATTTTCTCCTTCTTTATTTATTTATTTATTTATTAGACTTTGATCTTATGTCGTTTTGACTATATTATCTTACTCATTATGTTCAGGCCTTATGTGCAGTATATATGTATATGAAATAAATTATATTCTTTATGATTTTAGATGAATGTCTTCAACTAAATATTTGAATATTATTCATTTACAGTTTGTCTTTACTATACAATTGCTTCATCAAAAAGTCCCAAACCCCCTTTACAGTTTTTACTGACTATCGGAATGGAAGCACCTTGTGCTTCATTCAAAGTCCCAAACTCCCCCCCCCCCTCTGTTCTATTTTATTGTTAGAGTCCATATGAAAATTAATATCATAATAGATATTTATCACATGATGCTCAGGGGCACCCCTCATCTTTGAATAAGGTGAACAAAAATAATGTAGGATATCCAGTAGCATCCCAGGTGGGGGCAAATGGAAAGGGAGGGGATTGTTGTGTGTGTCCTTGGTGCTTTCTGAGGTGTGCCTTGTGCCAGGGATGTCTCTGTGTGTACTGCTTATTCAAACGTAACTTTTTTTTTGGGGTCATTGCTGATGGAGAAATTGTTTTTTTCCTTGTCATGGCTCACTAATTACATAAGAATGTCATCCATTGTGGAGATTTCCCTTCACTTCTTTTCCCGTAATCTCTTAACAGAGCTGCTACTTGCACAAGTTGGGTGCGATCATCTGCCAAGCTGTTGGAAACAGGCAGGACCCTTAAAGGGATACTAAAGGTAAATTTTTTTTCTTAAAAAAACAAACATGTCATAATTACCTCCACTGTGCAGTTCGTTTTACACTGAGTAGTCCCGATTGTCCTGTTTTGGGGTCCCTCTGTGGCTGTCTCGGCTCCTCCCCGCAATAGCTAACCCCTCTCTGGGAAGATCTATCCCAAGGGGCTTAGCTTGCGGGCACGCTCCCTGTCATACACGCGGCATCCATAGACACAGAGTGTATGACTTGGTCCCGCCCCCCTGGCAGGCTGCGTCATTGGATTTGATTGACAGCAGCGCGAGCCAATGGCTGCACTGCTATCAATCTATCCTATCTATCTGAATGTCTGAATAAAAAAATAACGCATGAAATTATAGCGGATATAACAAATAAATTTGACATGATTCGCTAATTCGTTAAAGATCTAATGAAACAAAAGGTAAACTCAAAGTAAATCTTACAGTCCAATCAGCTGATTCATTTTGTGCTAGAGGTTGGATTACTGGCAAAGTGCATTCCTGAGAACTGAGTGAGAAGGGTGTTGTATTGTATTTAACCATAGGAGAAGAGATATTGTCATTGTGTGTGTTAATAGATTCAATAAACAACTTTCCAAACTACGAATCGTTATCACTAATCAATATACATACATGAATATCGAATTTCAACGAATACAAAAGAAATTATAGCGCATATAACTAATGAATTCCACATGATTCGAGATTCAGTATAATGAATATCGACACTCTACAGAAAAACAAATGATTCAAAAACGTATTAACATAACATAATGAACATAACAGAACAAAATTATGTATTTTACTAATGACAACGAACTGAAACTAAACAAAACTTTCTGTTGTGCACAAGTCTACTTGTAGCTACGTTTTCTTGTTATATTTTTCCAATAAGATTACATTTTGTTATTTCTGTCATTATATCTGTCATTACTCAAATAAATGTTATATATCTGCAAGTGTTTGTGTGAACTTTCTTAACATATATGAAAATAAACCCCCAAAACATAAACTATCATGTAACTGTAATAAAACATTATCTATCTGCATATTTTTTATATGTCATTGTTATTCCTTTGTTTTATAAGAAATATGTGAATAAATCTGATTTATTTGAAAAAGTTTTAACTATGTAGTGCATCAAAAAACTTTTTTTTATTAATGTCTGAATATTCTCCACCTCTTTTTTTGCTTGGAGCCAACTCAAGATTCCTATTAAAGAACTTATAGTTTATAGTGGTATTCACTCTATAAATTGATGCTTCATATTTTCATAGCTAAAAAGTACAGAAAATAAATTATTCTTCATTTTTAATAAAGACTGTAAAGCACCAAAAGCAATGTAAAGTAGACCCAGGATTCTGCATGCACTGCTGAATCCATTCTCAAGTGTCCTGGGATCCACTAACCGAGGACATGCTGATATGCAAATATCATCTTTATTTCATAAAGCTGCAGTCTGCTCCTTTGCATGCCTATCAATTGGTTATTAAATCAGGCTATCATGTTGAATAACTACTAGCTGGGTATGGGATTTAGGAGAGGCTAGACTAACTTTCCACTTTGTTAGTACAATTTAGTACTTGCATATCAGTGTTTTTCCAGGTGCTTTCAAACAGACTGAGAGTTGCTGCTCATTTACTACTTTAAATAACTATTGCTAAATAAAATCATTATTGAATGCAATGATTAATTTTATAATGTACAATTGATTTTTTTTAAACACATTTTTGTAAAACTTTACAGCTTTCACTAAGCTAATACCTTCATCGTCAATCTGATAGAGTAGAACAAAAGGCAAAGATTTTTTTTTTTCATTTTGGATAAAGCAAGAGAGGGTTATAACCCTTGTCATATTTTATTTTCATCATCTATGTCATCCATTGTGGACATTTCCCTTCACTTCTTGTCCTATAGCCAAACAGGAAGAGAGATTAAATCCCTGCAAGTGTCCCCATTGGAAGATTTCCCCTCTATTATTTTTCTGGGGACAACCCTAAATTTGGGATTTCCATTTACTTCCACTTTTAATGATAATGGCAAACAGGAAAAATAGAAGAGGTGGATCTCCTTAGTGGGGGCGCAGGCAGCAATAAAAACTGACAAGTGTACTAATCCCTCTCCACTCTATCCAAAGCCAAAAAAAAAGTTTTACCTTTAGTTATACTTTAAGTCCAGTCTTCCGCTATTTATTTTTTATTTTTAATATCTTCAGCAATAAGAACTAGATAGATAGATAGATAGATAGATAGATAGACCATAGTTATAGGTCATAGTTATAGTGTATATATATATATATATATATATATATATATCTATATAGTTATAGTCATAGTTATAAAAATCATCTTTCCTAACATATTTTGACCCTTTGAAGTTTCTATCACATTTTAGCCACCGGAAGAGATAAACGACCTGTTTAGTTCATGTATAACTTTTCAAAAGCTGTCCAATTTCGATGACTAATAAGTTCAAGTTTTCTTCAGGGCAGCAGTATCTTAAATGTACAAAGTTGTGGAAACGATAAAACATGAGCACATCCATGCAACAAACATCATAAGTCATTTAACCTTTTTTCTTCTCTTTTCTTATTAGTACAGACAGCAGACTGACAGTGTCTGCCTTGTCCCTTGTGCAATGGATAGAAGTTCTTTCTTGTAAGGAATCATTTATCACCTAGTACCCAATTTGTGTGACACTACATGTCCTTTTTCTAGGATTTTTTAAGAGCATCTTTACAAATGTTCTGTCTGCTTTTTTGATTGATCTTTGTCTCCCCAGCCTATTGGATGTGATAGAGAGCATCTCCGTTGCCTTTACAATTAAACATAGTCAATATATTGACTTGTATGTTAACACTCAGCAATTCCACATAAAATCAATAACTGCATTAGATTGTTTTATATTACAGTGATGCTCTGAGTGATTACTGAAATACTGCATTCCGCAAACAAGACATGCAGCCCCAAGAGTTGCTACAGAAAGCCTAATGGTATTAGCAGATTGACATGTACTCAAATGCTCTATATATTGAGATAATTCCTTTGACCTTACTGTTGCTGAAACTCTTGTATTGTATTTTCAGCAGAACGTTATAGGCAAGGAGACATGCTTGGATTAAAAATGAGTTCTCTAGCTGTATTTGAAGTGCTCTCACTCTCTGGAGGCAGATTCACATTCTATGAGCCCAGCTTGGAAGAACACTGTAAACAACAGTGAAACAAAATTAAAACGACTATATAGGATTAAGTTAGGGCCCATACTTTGCAGCACATTAATTTGTGAGTTAGCATCTCTTCTTGCCAGCTTAATTATGGAAAGTAAAAATTACTGGGTTTAATTAGGTTGTACATAGTGGGAAAGAAACAGTGACTGGTTGGGGGAATTAAAAATGTTACTGATTAACCATTTGTATACCGAAAAGCATTTCTGTTATCACCAATAAAAGCTGTTATTTTTTTGAGGGATGGCAATCCAGGCCTTTAAAGAGATCCCGTGAGCAACTAAACAAATTGCAGGTAAAAGCACAGAAAACCCAAGTATTTCAAATGCTTTTTTTCCCTTTCCATAATGCCCTGTACACACGGTTGGACTTTCCGAAGGAAAATGTGTGATCGGATCTTGTTGTCGGAAAATCTGATCATGTGTGGTCTCCAGTGGGCTGGTGAGTTACGTTTTTGAGCGTTTATCTGCGTGTTTTGATGTTAGAGAATTCTTTCAGCCAAAAAACGCCACAGCCAAAGACTGCTTATAACAACCTATGTGTGCATGGGCACATAGGATAACATGATGGGGAGTTTATTGACTATAGAAAAAAACGTCTGAAGCCTAAAACAGCTGCTTTAAAAACATCCAAAAATGTCGAGTGTGCATGAGGCTTTATGCTGATCTTTACTGTAGCCCTGACACATTATTTGTTTTTAAAACAAATCCATGTGATCAGTATGTCAGTCAATGGCTTGCTGATAAACAAAAGAAAATGTTAACCCTTACACTATCCTTAAAGCCTGGTACATACTGTCGTTTTTTTTATTAAACCCAGCAGGCTGAACGAAAAAAAAACCTGACAGATTGCTGTACTAACACAAGTGATGGTAGTACAGCGATCTCCCCTTCTGTGATATTGTGTTCTGACAGGGGGATCATACAACCCTTGCCAGAACACACTTATTAGGACTTGTAGGCAGGTTGCCTGCTTGGATTCAGTTAGCTTGTTACGGGTGCCAAGGTTGGGAGGTAAGGGGTTAATATTTATACCGTCTTTTGTTCACTGGCTTTCCTGTGGGGTCCAACCTCCCTCCCATGAGAACTATGCCTTAAGGAGCTTTCTGGTCAGCTTGGACTGAACCACTGGGACGCTCCCAAAGACATTGACTCCTCTGCTAGAGTTATCACCAGTCTGGAATCTTCCCCAAAGATACCTGTACAGGATCCTGGGCAGCCCCGGTTAAGTTTAGTTGGAAAAAGGACATTACTGCATTTTGTACATGTTCTGCCAAAAGCTCATTGAAGATGTTTCAACTGGTCAATGCCTAGTCTGAAGTTACCCAAGGGGTGCATGGGGTCCTGGTATCTTTCCAAGGTACCAGGGTCTGAAGTAGCACATTGGGGTCTGTAAAACATCACTGCAATGCAAGGTTAGCCTGTGAGTCCAAGAGGAGGATAAGTAATCACAAGAGGAAGCAGCAACCAGTCATTGTATGGTACCCGGTTAAATTACGTCACTGCCTTAATGTTTAATTCTTCACATAACTATGGTCCTCGCCTGGTCCCGGGCATTGGTGAGTATGCCTTTGGGTGCTGTGTTACCCCTGTGCTAGGATGAGTGACCCCCAGACACCACCTGACTTAGCCTAAAGAATCCCCCCGGGGGAGGGGATGCCCTCTAGGAGTCAGATGATCCTTTTTGAAAGACCAGCCAGCCAATCTATTGTAGGGTTCTGAGAACTCCCTCTGTATTCTTGACAGGGATCCCTGTCTAGAGAAGCAGTGGATCGGGAATCCAACCAGCAGACATGCATGCTGCATAATGCCTTGATCCATGTAGAAACAGAGGTACGTCAGAGAAGACAGCTCTGGGAGTGTGACTTGGCGCCCAATGAGTTCACAGGAAACACTGAGAAAAGGGCCGTCACCATCTGCCTACCCTCACCCCCCCCCCCTTACACGCTGACAGCCATTGGCTGCAAGCACTGTTCAGACACTGATCAGATACAGAATGCCCGTTTGACAGAAGCCAGCCATAGGACCTGCTTCTGTTGGTTTCCTGCTGACAGCAGAATGTAAAATAAAAAGAGTCGGCATTAGAAAAAAAAATGGTGTGGGTCCCCCCCAAAATCCATACCAGACCCTTATCCGAAATAAACATCTCCCCGAATGTAAGTTCAGTGTTGATCATGATTTAAGCTGGTCGCCAAACTGCACAAAAAAAAATCCCGCTGCATGTCCAGAGACACTCGATGAATGACAGATGCTTCTTTCCCGGTGTTATAAAAACATGGGGGCCCAGTGACGTCATCCTGTTCTGCTAGCAGTTAAGTGGCCTTTTCAATTTTGTTTAGTGAATGAGTAGAGATACTATTCACATAGGGGGGATCAGTGGGCTCCCTTGTTAAAGGAGGCTTCCAGATTCTGAAGAGCTATGCCCTGCCCCACCACAAGCACTGGGCTAGGGTTGTGTGGAAGATGCCCATGACCTCATCATTATGGGAACAAGCTGCTTTGGGGGAGCCCCCCTTCCCCAAAGCATCCCCCATGTTGAAGGAATGTGGCCTGGTATGGTTCAGGAGGGGTTGGCGGTCGCTTGTCTCTCTCCTTTCCTGGCCTGCCGGGCTGCATGCTGGGATAAGGGTTTAGTGTGGATTTTGAGGTGGACCCTAAACCATTAAAAAAAAAATAGCTGTGGGGTCCCCTCAAAATCCATGCCAGGCCTGAAGGGCCTGGTATGAAGTGGGAGGACCTCCATGCTGTTTTTTAAAAATATTTCTAGTGCTGACTCTTCTTTTGTTTACATTCTGGTGTCAGCGGGGAACCTGGGAGCCACCCACTTCTTAACAACCAGCTATTCACAAACCAATTTGGATAATTCGTTTTTTTCTGATGCTTCAAACATAAGAATGAAACAAATAAAATTTGTTGTTTTGCTATAATTTACTTTGGATTTGTGGAAATTCATTACTATTGTTATACGGAGATTCAGATACATCCGAATCTCGATTCGAAACAAAATGAACAGCACATGTCTAAGAGCAATACATTCTGATATATAGCTAAAGGTTCCAGATTGACCCTCAGCTTACCAGTCCCATGCTTCTAAGTTCCATTGATTCTGCCCTTGTCCTGTCTATTATTTCTTCTTTTGTTGGTGGCACAGTGTACTGTCTATGTCAACTTCACCCCCTCTGGATCTGCATATCTACAACTGAACAGCAGCAGAATAGAATCACACACACACAGTATACAATCACACAGTAAACACACACACAGTATACAAACACACAGTATACACATACATGTTTCTATTGGCTGAGAAGGTACTGGAGAGGTGGGGCAGCTATAATCTCAGGATTTTTAGACAAAAAGGATGTTGGTAGGGGAGATTTCAGAGACAAATGTAAAAAAAACATGGATTTTTACTTACTGTCCCTGGTTTTACTGAGGCTGGCAACCCTGATGGGGCCCCTAGTGGCCCGGGGCCCTCAGGCAGTGCCCGAGTGGCCAAATGGTCAGTCCGCCCCTGATCACTGGTATCTTCCCTTCTAAGTAAACTACTGCAAATTGGGGGTACTGTTTCCTTTGGCTGTTTTGCCCCCAGCTTCAGTATGTCTTCTGCAAGTGATACCTGATCTTATTAGTGTTAGTATCTTGTAGTAGGAACTGGTGATAAAAGACCATTGTACTCGGGGGCACAAGTATGCATTGCAAAGTTTTACTCGATTCTGTTTACACTCTTGGCCCTTAACAGCTAGATCATCTCTACATTCCTAGGGAGACTCACAGATGTACTGGCATAAAATGTGTTTTGGTTAAATAAATAAAAAAGCACCATTTACGTGATTTTGAATGTTTACAGAGACAGGCACAGCTGGATGGTTATCTTGTTCTTAGAAAAAGACTTGGGTTTAGTGCCAAGCATGTATTGTAGAACAAGATCAATATAGGTGTAATTGACACAGCGGTACTCAGTGCATTATTCAACATACACAAGTATAACATTATGAAGAGAAATGAAGAATTGATTTGTTTGTTACTTACAACGCTGCATTATCATGGGCCGAAATGTTCTTGGAGTGTTGCCTTTCAACGTCGAACTGTGGTCTACTGAGATAAAGTTTTGCATAATGCAATTGGCAATTCATTTATTTGTCTCCAAAAGTATTTGCTTACTCTGGAAGACTGACATGTCCCTATGCTCTTTATTTTGTGTTATTATAAACTCCATAATATTAAATAATACATGTTGTGAATTATAATTAAGCATATGGCTACAGCTATAAAACCTTCCCTCATATTTCGTGTTCATTAGCTCTTAAAAGTCCAATGCTATACAACAGATTTCCTTATTTTGTAGGAAGCAGATGGGCCAGAAGGCTGTTCTTTGTATTTTTCTGCCAGTGGTATTACAGGGAGAGGTAGTGTGGCTGGGTCTGGCCCATTAAGGGCTCTTGAAGAAACTAAGGTCATTTGTGAACTGAAAAGTATACAGATGCATAAAAATATATGTACTGAAATGTACCTTGTTTTGATAATGCTGCAAAATCAAAAGGTGAATTCTAACAAATTTGGTGCTTTTTAAAAAAAAAAATATTTCAGCACAGTCTTAGGTGCTCTTGGCGCACTTAGGTTCAAGGTCTAGTTAAAGTGAACCTTTCTAGTGATATTGTAGTGATGTGCCCCTGAATCTCTGAGGTTGATTTAGTATAACTGGAGAGTGAAAATCTGGTGCAGTTTTACATAGAAACCAATCGGCTTCAAGTTCATTTTTTTGGGGATAATTCTTAATTGAACAAACTGAATTTAGGCGCTGACTGACTATCTTGCACAGATGCAGGAGATTTTGCATGCTCCAGTTTTAGTAAATCAACCCCAACATGCTCAGATGCAGGTACAGGCTCTTTAATCTTATCCTGGGATGCGCAGCAGCATGATTTGCATGCTCGGTATTGGGCTGCTGTGAGCGGCTCAGATACCATGTGACCTCTGTGCGATCACATAATACCCAGTAAACAACAGTCATGAGTAAAATCCATTCATAACATCATTATTTACTACTGTATGTGATCTGTGATTGGTCACCAGTGATCACATGGTACCTGGGCCAATCACAGCACCCTGTTCCATGTGACAGCATCACAATAGTAAATGAGTCAAGAATGAAAGCCATTCCAACAGTTCAAATGATTGTTGTTACAGTGATCATCACTGTAACAAGCAACCACAGTACAAAAAAAAAATCCTGATCAGCCCCCCACTATGCTGACACGGAATTACTCTGAGGAGAGTATGTAAATGTAACACTAACCCCCAAAGGAGCTGCTGAATTTTTTTGGGCTTACCAATTACCTCCGCCAGCTCGCACTCGTTGTTCTTGTCTGGGGGTTGCCAGGGTTGATGACCCAGTAACTGTAGTAACTGTAGAGATTGACACTTGAATTCCTTGTTAGGATTTTTATTTTAGCCACTCGCAACTGGATTCTTTAACAGCCAACAGGTAATTCTAGCTTTTCAAAGTCTCTCACACAGACTTGGTTGGAAACTTAGTTATAACTGGAAGGATAGAAGTAGGAACCTTTCTTACTGTACCAGAATCTTTCAGTCAGTCCAGCGATACTGTAAGAATTGTGGATTCAGTCAATGTCCACGGCAGCTCAGCTTCCAGGCTGTTACCGAGCAAGCCAGCCTTCTGCATGGCTCTCTCAATGAAGAGTCCTCCCCTGGTCACGTGTAGAGTTGCTGGGCCTCTCCAAACCCGAGACGGCACCGGAACACCTTAGAATCCTCCTTCCAATTACTGCGCCACGAACTAGCCAGTTCTGAGGCTCGGAAACAGATGAATCCGCACCCCAGACCATGAGGGCCCCTGGGGGCTGGTCAGGATGACCAGGACCACAGAGTCAGCAACAACGTCTGGACCGAAACCCAGAACCACGTGGCTTCGACACCTTAAGTACCCTCTTCCGGATTACGCAGTGAGACAAACGCGCCCACTGATTGGCTCCGAAATGAAGATTGGTACCCAATGCGTCCTACCAGACTGCGTTCTAAAGCCTCCCACAGGTGTAAAACCCCACCTATGACCAGGCAGAACTTCTATACAGTCCAGCCAAACTGATGCCAAAGTATAATTTAGCACAATTAACCCCAAAATATATTATAGTTTTGAGCAAAATCTAAATTTAAATACATAGCGCGTACTCGTTAGGAGTATTGGTGCTACATAAAAAAAAGAAAACAAAATGTAGAAAAAAAAAGAAAAAAAAAAAAAGAAAAAAAAATGGTACAAAAGTGAATAAAAAAGTATTTTTTATCAGTCAGTTTCCCTGATCACCACCACACCAGTCACATGATGATGCTGTACTGCACTAGTGACAGTATGTAAAAAAAAAATTGTGAAAAAAAAAAACTAATTTTATTTAATTTCTTAAAATTTCCAAACAATTGTGACAGAAAATTACAACTTCAAAAAACTTGCCATGCCGCATACTAAATACCTTGGACCGTCTATTTTCCAAAAGGAGGTAATTTGGAGGGTATTTGTATGGACCTGGCATTTTAGGACATCAATAAATTAGGCAGTCAGTACAATCAGGATTATTCAGTTTTCAAATGTACAATATATACCATAGTTTAACTCTTTCACACAGACTAAATAATGTATGCAGATTTGTTTTTTTAACCAAAGAAATGTAACAGCATACATTTGGGCCTACATTATGAAGAAAGATTATTTGTTTGCAACATTTTATAACAGAAAACATGTTTTTATTCCAAATTTTCTGTATTAAAAATAAACAAACAAACAATAAAAAAAAAACGGTAGTGATTAAATACCACCAAAAGAAAGCTTTTCATTTGGGTACATTGTTGGATGACAGCGCTAGTTAAAGTAGCACAGTGCTGAATAGCAAAAAAATCCCAGGTAATGAAGGGAGTAAAACCTTCCAGAGATCAAGTGGTTAAAGCCATCCCCGGGGCAGGTGCTGTGAAAGAAGATTATTTTTGTTGCCATACTTCCCCCTGTACAGCAAAGTGTTAAAAGTACAGGCTCAACATTTCTTAAAGGGTTACTGAACCCTCAATTTTTTCTTTTGTTTAAAATAACAAACATATCATACTTACCTCCACTGTGCAGTTCTTTTTGCACAGAGTGGCCCCCCAACATCCTCTTCTGGGGTCCCCCTGGTGGCGCTCGTGGTTCCTGCTGGCATCTGTAAACCCCCTAGGACAGGGGTCAAGTCCTGGGGAAAAAAGTGTGGGAACTCCTACCCAAGATCCACTCCCCCACCAAAGAAAAAAAAAAAAAAATGATACGCTCATATGCACGAACGCTTTAAAAGTGGTATTTTTTCATCCAATTTTTGTATTGTGTGTATGAAGCTTAACTATTAGTACATAAAAAGAAAACAATCCTCAATAAACATAAATACGGTAATTCTCTGAATTCAATTGTGCTTCCATGCAAATGTGAACATAATGTTCTGATCTTTATTGGGGAATGTTATTTTGTATATAGAGTGTTTATGTGGTGAGTTTACACTTTTCATTGAACATAGTTTGGATAAAACAGGGTTAAACGGAAAGGTCATAAATTAACTGCACATTATCTGGATAGAATGCTTGGGGAGATAGTGATGTGTTCCTGCTTAGGAGATGAATGTTAGTTTGGGGGGCTGCAAACTCTGCAGGGCTCCAACACACACTCGCTGCTATTCCAACTCTTCACATATTTCCACATAAACTTTCCTCCTGGCATTAAACTTTGCCAGGTATTGTGCTCAGCTTACCACTCCAAACTGATGTTCCTCCCTCAGCTCCCCTCTCTCCCTGCATGTCCTGTGAGCAGAATAGCTGTGCTCCTCCTCTGGGTTCTCTCATCATATGGCACTGAAGATAGAGGAGGGGGGAGGGGGGGATTCAGTGGGACACACAGAGCAAGTATGCAGGAGACTGGGGGGGGGGGGATGAGGAGACAGAAAATCGGGAGGGGCCAGCGGGGAGGAGCGCATCACGAGAGGCCTGACTAAAGACAATCTCTTAGCAGCAGGAACCTGATCTACCCCTCAGCTAGCTGTGATTGTCAGGTAGATCGAAGTGGAAGCTGTCATGGGGCCCCCTACTGGCAATGCCTAAATGGTCAGGTGTGCGGCACTTACTATTGCGAGCTGTGTCGGCAGCTGCTGGTGTAGCACCTGTCACACAGCTCGCATACTTCAAAGTCTTGCAGGACACGGCTGCTGAGTTCCTGTTGTGGAAAAAGTGCAGGAACTTCGTTCCCATGTGTTCCCGCAGGACTTGAGCCCTGCCCTAGGAGAAGCGCACTCCCAGGAGGTTACCGTGTGGGCATTCTCCAGTCTCGATCCATAGACACAACATGCTGAACCCGGCCCTGCCCCCCCAGCGCCTGCATCATTGCATTTGATTGACAGCAGCATGAGCCAATGGCTGTGCTGCTATCAATCTATCCAATCAAGAGCTGAGAACCCCAGGCAGAGAGCTAGATCTCATCTTTTCTCCGCCTTTAGTTTTTTTTTTGGAAGTTTTTTCACCATAAAAAAGCATTAGGATTTACAACCCCTTTAACCACTTGGGATCCGCGCTATTGCCAAATGACCGCATTAGCGCGGACCTACTTTTCCGGGACTACGTCTATTGACGTCGTCCCGTGCACGAGCGGCCTGCGCGCCCCCTGACATCAGTCCCGATCATGGCCAGCAATACAAGCGACCACCTGCCCCCTGCCAGTGCCCACCTGCCCCCTGCAGTGCCACCCTGAATAAAAGTAAGTGCCCCCCGTCAGTGCCACCCAGCAGTGCCCATAGTGCCCACAGTTCCACCCACAGTGCCACCCACAGTGCCACCCACAGTGCCCACAATCTGCCTCAAAGGTGCTGCACCCCAGTGCCGCCCATCAGTGCCCAGCAGTGCCGCCCATCAGTGCCCAGCAGTGCCGCCCATCAGTGCCCAGCAGTGCCACCTATCAGAGCCACCTATCAGTGCCACCTATCAGTGCCCATCAGTCCCATCTATCAGTGGTACCTATCAGTGCCCATCCGTGCCACCCATCCGTGCCACTTATCCGTGCCACCCATCCGTGCCATCTTATCTGTGCCCATCTTTGCCCATCAGTGCCGCCTTATCTGTGCCCATCGGTGCCGCCTTATCTGTGTCTATTAGTGCCGCCTTAACTATGCCTATCAGTGCCCACCAGTGCAGCCTATCAGTGCCCACCAATGCAGCCTATCAGTGCCCACCAATGCAGCCTATCAGTGCCGCCTAATCAGCGCACTTCAGTGAAGGAGAAAAATGACCCGTTTGCAAAATTTTATAACAAACTATTAAAACATGATTCTTTTTTTTTGCATCTTTTTTTGTTTGTTTAGCAAAAAATAAAACTCCGAGCTGTAACTAAATACCACCAAAAGAAAGCTCTATTTGTGGGAAAAAAATGATAAAAATTTCATTTGGGTACAGTGTTGTATGCCCGCGCAATTGTCATTCAAAGTGCATCAGCGCTGAAAGCTGAAAATTGGTCTGGGACTGAGGGGGGTTTAAGTGCCCAGTAAGCAAGTGGTTAAAGTGGTTATAAAACCTGCACCTTTATCAGGCTCCAGTATGTACACTCTGACCTCAGTGCTGCAACTCACCGTGCCTTCATGAGTGGGCACAGCACACAGCATGGCACTGTCTGAAGTTACATCTTTGTGTGAATTAATAATAATTCTGCTGAATGGTGCATTTAAAAATACAGATTAGCATCTATTCTTGTGACTTTTTTTTTTTAAACAAAATATCCTATTTAGCTGATTGTTAATACGGTGCAACATTTACTTAACCTTCTGAAATGCACAAACACTGTATCTATAGTTTATACGTGCTAAAAAAATGAATAGTCCACTTTAAAATAGAGAGGTATACAAAATATATCAATTTTACGTATAAATGCTTTCATATGTGCTAAATAATTCCAGGAAAGTAGTCACTTTAAAAAAAAAAAAAAAGTTTCTAAGCTAAGAAAGGGCTGCCAAAGCATGCGGTCTATAAAAATACCTGTATGGGCACAGGTGAATAGAAAATGTTCCATTAATTCCATTACATGCTTCCTGCCAGAGGGACACAGGTAATGCCTGTTCCACATTTTGTGCCAGATTATTTGTGTGTCAGCCAAATCTCGAAGACAGACCGACCACATGGGCATTTTAAAAGCAGCAGAATGAGTATAATTAGACTTTTGAACCAACATAACAAGCGTAATTAACACAAGCTCACCTCTTTTAAATTGTACCCTTTTTTATATCACACAGTGTGAGGTTCTTTATCACTCAGGGTCTATTTTGGGCTGTGTGAGTTGTAAAAGCAGCAGGATAGTGAACATTATGCGGCTATGTTACATAAAACCAGAAATGTGCTGCGCTATATGACCCTATTCCAAAGCAAAAGTCATACACTGCTTCAAAATGTTCTCGTAGACGTATGGAAAATTATGATATTTAAAGAAAAAGGCTAGACCCAAGATTGTGGTTGCTATTATTACATGATAAAAGATTTACAATGGTGAACAGCATGTGGGGTAACCACATGACTGCATGATATAATACAGCACATTAGAGCTTTCCCATAACACATATCACACTTTAATTGTCTAAGTTTGGTAAGAAACCACAAATAGTTTTTTTGTTATTATTTTAATAATTACAGTTTGTAGATTTTGGTACATAATGACAAATTCCTCTTCATGGCATAAGGAAGAAAATACTGTATTTTTTTTAAATGATACAAAATAGGGCGATAATTGTTATGCCTAGAGTACTGGTAGGTGCTCCTGACTGTTTTCAGAGCAATAGTTGATTGGGTAGGTTTGATATTTTTGTGTTATCTGCCCTGATATTTTAAAAACCCATAGTTGTGTAATAAGCCTGCTACAATAAACACCTTTTCTACAAAACCAGTAAATAAAGGCGATAAAACCATTGTCTTTTTTACAAATCAAGATTCTCATGCAGGACTGAATTCTTATGCATATATAAATATGTGTATCTCGTTGACATCACTAGAGCTTGTATACATATAGTCTTTGGTGCCCAAAGCAACATTCCTTTGTTATGATTACCTCTGTTTTGTTCTGTTTTACTGGTGAATATGATCATATAGGATATACTGTATCTATTCTACAGTGCCTTGAAAAAGAATTCACACCCCTTGAAATTTTCCACATTTTGTCTTGTTATAACCAAAAATGTATTTATGTATGTTAGGTTTTTATGTGATATACCAGGGGTCTCCAAACTTTCTAAACAAAGGTCCAGTTTACTGTCCTTCATAATTTAGAGGGACCGGACTGTGGCAAGTGGGAATAGACACATTTTCTGGTATTAGTGGGAGTAAAGAGTTCCCCTATTTTTGGTATTGGGGGGGAGATAGTACCCCATTGTTGGTGTCAGTGATAGAAAATGGTACCCCATTGTTGATTTCAGTGGCAAGAATTATGCCCTATTTTTGGTGTCAGAAGGCAGAATCATGAATAATATCAGTGGGATGAATAGTATCCCAAAGGCCAGATAAAGGTGACCAAAGGGCTGCATATGGCCCCTTGCCCACAGTTTGGAGACAACACAAGTTGGCACAAATTTATGAAGTGGAAGGAAATGATAAATTGTTTTAAAAATTATTTAAAAATAAATATCTGAAAGTGATGCATGCATTTGTATTGAACCCCCTTTACTCTAATACCCCTAAATAAAATGTAGTGGAACCAATTGCCTTCAGAAGTCACCTAATTAGTAAACAGAGTCCACCTGTGTGTAATTTAATCTCAGTATAAATACAGCTGTTCTGTGAAGCCCTCAGAGGTTTGTTAGTGAACCTTAGTGAACAAACAGCATCATGGAGGCCAAGGAACACACCAGACAGGTCAGAAATAAAGTTGTTGAGAAGTTTAAAGCAGGGTTAGGTTATAAAAAAATATTCCAAGCTTTAAACATCTCACAGAGCACTGTTCAATCCATCATCCAGGCTGGGCAAGGAGAGCAATAATCATAGATGCAGCCAAAAGGCCCATGGTAACTCTGGAGGAGCTGCAGAGATCCACAACTCAGGTGGGAGAATCTGTCCACAGGACAACTATTAGTCACGCACTCCGCAAATCCAGGCTTTATGGAAGAGTGGAATGAAGAAAGCCATTGTTGAAAGAAAGCTATAAGAAGTCTCATTTGCAGTTTGCAATAAGTCATGTGGAAGACACAGCAAGCATGTGGAAGAAGGTGCTCTGGTCAGGGGAGACCAAAATTTAACTTTTTGGCCTAAAAAGAAAACGCTGTGTGTGGAGAAAAACTAACACTGCACATCACCTCTAACACACCATCCCCACCATGAGACATGGTGATGGCAGCATCATGTTGTGGGGATGCTTTTCTTCAGCAGGGAAAGGGAAGCTGGTCAGAGTTTTGGGAAGATGTGTAACCATGCCCCTGTAGGGGTTGCTGAATGTTGTGGTTCACCTGTCACCCTGCCCAGCCCAACATCCATTCCTCCGTTTTTCAAAGACACAGACCAGTCCATAGCTTTGTTTTGTTTTTTTGAGGGGATTAAACTTGGATGGGGATTTGGGATTTATGGAATGCTCAGGAATTTTCGAACAATCAATTGGCAAATTTTAGATCAATCAACTTGTTGCAGACTGTTCCCCCTCCAGCACTTTCACTTGCTGCAGACTGTTACTCCTCCAAGCTAGCTAGCACCGCATGTGTAGCCTGACACTGCTTCAGCCAGGCCTCAATGAGCTGCCTTTTGTGGGCAGGGACCCCGGGCTCCTGTGGTGTAGAAATAGTTCTGGTGCTAGCTATCCTCTATTCAGCTACCACTCCCAGATAGCTCTCTTCAGGCCCTGCCAGCCAGCCTGGCGGCAATGACCTCTTTCCACTGCCCTTTCCACAGTCCTCTCTTTTGTTTCTGCTCCCATCTTAACTGAAATCTCCCAGTTCTCTCAGGCATGCCTCTCCAGTCCTCCTGACTGTGCTAACTTACCAGCTATCCCGGCTGTGACCAGTGGTCCTCCCTGGAGGCTCTTAGAAGAGTTCTTCCCCTCTGTCCTCTGCTTGCTCTTTCATGTGCCTTTCCTTCCAGGATCTCCTCCTATATGCACCCAAGCCCCAATTGAACTATTTTTATCTTTATATTCATTTATTTGGATATTTTTTTATCTCAATAAATTCCATCAAACGGATTTACGCTATGTGGAGGCTTTTTCTCTTTTTTATGCCTTGAATATATATACTTATATCTGGAGGAGACATTTGGAGCGCTGCTTTCACCACTGCCTCCTGTTGGGAAGTTCCATCTATCCCCACATCTACTGGCTTGTTTTGATTTCCATCAGCCTACAGAGGGGGCGATCGTATGGCTTATCCTGGTAGCCTCACTCCACGTTTTCGGTTCCATGCCTGATAGATCCATCACCGTATGGTGAGCTCAGAGTTCTTTGCCATGAGGTGCCATGTTGAACTTCCAGTGACCAGTATAAGAGAGTGAGAGCAATAACACCAAATTTAACACATCTGCTCCCCATTCACACCTGAGACCTTGTAACACTAACGTGTTACATGAGACCGAGGAGGGAAAATGGCTAATTGGGCCCAGTTTGGACATTTTCACTTAGGGGTGTATAAGCCCACGTACACATGGTCGGAGATTTTGCCAACCAAATCCGTTGGATTTTGCCCGTCGGATTTAGTCCGACGGATTGTGTCCGAAACTGTTGCATACACACGGTCGGGCCAAGTTGGCAAAAAATCCGATCTTTCAGAACGTGATGACGTAATTTCGCTAGTAGCCAATAGCTTTGATGTAGGAATTTGATCTGAGCATGCGTGGCACTTGGTCCGATCAAAATGCTCTACACATGATCGGATTAGGTCCGTCCGGCCCAGTTGGTCGGGAAATATTTCCAAAATGTTGGAAATTTGGATCGGACGGATATTTGGACGGAATCAGTCCGATGCATACCACACACAGTCGGATTATCTGACGACGCGGTCCGATAAGACTCATTCCGACAGATTCTCCGACCGTGTGTACAAGGGCTTAGACATTAATGGTTGTGTGTTGAGTTATTTTGAGGGGACAGCAAATTTACACTGTTATACAAGCTGTAAACTCACTATACATTGCAGCATAGTGTAATTTCTTCAATGTTCAAACAAACAAGATATTTGGGGGGCACACCCTAAAAGATGCATTAAAGATGGTGCAGCCATAAGACCATACCAGAACAAAATATTACAGCGCACACATGCAAAAAAGGCATTTACCTCCTGCAAGGCTTATTTAAAACACCTAGACACTTTCAAAAAACATTATCAACATTATCTCTTCAGTGTTGTCGCCTGAAAAGCGTACACACGGGCGGACTGTCCGCCCAACTAGGTTCGTCAAACAGTTTGACAAACAGTCCGTTCAAAATTTGCATGAGCGGACTTGACCACACACGACGAACGAACAGTCCGCTGAAAACTTGCGCGATGACGTGAACGGCGCGTACGACGGGACGAGAAATTCGGCGTCCGATACACTGCAATGCAACCTTCGCCGTGTAAATTCTTTCTGAGCATGCGCGAGACTTAGTTTACCGAACAAGCCTACACATGAGCGGACTGTCCGCTCAAACCAAGTTTCAGCGGACAGTCTTACGGAAATTCTGATAAACTTTGTTCGTCAGACTGTCCGCTGAAACTGTCCGCTGAAGCCCACACACGAGCGGACTGTCCGCTGAAACACTGTTCAGCGGACAAAGTTGGACGAACAGTCCGCCCGTGTGTACGCGGCCTCACAGTACCATCCTGTGATGATATACCCAGCTTTTCTAGTGATTGGTCCAGATTTTAGACAACAACAGTTTTGAGGCATGTGTGTGATTAGTTTTTTTTTTATACACAATTAAACGATTGAAAGAATATTTTCCAAGAGTGGTGATTCCATACTTTTTGCCAGGACTTGTACTATCAAGCCTATCTTCAGAGGCCCTAAGGTTGGGCAGATCACATTAAAACTGTTGTGCAGCAACTCAAATTATACCATTTCCTAGACGCATGACTTCATTGTCATGAACTCGGTTAGATGTCCCATATACAGTATTAAACTTTGTTCTATATTTGAAATTATTGCATGTGTGTCATTTGTCTGTTTTTTGGAAGAACAAGTAAATACACACACACCATATAAAATCATACAAAAAAATGCAATGAATATTAAAATAATATTTTGGATAAATATGCAATCATTAACATATATATATATATATATATATATATATATATATATATATATATATATATATACCGTAAATATGCAGACACTGTACATTTTACCTTAAGGTGTAAAAATATCCTTGAAGATTATTATAGGTATTCTAGTGTAAAGGCCTCATTAATATACCTTACAGTGCTACTTCAAACATTTAATCATACATGACTCATCCACACTAATGTGAAAAAAGTTTTTAGGTTTAGCCATATGATGAATTTATTTGCAGCTAACAGAATGAATTAGCATATGTATGTAGCTGAATAACGGAAAATTTATATCAAATACTTACCGTAATTTTCCTTTCCTGATAGGCTCCATGGCAGCATACGTGTGGGTAGCCCCGCCTCCACGATTACCCAATAGGACCCAACTCCCATAAATCTTTGCTCCTGGCCACTATCAGTGTTCCGTAACTAGCCGACTCCAGACATTTGGGAGGGAACTCCTGCTGCCATGGAGCCTATCAGGAAAGGAAAATTACGGTAAGTATTTGATATAAATTTTCCGTTTTCCTGAAAGGCTCCATGGCAGCATACGTGTGGGAAATAACTCGCCAAACACACCCGGGTGGGCAAAATGTCGAGCAAAGAACAAAAGTTTATTTAGCATTGTCAACCGACAAAACTTGCAAACCAAAATTAACAGAAGACAGAGCCGCTGGCTCTACACAGTAATGAGAAACAAAGGTATTAATAGAAGACCAAGAGGCCGCTCTGCAAATAACTTCAGGCGCCACATGGCGAGAAGCTGCCCACGATGTTGAAATACTCCGTGTTGAATGAGCTGTTAATGCCTCAGGAGGAGCCAAGCCCTTTGCTCTGTACGCCCTCTGAATGATCTGAATGATCCAGGTAGAGATAGATCTAGCCGAAGCTTGCAATCCTTTATTCTTGCCATGAGGGAGAACAAAAAGAAATTTCGTTTGTCTAAAGGGAGCTGTGACTTCCAAATATTGTTTCAGCGCGTGTCCTACGTCCAGAGGATGAACATCCTGACTCTCTGAGTTTTTGAAAGTGGGAAGCACAATTTCCTGATTCTCATGGAAGACCGAGGTTACTTTGGGATGCGATCCCAACATGGGAATCAATACTGCCCTATCTGGAAAGAAAGTCAGAAAGGGTTCTTCCGAACCTATATTCCTAATCTCAGAAACTCTCTTGGCTGAGGTTATAGCTACCAAGAAGATGGTCTTGAGAGTGAGATCCCTTATGGACAGAGGCTCCGTAGAATCCTTTCCAAGGTTTGAGAGAAAATCCAGCACTAAAGGGAGGTCCCATTTAGGAAACCTTGGTTTTCTTTGGGGTCTGAGCCTAGTAGCTCCCTTGAAGAATTGTTGTACCAGTGCATGGTTTGCCCAGGAAATACCCATAAAGGCTGAAATAGCCGATACTTGGACTCTCAATGAACTGATAGCTAGAGGTAAATCAAGGCCTGTTTGAAGAAAGCTTAGTATGTCTTGTATTGTTGGAGAACTGCAAGAATTTTCTCTGGAGGACATATGGGCCGAAAACTTGGACCATATACGCTCATATACCCTATTAGTACTCCCGCGTCTGGAATTGAGAAGGGTTGGGATGACCTCTTCCGGACAACCAAGAGCTTCTAGCCTTTCCCTCTCAAAAACCATACCTTGAGGTTCAGACATGATGGGCATGGATGTAACCTTGTGCCTTGAGATAGCAAATCCGACCTGAGAGGCAGGGGAACTGGCTCTTGATAACTGAGGAGCAGCAGTAGAGGGAACCAAGGTCTGTTGGGCCAGAAAGGAATTACTGCGAGAATCTCCGCCTTCTCTGACCTGAGTCTCCGAAGGAATTGCAGGATCACCGGAACTGGAGGGAAGGCGTAAGCTGTCTGAAACTTCCAATGTTCTGTGAGGGCATCTATCCCATATGCCTGGGGATCCCTGAACCTTGAGTAATATTTCGGAAGCTTCCGATTGCACGGGGAAGCGAACAAGTCGACTTCCAGGGACAATCCTAAGGTCAGGAGCCAATCGAATACTTCCCGGTGTAGAGACCACTCGTTGTTGTCCAACTCGACACGCGATAGGAAGTCCGCCTGAACATTCTGCACCCCTGGGATGTAGACTGCAGAAAGGTTGGACAAATTCTTCTGAGCCCAATTCATTATTGGCTCCGTCTCCTGTAACAGGGACCAGCTGCGAGTTCCCCCTTGCTTCTTTACGTAAGCCACCGCGGTTGTGTTGTCCAACCTTAGCATGACCGAGGCATTCGCTGTCAGATGATGGAATGACCGAAGCGCCTGGAAGGCCGCTCTTAGCTCCAGAACATTGGAGACGACTCTCTGTGATGGAAACGTCCACCTGCCCTGAGCGACCTCCGAAAGGCAGTGAGCGCCCCATCCTCGGTTGCTGGCATCTGAAGTTACCGTGACCCATGAGATGGGAATGATTGAATGGTGGTTGCGCAGGTTCTTCCCCTGTAGCCACCAAAGAAGAGACGTCCTCATGGCTGGAGTGAGGAATATGCGCTGTGTCTGGCTGGATAAGTCCCACTGTTGTAGAAACCCCTTCTGAAAGGGACGAGTGTGCCACTGGGCCCACTTTACCATGGGAATGGTGGCTGACATTGTGCCAATCACCCTCAGACATTGGAGAGCCGAGAGATGGGATGCTGCAAGGGCTGCATGAATCCTGTCTCGTATGACTCCAACCTTCTCTTCTGGAAGGGCGATAGTACCTTCTGCTGTGTTGAACTGCGCCCCTAGGAAAACAAGAGACTGAGTTGGATCTAGGTGACTCTTTTCTAAGTTCAGAAGCCACCCGAACTCCTGTAGAGTGGAGATGACTAGGTCTTTGTGCTCCAAGAGCTGATCTTTGTTCTGGGATAGCAGAAGAAGGTCGTCGAGATAGTGATGGAGACGAACACCTTTGACTCTGAGAAAGGCCACAACTGCCAAAAGAACTTTGGAGAAGACCCGTGGGGACGTTGTTAACCCAAAGGGAAGACATGTAAATTGAAGATGTTGAATGCCTACTGCAAAGCGGAGGTATTGTTGAAACTCCTTTGCCACGGGAACATGGAAGTAAGCATCCTTCAAATCGACTGATATCATCCAGTCCCCCAGATACACGGACTGCTGGATGGTAAGCAGAGATTCCATCTTGAACTTCTCTTTGCGAATGAAGGAATTGAGATGGGTCAAATCTATTACCGGCCTCCATGTGCCATTTTTCTTTTGAACCAGAAACAAAGGGGAATACATGCCCTCTCCACGTTCTTCTTCTGGAACGGGAACGGCTGCGCCTTGATCCAGTAAAGAGTTCACGTAGGTCAATAGGACTTGTTTCTTCTCTTTTGATTCTGGAAGATTTGTGGGAATAAATCTTAGCTTTGGGGTGCTGATAAAACCCCACTTGTGACCTGAGGAAATTGTTTTTACAGTCCAAAAATCCCGAATTGAGGCCGCCCAAACATGCCTGAAGTGGAGAAGACGAGCCCCCACCTGACAAGTTTGAGCGGGCCCAATTTCAAAAGGATTTCGCGGAATCCTGCTTGCCGGACGAACCCCCTTTTGAGGTATTTTTGAAAGAAGATTGCCTGGATCTCCATGACCTTGAGAATTCTCGACCAGGTCTATAGCTCCGCGCCTCCCTGGCACGATCAGGGCCTTGTCTTCTAGGAAATGGACGCCTTTGATTTTGAAGACGTCTGTCCTGGGGAAGAAACCCAGATTTCCCACCTGTAGCCCGGGATATGGCAGTATCCAGCTTGTTACCAAACAAAGATGACCCCTCAAAGGGAATACGGCACCAGGCCTGTTTGGATGCTGGATCCGCCAGCCATGGACGGAGCCATAACGCACGGCGAGCTGAGACTGCTGCTAACATATCCCGAGATATCAGGCGGATAACATCAATAGATGCCTCCCCCAAAAAGGCAGACGCCATCCTGATTTCTTGAATAGGGGAGTCTTTTGCTGATTCAATAGAAATACCCCTCAGGAATTCCTCTACAGAATCAGCCCAGGATTCTATGGCCTTGGATACCGCTGCCATTGCAAGCACTGGTTTGCAAGCCATTCCAGAAGTCAGATATATCCTCTTAAGGTCTGAATCGATCCGCCTTTCCAAAGGATCTTTAAAGGATACCGTATCCTCTAAGGGTAGGGTTACATATCTCACCAAACGCATGAGCGCTGCATCCACCAGTGGTGCTGACTCCAGGTGCTTCACATCCTCTTCTTTAAAGGGATATAATTTCAGGATTTTTGACTGCATGGAACCCTTTTTATCCACCTTGCTCCATTCCTCGGTAATAATGTCACCCAACTCTGAAAGGAAGGGAAAAAATTGTCGCTCCTTATTGAGCTGTTTAAAGAACTTTCTCTGCTTTGGTGGGGAAGTAACAGGGTCTTCCCACTTCAGAGCCTCTCTCACTGCTTTGACCAATGAAGGCACCAGTCCATAGTCAAAACCTAAACCAGGATCCTCACAGTCAGATTCACTATCTGAGATGGGAGCAGATAGGCGGCTTGGCTGAGAGGATTCCCATGTCTCCTGCAATGGGTTCTCTCCAGGTGGAGGAGCCAATAATTCTGACGGGGATTCACACAGCTGTAGAGCGTCCCTCTCCTGCAGAGACTCCTTCACAACCCGTCTTACTATTGACTCCAAACGCTGGTCTGCATCATCCCTTTCATCTGCAGCTTTGGAGAAGCAATGATCGCATAAGGATACGTCCGAAGGAACAGGCATCCTGCACCCCCAGCATGATTTTTCCGTACGCTTGCTGGAGTGAGCAGCAGGGGGGTGAGAATAATTCTTATTATGCTGTTCAGATCTTGACCTATGCTGGCTAGATCTTGAGGAGGATTTATGGCGGTGTGATCTTGATGATCCACTGCGTCTAGAAGTGTTAGGTTGTGGATCAGACCCAGAAGGGCTGTAAGGGTAAAACAGACAGAGAGAGAAAAGGATATACAGTCAATCCTACCTATGCCAAACACTCTCTCCAATATATAAAAAGCATAAATACTAAAGACCTACCTAACATGAGCGGGCTGGCCACTAGGAGGCAGTAAGGCGTCCATATTCACAATAAACCCACAGTTTAAGAAACACTGCAACTAAAGAGAAAAATAAAACACACATTTTTTTTTTTTTTTTAAAAGCATTTCCCCAGCCTAAGGGACACGCTCTTACCTTAAACCGCCGCGCTGACAGCCCCGGGAAGTCGCTGCGACCACTGCAAACATTCCCAGGGTTCTGACAGCTTCCAAAGCCTTTTAAATTTGGCGCCCGTGACGTCATCGCCGACGTCAGACGCGAGGCGCTCGCGCGCATGCGCGGGAACCAAGCCTCGGTCTCATACCGGGTTCGCACATGCGCAGAACGCCTGCATAACCCGGAAGTAGGAGAGAGGTTTGCTGGAACGCGGAAGCGAACGCAAACGGCATGGAGGAGACCGCAAGACAAACAAAAGAAATACACACAAATACAATGCTGCCATGGATAGATAAAAGGCTCACCACTCCACCAACGATCACCTGGCCGAACGGACTGGAACACACACGCCATACCTCCAGCAGATAATGGTCACCCATAACAACGGGACACAGACCGTGCGCACTCAGGTAGGAAATCCTTTCTTCAGCGCTACTCTGCAAATACTCTCCATACCCTGCTTAACAGTCAGGGCCTATCGGAGGAAAATTTCTCAGTCAATCAGCCAATCGATCGTCGTGAAGTTTTATTTCCAGGAAAGAAACCATCTGGTCCTACTGGGGAGGACAAAAAAGGAACACTGATAGTGGCCAGGAGCAAAGATTTATGGGAGTTGGGTCCTATTGGGTAATCGTGGAGGCGGGGCTACCCACACGTATGCTGCCATGGAGCCTTTCAGGAAACATATTTTTTATACTTTAGGCAATGTATAAATAGTTAATCAATCATTTATATTGGTAACATGTTTTTACAAGATATATATTAATGCTGAAGGTTTTCTTAAAGGGTTGATTCACCTTTACCAAAAAACTGACTATGCAGATAAGGGTCATCTGTAGATAAAAAAGAAAAACTGTGCAGCTTTGACCAAAGTTGATGAATTCTCTTGCTATAGGTGAAGGCCATTAATGTACCTCATGAAGCCGGACTAGAAAACTCCCCGAACATTGCTAAGGATGTTGCTAAGAGACACCCAGCGGTTACTGTTCACCTTCACCATCACATGAGTGAGCTCTTAAATGCTGAGCTCAGAGCTACTGCATCAGGTACGAGAAAGCACACAAGAGGGGTTTCAATCAGTAAAATTGCTCACTTCTATGATGAAGTTTCAAAGTTTTTCAAAGCTGCATAGTTTGTTCTTATCTACTGATGTCCCATACCGTATCTGCATAGACAGTTTTTTTTTTTTTTTGTAAAGATAAACTATGCATTTAACCACTTGAGATCCGCGCTATAGCCGAATGACGGCTACAGCGCGGATCTCCTTTTCCGGGACTACGTCTATTGACGTAGTCCCGTGCACGAGCGTCCGTGCGGCGCGCTCTGTGATCGGCGAGTCTACGAGACTCGCCTGATCACCGATCCGTGCAAGGGGTCGATCCCAACCCCTTATCACGTGATCAGCTGTCAGCCAATGACAGCTGATCATGTGATATAATAGAGCCGGTAATCGGCTATTATTCCTCCTCGCGCTGACAACGCGAGGAGAAAAAAAAAGCCGATCACCGGCGGCCGTGATCGGGACATCAGTCTCGATCACGGCCAGCCCTGCCAGTGCCCACCTGCCCCCTGCTTTGCCTGCCTAAATAAAAAATGTGTACCCCCTGTCATTGCCACCCAGCAGTGCCCATAGTGCCACCCAGCAGTGCCCACAGTGCCACCCAGCAGTGCCCACAGTGCCACCCAGCAGTGCCACCCAGCAGTGCCCACAGTGCCACCCAGCAGTGCCCACAGTCTGCCTCAACAAAGGTGCTGCACCCCAGTGCCACATATCCGTGCCCAGCAGTGCCACCCATCAGTGCCCATCAGTGCCCAGCAGTGCCGCCCATCAGTGCCACCTATCAGGGCCACCTATCAGTGCCACCTATCAGTGCCCATCAGTCCCATCTATCAGTGGTACCTATCAGTGCCCCTTAGTGCCACCCATCCGTGCCACCCATCTGTGCCACCCATCCGTGCCATCTTATCTGTGTCCGTCTTTGCCCATCAGTGCCGCCTTATCTGTGCCCATTGGTGCCGCCTTATCTGTGCCTATTAGTGCCGCCTTAACTATGCCTATCAGTGCCCACCAGTGCAGCCTATCAGTGCCCACCAATGCAGCCTATCAGTGCCCACCAGTGCAGCCTATCAGTGCCCACCAGTGCAGCCTATCAGTGCCGCCTCATCAGCGCACTTTAATGAAGGAGAAAAATGACCTGTTTGCAAAATTTTATAACAAACTATTAAACATGATTTTTTTTTTTTTGCATCTTTTTTTGTTTGTTTAGCAAAAAATAAAACTCCCAGCTGTGATTTAATACCACCAAATGAAAGCTCTATTTGTGGGAAAAAAATGATAAAAATTTCATTTGGGTACAGTGTTGTATGCCCGCGCAATTGTCATTCAAAGTGCATCAGCGCTGAAAGCTGAAAATTGGTCTGGGACTGAGGGGGGTTTAAGTGCCCAGTAAGCAAGTGGTTAAAGGAAACTGACCACGAGGACAATATGTAGTCTGTTATTACCCAAAAACACTACAGCTCTGACGCTGTACTAATTTTATAGTGATAAAATGTCGCATACCAGGTTAAAAAATAGGTATTGAAAGATACTTATTCCCGGAGGTATAGGAACACAAATGTAAATTAGTAGAAAATGGCTGACACTGTGGTGCTGGCAAGGCTGCTTTCATTTGTGGGCCGGAAATCCACAATCTGTAAAATAGGAAGGGAAGGGAAGAAAGCACCAAACCGGCATAGTAGCACAATTTATTAAGTAAAGTACCATATAAAACAAACAGAACTCACAAGCGGATGAAGGGGGAGAGAGAGGATGGCAGTACACAGTGGACTGTAATGAGCTGGGAGCTGTGTGGTAGGCCTTGGTGGAGAAGAAAGCCAGCTGTGGTGAGGAGCAAGATGAGCCTGGAGTCCATGCAGGGAGACTGGTGTCTGGCGGCCCTGTGTGGCCGTGATGGTATATCAGAAATCGGATGTCCACCCAAAGACGATGTGTCCAGCTAGAGTAATGAGAGGAGCTGTCAATCTAACTGCTGTGTGAGCCAATCAGGGCGTGTTTCAGAAGCTTACCAATGCCTCCAAAACACATCCCGATTGGCTCACACAGCGTTTGGACTGACAGTGCCTCTCACTACTCCAGCTGGGCACATCGTCTTTGGGCTGACATCTGATTTCTCGATACCATCACAACCACACAGGGCAGCCTGACACTGGTCTTCCTGCACGGACTCCAGGCTCATCTTGCTCCCCATCACAGCCGGCTCTCCTGTCCACCAAGGACTACCACACAGCTCCCATCTCAATACAATCCACTGCGGACTGTCATCCTCTCTCTCCCCCTCACCTGCTTGTGAGTTCTATTTGTTTTATATGGTATTTTACTTAATAAATTGTGCTACACTATGCCGGTTTAGCACTTTCTTCCCTTCCTTTTGTAGTCTATCATTGCTGACTCATTTTGAAAATGTTGGTTACCTGGTCACCTTTGATTTCAATAATCTCAGAATCTCAGTTAATCAGTTAATCTCTGTTGCTTTGCATGAATATGTGCATTAATGCAATGTGGTAATTAGTGTGCTTTGCATGTTGGTACATGGTGGTGCTATTCATCCTTAATTTGTCTCCCTCCTGTACAGCTGGGATTTCAGTGTGTATTGAAAATGTGATTTTTTTTTCACTTTGAATGGATTAACAGAGGGTTTCTCACCCCATCATATTTATTTGCCATCTGTGCCCTATTGGAGAGATTTCCTTTAATTTCCTGTCCCAAAGCCACAACAGGAATTGAGACGAAATCCCTGGAGCCACCAGAACTAGTTTCATAATTTGGAAGATTTCCCCTTTATTCTTTTTTCAGCTGACCATTCGAAATCTGGTATTTTCCTTCACTTTTAGGGATGACGGTCACCAGGTCAAATGGGAAGGCTGGATATCCCCTATCAGGCACACAGATCGCAATAAAAACCTGACAGATGTTCTAATCCCTCTCCACTCTATCCAAAACTAAACTCAAATATCTTCAGTTTTACTCAAAAACTCCATAAACGCCAGTTCCCTTGTTGAAAAAAAAAAAACGCTCATACGGAGCATTTTTGTACACATGTTTAGGCATGCTTAGGAGTGTTTCATGTTTTTTTCTGCCATAAAGCTCCAATCAAAAACAGAAACCAGACAGGTTTTTTCCTGCCTCTAAATGCTGAGCTTATAATATGCCTGTAAACGTCCAAATGTTCATGCACTTTTTTGGCAGAATTACCAGTGATACAGTTGTATATCACTTATGCACATGAGCACTTTTGATTTATGATCAATTCACATATTATTAACCAGCTCAATACAGGGCACTTACTGACCAGACCAATTTTCAGCTTTCAGCGCTCTCACAGTTTGAATAACAATTAGTCATGCAACACTGTACCCATATGAAACTTGCGTCCTTTTTTCCACACAAATAGAGCTTTCTTTTAGTGGTATTTAATCACTGGTATTTTTTTTTTTTGTGCTATAAATAAAAAAATACTTATATTTTGTGAAAAAAATGCCCCTTTCTTTGTTTCTGTCATAAAATTTTGCTAATTAGTAATTTTTATTCATAAATTTTGGCCAAAATTTATACTGCTACATATCTTTGGTAAAAATAACCCACATTAGTATATATTATTTGGTCTTTGTGAAAGTTATAGAGTCTACAAACTATGGTGCCAATCACTGAAAATTGATCACATCTGATCAGGCCTTCAGTACATCAGATGTATCTCATTTCTTGAGACACTAACAAGTCAGGAAAGTACAAATACCCCCCAAATGACCCCTTTTTAGAAAGTAGACATTCTTCCAAGGTATTAAGTAAGTAGCATGGTGAGCTTTTTAAGTTGTGTTTTTTTCCGACAATTCTTTGCAAATAAGTGGTGTTACGCTCCGCAAACATTAATCTATCAAGTGAGAAAAAATCAATATGAATATATAGCAATAAATACGAAGTGATCCAAAAACACTTAAAAACTGAACACCTTTAAAAGTGCATTATTACCAGGCAAACGATATTCAGTCAAACAATGTGACTAATCAAATATTTCAAACAAAGTGCATGCAGGAAAATTGCGTTTAAACAAAAAAGAGCAATAAAAGTAAATAATTACTGAAGATGCAATAAAGTATGTGTCTCAATCTATATAGTGCCTATAGTGAAAAAATAAATAAATAAATAATCGCTGCAATTGCAATAGGATCCAAGGTGCATAGAGTGAAAAAAATAATTCAGTGGAAAAAAAAGTCCAGTTTAACATCAAGATGGTCTGTATTAGAACATGCAGCATGTGAATCCACACTGTGCCATAAAATAAATAAATTCCGTGAGTAGCAAGCAAATAAGGTGATCCTGTAAATCCTCACAATCAGGTGTCCAGAGACTGAGTGCAGTGGCTACCTTACTGCTGTAAGGTAAACAGCAATTAGTTCTCAGCAGTTACACTGTTGTTATCAGCTGGTATAAGCAGTCTCCTCTAAGTTCTCAGTCACAAACCATATCCATAAAAGAAAAAAGGAAGCTCCAATAGTGAAGTATGTATTGTTCGATATACTTTAATATAAAAGGACAAAGTCCTGGGTACTCACATTTAAACACATATAAATCAGCAGAGTTACAGCATAAAAACGAACGGACTTGCCGTTCGTACCACGGATGTCACTTCCGGTATCCTCCTTATCCAATCCATGGGATATTAAAGTATATCGAACAATACATACTTCACTATTGGAGCTTCCTTTTTTCTTTTATGGATATGGTTTGTGACTGAGAACTTAGAGGAGACTGCACTCAGTCTCTGGACACCTGATTGTGAGGATTCACAGGATCACCTTATTTGCTTGCTACTCACGGAATTTATTTATTTTATGGCACAGTGTGGATTCACATGCTGCATGTTCTAATACAGACCATCTTGATGTTAAACTGGACTTTTTTTTCCACTGAATTATTTTTTTCACTCTATGCACCTTATGGATTGAGATTTTATTTAATTTTTTTTCATATAATTTTTTTGGATCCTATTGCAATTGCAGCGATTATGTATTTATTTATTTTTTCACTATAGGCACTATATAGATTGAGACACATACTTTATTGCATCTTCAGTAATTATTTACTTTTATTGCTCTTTTTTGTTTAAACGCAATTTTCCTGCATGCACTTTGTTTGAAATATTTGATTAGTCACATTGTTTGACTGAATATCGTTTGCCTGGTAATAATGCACTTTTAATGGTGTTCAGTTAAAGTTTTTAAGTGTTTTTGGATCACTTCGTATTTATTGCTATATATTCATATTGATTTTTTCTCACTTGATAGATTAATGTTTGTGGAGCGCAACACCACTTATTTATCAAATATCACATTTTAGGGGAGGGTCATTGTTAGGTTCTCGTCTTCTTAATAATACCCCTGGTAGCCTAGGCTAGGATGGAAGAGCGGAGGTCCCGATCACCGGTGGACAGACATCACACATACACGATTGTACGTGAATAATGACTGTGGGTTTATTGGAGCACATACAGTAGTTTTATGCAGTTTGAGCTAAAACACAGCCCTGTGGTTTAGCCAATCAGGGACTGCCACATAAAATATGCAAGATAGTATATTTTACTACGTCATCATGGTTTTTTGCACAAGCAATATTTCTGCCTAGTAACAAAAGCTAAATATATACATATATATTCAGTTTAAAATGTTTCTTAGGTGTGATGCAAGACAGGCCTGTGGTCTAACGCCATGAAGTTACTTCTGCTCTTAAAAAGGGAAGTAGCTTAACCGCATCCATCTGTTCTGAACAGATATCTAACCTTGTGATAATTCTAAATACCTTGTACAAGCAAAAACACATATCACCTTAAGCAATAGGTTTCTATGTCATGCTGACAGTAATTTTCCATTACCCAAAATGGATGTCTCTTAACAAGATGGTTCCCTCATTACCTTATAATCCTCCCTTTGATCATTCTGTGATTTACATAATGATCATTCCTTTTCTAATTTAATAGCACAGGCTTCATACTCCGAACCCTTGTGCTCTTGGTTTTTATACCATACCGTTGGAGCCTTAACAATGGAAGTGAGTTTCAGATCCTTCGGAGCGGCCGTGTTTCCCTTTTTACATAAACATTTGATTATCTTATAACAGGCATATAAAAATAGAATGAAGAGAATCACAGTGACAATTGTCATGGCAGCATTTCGGAGCCAAGATATTAATCCCCCAAAACTAAAACTGCTCGAGAAGGGATCCCAGTTTTTTCCTATGTTCCTTGCCTCTTTCTGTAGTTTATTTACCTCTTCCCTGTGTTGGGCAATAACGTCATAGTAGTCTGGGACTTCGATGCTGGTATTATGAATCCAGGTACAGCACTCATAATCCTCAGTAGTCTCACAGAGGCCAGTAAGGGCTGCACTCATACTTTCTATAGCCAACTCATGTAGTTCTAGTTGCTTCCTAATTGCCCTAGTTTCTAGATTTAGTTTGGTTATGTCATCAGAATTTTCCTCCAGAATCTCATCAATTATGCCAGTGTAATTATTTAATCTTTTCATTAGGTCAATTCCCCACCCTGTCCAGGAAGGGAACCATGCCCAGGCCATATCTTTTTCTAAAAACAATTCTCGTTTATTACGGTGTCTAAGGGGATATCTGGGATGAATACTGGCTTCAAGAAGGTGACTCCCTTCCTTATCTCCCAGCACACCCATGATGGGAGCTAGTGCTGCGAGATAACACCATCCCTGGGGTTTTGTGGGGATCCAAGGGTGACAAAGCTTCCCACAGCAGATATAAGTATTATTCCCCAAGGCTATGGGGCGCTTGAGGAACACTTTATACAAGTTGTCGGAATAGCCAGAAAATGTAAGAGTTGATAAAAGTTGAGCCATAGGGGAAGTGGTGCTGGTATTTAAGAATTGGTACAATGTGGTGTTTAAGGTAGAGTCCTGAGTTCTATAAAAGGTCTCGTTTAATGTTGTCATTGAAATATTAAGCTTTGATTGCTTACAAATTTCGGCTCCCTTGGTAGTATTTCCCAACCTAAAACACCAATCTGGATAATGGCTTCTACCTATGATCTGAAAAGTGAGGGTTTTGTTAGAAGCTTTTCTTGTAACATTGGTAAGAACTATTGGGGGTGTGCCATTAAGGAGAAGGGTGAAATTTAAAGGTATGGCCATCAAAGGAATCCTAGCAGTACTAGGGTGAAGCTTACTACATATCCAGCATTGATCAAAACCTGATTTTTGAGCATAGCTATATTTGAATTTTAGTAGTAACATCTTGTCAGTCAGTCCCTTAGGTGACTCATTAACGGGTACAATACTTCTACTATGTCTTTGGCCGGGGGTATTATTCATCTTAGGTGGTCCATATATCCCTTTTAATAGACCTAAGTCTTCTGGATGATATATACAGTTGGCTATAAACCATGTGGGCAGGAATACAAGTAGTACCAGACTACCCCAAAGGCATACAGCCTTCCCTGACACTGAAGGTAAAAACATTTCTACAAGTTCTTATGCTTGTCCTTCTTCTTCGCTATCATGTAGGGTTTCAAGGGTTAATTGTCCAATGCCTTCCTGAATCTCTTGCAGTTCCGGTAGCTGTTCGGGTGGGTCGGGTTCTTCTTCAATAGGTGGGGGGTCGGGGGTTGTGGGAAGCGGTGGGCACTTTTTCAGCCTGCTGGCGTGGATCCAGGTGTTTCCTTGGTCAGTCAGGACCGCAGTTCTGGACACCTTTTCAACCTTCCAAGGTCCAGAGTAGATTGGTCCGATCCTCTTTTTGTGGGCCAGTTGCTTGACTAGCACTTGATCTCCTGGGATGAAGGGGTGTGTTGGCTCTGTGGAAATAGGAGAAAAGGTGACAGAAACTTGTTCATTTATTTCGTGGAGCATACTTACCAGATTTTTCACGTACATTTCCTGTTGGGAATAAATGTTAATGTCAGAGTTAGGATTTGTTAAATTAGGATTTGTTATACAGGTTGGTTAAAGGGGCAGCTCCTATGTGTCCTGGGCCATGGAGGCATGAGAGTATGAGAATGCAACTTGCTTCAGGTACTCCCAATACCTTCCCCTCTTTTGTCCAAAGACCCTCCGGGTCTTTGGTCAATCCTGCAGCGACCCAGAAACGAACGTCCTGGTCTGTGGCCATTGTTTGTATTTGTGCTACAATTGTTTTGAAGTTAGATGAAGTGAAATGCTCTTTAAAGAAAACTGTTGTGGGGGCAGGGGGGTTAGGGGAGGAGGCGGCAGCCTGCTTTGCAGTCCTATCGGCTAGGGCGTTACCCTTGGATATTTTACTGTTATCCGAGGAATGGGCTTTTACCTTGATAATAGCCACTTCCTTTGGGAGAAGGATGGCCTGGAGAAGAGCCATAATATGTGTTGAATTGGCAATTAGTCTATTGTCTGCGGTTTTGAAACCTCTATTAGCCCATATCACACCAAAGTCATGCACCAATCCGAAAGCATATCTACTGTCAGTGTAAATGTTCACCTTTTTATCAGTGAATAGAATGCAGGCTCTGGTGAGAGCTTCCAATTCTGCTACTTGGGCTGAAGAGGGAGGTAGCGGCTTGGCTTCTAGCACCTTGTCTGGTAATTGGACTATCGCATAACCTGTTAGGAAAGTGGAATCAGAGGGGCGGGAGCAACTACCGTCAACGAAAACATCTTCCGCATCTATAATAGGTGTATCCGTGAGATCAGGTCTAGGGGATGTGATGGATTCCACTTTTTCCACACAGTCATGAAGCTGGTCTGGGTCTTGTGGTAGACGCAGCATGGAGTGCAGGAGGCGGACAGCAGGGTTGCTAACGGGAACATATTTAAGAGATAGATTGTCAGTGTTCATAAGGGTAATCTCATAACCGCTGAGCCTTTGTGAGGTCATGTGTTGGGTGTTCATGTTCTGTATGAGGTGGGTGACAGAATGGGTGGTGAAAAGTGTCATTGGGTGGCCCAAGACCATCTTGTTGGCATCTTGTACGGCCATAGCACAGGCGGCTAAATTCTGAAGGCATGATGGCATGCCTTGAACCTGAAGGGGGAGTTTTTTAGATAGGTAGGAGACAGGGCGGTAGCCTGTTCCATGCTGTTGTGTCAAAACCGCGGCAAAAGAGGTCCCCGAGACTACACAGTATAGTTGAAAAGCTTTACCATAGTCTACCAACCCCAGGGCGGGTGCACATGACAAACTGTTCAATAGGGCCTGGAAGGCCTTAAGCCGTTCCTCTGTCCAATCAACCTGCCTAGGGGCTGTTGAGGCGGTGGCCTCTCTTAGTATGCCATCATAATGAGAACAGTCGGGGATCCACTGGCGGCAATATACCACAGCGCCCAAGAATGAGAGCAGGGCTGCCTTGTCTTTTGGGGGGCTCAGAGCTTGTAGGGCTGCAGCGCGTTTGGGGGAGACCATCCTTGTCCCCCTTTTTAGTATGCACCCCAAGTATTCCACTTGTGGCATACACCACTGTATCTTCTTTCTGGATGCTAAATGCCCGATGTGGGCTAGATGGTTCAACAGAGATGTGGAATCGACCGCACAATCTTCAGCAGTGCGACTGCACAAGAGCAAGTCGTCCACATACTGTATTAGCACCGACCCTCGCTCAGGCGTCCAAGATTTGACAGTCTCATTGAGTACCATAGAGAAGGCAGCAGGACTATCAACATACCCCTGAGGTAGGCGTGTCCAGGTTAACTGACCCGTCAACTGACCCGTCAACTGACCCTCCGTCCAGGAGAAGGCGAACATAGGCTGGGCCTCTTCCGCAATGGGAATGCTAAAGAAGGCATTTGCTAAATCAATCACTGTGTAGCATAGAGAATGTGCCGGTATACATGAGAAGATAAAAGTGATGTCTGAGACTAGGGGTGGAAGTGGAATCACTTGTTTGTTAACTGCCCTTAGGTCTTGTACAAGTCTCCACTCCCCACTGGCCTTTTTTACGGGGTAAATGGGCGTGTTCCAGGGACTGATGATTGGTTTCAGGATACCTTTAGATATGTAGTCATTGATCTGGGGGGCAATGCCTTGGGTCTTTTCAGGGGGCAGGGGGTATTGTTTGTGATATTGTGCTTCTGCGTCAGGGCGCATCTGAGGCGAGTAAGGCGTACAGTTAATGAAACCTACGCTACCTTTGTTTTCCGCCCAGATAGCATGTGTTTCGAGAGAGGCGGGGAGTAGCATAAAGAAGCCTCTGTGTGCATGTCGCTTAGGGCCATGTAAGTCACATAATGGTGAACTAGCGGTAAGGGAACCTTCTCTATTAAACTTAATGGTAATACACAGTTGTGCCAAGAGGTCCCGTCCCATAAGGGGCACAGGGCATGAGGACAAGACGGCAAAAGTTTGGGTACATAATTTCTGTCCTTCTGGAGTGGCTACAGTCAGTGGTGGAGTGATGGGATGGGTGACAGGTGTCCCATTAATACCAACAGAGTTTCCCTCGGTGCATTATTTGTGGCTGTGTAGGATATTGGGGTAGTGGTTGACGAGGGTTCTGGTATGGCGGATAACGGGGATACTGTGGGCGGGTCTGGGGGTTAAATCCCCTGCCTCTGCCTCTTGCTCTAACCTGTCCAGTCCTATAAGGGCACTGGGATTTCCAATGTCCTTGCTGTCCACAATTGCCTATATTTTCCAAGGCATTTGTTCCATGCACAGAAACAATCCTTCATGTATTGTGGGTCAGCCCCATTGCAGGGAGGATAAGAATGCTTATGTACCTGACAAATTTTACTGACTTCTTGCCAGTCTTCCTCTGAACAAGGACCTTGGGGTCCTGGGTCATGGATTCCCAATTGGTGACACCTTTCCCGGACTTGTGTCCAAAATGGTTCTACCTGGGGGCCAGGGATCATATTACTGACAAATTCATAGGGTGATGGGGTGGCCATGGCTTGGGTTGCTGCAGAATTCCCCATCTAGTAGTCTGGGCAGTGTGTGTCTAGTGGCAGGACACAGGTGATAACACCTGGTTTGTCCAACAATCCGGTCTCTGGTCTGGGAGTAGGATCCCTGATCTTTTTTGGGGCAGATGGACTTATATAAAACTATGAAGATTTACCCTTAATATACGATGAAGGGTAAATCTTTCCTGGTGGCGGGATATACCCCTCTTACACCAAGTCTGCAAGAGAACCCCCCTGGTCCGGTGGTCAGTAAAATCCACTTGTCATCTATTCTTAGGAAGAGTAGACCTAACATGCAATGGGGGCAGGCGGATGCTATGTCACTACAAGAGGGCTCCTCATACTCTGCACTCATTTAAACAACAACAATTATTTTCCTTATACTCTATATTAAAACTTATACTCTATATACTTACACACGTACCTAGAGAGAAACAGACATATTCTTAATATACTTTAAGACATGAAATAACCGTATTGCAATACATTTATCAATTTATAGTGCACTTTTAAAAAAAAATTTTTTTCAAATGGGCGTCCACTCCACCAATCCCTTTGTCACGGGCGTAATCTACTACTTCCCGTGTTAAAAATACTATCACCAATAGTTTTAAGTCAGACCAACCTAGTCGGACTCCCCTAAACCTATAAATTCCTTGCGAGCCCTTTTAACCTCCCGAGGGACCAACCTAGTCCGTCGCGAAGGCACAGTTATTTCTTTTAAATTAAACTAAGTTCATGGCGACCATCTGGACAGAGTAAGTATTCACACCATTCACCTTTTAGGCAAAAAGGAGTAAAGTGACTTACCTGCTGCAAGATGACCCCACTTCTGGTACCAAAACTGTTAGGTTCTCGTCTTCTTAATAATACCCCTGGTAGCCTAGGCTAGGATGGAAGAGCGGAGGTCCCGATCACCGGTGGACAGACATCACACATACACGATTGTACGTGAATAATGACTGTGGGTTTATTGGAGCACATACAGTAGTTTTATGCAGTTTGAGCTAAAACACAGCCCTGTGGTTTAGCCAATCAGGGACTGCCACATAAAATATGCAAGATAGTATATTTTACTATGTCATCATGGTTTTTTGCACAAGCAATATTTCTGCCTAGTAACAAAAGCTAAATATATACATATATATTCAGTTTAAAATGTTTCTTAGGTGTGATGCAAGACAGGCCTGTGGTCTAACGCCATGAAGTTACTTCTGCTCTTAAAAAGGGAAGTAGCTTAACCGCATCCATCTGTTCTGAACAGATATCTAACCTTGTGATAATTCTAAATACCTTGTACAAGCAAAAACACATATGACCTTGCTGACAGTAATTTTCCATTACCCAAAATGGATGTCTCTTAACAAGATGGTTCCCTCATTACCTTATAGTCATACCCTTGCTGGTGTTTTTGCTGCAACCATAGCTGTCCTTTTTTTGGTGTTTAAACCATTATAGCGCGAGGATAACCAATTATCACTAATTCTTTGCAAACTTAAGATTTATTTTATTTTTTTACAAAATTGTCATATTATCAGGTTATTTCTCACACACAGCATATGCATACAACAAATTACACCCCAAAATTTATTCTGCCTCTCTTCCTGAGTATGGAGATACCACATGTGTGAGACTTTTACACAGCCTGGCCACATACAGAAGACCAACATTGAAGTAGCACCTTCAGGCGTTCTACGAGCATAAATTACACACTTTTGAAGGCCCTGGAGCACCAGGACAATAGAATTGCCCACAAAATTATCCCATTTTGGAAAGCAAACACCCCAATGTATATTCTATGAGGCATGGGCTGCAAATAGGTACTCGGGTACTCTGATGGGCTGCAGATAGGTACTCGGGTACTCTGATGGACTGTGACAGGTACTCAGGTAGTCTGATGGCCTGGTGACAGGTACTCGGGTACTCTGATGGCCTGGTGACAGGTACTCTGATGACCTGGTGACTGGTATTCGGGTACTCTGAAGGGTGGTGATAGGTACTCAGGTACTCATATGGACTGTGACAGGTACTCGGGTACTCAGGTGAACTGTGACAGGTACTCAGGTACTCATATGGCTTGTGACAGGTACTCCGGTACTCAGATGGACTGACAGGTACTCAGGTACTCAGATGGACTGGGACAGGTACCTGGGTACTCTCATGGACTGTGACAGGTACTCAGATGGACTTTGACAGGTACTGGGGTACTCTGATGGACTGTGACAGGTACTCGGATGGACTTTGACAGGTACTGGGGTACTCTGATGGACTGTGACAGGTACTCATGTACTCTGATGGACTGTGACAGGTACTCGGGTACTCTGATGGACTGTGACAGGTACTCGGGTACTCTGATGGACTGTGACAGGTACTCAGATGAACTGTGACAGGTACTCAGATGGACTGACAGGTACTCGGGTACTCTGATGGCCTGTCACAGGTATTTTGATGGACTGTGAGTGACAGGTACTATGATGGGTGGTGACAGGTCCTCTTTATTGGGGGGGCAATCAGTGTGATTGGTGTGTACAGTATATATATATAATGTTATATATATATAATTATATTATATTATTATAATTATGTTATATATATAATAGTAATGTATGCATTTTTGTATCTATACTGATAGAGTGTGCATTACACTTATTATTTACTGGTAGCGCGGTGTATATATTTCATTTATTTATCCTTGCACGATTTATGTGACGTGTTTAACGCTTTTTTGCCATTTACTTATTTATTTTAGCATCTGGTTAGTGGCGGCTCGCAGGATCCTTTTTTATTTAGTTGACAAAAATGATTTAGTTACAAAATTTTATAACAGAAACAAAGAAAAACAAGTTTTTAGTTAATTTAACAAAAAATAAAAAACCCAGTGGTGATTAAAAACCACCAAAAAAAAGCTCTATTTGCGTGAACAAAAAGATAAACATGTCATTTGGATACAGTGTTGCATGACCGCACAATTGTCATTCAAATTGCGACAGTGCTGAAAGTTGAAAATTGGCCTGGGCAGGATGGGCATAAAAGTGTCTGTATTGAAGTGGTTAAAAATTTTATGAGAAAATTATCATTTGATAAATAATGAACACTGTAATGCTCTGTACACACGGTCGGACATTCCGACGACAAAATCCTTTGGATTTTTTCAGACGGATTTTAGGCCAAACTTGTCTTGCATACACACGGTCGCACAAAGTTGTCGGAAAATCCGATCGTTCTGAACGAGGTGACATATAACACCCGATGACGGGACTATAAAGAGGGCAGTAGCCAATAGCTTTCGTCTTGTAATTTATTCTGAGCATGCCTGGCACTTTGTCCGTCGGAATTGTCTACACACCATCGGAATTTAAACAATCAAATTTTGCTGTCGGAAAGTTTTAGATCTTGCTCTTTGTGTGTCGAAAATTACGACGAAAAAAGTCAGATGGAGCCACACATGATCGGATTTTCCGACAACAAGATCCGATCGCACATTTTCCATCATAAAGTCCGACCGTGTGTACAGGGCATAACTCTTTTGGCCTTGCAAATTGACTCGAAAGGCAATTAAGTCTAGTTAATGACATCACTTTTATTTTGTCCTATGAAACTTTCTGAGTTTGAGTCATTTGTACCAAGTGATACAGATAAGCTAAATTTCAAGGGAAGAAAACAAACCAGTTAAGCAATTAAATCGGCCACCGCATAATTATTCAATATTTCTCCTGTGAGCCCGATACAGGCCTCTAATTCCACAACACTCTTCTATAACAACATTTTAATATAACTGAGTTATACTATCTATACATATTATGCCATTCCATTCAGCTGTATTTTCCAGCACTTAGATAAGCATATTGAATACAGTAAATATGATTATGGTTTAATGTCACAGAGGACATAAAATGAAAACACAACTGCTAACATTTTAATGACAGAGAAGTTAAATCTTCCCTCTGGGGATCCAAGCAGCACATTATGCCCTAATGTCACTTGCGTATGTGAATGCATTGATTAAGACAGTTTTAATGAAAGAGATCAAGACATTACATAGCAGTGACAAGCAGTTCTCCGTCTGGCCAGCTGATGCCGCTGTGAATCCACTTGTGAGTTTATGATCCTGAAAGAGTTGAAGGGAAGAAGTTTTCTTTGACATGCAGTTGTTAAGAAATATTTTTTTTTCTTCGCTTGTGTCAGATGTAACTTATATTTGATACAGGTCATTAAGCACAGAGGTTTACTTTTTACCATGAGAAGAAAAGCATAACGTGAAGGACAAGGGCACGCTCAGATAAGCCTTGTTGTAGACTGTGTATGGTGTAAATCCAATCGTGCTGCTTTTATGATCTGGTTTGCAAACAGATACGCAGAAAATGAAGTGCAAGTTCTGTTGATCCAGACAAAAGAAAATTCCTGAGATTGTAAAATATGGAAAGTTGCTTCTGTGTAAAAGACCATATTGAAACATTTAGAAAAAAATAAATAAAAAATGGACGTTTCCAAAATAGTCAGGGTGGTGTGCTAAGGGATTTACCGTACTTTCACTTTTTAAAGTGAACCTGTGTTGGCTTCAAATAAAAATCAATGCAGTGCATACAGTTGTGATATATTTGTGATAAACAGCAAAAAAACATGATCAATATGTAACACAGTCCCTTGCAATGTGCTATGGTGCTCCAAATAAGTAGAAAGTGCTGAAGTGCTTCATATGAAATTTCTGTGCCATGTACCACCATCCCCTCTTGTGTCCCCACTCAGCAGAAACAATGGACCCTTAGCTTTGTAGTCTGGGGGTCAAACACACTATGATCTGGTGTTGGTGGGGAGGAACTCTCCTCAGAAGGATCTCTAAACATAGAGGGTCTTGGGGATGACCAACAAATCCACCAGGCTCAATAAAAAACAAAAAGACTGATAGTGAAGTACTGTTAAAAATCTGATTTATTGCACAATAATAAGTATTACTCACAAGATTGCTGATAATAACAGGCATAGGACATAGAATGAGCTCATCCGGTTTCACCGTGGGTCGACATGCATTTCACAGAGGGAGGAAGTAGTGTCAGTAGTTAGAAAACCAGAAATACGTCAACGCGTTTCATCCCTCCTCCAGGGCGTCATCAAGGACCTGAGCACATCCGGTTCGACCTGTCCTTGATGACGCTCTGGAGGAGGGGCAAAACGTGTTGACGCATTTCCGGTTTTATTACCACTGACACCACTTCCGCCCTTCGTGGAACGCACGCCGACCTGTGGCGAATCCAGATGAGCTCATTCTCTGTCCTATGTCTATGCCTGTTATTATCAGCAATGTCGTGAGTAATACTTATGATTGCGCAATAAATCTGATTATTAACAATACTTCACTATCAGCCTCTATTTGTTGTTTATTGAGCCTGGTGGATTACCAACACCAGACATCCCCAACACCAGATCATAGCATGTTTGACCCCCAGACTACAAAGCTAAGGGTCCATTGTTTCTGGTGAGTGGGAACACAAGAGGGGAGTGTGGTACATGACAAAGCCATTTCATATAAGGCACTTCAGCATTTTATACCTATTTGGAGTAGTATTTATGGTTTTATTCTGTGTTGGCTGAGCAGAGACAGCGTCCGAGGGACCCCAGAAGAGCAGGTTCGGGGCCACTCTGTGCAAAACGAGCTGCACAGTGGAGGTAAGAATAAAATGCTTGTGATTTAAAAAAAATATAACTTTACAACCCCTTTAAATCTCAACATCAGCTTTTAGTAAAAAATTGAAAAAATAAAAAAACATTGCCGGTATGAGAGAAAATAAAAAATGGCTATTACTTAAGTTTCCACATTACAATATTTCCCTTCTGTTCCTGTCTTGGTAGTAGCTCAGAATTTTGGACTTTGCTTCATTTTCGCTCTCTGTGACAGCAATTGCCAGGACAAATAGGCCCCTTTCACACTGAGACATTTTTCAGGCGCTACAGCGCTAAAAGTAGCGCCTGTATAGCGCCTGAAAAAAGTGGCTCCTTTCACTCCAGTGTGAAAGCCGGAGCGGTGCGGTGGCAGGACGGTAAAAAAAAGTCCTTCTGCCCACATCTTTGGACTGGTGAAGGAGCGGTGTATTCACCGCTCCTAAACCCCTCCTACCCATTGAAATCAATGGGGCAGCGCGGCTATACCGCCAGCAAAGCGTCGCTTTACGAGCGGTTTTAACCCATTTCAGCCGCTAGCGGGGGTAAAAAACAGCCCCTTTATCGGCTGAATACCGCTGCTAAAACTAAGAAAATATCGGCGCTTTACCACCGACGCCACGCCCACCCCAGTGTGAAAGAGGCCATAGAGAGAGTAAAAATCCTTAGTAGGGACACAGACATCAATAAAAACTTGACAGGGGTCTAACATGTCACCATTCATAGCTATAAGAAAACGTTGCCTCTACATACTGCACATTATGTATTAGTATACAATACATGATTTTCATTTTTTTTTTGTATTGTTCTATTCGTGTCGTTTATTTGTCAATAAATATTGCTTCTTTTCATACCTCTTTGTTGTTTCCTATGCCTTCAAAGTCCGTCCTAGGTCTACTGTTATAGCACACCTTTTTTTATCTCGTTTAGGCTCTACATACGCTTTAATGCAACCAGTTTTGACAGGTTATATTTTTTCTAGAATCACGTTGGGATTTTAGTTATATGTATAGATTGCATTAGTTTGTGTCTTTCATAATTACATAGATTTTTTTAAACGGGTTTCAGTGGTGCTGTGAGGATGATTTACTTTAAATATATGGAAATAAGACATGGGACCTTTTAGGGTCTACTATACAGCGGGGGGTTAGGAAGAGATTTTGCTCTGGAGATATAAATTATATTACCAAAGCTGGTACTGAAAAAATGTTGAAAAAATTTAATAATGTACTCTGCATAGCTCTTTCCCTATCGGCATAACAGTATGAGATATATGAGTAATCTTGTAAAACTTTAACATGAATGCATGGTACAGAGCCAGGCTCAAATGATCACAGGCACATTTGCTATTGGTTAGCATAATATCCATTAAATATATTTTTTCTGCGTTTTTGGTGTCTTTCATTATTTGATTGAGGATGTGAAACACCTACTAGGTGCTGGCAGGCTGTCCAGATAGGCGGCTAATCATAGTTGTGGACACAGTCTTTTTAGTTTATATAGTATCAATTTCTAAATAAGGAAAAAGAAGTGATATCTTCAGGCTAATGAAAGATGAAGTATTGCTGGAAAGTAAGTACAGTAATTCAAATGCATTTCTCCAGCTTTTGGGCATTTTACATGTAATCATTTGTGAAATATTTATATTAGTGGCTTTATTCTGCATATTAATATTGATATTTTTAGGGCTTACAGAACCATTAAATTCAAATGCTTTACAAAAGTTTTAGAATTAAACATAATGTTCATAATTTCAAATGAAAATCGATTAACGTTTGTGGTTGATTTTAATGAAAATGAATACATTTTTTTATGTTTGGAGGCCAAACTTCATATTCAAAACTTTGAAATGTGTGCATGCATGTACCTTATCTTCCTCTATGTTCATTAGAGTGCCTTGATAATCGCTTCTCTGCGTGTTGTACCTGTAGCCTTGGCTGCTCTATAAAATCACTGGTCTGTTGTTGTTGTTGTTGTTCCAGAAGATTTTTTAAAAACTGTCCAAAGGGAATCTTGTCTTATGCTCTGTACACACGGTCGGACATTTCAACGACAAAATCCGTTGGATTTTTTCCGATGCATTTTGGCCCAAACTTGTGTTGCATACACACGGTTGCACAAAGTTGTCAGAAAATCCGATCGTTCTGAACTCGGTGACATAGAACACGTACGACGGGACTATAAACGGCCAGTTGCCAATAGCTTTTGTCTCGTAATTCATTCTGAGCATTCATGGCACTTTGTCCGTCGGATCTGTCTACACATGATTGGAATTTAAACAATCGGATTTTGTTGTTGGAAAATTTTAGATCCTGCTCTCAAACTTTGTGTGTCGGAAATTCCGACGGAAAAAGTCAGATGGAGCCCACACACGATCGGATTTTCCGACAACAAGATCCGATCGCACATTTTCCATTGGAAAGTCCGACCGTGTGTACAGGTCATTAGGCATCTCATACTGTGAAGTCAGATTCAAAGATTCACTCTTTTTTAGGGATGAGCAAACTGATGCTCTTGAAGAAGAGACTGCAGCAGATCTTGATTTGCATTAGGAGGATCATTGCTGCTGTTTGTGGTCCATGCCACCATAATTTGTGCCATTTTGATACTGTATGTATATTTATTGATAGAATGTTTCATCTTTTCATCATCACAAGCATCTTTTTTACCACTCTCTAAAAGAAAACTTCTTTCCTGATGTCTGCAGCAGCCAATCAGCATGTCTGGAGCAGATGGATATGCTCTATTATAAAAGCATCAGAATGAAAGGGTATCATTAGTGTAATGCAAGAGAAAAAGAGTGGGTTATTTTTTTATGTAGTTATTTTTGCAACTTTCTATAACTCGGCCTTCAGCCAGAGGTCAGAAGATAATGCAAACTATTCATAGTGAGAAATTGGTATACATGCTTTAAAGAGGAAGTAAACCCTGATGGATTTACTTCCTCTTTGATTCCCTGCAAAGGTAAAGCATAATGGACTACTATGCATCGCATAGTAGTCCATAATGTGTCACTTACCTAACCCAGGAGCCAGCAAAGTCACTGCTGTCCCCTGTAGTCCGGAGCCTCCATCTTCTTGGTGGGTCTCGCTGCTCCGGCGCTGTAATTCGTTGGAGCCGTGATGACGTCACTCCCGCGCATGTGCACAGGAGCTGCCACTCGCGGCATATCGCCGTTAACTGTGGCGCGCTCAGTGCACCTGTGTGCCGCTGTCTACGGCGCATGTGCCGTAGACAGCGGTGCCTGTCTTTCGGCAAATATCTCCTAAACAGTGTAGGTTTAGGAGATATTTCTTAGACCTACAGGTAAGCCTTAATCTAGGCTTACCTGTAGGTCAAAGTGTGTTGTAAGGGTTTACAACCACTTTAAGACTGTCCCTAATGACCTAATGGGTGATGTCATAGAATAAATAGCATGTCAAATGTGATGTCAGATGTCAGGGATATCTTTGTGAAGTTACAGTAAAGTGCAGAAAGCACATTTTATGTGTGGACATTCCTTTATTCTCAAATATTAAGGCTTCATGCTGGGGATGTCAAGAACAGGCCTATGTCCATGAGTGTGACACAATATGGGTAGGGTGGGGACTTACAGAATTTGGCGCCAACATCTGCTCAATTGTAGACCACCTTACATGTTGCAACACCACTACCAGGAGACAGTTTTGGCCAAAGACACAGACAGCATGAGTACCTCAGTTTTCAGCCAGAGGACAGAAGATAAAGAAAACTCTTTAAAATTAAAAACTAGTATACATACTTTTTGAGAAGATAAAATCTATACACCCAACAGTTTAAAAAAGTGCCTAAAAACATGTAAACACCACTGCCAAGAGATATGCAATCACTGGTCTCTTTATTAGGTACACCTGTTCATTTGATTGGTAACAAAAATTTTTAAACAGCCAATCGCATGGCAGCAACTCACTGCACCTAGACGTGGTGAAGACAACTTTCTGAAGTTCAAACAGAGCATCAGAATGTGGACGTAAGGGGATTTAAGTGACTTTGAACGTGGCATGGTTGTTGGTGCCATATGGGCTGGTCTGAGTATTTAAAAAACTGCTGATCTACTGGGATTTTCAGAAAAATTATTATACATAATGTTGCGCTGACTATACGTGAAAACTGAAGTGAAAAGAGTAATAAAACTCAATACAAATTCTATAAAAAATACAAATAAATCAAATAAAACATCATGTGAAAAATTCAATCAAGAAAAAGGGAGTCCTTGTAATTATGCAATTTTTGCAACTCTTTTCACTTCAGTTTTTACGTATAGTCAGCGCAACTTTATGTATAATAATTTTTCTGATTTGATCCATAGCTTGATATTTGATGGTTTTTAGTTGCAGCTTTTAGGTTGGCCCCAAGCGCGATATTTTTTGTTTTTTTTTATTCTATTGGGATTTTCACACACAAACATCTTTAGGGTTTACAGAGAATGGTCCTGAAGAGAGAAAATATCCAGTGATCACCAGTTGTGTGGAGGAAAATCTCTTGTTGATTTCAGAGGTCACAGGAGAATGGGAATACTGGTTAAAGATGATAGAAAGGCACTTTGAACGCACAATACATTGAACCTTGAAGCAGATGGACTACAGTAGCAGAAGACCACACCAGGTGCCACTCCTGTCAGCTAAGAACAGGAAACTGAGGCTACAATTCGCACAGGCTCACCAAAATTAGACAATAGAAGATTGGGAAAACGTTGCCTAGTTTGATGAATCTCGATTTCAGCAGCGACATTCAGATGTTGGGTCAGAATTTGACATAAACAACGTGGAAGCATGGATCCATCCTGCCTTGATATAATGGTTAAGAAGGGTGGCATTTAAACTCATTGTGGTCTGACAGAATGAGGGGGCTGCTCTGACTGGATGTGACCATCCCATTCCATGTAAAACACGGAAGTATATGTGCCTGCACTGGAGGTGCTGAATCATGGAAGAGAATTAGTGCTGATACTAACCAAGTAATACTATTCAGCCACTGAATAATATTTGTGGCTATTGTCTCCCAGATAAAATATTCAATTTTTTGTTCCAAGATAAGGATAAAGCCTACTTTGCCGCTCCATCTTATATCACACCCTATTCAAGCTGCTTTCATACAGTCCAGCCACTGAACAATGTTTGTGACTGTTGTCTCTCAAATAATACACTCTGTTTACTTTGAAATAAACCTTACTTACTTTCTCCCTTATATTGTGGCCTAACCAACTTGCTTACATATTGTCCAGCCACCGAATATTTGTTCTTATTGTCTCTCAGAAAATGCAGAATTAGTATTTCAAGATTAAACTTGTCCTGTCTCTTTCTGTTTGATGCCTTTTCAAGTTCTTGCTCACTGTCCTGACACTTCCCAATTTCTACTAAATGCATACTTAAAGTCTTTATTCTGAATTTTGGGGGATAATTGGCAATACAGAGATGGAACGTGCTTCAAAGGAATGGAAGTTGTGGTTTAAAATGTTTTTTTGTGCACTCTGTTTTGATTTTTTAAACTTTTATGCAATGCGGTACTGTGAAAAAATAAACTGACAAACTATATTTATAAGTTGTTATGTCATTGACCAAGTTTCACATAGCTGAGGCCTTTATATATATATTTTTTTCAAATTTAAGGCTTTCTAAAGCCTTTAGATCTGTTGTGGCTGCAAAGTCTACTATTCCATTCAGGCCTGTTACTCTTTACATAAAAATAAAAATCAGGTGTTGCGGCCAAAACTCAAGTTGAAGTTGATCATATTAGAGTGCTGAATATATGAAATGGAGAAGCGCTATATAAAACACTTATGTTATACAATATGTGCAATGTTACAATAAGAATACTATCAATAAGACAAATTCTCAAAAAATCAAAAATACACAAATAAGCATCCAAGTGCAAAAATGTATAAAACAATATATAAAAAATGTGATAGATAAAAATGTGTCCAGTGCAAAAAGATGTAGTGAAAATAGTCCCTTTAAATATAAAGAAATGTGCAAAAAAAGTGAATAAAGCGTTGCAGTGCAAATAAATTCAAGGTGATGTGATCATACTATATCACCTTCCAATCCAAACACAGTGTTCCCAGTCTCTCAACTCCAAGGAAGACCCCAATAGTAAAGCAATCTATGTAATCCTCTGTAGTAGTCTCCTCTCCTCTTTCCTTGGACACGGCTGTGGTTGCAAACACTGGAGGGTCCTTTCCTGTATGGTTCCCATTCTACCAGATCTCCCTTTAGCTTGGCTGCAATTCAGGGATCATATATAGGGATAAACTGAATCTCCATAGTGTAATATTTCAGTAAAATATTTTATTTTAAAAAGTAGTAACTCGCATGTAAAAATAAAAACATTCAGAAGTGGTAAAACAAGGCGTTTCGTACTCTGCCATGACAGAATGTGACGTCACCCTGCTCCTCCCGACACGTTTCATCACAATCATGTGACTTTTTCAAGGGTGATGCTGCTTTTTTAAATATACAAGTTAAAAAATCTATTTCACATCTAAAATATGTGATGCCAGCATATAGTGTTGCTGATGCAATGTACTGTTCTATAATACCACATGCAGCTTAAAGGCATCCCCAAGCATGTGCTTCCAAGGATTGTTGCTTTTTTCCATTTTGCTCTCTTGGATACATTGACATGACTTTCTCTTTATTGTACAGTATTTAAAAATGTTTTTTTTGCTTTGTTAACCACTTGCTTACTGGGCACTTAAACCCCCCTCAGTCCCAGACCAATTTTCAGCTTTCAGCGCTGATGCACTTTGAATGACAATTGCGCGGGCATACAACACTGTACCCAAATGAAATTTCTATCATTTTTTTCCCACAAATAGAGCTTTCTTTTGGTGGTATTTAGTTACAGCTCGGAGTTTTATTTTTTGCTAAACAAACAAAAAAAGATGCAAAAAAAAAAAAAAAAAAAAATCATGTTTTAATAGTTTGTTATAAAATTTTGCAAACGGGTCATTTTTCTCCTTCATTGAAGTGCGCTGATAAGGCGGCACTGATAGGCTGCACTGATGGGCTGCATTGGTGGGCACTGATGGGCTGCATTGGTGGGCACTGATAGGCTGCATTGGTGGGCACTGATAGGCTGCACTTGTGGGCACTGATAGGCATAGTTAAGGCGGCACTAATAGGCACAGATAAGGCGGCACCGATGGGCACAGATAAGGCGGCACTGATGGGCAAAGATGGGCACAGATAAGATGGCACGGATAAGTGGCACGGATGGGTGGCACGGATGGGCACTGATAGGTACCACAGATAGATGGGACTGATGGGCACTGATAGGTGGCACTGATAGGTGGCTCTGATAGGTGGCACTGCTGGGCACTGATGGGCGGCACTGCTGGGCGGCACTGGGGTGCAGCACCTTTGAGGCAGATTGGGTGGCACTGTGGGTGGCACTGTGGGGTGGCACTGTGGGCATTATGGGCACAGACGGGGGGCACTTACTTTTACTTTGTTATTTTTCAGGATGGCACTGCGGGAGGCAGGTGGGCACTGGCAGGTGGCATGTGGTGCCTTTCATTGCTGGCCGTGATCGGGACTGATGTCCCGATCACGGCCGCCGGTGATCGGCTTTTTTTTTTTCTCCTCGCGCTGTCAGCGCGAGGAGGAATAATAGCCGATTACCGGCTCCGTTCTATCACATGATCAGCTGTCATTGGCTGACAGCTGATCACGTGATAAGGGGTCGGGATCGACCCCTTACACGGATCGGTGATCAGGCGAGTCTCACGGACTCGCCGATCACAGAGCGCGCCGCGCGCGCCCCTCAGGGGGCGCGCAGGCCGCTCGTAACCAGGACGACGTCAATAGACGTAGTCCTGGAAATCTAGGTCCGCGCTAATGCCGTCATTCGGCAATAGCGCGGTACCCAAGTGGTTAAATGTCTCCCATGGCAGTGCCCAATGTCCAATGCCCGTTTTGCCAATAGCTTGGTTATTAGGTTAGAAATTGGCCAGAACTTAGTATGAAGATTTGCCCCACTGAAGTCTATGGGACTTGCTGGTTCGTTTGGGTTTTGCAGATTTCAAGCAAGATTCAACAAGCTATTGGATTGGCATGCTGAGACCCATCCAGTGACTTTTAGCTATAGAGTTGTAGAAGCCCCCTAAAGTTTGGGGTATTTCACCTTCTTTGTCTACTTGTCTTACATGTTTAATGTAAAGCACTGAAGCTACATTCAAGAGTAAACCTACTTACCCTCAAGGGTTTTATCTTGTGGACGAGGAATTTCCTAAAGTGAATCCTTTTTTATCTACAAGAATACTTTAGGTTGAGGCACCAAAGCATTAAGAACATCAGGCTAATAACTGTAAACTCCCACTTCGCTCAGGATTCCCTGTCTTCTAGATGCTTTAGTGTTGGAATGTAAGGGCTGTGAGATGAGGGTCAGCTCACCTAACCCCCAAAACACCCTTATAGCATTCCAGAAGCAATTAAAAAATGCAATAACTCTAAGCAAATACATGTTTGGTGTCTATTAAAATACATTTGGAAGTTCTATTACATGTAAGCCCTTATTGCAAAAACATTTTAATGATGACTCCTGATTACTCTTGTTAAAATATGAATTTATACATTTGCCAGTTTCAATATGGACACATTCCCAAATGTTCTGCCTTCCTGTAATTATATTGTCTTTGTTCTTAGCATGCTGCATGATTTTAGTGACCCGTTGTTTAAAACTGGCAGCATGACATGCTGTTTTTGCTGGTTAACCTTGGCTTGAGCCAGGCTAAGATCCTGTTTTGATGATGTACTCTTCATGTTTATGTGTGTTCCTGGCAAAAATCATTACCAAGTTTATTTCTATCTTTCTATGCTCAGAAGAAAATCAACATGGCAGCAGATTCCTTCTGCATTTTTGCCATTCTGAAGCAGACAAATTTTAACCAGTTGAGTACCAGCCTGTGTTACACCTTCATTTCCAGGTAATTTTGAAATTTCCGGTGCTGTAATAATTGGACTGACAATTACTCCATCGTACAACACTGTACCCAAATTATTTTTATAGAATTTTTTGAGGCAGACTTAAAGTGGAAGTAAACCCTTCTATCGTTTTCAGTCAAGGAAGCTACCATCTTGGCCTCTAATGATTCTTAAACTGCCATAATGCTGCACATGTGATCAGTTATGAAACCAGCCATTGGATGGTTTGAAAGTTAGCATTTCCGACATGCCGGGAATGTAAGTGTTTTTTGAAACTGGGTTTACTCTTGCTTTAAAACAAAAATGTCAAGGCAGTATAAACACCTCCAAAAGGACTTATTTTTGAAAAATAGACACCCCATTTTGCCACAAAATGTTTATAAATGAAGAATTGTGCTCGTATTGAGGTGATTAAAACATAGAATTTGGCAATGGTGCACTAGATGCAGTGCATACAGGTCATGCACAGAGAGTGTAGGTGATGAAAGGGTTATAATGTACAGGTCACATACAGTGGAAGGATGAAAAGTAGAGGGGGTTAAGGTGCAAAGGTAAAATAAAATTACATCTATATTCACTGTGCTTGGTCTTTCTATCAACAATCCCAGATATTCCAAGGTACACAGATGCTTGGATTGGACTAGGTTCACAGGCATTACCAGGCACACTGGCTACCCAAAAGTTATTTCTGTAGTCGAGTATATTCATAGCAGTGTAAAAATAGGCACCCACCACTCTGCAATTTATTCTCCTTTACTTTCCGTCATGGAAGCCCATAAAAGGTTATGTAAGGAGATGAGGTGAGGGAAAGAGGAGCTGGGCCAGCACAAAGAGTAATTAGACAATTCCAAAAGAGTAGAGGGCTTTGACGTGCAAAGAGGAAGGAGATTGTGCTGGGGAATTGGCTCTTCCTGGATTAGTTACATTTTCTACCAAGTCCAAGTAAGGCACATCGTAAGTGAATAAAGCGGGCATCACTAATCACTTCTGGACTGTGGTCCGAATGCGGACAGTGGCACTCTGCCATTCGGACTGCCACAGTACCACCATTTAGGAGCCTTTTCTTCCTCCTGCCATCACTCAGTAATCCTCACAGGGTAGAGCTGCCAAGGTTGTCAAACAGGTGATTGGCTGCTAGGACTGTCCTTCATCCTAGCAGCCAATCACCTGTTTGTTAACCTTGGGCAGCTCCGCCCTCCTACCCGAACTGTCCCGCCTCCCTCCCTGCAACTCCTGCCTGACACTCTATGCCTCCCTCTTTTCTATCTGTGTAATATAGGACAGTGAGGGGGTGAAGTTAAGAGCTAACAACTGAATGAAGTGGGAGGATGCTGAGGATTGCAGAGAAGTGGGGGTGGGGCTGAGGACATCAAAGTAGGGGAGCTAAGAACAGGAGAGTGGGGGAGCTGAGGACTGGAGTTTGGGGGAGCTAAGGACTGGAGTGTGGGGGAGCTGAGGACTGGAATGTGGGGGAGCTGAGGACTGGAGTGTACGGGAGCTGAGGACTGGAGTGTGGGGGCGCTGAGGACTGGAGTGTGGGGGCGCTGAGGACTGGAGTGTGGGGGAGCTGAGGACTGGAATGTGGGGGAGCTGTGGACTGGAGTGTGGGGGAGCTGAGGACTGGAGTGTGGGGGAGCTGAGGACTGGAATATGGGGGAGCTGAGGACTGGACTGTGGAGGAGCTGAGGACTGGAATGTGGGGGCTTGAGGACTGGAGTGTGGGGGAGCTGAGGACTAGAGTGTGGGGGAGCTGAGGACTGGAGTGTGGGGGAGCTGAGGACTGGAATGTGGGGGCGCTGAGGACTGGAGTGTGGGGGAGCTGAGGACTAGAGTGTGGGGGAGCTGATTACTGGAGTGTGGGGGAGCTGATTACTGGAGTGTGGGGGAGCTGATTACTGGAGTGTGGGGGAGCTGATTACTGGAGTGTGGGGGAGCTGATTACTGGAGTGTGGGGGAGCTGAGGACAGGAGTGTGGGGCAGCTGAGGACTAGAATGTGGGGCAGCTAAGGACTGGAGTGTGGGGGAGCTGAGCACTGGAATGTGGGGGAGCTGAGCACTGGAATGTGGGGGAGCTGTGGACTGGAGTGTGGGGGAGCTGTGGACTGGAGTGTGGGGGAGCTGAGGACAGGAGTGTGGGGCAGCTGAGGACTAGAATGTGAGGGAGCTGAGGACTGGAGTGTGGGGGAGCTGAGGACTAGAGTGTGGGGGAGCTGAGGACTGGAATGTGGGGGTGCTAAGGACTGGGGTGTGGGGGAGCTGAGGACTGGAATGTGGGGGACCTGGGGACTGGAATGTGGGGGACCTGAGGACTGGAATGTGGGGGAGCTGAGGACTGGAGTGTGGGGGAGCTGAGGACTAGAATGTGGGGGAGCTGAGGACTGGAATGTGGGTGAGCTGAAGACTGGAATGTGGGGGAGCTGAAGACTGGAATGTGGGGGAGCTAAGGACTGCAATGTAGGGGAGCTGAGGACTGTAGTGTGGGGGAGCTGAGGACTGGAATGTGGGGGAGCTGAGGACTGGAATGTGGGGGAGCTGAGGACTGGAATGTGTGGGAGCTGAGGATTGGAATGTGGGGGAGCTGAGGACAGGAGTGTGAGGCAGCTGAGGACTAGAATGTGAGGGAGCTGAGGACTGGAGTGTGGGGCAGCTAAGGACTGGAGTGTGGGGCAGCTAAGGACTGGAGTGTGGGGCAGCTAAGGACTGGAGTGTGGGGCAGCTAAGGACTGGAGTGTGGGGCAGCTAAGGACTGGAATGTGGGGGAGCTGATGACTGGAGTGTGGGGCTGCTGAGGACTAGAATGTGTGGGAGCTGAGGACTAGAATGTGTGAGGCTGCTGAAGACTAGAATGTGTGGGAGCTGAGGACTGGAATGTGTGGGAGCTGAGGACTGGAATGTGTGGGAGCTGAGGACTGGAATGTGGGGGAGCTGAGGACTTGAATATGGGGGAGCTGAGGACTAGAATGTGTGGGAGCTGAGGTTTAGAATGTGGGGGAGCTGAGGATTGGAGTATGGGTCAGCTGAGGACTAAAAGGTGGGGCAGCTGAGGACTAGAATGTGGGGGAGCTAAGAATTAGAATGTGGAGGAGCTGTGGACTGGAATGTGGGGGAGCCGAAGAAGTTAAATGGGGGGGACCAAGGACTGTCATGTGAGGGGGGCTGAGTACAATAAAGTGGAGTGGATAGAACTGTAATGTGGGAAGGGGGGTCCAGGCTAAGGACTGGGATGTGGGGGACTGAGGACATTGATGTGGAAGGGCTGAGGACTGTAATGTGGGGTTATGATGTAAATAGGGGCAGAGAATAGTACTGTTAAGGGGGGTTGATGTTAAGGAAGTGTGAAGACACTACTGTGAAAGAAGTGGGGGGGGTGATGTAAAGGGGGAGCTGAGGACACTCATCAAGAGGGGATCTTGATGAGAAGGGGAGGGGACTGTGATGTGCACCTGGGACTGAGGACACTGATAAGAATGGGTTCAGAGCTGTGTATGTGCATTAGGTGCACACGTTGTGGGTCAGCCCATTTTAATGGGCTGCACTATCCACAAGAAACAGAGAAAGAAGTCCTTGACCTTTTGACACACGTGAAAATGCGTGACAGGGAACCAACATGATATTCGGACCTCTGCTAAAGAAAATTTTACTGACCGGACCTCTGCGAATTGTAATTAATTACCTCTGGAATAAAGAATCATTTATGGAAAGGAAAAACACTGCAAGTAAAAAAAAAGATAATATAATGAAAAAATGACAAAAACAAACCAAAACCCTATACAAACCAATTATAATTATATTAATTATATCTACACCAAATTGCGCATCGTTATGACACACAGGTATACGGCAGATCTTTTGCATTTAGAATAACTCTAAAGGCTTATAGTGTATATCTCTTTTCTTCTCTATTTATTTACATGTTTTCATCGCTTCAATTTTCCACAAATTTTTGTTTAAATGTATCACTGTTTGCTATTTATCAATGTCATACAAGTTTAGCTTATATATTTTTATTTTGTATATTTAGTAGGAATTTTAATGATGTTAATGTGTTTTATGGTTTAATAATGCTTTTAGTGTAATTTCATGAAAACATATATCAAATGGCAGACATTTGTGCACCTAGCATGGGAAGAACAAAATCAGTAGAACCGCTATTTAACTGTGTAGGTTATTCATTTTTGTTTGATCAGTACAAGGTAATACAAGGAGCTCATTGTACTTCCTTGCACCAATTTAGCACGATTGAATAAAAAGACACTTGATTGCCAATGTTGGAGACCACCTAAAGCATGCTTTAGATTTAAATGAATGCATATACAGAACATATATACAGTATATAAAAAAAAAAGCACTTGATAATTAACCACTTTCAGACCGGACCATTTTGCTGGTCAATGACCAGAGGTCTTTTTACAATTTGGCACTGCGCTGCTTTAACTGGTAATTGCGCGGTCATGCAATGTTGTACCCAAACAAAATTTGCGTTCTTTTTTTCCCACAAATAGAGCTTTCTTTTAAAGGTATTTGACTGACTCTGCGATTTTTATTTTTTGCGATATAAACGTAAAAAGACCGCAAATTTTGAAAAAAAATATTTTCTACTTTTTGTTATTAGAAAAATCCAATAAACTCAATTTTAGTCATACATTTAGGCCAAAATGTATTCAGCCACATGTCTTTGGTAAAAAAAGTCAATAACTGTATATTTATTGGTTTGCGCAAAAGTTGTCACATCTACAAACTAAGGTACATTTTCTGGAATTTACGCAGCTTTTAGTTTATGACTGCCTATCTCATTTCTTGAGGTGCTAAAATGGCAGGGCAGTACAAAACCCCCACAAATGACCCCATTTTGGAAAGTAGATACCCTAAGGAAATTGATAAGAGGCATGTTGAGCCCATTGAATATTTTTTTTTTACACAAAGTTGTCACTAAATGATATATTGCTCACACATGCCATGGTTATATGTGGAATTGTACCCGAAAATACATTCTGCTGCTTCTCCTGAGTACGGGGATACCACATGTGGTCGACTTTTTGGAAGCCTAGCCGCGTACGGGGCCCCGAAAGCCAAGCACCGCCTTCAGGATTTCTAAGGGCATACATTTGTAATTTCCCTCCTCACTACCTAACACAGTTTTGAAGGCCATAAAATGCCAAGATGGCACAAAACCCCCACAAATGACCCCATTTTAGAAAGTAGACACCCCAAGCTATTTGCTGAGAGGCATGTTGAGTCCATGGAATATTTTATATTTTGCCACAAGTTGCAGGAAAATTACAAACTTTTTTTATTTTATTTATTTTTTCTCAAAGTTGTCACTAAATGATATATTGCTCACACATGCCATGGGCATATGTGAAATGACACCCCACAATAAATTCTGCTGCTTCTCCTGAGTACGAGGATACCACATGTGTGGGACTTTTTGGGAGCCTAGCCGCGTACGGGGCCCCGAAAACCAAGTACCGCCTTCAGGCTTTCTAAGGGCGTAAATTTTTGATTTCACTCCTCACTACCTATTACAGTTTTGAAGGCCATAAAATGCCAAGATGGCACAAAACCCCCACAAATTACCCCATTTTAGAAAGTAGACACCCCAAGCTATTTGCTGAGAGGCATGTTGAGTCCATGGAATATTTTATATTTTGCCACAAGTTGCGGGAAAATTACAAACTTTTATTTATTTATTTTTTTTTTTTTCACAAAGTTGTCACTAAATGATATATTGCTCATACATGCCATGGGCATATGTGAAATGACACCCCACAATAAATTCTGCTACTTCTCCTGAGTACGGAGATACCACATGTGTGGGACTTTTTGGGAGCCTAGCCGCGTACGGGGCCCCGAAAGCCAAGAACCGCCTTCAGGCTTTCTAAGGGCGTAAATTTTTGATTTCACTCCTCACCACCTATTACAGTTTTGAAGGCCATAAAACGCCAAGATGGCACAAAACCCCCCCAAATGACCCCCTTTTAGAAAGTAGACACCCCAAGCTATTTGCTGAGAGGCATGTTGAGTCCATGGAATATTTTATATTTTGCCACAAGTTGCGGGAATATTACAAACTTTTTTTTTTTTCACAAAGTTGTCACTAAATGATATATTGCTCACACATGCCATGGGCATATGTGAAATGACACCCCAAAATAAATTCTGCTGCTTCTCCTGAGTACGGAGATACCACATGTGTGGGACTTTTTGGGAGCCTAGCTGCGTACGGGGCCCCGAAACCCAAGCACCGCCTTCAGGATTTCTAAGGGTGTAAATTTTTGATTTCACTCCTCACTACCTATTACAGTTTTGAAGGCCATAAAATGCCAAGATGGCACAAAACCCCCACAAATTACCCCATTTTAGAAAGTAGACATCCCAAGCTATTTGCTGAGAGGCATGTTGAGTCCATGGAATATTCTATATTTTGCCACAAGTTGCGGGAAAATTACAAACTTATTTTTTTTTATTTTTTTTTCACAAAGTTGTCACTAAATGATATATTGCTCACACATGCCATGGGCATTTGTGAAATGACACCCTAAAATAAATTCTGCTGCTTCTCCTGAGTACAGGGATACCACATGTGTGGGACTTTTTGGGAGCCTAGCCGTGTACGACGGCCCCGAAAACCAAGCACCGCCTTCAGGATTTCTAAGGGTGTACATTTTTGATTTCACTCCTCACTACCTATCGCAATTTTGAAGGCCATAAAATGCCAAGATGGCACAAACCCCCCCCCCAAATGACCCCATTTTGGAAAGTAGACACCCCTAAATTTAGGGGTACACTAGTGAGACTCACAGGTAAAAAAGCACCTAGGCTGTCAGCGACTGTATCAAAACGCTACAAAAAAAACTGTTAGCGATCGCAGGGATCAGGCCTGACTCTGCGAACGCTGCAGTTATGTGTGTTGTGTTTTGTAAGTGACAGTGATCGATCGATACTGCACTTGGGTGGGCTGGGCTGGGCTTGGCGGTGGGGGCTAAACGCAAGTGCTAGCAGGTATCTGGGCTGATCCCGCTAACAATGCATTTTGGGAAACCTAAACTGCTGGCGACGCTAATATAGATCTGATCAGATACTATATTACTAAGGGAGGTGTATGCTTTGCGCGTGGGTGTTAGCGGTACTGGCACTAACCTGACGCTGCCTGGGGCGACGCAGACCTTATCTGACCCTCAAACTTATATCACCCGCCGGGTGATCAGGGGGTTAAACCTTTATTAGGTAATAAATGGCGGGTGCCCTGAAACTCTAAAAAAAAATAACTAACCAACCAGCGTCACCTGTAACAGTTATATGGTGAGCACTGGTGAAAGGGTTAACTAGGGGGCAATCAGGGGGCTTTATGCGGTAGTATATGGGGGTCCCTGGCGCTATAAAAAGCTGCGGCGAACCTAAATACCTACCTGCCTAACTAGCGTCACCTGTGACACTAATACAGCGATCAGAAAAACGATCGCTTATTAGGCTGGGTTCACACTGGAGCGATGCGGGAACGCCGCGAATCCGTGGCAGGTTCCCGCATCGCATGCCTCCCGGCGGCAGTTCACACTGCCCTATGCGAACTGCTGGGAGTGTCAGTGAAATGTTAATGACACCCCCAGATCAGTTCGCATATCGCAGTGCGATCTGCAAACTCGGACAGGAATCGAATCGCATGGTGTGAACACCCATGCGATCCGATTCTGCTGCGGACCAAAAAAAGGGTCCCGTGCGAGTTTGCGGCGGGTGCGATGCAAATTCAGCCATACTATCTGTATGGCTGAACTCGCATCGCACAGAGATCGGATGTGATTTGCACTGCAGTGCGGTGCGAATCACATCCGTTCTCATAAACCGCTGCAATGTGAACCCAGCCTTAGTGACACTGGCGACGGGGGGTGATCACGGGGTTAAACCTTTATTGGGGGGGTTAGGGGGGTACCCTAGAGCTAAAGGGGGCTAACCCTAACTGCCCTAACAGTTATTGCAGTCACAAATGACACCAATGCAATAATAAAAAAAAAAATGCAATTGGTGTCACTGTGACTGGGGGTGCAGGGGTGATTGGGGGGGTGATCGGGGGGGTGAAGGGGGGGGTGAAAGTGTGCCTGGCGTGTTCTACTGTTAGTGTAGTGTTAGGTGCAACTCACCGATCCTCTCTCCTCGGTGCCGGAACGAAAAAGACCGACACGGAGGAGAGATTACATCACTTCCTCTGCCTGTGTTTACATTACAGGAGAGGAAGTGATGTAGAGGAGGGATTTCATTCGTCAGGAGCGATCGCGAGGGGGTGGCCATGAATAAATGGCCACCCCCTCATCCCGGATCGCTCCTGCACGGAATCTGACCGCCGCTGGCACGGATCGGGCCCCCCACCCGTGGGAAGGCAGGGACGTACATGTACGCCCATATGCCTGCCCGTGCCATTCTGTCGACGTACATCGTCGTGCGGCGGTCGGCAAGTGGTTAAAGATACTAGAAAGACCCACTAAAGTCTTATGCCCTGTACACACGGTCGGACATTCCGACCACAAAGTCCATCAGATTTTGTTTGAAACTGGTGTTGCATACACACGGTTGGACAAAGTTGTTGGAAAATCCGATCGTTCGGAACGTGATGACATTCATTCATTCCGACGGGACTATGTTCAGGCTAGTAGCCAATAGCTTTTCTTTCGTACTTTGATCTGAGCATGCGTGGCACTTTGTCAAATTGGAATTCTCTACAAGCGATCGGAACAAGTCAGATTGGATTTTGTTGTCGAAAAATTTGAGATCCTGCTCTCAAATTTTTTCCATCGGAATTACAGACTGAAAAAGTCCGATAGAGCCCACACATGATCGGGTTTTCCAACAATATAATCCGATCGGACCTTTTCCGTCAGAATTTCCGACTGTGTGTACGGGGCATTAGGGCTCATCTCTTTCTCAAGGCAAGTCTTTCTTACTTGTATATGTGACTCTTGCTATATATACAATAAAATAATATGTCCTTGGTGGTTCAGTAGAAGGGTCTGCTTCCCCCAAGGCAGAGAGTGTGTTGTGGCAGTGCTGTTTTCAATAAAACCAAAGTCACCATGTTACCAGCTATAGGAAAACCCACTTCTGAATATATCCCAAACTATACTTTAAGATAACAATTTGGCATGTCTCCTCTTAAAACACAGGAGTGAAATATTTTTATATGACCAGGAAAGCTTGTTAACAACTGCCGTCAGATGAGATGGAAACATCAGTAATAATTTTTGCCATACAACTTGCAATCATATTCAATCCCAAAATAACATAACAGATCCAGTTGTAATAGATGTAATAGTTTAATGGTTTCAAAACTGCAATTTAAACCTGGCTCACAGTGAACAGCTAAACTCTAGCTTCCTGTCACTTTATAAAAGTTTATGTACACAAAATTAGTTCAAACTATTCCCCTCACTAGGAGATGATTCCCCTATGAATGCTGTATAAACTGTATATACAATTAGCTACATACAGTAAACAGTGCTGTGTTCCTGCGGTGGGGAGGAGACTTCCCATCCAGTTCACACCACGTGCCGTCCAGCAAGTTTTTTCTGCATCAAAAACGCATGGAAAGTAGGTTATATGGTTTTCAATGGCATAGTTCACACCAGTGCTTGCAGTTCCAGTGCGTTCCAGTTCCCCAAAAAAATTTTTTTTAATATGTTGCATTTTTCTTGCACTGGACTGTTCTGGAACACTGTAAATCGCACCAAAAATGCACTGGAACACACATGTTCTTATTTAAGGTTAAGAAAAAAAGAGGGGGGGGGAAATATCAAAAACATGCATGCAGAAAAGCATCTGGAACGCATCCGGACTTTGTTTCTATAGAGTGAACTGGCCCTAAGGCTGAGGACTGCTCGGCCATTCACAGGAAGCTTTGTATTTTCTCAATGAATACAAGACTTCCTCTGATTGGCTGAGGTGGAGATCATGAGCCCACCTCTCCAACTCAGCTAATCAGAGGAAGCCATTTATTCACTTGTAATCATCCCGCTGCTGAAACACAGTGATGTTTAGTGTATGTAGCTCATGCTGTATACACTTTATACAGTGCTCACAGCAAATAGATCTGCTATTGAGGTTTATAGTTCATTTGGACCAGATTAGTCCAAACAAACTATTTTAAAGTGAACAAAAAGCTGGAGTTAGGCTTGGAGTCTTTGGGTATAATCACAGTAGCTGTCAGAATTTCCTTGCATTCAAACAGCTCAAGCTCAAACAGCAACAAAATCTGTCAATAGCTCAAACAAAGCCCCTGTAAACAGACTTTGTTTTTTTTTTTTACAAAAGGCAAATCCACTTTGCAGTACAAGTGCAAACTAAAAGTACAAAGCGCACTTGAAATTGCACTGGCAATGCACTTGGAAGTGCAGTCGCTGTAAATCTGAGGGTTAGATCTGAAATGAGGGGAAGCTCTGCTGATTTTATCATCCAATCATGTGCAAGCTAAAATGCTGTTTTTTATTCTCCTTGCATTTCCCCCTCGGATCTACAGCGACTTTACTTCCAAGTTCACTTTCAGTGCAATTTCAAGTTGCTTTGCCTTTAGTAAATAACCCACTTTATTTCAGCCTGACAACTATGGGCCTGCAGTGTATACTAGTGTAGAAAACTGAAGTGAATAATACTTGCGCAATCAATTTAACTGATTAGCTGCGTCCCATGCTTAAAGAGACTCTGTAATGGGGAATAACAAAACTTCTGCAGATATAATGTGCAGACACGTAACAGTCCATGCACATACCTGCACTGCTTAAATGTCCAGATCTGACTTTATTTCAAAAAGTCAAGGGAACAATCCAAAGATTAACCAGCAGTGGCGGCCTATCCCCCCTCTATATCAATGAATCTATATGAATAATGCATAGCATGAATCCATCCATGGCTGCCACGGCCACCCCGTATTCAGGCGTCCAGCCCCTTTCAGGACTCTGGGCGCCTGAATTACAGTGGTGGGGGTGTTTTTTTAAGCACCTGATTAGAGCCATAGGCTTAAAAATAGGGTGGCTCGTGGTGCAAAGCATTGTGCCATGAACCTACCCAGGTGTTACAACAGCAAATTATTATTCGCTGTTGTAACACCGATCCTAAATCTGGCCAATCAGAAGCGCTGTGAGACCCATTTTTTGATTGAATCAAAAGGGAAGACTCCCTATTGGCCGCCAAAAAGGAGGGAGGAAACGGAAGTCAGGGAACCGGAGGCTGCTGCCGAGCATGGGAAGCTACGATGGGGTGCGTGTGACTTACCATCCCACTGACCCACCGGCCACCACTGTTATCCAGGGCATTTCAGGGGTCCAAAAATACCCCTTCATCAGAGCTTGAATTAAAACAATGTAAATGTACTAGAAATGACCTGGACCTGATAAGATCTGTGCTTGTAATGGAAGAAATACCATTAACCAGTTCCCGACCGGCACACGACGATGTATGTCGGCAGAATGGCATGGGCAGGCAAACTGGCGTACAGGTACGTCCAGTTGAATATGCCGCCCTGCCATCGCGTGCGCGCTGCCGGTGGCACTCGCGCATGCTGGTAGGGACCCCCATGAGTCTGGTCACGGTTTCCGCGGACTCGATCGCCACGGGGATACCCGTGATCGTCTCACGGGGAAGGAGAACGGGGAGATGCCGTTGTAAACAGCATCTCCCCGTTCTGCCTAGCAACAAGTGACACTGATCTCTGCTTCCTGTGATTGGAGCAGAGATCAGTGTTCACTAGCACACAGCCCAGCCTCCTACAGTTAGTAACATGCCCCTAGGACACACTTAACTCCTACACTGCCACCCCTGGTTAACCCCTTCACTGCCAGTGTCATTTACACAGGAATCAGTGCATTTGTATAGCACTGATTTCTGTATAAATGACAGCAGTCTCAAAAATGGGTCAAAAATGTCCGATGTGTCCGCTGATCGCCGCCATTACTAATAAAAAAAAAGATTAATAAAAATGCCATAAAACTATTCCCTATTTCGTGGACGCTATAAATTTTGCGCAAACCAATCAATAATCGCTGGTTGCAGTTTTTTTTAACAAAAATATGAAGAAGAATACGTATCGGCCTAAACTGAGGAAAAAAAATGTTTTTTTATATATTTTTGGGGGATATTCATTATAGCAAAAAGTAGAAAATAATGCGTTTTTTTTCAAAATTGTCGCTTTTTTTTGTTTATAGCGCATAAAATAAAAACCATAGGGATGATCAAATACCACCAAAAGAAAGCTCTATTTGTGGGAAAAAAAGGACGTAAATTTTGTTTGGGAGCCACGTCGCACTACCGCGCAATTGTCAGTTAAAACGACCCAGTGCAGAATCGCAAATAGTGGTCTGGTCATTGGCCTGCAAAATGGTCCGGTCTGAGAGTGGTTAAAGGTCCAGTTCACTTTTATTCCATACACATAGTTTTCAATTAAGCCCCGATGAAGGGGATGGGTTTGGACTCCTGAAACCTATTGAATCCTCTATGAATCCCCCCCCCCCCCCCCCCCGACTTGTTTTGGAATAAAGTCATATCTGGACCTTTTAATAGTGGGGTGAAACATCAATTTACATTTTTGTTACATTACACTATCCAAGGAGACTGTGGAGATCCTCTGATGTGTAGAAGCCGCCAGCCTGGGATCAGATTATTTACATTAACATCCATACTATAACCTCTTTTTACCTGTCCAGACATCAATTTAAAAGGTTATGAATGCCTGGGGAGGCAGGAAAGACCAGTGATCATGTGACCACTCTCACAGTGATCACATGATCTGGGACTGGTCCTATTGGCTATCAATCGTTAGTGCGGACTAACAGCTCAGTCTCTATGCTGGGAGAATGCAGTGAGTGCAGTCTCAGAACAGAAACCTCGACAGCCAAATGGTGCATATTTGCAGCGTGTACGCATTAAAGCTCACCATTTTGCCACCACACTTTTGTGTTATGCGGGCAACAACAGTATAGCAATACCAATTAGATAACCTCATGAATCGAGTACTATTTTTTTCACTTTCCTCAACTATCCCAGACACTTCTGGCTATGCCAAATGCTGAGGCAGTCTGAATTACTATAAGCTTGTTTTGCCTGTTCCTCCCCACGTTTCTATTAGCTAGTAAAGACTGACCATCTTAGTGAAAGGTCAGTAGGAACTGCAGAAGCAGGGCTTGGCGGCACGCTCTGACACTACCTTCAAGTGTCACAGTTTTTCTGTCAAAATAGGCCATGCCAGGCAGGATTAGTAGGTTACTGCAGGTATGTGCATGTACCTACAGGTTTTGTTTTATTTTCTCCTCAAGGCAAGATCTTGTTAAAGTAATATTAAAGGCATTAAAAAAACAAAAAACATGTTAAACTTATCTGCCGTCTTGTGCAATGGTCTTGCACAGAGCAGCCTTGATCTTCCTCCTCTTGGGTCCTCCGCCAGCGCTCCTGGCCCCTCCCTTCGACCTTGTGCCTCCAGAGTGTCCATGCACACACAGAGCCGCGGCTTGCCCCCCCCTCTTCTCATTAACTCACTGGCTGTGACTGACAGCCAATGGCTCCCGCTGCTGTCTCAGCCAATGAGGAGGGAGAGTACCTGGAGAGCCGAGGCTCTCATGCACATCACTGAATCGCGATGGGCTCAGGTAAGTATTAGGGGGACTGCTGCACAGAGAACATTTTTACCTTCTTGCATAGAATACAGGAAGGTGAAAAGCCTTGAGTCTTTACAACCACTTTAACCTCTTGCTGATGTAGGTGTACATCAGCCGCTTTAAGAGGTATAGGGGGGGGGTACACCCCACTGGAGCCAATGTGCGTGGCTGGCAGCCACGATGTTCACTAGCCACCCGCGATTGCTCTATAGAGAGCCAGAAAGGGGATCTATGTGTGTAAACACACAGATCCCCGCTCTGACAGGGGAATAGAGAAAGATCTGTTGTTCCTAGTGATCAGGAACAGCGATCTCTCTCTACTCCCAGTCAGTACACTGCCCCCACAATTAGAAACACCTCCCTGCGAACACTTAACCCCTTCCCTGTCAGTGACATTTATACAGTAACCAGTGGCTATTTTTAGCTCTGATTGCTGTATAAATGTCACTGGTCCCAAAAAAGTGTCAATAGTGTCTGATCTGTCAGCTGTACTGTTGCAGTCCCACTAAAAATGGCTGATCACTGCCATTACTAGTAACAAAAAATAAAAATAATAAAAAAGGCCATAAATATATCCCCTATTTTGTAGACACTATAACATTTTCAATATACACTTACTGCGATTGTTTAAACCAAACATATAGAAGAATACATATTGGACTAAACTGATGAAGAAATTCATTTTTTTGAATATTTATTATAGCAAAAAGTAAAAAATATTGTGCTTTTTTTCAAAATTGTCACTCTTTTTTTGTCTATAGCGCAAAAAACAAAAAAATGCAGAGGTAATCAAATACCACCAAAAGAAAGCTCTATTTGTGAGAAAAAATGACATAAATTTTGTTTGGGTACAACGTCACACGACCGCATAGTTGTCATTTAAAGTAACGCAGTGCCGCATCACAAAAAATGGCCTGGTCATTAAGGGGGCAAATCCTTCCGGGGCTGAAGTGGTTAATGTACTTCAAACATGCTTTGTGAGGGTGACAGTCACTCTTTTTTTCATGCTATGTGCATTATTTTATTCCATCTGTATGATTCAGTCTTTGCTATATCCTTTTTTTCTGACATCACAAGACATTTAATATCTTCCACATCAATAAATCAAATTAATCTTTCTAATAATAGCTCTTAACTTTTTAATCCTAAGAAACGCAACCAATTCTTTATCATAGCCTTTCTCATGTTCAGTTCACTCATTAGACTATGTGTGCCCAGTTCTATTTTCGGACATCATCTATAATCACAAAGGTGGATGATGTTTTCCTTTAAGGAATCTGATTTACTTAAGTTATTGGTAGCATATAGGTACACATTTGTCTGTGTGAAAAACGAGTAGCCTTATAACTAAGTTATATTGCCATTTCTTAATTTGGCCGACTTTGTTTTTGCCTGATTTGCATAGCGTAATAAATCACCTGACACCCAGAAAGATGCAGAAGTTTAACTGCATATGTCCACCTCTGGTTCGTCACATCCTCCATGGTATATTTGTGTAATATATGGGAATAATTTTATTGTAACTGGGAAAATATAGTAAGGTAAATGAGTCACAGGTAATATGCCTACGGCTGGAGCTATGAAAAGCAGGATCATTTGGAATTGGAAAAAAGAATGCTATTTTTTCACCTCTTATTTTAACTTTCTGTAATTGTCTACTGAGTGGAGCTGGTGGCAGTATAAAGACAACATAAATATTTTTTTTTTTTAACCTAGAGACCTCTACATTAGAAATAATATCTAATTATAATTTGTCGAAAAAGGACCGCTTTGTAAGTTGATAGTTCCACCATGTAGCAAACACTGCTATTTTACTGGAATAACAGACATCAAAAGACTAGAACTCTGGACAGATATCGTATAGAGTTCTGATAATAGTCTGGTTCCAGTCACTAGGATCTTTTACCATCTTTTGCAGTTCTCAAACTGGAGAGAAGGTTTGGATGTAGAGGAAACCCAAAAAGAACAAAATGAAGGAGAGATATAGTGATCCAGCAGTAGGCACTATAGGAGTGACCACTAATAATCAATGCTGTTAAACAGTCAGTGTTTCCTTGCTCCTAATTCTGACGTCTGTCCCTCTGTAAGCAGGTAAAGATTCCTCTTTCAAGGCACAGATGGCAGTTTTCAACCCAGCTCCACTGCAACCCTTTTCAGGCAAGAGCATCTCTGTTCAACCTAGCTCCCTATAAGCAGCCATGTCAACAAGTGGCTTGGTATCCAGGGTCCTCGGCATATAACTCAGTTGCTTCTCGTAGTATCAGCAATGGGCAAATAGCCCTTACCCAGTCCCCAGGATGCTGTGGTGACCTCTCACTGTAGAAGGGGGGCACCAAAAGCCTCCAGTGATCAGCGGTGTGAAGCAGAGGGTGAGTGGACACTCCAGTCTCTCTACTGCAGCAGTCAGATACTGAAATGTGGGCAGTGCTGCGCTGCCCCCCAGGTGTCCTCAACTCCCAGTGTCAGGCTCGGATCTCCACTGATATGGTCTTCCACTGACAGATAAATATCCAGACAGAGGTGCTCTCGCTCTCTCTAACTCCCTCAGTGTTAAGAGGAAGAGCCATCCAGGGCAGTTTAAAATAAATCATCTCTCCACTGTTCCTACTGCACAGAGACTATTGGGATTTGTATTGTAAGACGTTCAGTAATCCAATTATATGCCTCCTATATCAAACTACAACTCCCAGGATTCTTAATGATTTCCACAGAAGTCTATGGACTTGCTTGGCTTTAGCTCTCCTCCTCCTTGCCAGAAGAGAATGGTGCAGCATAACATTAGTGTTTAAGGAGGAAGTAAACCCTGATGGGTTTACTTCCTCTTTGTTTCCCTGCAAAGGTAAAGCATAATGGACTAATATGCATCGCATAGTAGCCCATTATGTGTCACTTACCTGACACAGGAGCCAGCGATGTCACTGCTGTCCCCTGTAGCACGAAGCGTCCATCTTCCTTCTGGGTATCGCTGCTCCGGCGCTGTGAGTGGCCGGAGCAGCGGTGACGTTACTCCGGCACACACGCGCGATAGCCGTAAGTGACGGCATGTTTGCCTTCACTTGCGGCGAGCCCAGTGCTCCTGCACCATTGTCTACGGCACGTATGCGCAGTAGACAGTGGTGCCCTATTTTTGTAAAATATCTCCTTAACCATGTAGATTAAGGAGATATTTCATGGACCTACAGGTAAACCTTAATCTGGGCTTACCTGTAGGTCAAAGTGGTTTGTAAGGGTTTACAACCACTTTAAATAGGAGGTCCACCTAAAAAAAAAAAAAAATATTAAAAGCCAGCAGCTACAAATACTGCAGCTTCTGACTTTTAATAAATGGACACTTACCTGTCTCAGGGTCCAGCGATGTTGGCAGCCGAAGCCGATCAATCTCTCGGCTCTCGGCAGCTACTGCTGCCATCCTCGGTGAGGGAATCAGGAAGTGAAGTGTTGAGGCTTCACTTCCCGGTTCCCTACTGCCCATGCACAAGTCGTGCTGCGCGACCTAACTGGTCCCCGCTATCTCCTGGGACCTGTGTGTTTCCCAGGTGACAGTGGGGGGGGGGGGGGTCGGGGGAAGGGGCGTGACTCTATTCCCGGAAGTGGGTGCAAATATCTGTATTACACAGGTATCTGCACCCCCTCCCCCCTGAAAGGTGGCAAATGTGACACCAGAGGGGGGGGGGGAGGGTTTCCAAAAAGCGGAGGTTCCATTTTTGTGTGAACCTTCACTTTAAGTAGAGGGAAAGAAGAATAAAAGGCAATGTCACCTTCTTCATATTGCTGTAGTCCAGCACTTGGCTACAATACATTTTTGGTTTTCTGTTTTAGAAAATCATATTTATTTTATTAGTGTATTTCTATCATTAATACTATTTCTCATTTTCTAATGTTATAATGTGGTATATGCCCTAGATTATCAAATATACAGTATATTGAGTTATAGAAAATTGTTTCATATGATGCCTAGAGCTAATTTTATAAGGTGTTTTTTATTGTACATGTTGTACTGCCCAATAAAATGCATGCAACACATGACTTCTAAATGGCTATAGTAAAACAGTATAATATATTTATGGGATTTATGTGATTATTTGGTGTTCTGCTTTTTATTGGGTTGCTTATAGCTCTACTTTTACATTTACTTTCCCATTATGATTTTTTATAAGACTTAGCAAAACTAAAATTGGTGAAAACACAGAAAATTGACGCTTTACTTGGCTGATTGCAAGTGCATTGTTGTATTATTGTAAGGCTCGTGGGATGCTTTCACCAAACAATCCCATAAGGTAATATGGCAATATGCTTTCAAGATATGTCTCTACGGAGTGCCTTTGTTCAAACATCTGTTCTTTTGTCCATTTTTCGTGCAGTGTTCCCTTGTGCTTTCAAGAAAACAAAGAACAAGAAAAAAAAAACTTGATGTTGACAGAAGAGCACAATTTGTCAGAATCTGATGTATGTGCAATAGTTTTACAAAATTTCAGTAATTACACAGATTATTTCATAATCTTCCAATATTACGGTATACTGTAATTGTAGTTAATATGTGGACAGATTATTGTATTTTTGTTTGAAATGTGGTTTTAGCCCAGTATTGGCCTAAAAGAAACCAATACTGAGAGAAAATTTGTTGACCACTCCTTCTGAAAAAGCTAACTGCCTGGCTGTCACATTATTACAATGGCTTCAACATTTGTTAAGCCTAGTACACATGGGCCTAATGTCAGGCGGCATCGCTGGTTCAATTGAAACCGGCCGACATTTGGCCTATGTGTACTGGAGTTGGTCCAACAAAAGCCATCTGTTCAGCTAGCTTCTGTCGAAGGGGCATGACCGAAAAAGGTCTGCCAATCGGCTCCCGATTGTTCCCAGAGTGTTCTGGTAGGGGGGCTGTCCCCCTATCAGAACACAGTAGCACAGCAGGGGAGATCGCTGTACTAATATTGCAGAGTTATTACAGCGGCTCCTCCTGAGCTGTCAATTTATTTTTTTCCATTTAGCCCTGCTGGGTTGAACAAAATAAAAACTAATAGAGTGTATTAGGCTTTAACCACTTGCTTACTGGGCACTTAAACCCCCCTCAGTCCCAGACCAATTTTCAGCTTTCAGCGCTGATGCACTTTGAGTGACAATTGCGCGGCCATACAACACTGTACCCAAATGAATTTTTTATCATTTTTTTCCCACAAATAGAGCTTTCTTTTGGTGGTATTTAGTTACAGCTCGGAGTTTTATTTTTTGCTAAACAAACAAAAAAAGATGCAAAAAAAAAAAAAAAAAAAATCATGTTTTAATAGTTTGTTATAAAATTTTGCAAACGGGTCATTTTTCTCCTTCATTGAAGTGCGCTGATTAGGCGGCACTGATAGGCTGCATTGGTGGGCACTGATGGGCTGCATTGGTGGGCACTGATGGGCTGCATTGGTGGGCACTGATGGGCTGCATTGGTGGGCACTGATAGGCTGCACTGGTGGGCACTGATAGGCATAGTTAAGGCGGCACTAATAGGCACAGATAAGGCGGCACCGATGGGCACAGATAAGGCGGCACTGATGGGCAAAGATGGGCACAGATAAGATGGGCACAGATAAGATGGCACGGATGGGTGGCACGGATAAGTGGCACGGATGGGTGGCACGGATGGGCACTGATAGGTACCACAGATAGATGGGACTGATGGGCACTGATAGGTGGCACTGATAGGTGGCTCTGATAGGTGGCACTGCTGGGCACTGATGGGCGGCACTGCTGGGCACTGATGGGCGGCACTGCTGGGCACTGATGGGCGGCACTGGGGTGCAGCACCTGAGGCAGATTTTGGGTGGCACTGTGGGTGGCACTGCGGGTGGCACTGTGGGTGGCACTGTGGGCACTGCTGGGTGGCACTGTGGGCACTATGGGCACTGCTGGGTGGCACTGACAGGGGGGCACTTACTTTATTTCAGGATGGCACTGCGGGTGGCAGGTGGGCACTGGCAGGGGGCAGGTGTCCTTTTAAATTGCTGGCCGTGATCGGGACTGATGTCCCGAACACGGGCGCCGGCGATCGGCTTTTTTTTTTCTCCTCGCGCTGTCAGCGCGAGGAGGAATACTAGCCGATTACCGGCTCCGTTTTATCACATGATCAGCTGTCATTGGCTGACAGCTGATCACGTGATAAGGGGTCGGGATCGACCCCTTACACGGATCGGTGATCAGGCGAGTCTCACGGACTCGCCGATCACAGAGCGCGCCGCGCGCGCCCCTCAGGGGGCGCGCAGGCCGCTCGTAACCGGGACTACGTCAATAGACGTAGTCCCGAAAATGTGGGTCCGCGCTATTGCCGTCATTTTGCAATAGCGCGGATCCCAAGTGGTTAAAGAGGTTATTAGGGCAGTGCACACAAGCACTGCCAGCCTCACTGCTAGTATAACCTGTAGTATACAGTGTATGCCTTTTTGTAAAATTCTTCTTCTACAGTAAATACCTTATTCCTTCTCCCCGATCAGCGGTCATGTGACTGCCTGTCGCTCTCCCTCCTATGTATACACTAGGGAGGAAGGGACCGAGGTCTCCCTTTGACATTTGCTGGACAGTCATGTGTAGTGTATACGTCGGAGACGGCTGATCGGGGAGAAAGAATAAGGTATTTAGGAGAAGAATTTTACAAAAAGGCATACATTATATACTACATGTTATACTAGCAGTGGGGCTGCAGTTCTTGTGTGCAGTATTGTATGCACTGCTTGGAGTGGTGCTACAAGGGGAGGGGTGGCTCACACAGAGACTAGCTGACAGGCAGGGAGGGAGGGAGGAGGAGGACACAGGAGACAGAGGAGAGCAGAAAGCATAACTGCGGATGACAGAGGCACATAAACTGATCATGGTATCAGGGCTCAGCAGCCATGACTAACCGTGGTCAATTTACAAGGGGGAGGGCAGAACCAGGCAGGATCAACAAGGTATTTCAGGCATTACAGGGGGCCAAATTACACAGCACAAGCACTGTGCTGTTATTCATGCTTTAATGGAACAGGGTTCTTTCTTCTTCTTCTTTTTTTTTTTTTAGGTTAAAAAACACTTTAAGCCACTGGCTCACCATAACTTTGCAGATTAAAAGTTCAGAAATAACTTCACTGGCTACATAATTGTTCTATATCATGGTTTCATAAACCATGGAAATCAAAAATAGCTACTCTTTTCTGAAGTAGGTGAGTGGTGACAACACACATTTTTTTAGGCATCATTCACAACTGAGTGTTTTGTAGCTTGAAGCTCCAAAATGTTCAACAAATCAAATCCCATCTATTTCAATGGCCCCTGTTCACATTTGAGTGTTTTGTTGCATGTAGAGAAATGCCTGTTACGCAAAAAGGTAGTTTATCTACTTTTCAGGTAGATTGGAGCATTTTTGGCTCCTTAGACTTCAATGGGTCAACTTTAGTAGTTGCAATGTGAAATAGCAGACTCTGAGACTTCTATAGGTAGACAGCCATACAGGGAAAGGCATTCAGCAAGACACCGCATCTGCATGTGTAGGATCCCTGGCTTCACACCCACCAAAGTTTCCTGATTCTTCACCATCCCTGGTTGGTGAGAATACTGCTCTGGTACTTGCTTTAGCTACTCACTGTGGACCCTGGTAATGAAGTGATTGGTCCCTTAGGACGACAGCTTCCCCAACACCTCCCACCACAACAGGTTCTCCGGCCGGCAGAACTGGCATTTATGGTTGGATTGCAAGCCTCAGTCCCAACCCTACTCTGCTCACTTGCTTCTGGATGGTCCCTCAGACAGCCTAGCAGCCAGATGTCCCTGGGATAGGCCATAGGCTCTGGCCTAGCACTCCGGGGGAACAGCACAACACACATCCACCCAGACAACTGTCCAGGTGGTACCAAAACCCTGATCATCTGACCTCACCCAAATAAATAGGCTCTCCCAGCAAGCCAAGGGACTCAAGAAGATCCCTGCCCATTGGCTGAGATACCCCATCTATTCCTAATCTGTCCTTTCAATGCCCTTGTCTTATCTAATGTCACCAGATGCCCGGCCATCTAGCGACAGAAGAGAGAAGTGCAGCAATTCCAGAGTTAGGAGATCCATTGATTTCACCCTGGCCAAGGCAACTATACCTGCCAGGTAAATTTACTAGCAACCCTGCCTAACCAGGGTGCTACATGTAAAACTGTGTTTTGCTCAAGCAGGAAAAAGCAACAGGCTTGCTACAATACACCCTTTCTAAATTGCTCATAGCTACCAATTATTTCTTTCTGCCTTGCTGATCTGTTCATCTGCTGGGAGTGAAAAAATAAATTGGTAGGTCTGGGTGTAGTGAATGGAGAAGCATGTAACTCATTCCCCTGTCTTGAAGAGACAATCTTCTGTCCAGTCCAAGCTCTGAAAAGAACACCTCAGAGCTTACACAAGACTGTTTTACCTTGCTCCTGATAGCTGAACAGAAAGAAAAAATACAAAAAAAAATACAAAATTCAGATATGAGATTCTATCAGTAAATACAACTAGTAAACACATTTATCCACTTTCCAAGCAGTGAAGATATTCAGTCTGGTATTTGACCCCGCAGCCTGCACAGTGCAGAACATAAAAAAAAAAGCCTAATGCATCATGAGTGTTAAATGTTTTGCTTGGTTCAGATGTGATCAGCTATGGTCACATGAAGATCTTGATTTTAATACATATCTAAGGTCAAAATATAAAATCATATGCTCATTTTTTGTATTTCAGTTATTTCTTGCCTACTGCTGTTAATCTGATCATTCGTGAAGTTTGTAAACATACTTTGTGGAGATGCCCACACATTTACTTCCTTGATCCTATGACACATATTCACTATACCCTGTGAATAGGATTTGCTGTGTCACACATTTTACAGAAGCATTCTGAACTACAGAGGTACTGAGAGGAGAAACTAATTAAGCCTCGTACACACAATCGGATTTTTGGCAGGGAATAGTGTGATGACAGACTATTTGCCTAAGATCCAAACGTAAGTACGCTCCATCAGACAATTGTTGTCAAACTTTCCCCCAACAAATGTTGGATGGCAGGCTAGTAAATTTTCGGTGGACAATGGTCTGTTATCATATTTTCCTATTGCGTGTACACAAGTCGGTCACACAAAAGTCCAAATTACAAACACGCATGCTCTGAATCAATGCTTTCCAAACACGACATTAGCAGAAGGTGCCCAAAGAGTGGCGCTCTAGAGCTGAAATTCCACTTAGTACATCTCTTTGTTCGTGTTTGTTGGCCGACAGTTGTATACTGTTTGTATGCAAGGCAAGTTCCTGGCACACGCCCTTCGGAAAAAAGTCTGGCGCTTTGTTGGCCACCAATCTGATTGTGTGTACAAGGCTTCAGCCTTGTGAGCAACTAAATAAAGCCCCATACACACTATCAGATTTTCTGCTGATTTTTGTCTTCAGATTTACCAAAACCATGTAGTACAAGGGCCTGCCTGATTGCATACACACTGAAACTCCTAAGGTTTGACCTCATATTATATGGTTTTGGTAAATCTGAAGGAAAAAATCTGTAAAAAATCTGATACTGTGTATGGGGCTTAACACTTACTTATTCTAATGGTAGCTACTGACACTCATCACATTCCCACAGTGCATTTTGATCAAAACTAAACAAAATTAATGTTCCCGGGCTTTTCCTTTCAAATTAATAAATACAATTCATGTGTAAAAAAAACACTAATATAAATAATGAAGTGCTAAATGTTTTTCCTGTGTAAATCTTTTTTTTTTTAATATGTTTATTAACTTGCCATTATACCAAAGAATAAAAAAAACTGATTTTACAACAATCTACCCAGGGTTATGTTATATGACCTATCCAAAAAGCGAAAAGTGCTTAGCAGATTTAAATATACCCAGATAATAAAGGAAAACTTTACTGAAAAAAATATATTGAGACCACCATTGTTGCTAGTTGCCTGGTTGGCGTGCTGAAAGGCTTTGATAGTTCCTAAAGGTGGTAACCTGCAATAAGTATGCAGATCAGGTGTCCTGACTTGACTTCACAGAATGAGAGCGCACCAAAGCTCTAGACAGCCAGGCAATTATTCTTAGAATAAGGTCAGCAATGGGAACTCCTCTATTTCTCTCAGTGTGTGTTTCCTTTAAAGGCAGATTCTAGTTCCTCTAAAGCCTAACTTTATACGAAATAGTGTAACTTACTATATTGAATAAAATACACTGAAAACCGAAACCGACTTTTGTTTTTTTGCAAGACTAAGAACTTATTGCGAGCTATTTAGTCATAGATCTCTCAGATACAAACTGCAGACATTTGGAAAGAAAAATGGTTCCTAAATAGTTAGCACAGATGTGACAAGCACAACTAATGGAGCAATTCTACTAAAAGTATCATTACATCAGACCAGGGGGCTTTCAGATGCTACCTCTCTTATTTTTTAGTTTCAAGAAAAGACCAGATCAGAATTTAACAACCAATACCAAACAAAATAGAGACAAAGAGAGCAGCATAAAATACTGAAAAAAGGGGACTTTGAATAATGTATAGCTAGTTATCAAGATAGTTATGGGTCAGTGTACCACATCTCAAAGGTCATCAGGGTTCTTAGGACAGAGCAGATTCACCCAGATAGGCATAAGACTAATTGAGGAAGAATTGAAGTATATCCAGACCTTTTTTTTTGGTTCAGATAGTGTAGGGAGAAGATTAAAAACACCTGCCAGATTTTTGTTCTGTGTTGTGGTGTTCATACCTCTGGCCTATAGATGTCTACAGTGAACAATGAATTAACTAAATTACCCTTAAATTGTCATTGATTTACCTCTTTCTTATTAGTACTAACTTTGTAAACATGTAGACCTATGTCAAGGATGAGTCCTTCCTCTTGTGCTTTGATGAGGTGCCTGATGACTTAAATTAAATGCTTTAATATTATCCAGCTACTGGTTCCTACATCCAGTTGAGGTGTCTTGTGTCTGCACGGTGGGTGACATGAATGACATGCAGCACTCTGCAGCTGTAGGATGCGGCCAGACTCGGTTACAGCAACATTGTAGCTGGACCTGGTAGGTAACAGTGGTCCCCTCCAGGGCTACAAGTAAGACACCATTGCAAGGTGATAGTAAAGTGAGCTGGAGGCCTCCACTGTAACCCCTTCTGTCCCAGAAGCCTTTCGTGGTGGCCTCGCCTGTGCTTACAACTTTCACTTGTTTCTTCTTATATAGCATATATTCTGCTGTGGGTGACATTACAACTCATATTGTTTGATGAAACAATATTTTCTATTTGATCTTCTGTACATTCATAATGTTCTATACCCAGTGTGCTATATATTTGGCATACCAATCATTCCAGTGTGGTTCTAATGGGTTATTTTAAGTGATTTCAAGGTAGGATTTTTTTTTACCTGAATATATTTTCTGAATTAAGGTAAACAAACTTCTGTGTGCCATCCCCAATTATACTTACCTGAGCCTGATCTTGATCCAGCACTGTGCCTGAGAGCAGTGGTTCTTTCCGCTCTCTTTCTTCTTACTGGACACGGAATGTCTCCCGCTACTGTCAATCACAGCTTGTAAGGAGAGAGCATATATATATATATATATATATATATATATATATATATATATATATGGTATTTATTGATTTCCTGGCCCATCCTCCCATCTGCACATAACGGTTAACACCCCCTTTGGAGCCCACAATGACCACATATTCCAAACTGAATATAAAAGACAGCCCCTCCCCAACCAAGATTTTCCTTTTTTGGTCATGCTCCAGGCCACGAGTTGATTGCAGTTGGTAAGTAATTTGTTTGGTGCATCCATCCCTGTCGAACCTACCCCTCCATGTTCAGCCTCTCATGGAGTTGGAAGACCCAGACCGCTGAAAGTAAATCTTTCTAAAAACTGAGATGCCTTGTGCCAAGTTTGCGGGCGCAATTATGCTTAAACGGCATTGATATATTGTACAGGTGTGGTATTATAAGAGCTCTGCAATGTCATCATTGCCTCTCCCTTTGTTTTTTTTCCTGTCTTTTTATATGCAACACACCACACTGCTCCCCTGGCTTTGTCAGTCTGAGATTGGCTGTGAATGGTGTCACAGTGGGCAGGGAGATGGGCAGCACAGGTTGGGAACCACCAGACACCATGCAATGGTGTAACTGATTTTGGAGGTCTGCAGTTATGATGAGGGCTTCTCTCCCTCTCTCTCTGCAGTCCTGCCAGGTAAAGGACTTACCTCAGATTCTGGCTGAGTCTCCTGTCTGTCTCTGGATGTGCAGTCCTGGCTCCCTTGCTATGCTGTGTACTTCTGTGGGTTTGACAGTCTGACTGTTTTTTGTCTCTGACTCTGACTGTCTGATGTCTGCCTTTGGAAATGTTGTCTGAAGCTCACCTCCAGATACTTCTGAAGAGAGTGGATGAAGGCAGATGGCTCTTAAAGAGACAGGGTTCCATGTTTTTTGGTGAGAGGTAAGATGCTTTTCTCCATAAATTTTGTGCAAATATGAGCTTGCTACACCTGTTAGTGGCACAGAATATTAGCAAAGGTAGGAGGGGGCAATGTGGGGCATGGTTCTTAAAAGAGTGCCCAAGGAAAATATACAAATTAAAGTGTTTTGCATTATTTTAGGAGCAGAAACCCTGAACGTAAATGCTCCAAAAAAACATAAGCCCCGCCAATGATCACAAGATGACGACACCTAACAGGTTGTCACATTCATTAAGCATGTGGTCAATATACTCTAAAGGAGTTGTTTCCACTTACCCTGTGAAGGGACAGAATCCAGGAAATTCGCACATGTGTTTATGCTAGCATGATAGAAGATGCCTTGCCAAGCTCAGGGTGCATTTTGGGCCTGCATGCCGTCTGCAGTGGCAGAGAAATGAGATTGCACAAGTTGCCTCACAAGCATGTGGTTTTGCAAAATTTCAAGACCTATTAAGATGGCTATAGCAGAAAGTATGCTGCAAATATCCACGGCACAAGTAACACCTATAATGATAGAGCATAAATCGCTCGTTCATGAAGGTCTTTTCCCGTAGTGGCAGAGCGTAAATCGCTCATGATGGAGGATAGCCTTTTCCCTTAATGGCAGAGCGTAAATCGCTCATGATGGAGGATGGTTTTTTCCCAACAACGATAGAGCGTAAATCACTCGTTGATGGAGGATGACAGAGACCTTGTCAGAAGACCAATTTACAGTAACAGGTTCCCTAAGTTTTATCCATATAAAATGGCTGCTGTATGTTTATACACTGCACTTGTAGGGGTGGTTGCTTCACTCTTGTGTCCGGTGCAGCAAGTGTCTTTGCCTTTTTATAATTTGGTTGCCTTCAATGGACTTGTTCACACCAGATGCAATCCAGTGCGTTTTTATTTCTGCATCAAGAACGCATGGATAGTGTTTAACTTTGATTCCAATTACTTAATTCACACCAGTACAGCACATTCTAGTGCCATCAACAAGAGTAGAAAAAAGAAAATAGATGGCACCAATATCCACTGGTTGTCCAATATCAAAATCAACACATAGGACATACAAATTATGTGTGTATATTAAAAAATGTATAGTAGAAATAAAACAATCATATAGTAAGATCATAAGGTCCATATAAGTTCATAAGGGGCACCGTAGGCAGCAACCTTTAGAGTAGAAGCAAAACACTCTGCAATGATAAGAAAAAGAAAAGACCAGGTGTGCCAAACTAAGTGCAGCATTAAAATTCACCATTTAATAAAATTTAAAAGCTGAGCCAAAAGGCTACTCACAAACAACAAATTAATATAGGTGTATCAGGTGTCAGATGTCATTCAAAGGACAAGGTGCTTCGGTAGTCCAGAGTACTTCCCAACGTTAGGGCCTGGCTGGATGTAATATGCAGTGTTCGCCTGAGGGCTGGTGGTGTGGCCGTAGAGTCTCAGGGTGAATCCAGAATACCCAATAGAGACAATAGGCAAGCGTTCCGTCTGTCAGACGTGAGCCGGAAGTCGCAACCGGAAGTCCGCTCAAGCTTGGAACGCAAACATCGTAAACCGGAAGTCATCAAAAGTCACGTGATACTTGTGGTGGAAGGTCTTCTGAATATATCTTGCAGTTTGCGGCACTCAATAAGACTACAGGTCTTTTTCATTTTTCTCACTTTACATGGAAAAGTTCTCTCCCACTCTATATTGGCTTTGGTATATCCCGTTATGTGCTGATGGGAGGATGGGCCAGGAAAATGGAAAATTGTTCTCACTTAGTGTAATTTTCCATTCCTGGCCCATTCTCACGTCAGCACAGGACTCCCTCCCTAGGCCTGTTGCAGGCTAAATTATGGAACATCTTAGTTGGGGGAGGGGCTGTCTTTTATAATTAGCTTGGAACGTGTGGTCATTGGAGGCTCCGAAGGAGGTGTTATGTGCTGACTTGAGGATGGGCCAGAAAAGGAAAATTACGGTAATACGGTAAGTGATAATTTTCCATAATATTATATATATTTACATATATATATATATATAGTAAGAAGAGATGGGATTGTTGCAACATGACCATATATATCATGCATCTTTGATGTCATTTTATATTTTCAATAAATATTTTTATGTGCAGCAATCCCATCTCTTTTTTCTATATATTGGCCCTTGGGAAGGCCAGATTGCTTGCGCATTCTACTGTGACCGACGTGCACCTCGCCCTTCGAACTTAAATATATATATATATATATATATATACATACACATACATTTCTCTCTCTCTCTATCTATCTATCTATCTATCTATCTATCTATCTATATATCTATATCTATATATATATAGATATATATATAGAAGATTCAGTTTGAAGAATAAATCACTTTTTAAAAGCATATTCTTGTTTTTTAAACTACCGTACATGGTTCAAATGTTCCATTATGTTAGACACATGAATTTGTCAGTGGATTCTCAAAACCACAGAGAATTTTATTTCCGTATTTCACTAGATGTTAATTACCGGTTTGACTATTTTTAAACTCCACTTCTACATTATGTGTGATTCCTATGTCAGTTCTCTGTGACCTTGTTCAGCTCAGTTTGCCATCCAGTGCCTTAGGCATCAAAATATTGTAGACCTTGTGTTATGTATGAAAATTCGAATCATAATTACAATTTGTAATTATGATTCAAATTTTCATACATAACACAAGGTCTACAGTATCCCTGATACAATATTTTCTGAAAACACTTTACATTTGCTGTCAATGCTCAGTGTCTTCTGAGTATGTTATGGTTTAACCACTTGCCGACCGCCTAACGCCGATGTACGTCGGCAGAATGGCACGGGCAGGCATAAGCACGTACATGTACGTGATTTGCCTCCCGCGGGTCGGGGGCCCGATCGGGCCCCCGCCCGGTGCCTGCGGCGGTCGGTTTTCGTTCGGGAGCGATCCCGGACGAGGGGACGGCCATTCATTCATGGCCACCCCCTCGCGATCGCTCCCGACGAATAGAAATCCCCGGTGACATCACTTCCTCTCCTGTAATGTAAACACAGGAGAGGAAGTGATGTATTCTCTCCTCCGTGTCGGTATTTTTCGTTCCGACACGGAGGAGAGCGGATCAGTGAGTTGCACCAACACATCCCACACACAGTAGAACATGCCAGGCACACTCACACCCCCCCTTTACCCCCCGATCACCCCCCCAATTACCCCTGCCCCCCAGTCACAGTGACACCAATGTCATTTTTTTTTTTTTTTTTTTTTTTTTTGCATTGGTGTCATTTGTGACTGTAATAACTGTTAGGGCAGTTAGAGTTAGCCCCCTTTAGTTCTAATGTACCCCCCTAACCCCCCCAATAAAGGTTTAACCCCGTGATCACCCCCCGTCGCCAGTGTCACTAAGGCTGGGTTCACATTGCAGCGGTTTATGAGAACGAATGTGATTCGCACCGCACTGCAGTGCAAATCACATCCGATCTCTGTGCGATTCGAGTTCAGCCATTCGCCGCACCCGCCGCACCCGCCACACCCGCCGCACCCGCCGCAAATTCGCACGGGACCCTTTTTTTGGCCCGCAGCAGAATCGGATCGCATGGGTGTTCACACCATGCGATCCGAGTTTGCAGATCGCACTGCGATATGCGAACTGATCTGGGGGTGTCAGTAACATTTCACTGACACTCCCAGCAGTTCGCATAGGGCAGTGTGAACTGCCGCCGGGAGGCATGCGATGCGGGAACCCGCCGCGGATTCGCGGCGTTTCCGCATCGCTCCAGTGTGAACCCAGCCTAATAAGCGATCATTTTTCTGATCGCCGTATTAGTGTCCCAGGTGACGCTAGTTAGGCAGGTAGGTATTTAGGTTCGCCGCAGCTTTTTATAGCGCCAGGGACCCCCATATACTACCGCATAAAGCCCCCTGATTGCCCCCTAGTTAACCCTTTCACCAGTGATCACCATATAACTGTTACAGGTGACGCTGGTTGGTTAGTTATTTTTTTATAGTTTCAGGGCACCCGCCATTTATTACCTAATAAAGGTTTAACCCCCTGATCACCCGGCGGGTGTCATTTGTGACTAATAACTGTTAGGGCAGTTAGGGTTAGCCCCCTTTAGTTCTAAGGTACCCCCCTAACCCCCCCAATAAAGGTTTAACCCCGTGATCACCCCCCGTCGCCAGTGTCACTAAGGCTGGGTTCAGATTGCAGCGGTTTGAGAACGGATGTGATTCGCACTGCAGTGCAAATCACATCCGATCTCTGTGCGATTCGAGTTCAGCCATTCGCCGCACCCGCCACACCCGCCGCACCCGCCGCAAATTCGCACGGGACCCTTTTTTTGGCCCGCAGCAGAATCGGATCGCATGGGTGTTCACACCATGCGATCCGAGTTTGCAGATCGCACTGCGATATGCGAACTGATCTGGGGGTGTCAGTAACATTTCACTGACACTCCCAGCAGTTCGCATAGGGCAGTGTGAACTGCCGCCGGGAGGCATGCGATGCGGGAACCCGCCGCGCATTCGTGGCGTTCCCGCATCGCTCCAGTGTGAACCCAGCCTAATAAGCGATCGTTTTTCTGATCGCTGTATTAGTGTCACAGGTGACGCTAGTTAGGCAAGTAGGTATTTAGGTTCGCCGCAGCTTTTTATAGCGCCAGGGACCCCCATATACTACCGCATAAAGCCCCCTGATTGCCCCCTAGTTAACCCTTTCACCAGTGATCACCATATAACTGTTACAGGTGACGCTGGTTGGTTAGTTATTTTTTTATAGTTTCAGGGCACCCGCCATTTATTACCTAGTCTCACTAGTGTACCCCTAAATTTAGGGGTGTCTACTTTCCAAAATGGGGTCATTTGGGGGGGGTTTGTGCCATCTTGGCATTTTATGGCCTTCAAAACTGTAACGCCCTTAGAAAGCCTGAAGGCGGTGCTTGGTTTTCGGGGCCCCGTACGCGGCTAGGCTCCCAAAAAGTCCCACATATGTGGTATCCCCGTACTCAGGAGAAGCAGCAGAATTTATTTTGGGGTGTCATTTCACATATGCCCATGGCATGCGTGAGCAATATATCATTTAGTGACAACTTTGTGAAAAAAAAAAAAAAAAAAAAAAGTTTGTAATTTTCCCGCAACTTGTGGCAAAATATAAAATATTCCATGGACTCAACATGCCTCTCAGCAAATAGCTTGGGGTGTCTACTTTCTAAAATGGGGTCATTTGTGGGGGTTTTGTGCCATCTTGGCATTTTATGGCCTTCAAAACTGTAATAGGTAGTGAGGAGTGAAGTCAAATATTTACGCCCTTAGAAAGCCTGAAGGCGGTGCTTGGTTTTCGGGGCCCCGTACGCGGCTAGGCTCCCAAAAAGTCCCACATATGTGGTATCCCCGTACTCAGGAGAAGCAGCAGAATTTATTTTGGGGTGTCATTTCACATATGCCCATGGCATGTGTGAGCAATATATCATTTAGTGACAACTTTGTGAAAAAAAAAAAAAAAAAAAAAAAGTTTGTAATTTTCCCGCAACTTGTGGCAAAATATAAAATATTCCATGAACTCAACATGCCTCTCAGCAAATAGCTTGGGGTGTCTACTTTCTAAAATGGGGTCATTTGTGGGGGTTTTGTGCCATCTTGGCATTTTATGGCCTTCAAAACTGTAATAGGTAGTGAGAAGTGAACTCAAAAATTTACGCCCTTAGAAAGCCTGAAGGCGGTGCTTGGTTTTCGGGGCCCCGTACGCGGCTAGGCTCCCAAAAAGTCCCACATATGTGGTATCCCCGTACTCAGGAGAAGCAGCAGAATTTATTTTGGGGTGTCATTTCACATACGCCCATAGCATGTGTGAGCAATATATCATTTAGTGACAACTTTGTGTAAAAAAAAAAAAAAAATTTTTTTTTTGTCATTATTCAATCGCTTGAGGCAAAAAAATAAAATATTCAATGGGCTCAACATGCCTCTTATCAATTTCCTTAGGGGGTCTACTTTCCAAAATGGGGTCATTTGGGGGGGTTTTGTACTGCCCTGCCATTTTAGCACCTCAAGAAATGAGATAGGCAGTCGTAAACTAAAAGCTGCGTAAATTCCAGAAAACGTACCTTAGTTTGTAGATGTGACAACTTTTGCGCAAACCAATAAATATACAATTATTGACTTTTTTTTTACCAAAGACATGTGGCTGAATACATTTTGGCCTAAATGTATGACTAAAATTGAGTTTATTGGATTTTTCTAATAACAAAAAGTAGAAAATATCATTTTTTTTCAAAATTTGCGGTCTTTTTACGTTTATATCGCAAAAAATAAAAATCGCAGAGGCAATCAAATACCATCAAAAGAAAGCTCTATTTGTGGGAAGAAAAGGACGCAAATTTTGTTTGGGTACAACATTGCATGACCGCGCAATTACCAGTTAAAGCAGCGCAGTGCCAAAGTGTAAAAAGACCTCTGGTCATTTACCAGCAAAATGGTCCGGTCTGAAAGTGGTTAAATCAACACAGAGAGAAAGTATGTTGATTCTGTATGGCATTTAGAATAACCCCCTACCCATTTCAAATAAAGTAAGTAAAAGTGTCTGTTGGTTGTTATTGTTATTGTTTTTTTTGTTGTTGTTCTGGGTTCCACAAAAAGATAGACTGTATAAATCTTAGCGATACAAATAGACAATAGAATAGAAAACGGAAAAATAATACAGTTGTGATTGCACAAGACTGGTGGATGCAAATTGCACATCCTAGAAGAATATATATATATATATATATATGTGTATATATATGTATGTATGTGTATATATATATATATAACAAATCTAACTGCAGGCTTTAGTAAGTGCAAAACCCTATAACTGAGGTATCCTACTTTTTAACAAATTCCAGAGAGATCCCTGGTCTGCAATCTGTTGGTATACAAAATGTAGGTATAGAAAAAATATGACAATATTTTAACAACATAAAACTATATCAGCCCTGAAAACTGCAGTTGTAACCATTGCTGCCCACCTAGCTATCAAGGATAGGGCTAGGCAATCCAGTTAGTTGGGGGAGGGGCTGTCTTTTATAATTAGCTTGGAACGTGTGGTCATTGGAGGCTCCGGAGGAGGTGTTATGTGCTGACATGAGGATGGGCCAGGAAAGGAAAATTACGGTAATACGGTAAGTGATCATTTTCCGTAATATTACGGAAACCGCCAGCACTCATTTTGGAGAATGAGTGCTGGCGGTGTAGAACAAGTGGTCTAAACTAGAAAGAAACTTAAGAGAATTCCAGTGCACCCAGTGTTAATTTCAGTTTTTCTCTAAGGTACCATTGTGTGTCGGAAGGTGGAACTTGTTTCTTTGAGCTGGGTGGGAGTGCATGAATTAAAACGGAAGTCTGAGTTTTATAGAATTTTGCTCAATGGTATACAATTTTTCTAGCATCATCAGTTTATGCAAAGTTTTTTTGGCAATCAATATACAGAGGTGTTCAAATTTCATTCCATTAGCTGCTAGTTAGTAGATTTTATAAAAGGGGTGGTTGATACCATGGTAGAAAACCTTTTTTGGATTGGTAAGTTTGAACAGCCTAAAGGTATGGATTTGAGGACAATTACACAAGACATGGTCAAGCTATGCCCTATTCTTTTGACATTTGGGGCAGATGGTGAGATAGTGGCTCCAGGTAAGGTTTTTAATAGGTAATTCAAACACATAATAGGCATAATTAGGTGAATCAAATGCATATTAAGCATAATAGGCCATGTGGATTATTTTGAATTTAATTTCCTCCAAGAATTCAGTAATCGCAGCAGACATATTTCAATCTTTCTTCTATCAGATCTAACATGTCTTTCAGGGGCTGCTGTAGGGTATTGGTCCATTTTAGATTTACAATTGGAGTATTGTTAGTTAGGTTTGCATAAAGCACAGGCATGGATTTTTTATATTTCAATGTGTTTATTAAAGAAAAAATAACAAATAATCAAGTTCAATATAGCCAGACATATAGATATACTGATGTTAAGTTTTTCCGAACATCATACAACACTTCAGAAAAAATAAACAGTACAGCTATAATACCCCTCCATCAGCTGGCAAAATAACAGAACGTAACAACTGTGATATGTGTTCATACGGTAGTACTGGCAGAACATATCAGTGGATACCCACTGTAGTCAAAGTATTTTACTAAGAGGAAGTAGTGGAGACCCAAACTTCCGGGAGATCCCGACTGCAATTGCCGGGATAATCCCAGAACCCACAGTCCTGTAAGGATTCCTGCTTTTCATTTGTGTTGTGCATAAACATTCCAAAAAATTAAATAAAAAGAAGAGAAGAGAAGAGAAGAAAGGGAGAAACAGAAGGAAAGAAGGGAGAGAGGAGAGAGAGGGTCATCCTGGAGTTCACTATGGAGTTGAAATGTAATCAATCCATGGGTCCCATATCTTATTAAATGTATTTGTTTTGTTGTTATTGTTAAGAATATGAGTGAGCTTATCATTGATCATAATCCAATTAAGTTTACTTTTAACCAAGATGAATTTCAAGAGGAATTTTCGACTGTCTCCAGTGTCTTGCAATTGTAATTCTTGCTGCCAATAGTATGTAATTAATTAGTCTTGTTGATTTTTTGGGTGTTTCGTCAAGTAATTTGTGAAAGAGCAAAATTTCTGGAGACCTTCAGATGTTTACTTCCATCACTGAATTGATTAAATTGAAAAACAGACATGGATTTTTTAAAAGGTCAAGAGATTAGAGGAATAGTAACAGCAGGCATTTGAATATTTTATTATCGTACATCACGGGACACAGAGCCATAGTAGTTACTATGTGGTTATAGGCCACCTTCAGGTGATGGACACTGGCACACCCTAAGACAAAAAGTGCACTCCCTATATAACCCCTCCCATTCCTGGGAGTACCTGAGTTTTTTCTCCAGTGTCTAAGGTCTGGGTCCCGAGTGAAGATGTGCTGTGCTGAGCTCCATTGGAGCAATTCTTGCTAGGGCTAGCTATGCAGCCGGATTCATTCAAAGTGTTTTTTAGGCTGAATTGAATGGTACCCGTGCCTCGTGTCTGAAGAAACTAGGTTTTGCCTGTAAACGCTTCTCTTTTAGAGAGCTGGACCCCAGGATCCAGTACTTTTGGTATTAAGGCCATAAAGTTTTACTGGCAGTGGTGCTATTACAGGTCCAGGATTGTGAGTTTCCCCGAGGATGCCCAGCTCCTGAAGGTTTGTTAATGGAACCCACCGTGAAGGGTGAAGGTTGGGTCTGTTGGTTTTTACCACAAAAAACCCTGCAGCGGGAAAGGTTAGTGGAGTTTTCTAAGAATCTTTTTAAATTTTCTTATGAGATGTCTCCTTTAATTAGTATATGTTGTCATGCCTATGTGTCACCACTGGGGGCTGTATGGAGCACATACCGTCTCATGCTTCCTCAAGAGTACACGCTGTTTCTGGAGCAGCAGGCTTCTTTTCCTCTCCAGCCAGCTGCAGACCTCATGTCTGGTGGGGTTTCTCTTCTCCAGACAACCCCCACCTTTGCTGAATGTCCCCCTCTTTATGAGGAAGAGCATTGGGAGAAAAAAACAAACAAAAGTAATAGAGTAGGACGCTGCTACTCTGCGGTTTCCGGGCTCTCTCCTCGTCATGTTTTTTCCCCTCACATGTTGATCCTGTAGGATCAGTGGCCTACGCTCACGTGGGAAAACTCTTTTTTTTAAAAGAGAGAGGGCAACGGGGGGTGGAGCTTAGCACGGCGTTGGCGTCCTCCAAAGTCCAGTGCAGATATGTGTTTTTTAAAGCACCTTTATTACTGCTGTAAGCTGGTGGAAGGAAATGAGAGCGAGAGAAAAGAGCGTGGAGGGGCTTGAAAGAGGTTGGTGTCACAAGCATTCTTTTTGACACATTTACTATTGCATCAAGCTGAGCATTAATAGCAGCAGCAGTGGCTGACTATTGCTCAAGCAAATGGATGCGATTTCTTCTGGTAGTACCTCTGCTTTGTGCATCGGGCTATGTTCAGAAGGGGAGGTTTAAACACTCCCAAAAAAGGAGCTAAAAGGGTCTCCCTCAAGCTCTGGAAATCCTACTCTACAAATGGCATCCTCCACTCAGAGGGGATGGCTGGACAGAGTGAGCATCGGGGCCATAAAATGTTTGCAACTGTTTTCAACACTGCAGCCCCTGTTCATTTTACTCTTTTTCCTCAGCCATGGTAGGTTTTTAAAAAACAAAAGCAAAAAAAAAGTTTTGCGACTTTAATCGCATCCTGGTGTGGTCAAGATGTGACAGGTTCTCTTCCATTTTCATAGAACCCTCAGGCTAAGGAACTAGGGGCAGGAGAAGCTGATTCCCTCAGGGGACCGTGAGAGGCTGATGATTCCTCTTCTGAGGTGTGAAATGCAAGGAGAGTCAGCTTTCACAATCTGTAAGATTGATGGTACAATTTCTTTCTGAATGATCTGCTCCACATTTATGTACTCTTAACTGAATGTTTGGGTTCGCTAAAGCCTGCTCAAGCTGTGCATGCTGTTTTCCTTCTAAAAAGTTGTCATAATTAGCGCTACTATATCCTTTATGAGTAAGTTTGGCTTGTCCGGCAGGCAATACTCAAGCACTTTTTTCCTCTGGCAGGTTGAGTGTCTCAGCCTGCGGTGACAGTAATAATCATTGGGAACCCTGTTTAAACAGGTGTTTTAGGTTATCCTGCTCAGCAGGTCCAGGAGGCAGCTTTATGTTTGCAATAGTTGCTATGACAGCTCTATCCTTTAGGCCTTGCGCCCTTCGCTAAGCGTCATGCAAGAAGCTATCTGGGGATATTTTGGATAAATATATCCAAAGAATTTCTAGTAAAAGAAAGATACCTCTTTTGCTGTTTAATTGGAGGAGTAAATGTATTTTTCAAAGCTCCTTCCTCTGTGCCAGAGGCATTAGGTTCAAAGGGTAATCCTCATGGTTAACCCCAGGGACAAAAGAGGTCTTGAGGGAGGGAGCCTAAAAGATACTGTAGCCTCCTTATGAGGAGGTGCCCCGCTTGCTCAATAGGGAGAATTTTTCTGCAGTTCTCAGGGATCTGGCAGAAGGAATGTCAAGACTAATGGGGGACTTCCTCAACAGCTCCAACATACAAACTGGAGTTCCAAGAGTTTCTATCTCTTCGTTTTCTCAGATCAAACGGTCCTAAGGTTCCCGAGAAAAATAAATCTTTCTCTCTTGCATTGGACCATCTTTTGGCAAAAAACATTCACGGTGACCCCCATGTAAGAGCAGAGGTTGGGGTTTGGTTAAATCCAAATGGACATTCTGGATCTCAAAGGTTTAAAATTAAATTCCTGAATATAATCTCTCTTTTTTGGCTTGAAGTCAATCCAATCTATCTCCATCCTATAACGAGAACTTCTGGCGTTAAAGAAGCATATATCCATATGCCTATTTCCTTGGTCACTAGTAATGTTTTCTTTCAAAGTGGAAAATCTTAATTTTCAGTGTGTAGCTCTGCTTTCCGATCTAGTCGCTACACCTCGAGTACAAGGTTCTGGCCCCTTTTTTAGCCAGATTGAGGGCCAAAGATTTAACGATTATGGTTTACCTAGTCAATTTGTTCTTGTTAAACCAGTTGGTAGCCCGCTTAGACCAAAGTTTGGTCACCAAATTCGACTACCTGGAATATCTAGGTCGGATTCTCAAACTAGGAGGAATCTTCTTTAAAACATGAAGAAAATACTTGGGTCTGATCATAGGTACAATGAAAATGGTATTCGTACCCCAGGCTAAGATCAGCGCCATAAAGGAACTGATTTAAGTAGTTGAAACAAGATGATTTTCTTCTATTCAACTTTGCATGAGGTTGTCGGGAAAGATGGTGGCTTCATTCGAGGCCATTCCTTATGCTCATTCTAGACTGGTGCAAAACAGTATCCTTCGGCTTGAAACAAAAAGTTCAAGCTCTACATTCCCAACGGCCATATCACCCTGATAGCGCTTGATCTCGTCTGATCTTGGGGGCTTAGCAGGGTTGGGCCTGGCTAGTACCCGGATAAAAGACCACCTGGAATTACCAGGTGCTGTAGGCTGGGTGCGCCGGAGCCTCGGCTTATGGTCAACATCCAAAAATCTGCAATGGGGAAGATCCTTCCTTCAGTTACCTGGGAAATAGTAACAACATATGTCAATCTTTTTTGTTTAGGTTGGAGGACAGTCCTGCAAGAGGTAGCTGTCCAGGAGAAGTGGTCTAGATCAGAAATGGCTTTGCCCATTAACATTTTAGAAATTCAGACAGAACACTGAGGGCCTGAACGCTCAGTTTAAGGTATTATCCTGCTAGGATTCAATCCGTTTATGCCACAGCAATGGCTATATTAATCACCAAGTGGACACAGGAAGTTGTGCGGACCAGAGAAAGGTGAATCTTATCCTATCTTGGGCAAAAAACAGTGTACTTTGCCTATCGGCAGTTTTCATTCTAGGAATATAAAATTGGCAGGTGGACTACTTGAGTCGCCAGCAGTTGTTCCTGAGAGAATGGTTCCTTCATCCCAATATCTTCCTATCAATATGTCAAGGATTGGGGATCCCAGACATAGATCTGTTTGCGTCCAGGATCAACAAAAAAGATTGACAACTTTGTGTCAAGAACAAAGAATGCCCTAGCATGCGGAACGGATGCTTTGCTATTCCCATGGATTTGATCCTCACTGATTTATGCATTCCCTCCTATTCTGCCTGCATCCACAACTTCTTCACAGAATCAAGCAGGAAGGGAAAAGTAGTTGATTCTTGTGACCCCCAGCGAGGTCCAGGAAATCTCGGTGTGCTGTGATCATAGAGATGGCAGTAGGGAACCCATGGACCCTACCTTCACGACCAGACCTTCTCTTGCAAGGTCCAGAGTTTTATCCTACTTTACAAATGCTAAATTTAACGGTTTGGCTATTGAGGCCCACACTCTGAAGAAGCCAGGGCTGTCAGGTTTGCTAGTTTTCTACATTGGTTAATGCAGAGCCGGCCTCCATGGTTATATATCATGGAGTCTGGGAAACATATGTCTCCTGGTGTGAAACCAGGAGCTGCACCCCAGGAAATAAGCCTAGGTTGAGTCCTTGACTTTTCTGAAGATGGCGTGAGAAATGAAGCTGGCCTTTAGTGCATTCTAAGGACAGGTCTTGGCCTTATCGGTATTATTTCAATGACCGCTCGGGAACATTCTTCGGTCCAGAAAATTTATTCAGGGGGTATGATGGCTTAATCTCTGGTTACGTAACCCCTGAACCCTTCGGACTTGAATTTTGTTTTGTCGGCATTACAAAACAGCCTTTTTTGGGCCAATACGACATATTCCCTTGGTCCATTTTTGACAAGGAAACTATTTTTTCTGGTAACCATATCTGCTGCAAGAAGGGTATCAGTATCGGCTGCTCTTTCTTTCTCTTTGTTTTTATTGTTCACAAGGATAAGGTAGTATTGTGTCGTCATCCTAACTTTTTACCAAAGGTAGTATCATGTTTTTATCTACACCATAATATTGTTCTACCGTCTTTTTTCCTGAACCCTGTTCTTTGGAAGAAAAATCACTACATTTTTTTGATGTGGTGAGAGCAGTCAATGTCTACTTAAAGGCGATTGCTCAGATTCGGAAAACAAATGTTTTTGTTCGTGTTGCCTGAAAGTCCTAAAAGAGGACAGGCTGCATTAAAATCTACTATTCTTTTTTTTTTTTTTTTTTTTTTTTTTTTCTTTGCTACTTCAGCGAATTTATCTGCGAGGAACCAATCAACTTAACGTTCATTTGAATTTTCCTCGTCTTCACTTCACATCATTGTAGCTCATCTTTTTAGTAAATCTTATCATTCAAATGCTTTATTCGTTTTCAAATATAAAAAAAGAAAATACCATCAAATTAGCCCGTTCTGTCCCCCCCCACCCCCCTTATCCCTCCATCTTTCAATCCTATTGTGGGGTTAAGAAAAAGAGGAAAGCCCCCCAGTTCCTACAGCGATACATCCAGTTTTCGGCTCTCATATGGTCTTCCCCTTCTCCCTATCCCTTTAAACTCTCCTCTATCCTTACCCTCCCCCCCTTCTGTTCCTGGTTACTTTCCCTCGGGGTACTACTTTAAACCTCACTTCGACATTTCCTTTCCTGGTATTATTCCTGAGTTATTTCCTCCACGTATCGCCATGTTTTTTTGAATTCTTCCCAAGGGTCCCACTTCCTATCTCTCTCCTCCTTTGTAACTAAATCCTCATCGCCTCCCTCCTCACATTCCATGTGTTGTACTTCAGATACCCTACGGATCCATTCCCGGATTTTGGGCCCTTCTTTCTCTCGCCATTTCCTCGGGATAAGGTTTTTTGCAATATCTAGCAAAATTGGGACTAATGATGCTTTATATTGGTTTATTGTCTCCTCTGTCCCATGGAATAGCACCATCCATGGGTCCATTCTGATTACTTTTCCCGTCACCACTTTTACTAAGTCAATTATCCTCTTCCAGTATTCTTTGATTATGGGGCAGTCCCACCAGATATGGCCCATACTCCCGATGGACTTACATCCTCGCCAACACTCCGGTGATTGGTCATTTCTAAACCTAGTTAATTTGTCAGGGGTGGCATACCATCTTGCGATGCATTTATAATTTGTTTCTATCAGTTTGCTCCCTCCCCCCGCATAGTGAATTAATTTTAATATTTTCTTTCTAATTTGAGTGTTACATTGTACCCCCAGTTCTTTCTCCCATTTTTTAATAAATGGCGGCTCCTCCAGTTCGTCCCCCCCCGAAATTATTTTATAAATTAGACCAATATTTTTTCTTTTTTTTATTAGTTTATTCTTCTGACATAGTTGTTCTAAGGGTCTTAAATCTTCTTTATTCCGTAAGGGATGGGGCAGCTTCGCGACAAATGTCCGTAACTGGAGGAACCGCCATTCATCAATCCTCATTAACTCTGTGTCTTCTCTTAGTGCTTGAAAAGTGTTTAACTTATCCTCTACTAAAATATCTTTTAATTGTGCGTTATCTTTTAGTATCCAGTTACCCCCATATCTCTTTGTCCTGGTGGGAAATAAGCGTTGTCTTTCAAAAAAATTAAAGGTGAGTTATGTCCCCATTTTTTCTGCGTGTGTATTTGATCCCATAATTTAAAAACTTGTCGTGTGATCTTATGTGTGTTTAATCCCAGTGTCCTGTATTGTGGCAGATTCCAAATAATTCTCCCTAACTGTGTTTGAGAAAGCGTGTTTTCTATGCTTACCCATCTTTTATCATTTTCCTCTTTTGCCCACTCTACCACCCGTGACAAAACTACTGCGTTATAATATCTTTTTATATCCGGGGCAGCCACTCCCCCCTGTTCTTTCCCTCTTCTTAATACCGCGTACGAGATTCTCGGTTTTTTATTTTGCCATATAAATTTCGAAATTATCTTCCTTAGGACTGTAAAATAAGTCGCAGGGAGTGCGAGGGGCATCATTTGAAATTTATAAATTATCTTCGGGACTAGGATCATTTTTGCCACGTTTATCCGACCTAGCCATGAAAGGGGGCTAGGTGAGATTTTATTTATTTCGCTCTTAATTTCCTCTAATAAAGGGATATAGTTTTTCAGATATAACTTTCTTAAGGTATTCGACAGGAGGACCCCCAAATATTTAATTTCTTTGCGCCATGGAAAAAAGAATTGTGTTCGCAACCTCTCCTCTTCTCGTTTACAGATGTTTATGTTTAAGACTTCGGATTTTCCTGGATTAATTTTTAGGTTAGAGATCTGACCAAAATCTTCCATTGTCTTTAACAGATTCGGGATCGTTATCCTGGGGTTTGTAATGAAGAAGAGCACATCGTCCGCATATGCGGCTAATTTGTGCTCCTCTTCCCCTATTCTGATTCCTGTAATATCTGGGTTATTCCGAATTACTGCCAGCAAAGGTTCAAGGGAAATCGCAAACAGCAGGGGAGACAGTGGGCATCCCTGTCTGGTGCCGTTACCCATTTGTAGGAGGGTGGAGAATTCTCCATTAACCCTAACCATTGCTTGTGGATTCTTATACAAAGCCTTAATCCAAAACAACATCCTCGGGCCCACCCCCATCTCTTCTAATGTTTCTAACATGAGTCCCCAGTCTACCCTGTCAAAGGCTTTTTCCGCATCAATTGACAGGAATAGACCTGGGGACCCACTGTCTTTTAAGGCCTGGATAAGAAGCAATGCCCTTATTCCGTTGTCCCTGCCTTCTCTTTCCGGGATGAACCCTACTTGGTCCGGATGTATCAATTTTGTCATATTTCTTTTTAATCTTGTAGCAATTACTTTAGCGTATAACTTTACATCTGTGTTCAGCAGAGCAATTGGCCTATAGTTACCGCATAATGTTTGGTCTTTTTCCTCTTTCGGGATCAAAGAGATCACTGCTCGCAGAGTTTCCCTCCCCATATCATGTTCGATACCTATTCCATTAATATATTTGCATAGATGGGGGACCAAGGCCTCCTTGAATTTTTTATAGTACGTGATTACGAACCCGTCTGGGCCCGGGCTTTTCCCCGAGGCTGTCTCCTTTAAGGCTTTGTAAATTTCATCCTCAGTAATGGGGCTTTCCATGTCCTCCCTCTCCTCATTGTTCAAGCGGGGTACTTTGGCTTTTCGCATGAATTCTTTCATTATCTCTATTTGCCCTTTTCCCTGAACCCCTTTCTTTTCCACGTTATACAGGGCTTCATAGTAGTTTTTAAATACTTCTGCTATTTCCTTAGAGGTATGTGCCATCCTGCCGTTTTTATCCTTTATTTTATCTATAAAGTTAACCCCTCTTTTACCTTTTACCTGTCTCACTAGATTTTTTCCTATTTTGTTTTCCCCATAATACCTTTCTCTGACTCTGCCCAAAGATACCTTTCTCATTTCCTCCTCGTATACATCCTTAAGTTCCTCTTTCTTAATAATCAGTCGGTGGAAGATCTCTTGTTGTTGTTCCCCTTGCTTTTTATGCTCCTGTTCCAAACTAAGGACCTCTCTCATAAGCTTCTCCTTCTCTTCTTTTCCTTCCTTTTTTTTCCTGGTCCCTATGGAGACGAGGACACCCCTAATATAAGCCTTATGACCCTCCCAGAGGGCAGCTCCCGACACCTCCCCTGTATCATTTGTCCTGAAATAGAATTCTATCTCTTTCTGTATCTTTCCTGCCGTTTTCTTATCCCTGAGAAGCTCCTCATTTAATTTCCATGAAAAGGGGCGTCTCTGTATCCCGGATAACCTCAGCTTCATAGCCACTGGAGAATGATCCGAAAAAGTTGCTATTTCTATTTTTGTTTCTGTAACTAACTCCAATAGCCTGTGTTCGACCAAGATGTAGTCCAGCCTAGTGTACGTCCCATGCACTGGGGAAAAGAACGTGAAGTCTTTTATTTTTTCATGCTGTATCCTCCAAACATCTATCAATTGGCTTCGCTTCAGCTGAAGCCTCACTTTTTTTATACTTCTCGCACTCTTCCCCCTTGCCCCAGACGTACTGTCTAAGGCAGGGTCCAAACAAAAATTTAGATCCCCCGCCACTATCAGATCTCCTTTCTTAAACTCTGCGAGTCTCCCCAATATTTGTGTCATATATCTCTCAGGGTTTTTATTTGGGCAGTATATATTGGCTAAGGTAATTTTTCTAACCCCTATTTTCCCGTTTAAGAATAAGTATCGCCCCTCTGGGTCGGTCAGCCTATCGGAGACCTCGTATTTTATATCCTTCTCAAACCCGATTGCCACGCCCTTAGCCCTCCTAATTGGTGAGTCTCCATAGACCCAATTTGGGTATTTTTCGGAGTACAATTTCACATTTGTATCTTGTGTTAAGTGAGTCTCTTGTAGGAAGATTATTTCAGCTTTATATTGTTGAAGTTCTTTTAACAGTTTAAATCTCTTTTCTGGCGAATTCAAGCCCTTGACATTATATGACACAAACTTTATCTCGGCCATCATATCCTTCTCTTGGCGATTTTATTCTGCACCTTATGCCTCACCATGTAATCCCCTCTTTTTCCTTCCTTATTATCCATTTCATACCCCCTTCCCCTCTCCTGCCAGGAACCTTTCCCCTCCCCATCCCCCCCTCCTCCCCCCTTTACCTCCCTCCCCCCCCCTCCCCCCCCCCCCCCCCGGCCCAATCCAGGCCTCTGCTTTGCATAAAGAGTTTTACTCCTTCTGCTAGCCCCATCTCCTAGGGTATGACCTTGACTACATTTCCTCTCCTCCCACCTCCCCACAGGCCCCGATCCCCCTCCCCCCCCCCCCCTCACCCCCAAAATCAACTTATCTTCGGGCGGATCAAAACAAGGAAAGAAGAAAAAAAAAAAAAAAAAAAAAGAAAAAAAGAAAGGAGAAAGGAGAAAACAGTTATCCATCTGCTCAGAGCAAACCAATCCCCCATCCCAAACTTCTCAGTCCCTACACTTCCCAGGGATCTGATGGGATCAGAGGGATTGGAATTCCTATTTTATTACAAAAGTCCTCTATTTCATCTAAGGTTTTAAGTTTGCACGACCTCCCTTCCTTCTGCACTACAAGCGCTGATGGAAAGCCCCAAGTATATTTTATATTTGCACTTCTCAGTTGGTCCAGTAAAGGCTTTAGCCTTCTTCTGCGTGTCAGCGTTCCCGGTGCCAGGTCCTGAAAGACCTGTAGTGTTGATCCTTCGTATTGAATTGGGGGCAGGCCTCTAAGCTTACTCCAAATCCTAGCCTTCTCCTCATATAGCTGGAACTTTATTATTACATCCCTCGGGACCTCTTCCCTCAACCCTTGAGGTTTCCTTATTCTCAGCGCACGTTCTAGTTTTAGCTCTGTCCCTTCTTCTTTTCCCAGTAAGGGATTAAACATCTTTCCGATTTTTACACCCAGCTCTTCTCCCTGTTGTTCCGGCAGGGATCTAATTCTCAGGTTTTGTCTGCAATTTTGATTTTCCTGTTCCTCCAACTTGTATCGGATCTCTCTATGTGCTTCCTGCGTTTTCTTTACTTGTGTTTTTAATTCCAGTATTTCCCTGGCCTGTTTTCCTGTTTGTTCCTCTACTTCCTCCACTCGCTTCAGTAGATGCCCCATGTCCTTCCTTACAGTTAAAATCTCTGCTTTGATTATATTTTCTAATTTCTGGAACATTTCCAGCATTTCCCCCTTTGTGGGTATCTGAGAGGGACTCCCTTCCTTCCTTTTTCCGCTCTCCTGATCCTCCTCCTCTCCAGAGGAGTCACCCCTTGCGCCCTCAGATTTTCCAGCCTCCTTCCTCCGCTCCCTCGTCCCTCTTTGACTCCCCTCGAATCCCGGGCTTTTTTGACTGGTTTCTTTTAAATATTTTTGTATAGAGCTGGAGTTCAAGCTCTCCCTTGCATTTTTAGGCTCGTTCGTTCTAGGGTTTTTTCCCTTCATGTTCTCCTTTATCTTTCTTTTCCCCAGGATTCTCCAGGGTCCTCCTTTCAGGGGGTTCTCTTGCTGGGGGTTTCTCTTATCCTACTGCCGGACTCCCTCTGGATTTTTACACTTCAGAGATCTTTGTTACGGCAATATAGAAAAATATAGGCGCTGTCCCTTTTGGTTGCTTCTGTTCCACCAAAGCAGAGTGATTATACCGCCTAATCGATAGGCAGGGATCCCCTAGCACAATATCCTTTGAGCCCAAATTCCTAGATCCCGTCTTCAATCTGCAAACTTATATCTCCTTCTCTCCTCCTGCTCTCCACTTCGTTCCTTTTCCTTCTCCCTCCTTTCTTGTTTTTGGTAGTTCCTGTGCTGAAAATATCTCCTACACCATCCCTGCCATCCTTCGGGTTCGCAGGCCCCCTTTTTTTTTTTTTTTTTTTTACCGTGTTTATTCTAAATCACATGTAAAGATGGTGTATGTAGTACTGTCCCTTTAAATCTCTTCGACCAACCATGGGAGCAAGAAAGGCAGTAAGATACTGAAATCGCCTGATACACATAGAGAAGAAGCAAATCCAAACCTCAAACAGATGAGATAATCCAGACCCTCATTCATTCACACTGCTGTCTCCTAGGAACTAGTTTTATGTTACCAGAGTTACCATTCAGATTTTAAGCAGCGCTGCTTTGCTTGTCTCATAGCACAGTCCGTTTTATTCACCGCTTCTCTACAGGCTAATACAATCACTTCTAGAACCAAATCCAAAGAAAAGGAATGATCTGACCTTATTTCCTTGTCGGAGGAGGCAGGGGATCGTTGTGGGTTCGTGGGGTTTTCCGGGGGAAGCGCTGTTACCTCCCGATGGGGTTCCTACCTCCGTGATGCTTCTCTCATCCAGCGTTCCCGCTCTACTCTCACCCGAGCGGGAAGCTATACCGGCAGATCCGCCGCCGGTCTAATGCACACCTCGAACGGAGCTTAAGCGAGGGGGGACGGGGTAGGGGGGTCGGCACGGCTGCACGTTCTTTATGCCAGAGCGGAGCACCCTCTCACTGTGCTCTCCTCTGGCTTGTTCCTCGAGGCCTCCGCCATCTCCCTCGAGAGGTCCGTAGTCAGGCCCCTCCCCTCACCTCTCTCACTTCCGCATCGTCCGCCAAAAATCTACTATTCTAAATTGATTTGACAAGTAATCATTCACGTTTATGGTTTAAAGAGGTGGATTCCACCCTCTCAAATCAAAACGCACTCCTCTAGAGCTGTTAGTGCTTCCGGGGAAGTGCATCACCAAGCCTTCATGGCTCAAATCTGCAAGGCCGCAACTTGGTCTTCAGTCTATACATTTACCAGATTCTATCAAATAGATATGAAAGGTCATGAGGATATCACCCTTGGGCGCAGTGTACTGCAGGCTGCAGTATAAGTCCTCTAATCTCTTATTGACTTACATTTGTTGTGTCCCCCTTCCTTCATTGGCATTGCTATGGGACATCCCACATAGTAACTACTATGGCTCTGTGTCCCGTGATGTATGATAAAGAAAAGAAAATAGGTTTTTTAAAACAGCTTACCTGTAAAATCCTTTTCTTTGAAGTACATCCGGGGCACAGAGGTCCCGACCTTCTTTGGTATGCACGGGTATTTCTTTGCTACAAAACTGAGGTACTCCCAGTAGTAGGAGGGGTTAAATAGGGAGGACACTTTTGCTAGTGTCCATCACCTGAAGGTGGCCTATAACCACATAGTAACCACTATGGCTCTGTGTCCCACGATGTAGGTCAAAGAAAATGATTTTGCAGGTAAGCTGTTTTAAATATCCTATTTTTGTGGTGGTGGGCTTAGAGCTGGGGAAAAGGTGGGGTTGTATAAAAAGGAAGAAGGGGATGATATCTAGGATTTGATAAGAATTTTCAGGTTTACCTCAAAGTGATTAAAGTAGCTCTTAAAATGTTGATTTTAGAATCTGGAGGCTAACCTGAATAGATCAAGGATGAGATATTCAAGCCTCCAGAGAATGGCTTCAAAAGTGATGTGCATTTCCCACCCAATCTCTGATATAGTGTAAATTGCTTGCCAGTTCCCCTTAATCTGATTCCTGGGTTGGTGCAACTGCAGTTTGGCTATACATGCTCTTCTTTTTTTTTTTTAAGGGAGTATTTTGTGGTTTGTAAATATTTTCTTTCATTATTTGTTGTAGTCAAGACATAAACATAAAATTCAAAAAAATATTGTGATTAGCTGTTGGATGGAATAGTTCCACTTTGTTTTAATAGAAGTTTTTTTTGGTTGCTGTACTGTGGAGCAGTGAGGCCTCGTTCACATGGGCATACGGCATACACCTGTGTGAGGGACATGTATTGCCTGCAAAGGATGCTGAGGTGTTCCATGCATCTACGTGCAGGCAGTCCCATTCATGTCACTTGGGACACAGTGGCTGCATGGACACTGGACATGTGAATTTGGTAAATACTGTTGCGCACAACCTTTGCCAGATGGGTCTGATATTAATTTTAGGAAGCTGCTCACATATAAAAGTGTTCTCTGCACTCCAAAATCTAAATAATAAAATTTATATAAAATATATAAAATAATTTTTGTTTATGTGGCGCTACCTAGATAAATAAATCATATATAGTCTCTTAGAAATATGAATTCTCAGTGAAAAATAAATGATCATAAATAATAATGGTGCATCAATTTTCAAAAAATATATAAAAATGCAAAGGGAATGTTACCAATATAAAAACATTCAAAATTAATTATATAAATATATCAATATGTGCTAAAGTGGACACTGGACAGCCTTGTAGATGCAGGTGTGTGTCCCAAAATGCAGACGGTATGCACCCAGATAGCGGTGGAAATCCCGACGTTGCGGCCCCTCCTCTATGCCTTTCCACTGTCCTGGGACTGTATAATTACTCTTTGTGCTCGCTTAGAATCTCTGTCCTTCCATGTCCCTCCACAATTTGTTTAATGTAGCTGTCGGGGAAAGAGCAGAGGAGAATTCTATAGCATTTCACTTGAGTGACAGTTCAGAGTCTGCTGGAGCTGTTGACATCCCATCTAAAATGGTGACGTCCAGCAGCAATATCCACACAAGGCTTTTACAGGAAAATAACATGCATACAATCTGCTAAATGCACATATAATCGTATAGAAAGATTTTTGTTAATATCTTGTTGAAAGAAGAGTAAGCTGACCTTCTTGGGCACATGAAAGCTACCAGGACCCTGCCATTAGCTATCAGCACTATTAGATACTAATTAGTTACTGACTGAGGTCTCTAGGGTCTAATTGTCTGCTATGGACAGCAAGTCCACTTTTATTTCAACCAGTTTTCATAGATAGGGCCTGTACTGACAACACTTTTTCTTTTTTTACTTGAATAATCTGATATCCTTTCTTGTATCGCTAGTAAAGAAATTCAGATAAAAGCTTAATCTTCTGCTTTATAAAGGGAAAAACTTTCACAGTGCTTTAACAAGGTTGAGGATAAATAACTGTATTTCCATAAAATATGTTGCTACTGAATAGTTGAAAGACATTTCTGCAACATTTTACAATAAACAAGTGAAGGAATGCAAATATCAAGTGTATAAACAAATGCAAATTTTCTCCTTCCACGTTAATGCATCTATTTTCAAAAAAATTGTCTGTTTATCTTTTGATATTTGATTGTCAGAGATACGTTTGCATTGTCTCAGTAGGATGGTGGCACATTTTCTCTCAAGAATAAAAATAGATACCCACCTCACAATGCATAGACAGATGAAAACTCATTAGCAAACCTTGAAGACATGCATGTCACGACCACAGTAATAAAAATAGAACATCAGGTCTAGCTGGGGCTGAGTGCTTATGTGCCTGTCCATGTTGAGCTCGTCAGATTAGCCATTAAACCACTTGTTCTTTATGCACAGGAGTGTATATTTATTCAAATATAATGTACTAGACAGACAAGACATGACATAAATATAAAACAAACGACAGCATTCTGTGAATGTTTCGATCAAAGGATTAAATTATTGTATAATTTGTCCAACGAAGTATTAGCCAAAATGGAACTGTAAATACAAAGCTTGTTCTGCATCCTTTTCCCTGACAAATCTTTAAATGCCATGACTGCACTCACCATTATCCATGTTTTATTACAATTTTCAAATACACAAATGCATGCCAAATGTGATATAAATATTAAAATGTCAAAACTAAATACATTACAGTATCCTACCCTGTTTCAATGTAGGATGAAAAAGTTTTGCACAGTGTTTGATTCTGTCTTTTCCAGTTCGATATAGCTTAAAAATGCTAATATTCAAAAATGATACCTAAACTTTTACCTTTTTAAGGCCTCATGCACACATGAGGCCTTTTAACTTTTTAAGACCTCATGCACACATTTTTACAGCAGCTGTTTTTGGCAGTAGATTTTTTTTTTCTACAGTCATTAAACTCTCCGTCATGTTATCCTATGTGTCCATGCACACATAGGCTGTTATCAGCAGTTTTGGGCAGTAACGTTTTTGAGCAGTAAAACCCCCCCAAAACTAGTGGGTCCTGAGAGCCGTTTTTCAGCTGTAAAAACGCTCTAATACTGATAAACGCTGATAAAAGTAAATAAACGCTCAAAAACGATGCTCTCCAGCGTTTAACATTTTTGATCCATTGGAAAAAAATAAAAACATTTTTTGAAAAAGAAAAGAATGCTAAAAAACACTAACGCAGAAAAACACTAATAAACACTATTGCAAAAATGTTGAAAAAAATTTAATAAAGTTGAAAAAAGTTGAAAAGCTCACTGCAAAGCTACTGACGTTTTTAGAATGTTATTTCAATGTCCAGTGTGCATGAGGCCTAAAGATTTGGAGAGACCCTGTTGCCAGACCATTCATTTCAGCAACAATTTTCCAGTAAGATATTATATATATATATATATATATATATATGTGTGTATATATATATATATATATATATATATAAATAAAATATGCATTTACCATATTTACCATGTAATTTTTACCTGTAAAATTCTCCTTTATTGCTATTTTGGATGTCGCTATTTTGGATGTGAAATCAGTATCCCAAGCAGGCAGTCAATCATATTACAATCTATAATATTTATCTTCACTGTTCCCCCCCAGCAGCTACATAAAAGGTCACATATTAAGATGAGGGGAAGACAATAAGTAGCCATCCCTGAAGGAGAGAGCTAAAACAAGGCTGGAGGACGGGGGGACTATGGCTGTGCGCGGCATAACACTGCATTAGAATCTCAACTCCAGTTTAGACAGAAATGTAAAAACTCATAACCCTTCAGATGGTAAAAAACAGCTATTACTGCAATACCCACCTTTTTCTGTAATATGCAGTGCAATATGGCAACCTGGAGGCCCCCCCCCAGAAATGTAGCTTCCCGCTTGTGTGATTGGCTTTCTGATTTTCCCAGAAGTCTGTACTAAGATACAGGTCAGATTTTGGGCATTCTCTGCCATTTTTGTGAGATACTCCCAAAGAGTCATGTCTAAAGGGATGCAGACCCTGATACTTTCCTCATTAGAGAACAGCAGGTGCAGCAGCTGATTGATAATTAGAGTGCCTTAAAAAAGTATTCGTACCCCTTGAAATTTTTTTTACATTTTGTCATGTTACACCCAAAAACATGAATGTATTTTATTGGGATTTTATGTGGTAGACCAACACAAGTGGCACATAATTGTGAAGTGGAAGAAAAATTATAAATGGTTTTCATTTTTTTTACAAATATATATGTGAAAAGTGTGGGATGCATTTGTATTCAGCAAATACAAATGCACAAATACAAAGTCAATACTTTGTACAACCAACTTTCGCTGCAATTACAGCTGCAAAGCTTTTTGGTGTGACATTACAGTATTGGTGTGTCTCTCTACCAGCTTTGTACATGGAAAGTGAAATATTTTTTTTTTGCCCATTCTTCTTTGCAAAATAGCTCAAGTTCTGTCAGATTGGATGAAGACAGTCTGTGAAAAGCAATTTTCAAGTCTTGCCACAGATTCTCAATTGGATTTAGGTCTTTGACTGGGCCATTCTAAAGCCTCATACACACAATCGGACTTTGTACAAACTTTCCCGTGGTTGTACAAAGGGCGTCAGCAGTGAACTTGTATTGCATACACACGGCAGGACTTTTTCAGGCAACATTCACCAAATCACGTGGTTTTTCTGCTTTTTACCGCCACCTTTGGTCAACTTCTGTTTTGTTGTCTGATCTTTTGCATTGGTTCTGAGCATGCGTGTTTGTACATTGTACAAAAGTCCTATGGTTTTATGTACACATGATCAGACTTTGCTCCATTGGACTTTTGTTTCTGGAAAGTTTGTCCGTTCGCACAGCCAACAAAAGTCCGATGAAAAATGAAAAAGTGTGTCCGATGGAGCATACACCGTCGGATATTGCTCCAAAACAGCTAATTTGCATGTTTGTTGTCAACAAGTCAGATCGTGTGTACGGGCCTTAACACATGAATATACTTTGGTATAAACCATTCCATTGTAGCTCTGGCTGTATGTTTAGGGTTGTTGTCCTGCTGGAAGGTGAACCTCCTCCCCAGTCTCAAGTCTTTTGCAGACTCTAATGACTTGTACTCACGGTCGGAAATTCAGACGGAAAAGGTCAGATCGGATTATATTGACGGAAAATCCGATCGTGTGTGGGCTCTATGTGACTTTTTACGACGGAAAAAATTTGAGAGCAGGATCTCAAATTTTCCGCCAAAAAAAATCCGATCTGACTTTTTCCAATAATTTGTAGAGAATTCCGATCGGACAAAGTGCCACACATGCTTAGATCAAATTACGAGACCAAAGCTATTGGCTACTAGCCTCAACGTAGTCTCGTCGTAACGAACGAACGTCATCATGTTCCGAACGATTGGATTTTCCGACAAATTTGTTCGACCGTGTGTATGCAACACAATTTTTGGAAAAAATCAGACGGATTTTGTGGTCGGAATGTCTGACCATGGTTCAGGATGATGTAAAAAAATCATGGAGGGAAAGGTGTGCTCAGGATGATGTAAAAATAAACCGTGCTTATGATAAACAAAAAATTGCAGCTGCAACAATCAAGTGAGATATTATCAAAAAAATGATCTAGGTGAACAAATATGGTGCGCTTAAATGAAATAAACAGTAAATAAATAATATAAATAAGTGAGTCCAAGAGTCACAATAGTGAAAGTTTGAATGCTGTGTCACCAACTTCCTCCACCTTGTGCGACCACCACCAAAAAAATAGGATGTGCCCTTACCAAAGAGCGTTGACCATCTATTAAGAGGGGGGATTAAGAGGCTTGTATGTCTGGAAAAACTCCACGTCTGTAAGGAGGTCCGCTGAACAGAAATGTCAAGCCACCACCGGGGAAAACATTAGGATTCTTTTACTCCAACCGTGACATCAGGTCATATACCCCAAATATGAGACAAATGCCACAATAATGTAAAACCTTTTTTATAGGGCTGTTACTGATTAAAATTTTCCTGTTCGATTCATCGATTTTTTAAAATTGATTAATTGACTAATTTCGATTAATTATAACGCACATACAGTTTTTACAATTTTTTAAATTAAACTTTACGAAAAACGTAGAAAGTTAGTTTAACTTTAACTCTAATGTTAAATGTCCACATCTCCCCCATACTGTAATGTCCACATATCCTCCCATACTGTAATGTCCACATCTCCCCCCATACTGTAATGTCCACATATCCTCCCATACTGTAATGTCCACATATCCTCCCATACTGCAATGTCCACATCTCCCCACATCTCCCCCATACATACCTATATGGTTTAGGAGATATTTGCCCGAAGACAGGCACCGCTGTCTATGGCGCATGAGCCGTAGACAGTGGCGCACAGGCGCACTGAGCGCGGCACTTTCAACGACGGAGCGTGCCGAGACCCTACCGAGAAGATGGATGCGCCGGACTACAGGGGACAGCGGTGACTTCGCTGGCTCCTGTGTCAGGTAAGTGACACATAATGGACTACTATGCGATGCATAGTAGTCCATTATGCTTTGCCATTGCAGGGAATGAAACAGGAAGTAAACTCATCAGGGTTTACTTCCTCTTTAAAATCACTTATATACAGATTCACTTGGCACATGGACACAGAAAAAAATCAGCTTTCTTCAGAATAACAAAAGGTAGGAATATGGGGAGTAATCACACACTGTCCAATGAGGCCATTCATACCTGAGCGCGCTGTTATTAAAAATTAATCATATTTGAATTTGGACACATTTATATGCATTTTCTGGCTTAATGAAGTCTATAGAAGTGCTCCAGCATGAAAGAGTATTAACGACTGCTCTAATAACACCTATACATTATAGATATCCGGGCAGCAACGGAGGTCAGGTCGAATTAGTTCCATTAATTATTTGTCCTAAGCCCTTTTTCCAGTTATAGACTAAGACCTTCCTGGGGTTGGCTTTTTCCAGCTCGGGGCTAAGACAAACGTTTCTCTGCTACTACTTTATGTGACCAATATGGAGTGATCTCCATGGGTACTCATATTACCCCCAGGCTCCTGTTGACAGATTTTCTTGATAACTAGGGATGAGCTCGATGCTCGATGAGCTCGAGATCCCAGTGCATTGCTGTATGGTGATTGGCCAAAGCATGCACATGACCTGTGCATGCCAATTTACTATATATATATATATATATATATATATATATATATATATATATATATATATATATATATATATATATATATATATATACTGTATATATATATATATACTCTGCATTTAGCATAAACTATATATATTCAGTGTTTACTCGATATTCAGTCAGTGCAGGCAGTGTATTAACCCCCTAGCGGTAATCCCGAGTGTGGCTCGGGTTGGGAATTTACTGATAGAAGCGGTAACCCCGAGCCAGACTCGGGATCACATGGCTGGATGCAGGGGAGGACACAGGGAGAGTTACTTACCTTGTCCCCTGGATTCAGCGATGTCCTCCGCGCTGTGTGATCGAGCTGTCCTCCGCTCGACTCACACAGTGCCCGAATGCCGCCGAGCTCCGTTCCCTGCGACGTTACGGCGCACGGGAGCGGAGAACGGCGGCAAATTCAAAAAAGTCAAAAGACACAAAACACACACAGCACTGTAATCTTACAGATTATATTGCTGTATTAAAAATTACACACCCCCTTTGTCCCTAGTGGTCTGTGCAATGCCCTGCATGCACTTTTATATTATAAATACAGTTTTTTCTGCCTGGAATTTGGAGATTGTCCATAGCAACCAAAACGTGTCCCTTTTTCAGTGTTTTAGGATTTGATTACATTATTGAATATTTTTTATTATTCTTTATTATATTATAAACTTTATCATACCCGGGATGTCTGCTAGACTCTGGTTTGAAGAGATTTAAGCGCGTTATTCCTGAGAATTACAGGACTACAAAATAAAACTCCAGATTTCCATGCAAAATAATTGTACTGCTTTCAGCACCTAATTCCAGACTGAATCATACCGCCAGGGAGGTTAATATACAGTGTCAATTTGCTGTCCTGTCAAAATAACTCAACACACAGTCAAAAATGTCTAAACCGCTGGCAACAAAAGTGAGTACACCCCAAAGTGAAAATGTCCAAATTGGGCCCAAAGTTTAAATATTTTGTGTGGCCATCATTTTTTTTCAGCACTGTCTTAACCCTCTTGGGCATAGAGTTCACCAGAGAATCACAGCTTGCCACGGGAGTCCTTTTCCACTCCTCCATGATGACATCACAGAGCTGGTGGATGTTAGAGACCTTGTGCTCCTCCACTTTTCATTTGAGGATGCCCCACAGATGCTCAAAAGGGTTTAGATCTAGAGATATGCTTGGCCAGTCCATCACCTTTACCCTCAGCTTCTTTAGCAAGGCAGTGGTCGTCTTGGAGGTGTTTTTGGGGTCATTATTATGTTGGAATACTACCCTGAGTCCCAGCACCCTGAAGGGAGGGAAACATGGTTGGCTTCAGTATGTCACAGTACATGTTGGCATTCATGGTTCCCTAATTGAACTGTAGCTCCCCAGTGTCGTCAGCAGTCATGCAGCCCCAGACCATGACACTCCCACCACCATGCTTGACTCTAGGCAAGGCACACTTGTCTTTGTACTCCACACCTGGTTTCCACCCCACACGTTTGACACCATCTGAACCAAATAAGTTTATCTTGGTCTCATCAGACCACAGGACATGGTTCCAGTAATGTCCATAGTCTGCTTATCTTCAGCAAAATGTTTGCTGGCTTTCTTGTGCATCATCTTCAGAAGAGGCTTCCTTCTGGGTCGCCAGCCATGCAGACCAATTTGATGAAATGTGTGGCATATGGTCTGAGCACTGACGGGCTGACCCCCCACCCCTTCAACCTCTGCAGCAATGCTGGCAGCACTCATGTGTCTATTTCCCAAAGACAACCTCTGGATATGATGCTGAGCATGTGCACTCGACTTCTTTGGTCGACCATGGCGAGGCCTGTACTGAGTAGAACCTGTCCTGTTAAACTGCTGTATGGTTTTGGCCACCATGCTGCAGCTCAGTTTTAGAGTATCGGCAATCTTCCTATAGCCTAGGCCATCTTTATGTAGAGCAACAATTATTTTTTGCCATGAGATGCCATGTTGAACTTCCAGTGACCAGTATGAGAGAGTGAGAAGGATAACACCAAATGTAACACACCTGCTCCCCATTCACACCTGAGACCTTGTAACACTAACGAGTCACATGACACTAGGGAGGGAAAATGACTAATTGGGCCCAAATTGGACATTTTCACTTAGCGGTGTACTCACTATTGTTGCCAGTGATTTTGACATTATCGGCTGTGTGTTGAGTTATTTTGAGGGGACAGAAAATTGACACTGTCATACAAGCTGTACACTTACCACTTTACATTGTAGCAAAGTGTAATTTCTTCAGTGTTGTCACATGCAAAGATATAATAAAATATTTACAAAAATGTGAGGGGTGTACTGACTGTTGTGAGATACTGTATATATACAGTCTTGTGTGTATATATATATATATATATATATATATATATATATATATATATATATATATATATACAAACTCTGAGTGTGTAGCCTATATCTACAGTGAATTCCATGGTATACTGTTTCTAATACACATCAGGCGGTGTACACCTTATCTAATACAGTTTGCACAGTTTCTACCACTTTTCTGGTGGTGTACACAGTATAAAATACAGTGCAGCCGTTGTACAGTTTCTAATACAGTGCACACGGTGTACACAGTATTTATTACAGTGTGTACAGTTTCTAATACACTTCAGACGGTGTACACCGTATCTAATACACTGTGCACAGTTTCTACTACTCTTCTGGTGGTGTACACAGTATCTAATATAGTATGCACAGTTTCTAATACAGGGGTTTCTAATGCAGGTGGTGTACACAGTGTATACAGTGTATACATTGTGTACAGTTTCTAATACACTTCAGGCGGTGTACTGTCAGGTATCAGGTGTGACCAGAGCTGTGTGTACTGTAACAGAGTGAACCAAACGCATGTAGGTGAAAAAGTAAGTAATTTATTAAGATAAGTGAACAATATATAAATGCAACCACCTCCAATATCACACAGTGCATAGCAAACCAATACCAACCAAGACCCACAAATAACAATAATCAGACAAGTAAATACAGCAAAAGGGAATACCAGAATCATAATCTTTAGCCAGGCCGGGGTCATAAACAGGAGATCAGCAGATGGGGGGCAAGGAGTAAGACAGACAGAGAGAAGGTGGTAGGGATCAGGCTGCAGGGCAGGGATGAAGGGAAACAGGACAGACAGGAACAGGTACAAATACAGGTTCAGGATCAGGGTCAGGTTCAGGATACAGGGATCAGGTTCAGGATCAGAGTTAAACGAAAAAACATAAGCCGCGCTTAAACAAAGAAAAATGTGATCAGCTACTTGTACAGTAGTATTAAGATATACACTATATAGGGTACAGTAATATTAGGATATACACTATATAGGGTACAACAACCCTTTAAAAATATGTGCGTAATATAGAACACATATGTATTAATGTTCTAGATTCAAAACCTCACTGCTGTGATTCGCTATATATAATAAGAATACATAACATAACTTATAAATACGAAAAATATATAAAACATCAACACCCAGTGCATAAACAATAAGTCCGTGTATAGAACGCCAAAATGATTGACGTAAGGCTGTAAATATAAGACCTCTAAAAATAAAACATAATGTTCATGTAATCCAAACTGAGAAAAGTCGTGTTCAATCCACCACCAACATGTGTTGAGATTTGCTGCTTACCAGACGAATATGACCCCCCACTACAGAGGGTCACACAGAGCTCTATGAAATTGTGCACCACTTCCAGCCACGGGGGAGGGGATTCCACGATGTCCTCCTGACCTTGCTGCTTCAGAAGCTCTTGGGAAGAAAAGCTCGCTCCCGTATACTTGGCTCAAAGTCCAAAAGAAGGACTCAAAGGCAGGGGCATCAAAATCATAAAGGGAGATAAAACTCAAAATAGTATAAAACCCTTTTATTTTGGGATAAAAAATATAAAAATACACTTACAGATGTGTAAAAGAAAATACGCCTTAAGTCCGTGGCGCCGGCCGGACGCACACGGACAGACCCGTTCTCCTGGAACCCGTCACAAACACGAGGTGATAAGTAGCGTACCGCTCAGCCCTACGCGTTTCGCAACAAAATTGCGTCATCCAGGGGCACGGATGACGCAAACTCAGGATCAGAGTTGTCAGGGCACAAAGACGACACCAAGGCAAGGTGTGTGTGAGCTTGCTGGGTATTTATACCATTTCCTGCAATCAGGCTCAGGTGATGCCTGACTGTAGGAGGTAATATCGGCTCCAAAAACCACCCGCTGATGGACGCCATCACATAACATAACACATAAGATCACATAACACCAGCAGGGGAAAGCTCCCCTGACAGTTCCAAACTGGTAGAAGACACCTGCTGGTGGACGTTAGTACTGCACACCAGATGTCAGAAATTGTAATCAGCGGGTGGAACCTTTCCTGACATGTACACAATATCTAATACAGTGTAGTGTGGTGTTGCAAAACAAAAAATACATCATGTCACAGGCCACTAACAGAGGGCAAGCAGCCTCTGTATCACCAGTCAACAGTGGTGGTTGTGGGGAAAAAGCACAGAGGTGCCACTCTAAGTGCAGTATGCAATGAGTATTTAATGAACAAATCACGCATATATACTCACAAGAGTTGATTTAAAATAGGCATGTCAATGGTGGGTGAACAAACGCCTGGGAGGGAGTCCATCCATGGCTGTACGCTGGTGAAGTGGAGCGGGTTGCGTCTGTGGTTACCGACGTTTCCTGGACCTTGAGCAAATAGGAAGCCGCGGGATGATGACACTTCTGGTTGGGATGGTGGACCAATAGGTGACGTGTTTGCGGAGCATGGGCGCCTTCTTCAGGACTAGTAGGTGGCAATAGGTGTACCAAGTACTTGTACCAGTACACCACCAATTGATTTTAGCAGGCAAATTTCCCTACCCCAGTAGCTGAACCGTAAAAATAAATTTGGTGCCAGCCATCCACGCGCTCAGCATCTAAATGCTAGCTTGCCAAATTGCAACTGCAACTACTGCCTTTTCAGCTGGTAGAATCTTTCGTGAATTTGTGGAATGGCAGGTTCCAAAACGCCATTTCTTTTCATGGAAGGCCATTCTGGCTTTCTACCGGCATGTGGAAGGCAATGTTTTGGCCTCGTTTGACAGGGCATTCAGCAGTAAGGTGCATATTACCGCTGACTTATGATTCATAAGGCATTGGCAGGAACATTACCTTTCCTTCACGGTGCACTGGGTAACTCTGCTGGCAGCAGGACAGGGTTCAGTGTTGTTGGAGCTTGTTCTGCCACCATGCCTCCAAAATGCTAGTGGTGATTCTGCCACAGCTGTCTCTCCCTCCTCTTCTTGTTCCTCTATGGCCTCTTCTGCAGATTTGTCCTCTGAACCAGTGGTGCTTTGTAAGTGTTCAAGGGACTACGCAAGCAGTCAGGCTAAAAGATGCCATGCGGTGCTTGAGTTGGTCTGCCTAGGGGACAGGAGCCATACTGGTGCAGAGATCCTGTCAGTTCTGCAGGGGCAGGCTCAGAGGTGCTTGACATCATGCCAGCTTCAGCCAGGAATGGTTGTATGCGACAATGGCACCAACCTTCTCTCAGCCTTTCCGACAGGGACACTTGACCCATGTTCCATGTTTGGCACACGTCTTGATTTTGGTCTTTCAGCAGTTCTTGAGCAGGTACCCAGGCTTACAGGATCTCTTGAGGGAGGCCAGAAAAGTCTGTGGTCATTTTCGCCAATCATACAATGGCAGTTCTCGGCTGGCTGACATTCAAAGGGAATGCAACCTGCCCCCCAAACGCCTCATTTGTGATATGCCCACCAGGTGGAACTCCACGTTGGCAATGCTGCAGTGGCTTCACACGCAGCAGAGGGCCATCAATGAGTACTCTAGTCTTCCTGCTGGAGCACACACTTTGTGGAATCATAGACAGGGCACTTGGGGCAGAACAGTAGGAGGAAGAGTAGGGCTTTCTTTCCTCTCGAGGCCCCCTCTATCCAGCTAGCATTACTGCGGGCCTGACAAACACACAGGAAGAAGAGGAGGAGGATTGTGTCAGCATGGATGTAGGGGATAACACTCAGCAGCAATCTTCAATGGATGGTTTTCAGTGTCCAGAAACCCAAGGAGTTGTACGTGGCTGGAAGGAGGTAGTTACAGATCATGTGATCCTTAGTGCCGCAGAGGACTCTGCATACTTACGCTGCATGGCCTCCCTGGTATCAAGGAGAGGGATCATTACTGGCTGGCAACACTTCTTGATCCACGTTACAAGGGTAAGTTGCAGAACTCATCCTGCACCTGTAGAGAGAGCAGAGGATGAAACATCTTCCGGAGGCCTTGAAGAAAAGTTTGTGCAATGCATTTCCAGACCCTGGGAGGTTATCATTTCCTGGTGCTGGACAACGTGTTGCTGAGGCTTTGTTCAGTCAGAGGAAAAGCAGTGGAGAAGGTGGCCGTCTAACCGATGCCTTTAAACAATTTTTCAGTCCTCAGCTGATTGGTCTGATTGGTTCAAGCAACCATGGCCAGCGTCTGCATTATATGGTGCAGGAATATATAGGGGCAAGAGCAGACTTGGAGACCTTTCCAACAGAGCATCCACTGGGTTACTGGGTCTTGAGGATGGACCACTGGCCAGAACTTTCTCAATATGCAATTGAGCTACTGGCCTGTCCTGCATCCAGCGTGCATTCTGAATTCACATTCAGTGCTGCTGGAGGGTTTGTAATGGATCAAAGAGTGCATCTGTCCACAGACTCTGTTGATAGGCTCACATTCATAAAAATGAATCAGTCTTGGATCAGCAGCTATTAAGCACCTGATGCTGATGTAATTGATTGAATTTTCTATGGATGTGGGATCCCTTGAAGACTGCCTATACAGACTATCCTATTCCTCCTCAATCTTGATGATGCTAGCTTCCAACAATATTTTTGGTTTAGGGGACCACCACCACCACCCAAGGCCCAATTTTTCTGCCCCTGTTTAACAGGGGCATCTAATTACAATTTATTTTCTAATATTTAACAGCATGTAATTACAATTCTTGATATAATATTTCACAGCAGAGCCCATTCCTGCACCCAACACGAGTAACTGTGAGGGTTACAGTGTTATGGCACCACCACCACCACCACCCAAGGCCCTATTTTTCTGCCCCTGTTTAACAGGGGCATGTAATTACAATTCTTGATATAATATTTCACAGCAGGGCCCGTTCCTGCACCTAATAAGAGTAATGGTGAGGGGTTACTGTGTTATGGCACCACCACCAACCAAGGCCCAATTTTTCTTCCCCTGTTTAACAGGGGCATGTAAGTACAATTTTTGGTATAATATTTCAACGCAGGGCCCATTCCTGCACCCAGCAAGAGTATCTGTGAGGGGTTACATTGTTGTGGCACCACCACTCAATGCCCAATTTTTCTGCCCCTGTTTAACAGTGGCATGTAATTACAAATTCTTGATATAATATTTCACAGCAGGGTCCATTCCTGCCCCCAACAAGAGTAACTGTGAGGGCTTACAGTGTTCTGGCGCCACCAAAACCAAAGGCCCAATTTTTCTGCCTCTGTTTAACAGGAGCATGTAATTAGAATTCTTGATATAATATTTCACGAGAGGGTCCAACAAGAGTAACTGTGAGGGCTTACAGTGTTCTGGTATCACCAACACCTAAGGCAAATTTTTTGCAAAGTATATAGGGCAGGCCATATAGTATATATACTGCTGTTCAGAGAATATAGTGCCTGGGGGCCTGGGGGACCCCAACGCATTTTTTTTTTGGTGTGGGTTTCCCTTTAATATCCATACCAGACCTGAAGGGCCTGGTATGGATTTTGGGGGGGGGGCATCCACACAATTTTTTATACATTACAGCCACAAGCATTTTTAAATTACATTGTTTCCTTTGGAAACGCCATTTTGCTGTGGCACTGTTATAAACATAGGAAAGATACTATAAAGGCATACTAATGACACCCCCCCAGACATGATATTTAAAGGAATATTTCATTTTTATTTTTTCACTTTAAGCATTATTAAAATCACTGGTCCCGAAAAAACTTTTGTTTTTAAAACTTTTATTGGCATTGATACACGTTCCCTGGGGCAAGACCCGGATCCCCAAACACTTTTTATTTTCAATAACTTGCATATAAGCCTTTAAAATGAGAACTTTTGATTTTTCACGTCCGCGTTCCATAGACCAGTGGTCATCAACCCTGTCCTCAGGGCACACTAACAGGCCAGGTTTTATGTATTACCTTGGGGAGATGCAGACTAGAATACTACAATCACTGAGCAGCAAATTATATCACCTGTGATGTATTTCAGTTATCTTTCAAACCTGGCCTATTAGTGGGCCTTGAGGACAGGGTTGATGACCACTGCCATAGACTTTAACTGTGTTTGCGTGTTTGCATAAATTCTTTGCTTGTTCGCATGTTCTGCTGCAAACCGAACGGGGGGGTGTTCGGCCCATCACTACTGATAACCAGTATTATGTTACTAGAGCTGCACTCATAATGACATGATGATGCTGCATATCATTGATGCCCATTCCCACGACTGGTCTTCCCTCCCAGGTGCCTAAATAAGTATATATGCTGCAGTCACTGACATAGAGGCATAAGGATTGGTGATATACTCTGTTCACATTACTTATTCATCTTTTGGCTAGCAGGGATAGAGTTTGTTGTTTTGTGCACCTCATGCCTTCTGCTGGTTCCTATATTAGTTTATGTTTACTGTTTACATGCATACATCTTTTACTCAATATTAAGCAATATCTCAGCCAATGTGACCTTGGCTGAGATATTAGAACAGCTATTCTAGACCCCTCTATTCTATTCCCCTCTCAAATCGTGTGTGCCCATGAAATATCTCCATGATGCCCAAGGCGTTTTAGTTTTAAGTTACTTTCTCTCTAAAGGGAGGGGGGTTTCCCTCACACCCCCAAAAAAAATTCCACTATCTTGTCAGATCTGAAACATATGTCGGCCCATCTATGTTTTCTTCAGGAGACCTGCTTCAGAGTGCATATGATGCTGAAAATGTATTACTTATTACAGTGTATAAGGGGTGCTCTCAGGATTCCAAATCTAAAGGGGTCAGTATCTTGAGCCACAATCCTGTCCTTTGGTCTTTCTATGGCTTGAGGAAAGACAGAGAGTGCAGGGCCCTATTCTTGAAGCGAATTATTGGTCAGTTGCTGTATATGTTGGTGATCCTATATCTCCCCAACAAAAATCACGTTTCAATTCTATTATTTACTCTTGAAAAACTGGGCAATTTTGCATTAGGTTCAGTGATCTTGGGAGGGGTCTTCCACCTCACATTGGATTTGCTAATAGATGCATCATGTACTTCCTCTCACCTCTCCTACGCTGCTCCTAAATGCACAATAAAAAACCTACATGCCCTCCATCTGGCTGATGTATGGCACATATTCTATCTTGACTGCAGAGACACGTTCTACTCCCACCCACATAATTCTTACATGAGAATTGATTTGTTTCTGATACACCAATCCCTATTATCGAGCATTTAGCAATCTTCCATAGGCATTAGGCAATATAACTACCTCAGGTCAAGCACCCATCTCCTTGGAAATAGATCTGGCATCTGCGATGGCCAGACCTTGGTTTTAGAAGCTTAATAACTCCCTTTTGCAAAATCCCTTGGTACATGAGGAGGTTGCCAAGGTGTTGCAACTCTTTGTTTCCACAAATTCTACTCCAGATTGTGATCTCATTATTCTGTGTGAACTGTGGTGGCTGGCGTTAAACTTTATTTTTGGGGGGGGGCAGCAAACAAACCCCCCCAGGTCTGCTCACACTCAGCCACTCCATAGCGATGGTCCCTCCCGCACTCACCCCTCCACTGTGGTGATCTCCCCCTACACTCACCCTTCCATGGCTTCCTCGGCTCTCTCTGCTTCTCCTATCGGCCAACTTGATCCACCTCTTGTCCTGATTGGCTGGGAGAAGAATCCGGGAGACAATAGTGAATATCACAGTATTTATCAGCGTATAGCACGCACAGGCGTATAACACGCACATTAATTTTAAGAGGGAAAAAAAGGAAAAAAATGTAAAAAATTTCCATTGCCATCAATGCAGCCTGATCAATGTCCATCTGCAGCCTCACAAGTGCCATCAATGCAGCCTCATCAGTCCACATCAATGCAACCTCACCATTGCCATCAATGCAGCAGCTTCGCCATTGCAATCAATGCAGCAGCCTCACAATTGCCATCAGTGCAGCCTAATCGATGCCCATCTGCAGCCATTTAGTGAGAATCTCCTATGATAGACAGAACGGTGGTCCAATGGTGGCCCAGGAGAAGGGACTTCCTATTACAGAGGCCGCAAAGTAAACAGGAGATTCTCACTGTATGTAATCTGATGGCGCTTGTCCTGCCCCCTTCCATGTCCCCTCCGAGCCAGCTAAAATTTAAGTATCGGTGTATAACATGCACACGCTGTTTGCACCCGATTTTCATGGTGAAAAAGTGAGTGTTATATGCCAATAAATACAGTAATTTGCTATTGTCACAAGTGGGTGACAAGAGCACTGCGCCTGAGCCTTACCTTTTTCAAGCCAATTAGAGCCTCGGGCTCTAACCACGTGGCTTGGAAAAAAAAAAACTCATACTAACATATGAGTCTGGCGCCCTGCAGGAGGGTGGCACCAGCAGCTCCTGTGTGTGAAGCACACAAAATCTACATCAGAGGTGTTCTGTAATCAAATTGATTACCCAGCCTACAAGAGATAGAGAAAAACATAGGAAATTTTGAGGCAGCCCACAAAAGATTTATGGCGGGCTCAGTACTTGTGGAACTCATGGTCCTATGAGAACATTTGAAATCCTTTTTTAGGAATAAAGCCAAATCTGTGATTGCAAAATGTAGGAAAATATTCTAGGAACATGGCAGCAAAATGTGGTAAGATCTTAACATGGGCCCTGCGATCCCAATAAGCCTGGTCATTTATTTCCGAGATATTAGACATAAAACAATGCAAAGTTCAAACTACTGACAAAATAGTGGCCATTTTCCAATGGTTCTATGCTTCACTATAAAATCTCAAGTCCTCCCAGATGATGCACCAGAATCCCTTGGCAGCTTAAGACATTAGGGCCTATTTGACAGTAGCGGGTATGCCCCGCCTTCCATATTTGGCTCTCATGGACCTGGTCTCTGCCATTAAAGAAGAACTAACAATGTCTAACCTGTCACAAATGCACTCCTGCAAAGCCCCAGGGCCAGGTGGTTTTTCTCTCTTGTACTACAAACCGTTTGTTTGTGAACCTTTTATCACAAACACTTCTTAAATGCATACAATGCAGTAGGTTCCTATTTCCAACAGAAATAGAGCGCATGTTAAGATACAGAATATCCGGAATCTGGAATTATAAATCTTCTAGAATACTCCTGCAGAGTTCCCCCTTATATTGAACTGTTTGCTTCTAAAAAATATATTTTAAATAGAATGTTTTTTTTTCTTAGGTATTAGGCAACTCTTTTGAGTTGAAGGAATTGCAATGTGCTGCCAAGCGATGTGTGTACTAGTTGGCTGTACATAGCTCCTTTTCTGGGAAAGAGCTATTATCACAAAAAGTCCCTTTTGGAAGAACCCCTCCTGTGTAATCATAAAATTGATATAGTATGACAAGTAAAATTAGTCTTAACCCAGAGGTCAAGATGACCATGTGTAATGTAGAAATAATTAGATAAGGATGACTTGTGCTTTGGGACCATGCCATGCATAGACAATCATTTTTTGAATTCTTTATAAAAGTTGAAGTGATATTTGTATCAGGACCACTCCCTATTGAGCTGTGGACCAGTGTACGCTGTATCCGTATGTATTATTCTTAAGTAAACCTGTACTTGCAAAGAATGCTACGGGATCATTAGTGTCTTTCATTTCAAAGAATGAACCTAATGGTTGAACTTAAAGTGCTTGTAAACCCTTACAACCAACTTTGACCTACAGGTAAGCCTAGATTAAGGCTTACCTGTAGGTCCAAGAAATATCTCCTAAACCTATACGGTTTAGGAGATATTTACCCAAAGACAGCCACCGCCGTCTACGGTGCATGCGCCGTAGACAGCGGCGCGCAGGTGCACTGGGCAGGCCGCAGATCGCGGTGATGTGGGCCGTGCGCGGGAGTGACGTAATTGCGGCTTTGGCGAATCACAGCGCCGGTGCCGCGAGACCCAGAAGTCGCTCCGGGATCCATGGCAGCAGCGAAGAGGAAGACAGAGGACCGCTTCGGGGGCTTCTTTCTCAGGTAAGTTATTCATAATGAGCTAGTATGCTATGCATACTAGCTCATTATGCCTTTGCCTTACAGGGTGTGCTTTTTTTTTTTTAAATGTTTGCCTTTACTTCCTCTTTAACAGTTGGTGACCCCAAATCTTGTCTTCTTGTCTGCATCTCCACCTCCGGTTCTCAACCCACTCCAGAATATCACAGTGCTTGTGAAGGAAGGGAAGGAACTGTTATTTTGTCAGAATCATAAGTAACATTCAAGGAGAATGGCTTTAGATAGGACAAGTCGGGCCTTCTTGATAGAGACCCTATGCCAATTAGACTTGGGGTGTAGGTTGTTACATTGGATCAGTGCTATATATTCAAATCCTTCCACTCAAGTCAAAGTAAATGGGCACCTCTCTGCTCAGTTTCCAATCATGAACGAAGCATGATGTGGAGGAAGCCTTAAAGCAGAACTTCCTCTTTTAGGAGGTTTGGCTTTAAATCACATCCTACTATAGGGGAGACTTGGCACATCTGCTCCAAAGTGTTTCAGGGTAAACCAATTCCTCCTGGCCCCTCCTCACTCTTCTGCATTATAGGGCACCCTCTTTCAGTTCAGGATTCTTTGACCCACGCTTTCTGACACGACAGCAATACGACTTGTTTCAGGTCAGACACTTCATAAGGGCAGGTAATTGGCCCTTTAGGACACAGAATTTCCTGGATCTCATTTTCTCCAATCTCACCTTCTAGAATAAACTTCAACTCTCACGTTTCCTGTCTTATTTACCAGAGGCATCTGCTTTTACTTGCAATCTCACACAACTTGAACAGCCTTGTGATAACTTCCCTACAGCATGCCATATCATTAATGTATCACCTACTCATCTCTCCCCACAGGAGTTCAGACTGCTCTACATTGCCCAATGGGCTAGCACGGTATCAATTAGTTAAATATAGACTTTTACCAGCTTAAAAACTAGAAAATGCTGCTTTTTAGTGCTGCTTGGAAAGAGAACATACACAGCACTAAAGTGTTAGGCCCCTTTCACACGGGCGGCTGTTCTGCCGCAGTTTATCATGTTTATTTTTTTCTACAAAATTCAAGGCTCCAGGCACAGCGATCAGCTGCGTTTGCACAGTGCGCTTATGTCACGTACCTGGTTGGAGGCCGAAATGCCAAGAGGGCTCCCCTTGCGGCTGAGTGCAGTACACCCCTGAAGTTGGGTACAGAGGGTGTAGTGCCCAGAGAAGCACAGGTTGCCAGATGGATTCCGGAGATAAGGGCTGGTGGGCACCTGAAGGACACCAGGTAATGCAGGAAGCACAGCAGAGTTAAAGTCTATAAGAATCCTTGGTAATACTTGGCAAGGTGTGCATAAGGCGCAGTAGTGGAAGCCAGGCCAGGGGTCAAACACAGTAGATCCAGCAGGAGGATGAGGCAGGTTGCAGAAACGGGACAAACCAAAGGTCTGGTATCAGGAAGCAGGCAGGAACAGGTAACTGTAGCGAAGTCCGTAATACTAGCCGGGATCAGGTATAGGAGAAGACAGCAAGTCGGTAAAGCAAGCCAGGGGGTCAAAACCAGAAGAGCAGATCAGACAGGTCAGGAACAAGCCGGGTCACAACAGGAATCCAAATAGTGCTTTCACAGAGGTTCAGGAAGACTGGAAGACTGACAAACCAGCAACTGCAGACACCAGCAGACTTCCTTATATAGGACCATGTGACCTGCTGGTAGAGATACTGGGTCCTAAAGTCCTTCTCCTGCCAGAGATTCTGGGTCCTAGAGCCCTTCTTCTGCTGTTGGCTCCCTGACAACTGACACTATAGCCAGTTCTCCTACGGACATTTCCCTGACAGTGCCCCCCCCCAAGGGGCAGCCTCCGGATGCCCCAACGGGCCAATGCTTCAGGATGTCTTCTGTGAAAGTCTCGCACAAGTCTAGGAGCATGCACATTGTTTTCAGGCTCCCAGGAATTGTCTTCGGGAGGGTACCCCTTCCATTTGATTAGGTACTGAACCTGCCTACCCCTCCTCCGGCAATCCATAATGGCTTCGACCTCAAATTCTGTTTCCCCTTCTACCAAGACTGGAGGTGGAGGTGGCTCTTCTCTTCCAGGGAAGGGACTGGGTACAGCTGGTTTAAGCAGGGATATGTGGAACACTGGATGGATTTTGTAAGCATTGGGTAGTGCCAGCTCAAAAGCCACCGGATTTATCTCTCTTTTGATTTCAAAGGGACCGATGAATTTGGGTCCGAGCTTCCGGGAGGGACATGAAAGCTTGAGGTTTACTGAAGAAAGCCATACCTTGTCCCCAATCTTAAAGACAGGATTCCTTCTTCTTCTCTTATCATGGAACTTTTTATAGTCCTCTTGGGCTTTTCGCATGGCCTCCTGTAGCAACCTATAGTTGGATTGAATGAACCTTAATCGATCCTGGACAGCGGGAGCAGAAGTTTCAGGTATAGTATTTGGAAGGAAGGAGGGATGGAATCCATAGTTTGCCCAGAAAGGGGACTGATTGATTGCTGCATGCAAAGAATTATTGTATGCAAACTCAGCACAGGGAAGAAGGGAGATCCAGTCATCCTGCGAGCAAGTACAGAAACACCGAAGGTACTGTTCTAAGGTCTGGTTAGTCCTCTCTGTTTGACCATTGCTCTGAGGGTGGTAAGCTGAGGAAAGACACACTTCTATTGATAGAGATTTGCAGAGATCTCTCCAGAACCTGGAGGTGAACTGTACCCCTCTATCGGAGACAATACTATCTGGTAATCCATGTAATCTGACAATCTCTTTAATGAACATGTTTGCTGTGTCTGAGGCGGAGGGTGTGCCAATCATCGGAAGGAAGTGTGCCATTTTGGAAAGGCGGTCTACCACCACCATGATGGTGGTGCATCCCCCAGAGGGGGGCAGGTCTACTATAAAGTCCACGGATATTTCTTTCCAAGGTTGTTCAGGAATGGGTAATGGTCTCAAAAGTCCCCATTGCTTGGCATTGCAACCCTTGCTGCGCTGGCATATGGTGCAAGAGTTCACATACTTTCTGCAGTCCTGTCTTAGGCTGGCCCACCAAAATGAACGCTGAACGAGTTCAGTGGTTCTTCGTATCCCAAAATGCCCAGCAAGTTTATGGTCATGTGAAATTTTTAGAACCTGGAGTCTGACTGGCTGGGGAACAAAAATTTTATCCTGGTGCCACAAAAATCCATCTTGATTTCTCAGTGAGGAAACTTCTGATCCAGAGCACTGGGTTGAGGCTTGCTTGATTAAGGTCTTTAAGTCAGGTTGGATAAGCAAAAAATTCTGGGTAGATAGGATCGTACTTGGCTCTGTCATTTCAGGGGTGTCCGGAAACATTCGGGAGAGTGCATCTGCCTTCCCATTCTTGGAACCTGGCCTATATGTAATATGGAAATTGAACCTGGAGAAGAACAGAGCCCAGCGGGCTTGCCGAGGTCTTAAACGCTTGGCTGTTCTGAGGTACTCCAGGTTCTTATGGTCTGTAAAAATCATAATGGGATGAGCGGCGCCCTCCAATAAGTACCTCCATTCTTCTAGGGCAGATTTAATGGCCAGAAGTTCTCTATCTCCCACGTCATAATTTCTCTCTGGTGGGCTCATCTTTCGAGAGAAAAAGGCTACGGGGTGAAGAAGAGCCTTAGGTCCCTGCCGTTGGGACAGGATTGCCCCTGTAGCAACTTCAGAGGCGTCCACTTCCAATACGTAAGGCAGGGTCGGATCTGGGTGCCGTAGGATTGGGGCGGAAGTGAACAGGTTCTTTAATTTGTCAAAGGCTGTCTGGGCTGCTGGAGACCACTGGAACCGGACCTTCTGGTGGGTCAGCTGAGTGATGGGTGCTATGGTGGTGGAGAAATCCTTCACAAACCTCCTGTAGAAGTTGGAGAACCCCACAAAGCGCTGAACACCTTTCTTGTCTGAAGGAGCTGGCCAGTCTAGTATTGCTTTCACCTTCTTTGGGTCCATTGAAATTCCTTCTGTGGAGATAAAGAGACCCAGGAATTGAATAGATGTTTTTTCAAAATCACATTTGTCTGCCTTAACATATAGTCCATGTTTTCTCAAGGTTGAGAGCACCTTTTTTACGTGGATTCGATGAAGCTCCAAAGAGGCAGAAAAAATTAGGATATCATCGAGGTATACGATTACAAAGTAATCCAGGAATTCCCGAAAAATGTCGTTCACTAGATGCTGGAACGTGGCTGGGGCGTTGCATAACCCGAACGGCATCACAAGGTATTCAAAGTGGCCGAACCGTGTCCGAAATGCTGTTTTCCACTCATCACCCTGGCGTATGCGGACAAGGTTATAAGCGCCCCTCAAATCCAATTTAGTGAAAATCCGGGCGGTTCGGAACCTTTGGAAGAGTTCAGGAATGAGAGGGAGTGGGTATCTGTTCTTTACAGTGATCTTATTGATTTCTCTGTAATCTACACATGGCCGCAATGTACCATCCTTCTTCTCCACGAAGAATATACCTGCCCCAGCAGGAGAAGAAGAGGGTCGGATAAACCCCTTTTCAAGGTTCTCGTGAATATATACTCGAAGGGTCTCCAGCTCATTTTCAGATAGGGGGAAGATTCGTCCAAACGGGATCTCGGCCCCTGGGAGTAGTTCAATTGGACAGTCATAAGGCCGGTGAGGTGGGAGGACATCGGCCTTTTTCTTGTCGAAAATGTCTATAAACTCATGATAGGCTGGAGGAACATACTGGAGATTACTGAGAGCAGGTTGCACCGCCAGACAGCTAACAGGCTTACTGGAGCTGGGAGTAAAGCAATGCTGCAGGCAATATACTGAAGAAAGAGAGATTTCCTTCTTGGCCCAATTGATCTGTGGGTTATGTGCCTGCAGCCATGGAATTCCCAAGATTATGGGAAACATGGGGGAACATAGGACATCAAATCGGACAAATTCTTGATGGCCGGTATCTGTGGTAGTGAAGATGGGCATGGTTTCCTGGGTGACAACTCCAGAACTGGGCAGGGAACCATCAGCCAAAAGAACCTCAAGTCTTTGCTTTTTTTCATAGAGAGGCACACCAAGTTTCTTAGCCAGAGACAAGTCCATAAAACAGCTACATGCCCCAGAATCAATGATTGCTTGTAGCCGAATCTCCCTTTCTGCCACTTGTAAGGAGATGGGGAGAACAAGGTAAGAATGGCAGGATCCAGAGACTTGGAGATATGTGGAAGTTGGTGGGTAGACCTTACTGGGTCTTATGGGGCAGCTGCGCAAAAAATGTCCGGCCCCTCCGCAGTACAGGCAGAGATTGGCCTGTTGGCGGTGTTGTCTCTCCTCAAGAGTAAGGGAGGAACGGGCCAGGCCAACTTGCTTTGGTTCCCTTCCAGAAATTGCAGGGCAAACAGATGTGGGTGCTACAGCAGGAGAAAACTTGGGTAGCATCTGTGTAGGCTGGAAGGATTGAGCACGTTCAGACCGCCGCTCCCGCAGGCGCCTGTCAAGCTGAATGGCTAGGTGAATAAGTCCATCAAGAGAGTCAGGAATAGCAACTCGAGCCAGTTCATCCTTAAGGATCTCGGACAGTCCTTGGCGGTACTGGAACCTGAGTGCTGCCTCATTCCAGTTAGTGTCAGTGGACCATCTGCAGAAATCAGCGGTATAATCTTCCACTGGGCGTTTTCCTTGCCGTAGAGCAACTAAGGCAGATTCAGCGGAGGCCGCACGCTGGGGGTCATCGTACAACAGAGTCATGGCCTCAAAGAAAGTGTCCATAGTATTCAAAGCAGAATCTTTTTGTTCCAGCAGGTTATGAGCCCAGGCTTGGGGTCCCTCAGATAATAAAGAAATGACAAATCCTACTTTCACAAACTCAGAAGCAAAAGTTCTAGGTTGGAGGGCCAGGTACAGTAGGCAGGCATTCTTGAAGGCCCTGAACTTTTTTCGGTCACCGGAGAATCGTTCGGGTGTAGGTATTCGTGGTTCAGGAGGAGGCAAGGAAACTGGAACCGTATTAGAGGAGGATGAACTAGAGTCCACCAAGGCTGGAGCAACAGGCAAATGCTGCAGCCGACCCTCCAACTGGAAATAGCCGTCCTGGAGCTTCTGTACAGCTTGTGTAAGGGTGGTGACTTGCTGACACATCATTTTGAGCGGGGAAGCACCTCCGTCGGCCTCGGTCATGGCTGGTTTGTGCTGTCACGTACCTGGTTGGAGGCCGAAATGCCGAGAGGGCTCCCCTTGCGGCTGAGTGCAGTACACCCCTGAAGTTGGGTACAGAGGGTGTAGTGCCCAGAGAAGCACAGGTTGCCAGATGGATTCCGGAGATAAGGGCTGGTGGGCACCTGAAGGACACCAGGTAATGCAGGAAGCACAGCAGAGTTAAAGTCTATAAGAATCCTTGGTAATACTTGGCAAGGTGTGCATAAGGCGCAGTAGTGGAAGCCAGGCCAGGGGTCAAACACAGTAGATCCAGCAGGAGGATGAGGCAGGTTGCAGAAACGGGACAAACCAAAGGTCTGGTATCAGGAAGCAGGCAGGAACAGGTAACTGTAGCGAAGTCCGTAATACTAGCCGGGATCAGGTATAGGAGAAGACAGCAAGTCAGTAAAGCAAGCCAGGGGGTCAAAACCAGAAGAGCAGATCAGACAGGTCAGGAACAAGCCGGGTCACAACAGGAATCCAAATAGTGCTTTCACAGAGGTTCAGGAAGACTGGAAGACTGACAAACCAGCAACTGCAGACACCAGCAGACTTCCTTATATAGGACCATGTGACCTGCTGGTAGAGATACTGGGTCCTAAAGTCCTTCTCCTGCCAGAGATTCTGGGTCCTAGAGCCCTTCTTCTGCTGTTGGCTCCCTGACAACTGACACTATAGCCAGTTCTCCTACGGACATTTCCCTGACAGCTTACCAGCGTTTACATGCGTTTCTATGCGGTTGCGTTTAACTGCAGTTTTTATTCCCATAGCAACCCTTTTATTTATTTATGTTTTTGTTCCCTGGAATGTACCCATGATGCATTGCGGTCCTCTGTATTTAAACCTGTTTCTTTGTTCTCTGGCTGAGTGTGTGTTGGAGTTTTGCAGGGAGAGGAGTGCTCAGTTTTGTGCCAGAGTTTTTTGAAAAAATGAATGCAAATATGGGTAGTTTGCTTGCAATGCTCATTTTGCTGATGATGAGGATGAAGACAAGAAGAGCGATCCAGAGTAGGCGACGTCCTCGTCGTTACTGGGTCCATCCCTTAACGTCTCAGCGCCTATCGATCGGCTACTTTGCCCTCATGTTCGGTGAGCTGAGGACTCATGGGGACAAGTTCCATAATTACACAAGGATGTCGGTGGCGTGCTTCGATGAGCTGTTGGTACTTGTTAGAGGACACCTGACCAGAACCACGACCAATATGCGAAGAAGCATTAGTCCAGAAGAACGGCTGTTACTTACTTTAAGGTAGGTTTTCCATATGTTGAACAAATGCTTAAATTCATGTACATGCAGGCTTAGGCAATATTGGCAATAGTGTGTATGTGTGTATGTATGTATGTATATATATATATATATATATATATATATATATATATATATATATATATATATATATATATATATAGATAGATGAATCTATGACCTAATCTATATCACAACAGCGATTTTTCGCACATTACTACCATTACCATTATTTTTTATCCTTGAAAACTATCTATCGTGCCTTGCACAGTCAGTTTTATTTTTTGCAAATAGGAAACGTCATCAAATTTCAGTAGTTTCTCATTATGTAGGTGAGCTCTGAACACAAAGGCAGAATTTTGCATTAACAAGCAAGGTACCACCAAATAATATTTTGTACTAGACCAACCCACCACCAGGCTTCCTGTTTGGATGCCAGCACCTACTACCAGAGCCGAGGGATGTTTTATCTTTGGGCTGCAATGTGTTAAAAGTCATCAGCTTATATAGATGCTGATGTTTATTTGTTACCATGTAGAACTCCATATGTATATTGATTTTTTTTTTTAATTTTATTTATTTTACTATATTTTATATTTTCTGAATTGTTATCAATTTTGTATTGCAGATACCTTGCCACTGGTGCCAGTTTCACCTCCCTCCATCATCAATTTCTGATGGGAATTTCCACCGTATCCACCATTGTGCACGATACCTGTCATATTATCTGGGAAGAACTGAGAACATCAGTCATGCCGGAGCCAACATTCAGTCTGTGGGAGGAAATAGCGGAGGAATTTTGGGAGAAGACCAACTTCCCAAACTGCATTGGGGCATTAGATGGGAAACACATCCGGCTCATCAAGCCTCCAAAATCCGGTTCCCGCTTTTTCAACTATAAGAAATACTTTTCCATTGTGCTTCTGGGACTCAGCGATGCAAATATGAAGTTCATCGCTGTGGATGTTGGAGCGTATGGGAGTTCTGGAGATTCTAGAATTTTCAGAAATTCCGTAATGGGGCGGCGGTTTCAATATGGCGAATTTCAGGTGCCACAGTCAAGGCCTCTCCCTGGTACTACTGGACCAGATCTTCCATTTGTAGTGCTGGGAGATGAGGCATTTGCCTTATCTACTCACCTGCTAAGGCCCTATACCAGGCATGGTCTCACTGCCAGGAGGCGAATTTTTAACTATCGACTCAGCAGAGCTAGAAGAATGGTTGAGTGCGCATTTGGCATTTGCACTGCCAAATGGCGTGTTTTGATGACAGCCATGCATCTAGAAGTTGATCATGCCGTCAATGTGGTTCTAGCATGTTGTGTTCTCCACAATTTTTTGAGGGTTAAGGAGATCGTGGCCACCAAAACCCCTGTTTCTGAGGAACCCATAGGTCATGTTACTGGCACTCGTCCAAGTAATCAGGCCCTACAAGTCCGTGAACATTTCACTGATTACTTTTTGAGTGAAGATGGACAGCTGCCATGGCAATTGGACTATGTGTAAATTTTTAACCGGTGTTGCATGGACCTTACATGTCAAAGTTTTTTCATCACAGTTTTCAAGTTTTTGTGTCAGTTTTCACGTTTGCCTTAAATAAAGTAGTCAACAATTTTCAACAATTTAAATTGTTTTTATTTCTATCTTTTGCAATGCACAGGGTGTATAAAAAATAGAAAAACCTTACAAAAACATTGAATGCTTGCAAGTATAGAAAAATGTTTTTTAATTCCTTTGGAATATATATATATATATATAAAATCTCCTTTTAGTTTCAAGTATTGAATTTCTTTTTTTTTTTTTTTTTTTTTATATTTCTTTATTTTTGAGATTTTCCAAAATTTACAAACGACTATAATTCGTATAAAAACCATTTCACATAGTAAAAAATACAGCATCATTTCTTATAAAGGTTGTCTTTCTTTTCCCTCCCCTCCCCCCCCCTGCCCACCCCTCTCTCACTCGGTCCTACTCCATGGGATTCCTTTTAACTAACATTCCACCATCTTCAAATAATTTTCAGTTTTACCAAATAGTAGCCATAGACGCCATTTATTCTGGTACCTTTCCTCCATATTTTCCAGTTTGTACATTGACTCTTCAATAATTCGTATCCTTTCTAATCTTTCTACCCACTCCCTCATCGAGGGAGGGTCAGATCTTTTCCATTTTAGCGGTATCAATGATTTAGCAGCATTTAATAAACAGGGAATTAAAGAATACCCATACTCCCTCTCTCCTTTTTCTATATCATGGAATAAGCATACCCATGGATCCCTCCTAATCCTTTCCCCTGTTATTTCAAAAATGGTTTCTATTACTTTATCCCAAAATGTCTGTATCTTAGGACAGAGCCACCATATATGGGCAAATGACCCCATCCCCAAACAGCCTCTCCAGCATGACCGGGAGGTCGCGCTACATATTTTATTTCCTTGTTGTGGGGTTATGTACCATCTTGTTAAAAGTTTATATGACATCTCTCGTGTTTGTGAGTCTATGGCAACCGAATAAGTTCGTCTAATTATCCTATTTCTATGATAATCATTACTTAAAGACCCAATTTCCCTTTCCCACTTTTCAAGATGGGGGGGTAGTTTTGCTCTATTCTTTCTATTAAGATTTTATAAAGTTTTGAAATCCTTTTTTCAAGGCACTGGCGATTCACTAATAACTTCTCCAATGGTCTAAATTGTTCCTTACCCCGTAATGGCTGTGGTAGAGACTGAGTGAAATAATATAATTGATAATATCTCCATTTGTCTAATGGTTTGTGACCCCATTTCCCTATAATTTCCTCATATGTGCACATCCTATTACCTTCCATCACCTCCAGTAGTTTAATGTTATCTTTCTTAACCCATCTACTATAATATAAATATTCCTCTTGACCTGGGATAAAAAATTTAGTGTCCAATAGTGGCATTAATGGTGAGTTGTGTTCCCAGTTATGTCTCTTATTTATTGTGTCCCATATCTGAAGTGAGTTTTTTGTCAGTGTGTTTGTGTTAAGGCCTAATTCTCTGTATTTTGCAGGTATCCATACTATTTCCCCTAATTCCCTTCTACTTAACTTAATTTCTAGTTCAACTCAGTCCTTACCCTTTTTATTGTGTATCCAATCCGGTATTCGTGAGATTACTATGGCCTCATAATACTTTTGAAGATCCGGCATTGCCAGCCCTCCCCTCTCTTTACTTCTTATCAGGATATTCCGTGCCACCCTCGCCGCTTTTTTTTCCATATAAATCTATTAATCAAAATTTTGAGTTTATTTAAATAAACCTGTGGTAACACTATTGGGATCATTTGGCATGTATAGGTGAAAATTGGTAAAATAAACATTTTAACTACGTTTATTCTACCTGTCCATGATAGAGCTTTATGTTGACACCTTTCCAAATGTTGTTTAATTTTATTTAGTATGGGTATATAGTTGGCATCAAACAGATCACTCATCTCCGATGTCAACCTTATTCCCAAATAGGCCAATTCCCTCTCACACCATCTAAAGGGGAATTTAGATTGAAGGATGCTCTGCTCTGTTATTGGGGTATTTAAGTTCAAAATTTCAGATTTAGATATATTAACCTTAAAATTAGAGACCTGCCCATAATTTGATAATTCTTCCATTATTACTGGTATGGAAGACCCGGGGTTGGAAATATAGAGCAAGAGGTCGTCCGCAAATGCTGCGACCTTAAACTCCCTTTCAGCAGCCCATATCCCATGAATGTTTTGGTTCATCCTAATGGCCGTCAACAGGGGTTCAAGCGACAATATAAATAATAATGGGGATAACGGGCAGCCCTGTCTTGTCCCGTTGAACAGCTCAAGGGGGCAGGACAGGGCCCCATTTATTCTTATTTTAGCTTTAGGATGGGTGTATAGGGCTTCTATCCAGCCCCTCATCCGCTCCCCCAATCCATACCTTACCAGCACTTCAAACAGGAATCCCCACCCCACTCTGTCAAATGCCTTTTCCGCATCTATTGACATGAGTACCGTGGGGGCACCCCGTCTTACAGCTTCTTGGCATAACATAATAGTCTTTAGTGTGTTATCCCGACCTTCTCTCCCTTCAATAAATCCAACCTGATCCTGCAGTATCCACTCTGGCACATGTGGTCTCAATCTTTCAGCCATAATTTTTGCGAACAATTTAATATCTGAGTTTAGCAAGGAAATTGGCCTATAGCTTTCTACTGCGGTTGGGTCCTTGCCCTCTTTCAAGATCAGGACCACATGTGTCAAGAGTGTCTCTTCACAAAATTTTTCGCCCCTCCCCACTGCATTAAAATAATCGCATAATTTTGGGACTAGCTGTTTTTGGAATTGCCTGTAATATGAGATAGGGAAACCATCGGGTCCCGGGCAACCTCCCTGTATTTTTGATCGCCATCTCAACCTCCCCCCTTGTTATTGGAGCTTCTAGTACTTCCATTTCTAATTGCTTGCCCCTGGGGATATCTATCCGATTTAAGTAATCCTTTATTTCCTCCCCTGCTCGATTCTCTACCTTTATCCTGTTGCCCGATATTATAAAGGCCCCGATAATATGTAAAAAATGTATTCACAATATCATCTGGCATATTTTGTAAATCCCCCTCAACATTTCTTACTTTTGGGATGAAAGTTCTATTTTTCTTTTCCTTCACCCTCCTAGCCAACCATTTACCTGATTTATTCCCCCATTGGTACCTTTCTCTTCCCAGAATATGGTAGGCCGTTCTCCTATCCTGCTCCAAACAATCATCCAACTCTCGTTTTTTTATTATCAAGTCCTGGGTGTCCCGCAGCCCCCATGGTCTCCCCATCTGTTCTAATCTCTGAATTTCCTCGTATAATAGGGTTTTCTTCCTCACCCTCTCTCTCTTTTTCCCTGCGCCAATCCCTATTAATACCCCTCTTATAACTGCCTTGTGTGCTTCCCATAATACAGGGCTGGAGGTTTCCGGTATGTCGTTCAAACTAAAAAATTGTGCAATCTCATGCTCAATCCTTTCTACTGTATCTTTATCCTGTAATAGAGATTCATTCAGTCTCCAATTCATCCTCGGTCCATGGTCCCCCCCGATCTCCAGCTGGATCCACACAGGTGCATGATCTGAAACTGTTCTTATCTTTATTTCAGCCTTCTTAAGTGCCCTTAGAAATGAGTGTTCCAGAAAAATATAATCTAATTGGGAGAAAGAACCATGGACCGAGGAGAAACATATATAATCCCTATCTTTTGGATGTAGTGTTCTCCAAGTATCATATAATTGATATGAAGTTAACGCCCTTAAAAACATTCTCTGTTTATGTTCAGATATCCTAGGGCCCGCCCCTGTAGTATCTATTTTAGGGTTCATACTCCAATTGAAATCCCCTGCCAGGATTAATTTCCCTTCTTTAAAGTCTTCTATTTTATTCAATACTTTCTTCAGGAATCTACCCGTATTCTTGTTTGGGGCATAGATATTAACAATTGTACATTTAAAATTGAACAGCCTACCTTTTAGGCACAGGTAACGACCCTCCGCATCCACCAGTCGCTCAACTAGGTTAAATGTCGTTGTTCTACTAAACCCTATCGCAACCCCTCTCGAGTAGGGGGATGGGGAATCCCCATAAAACCACACCGGAAAATTGGCCGAATTCAATCTAACCCCAGAAGTACATGTTATATGCGTCTCTTGAAGACATACTATATTTGCATCCATGTATTGCAATTCGTCATTTATCCTATATCTTTTCCTTTTTGAATTTAAACCCCTTACATTATAAGTGGTAACATTAAGGACTACCATACCTCTCTACCCGGGGTAGTTCCCCCTCTTTTTTTTTTTTTCCTTTAAGCGTCTAGTGGGTCCGGTGTTACCTGTCCCTCCTAGCCCCATGGGAGGACCGAGTGAGAGCCCCAAAAACTAACCAAAAACCACCCCCCTCCCTCTCCCTCCCTCCCCCCTCCCCCTCCCCCCTCGTCCTATAACGGCACGTCTCGTGAGACTGGGTAGGACATCCCCCTTCCCGTTAAACCTATGGCATTGGTGGGCCGATATTTGTGTTCGCCTCACCCCCATAGTGTCCCTGGGGCTCATACCCTTATCTGCCCGAGGCTCCCCTTGCCTTCCCTCCCCCCCTCCCCCCCTCCCCCCATCTCCCCTCCCCTCACACTCCTCCGCTCCAGCGTGGCCTATTAATCCAACTCAATTCCAGTAATCTACTTTTGACTCCAACTGTTCGGTCGACCATGCCCTTTCCTCCCCTGGGTGCTGTTCCCCTCCCCCCCTAATACATCTTCACACCCCCATTCTATCTGAGGGGCAGGGTGTATGCCTAACTGCTCACAAAATTCTGGGAGGTCTTCAGGGAAGCGCAGAACTGCAGATCGTCCCTCTTTCTTCCCTATGAGGCATGCTGGAAATCCCCATTGATATGGGATGTCCGCCGCTCTCAATAATTCCGTGAGTGGTTTTAAGCATCTCCTTCTTCCCAGTGTCTCACCCGCTAAATCAGGGTAAATCTGCAGTTCCGTGCCCTCATGGACCACCCCAGGCTGGATTCTCCCTCTTCTCATTACCTGCATTTTTTCTGCTACATTATGAAATCTCACTATAACGTCTCAAGGTGCTTCTGTTCTAATCCCCCGGGGTCGAGTCATTCTATGTATTCTATCAATTTTCAATGGGGCTGTAACTTCCTTGTCCAATAAAGGGTTAAAAATCTGTTGAGCTATCTCTCCAAGGGCGGAACCGCCATATGTCTCAGGGAGACCTTTTATCCGTATGTTCTTCCTCCTACTTCTATTTTCTTGGTCCTCCAACTTATATCTGATTGTTCTATTTGATCTCCGGAGGGCTGTTATCTGCTCTAAGATTCCATCCATCTTACACTCTTGAGTCTCAACTCTGTTTTCTATCTCCTCCACTCTCCCCAATACCAAACCTATATCGCTTCTTATTGTTGCGATATCCGCCCTTAGAGAGATCTCCATTCTCGAGAACATCTCAGAGAGCATCTCCCTAATTTGTGGGGGATGGGGGGTTTCTTTATGGCTATCCGGAACCATTTCTTCTGCCTCTCTGTTAACCATCTCCACCTCTCCCCGGGGATTATTCTGGTCTACTTCTTCATTCTGTGGGTTTACTCCGCTTTTTTTTTTAAGCTCACTTGACTTTATGGCAGGATTTTTTACCCCCCTACCCTCTTCCCCCTTCTGTCTACTTGGGCCCGAGCGGGTAGGTTTTTCTGTTCTGGGGCTACCGATCCCTTCATCCTCTCTTATACTAGAATTTGCAGCCAGATATTTTTGAATTCCGACCGGGCTTGTAGCCGGGGTGACTGTCTTGTTTACTTTACCTGTCTTTCCCCTCATTTTGGCAGGACTAAAACCCTCCTCCCCTTATCTATCAATCACCAGGTGTTTCTCTTTACTATCAACCCCCTCCCTTTTCCTTCCTTCCCCCTCTTCCCCCCTATCTCCACCCTAATCTAATATACCTCCCGCTGAAAATCTCCCAGAGGTCTAGAACCACCCACAATGAGGTACAATTAAATCAAAAGTAACGACAGCAACAACTAGCTTACTTTCAACCAAACACCAAAAAAAAAAAAAAAAAAAAGGGGGGATGGGACCTAGTTCAGCTGCTTTCCACGCTGCAGGTAAATCCTCTATCAAAGTCCATACCGTCTAACTCAACGGTTTACCTATAGTGTAGTAGGCTGAGCAGCGAAAAGTTATTGATATTAATGTAACCCCAAAAAGTACAGCGCTATTCTTCAATAAATTGTTGAAAAAAATGTGTATGAAAAAAGAAAGAAAAAAGAAATTTATATCGTGAGTGTAGCAGCAACTTACTATGTGAGATACCCACAAACCAAATCTTAGTTAATTTTCAAAAAAGCTGCGCTGAGAATGATCCAAAAATTATTTGTGAAAAATAAAGAGCTAAAAAAACAATATTATACCAACTCTAATTAAAAGAATGTGTATATTCAAAAAATTGTTCCAAAAAAATTTAAATATTAATTATATTAATTTTCCATATCACCATCTGCACAAAAAAGAGTTCATTTCATATAGAAAAAATAGATCCTCTTTGATTGTAGTTCCCACCGTGAAACACACCACACCGGTAAAGGGAAAAGGGTGTCCTCAAAGATGCAGAAAACAGAACTCCACCACCAATATCACTGCCGCTTACCAGCTAGACTGGTCCCATCACAGAGACCAGATATGGCCACACATAAGAAAACACTCCTTCTGCACATGGACCACCAGGAGGATACAGCTCTGTTCAGACGTTTGGACTGGTCATACGGCTACACCACTCATTGCCCGGTACATACAGAAACAAGAAGGGTCGCCATAGTGTAATAAATTCTTAGGTTTAATAATTAAATAAAAGATTGCACTTACATCCAATTAGGAAAATAGGTCGCTGTATGACAAGTAACAATATTGCCGGCCGGCTTCGTGAACGCTGCCCGTATAAACTCAGCACTTAAGCAGTGCAGGCTCAGGATGCACAGAAACAACAAGATGCTAGTGACTCTCCAGCCCTTACTCGAGAAGTCACGGTGGTGTAGCAGCCCAATCAACGCAAGGAGTCGCAGTGTCATCCCGCTAGCATCTTGTTGTTTCTGTGCATCCTGAGCCTGCACTGCTTAAGTGCTGAGTTTATACGGGCAGCGTTCACGAAGCCGGCCGGCAATATTGTTACTTGTCATACAGCGACCTATTTTCCTAATTGGATGTAAGTGCAATCTTTTATTTAATTATTAAACCTAAGAATTTATTACACTATGGCGACCCTTCTTGTTTCTGTATGTACCGGGCAATGAGTGGTGTAGCCGTATGACCAGTCCAAACGTCTGAACAGAGCTGTATCCTCCTGGTGGTCCATGTGCAGAAGGAGTGTTTTCTTATGTGTGGCCATATCTGGTCTCTGTGATGGGACCAGTCTAGCTGGTAAGCGGCAGTGATATTGGTGGTGGAGTTCTGTTTTCTGCATCTTTGAGGACACCCTTTTCCCTTTACCGGTGTGGTGTGTTTCACGGTGGGAACTACAATCAAAGAGGATCTATTTTTTCTATATGAAATGAACTCTTTTTTGTGCAGATGGTGATATGGAAAATTAATATAATTGATATTAATATTATTACAGCTGTTATACTGAGTTCGTCTTACACTGATGACAAATTATCCCACCCTAAAATCAAAAAGCAAAAAACGATATCAAATATATCCAGTCCTTTAACTGTTAAATGGAGGCAGGCAAAACAGTCACACAGCCAGGGAAGGTTTTAAATGAGTTTTTCCTGCAAAAGAGACTCTTGCGTCAAACATCAAGATGCATCCAACATCTATTGTTCACAGCAGCGCAAACTTCGTCCTTTGGTTATATACATATGCATTCAATTGTAGTTTTGTGTTCAAACAAAGGAGGGTTTAGCAGATAAAGCAAGTTCCAGCAGCAAACAGATTATTATTTTTCCTCTTATTATAACTTCCCCTTCTCATCTCCCAGTACACTTATAGCCTAGCAGCGGCAGGTTTGGGGTATGCAGGAGAAATACTGTCCTTCGGGGGTCGACCTTCAGAGACATTCAATAACAGCCTTCTTATGCCATAAAAGGGAGGGGGGGGGGGTACTCACAGGTGCGCCCAAGCTATAACCAGGGGGATAGACCCCTTCCTATCAGGTATACTGTCTTTAGCCACCTCCAGCTTTGGGCTGCCCCCCTCCCCGTCTGACCGCTTGTCTTACCGCTGTCCTGCCATCATGGACCGACCGCCAGACACCGACAGGCACAAACACAACTCCTTGGGTACACAGCTCCTCTCCTGGCGCCAGGTTTCAGGTTCAGCTGTCTGCTAGTCAGGGGGTCTTCATCACTGAGGGGTAGGCATCCGCCAGATCTTCCGCCAATTCGCCGAGCAGAAGGTGGCTGTAAGCGTTTACACAGGCCGCGCATGTACCAGGATCACGGGAACCGCCGCAGCTTGGTTCGAATCAGCGCAGCGTTGCTGGAGCTCTCCGTGGGCCAATAGAGTTGCGCACAGCCCAGCATCGAGAGCGTGACGAGGGGGAGACAGAGCGAGGATCTCGGGAGATCCGGCGTGCGGCGCTCCTACGTCATGGCGCTCCGCCTCCGAATGCAATGACCCAAGTATTGAATTTCAAGTGCAACAGATAACGAGTCCACAAAATATCCCCCACTACCCCCCTAAAAAAAAAAAAAAAAAAAAAAGGTTACAGTATTCCTGAAGTGCTGTAAGGCCCCTTTCACACAGGGCAGATCAGTAATGATCCGTCCCGTGATGATCCGCTCGGTCGGCAGGGATTGTTCCATTGTCCATTGTCCCCACTGAGCCGGTGGCAGACAGGGCTGTCCCGGCACACTGTGCAGGGACCGCCCTGTGAGCTCTCTGTTCTCTTCTATGGGGATCGGAAGAGCACGGACCATCTGTCCGTGTTCATCCAATCCGCTCTGCAGACGGCTAGAAAAATTGGATTTCCCTCTGTCTACAGAATCGGACAATTGCGGTGGCACCTGATATCGTCCGCCTCCACAACAGTCCGATTCTGCAGACGGAGGAAAATCCTATTCTATCCGTCTGCAGAGCGGATCGGATGGACACGGACAGACGGTCCGTGCTCGTCCGATCACCATAGAGGAGAGCGGAGAGCTGACAGGGCGGTCCCTGCACAGTGTGCGGAGACCGCCCTGTCCGCAGCCGGCTCAGCGGGGACAACGGAGCAATCCCGCTGAGTGAGCAGGTCATCACGGGGCAGATCATTACTGATCCGCCCCGTGTGAAAGGGGCCAAAGATGGGCACTGAGTGCGGTAAACAGTTCTGAAATATTTGGCTAGATGGAGAAAGTGCAAAAGATGTCTCCATGTACACTCCACTGTGTAGATGGGGTAATCTCCCACTGGGCCAAGTCTCTCAACCTAAACAATGCTAGCACCCAATCAGAAAGTTCAGGTATTGTGAGAGCAAGTGGGGCCAAGTAGCAACATGTATAAGCTTGGGACAGTGGGAGATTCTTCTGTGCATACAGTTCAGTGTACATGGAGGAATCTGGGGTTGGTTGTAAACATTAGTTCGTGTAGGTAAAACATTAAGTAGTGTAGGTAAAACATTAAGTAACATTACACAACAAGAAAAATACAACTGTCATATCACTGCCATAGGAATACTATAAGTTTTCATATATTGGATAATTAGGGTTACGCAGGGAAGAATGGCTTGGTTCACTGCCAACATCTACGGGTGATCCTGAATGGGAAGATGAGGGTGAAGACACTGGGTGTGGCTGCACATGCATCCTTTGGTAACCAGGATTAGACGGGTAAGGTGTATACAGTGGTGGGGGTCCTGCATAAGGGTTAATGGCAGATGTTGTGTCATGGCACTGCTGACTGGGCATTGGTCTACTGAAAGAGCCACTAGGTGAATTAAAACCCATAGCCCATGGCTGAAATTTAGGATATGGGCGTTGCTCTTTGCAAGCGGACACAATATACGTTAAATAGGCATGTATATCACCCCTGACCTCAGTGCGCTTATCTGCAGGAATCTCCCTGATTACACAAAGCAACATTCTCAAGAACATAACATCTGGGTCTGAGATGTTGAGGAATTCATCATCTTTGGCCTGGTTTTGTGATTGTTTTCTCATTTCTTCAATGATACGGTTGAAATATTCTTCAAAAGGTGTCTCTTGTTGAGTACGTGTTCGACTGGTGGTGGAAGTAGACCGGACTCTCCTATCTGGATTTGCCTGCAATAGTTATAATATATAGATTATGCATCTGATACTGAGGTCACACTTTAGTGAACAGCATATGATGGCTTGTACAAATATTGCAGCACCTGTTTAGAATAGATCACACACAGGTACTTGTTTTGCTGCAAAAACCTGATCTCACTGAAGACCTCCAAAGCCAGAAGAACAAGTCACACCTTGCCCAAAAATAAGCTGTTGTTGTTTCTCCAACATTTGTGCCAACACCAGCTGCCTTTTCAAAATGTAAGTAATAAGTTTTTTTGTGGACAGAAATTGTGACATTTTTAAAATACATACCGCAGGTTCTTGAGTGGATGGATGATATTCTTGGGATGACACTGTCTCTGTGGTTTCTTGACTGGTGTCAGAGTCTCCTGATGGTGATGGCGACGAACTTTCGCGCCTTGCGCTTGCTCTCACAGGGACACTTGACACAGTTCTAGGTAACAATAAAGATTACACGTTTAAAAAAAAAAGTGAACATGAATATGCCTTTACTGGTCACAAATCGCTAAGTAAAATAAATGGATATACTTACGTGCGCATCTCAGTGGTGCGCCTCAAAAATGACAAAGCCTCTGCATGGGGGTTAGGCCTGCGACGAGTTGAGGGTGGTCTGCTTCTCTCCGCAGCCTTCTCTTAGTTGACTTCTTTTTTGTAACGGTCGCGCAGGGACCTCCAACGTGTATAAACCTCCTTTCCTGCAATATATAAAAAACATAGAATGCACTTTTTGGTTAAGTTCTATTGGCAGATAGCATGTCTTATTTTGTGGAATTTGCAGCATTGTCAGTGACAAAGTGCTGTATTGCTATAAAATGGCCTGGTCATTAGGGGGTAAAATCTTTACTAGGATGCATGTGTACCCTGCTGCATAGACACAACAAACCTTGCACTCACCTCAGTTATCCTGTTCAGTTGCAGACATCTCGTCCCAGTTCGGTGTGACATATTTGTAGACTTCCTCCCACTTTGCTCTCTTCAGCACTCGGTCTGCATATCCTGGGCATTCTGAGTCCCATAACTCTGGTCGGGCATGCACCAGTGCGATGATGGCCTCGTGCGAGATATCTCTTGCCGCCATGCTGTCTTCTCCCCTTTCATCCCTCTCAACTTCCTGTGTCATTTCCCAGGTACTCCTGCTGATTAGGATGTGCTTCCGGGTGTTTTTTTCTTCTTTCACGCTGCTGGCCGCAATTGACACAAAAGACTGCGATTACCTGCGGTTATGTGCTTATAGCTGCGCTACATCGCACCTGGACGCATACAATTCTATTTTTTCTATTCGCACCGAACCGCACGTAACGAAATCGCAGTTAAACGCTGTGTGTGAACAGGGCCATAGGAAAGCATTGTGTGCCTTTGGCTGCGGTGGAAAACTAGAAAATCCGCAGCTAAAAGCACCATTCTATCCGCCCGTGTGAAAGGGGCCTTATAGCATCAATAACTTTGGTGGGTCATGTAGAATGCTGGGGAATGGCATGTCCCCCATGGGGCATGCAGAACCCGTCCAGAATATTTAACTGTTTTACTTTTCTTTATGTTGGGTCTTTGTTGTTCTAAATGGGTTTCTTCTTTTTATTCACTGTGCTTTTTTTCATATATCATTGCACATTATCTGTAAGTTTTACAACATATTTGGACTGTATGATACAAAGTTTGACTAAGCAACGTGTGTCAATAACCGCTCTTTATTATATTTTGTAATATCCTATATGATATGTATTTCACACAATGAACAAAAAAATAAATAACTTTTTTTCTGATTAAAAAAAAAAAAACATTAAATGTCTGTTTGAGACCTGTAGGTAGGAGAACTGGGTCTTCTCCCCCTTACTTTTGTCTCTTTTGCCGCCTACCTCTCTTTTTTATTTAGGCAAGGTGCCCACTTGCTATTTTTCAGGGCTGAGGCCCTGATGTGACATGATGTACATGGTACTGGAAATGGAATCTTGTCTTTTAAGTCTGTACAGCCCTGCTGGGTCAGGTGATTGGCCATGATCATATCTCTTTTTGAGATAATACACAAGTCTGCATTTGAACATTGCCACTATGTCAATGTACCCATGAGTCTTTGTGTAATTTCATGCTGGCCTCTGTACTTTGGTGTTTTTTTTTTGATGACTAAAGAATTGAAAATAAAATTTATTCAAGTTTCTGCCTTTGGAAAATATAATATTTGTTAATGTAATAAAAAGGAAGCTATTGGTATAAGGCCCCTAATGGCTAGTCTAGGGTGCCACCATCTCATTTAGCATAATGCTACATCTGTTCTTTCAAAGTACAAAGAGCGATTTTGTAATTGGATTTGCATTAATGTTACTGGTGTATGTTTACAGATGGGAATTGCAAACATGTGTTTGTTCAATGCCTTTTATAATATTTACTCCTATTGTTCTCTTTTTCTTCCTATTTTGTATGTATCTCCAGACAATATTTGTTATAATTAGACAGAGATTCTTTCTCCCAGGTACCTTTCTATCCAACACTAGCAGCTGCTCCAGTGCAAAGGAGCTTGCTTGTCCTCTGGATTCCATCTTTGAAAGGCTGGCTAATTTATTTCCTAGTTATTGTTTGTGAACTGTGATATATCACATTAGCTCTATAACAACACCCCAGGCATATCTTCTTTATGTCAAGTGGAAGGTTTATATGATTGATTTGAAAAATAAATGTTTTCCTTTAATATGCTTTATATCGGTTTTGTAGGATGGCATTTGAAATTTCCAAGCAAAGTAAGGAGCTCTGTAACCTCAGGAGGGTGTATTAGAAATGAATATCCAACTGCTGAACATGAGTTCTTTCTGATGTACACACTTGACACTTTTTATTTAATACAATAATTAATTATATAATTTGATATAATTTCAAATAATATTTTCTGACAAATAATTTTTCACATGACAGTTTTTCAAAAAATTATCTTTATTAATACAGCATCTGTGACATGGGAAGTTTTGCTACTGAATATATACAGTGCACCTCTGCTATACATGCACTATGTACTTATGTTTTATCTATTTAAAAATCCTGCAAGTACATAAGGATTCCTGTTCATCTGACCATAATGTACTGAACTCTTAAAGAGGAAGTAAACCCTGATGAGTTTACTTCCTCTTTCATTCCCTGCAAAGGTAAAGCATAATAGACTACTATGTATCGCACAGTAGTCCATTATGTGTCACTTACCTGACACAGGAGCCAGCAAAGTCACCGCTGTCCCCTGTAGTTTCCGAGTGTCCATCTTCTTGGTGGGTCTCGCTGCTCCGGCGCTGTGATTCGCCGGAGCAGCGATGACGTCACTCCCGCACATGCGCGCGGGAGCCGACACTCGCGGCATATCGCCGCGATCTGCGGCTTACCCAGTGCGCCTGAGCGTCGCTGTCTACGGCGCATGCACCGTAGACAGCGGTGGCTGTCTTCAGATAAATATCTCCTAAACCGTATAGGTTTAGGAGATATTTCTTGGACCTACAGGTAAGCCTTAATCTAGGCTTACCTGTAGGTCAAAGTGGTTTGTAAGGGTTTACAACCACTTTAAGCTCAATGTGAGGCATTACATACACTTTAATTTTCCAATGTCAGAACTATGGTAAAGAAATAGACGTATCCTCATAATTTCATATGGAGGTTTAAGATTGAATAAGCCCTAGAACAAAGGTCAGATTCAGGACACAGTCATCTGAGTTTTCGACCTGAGACATCCTGTGTTTTTCTCTCTGTTGGAGGTCTGTAAACGAGTGGTTTGCAGAACTGGGAATATAACAATGAGTGTGTACTTTATTGCTCACTTTAAAAGCCAAAGATAAATATATTTTATGGTTGATAATTACAGTAGAAGATATTTGAAGACCTTTGGACCAGTGCTAAGATCTGAAACACAGCAAACTCAACTGCTTTTTCCAAGGTGAGAATACACCATCTTCAAATAAGGTCTAACGAGAAAGCCTTGGGGGGATGTTTACCAAGCTGGAAAACTTCTAATATACTTTAGTAAAAAGTCCAAGGTTAGACAAAACCTGAATTAACACCTGAAATTGCTCATCACTGAAATAGGAATACAGCTCATACATCATTTAAAATATCTAGGAATATTGACATAAATATTGATGTACAACCTCCATGGTCCATAATATGCCAAAAGGAAACTATGAAGTTTTTCTTTATGTATTTATGATACTATTTCAAAAAGAACCGCACCCTCTCTGCATGTGTCCAAAAGTGTCTGATTATTAACCCTTGTACACACGGTCGGACATTCTGACAACCAAATCTGTTGGATTTTGTCTGACGGATTTTGTCCGATGGATTTTGTCTGAAACTGTTGCATACACACGGTCGGACAAAGTTGTCAGAAAATCCAATCGTTCAGAACGTGATGACATTATTTCGTTACGATGGGACTACATTCAGGCTAGTAGCCAATTGCTTTGGTCTAAGAATTTGATCTGAGCATGCATGGCACTTTGTCCGATCGGAATTCTCTACACACGATTGGACAAAGTCCGATTGGATCATGTTGTCGGAAAATTTTATAGCCCTGCTCTAAAACTTTGTTGGTCGGATATTCCGACGGAAACAGTCCGATGGAGCCCACACACGGTCGGATTATCCGACAACACGGTCCGATCAGACATTTTCCGTCGGAATGTCCAACCGTGTACAAGGGCTAAGACTATAACCTCATGTATTACATCCCATGAAATACATTCAAGTTGTGATTTTATTGTCTGCTGGCATAATAATAATCTCGTTATGCCATATGTATTAAGGTGATTAGAAATATCCTATATGTAGAAATAGTTTAACCACTTGTCAACCAGCCACCGTTGTTATACGGCAGCAGGTTGACTCTCCTGCGTGAATAGCTGCAGCTGTACGGTGGCTCACGCAATTGCGGGCGGGCACATGCTCTCGCTCTCACTGTACGCTGTGGGAGCATGCCCATGGTCGGTGGACTCAATGTCCGCCGGTGACCCACAATTACCTTACACAGAGGCAGAATGGGGATCTGCCAATGTAAATAAGTGGATCCCCGTTCTGACAGGAGACATGACAGAGATCTGCTGTTCCCAGTGATCTGTCATGTCTCTATTAGCCCATCACCCCTACAGTTAGAACACACCCAGGGAACACACTTAACCCCTTGATCACCCCCTAGTGTTAACCCCTTTCCTGCCAGTGCAATCTTTACATTGATCAGTGCATTATTCTAGCACTGATCAATGTAATAATGTCACTGGTCCCCAAAAAGTGTCATTTGGGGTCAGATTTGTCTGCTGCAATGTCGTAGTCCCGCTAAAAATTGCAGATCACCGCCATCACTAGTAAAAACAATAAGAATAAATAAAAGTCCCTAAATCGATCCCGTAGTTTGTAGACGCGATAACTTTTGCAAGAACCAATGAATATACGCCTATTGCAATTTTTTTTTTAAACAAAAATATTTAGAAGAATATATATCGTCCTAAACTGATGAATACATGTGTTTTTTAATATATATATATATTTTTTAAATTGTCGCTCTTTGTTTATTGCACAAAAAATAAAACAAGGTGATCAAATACCACTAAAAGAAAGCTCTATTTGTGGGAAAAAAAGGATGTCAATTTTGTTTGAGTACTGCATGGCATGACCGCGCAATTGGCAGTTAAAACGATGCAGTGCCATTCCGCAAACAATGGCCTATTTGCACTGTCACACAAACATAATGCAACAGCACAATAGGTATTCACAACAGCTGGTACATATAGTGTTGTCTTAGATAATCCCCGAAAGTGTGTCTCCAATTGGAACTAGTGCTCACAGCGACAACGCCTAAACTCTGGGCACCTTCCCACTTCCAGCGCACTCTGGTAATCACAGGAATATAAAGCTGATAAATAAAGTACAACACAACTACTAGGGAGCTCCACCTACTTTGAAAGAATGCAAGGCCTTGCAATGAGAGATATAGTCTTCAGTCTTCTGTCTTCTGCTAGCTATTTGTGTTGTATAAATTGTGATCCAACAGTAGAACAAACAAGGATTAAAGTAAGGCGAATGTAAGAACTATTCTTGTAGTGCAGTACACCTGTAACTGCCTCTGGTGAAATTGGCTTGGTATAACAGTGTCAGTAGTACAGTGAAGGGTAGGCTTGAGGCCTGCTTAAACTCAGTCCTTTTATTAAGTTCTCCTCCGTGGGACTACAGGTCTCAGCAACACTGTGTTAAATGACTAGGTGTACAAAAGTGCATTAATAAACTGTGGGCAACAGCCCTCTCACCAAACTGGGTCTGAAGAATAGAGCATATTCGCTCCACTGGTCTAAGTCTTGCTTTTCACCTGCCGGCGCCGTCACACCACTCCGCTCTGCAAGATGAACCGGGACCCTCTGATGGCTCTGACAGGTGTCTCTGGATCCTTCCCGATCCAATCACACAGTCATTCCAGCACTCAGGTACAAGGCAGAGTCTCTGGCTGTTCCGCTCCGCAGTGTTTGTAGGCCGCGCTCTCTGGAGACCTCCTCAGAGGGCCTTGTAGGCTGGCCACACTTCCAGAAGAAGAAAGAAAATGGCAGAGTGTGTCCTTTTATAGCCTACCCAGCTTGCAGTTCAGTACTGAGTGTTCCTGGGTAGGTCACTCAGCATTCTGGGTAGGTAGGTTATTGAAAAATGTAAACAAACAGTCACTTCCTGTAATATTTCTCCATGGTCATGAAAAGAAAATAATTGAAGTCCATTTCACATTTAGGCCACTAGATGGTGCCAATTACCAAAATTTTAGATTAGATTAACATTGCATAACATTAACAGACAAAAATACCAACGCTACATACAGTATGTACTCAGCTCAAATTTCATGAATTGGGTTTACATCCACTTTAGGGTGGAGAAATCTAAAGTAATGTACTTGGGGGCTAAAAATATAAACACAAACTACTCACTAGAGGGAGAACCTCTGGGGGAATCAAGAATGAAGAAAGGTCTGGGGATCCTAGTAGAAGACAGACTGAGCAATAGCATACAATGTCAAGCTGCACCTAACAAAGAAGGCAGAATATTAGCATGCATAAAAAAGGGGATATACTTCAGAGATAAAACTATAATACTGACACTTTAAAAAACTCTGGCTAGGCCACATCTGGAGTATCCCGTCCAGTTCTGGTCACCAGTCCTCAGAAAGGATGTGCTGGAGCTGGAAAGAGTCCAGAGAAGGGCAGCAAAATTAATAAGGGGACTGGGGGCATTCAATTACAAGGAACATCTACAAGCACAACATTTATTCTCCCTGGAGAAAATATGCTTGAGGGGAGATATGATAGCGATATACAAATACCACAATGGTGATCCCAGCGTAGGAAAAAAAGATTCAGTTTTAGGGAGTGTAAGAGGACATGGGGGCACACAATGAGATTGGAGGAAACATGGTTTAACCTTAAGCTGGGTAGGGTGTTTTTTTACCGTCAGGGCGATAAGGATGTGGAACGCTCTTCCACAATTGGTGGTGTCAGCGGAGAGTATTGATATTTTTAAAAGGCTCTTGGATGTACATCTTAGTGAACACAAAATACAGGGATATGGAAAATGATTATCAACACTGATACACATACACCTACAAAGGTTGAACTGGATGGACTAGTGTCTTTATTCAACCTTACCCACTATGTAACTATGTAATCACATGGTACAGATGGGCTCTGATTGGCTCTACCATGTGTTCACATTGACAAATCACAGCTAACAAAACAATTGTACACACTGGATGGCATGAAAGGAAGCCATCCATTGTTTACAACTGTCATGTGACCCACTGTGATTGGTCACATAAGTCACATGGTAACGGCAGCGAACCAGTACACTGATCAGTCATTGCACATAATGTCCAGCTGCATCGACGAAAAGGCCCACCCGGCTGTCATTTTGTTGTAGGCTGGGTGGGAACCGGTTCAAGAATATGTTACCATAACATTTCATATAAATGATATGTGTCTGTTGTACAATTTACTTGTATTAAAAAAATATTCAGTTTTCTTTGCATTGCTTCCTTTGTGTGAAATATCTGGTGTAACTGTCAATACCCCTGCTTTCCTATTTCAAACTGTCCATGCTAGTCTTGATAACACATCCTTCCCAGTGTGGTTAGTTTTCTGGCCGTGTTCGGACAACAGGCTGCCTGTCCTTCAATGACCATACTTGTGCTGGTACATTCCCCCCCCTGCACAGCCATTCACTGGGGAGATCGGTGTTCTGCTGTTTCTGTTCCCCCAGCTCTCTAAGTCCCTTATTTAACTGAGAACAGAGATTATCGAATTGCTTTAAAACATAAAAAAAAAAGTATTATAATGTTTTCTGTATCTATACACACATTTTTTGACTTTCAGTTCCATTTTAAACTGAATGGGTTGTTTTGCAAGGTAAAGTTTTATGTATACTTTCACAAAAAAGCAAAAACAGAGGTAAATTTCACTGTATTCTGAAAAATAATGTGAATAGAGATGTGATCTATCTTTAATGCTTAGGCCCTATCTAGCAAATGTCCAATGGAGTTAAAAAATATGCTACCCCAGCCCCAAGGGCAAGGTTAAGTCAGGACAATTAAAACAATTCTAAACAACATAGTCAGAATATCTTGCAGAAATTTGCCTGTGGTTAGACCGCAAAGGTTGACAATTCTCTTGGCTTCCAGCTGAGTCACTTGGCAAAGGTTAATTTTCAGGTAGTGACCCAAGGGCCACAGGTGGCAAGGAGTCACATGTGTCCTCCGCTTTCCCCTCACCTGAGCCCAAGGTTGCATCCTCAGACATATTAGTACAGTCTATTGTACTGGATGGGGTTGCTGGGTCTCCTGGACTCCCAGCACCAGAGCTGTCAGTATCTGAGTCAGTGGAGGCCAAAAGCTCGAGCACAAGGGGAGGCAAGAACCAGTGGGGCCCTCAGTGGGAGATCTGTAGAGTCTAATGCCTCCTGATCATTGACAGGCTTTTTGGAGCAGCCAGCATTTAGCACCCAAGCTCCTCCACCACTCGGTACAGGGTACATTCCCACATGGGCTCCAAATGTCTTTCCCTGGTGCTTTTTGTATTTTTCACCAGCACCTGGTACAGATGTTCAACATGATCTTCAAATGTCTTGGAGACGATAATGTCATCTAACTAGACTAACATAGTCTCAAAGTTGAAGTCTCCAAGACAACTTCTATTAGGCGTTGGAAGGTGCTGGGGCATTGCCTAGGCCCAAGGGCTTATGGATAACTTAAACAGTCCCAAGGTTGTGATGAAGGTGGTCTTTTTTCAGTTTTGCATCCAAACGGGGACCTGCCAGTAGCTGTTAGCTAGATCCAGGGTGGAAAAGAACTTTACTCGTCTGAGGGCCATTGATGATTTCTGTACCTGAGGCAGCAGGCGAGCATCCCTGTGGGTGCAAGCATTGAGTTTGTGATAGTCCACACAAAACCGCAGACTGCCATCCTTCATTTGCACCAGGATGGCAGGGGTGGCCCAAGGACTTTGGCTTCCCCGGTTCACTCCACCCTGTAGCATATTGTAGAGCAAATCCTTGACCTCTTGGTACAGTGCTGGGGGAATGTGACGTACCGCTCTCTGATGGACGGTGTGTCCCCTGTGTAGATTGGGTGGTCAATGGCTTTGGTGAGCACATAATCTTCTGGACTAGTAGCAAACACAGTTTTTTCAGCAGTTGATGAAGCAGTACTGTTGGGGTAGGAAAAAGTGAAGGGAATGTCCAGCTGTTCCAGTAGTGACTTGTATTGCGTCTCTTCCCAGGATGCCATAGCTGCTTGTAGAGGGTCATATACAGCTTTCACCCCTGGTTGGGCTTTGGAGACGCAGTGACGAAGGCATAGTGTAGAGATCAGCCAAGGCAGCGTGCCTGGGCTGGCGAGATTGGTGTTGTTCCCAAGTTGATGAGTTGCACTAAGACTTTTCCCCTGTGGAACTTGGACAAAGTGCAGCCACTCCCCTGATGTCATGGGGTCCTTGCGGGGTTCCATCATAATAGTGGCCCCCCGCAGCTTCTTGTGGTCCCCAACCAGAAGTGACCAGACCACCTCTTGCAGGGGTGCCAAGAGTCATTTTTGTTTGGAGGTTGAACAATCCACCCGTAATTGCTCTCGGCTTTATAGGCCTGGAGCACTCTGAGCCACACTGCTTACAGGCCCCAGCCCCCGGCCCACTGGCCAGAAATGTCATATTTGTCCAAAGGGCAAATTCAGGTCTTTTTAAAACGTTCATGCCCAACATAACGGGCACTGCCAGGTTAACTGGGCCGAGGGTCACCACTACTCCTACCTGCTCCACCACATGGTCCTCAATTTAAATCCTCAAGCAGGCGATGTCTTTGACCAGGATAGATATATTATTGGCTGCTCTGAGAGACAGCCAGCAGGTCCAGTTGTTTCCATGCTCCAGATCTCTGCACGTAGAAATTATACTCCATGACAGTAACCTGTGGCTCCGTGTCAATATGGCATAGGACATTTTTCCAGTTGACTAAGTCAGATACCATTTGGCTTGGTGTGACTATGTCCTCTGGCTTGCTGGCACTTTGAATTGCCTGTCTTGAGGAGCTACTGGTTTAATGATGAACTGGAGGGGTTTTTGAATCTGGACTGTTCACAGTTCTTGGATATGTGTCCATATTGGCCAAGGCACCAGAATTTGTGGTCATTTTTTGGGTTGCTGCGCAGCAGGTTCTCAGCCCTATGAGGTTGGGGAGAGTCTATTTTCTTCTGTTTTAAGGAGGCCACATCCTGAGCTAGCTTTGTCAGCATGGTTTACTGGGTTGACAGGGCCTCCTCCTTTATGTACACAGGTTCATATTTCTTGGTTACTACCACCGTTTCATCTGCCTCTTCTTGTTCCCTCCCAACTGCATTCACCACAGCATTGTGAAAGGAGGTGGTAGGTTGCACTTTAACTCTCCTTTGCAAAGCTCTCCAGGATGTGCCAGCCCTTATGGGTAAAAAATACACCCACAATGTCTGTCTTCAGAGAGTGGAATGCAGCCTGGCTGGTCCCAAAAGGGGAGGCTTTCCTAGCAGGATTGTGTGTCCCTAGCCTGTCTCTACTTGTCAGGAACCTTTCCTTAACATTAATACTTTCCCTCACAGATGGATGCTCTTACCCTACTTTAACCATTATATGAAAGCGCACCAAAACCCGGGGGCAGGGACTTAAAAGCCTCTGCTAACCCAAGATCGCTGCCAGAAGTCACCTGGCTGCATTGTAACAAATCAAAACATTACCTTCAGGGACAAGGAAACCATGTCCATCCGGGCTGTGGAACCACTCGGGTCAATTGCCACCCACAGTGGAGAAAATGGACTGAATACTGTATGTACAAAAGTTTGTCTTTCATTTGTATTTTAAAATGAATGTGTTATTTAACAAGGTAATGGTTCACATATACTTTAATATAAGCAAAGTCTGGCAGCAGTAGGGCCCTTTGACCTGGTGTTGAAGCACTCCCCTCCAACGCCAGGTTTTTGTGATCTACAGGTAAAGAAACACTCCAACAGTACCCTAGGGTGAAGGAAAATCAAGGGAGGAAGAACTCTTTAAATAAAGTTCCACTGACAGCAAACAGTATTTAGTGAGAACAAGCAAGATCAATATACACACATATGGTCAAAAAACTGCTCACGACTTCCCTTGGATATCTTCCTGACAGCAGTAATTGGTGTGATAACTGTCTTTGCAGATTGGATGGCGATGGATAAAACACCGGCGGCAAGATCCCTAAGTTGACTGTAGAACAGATCACTCTGCTTATAGACATTTCTGCCCTGTTGGCACATCTTCCTCAGAGTCATTGGCGAGAGTCAGCACAAAATTCTGGGGCTCCCCTGTCCTCTGAATCAGCAACACGGCATTACCATGTCTCTCAGCAGCTAATCACAGATCTGACTCTCTTCCTGTCTCATGGATGGGGTTAGATTTAGTTGCCTAAGAAGGCAGTCAGGTTACAATCCTAGTCATTCTGCAGTAAGGTTGTGATCTTCAGCTGAATGGCTTAAAGGGACTACTGGCCAGGGCAATAGTAATTAGTGATGGACGAACTTCCGACGGGACGTTTCGCGAACGCGAAACGCGAACGGACACAAACGTTCGCGAAAACGACCGTTCGCCGCGGGCTCCATTGACTTCAATGGGAGGCGAATTTCGCAAACCTTTAGGTCGAATTTGCGGCCACGGGGTAATTATTAGGGGGTAGCACGTAGTCCCACCACCTGGACAATAGCATAATACATGTATGAGGTGAATTTGGGATCGATAACTACAAGCATTTTTTTTTTATTTGGGAAATTGTTCTGACAATTCAGGACTATGGAGCTAATGAAGGCAATGGAGGAGAGGGAAGGTCAGGGACCAGGGTAGGCAAACAAGAGGGTGCAGGAGATACAGAGCACTGACAGCAGCACCGTAATACAGAGCACTGACATCAGCACCGTGACATACAGCGCTGACAGCAGCTCCGTGACATACAGCGCTGACAGCAGCTCCGTGACATACAGCGCTGACAGCAGCTCCGTGACATACAGCGCTGACAGCAGCTCCGTGACATACAGCGCTGACAGCAGCTCCGTGACATACAGCGCTGACAGCAGCTCCGTGACATACAGCGCTGACAGCAGCTCCGTGACATACAGCGCTGACAGCAGCTCCGTGACATACAGCGCTGACAGCAGCTCCGTGACATACAGCGCTGACAGCAGCACCGTGACATACAGCGCTGACAGCAGCTCCGTGACATACAGCGCTGACAGCAGCTCCGTGACATACAGCGCTGACAGCAGCTCCGTGACATACAGCGCTGACAGCAGCTCCGTGACATACAGCGCTGACAGCAGCTCCGTGACATACAGCGCTGACAGCAGCTCCGTGACATACAGCGCTGACAGCAGCTCCGTGACATACAGCGCTGACAGCAGCTCCGTGACATACAGCGCTGACAGCAGCTCCGTGACATACAGCGCTGACAGCAGCTCCGTGACATACAGCGCTGACAGCAGCTCCGTGACATACAGCGCTGACAGCAGCACCGTAAGCAGCCCCAGGAGGAAGTCAGCACAGCACAGGGATGGTGTGATCCCCTCATAATAAGAACCCCCAGGAGGAAGTCAGCACAGCACAGGGATGGTGGGAGCCCCTCATAATAAGAACCCCCAGGAGGAAGTCAGCACAGCACAGGGATGGTGGGAACCCCTCATAATAAGCAGCCCCAGTAGAAATATGACACCGCTCAACCTCTTCAAAGAGGAGGGTAGGGGCATATAGTACGGTGTGCTTTTTTGGGTCAGGGAAGTGAGCCAAATGAATTAAGAAGGTCTGTGTGCTTGATTCCAAAAATTGTTTATAGACATATACATGGTCTACTGATCACATGTGTTGAATTCCTCCGAGATCCATGCCTCATTCATTTTTAGAAATGTGAGGTAGTTAACACTGTGGTGAGCTAGGCGAGTACGCTTATCGGTCACAATCCCCCCTGCTGCGCTGAACGTCCTTTCGGACAGGACACTGGATGAGGGGCAAGCCAACAGTTCGATTGCAAATTGGGCAAGCTCTGGCCAGAGGTCAAGCCTGCCCACCCAGTAGTCTAGGGGTTCATCACTCCTCAGAGCGTCCACATCGGCCGTTAACCCAATGTAGTCGGACACCTGACGGTCTAGGCGTTCCCTGATGCTGGATCCGGATGACACCTGTCGATGGGTCGGCTGAAAGAATGACCTCATATCCGAAGTCACCAACACATCTTCAAACCGGCCTCTTCTTGCAGGCGCTGTTGGATTGGTACCCGCAAATCCTTCTCTGGGAGTGGGAATTGCTCCTCTGCCAGCGCACGCAAAAGCAGAATGCAGCATTTCTCGAAGCAAGGCCTGGAAGTGCTGCATTCTGACAGCCCTCTGCGACGGCGGTAACATTTCCGCCATTTTGTGTTTGTACCGGGGGTCTAAGTACGTTGCCACCCAGTACTGGTCCTTGACCCTCATGCTTTTTATACGGGGGTCCCTATTAAAACACTGGAGCATGAAGGCCCCCATTTGCACTAAAGTGGAAGCGGTGTGGTGGCCTGGCTCCTGCTCATCATCCAGGATAATGTCGTCCTCTTCATTCTCCTCTCCCCATCCTCGCACAACAGGGATCCCAGAAAGGTTTAAAGCATGCTCTTCTTGCTCCTGCTCATCCGCCCCGGCACCATCCTCCTCTGACTCCTCATCAGACTCCTGTTGTTGACTTGTCTCAGATAGAGTAGCCCCCCCTGGGAATTCATCCAGCATTGCGACTTCCTCATCTTCCCGCTCCTGCTCCTCCACAGCCTGATCAATGACACGACGCAATGCACGCTCCAGAAAGAAGGCATAAGGTACCATGTCACTGATGGCGCCATGGCTGCGACTGACCAGTTTGGTGATCTCCTCAAATGGCCGCAGAAGTCTGCATGTGTCGCGCATGAGCAGCCACTGGCGCGGTGAAAAAAAACCCAGCTCCCCAGAACCGTTTCTTTCGCAGAGTTCATACAGGTAGACGTTAACTGCACGTTTCTGCTGGAGCAGCCTATCAAGCATATAGAAGGTTGAGTTCCATCGCGTCGGGCAATCGCAAATAAGACGTCTGACCGGCAGATGGTGTCGCCGCTGAATGTCAGCAAGGCGAGCCATGGCCGTGTAAGATCTTCTGAAATGGGCCGAGATTTTCCTTGCCTGCCGCAAGATGTCCTGGACCCCAGGGTATTTGACAAGGAATCGCTGCACGACCAAGTTTAAGACGTGTGCCATGCACGGCACGTGCGTGATTTTGCCCTGTTTCAATGCGCTAAGCAGATTGGCACCGTTGTCACACACCACTTTACCAACTGTCAAATTGAGCGGTGTTAGCCACTCATCTGCCTGTGAACGCAAAGCTGAAAGGAGTGCCGGGCCAGTGTGGCTCTTTGCTTCCAGGCACAACAGACGCAGCACGGCATGGCAACGTCTCACCTGGCATGTGGAATAGGTTCTGGGGAGCTTGGGCGGTGCAGTGGAAGAGACGCTAGCAGCGGAAAAGGAGGAGGCAGCTGAGGAGGAGAGGGAGGAGGATGGAGTAGGAGGAGGAGAAGAAGAGTCAGGCCTGCATGCAATCCGTGGCGGTAAAACCAAATCTACACGGGTGCCACGGGTTACATGCTTGACGGCCGTCAGAAGGTTCACCCAGTGGGCAGTAAAACTGATATACCTTCCCTGCCCGTGTTTGCTAGACCACGTGTCTGTGGTCAGATGTATCTTGGCACCGACACTGTGTGCCAGAGATACATTCACTTGCCGCTGAACATGGCCATATAGCTCTGGGATGCCCTTCTCTGAGAAATACTTCCTTCCTGGGACCTTCCATTGTGGTGTTCCAATGGCCACAAATTTGCGAAAGGCCTCCGAGTCCACCAGTTTATATGGCAGTAGTTGGCGGGCTATGAGTTCTGACAAGCCAGCCGCCAACCGTTGGGCAAGAGGGTTATCCGGCGTCATCATTTTTTTACGCTCAAACATTAGGCCCACGGAAGCCTGCCTTTTTGCAGAAAAATGTGAGCTTGGCGTGATGGAAGGTGGAGTGGAGGACAATTGTGAGGAGAGAGGAGAAGGAGAAGTAGAAGACGAGGCTGGACGGTGAGAGCCTGCAGTGTGGCTTTGTGTGTTCCGTTGCTCCCACTGGGCTCGGTGATGGCTGCTCATGTGCCTTCTTAAGGCGGTCGTCCCTAGGTGAGTATTGGGCTTACCGCGACTAACGCGTTGACTGCAAAGATTGCAGATGGCAACGCTATTGTCAGCAGCGGACACGTTAAAAAAAGCCCACACTGCGGAGCCATGTGCCGGTGTCCTGGGAGCGCCAGATGTGACCGTACATGGTCGATGACTCGCTCCTGATACATTTGCAGTCTGCTTTGTCCCTGCTGTGCAATGTAAGTCATTGCTGCTTCTCCTCCCTATCTGCTGGTCCATATCTCCCTCTGAACTCCCCTCCTCTTCCTCTCTTGTGGGCACCCACGTGACATCACTAGACACGTCATCATCAACGTCACCTTCCCCACCGCTATAAGTAGAGTAGGCAGCAACACCGGGGACCAACCTCCTCCTTGGGCTGATCTGGGTACTGGCGTCAGACTGCTGAGTAGCGCTTGTTGCTACCTCCTCTTCCTGATCCAATACCAAGAGTGGCTGCGCATCAGAAATGTCCTCTTGATATGGATCGGAAAATAATTCCAGTGACTCAAGCGGAAGGTATGTGGTGGTGGTGGTGGTGGTCGTGTTGTTGGTGGTAGTGTCTTTGGGGGTGCACATAGCAGAGAGTGAAGAAGAGGGTGCAGATCGAGAGGATGAGGAGGGTGCAGAAGAGTAAGGCTGAGCGAGCCACTCAACCAAGTCTGGTGCATCCTTTAAAGTAATTGAACGCACCTTCTGCAACTTCCCACTTTGGCTCAAGCCTGTTGCTCCTGCCCTACCCCTACCACCCCTGCGGAAGGGCCTGCCTCTTCCTCTGCATGTCATTTTTTAAATGACCCTGTGACAAAACTCTTAGTCCCTATACCGCTGAAGGACTGCTGCAGTATAGGTGAGCGGTCAGCAGTGGTGCACGTCAACCCTATCTATTGTGGACCTATAGCGGTCCTTACAGAACAGCAGACTGTACCGCACTCAAGCCTATGTACCGTAGCACCCTATACCAAGTTACCAGTCCTTATAAGAACTTTTGTGGACCAAGCAGGTTGTGTATTAGTGTTTAGCAGACTGTACGTCAGTCCCTATACCGCTGAAGGACTGCTGCAGTATAGGGCAGCGGTCAGCAGTGGTGCACGTCAACCCTATCTATTGTGGACCGATAGCGGTCCTTACAGAACAGCAGACTGTACCGCACTCAAGCCTATGTACCGTAGCACCCTATACCAAGTTACCAGTCCTTATAAGAACTTTTGTGGACCAAGCAGGTTGTGTATTAGTGTTTAGCAGACTGTACGTCAGTCCCTATACCGCTGAAGGACTGCTGCAGTATAGGGCAGCGGTCAGCAGTGGTGCACGTCAACCCTATCTATTGTGGACCGATAGCGGTCCTTACAGAACAGCAGACTGTACCGCACTCAAGCCTATGTACCGTAGCACCCTATACCAAGTTACCAGTCCTTATAAGAACTTTTGTGGACCAAGCAGGTTGTGTATTAGTGTTTAGCAGACTGTACGTCAGTCCCTATACCGCTGAAGGACTGCTGCAGTATAGGGCAGCGGTCAGCAGTGGTGCACGTCAACCCTATCTATTGTGGACCGATAGCGGTCCTTACAGAACAGCAGACTGTATCGCACTCAAGCCTATGTACCGTAGCACCCTATACCAAGTTACCAGTCCTTATAAGAACTTTTGTGGACCAAGCAGGTTGTGTATTAGTGTTTAGCAGACTGTACGTCAGTCCCTATACCGCTGAAGGACTGCTGCAGTATAGGGCAGCGGTCAGCAGTGGTGCACGTCAACCCTATCTATTGTGGACCGATAGCGGTCCTTACAGAACAGCAGACTGTATCGCACTCAAGCCTATGTACCGTAGCACCCTATACCAAGTTACCAGTCCTTATAAGAACTTTTGTGGACCAAGCAGGTTGTGTATTAGTGTTTAGCAGACTGTGCGTCAGTCCCTATACCGCTGAAGGACTGCTGCAGTATAGGGCAGCGGTCAGCAGTAGTGCACGTCAACCCTATGTATTGTGGACCGATAGCGGTCCTTACAGAACAGCAGACTGTAACGCACTCAGGCCTATGTACCGTAGCACCCTATACCAAGTTACCAGTCCTTATAAGAACTTTTGTGGACCAAGCAGGTTGTGTATTAGTGTTTAGCAGACTGTACGTCAGTCCCTATACCGCTGAAGGACTGCTGCAGTATAGGGCAGCGGTCAGCAGTGGTGCACGTCAACCCTATCTATTGTGGACCGATAGCGGTCCTTACAGAACAGCAGACTGTACCGCACTCAAGCCTATGTACCGTAGCACCCTATACCAAGTTACCAGTCCTTATAAGAACTTTTGTGGACCAAGCAGGTTGTGTATTAGTGTTTAGCAGACTGTACGTCAGTCCCTATACCGCTGAAGGACTGCTGCAGTATAGGGCAGCGGTCAGCAGTGGTGCACGTCAACCCTATCTATTGTGGACCGATAGCGGTCCTTACAGAACAGCAGACTGTATCGCACTCAAGCCTATGTACCGTAGCACCCTATACCAAGTTACCAGTCCTTATAAGAACTTTTGTGGACCAAGCAGGTTGTGTATTAGTGTTTAGCAGACTGTACGTCAGTCCCTATACCGCTGAAGGACTGCTGCAGTATAGGGCAGCGGTCAGCAGTGGTGCACGTCAACCCTATCTATTGTGGACCGATAGCGGTCCTTACAGAACAGCAGACTGTATCGCACTCAAGCCTATGTACCGTAGCACCCTATACCAAGTTACCAGTCCTTATAAGAACTTTTGTGGACCAAGCAGGTTGTGTATTAGTGTTTAGCAGACTGTACGTCAGTCCCTATACCGCTGAAGGACTGCTGCAGTATAGGGCAGCGGTCAGCAGTAGTGCACGTCAACCCTATGTATTGTGGACCGATAGCGGTCCTTACAGAACAGCAGACTGTAACGCACTCAGGCCTATGTACCGTAGCACCCTATACCAAGTTACCAGTCCTTATAAGAACTTTTGTGGACCAAGCAGGTTGTGTATTAGTGTTTAGCAGACTGTGCGTCAGTCCCTATACCGCTGAAGGACTGCTGCAGTATAGGGCAGCGGTCAGCAGTAGTGCACGTCAACCCTATGTATTGTGGACCGATAGCGGTCCTTACAGAACAGCAGACTGTAACGCACTCAGGCCTATGTACCGTAGCACCCTATACCAAGTTACCAGTCCTTATAAGAACTTTTGTGGACCAAGCAGGTTGTGTATTAGTGTTTAGCAGACTGTGCGTCAGTCCCTATACCGCTGAAGGACTGCTGCAGTATAGGGCAGCGGTCAGCAGTAGTGCACGTCAACCCTATGTATTGTGGACCGATAGCGGTCCTTACAGAACAGCAGACTGTAACGCACTCAGGCCTATGTACCGTAGCACCCTATACCAAGTTACCAGTCCTTATAAGAACTTTTGTGGACCAAGCAGGTTGTGTATTAGTGTTTAGCAGACTGTACGTCAGTCCCTATACCGCTGAAGGACTGCTGCAGTATAGGGCAGCGGTCAGCAGTAGTGCACGTCAACCCTATGTATTGTGGACCGATAGCGGTCCTTACAGAACAGCAGACTGTAACGCACTCAGGCCTATGTACCGTAGCACCCTATACCAAGTTACCAGTCCTTATAAGAACTTTTGTGGACCAAGCAGGTTGTGTATTAGTGTTTAGCAGACTGTGCGTCAGTCCCTATACCGCTGAAGGACTGCTGCAGTATAGGGCAGCGGTCAGCAGTAGTGCACGTCAACCCTATGTATTGTGGACCGATAGCGGTCCTTACAGAACAGCAGACTGTAACGCACTCAGGCCTATGTACCGTAGCACCCTATACCAAGTTACCAGTCCTTATAAGAACTTTTGTGGACCAAGCAGGTTGTGTGTTAGTGTTTAGCAGACTGTGCGTCAGTCCCTATACCGCTGAAGGACTGCTGCAGTATAGGGCAGCGGTCAGCAGTAGTGCACGTCAACCCTATGTATTGTGGACCGATAGCGGTCCTTACAGAACAGCAGACTGTAACGCACTCAGGCCTATGTACCGTAGCACCCTATACCAAGTTACCAGTCCTTATAAGAACTTTTGTGGACCAAGCAGGTTGTGTATTAGTGTTTAGCAGACTGTGCGTCAGTCCCTATACCGCTGAAGGACTGCTGCAGTATAGGGCAGCGGTCAGCAGTAGTGCACGTCAACCCTATGTATTGTGGACCGATAGCGGTCCTTACAGAACAGCAGACTGTAACGCACTCAGGCCTATGTACCGTAGCACCCTATACCAAGTTACCAGTCCTTATAAGAACTTTTGTGGACCAAGCAGGTTGTGTATTAGTGTTTAGCAGACTGTGCGTCAGTCCCTATACCGCTGAAGGACTGCTGCAGTATAGGGCAGCGGTCAGCAGTAGTGCACGGCAACCCTATGTATTGTGGACCGATAGCGGTCCTTACAGAACAGCAGACTGTACCGCACCCAAGCCTATGTACCGTAGCACCCTAGACAGACCAAGTTACCAGTCCTGATAAAGAGCTTTGTGGAACAAGTGAGTTGTGAATGATTAGCAGACTGCAGCAGAAGGGCAGCAGTCAAGTATAATATTCTTTCTATATTTGGAAGAAAGAATATTATACGTGTACAAGCCTATTACCGTACCACTGATACCAGTCCTGAAAAGAACCTTTGTGGAACTAATAGTAACAGCAAGTCTTTAAAATTATCCTCACTGCCTGACACACTGCTTCCTGCCTGTCCCTATACAAATTGGCAAAAAAGAGTAGGCTGGAACGATTAGCTGGAATAGCTCTTTTGTGGACCTGATAGTAACAGCTAATGATGATGATGATGATGATGATGAAGAAAGACTAATCTGGCTGAGCTGTCCCTAAAATAGCAGCATACAGCGCTCTGTCCCTTTATCTAAACTGACAAAAGAAACTCAGGCTGCTGACCTAACACCTATACCAGTCCTGAAAAGAACTTTTGTGTACCAAATAGCTAGCGTTTTCTCTGTCCCTACTCCACACAGGATCCTTTCCCTACAGTGACAGAAGAAAGAATGTAAAATGGCCACCGGATCGGGTGTATTTATAGGTTAGGGGGAATGTCCAAGTGTCCATGAGCTGTCATGTCTCAATTGGTTGTCCTGTAACACATGATAAACGTGTCACGAAAGGTTAAAGTTCTTGTATACATTAAACACGTAAGTCCGCCGGGGCGAACGACGGAAAAAGGCGTTCGAACCCGCGGACGGCGAAAGTCGGAAATTCGCCGCGAAACGACCGCCGGGCGAACCGTTCGGCCATCACTAATAGTAATAATAATAGTGACCATCATGTTATTTTTCCATTGTGATGTAATTATTAGTGTTCCTACTTTGTTCTTAATACAAAGTTATTTAAACCATGCTTTTTGTGTTTTGAGAACTACTAATATGAGCAGTCATGTCAGCTTTTTGCTGTCAAGATACAGAGCATTTTTTCTGAAGCCTAATGTCGTGTACACATGGTCAGACTTTCCGACAGAGAAGGTCAGATGGAATCATACCATCGGATATTCCGATCGTGTGTGAGCTTCATTGGACTTTTTCTAGTCCCGTCGTATGTTCCCATGTTCTAAACGATTGGACTTTGGTGTGATCGTGTGTAGGCAAGTCGGTTTCAGTGGAATGCTGTCGGAACGCCGTCGGAAAGACCGTCAGAGTTTATTCTGGCGGAAAAAACGGTCGTGTGTATGCGGCATTAGGGAAACTGCTAGGTATACAGGATTATTTTCAGAGGGCTGGCCTTTAAATGTACTCATACATGGGAAGGAGGGCTCAGTTGTACTATTTAGTTACCCATCACATTTTAAAGCAGCAAAACAAACACTGCACAGGCAAAACAAAAGAGAGCAGTGATTGGCAAAACACTTCTCCTGTGTATCTGGCATCAGCTTTTCAAGGGGGTTAGTGCCAGCATCAACTCCAGTCTCTCAAATGATACAGTACTGGATGTGTGTTATCTGCACATCCACAGAAAAGTTTTTATGTTTATGTAGCACCCTTGTCCTAAACAGGGCTGCTAGTAAATTTAGTTGGTAACTAGTCTGGCTAATTTGTAGTCTTGTTCAAATGGTTTTCTCCTAAGCTTGAGTTTTACTGTGATTTCGCTATTCTGTCAATAGATTGCACTATTGCCTGTGGCATTAGAATGATAGATTACAGTGAATTCAGGATATGAGTGAATATGCTCTTCTCAGCCAATCAGCAGGAGTTTCGTCGACCACTGAGGCTGCTGGGATAGTCTATTTGGAGAGAGTCAGGGGATTAGGGTTCTTTCCACCTGGGCTGTGGCCTGGGTGGGTGTGTGTGGAGTAGCAGCTAAGATGGATGGTAGGGATGAGCTGAACACCCCCCGGTTCGGTTGGCACCAGAACTTTCGAAAGGACCGCAAATTCACATGAACATTAGAACCCCATTGAAGTCTATGGGACTCGAACGTTCGAAATAAAAAGTGCTAATTTTAATGGCTAATATGCAAGATACTGTCCTAAAAAGGGTTTGGGGACCTGGCTCCTGCCTCAGAGGACATGGGTCAATGCCTAAAATGTTTTTAAAAATGGCCGTTTTGGCGGGAGCACTGATTTTAATGACGATTAAAGTGAAAAAAAAAGTGAAATATTCCTTTAAATATCGTGCCTGGGGGTGTCTATAGTATGCATGTGAAGTGCCACGTGTTTCCCGTGTTTAGAACAGTCCCTGCACAAAATGACATTTAATGGAAAAAAAGTCATTTCAAACTGCTTGCGTTTTTAATGTAATATCTGGTTCCGGCAATTTGGCTGAAAATCATTGAGAAAAATGGCATGGGTAGCCCCCCCTGCCCATTACCAGCCCCTTTGGGTCTTGTACGGATATTAAGGGGAACCCCGTACCCATATTAAAAAAAGGAAAGACATGGGGCCCCCAGGCCCTATATACTCAGAACAGCAGTATTACAGGCGGTGCAAACAAGACAACAGGCACAATCTCCTACAACTGACTGCAAGCTCTATTACAAAAGAGCAATATAGCTAGCTATATAGGTGGATATAACGGTGTATACTGCAGTCAGGGCACGCAGACAACAGACACAATCTCCTACAACTGACTGCAAGCTCTATTACAAAAGAGCAATATAGCTAGCTATATAGGTGGATATAATGGTGTATACTGTGGTCAGGGCACGCAGACAACACCCACTACAGAAGAGCAAGAACGTAAAATTGGCCGAAAACGAACGGTGTATACTGTGTTGAGGGTACACAGAGAACACCCACTAACTCCTACAGACGCCAACACACTACACAAGGCCGCCCCGCTGGCGGCCTTATATAGTGTGGGGCGTGTACTACACAGCCTGAGCTATGATTGGCCACAGGCATCCTGCCTGTGGCCAATCATGGCTCTCCTCGCTGCCGGCGCTGTGATTGGCCAATCATGAGACCCCTCTTCATGACATGTGAAAAAGCTCGGGAAGAACTGGCTTAAACCAGTTTTCTTGGGGTTTGTGGGGCTATATAAAGGGGGTTCCAATGAGGGGGCTCATTCGCCTCAGAAGAAGAGCTGTGGTGTTCTCTCCCCTCCCTAAAAAAATAAAAATAAATAAAAAACTTGCATTTAAATGTATTTTAATTCTGTAGGGTATGGTTATGTTAATGTATTTTGGCGCGGTTGTTGTTAGGTGGTAAGTCACCTTTGCAAAAAAATAAAAAATAATATACAGAATTGTTACAGCAAAGGGGGACAAGTTATTATGGCTTTTTACTTATAGTGTTTCAAGTGTTGGGTATTTTGTGTTGCTGCCTGAGCCATAGTGACTGGGCTAGCTTTAAGTTTATTGGATGAGTTTTGATGAGTTATGTACAAAAATTTTGAAACCAGTAATCAACAACCGCGGCCATTATTATCCAATTATAATCCATTATTATCCATTATTATCCAAATACCTGTCTGCTTGTCTTTTTTCAAGTTATTGAATAAAATTCCGGCCTGCTGTCCCATGGAGTTCTGAAGGAGTACCAGAGCAGATGCTTCACTAGCCGCAGATGGTAAAGTAAGTGGGAAAGCTTCAGGAGAGAACTCATCCAAGAATTACAGAGGGTAGCTGTGAGTAAAACTTGAAAGACTACAGACGGTAGCTGTGAGTAAAGCTTGAAGAATACAATGGATAGCTGTGAGTGAAGCATGAAGAATACAACGGGTATCTGTGAGTGAAGCTTGGGAAGTCCAGCAGGTAGCTGAGAGCTAAGCTGGAGGACCTACAGTGGGATACTGTGAGTTGAGCTTGAGGACCTACAGTGAGACACTGTGAATGAAGTTGTTGCTATAGGAGACAGTAGTTTCTACAAGATACAGATCCCTACATTCAGCTGAAAGACCCTTTTTCTTTATTGCTGTCTGCCTAGTTCTATTTTTGGTCTACGAAGTTTGTCAAGTTGCTATTGCAATACATTGGCATGTTGGTTGCATGATGGTTGTAATAAGAATAAAGACTTCCAGTCACCATTGAGAATCTGTAATTATCTGACTCTCCACTATTCAACTGTTATAAAAGTGCAGCCTTATCTCTTAGGGTTTACCTTTTATGGTTTACCTGCATCCTCGCCACGGGAAATGAAAAATATGTATTAGCTCCTGGTTGAGCTCATTGCTACAAACAGACATTCATAATTATTTCATACAACAAAACTAAAGTTAAGACTACATTTTTTTTTAATTTACAGTTTTTCTTCCAGCTATTTTTCTTCCACAAGAAAATAGTAACTTTCAGTGCTCCTGAACAATCTTATCATACCATGGAGTCAATAGATACAGCCTGAGGTAGAAACATCAGCAGTTAAAAAAATGAGAATAAAAAGTAGATTGGAGAATAACAGTTTGTCTCTCTCTAGTAAACTCCCAAAACCACATAATACAAACAAAATAGTAACTGTAGGTTTCTTCTTGAGTTGAATCTGTTTGTAAGTTGGAACAAGTCAAAGTGTAGCTCCAACCAAAAAACTATTTTAAGCTTTTTGGATATCACAGGGAAGGGTTAACACCCGTAGCATTTGTTTTGCGGTCTGTGCTCCTGTTCAGAAGATTTCACCTCACTTTCTGTCCCTGTGACAATTGGTGATAAAGCATCAGTGGAGACACCTTTGTCCCATAAGAACTCTTATGCTGCATACACACGATCGGACTTTCCGGGCAGGCTTGGTCCGGCAGACTTTTGACGGAGGTCCGATGGACTTTCCAAATGAACGGACTTGCCCACACAGGGACTAAAGTCCCTTCATTTTGAACGTGACTGCAGGTACGACGGGACTAGAGAAGGAAGTCAATGTCGCCGCTTTCATCGACGAGATTGACACCTTGCGAGCCCCGTTGCCTGGCATGGATTTTAAGGGTAACCCCCTACACTGAAAAAAACGGCATGGGGGTCCCCCCAAAGTCCATACCAGATCCTTATCTGAACACACAGCCTGGCCGGTCAGGAAAGGGGTAGGGGCAAGTGAGCGCCCCCCCTCCTGAACAGTACCAGGTCGCATGCCCTCAACATGGGGGGGTGGGTGCTTTGGGGAAGGAGGGTGCCCTGTGGTCCCCCCCACCCCAAAGCACCTTGTCCCCATGTTGATGAGGACAAGGGCCTCTTCCAGACAACCCTGGCTGTTAGTTGTCGGGGTCTGCGGGCAGGGGGCTTATCGGAATCTGGGAGCTCCCTTTAATAAGGGGGTCCCCAGATCCCGGCCCCCCACCCTATGTGAATGAGTATGGGGTACATCATACCCCTACCCATTCACCTGGGGGAAAAAGTGTCAATAAAAAAACACACTACACAGGTTTTTAAAGTAGTTTATTAGGCAGCTCCGGGGGTCTTCTTTCGACTTCGGGGGTCCTCCTTTGACTTCAGGGGTCTTTTTACGATTTTGGGGGTCTTCTTCCGACTTCTCCGCGATTTCTCCACGACCGGGCTGCGTGCTCAGATAAGGGTCTGGTATGGACTTTGGGGGGACCCCCCACACCGTTTTTTCGGCGTAGGGGGTTATCCTTAAAACCCATACCAGGCGACGGGGCTCGCAAGGCGTCAATCATGCCGATGAAAGAGGATACATTGACTTCCTTCTCTAGTACCGTCGTACCTGAAGTCACGTTCAAAATGAACGGACTTTATTCCATGTGTGGGCAAGTCCATTCATTTGGAAAGTCCGTCGGACCAGCATACAGAGGAGCGGACTTCCCAACAGGAGCTGGGTTCGGCGGACTTTCGGCAGAAAGATTTAAAACATGTTTTAAATCTAGGTTCGCTGGACTTTGGGGAAGAAAAAGTCCGCTGGAGCCCACACACTATTGAATTGTCCGACGGACTCTGGTCCACCAGAAAGTCCAATCATGCGTGCGAGGCATTACGGGAGTGAATTTCTCTTCCTAGGGGTAGATTTCCTCTCACCACCTGTTGTCTCTATCAGTTTGTAAATAGGAGTCGTTTGTAAGTTGGATGTTTGTAACTAGGGGACTGCCTGTACATGGATCAGATGGATGGGGGAAATCACCACCCACTCCATAACATATCCCCAGAGGGACAGAAACACCAGAAAATAGAAATTAGAAACTTTTCATGTGTGACATTTTCTAAAACAGAATACAATATATTGATAAAAGGCTTAAGCTTTGCATCCACCTCCCATTTTAATCATCTCCAAACCGTTAGTGGGTGGGTGCAAACTGGTTTGTGATGTCTTTGACTTTACAGAAATATTTTAAAGATTCAGATTTGGATACACCTATTGGGAATGTGTATGTAGTTGGCACAAAATCAGATGCTCAAAAAATATTATTGGATTTCTCCCTTTATAATAAGCAGTGTGCTTTTAAGAATTCACAAGAACTTGGAAATGACAAGTGAAACTTTTGAAAAGTGTTACAAGACCAAACAGTTTTTAATACATAGATTGGGGCCTTTTACCCAGTACAGGTGAAGTCACAGGCTGAGGACCGCTTCCAACAAATTGTAAAACTACAACTAACTAAATTGGCTGCCAAAACAATACAGAATGCTCTTAGAAAGCTGTTCAAAGTAGAACCATGAAGTTACCATACATCAGTCAAGGGAACTGTGTAGTGTAGTGGTGTTGAATACCATAGCTTATAAATGAGAGACAACTTTCAGGTATTATGACATATTTGCAATAGAGTGTCACACTGTGGAATATCAGAAATGTATTTTTAAATTGTTGGTGAAGAGGTGTCTGGGTGAGATTTCTTTGAAAGTCTGAATATTTTAAAATAGATTTTTCAAAAGTGCCAATATTCTACTGCTTACAAAAAGTTCATAAGAATAGATTGTGATAAAAATATTATGTGGCGCTACCTAATTTAAGAAATAATTAACAATAAACTAAAAAATAAATAAAAAATGCATCAATAAATACTAAATATAAGAATAGATTAACTTCAAAAGGGAGCCCCACTGCTTAAGGCAGGAGAGGTGAAGAGATGTACAGTATATAGTGAGGGAGCAGTCTGTACAGACCGGCTCCCTCACTTGCCGACGCTGGTTGTCACTGTGAGCTTTTAAATGTACTTGTTGGCTTTTTTTCTTTATTCTGGAGCTGTCTTTTTTTTTTTTTAGGGGGGGGGGGGATTTGGGGCAGAGAAAGACAGGACAGAAGAGATGTAGATATAGTGAGGGAGCAGTATGTACAGACAGGCTCCCTCATTTGCCGACACTGACTGTCATTGTTAGCTGAATTGTCGGCTCTTTTTCTTCAATACTTAATAGCGCTGGGAAGAAGCTGTCATTCGGTCCCACCACTAAATTAAACAAAGGGACGGGGTCACCGGGTGATGTCACTCTATTCATTTTTTTTTTATATTACTGTTACTAAACCCAGTAATATGAATATATTTCATCCGCACCCCCACAGTGCCCACAGCTTATAAATCTTCCTTTTACATTAGACTATCCATTAGTCATATGGGGGTGGCTGGAGAGAGGGGGCGGCGCCCGGCGCCCCTAATGGATGGGCTGCCACTGGCCTGTACACATGCCCACGTGTGTGATGTCAATATCATGTGACCTGCCTAGCCCTGAGAACAAGTTAATGTTCTCTCCAGCATAAAAGACACAACTGAGCATGTGCAGATCGGCTACCCTGTCTATATTAGCTGGCCTTCCCCAGATAGACAGTGCAGGAGGGGGAGGATCTGTGCATACAGGATAAAACCCCCTTTTTAGATGTAGCAATATGGACTACAATTGCAAAGCATGGCGATTCTCTGTCATTTCTATATGCTGTATTGTCTCTCTAGTGCCCAGCATCACTAACTGACATTATGGGGGAAACACTGCATCTCTATTTGAACATTTTGGATATAGACCTGTCACATTAACCTTTCCATGAAATACCATTGCCTTGTTACTGCACCTTATTGGATATAGTTAACAAGCTCCTACTGTTAGTGAAGACCATCAGGCCTGCAAGTGGGACATTACTGTAATTACTACTTAGGGGGACCACATACTGTTCTTGTTCAATTGATCTTTCATTAGGATTAATGCCGTGTACACACTACCGGACTTTCCGGCAGACTAGGTCCGACGGAACCAGTCCGTCAGACAATCCGATCGTGTGTGGGTTAATCCGATCGACCTAGAAATAGAAAATGTTTCAAATCTGTCCGACGGACTCAATTGCTATCGCAAAAAGCCTTTGTCTGGATGCTGGTCCGACGGAGCAAATATGACGCAAGGGAAGCTATTGGCTACTGGCTATTGAATTTCATTTTCTAGTCCCGTCTTATGTCATCAAGTTCAAAGTTTTAAGGTGGTGCAAAGATGTCTGAACCCAGAGTGTCAGGTGGGTTGAAATGTTCCCAGAATCATGAAGGTGCAGATGAACAGGTAAATCCAAGCAGTCCCCAAGGGGGGCATTGCTACATACACAATGCAGAGGATTAACCCCTTAAGTTTCACAGTAAGTATAACAAGCATGCTATGCTGCATATACAGACTGATTTTACTGTTGTGGGTTTAGTAACACATTAAGTATAGAAGAAAAAGAGCCAACAATTAAGCTGACAATTGCAGTCAGTGTCGGCAAGGGAGGGAGCCTGTCTGTACAGACTGCTCCCTCACTATATGTACATCTCTTCTCCTGTTCTGGTTTTCTTTGCCCCAACCCCCCCCCCCCAAAAGGAAAATAAAAAAGACAGCCCCAGAATAAAGGTAAAAAAAACAACAATTACACTTAGTGCTGGCAAGTGAGGAAGCCTGTCTGTACAACTCTGCAACTACTTTCATTTCACTTTTGTTAAAAAAACAAACAGTTGGCTTTTGGGGTGTATACACTCTTCTCCTGTTTGCCCCTTTCCTTGCACACACTGCTCCCCCCCCCCAAAGAGTACCTGTCACGTATCTGCTATCACATAGGGGACTATTGTTCCCCTATGTGATAGCAATAAAATATTAAAAAACAAACACATTGAAAAAAACAAAAAAACAAAAAAATTATGAAAAACTGATCCGTTTTTTTTCTTTGAAAAAATGTGACTGAATTGATGAAAAAATTTAATTGATAAAAAAAAATGAAACAGTGAAGTTAGCCCAATTGTTTTGTATAATGTGAAAGATGATGTTATGCCGTGAGAATTGTTAGAGAATCGTGATCTTTATTCTAAGCAAAAAAAAATTGTGATTCTCATTTTATCCAGAAGCATGCTTCTCTAATGTAAATCAAAAAAAATTTGACTCAAGTGGTTAAGTGGATATAAAGAACTGATGTAAAAATGAATGTAAAAACTGATGAAAAACTAACCAAAAACTGATGTAAACTGATCATTTTTTTCTTTGAAAAAAATGTGACTGAACTGATGAAACAAACTGAAGGCTTGTATGAAAGGGGCCTTAGTCTTTAACCACTTTCAGACCGTACCATTTTGCTGGCTTAAGACCAGAGCACTTTTTGCGATTCGGCACTACGTCGCTTTAACTGACAAATGCGCGGTCATGCGAAGTGGCTCCTAAACAAAATTGATGTTTTTTTCCCCACAAATAGAGCTTTCTTTTGGTATTTGATCACCTCTGCGGTTTTTACTTTTTGCGCTATAAACAAAAACAATTTTGAAAAAAAATGATTTATTTTTATTTTTGCTATAATAAATATCCCCCAAAAATATATGAAAAAAATATTTTTTTCATCAGTTTAGGCCGATACATATTCTTCTACATATTTTTGGTAAAAAAATCGCAATAAGAGATTTATTGGTTTGTGCAAAAGTTATAGCGTTTACAAAATAGGGGATAGTTTTATGGCATTTTTATGAATAATTTTTTTTAACTAAGCGATCAGCAATTTTTATTGTGACTGCGACATTATAGCGGACACATCAGACATTTTTGACATATTTTTGGGACCATCATTTATACAGCAATCAGTGTTATACACATGCACTGATTCCTGTGTAAATGAAACTGGCAGTGAAGGGGTTAAGCAGGAGGTGGCAGTTAGGGGTTAAGTGTGTCCTAGGGGCGTGTTGCTAACTGTGGGGGTGTGGCTGTGTTTTACAGATCACTGATTTCTGCTCCAATCACACGGAGCAGAGATCAGTGTCACTTGTTGCTAGGCAGAACGGGGAGATGCTGTTTACATCGGCATCTCCCCGTTCTTCCTCCCCATGAGACGATTGCGGGTATCCCCATGGCGATCGAGTCCACGGGACCCGTGATCGGCGGCAAATTCAAAGGGACATACCTGTACGCCCATTTGCCTGTCTGTGCCATTCTGCCGACGTACAACGCCGGTCGGGAAGCGGTTAAGTGGTTAAACTGACCTCATTTGCACACAGAAATGTATCCCTTTGCTCTAAAAGAACCGAGAGATACAATGTATCTCTTCTCTAATTCTCTGTGCTGAGGAATGTCTTTTTTTTTTGACAGCTCTGGCACTGAAATGTTTACATAGAATCGGGGAAATGGCAGTTAAAATCGAGAGAGGAGGTTGGATCAATTTATTTTTTAATGATTAATCATGCAGCTCTAGTATGCCTGTGTATGTGGGGGTGGGGTCCATGGAGGCTCCATTTTTTTTCTTTTTTTTTCTTTTTCATGTTTTTTTTTACTTATGATTTTATTGCTATCACATAGGGGACCAATAGTCCCTTATGTGATAGCAGATACTTGAAAGGTCCTCTTTGGTGGGGGGGGGGGGTGTACAAGGAGAGGACAGGAGGAAAGCCGTATATACAGTGAGGGGGCAGTATGTACATACAGGCTCCCTCACTTGCCGACGCTGACTGTCTCTGTCGGCTTTTAAATGCAATTGCCATCTTTTGTTTTCTTTTAGATTTTGGAGCTATCATTTGGGGGGTTTGGGGTGGAGAAGGGCAGGAGAGGTGAAGAGCAGTATACACAGTGAGGGGGCAGTATGTAAAGACAGGCTCCCTCACTTTCTGACACTGACTGTCACTGTTAGCCTTTAAATGGAATTGTCGACTCTTTATTTTCTATACTTCATAGCACTGAGAAGGAGCTGTCATGTGGGCCCACCACTAAATTAAAAAAAAGGGTGGAGTCACCCAGAGAGGGAGGTGAGCCCTGAACTGGATTCTGTCGGGAGAGCTTTGTACTTAGGGGGATGGAGAACTTGGATGTACACAACCCTTAGCCCTGCACTCCATACAATGTTTAGCCCTCAACCCCGCATTCCATACGTAGCGCACCCCTCAAACCCGCATTCCATATGTAGCATCCTCTAACCTCTGAAGGATAGTAAACTGACCCTTTGCTTAGAAAGTTTGGAGACCCTTGCCCTAGAGAATAAAATGGTGGTCGTTACACTATTTTATGTCACACCATATTTGCGCAGCGGTCTTACAACTGCAATTTTTTTCTAGATTGTCAAAGATAATGTTACGCTGGGTAAATACCCAACATGTCATCTGGCCTCCCCCCCATCCTAAAACTTCACCCGCCGCCACTGTTGGATTTATGAGGAAGGATCTAACAGTCAGCATTCACTCAGCTCAGTTTTTACTTTGAATTGTTTCTGACATCCTTACTTAAATGAATGAACATACTACATTTCTACCACTTTTCATCAAGGGGGGGGGGGGGGGGGGGGGGTTAAGTAAGTGTATTTCAAGGGAAATACACTTTACAGAAGTATTACTGAATTTTGTAGCTCGTCAGCTTTTCTGCTTGACAACCTTATGGCCATAGGCACATATTTTCAGGAGGTTTTAAGTATATTCATATTACAACCATTGTATGTATAATCAAAAAAATGGCAATGACATTTGTATTTAAGCTGAAAAGTGTCTCTTTATTGTAATCAGGGCTATTTCCATTACACAGCTTGTTCTACAACTGGAAAATAGTGAAGTGGGAAAGCCAAGCTCTTAAGCTGATCATATAATGATGTTTAATCCATAGGTCGGGTTGTTTTTAATGCGAGTTTGTTTGCCTTCACTGAGAAATTATTGTTCAGCAGCTTCACACAGCTGTAAGTTGTAGAATTTATAATGTTCGTGTGGCTCAGTTAATAATCTGTGTTTCACTCAGTAGATCAATGTTTAGAGAAGGAAGTGACAACTGTCTATATGGGTAATGACACATCTGTGTGTGCCCAGCAGAATTTTTAGCCAGTCATTTTCTACTTTCTGAAACATGGATTCTCCTTTGGTAGATGAAATGATGGCTCATTACCAAAATCCTCATTGTCAATAGTTAAAAAATATATCAAAACTGTAAAAAAAAAAATGACAAAACAAATGACAAACATTGGAGCACACAACAAAATGGTGACATTAAACTGGGCAGCAGTTTAAAATTCCCTAATATTTATCAACTCAACTCAGTTCTCCCATAGAGTTAACATTTAAAAAAAAGTGGAAATAAATATAACTTATTTTTTTGAATAAAAATACATGTTTACAGCACTAAACTTAAAGCAAACAAAAAAAATGTAATGCCCCGTACACACGAGAGGGATTAAGTCTGACAGACTTCCGACGGAGTTCTAGCGGAGTTCCGCCGGAGTTCTGGCGGACTTTTCGACCGAACGGACTTGACCACACACCATCACACCAAACTCCGACGGAGTCGAACGTGATGACGTACGACTGGATTCGACGTAGGAAGTTCATAGACAGTAGCCAATAGCTGCCCTAGCGTCGGTTTTAGTCCGTCGGAGTAGCACACACACGAGCGAATTTTTCGAAGGGGACCGGGTCCGGCGGAGTTCCGTCGGGAAAATTTGAAGCATGCTTCATTTCTAAAGTCCGTCAGACTTTTGCGAAGCTAAAGTCCGTTGCAGCCCACACACGAGCGGATAGTCCGCCGGACTCAGTCCGTCGGAGTTTGGATGTCGAAAAGTCCGCTCGTGTGTACGGGGCATAAGTATTCCAATGCTTCCCACTGGTTCCTCCTTCTCTGGACAGCTGCTTAGTGACTGAGAACTTTGCATTTGCTGGAGTCTTTAAAATATAGGACAGTGATGGCGAACCTCGGCACCCCAGATGTTTTGGAACTACATTTCCCATGATGCTCATGCACTCTACAGTGTATTTGAGCATCATGGGAAATGTAGTTCCAAAACATCTGGGGTGCCAAGGTTCGCCATCACTGATATAGGACATAAAGCCAGGAGGGAATTTGGGATCTCTAACAATACATATACAAATCATGAATACTAGTGCATGCCCCACACTCCTTACCAATTATCAGTTCTTGGGTATTGGGTGGAGAGGGCTGGGTCTGCCTAGAATGTATGCAAATTATGTGTAGTGTTTACAACTGTAGGAGCCGCTGGAAATTTGCCTAGGTTGTCCTGCAGCCAGGCACACAATCTCAGCCACACTTTTCCTCAATAACTAGTCTAGGGGTGTTGTTTTTATTTTTGGAGAACTTGGATAGGTTTGAGGGAATTGAGTGGGATACTCCAACAATAGAACTTTGCACAGATTAAAGACAGCGAACTCGGCTTGTAGTAGAAACAGTTAAATGTAGAGCTGAAGCAGAAGTCCTTGCATATAGCAAACTGTGGACTTGGGTTTGTAATAGAAGCAGCTAACAGCACACAAGCTTCTTCCTTTACAGTAACAAGGGCAGAGTCCCTTCACAGAGAACCAGATAGACTAGCTACCCTAATTTTTCTTTTTTTTATAGATGACGATTTAGAAACCCCTAAAGGTCATCAGTTTACAGTTAACCATGAATAGTCACCCAAGAATTATTACTTTGGTGATATGTAATATGCAGGGCTGAAGTCCTGGGGGAACGTATGGGAATGGAGTTCCTGTACTTTTTCCACAAAAGGAACTCAGTTCCCATTAGCAGCCGCGTCCTGCATATGCCTGAGTAACTGGTTGCTAGGCTTAGCAGCGCCTCCGAGAGAGAGCAGCCAGCCACAGACACCACACCAGGCAGAGCCACACTTACTGCTGCTTTCCTCCACTCCCCCTCCGTTCTGCTGCTTTCCCCCGACTCCCCCTCCCTTCCACTGCTGTCCCCGACTCCCCCTCCGTTCTGCTGCTGTCCCCGACTCCCCCTTCGTTCTGCTGCTGTCCCCGACTCCCCCTCCGTTCTGCTACTGTCCCCCACTCCCCCCCGTTCTGCTGCTGTCCCGCACTCCCCCCCATTCTGCTGCTGTTCCCCACTCCCCCCATTCTGCTGCTGTCCCCCACTCCCCCCGTTCTGCTGCTGTCCCCCACTCCCCCCATTCTGCTGCTGTCCCCCTTCAGTTTTCCGCCGTGTCCCCCTCCGTTCTGCTGTCCCCCTCCGTTCTGCTACTGTCCCCCTCCAGTTTTCCTCCGTGTCCCCCTCCATTCTTCTGTCCCCCTCTGTTCTGCTACTGTCCCCCTCCGTTCTGTTGCTGTCCCCCTCCAGTTTTCCTCCATGTCCCCCTCCGTTCTTCTGTCCCCCCTCCGTTCTGCTACTGTCCCCCTCCATTCTGTTGCTGTCCCCCTCCAGTTTTCCTCCATGTTCCCCTCCGTTCTGCTATCCCCCTCCGTTCTGCTGTCTCCCTCCGCTCTTGTGGTGATTATTCTGTTAGTTTGACAAGTGGAAAGGCTGGCCGTATTTGAGGTGTCATTCAAGCGAATGGCATCTCAAATATGAGTTTGTGATTGGTCATTCACACATCACACCCTAAATTATTTGCAAATGGTGACCTAGAACTAATGGGATTAGTGTACTTGATTGGCCAGGTGATCCCTGTACTTGCAAATCTAAAAGTGGTTACTTGTACCAGTTAGGCAATAGCCCATTATGCTGGACCAGCAAAAAGAAAATCGCAACGGCATTATCTTCTACAGAAGCAAAATTCATGTTGGTAACTAATGCTTGTCAAGAAGTCATTTTGCTGAAGCAGTTATTTAACCATTAAAACAATCACACATTTTAAGATTTTTTTTAATTTACTAGACAATCTCAGATGACAGAGGATTTCAAACCCTTAGTTGCCAGAGACAATCTCCTACAAAACATTCTACCGATAGAAAGGAAAAAAAACAACAACCCAGGACTGGTTTAAAAGTAACCTTGCTTCTAAGTAAGAAGGATGAAATCATAGTTCTCAATTTAGGTGTATTTTTCAATAGACAATTTTAACTCTCTAACTGAAGAGTCGATCATAATACTCTAGTTCTAGGAGGTGAAATGCTGATTTGCCCTTTGCTTTGGCACGCAAAGTGCCAAGGCCAAATTGTTGTAGCAGAAACAATAAATCATCAAAAGAAGAATAGGAAACAGGAGACAAGTTCATATCAGCCTCATTTTACAGATAACCCCTACTGAAAAATTTAAGTGTTGGATTATGTGATAAAAACGGAAATACAAAAATTTGAAAAAGTTAGGCAAATAAATGGTTCTATAGCTTTTTCTTTATTTCTATTTATTTATTCATTCTATTTATTTATTTTTATTTCTATTCTTTAGAAATTTTACTCCTTGCTCTCTTAGGGAACCTGTTAGCAGAACAAAGATTACTAACTACTAGGGCTGTTACTGATTAAAATTTTCGTGTTCAATTCATTAATTTTTTTCTTAATCGATTAATCGACTAATTTCAATTAATTATAACGCACGTACAGATCCAACTACTTTTAGCTGATCTCCTTGCATTGCGACTCTGCATTAGTCAGTGGTAAATGTGGTATACACTATATACAATCACCTGACACTAGTTAGTTTCCACAATCCATGACTTAACTTCACAGTTCACACAAATACGTTTTAAATTCAAACTGTAGCACTGACGTAAGTCATTTTTTTCCCACAGTGACAGCGTGACAATCTCTCCACCTCCGGTCTAACTAATCACTCTCATCTTATGGCATGGACCCCTGTGCAAACAGGTGGTCATGCAAGCGGGTATCAAAAGGGTTAACACGGACCATAAACTTCTCTCATGTCTCCTTAGAGATCAGCAAGGACACCAGGTCATGGGTAGAAAGAAAAGATCTAAGTGCTGACCGCTTAAGTATAAGATTTAATTTTTGTGTTCAAACAAAACTACTCACATAAAGATGATAAAAACACAGCATGTAAAGCCAACAATCGTGTTAGTTCCGTAGAGCAGCAGCGGGTGACTTCATGCGTAGCTGCTCCCCCGTACACGTTACGTTCAATCAAAACTTCAATGTCACCGGCCCCCTTCCCTTCCTTAGAAGAAGGAGGCACTTGGGGAAGGGGGGAGGATTGCGGTGACATCGATGTCACCGGATCTCTGGAACTCCCTGAAGACCCGGAAGCCGGCGGAGGTGTGAGTACTGATCAAAAGAATTTTGATTGATCAAAAAAATGAACGATTAATCGAGGAATTAATCGTTCATTTCCTCAGTCCTACTAACTACCTTACAACCATGACATGGGAGACCCAAAAACCTGTGGTTTGGTAGAAATGTAGAATGCGTATTTTTCTGCCTCACTTGTGTCAAAAACTTTTATTCATGGTTCTCTGGAGAAAGACAAGGGGAACTGTTTGCTAAAGCACCTGTAACCAGGATGAATTCTTTCATATTTATTTATACGCTAATAAAAACAAAATTCAATAAAAGCGGGCCATAATTATTTATAAAAAGGAGTCATAGAGTGGTTGGAAGGTTTTGGCTAAGGAGTGGAACATAGCAGTAACATCAAGTTTAGCCACAAACCCGTAACCTTGAAACCCCTTTTAGGGGTAAACTGATAACTTAAAAAAAATATATTGGAATAATCTCAAGCATTTATTGTCGAATTCAAGCACAATTTAAAAAATGCAAAAGCCAACAGTGAGACTTACCTGCGTCTGTCCTCCCTGACCTATGGTTACTCCCTTTAATCAGTTTTTGACAAATTCATTTGACAAGTAGGATAAAATGTCAATGAATCTCTGCCACCCGCCTGCAGTGCAAGACCTCTTTGGGAGAAGTTTGAGATACATCATCCTGTTTCAGCAACAATATTAATATGGTCACAAACAGAAGCGTCATTAGAAAGCATACTGGCAATATTAAAAAAAACAGGCAGTGCTAAGGAAAGGTCCTTTGGCATCCAAGACAAAAAGGCTAAAGTGGGGCCCCCCACCATGAGCTGTGAACTACTTCAACAGCCTAGGTTGCAGGTTTTGAACTTCTTCTTCTGAAGCACCCAATGCAGTCTCCTCTTCTGTCTACCTCTCTGTCCTGACACCAAGAGGTACTAAAGCCTTACGAACTGATTCAACATTTGACTTTACAGAAATAAAATCACAAGCTTGCTCAGTAAACAAACAAGCAATACCTGATCAAATATGGGAAAAAGGATTACTAGATACTTTACACATTTTAGTAATTATATCAGTAAGACTGATTCACCTAAATGTCAATTAGCACAAAGTTTGTGTTTCTCACTGATATCATGAATACTTGTAAGAGGATCGTTGATCTGTCCATAAACCATTGCACCCACTGAATAATGCTCCCGTATGGAGAAAAAGCATGTCAAAACTTTTTTGTTTTGTGAGGGTGGAGGAGGATGGACGTATGGATAGAATTCAGGAATATCTTGAGGCCTCAGGGATACAGGCCATTCCATCTGTGGCCTTGGAGGAAATGGAAAAAGCAATCTCCATTGAAGAACTAGGGGGAGCGATTGCGGCTTTGCTATTAGGTAAAAGCCTGGGACCTGATGGTTTCACAAATATCTATAATAACATTTTTCCTCAATCCTATTGGTTCCTCTTTGCAGATACCCTAAATCTATCTAGGTCTCTAACCCATTGCCTCCAGAGGCATTGTTGGCTTATGTGACAGTTTTCCCGAAAGTAGGGAAAGACCCTCAGTGCTGTGCCAGCTACAGTCCCATCTCCCTCTTTAACTATGGCACACAGGTCCTGGCTAAAATTTTGGCCCTAAGGTTACAAGAACATGTTAAATTGATTCACTCAGATCAAACAGGGTTTATGAAGGGCCGAGAGGATAGAGATAATACTATTTGGGCCTGCATGTATTACATTGGATGCATAATGGACCGAATCAGACCCCGAGTGTAGTAATTTCAATGGATGCTGAAAAAGCATTCAATAGGGTGGGGTGGGAGTTTATGGTCGGAGCTTTGAGGGAGATGGGTCTCAGAGAGTAGATGATGGGATGGGTGACGCCATTGTATGCAGATCCTAGAGCAAGGGTTAACGTTAATGGTAGACTATCAGATTATTTTGATATATATGGAATGGGACTAGGCAGTGTTAGTCCCATTGCTATTTGCTATGGTGCTGGAGCCCTTTCTGCGCATGATTAGGGGAAATAGGAAGATCAAGGGGATTTGTATTGGATCAACGGAACATAAGATCTCAGCTTACGCAGATGACCTACTGTCGTACCTCTCCTCTCCTCAAGAGTTGTTGACAGAACTGATGTTGGAAATAGACAGGTTTGTTCTTATATCTAATTTTAAAATAAATATTGAGAAATAAGTGTTGATGCCGAGCCAGGTGCCTTTGAGGATGAAGACTACCTTGCAACAATCTTTTCCTTTGTTTGGCGCCTTGATTCTACATTCTATTTAGGGATCTATATCTCTTCAGATATAAAGTTCCTATTTGATATAAACTATTGACCCTTGATGGTATCCATAATAAAATACTTGCAAAAGTGGAGAAGTCATACTCTGACATGGTTTGACAGGGTAAATGCCCTTAAAATTAGTCTTATTCCCAGGCTTATTTTTTATACGTTTTACATACTGTACCCATAATACCCCCACAGACATTCTTTAGACAAATACGAAGGGCTTTTATAAGCTTTGTGTGGGGAGATAAATGTCCCAGGTTGGCACACAAGATTTTAAGGAGACGAAAACAGGAGGGTAGGGTTGGACTCCTGGATATAGTGTTTTAATACAGAGCCATGGCCTTGGTTCATATAATGAACTGGTGCCATGACTCTGCTAGTAAAGTGGGGTACCCTTGGAAAAAATATTAGGGTTGTCGGAATATGCATCACCACTGACGAAGACAACAGTATCTATTTGGGATAGAATGAATAGTAAGGGAAAGGGGAAAGTTTAACCCCCCCACCCCAATATCCCCTTTAACACCATTGGAAGGATTTCCCTGGTTTTCCCAGAGAAAAGAGAAAGAGAGTTTAGATTGCTGGGGAATGGACAGGAAGAATAATTGCACTGGCAGGGTAAATTGATTCCATTGGTGGATTTGGTTCGAATACTGGGGGAAGTACCAATGGCTGTATGGAAATACCATCAACTGACAGACTTGTTCAATAAGTGGAAGCACTAGATTAGGCCAGCAAATCCACTTTTTGAGGAATGGTGTGTTAACTTATCAAAGGCCATATGTTGTCTCGAATGTATAGGCTGGTTCTGAGCACCCAAAATATGACAACTCACTATTTCATTTGATAATGGGAAAGATAACTGGGCTATAATTTTACATCAGAGCAGATTAAAAGGCTGATGGGAGCAACACACCATACTTCAATAAGTTCCCATATATAGGAGATGTCTTATAAGTTCCTGACAAGATGGTATCGTACATCGGTTCGATTGGCTCAGATATATCCATTGGCGGAAGTGTCAACTGCTGGAGGAGATGTAACCAAAGGGGTTAATTTCTGCATTTATGGTGGCATTGCCCAAAGGTTAACGTTTTCCTGGAGGAGATAGCCCCTTGGATTAGGAAAATTACACTTATGCTATGTACACAAAATAGGATTTTCCGACAACAAAACCGTGGATTTTTTCCAAAGGATGTTGGCTCAAACTTGTTTTGCATACACACGGTCACACAAGTGTTGTCTGAAATTCCAAACGTTAAGAACACGGTGACGTACAACACGTACGGCGAGCTGAGAAAAATTAAGTTCTGCTTGATTCCGAGCATGTGTGGACTTTTGTGCTTCGGAATTGTGTACACACACTCAGAATTTCCGACAACAAGTCTTGTCTGAAAATTTGAGAACCTGCTCTCAAACATTTGTTGGCAGAAATTCTGACAACAAATGTTCTATGGAGCCTACACGTGGTTGGACTTTCCGACAACAAGCTCACATCCAACATTTGTTGTCAGAAAATCCTATCGTGTGTACGGCCCATTAGACCTATATAATTCTCTCCATTACATTTTCCTTATCATTGGATGCTATCATCTGCTCGGTTTTATAAGAGAAGCGTTACTCCCCATTTGCTAAATGCAGATAAAAAAATTATGCTGGAAACAGTCTGGATGTTCCACTATAATATACAGTGCCTTGCAAAAGTATTCGGCCCCCTTGAACTTTTCAACCTTTTTTCCACATTTCAGGCTTCAAACATAAAGATAAAAAATTTAATTTTTTTGTGAAGAATCACCAACAAGTGGGACACAATTGTGAAGTGGAACGAAATCTATTGGATAATTTAAACTTTTTTAGCAAATAAAAAACTGAAAAGTGGTGCGTGCAAAATTATTCGGCCCCTTTACTTTCAGTGCAGTAAACTCACTCCAGAAGTTCAGCGAGGATCTCTGAATGATCCAATGTTGTCCTAAATGACTGATGGTGATAAATAGAATCCACCTGCGTGTAATCAAGTCTCTGTATAAATGCACCTGCTCTGTGATAGTCTCAGGGTTCTGTTGAAAGCGCAGAGAGCATCATGAAGACCAAGGAACACACCAGGCAGGTCCGTAATACTGTTGTGGAGAAGTTTAAAGCCGGATTTGGATACAAAAAGATTTCCCAAGCTTTAAACATCCCAAGGAGCACTGTGCAAGTGATCATTTTGAAATGGAAGGGGTATCAGACCACTGAAAATCTACCAAGACCTGGCCGTCCCTCTAAAGTTTCAGCTCAGACAAGGAGAAGACTGATCAGAGATGCAGCCAAGAGGCCCATGATCACTCTGGATGAACTGCAGAGAACTACAGCTGAGGTGGGAGAGTCTGTCCATAGGACAACAATCAGTCGTACACTGCACAAATCTGGCCTTTATGGAAGAGTGGCAAGAAGAAAGTAATTTCTCAAAGATATCCATAAAAAGTCTCGTCTAAAGTTTGCCACAAGCCACCTGGGAGACACACCAAACATGTGGAAGAAGGTGCTCTGGTCAGATGAAACCAAAGTCGAACTTTTTGCCCACAATGCAAAATTATATGTTTGGCGTAAAAGCAACACAGCTCATCACCCTCAACACTCCATCCCCACTGTCAAACATGGTGGTGGCAGTATCATGGTTTTGGCCTGCTTTTCTTCAGCAGGGACATGGAAGATGGTTAAAATTGAGGGGAAGATGGATGCAGCCAAATACTGGACCATTCTGGATGAAAACCTGTTGGAGTCTGCAAAAGACCTGAAACTGGGACGGAGATTTATCTTCCAACAAGACAATGATCCCAAACATACAGCAAAATCTACAAAGGATTGGTTCACAAATAAACGTATCCAGGTGTTAGAATGGACAAGTAAAAGTCCAGACCTGAATCCAATCGAGAATCTGTGGAAAGAGCTGAAAACTGCTGTTCACAAATGCTCTCCATCCAACCTCACTGAGCTCCAGCTGTTTTGCAAGGAAGAATGGGCAAGAATTTCAGTCTCTCGATGTGCAAAACTGATAGAGACATACCCCAAGCAACTTGCAGCTGTAATCGCAGCAAAAGGTGGCTCTACAAAGTATTAACGCAAGGGGGCCGAATAATTTTGCACGCCCCACTTTTCATTTTTTTATTAGTTAAAAAAGTTTCAAAAATCCAATAGATTTCGTTACACCTCACAATTGTGTCCCACTTGTTGGTGATTCTTCACAAAAAATAAAAATTTTATATATCAAAAGAATTTTATATATTTTATATATATTCAAGGGGCCGAATACTTTCGCAAGGCACTGTATATTGGAAAAGGAAAGTAGAAAAAATAATGGAAGCAGAGAGATGGATACATATGTTTAAAGACAAACAGAATACATTAAAAGATACATGGGCAGGATGGCTGTATTACTCCTCAGAATTAGGGGTGGATTAAACCCTTTTGGGGGCAATGCTGCATTATGCATTGGATATTCTGTGGGATGCATCTGGTGGGGGGGAATTCGGAGGAGGTTGTTTTTTTGTTTTTTTTTGTGTTGTTTCTTTTTTTTCCACCTCCGAGGGGGACAGTGGAGTGATGATTGATGTCATTAAAGGAAGAGGATACGTTATAATAGTAAATTAGGCACGGGATGGGCAACACGTAATGGAATCACATAAAGAAGTGTCGATTAAAAATTAAAGGTGGAGAGGTATAAAAATGAAATAGTAGAGTGAAATTATATTGAATTAAAACACTGAACATAATAGGACACAAAAAAGTAATTTGAAATTATACACCTTTTTTTTTATTTTATGTATATATTTTAATTATTTATTTATTGCATTGTTGGCTGTTTTACACATGTAATAGGGTGCTGTAAAGCCCCCTTCTTAATTATACTTAATAATGTTTTGCACAAATTGAGTTTTGGTTATGGTTAGGCAAATGAGTGGGCTTTTTCCTTTTATTTATTTATTTAGGTTCATAACACACAGCTCACATAGCACATAATAGGACACAAAAAAGTAATTTGAAATTATACACCTTTTTAAAAAAAATGTATGTATATATTTTATTATTTATTTATTTTTTGTATTGTTGACTGTTTGACACATGTAATAGGGTGCTGTAAAGCCCCCTTCTTAATTGTACTTAATAATATTTTGCACAAATTGAGTTTTGGTTATGGTTAGGCAAGTGGGTGGGCTTTTTCCTTTTATTTATTTATTTAGGTTCATAACACACAGCTCACATAGCAGTTCAAGCTTTCCACTGGTAAATAATTAAATTGTGTCAGCTTGATGGTATCCTTGAAAACACACATATATCCATTTGGTGTTTCATTTGTACAACTGTTAAAAGGGTCAGAGTAAAGCAAACATATATATGGCATACAAGTCATAAGCCTGAAATAAAGAATTCAACAATAAAGGATCTTAGATTCAAAGATGAATAAAATAAATATTATGCTTTACTTCCACACAAGCCAGTGTATTTTCTATACATACAAACTGGCTGAACTACTTTGATGATATACAGCAGGTAAAATAAATATTGAACACGTCACCATTTTTCTAGGTAAATATGTTTCTAATGGTATAATTTATATGAAATGTTCACCACATGTTGGTAACAACCCATGCAATCCATACATACAAAGAAACCAAAACAAATAAGTTCAGAAATTAAGTTATGTGTAATAAAATGGAATGACACAGGGAAAAACTATTGAACACATGAAGAAAGGGATGTGCAAAAAGGCATTAGAAAGCAATCCTGTCCCTTGTTAGTGCAAATTAATATCAGCTGATTCAGTCTCAACTGATGGCCTATAAAAAGGTGTCTACCAAGGTGCCACACAAGAAACATCTCATGATGGATAAAAGCAAAGAACTCTCTCCAGACATTTGCAACCTTATTGTTGCAAAACATACAGAGGGCATTGGTTACAGAAGGATTTCTAAACTTCTGAATGTTCCAGTGAGCACTGTTTGGCCCATAGTACGGACAGAGGAGTAAAAAGAACTATCAGAAGAGTGTCCAAGAACCAGGGACCACTAGTGAAGAGTTTCAGAAAGACCTGGAATTAGCAGGTACAATTGTTTCAAAGAAAACAATAAATAATGCACTCAACCGCCATGGCCTCCGCCTCCGTCATCGCCATGGCATGCTCCCCACGCAAGACTCGATTGCTGAAGGAAAAGAATGTTGAAGCTTGTTTAAAGTTTGCTGCAAAACATTTAGACAAGCCTGTGAAATACTGTGAGACAAAAAAACACACATTATGTTTGGCGGTCAAAGGGCACTGCACATCACCCCAAAAACACCCCCATAACAACAGTGAAGTTTGGAGGTGGGAACATCATGGTGTGGAGATGTTTTTCAGCATACAGTATTGGAAGACTTCCTTTGATTGAAGGAAGGATGAATGGAAAAATGTACCAAGACATTCTTAATAAAAATCTGTTGCCATCTACCAGGATGATGAAGTGGAAATGAGGGTGGGCATTTCAGCAAAACAATTAACCCAAACACAAAACAAAGGAAACTCTAAATTAGTTTCAAAGAAAGAAAATAAAGCTTAAAGAATGCCCCAGCCAAAATCTATGGGAAGAACTAAAGAACAGAGTTCATAGAAGATGCCCATGGAACCTTCAAGAGCTGTCATTACCAACAAAGGATTTTTTACCAAGTAAATACATTTCAGTTAGCATGTTCAATATCTTTTCCCTGTGTCATTCCATTTTATTACATATAACTTAATTTCTGAACTTATTTGTTTTGATTTATTTTGTATGTATGGATTGCATGGGTTTTTACCGACATGTGGTACAAATTTCATGTCAATAGCATCTTTAGAAATATTTTTACCTAGAAAAATAGTTATTTTAGCTGCTGTATTGTATTGTTATTGTTAATCAGCTATTGCTCTTTATGCCATATATTCATTCCAGCTTTTATTGCTTGAAGGTAAGACTGTCGGTAAATAATGTAATTCAAGTGATTGTAAGGGTATTTTTTTTTAAAATAACAAACATATCATACTTACCTCCACTGTGCAGCTCATTGTGCACAGAGTGGCCCCAAACCTGCTTTTCTGGGGTCCCCGGATGCTCTCACGGCTCCTCCCTGCATCAGATAACCCCCTAGGAGAAGCATTCTCCCGGGGGATTACCTTGCAGGCATGCTCCCAAGTCCAGCATTCAGGCACCCCCCATCGCCCACGTCATTGGATTTGATTGACAGCAGCAGAAGCCAATGGCTGCGCTGCTATCAATCTATTCAATCAAGAGCCGAGAACCCTGGGCAGAGAGGCAGCACGTCCCCGGTCAAGCTCCAGGGCTCAAGTAAGTAAAACGGGGGGGGGGGGGGGGGCTGGGGGGCGTGTGACGGCCAGGTGTTTTTTCATCTCAAAGCATAGGATGGATTAAGGTGAAAAAAACATGAACCTTTACAACCCCTTTCATTATCTTGTTCATTTTACTTTCAAATTTTAGTGTAACATTAACTTGTCACAATTTTCTCTGATACTTGTATCTTTAGAATCTCTCAGACTAAGGAGTTAAACATAGTCCTGTAAAAGTTAGATGATTGCTTTCCTGCATCCGCTAAAATATTGGTTGAAAAGACATTTTGTTGGAGCTTAGGGAATTACTAAAGCAATGGTACACGGTGTAGAGGATCATTAGCAGGCAGATAATCATCAGGAAAGGCAATAAAGTGCCTGAAGCACAGCCAAGAATGCTTATCCTTCAAGGGCTTTAGCTCACCTATAGAAGTTACTATTGTTCTACATCATCTTCTTCATCTTTGTTGTGTGTTTTCAAGAAAAAAGGTCTTTCAAGGGTAATTGAAATGACAAGGTATTCAAACATATTAGACATTGGTACCATTTAAAAAAAATATTTATGTGCCTTTAAAATGTTTATAGTTTTTTTTTTTCCTTAATATAAAATGTTTGTGGCCCTCTAAGGATCAGTCTATATTGTGAAATTCAGGGCTGTCATGTTGCATTCGTATATGTGCAGAGTTTGCAATGTGACATATGAAACACTATGCTGACTGACAACATGATAATCTTTATTTGCAGTTCAGCTGAAGCTGAGACTTTAAAGTGCCCCTTTCATACTGATTTATTTTATTCTGGGTGGAGTAGGTCTTAAAGAGATTCTGAACATTAAAATACACATTTACATACTGTAAGTGTAACATAGATACTGCTCATAAAACACTGAGCAAATGTATTTTTTTTTTTTACAGTGTCATTTTATAAAACAGAAATATTGCCTCTTAAGACAATGAAGCTGATGTAAACGTCATACAGAAGGGGAAGATCATTGTAATAATATTGTTCTCAATAGACAAAGCTTTCCTCAATGTGCCTCGCTGTGTGTTATTTTTATCAAAGGTATACAAATAATGCATTGGCTGATTCACATGTAGCGGCGGGCTACTGAAGAGCATGCTCTATGTGTTTTAAAAATTTAACTTTACCCAAACTACAGTTTGGTTTGGGTCTGTTTGTCTAAATTTGACTTCTGTGACAGTCTGACTGGACTGTGAAGCCGCGTACACGGACTACTTTCGAATGAACGGACTTGACCACACACGGATGCAAAACAGTCCGTCGAAAGTTTGCACGATGACGTGTACAGCACGTACGACGGGACTAGAAATAGGAAGTCCAATACACAGCAATGCAACCTTTCGCCGTGTAAATCCTTTCTGAGCATGCGCCATACTTAGTCCGTCGAACTAGCCTACTCACGAGCGGATTGTCCGCTGAAACCAAAGTCTGACGGACAATATTATGGAAATTCCGAAATACTTAGTCCGCCAGACTGCACGCTGAAAAAGTCAGCTGAAGCCCACACACGAGCGGACTGTCTGCTGAAATGTGTTTCGACGGACTAAGTTGGCCAGACAGTCCGCCCGTGTGTACGCGGCTTAAGATGTTCAGTCTGGCCGCAGGGGGCACTGTCTCTGGTGGCAGGCATGGAACTATGGTCTGGTCAGGCGCTTAAGTTTCTCTCTTTCGGAGTCTGGTCAGTGAGAGTGGCCCTCTCGCTGTACCCTCTGGGAGAGGGTATTTAAGACGCGGACATCACATGGTTCGGGTTTTCGGTCCAGTGTGCTGTGCTGATTAAATGCTCCTGGTCCTCCTGACCAGCCCCTAGGAAGGCTATGGCCTGGGGTGCGGTTCCACCCGACTTTAATGCCTCAGGGCTGGCTAGCCCAAGGCATGGAAACTAAAGAAGGATTCTGAGGTGAATGGGTGCCGTCTCCAGTCCGGGAGAGACCCATTGGACTTCGAGCATTCCAGGGGAGGACTCTTTAGAAGAACACCACGTGTAAGTTTGGTTTTCTTAACTAGAGCCTGGAAGGGCTGAAGTAACCGAGAGAATCTGGTCTTGTGGATATCGCCAAGCAGGCTAAAAGATCCAGGTATCCTACAAGTGTTCTACAGCTAGTTTCCTACGTGTTCTGCAACAACGTCTGTGACAAAGACTTTGTTCCTGAGTAAGCACCTTGTTGGCTGCTAGGCCTTGTGAGAGAGGGACTGTCCAACCTGAGTGTTCATCCAGCTGTGAATGGCTATTCTCTGAATGCAGTCAAAGTAAGCAAGTTCCTTAACGTTTATTGACATTGAGAGTACCTGAATTCTTTCCCAACCCTCTGATCCCAAGTTGAAAGACTGTTCAATGGTTGAAGTTTGTAAATAAAATCCATTCCAGTGGATCTATTGTCAGTCTCAAGTTACTGGGTCATCTACCATGGGACATCCCCTAGACATGCAACAAGAAGAAGCGGAAGGTAACGGTAAGCCCAAAAATAACCAGCAGCTCCTTCGGGGGTTAGTGCTACACACAAAAGGCATTATCTCAAGATATCTATGAAAAGATTGCATGTGGTATATCTTGTGATGATTGGTATTCAAAATTGCTGTATTTTAAAGCCTGATCCTGGGTTCATCCCTACTGCCCTCCTGTGAGCATATTGAGTATTCTTTGCAAAGAGATTTGCAGGCGTGTTAACAAACATATTATGGCTTTAAAAATTATAAAAGAGTAGAGAATGTGCCTAAGTATAGTAGATAAATCCATATTATTTTTGCAAATAATGGCATTCCCAATTAATCTGCAGCATTACTGTGCAATGAAAAACCTCCCTTTGGATGTGCAATTGCTTCAGTGGACAACACGAAGAGGCTAATGACTATTTTATGTACCACAAGAGAAAAGTAGAAGGCACTTCTTCAAGCCCAGCCTGTGACAGCTAAAAGAGAGGAGGATTCATGCACTTTTGGGCTTATGTTGCATTTGTCAGTGTGAAGAACTGCTGCAGGTGTTCTCTATTAGAAGGAGATTTTAGCACAAGATATGGGAGTAGAAAACTAAGTTTGTACTTAAGTCCAAAACAAATGAATCTCATTATAACTAAAAAAACTATAACAAACAAATGTACAGGAAGGCTGTGTTATTATTTGCCCTCCTGTTAAGCCTAGTACACACTGCTAGTTTTTTTTTGTTCAACCCAGCTGTCTGAACGAAAAGAACCTGACAGCTCAGGTTGGGGCTGCTATACTAACAATTAGATATTAGTACAGCGATCTCCCCTGCTGTCTATTGTGTTCTGCCTGGGGGATGGCCCACTGCCAGAACATTCCAGTCAGCAGACCTTTTTCAGTCATGCCCTTTCAACAGAAGTCGGCCAAACGGCCGGCTTCTATCAGACTGGCTTCAGTACATACGGGCTGAAAGTTGGCTGGTTTCTATTGAACTGGCTGATGCCGTCTGACATTTGGCTCATGTGTATGGGGCTTTATGCATACCTTCTACACCTGTAATAGTTTCATTATGTTTTTTACTATGTGTGGGTCTTTCTGTTTATTTTTATTCTACAAAGTTCACTCTATCTGTGCAATCAAAGGTGTCTATCTCTGTCATGGACAGCCTTTTTGTTGGTAGTTCTCCACATCTGAGACTTGGAAAGCTATAATACTATTTTCTTTATCTGCCAAACTCCCCAAAGAGTATTTAAATATTGTTTACAAATCCTGCCTGCTGCAAATTGACCTAAAAGTGGGACCACTATGAGATTTGCTAAATATAATTCCTCCTATATTTTCCCTTGGATGTCTTTCTAAAAAACATGTGGGATGTGTGGTAGAAATTAATAGGGACTTTATGCCTAAGATTTTCCTTAAAAAAATAAGAACACTCTTACAATCCATAGTTAGAACATTATTGTTCCATGAGCAGTTCTTAAATAAATATTGCACAAATAAAGCTGCATTTTAGGCAGATAAAAGAAACAAATTAATAAAGCTCTACATGCATTTATAAATCTTTAATCAATTAATGAGATTTCTTGCATTTGACTTGATATCAGTCTCTTGCAATCCCTTACAGCAGCACTCATATTGGGAAAGGGAGGGGCAGGACTGGGAGACAAATGTGTTAACAAGCAACAGGCACAGAATAGGCAAGAGGGAGTAGAGTGAGCAGAGGAATGACCTCATCTATCTGCTGCTTCTCTTTTACTGTCCTGTTAGTAGTTGGAAATGTAAAGAAGACAGCATTGTATTCCTTAAAGTATATCTTCAGGAATGCAGCCCAAATTATTATTTTTTTAGTTGGTGGAGCAATTTATTGATCCTACATCTACTCATATGGGTAGAATGGTGTTTTTTGTCATGTCTTCCATATTCTCCATTAACTCGTTGGCATCAAGTGTAGGTCACAGAGGAGGTCTACCCCAGATGGGTTCCTTAGGCTACACCAGGGGACGAATAGGGTTGCTTGTCCCAGCACAGGGTCAACACCTTGCCCCGAAGGTGTGGTCACCAGTGCCCAGGACCAGGCGATGGCCACAGTCATGTGAAAAGTCAAACATTAAGGCAGTTCCCCAACTTAGAGATGCGCCACTTGTATGTAGTGATGTATGCGGAATTCCTCCAAAATGTCATCCTTTGTCCCACACACTTGAACGGTTGTAAGTGTTGCATTAGGAGGGCCATGCAGAGCCTATGCCCACTCCAACAGTCAGCATACCTCTGTTATCTCACTCCCAGTAACAGAATGGGGTCCCGCTGAGCACATAGCGTGGACCTCATGTGCTCCAATTAACTTTTTTTGTTCCATACCAAGTGACCAGGTATTAGGTCTCAGTTACGCTGGTCTGTTCCCATTGACCGATAGCAACAAAAAACTATGGAGGGAGCTGATCCTCCTCATTAACGGAGAATCTGTCACCTATTCAGGTACCATGCCATTGACTGGTTGCTATTCTTCCTTCTGGTTATTCATAGCAATCTGATTGCAATGACTTTTTGTTGTATTGATGTTTCTTAGACCTCAATGTGCTAGTCCAAACCCAGCTTCCTATGAAAGATATTTCAGGTCCCCACATACACCCCTTGAGTAACATCAGACCAGGCTTTGAGCAAAGTAAACAACTTTAATGAACATTAGGCAGAACGTGTGCAATATGCAACAACGTCCTTTCCCTGACTAAACGTAGCTGTGGCTGCCCCAGGTTACCTGTGTGGGTGTAACATCTCTGTAAAAATTACAAACTGGTGATAGCTCAAACAAAAGAGTATTCTGATGGGTTGGTGTTCCAGTGACATTCCAGTGAGCTTCTTAGGACATAATTTAGAGTCCCTGTACATGCATCCCAAGCCTGTTCTAGGGTCCCTGCTTCCATGTGCTTGGTTTCCCCCCTGCTTGGTCCCCCCTCAAGATCTGGACCTCTTCCCTTTTATATAACACACAGGAGGGAGGCTGGACCTCAGAAGAAAACTAACAAGCACAAAAGAAAAGATGGCGTAAGCATTAACTCCTTCTTCCCAACCTGGGCAGCCTGTAGACTAAATAGCTAAGAGTAGGCAACCTACATACTGTCTGGATTACATGCTAGTACTGTTTCTGGGTGTGATCTGTAATCCAGTGATGCACATGTGCTCACAATTGCTGACCCTCAATAATCCCCTTGAGCTGATGTCATTGCTTGTAGACCCTATTCTGGGATACTGGATCTTGAGAGCACTCAAGTATTGGGCAGCCAATAGGAAGTGTTCAAGTCATGCAGGCAGCGATTCAGACACCCGAAGAAGGCCTCCAATTCCTGTAAATGGACTACAAATTTTGGTGAGTAAAAGGGGCATTTAGTTAGAGTTGATTTTTTTTCAGTGATTAGTTAAAGGGGAAAGAGAGGGTGTGTGTGTGAGGGGACACAGCTTCAAAAGAGAAGTATGGGTTAACAAAAATAAAAGTATACTCACCTAGGTGGATGCAGCATTAATCCAATGCTGCATCTGTCCCCCTCTGGCTTTAAGACTAACAACTGAGCGATCAAAGAGCACTGATCACTCAGTTCTCAGTGTTCACTGTGAGCTATGCCCCTTCAGTGCTCGCTGAGGCTGAGCCAGCTGCCGGTCCAGTCTTCTGAGTGGATCCTGACCTGATATTTTCAGAGCCCGGACCAACTCTGTGACATCAGCCAATAGTAGGCTTTAGCTATGGCCATATTTCACCTTTAACTATAAGTAATATCATCTATCTGGTTGTGTTGTGTGAAGGGATGGTGTAACTTTGGACAGAAATACATACCCATTGGCAGAAAGAGCAGCTCAGTTATATGTATTTCTGAATTCTTCTTTAAGATATTTCTAGTTCTGTGTAACCCACAGCCTCTCATATAGCTCACTGTGAATGCACAGTGCACACTAGTCAACTAGGCAGCTCAGAAGCTAAAGATAAATGTGCAGCACAGGATATCACATTCTATTTAAAATGAAGTCACATTTTCAGCTGATTCTTGCCTCTTGTGCATCTTAGATCACTAGACGAACACTAGATTCAATGCAAAGAATTCTTAATAATATGTGGCGCAAGGGAACAATCAACAGTGTTTAAAAGCAGACCTGTAAGTCAAAGTGAAGGAAAAATAATAACTGGACAATTTTATAACATGATGGACAATATGTTTGTCCATTATTATATCTGAAATATATGCCACTTTCTCTGAAGGTTTGCCTTCTAAATTCTTAGTAGAAAATCGATGTACAGATACACAAGACTGTGCACACATGGGATATGATTGAAAAAGATTTTATTAGTTCAAAGATGAAAGTTTATTGACATATCAGTTCTAAGGTCCAGCTGAAAGTTTATCTCATCTATACAAACCTCATGGGAACACAAATGACACATACTACATTCACCACAAATAATATATTTTTTAGTTCAAGTCAATAACATATAACTCTGGTTCAGGCTGTTTTCTAGATAATACTATCTTATTTATGCCCTCAGTTCTAGGTGGTGCTACAGTATAAAGTATTGTACCACATCACTAAAGTCTTAGGTCTGGTTGTATTAATAGATCTGCAGTAGTACTTTTATTGCTGTCTTTTATCATGCTTGCCTCTGTTCTACTTACATATTTTTTACATTTATTTATAAACTATTGCTTTATTGAATTTTTTTTTTAAGCAAAAATGTTGGAGGTATTGAAAGGATTCGCGCTCAAGAAAACAACAGAATAATGAGCAAACATTATAGCACTTTCACATAGCAAAGGAATCAATATAAAACACTGAATTCAAATTCCTAGTCAGTTATGGCTCACAAAGGTGCTAAGAGCTAACCCTAGCAACAAAGACTATTGTGCTAAAGTCAGAAAGTTGACACTGTTATATCTTTATTTGAGTTTTCAATTATAATTGCATTCAGGTTCGTCAGGATTGTGACATGAGGAACTGAAGTCTTTTACATGCTTGTCCTATGTATAGGTGGACCTGCAATGAGTCCTGTGCCCAGAACAAATGTTTGCTTGGCTTGTTTTTCTTTAGGCACAGTTCCAGGGTCATTGAGGGCATTTAGCTACTGGTAGTTATAAGCTACAAGGAATTAGCCAGTAGATAGTAGTCAGGTGCACAAGATGAATATTAGGAAAACAATTACAAACAATAAGCAGCTTCATCCCTTGACCCAGTTTCTATGCTAAATTGTCATGCCTGACCAGATCTTAAAGTGATATTAAAGTCTTATTTTTTATTTTGCTAAAATAATAAAAGATGTTACACTTGTGCAACAATTTTGTACAGAGTGTTTGCTTACCTCCTCTTTGGTAGTCCCCTGCTGGCGCTGTCCACTCCTTTCCATAAGTGCCCCCTTATCAAGTGCGGTGCTAAGGGGGCACATATGCAGGCATGCTCCCACCCTCCCTTTGTGCATCCAGAGACCTACAACACTGGTAAGCCTCACGTCCCGTTCCTTCCTCAAAGGAGTATGACTGGCAGCAGCAGGGCTAATGGCCCTTGCTGCTCTCAGTGTCTCCTTTGAAAGCAGGAAGCGAGGAAAGCAGTGCTGCAGCCAGGAGAGAGCTGGGTGGGTGAGAGGAGTCGGGTACATTTTTTGGGATGTGAGGAGAACACTTGGTGGGGTGTTTTTATTACCTTAATGCAGGGAATGCCTTAGGGTAAAAAAAATATATGCTGTGTACACACGGCCGGACTTTTCGACAGCAAAGGTCTGACTGAATGAATTAGTCGGACAATGTGTGGGCTTCATCGGAACTTTGCTGTAGAAAAATCAGACGGACTTTAGATTTAGAACATGTTTCAAATCTTTCCGACGGACTGGAGTCGAAAAATCAGTTTGTCTGTTTGCTAGTCCGACGGACGAAAACCGACACTAGGGCAGCTATTGGCTACTGGCTATGAACTTCCCTATTCTAGTCTGGTTGTACGTCATCACGCTCAAATCCATCAGACTTTGGTGTGATTGTGTGTAGACAAGTCCGATTCGACAGAAGTCCACCGAAACGCCGTTGAAAAGTCGAGAAGTCCGGACTTGTGTACACGGCATTAGACTTTTGAAACGCTTTAAAGCAATATTAAACCCAAAACTAAAAATGCTATATTTTGCAGATTACCAAGCATTAAATGGGGTGGCTGTATTCGTTTTATTTTAAGCTTTTCTCTCTCTCTCCTCTTTCCACCTGGCCAATAACATCTTCCACATTAGCGTGCCCTACTCTGGATGAATGAACACAGCGGCATCTTTGGACAGCAGCATTTTTTTTTTTTTATTGGCAGCACTCAGCTGTTAATAGAGTGACCACCATCTAAAGTTTTGTTAGACAGCAGGTGACAGACACATAGAATTAGGGATGAGCTTCGAGTTCGAGTCAAACTCATGTTCGACTCGAACATTGCCTGTTCGCCTGTTCAGCGAACAGTGAACAATTTTAGCTGTTCGTGGCAAATTCAAAAAGCTGATACACCCTGTACAAGTCTATGGGAGAAATCGAAAGTGCTAATTTTAAAGGCTAATATGCAAGTTATTGTCATAAAAAGTGTTTGGGGACCCGGGTCCTGCCCCAGGGGACATGGATCAATGCAAAAAAAAGTTTTAAAAACGGCCGTTTTTTCAGGAGCAGTGATTTTAATAATGATTAAAGTGAAACAATAAAAGTGTAATATTCCTTTAAATTTCGTACCTGGGGGGGTGTCTATAGCATGCCTGTGAAGGGGCACATGTTTCCCGTGCTTAGAACTGCCCCTGCACAAAGTGTCATTTCGCAAGGAAAAAAAGTCTTTTAAAATCACTTTCAATTGTCGGCTCCCGTAATACAGAGAACACTCAATGAGAACACGCAATTCATTCATTGATAAAAAAAATAAAAAAACAAAAAAAGCGTGGGGTTCCCCTAAATTCAATTACCAGGCCCTTCAGGTCTGGTATGGATATTAAGGGGAACCCCGCGACAAATTAAAAAAAAATTGGACGTGGGGGTCCCCCTAAATATCCATACCAGACCCTTCAGGTCTGGAATGAATATTAAGGGGAACCCCGCATCAAATTAAAAAAAAATTGACGTGGGGGTCCCCCTAAAAATCCTACCAGACCCTTTATCCGAGCACGCAACCTGGCAGGCCGCAGGAAAAGAGAGGGGGACGAGAGAGCGCCCCTCCCCCCCGAACCGTACCAGGCCACATGCCCTCAACATTGGGAGGATGCTTTGGGGGTCTGTGACCCCTCAAAGCACCATGTACCCATGTTGATGGGGACAAGGGCCTCATCCCCACAACCCACTTGCCTGCAGGCCTGGGACCAACGTGATGGGTGCCAGTGGGTGGAGGGTAGGGAGAAGAGGAGACACACATCTGTGACCTGGAAAGCGATGTGTATGTTGTCACTTCTGAGTCACCTTGTCACTTTTCATGGCTAGCATAGCCAGGAAAGGATGTATTGCAATGCGAAGTGCATTGCAATACATTCCATGAAGAAAAGTGGAGACATGCAGGGTTTAAAAGAGAACCTGTCATCTAAAAATCATCTTTTTATCCAATTTTTTTTTCCATTCTTCAGGTCTTGGGGTAATAGGCATCAGTCATTTGAAATTTTTTATGCACTCTTTTAGAAGAGAAGTGGCTACTGTGGCTGCAAGATTTTGTTTAGATTAATCTATATTTAAACAAATGGGCATATGAGATTCTATATTTCTAAATGTACATTTGTTAAAATCTTTATGTTTGGTATATACAACATTTCAATTCTATAGATAGTGGGGCATTCATTTGTTTTATCGGTGCACTGAGGAGCATTCCAATGTGTCTACACCTATGTTTTATTCATAGTATGTTTCATGTACACTGGAAAGACATTAAAAGCTCACATTAGAATATTTATACTTCAATTTCACTGAGTTGTTTTAAACTTGGATAGCCTCTGATATAATAGTAATATATTTGAGAGGAAATGATGTAAGGAGAATAAGAACATTAAATGTATTATTTATGACAAAGCAGGATTTACGCCATTTTAAGATTTAAGAAAATACTAGACAACAGTAGTATTTTTGGAAATAGTACTGTGTTTGAAGTTGTTGTCTTTCCTTGATCAGAAGCATTTAAAAAAAATTAAAGTGAGGTCATGCCTGGCTGGTGGAAAACTAATTACATATTTACATGTATATTTGGTCCTGATTTATGCTTGAGTTCTGATAACTGAGCATGTTTCTTTTGTTGTTTGAAGTGAGACTCTTATTAATTAAAGGTATTGTTATGCTTCAGCTACTTGTTTGGCAATAAAACAAATAAAGTGGCCATCTCTACTGCCAAAACAAATATTGTGTCAGAATATTGATGTCATATATTTATGTATATTCTTTTTTAATAATGGGTTACAATAGTTTGGGAAGGTGTACTGTCTGCAGTCCCATGAGAGAGATCCTTCCCATTGCAATGAAATACTGACAGTTCATCAGCCCATCCAAAAACAAAGCACCACTTCAAATATCCAGCAGCACTCTGTCAATCAAGTCAGAAGCACTCAAATGGTGAACTATTTAATTTAATTGTTTAGACAACAGAGAATCTACAGTCCCTCCCTGTCCTGTGTTGCTAATGGGGGGGTCAATTGTTGCTGGAGAGGATCTACTGTTGAGGGAGATTTTTATTGTTGCTGGGCTGCTGGGAGATCTGTTGTTGCGCAGGGGGTCTATTGTTGCTAGGGTGGTATTTTGTTGAGGGGGCATTGTTGCTTGGGGGTCTATTGTTTCTGAGGGAAGTCTATTGTTTCTGGGGGGGGTCTACTGTTGCTGGGGTGGGGTCTATTGTTGCTCACAGCAGGGGTCTATTTCACTGTCTTTCTTTTTATCATTAACAAATTGTGTGAATCACTTAGTAGCACACAATTAAACTTGATTCTGTATTCTCTAAAAGGTGCAGTACTGGGAAAAAGTAAGAGGTGGAACCAAGGAACGTTGCTCAGAAGGGGGTAGGGGGCAGATACGAAGGATGTATATCTAAAAACTTCTGCGCTCTATGGAAAAATGGAAAGTAACTAGTAGAAAAAAGCAGCAATCACTAAATGAGTTGTCTCTCACTACTGGAAAATAAAAATAAAAATTGTGATGCGCTAATTTCAAACCATAAAATAATCGTAGTAAGCCACAAATATGCAATTAAAAAATACAAAGTGCAACTGTGCATAAATTAATCAAATAATGCTTCTGTGCATACATAAAAGTGATAGCTAGTGCATAAACCATAAGGTGACTCTATGTGCAAACAAACGCAAATTTGTCATATAGACCAAAATACATACATATATAAAGTGTGTAAACTTATTGCAAAATGTATATAGTGAAGCAAAGACAAGTTCGGGGTATACGTTTAAGTGATAGCTAGTGCAAGGACCATAAAGTGACTAAATGTGCAAAAAACGCAAATTTGTCATATAAAACCTAAAAAACGAAAACATATAAAGAGTGGATATACTTAAAAAGTGTATAAAATGAAGCAAAACCAGGTACTAAAATAACAAACAAATATAAAATGTTCAATTCAAGTGACCAGCGTGATTGAAGATAAAATATCCCATACACAGTCAGATCATGCAATTCGGTAAATGCACTAAGTAAAACGTGCAACGTGCTGGGCAATCAATCCATCCGTGATGATCCGTGCAATAGAGTGCAAATAATATGCAATTACCTCACTGCTGTGGGTAAACAGCAATATAAATGATGATCACCAGGATGATTGCAGAAAACGGCTGGGTAACACAATCTTTAGGAGACTTCTCTAACTTCCTCGTGAATGGCAGGTAAACTCAAAGGAATAGATTAAAGGAGACCGCCATAGTGTAGTATTTAAAACATCTAAGTTTTATTAAACAAGTTTTAAAACTACTCACAAACGAAGCTGATATAAACACATCAGACAGACAGCATTAGAGTAAAACCGGATATGTAAAACCGGATATAGACTTCAACTGGGATCCCAGTTGAAGTCTCCAAGACGTAACGCGTAGGAACCCGGAAGTGACGTCCATATCCGGTTTTACTCTAATGCTGTCTGTCTGATGTGTTTATATCAGCTTCGTTTGTGAGTAGTTTTAAAACTTGTTTAATAAAACTTAGATGTTTTAAATACTACACTATGGCGGTCTCCTTTAATCTATTCCTTTGAGTTTACCTGCCATTCACGAGGAAGTTAGAGAAGTCTCCTAAAGATTGTGTTACCCAGCCGTTTTCTGCAATCATCCTGGTGATCATCATTTATATTGCTGTTTACTCACAGCAGTGAGGTAATTGCATATTATTTGCACTCTATTGCACGGATCATCACGGATGGATTGATTGCCCAGCACGTTGCACGTTTTACTTAGTGCATTTACCGAATTGCATGATCTGACTGTGTATGGGATATTTTATCTTCAATCACGCTGGTCACTTGAATTGAACATTTTATATTTGTTTGTTATTTTAGTACCTGGTTTTGCTTCATTTTATACACTTTTTAAGTATATCCACTCTTTATATGTTTTCGTTTTTTAGGTTTTATATGACAAATTTGCGTTTTTTGCACATTTAGTCACTTTATGGTCCTTGCACTAGCTATCACTTAAACGTATACCCCGAACTTGTCTTTGCTTCACTACCGTGTTTCCCCGATAGTAAGACACCCCCGATTGTAAGACATATCGGGAGTTTCAGAGGGGTCGGCTAATATAAGCCGTACCCCGAAAGTAAGACATATGTCTTACTTTCGGGGAAACACGGGGGTATTGCCGCCTCCAGTGGCGTACTAAGAGTGGGGCGGGGGGGGGGGGGGGGGGGTGAGGGCCGCACCGGGTGCCACACCCTGGGGGGGTGCCAGGCCAGCGCCCTCCCCCTCCGACTGAAGAGACAGCACCGTTCTGATCAGTCTCGGGCAGCGGCTGTCACTCACAGCCGAGCAGAGTGAAGCCGCCTCGCCCTCCTCTTGTATGGCTACACAGTGCTGTCCATGAAGGAGAAGGAGGGGGAGGCGGCTTCACTGAAGCCGCCTCCCCCTCCTCCTCCATACACAGCACTGTGTAGCCATACAAGAGGAGGGGGAGGTGGCTTCACTCTGCTCGGCTGTGAGTGACAGCCGCTGCCCGAGACTGATCAGAACGGCGCGACGCAACCACAGAGAAGGGGATTATTGTGCCAGGTCCCGGATCACTGCCGACAGGTGTCACTGGCTCTGTGTCCTCCCGGTACAGGTCAGTGCTGGTCATACAGAGAGAGACCAAGGAGGGGGAGGGGGGGTGTGAAGAGATTCTCTGCAGCTCTTATTATGTAACCGCAAGATGCAGCTGAGGAGGACTACAAGTCCCAACATACCGGGCTGTGTGGGCTTACAGTTCTCCTCTGCTGAGCATAGCAGCTTTGTATGCTTGGACTTGTAGTCCTCCATAGTGCGGCCTTGCATGCTGGGACTTGTAGGCCTCCTCTGTAGTACAGTGCAGCCTTGCATGCTGGGACTTGTAGTCCTCTGTAATGCAGTGCAGCCTTGCTTGCTGGGACTTGTAGTCCTCTTCTGTAGCGCAGTGCAGCTCTGCATGCTGGGATTTTTTTCCAATATAAGACATACCCCGAAAGTAAGACATAGTGGGGCTTTTGGGGATAAAAAGAAAGTAAGACACTGTCTTACTTTCGGGGAAACACGGTATATACATTTTGCAATAAGTTTACACACTTTATATATGTATGTATTTTGGTCTATATGACAAATTTGCGTTTGTTTGCACATAGAGTCACCTTATGGTTTATGCACTAGCTATCACTTTTATGTATGCACAGAAGCATTATTTGATTAATTTATGCACAGTTGCACTTTGTATTTTTTAATTGCATATTTGTGGCTTACTACGATTATTTTATGGTTTGAAATTAGCGCATCACAATTTTTATTTTTAGATACGAAGGATGACTTAGAAGGCAGGAGGTCCATATATATTTGGACACAGGCAACATTTTCATACTTTTGGCTCTGTATGCCCCCAGAATAAAATTTAAAGAGGAAGTAAACCCTGATGAGTTTACCTCCTCTTTCATTCCCTGCAAAGGTAAAGCATAATGGACTACTATGCATCGCATAGTAGTCCATTATGTGTCACTTACCTGACACAAGAGCCAGCGAAGTCACCGCTGTCCCCTGTAGGCGCATCCATCTTCTCGGTGTGTCTCGCCACTCCGCTGCTGTCATTCGGCGAAGCCGCGACAACGTCACTCCCGCGCATGCGCACAGAAGCCGCCACGCGTGGCATATCGCCGTTGACGGTGGCATGCTCAGTGCGCCTGTGCGCCGCTGTCTACGGTGCATGCGCCGTTGTCACGTACCTGGTGGTGAGAGCCCGGAGTGCAGGGAGCGGCCTCTCGTAAGCCTCTGGCTCGAGACCCCCTGGGAGTGAGAACAGGGGTTCTGGAGGGCAGAGGGCACAAGTGCCAAGTCCGTGTAGGTGGGCCTGGTCCAGGAACTGGCGTCAGACAGCAGTGGATGAAGACAGGTGACTCTGGAACGGCTGGAGGTCAGCAGCTGGCAGCAAGCAGGTGGGCACACCGGAAGGGCTGACAGGCAGGCGGCAGGCAGCGGTGGTCACAGAACACGGACTGGAACAGCAGGCAGAGGCGGGGTAAACACAAGCCGGGTCGTCAACGGGCTGGCAGCAGAGGTACCGAAGGAGAAGGCAGAAGAATAGTCAGGAGGTCCGAAGGTCAGGGCTGGCAGCAGGCAGGATAATCAGGAACAAGCCGAAGTAGATCAGAGACAGGAACAATCAGGTAATCAGAGGCAACTCTCAGGAACGCTGTAGACAGGACAGCAACGGGCCACTAGAATGAATCACTTAAGAAGCCTTCTGGGCGCCAAGGGCGGTCGCACGGCACGTCCGTTCGCGCCCACGTCAAACCGTGCAACCGACCGTGACCCCGCGCACCCGCGTGCGCACGTTTGCAACCCTGCGCACCCGCGTGCGCCCGATCGTACCTGCTCGCACCCGCGTGCGTCCGTTCGCGCTAACGCGCGCCCGGGAAGACCTATCAGCGCTCAACGGACCAACATTGTGGGTAAGTCTTCCACGGGCTGCTGGGACTCGGGACCGACCATGACATTGCCCCCCCCCAAGGGGCAGCCTCCGGATGCCCAATTGGGCCATTTTACCAGGATGGGCCCTTCTGAAGGCGAGAATCAATCTTCTGGCATGAAGGTTGGATTCAGGTTCCCAAGAATTCTCTTCAGGTCCGTACCCTTTCCACTTTACCAGGAATTGGACTTGATTCCGTCTACGCCTGCAGTCCAAGATAGACTCCACCTCGTACTCGACTTCACCGTCGACGACCACAGGTTCAGGTGGGACAATCCTCCGACTGACGAAGGGGTCCGGGACGGCTGGCTTGAGTAACGCCACATGGAATACGGGGTGAATCCGGAATGACTCAGGCAATTTCAGTTCAAAAGCTACATCGTTAATCTTCTTTACAATAGGGAAGGGACCCACAAACCTTGGCCCCAACTTCTTAGTAGGGCAGGCCATCTTCAGGTTCAATGTGGAGAGCCACATCTGGTCCCCAACCTTAAGTTCAAGCTCCCCCCTTCTCTTCCTGTCAAAAATTTCTTTATTATGTCTTTGGGTCTTTGCCATGGTCTCCTGCAGAAGCTTGTTATTGGCACTAAAGAAGTCGATATTCTCCTGGACTGCTGGTACCGGGCTTTCAGGCAGGTCTTGGGACAAGAATGAGGGGTGGAAGCCGTAATTGGCGAAGAATGGAGACTGACTAGTGGCAGAGTGGATGGAGTTGTTATAGGCGAACTCCGCTAACGGGAGCAAGGAAGTCCAGTTGTCCTGGGAAAAGGACGAGAAGCAGCGTAAGTATTGCTCCAGCGTCTGGTTCGTCCGTTCTGTTTGCCCATTGGTCTGTGGGTGGTAGGCAGACGAAAGACAGAGATCAATCTTCAAAGCCCTGCAGAGTGCTCTCCAAAACTTGGACGTGAACTGCACACCCCGATCCGAGATAATGTTTGCGGGGACACCGTGCAGCCTCACGATCTCTTTAATAAAAACCTCAGCAGTCTCTGCAGCGGACGGGGTGCCCTTCATCGGCAGGAAGTGGGCCATCTTGGTAAGCCTATCCACCACCACGAAGATTGTGGAGTGGCCTTCTGATGGAGGAAGCTCTACGATGAAATCCATCGAAATCATTCGCCAAGGCCTCTCTGGAACAGGTAATGGTTTCATCAGACCCCAGGCCCTGGACTTGCTGCTTTTATTACGGATGCAAATGGCACAAGCCTCCACATACCTCTTGCAGTCGGATCTCAGCTGGGGCCACCAAAAGGTGCGCTGGACCAACTCGGTGGTCTTGAGGGCGCCGAAATGGCCGGCCAACGGGTGGTCATGACATGCACTGAGGACTGGCACCCGAGCCTCCTGGGGGACAAAAATTTTGTCTTCATGCCAGAGAAGTTCATCTTGGGTCAGGAGTGTGACATTAGGTGGAGGAGTGGCACCAACGGAGACTTGCTTAATCAAGGACAACAAATCGGCCTGAAGAAGAAGAAAGTTCCCTGAGGCCAGGATGGTATCCGGATGTGGAGAGGTCTCTGGCTCATTGTACATTCGGGACAGGGCGTCCGGTTTGGTGTTCTTGGAACTCGGACGATAAGTTATGTGGAACAGAAACCTGGAAAAGAAAAGAGCCCATCTGGCCTGGCGTGGCTTCAACCTCTTGGCGGACTTCAAGTATTCCAGGTTTCTGTGATCCGTGTAGATGAGGATTGGATGCGTAGCTCCCTCCAGTAGGTAACGCCATTCCTCGAGGGCCGCTTTAATGGCCAATAGCTCTCGATCTCCGACATCATAATTTGCCTCAGCTTCAGTTAGCTTGCGGGAGAAGAATGCTACTGGGTGCAAGCGGGCCCTAGGCCCATGTCTCTGGGAGAGAATCGCCCCAACCGCGATCTCAGAGGCATCAACCTCTAAGATATAGGGCCGGGTTGGATCAGGGTGTTTGAGGATGGAAGCCGACACAAATAAGTCCTTCAGGTTAGAGAAGGCTTCCTGAGCCTCTGGAGACCATTGAAACTTCAGACTCTGCCTGGTCAGTCTGGTGATGGGGGCTATAATAGTAGAAAACCCCTTAATAAATTTCCCATAGAAATTTGCGAATCCCACGAAACGCTGGACCCCTTTTCTGTCAGTGGGAGCGGGCCAATCCCGGATAGCGGAGACCTTCTGAGGGCCCATCTCGATGCCATCTACAGAAATTATCAGCCCCAGGAATTGAATACTTGATTGCTCAAAGGTACATTTCTCCGGCTTGGCGTATAACCCATGCAGACGAAGTCGGGATAGTACCTTCCTGACATGCTCCCGGTGTTCTGCCAGAGAAGAGGAGAAGATCAGGATGTCGTCCAAGTAGGTAATGACGAACAGGTCTAGGTAGTCCCTGAAAATATCATTGATAAAGTGCTGGAACGTGGCGGGAGCGTTACATAAACCGAAGGGCATGACAAGGTACTCGAAGTGCCCGAAGCGAGTACGAAAGGCAGTCTTCCACTCGTCGCTATCACGGATGCGGACCAGATTGTAAGCCCCCCGGAGATCTAGTTTTGAAAATACTGCCGCTGACCCCAGTCTCTGAAAAAGCTCCGGCACGAGTGGTAGGGGATAACGGTTCTTGATCGTTATTTTATTAAGGGCCCGGTAGTCAACGCAGGGGCGCAGGGTCTGGTCCTTTTTTTCTACGAAAAAGATCCCTGCTCCCGCCGGTGAAGTGGAGGGACGAATAAATCCCTTCCTGAGATTATCGTCCAGGTAGGACTTCAAGGTCACCAACTCAGTCTCTGATAGCGGAAAGATCCTCCCAAAGGGAATTTCTGCCCCAGGAAGTAATTCAATGGGACAGTCGTATGGCCTGTGAGGGGGTAAGGTCTCTGCACCCTTTTTGCTAAACACGTCTAGGTAATCATGGTAGGCAGCAGGTACAACTTGGCGGGTTTCTTCGTCAACTTCCAGACAGAGCAAAGAAGAAGAAGAGGCCTGGTCGGTTCCCGACAGACAGTGTTGGAGGCAGTAAGGTGATGGAAATCTCAGCTCCCCGGTGGTCCAGTCAACAAGGGGGTTATGTGCCCTCAGCCAGGGCATGCCGAGAATGATAGGGAAGAGAGGAGAAGTGATAATGTCCAGACAGAGTAATTCTTGATGGGTTCCGGCAATAGTGGTTAACAGGGGCTGAGTCTGCTGGGTAACAGGTCCGGACTTGAGGGCGGAACCATCGGCCAGATGTATAGAAAGTCCCCTTGCCCTGGGCCGAAGTGGGATGTTATGTTTAGAGGCAAAGGTTAAGTCCATAAAGCCACTGCAAGCACCCGAGTCAATAATGGCGTTGGTCTGGACGTTCCCTCCTGGTAGCTGCAAGGAAATGGACACAGTCAAATGGGAGGCAGCACTAGGACAGTCTAATGTAAGGGCAGGAGAAACGAAGAGGGACTTACGGAGCTTAGCAGGGCAATTGCGCACGAAGTGTCCAGACCCACCACAGTAGAGGCAGAGATTTCCTTCCCGGCGGCGCTGGCGTTCTTCAGGCGTTAAGGAAGGCCGGAGTAAACCCAGCTGCATGGGCTCAGGGAGGTCTTGACTGGTCGTGGTGACAGCAGGAGGGGTGAGATGAGGAGAGCTGGGGACTCGAGGAAGCATCCATACCGGACGAGAAGTGGTTGAAGACCGCTCCAGGCGGCGTTCTCTCAGCCGTCTGTCTATTTGGATTGCCAGCTCCACTAAGGCTTCTAGAGTCTCTGGAATGCCCACTCGGGCGAGCTCATCCTTCAACGGTTCCGATAGGCCCATCCGGAACTGATAACGTAATGCCGCGTTATTCCAGTCCGTGTCAGAGCTCCAGCGTCGGAACTCCGACACGTAGTCCTCTACAGGCCGGCGACCTTGCTGCAGCGAATGCAGGGCTGCTTCAGCGGTGGCGGTTAGCTGTGGGTCTTCGTAGAACCTCGACATGGCCTGGAAGAAGATGTCCAAGGTTTCAAGGGAATGATCCTTCTTTTCAAGTAGACGGTGGGCCCAAGACTGAGGTTCACCGGTTAGCAAAGAGATCACATAGCCCACCTTGGTGGCCTCGAGGGAGAAGGTCCTCGGCTGTAGAGCAAAGAACAGTTCACATGAGTTCCGAAAAGACCGGAATTTCCCTCGATCTCCGGAAAATCTCTCGGGTGTAGGCACCCTGGGTTCGGGTGGCAGCATTACTACAGCAGGAGTAGCAGAAGATCCGGAAGAAGCAGGAGAGGAGGCGGACAGGGCCTGGACCCGTTCCTCCAGTTGACTGTAGCCCTCCTGTAAACTCTTCACTGCTTGAGTGAGGCCTGCGAGATGGTGGCAAAGTTCGTCCATTGGAGACGCTCCCTGCGTGGGCTCGGACATGGCTGTCCTGTACTGTCACGTACCTGGTGGTGAGAGCCCGGAGTGCAGGGAGCGGCCTCTCGTAAGCCTCTGGCTCGAGACCCCCTGGGAGTGAGAACAGGGGTTCTGGAGGGCAGAGGGCACAAGTGCCAAGTCCGTGTAGGTGGGCCTGGTCCAGGAACTGGCGTCAGACAGCAGTGGATGAAGACAGGTGACTCTGGAACGGCTGGAGGTCAGCAGCTGGCAGCAAGCAGGTGGGCACACCGGAAGGGCTGACAGGCAGGCGGCAGGCAGCGGTGGTCACAGAACACGGACTGGAACAGCAGGCAGAGGCGGGGTAAACACAAGCCGGGTCGTCAATGGGCTGGCAGCAGAGGTACCGAAGGAGAAGGCAGAAGAATAGTCAGGAGGTCCGAAGGTCAGGGCTGGCAGCAGGCAGGATAATCAGGAACAAGCCGAAGTAGATCAGAGACAGGAACAATCAGGTAATCAGAGGCAACTCTCAGGAACGCTGTAGACAGGACAGCAACGGGCCACTAGAATGAATCACTTAAGAAGCCTTCTGGGCGCCAAGGGCGGTCGCACGGCACGTCCGTTCGCGCCCACGTCAAACTGTGCAACCGGCCATGACCCCGCGCACCCGCGTGCGCACGTTTGCAACCCTGCGCACCCACGTGCGCCCGATCGTACCTGCTCGCACCCGCGTGCGTCCGTTCGCGCTAACGCGCGCCCGGGAAGACCTATCAGCGCTCAACGGACCAACATTGTGGGTAAGTCTTCCACGGGCTGCTGGGACTCGGGACCGACCATGACAGCCGTAGACAGCGGTGCCTGTCTTTTGGCAAATATCTCCTAAACCGTGTAGGTTTAGGAGATATTTCTTGGACCTACATATAAGCCTTAATCTAGGCTTACCTGTAGGTCAAAGTGTGTTGTAAGGGTTTACAACCACTTTAAATGAAACAATCCAAATTCATTTGAAGTGCAGACTTTCAGCTTTAATTCAACGGGTTGAACATACATATCAAGTACAAATTTTAGGAACTGCAACCATTTTTATACACAGTCCACCCATTTTCAGGGGCTCAAATGTAATTGGACAAATGAATATAATCATAAATTTTTGTCCAGTGTCCATCTGTACTGTGAAGTGCCGTCCAATCAACTTTGCTGCATTTGACTGAATTTTGGTTGACAGTATATTTCTAAACATTGCAGATTTCATCTGGCTGCTTCTGTCTTCTGTAACATCATCAATAAACACCAATGACCCAGTGTCACTGGAAGTCATGCATGCCCATGCCATCACACTGCCTCCACCATGTTTTACAGATGAAGTTGTGTGCTTTGGATCATGAGCTGTTTCAAGCCTTCTCCACACTTTTTTCTTCCCGTCATTCTGGTACAGATTAATTGTAGTTTCAAAAAAATGCTTTTCCAGAACTGGTCTGGCTTTTTTAGATGTTTAATGGCAAAGTCCAATCTGGCTTTTGTATTCTTCAGACTTATAAATGGTTTGTGCCTTGTGGTGAACCCTCTGTATTTGCTCTTGTGAAGTCTTCTCTTGATTGTAGACTTTGATAATGATACACCCACCTCCTGGAGCGTGTCCTTCACTTGTCTGGATGTTGAGAATGAAGAGAGAGAGAGAAGGGGAGAGAGAGAGAGCAGAAAAGAAGGAGAAATAAGGAGAGAGAGAGAGAAAGAGAGAGGGGGCAGAAAAGAATGAGAAAGAGAGAGAGGAGAAATAGAGACAGAGAGACAGAGGAGCAGAAAATAAGGAGAAATAGGGAGAGAAAGAGAGAGGGGGCAGAAAAGAGTGAGACATAGGGAGAGAGAAACAGAGAGAGAGAGAGAAGAAAAGACAGAGAAATGGGGGGAGAGAAGAAAAGGAGAAATAGGGAGATAGAGAGAGAGAAACGGAAAATAATACATGGGCAGAGAGAGAGAGCACAGAAAAGAAGGAGAAATAAGGAGACAGAGAGAGTACAAAAGAAGGATAAATGGGGAGAGAGAGAGAGGGGGCAGAAAAGAGGAAGAAATCGAGAGAGAGAGAGAGAGAGAGAGAGAGAGATAGAGAGAGAGAGAGAGAGAGAGAGGATATTGTCAAGTCTGGGCTCAGCCCTTCCTTCTCTGAGCTGGCAGCTCAGCTGTCAGCTAATTGCCGCTTCCTATCTCCCCACAGCTACTCACCTGTTGATGATGTCCTACTCGTCAGACCTGCCTACTAAAGCCGTCCAGCCCAGAGGATCTTTGCCTCGGTCAACATCACAGAGACTATCTCCTGCATTCCTGTTTAAAGACTTGCTTGGCTGACATCCCTTCTGGCTCCAGATCTTACTTGCTTTTAAACTACTCTGAATCCCTGACTTTCTGGCTTGGCTGACTATCCGTTCCGGTTACCGAACTTTGGCTATGGTTTGACTATGTTTGTTCCATTTACTTGTATTATTAAACAAGTGTGATTGACCTGTACTTCTGTCTCTGTTTGATTTAATGGTTTCTGACAGTAGGTGAAGGGCATAAATTCAGATAAATAAAAAATGTTGGTGTCACGCTATTCTATCACTAAATTATTAATCTGGGTAGTATATTTCTATCTCCCACTTCTAGCCCCAATGATCCTAAATGTAAACATACACAGAATGAAAGGTAGAATGTTGTACAAAAAATATATAAATAAATAAAAATAAAATTAAGAATGAAAATCAAATGCTTATTATGTGACCAAAATATTAAACAAATAATTTCATAAGTATGCTGTAAATGACAATACATCTATCAATATCCAAAAGTGCAAAGTGGCTCAATATTAAACAAATAATGACATGAATATACTGTAAACAATAATACTTCATAAAGTGTAAAGTGTCCCAATAGAGAGTGTATCTACTAGTATCGTGTAAAAGTGCCTATAACAATGCACTATACACCCAATTTGTGCAAATAAGCAAACTCACTGCAAAGGCAGCCAGAAAAAGAAAAAAAAAATCACTCCAATATATGCAAGTGAATATAAGTCCACATTTCAATATTCAAATCTAGAAATATAAATGAGTGTTCAGTTCATAAACGGTGCAAGACAAGCTTCTTTAAGTGCAAGTGCTTCACTGTGCAAAATGTGCAATCTGCAGAAAGTGACAATGTCCAGGTGTTTTATCACTCTGTGAACACACACATTAGTAGGCAATGGCCCCTTACCTTGCGGTAAGGAGATAACCGCATGTAAATATAAGCCCACTGGATCTTTTCAAGCTCCTCTCCCCAAATTCTTAACCACCTCGCGCCCGACCTATAGCCGAATGACGGCCGTAGAGCAGGCGCGTTCGTCCGGGTGGCCGTCCCAGGACGTCCTAATGTTTACTTCCACAATGCGCGCCACCGCGGGCGCGCATCGCGGAAGTTCTGTGTTCGCCGTATCCCCAGAGGACAGGCAAACACAGATCGCTGTAAACGGCCATTTACTGCGGCCGTTTACAGCGCGATCGGCGTGTCCAATGGGAGATTCTCTCAGCGCCGCTCTCCCTCCTCACACAGACAGTGCGAGAGGGGAGAGATGAATGGCTGCAGCGGCCGCCGTTCTGCCTTGAGTTAAAAAAAAAAAGTCAAAAAATAAAAAGTGCCATCCTCCCCCAGCAGTGCCATCCTCCCCCAGCAGTGCCATCTGCCCCAGTGCCATCCACCCCAGTGCCATCCACCCCAGTGCTACCTGCCCCCAGTGCCATCCACCCCAGTGCTACCTGCCCCCAGTGCCATCCACCCCAGTGCTACCTGCCCCCAGTGCTACCTGCCCCCAGTGCCACCTGTTGTCAGTGCCATTTGTCCCCAGTGCCATCTGTCATCAGTGGCACGTATAAGTGCCATCTGTCATCAGTGCCACATGTCATCAGTGCCACATAGTGCCATCTGTCATCAGTGCCACGTATTCATGCCATTTGTCATCAGTGCCACCTGTCAGTGTTACGTGCCATCTGTTGTCAGTGTCACGTGTCATCAATGCCACTTATCAGTGCCATCTGTCATCAGTGTCACGCGTCATCGGTGCCATGTATTAGTGCCATCTGTCATCGGTGGCACGTATTAGTGCCACGTATTAGTGCCATCTGTCATCAGTGCCACGTATTAGTGCCATGTGTCTTCAGTGCCACGTATTAGTGCCACGTGTCATCAGTGCCACGTATAAGTGCCACGTGTCATCAGTGCCACATATTAGTGCCATCTGTCATCAGTGCCACATATTAGTGCCATCTGTCATCAGTGCCACGTATAAGTGTCATCATTGCCACGTATCAGTGCCATCTGTCATCAGTGTCACGTGTCATTGTCCTGGTGCTTCAAAAGTTTAATAAATAGTCAACAAGTTAGATGTGTCATTTATGTTCCTAGAACACATGATGGCGCTACCTGCATGTTGGGCCTCTCTATGTGGCCAGGCTGTGAAAAAGTCCCACACATGTGGTATTGTAATACTCAGGAGGAGTAGCAGAGTTTTTTGGGGGGTGTCATTTGTGGTATACACATGCCATGTGAGAAAAATAACCTATTACAATGACAATTTTGTGGAGAACAAAAAAAAATGAAAAATCTTAATTTTGCAAAGAATTGTGGGAAAAAAATTACAACATCAAAAAGCTCACTATGCCTCTTACTAAATACCTTGGAATGTCTACTTTCCAAAAAGGGGTCATTTGGGGGTATTTGTACTTTTCTGACTTGTTCGGGTCACAAGAAGCGAGATAGGCCACCAGTACATCAGATGTGATCAATTTTGTGTGATTCGCACCACAGCTTGTAGACTCTCTAACTTTCACAAAAACCAAATAATATCCACTAATTTGGGTTATTTTTACCAAAGATATGTAGCAGTATAAATTGTGGCCAAAATTTATGAAGAAAAATTAATAATTTGCATAATTCTGTCACAGAAACAAAGAAATATGCGTTTTTTTTCAAAATTTTCGGTCTTTTTTCATTTATAGCGCAAAAAATAAAAACCCCAGAGGTGATCAAATACCACCAAAAGAAAGCTCTATTTGTGGGAAAAAAAGGACAAAAAATTAATTTGGGTACAGTGTTGCATGACTGAGTAATTGTCATTCAAAGTGTGAGAGCACCGAAAGCTGAAAATTGGTCTGGGCAGGAAGGGTGTTTAAGTGCCCAGTAAGCAAGTGGTTAAATATTACTTCTCCTTTAATGTCTTTGTCTCTCGGTGGGAGCAAGGATAAATCAATAGAGGAGGAGTACCATAGTATAGTAATTTAAAACAATCATAAGCCCTTGTACACACGGTCGGAGATTCCGACAACCAAATCCGTCGGACTTTGTCCGACGGATCTTGTCCGAAACTGTTGCATACACACGGTCGGACAAAGTTGGCGGAAAATCCGATCTTTCAGAATGTGATGACATAATTTCGTTACGATGGGACTACGTTCAGGCTAGTAGCCAAAAGCTTTGATGTAGGAATTTGATCTGAGCATGCGTGGCACTTTGTCCGATCGTAATTCTCTACACATGATCGGAGTATGTCCTATCGGAGCATTTTGTCGGAAAATATTTCCGGCAAGTTGGAAAATTTGGTCCGACGGATATTCAGACGGAAACAGTCCGATGCAGACCACACACAGTCGGAAAATCTGACAAAACGCTCTGATCGGACACATTCCGTCGGAATCTCTCGATCGTGTGTACAAGGGCTAAGGTTTATTAAGTATTGTCTCACAGGGTACTCACATAAAATTCCAATAGAAAGGGCTTATCTCCAAAACCTATCTATTGGAATTTTATGTGAGTACCCTGTGAGACAATACTTAATAAACCTTACGATTGTTTTAAATTACTACACAATGGTACTCCTCCGCTATTGATTTATCCTTGCTCCCACCGAGAGACAAAGACATTAAAGGAGAAGTAATATTTATGAATTTGGGGAGAAGAGCTTGAAAAGATCCAGTGGGCTTATATTTACATGCGGTTATCTCCTTACCGGAAGGTAAGAGGCCATTGCCTACTAACGTGTGTGTTCACGGAGTGATAAAACACCTGGACGTTGTCACTTTCTGCAGATTGCACATTTTGCACAGTTAAGAACTTGCACTTAAAGTGGTTGTATACTCGAATTTTTAACTTTTACCTACAGGAAAGCCTATAATAAGGCTTACCTGTAGGTAAAAAAAATATCTCCTAAACCTGTACGGTTTAGGAGATATTCCCCTCGGTATGCGCCGCTGACTGCAGCGGCGCATGCGCACAAGGGGATTCTCGGCCTGAAAATCCGGCAGTGGCCGGGGCCGGAATGAAATCTCCCGCGCGTATGCGCGGGAGTGACGATATCGCGGCTCCGGCCACTCACAGCGCCGGAGCCGCGATACCCGGAAGAAACGCTGAGGGAGCATGTCAGCTCCCTCGGCGTGGATCGGGCCAGATGTCGGGGCCTCATTCTAAGGTAAGTATTTCATAATGAGCTAGTATGCGGTGCATACTAGCTCATTATGCCTTTTGCTTTGCAGGTTTAAAAAAAAAAAAAAAAAATTGTGGGTTTACTACCGCTTTAAAGAAGCTTGTCTTGCACCGTTTATGAACTGAACACTGATTGCGCCCCCCCCAATAAAGAGGACCTGTCACCACCCCTCATAGTACCTGTCAATCACAGTCCATCAGAGTACCTGTCACAGTCCATCAGAGTATTTGAGTACCTGTCACAGTCCATCAGAGTACCAGAGTACCTGTCACAGCCAATCAGAGTACCCGAGTACCTGTCCCAGTCCATCTGAGTACCCGAGTACCTGTCCCAGCCCATCTGAGTACCCGAGTACCTGTCACGGCACATCAGAGTACCCGAGTACCTGTCCCAGCACATCAGAGTACCCGAGTACCTGTCACGGCCCATCAGAGTACCCCAGTACCTGTCACGGCCCATCAGAGTACCCAAGTACCTGTCACGGCCCATCAGAGTACCCGAGTACCTGTCACAGCACATCAGAGTACCCGAGTACCTGTCACGGCCCATCAGAGTACCCGAGTACCTGTCACGGCCCATCAGAGTACCCGAGTACCTATCACGGCCCATCTGAGTACCCGAGTACCTGTCACGGTCCATCAGGGTACCCGAGTACCTGTCACAGTCCATCAGGGTACCCGAGTACCTGTCACAGTCCATCAGGGTACCCCAGTACCTGTCACAGTCCATCAGGGTACCCGAGTACCTGTCACGGTTTAACAGTGTACCTGAGTACCTGTCACAGCCCATCAAAGTACCCGAGTACCTGTCACAGCCCATCAAAGTACCCGAGTACCTGTCACAGCCCATCAGAGTACCAGAGTACCTGTCCCAGTCTATCTGAGTACCCGAGTACCTGTCCCAGTCCATCTGAGTACCCGAGTACCTGTCACAGTTCATCTGAGTACCCGAGTACCTGTCACAGTTTATCTGAGTACCTGAGTACCTGTCACAGTTCATCTGAGTACCTGTCACAGTTCATCTGAGTACCCGAGTACCTGTCACAGTCCATATGAGTACCTGTCACTGCCCTTCAGAGTACCCAAATACCAGTCACCAAGCCATCAGAGTACCTGTCACCAGTCCATCAGAGTACCCAAGTACCTGTCACCAGTTCATCAGAGTACCCGAGTACCTGTCACCAGGCCATCAGAGTACCCGAGTACCTGTCACCAGGCCATCAGAATACCCGAGTACCTGTCACCAGGCCATCAGAGTACCCAAGTACCTGTCACCAGGCCATCAGAGTACCCGAGTACCTGTCACCAGGCCATCAGAGTACCCGAGTACCTGTCACCAGGCCATCAGAGTACCAGAGTACCTATCTCTAGCCCATCAGAGTACCCCAGTACCTATTTGCAGCCCATGTCTCATAGAATATACGTTGGGATGTTTGCTTTCCAAAATGGGGTCATTTTGTGGGTAATTTCACTGTCCTGGTGGTCCAGGACCTTCAAAAGTGTGATAGGTAGGAATGAAATGAGATGTGTCATTTATGCTCCTAGAACGCCTGAACGTACTACTTCAATGTTCGGCCTCTCTATGTGGCCAGGCTGTGTAAAAGTCCTACACATGTGGTATCGCCATACTCGGGAGGAGTAGCAGAATGTGTTTTGGGGTGTCATTTTTGCTATATACATGCTATGTGTTAGAAATATCTCATAAATTGACAATTTTGTGTAAAAAAATGTGTTTTAATTTTTTTCCACATGTTCCAAAAACTTCTGGAAAAAAATTAACCATTCAAAAGACTCATTATGCCTCACAGATTATACGTTGGGGTGTTTGCTTTCCAAAATTGGGTAATTTTATGGGCAATTCCATTGTCCTGGTACTCCAGGGCCTTCAAAAATGTAATAGGTGGTTGAGAAATGAGATGCGTCATTTTTGCTCGTAGAACGTCTGAAGGTACTACATCAATGTTGGTACTCTGTATGTGGCCAGGCTGTGTAAAAGTCTCACACATGTGGTATCGCCGTACTCGGGAAGAGTAGCAGAATGTATTTTGGGGTGTAATTTGTTGTATGCATATGTTGTGTGTGAGAAATAACCTGATAATATGACAATTTTGTAAAAAAAAATAATAATAAAAAAAAAAATCTTAATTTTGCAAAGAATTGTGGGAAAAATGACAACTTAAAAAAACTCACCATGCTACTTACTTAATACCTTGGAATGTCTACTTTGTAAAAAGGGGTCATTTGGGGGGGATTTGTACTTTCCTGACTTGTTAGTGTCTCAAGAAATGAGACTCACCTGATGTACTGAAGGCCTGATCAGACGTGATCAATTTTCAGCGATTGGCACCATAGTTTGTAGACTCTATAACTTTCACAAAAAACAAATAATATATACTAATGTGGGTTATTTTTACCAAAGATATGTAGCAGTATAAATTTTGGCCAAAATGTATGAAGAAAAATTACTAATTAGCAAAAATTTATGACAAAAACAAAGAAAAAGGCATTTTTTCACAAAATGTACGTTTTATTTTATTTATAGCACAAAAAATAAAAAACTCACTAGTGATTAAATACCACTAAAAGAAAGCTCTATTTGTGTGGAAAAAAGGACGCAAGTTTCATATGGGTACAGTGTTGCATGACTGAGTAATTGTCATTCAAACTGTGAGAGTGCTGAAAGCTGAAAATTGGTCTGGTCAGGAAGGGGGTGTAACTGCACTGTATTGAGGTGGTTAATATTGGGTCACTTTGCACTTTTGGATATTGATAGAAGTATTGTCATTTACGGCATACTTATGCAATTATTTGTTTAATATTTTGGTCACATAGCTTGTCCAATAAGCATTTGATTTTCATTCTTAATTTTATTTTTATTTATTTATATATTTTTTGTACAACATTCTACCTCTCATTCTGTGTATGTTTACATTTAGGATCATTGGGGCTAGAAGTGGGAGATAGAAATATACTACCCAGATTAATAAGTTAGTGATAGAATAGCGCGACACCAACTTTTTTTATTTTTATGTATAGTGGATATGGTTTGATCCATCTCGGTGTACGCAGCAGTTCTTATATCAATCCATTACTTACATGGTAGCGCAGGAATACTCTTTTACTACATGAATTCAGAAGATACAGTCAATCCACTTGTTGGTAATATTTTTCTCCAGATTGGATCAGCAGGATCACTGCATGGATCAGTTTTCCATGGCATTACAAACACTCCTGAGTCACACGGCTCATCTGGAATCTTTCACTGTGACTGCTCCAGTACAACCTGTGCTGCAGGCCACCCCTGCTGCTGCTTCAGTCTCTGTTCAGGCACCCGCATGGAATATTACCTCTGTAAGAGGTATATCTGGTTCCACTCCGCTTCCCCAGTGATTTGGGGGTCACCCAGTTTAATGCAGAGGGTTTCTCAACCAGGTTGAGATATACTTTGAGATGTTGCCCCAAGCGTTTCCCACGGACAGAAGCAAAGTGGGTTTCGTGATAGCTTTGCTTTCTGAGAGAGCCTTCGCCTGGGCAAACCCTCTATGGGAGACACAAAAACCTGTTGTCTTGAGTTACCCTGAGTTTGTGGCCTCCTTTAAAAGGGTATCTGACATTCCCACAAGCTACGATTCTGCTGCCAAGTGTCTCATGTCCATCAAACAGAGTATGAGAACTGTTGCCGATTACGCCATTGAATTCCGTACTCTGGCAGCAGAGGTTGCTTGGAACAATGAGACCCTTGTGGCTGCTTTTTCTCATGGTCTCTCAGATACCATCATGGATGAGATAGCAGCCCGAGATATACCCACTGAGCTGGAGAAGTTGATCACGTTTGCCATCCTCATTGACTCCAGACTCAGAGAAAGACTCTTTTAAGGAGTTATTGCAGAAGCCTCCTGTACGTTTGTCTCCGAGCTTTGCATTCCCACCCGTGTCTCCCTCACCTCCCATGCCTCCTGGTACCGAGTCGGTCAGTGAAGTTGAACCCATGCACTTGGGTTTCAGGCGTCTCTCGGCAGATGAGAGAACCTTTAGGAGGAGGGAGAGATTGTGTATTTATTGTGGCCAGACAGGTCACTTTTTGAAGTGTTGTCCTACCCATCTAGGGAACACCCGAACCTTGAGGTCCTGTCACGGACAGACCTTAGGTTGTGTTTCGTCCCCAGTTATCCAGAAGGATAACCCCTGATTTTGTTCACCCTTTCTTGGACTGAGTTGTCTGTCGAGATACAGGCTCTAATTGACTCTGGGGCTGCATGCCTGTTCATTGATGCTGCCTTTGTATCGAAGCACTCAATTCCGCTGCAGCTGTGTGACACTCCACTTGCCATTGAGGATCTCGATGGGAGACATCTACAGCTTGCTTATGTGACTCATGAGACTGTTCCACTGTCCATGGCCATAGGGCTCTTCACCATGAGATAATCCAATTTCAAGTTATTTCCTCACTTAAGTTTCCACTGGCTATTGGTTATCCTTGGTTACAGAGGCACAATCCCTCTTTTGATTGGCTCCCTGCTGAGGTTCTCTCCTGGTCACCACAATGCAGTAACACATGCTTCCAGAATGTACCCAAGATCATGTGCCCCTCTCCACTCTCCTCCCTGCCGGAGGAGTACTGCGATTTTAGCAATGTCTTTGACAAAGGACAAGCTGGTAGTTTGTCTCTATACCGGTCATATGATTGTGCAATTGACCTTCAACCTGGTGGCATACGCCCTCATGGTCGGGTTTACCCTTTGTCTGTCTTGAAGGATAAGGCCACGGAGGAATATGTTGCAGACGCACTTTCTTGAGGTTTCATCTGCAAATCCTCGTCTCCTGCTGGTGCTGGTTTCTTCTTTGTGAAGAAGAAGAGTGGTGAACTGAGACCTTGTATTGATTATAGGGGTCTCAATCATTTCACGATTAAGAATGCCTATTCAATTGCGTTGATTACACAGTTATTTGACCGCCTCAAGGGAGCATGAGTTTTCACAAAGCTTGATTTGAGAGGGGCATATAATCTCGTGAGGATTAAGGAGGGCAACGAGTGGAAAACAGTGTTTAATACCAGAACAGACCATTATGAGTACCTCGTAACGCCTTTTGTCCTTTGTAACACCCTGGCAGTTTTCCAGGAACTTATTAACGATGCACTCCGAGATTTGTTGTAGTTATGTGTTTTGGTATATCTCGATGATATCCTCATATTTTCCAAGTCCCTGGAGAGCCACCACACAGATGTCTGTCGTGTGCTTCAGAAACTAAGAGAGAACAATCTCTATTGTAAATTGGAGAAGTTCAAATTCCACCGTGAACAGGTTAAATGCCTGGGCTTTCCACTGCTGGCTTTTTGATGGACCCAGAGAAACTTTCAGCAGTCCTACAGTGGCCCCGTTGTGGGTTTATGTCCTCTGCAGTGTTTTCTTTGCTTTGCCAACTATTATTCATAACTTCTCGTCTCTGCTCAAGCCCCTGACTGATATGACCAGAAAGGACGGTAACCCACAGAGTTTGTCTCCGGAGTCCTTTAAGGCCTTTGAGAGTCTCAAGGCTGCCTTTGTTTCTGCTCTTGTGTTGACACATCCAGGTCGTACGTTACCTTTTATCCTTGAGGTTGATGCTTCTGAGACTGGTGTTGGTGCCCTTCTGTCTCAGAATCCTACCTCTGAGAGCGCTATGCATCCTTGTGGCTACTTTTCCAAGAAATTGTCACCTGTGCAGTACAATTATGAGATTGAGCTGTTAGCAATTATTTTAGCCCTTACAGAATGGAGTAATCTCCTCAAAGGTACCACTGTGATGGTTCTCATTTTTATTGACCATAAGAATCTCACATTCTTGTCTGAGGCTAAGCACCTCTCTCCAAGAAGGGTGCGATGGGCTCTTTTCTTGTCAAGTTTCAATTACATTGTCTCATTCTTACCCGGTACTAAGAATGTAAGGGCTGGCGCACTGTCACGACAATTTCCGCCTCTTCCAAGATAGAGTCATTCTTGTGATTGCTCTGATCATATTCTGGCTACGATTCGCACCAGTCTCACTTCTCCTTTGGGTGACAAAATTCTTGCTGCTCAGGTCCATGCTCCTCCTGAGAAACCTTGTGAATGCTGCTTTATCCCAGAGAGTCTCTGTACTGCCGTGATCCAGAATTACCATTCTCCCAAGGCTTCTGGCCACCCTGGGAAGAATCAACTCTTTTGGACCATTTAGTCTACGTGCTGATGTTACCACCTTCTTAGCTGCCTGTTCCATGTGTTCTCAGAGTAAGACTCCATGACAACTTCCAGTGGGCCTCCTACAACCCATACCCAATGGAGGGAGGCCCTGGACCCACCTGTCTATGAATTTCATTGTGGAGTTACCTAACTCCCAGATTAACACAATTATCCTTATGGTGGTTGACCAGTTCTAAAAAATGTCTCATATTCCACTTAAGAAGTTGCCCACTTCTAAGGAACTGGCTTCCATTTTTGTTCGGGAGATCTTTTGTTTACATGGGCTACGCAAGGTGATTGTCCCGGACAGGGGTAGTCAGTTTGTGTCCCAGTTCTGGCGAGCCTTTTGTGCACAGTTGGAAATTCAGCTTGCTTTTTCCTCTGTGTATCACCCGCAGTCTAATGGGGCAGCAGAATGAGCCAATCAGTCCTTGGAGCAATTCCTACATTGCTATATGTCTGACCATCATAACCACTGGTCAGACCTATTACTGTGGGCAGAGTTTGCTCACAATAGTGCCTTGAATTCTGCTTCCCGATTGTCCCCGTTTATGGTTTCCAACCTTCCATGTTGCCTGACCCCATTTGTTCCTGCATTAGAGGAGCATCTCCGTGGTCTTCCTTCAGACGCCTGCCTGTGCCTTCCTACCAGGTTGGGGACAGGGTTTGGCTGTCCTCTCACAACCTCCAACTTCATGTTCCCTCTCTGAAGTTTGCACCTCAGTTTATTGGGCCTTTCCATATTCTTCGCAGGATTAACCCAGTGGCTTACCCTTTAGACCTTCCTTTTAATATGTATATTTCATGTCTACTTGTTAAAACCTTTGGTCTGCAACCACTTTACCACCTCGGTTCCACGTCCTCACCCTGTACAGGTTGAGAACAATGAGGATTATAAAGTATAGTCCATTGTTGACTCCTGTAGGTTCCGTGGACGTATACAGTACCTGGTCTCATCCTCTGGGCATACATGCCCCTGCCCTCCTCCGTGATCTCCATAGATGTTTTTCCCTTCAAGCCTGGTGGTCCTCCGAGGGGGAGCGGACCCACCTGCTTAAGCCATCCAGCTCAGAGGATTTCTGCCTTTGCCTTGGTCAACATCACAGAGACTATCTCCTGCGTTCCTGTTTAAAGATCTGCTTGGCTGAGATCCCTTCTGGTGGCTAAATGTGATTTAACTGTACTTCTGTCTCGGTCTGATTTCATGGTTGACAGATACAGAGAGAGAGAGAGAGCAGAAAAGAAGGAGAAATAAGGAGACAGAGAGAGCAGAAAAGAAGGAGAAATAGGAGAGAGAGAGAGAAGAACAGAAGGTAGAAATAGGGAGATAGGGAGAGATAGAGAGCAGAAAAGAAGGATAAATAGGGAGACAGAGAGAGAGAAAGAGAGAACAAAAAAGAAGGAGAAATAGGGAGGGAGAGCGAGAGAGAAAGATAGAGAGAAAGACGGAGAGAGCAAAAAAGAAGGAAAAATAGGGAAATAGAGAGTGTGAGAGAGAGTGAGAGAGAGAGCAGAAAAGAAGGAGAATAAGGAGAGAGAGCCACAAGAAGGATAAATGGGTGGGGGGGGGGGGAGAGAGAGGGAGTAGAAAAGAAGGAGAAATAGGGAGAGAGTGAAGGAGAAATAGAGAGAGAGAGAGAGTAAGGGAGCAGAAAAGAAGGAGGAAAAGGGAGAGAGAGTAAAAAAGAAGGATAAATAGGGAGAGCTAGAGACAGAGAGCGGAAAAGAAGGAGAAATGGGGGGAGAGAGAGAGCACAGAAAAGACAGAGAAATAGGGAGAAATAGAGACAGAGAGAGCAGAAAAGAAGGAAAATTGGGAGATAGAGACTGAGAGAGAGCAGAAAAGAAGGATACAGAGAGAGAGAGAGAGAGCAGAAGAAAAGAAGGAGAAATAAGGAGACAGAGAGAGCAGAAAATAAGGAGAAATAGGGAGAAAGGGAGAGAAGAAAAGGAGGAGAAATGGGGGGGGGGGGGGGGAGAAGGATAAATAGGGAGATAGGGAAAGAGAGCATAATGGAAGGAGAAATAGGCAGAGAGAGAGAGAAAGCACAGAAAAAAAGGAAAAATAGGGGGGAGAGAGAGAAGAAAAGAAGGCGAAATAGGGAGGGGAGAGAGAGCGCAGAAAAAAAGGAGGAATAGGGGGGAGAGAGAGCAGAAAATAAGGAAAAATGGGGTGGGGAGAGAGGGGGAGAGGGAGAAAGAGCAGGAATGGGAGAGGGGGGGAGAGAGAGAGCAGGAGAGACATGAGATTGTGGGTGACCAAAACGTTCATGGAAAGATATACTGCCTATACCACCTGTAGCCCAGACAAAAGAATCAGAGACTTCTATTTAATTTACTAAATGTTTATACTCAGATTTAATAATGTTCCTGCCTCTTATGACAACCTCAACTAAAATCAGTCTATGAATAATTAATGTGCAATGAACAATAAAAAAGGAAATTCACTTTTTTTTTTTTTTAACAGCACGAGTTTGTGTTCAGCTAATATATGTTATGGCATAAGGAACACATATCACGTTTCAAAGCACAGAGTCCATTTATTGAGTATTTTACAATGCTATAACATGTGAAATAAAATCAGGTTTTACAGCGGTGTGATGAGCCTAAACAGTGGCAATCACATCTAATTAACCCTGAAGTGACAGAATGAAATAAAAACTTGGGAGATAGCTCGGAAAATGGAAAATACTGAATAATTCCATACACAGGAGAATTATTGCAAGTACTCATCAGTAGGGATGAGCTTCGTGTTCAAGTCGAACCCATGATCGACTCGAACATCGTCCGTTCGTTCGGCTAATTCTGAACGTTATGGGCTGCTTGGACCAAATTCGAGAGGCGCTTCACGGCCCATAATTCACTGTGGCATCGCAGTGGATTGCTGGCTGATGATTGGCCAAGCATGCACTATGACAGTCATGCTTGGCCAATCACAGCGCCGTCTCTACAGCGAGCCGTAATCGCCCAAAGCCAGGGTGGCTTTGGCCAATTATGGCTCACGGGGTTTAGTACACGCCCCACACTATATAAGGCCGCCTGCGTGGCGGCCTTGTGTTGTGTGTTCCGGCGTGCTGATAGAGAGAGGGATAGGCAGTGTCATTTAATTTCATTTGAGTTAGATAGAGCAGGCAGGAGGCGAGTCATTTAGCTGCAGTGAGCGTATTGTGTATATATATATATATATATATATATATATATATATATATATATATATATATATACACTGTATTCAGTTTAGCTAGATTTGTTCCTGTGTACTGTACTCTGCACAGTGTGCACTTAAAGCTACCCCAATTGCTGGTGTTCTTTTGATCCTATACCACAGGCAGACAGTTGCAGTAATTACAGTTGGTGTACTGTGTACTCTGCACAGTGTGCACATAAAGCTACCCCAATTGCTGGTGTTCTTCTGATCCTATACCACAGGCAGCTGCAGTAATTGCAGTTGGTGTACTGTGTACTCTGCACAATGTATGTCTGGAAGGCCAACAAGGAGAGGCAGACAGTTACGAGCCAATCAAAGAGGGCAAGCAGGCTCTTTTCCTAGAGGCAATGGTGCTGGTTGTGAACAAGGTGTATCCTCATCAGCACGTGGCCATGGGACACAGTTGTCCTTTTTTTCGTCAGCTGGCCGTGTTGAGCCGCAACATGCTGAAGACTTGGTAGAGTGGATGACCAAGCCGTCCTCATCCTCCTCATCCTCTCTCCCCCAGGCTCAGGGTACTTCGTTTGGCAAAGCAGCTGCCAACATGGCCTCTTCCTTCAGCTCAATGGCATCACTTACTCCTTCCCTAGCCCCATCATGTCTTCCTAAAGAGGCACCCAAACTGTTTGACCACAGTGTTCCAGGAGGATGCTCAGCACTTTGAAGGCTCTGATGATAATACCCAGCTAAAGGAAGGCAGTAACGTGAGGCTAGAGAGAGGGGGTGCCCAAGAAGGACAGAAATCTGGCAGTCATGTTCCCCCAGCTGCAACATAATACCAGATTTGCTCCAGTGTTGATGAGGGAGGGGATGATGAGGTCACTGACTCCACATGGGTGCCTGACAGGTGAGAGGAGGAGGAAGAGGAGGAGGAGGAGGGGAGGCACATCTTCAACGAGGCAGGATGCCCTCCAGGGGCCAGCTTAAGGGCAGCACACTGACTGCATCACATCACAGAGCTCTTCATGTGCAGGGTGCTGCCTCTGTGGGTTATTCCAAAAGTTCTTTGGTGTGGGCCTTTTTTGAGACGAGTGCATCAGGTCACACAACTGCTATTTGCAACATATGTCTCAACCGTATCTCGCGTGGCCAAAACATCAGCCGCTTGGGCACCACATGCTTGACCAGACATATGTTGACCTACCATGCAGTTTTGTGCAGGGGTACCTAAAAGACCCACACCAAAGAACAAAGCGGACTTCTTCTTGCTCCTCATCAGCTGGGATCTCCAACCCCACTATACCTTCAGTCCTCTCTGAAACCTGCACTGAGAGGAATGAAAGTGTAGAATTAGGTGTGTCACAGCCAAGCACTTGCAGGCAATCTGCTGGTACACCGACGTCCAATTGTACCAGGCAAATTTCCTTGCCCCAGCTCCTGCACCGCCGAAAGAAGTTCACTCCCAGCCATTCACATGCCCAGCGAATGAATGCTAGTTTGGCTAAATAGCTAGCACTTTAACTGCTGCCTTTTCAGTTGGTAGAAGCTGCCCCCTTTCTTGAGTTTGTGGAATGTGCGCTTCCTCAGTGGTAGGTTCCCAAATGGCACTTTTTCGCACGGAAGGCAATTACGGCTCTCTTCTGGCATGTGGAGGGCAATGTCTTGGCCTCGTTGGACAGGGCGATCAGCAGTAAAGTGCATATTATGGCTAAATCATGGTCCAGCAGGCATGGACAGGGATGTTACCTATCTTTCACGGTGCATTGGTTGACTCTGCTGGCAGCTGGGAAGGATGCACAACAAGGTGCAGTAGTGTTGGAGGTTGTTCCACCACCACGCCTCCAAAATGCTACTACTGATTGTGACACACCTCTCTCCTCACCCCCTCCTCTTCTTCTTCCTCCATGGCCTCTTCCAGTGCTCTGTCCTCGGAACCAGCGGTGCTCCGTAGGTGTTCAAGGGGCTACGCAAGTACGCAGGCAAAAAGATGTCATGCGGTGCTTGCGCTGGTGTGCTTGGGGACAGGAGCCACACTGGGGCTGAGATTCTGTCAGCTCTGCAGGGGCAGGTTGAGAAGTGGTTGATGCCATGCCAGCTTAAGCCAGGAATGGTGGTTTGTGACAATGGCACCAACCTCCTTTCCGTCCTCCGACAGGGACAACTGACCCATGTACCCTGTGTGGCTCACATCCTTAAATTGGTGGTGCAGCAGTTCTTGGGCAGGTACCCAGGCTTACAGGATGTCCTGAAGCAGGCCAGGAAAGTTTTGTGCATTTTCGCAGGTCATATAATGCCAGTGCTCAGCTGGCTGACCTCCAAAAGGAAGTTAACCTGCCCAAGAACCGCCTAATCTGTGACATGCTCACCAGGTGGAACTCAACATCGGCCATGCTGCAGGGCCATCAATGAGTACCTGTGCAACTATGGCACCAGGACAGGGTCAGGGGAGCTTGGTTTTTTCCCCACGCCAGTGGGCCATGATCAGGCATGCATGCACTGTCCTGTCACCATTTGAGGAGGCCACGAGGATGGTGAGCAGTGACAATGCATGCATCAGTGACACTGTCCCTCTTGTCCACCTGTTGGAGCACATGCTGAGTGGAATAATGGACAGGGCACTTGAGGCAGAACAGAGGCAGGAAGAGGAGGACTTCCTTACCTTTCAAGGCCCCCTTTATCCAGACAGTGTTCCTGCTGGCCCGCCGATCACACAGGAAGACGATGAGGAGGAGGAGGATTGTATCAGCATGGAGGTGGAGCCTGGCACTCAGCATCAGCAGCAGTCTTTTAGGGATCATTTACAGTCCCAAGAAACCTGTGGACTTGTACGTGGCTGGGAGGAGATGGCTGCGGATCATGTCCTCCTTAGTGACCCAGAGGACTCCGGACCAAATGCCTCAACTAACCTACGCTGCATGGCCTCCCTGATCCTGCAAAGCCTGCGGAAGGATCCTCGTATTTGTCGGATCAAGGAGAGTGATCATTACTGGCTGGCAACCCTCCTTTATCCACGTTACAAGGGTAAGGTTGCAGACCTTATCTTGCCATCACAGAGAGAGCAGAGGATGAAACATCTTCAGGAGGCCTTGCAGAAAGGTCTGTGCAACGCAGAGACTGTGTGGTTATAAATTCTGGGTCCTGGACAACATGTTGTGAGGCTTTGGTCAGTCACAGAGAAGTGAATGACCAGTGGAGAAGATGGCTGTCTGACTGATGCGTTCAGACAATTTTTTAGTCCGCAGCCCCAAGGTATGATTGGTCCCAGCAACCATGGCCAGTGTCTTATTTACATGGTGCAGGAATACCTAGGGACAAGATCAGACTTGGACACCTTTCCCACCGAAATTCCTCTGGGTTACTGGGTCTTGAGTATGGATCACTGGCCAGAGCTTGCACAGTATGCAATTGAGCTACTGGCCTGTCCTGCATCCAGCGTTCTTTCACAACGCACATTCAGTGCTACTAGAGGCTTTGTAACCGATCACAGGGTGCTCCTGTCCACTGACTTGGTTGATAGACTGACCTTCATAAATATGAATCAGTCTTGGATCACCACCAGCTACCAAGCACCTGATGCTGATGTAACTGAATAATTTTTTTTTTGGAATTACAGATCCCTTCAAGACTGCCTATGCTGATGCTGAGTGACTATCCTCTTCCTCCTCAATGATCATGCTGATAGCTTTTAAGAAGATTTTTGGTTCAGAGCACTACCACCAGTGGCTAAGGCCCAATTTTTAAGCCCCTGGTTAACATGGGCGTGTAATGAAAAAATGTTATGCAATATTTTGAAGCAGGGTTCATTGCTGTGCTCAACTACAATATCTGTGAGTGGTTTCAGTGTTGCGGCACCAGCACCAGTGCCTAAGGCCCAATTTTTTAGCCCCTGGTTAACAGGGGCGTGTAATTAAAATTTTTGATGCAATACTTTGCAGCAGGGCTCATTCTTGGGCTCCAACTAGAGTATCTTTGAGGGGTTGCAGTGTTGTGGCACCAGCACCAGTGCCTAAGGCCCAATTTTTCAGCCCCTGTTAAACAGGGGCTTGTAATTACAGTTTTTGACGCAATACTTTGCAGCAGGGCTCATTCTTGCACTCCAACTAGAGTTTCTGTGAGGTGTTGCAGTGTGTGGCACCAGTGCCTAAGGCCCAATTTTTATGCCCCTGTTCAACAGGGACATGTAATTACAATTCTTGATCTAATATTTCACAACAGGGCCCAATCCTGCGCCCACCAAGAGTAACTGTGAGGGCTTACAGTGTTGTGGCAACACCACCACCACCACCACCACCACCACCAAAGGCCCAATTTTTCAGCCCCTGTTCAACAGGTGCATGTAATTACAATTCTTGATCTAATATTTTACGGCATGGCCCGTTCCAGCGCCCACCAAGAGTAACTGTGAGGACTTACAGTGTTGTGGCACCACCACCACCACCAAAGGCCCAATTTTTCTACCACAGTTCAAAAATGGCATGTAACTACAATTCTTGATATAATAGTTCAAAGCAGGGCATTCCAGCGCCCACCAAGAGTAACTTTGAGGGCTTACAGTGTTGTAGCAACCCCAACACATAAGGCCCAAAATTTTGCAGAGCATATAGTGCCCCTACTTTCAAACATCCAACTTACAAACGTCTCCTACTTGCAAACGGAAGGAGACAACAGGAAATGAGATGAAATCTACCCCTAGGAAGGGAAATTCTCTCCTGTAAGAGCTGATATGGGAAAAACGTGTCTCCTTTCCACTGATGCTTTATCACCAATCCTTGTTTCACTAAAAACCCCACATTTTAAGAAAACCTTTGTCATTGGGACAGAAAGTGAGGTGAAATCTTCTGAAGAGGTCCACAGACAGCAAAAAAAAATGTTACAGGGGTTATAGCCCTTCCCTATGTTTTCCAAAAAGCTTAAAAATAGATTTTTTGACTGGCACTACACTTTAAAAATGTATCAGTTCAAAATTACAACAGATTCTACTTAACAACAAACCTACAATCCATGTCTTGTTTGCACCGCCTGTATACTGCTGTTCAGAGTATATAAGGCCTGGGGGTCCCACACCTTTCCTTTTTTTAATTTGGGCGTGGGGTTCCCCTTAATATCCATACAAAACCCAAAAGGCCTGGTAATGGACTGGGGGGGGGGGGGTACCCATGCCGTTTGTCTCTCTGATTTTCATCCATATTGCCGGGACCAGACATTACGTTAAAGCAGCAAGCAGTTTTAAATGACTTTTATTCCTTTAAAAAATTTATTTTGTGCAGGGACTGTTCTAAGCACGGGAAACACGCGCCACTTTACAGTAATACTATACACACCCCCCAGGTACGATATTTAAAGGAATATTTCACTTTTTTTCACTTTAAGCATCATTAAAATCACTCCTTCCAAAAAAAATGGCCGATTTTGAAACTTATTTTGCATTGATACATGTCCCCTGGGGCAGGACCTGGGTCCCCAAACCCTTTTTAGGACAATAACTTGCATATTAGCCTTTAAAATTAGCACTTTTGATTTTGAACGTTCGAGTCCCATAGACTTTAACGGGGTTGTAAAGTTTGCACAAATTTTTGGTCCATTTGCAGGTTCTGGTGTGAACCGAACGGGGGGGGGGGGGGGGGTGTTCAGCTTATCCCTACACATCAGTGAGGGACATTCACTTCCAGAGACTTTCCACTCTCATCCTGGACTTCAATTCTATAGAAGAGAAGAGGAAACTCCAAATTCTACTGGGAGAAGAGGAGCCAATGGTGAAAATAGCTGCCCAATATGTGTGTGTGTGTGTGAGAGAGAGAAAGAGAGAGAGAGAGAGAGAGAGAGAAAAAGAGAGAGAGAGACAGGCAGGAGCAGAAAAAAAGGAGAAATAGGGGATGAGAGAGAGAGATAGAGAGAGAGGAGCAGAAAAGAAGGAGAAATAGGGGGTGAGAGAGAGAGAGAAAAAAAGGAGCAATAAGGAGAGAGATAAGAAGAAGGAGGGAAGCAGAGAGAGCCTATTCTCCTTTTATATTACCTATTACCCCCCCCCCCCCCACCCTTCTCATAAATCTTAAAGTGGAAGTAAACCCATCGATTTAAACAGTTAAAAAAAAAAAGGCATGCCGGGAATGCTAACTACACATTGGCTGTGCTCTCAGCCAAACTATCAAACCATCCAATGGCTGGTGTCATAACGAATCACATGTGCAGCACCATAGCAGTTGAAGATTAGATAGAGGCAAAGATGGCAGCTTCCTTGGCTGAAAATGATAGGGGAGTTTACTTCCACTTTAACTGCTTTAGCAATGCTAACATATATTTGGTCCTGTCAATAAAGCCTATTTGAATTTAATTGTGTGTGTGAGAGAGAGAGAGAGAGAGAGAGAGAGAGAGAGAGAGAGAGAGAGAGAGAGGGGGAGGGAGAGCAAAAAAGAAGGCTAATTAGAGAGAGAGAGAGAGAGAGAGAGAGAGAGAGAGAATGGGAGAGATGGAGAGAGGGAGAGATAGAGAGAGAGAGAGAGAGAGAGAGAATGGGAGAGAGAGGGAGTGGGAGAGAGAGGGGGAGAGAGAGAGAGAGTGTGAGAGAGAGAGAAAGGGAATGTGAGAAAGAGAGAGAGAGAGGGACTGGGGAGAGAGAGAGAGATAAGGGGAATAGAAAGAGAGAGAGCGAGAGAGAGAGAGAGAGAGGGAATGGGGGGAGAGAGAGAAGGAATGGGAGAGAAAGAGAGAGGGAATGGGGGAGAGAGAGGGAATGGGAGAAAGAGAGAGAGAGAGTAAAAAACATAATGAATGACTCCAAAGAAAAAATATGTTAGAGAATGGAGAAACGAAATAACAAACTCCAAAAACAAACTGTTCATCAGTCATTGCAGAGAGACTACAAACTGGCCCTGTACCTGGAGGTGCTACAAGACCCCAAAGACAGACAGACCCTGAGCATGTACAGACTGACCGCCCACAGACTGGAAATTGAATTAGGGTGGCACAGACAGACCTGCAAGCCCAGGGAGAGTAGACTGTGCCAGCAATGTGACCAGGGGGTCTTGGAGGATGAGGACCACTTCCTGCTACATTGCCTAAAGTAGTCATCAGTGAGGGACACTCACTTTCAGAGACTCTCAACTCTCATACCGGACTTCTCTTCTATAGAGGAGAAGAGGAAACTCCAATTTCTACTGGGAGAAGAGGAGCCAATGGTGAAAATAGCTGACCAATATCTGACAGCGTGTCACAGACTGAGAGGGACATGAATGACTGAGGACTTAAAAATCCTTTACAGAGACTTATGCCCATTCCCCTTTATATTACTCATCACCCTTCCCTCTTTTTCCTATACAAACTGAACTGCTTTGGCAATGCTAACATGTATTTGGTCCTGCCAATGAAGCACCAGTGACCAAAACGTTCATGGAAAGATATACCATTTGTACCACCAGTAGCCCAGACAAAGAATCAAAGACTGCCATTTAATTTACTAAATGTTTATACTCAGATTTAATATTGTTCCTGCCTCTTATGACAACCTCAACTAAAATCAGTCTATGAATACTTAATGTGCATTAAACAATAAGAAAGGAAATTCACTTTTTTTAGTAGCACAAGTTTGTGTTCAGCTAATATATGTTATGGCATAAGGAACACATATCACGTTTCCAAGCACAATATCCATTTATTGAGTATTTTACAATGCTATAACATGTGAAATAAAATCAGGTTTTACAGCAGTGTGATGAGCCTAAACAGTGGCAATCACATCTAATTAACCCTGAAGTGACAGAATGAAATAAAAACTTGGGAGATAGCTCAGAAAAATGTTACAATCAAATAAGCACTGGAATGGAAAATACTGAATAATTCCATACACAGGAAATTATTCACCGGAGGGTTCAATATAATATACAGTCATCAGAAAGGCTTATGTATTGCTGACAGGCATTTCTGGGTATTTTCTCCATATACATTACACATTTTCCATTAGCAAGTTGAAGATGGACTGCCTGAGTATGTTCACTTGAGAAGTGCCATCCTCTGAAATCTATGGTGTGTAAGCAGTTTATTACTCTCTCTAAATGTAAAGGTTATTCCTGAATTCATGGACCTCACTTTGCACATTATCTTTGCAACTATTTTTTAAAATCTGTCGACTCTGTTTATTATCTAAGGGGCATTTTTCTATGTCACTAGGCACAAAAGGTTCTGTGGCAGTGGCAATACATTTCTCCTGATTGTGGATGGCCTATCTGTTAAGATGGATTAGCTGCGCTGTGACAATGATACATGATAATGGAACTGATTTAGAAGTCTGACACTTTGTTATGAATTTTTGCTCTATGTGTTTATGCATGATGAGACTTTATGATCAATGTATACATTGGTTCCCTGATTGATAGAGTCTCATTTTTAACCTTTTGGCATGATAAACAAGCATATGGATCTTGAATGTCAGATTAGAACAGAATTAAGCTCCTAAGTGCTTGCAGTAAAACAGATCAACAGCCTTCTGAAGTCAAATAGAATACAAAAGTTCATTGTTTTCACATTTCTCATCTGTCTAACTATGTATTCTTTAGGCAGCAGCTGCTGGGCTTAATAATGCTGTAAGATCACAGTAGCTAACATTTAAAAATATTTGGGAGGGACACCGAGAGGAAAAAATATAAAACGTAAAGTGCACCACTGGCCAGGTGCATGGCCAATAAACTAGGAGTGGTCAATACTGTGTATGTGACTTTGACGTGTATGGCTTATAGTTTGTCACTTTTCCCTATAGTTTTCTATGTTTTAGCCCCTGTACACACGGTCGGAGATTTCCACAACCAAATGCGTCGGAATTTGCCCGTCGGATTTTGTCCGTCGGATCTTGTCCGAAACTGTTGCATACAAACGGTCGGACAAAGTTGGTGAAAAATCCGATCTTTCAGAACGTGATGACGTAATTTCATTACGATGGGACTACATTCAGGCTAGTAGCCAATAGCTTTGATGTAGGAATTTGATCTGAGCATGCGTGGCACTTGGTCCGATCAAAATTCTCTACACATGATCGGAGTATGTCCGATCGGCCCAGTTGGTCAGGAAATATTTCCAACATGTTGGAAAATTGGGTCCGACGGATATTCCGACGGAATCAGTCCGATGCATACCCCACACAGTCGGATTATCCGACGACACGGTCTGATAGGACACATTCCGACGGATTCTCCGACCGTGTGTACAAGGGCTTAGACTAAATAGGATCTGGGGGTAAGCGTTGGAGTTCAGTGGTTATTTATTTAATCACACATTCCTGAACTGCAGCTTTGCCTTTTGCTGTGCAGAAACTGGAGTTATGCTGTGACTGTCAAAAGGACATGACTCCACCTGATAGTCTGGTATCAAAAACATATATTCTGTTTTGCAGCTGTATAAAGGTATTCAATGAAAAAAAATTGAATCTCCACATACAGAAAAAGAAAAAAACAACTAATACTAACTAGTGAACATTTGAGCAGTAGAAAAAAAAACAGTCGCATATACCATCCTCTCTAAGAATTCCTCACCATATATGCCTTAAACCTCCAGTAATCTATTCAAAACTAGTTAATGTGGGGAAAGGCCTGGAAAATGGCTGCCAGATGGAGAGGATTTTTTTTAGGAGCTTTTCTATGTAGATACTGTATGTCGATTTCTCTCTAATTATCATAGAATTAACCTATTCTATCCATTGTCCCATGGTAGGCACCCTGGAAGAGATACAAAGCCTCGCAAAAAATCAATTTACGTGCGATATACAGTAAATGTAATATAGCTACTTGTTCATTCAGATTTAGGGTATCCTCCTCCAGTGTACCCAACAGGCAGACAACAGGGTCTCTCTTTATCTGGTAGTTATAAGCCTGGGATATTGTGGATAAAACCTCTGTCCAATAGAAAAAAAAAGCTTGGGGCATCTCCAGAACATGTGTATTAAGTCCACATGTTCCCTTTGACATTTCAGACACATAGGGCTAGCTAGACACCCCCATTTATGCTGCTGCTGGGGTGTTAAGCTTTGTGGAGCAGAAAGAGATGAGATTCTTCATGGCCAACACTGACACCAGAGGATTAGCAGTTAGGCAAGCTTCCCACATTTCTCCATCTATATTGCCCACATCTCTCTCCTATCCCTTCCTGCAAGGCAGATCTGAGGTCCCTTGTAGTGCACTTAGGAGCATGGAATAAGCCAGAGAAATCATCCCTTTCTTGTCCGAAGCCAGTCAGTTTGATTTTTGATGTCTGAGCCAGTGCATTCAAGGCATGCCTCAATTGCAAGTATTTATAAAATTGTTTTGTAGGGATTTTATAGTCATGTTGTTGAAGGGAATGTAGATTGTCTAGAGGTGGTCTTTTAACCCCTTGATGTCTGTTAAAGTGTGATGTCCAATCCACACAGGCCTGTGAGATTAGCCCATTGAGACAATGACACTGTCAGGGCTGGCTTAGCCCTTCCTTCTCTGGGCTGGCTGCTCAGCTGTCAGCTAATTGCCAGCTCCCATCTCTCTCCGCAGTTACCAGCTGTTCCTGATCTTGCTCATCTGACCTGCCTACTTAACCACCTCAATACAGTGCACTTACACCCCCTTCCTGACCAGACCAATTTTCAGCTTTCAGCACTCTCACAGTTTGAATGACAATTACTCAGTCATGCAACACTGTACCCATATGAAACTTGCGTCCTTTTTTCCACACAAATAGAGCTTTCTTTTAGTGGTATTTAATCACTAGTGGGTTTTTTTATTTTTTGTGCTATAAATAAAATAAAACGTAAATTTTGTGAAAAAAATGCCCTTTTCTTTGTTTCTGTCATAAATTTTTGCTAATTAGTAATTTTTCTTCATACATTTTGGCCAACATTTCTACTGCTACATATCTTTGGTAAAAATAACCCACATTCGTGTATATTATTTGGTCTTTGTGAAAGTTATAGAGTCTACAAACTATGGTGCCAATCACTGAAAATTGATCACATCTGATCAGGCCTTCAGTACATCAGGTGTATCTCATTTCTTGAGACACTAACAAGTCAGGAAAGTACAAATACCCCCCAAATGGCCCCTTTTTACAAAGCAGACATTCCAAGGTATTAAGTAAGTAACATGGTGAGTTTTTTTAAGTTGTCATTTTTTCCACAATTCTTTGCAAAATGAAGATTTTTTTTTATTATTATTTTTTATTTTTTTTACAAAATTTTCATATTATCAGGTTATTTCTCACACACAGCATATGCATACAACAAATTACACCCCAAAATACATTCTGCTACTCTTCTTGAGTACGGCGATACCACATGTGTGAGACTTTTACACAGCCTGGCCACATACAGAGCACCAACATTGATGTACTACCTTCAGACGTTCTACGAGCAAAAATGACGCATCTCATTTCTCAACCACCTATTACACTTTTGAAGGCCCTGGAGTACCAGGACAATGGAATTGTCCATAAAATTACCCCATTTTGGAAAGCAAACACCCCAACATATAATCTGTGAAGCATAATGAGTCTTTTGAACGGTTAATTTTTTTCCAGAAGTTTTTGGAATACGTGGAAAAAAATGAAAACGCATTTTTTTTTACATAAAGTTGTCAATTTATAAGCTATTTCTAACACATAGCATGTATATAGCAAAAATGACACCACAAAACACATTCTGCTACTCCTCCCGAGGAATGGCGATACCACATGTGTAGGACTTTTACACAGCCTGGTCACATAGAGAGGCCGAACATTGAAGTAGTACGTTCAGGCATTCTAGGAGCATAAATGACATATCTCATTTCATTCCTACCCATCACACTTTTGAAGGTCCTGGAGCACCAGGACAGTGAACTTACCCACAAAATGACCCCATTTTGGAAAGCAAACACCCCAACGTATATTCTATGAGATATGGGCTGCAAATAGGTACTCGGGTACTCTGATGGGCTGGAGATAGGTACTCTGGTACTCTGATGGCCTGGTGACAGGTACTCGGGTACTCTGATGGCCTGGTGACAGGTACTCGGGTACTCTGATGGCCTGGTCACAGGTACTCTGATGGCTTGGTGACTGGTATTTGGGTACTCTAAAGGGTGGTGACAGGTACTCAGGTACTCATATGGACTGTGACAGGTACTCGGGTACTAAGATGAACTGTGACAGGTACTCAGGTACTCAGATGAACTGTGACAGGTACTCAGGTACTCAGATGAACTGTGACGGGTACTCAGATAGACTGGCACAGGTACTCAGGTACTCAGATGAACTGTGACAGGTACTCGGGTACTCAAATGGGCTGTGACAGGTACTCGGGTACTCTGATGGGCTGTGACAGGTACCCGGGTACTCGGATGAACCGTGACAGGTACTCAGGGAATTTGATGGGCTGTGACAGCTACCCGGGTACTTTGATGGGCTGTGACAGGTACTCGGGTACTTTGATGGGCCGTGACAGGTACTCGGGTACTTTGATAGGCTGTGACAGGTACTCGGGTACTATGATGGACCGTGACAGATACTCGGGTACCATGATGGACCGTGACAGCTACTCGGGTACCCTGATGGACCGTGACAAGTACTCGGGTACTCTGATGGACCGTGACAGGTACTTGGGTACTCTGATGGACCGTGACAGGTACTCGGGTACCCTGATGGACTGTGACAGGTACTCGGGTACTCTGATGGACCGTGACAGGTACTCGAGTACTCTGATGGATTGTGACAGGTACTCGGGTACTCTGATGGACCTTGACAGGTACTCGGGTACTCTGTTGGACCGTGACAGGTACTCGGGTACTCTGATGGACCGTGACAGGTACTCGGGTACTCTGATGTGCCGTGACAGGTACTCGGGTACTCTGATGGGCTGTGACAGATACTCGGGTACTCTAATGGACTGTGACAGGTACTCGGGTCTTCTGATGGACTGTGACAGGTACTCGGGTACTCTGATGGGCTGTGACAGGTACTCTGGTACTCTGATGGACTGTGACAGGTACTCAAATACTCTGATGGACTGTGACAGGTACTCTGATGGACTGTGATTGACAGGTACAATGAGGGGTGGTGGCAGGTCCTCTTTATGGGGGGGGGGCAATCAGTATGATTGGCGTGTACACTCTAAGCGGTAACAAGATGTTACCACAATCTCCTCCTCACACACTATCGGTGAGTGAGGAGGAGAAAAACCTGGTAACATCTCGTTACCGTGGTTTGTTTACATTTTAGTGATCGGCTGTGAAAGGATCACAGCCGATCACGTGGGTAAACAGCCGGCCAATGGCTGTTTACTAGTGTCGGTGACGAGCAGTGTTCCCGAGGAACACGCCACCACCGACGTGCACGTGCAGCGCGATCGCGCGCATGTGCCGTGCACAGTGGGGGTGTGACCATCTGTGATCACATGGTAAACAGCCATAACCAATGGCTGTTCACCCTCTTCGGTGGCGAGCGATGTCTCCGTGACACGCCGCCACCGAAGAAACAGGGATGCGCGTACACGATCGCGCGCATTCCCTGTTTAAACGGGAGGCCGTCATATGATGGCCTCCCGCCACAATAGGTGTGCCGCCTGGCCATCATTTGACTGCCGGCGGTCAGGAAGTAGTTAAAGCTGTCCAGCTCACTTCATATCTGCCTTCGCCTTGGTCACATCACATGAAACCATCTCCTGCGGTTCTGTTCAAAGACTGGATTGCTGACATCCCTTCTGGCTCCTTATCCTGCTTGCTGTTGCTCTACTTGGATCCCTGACTTCTGGCCTGGCTGATTACCCGATCTGGTTATTGAACTCTGGACTAGCTGACTACTCGATCGAGTTAATGGACTCTGGCTATGCTTTGACTACGCTTTCTCTATTTACCTTTTTATTTTTATTTAATAAACAAGTGTGATTTAATTGTACTTCTGTCTCAGTTTGATTCATGGTTTCTGACAGACATAAAACAGCAAAGTCTCTCCGAGCAAATCTAATCTTTATTCTTTGGTGTGAATATTTAAAGGGGGCTTTCAGAAAGTACCGTCCTTTGAACTTGTCATACAGATTATCCAATCATATACAAGTACAGACTACAACAAAAGTGAAACTAGTGATTCCCCAAAATCATATGCTTTCCAAGAAACGAAACAACTAAATAAGATAACACTAACATGAGAAACAAAACTAGATTAGCAAAACTAGAGCATATCTATTTGTGAAGTGGCTGTTAGAGAGATACAAAATGGAATTTCTTAAAGAATGAAAGTGGTTAAGCTAAATATATAAGTACAGGCCTATGGTATAGTTGAGAGTTATATTTAATCCCCTTTTTCTCCCATTTACGAAAACCCTCTAACTTCAGTATCTCCCTGTATTGAGAGGTACGTCAAAGTGGGGTAAAGGACAAAAAGCCTGCCACCCATAAAAGTTATTTTGGTATAGTTCCACAAATTTTTCAGTAGCTTAACTGTCAGGAGATCTGAAGGTATATGAGGAATGCCTTCCTCTAGATGAGCAAGAGCAGAATAATCTGACTCCTCAAGGAGAAGCAGGTTTCTAATTGAATCCAATGGATCCACTAATCCCCAACCCCCCCCCCCCCCCAGTTGCTGTATCTGAGATGCTATATAATAGGCTCTAGAGTGTGGAACTGACACCCCCCCCGTTCCTTTCCCAATTGTAAAGTAGTCAGACCAATGCGGGTCATCTATTTCTGGCAGATTAATTCCCTAAACTCTGATTCTATATGCATGAACCACTTACGTGGAATCCAAATTGGGGAATTGTTAAAGACGCATAGCAACTGGGGGGTCCATACCATTTTTATTAAATTGATCCGTCCTACCACCGATAAGGGAAGCTTGCATCACAAAGAACACTTTGCCCGAAACTTACCTAGGAGTGATAGTAAGTTCAGTCGAATATATTCGGTTGTGTCAGGTGAGATTTTTATTCCTAGATATTTGAAATTGGAAACCACCTCCACTGCTCTTGCACACTCTGGGAGTGGACATGGAAGTGGGTCCAATGGCAAAAGTACTGACTTATTCCAGTTTATGAAGAATCCCAATAGTTTAACAATCAATAAGTGTCCTTACTGCCTTCAGCGACTGCTGAGTATCACCCAGATATAACAGAGTGTCATCTGCATATAACAAACCTATATCAGTACTCTGACCTCTTTTAAATCCCACTATCTCTGGCAATGCCCGAATATGAGCAGCCAAGGGCTTCAATGTCAGGGCAAACAGCAGGAGCGACAAAGGGCACCACTGCCTAGTTGCCCTGTGTAGCGCAAAGGACTCGGAAAGCTCCCCGTTAACGCTAATGCGAGCAGAAGGAGCAGCATGAAGTACCCTAATCCACTTAATAATAGTTTTACCAACTCCAAAATGCTCCAAGACCTCCCACAGATAGGGCTATTCCACACTGTCAAAGACCTTGGCAGCGTCCAGCAAAAATATCGTCTGTTTCTTGTGCTGTCTGTAGGTTCAAGAACAAATGTCTGAGATTCTGAGCAGTAAAGCGAGCAGGAATAAATTCGCATTGATCCCTGTATACTATCTTGTGTATGACTTTTGACAATCTCATTGCCAACACCTTGGCTAAAAGTTTGACGTCTGATGTCAACAGGGAGATTGGTCTATAAGAATCTGCCATTAGAGCATCTGCTAACTGAAACTCAACCTGTTGTGACAACGACAGTTTTAATAAAACAATGACAATAGCCTCATTCATTGATGGAGGCAATCTTCCTGTCTCTAGAACCCCATTATACACTTTTAGGTATCAATTTTGTCATATAATGTCCATATACCTCAGCAGGAGGTTCCAGGGGATTTCCCATTAGGGGCCTGCTTTAATATCAGAAGGAGTTTGTCCTCCGTAATTGGATCATTCAAAATTTTTTCATCCTGATCTGAAAGACATGACAGGGAGCATTCTTCCAAAAAGGAAGCTATGTCACTCCCTGAAGGGTGCACTTTAGATGAATATACATCACTGTAAAATAAATGAAATGCCTGCAGAATCTCTTGTGTTGTGGTGTTAAGTTGGCCCGGCTAATCATATAATTTATCCATATATGTCGAACCTTGTTGGTTGTGTATCAACATCGCTAGCATATGGCCTGTATTCTCTCCCTCCTCATAATGCTTTTGTTGTAGGAAGAAACGTTTATTTTCTGCTAACTGAATCTCAACCCATTGTGACAACGACTGTGCTGCTAACCAAGCCCTCTTGGTGTCATCCGAAGTATTGCTAACTCAAGCCTTTTCTGCTCTCCCTGCTTCTTTGAAAATAAGAGTTTCCTATGCTTTTGTGGAGGTTTTAATATTTTTAATAAGGTATATAAATTGATCTCTTATAGGCCTTAGTGGCATCCCATACCACCCCAATATCTGCTAAATCCATATTAGAGCGGAAGAAGGATGTTAACAATTCAGGGATGGGGTCTGGATTGGGAAACAATGTCAGCCAAAATGTTTCCAACTATAATGTCTCTGGACTGTAGGGAATACTAGTTCGACCCAGAAAGGGGAATGATCTGAAATATGTCTTTGCTCATAGTGGGAAGTGGCTAGAAAAGAGAGGATAGACTGATTTCCCAGACCTATATCTATCCTGGATAGACCATCATAAGTAGCCAAATTGCATTACAACATTTTTGTGTTTGGGTGTCTCAACCTTCACATGTCTGTCAGGCTGAGCTCCCCCACTAGGTGAGAAAAGGGAGTGGGTCTTCCAGGAAGGGAGGGGTTTTGAGATAAAGGGGACAATTTATCCCAGTAGGCGTCAAGCAAATTATTATAGTCTCCTACTGCTAACAATGGGGTATAAGAATACTGGGTCATAAAGCTTGCCAATGTTTTGAGGACCTCGACCGAGAACGGAGGAGGGATGTACACTCCTGCAATTATACAAGAGACCCCATACAGTTTACATAGAATAAACACATAACGACCATTGGTATCAATAAGCACTCGACTGCATGTAAATTGAGTTCCCTTTCTCACCAATATACTCACAGAGTACGTTGAGTATGTTGCATGGTACTGAAAATTAAATATCCGTGGTAATAGATTATGAGGTGTACCAGGAGACAAGTGAGTTTCTCGAAGACACACAATGTCCGCCTTTAGGCTTTTAACATTCTTGAAGACAGCCAAATGTTTCACAGGGTTGCCAAGTCCTCAAATATTCCAGGACAAGATCCATATTGTGTTAGCCATCAAAGCAAAAACCAAGCAATGTGTAGCTGCCAGGTAGGCCTGTAGCATATGAGAGTACTTTATAGCCAGGGAATGATAAAAGCATCCATGTTGTTACACCCATGCCCCTCTCACGCCAGACCCCAGAATGAAGATTACACATAGTAAGGAAGGTAGAGGCGCAAGCAGCCCGAAAGTCAAATAGAGACCTGGAGGGCATCCGTGGACACTCTGTGTGCCCTCTCCATGGAAAACATGGGGGTAAAGGTTTCCCTCCCAAATACTGTGACCAACCAAGATTCAATAATAGCAACAGGATTTTTCCCCTCTGCTCTTTCTGTTATACCGATTGCCTGCACATTATTGCACCTCATCCTGTTCTCCAAATCATCTAGACGAGCAGCATGGGGAGCAGTCATCATCACGTTTTTCTTCACCTCCCGCAGCAATGACGCCACGTCATCCTCTACTGTATTGACTCGACCCTCCAGAGCTGAGGTCCATTCCCTCAATTTGTGTATGTCCTGCTGAATGAAAGATACTTCTGCCTTCACCCCCTTTATCTCAGCAGTTAAAACAGTAATAGAGGTAATGCTGCTAATGACCGCAGCCATGATATCTCAGTGGGCTCTCGGCCATCTCCAGGCAATTGTGATGGCACAGTAGGGGAGACAGTTTGTACACTTACTTCATCCCACTCCACTAGCAGTCTGGTCAGATCCTCCAGTGGTGCTGTGTCATCTGCTTCTCACTGTGTCCCTGATAGTTTGTCCCTATAGATGGAGGAAGCCTGAGGGGCCTTCGGGGAGGGCCACGCAAAGAACTTCTGTGCGGCCTCCTTGTACTTTGTTTTTGCTGAGCACTGTGGTAGGTTCTTTCAGCTTTTTGGCCATGGCAATGAATGTATTAACCTGTCCAGAAGCTATCGCTGTGCTGTAGCAATCTGCCGATGTGTTTTTGTGGTGAAACGGGTCTGTTTCAGGTCACCCTGAGGATAATTAGCAGGATCTCCGGCAGGGGGAGACCAGTACACACATCCTATTACATACGCTGCTCAGCCATTCCTCATTTTGTGAATCTTACACATACAAATAAGTGAATCCCAACACATTTCATCAAATTCTCTCACCTTAAAATTCTTTTCACAATTAGCTCAATGTTGATGGGCATGTCGGGTTGGCACAATATCCTTCTAGTCTATGTTTTGTGGTGCTAAATGCATGGTTGGCTTCTTTAACTCTTCATGTTTGCAACTTTTTTTGGTACTTTGTGTACCTGTCAGTGATACGCACAGCACATTTATTCCTGTGCAGCAGGTGCTCATTCTTATGCGCATGTGCAGGGTCATGAGCATAGAAGCTTAACTGGATGTAGAAGAACTAGAATGCAAGTGAGCATTGGCGCATACGTGTATGCACATATCCACAGATCATGGCGCCCAGCAGCCTATTTAAACTGAGAGTTTGCCTAGCCTCAGTGCTGGATTGTCTTCAGCTCTGGTTACTGGGTTCCTAGTTCTTGAAAGTCTGCTAACCTTGTTTCTTACTTGGCTATGTCTGACACCTCTCTTGGATCACCCCTACCTATTATGTCTGCTGCTCGCCTGTGTTACCGACCTTGGCTTGGATTTCTAACTATATCTTCACCTCCTTGATAACTTGCTGCCAGCATGTTACTGACTTATGCCTATTTCTGACCTTGAACTTGTCTGCCTGGCTACTGCTGAACAAAGCTTGTGACCAGATTTCATACTACCACTGGAAGGACTACTGTGTTTCCAAGATTCAACTCACTACAACAGCTTCTTGATATCTTCCCCTTTCACTGCCCTGGTAATCCCTGTCTCCACTACCAGGGTTCTTGTATGGGAAATTACGCATGATACCACCCTCGTCATCTCAGGCTCCCCAGTTAGGTGTGTGACAGTACCCTGACAAGTGATAGTTGACACAAGAGAGTCAAATAGCCGTAGTGTGGGAATGTTATGCACTTTTTTTGACTAGGCCACTTTTTCTTATGCGGCTGCATAACAACACACTATATATGTGTTTTAAAATTTGTAGCAGTTAACATGATATTAACATACTATAAACCAATATATAAATACAGAAAACAATCTCTTCCAATTAACCTCCACTTCCCAACAAATACATTTGCAAGGTTGCTTAAGGTTTTTTCATAATTTTTGTGATCATAAATCTGTTCAAAAAAGTACTTCTATACTGATTCCCGCTTGCTTAAATCCAGTACATTCTCATTCCAATGCTACAGATTATTTAATTAGTGTGCATCATAAGGTAACTAAATATGCATGAGAATTACTAAATTTTCATTTAGTAATTGTTTTACATGGAATGGTACCTTTGTGGGGTCCTTTTTGCCTTACATTCATCCCTTGTACTCTTCTAACATAAATATGTGCGAGTAACTGAAAATCTGCTCTGCTGGTGATTTGGTGATGTGGCCATTACTCTGTTGTCTACATATTTTATTCAACTGACATATTGATGAACTAGAAAAGTTGTCCGAAACACTTATTGCCAGTTCACTGAGTCTAGAGGGACAGCTTGTCCCTCTTTATACAGTAAGCCCATGTTCAGAGAGAACTCTGGTTTTCTCCTTTTGGATGATCCAGCAGGGCCTAATGGAGATTTTAACAGCTTGGGGTTATGGGGTGGGAATCAGCTTGGGGTTTTGGTCCCCCTACTCCTTGTAAATTTTTTTGCTCTACTTCTACTACAGAAGTACTATGTTTGCTTATTAGGTGATACTCTAATAAACTTAGCTATGTATTTACTGGTTTATAATTTAACAGCAGAGATTAAATATTGCTCCTATTTTTTTAACCTCAAAATTATTTCTAAAGAACTAGTTAGCTAAGGGATTGTTGCACAAATTATTGACATAATCTACAAAAATAAATGAATACAGGGCTGTGCATCTCACCAACTAGATGCATGAGAAAAGAAAAAGAAAATAAGATACCCTACTTTTTCAAAGCCACATCCAATCTTTGAAAACATGTTATGAAGACCATCAGAAATCAACAATGAACTTTTTTTTTTTTGACTAGCTCATATATTCCTTTAGGAATATTACTCAAAGAGTTGGTGCGTCAGGAACTAAACTTAATCTGTAGAGTGAACTGCTCACTTTGAATCCACCGAAAATGACTTACCAAAATAAATGTGCAAAAATGAATGCGATTGAACCGCTGAAATTATTAAGAACTGCTGAGAGAGGCTGATTTATAAAAATGAGTGCAAATATATGTGGTGTTGTTGCTCATGGTAGTCAGTCAGCTATCATGTTTCACTATACCCAGGAAAGTTTAGAAAATTAAATCTTAATTAGTTGCCATGATTGAGAGTCTTGTTTTTCCATAGCTTCAATTTTCATAAATCAGCCAAACTCAGTAGAGGAACTTGTGGAGAATATGAAAATATGTCATATTCAAAAAAATATATATAAAATGTCAGAGCTTTCCAATCTTTATTTCACAAAGATGCCAAGAGAATGTATCCTCAGTGTTCATGCAGAATTCCTACTTGTAGTATACCTTAATTATTGACTTGCTTTTACAAAAACTGGCTACATAAATTTAAAGTAAACTATATTACCTTTGTAATGTCCGTTGAGTACATAAGTAAGAAAATCTGCTGTTTAAAATCAGCCTACATAGTAAAAAAATAGTCTAATTGCACGAGAGTTGTTATTCATAAATTTAACTAAGAGATTGTGTTGAGTCATAAATCCAGTTTTTAGTGTGCTTTGTTCCAAGTATGGATAATTCCATGTTACTGATTGTCCAAGATAGACAAGTCAAGGAAAATGTTGTTAGATTAAATAACCCCCCTATTACCCTGCTTGTTATGTTGAAAAATATCCGTTACACAAGGGAAAGCTGAGCTGCTTCTTGTGGTCTCTGGCAGCGTTAGTTCTGGAAGCTGTTATCATCAATAAAGTGTAGTGTAAGTGGAAAATGTACTTGAGATGCCATTCAATGGGAACCTGGAATATCTATCAGCCGTTCAGAATTAATTCGCCGAACACAGGCTAGAGCAACACTTAAGCCACTTCCTCCCTGGGGAAGAAGCACTGTTTTAAACCAGATCTGGTGCATTTCATCACAATTTACAAAACATGATCATAATTCTTATTTTACAAGAGAAACGAGCTGACTGGAGTACATTTCCAAGATATCCTGGAGCTATTGTATTTCGCTTTACACATTAACCTGCCAGGAAAAAAAGTTCTAAAACATACAAACTCCTAAAAATAAACTTTATAAATTAGCCAAAGTAGTAGTCTTCTGTAAACTGTGTAAAAACCATAGTTTAAGCTATCTTTTTTCTTATGACTGTAAATAACAGTAAATACAATTTTTAGGTTGAAAGCTGATGAATTCTGCAAATTAATTTTTGGTATGACGGATGGCAAATTATTTAGCTATATGAATATTTACAATTTCTAATTTGAGAGCAAACTCTCCCCAAAAAAATGGGCAAAAATATTTCCAGTGAGCTTTCCAGCGAGGATCCCTTTTTTTTTACTGTGCTTTTTTACATGAAGAGGTAGGGTCTACAGCAGGGGTGTCAAACTGGTGGCCCTCCAACTGTTGCAGAACTACAAGTCCCATGAGGCATTGCAAGACTGACAGTTACAAGCATGACTCCCACAGCCAGAGGCATGATGGGACTTGTAGTTTCGCAACACCTGGAGGGCCGCCAGTTTGAGACCCCTAGTCTACAGGATAAGCAGACCTTTTGATGCATGGTCTACTTTATAAAGAAAAAAGCAATGAAGCCCAAGGCAGACCATACATTAGCCATTTTTTTGTTCAACCAGAAGGTTGAACTAAAAAAAAAATTACTCAATTCTCCCATCCATCCACACATTCGAGGTGTTGGGAGACTTCTGCGTCATCAGAATACACCATCCTGCCCATACATGGATTGAAATTGAGCCATGTCCTGCTGAACTGGCTGAATTTTAGTACATGTATGGTTGGTTTAACAACTTTGTTAAAAATAGAGGGAAGGAGAGAGCAGCACTGTGCACATGCACAGTTTTAATGGCCCAGAGTGGCTGCTAAAAATGATGGATGTGGGAAGCAGGGGAGAGCTTACTGTGAATGCACACAGTTTAAATGAACCAGTGGCCACTATGGGGTGCATAATGAAAATGTCCAGCCTGTCCTGTAAACTGCAGATAAAAGGAGAATTGAGGGGCCAGAGATTTCCCTAAAGAACAGCCGCATGTATAATGGGAAGACATGCAACCTTTAAAACAGGAGGAGTTCTAGTATGTATTATTCACAGTATATAGTATTGCATAGGGGGATTGGCGTTAAATTTTGCTGAATGTGAATGTATATTCTAAGTATACAAAAAATAATATATGTAAAAATACTATATAGTCTCTTTAAGAGTTCTTTTCAGAAACAAATCTATTGTTATAGTCCATAACTAGAGTATAGTTGGCATTGCCTAGCACAAAAAAAAAAAAAAGGATACAGCATGTAAGCCTTGAGGGTACTGCATGTAAGATCATAGGTTTTCTCTGATCAGCAGTGATTCCTTGCCAGTATATTATATGTGAGGCTTTGTTTTTACATTCCTCAACCTTTTGTGCTTCTTTGAGCATTTATTTTATCAGCGCATTTCTCATGGATTTATAGTAACCAACTATTCACATAGGTTTGAAAACTATTCCACAGATGGGTGAAATAAATGTTTGCTTTGGCACCCATTAAAGGAAAAGTTGGGTAACTAAAAAAGCAAACATACATACTCATCTCCATACTGCAGCATTGATGTATCCCCAAGAACTGAGAGATCACATGACTGCTGATCACTCATTTCTCGGTCAGCTTGGAGCAAAAAGCAGTGACTGTCAGTCACCTTTCTCTGCTTTGCCCTTTCATTGCTCACTGGAGTGCTGGGCAGGAGAGGGCCAGATGCTGAGAGCCAGAACCAGCATTTCAGAGCCTGGGGTGGCTCTGTGACATCAGCCAACATCAGTCTTTAGCCCAGTAATGATCATGGTCACAGGAGTACAAAAGTAAGTGCACTTCTGCAACCAGGAGGTGAAATATGGTCAAAAAAGCTTTGTACTATCTGCCCTTGTTGGAATACTAAAGACATGGTGTAAGAAGGAGGCATTTGGGTTTCTAGAGCACTGGGCTGACTTTTTTGGGGTAAAACCAATATGCTAAAGATGGATTGCACCTAAATGGAAGAGAGTCTGTTATACTGGGGGAGAGGTTTATAGGGAGGCCGGAGAAGTATTTAAAGGGATTGTAAACCCTCAAGGTTTTTTTACCTCAATGCATTCCATGCATTGAGGGGAAAAACCTCCTGTAATGCTGCAGCCCCACACCGCCCCCCCAAGCCTCCATTTTACTTACCTGTACCCCCTCTATCTCATCCTGGGGACAAGCACACCAGCAAAAGCCGGTGTCTCAGGTCCTGATTGGATGGATTGATAGCAGTGCAGCCATTGGTTCCCACAGCTGTCAATCGCAACCAATGACACAGACACCGGGGGGGGGGGGGGGCCGAGTCCGGAATTCGTGTCTATGGACGCAAATGCTGGATTTGGGAGCACACCTGCAATGTAACCCCCTCAGAAGAGCACTTCTCCTAGGGGGTTATCTGATGCGGGGAGGAGCCACGAGAGCCACTGAGGGACCCCAGAAAAGGATGTTTGGGGCCACTCTGTGCAAAACGAGCTGCACAGTGGAGGTAAGTATGACATGTTTGTTATTTTAAACAAATAAAAAACAAACCTTTACAATTACTTTAAACTAGGATTGAGGGTTAGGGTGAATTAGATTATAATGGAGCAGATAGGTCAGACAGGGGTCGGTGGGTGGAATGGGGAAAGATAGAGGGAGAGCTTTGGCAGAGGATAAGAAGGTTCTCATGTTACAAACAACCATTGGAAATGGTACTATTTGTACAAAAATTTAAAATACGCAAAATATGTGTGAAAAATGTGACACTGAAGTGTTAAAGTGGAAGTAAACCCATGGATTTAAACAGTTAAAAAAAAAGGCATGCCGGGAATGCTAACTGCACATTGGCTGTGCTCTCAGTCAAACTATCAAACCATCCAATGGCTGGTGTCATAACGAATCACATGTGCAGCACCATAGCAGTTGAAGATTAAACAGAGGCAAAGATGCCAGCTTCCTTGGCTGAAAACGATAGGGGAGTTTACTTCCACTTTAATGAGGAGGTGAAGACTCAGCTCCTTGCACAGATAGAAAGGGCTGCAAGGGTATGGACTATAATAATAATAATGCAGAGTTTTAACTACCTGGAGATCAACTGGAATAATGGCATTGCTGGAATAGTTAAAGAGAAAAAAAATATAAACCTATTACAAGACAATTTTTGGCACAAATCATAGAGGCCCTGACTAGGAATGAAGCTCTTTTGGACCTGGTAATCTCAAGCTATGCAGAGCTTATTACCAATATTCATATAAAAGAACATCTTGGTAGCAGTGACCATAACATGATTTCATTTAATGTTAGCTGCAAGTGACAAGCTCCTACTGGAAATTTAAAAACACCTAACTTTAAGAAAGCACATTTTCCAAGGATGAGGGCTGCTCTCCAAGACTTAAACTGGGAGGGAATATTGGCATTGACGAACACAGAACAGAAATGGAGATTCTTCAAAAAGACTGTATGTGAACTCACTGCAAAGTATATTCCCATGGGCAATACATTTAAAAGGCTAAAAATAATACCTTTGGCTCATGGCCAAAGTTAAAAAAAGCTATAAATAATAAGAAATGAGCGTTAAAAAAATATAAAAGAGAAGGAACACTATCATCTTTTAAATGTTACAACGAATATAACATAATTTGTAAAAAGAAAATAAAGGCGGCAAAAATTCCAAACGAACGACAGATTGCAAAAGATAGTAGGACAAACCCCCAAAAATTCTTCAAATATATTAATAGTAAAAAGGTCAGGTCTGAGCATGTAGGTCCTTTACAAAATAATCTAGAGTGGGTGACTGGGGACAAAAAGAAGGCAAATTCATTACATACCTTCTTTAGCTCTGTGTATACAAAGAAGCATAGGTGAGCTCATGGCCATAATGGGGATGGTATTGACACAGCCCCAAATGATCCACAATGGCTCAAAAGTGATACGGTCCTGAAATATTTAGATAGAATAAATGTGGATAAAGCACCTGGACCAGATGGCATCCACCCACGGATCCTAAAAGAATTGAACTGTCATTTCAAAGCCATTGTTTCAAATTTTTAGGGACTTGTTAATGACTGGAATAGTACCACTGGATTGGTGTAAGGTCAACCTGGTGTCTATATTTAAAAAGGGACCAAGTAACTATAGACTTGTTAGTTTAACGTCTATAGTTGGGAAGATAGAGAGAGAGTTTAATAAAAGACCTCCTAGATGAGTTCTTGCTGGAAAAAAGTATTTTAAGCAACAGACAGCATGGATTCATGAAAGACAGAAGTTGTCAAACCAATCTGTTTTCTTTTTATGAGGCGGTAAGTAAAACCTTAGACAAAGGGGTGGCTGTGGACATAGTATAGTTGGATTTTGCAAAGGCATTTGACACAGTTCTCCACACACATCTAATATGTAAGGTTAAGTCTACAGGTGTGCAAAAATCAGTTTGTAAATGGATGAAAACTGGTTAAAAGACAGAATTCAGAGAGTAGTGGTTAATCATTCATACTCTGAATGGTCTACGGTTATCAGTGATGTACCCCAAGGTTCAGTGTTGGGACCCTTACTTTTTAATGTATTTATAAATGATATAGGGTCTGGGATAAAAAGTACCATTTCGGTGTTTGCAAATGACACCAAGCTATGCAGTGGAATAACATCCTTTACGAGATGTCTCCAACTTACATGTCAACCACATTGCACTGTTTAATTGGGCAACTATGTGAAAAATTAGGTTTAATGTTTATGAATGTAAAGTTATGCACTTGGGGACCAAGATTATGCATACACCATACATACTATGGGGAGTACAAATGGAGGAATCAGTGGTGGAGAAGGATCTGGGGGTTTTGGTAGATCAAAAGCTTAAAGCGTAACTCCACTTTTGTTGAGAAAAAACATTCCCCTCTGGGTGATCGATGTACATTGCAAGGATTATAACAACCTTTGTTGCAGATTCCTACCTTTTGTTATTCTGAAGTAATATGTGTTTGTCTGTGCCTCTGTACTGAGTGGGTCTAATGGGAGTTGTTTCATAATTAACTATCAGGGGTGCAGCTGCAGGGCACTAATGAGGAAATCTTCTGGGCATGCATCCCTTTAGACGTGCTCCTATTGAAAGTATCTCTCAAAAAATGAAATTTTTATCGCAGGGGATGCCTGAAATCTGACTTGAATCTTAGGCAGACTTCTGGGAAAATTGGTGAGCCAATCACACAAGCAGGAAATTTTGTTTTTGGGGACTGGCCAGTACACACGCTGTGTGCAGAATAACTCCATGTAGCCATATTGCAATGCATTTTCAGAAAATGACAGTGGCCGCAGATTGAAAGGAAAGGTTTTTTAATAACATTGAATAACAATATGATTAGTGTCACAATTATATGTGCTATATTATTTTTTCTTTATTTGCAATTTTTTTGCCCCACGAAAGTGGAGTTACCTTTTAATAATAGCATGCAATGCCAAGCTGTGGTTTCCAAAGCGTGCAAAGTCCTTTCTCGCATTAAGAGAGGTATGGACTCCAGAGAGAGATATCATTTTGTTCCTGTACAAATCATTAACAAGACCTCACCTGGATTATACAGTTCAGTTTTGGGCACCGGTTCTCAAAAAGGATATCGGGGAATTGGAGAAAGTGTAGAGAAGAGCAACCAAACTGATAAGAGGCATGGAGGAGATCAGCTATGAGGAGAGATTAGAGGAGATTAAGAGGAAATATGATCAACATGTACAATTGGTTCATATAGTGAACTTGAGTTATTCAAGCTAACCACGGCTGGCGCTGGCCCTTTAAGATGTTTTCTATCCTTGGAGGTGGGGCGGGGCGGAGCAGGGCTTATGGCCATGTGACCATCTTGATTGGCTGTCACGCCAGTCACACGATTGGAAACGTTTTCCGTGAGACGCCAGTCACTGTACTGGAAACGCGCAAGGCACGCACACTCAACACAGTACTGTCTGTGCTATTGAACACAAATAGGCAGCTGCTCTGTGCCAAGGTCCAGCCGCCAAGAGGCCACATATTTGCGAAAGCGCAAGAGAAGCAGCAAATTATATATGTACTGTTCTGTAGGGCTATATACACAATTTCTAACAGCCCTCATGTTGAAAAGTGCTGTGCAAAATGTTGATTCTATATAAATCCTGAATAATAATAATAATCATAATAATTTGGAAACCATGGACCATGAATTAAAACCTTGATGTAGAAACAATGCTACTGTTCTGCTGTTTCAATTTCTGCTTTTTATTGCAGTGCCATCAGTGCAGCCTATAGGGACTGCTGCAAGATTAGGAATGAAGTATTAAAATTGCTGGTGGCTTAACATATATTATAAGGCAGCTCAATTATCTCAATTAACAAAATATCACTCTTCTACAGAGATTCCTTTATGGGTCCTCATTGAAGCTGTAGACTGTGATCCTCTTCCTATAAACAATATATTATGGTTACAACCTGCGGATCGTAAGTCTATAAATAACCCCATTTCTAAGCACTCTCTATCTATATGGGATAGGTATAGAAATTCACATGGTCTGCAATCTCCACAAAATCCGCTATTATCTTTCCACAAGAATCCGACTTTTTACCCAGCCTGGAAATATCCCAAAACCTTTAAAGCTTGGTCTAAGGCTGGTATCACTTGTCTATATAATTTAACTTCAACTACATCAATAAAATCTTTTACAGATCTATGTGAATTATATAAGCTTCCACAATCAGAAATATTCAGATATCTCCAAATCAAAGATTTTTATACTCCTCTTCTCAATTTAAATGTAAACTTACATAATATTTCTCAATTTGAAAGATTTTGTCTCAAGGAACCACATGCTAAAGGTCGTATTACATCATTGTATACACAATTGATATATAATTCTAATACTGTTATACCTAAATATGTGGCCAAGTGGGAAAAAGATTTGGATTGTACGATCGATTCTAGGTCTTGGTCAAACATATGGTCTTTCACAAAATCTTCCTCTATAAATATATTGGCGTCTGAATCATCATATAAAGTTCTCACACGCTGGTATTTGGTTCCTGCGAGAATTGCCAAATTCTCAACAGACAACACTGGCCTCTGCTTACGTGGCTGTCCAGAAAAGGGTACCTATATACATACCTGGTGGCATTGCTCAATTGTACAATCATTTTGGAAAAAGATCTTTCTGATAATTACAAAATTTTTTAATTGTCCAATTTTTCCAGACCCAATTATAGCTCTCCTTAATTTAAAACCAGCCTTTCTGAATCAGAAACAATTCAAATTAGTTCTTACACTCCTGATAGCCACAAAGCAGACTATAGCCAATGCGTGGAAAACAGACGTGGTGAATATTGCAGAAACCAAACGTAGAATGAATCAATCTTTCATCCATGCTAAAATGGACGCTATAGATAAAAACCAGATGACAAAGTTTGATATCATATGGAAACCCTGGATTAAATATTATACGTCAGATAATATTGACAACCGAGTTTTACTGTTATGGTGATTAAGATTTTTTATAGAATTACAACATTAGATGATATATAAAACCTCCTCCGGAGAATTATTCCCTCCCCTCCCCCTCCTATATACCTTTTATGTTCTTCCCTTACTATAAACATACTTTAGACGTTATGGTCAAAACTTTAAAATCATATATTTTCTTTTAGACATATTTATATTTTCTTGTGATTAAAATGTTTAAAACTCAGCTATAAGAATGTTTTCAAATTCTAAAATATATAAGGCCATTTGTTGTCATTCCCACGAGAATATCTTGAAATTCTTCTTTGCTTTGTATCATCCGTACTTCAAGAGGAGCTGCACCTAAAAAAAAAATATTAAAAGCCAGCAGCTACTAATATTGCAGCTGCTGACTTTTAATAATATCACACTTACCTGTCCCAGGTTCCAGCGTTGTCGGCGGCAGATAACAAGCGATCGCTCGTCTCGCTGCAGCCACCGCCGCCATCCTCTGTCAGGGAATCGGGAAGTGAAGCATGAGGGCTTCACTGCCCGGTTCCCTACTGCGCATGCGCGAGTTGCGCTGCGCTTCTCTTATGGTCCCCCGCTGTGTCTCTGGGAACTGTGTGTTTCCCAGAACACAACGGGGGGGGGGGGGGGGCATGCGGGGGGGGGGCGGAGCCATGCGGCGGTCTGGCCGGAAGTGGGTGCAGATACCTGGATTATCCAGGTAACTGCACCCCCCTCCCCCCCGAAAGGTGCCGATTGTGGCACCGGAGGGGGGGAGGGATAATACTAGCGGAACTTCCCCTTTAGGGTGAAGAACCGCTTTCAATATGTCTACTTTTTATTTCTGGTATCACATAATTTGTCTTATATTCTGTACATGTAATTTATTTTAACATAAAATAAAAAATTTTGAACGGGAAGACTCATGGAGTTCCACCCGGCAGCCAAAAAAAAATAAAAAATTGCTGGTGGCAGAATAATAATGTAAAAGGTATAGTGCATTGATTAGGGGTACAGATTCAGATTATTAATATGAAAAATAAAATGCCTTGTCTTACACTTCAAATAACATTGAACTGTCAGCTTGATCAGAATATAACAAATGATTAAAGGAAAGCTATCATGAGAAAGATAACCAGACTGCCACTAATAACCTCATCTAAAAATGCTAGCTGTTTGACTGTCATACTGTTGTTTTGGCTACAACACTAATGCCGCTTACACACGTAGCAGACTATCCGGCGGCTTAGTCTGGTGGACTTTCCGCCGGACTGTCCGCCGGAATTTCTGAACGACCTACTTGCACATCCTCTGGGACTGTGACATCATAATGGGCGGGGACATCATCCGGCGATGTCCCTATATAAGTCGCCGCGCACCACGTCCCTGCCATTGTGACCAGAGACAGTGACGAGGCAACATCTCCGGGCCACCACTTGTAAAAGAGCTAGAAGAAGGCGCGGTGGCCCGGCAAGAAGAACCGAAGAGGGGGACAAGACCCCCGAAGTCAGAAGAAGAGGGCGACGGTAAAAAAGAAAGCCGGGCTCCTCTGCTAGTGAAAGAGCTAGCAAAAGAGCAGAAGATAGCGGAGGAGTCTGGCGAGAAGACCCCCGAAGACAGAAGAAGACCCCCGGAGCTGTGCAATAAACTATTTTAACCCTTGTGTGTTATTGTTTTTTTTTTACTTTTTTTCACAGGTGAATGGGTAGGGGTACATTGTACCCCCTACTCATTCACATAGGGTGGGGGGCCGGGATCCGGGGGCCCCCTTATTAAAGGGGTCTCCCGGATTCCGATAAGCCCCCCGCCCACAGACCCCGACAACCAAAGGCCAGAGTTGTCGGGAAGAGGCCCTTATCCTCATCAACATGGGGACAAGGTGCTTTGGGGTGGGGGGTGCGTGGCCCCCCTTCCCCAAGGCACCCCCCATGTTGAGGGCACGCCACCTGGTATGGTCAGGAGGGGGGGGGGGGCGCTCGCTCGTCCCCACCCCCTTTCCTGGCCGGCCGGGTAGCGTGATCGGATAAGGGTCTGATATGGACCTGGGGGGGACCCCCACGCTGATTTTTCGGCATAGGGATTGCCCTTTAAGTCCATACCAGGTGACGGGGCCAGCAACGCCTCCTTCGCTGGCCTCGGCTACCTGGAGACACGCTCAAAATGAGCGGACTTTTCTCCGGGCAGGAAAAGTCTGTTCACTTCAAAAGTACGACGGACTGGCACACACACGGCCGTACTGTCCGCCGAAATGCGAGTCTGGCGGACAGATTGGAGTGCAAAAATACTTTCTTAGTCCGCCGGACTTTTGGGTAAAAAAAGTCCGCCGGAGCCTACACACGGGCGGATTGTCCGGTGGGCTTGAGTCCGCCGGACTTTTCCACCGGATTGTTTGATAGTGTGTACGAGGCATAAGCTAAGCTCTGCCTCAAGCTTATATAAAATAGTGCCAGGAAGGCTAGGAAATAACTTTCCTTTCTGGAAGGATTTAAAGAAGAAACCTTTACAGGGGCAACAAATTACCCCTGCCTACAAAACAAGTTGATGTATATTAAAGGTAAATAGACTGTTCACTTTACAACGGAATTTTTCCTTAGCTTAGAAAATGAGATGAAGCCTTGCTGACTTCCATCATCCAATCATGTGCAAGTAAAATATTGTTTTTTAATTTACTTGCGTTTAAATGGGTATTCACTGCAAATTGATTTTTCACTATTTTAACTAAGCTAAGGGAAAATTCCCTTACAAAAGGAACATCCCATTTACCTTTAGTAGATCAAACCAAGTGTATCATGATGTTTTCCAATCCAGTTTGACTCCTCAAACCTGAAGCATTACAATCAGACAAGCAGTCTTATTCGGGGCACCGGAAAGGAGAAGGGGGAGTCATGTGAAGACACTCCAATGCTAATTCAAACAACACCTAATTGGAAAACATTTTCTTACTCATTCTTTCATTTTGTACCCCCGAGAATGTTAATTTAAGGCTGTCATGCCCTACACAGAGTGTAATTTTAGCTCTCTACACCCTTTTTATTGACAGATCAGACAAGCTTTATAAATTCTAGACTTTTAATGGATGTAGTGAAGAGGAGACTGCAGATAAACAGGTAGAACTTATGTAAGATTTTTTTCATGTTTGTGTATCACCTGAGGCCAGTTACCTCACTGAGTAAATGTAAGAATAAACACTTACCTCCTCTTTGTCAGCTTTCCCTCACCGGCACTGTCTACTTCCTCCTCTGAATGGCTGCTTAGTCTCCTGTGAGATCAGGGAGTGAGAGGAGGTAGGAATCTGCAACAAACTTTTTTAAAATCCCTGCGATTTTTTTTTCTCAACAAAAGTGGAATTGCTCCTTAAAGTCTCACCCCCCCCCCCCCATGTTTTTTTATTTACACGTTTATTCAAAATTTTGCTCACCTAAGCCCATCATCCATGTCCCTCGCCAGTAATGTTTCCAGATGCAGGGTAGTGGTGATCCATTGCTGCAGATGGTTTGTCAGTCCACAGTAATCCATCTGCCGCACAGGCTGTATTCCACAACACGCAGGCTGTGATGTGGACCCGACAAAGTTTCACACCCCCTGTGCACAGAAGAACAGAGAAGATTCTGGACCAGGAAATTCAACAGGCAGCACCGTGGCTAATGGGTTAGCACTTCCACCTAGCAGCACTAGGGTCGCCAATTCAAATCCCAACCTGCCTGGAGTTTGCATGTTCTCCTGCATGTTCTCCTGCGGTTTCCTTCCACACTCCAAAGACATGCTGGTAGGTTAATTGGTTCCTGTCTAAATTGGACCTAGTATATGTATGTGTGAATGTTAGTTAGGGACCTTAGATTGTTGACTCCTTGAGGGCAGGGACTGATGTAAAGGTACAATATGTATGTAAAGAGCTGCGTAAATTGAAGGCTCTATATAAATACCTGTAGTAAATAATTAGTGAACACGAATTTAGGTGAAAATAAGGCATTTGCTTTTTTTTTTTTTTTTTTTATATACAGTTAGAGGGGAGGGTGTGTAAGTCAATATTTTAAGGAAAAAGGGAAATACTACAGTCCTTGGCATACAGTAGTTATTTTGTGTTTGAGCACTTGTATTTTTAATTTAACTGCATGAACCTTTTAAGTTGTACAGTAGCACTATAGGTAAAATATATTAAACATTTATATTTTGGTTAAAGATTAATATTTACATTTCACTGAATAATCTGCTAGCGGCTTCTTTTGCCTGTCAATCTATGCATAGTGTATATTCGCATTTCCATTTTATCTGTGTGTACAAAGCATTTTTTCAGCATCTTTCTATCTTGCTTTTGGAGCGAGCTAGTGAATAACAATGTCACATTTTTATTCCAGAAGGACGAAATAGAGTTGTATGCGTTAGGAAATCAACTTCCTCTGTGCACTGGGGGGGAGGAAGCTCTAAGTCTATGGTGGGTTTCCATAAAATCTAAACTTGCATATCTGCTAAGGGAGCCATTCTCCTCTTTTTTATTCCTGCACTTGTTGTAAGTGCTGATGCACAGCAGTCCACAAGACTCAGTAATCAGCTAGGTGTGCAGGAGCCAAATGATTTCTTTCTGCCAGATGTTTTAAAGGAAAGTCACACTTTCTACTTTCACCCTTTATTTATAGGTTCACTTAGCATATAATTTAAAGGCAGATAAATATGTGCATTTTATTGCAAACTTACTACTTTGTCTAATTCTTCTAACTGAATGCTTTTTCTACCACTGGAAAATAAAGTTACATTTAAAAGTAGTTATCCTTCATGTAACCCACCCCATCAATACACCACAACAGATGAAAAAACTGTGCATGACCCTTTTTTAATAAGCAGTGCACCACAACACATAACATATGCATTGTGGTGCTCTGTGGTGCATTGGGTTCTATTATACAACATGTTTAGGTGCCGTTCACAATGAATGACACAGCAAGCACCGTACATACAGCAGATGCCATGCCATGCATTGTAAGAACATGTATAACAGCATGGGCCCTTATACTCATCTGTCATGCCAGATCCATGCTGTGTGCCCATAGGAACCCGCAAAGTATAGTTATCCTATAAGAAAACACCTAATATGGTCTCCCCCATTGACAACTACAGTCTAGTCCAGCCTTTCTCAACCTTTTTAGCCCAGGGGAACCCTTAAAATTATTTTCAGGTCTCGGGAATCCCTGATAAAACCCATTCATTGATGGTCAGTGAGAACAATGCCCCTTACTTTGGCATACCACTGGCTCCTCCAAGTGGCATTGGCTCAGAACTATGTAGGCACTATCAAACAGGGGGTAAGTCAGCCACAGCTCAAGGAACCCCTAGCCACCTCTGGAGGAACCCTAGGGATCCAATGAACCATGGTTGAGAATGGCTGGTCTAGTCCCCCAACACTAACAACCTAGCTAAAAAATGTTCAGTTTCTATCGCTATTAAAATATGTATTTTCCTGTATAATTAAATAAACCTCTTCATTCCTAGTATCTCTTTACAACAGACTAAATTATTTGTGTTGTAAAGTATTTGTGTACATGATAACAAATCTCATATATACAGTAGCTCTGCCCTGAACTAGCTTTGCATGCACCAAGGTTAGCCAGATTTAACCGCTTCCCAACTGCCTCACGCAGATATATTGCCGCAGAAGGGCACGTACAGGCAGATTAAAGTACCTGTACATTGCCCTTTAAGAGGAAGCTGGCGGGTGCCCCATGACGATGATCGCAGGTCCAGCGGACTCGATGTCCGCGGGGATACCCATGATCGTCTCACGGTGAGGAAGAATGGGGAAATGTTAATGGAAACAAGCATCTAGCTATTCTGCCTAATGACACTGACACTGATCACCGCTTCCTGTAATTGGGAGCGGTGATCAGTGTAGTGTCACAAACAGCCCCCACCCCACAGTTAGACTTACTCCCTAAGACACACTTAACTCCTACAGCGCCACCTAGTAGTTAACCCCCTCACTGCCAGTCACATTTACACAGTAATCAATGCATTTTTAATTGCACTGATCGCTGTATAAATGTGAATGATCCCAAAATCATGCCAAAAGTGTCTGATGTGTCCGCCGTAATGTTGCAGTCATGACAAAAATCGCTGATCGCCACCATTACTAGTAAAAAAAAAAAAAAATCATTAAAAATGCCATAAAACTATCCCCTATTTTGTAGATGCTTATAACTTATGCGGAAACCAATCAATAAACGCTTATTGCGTTTTTTTGTTTTTTTACCAAAAATATGTAGAAGAATACGTATCGGCCTAAACTGAGGGACAAAATGTTTTTATATGTAATTTTTGGGGATATTTATTATAGCAAAAAGTAAAAAATATTTTTTTTATAAATTGTCACTATTTTTGGTTTAAAGCGCAAAAAATAAAAACCGCAGAGGTGATCAAATACTACCAAAAGAAAGCTGTATTTGTGGGAAAAAAGGACATCAATTTTGTTTGGGAGCCATGTCGCACGACCGCGCAATTGTCAGCTAAAGCGACGCAGTGCCGAATGGTAAAAATTTCTCTGCTCTTTGGCCAGCCAAATGGTCTGGGGCTTAAGTGGTTAATGTGGAATTATAAGCAAAGTACAAAATGACATATATGATGCAGTCTGTCACTACTATTCATGTCTCCTCTTATAGCATTATTTTATCGTCTGTCAACCCTGCCAGTATATATGTTATTTTTTCCACCTCCTTTAGCATGGTGACAGTGCTATTCATTCTCCAGTGATAATGCACAGCAACAGCTCCCAGTCAACAGGATAACTTTAGAATGGCAGTTTTAAATTGCCTTCATTTAAAAGACATACAAAACAAATGAACACTGTAAGCAGTATTGTATGTTTTTTTTTTCAACCCAGTTAATTGCCAGAGCTGCTGGACAGCCCTGTCTGTTACAGAAAGTGTGAAATCAATGAATCTTCTGCCAGGATCAACAGCAAATAAAACTATGTTATGGGGGAACTATATACAGGCAGAGAGATTTACTAAAACTGGTGCAGCTGTGCATAGTAACCAATCAACTTTTAGGTTTTATTGGCAAAGCTTAGTTGAACAAGCTAAGTTAGAGTTTTTTTGGGTATTATATATAGCTGCATCAGATTCTGTGTGCACCAGTTTAAGGCCCCTTTCACACATGCGGACCGTTTGTCCGTTTTTAATCCATCCGCTGATAATAATTTATGAAAAAACGCATATAATGGATAATCATCCATTTACATCAGTTTACATCCGCATCCATCAACTTCCATTTTTTTAAATGGATCAAAACCCTATTTTTGTTCTGTTAAGAAAACAGAATGGACAAAAAAACTGATGTAAATGGACAAACAGTTTGTTTTTGCATTGGTAGTGGATGTAAAAAAAACTGATGTAAAAACTGTTGAGAAACTGATGAGCAGCTGATGAAAAACTGATGTAAACTTCATCTGTTTTTTTTTTTTTTAAAACATGACTGAACTGATGAAACGAATGGTCCGCATGTGTGAAAGGAGCCTTAGTAAATCCCCCAGTGTTTTATTATTGATTTTTCTGACTCCCACTTATACCTATAGCCTATACCGTCAGGCATACACAAACCTCCTTCCAATGCCATTGGAAGAAATTAGTGTATTTATTACACTTACCGTAACTGCCACTGTCTTTACCATAGATAAATCCTGAAGATTTCCATTATTAATAATAATGGAAGATTAGCATAATGAGACAAACAACAAAATTTAACATGTAATCTTATACATTGCGCTTATAAATATTTTAACTGTATTGTAAAATACTGTTAGTTTATGTTTTTATTTAGTGACAGTATCCCTTTAAAGTCTAAATTTCTTGAGACATACAGTATATGGAAACTGCCATTGCTGACTTCCTTCTAAAATAGCTAGTTACCTACCTGTTATTAACTCAGCCTTAGACTGGCCATAGACTTATCAAATTTTGATCCATGTGTGGCCATTCCTGTTTGATAGAAGTTGACTGATCAACTTCTGTTGAAGGAACGTGCTAGAAAACTATTGTTGATTAGTGGTTACAGCCACTGATCAGAGTATTTTAAAACAATCGGGTCCCACTGAAGAATACAATGTCACAGTGGGGAAGGTTCCTCCCTTTACCTCTTTTGTGTGGATGGAGGAATCAGTTTTTTTTGGTTTACCGGCTGGCTGAAAAAAATAAGAATAACAAATATCGATCTATGGCCAACTTTAGACAAGTCACTGTGAACTGCACTAAGTAAATGGGGGAGATTTGCTAAAATTGTAGCACACAGAATCTGGTGCAGCTGTGCTTTTTTACCAATCATCTTCTAAATCCCCATACACACTATCAGATTTTCTGCTGATCTTTGTCTTCAGATTTACCAAAACCATGTAGTGCGAGGGCCTGCCTGATTGCATACAAATTGAAACTTCTAAGGTTTGACCTCATATTATATGGTTTTAGTAAATCTGAAGGAAAAAATCAGCAGAAAATCTGACAGTGTGTATGGGGCTTAAGTGTTACTAAACCCTTGTTTTTTGTTTTGTTTTTTTAGATTGAAATAGGAAACATATCATACTTACCTACTCTGTGCAGTGGTTTTGCACAGAGCAGCCCGGATTCTCCTTTCTCAGGTCCCACGGTGGTATTCCTGGCCCCTCCCTCCTGCCAAGTGCCCTCCAGCAAGCAGCTTGATGAGGGGGCCACTCAAGCAGGCGTGCTCCAGAGCCATGCCTCTGTGTATCCATTCACACACGGAGATGTGGCTCGACCCTACCCCTTCCGTCTCCTGATTGGCTCACTGGCTATGATCAACAGCAGTGGGAGCTTGTGCTGTGGCCAAAAGCCAATAAAGAGTGTGAGTTCCCAGAGAGCAAAGGTTCTCGTGGACATCACTGGATTGAGAGGAGGCTCAGGTAAGTATTAGGGTGGCTGTTGCACACAGAACATTTTTTACCTTCATGCATAGAAAGTAAAAAAAATACCTTGTGCCTTTACAGCCATTTTCAGCTTATTCAATTAAGCTTTGACAATAAAACCTGGAAGCTGATTGGTTACTATGCACATCTGCACCAGATTCTGTATGCACCAGTTTTAATAAATCACCCCCATGGTTACTTTGCTTTCAATAATAAACTTAATCTATTATAACGCCTTCATATTTTATCCAAAATGAAAAAAAAAATGGCTTTTGTAACATTTTAAATAGGAAAGCAGTCATCTTTTAAATTGTACAGCATATCTTGGATTGTAGAACAACATCTTGTGGTGATTTATTGTGGAACAAAGGCTAAACTAGGTTTTATTTCAAATTATGTTTTTACTTTTACCTACAAATACTATATAGTTCACTACAAGTTTTGTGCACCCTTGAAGAGCTTGCTGTTCAATTATCAGAAATTCCCGAGAGGGACTGATAAATAGACATTATTGCTGTTAATAATTAGGAAATGGTACATGACTTTAGAAGCTTTGAAAAACAATTGGAGGAAAATAATATCCCAAATGTCAGCGCTTCAGGATTCACTGAACCTATGCAAGTGACACGGAAGATTTATGGAGCAGTCCTAAGATTTCCCTATGATTAACCAGTTATGCAGTTCAACAGCAATGTGAATACCACTGAACAAGGTGGTAAGGTTCTGAGTCTCTGTGGGGATACATTACAAGTGCTTTATGAGCTGAATGAAATGCATTAATACTACTAATTCATCAGTGGGTGTTATGTCAATGAGACCTTTTTAAGTTAAGTTGCACCCTGTGGAATGCATCTTATTTTACTGTGTTCTCTGGCCTATTTTTCCTGAATAAATGTTATACCTCAAGTACATATAAATACAGGTACATACTGTACACAGTTGTAAACACTCACATAAGTAAATACACATTAATGTCCTACTTTGAGTAAATAAAACATATTTTTTTTTAAAAGGTTGTAATACCCTTTTTTACTTTCATAAAATGCATAGTCACATTATAATTCAGGCTGCATTTGGAGAGTGAAGAGAAAAATCTGCACTCCGGGCCACGCCAGACTGGTAAGTAATTTTTGTGACCATGGATGAGTACATTAGGATGTTAGTTAAAGGTTAACGCTACTATAAATCATGGATTAGTGAGATGTCTGGTGGTGTTTTTGGTCAGTTAGTTATCTACACTGACCCTCATACCTTCAATCCTTTATTTGCTATCTGAGATCCTGGTCAAAGCAGTTTCTGTGTTTCATCAATCTCTATGTTAGTATACCTATTAGCAAGGCCCTGAGAGGTCATTGGGAAAATCTCCAACATCTAGAGTAATAGAGGTGATGTGTTCAGGATTATTTTTTTTTGGATTGGATCCAGCTACTGTTCATTGGGAACATAACTAGAGAGGTGACAATGATTAACGCCTTAACCAGGGGCAACACATCTGCCTTTAGTCCCTTGTGGACCATGAAATGCCCCTCTTGGATGACAATTTAGCTCCTTCATTTTGGCAAGCTATGCATGGAGGGTGCAGGACAAAACATGCACCTGTACAGATGTGGCTTATGTGTGCCTCTTTACTGGTTCTCTTCTTTAAGAGGACACAAGAGTCTACAAATCGCACCAAAGTAGTTCAGGGACTACTTTGAAGTCGGCACAACTTGAAGTCGTACTAATATGAAGGGTTGTCATTGGAAATCATGGGGAACGACTTGTCATGTGACTTTGCAGTCCCAAATCGTAGGACAAGTCGTACAAGTGTGAAAGGAGCCTTAGCACTACTTCTGTGGGATTTGTAATAGTTTGATATGACTTCTTTGCCTATGTCACTGGGAGGAACAGTGATTTTATGAACAAAAGTTTACCTAGCAAAGGGTTAATATTTAACTTTTTTCAGGCTCAAGAAAGAGATGCATCTCTAAGTGTAGAAATATGGTTACATTTAATGAAGGTACAACATTTAGCAACTCACATAGTTGATAATTAAAACAGGCACAAGTATGCAGGCATCTGGGGTAAAGCTGTCCACATAGACTGTCCTCTGGATTGCTGGCTCTTACCGCTCAGTCTGGATTCATGACTCAAAAGACTACTCTGCAGTAGAGCGATCTAAAAACGAGGCTTGGAACCCTTGTGGAACGCAGCACGGAAGGGTTTACGTCAATGGCAATGGCGGTGTGGAGGATGGTCTATGTCAGGCATGTTCCAGTTTCAAATGGCCCGCCTGGTAATTTGGACATATATATCTTTTGTGCTCCCCAATGAATCTCTAAGCGTCGGGGGCCACAAAAGACATATATGCTGGCTGCCTTGGAGGGGACAGGGAGGGGACCGGATGTGTGCCGTACATACAGGAGAACCTCCTGTTTACACGGCGGTATCTGTAATAAGAAGTCCCGTCTCCTGCGCTGCCATTGGGGGACTGTTCTGTCCATCATAGAGGGCAGACCCTGTCCCCTCTGAGGCTGCAAATGGGCATGGCTCAGGCTGCACTGATGCCAATGGCGAGTCTGCATTCATGTCAATGTTGAGTCTACATTCATGGCAATTGGGATGCTACATTAATGGCAATGGGGGTGCTGCATTAATGGCAATGGGGGTGCTGCATTCATGGCAAGGGTGAGGCTGCATTCATAGCAATGGTGGAGCTGCATTCATGGCAATGCTAGGGCTGCATTCATGGCAATGGAGGAGGTGCATTCATGGCAATGGTGGGGCTGCATTCATGGCAATGAAGGTGCTGCATTAATATAATTTGGGGGTGCTACATTCATGGCAATGGGGTTGCTGCATTTATGTCAATGGGGGTGCTGCATTCATATCAATAGTGAGGCTGCATTCATGGCAATTGTGGGGCTGCATTGATGGCAATGGTGATGCTGCATTCATGGCAATGAGGGTGCTGCATTGAGGGCAATGGTGGGGCTGCATTCATGGTAATGGGGGTGCTGCATTCATGGCAATGGTCAGTCTGAATTCATGGCAATGGGGGTGCTGCATTCATGGCAATGGGGGGTGCTGCATTCTGTCAGAAATCATGAATCAGACTGAGACAGAAGTACAGTTAAATCACACTTGTTTAATAATAATAATAATAAAAAGGTAAACATAGTAGGTGAGGTCGAAAAAAGACATCAAGTCCATCAAGTCCAACCTATGTATGGGATTATATGTCAGTATTACCTTGTATACCCCTGTATGTTGTGGTCGTTCAGGTGCTTATCTAATAGTTTCTTGAAACTATCGATGCCCCCCCGCTGAGACCACCGCCTGTGGAAGGGAATTCCACATCCTTGCTGCTCTTACAGTAAAGAACCCTCTACGTAGTTTAAGGTTAAACCTCTTTTCTTCTAATTTTAATGAGTGGCCACAAGTCTTCTTAAACTCCCTTCTGCAAAGTTTTAACCCTATTGTGAGGTCACCAGTATGGTATTTGTAAATTGAAATCATATCTCCTCTCAGGCATCTCTTCTCCAGAGAGAATAAGTTCATTGCTCACAACCTTTCCTCATAACTAAGATCCTCCAGACCCTTTATTAGCTTTGTTGCCCTTCTTTGTACTCGCTCCATTTCCAGTACATCCTTCCTGAGGACTGAACTGGACAGCATACTCGAGGTGCAGCTGGTCCAGAGTCTTGTAGAGTGGGAGAATTATTGTTTTATCTCTGGAATTAATCTCCTTTTTAAAGCATGCCAATATTCTGTTTTCTTTGTTAGCAGCAGCTTGGCACTGCATGGCATTGCTGTGCCTATCATCTACAGGGACCACCAGGTCCTTTTCCATACTAGATTCCCCCAGAGCTTCTCCTCCCATTGTATAGATTGAATTCATATTTTTGTTACCCAAATGGATTATTTAAAATTTTTGTACATTGAACCTCATTTGCCATGTAGTTGCCCACCCCATTAAATTGTTCAGATATTTTTGCAAGGTTTCCCAATCCTGCAGAGAAGTTATGGCCCTGCTTAGCTTAGTATTGTCCGCAAATACAGAGATTAAACTGTTTACCCCATCTTCCAGGTCATTTATTGAACAAATTAAACAGGATTGGTCCCAGCACAGAACCCTGAGGGACCCCACTACCCACCCCTGACCATTCCGAGTACTCCCCATTTATCACCACCCTCTGAACTCGCCCTTCTAGCCAGTTTTCAATCCATGTACTTCACACTGAGCTTCCCAGAAGGGGTCTGTCAGGACAAGTCTGATTATTGAAGTAGAGCACACTGAGTTCCCAGCAAAGCTAGAGAACGGACCACGGTGTGTTCTCCTGCTTAGTGTGGTCAGTTTTTAAAAGGAAGCAATACAACCAAAACAGGAAGCGCTCTCATTCATGTACATGATACAGAAGGCACATATCAGGAATATGAAGTTTTGGGGTAACAAATGCTTTAAGCTTTCCATAATAGCTGTCTTTGTGCATGTGTGGGGAAAGCTATGTGCACACACAAATGTGCTACAGAAATCTGCATGTGTGCATAGGTACTGCCGGGCTCAGCAGGACCCAAAACCCTTTGGCATTTCTATGCACATGCAGAATCCTGAAGGGGGGCAGGACACAAATATCATTCTCACCTGCTTTGTAGCACAAAAAAATCTCTTAAATTTAAAAAACAAAACAAAAAAAAAACAATGAATGATATACAATTGTGAGGGGGGGAGATAGGACGCTGTGAAACTTAGTTTTGTTTAGGGTAAAGGTCAGCTATAAAGTATGCACATAACTACATACAGTATTCTGACTCTGTGGCCCACAAGAAGGCTTAAAGGGGTTGTAAAGGTAAAAAAGCAGCCCCCCTCGGCCCCCCTAACACTTGTTAGCAGAGACACAAAAGCAATGCCACTGACTCCTGCTTCTGTCAATCAAAGTCAGACAGCCAATCAGGAGAGAGCGGTACGGCCGGGTCAGGGCATCCATGTCTGAATGGACACAGGGAGCTGTGACTCAGCTCGGGTGCCCCCATAGCAAGCTGCTTGCTGTGGGGTCACTGAACAGGAGGGAGGGGACAGGAGCATAGCAGAGGGACCCGTGAAGAGGAGGATACAGGCTGCTCTGTGCAAATCCACTGCAACAGAGCAGGTAAATATAACATGTTTATTATTTTTATAGGGAAAACAAGGCTTTACAATCACTTAATTTTACAATCACTTCAACATTTCAAATCTAATACTTCGTGCATATGTCAATGAATCTCAATGCCCGCTGACATGCTGGATCTGCCTCTGAAAGGGTACATTAGTCATTAAGGAACATCTTATCACATATAATCTGATGCTTTTTATTCTCTCCTATAGTCTTGAAAATCAATAAGATAACATAACATGGAATTGTTAGTTTGTCATTACAATCATTCAATGTAGGCTGCTATTTAATGTGCATAATGTGCATAAGCAGAAGCTACAGTAAAAAATTGCGGACAGTAACAAGTATTGTAATAGCCTATGCATAGCTGCTGTTAGACTGATTGGAAAACAATAAAAAGTGCTCTTCTGACACAGATCAAGACACGTAACTGCAAATTGCACAAATCAGTTCACAAAATCGCTACCTGTTAGCAGAGAAACACACAAAAAATAAATGCCTTTTTCTGCTCATATGGATAATAATGGAAAATAATGTAGAACTGTTCTCTATAAGCAGCAATTAAAACACTTTTAAAGGATAATGTCATTCCTAAAAACATTAAAATGATTCTTGCCACCGTTAAACATTTTCTGTGATATGAGTTTATCGAGTGTCATTAAAGGCAAGAGAAAATGGTGCTGAAAGCGATCACATCAGTTCAAGCTGATTTTTATGGTGTTCACCCTGCCGACTTTTAACAGGTAAAAAAATAGTGTTCAGCCAAGTCTAGGATAATTCTGACTTTCTGCAAAAACACGTAACAAACAGTTTGATACACTTCACAGACCTGTATGTAGAATATAATTGTATCACTAGAGGTAAAAACATGTTTAAGCCTAGAAGAAGAAGCCTTACGCTAAAAGGCTACATACTAAAATTTATTTTAATGTGAAATGAAAAGACTCTGCAGGGTAAGCAGAAATTGCCATTATACTGTTTTAAAGTGGTTGTAAACCCTTACAAACCACTTTGACCTACAGGTAAGCCTAGATTAAGGCTTACCTGTAGGTCCAAGAAATATCTCCTAAACCTACACGGTTTCGAAGATATTTCCCAAAAGACAGGCACCGTAGACAGCGGCGCGCAGGCGCACTGAGCGCGCCGCTGTTAACGCCGATATGCCGCGAGTGGTGGCTCCCGTGTGCATGTGCGGTAGTGAAGTCATCACGGCTCCGTCGAATGACAGTGGCGGAGCAGCGAGATCCACCAAGAAGATGGAAGCTTCATACACAAGGGGACAGCGGTGACTTCGCTGGCTCCTGTGTCAGGTAAGTGACACATAATGGACTACTATGCAATGCATAGTAGTCCATTATGCTTTACCTTTGCAGGGAATCAAAGAGGAAGTAAACCCATCAGGGTTTACTTCCTCTTTAAAGGGTATGTCGTCATGCAAAAATGTATTACCTTATGTGGGTGCAAATTGGCATATGGGAAACAGACAAATACTGTATATATTTTGCAATTTTTAAATGTTATTTCTTGACAACCATTTATGGTAACATCTGTTTTGCAGTAATTAGCTTTTGATGAATCGCTGATTGTGTCACTATAATTATAAAAGTACCCATTGTTTGTTAAAGTATAATTTTTACATCTTAGATTTACAAAGCTGGAATCAAAGCACCTCTTCAAATAAAGACTTACATAAAAAATAAGGTCTTCAGTGCAGCCAAAAGACAATCCCTGAAATTCTTAACGAATGGCACAGATAGATTTTGTGAAAGTGTCTCGCATGCGTTCCAGAAGGGGTGCAGTGTGTGCCAATTTCACATATCCATACATGTCTAGAACTAAAATTTACATTTTTTGCATTGGTACAAGTTCCCTATGGCTACATCCAAAGCTCAATGCTTTTTTCTTTAGGTTTTAAGGTTTTTTATGTTTTAAAGTGTTAGAACTGTTTTTCAAGGTTCCCACTAGCCCCCCCTTCTCCTGAGTATGGGAATACCACATGAGTAAGACTTTTTTGGGAGTCTAGCCACATACAGGACCCCAAAAACCAAGCACCGCCTTCAGGATTTGTAAGGGCGGACATTTTTTTATTTTACACCTCACTATCACAGTTTTAAAGCACAACCCCCCCTATGACCCCATTTTGGAAAGTAGACATCCCAAGCTATTTGCTGAGAGGCATGTTGAATCCATGAAATATTTAATATTTTGCCACAAGTTGCGGGAATATGACAAACTTTTTTTTTTGCACAAAGTTGTCACTAAATGATTAATTGTTCAAACATGCCATGGGTATATGTGAAATTACACCCCAAAATACATTCTTCTGCTTCTCCTGAGTAAGGGCATACCACAGGTGTGAGACCTTATGGGAGCCTAGCCGTGTACAGGACCCCAAAAACCAATCACTGCTTTCAGGATTTCTAATGGTGTAACATGGTGATTTCACTTCCTCACTACCAATTTCAGTTTCCGTTTGTCACTAAATTATGCATTGTTCAAACATGGCATGGTTATATGTGGAATTACACCCCAAAATACATTCTGCTGCTTCTTTTGAGTATGGGGATAGCAGGTGAAGCAGCAGAATGTATTTTGGGGTGTAATTCCACATATGCCAATGACATGTTTTAGCAATATATCATTTAGAGACAACTTTGTGCAAAAAAATTAAATAAAAGTTTGCTATTTGCTAGTTTGCCCAAAACTTGTAGAAAAATATAAAATATGGACTCAACATCCCTATCAGCAAATAGCTTTGGGTGTCTACTTTCCAAAAAGGGGTCATTTGGGGGCTTTTAAACTGTCCTGGCATTTTATGTACAACAGTAGAAGCTTATGTCACATATTAGTAGTCCGTGACCACGTCCTTGGAGTGACGAAACACGTAGGGAGGAACAGCGCGCTGACGTCACCGCATTCTACGACCTTCCCGGAACTACGGGCGGTAGTCAAGAGCCGGCCAGCTTGTTTATTTTATTCATTCTGTTTACATTTGGATTATGTGAGTTTCTATCTACATTTTAATTTAATAAAATATAAGGGTTTTTTACGCTATGCGAGTATTCCCTTGTTTTTTACATGGATTTATCCATTGCGACTTAACAGCCTGAATATTGGGGGAGAGAGATTTCCTGCCTGGTTTCCCTAAAGGGTTCAGCCCGATGACTTACCCATGCGCTTTCTGGTCCCATTGAACAGTGATCTAATGTTCCGGTAAGCGGCCAGAATAGCTATTGGTGGTGGCAATCTTTTTGCTCTTCACAGCACTTTTCCCATCGGTGTTTGTCTTTACTATGCACTGGATTTTTTGGGACTTTCATGCATGAGGAATTCGCTGGGACTTTTTTATGGACTATTATTTTAGAATTATAATTTTTTTTCATTAATTACTATTATTGAATATTATGTGCTGTATATGAATTTATGTATATCTATGATTATTTAGAAATTTGTATTTATTTAATTCACATTCAATTTATTTAAGTATGAATTCATTTTTTATTTATTTAAATTCATTTTGGCTTGCACTTTATGGTAGATCACCATCATATTTATATCTTTTTTTTATCAATGAATTTTTGATCTTTAGTCACTAAATTAATTATTTTTAGCGCAGCTCCTTATGGTATATAGTTTTATGTCACATTTTAACCCACTCTTCTAACCACTTGAAGACAAAGCCCTTCTGACACTTTTTGTTTACATGAAAAAAAAAATTTCTTTGCAAGAAAATTACTTTGTACCCCCAAACATTATATATTTTTGTAAAGCAAAGGCCCTACAGATTAAAATGGTAGGTGTTACAATTTTTTTTTCCACACATATTTGCGCAGCGATTTTTCAAACGCAAATTGTTTGGAAAAAAACACTTGTTTTAATTTGAATGCACTAAAACAAACTATATTGCCCAAATGTTTGATTAAATAAAAAAGATGATCTTATGCAGAGTACATGGATACCAAGCACAACATGCGCACAAAAATTGCGCACAAACGTGCAGCGGCAACAAACTACATACATTTTTAAAAGCCTTTAAAATCCTTTACAGGTTACCACTTTAGATTTACAGAGGAGGTCTACTGCTAAAATTATTGCCCTCAATCTGACCTTCGTGGTGATACCTCACATACATGGTGCAATTGCTGTTTACATATGACACCAGGCTGATGCTTGCATTCGCCTTTGCGCTTGAGCACAGGGGAACAGGGGTGCTTTTATTTTTCTTATTATTTCTTTTTATTTTCTTTTTTATTGTTATCTCAGGGAATTTAAATATCTCTATGATAGCAATAGGTAGTGGCAGGTACTCTTTTGACAAAAATTGGAGTCTATTAGACCCTAGATCTCTCCTCTGCTTTGAAAGCATCTAACCAGACCAAGATCGTGTGATAAAAGGCTTTCCCATTTTCTCAAAGGTGCTGTTTAAATCTGGCGAAAAGTTATGAAATGCTTGTAGCTTCCAGTTTCTTAGGCCATAGAGATGATTAGAGCCATTCTGGTCTCCGATCAGCTCTATGGTCAGCTGGAGAAACCACTGGCTGCATTCTCAGGTTCCCTGTTGGGACAGGCGAGCCTGAGAAAACCATGGAAGACAGTGGGGGCAGGGAACATTCCCTCCCACTGCTTGTAAAAGCAGTCTAGCCACAGGATTGCTTTTACATGAAAGCCGACCGCTGGCTGAAAAGAATGATACCAAGATGATACCTAAACCTGCAGGCATTATTCTGGTATAACCACTCAAAGTCCAGCAACATACCAGTATCTTGCTGGTCCTTGTTGGGCATATATTGTAATGTTGTTTTTTCAGCCTGTGGCTGAATGAAAAAAAGGGATTGATCGGTGGATATGGCCACCAATAGAATACCGCCCTTCATCCACCCACTTCTAATGATGGGCATACACGCACCATTTTTTTTAAACTGTGGTGGTGAAATCACCTCCTACAGCGCTGGAGTTGCTGGTTTTTGTATTGTGAGAGCAAATTCTGTTGCTGTCAAGATAAATAAATAAGTGCTGCAGGTGAATGGCATAACTGAAAAGCAAACAATGGTAATGATAAAACATTAACTCAATAAAACAATTTGGGGACAATCCACCCCTAATGTTAGGAGCAAATCGCTCCTCCACCCCTGCCCCCATGCTTTGCCATATATGCTCTTTTTTTAACTGTGGTGGTGAAATCACCTCCTACAGTGCTTGAGTCACAGCTGATGTATCGTGGGAGCAAATGCTGTTGATGTCAGAATAAATAAACCCATGCTGCAGCTGAATGGTGTACCTGCTAAGCAAATGATGGTTAACAATAAGACAAAGTAACATTACAGTATAACAGTAAGATATACCATACCTGCAAATCAAATAAACATAGTACAAATAAATCATTACAGTTCTAAAATATAGTAACAATAGTGCGAGAACAATAAATATAGAGTTATAGAGAGTGTACAAAAGAGCGAACAACAGAGAGCGAACATAAGAGAGAGAACAATAGAGAAAGAAGAAAAATAAAACCACAACTATTTTTGACTTTTTTATTTTTTGTGTTTTTTTAATTTAAATATATTTTTTATTTTTGCACTTTTTTATAAACGGTAAGCTGTAAACGTTCCAGATTTGGGTCGCAAAATGTGATGGCCATCTCATCTTTCAAGACCCTAGGACTGTGCAATGCTGTACCATACGCTAAAATTCCACTAGTGTATGGTGGCGTTCAAAACATTCACCAATGCAAAGACCAGGTTGGTCAGGACAGGTGGGACAATAAAAGTGGATGTCATGCCTATATCCGTGCTTTCTGCAGACACAACATCTTTTCTGGGGATTTCTTTTGGTAGGAGTACCATGGAGGACATATGCAAAATGCCTCTCATGCAGCCGGTTCACTGCATTTGGATTGGGAAGTTGAGCCACAGAACCGTCTGTAAACAGAAGGGCTGTGATGATCTCTTCCTGGAATTTAAGGAAGGATCCAGTTCATTCTGAAGTTTTGTATAGCACATAAACATTCAACAGAGCAAGTTGGAATAAATATACAGACACTTTTTTATACCAGCATCTGGGGTTACGGGCAATTAGGTATGGCCCCAACAACTGGGAATTGAGGTCCCCCCTCCCATGTTAAGGTTGTATTTGTGGACAGAGGGATTTCTCCACAACACCTGTTGCCGTTTTTGAATTTGAACCATTGTGTCTGTGTGAAGGGAGGACAGAACGAAAACATTCTTATTATCCCTCCATTTCACAGTGAGCAAATTATTACATCTCAAGTAGGCTCGCTTCCCCAGCCTAAGACAGGAATCTACAAGCCACTGGAGTAAGCCCCATTGATTAGATTGCACGGTTCCACATGTGCCAATTACATGATCAAACAAGTGACTAAAAAGTAGCACACTTGTGTAATAATTGTCCCCATACAAGTGGTACCCCTTTACCAATAAGGGTTACACCAAGTCCCACACAATCTTACCAGCACTCCCTATGTAGTCTGGGCAGTTCTCCAGCTAATAATCTCTTCCCTCGGAAGCCATAAAACTATATGTATAGCCTGTTGCCCTGTCACAGAGGTTATACATCTTGACCCCATATCTGGCACGCTTGCTGGCAAGATACTGTTTGAATGACAAGCGGGTACAAAACTTAATCAGGGACTCATCAACGCAGAAAACTTGATCGGGAGTAAACAAGGCTGCAAACTGCTGTTAAAGTGGTTTATGAGGGGGCCAAATTTTGTAGAGCCGATCGTATTCAGGGTCACCCCGAGAATGACAGAGTTCATTGTCATTGAAATGCATGAACTGCAAGATGTGCTCATCATATTGTGTCCTGGTCATGGAAGCAGAGCCCAAGGGCATATGGTGAATTGGGTCAGTGGACCAATATGACCGCAACTCACTTTTTTAAGTTATGCCCATGAGGAGGAATAGGCCCAGGAAGCTCTTAAATTTGGAGACCGTAATAGGTCTCCAATCTCTGGCAAGGGTCAACTGGGGATTGCCGATGAATTGACCAGCATACAAATTGTTTTGGTCCACGATAGATCTATAGAGATCTTCCATGAAAAACAGCAAATAAAAATTAAAAATCAAGTTATGTAAAATCACCTGAATTCTGGGTTGGCCAGTGAATGGGGGAAGTATGGGTGCTGCAGAAGTGGTGGGCTCCCAATTCGGATTGGCAAATGCAGCAGGAAGGGCTCGATGGGCCTGTCTTTGTGTCCTTGGTGGCTGCAGAACACTAGATGTGCTAGCCACCTCACCAGCTTGAACTGCACTTATGGGACTCGCCACGTCACCAAGTGTTACTGCAGTGCTGGATGTACAACCAGGATGTACTGGGCCGCTGGTGCTTGCCAGTTCACCAGAAGGATAAGCAACACTAATACTGGATCTCTGCTCCATATGAGAGCCCTGCGGTTCTTGCACCTCAACAATGGCAGAAGAACGGGGTCGCGTATGCCTGACCTTGACAGGGACCATTACTCCGTCATCAGAGCTGTTAGCGTTCACAGGGATCAGGCCTGACTCTGTGAATGCTGCAGTTATGTGTTTAGTGTTTTGTAAGTGACAATGATCAACTGATACTGCACTTGGGTGGCCTGTGGGGGGGGGGGGGGCTAAATGCAGGTGCTAGCAGGTATCTGGGCTAAACCTGCTAACACTGCATGTTTGGGAACCCGAAACTATTGGGGACACTAATATAGTTCTGATCAGATCAAATATATCAATCTGTTCAGACACTATACTACTAAGGGAGGTGTATGGTGCGTGCGTGGGTGGGTGTTTTCACTACTGGCACTAATCTGACACTGCCTGGGGTGATGCAGGCAGCAACTGATGCTAAAACCTAAGTGATATCACTCACCAGGTGTTTAGGGGGTAAACCTTTTATTAGGTAATGCACGACGGGTGCCCTGACACTATAAAAAAAGAACTAACTAAAGAGCATTACCCGTGACACTAATACGGTTATCACTGGTGCCAGGGGGTGATCAAAGGGTTAAACCTTTATTAGGGGGGTCCCTAGACCTATCTGGGCCTACTACTAAGTACCCTAATGCTGATTAGTGTCACAGATGACACCAGTACAACAAACATGCTTTACTGAATATACAGATTAATTTTACTGTTGTGGATTTAGTAATACTTTAAGAAAGTGAAAGCTAGTTTAAATGCCAATAACAAAATATCATGTAAGTTTATTGGCATTGTTCTTCTTGGTTGGCATTCTACTTGAAAAGAGATGTAAAGCACTTTACATCCTTTCTCGGTGAAATGTGAAATAACTCATCACTGAAAACACTATTAGTAATGGTGTCATAGTGAGCAAATGTGGAGAAAAAAAGGCTGTCTTTTTTTGCACCTTAAGTGCGTTATTATTACCTTGTCACAGCAGAACATTGAAAAATTGACTTGAAGTGCACTGGTAATTAATTAGAAAGTGGCAGCTATTTCATTACGAGGAGCAAATTGGTATTGTGAAACTGTTATCAGTATTGCTATAATTTAATTAACCAAAGTATCTCATAGTTTTAAATTTAGTCAGGTTAAATAAGACATATCTATTGAGTTCAGTCATGGGAAAAAAAATACACGTCCAGAACCCTTAACTTCTAGAGAAAGGCAAAAAAATCCTATAGTGTGGTCGAATGTGTCCCAACTGAGGCAATTGATAGTGACATGTGATCACTGTGGCCAATCACAACACATCACATGAATTATACACAATGGATGGCTTCCAATCATGTCATTCATTGTGTACTATTGTGTTGATCTCTGTGATAGGTCACAATGATCACATGGTACAAACACGGCCAATCACAGCCCATCTGTACCATATGATTAGCAGTGGCCAATCACAGGTAATCACAATAGTACACATTGAATTAACAGATTTCATTCAGAAAAAATGGTTGCTTATAACAGTGATTATCAGTGTGACTTTGTATGCATTCCTGACACACACAAATGTGAACACAGGCTCAATGTCAACATTGAGGCTTGGCATACAATCCTTTCATTCACACTAGTGGCCAGTATAAATCCCTCCTTACAGAGGTGGTTACTGCGAATGCTCCTATTACATTAGTGTTCAGTGTAAATCCCCATTACATTAGTGTTCAGTGTAAATCCCCATTACATGGGTGGCCAGTGTAGAAACTCCTTTTTATATTGGTAATCAGTAAAAGAAAATCCAAACTTGCATTTGTGGTCAGTTTCAAATCCTCCCATACATTGGTGGTCCATGTAGCAGCCCCTTTTAAATTAGTGATGAGTGTAAATCCCCCTTACATTGTTGGCCAGTGTATAAATCCCCCGTATTGGTTGTTGATGTAAAATCCCCCATTACATTGGTTGTCAGTGTAAATTCCTTATTACATTGGTGATTAGTGTACATTTCCCTTTACATTGGTGGTAGGATCAGAATTACCCTTACACTGGTGATCAGTGTAAATCCCCCTTTACATTGGTGGTCAGTGTTTATCCCCATAACATTGGTGGTCGGTGTAGAAATGCCCCCACTGAGGTAATTGATAGTGACATGTGATCACTGTGGCGAATCACAACACATCACATGAATTATACACAATGGATAGCTTCCATTCATGTCATTCCTTGTGCACTATTAATAAAAGGGGGGGGGGGGGGTCCTGCGCAAATCGTGCCACTCATATAATATAATGAAAAAACTCAAAGTAATAATAAGTGCAAAAATTACATTAGGTATAAGAAAAAATAGTCCATGTAAAAGCACAAATAAAAATATGAAAAATTAAATGGAGGAAGGACCAATGATATAATGTCCACTAATCCAGGCTCCCAGAACTCTCACCTTCAAACGAAGTAAACAAGCTGATCAGACAAGCCCCAGGACTCTCTTATTTCATTCATTAATTTTAGCCATCAGGGAAATCCAGAGGAAGGATGTAGTAATAAAATTCCGCCACTAGAGGGCCAATCTCAGCATATATGTTTTATTATGTGGATCCTCACATCTATTCCGAAATGTATGGCTCAAAATAAGAGGGAAGGGGGAAGGAGAGAGAGAAAGGAGACTCCAATGGTGTAGTAGTTCAAATCAGAGCAGATAAATTTATTAAAAAGCGTAAAAGACTCTCAGATTTCAACAGAATAAAAAAGCACAGTCAGGAAGATGGTGTAATGGCGACTTCCGCCAGTCTTACTCTACTTCCGGTACGTCCTACGGCCACTCCCTACGCGTTACATCATACCACGTGACTTCTTCATGGGGATAGTGATAGGACGTTAATGGCATACATAAATATAATGGAAACCGGAACCGGAAATACCCGTTCGGCCATTTTGGAAAAGGGTAAGCCAAGATGTAAACATATGTAGACCGGAAGTGCTAACTCCGCCATCTTGCTACTCCAATATTGTTAAGCGGAAGTGCAAAACACCGCCATCTTAGAGTAAAAATGACACGAACGAAGATCGCAAATAAGGAAAAAAACAGCGCTAATACAATATCTAAAAAATCACAATTACTTTAATATTAGAGACAACAAATGCTTAACATATCCCAAATGGATCTAGAAGAACAGACGCCAGTCTGAAATTCAGTAAACATGGCATCCTATAAGATTAAATGTTCCCAAATCTCAATAAGGGATCATTGAAAAAATTGGATTAAAAAATAAAATAAAAAATAGCTAATATGACAAACCCGCCGATGAGACTAGGAATATTAGATTAAATAACGGTATATCGATATGGTATATAAAAAATATTCAAACTTAAATAGATAAATTCAGAGAGTGGAAAAATAAAAAATAAAAATTAAAAAATTAATTAATGAATTCATAATTAATAAATTATTTTAATAAATGTGCACAAAACAGGTAAGTAAAGTCACATACCGGAAATAGAGTAGGACTTTACATCAAAAAATACCTATCCACAATCTCTCCAACATATAATCACAGGAGAAACATACAAAATACAAAAATAAAAATATTAATAATAAAAAATACTATTAATATTAAAAATTACTTAAAAAACAGTTAAGATCAAAATCTACATTTGGACCATCAGGATAAAAAGATCTCATAGTAAAAATCCATCTAGATTCCTTTTGACTAATAGTCCTAATTTTATGGCTGCCCCTCCATGATGGGTTGTATCTTTCGATACCCCAAAATTGCAAATGGGAAGGATCTCGATTATGTACCTGGTCAAAATGCCTAGAGACACTATGTTTGGGAAAACCCTTTAAGATGTTCTGTATGTGCTCTTTAAGTCTGACTTTCAACGCTCTTTTTGTTCTCCCAATATATTGCAACTGCATTGTAAGCAATATACTACGCCTTCCGTATGGCATCCTATAAAATCTCGTATATTATGTGTTTGTCCAGTGGTAGTACTAACAAAATTACTTCTTTTATTTTGAAATTTTTTGGCGTGTCGACATGCAAAGCAATTTTTACATGGATAAAAACCTTTCCCAGTAAAAAAGGAAAAAATCCCTTTTGGGGGGTGGCTCAACAACAGATTTGGCAATAATATCTCTCAAAATAGGAGCTCTTTTGTAAATAACATTCGGTCTCTCAGGTAGGATTTTACCCAAATCCCTATCATTTTTAAGGACATGCCAATGTCGACTTAGTAATCTGGAGATCTCTTTGTGCTGTACACTGTAATCCAGTATGATAGAAGGAACCTTGTGCACTATTGTGTTGATCTTTGATTGGTCACAATGATCACATGGTACAAACAGGGCCAATCACAGCTTATAACAGTGATTATCAGTGTGTAAAAAAAAAAAAAATCCTAATCCCCTCCCCAGAGTAGCACAGTGTTACCACCACACCAGATCACCAGCTGTATGATGATGCTATACTGCACTGCACTATTTTTTCTATTTTTCCTTATTACATAAAATGGTGAAAAAAAATTGCCATGCCTCTTAATAAATACCTTGGATCTTCTTTCCAAAAAAGGGTAATTTGGGGGATATTTGTTCTGTCCTGATATTTAGGTCCTCAGGCATCAGGGTTAATCTATTTTCAGATATACTGTATATACCATACTTTGTGGATATAACGTTAACTTTCCTACAGAGTAATTAATAGACACTGATTTGTGTTATTTTCACCAAAAATGTAGCAGTGTACATTTTGGCCTAAATTTATGAAGAAATATCTGCAACATCTGCAACAGAAACTAAGAAAAAAACTTTTTGTATATTTAGCAAAAAATAAAAAACCCAGTGATGATTAAATACCATGAAAAGAAAGCTCTATTTGTGTGATTTTTGTTTATATGGGTACAGTGTTGCATGACTGCGCAATTGTCATTCAGAGTGTGACGGGTCTGAAAGCTGAAAATTGGCCTGGACAGGAAGAGGGTGAAGGTGCCCAGTATTGAAGTAGTTAATAAATAGAGATCTGTGTGAAAGTTTATGATCAAAAGCATATTAAAAATAATAAAAGTGCAAAAATATGTGCAAAAAAATGTTGTCAAATAATTACAATAATGCAGCAAAAAAGCCACAGAGGAGTATGGGAGGGCGTTGGGACTTTACGATACCCAGAAGGTAATGCAAATAAATGGGAATGATATAGAGATAAAAAAATTACTAAATTTATTAAAACAATATAAAATAACCTCGGAAGAGGAAAGACATTTGGAAAACACTAGTAAAATGGAGCGTCACATAGTAATTTTAGTATAATTATTAAAGAAGGGGTGAACCCCATACAGCTCGCCGATGATGTCATTGCTGCATGTACTGTGAAGAAACGGACCTCTGTGCCGGTAGCGTGTGCCGTAACTGACGGCTTCCACGTGCATGACGTCCCGCGGCTCCGGACAGTCACAGAGCTGGAGTCCACGGCCCCTGAAGGAAGAGCGGGGAAGATGGATGGATATGGCCTGCACAGGGGACAGCACAGACTTCGTTTGCAGCTAAGTGTCACAAAATGGGCTAGTATGTGATGCATACTAGCCCATTATGCTTTTAATTTGCAGGGTTTGCAGGGAGCAAGAGAGGAAGGAAAACCCATCAGAGTTTACTTCCTCTTTAACAAGCTACTTAATACTGGTGTTAAGGAGGGAGTTCTTGGTACCAAAAGAAATGTTAGTTTTTGGTACCACTGGGCTCCCAGGGTACCAATAATATATTGCCTGCCAAAAATCAATAGAAGTTTAACTAACCCTCCTGGACAACCCATCATCAGTGGTATAAATCCCATCACAGCTAGGACAGACAAGTACATTGATTACTACTTGCAACCACTGGTGAGAGGTACGCCTTCCTTCATTTTTGAAAGATACTAAGACCATTATTAACACTCTGAGGGAAATACAATAGAAATAGAGTTATCTATTAGCAACTGCTGATGCCGCCTCGCTATACACTGTGATGTCACATGATTCTGGATACCAAGCAGTTCAGCATTTTCTTGATAAAGACTCCCCTCTGCCAATAAAGTATATTTTAGGTAAATTAAATTTTTCTACGACTACGAATTATTTTTAGCATAGTGGGTCTTATTTGCTACAACTGAAAGGTGTTGCTCCGGGGGCCAAATTTGCCCCTAGTATGGCCAATTTTATGGCCAAATAGTAGGAGTCTGTGTGGTTTGTAGGTCATAGCACATGGGCACTTTAGGTTAATTTAAATGAGACTATTGCCAATATTAGCAAAGGCTATAAAAACCACAGTGTTTGGAAAAACTGCGCTTTGCAGCATAACAAAAATTCAGCAGGCACCATGTTTGTTGCCTTTGAGAATATGTACCCAGTTGGAGGGGAAGTAATGCTAGGAGGAATATTTCTAGAGCTAAAACCAAGTGGACATACCAACTAAAAACATATGCTCCCCTCATTTAAATATTGAGTGGGACATTAGTCCTTTATAAAACTTCTTTTCTTCTGGATTTTTGCAAATGTCATTATTAGTCTGACCTTTTATGACATTTTACAGGAGTTTTTCAATTTGATTTGATTTGCAATGTTATTTCATTTTAATTTCCTTAGTTGTTCTAATGGCTTATTTTTATTGATATTTTGTTGGAATTTGTGTTGCTGTCCAGTAACCTCTAGGAACTAATCAGTGAGCAGTATTGATTAGTTATCTCTATTATTGATCAGTAATCTCTAGCAACCAAGCAACACGCAGACGTCATAATGTATGTTGTAACCTCTAGCAGCCAGGCAGTGAGCGGTAATGATACACTGTAACCTCTAGCAACCAATCGCAGTTGCTGTCTGATCTGGTTCTGTAAACTGGTTTTGAGGCTAGCTACCATTTATTGTATGTCTCAGAGTAGGTAGAGAGTGAAATTGCATGGAAGGACCCCCTCCCAGAACTCTTTTGCAACTGGCATGCCTGGATGACAAGAGCCACATTGGGCCAGAGATTCTTGCAACTTTTTAGGGCTAGTCTGAGAGGTTGCTGACTCATGCAATCTTGTGCCAGACAAGGTCATGTGTGTTGCCTGCTGTTTTTCCCTTCAGCAGGGAAAGTTTATACATGTACCTTGTCTGTCTTAAACATCTTACAGCAGTTCCCTGTTAGGTACCCTGGCTTCCAGGATGTTCTACAACACACCAGGAGAATGAGCAGCCACTTTAGGTGGTCATGTGTTTTTCTGACCAGAATGCAGTGGCAACACAAACTGCCCAATATGGTATACACCCACATGCTGGAACTCAACTCTGGCCATGCTACAGAGTGGTGGGGCATCAATGAGTATGAGATAAGGACAGGACCTGGGGGTTAGGTTTCTTTTTACTATGTCAGTGACTCCTGGTTAAGAAAGCATGCATAATCATGACACCATTCAAAAAGGCAATGGTGAGCAATGATAAGGTGGGGTTAGGCAACACAATCAAGCTGATGTTTTTACTGGAGCATATACTGCATGGTGTGATAGATTGGACACTTTAGACACATGACAGCAGGAGGACTTGCTGCTGTCTGAAACCTAGCAGGATCCTTTGCCTACTCCCCAATACACCTGTGCCATTAGAGGAAATAGGTCCCATTTCCAGATAGTGGCAGGATCCCCTCTCATGCCTAATGTTCCTCTGATCCTCAGGTCCTTGATAGTGGGATCTACAATGGTAGTGGCTACCTCAGCAATGCCTTTAAGTTGTTTCGTTTTTTAAATAAGTAAACAATGCATTAGCACTATACCTCTCAGGCCACACCAGTAAACATGAGTTCAGCACAGTTGCTGGTGTGAACATGCTCTAAAGATGTCACACATAAAGTTTTTGCAGCTGGGCAAAGAAATATCTGTTACAGAAAGGTGAATCCGCTTGGACCTGACACTGTGCACTGACTCACTTTAAAAAAAAATTAACCAATCCTGGATAAGAAATGATTACAAAATCCCTGCACCTGATGCTGCTGGGTAAATTTTTCTTGGCAAAAAACAAAACATAAAAAAAGTACTTTCCATCATTACCTGCATCCTCTAACTCAACTGGGCTGCCACCATTACCAGCTCTTACCAACTCTCCTAGATGGCCACCATTACAAGCTCCAAGCTTCTCTTGGCCTACCACCTTTGCCAGCTCTTATCACCTCTACTGGCCTGCTACCATTACCAGCTCCTGCTACTTCTTCTGGCCTGCCACTAGTAACAGCTCCTGCTGCTTCTTCTGGCTTGTCACCAATAGCAACTCCTGCCACTTCTTCTTGCCTTTTAAAATGAGCCTTTTCCCTGCTGCTTTTTCCAGTTTTTATGTATTTTTTTTGCATCGATACGTGTCCCCAATGGCAGGGCCCAACTTTCCATGCACTTGGCCAGAATTGATGATAAAGATTTGCTCCCCACTCCTAAAAACTTAATTTGGGTTCAGTTTTAAGTACTCAATTTTTAGACTTTACACTGGGTTTGACAACTCCCCTGCGAACCAAACCCTGATGAAGAAATAAGTGGTGAAGAGCACCTTTGTTTGCCAGTTAAATGCTCCTGTGCCAGTAATGCAGTTTTAATTGGACCAGTCAGACGATTCATGGACTTTATGCATATTTACTAATAGACATGAGCATATAGGAGGAAAATATCCCAGTATCCCTATGCTCAAATTGCCTAAAACATGGTGTACTCCTTGGATTTCTCCCTATGAAGTCAGGGAACACCTGGAGAAGTGGCCAGAGTAGTCTTTGTCCTTCATAATCAGCTTGGTAACTTGCTCACAGTGTTTCCATTGTCAACTTAACCAGCAGCCTGAGCTGGGGCAATTTCAAATCTGGTGTTCTCTTTTCTACCCATGTATCCTGTATATTGCTCATTAATGTCAAGCAATCACAATCCTTGCTTCTGCTGCTGATTTCAGTGACTATTGCTGCTCCACTGAAAAATAATTGTTTAGCCACTGGGTGCAGCCCTTCAGAAATCCATAGTTCTATTTTCCTTGTCTACTGGTGCTCTTGCTTCAAGTTACTCTCCAAAAACTAAACATTTTACAAACAATTATTCATTTAAATAATAGCAATTTATTAATACCGCTACCAAAAAACTTTTAAGCAATATATTTCTTTTATCTGTAAGCCTTTCTAGATGTGTTTTCAGGTCAAAAAATGGGTGACATATGAGAACTCAAAATGTAATTCTATATTCAATACGGCATAGTGGGGACTAGTCAATCCAAGGAAAGTATTTTAAGACACTCAGTCTCTGATCATATGCCTCTGCCTTTAAATTCCACCTTTAACTGCAACTGCTTCATTGTTTTAAACATGCTTAAATGGTAATATATGCTACCTTCAAATTGTCCATGCCACTGTGATGTTTGTTTTTGTTTTCTTATAGTTCATACCTAAATTATGAGCTGGTTTTATCTGTATAGCCACGATCCCCTCAGGGCTGGATTAACGTAGGGGCTATTGGAGCTGCAGCTCCAGGCCCCTACCTTAATATAGGCCCAGCCACTCAAAAAGGTTATGGAAAGCAATGGGCCAACGGGAAGAAATCTCCCCTGACGGGCCCTGCATTCCACATGCACCGCCTGGGCAGGGTGGTGGGATTGATAATGGGCACTGCATGAGCAGTCCTAACAGAAGCCTGGGGCACGCCAATGCAGGGCTCTTACAGAAGTCTGGGGCTTCCATAGAGTTAGGCCTGCGCAGCTGCACTCTTTCAGCTCAGAATGCACACCAATGCATGGCCCTTACAGAAACTTGGCAAATCAAATGCCAGGCTTCCCTAGTGTTATGCCTGTGCGGCTGCGCACTTCTGAGTTTGGGCGCATGCCAGCAAAGGCTCTTGGAAAGCAGAAGGGTGCCCAGTAAAAGGCCCACTAAAATCCTCAGCACCAAGCACGTGATGCTATTAATCCAGCCCTGGATCCCCTTCTCTCTTGCTGTATATTGCTGTCTGTCTTCCTATGTGTTCCTCCTATGCAATCCTGGCTGATTAATTGCAATAATACCCAATACCCAATAACACCCAACTCAGTATAAATTTAGGCCTTCTTTAGGGGTTGCCAAGGCAGGGGTTGCACAGGCAGGGATTGCATCGAAAACCATAATTTTGGATAAAGTATTCATATTGGATTAATTATTACACTTTGGCTCAGCACTTCAGTGAATGCACAAAGCAAAAATCTACAACAGTCTACTGCAACACACTAAACTACTACAGGTTAGCTGATTCCCCATGTCTCATCCAGTCCTCTTCTCAATCTCACCACTCTGTATTATGTATTCCCTACGTTTCCTTATCACAGTTGCATCCTCTCTCCTTAAACGTTCTCTCCTTCACCCCTCTTCTCCATCTCACAGCTTATATATATATTACCCTTAAGCCGCGTACACACGGGCGGACTGTATGGCCAACTTAGTCCGTCAGACAATCCGACGGACAGTCCGTCCTACTTTCGAATGAACGGACTTGACCACACACGGATGCACAAACAGTCCGTCGAAAGTATGCGCGATGACGTGTACAGCACGTACGACGGGACTAGAAATAGGAAGTCCAATACACAGCAATGCAACCATTCGCCGTGTAAATCCTTTCTGAGCATGCACCATACTTAGTCCGTCGAACTAGCCTACTCACGAGCGGATTGTCCGCTGAAACCAAAGTACGACGGACAATATTACGGAAATTCTGAAATACTTAGTCCGCCAGACTGCACGCTGAAAAAGTCCGCTGAAGCCCACACACGAGCGGACTGTCCGCTGAAATGTGTTTCGACGGACTAAGTTGGCCAGACAGTCCGCCCGTGTGTACGCGGCTTTACTCCTGTCTTCACCTTATTACTGCACTCATCAGCTCCTGCAAATTTTGAACCCACATACCAATAAAACCTCTAGGACACTGAGAAGCGCCCCCCCACATAAGTCACAGTCACTTCTTATTCGATTTTAATAATTATTAGCTCAACATTTTTTAATCGTATATTTATATGTGAACATTTTGCATTTTGTCATTTGTGTATGCCATTTTAACATGTTAAAGAGGAAGTAAACCCTGATGGGTTTACTTCCTCTTTGATTCCCTGTTAAGGTAAAGCATAATGGACTACTATGCATCGCATAGTAGTCCATTATGTGTCACTTACCTGACACAGGAGCCAGCAAAGTCACCGCTGTCCCCTGTAGTTCAGAGCGTCCATCTTCTTGGTGGGTCTCCGTGGGTCTTGCTGCATGGGAGCCGACACTCGCAGCATATCGCCGTGATCTGTGGCTTACCCAGTGCGCCTGCACGCCGCTGTCTACGGCGCATGCGCCGTAGACAGCGGTGGCTGTCTTCAGGTAAATATCTCCTAAACCGTATAGGTTTAGGAGATATTTCTTGGACCTACAGGTAAGCCTTAATCTAGGCTTACCTGTAAGTCAAAGTGGTTTGTAAGGGTTTACAACCGCTTTAAATAGTTATTATGTTGTCTACATTATTGCTAATGTGCCTTCCATTTGATCTGGTTTATAAAATACAGATTGTTTGGATTTACGCTCCATAATGATCACTTTAGCAAGTTTTTTTGCTCCTATTTTAACTGATAGTTCGTTTTTCTAGCAAGGTGTCATCATTATTTCATTATTATATCCAGAGCGAGGTTTGACACGCGTCCACTTCTGGGTACTGACCGGAAGTGATGACGCCTTGCCGTATTTCAAAGTGAGGCTTGGTTGTGCATGTCTTCCGCACTTTTATGCCAGGGTTAGTAGTGCCTACATCGAAGGGTGGCTCACCACTTTATCATTCAATAGGCCTTACATTTTAATGTATTGGTCTCTTTGCAACCAAGATGTTTGCTCTTATTTTTGCCTTTTTGATTTTCTCTTTTTTAAGGCCATATTCATTTTAATCCAGACTGGAAGTGATGCACATGCATACCGGAACTTCCGGTTAACATGTGATTTAATTTGGGGCCACGCTACCTATATAAGCGCAGAGGTGAAGGCAGTTATTCATACCCCAGATGATGTCTAATCAGACAAAATGCATCGGGTCGAGTTCTGCCATCATCACTGTGCCTTCTTATATCGCTTTTAACCTTTGATTGCATCTGAAATGTGAGTATCCACTTTTTAACCTTTATTTTATTAAAACAATTCAAAAACGTTATCACACTATGTGGAACCTTTTTTCAATTTTTATCGTGTGAGCATGTGAATCTCCTCTGACCATCCTCCTCTCCATCCGAACCTTATTTTGCTCATCTATTGGGAATACGCTGTTGACCAGTACCATTCAAAGCTCCTACTGTGATTGAGGTTATCTGGGTCGCTGATGGTTTCATATCCCACATAGTATTTACCACCACAAGCCTTTTTGACTCAAGAGGCATATGCCCCTTTAAGTCCAATATTTCCGGTAAGCCTTCATGCAATCAGTGGCGGTCTCTTCACAAGATTTCTTTTTCAACATGTTTTCTCTGACATCATTTGCCTTTATGATATTTCAGAAATGATAATCTACTGACATTGCTCATTGATACCAGGCTCCATCTGGTTTATATCTATTTTCCTGTTATTTATCACTTATTCACATGGTGGACTATATCATTATTGTTTTATTATTGTTGGTCATACAATACATCACTTGTCACTGTATATTAAGCATATTTAAGTGCTGCATTTTTGCCTTTGATACAGTTGATCACCCCCTCCTCCTCTAAAAACTCAATTTTCTTGGTATCCATGGCTGTGCTCTCCGTTGGTTCGAATCTTGCCTATCTCACCGCACCGTCAGTGTCACTTACAACTCTACTTCCTCCTCTCCAACACCTCTTACCATTGGGGTCCCCCAAGGTTCTGTACTTGGATCTCTACTATTCTCTATCTACACATCCTCTCTAGGTCCCCTGGTAGCCTCCAATGGCTTCCACTACCATTTATATGCCAAAGACACCCAAATCTAACTCTCTACCACTGATTTACTAACAGATATATCAGTCTGGATGTCACACGACTTCCTCAAACTGAATCTGAAAGTGAGATCATAATATGGTCATCTTTCTCCTCAACTACTGCAACTCACTCCTCATTGGACTACCTTTACATACACTATCCCCCCTTCAATCCATAATGAATGCTGCTGCAAGAGTCATCCACCTTACCAACCATTCAGTGTCCTCCACCCCTCTCTGCCAATCCCTGCACTGGCTTCCACTCACCCAACAAATAAAATTCAAAGTACTAACAAAAATTGACAAAGCCGTTCACAACTCTTCCCCAGCTACATCACTAACCTAGTCTCAAAATACCAACCAAGCCGCTCTCTTCGGTTCTCCCAAGACCTTCTGCTTCCTAGCGCCATTGTTACCTCCTCCCATGCTCGCCTACAGGATTTCTTCAGAGCTTCTCTCATCCTTTGGAACTCCCTACCCCAATCTGTCCAACTGTCCCCTAATCTATCCATCTGTAGATGATCCCTGAAAACGCTTTTCTTTAAAGAAGCTTATCTTGCTTCTAACTAATACACTCTTTTACTTTCTCCATCAGCTCATCCCCCACAGCTATTACCTTTTGTGTCAATTGACCCTCCCTCCTAGACTGTAAGCACTAGTGAGCAGGGCCCTCTAATTCCTCTTGTACCAAATTGTAATGTAATTGTAAATGTCTGCCTTCATTTTGTTAAGTGCAGCGCAAACTGTTGGCGCTATTTAAATCCTGTATAATAATAATAGGAAAGACAAATAAATAAAAAATAAAACCTATTAAACATTTTTTTTTTCTGCATATGTTTAAACAACAATACCTTTTACAAAAGCTAAGGCACTGTGGAAAAATTATTAAGTTTGCTTCCGATTTTATATTGCCTTGGAGACATTTCTTATCTGCTCATTACATAAGTAAATGAGGCACGCGGGATATTAACAACAATCACAAAACACCTTCCCTGCTATAAATTTCATGCTCTTATTGTTTCTTTAATGGTGTGTGTATTTGAAGCCTTCAGAGGTTTATTTATTAATATTTCTTGGCTGCAACCTGCTTCAAAAACGGCAAATAACAATCAGTTAAAATTGGAGCAAAAATAGGAAACTGGTAGCCACGTTTTGACTTATTTTTTCCCTGTTTGCACTGTTGAACTAATAAATAACCCCTGTTCCACCTCAATTTCACAGCCCATTAAATGGCTTTCCAGAAACAGATTTGCATGATGCATACACAAATGGCTAGCACAGGGACATCTTCATAGTTAATAAACTTTACTGTCAACACAGCCAGCAGAGAGCAGTAACACTCTAAATTAGCATCCTTATTTCATCTACTTGATTTTAGTTCAGTTTTCCCTGGACAAGGTATCTTTCTGTTAAAGTATATACTGCCAGATCAATGGGATTCTTTCTTACAATATATCAACCTTCTTTAGATGATGTTGCAGAACTTAAAACATATGTCTATTAGTTATACCCAAAAAGATCCTTGGTAGTGATAGATTCTACAGTTGAAGCTGGCAATTTAATTGTGCTGAATCAAACACTTCCTATGTTATATTAAGTTTTAAAGTTCAATTTCCTGCCTAAAACTGCAGTATATAATTAAACATTAATGAAATATAAGGCTTGTTTGGAATTCCAGGGCAATTTAGTTTTGATGAACATAAAACAAAGTTTTTTAATCTCTCTAGTAGCAACATCATGTAAATGTTTTTTCACAAAATATTTAGGTTAGTCAAAAAAATAAAGTATACAGTGCCTTGTAAAAGCATTCACCGCCCCCCCCCCCCTGGCATTTTTCATGTTTTCTTGCCTCACAACCTGGAATTAACATGGATTGTTTGAGGATTTGCATCACTTAATTTACAGAACATGCCCACAGCATTGAAGATTTTTTTTGTTATTTTATGCATAACTATTCCCCCCCTTAAAGTCAATACTTTGTACAGCCACCTTTTACGGCTATCACAGCTGCAAGTCGCTTTGGATACGTTTCTATGAGCTTGCATCATCTTGCCACTGTGATTTTTGTCCATTCTTCCTTACAAAACTGCTCCAGCTCCTTCAAGTTGGATGGTTTGCCCTTGTGAACAGCAATCTTTAAGTTTGACCACAGATTTTCTATTGGATTGAGGTCTGGGCTTTGACTAGGTAATACCATCACATTTACATGTTTCCCCTTAAACCACTCAAGTGTTACTTTAGCAGTGTGTTTGGGGTCATTGTCCTGCTGGAAGGTGAACCTCTGTCCTAGCCTTAAATCACACACAGAGTGGTACAGGTTTTGCTCAAGAATATCCCCGTATTTAGCACCATCCATCTTTCCCTCAACTCTGACCAGTTTTCAAGTCCCGACTGCTGAAAAACATCCCCACAGCATGATGCTGCCACCACATGTTTCACTGTGGGAATGGTGTTCTTTGGGTGATGTGATGGGTTTGCGCCAGACATATTGTTTTCTTTGATTGCCACCTTCCTCCATACATTTTGGGAGGCTCGCATATGCCTTTTTGCAAACTCAAAATGTGCCATTTTGTTTTTTGCTGAAAGTAATGGCTTTCTTCTGGCCACTCTGCCATAAAGTCCAACTCTATGGAGCGTACGGCTTATTGTTGTCCTATGTACAGATACTCCAGTCTCTGCTTTGGAACTCTGCAGCTCCTCCAGGTTTACCATAGGTCCCTGTGCTGCTTCTCTGATTAATGCCTTCCTTGCCCAGTCCGTGAGTTTTGGAGTGAAGCCGCCTCTTGGCAGGTTTTCTGTTGTGCTATGTTCTTTCCATTTGGTTATGATAGATTTGATGGTGCTCATAGGGATCATCAAAGATTTGGATATTTTTTTATACTCTAACCCTAACTTTTACTTCTCAACAACATTGTCACTTACTTGTTTGGAGAGTTCCTTGGTCTTCATGGCAGCGTTTGGCTAGTGGTGCCTCTTGCTTAGGTGTTGCAGCTTCTGGGGCTTTTCCAAAGGGTCTGTATATGCAATGACAGATCATTTGACACTTAGATTACACACAGGTGGACATCATTTCACTAATTATGTGACTAGTAACGTTCAAAAAGATGTGTGTCTATCTAATGACAGATCATGTGCCACTTAGATTGGACATCATTTCACTAATTATGTGACTTCTGAAGGTAATTGCACCAGGGCTTTTTATGGGCTTCATAACAAGGGGGGTGAATACATACGCATATGCCAATTATCCGTTTTTTATTTCTGAAAAATCATTTTATGTATATATTTTTCAAATTTTACTTCTCCAACTTAGACTATTGTGTTCTGATCCATCACATGTAATTTAGAAAACAAAAATGTAAACGGGTGACCCCACCCCCCTCTGACAACATGAGGAAAGCCATAGGGAAGTCCCCGTGCATCAGAGGAGGGCGGGCTCACCGGGTGGCCCCGTCCTCTGTTATTTAAGAACTGTCAGAAGAAGAGGTGCATCACACTGCTGAAGACTCCCACAGAGGCGGATCGTGCAGACGGCGCGGAGAAGAAGCTGGAGTAAGATGTGGGACGATAAGAGCAGAGGGAGAAGAAGATGAATAAGAAGATGAAGACGAAGATGGCGAGGAACAACACTGAAGGAAGAGCAGAAGAAAGAAGATGAAAGAAGAAGTGCAAAGAAGAAGAATTTAATAAAGGACTTGTCAAAAACTGTCTTTCGTCTTTTTTAACTTTTTTTCACTTTTTTTGTGAAATGGTAGGGGTACATTTGTACCCCATTACCAATTCACATGGGGGCTTCCAGATTCCGATAAGCCCCCCACCCTCAGACCCCCACAACCACCGGGCAAGGGTTGTGGGGATGAGGCACTTCTCCCCATCAATATGGGAACAAGGTGCTTTGAGGGGCTACCACAAAGCACCCCCCCAATGTTGAGGGCATGTGGCCTGGTACGGTTCAGGAGGGGAGCCACCATCTTTTCCTGCTGCCTGCCAGGTTGCATGCTCAGATAAGGGTCTGGTATGGATTTTTGGGGGGACCCTTTGCCATTTAAAAAAAGAAAATGGTGCAGGGTTCCCCTTACAATCCATACCAGACCTGAAAGGCCTGGTATGGAATTTAAGGGGACCCCCACAGATTTTTTTTTATTTTGGTTCGGGGTTCCCCTGTGGGGACATCCCCATGCCATTTTTATCAATGTACTTTTATGTGTATTGTGGACCGACAATTTATTATAGCCGCAAGTAGTTTTAAATTACTTTTTTTTTTTCCTTTAGAAATGTAATTTTGCTGTCAGACTGTTCTAAACACGGGTAAAGGAATATTACACTTTTATTGTTTCACTTTAAGTATTTTTAAAATCACTGCTCCTGAAAAAACTGCAATTTTTAAAACTTTTTTTGCATTTATACATGTCCCCTGGGGCAGGACCCAGGTCCCCAAATACTTTTTATGACAATACCATGCATATAAGCCTTTAAAATTAGCACTTTTGATTGTTCATGTTCGTGTCCCATAGACTTTAACGGTGTTCCCGTGTTCGAACAAATTTTTTGCCTGTTCGCATGTTCTGGAATAGGGGGGGGTGTTCAACTCATCCCTATTATACAGGATTTATATAGTGCTGCCGGTTTACGTAGCGTTTTACAACTTGAGGTTAGACAGTACAGATGCAATACACTTTAATACAGTAGGAATCAGAGGGACTTTCTCGTTAGAGCTTACAATCTAAGAGGGAGGGTCAAGAGATTTAAGAGGATGTGCTGATGGAGAAAATAAATGCAAAGTTGTGTACATTTGGGGGCCATATAGGCTTCTCTGAAGAGATGTGTTTTAAGGGATCATCTGAAAGTGGACAAAGTAGGAGATAGTTGGACAGATTGGGATATAGCATTTCAGATAATGGGAGACATTTGGGAGAAGTCCTGGAGGAAGCTAAAGAGCAGGGGGTCTTTGGAGGAGTGAAGAGCAAGATTTGGTTGGTATTTTGAGACAAGGTTAGTGATGCAGCTGGGGGCCATATTGTAAGTTATTGTTAGTATCTTGAATTTAATTTGTTGGTTGAGTAGCCGTCAATGGAGGGATTGGCAGAGAGAAGTAGCAGATGCAGAGTGGTTTGTAAGGTGGATGAGCCTGGCAGCAGTGATCAGGATGGACTGAAGTGGGGTAACCTATTTAAAGGTAAGCCAATGAGGTGGGAGTCACAGAAGCTGAGGTGAGAAATGATCAGGGAGTGGATTAGAAGCTTTGTGGTGACATTGGTTAGGAAGGGACGTGTTAGGGTTGAGTTCACCTGCTGGGGGCACTGTCCTGCTCTGGGCTGTTTGCTGCAGCTCCAGTGTACACCAGCAGATGTCTCCCAGGAGCCAGCAGGCAGTGGTAATCAGGCACATTAGTGTTCAGCTGCCGGGGCTACTTAAGGCTGCTCCTACCTTCCCCTGGCGCATCACAATTCTGGTCCCTTGCTTGCTGCCTGTTATTCCTGTTTAGCCTGATCCAGTCTGCACCCCCCTGCCTTGCTCCTGCCTCCCTCTGCTCAGTACCCAGTTGTGATCCCCCCTACCTTGTATCCCTACATTGCCTGTACCCCTATACGTACCTTGTATATAGTTGTACTTAGTCTTTATTTTTGTTGGTTAGTGATTTTGTCTTTGGGGTTGTTCATGTTTGTTGTTTGCTGTGTTCATGGTTTGCTGTGTGTTCACTGTAAATAAATATCACCTCAAAGATATATACTTTGATTGTTTGGTCTCAGTTCCCTTGTGTGACTACGTGTCTGGTCTCCTTAGTTGCTGATTCCTGACATAATCGTGATGCCCACCAACAACCATATCGGCTACACTTGGGAACTGGGAGCCAGTTACTTTAGATTTTTGCTTTTCCTTTGTTAAGATGCTTAGCGTGAAGGTTATTTGCCGTGTGCAACTTTCAGTAGAGGATAATGATTTTTGTCATTCACTTTGGCAGGATCTCACTGAGGAGGAGCTGCCTGAGCTGTTGAAGGTAGATTTTCCCTTATGCCCCATACACACTATCAGTTTTTCTGCTGATTTTTTCCTTCAGGTTTACCAAAACCATGTAGTGCAAGGGCCTGCCTGATTGCATACAAATTGAAACTGCTGCTGACTGCTGTCGATGTGATCCAGTCCTCCTCTATGCTGATTATTGCTGCCGATGCAATCCAGTCCTCTTCCATACTGATAACTGCTGCTGATGTGATTCAGTCCTCCTCCATGCTGGTGACTGCTGATGCGATCCAGTCCTCCTCCATGCGGATGACTGCTGCTGATGTGATCCAGTCCTCCTTCATGCTGATCACTGCTGCGATACGATCCAGTCCTCCTCCATGCTGATGACTGCTTCCGATGCGATCCAGTCCTCCTCCATGCTCAAGGTAGCTGCCGATGTGATCCATGCCTCCTCCATGCTGCCACCTGCTGATAGTGTCCATGCCTCTTCCATGCTGCCGCCTGCTGATGGTGTCCATGCTCCTACATGCTGCTGCCTGCTGCCGATGTGATCCAGTCCTCTTCCATACTGATTACTGCTGCTGATGTGATCCAGTCCTCCTCCATGCTGGTGACTGCCGATGTGATCCAGCCCTCCTCCATGCTGATGGTAGCTACCAATGTGATCCAGTCCTCCTTCATGCTGCCACCTGCTGATGGTGCCCATGCCTCCTCCATGCTGCCACCTGCTGATGGTGTCCATGCCTCCTCCATGCTGCCGCCTGCTGATGGTGTCCATGCCTCCTCAATGCTGCCACCTGTTGATGGTGTCCATGCCTCCTCCATGCTGCTGCCTGTTGATGGTGCTCATGCCTCCTCCATGCTGCTGCCTGTTGATTGTGTCCGTGCCTCCTTCATGTTGCCGTCTGTTGATGGTGTCCATTGCTCCTCCATACTGCCGCCTGCTGATGGTGTCCATTCCTAACCATGCTGCTGCCTGCTGTGGATGACCTGCATCTGTTTCCGAGCTTGTTGTGGCTGGTTTCCAGGCTGCCGGTGCCCGCTGGACTATGCTGGTTCCCGGGCTGCCGCGGCCCCGCTGGACTATGCATGGTTCCCTGGCTGCTACCCAATCTCTTGTGCCCACCCTGTTGATCCGCTGCCCAGCCTGTTGATCCGGTGCCCACTGCCCAGCCTAACTATGCTGATTCTAGGGCCACCAACCCACTGGACTATGCTGATATGGTGCCCACTGCCAAGCCTGACTAGGCTGATTCTGGGGCTGTGGCCCCACTGGACTATACTGATTTCGGGGCCATTGCTCCACTGGACTATGCTGAGTGGGTTATATTCCCACCTGCTGATGGGTCTGAGGCTTCAGCAATTCCACCTAGCTAGTTTTGGGACCCCGCCGGCGGGGTCCGCACCAAGCTTTCAGACATTGCCAGTGGGGTGCCCAGACGGTGTGCAGACCGCAGTGGTGGAGCATTATGGAGCGTCTGGATGCCGCTCCATAAGGGGGGTACTATTAGGGTTGAGTACACCTGCTGGGGGCACTGTCCTGCTTTGGGCTGTTTGCTGCAGCTCCAGTGTCCACCAGTAGGTGTCTCCCAGGAGCCAGCAGGCAGTGGTAATCAGGCACATTAGTGTTAAGCTGCCAGGGACTATTACGGCTGCTCCTCCCTTGCCCCCGGGGCATCACGATTCTGGTCCCTTGATTGCCACCTGTTATTCCTGCTTAGCCTGATCCGCCTTGCTCCTGCCTCCCTCTGCTCAGTACCCAGTCATGATCCCCCCTACCATTTCTCCCTGCATTCCCTGTACCCCTATTTATATCTTGTATATAGTTATACTTAATCTTTAGTTTTGTTGGTTTGTGATTTTGTCTTTGGGGTTCATCTTGGTTGTTTGCTGTGTGTTCACTGTAAATAAATATCACCTTAAAGATATATACTTTGATTGTTTGGTCTCAGTTCCCTTGTGTAGCTATGTGTCTGGTCTACTTAGCTGCTGATTCCTGACAGGGCATATCTTGAAAATGTTGAGGTTGAGGCAGCAAGCTTTGCACAGTGATTGGATGTCGGGACTGAAAGGATAGTTCAAAGTCCAGGATTACACCTAGGACCTTGGCGTGGGGGGAACGGGTTTATAGTTGAGCCGTTGATTTTGACAGAGAAATCAGGGGAAGGGGCACATGGGGAAGGAAATATCATGAGCTCACTTTTAAAAAGGTTGAGTTTGAGGAAGTGATGTGATATCTAGGCAGATATGTCTGTTAGTAGGTTGGCAATGCTTGAGAAGGCAAATGGAGTGAGCCGAGGGTATCGTCAGCGTAGAGATGATATTGAATACCGTGGGAGGCAATCGACTGACCCAGGGAGGAGGTGTAGATTGAGAAAAGAGGTCCAAGAACAGAACCTTGGGGGACCCCGACAGTGAAAGGAAGAGGAGAGGAGGAAGTAGAGTTGTAAGTGACACTGAAGGTGCGATGGGATAGGTAGGATGGGAAGATTAACGTGTTTCACGAATCAAGGATGGCTTAGCCATAATCTAACAAACACCAGTACGTGCAACTAGAAAATACCATGTGTACAGCTAAATAATAAATGGTGCTTGATTATGCCAATTAACCCTTGGTTTGGAGTATCTGAGCCCAGATCCACACAAACCACAGAAAATGTTACATCAAAATACAGAAAATTGAAATAAGGAAACAATTAGGAAAGCATATGTATATTTTTCTTGTGTGATTTGCTTCATGGGTGGACACACTCATGATGACAGAGGTACACACACTTATTATTTAGAGAGTGCGACTGATATGACATGATGTGGTTATTTGTCAGCAGGTAGGGAGTAACAAGTAAAATACAATTAATTGACTTTAGAAGGAGTAATGCCCCATACACAATATTCGATTTTCTGCTGATTTTTTCCTTTAGGTTTACCAAAACCATGTAGTGCAAGGGCCTGCCTGATTGCATACAAATTGACACTCTTAAGGTTTGACCTCATATTATATGGTTTTGCTAAATCTGAAGGAAAGACTCAGCAAAAAAACTGATAGTGTGTAGTGTGTATGGGGCTTTAGACAATAACTGTACTATTTAATCTTCTATATTTAGAGGATACTATCTACACTACATGTTATTGTACATATGTTGGCATACTACCTAACAAATTCTCTTCTTCTTTGTGTGTGGTTGTGTTTACCCACATACAAAGATGTTGCTTCTACAATTTTACAATATACACAATTGATTTATTATATATGTTGAAAAGTTTCTGTTTCTCAATTTTTATTCAGGGTGTGGACTGGACCTGCCCCACAAGGTTGAAGGGAGCAATCATTCCTGTTGGAGTTAGTAGGAGCCTATATCCGTTGATTCAGGTCAAGAGATGAGGCTAGACTGAGAAGTTTAGAAGTAGTAGTAGTATTAGCATTAACAGGGATGTTGAAGTTGGCGAGAATGATTGTAGGGATTTCAGAAGAGAGAAAGTAGGGTAGCCAGACAGAGAAGTCATCCAGGAAGGTTGATACTGATCCAGGGGGCCGGTAGATGACAGCCATTCTTAGAGAAACAGGAGAAAATAGACAAATGCAATGTGCCTCAAAAGAGGAGAGTGTCAGAGAGGGAGGTGGGTGAAGGACCTGATAGGTGCTGCATGGGGCTAGACAAATTCCCACTCCACCTCCCTTCCATCCACTTGGTCTGGGGGAGCGAGTCCAGAGAAGGCCGCCATGGGAGAGAGAAGCAGGAGAAATAGTGTCAAATTCATGAAGCCAGGTTTTGGTAATGTCAAGTAGGTTGTGGAGGGCGATGAGTTTGTTACAGGCAGAGTGGGAATTCCAGAGGGCACAGGAGAAGGGTAGGCTGGTTTTGGGAAGAAGAGGAATAGAGACTATGGTCTGTGGGTTGTAGGGAGATGGGAACTTGGGCAAAGACAAATAATGGAGGATCAGGGTTTGGGGATATGTCACCAGAGGTTAGGAGAAGCAGGAGGATGAGGGAGGTAATGATGGGAGTGTGATTTGTATGAAGGAACGTGCTCCAGAGTCCTGGAGGTTTTATCAGTATATGGATGTAGAGCAAAAGTTTGTAGGAGCAGTAATATGGAGAGGAGAGAAGGCAGGGTGATATATACAGTATAAGCTGTGGGGTGGAGAAGAGGGTTGAAGGTAAGAGAGTTTGAGGAGAGAGGACACAACTGCCAGAAAGAGTGGTAGAGAGTGCATGTTAGGAGAACTGAATAGAGAGACAGGGCAGAGTCACCTGCAGCCTGTTAGCCCTTGTACACACGGTTGGAGATTCCGTCTGAATGTTTCCTATCGCACCATTTTGTCGGATATTCTGACTGTGTGTGGTCTGCATCGGACTGTTTCCATCGGAATATCCGACGGACCAATTTTTCCAACTTGCCAGTAAAATTTTCCAACAAAATGCTCCGATCGGATATACTCCGATCATGTGTAGCTTACTCCGACGGACAAAGTGCCACGCATGCTCAGATCAAATTCCTAGACCAAAGCTATTGGCTACTACCCTGAACGTAGTCCCGTCGTAACGAAATAACGTCATCACATTATGTACAATCGGATTTTCCGACAACTTAGTCCGACCGTGTGTATGCAACATCACTTCTGAACCTCTTCTGGAATTAATCCGTCGGAATTACTCAGACGGATTTGGTTGTCGGAATTACTCAGACGGATTTGGTTGTCGGAATCTTCGACCGTGTGTACAAGGGCTTATGTGCTTTCAAGTGCAGTTTGCTATGTATGTTCGTTTCATGCAATTCCTGAAGTGCAGAGGTACTTGTAATCTATCTATCTATCTATCAATCTATCTATCTACAGTATCTGACAAAAGTGAGTACACCCCTCACATTTTTATAACTATTTCATTATATGTTTTCCTGTGCCAACACTAAAGAAATCACACTTTGCTACAAAGTCAGACTTTGCTACAAACTGTAAAGTAGTGAGTGTACAGCTTGTATAACAGTATAAATTTGCGGTCCCCTCAAAATAACTCAGTAAAGCAGCCATTATTGTCTAAACCACTGGAAACAATAGTGAGTACACCCCTAGGTGAAAATTTCCAAATTGGGCCCAAAGTGTCAATATTTTGTGTGTCCACCATTATTTTCCAGCACTTCCCTAAGCTTCTTTAGCAAGGCATTGGTTGTCTTGGAGGTGTGTTTGGGGTCTTTATCATGTTGGAATACTGCCCTGCTGCCCATTCTCTGAGGGGAGGGGATCATGTTCTGCTTCAGTATGTCACAGTACATATTGGAATTCATGGTTCCCTCAATGAACTGTAGCTCCCCAGGGCTGGCAGCACTCGTGCAGCCCCCAGGCCATGACACTCCCACCACCATGCTTGACTGTAGGCAAGATACACTTGTCTTTGTACTCCTCCCCTGGTTGCCGCCACACACACTTGGCACCATCTGAACCAAATATGTTTATCTTTCTCTCATTAGACCACAGGATATGGTTCCAGTATTCCATATCCTTAGTCAGCTTGTCTTTAGCAAACTGTTTGTGGGCTTTCTTGTGCATTATCTTCTGGGACAACAGCCATGCAGACCATTTTGATGCAGCGTGCAGCGTATGGTCTGAGCACTGACAGGCTGACCCCCTGCCCCTTCAACCTCTGCAGCAATGTTGGCAGCACTCATACGTCTAGTTCCCAAAGACAACCTCTGCATATGACGCTGAGCACGTGCACACAAGTTCTTTGGTCAACCATGACGAGGCATGTTCTAAGTGGAACCTGTCCTGTTAAACCACTGCATGGTCTTGGCCACTGTACTGCAGGGTCTTGGCAATCTTCTTATAGCCTATGCCATCCTTATGTGGAGCAACAATTCTTTTTCTCAGATCCTCAGAGAGTTCTTAGCCATGAGGTGCCATGTTTTTTTTTTTTTTTGGAAAAGGAACGTTTATTGAGTATATAAAATACATAGGATGACAGTAACATATGTGGGGTGCAACATGCACCAAATATACGGATAAAACAGCTGTTAACAATAGCATAGGCTGAGAAAACAGTTCTTTGCTTACAAGTTCGACAGTACATTAACAAAAGCAGTATGGTGTGTTCAGAGAGGGGGGGAAGAGAGGACCTCAGAGAATGGGAGTCACAGGCAAATCCACATCGCAGCTTGCGCTAGGTTGTTCAGAGGGGGGAAACATGGAACCATCATCTTGGGGCGGGGACCCCACCTTCAGCTACAGGGGCAACAGGGCTCGCCGGGCCGACCCTGAGTATGTTTAGGAGGCATACTAGCTACAGGTTACACTAGGCGGTACATGTATCCGAATCCCCCACCCACTTATCCCATATCTTGGCAAACTTGCCCGGGCAGCCCCTATGCATATACACCAATTTTTTATAGGGGAGAGTGGCGTTGACAGCCGCCTTCCATTGCCAGGCAGTGGGGGGTGTTGAGCTTAACCAGGTGCGGGCTATCTGTAGTCTGGCAAGCTATAGAGTCTCCTGCAGGAAGGTGGTCAGAATCCTTGACTCCTCAGGTACGAGGAGAATCCCCAGCAAACACTGGCAGGGGCAGAGCATCAGTGGGGAGCCCATTTGGTCGTGGAGGAAGTCAACAACCTGTTTCCAGTAAGCCTGCAGCTCAGGACAGGACCAAAGGAGATGGTAGAACGTGGCCTGGGGATCACCACATTTAGGGCATGTCGGATCGTAGCCAGTTCTAAATTTGGACAGTCGCCCAGGGGTTAGATATGACCTGTGCAGCATGTAAAGGTGTGTAAGTCTGTCTGAGAGTTTAGGGGAAACCAACTTAGGGGTGTCTAGCGCATTTTCCCAGTCCGTGTCCTCAATAACCCCCACGTCAGCCTTCCATCTAGCCTTAAGTCGGTATGCACGGACGGTTGTCCCCGGGGTGAGTAGGTTGTTGTAGAAGAAAGAGATCATTTTCTTAGGGTCGTCTCCTAACACCACTGTTGCTATCGGGTGTGTCTCAAGCCTGGGGATAGGGGATCCAAATTGGGAGTTAAGGGCATGGCGGAGCTGAAGGTATCTAAAGAGCATTCGATTAGGGAGGTAGAAGTCATCTTTGAGGGCTTGGAAGGGTCTGATATTTCCATTGGTAATGACCTGGGACAGAAAAATAATGCCCCTGGCAAGCCAGAGAGAGCGGCCGGGGATTGTAGATAGTACGGGGAGTAGGGGATTATCCCAAAGGGGGGTGTGGGAGCGAAACCTAGGGGCCCCAGTAATGGACGTAGCCTGCTGCCAAATCAAGCAATGATGGGACAGCATGTCTCTCCCTGGGGCGGACGGTCCCCGGGGGCTACGCATAATAAGACGGAGTGGGTGTATGACCGGAGCCGAGTGAGGGGAGCATACCAAGATGACGTAGCGATCTCTGTCAATCTGATTGAAATAATAGAAGTGGGACAGTTGGGAGGCCAGGTAATAATAGTGCAGGTCTGGTAGGGCAGTACCGCTCAGGTGGGAAGGACATTTCAGAGCACTCCATGAGAGCTTGTGCCGAGACGAGCCCCAAATAAACGTATTTAAGAGGGCCTCCAAGGATTTGAAGGTTCTGAGTGGGATTCGCAGGGGAGCGTGCCAGAACGTATAGAGCAGCTTGGGGAGGAGGATCATTTTGACCAAATTTACACGGCCCATCACCCCAAGGGGGAGACGGGACCAAGTCTGGGTTTTTTGTTTAAGCAGGGTTCTATGTTTAAGAGGGTGTAGTCAGTTAGTGATCGTAAACATTGCACTCCCAGATATTTTATCAGACTTGCCCTGATCAGGGGCAGTGCCGCCTGATCAGTGGACGGGGCTCCCAAATCTAGGGGGAGGATCTGGGACTTGGACCAATTGATCCGTAATCCAGAATATTCCCCGAACTGCTCTATCAGCCGCAGGGCCGCCTGCAAAGAGGAACCCGAGTCTTCAAGATATAACAACATATCGTCGGCGTATAAGCTGAGGGTTTCCGTCAGAGGGCCCGAGCGCAGGCCCTTAATGTGCGGGTGAGCACGAATGGCAATGGCCAACGGCTCGACCGCCAGTGCATACAAAAGGGGGGACAGTGGGCATCCCTGGCGAGTACCCCGAGACAGAGGAAAGGAATCCGAGATCCTGCCATTAACCTGGATCCGGGCAGTGGGAGCGCTATACAAAAGCTGAAGCCATTTGATGAAGTTAGGACCGAAGCCGAAATTGGTCAGGCATTCCCATAAATAGCTCCATTCAACGGAGTCAAACGCCTTCGCGGCGTCAAGACTCACCACTACCCGGGAGCCAGTGTTATCATGGGTAGCCTGCAGATTCATAAAGAGCCTGCAGAGATTAAAGGCAGTGTTTTTGTTAGGCATAAACCCCGTTCGATCAGGGTGTATCAGGCTAAGGATAACTTTATTGAGTCGCAGGGCCAAAATTTTAGCAAGGATTTTTATGTCCAGTTGCAGGAGAGAAATTGGGCGGTATGACTCTGGGTAGCAGGGATCCTTACCAGGCTTGGGTATAAGGACAATAAGGGCCTCACCCATGGAGGCAGGGAGGGTCATTGTGTCAAACATATGGGTGTATAATGAGTGCAGTTCTGGGACTAGCGTGTCTTGGAAATGAGTATAGAATTCCAGGGGCAGCCCGTCCGAGCCAGGTGCTTTGGAGGATGGGAGGGAGGCAAGTGCCTCGGCAATGCAGTCAGGAGAGATGGGGGCCTCCAGGAGGGATCTCTGCTCCGGGCTAATAGAGGGGAACCTAATGGTGTGGAGAAATTGGGTGAGGTCAGTGCGCTAGTGTCGCGTTGTGGAGGTGTATAGGGTGGAGTAGAACATTCTAAACTCCTGTAAAATCAGGTCAGGGTCAGAGATCACGTCACCGGTGTCGCTACGGAGCTGAACCACCACCGGGGGGCTGTGGTCCAGCCGGGCCATATAGGCTAACAGTTTACCCGCTCGCTCGCCGTGTTCAAACACACGCTGTCTACTGAAAAAGAGTCCCTGCTTCGCTTTCTCATAGTGAAGGTGATCGGTCAATCGGGACTGGAGGCGAAGCTGGGTGGCGTGTACCAGGGAAGGATCTGTCACAAATAGTTGCTCAAGGGACTGCAGGCGCTCCTCAGCCTGTGTCAATGCCTGTCTAGAATTAGCCTTGTACCTGTTGATACGGGTGACCAGGAGCAGCCTAGTATGAAGCTTAAATGTCTCCCAGATTGACCCGGGGGACGCTGATCCCGAGTTTGAGCGGAGAAAGAAAGCCATTTCCCTCTGTAGTTCCTCCGATCCCGGGATAACCGTAAGCCAGAAGGGGTTCAGCCTCCATATACGGGGGGGTATAGTCACAGGCAGTTGCAACGTCAACCAGTATGGGGAGTGGTCCGACAGCACCCTGGTGTCAAAGCCAACCTCCAATAATTTGGGTAGCAGGGAGGTGGAGAGCAGGGCCATGTCTATACGGGACATGGCACGGCGAGAGGGGGTGAAGCAAGAGAAGGCCTTTGTTGTCGGATACTTATGTCTCCAGGAGTCTGTCATGGCTAATTCAGCTGCAAACCTACCAAACCTAGTGGTATGAGGGGGGGGGATGTGCGATCAGGTGTGCCAAGTCTGTCAAGGCCGGGGTTAAGGGTCATGTTGAAGTCCCCTATCCAGATTACCGGTACTGTAGGGAATTTGGTCATAAAAGTAAGACCCTCTTGCAGGGCCTGAAACTGGAAGGGCGGTGGTATGTAAAATGCCATGATAAGCAGCGTCAGACCGCTCACAGTGGCATGTAAAAACAGAAATCTACCTTGTGGGTCTGAGCGCAGGTCATGTAGCTGGAACTGCACAGTTTTAGCAATTAAAATGGCTACTCCCCGGGAGTGGGATGTGTGAGGGGCGCTGTACATCCAGCCGACCCAGGGTTTTCTGAGCGCCCTTTGGGATTGTCTTGTGAGGTGAGTCTCGACAAGGATCGAGATGTCTACTCTCAGGCGTTTAAGGTGAGTAAGGACAGCCAATCTCTTGGGTTTGGTGCCAAGGCCCCTGACATTCCAGGTTGCAAACTTAAGCGCAGCCATGGAACATGCAGGTATGTGTTGAGCCATTGCTGGCCCCCAAAATGGAAAGTACGGGCAGGCAGGATGTTTGGACAACCACTGGGTCCTCTCGGGCTAACATCCACATATACAAGAACACATCTTCAGTAAAACTACAGCTGTAAATAACACAGTACAAAACGTAAATAACCATTAAAACAGTTGTAACAATGCCTACACTGGACCAGCGGGGCAGAACAGTAAAGCGGTCACTCGCCGCAGCCGCGGTAGTGACTGCTGGCCAGGGAAACAAAACATTTGTGGGCGCAATTATAACAAACTGCAGAGCAGACAGTGTAACGGGTTGCAGGGGGTATACTTTCCAGAGCAAGAGTCAGCAGGTCGTCTGAGAGACCAAGTGGAAACATATCATGGGGGGCAGTCAGGGGGAAAAGGGGAGACCATGGTATGCAAAGGAGTAGACCAGAGGGGGTGGCGGGTGGGTACAAAAATAAAAATAAAAAATAAGGGGTCCAAGCAATACAGGGGTACCTCCGTATGCGCCAGCAGGATTGAAGAGGGAAGGGGGGGGAAGAAAGCAGGAGTGGAGTGGAACAAGGGCAAAGACATCACGTTCCGATGCAGGTCCCCCGCATGATCCGCGCCATCATCACACAGGTGTCCACCGCAGATATGGTGAAGGAGAGTGCGCCCACCGGCCACCACCCAATCAACAATGCAGAGGAGACGGGCAGAGTAGGGGGTAGCAAGAGCAGTATGTCCGGGGGAACAGAGGTAGTTCGGTGGTGGGCACCACATAGGTCAACAGCATAGCGTTCTCCCAGATAGGGGGTGACAGCAGCAAAGATGACAGCAGTTCGTAGGATCAGTGGAAAAAGAAGAAGGGGGGGGATACAACAGGAGAGTCAGATGAGAGCGGGAGTCACTCACGGTTGTTGAGGTGGATAGGTATGCACTCCTCAGGGGCTGCAGTGGTCATCTTTGAACATGGCCCTGTGCCTCTCCCTGTTCCAGCCACGAAAAGGCCAGAGCAGGGTCTTCGAAAAAATATGTCTTGCCCTCGCGGGTCACCCGGAGCCGAGCAGGAAACAGCATTGCATATGGCAGATGGCGAACTCGCAGCTGACGCTTGACCTCGGTGAATTGCGCTCGTTTCCGCTGGACCTCCGCCGAGAAATCCGGGAACACCGCCACAGTGGCATTGTCGTCCGGTATATTTCCCCGTTCGCGGGTGAGACGAAGCACCGTATCCCGATCCCTGTAATTAAGTAGCTTAGCAATAAAAGTCCGCGGGGGTGCGCCGGCTGGTGGTGGACGAGCCGCCAGGTGGTGCGCTCGCTTGATCACGAACGTGGAGGAGAAGGATTCCCTGCCGAAGGTTTTAACGAGGAGATTTTCCAGGTATGTGGGAGGATCGGAGCCCTCCGAACGCTCCGGGAGACCCACGAAGCAAAGGTTGCACCTGCGGAGTCTATTTTCCATGTCGTCCTGTTTATGAAGGACGACACTGAGCTGGTATTGTAGACGCTCCACCGAATGTTGTAAAGGAGGAATGTACGCCTCCACGTGGTCCACTCTTCGTTCGGCCTCGGACACCCTGTCCCTCAGTTTCTGCAAGTCATGCCGAATATGGGAGATGTCCACCTTAACCTCCTCTATCTTGGTAGTGAGGGCGGTTTGACAGGAGGAGACGGCCTCGAGGATCTTGGCGGTGTCGTTCGTGGGAGGCTCCTCCACGGTACGAACAGGGCCGGCGCCATCTTGCTCCGTCGCGTCCTGGCCCTCGTGGCGGAACTTAGCCAGCTTGGCGGCCGCCTCGGAGGATCTTTTAGTCGGCGACATGAGGTGTAGATTGAGCACAAGGTCCCCGGGCTTCGTTGTAGTAATTAGCGGAGATAAATCCTCAAAGGATAAGGTAGAAGACGGAGCTCTCACTCAACACGTCCTACACCATGAAGCTCCAGGCCACGCCCCCGCCATGAGGTGCCATGTTGAACTTCCAGTGACCAGTATGAGAAAGTGAGAGTGATAACACCAAATTTAACACACCTGCTTCCCAGTCACACCTAAGTAGGGGTGAGCCGAACACCCCCCGGTTCAGTTCACAGCAGAACATGCGAACAGGCAAAGAATTTGTTCGAACGCGCTAACACCGTTAAAGTTTAAGGGACACGGACGTGAAAAATCAAAAGTGCTAATTTTAAGGGTTAATATGAAAGTTTTAAAAAGGGCCATTTTTGCGGGAGCAGTGATTTTAATAATGCTTAAAGTGAAACAATAAAAGTGAAATATTCCTTAAGTTTTTGTATGCCTGTAAAGTGACGCATTTTTCTCGTGTTTAGAACAGTCCCTGCACAAAATTACATTTTAAAGGAAAAAAAGTAATTTAAAACTACTAGCGGCTTTAATGAATTGTCATGTCCCGGCAATACAGATAAAAGTAATTGAAAAAACAGCATGGGATCCCCCCAGTCCATTACCAGACCCTTTGGGTCTGGTATAAATACTAAGGGGAACCTCAAACCAAAATTTAAAAAAAAAATAGTGTTGGGGTCCCCCAAAATTCCATACCAGGCCCTTCAGGTCTGGTATGGATATTAAGGGGAACTCAAGGCCAAAATTAAAAAAAAATGGCATGGGGTCCCCCCAAATATCCACAGTAGAGCCTAATCCAAGCACGCAACTTGGTAGGTGAGGAGAGAGAGCACCCCCTCATTTTGTACCATACCAGGCCACATGCTCTCAACATGGGGAGCACCTTGTCCCTATGTTGATGGGACAAGGGCCTCATCCCCTCAACCCTTGCCCTGTAGTTGTGGGGGTCTGTGGGTGAGGGCCTTATCAGAATCTGGAAGCCCCCTTTAACAATGGGACCCCCAGATCCTGGCCCTCCCTGTTTGAAATGGTAACGGGTACATTGTACCTGTACCATTTCACAAAAAAAGTGTCAAAATGTTACGTTCGACTAGAACATCTAGCTCATCGCTACACCTGAGACCTTGTAACACTTACATGTTACATGACACCGGGCAGGGAAAATGGCTAATTGGGCCCAATTTGAACGTTTTCACTTAGGGGTGTACTCACTTTTGTTTCCAGCGGTTTAGACATTAATGGCTGTCTGTTTATTTATTTTGAGGGGACAGCAAATTTACACTGTGATACAAGCTGTACACTAATTACTTAGCATTACACTGTAGCAAAATGTAATTTCTTCAGTGTTGTCACATGAAAAGATATAATAAAATATTTACAAAAATGTGAGGGGTGTACTCACTTTTGTGAAAAAAACTGTATATCTATATCTATATAGATATATATCTATATATATATATCTATATAGATATAGCTCTATCTATCTATCTATCTATCTATCTATCTATCTATCTATATATATATATATATATATATATATATATATATATATATATATATATATATATATATATATATATATAACAGTTACAACCATAGCTGGATTTAATTCTAGGGTTAATACCTGTCCTAGATCTAAGGAATGATCATGTTCCTTGAACTTACTCAGGAATGCTGTAGAGGTTTTACAAATAAAAGTTCTACATGTATGTTTCATGTGAGAATATACAGTAGGTTCATTGAGCCGCAATACTTGTTTCATAAATCCTATATTATGTATTGTCTTGTTTGCTGCTCTGCAGTATGATTAACAATTAGAAGGGGTCCTCCTTTGTAGTAGTGTCCAGTAAAACAAACACAGTTATGACTCTTCATGCATCACTGGAAGATAGTCAGTAGTCCAGAGCAGAGAGAAACTCACAGCTCTGCATGTGCTACTACTTAGAACCTTTGACTTCTGAAGTAGCTCCTATAAGAACAAAACGTTTTTTCTTTCTCTTTTTCTCATAGAAATTATGACCGTTTTGTATGTGCATTTGTAGCCAGGAGCTCTAAGCTACCATTCACATAATTTCCTAAATAGGCCAATACACCCCCTCCTTACCTGCTTACCTGTTTAGGGGTACTTAAGATATATTTATATCACGTTATGTTGGCTTTAACATCAACCACAACATGCTTGATAAAATGTATGACAAAAATTCTACCTAACGTTTTAGAAAAATAAAACCTCTTTATAAAAGCATGAAATAAAAAAAATCACTAAAACCTTTGTAATGTTCTTTTTGCATTTTTAAAACCCAAATCTGGCCATAAAGGTGGACCATTTCTCACTCCTTTCACCTAGTTAAAACAAACTCATAGAAACCCCTCAAAACTTACCTGGATTCATTGTCAAATGATCTCTCTTCGCCATGCTGGTTACTTCAACTAATCCTGTGTCTGCTCCTTGCATGAAGTTATTCCTACATAGTTCTGGACCAAGTGATAGACAGTTGTAGCAGTCAAACGGCAATGGCCATGTCATCAGGAAACTACAGACCAGACCCCCCATACTACTAAACAGATAAAAAAAAGACCTAGGATCTCTAAATCAATTAAGAGGGCTGGTGTGGCATTATTTTATTTTTATTATTCATCCTAATGATCATTATAAAAGATGGCATCATGCTTTTCATTTTTAATAATTTAGGTTTATGTCGCTATTACTAGATTATATTGTGGGCCCTATTTATATCCTATTCTCGTGTAAGTCATTTCTTTAAATGACACAATTAATATCAATACAGCTCCTAAAAGGGGGTCTCCCTTTCCTTCTATCATATAAGAAAAATAAATAAAAAATTTAAAGTAAGTAACAAGTAAACACCCCATATTAATTCACCGGGAAAACACATTTTGATTTGCTCATTTATTCATTTGAATAAATCAAAGGCTTATAAATGAAAGCAATAAGCAAATTGCAGCCTTTTCACCTGAGAAATCACACTGAATTTGTTGTATTAGACAAATCAACTGGCAAATCGCTCCCAGACAAAAACATTTCTATGCAGGTTAGAGATGCCTAGTGAAAATACATCATGTAAACCTGGCTTTGCCCAATAATTCTGCCACTGCTATCTTCCCTTTAACGTACTACACTTCCCCAGGGAGACAGTAATGCTATTAAACAAAGGCACTGCTTTAATCATTTATGTTTAAAAGGTAATGTAAAATATATTTTGGAGAAGTACCTTGCTCCCTAATTCTACAATTTCAGTGTTGCCGTATTTTTCTTAACTTGTCCTTTTTCAGGTTATTTCAGGTTATTTTCAAGTGCTTTGATAATGGCAACTTCTACACTGAGAAAACTGAATTTGCTTAGGTCAACTAAATCATGCATAGTTCTCCTTTGATACTCACTGTCAAACAGTTACTTGTGAAAATGGCATTAGAGCCCATAAATCTGCTGCTGTCCTAGAAATTATTTACTGGAGTTTTCTTAATAATGGTATTAGCATTTTACGGCTTGTGACTGGTTTGAGAAATATGAAACATTTGATATATTAAATCAGACTGCTGACTTTACGACAATATTGTTTACTGCCATGACTTTCTTCTTTAGCATGCTTTGCCTGTTTACAGTTTGTTTTTGGAATAGTTACTGTAGTTGGGAAGGCCGATTACTATGCAGAAAATGGCTTTGAATTAAATTAATAGCCATGTGAATTTCTGGATAATTTCATAACAACGAGCTGCCACTATTCTTCCAAAGTGTTGGTGCTATATTTTTTTATGTATGAAGTGTTTTTTTTTAAAAGTTATACAATGAAACTAGATCTGTGAAAACATAATATTTACATTCATTTACTTTTATTTAGAATTTCCAAAAAAAGAAAAAAAAATTGAATTAATATACTGTAGCTTAATTTTATATTACTACTGGAATGCACCATCAATGCCACATTAGCACACCTTTATTGCCACAATAACATCAACATATTAACTAATCTCTTGGTACACAAGCTAGCCACACACACATAGGTTTGTCTTATTTAGCCAATCACAAAGACAGTTGTATATTTAATTCATCAACAGCAGGGATTGAGGAATATTCCTTTTTGGTTATTGTATTCAGACAGCTACAGCACATGCAGCTGTCTGAGTACCCCAACAGTGACTACATGTGCTAAGATGCAGTCAGTGATCATCCAACAATTTTATACGTGGCTTCTTCAAATTTTTTAATCAGAGTTTGTCAAAATGGGTAGTGTCAACAGGCCCACCCATGGCTTGAATTTTGACAGATTTAACAGGAATGAGATGAAATTTGAGCATGTATGGACAGGTTAAGCGACCAAAAAAACAATAACTTGTGCCACGGGTGTATCTATCTTGATTAGATCCCATGAACCAGCAACAAGAAGTACCAAGGCCAGGATAAATACAGCTGTCCCTTAAAGAAATGCCCGGACAAGGTCTTGTAAGCATCTGTACAACAATGCAAGAGAGGGAAGCATAACCTAGTGCAATAAAACTTTTAATAGATTATCATAAAACCAAAAATGTTACACTCAGATGATCCCAATGTAAAACCACATCCATAAATTCACCATGAGAGCTGTATTGTATCTGCAACAAGCTTCACTACAAACGATCCATCCAAGCTCAGGAGAATCTCTTGTGTGTGATGTTTCCATACAGCCTTCCTGACAAAATTATCAAAGGAACGCATATAGAAGAGACCCACTGTCATCTACTTGGAGCAGCTCTGTGAGACAGCTGCCAGGTTTGAATGAGTAAGGCCGGCTCTAGTATGACCTGTGGTATGGTGGAGCGACATATGGGTTGCCTAGGTCACATGACATGTTTTTGAAGGTGTTGTCTTTCTTAAATGCCTTTCTTTAATGACCAGCTTCAAAAAAAGCATTTGCTCATATGTAAAGTATTTAGTAATCTAGTTCATTGTTCAGTTGTTCTTTTTTAATCAACATCTATCTATCTCTCTAGCTATCTATCTAGCTCTCCTGTATTTTAGTGTATTCTGTGCCTTTTGGTTTTGTAAATTAATTTTACTAGTTTGACTGCAGATCCTTTTTTTTTCTATCAAACATGGAACTGTTGCTCCAGCAGTCTGTTGGCATGATATGGTAGGTTCCTGTGTGCAGGGACATATTATTATTAAACACTTAGGCTTTTATTATTCAGTACTCACAATTCTATTTTATCCACTGAAAAAACTCTTGGGTTCCAGATTTTCTGCTACTCTTTCCAACTGTTAATGCCATTGTACCAAGCTACAATGGTACTTCTAAAAATCACATCTAAATCCAGTTACATTTGACAAAGTGCAACTATCCTTGCTATAGTTAAATTCTATTCACCAATGTATTGTAGAGTTTGTGTATTTCAAATGAATGTATTTCTTTTATAACATGAAAAGAAGAAGGATGTGTGTGAAATGTTGGTTTTAGACTTTATTTGAATACTTTTTTCCAATAAAGTTTAAAGTAGAACTGTAGGCAAAACTTACTTTTTTCATTTTGGATAGAGTAAAGGAGGAATATAACCCCCGTCAGTTTTTTTTTTTTTGCTATCTGTGTCCCATTGGGGAGATTTTCCTTCCCTTCTAGTCCCATACCCAAGACAGGAAGTGAGAGGAAATACCTGCAGAACTAGTGCCCCCATTAAAAGATTTCCCCTCTGTTACTTTTCTTGGGTAAACCCACAATTTGTGATTTTCTTTTGCTTTCCCTTTCAATGGCAAAAAATAATTATAAGCCAGTGAGCAACACACTCCCAAACAAAATCACAGGGAGAGAGTGCAATATCCCCTTAGAAGCTTAATAAAATATAAGAAGATACTCAGACCATAGATTTCTAGTTTCTGACACCCCCTTAGTTACTCTTGTCAGAACTCTCTCATAGGGTAAATTCCTCTGTTACTCTGTGTAGCTTCTAGGAATCTGTACTTACAAACTACTTATGATAACACTTTTTACTGTGGCCTTTGTGGTAGCATTTTCCACTGGCCAAACTTTTAGCCATTCACAAAACATGTCCATACAGACAAGTGCATACTCGGAAGACCCTGACTTAGGCATCTGCATTTATGTTTTGTAATCTCTGGAAGGGATGTTCAGCTTTTGGTAACATCTATGTTAACAGGTAAAACAAGAGGCTGTAAATTATAAAAGCAACTATGGTGAACCCTGGCACTATCCCATGTTCATTTACTAAGGCAGCCATAACTGCTTTTGACTGATGACACAGTCCACGTGTCAAGCTGGAGGGAAAAGTGTGGCTGGCAGACATAAAAGGTCACCTTTTTCCAATGTCCTGTTTCATAAGAAGTTGTTCCACTGTGGACCACTGTTTCTTCTTGTTCTGGGGTCCTCAATGTTTAATTATTAATCCCAGCTCTGCTGGGCCAGAACTAGGGTGGAATCTGTGAGTTTCACAGACCCAGCAAGTGCCCTTTACTGTAATGCAGCATTTTTAGTTGCCTGGTCTACTCCTAATGCATGTCTTTTAATTGTATTATGGCTACGTCAGCAAGTAGCTGGAAGGCTGAAGACAATCAATTAGCATGCTTGGTTAGTTTACCTGCCAAAGTAAAAACCTTTTAAGCTTTCAAATGGAACCAAAGTCATGCGCCACCCCAAAAGCTCTCTAACTCTCCACTATCTATATAAATGTATACTCTTTACTCATGGAGCTTTGCCACTTTACCTGGGGAAGGACTCTGAATACAGAGTGTCCTGGGTGATAACTGTATATTCAGTATTAATCTTGTCATCCTCTGTATAAAACCGGGATCAAAGCTACAAACAAAATCAAATATCTGGGTCTTCAAGGAGTGTGTCTTGCACTGGGCTCACATCATCAATTGATCACATGTTGTTTTCTTTGTCTCCTGCCTCCTCCAACACAGGCAATAAGGTGGCTGGGTTAAATGGTACAACTTTTTTATTGTTAGATTTGTACATCAACAACAATCCAAATTTATATTTTATAAACCTTTCATTAGACAAATATTTAGTTTTTCACAGCCTGGCCACATAGAGAGGTCCAACATGCAGGGAGCTTCGTCTAGGAGCATACAGTAAATTACACATAAAATCTCCTAAGGAACTATTACACTTTTGAAGGCCCTGGAGCATCAGGACAATTGAATTACCCACAGAATCACCCCATTTTGGAAAGAAAACACCCCAAAGTATATTCTATGAGGCATAACGAGTCTTTTGAACAGTTAATTTTTTTCCACTACTGTTCGGAAAATGTGGAAAGAAAATGAAAATGTATTTTTTTATATAAAGTTGTCAATTTATATGATATTTCTAACACACAGCATGTACGTAGCAAAAATTACACAAAAATACATTCTGCTACTCCTCCTGAGTATGGCGATACCACACGTGTGAGATGTTTACACAGCCTGGCCACATAGAGAGGTCCAACATTGAAGTAATTTGAAGACGGGGGATGGACATTTGGTGTTGAGTGAGCTGTTTCTTTTCTGACTCTGGTGCCCGTCCTAAATGTCATGCCTTATGTGATGCTGGATGGGGTCCGCTTGTTACACAGGGATCATCCAAACAACCCCTTTTTTTCATTTACAGCCAGTTCTCATATTGATACATAATCTGCGCAGCCTGCACCTGTTACTATTGGTGTACACTCCCACTGGGCAGGGTCCGTTCATTACACAGAGAACATTTAAAAACACTTCTTTCATTCACAGTCAGTCCTCTGACTGATACACTTCCTGTGCAGTCTGCACCAGACATCGCTGGCTTCTACTCCTATATCAGCAACACTAGGTAACTACCACTAGCATTTATTTCATATGTGGTTTTTAATCCCAGGATTTTATTAAATTTTATTGGGATCTATGCTGTTTTGATATCAGTTCACACTCATTTTAGTTTGGGCTCCTTTCTTTGATTAGTTTACATTTTTACATCTTTAGCACCATTTGGTGTATTTATGTTTTTTATTGTTTCACAGAATGGAGCCCCTTTGTTACATTGTTCCAGACATTCTGGGTTACATCCATACTCATGTTCCCTGTGTTTCTGTTGGACCCTACTACCTCAGCCTCCGGAACAGGCATTCCTTTTGGCCCTAACACCCCGGCGGTGTGTTTGTTTCATACTAAGCAGATACGTGAGTTTTACAGGGATGACCACCTTATCCTTCCTGTATGTATGTTCATTTCTTGTCCATGAATGGTTGATGTTGATATATTTACTTCTTTTTATAGATGTATCATGCATCCGCCCCTGATGATTGGATAGATCCCATGAAACGCGTCGGGCCTAACCTAGATGCAATGTATACATACCCACATGGTCTTTGGATTCAGGCAATGCCGTGGATTATAACCGGTCATATTACAATGATTTTTATTATTGAGGACAATACTATTGTATACTGTATATTCTATTCATATTTTTTAACATGTAAAATGTTTTTGGATACACAATTTGTTATATTATGTGCCATCATTGCATGTATTGTCTGCCATGTACCTACTCAATCATGGCAAACAAATAAATACTTGTTTATGTTTTACTTTGACTCCTTCGATTAGCTACAATATAGACACCTCATTTAAAGTCCCGTCCCTTTTTCTCTATGTACTTGAATAGGGATGGAGATGCATGTCACTGTGCATCTCATTTAAAGTCCCAAAAGTCCCCTCTATTGCAACATTGATGTAATACCTTCAGGCGTTCTAGGAGCATAAATTACACATCTCATTTCATTCCTACTTATCACACTTTTGAAGGTTCTTGGGCACCAGGACTGTGGAATTACCCACAAAATGACCCCATTTTGAAAAGCAAACACCCCAAGGTATATTTTATGAGGCAGAGGCTGCAGATAGGTACTCGGGTACTCTGATGGGCTGAAGATAGGTACTCGGTTACTCTGATGGGCTGGTGACAGGTACTCGGGTACTCTGATGGGCTGGTGACAGGTACTCGTGTACTCTGATGGGCTGGTGACAGATACTCGGGTACGCTGATGGGCTGGTGACAGGTATTCAGGTAATTTGATGGGCTGGTGACAGGTACTCAAGTAGTTTGATGGGCTGGTGACAGGTACTCAGGTACTCTGATGGGCTTCAGATAGGTACTCGGGTACTCTGATGGGCTGGTGACAGGTACTCGGGTACTCTGACAGGCTGGTAAAAGGTACTTTGGTACTCTGATGGGCTGGTAACAGGTACTCGGTACTCTGATGGGCTGGTGACTGGTACTCAGGTACTCTGATGGGCTGGTGATGGGTAGTCACGTACACTGATGGGCTCATGACAGGTACTCTAATGGGCTGGTGACAGGTACTTGGGTACTCTGATGCGTTGTGACAGATATTCGGTTACCCTGATGGGCTAGTGACAGGCACTCCAATACTCTGATAGGGTAGGGTCAGGTACTCCGGTACTCTGATGGGCTGGTGGCAGGTACATGGGTACACTGATGGGCTGGTGACAGGTACTCTGATGGGCTGATGACAGGTACTGGGGTACTCTGATGGGTTGTGACAGGTATTTGGGTACCCTGATGGGCTAGTGACAGGTACTCGGGTATGCTGATAGGCTGGGGTCAGGTACTCCGGTACTCTGATGGACTGACGGGCAGTGAGAAAGGGTGTAAACAGAGCAGCACCTACTAAACATCTGAATATTGGCTGTCAGAATATATACCGTATTTATCGGAGTATAACCCGCATTTTTTCCCTTTAAAATCGGGGGGAAATCGTGGGTGCGTGTTATATACGCCGATCCCCCGCCGTTCCTAACCTTCTCTGCCACTCTCGGTGACTTTCAGGTATTTTTGCCCGTTCTCAGGTATTTTCGGCTGTTCTGATATAGCTCACTGATATAGCTCACTGTAACTTCCCACTTATCTAGCTATATATAATTCGTGCAATCCTTATTACATAGGTGCAATCAGACCAATAATAGGAATCTCCAAACTAATGTAACAGATATCTCAATCCGATTCACTGGATATTGGGTAAAGTCCACATCAAATGTGAAATAATATGAAAAAAGTTACCAGAAAAAAGATGAGTGTGCGGAAGTGCAAGAAAAAGTGCAAAAATTGCAGAAAATCAAAAAATGTGTAAAAATAGCAAAAATTACAATCAAAAAGTAAATAAGTATGAGTGGTAAATAAACCTGTGCAAAAAAAAAAAAAGTGCAGAAGGAGCATATGCTCACAATATCTTAAGCTATAATGTGCAAAAGTCTGTAAATTATCACAAGAAGTATTTAAAAGAAAGTTCTATATACAGCGCATCTTCATACGGCTGAACCATAAGGTGCGTTAGTGCTTATTCAAAAAATCGGTGACTTCTGTGCTCACCCCCTCAGGTCCCCACTCACCGGATCCCTGTACCCGCAGGGGGTAATAATGCGTGTAAATCCCAATCTCCAGACGCTTGTCAGCCAGATCATTCACTTTATTTCACTCCTCTGGTATGCAGTTATTGCCTCTTTAGGTCAGATGCAGGCAAGCCAGTAGATCCTCAGGGAGATGAAAAAATATATTCCATAGTGCAGTAAATTTTTGTCACCAAAAAAGCTTTTTATTTGTTAAAACATTTTAATTACAGACCGGCCCAAAGGCCATAAAAATCATCCAAAGCCAAAAAATCAGATTAAGATGAAAAATAAAAATACAGAAATTCAAAAATTCGCTGAGGACGTCTATGACAAAACGCGTACGACGGAGCCACGCACACTACGTTACCGGCAGAATCTCCAGGTATGAAACTTTGCAACAGAGTCACAAAAATAATTTCCTTAAGAATACTGAATATAGTAAGATATGATGTCATACATAATGAAAATAAGAGTTTACATACCATGGGGAAAAGAGCCCTGAAAAGTTAGTGCACTAAAAGTGACCTTATCTTTTAACTTTTGCCACTGCCACCTCTGGCCCTTTAAGAGGATCTTAAAGCTGGAAGGAGGTGAGCTTTCAGATCTTGTGACCACTGTGATTGGCTGGCACAGCGCTCATATGATTAGAAGCTTCTGATCACAAAGGGAGCTGCCCATGACATCTTAGTTACTGTGCTAGGAGCATGTAGTGAATGTACTCTCAGCACAGAAAAGCCACCCCCCACATGGACATATATATGTGGCTTCTTGGCATTTAAGTCCACCTGCCCAACAGCAGCATGTATGAGTATGACTGGAAGAGGCTTAGGAACAAACACATCAATTATAAATACAGATGTAGTGATCCACATTGAAGTTAGTTAACATTTACATTTGATTGATTGTCATAGTAAACAAGATTTTGCCCATCAACCCTACTTTTTTATATATATAAAAATTCCTTTTTCAGTTTGTTCTTGCATATACAGTAGGTCATGCTGTCCGTTTGGCATTTATGGATCAAAATTCTTCTCTGTAATCGTTTTCGAACCTGCTGTTCTTCCACTGCTGCAAGAAACAAGCAAAATGCCTCTAATGCATTTCAATGATAGATTTTAAAGTAACTATCAAAGATTAGACACATTGATTACAATGTTTTTGAAAAATATTATCTTAAATTTAAGCGGTTAGGTTTTCTTTCCATTTCTGTCCCCATAGAGAAGCTGGAAGATAACTAAAGGCCTTAAGTTACAATTCTTTATCTTTTTTTTTTCCCCGTCTTCAACAATGATCTGTAGTCTGGCAGTACAAAGGCTTATCATTTGCTTCAGAACGTGCATCTGCTTCCTCATATGTTTTATATCACACTGCACATCACCACTCATAAGGAAAAGTATAAAGTCTGGTGGCTCTTACTGCATTATGTAACAATAAGTATGTTTTTTTATAAGTTATTTCTAGCAGACTTTGAATTTGAAGACGCACCATGCTCGGCAGGATCCTGTGAAATGGAGTCTGAAAGTAGGACATTCCTTGGTAGTTTGTGTCAACTAATGATTCTTTCTCCTCAGCTGCGTTACCACCTCCAGCTGCTCTCCCAAGTATCTTCGGAGGAAGATTTAAAGCTTCAGCAAACTCCCAGCAAGAAAGTGGAAGTCTCTCGATTTTCATAAGTGGGCATCGCTTGTAGAGTGGATCAAGTGACTGCATTCAAATTCAATCAGCACAGAAAATTGATTTTCTTATTACCTTCTATTTACCTTCTGAATCGATGGCACAGATTACACAGCACATAATACAGCAGAAGGTTTCACAGCATCTGCATGGCAAATGGGCTGCTGTATTTATTTAGTTGAGAATCTGTATAGTGCTTGTGTACAGAAGTGACTACGGCAGTTGAAACAGTGTCTGTGTTAACTATAATGTTATAATCAATACCAACAGCTGCATTAGGTACATTCTATTTTTTATTAATTGTAAAAACAGTATTTGAGGTTGTTGTTTTATTACTGTGTAAAGCCCCATACACACTATCAGATTTTCTGCTGATTTTTTCCTTCAGATTTACCAAAACCATATAATATGAGGTCAAACCTTAGGAGTTTCAATTTGTATGCAATCAGGGCCATCTTTAATATTGATTGGGCCCTGGGCAAACATTTTCTTGCCCCCCTCCCCCAGGCAATTTCACTCTCCACCTGAGAGGTTACAGCACACATTGCGGCTCACTGATTAGTTGCTAGAGGTTACAGCACATCATCTCCTCACTGCAGGGGGGCATGATACACATATGAATGCCGCCTTTATTTACATATCAATGCCACCGGCCGCAGCTATTTACTTAGTATTGCAGCCGCTATTTACACATGAATGCTGGTTATTTACATGTAAACACAGGGTCTGCAGGTGAGTCATCTGTACACATCAACAGGGCAGAGCTGGGCAGCATTAGGACCAGCACTTCACACTGAAATATTGGGACACAGCAAGGGACTAAAACTTCAAGGGACAAGGGAATTTAAACCTGGATAGTAGGCAAGTATGAGGCAGCTGTTTTGGGCCCCACAACAATGACAGTCCTGTCATTGTTGTGGGGCCCAAAACAGCTGCCCCTTTTTCCCTGCCTTAAAGACGGCCCTGGCCATTGCACTACATGGTTTTGGTAAATCTGAAGGAAAAAATCAGCAGAAAATCTGATAGTGTGTATGGAGCATTAGAGACATAAAGATGAACTCAGCCTTACCTTTTTCTCCACACTTGTAGAAAATCCTCTCATGTGTTGAAATGGATTACTCTCAATTCCCTGCAAACTTGCACCCCTACAAAATAACTCCAGTAAGCTGCAGCAGCTATCTTCAGCCATCCTTTATTTCCTATCTGAATTACCTCAGTCATCATCCATCCCTTCTCCTCCTGATCTGTATTGTTGTTTATCCGCCTCTCACAGCTAGTAGCTTTTGCTGCCATTAATCATTTTTTGCAATTTATCATGGGTAGGCTTGATCTTTAAGGCTGGCATCAGTCACGGTACTGCCGTGAGTGAGCATACTGTAAAAGAAAAATGTCTCTGCATCCCTTCGCATGCTCCTCCCTTCTGGCCAATGGGTGGTGCAGATTCTAACTGCTCAATCTTTCTGATCAGTTGTTGATTATACTCTAATAAAGTGTAATTAGGAAACTGATTAGCACATTGCACAGCTAATGTCTGCAGCAGGAAGGAAAAATGTGATTTCAGACTGTTATTTGTTACCAGGCTTATTCGTATCTTGGGAATGAGGTATATACATATAGTTAAGAATTATGTGTTTAATGTGCAAAAAATATATTCCACTTTATCGGATTGGTGCTGGAGATGCCAGGAGGATAGGGGAACAATTCTTCATGTCTTCTGTCCAAAACTAGAAGATTATTGGAAGATGATTCAACAAGTAACTCAAAAATTTACGGAAATTAGAATTCCTAATGATCCGGATTTTTCTGCTCCACGCAATATCCCAAATAAAATTAACAAAAAATCAGTCCTTCGCTATCGTCTTGATGCAGCTAAGGCATGCATTCCTTTATGCTGGAAACCTACACAAGCTCCATCCATCCATAGGTATGTGGTTCAAAAAGGTAGAGGAAATTAAGAAAATGGAGGATTTAATTCTCACTAAATGTCACCAAAAGGAATGTTATACTAAGACATGGACCTCTCGGAACATGTATATTTTTTGGATGAGGGACGGGCCCTGTTTGCCCTTGTACACACGGTCAGAGAATCTGTTGGAATGTGTCCTATCGGACCGCGTCATCGGATAATCCGACTGTGTGTGGTATGCATTAGACTGATTCCATCGGAATATCCGTCAGACCCAATTTTCCAACATGTTGGAAATATTTCCCGACCAACTGGGCCGATCAGACATACTCCGATCATGTGTAGAGAATTTTGATCGGACCAAGTAGCACGCATGCTCAGATCAAATTCCTACATCAAAGCTATTGGCTACTAGCCTGAATGTAGTGCCATCGTAACGAAATTACGTCATCACGTTGTGAAAGATCGGATTTTTCGCCAACTTTGTCCGACCGTGTGTATGCAACAGTTTCGGACAAGATCCGACGGACAAAATCCGACGGGTAAAATCCGACGGATTTATTTGTGGAAATCTCCGACCGTGTGTACAGGGGCTTTGAAAGCAATATGGTAGACTAAGTAAATGTAAAAACACGGGGCTAATTAGAAGAAAGTCAGGGATACAAACAGATCTCTCTGGACTGAGTAATAACTTGAGGGGAGCGTGTTCACCTCCTGCATCTCCTCCTTATCCCCACTCCCCCCGTCTCCCCCCCTTTTTATTGTTTTTTATTTATTTTTTCTTCTTTTAAGGAATTTTCTTTTTTCTTTCAGTATATTAAGCTTGATAAAATTTGAGGCAAGAAGCATAGGGACACATACGGCAATAGGTTATAACATGACGGAATAGACACCGAGGTATAGAGAAATAACGTAGGAAGATTAGGTGTCTGATAGCCCACGTACACACGGTCGGAGATGTTGCCAACCAAATCCGTCGGATTTTGCCCGTCGTATTTAGTCCGACGGATTGTGTCCGAAACTATTGCATACACACGGTCGGGCCAAGTTGGTGAAAAATCCGATCTTTCAGAACGTGATGACGTAATTTCGTTACGATGGGACTACATTCAGGCTAGTAGCCAATAGCTTTGATGTAGGAATTTGATCTGAGCATGCGTGGCACTTGGTCTGATGAAAATGCTCTACACATGATCGGATTAGGTCCGTCCGGCCCAGTTGGTCGGGAAATCTTTCCAACATGTTGGAAATTTGGATCGGACGGAGATTCGGACGGAATCAGTCCGATGCATACCACACACAGTCGGATTATCTGACGACACGGTCCGATAAGACTCATTCCGACAGATTCTCCGACCGTGTGTACAAGGGCTTAGTGTATGCAACAGTTTCGGACACAATCCGTTGGACTAAATCCGACGGGCAAAATCCGACGGATTTGGTTGGCAAAATCTCCGGCCGTGTGTACGTGGGCTTAGGAGTGGTAGGTATGGTCACCATGTAATATATATATATATATATACACTCTGAAATGTTATGATTTAGATGAGTGATGTTAGTTTGATATATTTGAACTGTTATTATTTTTTACTTTGACATACCTAGAGAAGATGTGTGTTTTGTGTTTTTGTGTTTCTTGAAATAAATAAAAGATTAAAAAAAAAAAAAGAATTATGTGTTTAACCACTTGACCTCCGGAAGATTTACCCTCCCCCTTCTTGACCAGGCCACTTTTTGCAATATGACACTGCTTTACTTTAGCCACTTTGCGCCCGCACTATAGCCAAAAGACGGCTACAACGCGGACGCTAACTGCCGGGAGGGTGTCCCTGGATGTTCTACTGTTTTCTTCCCCTCTGTGCGCCGCCACGGGCACGCATCGAGGAAGTTCTGTGCTGGCCATGTCCCTTGGACACAGCCAGTCACAGATCTCTGTAAAGGGCCAATCACAGCGGCCGTTTACAGCGCGATCGGTGTGTCCAATGAGAGGTGATCTCATATGTAAACATATGAGATCATCTCTCATCGCTGGCTCCCCTCCTCACACAGAGACAGCGTGTGAGGAGGGAGAGATGATCCACTGAGAGATGCAGCGGTTAGTGTAAAAAAAAAATAATAAAAAAAAATAAAAAAAAATAAAGTGCCCATCTGTCCCCACTGCCCCCACTGCCACCTGTCAGTGCCATCTGCCCCCACTGCCACCTGTCAGTGCTATCTGCCCCCAGTGCCACCTGTCATCAGTGCCATCTGTCCCCAGTGCCCCCTGTCGTCAGTGCCATCTGTCCCCAGTGCCACGTATAAGTGCCATCTGTCATCAGTGCCACGTATAAGTGCCATCTGTCATCAGCGCCATGTGTCATCAGTGCCACATAGTGCCATCTGTCATCGGTGCCACATAGTGCCATCTGTCAGTGCCATATCAGTGTCATGTGTCATCAGTGCCACATATTAGTGCCATCTGTCATCAGTGCCACATATCAGTGCCACCTGTCAGTGTCACGTGACATCTGTTATCAGTATCACGTGTCATCAATGCCAGGTATCAGTGCCATCTGTCATCAGTGTCACGTGTCATCAGTGCCACGTATTAGTGCCATGTGTCATCAGTGCCACGTATTAGTGCCATGTGTCATCAGTGCCACGTTTTAGTGCCACGTGTCAGTGCCACGTATAAGTGCCATCTGTCATCAGTGCCACGTATAAGTGCCATCTGTCATCAGTGCCACACATATTAGTGCCATCTGTCATCAGTGCCACGTATTAATGGCATCTGTCATCAGTGCCATGTATCAGTGCCATCTGTCATCAGTGCTACATCAGTGTCACGTGTCATTGTCCTGGTGCTCCAGGGCCTTCAAAAGTGTAATAGGTAATCAACAAGTTAGATGTGTAACTTATGCTCCTAGAACACGTGATGGTGCTCCCTGCATGTTGGCCCTCTCTAAGTGGCTAGGCTTTGGAAAAGTCCCACACACGTGGTATCGTAATACTCGAGAGGAGTATCATAATTTATTGGGGGGGGGGGGGCATTATCTGTTGTATACACATGCCAAGTGAGAATGCCCCAGTAGAAGGCTTATTAGTCGAAAAGCGTCGGGCTAGCGTTTCCTGCTCCCCATATTGCTTTTTATTGTTCTTTTTTATACAACCTATTGGATCACATGATTTTTTGGATATCATTTTTTATGTAATTTGGAATTTTTACAAATAAAACCTTCAATGGTGGAATTTCACTATGCGAGGCATTGTGTCCTACTTTTCGTTTATGGTGAACCCGCTCTGAGCTCCTAGCTGACTGGAACCTTCGAGAGACAGTGGAGAACTCCTTGAGACCTGTGGTGTACCAATCCTGAAGCTGGCGAACGGAGAAGGCAGCGACTATTCTGATGGTGATCCATGACCTAATGTACACGAATCGTGTGTGACGTACATAAGCCTGCATGTCACATTTTCTATATAGTAGTTTGTGTCCATCACTAAGGGTAAGGGTATCCAACTTTTTTTGCAAAGATTTCTGGCTGTGAACGGAAGGCTATATATAGTTCATATCAACGGAATATCTGGACTCATGCTTCATATTATTCTGTTATAGTTGGACTTTTTTTGTTCATGTTGTTAGTTCACTTTAGCACATTTTTGTATTTTTCACTAGACAGCACAACATGTGATATGTGTGCTGGCTTTTTAAGTTTTATTTCACTACCAAACTATTGGGTATAGGGGTGACTTATATCCAGTTTTGATGTTTTTGGTCACATTTTTGACATTATAGCGCTACATTGTTTGTTATCAAGAGAAATAACCTATTACAATGACAATTTTGTGGAAAAAAAAAAAAAAATCTTCATTTTCCAAAGAATTGTGTGAAAAAATGACAACATCAAAAAGCTCACCATTCCTCTTACTAAATACCTTGGAATGTCTACTTTCAAAAAAGGGGTCATTTGGGGGTTATTTGTACTTTTCTGGCTTGTTCGGGTCGCATGAAATGAGACCAGTACATCAGATGTGATCAATTTTGTATGATTTGCACCACAGCTTGTAGACTCTCTAACTTTCACAAAGACCAAATAATATCCTCCAATTTGGGTTATTTGTACCAAAGATATGTAGCAGTATAAATTGTGGTCAAAATTTATAAAGCAAAATTTATAATTTGAAAATTTTTATCCCAGAAACAAAGAAAAATTTGTTTTTTTTCCAAAATTTTTTCATTTATAGCGCAAAAAATAAAAAACCCAGAGGTGATCAAATACCACCAAAAGAAAGCTCTATTTGTGGGGAAAAAAAGGACAAAAAATGAATTTGGGTACAGTGTTACATGACTGAGTAAGTTTCATTCAAAGTGTGAGAGCACCAAAAGCTGAAAATTGGTCTGGGCAGGAGGAGGGTTTAAGTGCCCAGTTGTCAAGTGGTTAGCTGACAATTGCGCTGTGGTGTCCTTTTTTCCCACAAATAGAGCTTTCATTTGGAGGTATTATATCACCTCTGCGATTTTTATTGTTTGCGCTATAAACAAAAAAAAAACACAAATTAAAAAAAATCGAATTTCTTCATAAATTTAGGCCAATATGTATTCTGCTACTTATTTTTGTAAAAAAAAGTCCCCATGAGCATATATTGATTGGCTTGCACAAAAGTTATAGTGTCTACAAACGATGGGGTATTTTTATTATTTTTATTTATTTATTTATTTATTTACTAGTAATAGCGGCAATCAGCGACTTGTAGTGGGACTGCAATATTGTGGCACTTTTAACACTTTTTGGGGACCAGTGGCACTAATACAGTGATCAGTGCTAAATATATGCACTGCCACTGTACTAGTGACACTGACGGGAAAGGGGTTAACATCAGGGGCGATCAAAGGGTTAAATGTGTGCCTAGATGGTGTTTCACTGTAGTGGGGGAGGTGCTTTTACTAGTGGAAGGCATGGATCAATGTTCCTACTTTATAGGAACACAGAATCTATGCTCTCCTTATTGACAGAATGGCAATCTGGCTTGTTTACATAGGTAGATCGCCATTCTGCCTTGTACTGAAGCACCGCCAATCAGCTCACTGTGTATAATCATAGCGGGTGTGGGCCGCCCCCAGCATGCGTCCCAGACCTGGAAGTGCAGGATCACTTGCTAGGTACGTGATCCTGTGCAGCAGAGCCACCTTGCCTTCGTATATGTAAGTTATACGGTCAGCAAGCATTTAAGAAAACCTCTGTGTAGTTCCTACTAGCTAAGCCATGTACATTTTAAGATATGACTCGTTGATGATTTTCTTTCAGATTTTGGTTTAGTTTTAGACACTGAGTGATCTAACCTCCCCAAACAATCTTTCTCCTTACATTTTTGTATCACTTAGGCAGGCCATACAAATATGAATCTTGACCGGTTCAGCAGGAACCGGCTGAGATTCGAACCGTGTATGGACAGGCTGGGTAGGCTGAATGGGCAAAGTTGATTGATCAATCAACCTGGGTACAACAGCATGCTGGGTTTTACCTGCAATTATTGCTAGTGGCTGTAATAGCAGCTAGCAATAATCACTGTCTTCTCTGGGTGGGGACAGCTTCCCCTACCCTCCCATGTCCTCATCGTGAGAAGACAATGGTCCATCTGGGCCTTTCCAGATTTAAGATCACTGGGGTCAGTGGATGCCATGTTGTGTGCCATGTTGTATCTGTGCCCAGCCCCACCACTGACAGCTCTATAATGCTGCTGAGCTATGTACAGATCCCCATATTTTCAAATCTTCCATTTGGAGATGCCTGTAAATGGCAAGAGCATGTATAAACAACAAAAGAATTAGAGGTCATGCTGATGGGTATGCTTTTCAAACACAAATGCATGTGTTTGAATGACAAACCCAAGGTTTGACCTGCTTTGCCTGCAGTTACAATTGCATCTGACATTATGCAGTTACAATTGCATCTGACATTATGCATCTAAAGAAACACAGCAAAATGCCAAGCAGGTCAAATGCAGCCTCTGAACTGCCAGCTGTACTGCTTAAATAAAGTCGATGGGATTTTTGTGACCTGCATTTAATATGAGTTATATAATATATATATATATGTCAAGTACAGACAAAAATGCCCATCTGCATGAGCTCTAAATATAGTTTTTTGAATTACAAACATTTTTAGGGGAAAAGGACTCAACAAAAAGATGTATGTTTGATTAAACATTTAATTTTTCAGGGTATTCATTTCAAAATTTGAACCAAATAAATCATACATGTGTGTGTTTTTTTAAGGATTTGTGTTTTGTAGACCTAATGCAGAAAACTTTAAGCCCCTGTACACACGGTCGGAGATTCTGCCAACCAAATCCGTCGGATTTTGTCCATCAGATTTAGTCTGACGGATTGTGTCCGAAACTGTTGCATACACACGGTCGGACTAAGTTGTCGAAAAATCCGATCTTTCAGAACGTGATGACGTAATTTCGTTATGATGGGACTACATTCAGGCTAGTAGCCAATAGCTTTGATGTAGGAATTTGATCTGAGCATGCGTGGCACTTGGTCCGATCAAAATTCGCTACACATGATCGGAGTATGTCCGATCGAACCAGTTGGTCGGGAAATATTTCCAACATGTTGGAAAATTGGGTCCGACGGATATTCGGACAGAATCAGTCCGATACCACACACAGTCGGATTATCCAACGACACGGTCCGATAGGACACATGCCGGCGGATTCTCCGACCGTGTGTACAAGGGCTAAGACTTCATGCAGCTTTATTATTATTATACAAAATTTATATAGTGTCAACAGTTTGCAACACGAGGGCAGACAGTACAGTTACAATAAAATTTAAGCAGGAGGAATCAGGGGGCTCTGCTCATTAGAGCTTAAACTCTAGGAAGGAGGGTCAAGTGATACAAAAAGTAATAACTGTGGGGGATAGGCTGATGGAGAAAACAAAATTACAGTTGTTAGGTGTGGGCAGGATAAGCTTCTCCGAAGAGGGGGGTTCTTAGGGATTGTCTATAAGAAAACAGAATAGGAGATAATCAAATAGATTAGGGTAGGGAGTTCCATAGGATGGGAGAGGCTCTGGAAAAGTCCTGGAGTCGAGCATGGGAGGAGGTGACTAGGGAGCTAAAAAACAGGAGGTCTTGGGAGGAACGAAGAGAACAATTAGGTTGGTATTTCAAGACTAGGCTAGTGATGTAGCTGGGGCCTGAATTGTGGATGGCTTTGAGAGTTGTTGTTAGTATTTTGAATTGAATTTGTTGCATGAGCAGAAGCCAATGGAGGGATTGACAGAAATGAGTAGCAGACACTGAGCGACTGGTAAGGTGGATGAGCTTTACAATATTGTATTCGAATTTTTGAAATGCTTTTAATTGTTTTTTCAGGACCCAAAATAATATCTCTGTGATTTTGGACTTAACGGATGTGTCTATGAAAATGGAACAAGCACTACAGATAAGAGAAACACCATTATTCGGTTAACTATCCTGAGGGATGAGCAAAAGAAATTTAGCAAAAGACTACAAAATATTAATGCCACCTTACCAGACTGCTAAAGCTTTGTGGGTACGAGCATCCTGACCAAAGACAACTTATGGCTATCATTTGAGCTATTACAAGTAGTGGATTTTATTATGTAATACCCATGATTCACTGCGCTTAGCAAAGAGATTGTCATACAGAAATGCATCTGTATGCAATATGTCTTGCATTCGAATTTCTTAGGTAGAGACTATGCTTACCTTCAATTCAATGGAACAGACAATGCACATGCTCAGCACAGTACATGTGCCTAACTTTACTTCAAAGGAAAATGCTGCACAGTCCTGGAAAGTCCATGGTGATTTAGCAAAGAAGCCTTTGCATCTGAGCTCTTAAAAAAAATTGTGCGCTTTGCAAAGTGCAGTTGCACTCTACAGTTTCACTCTGCAAGGGCAGTTGCTCCAAAGCTTAATAAATGAGCAAAAGGTTCAGTTTGCAAAGAATACCCAATGACATGCAAGGAAAGTTAAAAAAAATAGCATTTTTGCTTGCACATGATTGGATGATGGAAGTCAGCAGAGCTTCTGCTCATTTACTAAGCTCTGCAGCAACTGCACTTGCATAATGCAACTGCACTTTGCAAAGTGCTCAGTCTATTTGCCTTTAGTAAATCAACCCCTTAGTTTCTGATCTGGGGTAGCGAAACACAGATTGCACTTTTTTTAAACAGCACTACACATGAGTGAATCGATTCTTTGTTCATGCAGTCCAATGCAGACACTGCTCTAACACATTAAAGCCCCGTACACACGAGAGGACTTATGTCCGACAGACTTCCGAAGGAGTTCCGACTGAGTTCTGCCGGAGTTCCGACAGAGTTCTGACGGACTTTTCGGCTGAGCGGACTTGGCCACACACAATCACACTAAACTCAGACGGATTCGAACGTGATGACGTACGACTGGATTCGAATAAGGAAGTTCATAGCCAGTAGCCAATAGCTGCCCTAGCGTCGGTTTTAGTCCGTCGGAATAGCATACACACGAGCAAATTTTTCGAAGGGACCGGGTCCGGCGGAGTTCCTTCGGAAAAATTTGAAGCATGTTCCATATTCTAAAGTCCTTCGGACTTTGGCGAGTCAAAAGTCCATTGCAGCCCACGCACGATCGAATAGTCTGACGGAATCAGTCCGTCGGACTTTGGATGTTGAAAAGTCCGCTCGTGTGTACGGGGCTATACTGTACTTACTGATGCTTCATCCAGCTGCTGAGAGTAAAAACAAGTTCTGTGTAAGCCATGTGTTACTGGAGTTGTAGCTCACACAGACCTATTGTATAATTCTCTTTTAACCACTTAATTTTTTGCGATACGGCACTGTGTTACTTTAACTGACAATTGCACGGTCATGCAACGTTGTACCCAAATAGGGATGAGCTAAACACCCCCCCGGTTCGGTTCACACCAGAACCTGCGAACAGACCTACAATTCGTGTGAACTTTAGAACCCCATTAAAGTCTATGGAACTCAAACATTTGAAATCAAAAGTGATAATTTTAAAGGCTAATATGCAAGTTATTGTCCTAAAAAGGATTTTGTGGACTCGGGTCCTGCCCCAGGGGACATGTATCAATGCAAATTTTTTTTTTTTAAATCCCCGTTTTTTTTCGGGAGCAGTGATTTTAATAATGCTTAAAGTGAAACAATAAAAGTGTAATATTCCTTTAAATTTTGTACCTAGAGGGTGTCTATAGTATGCCTGTAAAGGGGCGCATGTTTCCCATGCTTAGAACTGTCCCTGCACAAAGTGTCATTTCTGAAGGAAAAATAGTCATAGCACTCGCGGCTATAATGAATTGTCGGCTTCCCGTAATACAGAGAACTGTCATTGAAAGTCATTGATAAAATATAAAATAAAAAAATGCTTGGGGTTCTCCCTAAATTCAATTACCAGGCCCTTCAGGTCTGGTATGGATTTTAAGGGGAACTCCATGCCAAATAAAAAAAAATGGTGTGGAGTTCCCCCCAAAAATCCATACCAGACCCTTTATCCGAGCACGCAACCTGGCAGGCTGCAGGAAAAGAGGGGGGATGAGAGAGCATCCCCCCTCCTGAACCATACCAGGCCACATGCCCTCAACATTGGGAGGATGCTTTGGGGGTCTGTGACTTTTTAAAAAATTTTTTACACTTTCTTTGTAAAATGGTAGGGGTACAATGTACCCGTTACCATTTCAAACAGGGGGGCCGGGATCTGGGAGTCCCCTTGTTAAAGGGGGCTTCCAGATTCCGATAAGCCCCCTGCCTGCAGACCCCTACAACCACCGGCCAGGGTTGTGGGGATGAGGCCCTTGTCCCCATCAACATGGGGACATGGTGCTTTGAGGGGTCACAGACCCCCAAAGCATCCTCCCAATGTTGAGGGCATGTGGCCTGGTACGGTTAAGGAGGGTGGGGCGCTCTCTCTCCCCCTCTTATCCTGTGGCCTGCCAGGTTGCATGCTCGGATAAAGGGTCTGGTATGGATTTTTGGGGGGAACTCCACACCATTTTTAAAAAAAAAATTGGCGTGGAGTTCCCATTAAAATCCATACCAGACCCTCAGGTCTGGTATGGAAATTTGGGGGGAACCCCACATCATTTTTTTTGTATCAAAGACTTTCAATGACTGTTCTCTGTATTACGGGGAGCTGACAATTCATTATAGCCGCGAGTGATTTTAAATCACTTTTTTTCCTGCAGAAATTACACTTTTTGCAGGGACAGTTCTAAGCACGGGAAACATGCGCCCCTTTACAGGCATACTATATACACCCACTAGGTACGAAATTTAAAGGAATTATACACATATTTATTGTTTCACTTTAAGCATTATTAAAATCACTGCTCCCAAAAAAACTGCAGTTTTTAAAACTTTTTTTGCATTGATACATGTCCCCTGGGGCAGGACCCAGGTCCTCAAAAACTTTTTATGACAATAACTTGCATATAAGTCTTTAAAATTAGCACTTTAGATTTCTCCCATACACTTTTGCAGGGTGTTCCGCAGCTTTTCAAATTTGCCATGAACACCCCAAATTGTTTGCTGTTCATGAATTTGACTCGAAGTCGAAGCTCATCCCTATACCCAAACAAAATTTATGTTCTTTTTTCCCACAAATAGAGATTCTTTTGGTGGTATTTGATCACCTCTGTGGTTTTTATTTTTTGCTCTATAATCTTTGTTTATAGGGAAAATAATAAAAACCGCAGAGGTGATCAAATACCACCAAAAGAAGCTATATTTGTGGTGAAAAAAGGACATCAATGTTGATTTTCTTTGTAAAGCAACAATTTTGAAAAAAAAAACAAATTTTTTTTATTTTCTGCTATAAAACAAATCCAATAAAAATATGTAAAAAAAAACATATTTCTTTGTGAATTTAGACCAATTTGTATCCTGCTACAAAATCCCAATTAGCGTCTATTGATTGGTTTGCACAAAAGTTATCGAATCTACAAGCTTTGGGATAGATTTAGGGACTTTTTCTTTATTAGTAATCGCGATCATTGATTTTTGCGTGACTTCGACATTGTAGTGGACAAATTGGACATTAACCACTTCAGCCCCGGAAGGATTTACCCCCTTCCTGACCAGAGCACTTTTTGCGATTCGGTATTGCGTCAGTTTAACTGACAACTGCACGGTCATGCGACGTGGCTCCCAAACAAAATTGACGTGCTTTTTTTCCCATAAATAGAGCTTTCTTTTGGTGGTATTTGATCACCCCTACGGTTTTAATTTTTTGCGCTATAAGCAAAAAAAGAGCATACATTTTGAAAAAAAGCATTATTTTTTACATTTTGCTATAATAAATATCCCCCAAAAATATATAAAAAAAACACATTTTTTCCTCAGTTTAGGCCAATACGTATTCTTCTACATATTTTTGGTAAAAAAAATCTCAGTAAGCGATTATTGATTGGTTTGCGCAAAAGTTATAGCATCTACAAAATACTGGTTAGTTTTATGCATTTTTATTAATATTTTTTTTTTACTAGTAATGGTTGGCGATTTGCAATTTTTATTGTGACTGCGACATTTTTGTGGACACATCGGACATTTTTGACACATTTTTGGGACCATTGTCATTTATACAGCAATCAGTGCTATACAAATGCACTGATTCCTGTGAAAATGACACTGTCAGTGAAGGGGTTCACCACTAGGGGGCAGTGTAGGGGTTAAGTGTGTCCTGGGGAGTGTTTCTAATTGTGGGGGCGTGGCTACATGTGGCACATCACTGATCTCTGCTCCCGATCACAGGGCACAGAGATCAGTGACACTGTCACTAGACAGAATGGAGAGATGCTTGTTTACATTAGCATCTCCCCGTTCTTCTCCCCTTGTTACAATCTCGGGTATCCCCGATCGAGTCTGCGGAACCTGCGGAAACTTGCTTGCCACTGGCGAGCCCGCAGGCCGCCTCTTAAAGGGCCACGTACAGGTACATTGGTTTGCTTGCTTCTGGGGACCAGTGACACCAATACAGAGATCAGTGCTAAAAAAATGCATTGTCACAGTATAAATGACACTGGCAAGGAAGGGGTTAACATCAGGGGCTTGTGTGCTTTCTAACTGTATGGGGGATGCTGACACTAGACAAAGAGAGAGATTGGTGTTCCTGATTAGTAGAAATCACAGATCTCTCTCTTCCTCTGTGACAAAATGACAGCCTGCCTTGTTTACATAGGCAGACCTCAGTTTTATCATTCCCCCGAATGATCGCAGGTGGCCAGCGGCCATTGTGGCTGCTGGACCCGCTGATTGGCTCCCACTGTGTCCAATCACAGTGGAAGCGGGTCGCCGTCATTGCGCGCGCGCGCCCCAGTCCAGGCAGTGTGAACAACATACAGCTACGTTTTTTCACACAGCCGGGCCGCCCTGCCGCAGTAAATGTGCGGTGGGTGGTCCAGAAGCAGTTAAGGGGTGTGGCTGGGAGGTATCCTATAACTACATACTTTTGCTAATAGGTGTCCCTTGTTCCCATCTCAGAACGTTGGGAGGTATACACGTGCATCAGATTCATCACATGCAGAGCAAGTACTGATCTTGAATGAAGCTAAGTATATATTTCTGTAAAGAGGGGTTGGAGAAAAGGGTTAAAGCAAACCTATTGCTTTGCCCATTTGGGACAAAGCATAGATTTTCTTCAAAGCATCCCCACAAATATCACCCCTGTTAATGCTACAAAACTGTAGCAACAGGCTTCACAACATGTTGTCTTCTTGTCATACGTCTAAAATCACGTGTGTCACAGGAGCTCTTTAATATGAACATTACTACGTCCTTTCTGTTGTAAAATCTGATATTTATTTGGGTTTGGGTCACTGCGGTTTTTTATTTTCTTTTTCCTTTTGTTCTGGTTAGCTCATAAAACCAAAGTCTTCAGGAAATGATAAACTATTCGTTTAGGGTCACTGCCACAGCATGCTTTCTTCATTCCTTTTCTTCTTATGAACCTTGACTTAAAACTCTATTAATGTAGCATATATTTATGGTCCCTTGCAGTCACACCGCAATAAAAAATTGATAAAACCTTTAGTCCTTTTAGTGGGTCTTGTTCTTTATGATGGTAGAGTTATTTTCTACATTTTACTCTCAGAATATGTTCAGTGTGCTGTCCTGTATAAATTAGTGAAAGTAATTGCTCAGTTAGTTTATAGCCCAGTCACAAAGTATTTTTAAATGTTATTAAACTTTTTTTTTTTTTTAGGCTGGACATTACAAATGCTATAAATTTCATTGTAGCCCCATTCTGAAAAAGAGGTGTCTTAAGCTTTCTGCGCTTGTGATGGCGATTTAATAAACAGTTGAGCTAAGAAACTAACTCCCTCTAAATTACATTTCCACATGGGCCTGAGTTCACACTGTTTATTAAAAAATCTTTCTCCAGTTGTTTTAATAGAGTGTTTCAGATTAATGGCCCCAGTGGAGTTTAACCGCATTTCACTTCATTATAGTGAGATTGTACAAAAGGTTACTTCAATTAAATTCAAAACTTAACCTTAAATCTGTATAGATTTTTTAAGAAAATGTGATAAATTTGCCAGACGAACCCTTCAAGATTAATGGACAACATCCATGCTTTTACCAATGACAAATATTTTTCTGTTCTAGATTTGTACGCCAATGAATAGTGGCATTTTATTGTGTTGAAAGCCAATTTCCAATTGTATAAATGGGATGTGCGGACACTAGGGATTATTTAAGCATTAATACTCCATGATAAGGGCTTTATCTATCAGCAATTTCAGAGCAGATATAGTCAATCCTCTCTAAATCATTTAATTATTGATACTGAGTGTGGGGTAGGAGGTTGACAAATTTGTATTCATTTAGCTTTTAGATTTCATACTACATTGCTATTCATTACAGTCTCTTTACAGTTATAACATATCATGTTGTCTAGAGCATTTTTCACTGGTATGTGTGAATCCATTATGAATGAGAGAAAAAAAAAAACCTAGAAAGCATATTGCTGAAAAAAAAAAATGTTTTCAAGTATTAAAAGTATAAATGATTTTTTCAGGACAGGTAGGGCTTAACTCAATTTTAATGACTTACACCTTTTTCATTTTATGTAATTATATAGGGTAATATGTACACCTGTAGGATGAACTTTTTTGCATAAAGTAAGCATCTCTATTTCAATGACAGAAATTATCTGATCTGTTACAGTGGACTTACTCTGGCTGGCTCCTCACAATTACTACAAGCCTCAGCTGTGAAATTACACCTTAAGCCCTGGTTTACATTGGAGCGATATGGCATGCAACACCACATTTGCGGTGCCGTACCGATTCCCAAAAATAGTTTCTATACTTCTTTTGGACACTTTGGGGTGTGATTTCCATTGATAACTGTGCAGCAACCCACACAGATGTCTCTGAAATCACCCCCGAAGTTGGGACTGACATGCGGGAATGAAATTGTGCAAGTTCAGCTGAACTCATTCCTGCTGTCAGTGTGAACCTGGGCTAAAACCTTACCCAAGAAAGCCCAATTACTTATACAGGTCTTGGGTGTTTTTGCATGCCTTACATTTTCATGTTTTCTTTTTACCCCAGCCTTTTTTCTGTTTACCTTTGCTACAGTTCTACCTAAGCTATAAGTGAAATAGCCAGCCAACACTAATCAGTGAAACAAACACCAAAAAAAAACAAAAAAAACATGGATATAAAGTGTAGCACTACATAACATATGTGTTTCACATAAATAAATAACTAAATAACACCAAATCAATGGGATCAAAGGCAACAGGCAAAACCAACAAACATGCATTGGAGAAATAAAATGCAAAACACTTTTCTTTTTTTTTTTAAGTGGATTAATGTTGGCCATGGGCCAGATTATTGGTTTCAATAAATGTATAAATAAACATTTAACCCTCTTTCTCCCATGGGACCGAAGGCGTCAGGCAAAACCAACAAACATGCATTGGAGAAATAAAACACAAAACACTTTTCATTTTTACATTTTTTTTATTGGATTAAATTCGGCCATGGACCAGTTTATTGGTTTCAATAAATAAACATTTAAATAAATCGTAAAACTTATTTCATCAATTAACTTAATCAACCAAATACAGATAAATTAAACCACTCTCAGCTCAGCCACTGAGACTCAAACTGACTCAACCTTTAGTTTAACATTTCCTTAAATATCCGCTTTAGCTAGATGAACTAAAGGGATCCACCACATAAACTGGCCGCGATGAGGGGGGAGGTTTAGGGAGGGAGCTCCTTGCGATGTCCTCTTCTGTGGCGACTGGTCAGGAATCCAGTCAGCTGATTCTTTATATAGCCTCATACTTCCCACCTTCTAGAAGATTCTAGTAATCACCTGACCTTCCTGACCATTCCTAACTCGACCTTACCCTTTCATAATATTCAATACAACCTAACTGAATAATATAGCAACAATAATTCTAAACCTCCTAAACTGACTAAATTGCCGCTGCCACTGTCCCATAGTGCAAAGGGGGGCACAGTTAGTGCTCACCCCTTTGTCCGGGGGCGTGGTAGCGTCATGCCGTAGGGGGCGTGGCCTTGGAGCTCGTTCCTCCGTGTCCTCCCCGCTCTCCCTCGCTCCCCCTCACCTCACGCCGCATGGAGCGCGGCGCACTGCTCAGGCGCTCGGGTCTTACGGACGGACCGGACTGCTGATACCGTTGATACGGTCTCCGGAGGGGGTACTGCCTGGATGGAGAAAACGAGCGGACCGGAAAGCAGACACAGGCGCCGGGGTCATACCGGGATGACGAAGTAGGACACCACCGTTCTCCGTCTGCTGCTAACTCTGCAAAAGCCGGCTGAATGATCCGTACTCTAACATCCTCATTGACCCTCACTTCCCCAAGCAGCGCTGTAACGAAAGAGAGCCTCTGGAAGATAATGCTGATGGCGGGACGCTGGGACTGACTCTGCAGGGCTGCACCAGGGAGGTGGTAAGCTTATCAGCCTGTGAGGGCTAAGTCAGTTATATAGTATCCTTGCTTGGTGGTATCTGTAAGGGGAGCTTGGTGGCAGTGACAGGTGGAGGAAGACCTGCGACTGGAGAGTGCCCCAGGAAATACAGCAACCCCCTATAGACACACTGGAAGAAGGGTATTAGTATCCTAGATGGAAACTATGTTGAAGATTATTTAAAGGCCAAGATATCTCTATACTGTTGAAGTTTTTATATTGTTGAAGTCTTGACATTGCATATGTGCTGCGGAGCCCCCTTAGAGTAAACAGTGGGGAACTTATGGTGAATACCGTCTTATATCTATCTTGAGATGAAATAATAGACTTTGAAGGAGAACAACAGTGACTGGTATTACCTTATGCGAATCTGCTGGATCAGCGGATCAGCGGTCTAATAATATTGGAGATTATCTATGACTGGCACCCTGAAAATAATACCTCCTATGGTGCCTGGGGTGTCTGGGTGCCTGGGTGGGGAGTGTGGTAACAGAGACAGGGGGTAGATACCCTGGAAGTGGGAGTGGGGAATTCCACGGTGAAAGTAAAGATCTGATAGTGACTCCCCATAGGGTACCCCGGAAGAGAGGTATTTGTATCTGGACTGGATATGGGAATTATAATGAAGAAGTATTCAAGTATCAAGATGTTCCTGTATTACTGAAGTCCCTGTATTGCTGTGGCCCTTATTGTATATGTCTTCTTATGGATCAAGGTGGGGTCTAAACTTAAAGGGCCCACAGTGAACATTGTTTTACGCCTACTCTGAAGGAGAATAATGGGTAATGGGAATGTCTAATTCCACTATCTGGATTGGCGGTGAAGTTGCACTGGAGACTGCGAGATAGTATCTTGAAAGCAAAATTTCTTAGGGTGCTAAACAAAAACGCATCAAGTGCTCCTGACCCTTTCTCGGAGCAGGTGGATAGAAGAAGTTTATCTACACACTTTCCCTGGACTTATACTTGATAATATATTGGTTAAGGGTATTGTTCCTCCCCCCCCTCCTTTTTTTTTTTTTTTTTTTATCATGAAGGGGAAATCAAGTAAAACAAAATCGACTACCCCAGTCTCAAGCCCGGTAGGGATTCAAAGATATATGGCGGCAAATTCTACTATAAGAGAAGAGGAGAGCGGAAGCCCTAGAGTGGAGAAATCTACACGGGCAGGAGCTAGTAGACAGAGAGGGGGGGAAAGCAGAATAGAGAGGAGTATCCCCACAAATTTAGCTGAGACCCAGAAAAATGGAAGGGCTATACAGAGGGCGGTGGGTAGACAGGAAGAGGTGCAGGAGGAGGAGAGGCAGGGTGTAGAGGGAGGAGGGATACCCTTGGGGGATCACGGTCGGTCGCCACCCCTAGTACAAACCTCACATTTAAAAGAGATGCTTGGGGAGATGTTTACAAAAATGGAATCCTCCCTTAAAATAGAAATTGCCACAATAAGGGTAGATATCGGGCAAGTATTGGGGAGAGTAGAGGAAATAGAAAACAGAGTAGAGACCCATGAGCAGACAATAGAAGAAATTCGGGAGCAGGTCACAGCATTACGGAAGGGAAACAGGGCATTAATGCATAAATTAGAAGACCAGGAAATCGCAGTAGGAAAAGGAACTTACGGATAAAAGGCCTCCCTGAGGCCCACAACAGCTTAACACTTAAAGAAGTGGCCCAACAAATATTCAACCCACTTTTAGATAGAGAAATCTCAGAACCTTTAAGAATAGATAGAATCCATAGGATAACGCGATTCTCAGGAATGAGGTCAGAATCTCCGCGAGACTTATTAGTGAGGTTTCATTATGTGGAGGAAAAGATTCAAGTGATGGGTAAGATTAGAACTAATCCAGGGCTGTCGTATGGGGGTCTAGAACTGCAGATCTATTCGGATTTGGCGCCAGAGACCCTAAGAAGAAGGAGACGACTTAAACCGCTCACGGAAATGCTGGTGGCAGCAAATATCCCTTATCAATGGGGATTTCCATCATGTTTAATCGGAAGGAAGGAGGGACGGTCTGCGGTGCTCCGTTTTCCCGAAGATTTACAGGATTTCTATGAGCGGTTGGGTTTAAATCCTCCCCCGCAGTTAGAATGAGAAAAGGATGAGGAGGTAGGGTCGATAGGGAAAAATACTAAAAATAGGAGGACTCAGGAGCCTTGGACCAGGCAGAGAGGAAGAGGGTCAACTGGCGGTGAGGGGGTATAGTGGGGGATGGGGGGGGGAGGGGGGGTGAGCGAGGCGGGGTCTCCTATGGTTGTGGGCTTGAATGAACCCTAGGGAAGCTATGGAGGTGGGCCGACCAGGTGGGGAGGCCGTCCAGAACCATAGTAATAACGGGAAAAGGGCTGTCTTACCCAATCCCTTGAGATGTTCCGTTATAAGACAGGGGGGGGTGGGGGGAGGGAGGGGATGGGGGGGTGGGAATGGTTTTCTTGGGGCTCTCACTCGATCCTTCCTTAGAGTCAGTAGGACTAGAGGTAGCTGGGACCACTGGACGCGTCAGAAAGAGAGGAAATTAACCTTTTTCAATTTGCAACCAAAATATGGAAGTACTGAATGTGGTTACTTATAATGTAAGGGGTTTAAACACAAAAAGGAAAAGATTTAGGATTAATGATGAATTAAGGTACATGGGAGCAAGTGTGGTGTGTCTCCAGGAGACACACATAACACACACTTCAGGTATAAAGATTAACACAGTGGACTTCCCAGTGTGGATATACGGGGATTCTCCCTCCGCTTACTCTAGAGGAGTGGCGATTGGCTTTGGTAAAGCAACAAGATTTGAGCTAGAAAAGCGTCTAGTGGACCCAGAGGGGAGATATTTGTGTGTAAAAGGGATGTTATCAAACATGAAATGTACAATTGTTAATGTCTATGCTCCGAATAAGAATGCTGATAAATTTTTGAGCAAACTGCTAAAAAAGATAGAAGATTTTAAGGAAGGGAACCTGATCTTAGCAGGCGACCTTAATTGGAACATGGACGCGAAGAAGGAGGACGTTAGGGAGACAGGAAGTGGGCCACCTAGGGTCAAACAGAGGAAGTTGGCTAAAGCTTTAGCAGGTTTTCAACTCCAGGATGCTTGGAGGGCATTACACCCAAGGGATAAAGACTATACCTGCTTCTCCCAGGTACACGGCTCTTTCTCTAGAATTGATTACATTTTCTTAGAGTACCATCTCCTATCAGCTCTGAGGAAGGCTGAAATAAAATCAATAACGGTTTCTGACCATGCGCCAGTGGCGATCCAGCTGGAGATGGGGGGAGTGCATGAGCCGGGGACAAGCTGGAGGCTCAATGAATTATTGTTACAAGATAAGGAATCAATAAATAGGATTGAACAGGAAATGGAACAATTTTTTAGGTTAAATAATACCCCGGAAGTCTCTATCTCAATACTGTGGGAGTCACATAAGGTCGTAATGAGAGGTATACTAATTGGGATTGGGGCGGGAAAGAAAAAAGAGAGGGAGAGAAGGAAGCGACTGCTGTATGAGGAAATACAGAGAGAGGAACAAAGTAGAAGGACGGAGGGAAACCCGGAGAGTCAGGAGTTGAAAAAAATAAAGAGTGAGTTAGAAGAATGTCTGGAGCAAGAGAGGAAAGCTGCTTATCACATGCTAGAAAAGGAGAGATATCTTTGGGGGAATAAATCAGAAAAATGGTTGGCCAGGAAGGTAAAGGAAAAAAAAAATAGAACTTTTATCCCAAAGGTAAGAGATAAGAAGGGAGAAGTACAAACTATCCCGGAAAAGATAATGGACACCTTCCAGGCGTACTTTAGTGCTCTCTACAATATTGAACATGGGGGGGGGGGGGTGCGACCCGAGAGGAAATAGGCGAATACCTGAGGAGGCTAGATCTACACAAGCTAACGCAAGAGGAAACAGCCTCGATAGAAGCCCCAATTGCGATTGAGGAAGTGGAAAGAGCAATTAAAAATACAACAGTGGGAGAATGTCCAGGTCCGGACGGGTTCCCGATCTTATATTATAAGAAATTCCAAAAACAACTTGCGCCAAAATTATGTGAGTACTTCAATGCGGTAGGAGAGGGGGGGGGGAAATTTAGAGATGAAACAATGCTGGCACATATAGCATTAATTTTGAAGGAGGCAAAAGACCCCATGGCAGTTGAAAGCTATAGACCAATATCCCTCTTGAATTCGGATATAAAGCTGTTTGCAAAAATTATTGCGGAACGATTGAGGCCCTATGTACCGGATTTGATCCAGAAAGATCAGGTGGGTTTCGTTCAGGGGAGAGAGGGGAGAGATAACGTTCTGAAAACTATTGTGTTGATGCAGGAGGCGATCAGACAGGGAGCCCCTACCGTTCTGGTGTCGATTGATGCTGAAAAAGCATTTGACAGGGTCGGCTGGGGCTTCCTGTTTGAGGTACTAAGATACTTTGGATTAGGTGAAAGGATGAGAAGATGGATAGAAGCTCTGTACGACCATCCCAAAGCCAGGATAAGAATCAATGGATCCCTGTCCCGCCCCCTTGAATTATTTAATGGGACACGGCAGGGATGCCCCCTCTCACCGCTTCTTTTCATAATGGTGTTAGAACCCCTTCTGGCAGCCATTAGGAGAAACCAAGATATCCAAGGAATAAAAGTAATGGGTAGGGAGTATAAGATAGCATGTTTCGCCGATGACCTCTTACTGTATATGGCTAACCCAAGGATCTCTATCCCGGTAGTCATGAAAGAACTTATGGAATTTGGGAAGGTCTCAAATTTCAAAGTGAATATGGCGAAGTCGGAGATACTAAACTTAAACCTACCGATAGTTGAACAGAAGGCGTTGCAGGGGAAGTTATCGTTTAGATGGTGCTTGAAAGAATTAGGGTATCTTGGAATTAATTTGACGGTAAAAAAGGGAGGTTTGTTCGAGGCTAACTATATCCCCCTTCTTAATAAAATTAAGCAGCAACTGAGTAAGATTCAATATAGAGCCCTTTCGTGGACGGGAAGAATAAATGTTATAAAGATGTTCATCTTACCGATATTCACTTACACCTGCCAAATGATTCCTATCTTGTTATTCCCAGCGTATTTAAATAAACTTAAAACTATGATTGGAAGATTTATATGGAGGGGGAAGGCAGCGAGGGTAGCAATGCATATCCGATCTAGACGTAAAGAGAGAGGGGGGTTGGCCCTACCCGATCTTAAAAAGTATTATGAGGCTATCATGGTATCCCGCATTACGGATTGGATATATAACAAGGAAGGCAAGGACTGGGCAGAATTAGAAATTAATTTAAGCACAAAGAATATAGGAGAATTAATATGGATACCAGCAAAAACTAGAGAGTTAGCGGCAAACACAAGTACACTGACGAAAAATGCACTGTGGGTGTGGGACACAATAAATAAGAGATATGGTTGGACACATAATTCTCCACTAATTCCATTGTTGGATAATTTTTTTTTTAGACCAGGACAGGAAGAGTACATATATTTCAGTAGGTGGGCTGGGAAAGATAGTATTAGATTACACGAGGTCATGGTTGGTGATAGATTATGCACATATGAAGAAATTATTGGGAAATGGGGACACAAGCTTTTAGATAAATGGAGACACTCACAGTTATCTCATTTTGCCCAGGCCTTGCCGCATCCATTGAGGGGAAAGGAGAAGTTGAGGCCTCTAGAAAAATTACTAGTGAACCGGCATAGCCTGGAAAAAAGGATAGCACAAATATACAAAATCCTGATAGAGGAAACGGAAAATAAATATCCTGAGTACCTGGGGAAATGGGAAAGGGAAATAGGCCCTTTATGCAATGATGAACAAAGAAACAAAATACTGAGACGTACGTATACGGTAGTAACAGACTCACAAACAAGGGAAATGTCCTATAAACTCCTGACTAGGTGGTATATAACCCCACAGCAAGGAAATAAGATTAGTAAGGAAAACCCCATTGGGTGTTGGAGAGGTTGCTCGGCGGTAGGGTCTTTTGCTCACTTATGGTGGGAGTGCCCTAAAATACAAGCATACTGGGGGAAAATAATAGAAGCAAGTTTAAGTGTAACAGGTGAAAGGATCAGGAGTGACCCATGGGTGTGCTTATTTCATAGCACAGAAGATAGAGATGAAGCGTATGGTCAGTCCCTGACCCCCTGTCTGTTGAACGCTGCTAAAGCTTTGATTCCACGGAAATGGAAAAGTCAAGATCCCCCCACAATGAAGAAATGGGTAGAGAGACTGGAAAAGATAAGAAATATTGAAGCCATGATCTCTAAGTCAGAAAGTTCAGAGGAGAGGTATCTGAATAAGTGGAGGCATTGGTTACAATTCAAAAAAACTGATAATTATTGGAAGCTACTCGAATGTTAAGGAATGGTTATAAGGGAAGGATCGAGTGAGAGGGGGAGGGGGGAGGGGGGGGAGGGAGGGGGGGTATAAAAGGGATTTTTATTGGCGACAATGTAAAAAGGATGAATTTTGTAAGAAATGCGATTGTTTGATAAAATCGATAAATAAAGAATTATAATAAAAAAAAAAAAAACATTTAACCCTCTTTCTCCCATGGGACCGAAGGCGTCAGGCAAAACCAACAAACATGCATTGGAGAAATAAAACACAAAACACTTTTCATTTTTACATTTTTTTTTTATTGGATTAAATTCGGCCATGGACCAGTTTATTGGTTTCAATAAATAAACATTTAAATAAATCGTAAAACTTATTTCATCAATTAACTTAATCAACCAAATACAGATAAATTAAACCACTCTCAGCTCAGCCACTGAGACTCAAACTGACTCAACCTTTAGTTTAACATTTCCTTACATATCCGCTTTAGCTAGATGAACTAAAGGGATCCACCACATAAACTGGCCGCGATGAGGGGGGAGGTTTAGGGAGGGAGCTCCTTGCGATGTCCTCTTCTGTGGCGACTGGTCAGGAATCCAGTCAGCTGATTCTTTATATAGCCTCATACTTCCCACCTTCTAGAAGATTCTAGTAATCACCTGACCTTCCTGACCATTCCTAACTCGACCTTACCCTTTCATAATATTCAATACAACCTAACTGAATAATATAGCAACAATAATTCTAAACCTCCTAAACTGACTAAATTGCCGCTGCCACTGTCCCATAGTGCAAAGGGGGGCACAGTTAGTGCTCACCCCTTTTTCTCCCATGGGACCGAAGGCTTCAGGCAAAACCAACAAACATGCATTGGAGAAATAAAACACAAAACACTTTTCATTTTAAATTTTTTTTTATTGGATTAAATTTGGCCACGGACCGGTTTATTGGTTTCAATAAATAAACCTTTAAATAAATTGTAAAACTTATTTCATCAAATAACTTAATCAACCAAATACTGATAAATTAAACCACTCTCAGCTCAGCCACTGAGACTCAAGCTGACACAGCCTTTAGTTTAACATTTCCTTACATATCCCAACCGACAGGAGGGGTGGTAAACCCAGATCTCCTGTCCACACCTACCCAACCTGCAGCCGGGTGCATGTCTGAAGGTCACAATTGAAAATGTCTAAACCCACTTCTGAAAGATGCACTCCTTCATGTCTATTATCACCACGTGGAATACCTCCTTCCAGTTCGACATGACAAAATGAAATACCCAGATTTGGAACAAATTTTTTTTCTAAAGCTTTATTAATTCTTTTACGAACTTTCTCAAGTGGTTTGAAAGTAAGTGATTGTAACCAACACAATCTTGCTACTATTTCAGAAAATACTAAGACTGTATGCGGGGAATGTAATTCCAAAAAATGAAATGTATCCTTCATACTGGAAATCAAATCAAAAGTTTTTATTTTTCCTATATATTTTTACCCCTTAGATGTACTATCAGAATATCAGGTGGAGAAGCTAGCATACTTACCTAATTAAAAAATTAAGTCACACCAAACCATACCCCTAAGTCCATGCCAATAATTGCAATACAAAGATGGATCCAGGCCCAAATTTTCTGAGTAAATCTTATCTGCTGTTCTTTTCTGTGCCCAGAAAATATATGAGTGGCCCAACAATCCATACCATAAGCCTACCATAAGGTACCTGAAACCAAAACACAAGATAATATGGACGAATATAGAGCTTATATGCATTTGAACACCATCTACCTATCTTCTTTATCTCGCTCCCTTCTAGACCCATCCGAGCAGCTTCTGTAGCCACTCTGATGCGAAAAGAATGAGTAGTTAACCTTAAATGATCTAACTTCAAATAACACAGACATTGTTTTAGGACCACTGAAAATTGGAAACTAGTTAAAGGTGAATCATTATTATGTATAAATAACAGACCTTGAATATTAGGCCTAACCTTCAAATAAGCCTTCAAAGCCCTAACTGGGCTTATATAGGTTAACACACATTTCTTGCAAAGCTATCCAAGACCCCAAACCTAGAGGGTCTGACTTACTGAATTGAAGAAAAATCCGTAAACCACTTTCCAATATAACCACATTGGAAAGTAAAATACCAGACTTGTTCTTTAATGGTGGCAATAATTCTGAAATATGGAATGCCGTAAAAAAGGCTAATGAAAAAACTGAATTGAATAGAACAGATTCGAACACCAAATAGTAACCTTACACAATCTCGCTAATAACTCTGGGCTGACGGGACATCTATCATCCTTGCAAACTCTATTTCTTTTGTACCCTTTTATAGCTTGTCTAACTGAAAAGAAATTCTGACATGACGGAAACCCATGAAGCTTCAAGAAAAAGGAAACACCTGATATAATTTTGTTAACATGTGACCAGGAATGACCTTTATCCAATAAGGAATGAAAAAAAGTAATACTAAGCTCTCTGGGTATGCAGAAATGTCAATGTTTAAAGATGACAAGAAAGTGGACCATAATAACCATGAAGCTGCATAATTCTTCCAAGTGGAATTAGCCACTGAGTTCTGAATGTTCTTATAAATTTAATTAGATCCCATAAATGGGATGGGCAACTTTCCCCGACTATATCCGCTTCTGGCATTAGCAAGAAAATAACGGTTCATCTGTTGACAAGAAAGAGAATCGGCAATTATGTTACACTTACCTCGAATATACTTTGCCTTGATCCAGACGTTCCATTTTAGGCACAAAAATACCAAGTGTTGCAAGAAAACTACAACTTGAGGGGATTTGGAAGAAAGGCAGTTTACAGAAAAAGCTACTCCTTGATTATCAGTGCTAACCAAAATCCTTCTATTTGCAAACTACTCACCCCATATTTGCAAAGCTGCAATAACTGGAAACAATTCTAATAAAACAATGTTTTTACAAAAAACCCTACTTACCCACCTAAAAGGCCAAGCTGAAAAACACCAGTGAGATTTCCAAATAACCCCAAAACCTATAGAACCCGCTGCATCTGTTCCTAAACAAAATTCTGTATCTAAAATAAATTCCTGTTGACATATAGGGGTTGATTTACTAAAGGTCAATAGACTGTGCACCTAAAAATTGCAATTGCACTCTGTAAGTGCAGTTGCTCCAGAGCTTAGTAAATGAGGTAAAGCTACACTTTGCAAAGAATACCCAATCACATACAAGGAAAAAAAAAAAAATGCATTTTGCTTGCACATGATTGGTTGATGAAAGTCAGCAGAGCTTCTGATCATTTACTAAGCCCCGGAGCAACTGCTCTTGCAGTGTGCAACTGCACTTTCCAAAGTGCACAGTCTCTTTACCTTTAGTAAATCAACGCCATAGTCTTACCATTACATGTCAAGAAAATTTAACCAGACCAGAAGATCTGCCTTCATCTCGGAATTAACCCTAACATGCGACGATGGATTTTTTAAACCTGACATTGAGCCATATAGTCTCCCAGAAAACCTGCATCAACCTATAAACCTTGTCATTAGGAAGACTAAATTCCATGTTTATAGTATTCAAACCTATACCCAGAAATATAATATTAGTCATTGGAAAAAAACATGTTGTCTTCTGCCAATGGGATGTTGAAAAATTTGCAGACCAAAAAGAATGATTGAAGTAAATTTAAATAATCCTGTGTTCCTGAAGCTCCTAAAAATAAAAAAATTATCTAAATAATGTATGGAGAAATGAGACTCAGCTACCATATTAACTACCCATTCAATAAATTATGAGAATGTTTCAAAATAAAAGCAAGATATCGAGAATCCCATTGGCAGACACTTATCAAAATAGAATTCATTTTTAAAATAAATCCCTAAGGAATTAAAGCAGGCTATGTTTAGCAGTAATAATCTGAAAGTAGATTTAATATCTGCCTTTGCCATTAATGCGTTAGGGCCTAAAATGTGCAATTTCTCAACTGCTGACTCAAAAGACGCATATGCCACCGCCACTGAGTTGGAGTCTATTTGATCGTTCAAAGAATCTGCAAAAGGGAACGACAAGTGATGTATTAGTCTAAATTCCCTTGGCTCTTTCTTTGGCACTAGGCCTAATGGAGAAACCCGAAAATTCTTAAATGGGGGAGAGCCAAAAGGACCTTCAATTCTATCTGCAATTACTTCTTTTAAAAGTTTCTTCCTTACTATATTGGGAAACTCTTGAACAAATTTCAAATTTCTATTTAATGAGCAACCTGCTCCTTTAAAAGAAGGTAGGTTGAAACCATCCAAGAAACCTTCAAATAGCAACAAAGCCTTCTGCCTGTTTGGGTAAACCATGGTAACATTCTTTGTATATTCACCGGGGTTGCTGCTTTTTTGAAAATGTTCCTTTTGTCCCGCCTGTATTTTACAAAAAACATTTTGATATTGGGTGAGACCCGGCGCAAAATGCACACTCGTGTTTGTATTTACACACATTTGCCCATTTACACTGGCTGTCACTGAAGGCGAAACATAACCCTTTTTTATATGTATTAGCTGATTGGTTGATATTAGGAACATTGGGCTGGTGGACAAAAGGTTGTCGCTGAGGCAAAAATAAATTTAGCCATAGGCTAACATCCTATATGTTGAAATAATGCTGGACTCCTCTCAGGAAATCTCTCACACAAAACACTTGAATAAATACCAAAGGCTTGTAACCATGAATAAAAAGATTTCAAGACTGGTTTATGTTTATCCTCCTCGCTTTTATCATGTCTTTGGCATATTTGTGTGAAAATTCCCTAGAAGGAGGAAACATCCGACTCAAATCAATATATTCCTCTCTCCAAATCTTCTTCTTAATAAAAGTAGACAAATGGAAACCAAGTGGAGAGAGGACACACTACATACATTCCTTAAAAAAAATTTTTTTTACTCTTATCCTGTGAAATCGCAGAAAGATTCTGTGATGCCACCGGATGATTGACCAATACTGAAGACCATACTCCTGCAACACCTTCTTGATGTTTAAAACTATCATAATTCAATTGATTACGTATAATTTGTAACAATTGTTCCAAAGAAGAAGAAATAGCAGATAATTTCTCCATGGTGTTACACTTACCAACATCAGAATTATTGTTACATTCTGCATCCAACAAAGAAGGGGCACACCGCACAGGAATAGCACTGCCAGCTTGTTCAAACCCCACCTTCTGATAAACCTCACTATCCTGAATTTAGCCCATGCTCATGCTGAGGCACTTGCATGACTGACACTCCTTGCTCTCCTGTAGATTATTCTGCCCCCGCTGCCGACCTCATCCGACTCCCACCTGCAGATGCACTGACATACTGATGTCTGCCTGTAGCAGATGCTTACCTCACTCTCCGGCTTCTAGAAGTTGCGGGCAGGACTGGGCTTACACTCCTCTGCTGCTGGAGCCTTCTCTTGCTCCTCCTCTGACTATACTCACCTCCCTCATGAATGACATCCTCCTGACATGAGCCTGACATAGTGGAGTTCGCTGGGAACATATCTGTACTTTGCTGCCTCAGCTGAGGTAACATGTCGCCTCCGCTCCCTTCTGCTGACTCCAGGGCTGCTCTGTTAACTCCGCTGACACCCGCCTCTTGACTTACAGGTAAGGATAGGCACAAGCAAGTCCATTTTTCCCCTCCAACTGCTTCCGCTCACTCCAGTAACTGATGGAGAAGTGTCTTCATCATGCCAGAGAGGTGTTGCTATATTCAAATTCTCCCACCGGAGCTCCTTGCGACGTCCTCTTCTGTGGCGACTGGCCAGGAATCCAGTCAGCTGATTCTTTATATAGCCTCAGTCTTCCCATTTCTAGAAGATTCTAATAATCACCTGACCTTCCTGACCAATCCTAACTCGACCTTACCCTTTAATAATATTCAATACAACCTAACTGAATAATATAGCAACAATAATTCGAAACCTCCTAAATTGACTAAATTGCCACCGCCATGGTCCCATAGTGCCCCTTTTCTTCCATCACTCGTAGGCATAAATTATTTCTATCATAGTGTCCACATTCCATGCATCAGTCCAGTAATCTACTGTATCTTTTCTCTTCTGTGCAAAATGCTACAATTTGCCTCTCCATACAAAACTGTAATTCCAGTGTTGTGCTCCACTCTGGATCCACCTCTATTTAATTAATCACTAGTTGTGCTCTTCTAAAATGGGACGTAGTGGTTCATAGGTCCGTATATTGCTTTTTCCCCTAATGGTTAATCAACACACTTTGTTGACTTTAAGCAGCAATCATCCTTCATAAAATGATCAGTTCTCTAGCTTGCAATAGGCACTCAAAAACAATTAAAGATAGATCATAGTATCTTCCATAATAGATAATAATTATTAAAAGTAAAAGAAGCTCAATATCCACTCACATGTTAAAATAGTAAAAAAAAAAGCTTAAAATGACTACTGTGCCCAGGGCTGCTCGCCACTCCTGTAAAAGTTGGCTGTTAGTACCACTCACTGCTCTGGTAATCCTGGCTCCCAAAAACCAAGATGGCACTGGTGGCATCCTAATGTCACAAAGCTCAGTCCTATGCTTTAGGTAAATTGAGTGCGATGAATAACCCTTTGGGGACAAAAGTGATATAGGGACCTATAAATGACTAGGTCCCATTTTAGAAGGAGTGGAAGCGGAGCTGGAACATGGTGGAGCATAGTGGGGGAATTGCAGTTTTTGTGTAGAGTGGCACATTGGAGTGTTTTGCAAAGAAGATAATATATATATTGTATATATAAATATATAATTTAGAAAAACACTGATTTGAACATCAGTGGATTGAAGTAGATTATTGCACTAATGCATATAATGTGGACACTATGATAGAAATAATTTATGCATTGATTTTGTGTTATTTATTCTATGAAAATCTGGTATGTAGTGCCACATGTTATAGCCAATATATTTTACCCCAGTTATTTTGTTTTCAGTTAAAAATGTAATTCATTCATTACTTCAGATTTCAACCCCTTTACCATATCACCGATTATCATATTCAAAGCATTATTTACTGGCAAGAGAATACAGTGTCAGCTGGAGAAAATGAATATTGAAATTAAAGCAGGAAAACTTTTGGCCCAACAAATTAAAGGCCACCTTACTAAGTCACATATCCCCCATCTGTACCACCCAACGACATGAGAAAAGCTTACCAATCCAGTAATAGCTGATGCTTTCCGAGCATATTATAGTGCACTCCATAATCTAAAAGACAATGCTTCAATGCCACAACCTGACCATGCTGCCGCTCAAGCCTTTTTAGATAAAGTGCACACGGGTGGCTGGAGGTGGAGGGTGACTAGCAGAGCTCCATGCTCGACTATCGCACTGGCTGCTCTTTAGTTGTGCATTCCCCGCATGACCTGTGTCCTCAGCCGGCTCCTCAGAGTACCCCTCTTCTGCTCCATGCATTGCCGCTCAGTCCGATGTCTGAGTCCCGCCCCCCTGAGTCCGGCCCACACTGCACTGCATACTTCTCCCAGGTAAACAAACTTTAAGCACACAGATGTAGTGCAGCCCTATGAGAGACAGCTCCCCGGAGGACACTGCAGGCTTGTCTGCCAGCCCCTCTCCTCCCCCATCATACACAGATGATGAAAGGTCTTTCTGGGAGATATGCTGATCGCCCGTCCAGCACACTGGATGGAGCCCAGGCCAACATGGATGAGTGCGCGGCCTACAGCTTGGTCATGGTGAGTGAGAGGACCCCATCCCCCGCACACCATTACATACCCCCTCCATCTCCCCCTCGGGACAGGGACCCCTTCTAACGTGGTGACAGGGACCCCCACCTCCCCTGGGGGCAGTAACTTCATCTGCCCTGGAGAAAAAGACCTCATCTCTTCTGGGGACGGGGACCCCATCCTGCCTAGGGACAGTCCCCCAATGGGGCACGTAAAAATAAAAAAAATTAAAATTAAAAAAAACTACTGATACCAGTGGTGGAACTACAGGGCTCACAAAGGTCATACCTGTGACCACGCCCTGGAGTTCCACCGCTGGACTCGGAGGAAAGGGCACTGGCTGGGGTTCAGGGGGGCCCTTCATGGTTTCTTGCATCGGGACCCTGAAGGTTCTAGTTACGCCACTGTCCAGAAACTATGAAGTTAGTACCCATTGCTTACCACGGATTCCTGGATGTGTTTAACAAGAAGAACGCAGATACTCTGCCTCCAAACAGGACTTACGATTGTCAGATTGAACTTTTGCCAGGGGCTTAGATACCTTTCGGCCATTTCAATCTATTGATATATTGATGAAAGCCTGGAAAAAGGTTTTATTCGGCCCTCTTCTGCTCCTGCAGGGGCCGGTATTTTCTTTGTGGAGAAAAAGGATCACACCCTGAGACCTGTATAGACTATCGTGATCGGTAGCCACTTCCAGTACTCACTTCCATTGATCCCTGAGTTGTTTCAGAGGTTGTGAGAGGTGCTTACAATCTGGTTCTGATCAAGACAGGAGATGAATGGAAGACAGCCTTTAGAACACACTTTGGGCATTTCGAAGATTTAGTCCCGCCCTTCGGTCTCTGCAATGCCCTAGCCACCTTTCCGCACTTGGTAAGTGATGTTTTTCAGGTCTTCCTTGATTTGTTTATCATTGTCTATCTCAATGATATTCTTATCTTCTCTGACACGATTGAAATACATCGCACCCATGTGATAAAGGTTTTGAGTAGACTTCGGGAACATCATCTCTATGCCAAGGCTGAGAAGTGCGACTTCAAAAAACAGTACAGTTTCTGAGACTTGTCATCTCTGCTGATGGTATTTCCATGGATCCCCAGAAGGTCGCCACTGTCTTGGAATGGCCAGCTCCTACGGACAGAAAGGCGGATCAAAGGTTTGTGGGATTTGCTAATTTTTATAGAAAATGTATTAAGAACTTTTCTGGCATTATCTCTCATTACACTTTTAACTAAACAGCATGTTCCCTTTCTGTGGAGTCCAGAAGCACAAGCATCTTTTGATCAATTAAAAGCCTTGTTCACGCCCTCTATCCCCCCTAATAATCAATCTTCTCATGGAACCCCTGGCAGAACATATCAGAAGGCAAGCAACCATCTCAGGTCTAGCAATAGGCAATACTTCCCACAAAATCAGTTTATAGGCAGATGATGTGATATTAATCCTCACTGACCCGGCTTCCTCCCTGGTAGAAATACAAAAAATCCTGAACTGGTTTAGCAAGGTATCTTACTATAAAGTAAATACAACCAAATTTTATTCTAACCTTTTATTCTTGATCTAAAGCTTGACGCAACAACCCAAAATTTACTCTAACCCCAATACTGCATGGGGAGGCAAGGACATTTCATACCAGGGGGGGCACAATTAACAAGGTCAATCAAAAACCCATACTGCACTAACTTTAAACCCCTACTTCATAAAATACAAATTGAATCCCAACAAATAGCAAAACATGAGCTTTCATGGTCAGGGAGCCTTGCAGCCTTTAAAATGACCTGTCTCCCACAAATATACCTGTTCTGAACCCTTCCTATCCACATCCCCACTTCATTCTGCAGATCCCTCCAGACATTATTCAACCAATATCTCTTGAAAAGTAAGAGACCCCATTGCGCACACTTAAAAGTCATGAAGCATAAACTGGCGGGGGGTACAGGGTCCATAGATTTTGAAGACTGCTACATAGCAGCTATTCTCACCCAACTACCGAAATGGTTCCAATCCCAACCTGCCACCCTATGGGGACACATAGAATCTCTCTCTTTCCATCATGCAAACCTAAAGAACTGGTTACTAAGCACCCCTTTAGGCACCATCTTTCCATCTACCATGAAGGCATCATCCCAAGCATGGAAAAAAATGATATCCCTCACTGATCAATCCCTCACACCACCACCCAACCAAATACCTCTGGAATCTCTTCACCACTTAATGCCAGATCTACCGCTGTCACACTGGATCCACAATGGAATCCAATATCTACAAAATCTGATTCAAGGGGCAAAACCCAAATCTTTCTCGCTACTACAAAAAGATTATGTTTTTTCCCCTTAATACTTTACGTAAATAAGAATACACCACTGCCTACGCACATTACCTCTTCCCCTTTATGCTGTACTTCCATCAACCTGGGAATTCCTGACAAACCCTACCTCCAAAGCAAAAGGCATCTCCCACTTCTACAATCTCCTTCATCAAAAGAACACTTTCACTAAACAACCCCCACATGCCCAATGGGAAGCAGACCTAACACACTGCTACTCAGACAAACAATGGCAATACGCCCTTCAAACAGTATACAGAGCCACGAAATGCTCAGCCCTCCGGGAACTCACTAAGAAATTATCGCTTCAATGGTATATGACACCAGCTAAAATAGCATCCTTTAGCCCCCAAACCCCTAACACCTGCTGGAGATGTAGAGCGGCCAAAGGTGACCTGATTCATATACTCGGCATGCAGCTTGGTCCAGGAATATTGGGACATCATTTTCAAAATTATAGCAGATATAGCCAACAATACAGTCCAACCCTCGCCTGACCTTGCAGTACTATACCTAACCATTGAAAGCATCCTGAAGCCCTTCAGGCATGTCACATACTCCTGGCCACCAGACTAACTATTACAAGACTGTTGAAAACTGTTCAATCACCAACCATTACAAGCACCATTGACCTAGTGAACCTACATTTAGCTACACAGCTACGAGACAATAATGGCTGCCAGTATTGGTCAGGCTTCCAAGACTTGAGAGCGAAATTCCTGTAATGCATGAGTTTTAGTCTTACTTCCTTCTTGGCCGAGCAATATGAATAGCCTGTTCAAGTTCTGTTTTCTGTATAAGTACAATAGTAAGTCATACAATACACGTGTTATAAACATTCATACAGGCATACCCCACTTTTAAATACACAATGGGGTTTATTTCCTAAAGCTGGAAAGTGCAGAAACAGGCTCACTTCTGCATAGAAACCAATGAGCTTCTAACCCCAGCTTGTTCAATTAAGCTTTGGTAATAAAACCTGGAAGCTCATTGGTTTCTATGCAGAAGTGAGCCTGATTTTGCACTTTCCAGCTTTAGAAAATAAACCCCATTGTGTACTTAAAAGTGGGGTATGCCTGTACTCATGTTGAGTAACCGTTCAGTGGGTAATCTCTCTTCTTGGGACACAGAGTGCTCCCATTAGGGGTGTCCAGAGGAGAGAGAAAATCCACGCTGTTGACTGGTTATCAATATGACAAACAAGACATACGAATCATACATGGCTCATTCCCTCAGATACTCTATTGGTTATCATTTGTTTAAAACATAAATCTGTCATGTGCAACTTTGTTATTTTGTAACGTACAAAGTCTACATTGTTATCCATGTATAACTGCAAAATATATTAATAAAAACTGAATGAAAAAAAAAAGCCTTGTTCACCTCGGCCCCCATTCTGAAGCATCCTGACCCGTCACTGGCCTATGTTCTGGAGGTGGATTCCCCTGAAGATGCAGTAGGGGCCATATTATCGCAATGACAGGGCCCTAAATCATTACTTTATCCCATGGCTTTCTTCTCCAAGAAATTGAATCCATCTGAGAGGAACTGAGATGTAGGAGACCGGGATTTGTTAGCCATTAAAACTGCTCTTGAGTAATGGCGTTACCTGTTGGAAGGTGCTCTTCATCCTATACTTATCTTTACCGACCACAAGAACCTAGAATACTTGAGAACATCCAAAAAATTTAGAACTCGGCAGAAAAGATGGGCACTGTTCTTCTCCCGCTTCACATTTCATATTACCTTTCACCTTGGTTCAAAGAATGGTAAACCAGATGCGCTGTCATGCATGTACCATGATCCTTCCCGATCCATGGAACCAGACACTATCTTACTGGTTAATTTTCTCCTTCTCCAGTCAGACCTGATGACCCAAATAAGAGCTGATATGTTGGATCACCCCCCTTCTCAGGACTTGTCTCTTCAGCTGAAGGACGGGCTCTATTACGATAACGAACAGCTCTTTGTCCTGGAGTAGTTGAGGGTTGCCGTTTTGAAATGTTGCCATGACCATCCCTTGGCAGACCATTTTGTAATCCACAAGAGCACAGACCTAATTTGCCATTCTTTTTGGTGGCCAGACTTGATACAGGACAACTCAACAAGACTAATCAGGGCAAAACTTGGGGTCTACTAGAGTGCCTTCCTGTGCCCCAAAAAAAATGGAGCATGATATTTATGGATTTCATTGTAGAACTTCCTCTCTCTGAAAACTATACCACCATATTTGTCTTGCTCGATCGTTCTGACCAAGATGGCATACTTTGTACCCTTACAAGGAACCCCTTCTGCTGCTGAGACTGCCTCCATGTTCACCTGAGAAATTGTGAGACTACACGGTATCCCCTACAATATTGTCTCTGATCGAGGGGTGCAATTCACTTCCAGATTTTGGAGGGCCCTCTGTGAAGCTTTGAACATTGAACTTCGTATGTCCTCTGCTTACCATCCTCAGACAGATGGACAGATGGAGAGAACCAACCAGACCCTAGAACAATACTTGCGTTGTTTATCCTCTTTCTCACAGGATGATTGTTCACCTCTTCTTCCGCTGGCGGAATTCACATACAATAACTCCATCTATTCTGCTACTAAACAGACACCCTTTTTTTGCCAACTAGGGATACCACCCTTCCTTTTTGCCTGAAATACCCTCAAATCTTCTGTACCTGCCATTCAAGACAGATTGAGTTTTTTTCACTCCAATAACAAATTGCTTCAAGATACCATCTCTAAAGCCCAGGCAAATAACAAAAACATTTTTGACAGGAAGAGCAGGGCTAATTTGAGTCTGGAACCAGGAGACAAGGTCTGGTTATCCACCACAAACTTGAAACTTAAGTGTCCCTCCAATAAACTTGGCCCGAAGTACCTGGGCCCCTTTCCTGTCAAGAGAAAGATCAACTCTGTGTCCTTCAAACTAACTCTACCAATGAATCTAAAGATTCACCCTGTTTTCCATATCTCTTTATTAACAACAACAGTGCCTAATTCCTTTCCTAACAGGGATCCGGAAAATCCTCCTCCACTGCTCGTTGAGGGCAGTGAAGAATTTGAAGTGGAAGCTGTTCTAGACTGTAGAACCAGGAAAAACCAAACACAGTTCCTGTTCAAGTGGAAGGGCTATGGCATGGGAATCAGCTTCTAATGCCGCGTACACACTAGGTCTGATGGTCTTCCTGACTGACTTTTCAGCGGAGTTCTGATGGACTTCCAAACAAACAGACTTGGCTACACACGAACAGACTAAGTCCATTCGAAAGTCCATTCGTTTTGAACGTGATCATGTAAGACAGGACTAAAAAAGGCAGTTCAATAGCCAGTAGCCAATAGCTTTCCTTGCGTGGTATTTGGTCAGTCGGAACAGCATACAGATGAACGGTTTTCCCAAAAGGAATTGAGTCCATCAGACAGAGTTGAAACATGTTCTATTTCTAGATTCCGTCTGACCTAGTCTGCTAGAACGTCCGGTCGTGTGTACGTGGCATAATGTTCATGCCCCACAAAAAGTATGAGCCTTTTTTCAGCACCATCCAGAGAAGAAAACCCTGAAGGGCATCCGGAGGCTGCCCATAAGGAGGGGGCAATGTAGGAGAACTATCATTGAGCTCCGGGCGCACTCACACGCATGCGCACATGAGAAACGTTGTGGATTGCAGACGCGCCAATGCACGTGCGTGAAGGAGTGTGCACGTGCGTAGGAGCATGTCCGCATGTCTCTTTGGAGCCAGACAGCCTATTTAAGGGGCGCACTGACCTGTAACAGATGATCTTCAGCTGTTCCATTACCTGTATCCTGTTGAATCTGCTATTACCTGCCTGATATCCGTTGCTGAACCTTGGCTTTCCTTGACCCTGCTTCTTGACTCTCCTATGCTTCTGCTTATCGGTTCCTGATCCCGGCTTCCTATTTGCCTGATGACTTGGTACCTTGCTGCCCACCCGCTACTGAACCCGGATATCTTTGTGACTTTGCTTCTGTCTGCTGTTTGGCACCACACTGTCTTCTGGGTGCTTACAAGTAAGCTCTTGTGACCTGGTACGACTTTCTGCCTTTCAAGATTTGCATTATCTGATCCAAGCTTCCAAGGCTACTTTTGCAGACACTCGTGTTCCTCCTGTCTCTTGGGTTCTTCTGTCTCCACTCTCAGTGGGACCCGGGTTGGAGATACAAGAGAGGCTGACCTCAGCACTTCAGACTCCGACCAGGTACGTGACAACAACCATGGTACCTATGAATGTATATTTGCATCTAGCAATGGTAGATTAAAAACTGCAGAGAAAAACTGGATCTACTGGTTTAATTGGTGCTCACAGGTCAATAATTGTTAATGATTAACTGGCTTAGGATGATTTTTTTCTTTCTTATGATGTTAAGTTTTATCTTACTCCGATATTTTTTTATTTTATGATCAATATAGCGCTAAGTAGAGAGATTATGTACACGCTACTATTATCTGTCTTGTGATGAACATTGTTTGTTACCAAATTTCCTTTGTTTTCTTATTGTTTTGTATCTTATCCATAAACTTTAGTAAAAACGATTGAAAAAGAATGTGTGTGGTGGTGGGGATGTGGACACTGACAGCAAATCTTAACAACTTGCGTCAGGTAGGTTTTATTATGTATGGAAAAAACAGCAACATTAGAGACTAGATTTGGGCGGTATAAATTAAATTCCATATGCAGCATGTATTATATGTACACTAACAATATATTCCCTGTGTGTTTTATAAAATCAAAGCCCAGTTCCATCAAAAACATCCTTGTAAGTCCCATCCACTTTACACATTGCTTTGGTAAGCACCAGTGCTCTCCCCCTGCACCCTAAGCCCTGATCTGTGGGCAAAGCCTCATTATTACATACAATACAGGGACATTAAAGGAGAACTCGAGCCTAAGCTTGTTTGACTGGACTTCTCCTATAGATCACAGGAGTGCAATTAGTTTTGCACTCTTGTGACCTGTTTTCAGCAGCGAGTGGTCTGAAGTCCGCTCTCTGCTAACATCACTGGAATCAGTCCAGGCACCACGTCATCACAACAATAAAGTCTGGATCCACCAGGTGCCAGGACTGATGCCTGTCTCCGTGAGCTGCTGAGAGACTGAGATGGCCACTCCCCACTCCTTCACAGCTCAGCGCTCCAGTGAGCGTGGAGGAGCAGAGAGGAGAGCTGCTCATTGATAGTCAGCAGCTCTCCTCATGGGGATCTATGAGAACCGAGCCATCAGCGATGTTCAATGGCTCGGTTCTCAGTGTAGAGATGCCAGGGACAGATGCAGCATCTGACCCATGCTGCATTCACCCAGGTATGTATGAAAGGGTGAAGAAAAAAAACGTACTTCTCTTTTAACCCTATATTGTACACTTTGGAGGCTAGAGTAGAGCTGATCACAGCTAACAGAGGAGTCATGAAGGTCTAGTCAAACTGCTGGCAGGAGCCTGCTAAAGTAAGGAATAAGGTCTGTATTTTCTTCTTAATCTACTAGACATACCAATAATTTACCCTTGCAGTTAACCATTTATTTTAATGGAATTGGGCTTTACATTTGTACATAATAATAGTTGGTTTGAGCTGTTTGACCAAAGCAACCCCTTATGTTTTCCTTTGGTAAAAATCCTAGGACAAACAACACCATTCCATTTCCAGGATACTGATGTGGTAACTCTCCACATATAATGCTTGTGCTGTCTCCAATACTTTTCTGCTTTTAATGCATGCCCAGTAAACAATGTAAATACAGCACCTGAAGAGATTACTCTGAGAGATGAGTCATATAGTGATGAATATTCAGCTCTGCTCTGCATATATATATTCAAAATAACATTAGTCAACAGAAGATCACTGAGCTGATGGCATACTGTTTTATATCGGTTACGATTTATTACCTATTCAACCCTTTCATAAGAGTTTAAGACACAGGGGGCAGTGTCATATACCTAAGCACTGAATGAAATGCTTTAGTAAAAAAAAATTAATAACTAAAGTTTTTACCCTCTGCTTATTATGATACATCATTGACAGATTCATATTTATTTAATGTGATTGTATTTTGTTAAAAAACATAACAAAATACCATATCATTGAAAACAATCATTGCAGGATAAGTCCAGCTGATCTAAGATGTTGGTAAACTTTCTGGAAAAGAAACCAAGGAAAATCAATCAGTTACAAACCAAGTGGCAGTTAAATTCACAGTACATAATTGACAGTATCAATGATTTCAAAACAATGTCAATGAACCTCAGACTGCTTATACTGTATAATCAGTCTCATATAACTTGGGTCTTTCTGGCCTGTTCATGGTCATTTGAGACTAGAATACTGAGTAAAGGGACAAAATGTGTTGCTTTGTGAGAAAACATTGCTCAACATCAGAGAAAGAACATAAAGGGATTGGAAGAAAGAGTAATTTGGAGAAATTGATATGAGGAAGGGAAACAATGGGATGCCATCCTAATCCTATCAACCAACTAGTACTTGCCCGAAACAAGTTCTTGCAAACTAGTTCTAATTTGTACAATCTCTGTGAGTAGTTTTACATAAATGATCATCTCTAGTTAAGATTATAAAAGTTCACATTTTAAATCCAGAGGTTTTTGGATATCATTTGTGTGCTTTGTAAGTCCCAATGCTATATTTCCATAAATCATGGATTTTATTTCGAAATGGGATGTATCTGGGGTAGAGCTTTCATTAAAGTAACAATGGAAAGAAGGTTTTTGTTCTATATTAGAGAATCATGTTTAAATAGACATTGATTCAAGGGGAACTAAAATTGCTTTATAGACAATTTAATACTTATATGGAAGGGTCCAGTCCATGAAATAATTTTTTTGTTCGTTATTTAAATTGCAACCATCTTAACCTAGAATTCAGTTATAATTATATTTTTGAGCAAATTGATTATCTGGATTGAACCGTTATTGGACTTACAATGGATCAGTCAGTACCAAAATGTTTAGAAAGGAATCTGCTGGTAATTCCCTTTTATTTGCCGCAAGTAGGGATGAGCCGCATATACCCCAGTTCGGTTCGCACCAGAACCTGCGAATGGACTGAAAGTTTGCGCAAACTTTAGAACCCTGGTAACGTCTATGGGACTCAAACGTTCGGAATCAAAAGTGATAATTTTAAAGGCTAATATGCAAGTTATTGTCCTAAAAAGGGTTTGGTGACCTGGGTCCTGCCCCAGGGGACATGTATCAATGCAAAAAAAAGTTTTAAAAAGGGACGTTTTTTGTGAGCAGTGATTTTAATGATCCTTAAAGTAAAAAAAAGGGAAATATTCCTTTAAATATTGTACCTGGGGGGTGTCTATAGTATGCCCGTGAAGTGGCACTTGTTTCCCGTGTTTAGAGCTGTCCCTGCACAAAATGATATTTCTAAAGGAAAAAAAGTAATTTAAAACTGCTTGCGGCTTTAATGTAATGTCTGGTCCCGGCAATATGGATGAAAATCATTGAGAAAAATGGCATGGGCATCCCCCCAGCTCATTACCAGCCCCTTTGGGTCTTGTATGGATATTAAGGGGAACCCCACACCCAAATAAAAAAAAAGGAAAGGCGTGGGGCCCCCAGGCCCTATATACTTCTCTGTCAAGATCAATGGCACATCTATCAGTCCGTCCCCACATGACAGGGTGCCAGGGGTAACCTTAGACTCCGAACTGTCCTTTCAGGCCCACATACAAGCCCTGTTCAAATCATGCTGCCTTAGCCTTTGCAACATTTCCAGAATACGCCCCTTTTTAACTAATGACACCACCAAGCTTCTAATTCACTCCCTGGTCATCTCTTGCCTTGACTACTGCAACTCCCTCCTCGTTGGATTACCTTTACATAGATTATCCCCCCTTCAGTAATGAATGCCGCTGCCAGACTCATCCACCTTACCAGCCATTCAGTGTCCTTCACCCCTCTCTGCCAATCCCTGCACTGGCTTCCACTCACCCAACGAATAAAATTCAAAGTACTAACAATAATTTACAAAGCCATCCATAACTCTGCCCGTAGTTACATCACTAACCTAGTCTCAAAATACCAACCAAGCCGCTCTCTTCTGTCATCCCAAGAACTCCTGCTCTCTAACTCCCTTGTCACTTCCTCCCATGCTCGCCTCCAGGATTTCTCCAGAGCTTCTCCCATCCTTTGGAACTTTGGAATCATCCACCTTACCAGCCATTCAGTGTCTTCACCCCTCTCTGCCAATCTCTGCGCTGGCTTCCACTCACCCAACGAATACAATTCAAAGTACTAACAATAATTTACAAAGCCATCCATAACTCTGCCCCTAGTTACATCCCTAACCTAGTCCCAAAATGCCAACTAAGCCGCTCTCTTCGGTCATCCCAAGACCTTCTGCTCTCTAGCTCCCTTGTCACTACCTCCCATGCTCGCCTCCAGGATTTCTCCAGAGCTTCTCCCATCCTTTGGAACTCCCTACTCTAATCTGTCTGACTGTCCCCTAATCTATCCATCTTTAGATGATCCCTGAAAACCCTTCTCTTCAAAGAAGCCTATCCTGCTGAGCAAAATTGTTGGGACTATATAAAACTTTATAATAATAATAATAATAATATACTCTGAACAGCAGTATACAGGTGGTGCAAACAAAACAGGGACTGTAGGTTTGTTGTTAAGTAGAATCTGTTTGTAATTTTGAACTGGTACATTTTTAAAGTGTAGCTCCAGCCAAAAAATGTATTTTAAGCTTTTTGGAAAACATAGGGAAGGGTTATCACCTCTGTAACATTTGTTTTGCTGTCTGTGCACCTCTTCAGAAAATTTCACCTCACTTTCTATCCCAATGACAAATGTTTTTTGAAAGTTTGGTGTTTTTAGTGAAACAAGGATTGGTGATAAAGCATCAGTGGAGAGGAGACACGTTTTTCCCATATTAACTCTTACAGGAGAGAATTTCCCTTCCTAGGGGTAGATTTAATCTCATGTCCTGTTGTCTCCTTCCTTCCGTTTGCAGGTAGGAGTTGTTTGTAAGTTGAATGTTTGAAAGTAGGGGTCTGCCCTATATACTCTGCAGAAATTTGGGCCTTAGGTGTTGGTGTTGCCACAACCCTGCAAGCCCTCACAGTTACTCTTGGTAGGCGCTGGAATGCCCTGCTGTGAATTATTATAGACAGTGGCGGAATTATCAGGGTCGCAACAGTCGCAAGTGCGACTGGGCCCTGTAATTCTCGGCCACTTCAGGGGGCCCACCGGCAGCCCGCCCGCCGCCCGAGGGGCCCACCTGACTGTCCGGCCGGGGGTGTGCGTGTGCGGTGTTATTGATGTCAGGTTCATGCCGTCCTTCACCAGCGTGAGAGAAGTGCTCTGTTGGCTCCGCCCCCGCCTCCCTTACAGTCGCTCTGGATAGGCGGGGGCGGAGCCAACCGAGCACTTCTCTCATGCTGGTGAAGGACGGCATGAACCTGACATCAATAACACCGCACACGCACACCCCCGGCCGGACAGTCAGGTGGGCCCCTCGGGCGGCGGGCGGGCTGCCGGTGGGCCCCCTGAAGTGGGCGAAAATTACAGGGCCCAGTCGCACTTGTGACTCTGCGACACAAAAAAACCTTCAGCCAATGCAGTGAAGGCACTCTCTGAAGCAAGGAGCAGCGGAGGCACGCTTCGTGGAGGAACTTTACGTCACTCTGCAGGATTCTGAGGAGGGGGAATCGATCATCATCATCGACTGATTGGCGGTAAGTCACCACCCCCCCTCCAGATTGTGCCAGCCCGCCACCCCCCTCCAGTGCCACCACCTGCCCTCCATTGCCACCAGCCCACCATCGCCCCTCCAGTACCACCCCTCCAGACTGTGCCACCCCCTGCCCTCCAGTGCCACCAGCCCACTACCCCCCCCCCCTCCAGTGTCACCAGCCCCCCCCTCCAGACTGTTCTACCACACCCCCCAGACTGTTCCACCCCATCCCCCCCCCAGACTGTTCCACCCCATCCCCCCCTCCAGACTGTTCCACCCCATCCCCTCCTCCAGACTGTTCCACCCCCCCCCCCCCCCGACTGTCCCACCCCATCCCCCCCTCCAGACTGTTCCACCCCATCCCCTCCTCCAGACTGTTCCACCCCCCCCGACTGTCCCACCCCATCCCCCCCTCCAGACTGTTCCACCCCATCCCCTCCTCCAGACTGTTCCACCCCATCCCCCTCCAGACTGTTCGCCACCACCGCCCCTCCAGACTGTGCCACCCCCTCCCTCCAGTGCCACCACCCCCCCTCCAGTGCCACCAGCCCACCACCCCCTCTCCAGTGCCACCACCCCCTCCAGTGCCACCAGCCCACAACCCCCTCCAGTGCCACCACCACCCCTCCAGACTGTGCCACCCGCCCTCCAGTGCCATCACCACCCCTCCAGACTGTTTCACCACCCCCCTCCAGACTGCCACCACCGCCCCTCCAGACTGTGCCACCACCTCCCTGCAGTGCCACCCCTCCCTCCAATGCCACCACCACCCCTCCAGTGCCACCATAGTGCCACCAGCCCACCACCCCCCCTCCTCTGCCACCACCCCCCTCCAGTGCCACCACCACCCCCCTCCAGTGCCGCTACCCCCACCTCCCTCCAGTGCCACCACCCCCCCTCCAGACTGTGCCACCACCACCCCTCGAGTGCCACTAGCCCACCACCCCCTTCCAGTGCCACCACCACCCCCTTCCAGTGCCACCACCCCTCCAGACTGTGCCACCACCCCTCCAGTGCCACCACCCGCCCTCCAGTGCCACCAGCCCTCCACCCCCCCTCCAGACTGTGCCACCACCACCCCCCCTCCAGACTGTTCTACCACCCCCCCCCCCCCGACTGTTCCACCCCATCCCCCCCCCCAGACTGTTCCACCCCATCCCCTCCTCCAGACTGTGCCACCACCTCCCTCCAGTGCCACCACCCCCCCTCCAGTGCCACCAGCCCACCACCCCCTCTCCAGTGCCACCACCCCCCTCCAGTGCCACCAGCCCACAACCCCCTCCAGTGCCACCACCACACCTCCAGACTGTGCCACCACCTCCCTCCAGTGCCACCACCGCCCCTCCAGACTGTGCCACCACCTCCCTGCAGTGCCACCCCTCCCTCCAATGCCACCACCACCCCTCCAGTGCCACCATAGTGCCACCAGCCCACCACCCCCCCTCCTGTGCCACCACCCCCCTCCAGTGCCACCACCACCCCCCTCCAGTGCCGCTACCCCCACCTCCCTCCAGTGCCACCACCCCCCCTCCAGACTGTGCCACCACCACCCCTCGAGTGCCACTAGCCCACCACCCCCTTCCAGTGCCACCACCACCCCCTTCCAGTGCCACCACCCCTCCAGACTGTGCCACCACCCCTCCAGTGCCACCACCCGCCCTCCAGTGCCACCAGCCCTCCACCCCCCCCCCCTCCAGACTGTGCCACCACCACCCCCCTCCAGACTGTGCCACCACCACCCCCCCCTCCAGACTGCCACCACCACCCCCCCTCCAGACTGTGCCACCACCTCCCTGCAGTGCCACCCCTCCCTCCAATGCCACCACCACCCCTCCAGTGCCACCATAGTGCCACCAGCCCACCACCCCCCCTCCTGTGCCACCACCACCCCTCCAGACTGTGACACCACCACCACCCCTCCAGACTGTTCCACCACCCCCCCTCCAGACTGCCACCACCGCCCTCCAGTGCCACCACCCCCCCTCCAGTACCACCAGCCCACCACCCCCCCTCCAGACTGCCAACACCACCCCTCCAGACTGTGCCACCACCACCCCCCCTCTAGTGCCTCCACCACCCCTCCAGACTGCCACTAGCCCCCTCTAGTGCCACCACCACCCCTCTAGTGCCACCACCACCCCTCCAGACCCCTCCAGACTGTGCCACCACCCTTCCAGACTGTGCCACCACCACCACCCTTCCAGACTGTGCCACCACCACCATCCCTCCAGACTGTGCCACCACCACCACCCCTCCAGACTGCCGCCACCCCTCCCTCCAATGCCACCATCCCCCCCTCCAGACTGTGCCACCACCACCACTCCTCCAGACTGTGCCACCACCACCACTCCTCCAGACTGTGCCACCACCACCACTCCTCCAGACTGTGCCACCACCACCACCCCCCCCAGACTGTTCCACCACCCCCCTCCAGACTGTTCCACCACCGCCCTCCAGTGCCACCCCTCCCTCCAATGCCACCATCCCCTCTCCAGTGCCACCACCCCCCCTCCAGTACCACCAGCCCACCACCCTCCCTCCAGACTGCCACCACCCCTCCAGACTGTGCCACCACCACCCACTCCAGTACCACCGCCACCCCCTCTCCAGTACCACCACCATGCCACCCACCTCCAGTACCACCGCCACCCACCTCCAGGACAACCATGCCTCTCCAGTACCATCGCCACCCTCCTCCAGTACCACCACCCACCCTCCGGTACCACCGCCACCCCTCTCCAGGACCGCCACCCCCCTTCAGTACCACCACCGCCACCCACCTCCAGTACCACCGCCACCCCCTCTCCAGTACCACCACCATGCCACCCACCTCCAGTACCACCGCCACCCCTCTCCAGGACCATCATGCCTCTCCAGTACCATCACCACCCTCCTCCAGTACCACCACCCAGCCTCCAGTACCACCGCCACCCACCTCCGGTACCACCGCCACCCCTCTCCAGGACCGCTACCACCTTCAGTACCACCACCGCCACCCACCTCCAGTACCACCATCAGCCCCCCTCCAGTACCACCACCACCACCCACCTCCAGTACCACTGCCACCACCTCCAGTACCACTGCCACCCCTCTCCAGGACCACCACCGCCACCCACCTCCAGTACCACCGCCACCCCTCTCCAGGACCATCATGCCTCTCCAGTACCATCACCACCCTCCTCCAGTACCACCACCCAGCCTCCAGTACCACCGCCACCCACCTCCGGTACCACCGCCACCCCTCTCCAGGACCGCTACCACCTTCAGTACCACCACCGCCACCCACCTCCAGTACCACCATCAGCCCCCCTCCAGTACCACCACCACCACCCACCTCCAGTACCACTGCCACCACCTCCAGTACCACTGCCACCCCTCTCCAGGACCACCACCGCCACCCACCTCCAGGACCACCATCCCCCTCCAGTACCACTGCCACCCCCCTCCAGTACCACCACTGCACTGGTGACACAGGTTTCACTCGGGACACAGGCTGCACAGAAATGTTTTACTTTGTTCTACAGTGGAAAAAAATATAGTATCAAAATCATGCTTTTCGGGGGGGGGGGGGGGGGGGTCCCTTCCTGATTTCTTGCATCGGGGCCCTGAGGTTTCTAGTTACGCCTCTGATTATAGATTTTTATACATTTTTAGAATAGGTGTCCAAAGATAGATGATTAAAAAGCTGCATGCTAGGCAGATATGTACAAACAAACCCAAGGATAAACTGAGGAAAAAAACAAGCTTTACTTACCACCAGCCCACAGACAACCAATTAACCTGTCTAGCAATATGCGTTAAAAACAGGGGTTTAGTCTGCACACATTTGCAAATGCATGCGTAAGCCACAGAGCCCCGCCAAGGCACCCCAATATCTGTGGTACCTAACACTAACTTATGAGTGTCCCCACAGTGGAGGCACATGTATTCTGATGGATAGGTGAGAGCAGGTGGACTGAAGGGGAGCCACCCCTTCTTAAAGGTACAGGAGCACACGGAACACCCAGCACAATGGCAACACAGGTGTCAGTGGGATGCCTGACCAAAAACACAACCTGTGACGCAAAAAGACGACACCCACTCACACCTATAGCTGGCTATCGCAGTAAGGCCGCGTACACACGCGCGGACTGTTTGCCCAACCTTGTTCGTCAAACAGTTTCGGCAAACAGTCCGCTCAAAATTTGCATGAGCGGACTTGCCCACACACGAGCGGACTGTTTGACGAACAAGGTTGGGCAAACAGTTCGCTCAACTTTTGAAATGAACGGACTCGCCCACGTAAGGAGGAGGCAAATCCGCCCATTTCGAGCGCGTGTACAGGTAGGCGGGGCCCGCGAAGGAGACGTCGCGGGCTCCGCCGCCTGGAATGGGCTTAAAGGGGAACCCCAACGCCGAAAAAAATCGGCGTGGGGGTTCCCCCAAAGTCCACACCAGACCCTTGTCCGAGCACGCTACCCGGCCGGCCAGGAAAGGGGGGCGAGCGAGCGTGCCCCCCCTCCTGAGCCGTACCAGGCCGCGTGCCCTCAACATGGGGGGTGCCTTGGGGAAGGGGGGGCCGCGCGGCCCCCCCACCCCAAAGCACCTTGTCCCCATGTTGATGAGGACAAGGGCCTCTTCCCGACAACCCTGGCCGTTGGTTGTCGGGGTCTGCGGGCGGGGGGCTTATCGGAATCCGGGAGCCCCCTTTAAGAAGGGGGCCCCCGGATACCGGCCCCCCACCCTATGTGAATGAGTATGGGGTACAATGTACCCCTACCCATTCACCTGTGAAATAAAGTACAAAAAAAAACACAACACAGGGAAAAAATATTTTATTGCACAGCTCCGGGGGTCTTCCGTCTTCAGGGGTCTTCTCGCCGGACTCCTCCGCTATCTGTGTGTAGCTCTTTTACTAGCGGAGGAGTCCGGCTTTCTTCCTCCCCGCCGCCGGCCTCTTCTCCCGACTTCGGGGGTCTTGTCCCCCTCTTCGGTTCTTCTGCCGGGCCACCGCGCCTTCTTGTAGCTCTTTTACAGGCGGTGGCCCGGTCTTCTGTCGCCGCCGCCGCCGCCGCCTTCCGTTCTTGTTCTGGCTGACCAACCCATGTGACATATACCATGTGACACCGCCCCATTGTCACTATATAAGTGACCGCACAGCGCGGCTCTGGCATTCCGGCCGGAGAGATCGTCGAGTCAACATCTCCAGGAGAAGAAGAAGAAGAACAAGAAGAAGAACAAGAACGGAAGGCGGCGGCGACGGCGGCGGCGACAGTTCGCTCAACTTTTGAAATGAACGGACTCGCCCACGTAAGGAGGAGGCAAATCCGCCCATTTCGAGCGCGTGTACAGGTAGGCGGGGCCCGCGAAGGAGACGTCGCGGGCTCCGCCGCCTGGAATGGGCTTAAAGGGGAACCCCAACGCCGAAAAAAATCGGCGTGGGGGTTCCCCCAAAGTCCACACCAGACCCTTGTCCGAGCACGCTACCCGGCCGGCCAGGAAAGGGGGGCGAGCGAGCGTGCCCCCCCTCCTGAGCCGTACCAGGCCGCGTGCCCTCAACATGGGGGGTGCCTTGGGGAAGGGGGGCCGCGCGGCCCCCCCACCCCAAAGCACCTTGTCCCCATGTTGATGAGGACAAGGGCCTCTTCCCGACAACCCTGGCCGTTGGTTGTCGGGGTCTGCGGGCGGGGGGCTTATCGGAATCCGGGAGCCCCCTTTAAGAAGGGGGCCCCCGGATACCGGCCCCCCACCCTATGTGAATGAGTATGGGGTACAATGTACCCCTACCCATTCACCTGTGAAATAAAGTACAAAAAAAAACACAACACAGGGAAAAAATATTTTATTGCACAGCTCCGGGGGTCTTCCGTCTTCAGGGGTCTTCTCGCCGGACTCCTCCGCTATCTGTGTGTAGCTCTTTTACTAGCGGAGGAGTCCGGCTTTCTTCCTCCCCGCCGCCGGCCTCTTCTCCCGACTTCGGGGGTCTTGTCCCCCTCTTCGGTTCTTCTGCCGGGCCACCGCGCCTTCTTGTAGCTCTTTTACAGGCGGTGGCCCGGTCTTCTGTCGCCGCCGCCGCCGCCGCCTTCCGTTCTTGTTCTTCTTCTTGTTCTTCTTCTTCTTCTCCTGGAGATGTTGACTCGACGATCTCTCCGGCCGGAATGCCAGAGCCGCGCTGTGCGGTCACTTATATAGTGATAATGGGGCGGTGTCACATGGTATATGTCACATGGGTTGGTCACATGGGTTGATGTCACATGGGGACTATGACATCGTAAGGGGGCGGGGTCACCATGTGACCAACCCATGTGACATATACCATGTGACACCGCCCCATTGTCACTATATAAGTGACCGCACAGCGCGGCTCTGGCATTCCGGCCGGAGAGATCGTCGAGTCAACATCTCCAGGAGAAGAAGAAGAAGAACAAGAAGAAGAACAAGAACGGAAGGCGGCGGCGACGGCGGCGGCGACAGAAGACCGGGCCACCGCCTGTAAAAGAGCTACAAGAAGGCGCGGTGGCCCGGCAGAAGAACCGAAGAGGGGGACAAGACCCCCGAAGTCGGGAGAAGAGGCCGGCGGTGGGGAGGAAGAAAGCCGGACTCCTCCGCTAGTAAAAGAGCTACACACAGATAGCGGAGGAGTCCGGCGAGAAGACCCCCGAAGACGGAAGACCCCCGGAGCTGTGCAATAAAATATTTTTTCCCTGTGTTGTGTTTTTTTTTGTACTTTATTTCACAGGTGAATGGGTAGGGGTACATTGTACCCCATACTCATTCACATAGGGTGGGGGGCCGGTATCCGGGGGCCCCCTTCTTAAAGGGGGCTCCCGGATTCCGATAAGCCCCCCGCCCGCAGACCCCGACAACCAACGGCCAGGGTTGTCGGGAAGAGGCCCTTGTCCTCATCAACATGGGGACAAGGTGCTTTGGGGTGGGGGGGCCGCGCGGCCCCCCCTTCCCCAAGGCACCCCCCATGTTGAGGGCACGCGGCCTGGTACGGCTCAGGAGGGGGGGCACGCTCGCTCGCCCCCCTTTCCTGGCCGGCCGGGTAGCGTGCTCGGACAAGGGTCTGGTGTGGACTTTGGGGGAACCCCCACGCCGATTTTTTTCGGCGTTGGGGTTCCCCTTTAAGCCCATTCCAGGCGGCGGAGCCCGCGACGTCTCCTTCGCGGGCCCCGCCTACCTGTACACGCGCTCGAAATGGGCGGACTTTCCGAGCGGGAACAGTCCGCTCATTTCGAAAATACAGCGGACAAGCCCACACACGGGCGGACTGTTCGCTCAAACACAGTTTCAGCGGACAGTTTTTCGGAATTTCCGAAAGACTTTGTCCGTCCAACTGTCCGCTGAAACTGTCCGCTGAAAGCCCACACACGAGCGGACTGTCCGCCCAAACACTGTTCAGCGGACAAGGTTGGGCGAACAGTCCGCCCGTGTGTACGCGGCCTAAGAAACTTGGAAGGCTAACAACAGATAAACAAACCCAAGGATAAACCGAGGAAAAAACCAAGCTTTACTTACCACCAGCCCACAGACAACCAATTAACCTGTCTAACAATATGCGTTAAAAACAGGGGTTTAGTCTAGGCAGATATGTAACCCAAAAATAAAATAATTAATATACACAAAAACAAACAAGTTCCAACTAGTCATCATCTGAGGGTTAAGCTTTACAAGTAAAACTGAACATTAGCTTATCAATACAGTAAAAGTGTGATATACAAGCTACATACGATAACAGATAAACTTAAGTTATATAGACATGAAGCTCCATTCAAAGATAGAGGAAAGACTCAGTGTCTTATATACTTTTCAGTTTGTCCACGGAGACCAAGCTTTACTCTCATATAGGTAAGCATGTCTCTTTTGTTATTAAGAGTTTGTGGGTGTGATGTGTTTGCCCTTGTACACACGGTCGGAGAATCTGTCGTAATGAGTCTTATCAGACCGTGTCGTCAGATAATCCGACTGTGTGTGGTATGCATCGGACTGATTCCGTCCTAATCTCCGTCCGACCCAATTTTACAATATGTTGGAAATATTTCCCGACCAACTGGGCCGGACGGACCTAATCCAATCATGTGTAGAGCATTTTGATCGGACCAAGTGCCACGCATGCTCAGATCAAATTCCTACATCAAAGCTATTGGCTACTAGCCTGAATGTAGTCCCATCGTAACGAAATTACGTCATCACGTTCTGAAAGATCGGATTTTTTGACAACTTGGCCCAACCGTGTGTATGCAACAGTTTCGGACACAATCCGTCGGACTAAATCCGACGGGCAAAATCTGACGGATTTGGTTGACTAAATCTCCGACTGTGTGTACGTGGGCTTTGAGTCATCCTATCCAAAAAACGTAATAAGTGGAAAGCATCTGTCCAAAATCCAGTAATATGTGGACACTCCCGCCATGGACTTGTATCAATGCAATGGTTTTATTTTTTTATTTTTATAACAATAGATTTTTCATTGGCGAGGTTTGTGGGGCAAAGCAGGCAACGGGCAGTTTCTGATATTTTAATTTTTCTTTCGCCGTTGTATTTGCACAGTTTTAACATTGTTTTAGAGGGATTCCGCACTTATATTTTATTCCCTCAGGACTGGCACTTTATGCGATATTTTGGATATTATTGCCACTGTTTGCACAGTAGAACGGATAGTCTGTTCATTGTCTTATTTGTATTGTTTCAGCATTTTTATGGTGTAGATGAATTTTGCACTTATCATTTCAGTATTGATTTTTTTCTGGCACTGGCACTTTATGCGATTTTTGCTGTCGTTAACTTTGTAGTAGGATACCCGGTTGAATAAAGCCAAAGTGTCAGAAATTGCAGCCAGGGAAGACTCCACCTCCGTCAAGATCAAAATGATGTAATCGGCAAATAAACTGATGGTATGGCTTCCTGCGCCAGCTGAGAAATCTCTAACATTAGGGTGGTTCCTGATATATATAGCTAGGGGTTCCATTAATAGGTTAAATATCAATGGGGATAATGGGCACCCCTTCCTAGTGCCGTTGGAAATTGAGAAAGGCGTAGACAGTACCCCGGATGCGCTCATTCTAGCCGAGGGATTAGAGTATAATGCCAGAATAGCCGTGAGCATACTACCGCCAAACCTGAAGGCCTCTAGGACCCTCGTCATGTAAAGCCAGTGTATACGATCGAAGGCCTTCTCTGCATCTAAAGTCAGAAGCAGAGAAGGCCTTTTTTGCCTCTCGGCCATGTGGATGATGTTGATCATTCTACGAGTGGCATCCGTCGTCTGCCTGCCCATGGTAAATCCCGTTTGATCCAGGTGAACAATTGTGGGGATTACTTTGACTAAGCGTAAAGCTATCAGCTTGGCGTATAGCTTCACATCCGTGTTGAGGAGTGAAATTGGCCTGAAATTGAAGGGAGTATCTGGAGTCTTCCCTGGCTTGGGTATAGTGATAATTATTGCTTCCAACATCTCTGGAGGGAAAGAGGCAGAGGCAGCGGCATCATTAAAGACTTTCACTAAATAGGGGGTTAGCATATGAGCAAATTCTTTGTAATACTCCCCCCCAAATCCATCCGGCCCCGGGGACTTATGCCGCGTACACACGACCAGACTTTTCGAGGGATTAAGTCCGACAGACTTTCAAAGGATTTCTGACGGAGTTCTGGCAGAATTCTGACGGACTTTCCGAATGAGCGGACTTGGCCACACACAATCACACCAAACTCCGACGGATTCGAACATGATGACGTACGACTCGACTCGAATAAGGAAGTTCATAGCCAGTAGCCAATAGCTGCACTAGCGTCGGTTTTAGTCCGTCGGAATAGCATACACACGAGCGAATTTCTCGGTAGGAACTAGGTCCGGCAGAGTTCTGGCCGAAAAATTTGAAGCATGTTTCATTTCTAAAGTCTGTCAGACTTTTGCGAATCAAAAGTCCGTTGCAGCCCACACACGATCGAATAGTCTGCCGGAATCATTCCGTCAGACTTTGGATGTTGAAAAGTCCGGTCGTGTGTACGGGGCTTTATTGATCGGTAAACTGGCAATAGCTTTGTGAATGTCGGTGTCAGTAAATGGTTCGTTTAAGGATTGGAGTTGGGTGGTCCTCAATTTGGGAATGGAAATAGAGGACAGGAATTTATTAATTGTATCTAACCGTGGTTGGTGTGTCAAAGGGTCCTCTTTAAGGTTGTATAAAGACCCGTAATATGAGCTAAACGCATCTGCTATTTGTTGGGGATGGTATGTCTTTTGTCTAGTCTCAGGATGAACTATATAGGGGATTTTAATCTTGTGTCTGTTGCCTCTTAACCACTTCCCGACCAGCGCATGACGATGTACGTCTTTGTCATTTTGGTTCCATGAAGGAGCCCCGAAAATTCCTGCTTCAGGCGTTGTTAGCCATCTCGTGGAAAGAAGACAGAACATATTAAGAAAAAAGAAGAAAAGCAAAAACAGCAAATGGAAAAAAAAAAAAAAGGATAAAAAAAAAAAATTAAAAAAAAAAAAAAAAAAAAAAAAAAAATACCAATGCAACCGAGCACCAAACAGGGAGCTCAACTTAGGAGTAAGCAGGTTTCCAGCGATCAGCAGGAAGCTGCTGCTATTTCTGGGGGTTTAGTCCGACCGTACAAGTCACGGCCCTGCACTTCAGGGATTTGAAGTAAATCATGACCATCCGGCATGTTCACACATGAGAGCGAGCGTTTCTACCAGTGACTTCTTTCCATTCCCTGTCCACTTGTCTGGGTGTACTGGTGGCTGGGGGAGTATCCGCATCCTCAGGGAGAATGTCCCATTCTCGCAGGAGAGCTATACCCTCTTCTAATGAAGAAATCACATACGTGCGATTTTCTCGTGTCACTGTGAGCTTCGCGGGGGTACCCCCATTTATATGCTACTTTGTGGTTCCTGAGAACTTTGGTTACCGTATTCAGGTTCCTCCTTTTCTGTAAGGTATATTGAGACAAATCTGCAAAGAATTGCAAGTTCTTATATTGTGGAGGGATAGCATCCTGCTTTCTCATGTACATCATGAGGTTTTCTTTAACATGAAAGAAGTGTAGACGGAGGATTACATCCCTTGGCATATGGTCAGACAGGTGGGATGGTTTGGGCAGCCGGTGGATTCTATCAATGGTTATGTCGAGATCAGTGAGCTCAGGGATGAGGGTTTTAAAGAGAGTTGTAGCATAGGAGCTCAGGTCAGATTGTTGCACCGATTCGGGGATACCCCTGATTTTCATTTTGTTTCTCCTCGACCTGTCTTCCAAGTCAGCTAATTTTGCCCTGACCCATGCAGCATCACTGTCTTTCTCCTCATAGGCATCGACCAGATCGTTGATCGTATCAGCGTATTCACCCATTTTCACCTCTATGTGATCTACCCTGTCACCCAGCTCATGGATATCCCGATGAAATTTGTGCATGCAGGATGCCATATCCGATTGTATGGTACTCCTGAGAGACAACAGCATGTTCTTTAACACAGTGTCCATCACAGGCTGGTTCTGTGTAGGGAAAGATTTGATTGATTCCGGCATGTCTCTCGTGTCATCCCCAGATTCGGGGCCTGGGCTGTCCAACTTATGCAATCCATTGCCATCCAGCCTGGGCCTGGACTTAACTGGGCTTTGGGTTGCTGGGGATGGCGGAGAGGAGGGCCGGGAACCGGGTGAATATGTTATTTTAGGCAGTTTCCCTTTCTTAGTGTTGTGTTTCGCCGCTGGGGCTGCTGAGATGGAGTAGGCCTCGGCGCCATCTTGCTTACCCTCCATGGCTTTCATGTGGAAGAAGTCCGTTAAACGTTGCGGGCGTCTTGCGTTACGCCGTTTGCCAGGCATATTCTCATCGGTTGCCAGGGCTGGATCGCCGGTTTTCGGAGCAAAATCGGTGTTCAGATGGTCCGCTAGTGGCCGCTTATTCCCTGAAGCGCCGGGGCTCTGGATCTATGCGACCATCTGGCTCCCCCCATGCACACCCCCCCCATGCAATAGTTTTTAATGGACTGACAATACATTTGTTTTTGTTTTACTTTTTATTACCTGGTAATACTTTTTTTCTGTCTTGATCCCCTTTCTTCTTTCGGACACTTATGTATTGCTGAGGATTTGATTGACTTATAGGCACTCAATGACAGTTTGTGGTTTTACATTTCTTATGTAGTTCATATGAGTATGGCTGTCAGAGCCGTCACTACTAACTTTCACCATTGGTTGGTGTTTATATGACCATTCACCCATGCACCTGGTTTGAATTTCTATGTGTGCCTCACCAACATAAGCTATCTTTCACCATTCAAGTATTCCAATGATCCCCACCCTAACATACATAGAAACTGGTTTCAGGTGGAATAAAATCCCAGAGCAGGTTGGGAGTTTATATGGACCTCATTGCTACCAGAGCTTCTTCAGATTGCCTCATTGTCTAGTCAAAAAAACAAACAAACAACCTCAGCTCTCCCTCCTAATCAAAACAAATGAAAATATGCAGCAGACTGCTGAAATCTGGTGGGACACACATAACTCTCACCCTGAATGCAAACAAAAGTTTTTCTTAGCCTGCTGTAAAAAAATTAAAATAAAATAAAAAAAGTAAAAAAGACTAATGCATCCCTTAAAGTTTTAATTCAGACTTCTGTTATGTTTACCATTAAAAACGCTATTAGAAAATGTTAATATTCCCTGTGCAATTTATTGAAAATTTGTGCTGCAGAAAGCCCATTAAAATGGTCTTCCTCTTTTAATCACACAGCATGAAGTAATTCTAAAAATTGATATGTGTTTATTAAAATATCTCACAAGTAACTGTTTTCTGTGAATTTACATATGTTGTGTGGCAAGTCTGTTCATTATATTCTCTTACATTTAAACAATTTAAATATAGGAATTTGCACATAAATATGGTTTAGATTGCAGCTGCTGACTCGGTTTTTTAAATATCTGTGCTTTAGAACCACATGCTGCTAATGCATATCTATGTTTCAGATTTTTATTATATATATATATATATATATATATATATATATTATTTTAAATAAGCTCCCTAAATAGCTCATTTGTATGAAGTATTTCTAATGCTCCAACACATTCCTGGTCTCACACCATCAATGGGCTTCAATAAAAATTCACAAAGAATTACTGTGGTCATAAGTGGCTGCTAATGCTTTATGAGTGCCAGTAACCAAATGCAAGATGTCAATTCACAGGGTGGGGGCAATGAGGAGACCAGAAAGTGTTACTGAACTTCAGCAGAAAAAGATACAGTCATCTTTCCTGCCAGTTAGAAAAACAAAGCATAGAGGGTGTAGGATCAGTGAAATTACATGACTTATTAAGCAAAAACATTAACATTAGTAACTTTCATCTAGATTGCCTGTGAACAGCCTGGAGAGCAAGAGGGATACACCATGTAGAAACTGGGACTGATGGAACAAAATCCCTGAGTAGGCTCCATCCAGTAAAGCCAGACCCACTAAAAATAGAGCAAAGTTGTCAGGGTCTATGACTGTCCTACATGAATCCTGGAGCCAGGCAACCTGATGTCAGTGTCAAAAGAGTGGGTGGATCGCAACACATTTAAGGGGCCCTTTCCCCTTTGTCAAGCTGGCCCGATTGTGAGAACCACTGAATTTGCATACAGAATGGGAACAGTGGGGAAGCTGGGCTCTGCATCAGGGCTTAGCAATAAGCTGTGGTCTACAAGTGTCAAAATTGCATTGATCAGTGTGTTTTGTGACAAGCAAGTTACTGCTCAAACACAATAAGACCTATCTAAATTCACTAAATGTGAGGATCGGTCTTTAAAACACCACAATTCTACCAAATTCATATAAATAAATATAAATGACATAATGAAACATATACATATAAAAATAAATAAAAATAGATAATCAAAGTATAAAAAATAGAGTAAGAGATGTAGCGGAGACATATTTGTTTATTAATGTGGTCATGCATATGTCATATGTGAATCTGTGGACATTGCAATGGCTCAGTGTTTAGAGCCATCTACTGACAAAATCTGGTAATGCACAGATATGGCGATCACAAGCACAAAAAGACTTTCATAGGAAGTACTGTTTATTTTGATAAGAGGTTTGACCTTTGTTACCCAGGAGTCTGTGTGACCTACCCATGAACACTCTGATATGCAGTGCATGCTGGGTAGGGTATAAAAGGGACTGTAGCGGCCATATTTGGTCTCTTGGGACCACGCTTCCTGCCTGTGTGGAACTGTGAGGAGGGTTTCTCGGATACATAGGCAGACAGTCGCCGCGGATTGCAAACCGGACTGTTTGCGAGGTGACTTGACAGAGCCTGAGAGTTGGTGATTAGATTGACGAGGTTCGGAGATGCTTGTTGGAGTAGTGGAGGACCGGATCCAGTCAGCGGAGCAATACAGAGGATCTGGCCCAGTCTAAGCTGAAGCAAGCTGCAGTTACCGGACCCAAGTCATCACCCAGAACTCTGATCCAGTTGGTGAACGGGTTATGGCCCACCGTTTATTATTATTGCATGCAGTTAGACTCACTCACAGGCCTCGCTGGAATCTATTGTTCCATGGAGGCGTAACTGAGCCACTGACATTGAGTAGGCTTGAGGCCTAGTTCACTCTAGCGCCCAAGTGTGATTACAAGTTCTTGGAACTATACCTGGAGCATTCTAAGTTAAATTTTCCACCTACCCCTTTGGATTAAAAATACCTGGGGAACCACTTAAGCTAGAGAAGAAATAAGACAAAGGAGAAAGTACTTTAAGTGAGCCCTCACGTAAAACTTTAAGTAGAGGGAGCTCCCAGGTTTAGATAATGATCTACATAGATATATTGCTTATTGTATTTGACTGTTGATTCATATTGTACTGACGTCCTACGTTGGGACGACAGTGCAATCCCCGAAACCACCTGTTTGATATGCCTTCAGTAAAGTATTCCTGGTTAAGAGTACAATTGTGTGGCGTACAGTTTTTCCCCACCAGGTGGAGCCAGAGGATCCTGAGGGAACGATACAGGTACCTTATACTGTTTCTTATGTTGCACTGTATTGTTATAGCACCACAGCTGTGTCAAGGGGATAGAGTCACGTTAAGGGGGGTTTCTCAGAAGAGTGCAGGCCCAACTCAAACTAGCAGCTCTTTCGGGGGTGAGTGCTACAGAGATAAATATATACATATACAGTATCTCACAAAAGTGAATACACCCTACTGTTTTTGTAAATATTTTATTATCTTTTCAAGTGACAACACTGAAGAAATGACACTTTGCTACAATGTAAAGTAGTGAGTGTATAGCTTGTATAACAGTGTAAATTTTCTGTCCCTTTACAGCCATTAATGTCTAAACCACTGGTAACAAAAGTGAGTACGCCCCTAAATGAAAATTGGGTCCAAAGTGTTAATATTTTGGGTCCAAAAATTGGGTCCAAAGTGTCAATATTTTGTGTGGCCACCATTATTTTCCAGCACTGCCTTAACCCTCTTGGGCATGAAGTTCACTAGTGTTTCACAGGTTGCCACTGGAGGCCTCTTCCAATCCTCCATGATGACATTACAGAGCTTGTGGATGTTAGAGACCTTTTATCAGTGTAGGGACTGAGGGACAGTCACTAGCTACTAGGTCCACAAAGGTCCTTTTAAGGACTGGTATAGGTGTACAGTATATAGGGTTGTACACGTATAATATACTTTCTTTCAAATATAGAAAGCATATTATACTCGACTGCTGTGCTGCTGAGCTGATTGCTGCCCGATTCTGCAGCTGTCTTTTATCAGTGTAGGGACTGAGGGACAGTTTGGTGTTTGGAGCAGGGACAGTCTGAAAATCACTAGCTACTAGGTCCACAAAGGTCATTTTATAGGTGTATACTATATAGGGTGTACACGTATAATATACTTTCTTTCAAATATAGAAAGCATATATAGTGCACTGCACTGCTGTGCTGCTGACCGATTCTGTAGCTGTCGTTTCTCAGTGTAGGGAGGGACAGTTTGGTTTTTGGAGCAGGAACAGTCTGCAATTCACTAGCTACTATTAGGTTTAAGGACTGATATAGGTGCACTATTTGGTGTGCAGTAAATAGGGGTGTAATACACGTATAAAATACTTGCACATATAGAAAGCATAGTATAGTGCATTTCCACTGTGCAGCATTGTGACTGCTGAGCGGTTCTACAGCAATACTACAAAGAGTGACAAACGCAATTTAAAAAAAAGTATTATAACTGGTGTGATAGACCAGTGGCCCCCCAAAATGACAGATTGAAGCAGGGTGTTATATACCTTCTTGCACATACATACTGCACTTCTCTAGAGACTTTTGTCACAGGGTCATTTAAAAAATGACAGGCAGAGGAAGAGGCAGGCCCTTCCGCAGGGGTGGTAGGGGTAGGGCAGGAGCAAAAGGCTTGAGCCAAAGTGGCAAATTGCAGAAGGTGTGTGCGATTACGTCAAAGGACGCACCAGACTTGGCTGAGTGGCTCACTCAGCCTTACTCTTCTGCACCCTCCTCATCCTCTCGATCTGCACCCTCTTCACTCTCTGCTGTGTGCACCCCCAAAGACACTACCACCAACACCACCACCACCATATACCTTCCACTTGAGTTACAGGAATTATTTTCCGATCCATCACAAGACATTTCCGATGCGCAGCCATCCTCGGCATTGGATCAGGAAGAGGAGGTAGCAACAACCGCCACTCAGCAATCTGACGACAGTACCCAGATCAGCCCAAGGAGGTTGGTCCCCACTGTTGCTGCCTACTCTGAGATCTCTAATTATAGCGGTGGGGAAGGTGACGTCAATGATGACGTGTCTAGTGATGTCACGTGGGTGCCCACAAGAGAGGAAGAGGAGGGGAGTTCAGAGGGAGATATAGACCAGCAGATAGGGAGGAGAAGCAGGCGGAACTTAGATGGCACAGGAGGGACAAAGCAGACTGCTAATGTATCAGGAGCGAGGTATCAACCATGTACGGTCACATCTGGTGCTCCCAGGACGCCGGCACATGGCTCCGCAGTGTGGGCTTTTTTTAACGTGTCTGCTGCTGACAATAGTGTTGTCATCTGCAATCTTTGCAGTCAACGCATAAGTCGCGGTAAGCCCAACACTCACCTAGGGACGACCGCCTTAAGAAGGCACATGAGCTGCCATCACGAGACCAGTGGGAGCAATGGAACCCACAAAGCCACACTCCAGGCTCCCACCATCCAGCCTCGTCTTCTACTTCTCAATTCTCTTCACAATTGTCCTCCACTACACCTTCCATCATGCCGTCCTCACGTTCTTCTGCAAAAAGGCTGGCTTCCGTGGGCCAAATATTCAAGCATAAAAAAATGATGATGCCATATAACCCTCTTGCCCAACGGTTGACGGCTGGCTTGTCAGAACTGATAGCCCGCCAACTACTACCATAAAAACTGGTGGACTCAGAGGCCTTTCGAAAATTTGTGGCTATTAGAACACCACAACGGAAGGTCCCAGGAAGGAAGTATTTCTCACAGAAGGGCATCCCAGAGCTATATGGCCATGTTCAGCGGCAAGTGAATGTATCTCTGGCACACAGTGTCGGTGCCAAGATACATCTAACCACAGACACGTGGTCTAGCAAACACGGGCAGGGAAGGTATATAACTTTTACTGCCCACTGGGTGAACCTTCTGACGGCCGTCAAGCATGTAACCCATGGCAGCCGTGTAGATTTGGTTTTACCGCCACGGATTGCATGCAGGCCTGCCTCTTCTTTTCCTCCTCCTACTCCATCCTCCTCCCTCTCCTCCTTGGCTGACTCCTCCTTTTCCGCTGCTAGCGTCTCTTCCGCTGCGCCGCCCAAGATCCCCAGAACCTATTCGACATGCCAGGTGAGACGTTGCCATGCTTTGCTGCTTCTGTTGTGCCTGGAAGCCAAGAGCCACACTGGCCCTGCACTCCTTTCAGCTTTGCGTTCACAGGCAGATCAGTGGCTAACACCGCTCAATTTTACAGTTGGTAAAGTGGTGTGTGACAACAGTGCCAATCTGCTTAGCGCATTGAAACAGGGTAAAATTACACACGTGCCATGCGTGGCACACGTCTTAAACTTGGTCGTGTAGCGATTCGTTGTCAAATATCCTGGGGTCCAGGACATCTTGCGGCAGGCAAGGAAAATCTCAGCCCATTTCAGAAGATCTTATACGGCTATGGCTCACCTTCAGCGGCGACACAATCTGCCGCTCAGACGTCTTATTTGCGATTGCCCGATGCGATGGAACTCAACCTTCTATATCAGGGATATGCAATTAGCGGACATCCAGCTGTTGCAGAACTACAAGTTCCATGAGGCATAGCAAGACTCTGACAGCCACAAACATGACACCCAGAGGCAGAGGCATGATGGGGCTTGTAGTTTTGCAACAGCTGGAGGTCCGCTAATTGCAGATCCCTGTTCTATTTGCTTGATAGGCTGCTCCAGCAGAAACGTGCAGTTAACGACTACCTGTACGAACTCTGTGGCAGAACAGGTTCTGGGGAGCTTGGTTTTTTTCACTGCGCCAGTAGCTGCTCATGCGTGATGCATGCAGACTTCTGCGGCCATTTGATGAGATCCCCAAACTGGTCAGTCGCAGCCATGGTGCCATCAGTGACATGGTACCTTATGCCTTCTTTATTGAGCGTGCATTGCGTTGTGTCATTGATCAAGCCATGGAGGAGCAGGAAGATGAGGAAGTCACAATGCTGGATGAATTCCCAGGGGAGCTACTCTATCTGAGACAAGTCAAAAACAGGAGTCTGAAGAGGAGTCAGAGGAGGATGGTGGCGGGGCGGATGAGGAGGAGCAAGAAGAGCATGCTTTAAACCTTTCTGGGATCCCTGTGCATGGATGGGGAGAGGAGAACGAGGAGGACGACATTATCCTGGATGATGAGCAGGAGCCAGGCCACCACACCGCTTCCAGTTTAGTGCAAATGGGGGCCTTCATGCTCCAGTGTTTTAACAGGGACCCCCATATAAAAGGCATAAAGGTCAAGGACCAGTACTGATTGGCAACGTACTTAGACCCCCGGTACAAACACAAAATGGTGGAAATGTTACCACCGTCACAGAGGTCTGTCAGAATGAAGCACTTACAGGCCTTGCTTCGAGAAATGCTGCATTCTGCTTTTGCATGCGCTGGCAGAGGAGGAATTCTCACTCCCAGAGAAAGAGTTGCGAGTACTAATCCAACAGCGCCTGCAAGAAGAGGGCGGTTTGAAGATGTGTTGGTTGGTGACTTCTGATATGAGGTCATTTTTTTCAGCCGACCCATCGACAGGTCGCATCCGGATCCAGCATCAGGGAACGCCTAGACCGACAGGTGTCCAACTACATCGGGTTAACGGCCGATGTGGACGCTCTGAGGAGTGATGAACCCTTGGACTACTGGGTGGGCAGGTTTGACCTTCTGCCAGAGTTTGCCCAATTTGCAATGGAACTGTTGGCTTGCCCCTAGTCCAGTGTCCTGTCCGAAAGGACATTCAACGCAGCAGGGGGGATTGTGACCGATAAGCGCACTCGCCTAGCTCACGACAGTGTTGATTACCTCACATTTATAAAAATGAATGAGGCATGGATCTCGGAGGAATTCAACACATGTGACCAGTAGACCATGTATATGCATAACTCTATAAATGATTTATTTAATTGAGCACACAGACCTTTTTTCTACCTTTGGCTCACTTCCTTGTACAAAAAAAGCACACCATACTATATGCCCATACTCTCCTGTTTGAAGAGGTTGAGCGGTGTCATATTTTTGGGTCCCGCAGTGAGTTGCTGCTATCAGTGCTGCTGAGAGTGCTCTCTATCTCACTGCTGGTATCAGTGCTCTCTCTCTATCTCGGTGCTGGTGTGGTGTCAGTGCTCTCTATCTCGGTGCTGATGTGGTCTCAGTGCTCTCTATCTTGGGGCTGGTGTCAGTACTCTCTATCACGGTGCTGGTGTGGTGTCAGTGCTCTCTATCTCACTAATGGTGTCAGTGCTCTTTCTCTATCTCGGTGCTGGTGTCAGTGCTCTCTATCTCAGTGCTGGTGTGGTGTCAGTGCTCTCTATCTCGGTGCCGGTGTCAGTGCTCTCTATCACGGTGTTGTGTCAGTGCTCGCTATCTTGGTGCTGGTGTCAGTGCTCTCTCTCTCTGTGCTGGTGTCAGTGCTCTCCATCTCGGTGCTGGTGTCAGCGCTCTCTATCAGGTGCTGGTGACAGTGCTCTCTATCACGGTGCTGGTTTCAGACAGTGAGGGAGATAACAGCGGAGAAGCCAATCAGCAGGCAGTGCCAGCATCATGGCTGAGGATCAGCACTGGACTGGCACCTTCGGACCACCGCAGTGGAGCCCTGCATAGGTGGGGGTAAGGGCCGGGCAGAGGGAGGGGCTCAAGCACAGGTTGGCACACTGGGACACTGGCAGAGGACTGTGCTGCCCTGACTGTGGCACTGATCATCTCCTGCACCCCCTTCATAGCCTGCCCTGACCTTGCCTCTCCTCCATGGCCTTCATGCACTCCTGAATTGTCAAAATTTCACAGATAAAAAAAGAATGCTTGTCGTTGTCGATCCCAGATTCACTTAATACTTTTGTTATGTCAGTGTCCATGTTGTGGGACTATGTGTGCACAGCTAGTAAGTATTTTGTGGCTGAAAATATGACCTGGAGGTTTTTAAGATTCACCTGTCATTAAAGTCAATGGGGTCCGCCACGAACTTTGCGGGTCGCAAACTTTTGGCCGCATTCACCGTTCACGTTCAAGAAACGTCCCGTCAGAAGTTCGTCCATCAATATAAGGGAGTATTGAAGGGATTTTGGGAACGCATTATTTATGAAGCCTATATGGCAAAATATAATTTTGAATGGGCCACTAAATTTAAAACTCCCCCTATCAGGAGGTGAGTGATACAGGTATTTGTCAAGCACTTGGAAAAATGCCTTGAAGAAGGAAGCTTGGGACTCATTCAGGGCACACACAGAGGCTAGGGTGATCATCTGAAATGACCCTCTGATTATTACAAATCGTCTGTGTCTTTATAAGTCTGGTGTACATCAAACATGACTGAGTTTTTGATCAGTATAGCCACCCTCTTGACCTGGACTCATATGTGGTGAAGTAACACTGCTTAAAGGACTTGTCCAGGTAGATTGGGTGATCGTGAGTGGAAAATACGTTTCTTGAAGCAGGAGTCTTGCTCCAAAATTTTTATAAGCTCTAAATGCTTTTTTGCTTGTGGGGAACCTGCAGCTTGAATGGAAATCCCCAGCGATACTGGACCCTAGCAGACTGAAGAACAGAAGTAACCTCTTTCATCTTACTGTGTTTTTCTGGGGTGGTAGGAGATATGTTGGGGTATATTTGGTGCCTTGTTGTTAGGAGTATTGCGAGAGGCCCTGAGGATTTCCTCCCTAATCAGGAAATCTTTAAGGCAGAGCACAATATCCCTCTGGGGTTTTCGGGGTGGGGGGGGGGTAGGATGCAGGGCTCTGTGAATCCTGTCACAGGTAAACGCAGACAGGGGAGAATTAGGGAGCAGAGAATTAAACAGTTTTTGCACCACAGAAAGCAGATCCGTTACAGCTTCTGGGACCCCACGCACCCTGATATTATTACATCTGTTTCTGTTATCTAGGTCCTCCAGCTTGGAGCTGTATCACAGACTCAGAGAGGGATTTATGGTCTTTCCAAAGATCAGTGTAGGCAAGGGTGAGCTCATCATGTTTGATTTCTAATAAGTGAGTCCTGGTGCCTAATGCTGCAATGTCCAGGGACAGAGTGTTAGTGAATTTGTGCAGTTCTGATTGAAACTTCTGTGCTATCTTGTCATACATGACAGTAAGATTTCCATCCAAATCAGCCTTTTTGAGATGTACAGCAAACTCACTGTCTCTCACGGAATGTGTTGGGGGTGCCTCTGCAACCAGGGAACGTGACTGTGTCTCTTATGGCCGGGAGACATTTTGGGACATGTTCTGCTCCCTCAACCAAAGCAGGTAGTTTGTTAGGGACCTTTGAGCCGGTTTACTGCGCCGATTTCTGGATCCAGGCATTCACTGATTCTTTCGCAGGGAGTGTGGGCTGAAATTGTAGGTAAAGGGTGTCTGTACAGCCCTGTGGAAGCGCCGACAGTCTCCACCATTCACGGAGCTCCTAGCCTCTACTTCCTTCCTGCTTTGTGCCGCGCATGCACCCCCTAATTTTTTTAATAAAAATAATAGACATGCTATACTTACTTGCTCTGTGCAGTGGTTTTGCACAGGGCAGCCTGGATCCTTCTCTTCTCGGGTCCCTCTTTGGCTCTCCTGGCCCCTCCCTCCTGCCGACTGCCCCCACAGCATGCAGTTTGCTATGGGGGCACCTGAGCCGAGCTACAGCTCTGTGTGTTCATTCAGACAAGAGGCTCTGGTTTGGCCCCACCCCCTCTCTCTGCTGATTGGCTAACTCAGTTTGATTGATAGCAGCGGGAGCTAATAGCACCACTGGTGTGTCTCAGCCAATCAGGAAGGTGAGTCATGGATGGCCGAGGCACTCGTATACATCGCCAGGCAGCCAGCTTTTGGTTCCTGCTGCTGTCAAAGTGAGTTATCCAATAAGCAGAAAGAGGGGGCAGGGCCAACCAGTGCTCCATGTCTGAATGGACACACGGAGCTGCAGCTCGGCTCAGGTGACCCCATAGCAAGCTGCTTGCTGTGGGGGAAATCGGCAGGAGGGAGGGGCCAGGAGAGCTGAAGAGGGACCCGGGAAGAGGAGGCTCCAGACTGCCCTGTGCAAAACCATTAAAAATAGCATGTTTATGCTTTATAAAAAACAAAACAAAAAAAACTGACTTTACAATCACTTTAATTTGGCCCCTTCTTACTTCTCCAACCCATTCACATTATTTGGTGATATGAATAAATGTATTTGCAAACTGACATTAAAATGGTAATACAATATAAAAGGTAAGTCTAGTGATGATGACTTAGGGTGTCAGGGTGGCTGCTGCACACCGAAGTCTTTTTATATTGATGTATAAAATGCATTAAGATAAAAAAAAAACTTTGACCTTTGCAATCACTTTAGGGCCTTTCTTTAAGAGTGACATTTCATGAGGAGAGGGTATCCTGTCCTTTACATTCTCTATTCCCTACCACTCAATTCTGCATGCTGCATTATAGGAATGGGAAGATAGACATGGGGTGAATGGAAGGTAAGATAAATAGGTGATGTAAAATATATAAAATATATAATATATAAAATAATATATACTATTTGCTTTAGCATGCTTTTTTTCACCGCAGTAATAAAAAATAAAAAAAATAACACAAATGCTTGTATCTCTGTCAAACATGCATGATGCATGTTTTTATTATACATAATGCACTGAATACTGTGTTTTTCCTGAAAGGCAGCCCATTATTCACTGAAGTATAACTGAGCTGTCAGTCAACAACTGAATGTTGTGGTTGGGTTTTGCACAGCCAAATCTAATCGCCCCAGGCAGTTAGTGCTTCTCTGAAAAATGTCACTGAATACACGTATGCAAGTTTTTGTGTTTTAGGTTGATACGAAATCTAATTATAATCCTTCATGTTAAGAATCAAGTCAAGTCAGGTCAAGTCAAGCTTTATTGTCATTCTACTACATGTGAGGACATACATGTGAGGACATAGAACAAAATGTCGTATCTCACAGGGCCACGGTGCTACATACAAATTAAACATAATCATTTTATAAATATACAAAGAATAAAAACACAGAGAACAGCAAAAAAAAAATTAAAAACCTATACACATATGTGAACTACGAAACTTTAAATATACTGTATATTTCTATAGGTCTTTGTAACAGCAAGTGTTTATAAAAGTGCCTAGTGCATATTCAAAAGTAAAACGGAGAGGATGTGAGACGTTCCTGGTCACAATATATAGGCTTCGTAACAAATCGAAATTTGGCCGAATTTTGCACTGTAAGATTTACTTTGAGTTGACCTTTTGTTTCATTAGATCTTTAACGAATTACTGAATCATGTCTAATTCATTCGTTATCTCTGCTATAATTTCTTTCGTATTAGTTGAAATTTTTTATTTTTTTATTCAGACATCCAGATCTTAATACCCAAGGTGGGGGCGGGGTTCAGCCTTGTATGCATTTTTCTTTGTTGTATGAACAAAGTCCATTATGTTTATTATGCCCTTGTTGCAAAATTCACATGTTGGTAGAACTTAGGCAAAACTGGCTTTACGTTTGTGTGGTTGAAGTCACCAGCAATAAAGAAAAAGCCATCAGGGTTGTTTGTTTGATGTTCGCTGATAGAGCTGTAAAGTTTGCGAAGCGTGGCCTTAGCGTTTACATGGGGGGAATTTAAACCGCAACAATAACAATGGCTGTGAACTCCCTTGGCAGACAGAATGGTTGACACTTCACAAACATAAACTCTACCAGCGATGAGCAGTGTTTTGTTACTACCATAGCATTGTTACACCATTCTTTGTTGATATACACACACATACCACCTCCGCAAGTCTTACCCGATAGTGATGAATCTCTATCCGCTCGGTAGCAGGTTAGCCCATGTAGCTGCATGGCAGAATCCGGGATGTTATTTAGCCATGTTTCAGTGAAGATAAACACACAGCAATCCCTTGTCTCATGCTGTGTAGACTGTCTGAGTTGAATTAAGTCCAGCTTATTTTCCAGCGAGCAAACATTAGAGAGCATAAGTGTTGGAAGAGCCGGCCTTGTGGGGTTAGCCCTTAGCCTAGCTTGTATACCTCCACTCTTATCTTGTTTCTGTGTCCTCTCACACCGCTTGTGTCGCTGCCTTGTGTGGGTACCTTCAGTAAGTGAAACTGCGGTCCCTGGGTGAGGTTTCAGCAAACAGAGGTCTCGTAGCTTCTCAATAGCTGCCAGTGAAAGTTGATGTTTGTGTATATTGCTGATATCCAAAAAACTTTGGCAATTGTAGCTATGTATTAAAGTTAACAAAGTGTTGACCAAGCTACCATATAACACCCATGAAACACAAGCACCTCATCCCCTGTTAATTGAAATATAAAAAGAGGAAGAAAAACAGGGGATTTTTGTGGTGCTTTGATACCAATTACCGTATATACTCGAGTATAGGCCGACCCGAGTATAAGCCGAGGCCCCCAATTTACCCCCAAAAAACTGGGAAACCTATTGACTCGTGTATAAGCCGAGGGTGAGATATGCCTGTCCATCCCTGTGTGTGTCCGTCCATCCCTGTGTGTCCGTCCATCCCTGTGTGTCCGTCCATCCCTGTGTGTGTGTCCATCCATCCATCCCTGTGTGTGTGTGTGTGCGTCCATCCATCCATCCATCCCTGTGTGTGTGTGTGTGTGTGTGTGTGTGTGTGTGTGTCCATCCATCCATCCATCCCTGTGTGTGTGTGTCCATCCATCCATCCCTGTGTGTGTGTGTGTGTGTGTGTGTGTGTCTATCCATCCATCCATCCCTGTGTGTGTGTGTCCATCCATCCGTGTGTGTGTGTGTGTGTGTGTGTGTGTGTGTGTGTGTGTGTGTGTGTGTGTACATATATATATCTATACATATATATATATACAATATAATATCTTTGGAAAAAGAATGTGTTCCTTGTGTCTAAAACATATATGGCATCTCAACAGATTATCTTCTTAATAAAACAATAGAATTTCTCATTCAGAGCTATTCATATTTTTACAAGATTCATAAATGTGGGTTTATGAGAGCTATCATGGTAAACCTGCTGGTTAGATCATGTGTCATCCTCTGAAGTCAGTGACACACTTCCATTTATCTTACCAGAGACACAGAATCATGCTGATCATCAATGAGCTCAAGCTTTCAAGGCTTAGCCATCTAGGTTCCCTGCTATATGCAAATATTTAAATTACTACCCTTTCTAGCTTTGGAAACACTGAATTCATCACTTTTACCAGACTCTGCAGCTCCGATGTAGTTAAACACATAATTCTAGACACTCAATAACAATCTTAGCTCTTTATAACAGTGCACCAGTATATTAAACGTGCCAGAGGATTCATTAGCTCTAGTGTTGCCAAGAACGCCATCTGTCCGTGCAGCCTTGTGTGTCCAGCCTACCTGTGTCCCAAGCCTCCGTCCGGTCCCGTCCCGAGCCTCCGTGTCGTCCCGTCCCGAGCCTCCGTGTCGTCCCGTCCCGAGCCTCCGTGTCGTCCCGTCCCGAGCCTCCGTGTCGTCCCGTCCCGAGCCTCCGTGTCGTCCCATGCCAGGATCGCCGCTCTTCGTCGGCGCCCTGGCGGCCATTCCCCTGTTCAAAAGCCGCGCCTCCCGCCTCCGCCTGTGATAGGCGGAACACTGAATTTCCCAGCAGCCTGTGTTCCGCCTATCACGGACATCGTATCATCCTCGTCCGTAGTACGAGGATGAGACGATGTCCGTGATAGGCGGAACACAGGCTGCTGGGAAATTCAGTGTTCCGCCTATCACAGGCGGAGGCGGAGCCGGAGGCGCGGCTTTTGAAAGGTAGAATGGCCGCTGTCTGTCTGCTCGACACGCTGTTCGGGCAGTCAGACAGCGGTGACTCGAGTATAAGCCGAGGGGGGCACTTTCAGCCTCAAAAAAGAGGCTGAAAATCTCGGCTTATACTCGAGTATATACGGTAAATACAATGAGGATAAAACAATTTGATATTTTATTGAAATACAATTAAAATATCACATCTATGATGATAGCACAGAAATATACATAACCAATTTATGTGGAGAGGGGTCCTGAAGGCAAGAGATGAGATATTGACTGCGCTTTATCCCAACATGTTTCGCATTGGGGATATGCGAACTACTAATAAATTTAATTAAAAAGAGATGATAATTAATAACAATTAATGTAAATTTTAATACATACAGTTAATATATAGTGTTGAGAAGCTTTCCATGTACAGATTGTACAAGAGACACTTACCATCTGCTGCCTGTCTTCCCGGACGCACTGAACACCAGCCAGTAAGAATGGAACAGAGAGTATGACCCTAAGCCCACCAGTGGCCACCCATTGCAGGAGGGCATAGACGGAGGTAAGCCAAAGCTAAGGGAATAAATAGAAGGGTTCTATTTACTCCCTTAGCTTTGGCTTACCTCCATCTATGCCCTCCTGCAATGGGTGGCCACTGGGTGCAATGGGTGGCCACTTTGCTAGAAAATTACTTAGAACCCCTAAACATTATATATATATATATATATATATATATATATATATATATATATATATATATATATATATTTGTTTATATTTATTTATATATATATTTAGCAGAGAATCTAGAGATAAAATAGCGATTGTTGCAATATTTTATGTCACATGGTATTTGTGCAACTTTTTGGGATGTTACACAGAGTAAATATATACAAAACATGTCATGCTTTATAACTGAACGCACTCATGGAATGGCAACAAACTTTGGTACCTAAAAATCTCCATAGGCATCATCCCGGTATAACACCCGAAAGCCAATTACGCACATCTGCGTACACTCGAAGGGAATGGGTTAAAAGACTACATTATGAAAATTAAGGTTACTTTTTAAAAAATATCAGCAAAATGATATTGACAATATGTGATACATTTACCCCCCCCCCCAGGTCCATACCAGGCCCTTGGGTTTAGTATGGATTCAGAGGGGACCCCCACGCCCAAAATTTTGAAAAAATGGCGTGCGGGTCCCCCCAAAATCCATACCAGACCCTTATCCGAGCATGAAGCCCGGCAGGTCAGGAAAGGGAAGTGACGAGCGAGCGCCCCCCCCCTCCCTCCTGAACCGCAGACCCTCACAACCACCAGCCATGGACGTGAGGATGAGGCCCTTGTCCCCATAAACATTGGAAAAAGGTGCTTTGGGACGAGGGGCAGCCAAAGCACCCACCCCCCCATGTTGAGGGCATGTGACCTCATATGGTTCAGGAGGCAAGGGGTGCTCATTCGTCCCTCCCTTTCCTGACCTGCCAGGCTGCATGCCCGGATAAGGGTCTGGTATGGATTTTGGGGGGACGCCACACCGTTTTTAAAAAAATGTGTGGGGTTCCTCTTAAAATCAATACCAGACCCAGAGGACTTAGTATGGACTGGGGGGACACTCCATTTTTTTAACTTTTTTTATGTGAGAGCGTCACCAGATCGATAGACGCCATCACGTACAGCCTGACAGAGAAACCTCCCATCCATGTCCACAAAGCATGCAGAGCTCCGTATCCCAGAGGGGCGGAGCCACTGCATGCAAAGGACAGACAGATAAAGTGGGCATCATACGATGGTATGGGCATCATACGATGGCATGGTAGGGGAAAATGATATGGGGGAACACTGGCAGAAATCCGGAACACCGGTGTATGCCAAAAAAAAAACTATCATGGTTGCCAAAATCTAGCATGAGGACAACAATGGGGAAAAAGAATAATATATATATATATCTTTATTCCCAGTGGCCTCAATGCTGATTTAGATGACAAAGGTTGGAAAATAAATTTATTTTCCACACAGGGGCCTGAAGAGAAGAACATCCCCTATTAGATAAAACACCAAAACAAAAGAATAAATAAACAATAAATTTACTTCTCGGATAGGAGATGAAAATCAATAAGGGAAGGACTAAAAAAACCCAGACACAGAAAAATACATCAATTATCTATCAGGGACCGCCCAAAGCGATACACCCTAACAAGACAGGAGGTAAGAATGGCTCGATGCGGTTTAGAATACCGCAAGAGGACCCACGTGTGCCAGGTGCATGTTGGGAGGCAAAAGACAAATCCAATGGGAGACAAAAGAGTCTGCATCAAAAGATAAAAAAAGTGCACACAATTCTGGATCCTGAAGATTGCTGTTATTTATAATTATCAAAACACGTTGGACACCCACTCATGGATGATTCTCATTTATGTAGTGAAATTTTACCACATCTGTCATTTTTATGTTTATATAATTGTGTCTGTTTCAACTTTTATATGTTATCAATAAATTGAATATTTTTCTTTTCAAATATTACTTTTTATATATTTTTTTAATAATTGCCTTAAAAATCCCACATTTGAGGTTTTTCCTTCAATTATACGTTTTAGGGATGATGGCAATTTCAAATGTCAAATTCTATGAGTCAAACTTTTTTCAGCTGCTCTATTAGAGGCTGGCTAGCAGATTATGTAAATCCTTTCTAAAAACAAGCGTTCTAAATAGCTATTTAGAGCTGTCTTCAGGCCGGTCACATCATGTTTTTTCAGCTCTGATACACAGCTACTGCTGGAGGCACAATGATCTTCCTCCAGTGTCAGATGGGGAGAACACGTGGCCGCTCGGTTCCTCCCGCAGAAGCCCTGTCTCAGAGCCAGGCATGTACTGGCCATCGGGACAACCGGGAGTTTCCCAGTGGGCCAATGGCTCAGTGGGCCGGTTTCAGTGACAGACAGTCTGTCAAAATAATGGATTCTTCAGCCCGCAAACCATTATTTTGAGCCCTGCTGTTTTGCCCAGGACTGGCCCTACCATGGGACCGAGACGGCAATTCAGGGGTGGACTGGGCCGGGATGGTAGGAGCTTGCTGGGTGCTTCAGTGTTTCACTGATTTTTATTGTTGCCGGCCTGCCTACGACCTGTAGCCCAGAACTACAGGCTTTTGGAGCACTTCCTTTGACTCTGCTGCTGCGATAGGTGTCTGAAAGGTCATGCTGGTGGGCGGGAACTGAAGTCCTCCGAAGGCCGCTGTCGCTCCATCCTTCAGATAATCCCTGTTGTCAGTGTGTGGACATCGGGTGATAGACGGCTCGGTGCAGCTGCCCTAGAAGAGGGGATCCATGCCTGAGCCAGCTTGTGACACACACTGCTCCCTGCCTATACATTGCATCTATGGAGAGCAAGAGGGAGCTGGAAGATTAAACAAGCAGCTGACAGCCACATTAAAGCCTCCCTGGACCATTCAAGTGAGTGATCTGAGCACTGTCACTGACCAGAACCGGACCCCTCTCTCTGCCCTCCCTCCCTTTCCCCCTCTCTCTGCCTCCTCCCCTCTCTCTCTGTGCCCCTTCTCCCTCTTTCTCTCTTTCTCTCTCTCTCACTCCCTTCATTCCCCCCTCTCTCTCCCTGCCCCCTCTCTCTGCCCTCCCCCTCTCTGTCCCTGCCCTCTCTCTGGCAGCTGGCTAAGGTGACTGCATTTGGTGGCAGTTGACGGTGGCACGTGACACACTTCATCTGGTGGCAAGTGACATGCTGCATCTGCTGGCAGGTGATGGTGGCAAGTGACACACTACATCTGGTGGCAAGTGTTGGTGGCAAGTGACATGCAGCATCTGGTGCCAGGCGATGGCATAAAGTGACACGCTGCATCTGGTGGCAGGTGATGGTGACACACTGCATCTGGTGGCAAATGACACGCTGCATCTGGCGGCAGGTGATGGTGGCAAATTACATGCTGCATCTGGTGGCAGGCGATGGTGGCAAATGACACACTTCATCTGGTGGCAAGTGACAAGCTGCATCTGGTGGCAGGTGATTGTGGCAAATAACACGCTGCATCTGGTGGCAAGTGACAAGCTTAGGGTTTCCACTGATTCTGCATTATGGTGAGTTGAACTATTTCATTATATATTACAATGTAGCAATAGAAATAATGTGATTTGATCATCCTGACACCATATTAAGCATGGTGTCAGGATGTTTTCAGTGATAGCACCAGCTATTCACCCGACAAATCACCCCCACCGCTGAACTCCCTGTCAAACCTGAGACTACATTCCCCCAGTCCTTGGAAAAATTGTCCCTGAATGGCAGTCTGGAGATGTGGTCACACTACCGGGGGGGGCAAGGTGGCAATTTTCCCCCAGCCGCTATGATGCCCCATACAAAGGCCGCACCGCTTCCCTCAGATTCATTCCAAACTCAATAAGTATTCATATCGCACAATTGCGTATAGTTTTACATACTGTTTTTTGTGCATGTTTGCAAAATTTAAGTGGAGGAGGGAGAGAAGAGAGCAGAGCAGGGTAGTGTATGACGGAGGGATGCACTTTCACCATGGTGATCAGGGCTGAGTAGCCCTGGTTATCATGGTTAGTTTAGAGAGGGGCATACAGGAAGTGGCAGGTTTTTTTTTTTTACAGTTTAGAGGGGGCAGATTACACAGCACAAGCACTGTGCTGTTTTATCTGCTTTATAGGACCAGGATCTGTATTTTTCGGGGGTTAACAAACACTTTAAAGCTGTATGCGGTTTCACAGAACATTACTATTCTCAGAAACAGTACCAGTGATACTGTATTTTGGCATCATATAGATTGCCTGTGTATTTAGTTTGTTTCACTTTATTAATTGGCTTATACACAGCAGCAACAATATAGTTGATTTCTAAAAGAAAAATGGTTTATTACATAGTGTTTTCAATGACAGGGATTGTTTGGTGTAACGGTGTTAGACCATAATTGAGTGCTCGAAGTAGTATGGACAATATAGTTTGAATCTATTGAAAAGTATATACTTTACACATGGAATTTTAGTCAGAAAATAAGTCCTGCTAGATCACTTCAGGCTGACTCCTTTTGCAGGTATAGCTATGCAAAACATTAAAAAGTGTCTATACTGTTTAAAATCCAGTAATATACTGTCTCACTCTGCTCTGCACATGCTCAGTTGCTCTCTATTTTTTGGAAGTGTGCCGACTTTGTAGAGGCCGATCTGCTGACAGCCTAAAGATTTACTATTGTTCAGGGGCTCTGGGCTTACAGTGAATTTTACTGCTATAAGCAAATATTTTTACTGAATGACAGTGTGTAGACACTGTCTATTGTTGTGATTAGCTGTGACTGATCACATCTAGTCACATGGTACAAAATGGCTGTGTTTGGCCCTGTCTGTACCATGTGATCACTGTGACCAATCACAGCTAGCAACACAATGGTATACAATGAATAGCATGAAAGGAAGCCATTTATTGTTTACAACTGTCATATGATCTGCTATGATTAGTCACAGTGATCACATGACACTGGCAGCGGACCGGTATAGTGATCAGTCACCCGTTGTGTCCGGTGGATGCAGCGGGTGATAGATCGTGCCTGAGCGTGACATCCTCCCAGAACAATAGGCTGCCCCCCAGTCCGTAATTTTACAAAGACGCTGGCGGGAAGCAGTTACATAGCAAAAATAGAAACTCAGTGGTGATTAAATACCACCAAAGGAAAACTCTGTGTGAAAAAATTATATAAATGTAATTTGCGTAAAGTGTTGCATGACCACACAATTTCCAGTTAATCACTTGCCGACTGCCCCATAGCAGATTTACTGCTATAGGATGGACATTCTCTGCAGAATCACGTATATTTACTGTATGTGATTCTGCACTTTCCAGGTAGGGGGTGTGTGCCGCTTCTGCTTTGGTTAGTCACAGCAGAAGCCAATCAGTGGGTAAAGGAAGAAAGGAAGGAATTACTAGGATTAGCCAACCCCCCAGGACCCCTGCCTACCCTACAATAGTTCACATAATTACCAAGGGATACCTATATAGGTCGCCAGGGCTCCCATGTCATCTCAAATTTCACAGCTGAGTCTAACACAGAGCTTACCATTTTTTCCTGAGACATTATCCAGGATATTTTCTGTTTGGCTGTGACAGTGGATACTTTTGGTTGCTTACAAGCCCTGGCTATAGTCAGTTTTCCTCCCAAAATAATGAAAAAAATTAGAATCTGGGTAGATTTAGTAACTTTAGGTAAAGGGAAATTGAGTAATGCTATCAAGGGGTCTTTGGAAATCTGACAACCCGTAACTCTGCAAAGTATGTGAAATATTTTATTTGACAATCCCCTAATTCTTGGGGAATCCCACCATGTATGTATCATTGTACCTGGTGTATCGCATCCTCTGAAGCATTTGGGGGGATCAGGATGGTAACATTTTGGCATACCTAGTTGGAAATAGGTACAATCTAGTTAGCACCTTAAGGTTCAATCAGGGAAGAATTGTACATACCCCTGAAGCAGCAAAAGAAGTTTCTATTCCAGTCCTCCAAGCCCCAGCTGTCCTGAATCTCACTTTCCCATGCCAACATATATGGTAACTTAGAGCAGTCCGAGGCTAGTGACAAATAGATTGTGGATATGCCCCCCTCTGCTCCATGGCTTGACCACACCACTGTTCATAAGCTAGAAAAAATTTCAGAAGCTGCGCCATAACCCCTATATACTACCTTCACAAATAATAAAAAATGAATAAATGTAAATAGATTAATATAGATCACGTTATATACAAAATAAATAAATGAAATAACATAAATTATAATTGATCAACCTAAAAGGAAAGGAGCAAACAAAGTTCATAAAAAAGTCCTCTATCGCAATTCTTTCCAGGACACCATGGTGAGTCCACACAAAAACAGCAAACAGGTGCCCATCACCGAGAAGTGAGTGTGCTTACCAGATGGAAGCTTAATCAAAGCCTTGTATGCAAATCATCTGTGTTCTTTCTCCTTATAGCTTGCAACCTCCTTTTATTGCTGTAGGTCGGCCGGTTCCTATTATTCCACAAACTTGTCTTCAGCTCTTGCACTCAGCAGTTATGGGTGGCTGTTATGGCTGTTCATAAGCTGTTTCCTCAGGAGCTCTGGTCCACTCTTCCATTGAGAGTGTAGGAAGTGAGATATTTGCAGGAACCTGAACCTCTCAGAGGCAGGCATCTCCAATTTGCATTTACAATAGCTGAGCTATTGTATGGTCCTAGGGGGTTAGGTAGTGTCCAATGTGTTATAACCCCTTGTCCAGCCACCAGCTAAAGGCCTTAATGTTCATTCCCGGCGGGAATTTGGGATTATGAAAAATATGTGCGGAAGGTTGCATTTTGCCCCAGTTGAAGACCTTTTAGTGTCAAAACGTGTCGGGCTAGCATTTCTTGTACGCCACATTGCTTTTATTAGTTTTTTATATATTTTTGTGATCACTTTAATTGTGTCATTGTTGATATATGACATTTTCCAATAAGCCATCCGGTTTGACCTGCACTATTTGGAGCCCTCCTTCTTTTTTCCACATATATATTTTTGGAGTCCATAAGGAACTGTTTGGGGCAACGTCCACTTGGATTGTAGAGCGCCCGTGGAGCCTTGAGACTGAAAGTCAGGGATACCACATCGGACCTACCTCACCACCTCCTGTGTACAGCACCTGATCTACACCTCATAGGATCACGAGCCCGTTTGACCCACTGTTGCATGACATGTGTGTCCATCCCAGTTGGTAAGAGTATTTATTTACTGTATTTATTGGCGTATAACACTCACTTTTCACCATGAAAATCGGGTGCAAATAGCGTGTGCGTGTTATACGCCAATACAAAAATTTAAGTTTTTTCCTGAAACTTCCCTCTTAAAAAGAGTGTGCGTGTTATACACCTGTGCATGTTATATGCCGATAAATACGGTACTTACCTTCAAATTGATTCTGAGAGTGACTACAGACAATCAGTTTCCCATCCCCATTGGTTGGTGTTACCTCAATAGGAAGACCTCTTCCCTTCACATTTTGTGGACTGTTGCTTTGTATTTAATTTTTACACTTATTGTGTTTAGCACAGCTTTTCTTTTGTTTTTCACATATAAAATTTGTGTTATATATATATATATATATATATATATATATATATCATATTTAAGCACATCCACTTTAGTTTAGTGCGTTTATTAGCGCTACACTGTGGTTTTACCATTCACTTTGAACTTTGTTTGAGTGTTGGCAGCTTTCTCTTCACTTTAAATTGATTTATGTATGTTGTAGTGCAGTCTTTTCCCCACATTTTGAACATTATACTTAGCCATTGAGCAGAGGGATCAGGCTTTCACACAGTCCATCATCACTTACCCCTGGGTTGTGCATAGACCATTCGTAGAGATTGTACCAGAAGAGTGCAGTATCCCAGTGGGAAGCGAGTGGAGTATAGGGTTCCTGAAGGTTGGCTAAAAGAGAAAAGTGGTAAATACTAGGAATGAAGAGAAGAAAATAAAAAGTTAGAGTAGAGCTCAAAAAGGGCTCAGAGAGGCAGGAGAAGATCAACTTCTCTCTGCCCACAAAACCAACAAGTGTCTCATGCTCAACATAAGAGGATGAAGTCCTACTAAGTGGGCATAGAAAATCCATAACCACTGGGTAGGGGGAGGCGCAAGAAGGTCACCCAGGCTGCAACACACCAATATACTATATATAAACAATTCAAATAACCCAAAAAAAGATAACTGCACCGTGCTAGGATCAGCAGAATAACATGAAATGTGCCACTCATGTGAGGAAGGAGAAAAGGGGAAGGGGATGAAGAAGAAGGGGGAAAGGATTATAGGAGAGGAGAAGGGTAATGGGGGGCAGGAGGGTGGTTAGGCGACATAATAAGGGGGGAGGCTCAATAAAGTTAGCCTAAGGCTTGTCCTTGGGATGGCACAGTATGACCAAGGAATATGGACTCTCCTTGGGTCCCTTGCAGTCGTGGTCAAGACGGCCCACAATTATGTACTTGGTAAAAAACTATAAAAGGTAAAAAAACATTATTGGAAGAAACTTGGTTAGGTTCATGCCTGGTCGGACCTTGTCGCAAATTCGGGTCAGGTCAAGTAGAAAAGGAATCGATATTCTGCCTTCTGAATAATCAAGGTGGTCTGCTGTCTTTGGGCTGCTTGGTCTTAGACTTGTTTGACGCAGGAGTGATTGGACTAGATGGCGTTGGATGTTTAGTGGCCCCCGGTTTGGAGTTTGAGGGGGTATGAGGTGGTTCTTGCGTGATGAATCTCAGACCCAAGAGTAGCTTTTCACTTTCCTGGAGATTGGAGAAGGAATAGGTTTTGGTTAAACTTCAGAGCAAATGGGAAGGCCCACCCATATTTGATTTCCCTTTGGGGGAGGGTGCTTAAAAGAGGTTTCAGGGACCTTGTCCTTTGGAGGGTTGATGGAGAGATGTCTGCAAAGATCTGTACTGGGTGGTTCTGGCAGAGGAGTTGCACTTTTGAGCGTGACTTTTTCAGAATCTCCTCCTTCACAGTGTAGAAGTGTGGCTTAACCACTACATCTTTCGGAGTACTCTCATTGTGGAGGGGCCATTGGGCCAATGCTCTATGAGCATCATCCAGTTCTAGCTTATGTAGTGGGATGTCTGGACGAAGATCCTTAAAGTGTTTGCTAACCAACAAAAAAAAAATTGATCCTGAATTTTATACAGCACAGTGCTTGTGCTGTGTAATTTGGACCCCTATAACACCTAAAAAACCTGGCTGATCCTGCTAGTTTCTCCCCTTCCCTATGTAAACGGACCACGATAATCTCAACAGAATTTTATCCTTTTTCTGGTTTCTGACAGTTTGTGCAGAAATTCTTTGGTTATGCAAGCCGGTTGTTGCAGCATCTGTCCGGGTGGCTGGTCTAAGACGATCTTGGAGGTGAAGATGCTGGATGGGGAGGTCCTGGGCTAGTGTGGTTACACATGGTCTGCGGTTGTGAGGCCGGTTGGATGTACTGCCAAAATCTCTGAAATGCCTTTGGAGATGGCTTATGGTAGAGAAATGAACATTCAATTCAAGGGCAGCGGCTCTGGTGGCCAATTGCATGCTCCCTCAAAACTTGCAACATCTGTGGCATTGTGCTGTGTGATAAAACTGCACATTTTAGAGTGGCCTTTTATTGTGGCCAGCCTAAGGCACACCTGTGCAATAATCATGCTGTCTAATCAACATCTTGATATGCCACACCTATGAGGTGAATGTATTATCGCCGCAAAGGAGCAGTGCGGACTAACACAGATTTGGACAAATTTGTGAACAATATTTGATAGAAATACATAGAAAAAGTCAAAGATCCTTGCATTCAGCTCATGATAACACAACATTTTGCTCAGTGTATATACATTAGATGGAAGAATCCTCAACATTTGTACCCTGCAGCATCTGCAGCATGGGGTTGATAGTTGTTGTTGATCCAGGGCTGGTTCCTTTTAACAAATGTCAGCCAGTCAACTGTGTCATGGACATATTGACTCTTTTGTCTCTCAAAAAGACACTACAGGACAAATTTATATTCAAAGAAGATGCTGGCTGCACCAAAGCCCGAGAGCTTGATTTTAGTCTTGGCAAGCTTTGGCCAATAGTATATCCTTGTTAACTAATATTCAATGGGTCAACAGTTAAATGGCATTATCTGCCCCTTATCCCATGTTCTCCCCCACCATATTATGCAGCAGCTGTCTATAACTGCTGACAGTAGACAACCCTGGGTGCTGAGTAGAGGAAAATATTTTGAACACCTCTTAGGTAGTTAAGAGGTGCTACTTAGGTAGCAGCTACCCCTATTGATGCTCCTTCTTTCTAAGACAATGGGCTCAAAGTAAAATTGGCCATGATATATTATACTTCCAGCCTCTGGAAAGGATTTTAACAGGTTCCTATGTATTAATGGCTCCTTTCATTGATGCCATAAATCCTAGGGGCCTTTTGCAGGCTCTGGGGCATAAATAAACTCATCTTCCACAAATTACCGGAAAATCTGTCCTCAGCTACCTCCCCCTTGGCCATGAAGTCTCTGAGGGCTGAAACCCACACCTGTAAGACTGCATGCCTTTTTTCCCCCTGAACAGCACCACAGCAACCAAACACTTCCTCTTCGTGCTTCTCCTGTACCTGCTGAAGCCAGAGATGGTGTCTGGATATAGTAGTTCCAGAGACACTAGGATGTTCTCCCCTTCCTCCTGCTGCTGTGCATCCAGTGCCCTGTCAATAATGCCACAAAGTGTCTGCACTTCAGTATCTGTCCAGCAGGAGGACCACATGAATTGTGATGCTGATACCCACATTGTCACAGCTCACCATTCTGGCTCCATCCACAAACAGTAACAATATGGTGTATACATCTTGTTTGGGGAGTCACTGATGTTTGGAGAAGAAGCCCAGCTCCCCCTAGCCACTTCTCATGCTCTCCTCACACAGGTACTCATTTATGGGCCATTGAAGCATGTGCAGCTGCTGCAGTATGGCTGAGGTAGCATTTCACCAGGGGAGCATGTTACATATCAATTGGTGTGCAGGAACTGGCAGAGTATGACTGCCTGAAATGGCTACAAGCTCTTCTAGCCTGCCTCACGTATGCAAAGTTTTCCTACAGAAGGATTAACAGTAGGTTAATGCCATTGTCATACATGATAATTTTTAGCACAATATTGTACGAGGTTAACCACCTTCCAGCCTGCCCCTGTAGAGCAGTCAGCCCAAAGAGAGTATTGAGAAGGAGATGAAAACAAATGCACTGTCACCAGCTGCAAGGAATTTGTAAGGAATTTATTATTTCAGTAAAGTTGTATATTGTTATACTATTTACAAAAGAATGCAATGAACAATTTTAGATCAGTTTAATAATGAAATTCTTGTGACTCTTTGTTGTATACATTGCACTCCAATCTACATCCCCATGTTGCCCTTTAGTAACTTGTGTCAGCCACTGAAAAGATATAGTGAACAATTTTTCTTGTATTGGTTTCTTATCTTCACTGACAGAAGCCATTGTGCAGTTTTAAATACTCTCAACTGAGACATGACATTGCTGTGAGCTGTCTACAAGAGCCAGGGTATAAATGTGTTATTGATTACATACTGGGTTTACGTTATTATTATAGAATTAGACTGTTGTGACTAGGCTGTGAATATATTGCTGATATGTTTTATCCTATATAGAAAAAAATAGTGAGTACTTGTGCTAGTGTTTATGGGCAATGAAGTCTGATCTTTAATAATTTGAAAATGTGGTGAATCATATAACATTTTGCACTATTGACATGCTTGTCACTTTTCATTCTGTAGTATAGTGTTTTGCAAAGTTTTAGCTATGCTATGCTATGAAAAAAAATTCATTGCATTTAACAATCAGTATTTAGAACACATTCAACAAAGTAGTGCACACGCTGTGTCCTGAAGATATTTAAAAGTAAATTAAACTTCTCAAATACACGTAATAGGAAATATACTTCCCAGTTCTCTGATATGTCAAAGATTGACATCTAAGCAGTGTGAAGCTTAGTTGAAATGGGCATAGATAAACAGAAAGGTTTTGCAGGTCTGCCTTAGCTACAAAGAGCATGGTAAAATAAGGATAGATAGAAAAAAAAAAAAACATTTTTTGTGACAAATAAAGCTTGCATTCATTTTTTTTTAATCAAAGGATAACCTACCCAGCCCTACATACACATTGCATTTACCAATGGTGTGTTACAAAAAATTGAATCCATGTTTAAAGAGAAATTGCTCAGAGACTATATTTGATTTGAAAAAAAAAAAATGCTTTCCAGAAGTTATTTATCACTTCTGTAATGTATTAAAGTTGAGCAAAATGTTTCAAAGAGATAATTTGCCAGTAATGAAGCTGTTGACAAACTATAAAAAAAAAAAAGAGAGAAAAATCAGAATGATTTCTTTTTATAGTGTGTGCTGGCATTAAATCTTTCTGACTTTTATCATACCCTTAAAGCACATTCGTGGTAGGAGAGAAATATGCTGCATTTTGATCTGACAAACTTAGATTTTGCCCTTGAAGGGTTTCTGGTATGTGCATTACATTTGACCTGCTCTTTGATTGATTATTTGTGTTTTTTTTATTTCTTTAGATCTTTGAAATACTGATGGGCTGTCAGTACTACTGAGTCCTGTTTCCTCTTTACCAATAACCTTTGGTTCAGATGCGAGTATTAACTTTATGGCAATCTATTCTCCAAGGTTATTTTGAATTATATTATACTGTATTTTATCTTCAATAGAAGCACTGATGAAATCTCTACTGACAACCTGAAGAATCTATTTTTACATATCTTCTGTTTCAAGTGTGTCCTTAGAAATCACTGTGGTGCCCTTGTTGTAATAATTCCTCATTGATGAAGTCATACACCAATGGCACAAAATTAGAAGCTTCTGGTGATTGCTTCAGTAAACATATTAATAATCTGTGCTGCATTCTTTCGAGATCTTTTTTGTTTTAATACCAGTGGTGATGAGATATAATGTTATTAAGTTTCAGTCACTGATGCAGCCAATATCCTGTAGCAGTTGTTTATGCATGATAATGTCACAAATTTGTTGCTGGGGCATAATATTATGAACTATGAAAGTGATATATCATTCCAAGCCTTTTTTTTTTCTGACATTTTTTTTTCTTTCCACTAAAAAAGTTATTAGAATGTTCAGTATCTAGAAAGAGTTAATTAACCCATGCAGCTCCTAAAACGTATTTTGAAGAGTATTTTCACTGCCAATTTTTTAATAATACACACGTACTCCTGTACTTATCAGCATTTTGCTGCAGTAGACATTTTTACTGTTCTATTTCTTAAAGTGAATGCTGGGTGATTTTGGATACCTTTCTATTTATCTATTATGGTCAGTACCAAAAAATGTTTTTCTACTTTATCTTAGTCAGGTAAACAAAATTACAAAAATAAATTACTCATGAATATTAAGTATTTGTACAAGCATCCAGGAGTGTTCTGCCACTTTATTTATTTTTCAGTATCTACTTACCACATGTTCTAAATAACCTATTTTTAGAGTGCTCATTACTTCAAGTTAAAAGTCACACAAGAGTTTAGCACTCACACCAAATGTTTCAGTGAAAGACAGCATGTTTGAAAAGAAAGTACTACACCAATATTACCCTAAGCCCTTGTACACACGGTCGGATATTCCGACCACAAAATCCGTCAGATTTTTTCCGATGGATTTTGTCCGAAACTGGTGTTGCATGCACACGGTCGGACAAAGTTGTCGGTAAATCCGATCGTTCGGAACGTGATGGCGTTCGTTCTTTACGACGGGACTACGTTCAGGCTAGTAGCCAATAGCTTTGGTTTCGTAATTTGATCTGAGCATGCATGGCACTTTGTCCGATCGGAATTCTCTACAAATGATTGGACAAAGTCCGATCGGATCATGTTGTCGGAAAATGTTATATCCAGCTCTCAAACTTTGTTGGTCGGACATTCCGACGGAAAAATTTAGATGGAGCCCACACACAGTCGGATTATCCGACAACATGATATGATCAGACATTTTCCTTCGGAATGTCCGACCATGTGTACAAGGGCTAAGAATTATTCTTCCTAAATATTCCTTTCCAAAATAAAAAAAATAACTAAAACATCAGTTTAACATTGTATAAACTGGAAAAAGCGAATAAAAAAATAAAAAAGGATGAACCACCGCTCCAAAGTAATTCTCCAGGACTGAAGCTCTGTCTCCTATTGATGAGCCATTGCCACACACACCATGAGCAAACAAGCAGGACAAAACTCTGGATAGCCGCACACTGGAAAAAGACTTGAAATCAAAGAGTATGCACTGATTACGGTGTGAAACGTGTCAGTTTTCCTGTACCCTGTTATTCTTTTGCTGTGGATTTTTTGATTTTATTTTGATGTGACCCATGTTGTTTCAATTAAAGATGGTCTTTTTCCAGTGTGCTATCCAGAGTTTTGTCCTGCTTGTTTGCTCATAAAAAATAAAAAAGAGCCTACAAGTCCACAATTTAATTATACATACAGTATCTTGCAAAAGTATTCACCCCCTTGGCATTTTTTTGTGTTTTGTCACCTCACAACTTGCAATTAACATGGATTTTTTGAGGATTTGCATCCTTTAATTTACAGAACTTTTTTTATTGTGAAGCAAACAACAAATGGGACAAAATAACAGAAAAAGTCAATGTGCATAACTATTCACCCCCTAGAGTCAATACTTTGTAGAGCCACCTTTTGCGGCATACACAGCTCCAAGTCGCTTTGGCTATGTCTCTATGAGCTTACCACATCTTACCACTGGGATTTTTGCCCATTCCACCTTGCAAAACTGCTCCAGCTCCTTCAGGTTGGATGGTTTGTCCTTGTGAACAGCAATAAGTCTGACCACAGGTTTTCTATTGGATTGAGGTATGGGCTTTGACTAGGCCATTCAAACAAATTTACATTTTTCCCCTTAAACCACTCAAGTGTTGCTTTAGCAGTGTGTTTTGGGTCATTGTCCTGTTGAAAGGTCAACCTCCGTCCTAGCCTCAAATCACACACAAAGTGGTACAGGTTTTGCTCAAGGATATCCCTGTATTCAGCACCATCCATCTTTCCCTCAACTCTTACCAGTTTATCAGTCCAGACTGCTGAAAAACATCCCCACAGCATGATGCTGCCACCACCATGTTTCACTGTGGGGATGGTGTTCTTTGAATGAGGTGATGTGTTGGGTTTGTGCCAGACGTAGCGGTTTCTTTGAAGGCCAAAAAGTTCAACATTAGTCTCATCAGACCAGAACACCTTCCTCCGTACATTTTGGGAGTCTCCCACATGCTTTTTCGCAAACTCAAAACATGCCATTTTGTTTTTTGCTGAAAGTAATGGATTTCTTCTGGCCACTCTGCTATAAAGCCCAACTCTATGGAACATACGGCTTTAGTCATCATGTACAGATACTCCAGTCTCTGCTGTAAAATTCTGCAGCTCCTCAAGGGTTACCTTATGTCCCTGTGCTGCCTCTCTGATTAATGCCCTCCTTGTCGGGTCTGTGAGTTTTGGTGTGCGGCCGTCTCTTGGCAGGTTTTCTGTTGTGCCATGTTCTTTGCATTTGGTTATGATAGATTTGATGGTGCTCCTAGGGATTATCAAAGATTTGGATATTTTTTTATAACCTAACCCTGACTTGTACTTCTCAACAACATTGTCCCTAACTATTTGGAGAGTTCCTTGGTCTTCATGGCAGTGTTTGGTTAGTGGTGCCTCTTGCTTAGGTGTTGCAGCTTCTGGGGCCTTTCCAAAAGGTCTGTATATGCAATGACATATCATGTGACACTTAGATTGCACACAGGTGGACATCATTTCACTAATTATGTGACTTCTGATGGTAATTGGTTGCAACATATGCTCATGCCAATTATCAGTTTTTATTTCTGAAAAATAGTTTTATGTATATATATTTCTAATTTTAATTCACCAATTTAGACTATTGTGTCCTGATTCATCACATATAATTCAGATTAAAAAAAACATTGAACTAAAGGTTGCAATGTAACAAAATAAGTAAAAAGCCAAGGGGGGTGAATACTTTTGCAAGGCACTGTAAATGTAACTAAGCCTTTCTGCAATTATTACATTTTTATTATATTTTCTGCATGCGATTCAACAAAACAGTTTTTTTTTAAAGAAAAGTTTACTATAACCATTTTGCAATCTATTAGGTTTAAAGCATTTGTTAACCTAAAAAAAATATACAAAAATTGATCTTGCTCCTTTAACTAGTTAAAGTGGTTGTATACCCTATTTTTACATTTTTACCTACAGGTAAAGTGTTACCTGTACAGTTTAGGAGATATTTACCTTGTATGCAGCCACTGACATCAGCGAGGCATGCTCTCTGAAGGTCCGGCAGTTGCTGCTGGACCTTGCCAGAATTAAAACTCCCACACGCATGCGCAGGAGCGACGTCATCATGGCTCTGGTCACTAACCGTGGCATAAACCCGGAAGACATGCCGAAGGGAAAATGTCAACTCCCTTGGCGGTGACCGTAATCTGATGCTAGGTATTTCATAATGAGCTAGTATGTGGTGCATATTAACTCATTATTCCTTTGCCTTACAGGTTTATTTAATTTTTTATTTATTTAATTTTTTTTGTGCGGGTATACAACCGCTTTAAGGACCAAGCCTATTTTTCAGACTTGGTGTTTGCAAGTTAGTCTTTTTGTGGCTCGAAAATTACTTAGAATACCCAAATATTATATATATATATTTTTTCAGCCACCCTAGAGAATAAAATGGTGGTCGTTGCAAAATACTTTATGTCACACCGTATATGCACAGCGCTCTTCAAGTGCAAGGTTTTTGAAAAAAATACACTTTTTTAAATGAAAAAATAAGACATCAGTAAAGTTAGCCCAATTGTTTTTATATTATGAAAGATAATGTTACGCTGAGTAAATTGATACCCAACATGTCATGCTTCAAAATGAAGCCCGCTCGTGGAATGGCAACAAACTTTGACCCTTAAAAATCCCCATAGATGGCGTTTAAAAATTTCTACAGGTTACCAGTTTTGAGTTACAGAGAAGGTCTAGTGCTAGATTTATTCCTCTCACTGTAACGATTGCGGTGATACCTCACATGTGTGGTTTGAACACCGTTTTCATATGCGGGTGCGACTTACATATGTGTTCGCTTCTGTGCATGAGCTCAGCGGGAAGGGGCACTTTACTTTTTTTTATTTACTTTACTTTTTATTTTAAATTTTCTACACTGTCCTTTTTAAAAAAAAATGGGTCACTTTTATTCATATTGTTTACATCCCTTGTAATAGAAAAAACCATGACAGGACCTCTTAAATGTGAGATCTTGGATCAAAAAGACCTCAAATCTTACATTTACACTTAAATGCAATATAAAAAAATAAATGTCTTTTTTTTGCAAACAAAATTCACTTTTAAGACCATTGGGCGGAAGTGACGTTTGATGTCGCTTCCGTCATCCAATGATATGGAGCCGAGCAGGGGCCATCTTTCCCTTACTCGGCATCCAGACTGACAGGGGAAAGGACGCAATTGCCTCTGCCATTACCAACGGCTCTAGTAGGTGGCATAGACAACCGGAGCCCCCAATAGATCCACTGGGGAGACCACTTTTATCTGAGAGAGGACTGTCCACCGTTGAAGAGGATACCGGGATTATGGCAGCTATCTGCTGCCATTACAATGGTATTCCACTTCAAACAGCCACTGTATAATGGTGGCGGGTGGTCTGCAATTAGTTAAAGCATGTTATACCGCACAGTGCTTGTGCTGTGAAATTTGGCCTCTTCTATCATCTGAAATACCTGGCTGATCCTACCAGTTTCTGCTCTCCCCCCTGTAAACTGACAACGGTATATATCATGGCTGCTGAGCCCTGACACCGTGGTCAATTTACATGCCTTCATCATTCACAGTCTTGTTCTGTACTTCTCTGTGCTCCAGTGTCCTCCTCCCTCCTCCCCTGCCGGCCTGTCAGCTCCTTCTCTGTGCCCACCCTCTGCCCTCCTGCTGCTCAAATTACACCAAATTTTTTACACTATCCTCTCTGTTTAATTATGTAAGGTGCCCCAGTGTCTGTGCTTTTTAAAAAATAAGCTGCTATATACCTGATTTGGGAGTGCTGATTGGCAATTACATGACCCTCTGCCTCTCTTCTCCTCAACCCCTCCCCTTCTCAATGACATCAGCGGTGGAATCTCTGCCCCGCCAGCTGCATCTGTCAGGCCAAGGGAGGAGAGAGCCGGCCACTCACGTGATCGCCAATCAGCGCTCCCAAATCAGGTATATAGCAGCTTATTTTTACAAAGCATGGACACTGGGGCACCTTAGACAATTAAACAGAGAGGATAGTGTAAAGTATATATAGTGGCTTAACTGTAGGTTTACACATCTCTAACATTGATTCATATATCTTTTTGTTTTTTTACCTATTTATATGCAGTAGTTGTTTTGAAATAAACATTTAAAGGATTTCATGAGCACTATGGGTTAGCTAAAGGAGACAGCACAGCAGATTCTGCCTGTTTTGAGGTTGAGGTTTATCTGACTGAATCTTTGTAAAGTTCATCTGAAATTAACCACTTCCCACCCGGCCACTGCATATGTATGGCCGGGTGGGCGCTCTCTCGTTCTGAATGGACGATTGGCCAGATTAGCAGGAGGGCTCTGTGCTTGGCCCTCCTGATCACATGACGGCTGTGTCCAATCATGGCAGTGATCGGTTCTCCTCTCCTCACACAGAAGTTGTCTCTGAGGAGAGGAGAGTGGATCTCAGCAGCCAGCTGGTGATCAGTGAGTATGAGCTGTTTTTTACAGCTTTTTACTCACTGATAACCAGTCTAGTGTCACCGCACATGTAAAAACACACAAAGTAAACACACATGTCCCCAAAACACATGTCCCCACATAGTGATCACCTGTGCACATCTGTACATGATCATTTGCATACATATGTCCGTGATCACACAAACCAATTATTATACACAACAGGATTTTTTTTACCAAAAACATGTAGCAGAATACATTTTGGCTTAAATTTATGACAAGATTAAATTTTATTGGATTTCTTTTAAAATAGAATAAAGAAAATATTGATTTTTTTTTCCAAATTTCCGCTCTTTTTTCTCTTATATCGCAAAAAATAAAAAACGGAGTTGTGAATAAATACCACCAAAAGAAAGCTCTATTTGTGTGAACAAAATTATAAAAATTTAATTTGGGTACAGCATTGCATGATCGCGCAATTGGGAAGGAAGGGGGTGAAAGTTCCCAGTATTGATGTGGTTAAAAAATATGAAAAGGAGTCTAAATATGGTTCAAAAGAAGAATACAAATGGAACATTAAATTGATCTTACATACATTTTTTTTCTTTTACATTTTATTGTTTTAGTCCTGAACATAAAAAGAACACAATTATGTGCAAAATAACTGCAGACTCCCATTAACCACAAGTAAACAAAAGAATCCTCTCAGTGTTCACATTATTATCTCTTGTTCAGTATTAATCAGTATGGCTGAGCTCACAGATGCCTTGTATTGCTTTAGAAAGGCTCATACCAGGGGATTTAATATAGATGGCTTCAAGATAATAACAAATGTGTTCCTGATGTGTAATTCAACTCATATCTTATTACAGCTACATTTGCTTAACAACTCATTACAAAGTGGCATTTATGACACTTTTGTATTTCTGAAAACAAACAACATAAGTGGAAAGTCTTCTTTAACCACTTCAAGTCTGAACACTTTCACCCCCTTCCAGTCCAGGCCAATTTTCAGCTTTCAGTGCTGTTATACATTGAATGGCAATTACTCAGGCATGTAACACTGTACCCAAATGAAAATAAAAAGCTCTATCTGTCTCATTTTTTTACAGCTTTTTTTTGGTAGTATTTGATCATCACACCCCTTTTTTTTTTGCTATGTGAATAAAAATATACAGAAAGTTTTGAAAGGAAAAAGTGTTTTTTCTTAGTCTTTGTTATAACATTTTGCTAATAAATAATCTTTCTTTAGAAATGTAGGACAAAATATATTCTGCTACCTTCTTTGGTAAAAAAAAAAAATAACCAAAATCAGTGTACATTAATTAGTATTTTTGAAAATTAAAGTCTATAAATAAGGGTATATACATTTGAAAATTGATAAATCCTGATGTACCGGTACTCATTTCTTGAGGCCCTAAAATTCCAGGACAGTACAAATACTCCCCAAATGTATTACTCCCCATATGTATGTGAGCGCAATACCATTTTTACTTTTGTTTGTATTGATTCTAGTAAATACTACACTCAAAACTCTCTCTTTGCCTCCAATTGTTTCATACTTTGGAAATGGTGTACACCCACTGGCTGACGAGGATATCCACCATGAACTTTGATGTGCTTACTACTAACGCCATGGATGGATAAAAGGTCACCAACCGCTGGATTTAATGAGTAATGCCATTGCTTCAGCTCCTAAATATGAGTGCATTTATAGTCTCCACTTCACACAACCGTCTTCACTAATACTATACTGAGAGTTTTTTCTTTTTTTTCTTTTATCATTTTTTATCCATCTAGGAACCCAAGATATTGTGTACACTGTACTGTCGCATACGGAAGTATGTGTTTGCACATGACAAGATCATCACAATAGATTTATTGAGATGCCATATACTCCTGTGTATGTGAGTGCCATATCTACTCTTTCACCTTTATCTATAAGTTTCCACATGACTTACTATGCTTAGACAGTGGTTTCTTCTCTTCCTTTTATTGTCCCATGTCCATTCTAGGATTCCAGAAGCCGCGACCTACCAACATCATTATACATATTGACATTCTGTGTTCATCGATGTGTATGTGAGTCCAATACCTACCTGTGAATGGAGTCACTTTGGGTGGGTGGCTTGTGGAGCCCAGCTTGCCTTGGAGAGCACTGCAGGCTCCCCTGGCTCCTCCTATGTGTAAATCACCCTGTGTCCATTAGGGGTACAGGGTGATCGAGAACCCCAGTCTGATCTGTGCTAGTCGGACTTGCTGAACAGTCACACTGGACTATTGTTTGTATATATATGTATATATATATATATATATATATATATATATATATATCTTGTATCGTTTGGGGTGTGATTGTATTCCATTGTTCTATTGCGTCTGTCTGCCTCGGGTGAAAAGTATATCATGGGATGGATGTCTATGTGGAGGGGGATTTCTCCAGCAGCCCCTCCCTGCTGATAAGACCACTTACTGATGAGAATTTTGAATACACCTGACTTGTGTGTTTCTTATTGCTGATTGGACAGTTTGCTCTGCCTTGAATCAAAGGGAGGGGGGTATTGTCCCTGCGTTGTATATCTGTTTATACATGTGTTTCAATAAAAAGTCTGTGGTTTTCACCCTACATTGAGTTATGGCTAATAACTGGGTGCTCTGAAGGATCTTGGATTGTGTGGTTCTAGACAGAGAAAATGTTTATGGTGGGCAGACTCATTTTGAGTATGGGGGTCCATCACAATTTTACTATATGTGCTGCCGACGGACACCTGTATTCAAGATGAGTCTGTGCACCGTAAATGCTTCCTCTGTCTGGTACCACAGGATCCAAGATCCCAGCAACAGACTCTTTTTTTAAACACATGTACAAACAAATATATAACTCAGGGACAACCCTCCTCCCTTGGTTTCTCCCAAGGCATACAGACACAAAATACAATCACACCCCAAACGATCTAGTAAAGAGTCTATAACACAATGAGACAATATACAAGATATATATATATATATATATATATATATATATATATATATATATATATATATATATATAATATTCCAGTGTGGCTGTACAGTGAGTCTGACTAGCACAGATCAGACTGGGGTTCTAGGTGACCCTGTGCCCCTAATGGACACAGGGTGATTTACACATAGAAGGAGCCAGGACCAGGAGCCTCCAGTGCTCTCCAAGGCAATCTGGGCTCCACAAGCCTCCCGCACAAAGTGACTCCCATTACAACACCTTTCTGACATTTTTTACCCGTACCTTCACTTATATTATGCTTACACAGTGGTGCCCTTTTTTTGCATTACACGTACTGGTGATAAGACTCTAGAGCTCTCATGGAGGAGAGACTGCTGATTCTGTGGAAGTGTGTTATTTTCCAAACAAAAAGGCTATTTTCATGAGGACTAATTTTACAACATTGTTCCGTCCCAGTGTATTACTGGGCAAATGGGTCATATCAGCTGCATTGATGGACACATAGGCTTACAGCCAGAAGGAGCATAGTTAAGTACATGCAGGCTGGACCAAACATGGTATCTGGGATTCTACTACATCCTGTGGAAGGTCATAGCCATGACTACTAAGACTCACAATTTACCCCACAGACAAGCAGCTCACTATATTGCAATGCCAGTGGACTGTCCATACTTTGGACTCACTTCACATACAGCCTGTCGTGGCATATTCTAGAAGAGGCCTCTTACATCTATTTTTCAGCTATAAATAGTTTTAGAGCACAAGACATTCAGCTTGGTGAACTTTTATATGCTAGTGGTTTCCTTGCGGGGCATCTATGTGCTCCACCATTCCCCCTGGGGGGGGGGGGGGGGGGTTAAGAAGGAAAGGACAGAGGGGAAGGGGAACACCAGGTTAATATACACTGGAGTTATTATTTTTTATATGGTGACAGTAAACAAATAAATTTTTTGAATTAGCCAATGTAGGTGTCTGATCTGTGTTTTGGTTCTTTGCTGCACTAATATTTTGGAGATACATCCCCAGGATTAGTAGGTACTGACATATATATCAATTATAGCTATTCTCTGAACATCTATGGAATTTTTTGGTGCTACATACATTACCCCTCTTAGGGTCTGTGTTTGTGTATTGTATTTTCCACTTGTACCTGGATCCACCACCACTAATAATTTAAAATAAATAGTGTCCTTTTTTTGGCTTGAATCCCAGGCTGATTTATTTTGTGAAATTTTGAAAGCCCACTTTCAAGAACATTTTCTTTTAAAATCTTCATGTATCTTTGAATACTACGGTGTATTCCAGTACATTTTCAAATTTCAGGTTATTCTCTTACAGAGGTTTACTTTCAGTTAAACTTATCACTGAAAGACTCATTTAATTTCAAAGACATAATAGTTTAAAAATTATTACATATCAATTGCACCAAACATAGCCAAAGGCAGGTCAATCTCTGCTGATGCAGAAAACTGCAGAAAAAAAATACATGTATACTAAAATATTTACTTTAAATAAATAGAGAATTAATGAGTAGTTTAAAGCATCCATAGAAAATAAATTCTGCATACCAATTTTACCTATAGCTGCATCAAAAGCTAAATTCACTGTAATATTAATTTAGCAAAATACAACTTTACTTTAATCCCTATGACAGAATATCATATTTTGACTTTGTTAAAAAATGTATGAGTTGTGCTACTCTTTTTAAATATCCATTAAGTGCAATCAATATCTGTAGAATCCTAGAACATAAAATTATTTTCTATTAGCAACATAAATACCTGTGTAAGATGTTTAAAACCTTCTTTTATAAAAATAATTACTTGAAATAAAAAGATGGAGTTTTGTAAAAGTATTGTAATATCTGAAATAAACAAGCAACGATTGAAAAGATAAGAAAGAAATTAACCTTTAAAGACCAGGTGAGCTTTCAAAACCATAGCTCTAATTTCTGTGTGCAGGGTGTCTAAACATGACTCTGCACTAGTGTGTTAGACCTAGTGTTCTAAGTAATACAGATTATACTAACAAAGCTATCAACTTTATAGCTCTACTTTCTGGGTGCAGGGTGTCTAAACACGACTCTGTACTAGTGTTAACACAGCTTTCAACACCATAGCTCTACTTTCTGGGTGCAGGATATCTAAACACCAGTCTGCACTAGCATTTGATCCAGTGTTCTAAGTAATACATTCATTATCAGAATTGGTCTGACAAACCCCCTCTCATTCTCTGTAATAAAAGTTTGTGTGAGGAAGCTTGTTCTGAGGTGGAGGCTGTTACTCAGATGTTCCAGCACAGAACAATGAACAGAGGGGCAGGAAATATCCCTATACTAAGAAAAATTGTAATAAAAAGCATTTCCAAACAAAATGAAGTGACAAATTCTAACATGCAGCATGTGGGATATACAAGGATCAACATTCAAGGTAGAATATAACAAGACCCAATAAGATCAGATATTCTGGAATTGCTCTAGAGTGTTATATCTTCTAAAAGCATATAAAGGTGCAGCGCTTAAAAAATTACAGAAAGTCCTTATCAGGGAGTTTGAAGTAAAGAGTCCAGTAGGTGCGAAGTCCAGACAGAAAACCTTGTGAGAGATCCTCCACCAACAGTTATACACACACACTGACTCTTACCATCAGGGGTGGACCCCTGTTGTTTGCGCTTACTACATCTGGAGCTGGATCACGTGATGGCACCATGCATGGAGGTTGGCTATCTTGATGCTTAGAAACATTCCCTCATCACCATTGATGTACATGCAAGATTTTATTCAACATTTGGTGAGTATGTTTGCTGGATTTTAATAAATTGGTTATTGAACATACTACACTATGAAGTGTTTTTCTGCTCATTTTTGAACCTTGCACTTATTGATGTCCATATGAAGTGGAGTCCATCAGAGGGTGGAAGAGTGCTGATACCTGGTGTTTTGGTCAATTGGACTTTGTAATAAGTGCAATCGACCATTGTATGTAGTGGTCCATCCCTGATGGTAAGAGTCACTGTGTGTATAACTTGAACTCCCTGATAAAGCTTTCTGTAATTTTTTTTATCGCTGCACCTTTATATGCTTTTATGTTGTTATTCGCCACCAGTGAATTGTGCTAGCTTCTTTTATATTTGCTATTATTGTAAGCACAGGTATAGTGTGTTTTATCTATTGTTATATATTCTAGCTGTAAGTTGTTCAAGCTATTTTATTTCCTTAACTCTAGTAAGTAAATCACTGTGAGTTGGGGGCTGCATATTCCTTTTGAAGGTCAACAAATAGCTGTTTGCAGCAAGAATTTTAGTAGTAAGCTTTTTTAAATATTTTGATAAATCTGCAATCAGTATGCCCAGTAAATGGGCTAAAGGCCAAACTGAATTGGTCAGTTTGTCATCTTAAAAAGGAGCTGAACTTCATAGAACATGGAGACATTCAGGCAAGGCCACAAGATATGATAGCCAGAGCCCACCTAAAATTTGTATCTCTAACATAGATTGCTAGCAGTAGAATAGATCTCCTGGAGTTTTTCCGGGTTGTAAGACCAATCTGTCATGAAAATCTCACGAAGAGATTGTCCTCCAGGTCTTCTGATGTACGATCGTCGCGGGTACGCACGATCGTACGAACGCCCTTACGTTCGTACACAGGTGCGCGTGCGCAGGCACGCGCACGGTCGCGTGCGTGCGTCCGTATTGGCGCCAAACGGCCTATTTAAACCAGCCTCTTGCCAACAGTCTTTGCTGTCTGCTCAACAGCGTTATACCTGTGAGACCTGATCTGTGTTGTTTGTTCCTGTTTGACCCGGCCTGCCTGTGACCCATCTGCTATCCGCCTGCACCTGACCTCGGCTTGTTGTGACTATTCTCCTGCCTGTTCCCTTGTACTTCGTTCCTGCCTGGTATCCGATTCGGCTTGCTCTGACCATCCGTCTGCTAGAAGGGTAACGTGCTTATATACTGAACTGTTCATCTGCTATAAGTGCCTGCTCATATTGAACTACCTATCTGCTGCAATAACCTGCTATACTGGACTGTTCATCTGCTATAAGTGCCTGCTCATATTGAACTACCTATCTGCTGCAATAACCTGCTTATACTGGATTGTATTATCTGCTACAAGTGATCTGCTAGTATTACACTATCCATCTGCTTCTAGTACCTGCTTATATTGACTGTTATCTGCTGCAAGCACTTGTGTGTATTACCCTGTTCACCTGCTACTAGTGACCTGCTTCCCTGCACTGTTTATCTCCAAGTTACCTGCTCCATTGAACTGTGTATCTGCTATAAACTATCTGCTGGTCCCTTCACTGTGATCACCTGCTCCACTGATCCTCGCCTACCCATCCTACCCATCTGTTGATCCTGCCAGGCACCTGTACCCCTCCTTACTCCTGTGTTCCCTGTTGTATTGCCAGGAAACCGGTAGTGGGAGTCGTAAAGGAGGCCTCTCTCCGCAATCCGGGCTCGCTACTAGAAGGTACGTGACACAATCACTATTTTGTAAGCAGTTTCCTTATACACCATGCAAAAAAAGCCTTTGTGGGCCCTCATCCATAATGTCTTTAAAAATTCTAGCAGGAGTTCCCTTTTCAGTATTCTATCAAATATTTTCATATATCAATATTTTGGAAATGGATTTGCTGAAAGTAGATTTAGTATTCTAAAGATATCAGAGATTAGGCCCTTTCTCTATGGGTCCATGAGCACAGGCCCAGCCAAAGGTAGTTAGAATTGCAAATAATATATAGTTTCATAGTTTCATAGTTAGTAAGGTTGAATAAAGACACCAGTCCATCCTGTTCAACCTGAGTGAGTGTCTACAATTGTCCCTATCCCTGTACATTGCACACTCACATTGGTCCCTACCCTCAAGGAGCCCACAATACAAGGTCCCCACTCATCTACTAGGGTCAATTTTGGACAGAAGCCAATTAACCTACCTGCATGTCTTTGGAGTGTGGGAGGAAACCAGAGTACCTGGAGGAAACCCACGCAGGCACAGGGAGAACATGCAAACTCCAGGCAGGTAGTGTTGTGGTTGGGATTTGAGCCAGCAACCCTTCTTACTGCTAGGTGAGAGTGCTAACCACTACACCACTGTGCCATATATTTCATAAAAGAGTGGACGAAATGAAAAATGTGCAGGTAAGTATTGGAAACTGTGCAGGGGGTTTCAAGCATAGTTTTAGTGCATTGATTGACAAATTGACTCAATTTAAAAAGGACATTTTTTATTCCAGGGTTGAACCATCTGTGAAGTAAGACCGCTAGACATCTGACGTGTAAACACAAATTAAATCATCAGAGATTCTGGGGTAGTTAGGTGGTATTTGTTCCACAATCTGCACCAAAGATTTCTAGTAAATTGCATTGCGGCTACCAAGTCAGCAACTGTAATTGGGTAAGACCAACTCCATAACATTGGATTAAAATGCTGGTTGCTATCCATACTTTCACCAATTTAATGTAGGATGGATTTGGGTTTGGGATTAGCCTACAAGCCAAGTGTCATAAGAGGGTAGCAAAGTAATAATTGAAAAAGTCAGGGGTCTCCAGGCCATGAGAATCCTAGAGGGCATAGTCATATGTAAGTTATGGCTGATTGGTGTATATGATGACCCACATATAAACCACATGTAAGGACTTTCAGCCTACTGTCTATACTGTAAATTATCAATTTGAAGTAACACACAGCTCAACCATAGCCTCTCTCTCTCTCACCAAATGCAGCAGCATGGAACCATTGGAGTTCTGCTGTTCTATTTTACATGATGCAGAACACAATCCAGGTAAGCTCATAATATAGCACTTCTAAATATGTTTTTCCTTATGTAGATAATAAATGATTGCTGTGTCACATAAAATGACTTAAAGAGGAAGTAAACCCTGATGAGTTTACTTCCTCTTTCATTCCCTGCAAAGACAAAGCATAGTGGACTACTATGCATCGCATAGTAGTCCATTATGTGTCACTTACCTGACACAGGAGCCAGCGAAGTCACCGCTGTCCCCTGTAGTCCCACGCATCCATCTTCTTGGTGGGGTCTCGCTGCTCCGCCGCTGTCATTCGGCAAAGCTGCGATGACGTCACTCGGCGAAGCGGCGATGACGTCACTCCCGCGCATGCGCACGGGAGCCGACACACGCGGCATCTTCGTCGTTGATGGTGCCGCTCTCAGTGCGCCTGCGCACCGCTGTCTACGTTGCATGCGCCGTAGACAGCGGTGCCTGTCTTTTGGGAAATATCTCCTAAACCGTGTAGGTTTAGGAGATATTTCTTGGACCTACAGGTAAGCCTTAATTTAGGCTTGTGAAAAAGGAAAAAACGGCGCTATGGTAAAAATATTATACTAATCGTCCACAATGGAACTTTGATCAGCTGCGGCTTGACTGTATTACATAATTACAGAAAAAAAAAACACATGAATAATTGAGTAAGCTGCGCTAAATCATAAACCCACATAAAATTCAATGAAGTAAAAACATTAGACAAAATTTCAATAATAATTTATTATTATTAATTATTATAATAATTAATTTAGGCTTACCTGTAGGTCAAAGTGGTTTGTAAGGGTTTACAACCACTTTAAGGACCACTGATTTTCATCTATTTAACAATTAACAATTACTTTAAAAAAACTGTAGAACGGGGATACCATGAGATAGGGAGAATAGTGGATGGTTTATATACAAAGAGAAAAGCATTTTATAAACAGCAATGCAAACGTACAGTAAGAATCTACCACTTCAACATTCACAAACAAATGGCAGTAAATGAGTGGTCCAAGACACCCTGTCGACAGTCCATTTATTTCCACAACCAAAAATTACCATAAGATCGTATCTGTACTTAACATATGCATGTTATTTACTCGTAAACTCCTCCCTTGTGTAGACATCCAAATATCCTGTGACAGATGTTGTGTGCCACCAGTTTGGATGTAGTGTCAGCAGTGGCGTAGCGTGGGTTGTCAGCGCCCAGGGCAAGACAAGTAATTTGCGCCCCCTAACCTGCAGACTTTTAGCACTCCCAAGTCCCTTCCCTTCTTACAATAGTACTGACAAGCCTGATTCCTACACTGACCACTACACTGACCTATCTGTCCACCAACCTGACCACTACACTGACTCTTACACTAACCTACCTGATTCCTACACTGACCTACCTGACCACCACACTAACCTACCTGATTCCTATATTGACCACTACACTGACCTACCTGTCCATTACCCTGACCACTACACTGACCCTTACAATAATCTACCTGATTCATATACGGACCACTACATTGCTTGATTCCTACACTGACCACTACACTAATCTACCTGATTCCTACACCGACCACAACACTGACCTACCTGATTCCTACACCGACCACTACACTAACCTCTACACTGACCTACATGATTCCTATACTGACCACTACACTGACCTACCTGTCCACTGCACTGACCTAACTAATTCCTATACTGACCACTACACTGACCTATTTGTTCACTGCACTGACCTACCTGATTCCTATGCTGACCACTATACTGACCAACCTGATTCCAATACTGACCACTACACTGACCTACCTGTCCACTACACTACACTGACCACTACACTATGCTGTTCACTGCACTACACTGACCACTACAGTACACTGCATTGTCCACTACACTATGCTGTCCACTAAACTACGCTGTCCATTACACTACACTGTCCACTACATTACACTGACCACTACACTGTCCACTATACTACACTGACCACTACACTACACTACGCTGTCCACTACACTACACTGTCCAGTACACTGTCTACTACACTACACTGACCACTACACTGTCCACTACATTACACAAACCATTACACTACACTGTCCAGTATACTACACTGCCCACTGCACTGATCACCACACTACACTATGCTGTCCACTACACTACACTGTCCACTACACTACGCTGTTCACTACACTACACTGACCACTTCACTGTCCACTACACTACCCTGATCTACCTACAGTATTCCTATGGTGACCACTACGTGTTGTGACTCTAGCGGCTCTTCTACTCTCTCTCTGGCTGGCTGCTCCCTCTTCCCAGACCGTGTCCACTCCCACGGGAAAAGCAACATGACTCTACTCTCACGAGGTAGTCTCAACTTTTTTTTTGCCTTCCATCAGTCCGGAGGAAAGGAGGAAAAGAAGACAGTGGCAGCTCACACTCACAGCAAGGCAGATGCGAGACTCCAGGAGCAACATTTAGGTGCTGCTGAAAGGCATAGATATATCGTTCAGCCCACTACTGGCAGCCTGTTAAATTCTTCAGAGGCTGACAGTCACTGTTGCTGAACCAGACTCAATAGTTCAGCGGGCACTACTATTGTTTACGACAGTATGTGCTAAGGAACGAATAGCCAGAATAAATTTCTTGTGTTCTAGGCATTCATGCTTGGCACATACGGCCCTAATCTTTAGTTCTGCTCAGAACACCGTGCAGTTCTGTCCAGTCGCAGCAGCTATCGAACGCTCATAGAGACACCAAACCCTTGAGCCTAATACACAGGGGCTAAACACCCAGCGTACATGGGTCACTTTTAATGGTGGCATATGGATAAATCAATCCACATCAAAACCATACCAAAAGTATTGGGACACCTGCCTGTACACACACATGATATTTAATGGCTTCCCAGTCTTAGTCCCCAGGGTTTAATATTGGGATGACCCACCCTTTGCAGCTTTAACAGCTTCAACTCTTCTGGGAAGGCTGTCCACAAGGTTTAGGACTGTGGAAAAGTTTGCATTGAAAAATCAAGGTCTCAGAGTCTGGAGGAAGAGTGGAGAGGCACAGAATCCATGTTGTATGAGGTCCTGTGTGAAATTTCCACAGTCAGTGATGATTTGAGAAGCCATGTCATCTGCTGGTGTTGGTCCACTGTGTTTTATCAAGTCCAAAGTCAGCTCACCCCTCTACCAGGAAATTCTAGAGCACTTCATGCCTTCATGCATGCTGAGCGGCTTTATGGAGATGCTGATTTTATTTTCCAGCAGGACTTGGCACCTGCCCACACTGCCAAAAGTACCAATACCTGGTTTAATGATTATGGTATCACTGTGCTTGACTGTGCCAGCAAACTCGCCTGACTTAAACTCCATAGAGAATCTGTTGGGTATTGTCAAGAGGAAGGTGAAAAAAAACTAGACCCAACAATGGAGATGAGCTAAAAGCCACTATCAAAGAAATCTGAGCTTCCATAATACCTCAGCAGTGCCATGGGCTGATCACCGACATGCCAGGCCGCATTGATGCATTAATGCATGCAAAAGGAGCCCCGACCAAGTATTGAGTACATATTGTACTGTAGTTGGACATACTTTTCAGTAAGCCAACATTTCTGTATTAAAAATCCTTTTTTTTATTGGTCTTATATAATATTATAATTTTATGAGATACTGAACTGTGGGTTTTCACTAGCTAAGTCATAATCATCAAAATGAAAAGAAAGAAATGCTTGAAATATATCACTCTGTATGTCTATATAAAATATACGAGTTTCACTTTTTGAATTGAATTACTGAAATAAATTAACTTTTTGATGATATTCTAATTGTATGAGATGCACCTGTATGTATGTATGTATGTATGTATGTATGTATGTATGTATGTATGTATCTATCTATCTATCTATCTATCTATCTATCATATTTTTTTGTTCCTTTGTATCCTTCTCTATTTATAAAAGCAAGGCATACAACAATAAATCTGTTCTCTGTTCTACCTACTCGGCTCCAACAGTTCGTTTAATGTCATCTTTTCTGTTTTTATGCTTGCTGCTCATGCTGAGAAACATACCATGCAAAGTGGTATTTTGCGCTGCCCGTCTCATAAATATTGGTAAAATCTCCATTTTAATTACATGTATCTCTCTGCATGGCTAGTGAACATATTACTGAGACACAGTATATGTGTCACAAAGCTGTGCAATCACAGAAGATGCTGAAGGCATTTAAACTATTGATTAGAACATTTAAAATGTTGTTTGCTTTGATTCACTGCCATTCAAATGCAGGCAGTGTTCTGTTTTTTTAATAAATCAGGTAGATTTGAGAAAGAGTTACCATGGTGAATGCAAGAAAATCAAAAGCACCAGGGCTACTTGTACTGTCATAAATCTCCCCTTTGGCCTCAGCTTTTTTTTTTTATGTCTGAATCTCCTGACAAGGTATTATATTGTAACTACTGCAGCAGGGCAACACATTGGTTTCCTGCTTGAGTGGCTACAGGAATTGCTTCCATTCTTTGTGTCTCTATGGCTGATGTTTATAGTTCATATATTTAATATAGTTGTAACTCTGGGCATAATTACGCATGCATGTGGTCCATATGTCTTTGAAAAGCCTTATACATTTGTACACCTAGTCTAAAATGTAGAATATATGGACATGCCTCTATACTCCACATTAATATATGCTGTGACAATTAAAGAAGACAATATATTAAACAAATTCATTCATAGGATAAACTTTTCAATAAAGCAATAGGTGTCTGTTTCAAAGGAAACATCTTACACTAGCAAAGTAACTGGTATGTTTTGAAAAAATACAGCAAATATTTCCTGCTCTCGGACCACCCCATGTACATTTACTGTGCAAAGTCACAAACCTGTATGTGATTTCCTGCACGCGGCTTAGGGGGCATGTGCCAGCGGCATGCTGCTCCCGCTGTGTGCAATCGTCGGGTCTGGCAGTTGTTGTAGCCACTGTGACCCGCCAATCGTTTACAGGAAGGACGGATCAGCCATAAACAAGGCAAACTGCAGATCTGTCAGGAAGGGAAAGAGAAATCTTGTGATTCAGAGATCTTGTGGGAAAAAAAGGACATTTTATTATTATTATTTTTTTTTGGGTACAGCCGCATGACTGCACAATTGTCAGTTAAATCGATGCAGTGACTTATCGCAAAAAAAAATGGCCTGGTCAGGAAGTGGGTAAAACCTTCCGGAGCAGAAGTAGTTATAGTATCTCTGATATTATTATCTCATCATTTGCAGATAAATTGCAGTGAGGAATAGTCTCTAATTTACATACAATGCCATAATCTATTAGATTGTAAAACTCTCATGAGCAGGGCCCTCCTAAGGCAAACCATAGATAAATCAATTTTCTTTCCTTCTACTATGGGTTATGCTGCGTACACATGACCGTTTTTTCCATCAGAATAAACTCTGACGGTCTTTCTGACGGAGTTCCAACAGAGTTCCGCTGAAACGGACTTGCCTACACACGATCACACCAAAGTTCAATAGCCAGTAGCCAATAGCTGCCCTTGCATCGTTTTGGTTAGTCGGAATAGCATACAGACTAACAACGGATTTCCCGATAGGAATTGATTCCGTAGGAAAGATTTAAAACATGCTCTATTTCTAGGTCCGTCAGAATTTTTGGAAAAAAAAGTCAGATGAAGCCCAAACACGATCGGAATATCCGATGTAATGATTCCGTCTTACCTTTTCTGCCGGAAAGTCCAGTCGTGTGTATGTGACGTTAGTCATCTATCTTACTTCCTGCCCACCTTAAGTATATACTGACATTTATATGCAATATACTGTATAATTCAGGGGTGTCCAAACTTTTTTTTTAAAGAGGGCCACTTTGATGAAGTGAACATGCGTGAGGGCCGACCATTTTGGCTGACATTCTTTGAACTATTAAAATTCAGTCTAAGTGTGTTCGTTCGAGCACTAACACACTGCCCAACAAGAATTATTTTGCCTTTGTGGCTGTGTGTAGTGAAGAGATGAGCTTGGGCGTGTTATTTGGATATCTAGTATTTATATAACATGCACCTTCACTTTAAGAGGGAAGTTTCAGGAAAAAAACATACATTTTAAATAAAGAACTGTGAAGCAAAATAAGGGTCAGTGCCCATCTGCAGCCTCACAAGTGCCTTGAATGCAGCCCCCCCATTGCCAGGAATGCAGCACCCACCATTGCCGGGAATGCAGCATCCACTATTGCCAGGAATGCAGCACCCACCACTGCCAGGAATGCAAACTCACCATTGCCATCAGTGCCACCTGATTGATGCCCATCCATCTGCAGCCTCGGAGGGGATAGGGAGGGGGCGGGCCAAGTGCCAAAAGATTACATAAAGGAAAAACTCCTGTTTTCTCAGTGGCCTCTTTAATAGAAAGTCCCACCTCATTTGATGGACAGAACAGTCATCCAATGGCAGCACCAGAGATGGTACTTCCTATTAAAGAGGCTGCCGTGTAAACAGAAAATACTCCTGTGTGTACGACACTTGTCCTAACTCCTCCCTGTCCCCTCCAAGGCAACCAGCATATAGCTCATTGGGGGCCACAAAAGATATATATGTCCAGATAACCTGGCGGGCCGTTCAAAACGGGAACACGGGCTGCGATTGGCCCGTGGGCTGGACTTTGGACATGCCTGGTATAATTGTATGTATGTCGCTTTCAACAATGTTAAGAACACACCCAGCTACTCTTCATAGCCCAGATAAATTTTAAAATGATAGAAAATGGTGGTAGAGACACTAAAGAGAGATTTAAGGCAAAGTGACATTGTGTTTCCCTTGCTATACTCTCATTACCAGCTATTAGTGATGGACGAACTTCCGACGGGACGTTTCGCGAACGCGAAATGCGAACGGACCCAAACGTTCGCGAAACCGACCGTTCGCCGCGGGCCCCATTGACTTCAATGGGAGGCGAACTTTGCAAACCTTCATGTCGAATTTGCGGCCACGTGGTAATTATTAGGGGGTAAAACGTAGTCCCACCATCTGGACAATGACATAATACATGTATGAGGTGAATTTGGGATCGATAACTACAAGCATTTTTATTTTATTTGGGAAATTGTTCTAACAATTCAGGACTATGGAGCTAATGAAGGCAATGGAGGAGAGGGAAGGTCAGGGACCAGGGTAGGCAAAGAAGAGGGTGCAGGAGATGATCACCAGCAGCGTGACATACCGGAATGACACATGCACCGTGATAGAGGCATCTGACAGCAGCACCGTAATACAGAGCACTGACAGCAGCACCGTGACATACAGCGCTGACAGCAGCACCGTGACATACAGCGCTGACAGCAGCACCGTGACATACAGCGCTGACAGCAGCACCGTGACATACAGCGCTGACAGCAGCACCGTGACATACAGCGCTGACAGCAGCACCGTGACATACAGCGCTGACAGCAGCACCGTGACATACAGCGCTGACAGCAGCACCGTGACATACAGCGCTGACAGCAGCACCGTGACATACAGCGCTGACAGCAGCACCGTGACATACAGCGCTGACAGCAGCACCGTGACATACAGCGCTGACAGCAGCACCGTGACATACAGCGCTGACAGCAGCACCGTGACATACAGCACTGACAGCAGCACCGTAAGCAGCCCCAGGAGGAAGTCAGCACAGCACAGGGATGGTGTGATCCCCTCATAATAAGAACCCCCAGGAGGAAGTCAGCACAGCACAGGGATAGTGTGATCCCTTCATAATAAGAACCCCCAGGAGGAAGTCAGCACAGCACAGGGATATCATAAGCAGCCCCAGTAGAAATATGACACCGCTCAACCTCTTCAAAGAGGAGGGTAGAGGCATATAGTACGGTGTGCTTTTTTGGGTCAAGGAAGTGAGCCAAATGAATTAAGAAGGTCTGTGTGCTTGATTAAAAAAATAGTTTATAGACATATACATGGTCTACTGGTCACATGTGTTGAATTCCTCCGAGATCCATGCCTCATTCATTTTTAGAAATGTGAGGTAGTTAACACTGTGGTGAGCTAGGCGAGTACGCTTATCGGTCACAATCCCCCCTGCTGCGCTGAACGTCCTTTCGGACAGGACACTGGATGAGGGGCAAGCCAACAGTTCGATTGCAAATTGGGCAAGCTCTGGCCAGAGGTCAAGCCTGCCCACCCAGTAGTCTAGGGGTTCATCACTCCTCAGAGCGTCCACATCGGCCGTTAACCCAATGTAGTCGGACACCTGACGGTCTAGGCGTTCCCTGATGCTGGATCCGGATGACACCTGTCGATGGGTCGGCTGAAAGAATGACCTCATATCCGAAGTCACCAACACATCTTCAAACCGGCCTCTTCTTGCAGGCGCTGTTGGATTGGTACCCGCAAATCCTTCTCTGGGAGTGGGAATTGCTCCTCTGCCAGCGCACGCAAAAGCAGAATGCAGCATTTCTCGAAGCAAGGCCTGGAAGTGCTGCATTCTGACAGCCCTCTGCGACGGCGGTAACATTTCCGCCATTTTGTGTTTGTACCGGGGGTCTAAGTACGTTGCCACCCAGTACTGGTCCTTGACCCTCATGCTTTTTATACGGGGGTCCCTATTAAAACACTGGAGCATGAAGGCCCCCATTTGCACTAAAGTGGAAGCGGTGTGGTGGCCTGGCTCCTGCTCATCATCCAGGATAATGTCGTCCTCTTCATTCTCCTCTCCCCATCCTCGCACAACAGGGATCCCAGAAAGGTTTAAAGCATGCTCTTCTTGCTCCTGCTCATCCGCCCCGGCACCATCCTCCTCTGACTCCTCATCAGACTCCTGTTGTTGACTTGTCTCAGATAGAGTAGCCCCCCCTGGGAATTCATCCAGCATTGCGACTTCCTCATCTTCCCGCTCCTGCTCCTCCACAGCCTGATCAATGACACGACGCAATGCACGCTCCAGAAAGAAGGCATAAGGTACCATGTCACTGATGGCGCCATGGCTGCGACTGACCAGTTTGGTGATCTCCTCAAATGGCCGCAGAAGTCTGCATGTGTCGCGCATGAGCAGCCACTGGCGCGGTGAAAAAAAACCCAGCTCCCCAGAACCGTTTCTTTCGCAGAGTTCATACAGGTAGACGTTAACTGCACGTTTCTGCTGGAGCAGCCTATCAAGCATATAGAAGGTTGAGTTCCATCGCGTCGGGCAATCGCAAATAAGACGTCTGACCGGCAGATGGTGTCGCCGCTGAATGTCAGCAAGGCGAGCCATGGCCGTGTAAGATCTTCTGAAATGGGCCGAGATTTTCCTTGCCTGCCGCAAGATGTCCTGGACCCCAGGGTATTTGACAAGGAATCGCTGCACGACCAAGTTTAAGACGTGTGCCATGCACGGCACGTGCGTGATTTTGCCCTGTTTCAATGCGCTAAGCAGATTGGCACCGTTGTCACACACCACTTTACCAACTGTCAAATTGAGCGGTGTTAGCCACTCATCTGCCTGTGAACGCAAAGCTGAAAGGAGTGCCGGGCCAGTGTGGCTCTTTGCTTCCAGGCACAACAGACGCAGCACGGCATGGCAACGTCTCACCTGGCATGTGGAATAGGTTCTGGGGAGCTTGGGCGGTGCAGTGGAAGAGACGCTAGCAGCGGAAAAGGAGGAGGCAGCTGAGGAGGAGAGGGAGGAGGATGGAGTAGGAGGAGGAGAAGAAGAGTCAGGCCTGCATGCAATCCGTGGCGGTAAAACCAAATCTACACGGGTGCCACGGGTTACATGCTTGACGGCCGTCAGAAGGTTCACCCAGTGGGCAGTAAAACTGATATACCTTCCCTGCCCGTGTTTGCTAGACCACGTGTCTGTGGTCAGATGTATCTTGGCACCGACACTGTGTGCCAGAGATACATTCACTTGCCGCTGAACATGGCCATATAGCTCTGGGATGCCCTTCTCTGAGAAATACTTCCTTCCTGGGACCTTCCATTGTGGTGTTCCAATGGCCACAAATTTGCGAAAGGCCTCCGAGTCCACCAGTTTATATGGCAGTAGTTGGCGGGCTATGAGTTCTGACAAGCCAGCCGCCAACCGTTGGGCAAGAGGGTTATCCGGCATCATCATTTTTTTACGCTCAAACATTAGGCCCACGGAAGCCTGCCTTTTTGCAGAAAAATGTGAGCTTGGCGTGATGGAAGGTGGAGTGGAGGACAATTGTGAGGAGAGAGGAGAAGGAGAAGTAGAAGACGAGGCTGGACGGTGAGAGCCTGCAGTGTGGCTTTGTGTGTTCCGTTGCTCCCACTGGGCTCGGTGATGGCTGCTCATGTGCCTTCTTAAGGCGGTCGTCCCTAGGTGAGTATTGGGCTTACCGCGACTAACGCGTTGACTGCAAAGATTGCAGATGGCAACGCTATTGTCAGCAGCGGACACGTTAAAAAAAGCCCACACTGCGGAGCCATGTGCCGGTGTCCTGGGAGCGCCAGATGTGACCGTACATGGTCGATGACTCGCTCCTGATACATTTGCAGTCTGCTTTGTCCCTGCTGTGCAATGTAAGTCATTGCTGCTTCTCCTCCCTATCTGCTGGTCCATATCTCCCTCTGAACTCCCCTCCTCTTCCTCTCTTGTGGGCACCCACGTGACATCACTAGACACGTCATCATCAACGTCACCTTCCCCACCGCTATAAGTAGAGATCTCGGAGTAGGCAGCAACACCGGGGACCAACCTCCTCCTTGGGCTGATCTGGGTACTGGCGTCAGACTGCTGAGTAGCGCTTGTTGCTACCTCCTCTTCCTGATCCAATACCAAGAGTGGCTGCGCATCAGAAATGTCCTCTTGATATGGATCGGAAAATAATTCCAGTGACTCAAGCGGAAGGTATGTGGTGGTGGTGGTGGTGGTCGTGTTGTTGGTGGTAGTGTCTTTGGGGGTGCACATAGCAGAGAGTGAAGAAGAGGGTGCAGATCGAGAGGATGAGGAGGGTGCAGAAGAGTAAGGCTGAGCGAGCCACTCAACCAAGTCTGGTGCATCCTTTAAAGTAATTGAACGCACCTTCTGCAACTTCCCACTTTGGCTCAAGCCTGTTGCTCCTGCCCTACCCCTACCACCCCTGCGGAAGGGCCTGCCTCTTCCTCTGCATGTCATTTTTTAAATGACCCTGTGACAAAACTCTTAGTCCCTATACCGCTGAAGGACTGCTGCAGTATAGGTGAGCGGTCAGCAGTGGTGCACGTCAACCCTATCTATTGTGGACCTATAGCGGTCCTTACAGAACAGCAGACTGTACCGCACTCAAGCCTATGTACCGTAGCACCCTATACCAAGTTACCAGTCCTTATAAGAACTTTTGTGGACCAAGCAGGTTGTGTATTAGTGTTTAGCAGACTGTACGTCAGTCCCTATACCGCTGAAGGACTGCTGCAGTATAGGGCAGCGGTCAGCAGTGGTGCACGTCAACCCTATCTATTGTGGACCGATAGCGGTCCTTACAGAACAGCAGACTGTACCGCACTCAAGCCTATGTACCGTAGCACCCTATACCAAGTTACCAGTCCTTATAAGAACTTTTGTGGACCAAGCAGGTTGTGTATTAGTGTTTAGCAGACTGTACGTCAGTCCCTATACCGCTGAAGGACTGCTGCAGTATAGGGCAGCGGTCAGCAGTGGTGCACGTCAACCCTATCTATTGTGGACCGATAGCGGTCCTTACAGAACAGCAGACTGTACCGCACTCAAGCCTATGTACCGTAGCACCCTATACCAAGTTACCAGTCCTTATAAGAACTTTTGTGGACCAAGCAGGTTGTGTATTAGTGTTTAGCAGACTGTACGTCAGTCCCTATACCGCTGAAGGACTGCTGCAGTATAGGGCAGCGGTCAGCAGTGGTGCACGTCAACCCTATCTATTGTGGACCGATAGCGGTCCTTACAGAACAGCAGACTGTACCGCACTCAAGCCTATGTACCGTAGCACCCTATACCAAGTTACCAGTCCTTATAAGAACTTTTGTGGAACAAGCAGGTTGTGTGTTAGTGATTAGCAGACTGTACGTCAGTCCCTATACCGCTGAAGGACTGCTGCAGTATAGGTGAGCGGTCAGCAGTGGTGCACGTCAACCCTATCTATTGTGGACCGATAGCGGTCCTTACAGAACAGCAGACTGTACCGCACTCAAGCCTATGTACCGTAGCACCCTATACCAAGTTACCAGTCCTTATAAGAACTTTTGTGGACCAAGCAGGTTGTGTATTAGTGTTTAGCAGACTGTACGTCAGTCCCTATACCGCTGAAGGACTGCTGCAGTATAGGGCAGCGGTCAGCAGTGGTGCACGTCAACCCTATCTATTGTGGACCGATAGCGGTCCTTACAGAACAGCAGACTGTACCGCACTCAAGCCTATGTACCGTAGCACCCTATACCAAGTTACCAGTCCTTATAAGAACTTTTGTGGAACAAGCAGGTTGTGTATTAGTGTTTAGCAGACTGTACGTCAGTCCCTATACCGCTGAAGGACTGCTGCAGTATAGGTGAGCGGTCAGCAGTGGTGCACGTCAACCCTATCTATTGTGGACCGATAGCGGTCCTTACAGAACAGCAGACTGTACCGCACTCAAGCCTATGTACCGTAGCACCCTATACCAAGTTACCAGTCCTTATAAGAACTTTTGTGGAACAAGCAGGTTGTGTGTTAGTGATTAGCAGACTGTACGTCAGTCCCTATACCGCTGAAGGACTGCTGCAGTATAGGTGAGCGGTCAGCAGTGGTGCACGTCAACCCTATCTATTGTGGACCGATAGCGGTCCTTACAGAACAGCAGACTGTACCGCACTCAAGCCTATGTACCGTAGCACCCTATACCAAGTTACCAGTCCTTATAAGAACTTTTGTGGAACAAGCAGGTTGTGTGTTAGTGATTAGCAGACTGTACGTCAGTCCCTATACCGCTGAAGGACTGCTGCAGTATAGGTGAGCGGTCAGCAGTGGTGCACGTCAACCCTATCTATTGTGGACCGATAGCGGTCCTTACAGAACAGCAGACTGTACCGCACTCAAGCCTATGTACCGTAGCACCCTATACCAAGTTACCAGTCCTTATAAGAACTTTTGTGGAACAAGCAGGTTGTGTGTTAGTGTTTAGCAGACTGTACGTCAGTCCCTATACCGCTGAAGGACTGCTGCAGTATAGGTGAGCGGTCAGCAGTGGTGCACGTCAACCCTATCTATTGTGGACCGATAGCGGTCCTTACAGAACAGCAGACTGTACCGCACTCAAGCCTATGTACCGTAGCACCCTATACCAAGTTACCAGTCCTTATAAGAACTTTTGTGGACCAAGCAGGTTGTGTATTAGTTTTTAGCAGACTGTACGTCAGTCCCTATACCGCTGAAGGACTGCTGCAGTATAGGTGAGCGGTCAGCAGTGGTGCACGTCAACCCTATCTATTGTGGACCGATAGCGGTCCTTACAGAACAGCAGACTGTACCGCACTCAAGCCTATGTACCGTAGCACCCTATACCAAGTTACCAGTCCTTATAAGAACTTTTGTGGAACAAGCAGGTTGTGTATTAGTGTTTAGCAGACTGTACGTCAGTCCCTATACCGCTGAAGGACTGCTGCAGTATAGGTGAGCGGTCAGCAGTGGTGCACGTCAACCCTATCTATTGTGGACCGATAGCGGTCCTTACAGAACAGCAGACTGTACCGCACTCAAGCCTATGTACCGTAGCACCCTATACCAAGTTACCAGTCCTTATAAGAACTTTTGTGGAACAAGCAGGTTGTGTGTTAGTGATTAGCAGACTGTACGTCAGTCCCTATACCGCTGAAGGACTGCTGCAGTATAGGTGAGCGGTCAGCAGTGGTGCACGTCAACCCTATCTATTGTGGACCGATAGCGGTCCTTACAGAACAGCAGACTGTACCGCACTCAAGCCTATGTACCGTAGCACCCTATACCAAGTTACCAGTCCTTATAAGAACTTTTGTGGAACAAGCAGGTTGTGTGTTAGTGTTTAGCAGACTGTACGTCAGTCCCTATACCGCTGAAGGACTGCTGCAGTATAGGTGAGCGGTCAGCAGTGGTGCACGTCAACCCTATCTATTGTGGACCGATAGCGGTCCTTACAGAACAGCAGACTGTACCGCACTCAAGCCTATGTACCGTAGCACCCTATACCAAGTTACCAGTCCTTATAAGAACTTTTGTGGAACAAGCAGGTTGTGTATTAGTGTTTAGCAGACTGTACGTCAGTCCCTATACCGCTGAAGGACTGCTGCAGTATAGGTGAGCGGTCAGCAGTGGTGCACGTCAACCCTATCTATTGTGGACCGATAGCGGTCCTTACAGAACAGCAGACTGTACCGCACTCAAGCCTATGTACCGTAGCACCCTATACCAAGTTACCAGTCCTTATAAGAACTTTTGTGGACCAAGCAGGTTGTGTATTAGTTTTTAGCAGACTGTACGTCAGTCCCTATACCGCTGAAGGACTGCTGCAGTATAGGGCAGCGGTCAGCAGTGGTGCACGTCAACCCTATCTATTGTGGACCGATAGCGGTCCTTACAGAACAGCAGACTGTACCGCACTCAAGCCTATGTACCGTAGCACCCTATACCAAGTTACCAGTCCTTATAAGAACTTTTGTGGAACAAGCAGGTTGTGTGTTAGTGATTAGCAGACTGTACGTCAGTCCCTATACCGCTGAAGGACTGCTGCAGTATAGGGCAGCGGTCAGCAGTGGTGCACGTCAACCCTATCTATTGTGGACCGATAGCGGTCCTTACAGAACAGCAGACTGTACCGCACTCAAGCCTATGTACCGTAGCACCCTATACCAAGTTACCAGTCCTTATAAGAACTTTTGTGGAACAAGTGAGTTGTGAATGTTTAGCAGACTGCAGCAGAAGGGCAGCAGTCAAGTATAATATCCTTTCTATATTTGGAAGAAAGAATATTATACATGTACAAGCCTATTACTGTACCACTGATACCAGTCCTGAAAAGAACCTTTGTGGAACTAATAATAACAGCAAGTCTTTAAAATTACCCTCACTGCCTGACAACACTGCTTCCTTCCTGTCCCTATACAAATTGGCAAAAAAAGAGAACGATTAGTGGTTACTGGAACAGCTCTTTTGTGGACCTTGATAGTAACAGCTAATGATGATGATGATGATGATGATGATGAAAGACTAATCTGGCTGTCCCTGTAGCATACACCGTCCTTTCCCTTTCTCTAAACTAACAAAAGACACTCAGGCTGCTGCAAGAATCAGCAGCACAGCAAACCTATCAACACCTAACACCTATACCAGTCCTGAAAAGAACTTTTGTGTACCAAATAGCTAGTGGTTTATCTCTCCCTACTCCACACAGGAACCTGTCCCTATCTTAACAGAAGAAAGAATGTAAAATGGCCACCGGATCGGGTGTATTTATAGGTTAGGGGGAATGTACAAGTGTCCATGTGCTGTCATGTCTCAATTGGCTGTCCTGTATCACATGATAAACGTGTCACCAAAGGTTAAAGTTCTTGTATACATTAAACACGTAAGTCCGCCGCGGCGAACGACGGAAAAAGGCGTTCGAACGTGCGGACCGCGAATGTCGGAAATTCGCCGCGAAACGACCGCCGGGCGAACCGTTCGGCCATCACTACCAGCTATGCCAAGTTGTTCCTGACTTCACTGTCCCAGTGCTTCTGGGTATGTGGGAGCATGTGACCTCCTCCCATTGACAGTGCAAGGATCTAGCAGCCATTCACTAAGCTAGGGGTGACATGATTGCTCCCCTGCTTTCAACACAGGTGACACATTGGATTCCAGTGCTAACGGAAGTTGAAACAGGATTGGTGCAGGACCACTTGTAATGCAAGTATAACTGGGATGGGAGTGGAGATCTTTAAAAACACACGGTCACTTTGACATGAATAGCTTTAATTGGTCTATTCCTCCCCTTTACTGCACAAAGCATAATATAAAGTCTTAGCTGGAGTACAAATGTGGAAAGTAGAGCCATTTTGTAGATGTGTGTGGTTCCAAAACATCCTTACATAATAGATGGGGAGATATTTAAGATTTCAGGAAAGCAGGTAAATAGATAACACATACACGTAGACTGGACAGAATGTTATACTAAAGTCTGTTTTTTTCACCTTTAACCACTACAATACAGGGCACTTTCTCCCCCTTCCTTCCTAGCCCAATTTTCAGCTTTCATCGCTCTCGCACTTTCAATGACAATTGCGCGGTCATGCTACACTGTACCCAAATGAAATTTTTATCCTTTTGTTCACACAAATAGAACTTTATTTTGGTGGTATTTATTCACGACTCCGTTTTTTATTTTTTGCGATATAAGCGCAAAAAAAGCTGAAATTTGGAAAAAAAATCAATATTTCCTTCTTTCTATATTAAAAGAAATCCGATGAAATCAAACTTTGTCGTAAATTTAAGCCAAAATGTATTCTGCTACATGTTTTTGGTAAAAAAAATTCCGTTAAGTGTATAATAATTGGTTTGTGTGATCACGGACATATGTACGCAAATGATCATGTACATATGTGTGCAGGTGATCACGTACATATGTGTGCAGATAATCATTGGGACATGTGATTTTAGTGGGACATATGTGGGGGACATGTGTTTTTATTATTTGGGGACATGTCTTTTTATTATTTGGGGACATGTGTGTTTTGGGGACATGTGTTTTGGGGACATGTGTGTATTACACTAGACTAGTGATCAGTGAGTAAAAAGCTGTAAAAACAGCTCATACTCACTGATCACCAGCTGGCTGCAGCGATCTGCTCTCCTCTCCTCAGCGACGACTTCTGTGTGAGGAGAGGAGAGCTGATTGCCTAGCAACCGGCTGTTTGTTTACATCACATGATGGCTGTGATTAGACACGGCCATCATGTGATCAGGAGGGCCAATCACAGAGCCCTCCTGCCGATCCGAGATGCGCCGTGTCCGGATGACACGAGCGAATCGGGATCGTGCCACTGCGCGGGTACGCGCGCGCGATCCCCCTCCTTCCGATGGACATTCCTGAACGTCCATTTAGAAGGAGGCGGCTCCCACCCGGCCGTATATGTAGATTGGGAAGTGGTTAAAAATAACAAACATGTTATACTTACATGCTTTGTGCAGTGGTTTTGTACAGAGCATCCCAGATCCTCCTCTTCTCAGGTCCCTCTTCGGCACTCCTGGTCCCTCCCTCCTGTTGAGTGCCCCACAGCAAGCAGCTTGTTATGGGGGCACACTCGAGCCAAGCTGCAGCTCCCTGTGTCCATTCAGCCACAGAGCCGTGGCCTGGCCCTGCCCCCTTTCTCTCCTCATTGGCTGACTGACTTTGATTGACAGCAGTGGGAGCTAATGGCACTTCGCTGCTGTCTCAGCCAATGATGAAGGAGAGTCCAGACGGCCCAGTCTCTCATGCAACATTGCTGCATTGAGATGGGGGTCATTTTAGTGTGGCTGAGGTGGGCTGCTGCATGCAGAAGGCTTTTTATCTTTATGCATAGAATGCATTAAGATAAAAAGCCTTCTGCCTTTACAACCACTTTAACTTAGCTATTTCCTGGTAAAGTATTACTGCTGAGCCACTATTTGGTCCTGGATTCGTTTTCTGCTGTTTGTTTTTTTGACATTGGCCCTTTAAAACTGAAAACATAAATTATAAGGTTTGTCACTATTGGTAAATAAATGCACTCATTACCTTACTTATATTTACCCACAGTAGCAGATCATTTGACAGATCTATTTTCCAACTTTTTTTTCCAATATAGGAAGCTGCTGAATACAAATGAGCTTGGGGCATTACAAATGCAGCACTGCTCCTCACAGAAGCCGTTGGTAATTTGGGTCCTCTGTTCTGCACCTCGACTACAAGAACATCCTCAGCCTCTCTGTTGAATGAGAGTTACTATAGGAACACAAGTATAGATATCTTTAACTCAGCTATGAGCTAACACCAGGAAATAGGCATAAGACCGTTTAGTGGAAAATTAACTCAATGTATTGGTACAGGTTAGAATAAATGGTAGATTGAGCACAAATAAACACACATAAGTTAGGTTCAGACACATTCTGCTAGTCAGTATGATCATTATGCCAAGGTAACTTAGAAAAGAGTTCTATACCACTAAACTGGAATCAATACATAAATCAGCAAAGTCAGCATTAAACAGGGGATTTAAGCATTATCTGCAATGTGAATAACAACTAGTCTAGAGTGCATCCTAGGAGAATGGCTAGGATATGGTGAAATGTCCCCTGAGAAGTACCTTTTAGCATAAACACTAAGGTCTCTGTGTCACAGCTTTAAAAGGACATTCTTTAGTCCTAACTCTTCAGCTGGCTAGCATTAGGGCCCAGTTGCATTGTTGGTGCACATACAAATAGTCCCAGTCTAGCCCAGGGGCAGCAATAAGGCTATTAGATAGCTATATAGTGGGGAGCGTGGCCAGCGCACGAGCTGAATGGAAGCTCTGTGAGAGAGCTCCGTGACATGAACGGGCATATTAGCGACAATTCACAGCGAATATCGGTAAAAAAGATACGAACAGACGACGGAAGAGTTCCTGAATCCGAAGGTAATGTCGAAAAAGCGGAAAGACGAACGGAAAATGAAAAAACTAACGACATTCTCCTCTCAGTCAGCGGGAGGGAGAAAAAAAGATGGCGCAGATCCTCTCACAGCTGCTGTACCAGCAACGACCTCCTCAGGGAGAGCGCACTACACTGACATGCCTGATGCTGCTCTAGAAGAATCAACTCAAAAAACACATCTGGAATCTCCTCATGAGGAAGATTGCCTCAGCCCTACATGTCGCAGCCCGGCTAAAACTCGTATTAAACTGGATTTCACAGGCCAGGAGGTAAGCCATAAAATACCTCATATTAGTCAAGATAACACAGTCATAACTCCTATAGCTTCGCCTATAGCCGCATTCCCCACTAATAACCAGCCTATTCTGGACACCCAATTAAAAGAAATGCTATTAACTTTACATACTTCGCTTCATACGGATATTTTACAACTCACAATTCTCCAAAGCAGTGAACTCCTTAGGAGAAAGAGTACACACTATTGAGAACTCTATGGGAGACATGACCAATACTATTAATGACTAATTAATAGATGCTCATAAAGAAAATAAAGCTAAAAAAGAGTGGCTTAAATTTAAAATCGCAGATTTAGAAGACCGCTCAAGGAAGAACAATCTCAAAAATCAGGGGTATCCCTGAAAATATACAGCAGTCTGATCTTAAAAAAATATGCCACTGACTTATTCTCCAACTTGCTGCCAGCTATACCAGCCTTAGAGCTCACAATTGATTGTATCCATCGGATTCCGAAACCGTCATTTCTCCCTCCACAGATACCACGTGATGTACTACTTAGATTACACTTCTACCATGTTAAAGAACAAATCCTATATAAAGTGCGACATCTAGGACAACTTCCACAACCATATAATACAATCCAGATTTATGCTGACTTGTCTAAACATACTCTATATATGAGAAGACAACTTTCCACGATTACAAAAGCTCTGCGTAATCATAAAATTGAATACCGTTGGAAACAACCATCTAAACTACTGATACAGAAGAACGACACCTACCATACAATCACTTCTGTGGAACAAGGCATTAAGTTACTTCACACATGGAGTATTATCCCCGAACCAACTCCACCTATCGGAGCTAAGAAGAATCCGGAGAAACTTACGCCACAATGGCATTAGCTTTCATTGACTAGATCCGGTTAAAATACAATCCTATCTATAGGAAACCGATCTATCAGCTTGCCCGCCATGCGATACTAAATCTTTGGAACAGCTGACCTTTGAACTAATTCCCCATTCTAATGTTGCAGTATGCATTGAAATGTTTACCACTGCAAGTTAAGTTTAATGTTTGGTTATATTTTTGTTTGTGTTTTTATTTTTTTCTTCACAGTATCCTATACACAACTCATAGCGTTCAAAGGGATAGGTATGTTGTGAACCTACAAAATTTGAATCAAAACTTTTCAGTCACTAAATTTTTGGACATTCATAGTCATTTCAGACTACAGATTGTTCACATGGAAGTAGAGTTTAAAGCTATTATCAGGCTAGTATGTACTTACTTTTTCCATCTTATTAATATCCTTTTATGAGTATAAAGTTAATATCTTTAAATACTAATGGTCTTAACCATCCAGCAAAAAGAGCGTCAATGTGGCAAATGGCTAACACCCAGCGATGTCAAATATTGTGTATACAAGAAACCCATTTCAAAACAGGCGCTATTCCCACTTGCACCCATAAGAACTTTCCTCACATATTTACAGCCTCAGGCCAACAGAAAAAAAGAGGAGTACTTATTGCCATATATCATTCAGTTAATTTTCAATTACATGAATCTATTGTAGATACCAATGGACGATACCTCATATTAATATGTACCATTGATAATACACTTACTACATTGGTAAATGTGTATGCGCCTAATAAAAGGCAATCCCATTTTCTGAATGGCCTGATGAGAAAAATAGGTAAATGCCGAAAAGGTGCCTTAATAATTTGTGGAGACTTCAACACAATACATGAACAAGAACTAGACACTTCCAATCCCAAAACCAGAACCAACTGTGCACTTAAAAATGTTTTGAATAAAAGCGACCTCTATGATGTATGGAGATGCCATCATCCTGAAGATCGTGAATACACATATCATTCCCTGGTACATAATACCTATACTCGTATCGATTATATTTTTACTGATAAGTGGTTATTACAGCGGGTGAGGGAGTCTGACATTGCACCCATCACTTGGACTGATCATGCCTCAATTAGTATGACTATTCTACCTAAACACTCTCAAACGACCCATTTTCTATGGAGAACAAATGCATATCTTATCAAAATGCCTACCTATGCTACAGCTATACAAAACCAGATAACTGAATTCTTTAAATATAATGTGGCATCGGTGTCAGACTCTGCCACCCTATGGGGTGCTCATAAAGCATTTAGTAGGGGAATCCTAATGCAACTGAATGCTCAATTCAGGAAAAATAAAACAAAACTCATTGAGAAACTTACTGCTGACATTAAAACATTAGATTCCCAAAACCAATCTCACCCATCACAACAACTGAAAACTAAACTACAAACATTACGACAGGAACTCAGAACGACTTTATTGGATACATTTGAAAAACATACTAGAAAACTTAAAGCTAAATATTACCATACTAGCAACAAAGCAGGAAAAAACATGGCACTTCGGATCAAAGGCAGATATTCCAAATCAAAGATTCCATATCTATACCACCCTATTACTAGAGAAAAATTGCAAGACCCCCAAGACATAGCGAATGCATTTAGCTGTTATTATAGCTCCCTTTACAATCTTAAAGATGATTCTCAAACTCCCACACCTACCCCAAAGATAATAAGTGATTTCTTAGATACTATTAGTCTCCCATCATTAACTACTGATCAAATCTCTGATCTTAAAATTTCAGACCGATTTCATTATTGAACATTGACATCAAAATATACGCCAAAGCAATAGCGAATCGACTGATGAACTACATACCAGACCTCATTCACAAAGATCAATCTGGCTTTACTAAAGGTCGACAATCTTCAGATGCAACAAGACGTCTGAGGCCGCGTACACACGCGGGGACTGTCCGCTCAACTTTGTCCGCTGAACAGTGTTTCAGCGGACAGTTCGCTCGTGTGTGGGCTTTCAGCGGACAGTTTCAGCGGACAGTTTGACGAACAAAGTTTTTCGGAAATCCCGAAAAACTGTCCGCTGAAACTTGGTTTGAGCGGACAGTCCGCCCGTGTGTGGGCCAGTCCGCTGTACTTTCGAAATGAGCGGACTGTTCCCACCCGGAGAAAAGTCTGCTCATTTCGAGCGGGTCTCCAGGTAGGCGGGGCCCGCGACGGAGACGTCGCGGGCTCCGCCGCCTGGAATGGACTTAAAGGGGAACTCCAACGCCGAAAAAAATCGGTGTGGGGGTCCCCCAAAGTCCACAACAGACCCTTGTCCGAGCACGCTACCCGGCCGGCCAGGAAAGGGGGGCGAGTGAGCGCGCCCCCCCTCCTGAGCCGTACCAGGCCGCGTGCCCTCAACATGGGGGGTGCCTTGGGGAAGGGGGGGCCGCGTGGCCCCCCCCCAAAGCACCTTGTCCCCATGTTGATGAGGACAAGGGCCTCTTCCCAACAACCCTGGCCGTTGGTTGTCGGGGTCTGCGGGCGGGGGGCTTATCGGAATCCGGGAGCCCCCTTTAATAAGGGGGCCCCCGGATACCGGCCCCCCACCCTATGTGAATGAGTATGGGGTACAATGTACCCCTACCCATTCACCTGTAAAATAAAAGTACCCAAAAAAAAACACAACACACGAGATAAAATATTTTATTGCACAGCTCCGGGGGTCTTCCGTCTTCGGGGGTCTTCTCACCGGACTCCTCCGCTATCTTCTTGTAGCTCTTTTGCTAGCGGAGGAGTCCGGCTTTCTTCCTCCCCGCCGCCGGCCTCTTCTCCCGACTTCAGGGGTCTTGTCCCCCTCTTCGGTTCTTCTGCCGGGCCACCGCGACTTCTTATAGCTCTTTTAGAGGCGGTGGCCCGGTCTTCTGTCGCCGCTGTTGCCGCCGCCGCCTTCCGTTCTTCTTCTTCTTCTTCTTCTTTAGGAGATGTTGACACGTCGCTCTCTCCGGCCGGAATGCCAGAGCCGCGCTGCGCGGCCACTTATATAGTGACAATGGGGCGGTGTCACATGGTATATGTCACATGGGTTGGTCACATGGATTGATGTCACATGGGGACTATGACATCGTAAGGGGGCGGGGTCACCATTTGACCAACCCATGTGACATATACCATGTGACACCGCCCCATTGTCACTATATAAGTGGGCAAATAGATAATAAAATAAGTCTGTTCGCAGATGACATAGTGCTTATAGTGTCTGATCCTATTTCATCTCTCCCGAATCTCCAAAATATACTAACAACATTTGGAGCAGCATCATATTATAAAATCAATGAAACCAAGTCCCATATTTTAGACCTAGGATTAGATAACACAACCAGGTAGTTATTGTCTAATAAATACCCCTACCACTGGAAAGACGAGGGGATTTCTTACTTAGGCCGCGTACACACGGGTGGATTGTCTGCCCAACTAAGTTCGTCAGACAATCCGACAGACAGTCCGTTCAACTTTTGAATGAACGGACTTGACCACACACGATGAACAGACAGTCCGCTGAAAGCTTGCGCGATGACGTGTACAGCACGTACGACGGGACTAGAAATACGACGTCCAATACACTGCAATGCAACCTTCGGGGTGTAAATCCTTTCTGAGCATGCGCCATACTTAGTTCGTCCAACTTGCCTACAAACGAGCGGACTGTCCGCTGAAACCAAGTTTGGACGGACAAAATTACGGAAATTCCGAAAGACTTAGTCCGTCAGACTGTCCGCTGAAAAAGTCAGCTGAAGCCCACACACGAGCGGATTGTCCGCTGAAACACGGTTCAGCGGACTAAGTTGGGCAGACAATCCGCCCGTGTGTATGCGGCCTTAGGAATCACTCTCACTAACAAAACAAAACAGTTATTTAAAACAAACTTTTTACCATTTAAGAAACATTTTGAAACAGATCTGACAACACTTAGTAAATTCGAATTTACATGGGCGGGTCACCTGGCAGCTTTCAAAATGATGACCTTACCAAAATTATTATATCAACTCAGGTCCCTTCCAATATGTATCCCTAAATACTACTTTAAATCCTTACAAAGCAGTTTGGGAAAATATCTATGGAATGGCAAAAAATCCCGTTGCGCATACCATATACTAATTAAACATAGAAATATAGGTGGTGCAACCGTACCTGATCTACAGGATTATTATGACGCAACTCTTTTGACCCAAATGCAAGAATGGTTCTTGCCTACTCCTAAAACTTTATGGGGACAAATTGAGAAAGACATCACGTGACAGCCTAATATGCAATTCTGGTTACTTAGCAGGAAAATTAAGTCCACAATTACAGCTCAATACCCACCAACGGTGAAAGTGACGCTACACTCTTGGCAGAGAATCATCACATACAAATGGGATAAAACTCCAATCACGGTGTTAAGCCCTCCTCTAACAATCATACCAACATTAATTCCTGGCGTACAAATACACGACTAGAATTTGGGTCGGGATATCAAACTTGGTTCCTTCTTCCAAAAGGGCTCATTAAAGTATTTTTCTCAGTTAAGTAATGAATTACAGCTTCCGAAATCTGAGCGATCTACATATATTCAAATAGAAAAGTGTCTGCTACACAATCCACAACTCAGAGCTTCAATCCCGGTTAAAATATGGTCTTTCCTCAATAACCATGCCACCTCACAGAAAGGAGTAGCTACAATAAACCCAATTCTAGGGGAAAAAAACATACCCAGCAAACGACCTTCCTTCCTTAAATGGGAACAAGATTTGGGGCAAGACTTTTCAATTAAACAATGGATGGCTTCCCTATGAAGCATATATAGGGCCACTGCATGTGTTACACTATGGGAATTGGCACAAACAATTGTTCAAAGACAATACCTGACTCCACATATCCTAGCAAAATTCAAGGGGAACTCGTCACCTAATTGCTGGAGAAATTGCACCCAATTGGGGACCCTATTTCATATTATGTGGGACTGCCCAAGCTTACATAACTACTGGCAGGCAATCTCCCATTTACTCACTTCCGTAACAGGTATTGTCCTTCAACTTTTACCAGAACTAGCCATTCTGAATATGAATTTACATAAGATTCCCAAACAATATCATAAAGTAGTAACACATATACTTTTAGCTACGAGACTATCCATAACTAGAAAATGGAAAACTGACTCTCTTCCTACTATGACAGTAGTTATAGAATTAACCCAACTCCACCACTCCTACGAATTGTTATTTCCTAATGACAAATCCCTATATATTAAGGAACAACAACTATGGGAACCTTGGAGTACATGGTACAAAAATTATACTTCCACAATTTAGATAATGCTGATTCTTTAATCATATAGAAGAAAGAACTCCTGTGCGTTTTAATATTTTTTGGATGGCTTTAAAAATAATTTCATAGCAAAGTGACAAATATATCACATGTCTGTTTATCTGAATTGAGCTGCGGAGTAAGAATAGTTCTTTATTTTCATTCATAAAAGATAACTACTGTGTTTGAATTTCCTTTAGGATGTTGGCCTAGGTACTCCAGGACACAGATAGATCCCTGTGAGGGGTGTCTTGGGGGCCAGAAGTGGCCGTTATCCATATCACTATTTATAAATCTTACAATAATTATATTACGGGCTTTATTATACAAGTTCTAAGAGACTTACTCTTGTTCGAGTCCCTTTATGACTATGAATATTAGATACTTGGGAATACTACTTTATTCTTTATTGTGGACTGTTTGTTACTATGCTATATTGTGCTGAGAAAACCCTGTCACTACATTATACTGTGTTATGTTACTTTTGTTACTATATATTATTATTTTTTTGTAACCCTTGTTGTAACTAACTCTGCTAAAAATCTTAATAAAAACATTTGAAAAAGATGGCTATATAGTAAGTTCCTAAAGGGCCCAGCCTCCCTTTCTAGCAGCTTATGGTAAATCCCAGAGATATTGGAGCTCACCAACTGGCCACATATAGCGAATAGTTGGCACACCTTGACTCATCACTCCGGATCCTGCACAAGCCACCGTTATGTAGCAATGGTGGTGCAGACTGGACAGCGATGTGCACTCTCCAGACCCCCTCATGGCAAGTGGAACATGTGTCCTGTACAACATGAGAAAATGCACCCTTTTCCCCTCCTGGCAATCCCCCTCTGGGAAATGCAGTTCAAAATCTCTTGCTTACAGTAGAGTCTCTCTCCTATGGACTACAGTACCCAAAGTACAGTGCTGCCTGACTCAGTCTATTTAACTCTTTATGCTCCTCAGCAGCTTCCTCATCTTGCTGATATAGCTGTTAAACCGTTCAGCACTTAAGGGCAGCAGCTAGAGTTTTCACTTACTCTCCATTCCTAGCTAAACACCTGGTTACAGACAATTGTACACCTTGCACATTAATGTGGATCTTGAATTTAAAATGCAAGTGTGAAGGCAGTAAAGTATGATGAACACCCAACTGAATTTGGAGGATAGGGAAGTTACACTGAACATAGTGTCACCCTAATTTCTCAGAATTTTAAAATCAGTGATGAAAATGGTCAGATTTAAATCTTATGTCTGTAATGGAGAAGGTGACAACTTTAAAAAGCCTGAGAACAGACTGAAACAATCTTGGAAAAACAAATTAGGCAGCTCAAGACACAAAGCAGAGTCATCAAAAGTTTCATTGAAACATTCCAGGTAAAGCACTTTTGACAAGACACATGCCCAAGACCATTAAAGTCCCTTAAAGCCTGGTCTTTTTTCCTCTTAATGCATTCCCTGTGGTAAGGTTAAAAATGTCTCAGTGTTTGTATCCCCCCTCACTTTCCTTCATATTTACCTATCTCTAGTTCTATCTCAATCCAGCACTGTGCCTGTTCACAGCAGCTCTTTCCAATTTCCCTTTCCACAGAAGCAGCAGCGAGGTGCCATTGTCTTCTGCTGCTTTCAATTAAATCATGTGAGCAGAGGGCTGAGGGTGGAACTGAGCCATGCTGTGTGTGTCAATAGATGCACACAATCCCAACCTGGGGTCGACCATACAGGTGTGGCTTCCTAAAGTGGCACACAAAGAAAAGAAGGACCAGGAGTGTAGGCAGGGAACCCAAGAAGATAGGGTTGGGTGTCGTTCGCTGCAAAACCATTGCACAGATGCTTTAAGCTAGAGCCTTTTAATGGCTGTTATAAATAGTAATAAGTCAGTATAGACAGTGGTTTGTGCAAGTGCAAATTCTGAGCCTGTTTGAAAACCTGAGGTGGTAGATCCAACATGTAATCCATAACTCTTATGCCCTGTACACACGGTCGGACATTCCGATGACAAAATCCGTCTGATTGTTTCTGATGTATTTTGGCCCAAACTTGTCCTGCATACACACGGTCGCACAAAGTTGTCGGAAAATCCAATCGTTGGAACGAGGTGACGTAAAACATGTACGTTGGGACTATCAAGAGGCCAGTAGCTATAGCTTTTGTCTCATAATTTATTCTGAACATGCATGGCACTTTGTCCGTCGGAATTGTATACACACGATCAGAATTTAAACAATCAGATTTTGTTGTCGGAAAATTTTAGATCCAGCTCTCAAACTTTGTGTGTCAGAAATTCCGACGGAAAAAGTCCCATTGGAGCCCACACATGATCAGATTTTCCGACAACAAGATCCGATTGCACATTCTCCGTTGGAAAGTCCGACCATGTGTAGAGGGCATTACTATGATCAAATTGTATTCATAAAACATGGGGACACTAATGTATAATAAAATGACAATTACTGGAAGCAGTCGATAGTTCCTCTTGATTATATAAAGAATAAACTGGATTATGGTTCACAAATAAACGTATCCAGGTGTTAAAATGGCCAAGTCAAAGTCCAGACCTGAATCCAATGAATGAATCTGTGGAAAGAGCTGAAAACTGCTGTTCACAAACGCTCTCCATCCAACCTCACTGAGCTCGAGCTGTTTTGCAAGGAAGAATGGGCAAGAATTTCAGTCTCTCGATGTGCAAAACTGATAGAGACATACCCCAAGTGATTTGCAGCTGTAATCGCAGCAAAAGGTGGCTCTGAAAAGTATTAACGCAAGGGAGCGAATAATTTTGCACGCCCCACTTTTCATTTTTTTATTAGTTTAAAAAGTTTAAAAAATCCAATAGATTCCGTTCCACTTCACAATTGTGTCCCACTTGTTGGTGATTCTTCACAAAAAATAAATTTTTTATATCTTTATGTTTGAAGCCTGAAATGTGGCAAAAGGTTGAAAAGTTTAAGGGGGCCGAATACTTTCGCAAGGCACTGTATATATATATATATATATATATATATATATATATATATATATATATATATATATATATATGTTGTTGACATTAAGTGAGCGTTTGCTGGAATATTATAAATCAGTTTAATATCCCTTTAGCACACCCCTAAAAACCTTTGATCACTTGTGTTATTTCTGTAAACACTGTCTTCAGGTAACTGCATCTTCTCAGTAGCTTTCTATTCCATTGAAACTATAAAGAGATGTTAAGAGTCATTCATTAAAGCTGGTGAAGGACCAGGCAAACTTTGCTAAGGACTTTTCATTTTCAATCCTATATATTTTACTGTTGCTTATTATACATTTTTTAATATCTTTTCAGTAAAAGTTTTTAGTGCCTTTTCCTTTTTATTATACCAATATTTGAAATCATTATGCATACAAATATATCCAAAAAACCTTCGACTGTGATAGATAACAGAACTTATAAGGTGGATATTCTCTCAAAGACACAATACAGAATATATATATACATTTTAAAAAAATCACCTTAATTTTCATCCGAAACATTTTTGTTAGAAAAAGTAAAAACAAACGACAGTACATATAGCCTGTGGCCAATCATGGCTCTCCTCGCTGCTGGCGCTGTGATTGGCCAAGCATGCGGGGTCACAGTGCATGCTTGGCCAATCATGAGCCAGCAATGCACTGCGATGACGCAGTGCATTGTGGGCCGTGAGCGCCACACGAATTTGGCGCGAACGGCCCATAACGTTCGGAATTCGCCGAACGGGCAAACAGCCGATGTTCGTGTCGAACATATGTTCGACTCGAACACGAAGCTCATCCCTAGCTGTGAATGATGTGTGTTACCATTAAACATGTGATGGTGCCCTACCATTTATAAGTGTAAAGGGTTGACTGTGCATAGAATGCAATGTGTCACAGCAATTATTATTGTTATTATTATACAGGATTTATATAGCGCCAACAGTTTACGCAGCACTTTACAATATAAAAGGGAGACAATACAGTTATAATACAATAAAATACAAAAGGATTAAGGGGGCCCTGCTCAGAAGAGCTTACAATCTAATAGGGAGGGGCAGGTGATACAAAAGGTTGTAAATGTGGAGAATGAGCTCATGGAAGTGGTAAAAGATTAGTTGGAGATGTGATAGGCTTTCCTGAAGAGATGATTTTTCAGGGATCGCCTGAAGTTGGCAAGAGTAGGGGATAGCCGGACAGATGGAGGTAGCGAGTTCCAGAGGATGGGAGAGGCTCCAGAGAAATCCTGGAGACAAGCATGGGAGGGGGAGATGAAAGAGCTTGAGAGTAGGAAGTCTTGATAAGAGCGGAGAGGATGATTTGGGTGATATTTGGAGACAAGATTGGTGATGTAGCCCAGGGCAGAGTTGTGAATGGCTTTGTATTTTGTGGTTAGTATTTTGAATTTAATTTGCTGGGTGATTGGGAGCCAGTGTAGAGATTGGAGGAGAGGGTTGGCAGACACTGAGCGGTTGGTAAGGTGGATAAGTCTGGCAGCAGCATTCATGATAGATTGAAGAGGGGATAGCCTATGGAGAGGCAGACCAATGAGAAGGGAATTGCAATAGTCAAGGTGATAAATAACAAGGGAGTGAATGAGGAGCTTAGCGGTTTCATTTGTTAAAAAGGGGCACATTTTAGAGATGTTACAGAGGGACTGATAGTTGCATTGTTGATTTTGATGGAAAATTCATGGAGAGGGACACGGGTAAGGGGGAATATTAATAGCTCGGTTTTAGAGAGCTTTAGTTTAAGGAAGTGATGCGACATCCATGCTGATATGTGAGTAAGTTAGCAATGCGAGAGGAGACTGAAGGAGTGAGGTGAGGAGTAGACAGATAGATTTGGGTGTCAGCGGCATATAAGTGGTATTGGAAGCCATGGGTGGTTACAGTGTCTTGCAAAGTACTCACCCCCTTGGCATCTTTCATGTTTTGTTGCCTTACAACCTGGAATTAACATGGATTGTTTGAGGATTTGCATCATTTAATTTACAGAACATGCCCCTAACTTTTTTTTTATTGTGATGAAGCAAACAAAAATAGGACAAAATAACATAAAAAGCCAATGTGCATAACTATTCATCCCCCTAAAGTCAATACTTTGTAGAACCACCTTTTGGGGCTATCACAGCTCCAAGTGACTTTGGATAAGTCTGTATGAGCTTGCCACAACTTACCACTGGGATTTTTGCCCCTTCCTCCTTGCAAAACTGCTCCAGCTCCTTCAAGTTGGATGGTGTGTGCTTGTGAACAGCAATATTTAAGTCTGACCACAGATTTTCTATTGGGTTGAGGTCTGGGCTTTGACTAGGCCATCCCAACACATTTCCATGTTTCCCCTTAAACCACTCAAGTGTTGCTTTAGCAGTGTGTTTGGGCTCATTGTCCTGCTAAAAGGTGAACCTCCATCCTAGTCTCAAATCACACAGGTTTTGCTCATGAATATCCCTGTATTTAGCACCATCCATCTTTCACTCAACTCTGACTAGTTTCCCAGTCCCAACTGCAGATAAACATCCCCGCAGCATGATGCTGCCACCACCATGTTTCACTGTGGGGATGGTGTTGTTTGGGTAATGTGATGTGCTGGGATTGTGCCAGACATAGCGTTTTCTTTGATGGCCAAAAAGTTAAATTTTAGTCTCATCAGACCAGGGCACCTTCCTCCATACATTTTGGGAGTCTCCCACGTGCCTTTTCGCAAACTCAAAACATGCCATTTTGTTTTTTGCTGAAAGTAATGGATTTCTCCTGGCCACTCTGCCATAAAGCCCAACTCTATGGAGCGTACGGCTTATTGTCATCCTATGTACAGATACTCCAGTCTCTGCTGTGCGACTATGCAGCTCCTCCAGGGTTACCTGAGGTCTCTGTGCTGCCTCTCTGATTAATGCCCTCCTTGCCCGTGTGTTTTGGTGTGCGGCCGTTTCTTGGCAGGTTTGCTGTTGCGCCATGTTCTTTCCATTTGGTTATGATAGATTTAATGGTGTTTCAAGGGATCATCAAAGATTTGGATATTTTTTTATAACCTAACCCTGACTTATACTTTTCAACAACATTGTCCCTTACTTGTTTAGAGCGTTCCTTGGTCTTCATGGCAGTGTTTGGTTGGTGGTGCCTCTTGCTTAGGTGTTGCAGCCTCTGGGGTCTTTCAAAAAGGTGTATATGTGTAATGACAGATCATGTGACACTTAGATTGCACACAGGTGGACATCATTTCACTAATTATGTGACTTCTGAAGGTAATTGGTTGCACCGGAGCTTTTTATGGGCTTCATAACAAAGGGGATGAATACATACGCACATGCCAATTATCATTTTATTTCTAAAAAATTGTTTTATGTATATCATTTTCTAATTTTACTTCACCAACTTAGACTATTGTGTTCTGATCCATCACATATAATTCAGATTAAAAAAAAAACATTTACTAAAGGCTGTAATGTAACAAAATAGGTAAAAAGGCAAGGGTTGAATACTTTTGCAAGGCACTGTATCAAGTGACCAAGGAAGAGAAGGGGTCCAAGAACAGGGCCTTGGTGGGACCCCCACAGGGAGGGGCAGTGGAAAGGAGGAGACAGATTTGTAGGTGACACTGATGGAGCACTGTGATAGATAGGTAGAGAACCAAGATAGAGAAGAATCTCGGAGGCCAAGGGAGTGTAGTTTATTGAGAAGGAGCAGGTAATGTCCTCTGATTAGGTTTTTCCCCCCTCCACCTTATGAAACCACTGGTAAAAAGGATAAAAAAGCTGCGAGGAAAGAAAATTAGATAGTATATGTATAACAGGGGTCTCAAACTGGCGGCTCTCCAGCTGTTGCAAAACTACAAGTCCCATGGGGCATTGCAAGGCTGACAGTTACAAGGATGACTCCCAAAGGCAGAGGCATGATGGGACTTGTAGTTTCGCAACAGCTGGAGGGCCACCAGTTTGAGACCCCTGATGTATACATATCTTTTCCTTGGTTTACACCCGCAGAGCTTAAGTTATAGAGGTACCAACCTCCCTCTGGCGAGATTTGGAAGAAGCTTCCAGCCCTGTGCATGAGATTTAGAGTACTCAGCATTCCCTGGCATCTTGTCTAAAGGATTATGACATTACCCTTTGCACCACTGAAGCCAGAGGAAAGGTGAATATAACATTTTATTTCCCTTACAGTTTTTTAATATATTTTTTTCTAGCGTGGATTGGGCTGGATTAATGCCTCAGGAGCCTGATCAGTGCGAAATAGCAATCCAGCAATCCTGGATGACCTGGGCAAAGAGAAAGTGAGTTGAACAATGCCAGGCATTAGACTGAGAACATCCAGCTGCAGAAAGAAGTATAGCGAAGTAAAATCTCTTGACTAAAGGTGAATGCTGCAGCAAGAGCTAATTTTGTTATTTTATCTTTTAGTGGGCTATTCAGCTGTATCTTGTTATTTTTGGCTAGAGTACTGCTTTAAATATGCCACATTAGGTATTCTAAGGTTTTCTGCAAACATAATATAAACTAAGTGTACCTTCCAATCCTTTGACTTCAGGTCACGATTCTTGATTAACTGAGAACTAGATGTAAAGGCTCAGAGAGAAGAACTTTCCAAAAGTGCTGCTCATCACCTTGTCCTTTTTCAGTGCCGGTACATTGTCATCTGCGTTATTAACTAATTCATGACTTTGGCAGGAAAAGAGGCAATGCATCTTGTTTTCAAGAGCAAGACAATGTGTTCTCACAGCCACTGGATTTTTAGCTGACAACTCCCAATTAAAATCCTGGCACCCTCCCTTTGTTCAAGTCACTCGTAAATCAGCACTCAAAACTATCCATCTCCCACAGGCACAATTGATAGTGAGAAAACATCTGAGGTTTACTATCGGCTTAAAGAAGTAAAGTGTTAAGAAAGTAAATCAAATCCATTTTTTTCTTTCTTATAGAACAAATAATTTTTATCGCTCCTAATGTTATCCCATTATCCCATAGTTACATAAAGTGAAAATATATAACGCTTAAAATCTGATCTCAAATCAATATCCAGTTGTTATACACATGTATAGCTACGATATGTATCTGCATCTGTTTTGTCTGCAGTAATGCAAAGAATTAATCATGTAGCAAAAAAAGTATTTTCCCAAACAATAACCTGCTTCAGTAGTTTCTGAATACCATTACATACAATGAAGTAAGCTCTTCCCCACCAAATAGTAGACTTATTCCGTGTACACACGACCAGACTTTCCGGGAAAGACTAGGTCCAACAGTCTTCCCGACGGACTTTTGGCAGACTTCGGACGGACTTTCCGAACGAATGGACTTGGCCACACACAATCACACCAAAGTCTGATGGATTTGATCGTGATAACGTAGGACCGGACCAGAATAAGGAAGTTCATAGCCAGTAGCCAATAGCTGCCCTAGCATTGGTTTTCCTCCGTCGGACTAGCATACAGACAAACTGATTTTTCGACCAGACTCAAATCCATCAGAAAGATTTGAAATATGTTCTAAATCTAAAATCCGTCGGATTTTTTCGACAGCAAGGTCCATTGAAGCCCACACATGGTCGAATTGTCTGACGGATTTGTTCCGTCGGACCTTTGCTGTTGGGAAAGTCCGGCCGTCCGTACACGGCATAAGCCTCCATTCACACAGTTGCGGCTTTGACTTCAGCGCAATTTTAGAGCCGCACATCAGTGCAATTTACACTGCCGATTTCATTGCGGGTTGTGACTTCATACAACAGAAGTCTATGCAAGTCACAATATTATTGGCAAAAAGGAGTGCAGGAACATTTTCCAAAGTCGCTGCAATATGAGTCGTGGCAAATTGAAAGGCTCCATTGCTGACTTGTCATGTGACTTGTCATATGATTTGGAACTGTCAAATTGCATGACAAATTGCACCAAATTGCACTGACAAATTTCACTGGTGTAAAAGGCAGTGAATATGATATTCAGAAAAACATGTACTGCAGGAGAATTTTCCCTGTAGATTCGCTGCAAGATTTAAGGTGTAACTCCACTTTTTTTAAGAAAAAAGCATTCCCCTCTGGGTGATCTATGTACGTTACAAGGATTTTGACAAACTTTGTTGCAGATTCCTACCTTTTGTTATTCTGAAAAAATCCCTGTGTGTTTGTCTGTGCCCATGTACAAAGTGAGTCTAATGGGAGAAGTTTCATAATTATCAACCAGCTGCTGCACATGACATTACAAGGGGAAGGCTCTCTGGGTGACGTCATTAGATGACCAAGCCCCGTGGCTATATAAGAGGTGCCGGACAGCGGAGACATCACAACAGAGGAAGACAGCTTCAGGACAACACCGGCTTTTTTTGTTTTTCAGTGGGTAACCAATGGCGAGGAAGAAGACAGTGGCGGCGAGGAAGAAGGCAGTGGTGGCGAAGAAGAAGGCAGCGGTGGCAAGGAAGAAGACAGCTCCACGGGAGAAGACAGCACAAGAAGAAGACAACCCCGGGAGATGATGGCATCAGGAAATGACGGCTCCATGAGATGGAATTCTTTATTCAGTAAAGAACTTGTTAAAAACTGGCTCTTGTATTTTGTTAACATTTCACAGTTTTTTGGGTGAATGGGTAGGGGTATGATGTACCCGATACCCATTCACAAGAGGGGGTGAGATCTGAGTGCCCCCTTGTTAATGGAGGCTTCCAGATTCCAATAAGCCGCCCGCCCGCAGACCCCAACAACCACTGGCCAGGGTTGTCGGGAAGAGGTCCATGATCTCATCAAAAACACCTACCCCCCCATGTTAAGGGCATGCGGCCTGGTATGGTTCGGGGGGGTTCTCGCTCATCCCCTCCCTTTCTTGACCTACTGGGCGGCATGCTCGGATAAGGGTCTGGTATGGATTTTGGGGGGATCCCACACCATTTAAAAAAAATATTCGCTGGGGGGTTTGGGTCCCCTCCAAATCCACACTAGACCCAATGGGCCTGGTATGGACCTGGGGGGGAACCCCACGCTGTTTCTTTAACAATTTTTTTTGCCGCCAATTTTGAATTTTTTACATTCAGCTTTCAGTGGGGAAGCCTGCTAACAACTGATGACTCATTGGTTGTTAAGGATGCAGCAGCCAGCTACCCTGCCCCCTCCTTAGCAAACAACTATATACAGTGTGTTTAAAGTGCATTTAAATAGAAAAAAAAATATGTAAAACGCAAGATGCATGAAAACACTCCATGCAAAAATACATAATAAAAAGGTGTTTAAAAAATGTAAAATGCACTGCAAAACATGCCTGAAAAACGCATCAAGCACAGCTGCATAGATGTGAACCTGGACTTTGTTCTTTCTTTCTTCTCTAAACTCTCCCTGGCATGCATCAGATTTCCAGTCATCAAGGAGAGCTCCGACAGGACAAAGTAAAGTTTTACCTCTATTAAGATGGTCCTATCCACAGAGAAAAACCAAGCAGAACAAAGCACGGTCAGGCAATAATGGAGCAAAAATCAGCTGCAGGTGCTGCATAGACAATAGTGATGACTAGACCTTTCTCCTGTGTTTGCCTTTCTTTGGACACATGTATCACAGTTCGGTTATCCTAAATGTTGTGCTCTTTCAAACTCAACTCCAGGAAAACAGATAGTATTCACCCCCTTGGATTTTTACCTATTTTGTTACATTACAGCCTTTAGTTCAATGTTTTTTTAACCTGAATTATAAGTGATGGATAAGAACGCAATAGTCTAAGTTGGTGAAGTAAAATTAGAAAAATATATACATAAAACTATTTTTCAGAAATAAAAAAATTATGATTGCCATGTGCGTATGTATTCACTCCCTTTGTTATGAAGCCCATAAAAATCTCTGGTGCAACCAATAACTTTCAGAAGTCACATAATTAGTGAAATGATATCCACCTGTGTGCAATTTAAGTGTCACATGATCTTTCATTACACATATATACCTTTTTGAAAGCCCCCAGAGGCTGCAACACCTAGGCAAGAGGTGCCACCAACCAAACACTGCCATGAAGACCAAGGAACTCTCCGAACAAGTAAGGGACAATGTTGTTGAGAAGTACAAGTCAGGGTTAGGTTATAAAAAAAATATCCACATCTTTGATGATCCCTTGGAGCACCATTAAATCTATCATAACCAAATGGAAAGAACATGGCACATCAGCAAACCTGCCATGAGACGGCTGCACGCCAAAACTCACGGACCGGGCAAGGGGAGCACTAATCAGAGAGGCAGCACAGAGACCTAAGGTAACCCTGGAGGAGCTGCAGAGTTCCACAGAAGAGACTGGAGTATCTGTATATAGGATGACAATGAGCTGTATGCTCCATAGAGTTGGGCTTTATGGCAGAATGGCCAGAAGAAAGCCATTACTTACAGCAAAAAACAAAATGGCACATTTTGAGTTTGTGAAAAGGCATGTGGGAGACTACCAAAATGTGTGAAGGAAGGTGTTCCGGTCTGATGAGACTAAAATTTAACTTTTTGGCCATCAAAGAAAACACTATGTCTGGCGCAAACCCAACACATCACATCACCCAAAGAACACCATCCCCCATCTTTTTCAGCAGTTGGTACTGTGAAACTGGTCAGAGTTGAGGGAAAGATGGATGGTGCTAAATACAGGGATATTCTTGAGCAAAACCTCTACCACTCTGTGTGTGATTTGAACATAGAACGGAGGTTCACCTTCCAGCAGAACACTGCTAAAGCAACACTTGAGTGGTTTAAAGGGAAACATGTAAATGTGTTGGAATGGCCTAGTCAAAGCCCAGACCTCAACCCAATAGAAAATCTGTGGTCAGACTTAAAGATTGCTATTCACAAGCGCAAACCATCCAACTTGAAGGAGCTTGAGCAGTTTTGCAAGGAGGAATGGGCAAATATCCCAGTGGTAACATATGGCTCATAGAAACTTATCCAAAGGGACTTGGAGCTGTGATAGCCACAAAAGGTGGCTCTACAAAGTATTGACTCTAGGGGGGTGAAAAGTTATGCACATTGACTTTTTATGTTATTGTGTCCTATTTGTTGTTTGCTTCATCACAATAAAAAAAAAAAAAAAACATGTTCAAAGTTGTGGGCATGTTCTGTAAGTTAAATGATGCAAATCTTCAAACAATCCATGTCAATTCCACGTTGTGAGGCAACAAAACATGAAAAATGCCAAGGGGGTGAATACTTCTGCCAGGGACTGTATATATATATATATATATATATATATATATATATATATATAACTTTTTAGCAAAGTAAGGTGGGAATATTTCAGATGAGGTGGAGAGTTTCTCCAGATAAAGGCAGAGCAAGCTTTCCGGTAAGCTGAGAAAAAGACTCTGGGGGGAGGTGGATAGGTATGGTTTGCATTAGATAAAGTAATTTTGAAAGAACGATCATTTTATTCAGTGCTGAGCATCCGAACCACGAGACATTCAGGCCCATCCAATCTTTGAGGTGGTTTTGAACCTTGGTAAGGGCTGTGTGAAAATTAGACATGTAGAGGTCTGAGAGTTGGGTGGTAATTCTAATTCCCAAGTATGTGATTGCCTCCTTCTCCCACTGAAAAGGGAAGGCCTCTTGACAGTGAAGTACTTCCTGAGTGGGAAGAGTTACATTCAGGGAATGTGATTTTGAGTGGTTGATCTTGAGGTTGGAAAGGCTACCAAAGTACTCAAGGTCTTTCAGCAAATTGGGAAGGGAGGTGCAGGGCAAATTCAGGGACAGTAGGATGTCGTCTGCAAAAGCTGCAACCTTGAATTCCCTATCACCGATAGTCAGACCCCTGATTTCGGAATTAGTTCTTATTCTATTGAAGGGGCACAATTTGTTTTTCTTATTTATTTATTTTTTTCTTATTTTTACACTGTTTTAAAAAAAAATCTGATCACTTTTATTGCTGTCACAAGGACTGTAAACATCCCTTGTGACAGTAATAGGCAGTGACAGGTACTCTTTATGGAGGGATCTGGGGTCTAAAAGACTCCAAACCCCTCCTCTGCACTTCAAAGTATTAAAAACTTATTTCTTCTAGGTTACTACATCAGAGATTCAATCAAAATCTATGCCGACTGGTCGCTCGGGACGGGAGACCCGGCCGCTGCTTGTGATAATCACTGGGCGGCTGCTTAGCCACATCAGTAGTTATCACATAAAAGCTGTCTGTCCACTCTAAAAAACTGTACTGGGGTTATTCCTCTGGCTGCAGGAATCACCCCGGTATAACCATTTCAACAAAATTATGTATAGGTACGTGATTTTGCATGAAGTAGTTAAAAAAAAACCCTGTAATGATGCATTAACGAATACAGAGCAGCATTTATGTGTGTCATTTATATCTGCCTGAAATTCCGCTTTAACATTTTAAAGCAAGGACCCGAATTGCACACAGCCTCCTCTGTAAAGCCAGACTCCCTGAAGCCCCCTGTGGATATCTTTTTTTGAAAACCCTGTATACATACATTTTTCCAGCAGTCTTCAGGCTGGTACAATAATGTCATTGCTCCTTTGTTTTTGTTGTTGACCGCTGTTACTCTTCAACCTTGACTGAACGGTGCTCACATAATGACATGTGAAGGCATTTAGTTCAGGAATTCTGTATGCCCAGGCTACTTCATAATACTAATCCAGGGGGTGTTTCTAGGATGACCTGGACTCACTGGAAGTGGGCTGGATAATGCCACCTGACATTCAACTCCAAGATTGGCTGTATGGCAGAGAAGTAGTAATGCATGGGAAAACTCCAGATTGAAGCTGATTATCGCTTCAAAAGATAATTTTATATTTTACAGATTGGAGGATTTACAAAATGATGAAAGACTAAAAATATATATAAAGATTTTAGAAAAGACAAAGGTACTCTCTGTTTATAAAGAAATATGAAATGGGAAATAAATCTACGTCTCTATATATTGCTCTATTTCATAGTTGAAATAAATAAATAGATGCGGCGCTACCTAAAAATACATAAATAATGAATAAAGCTGATGTGTCCAAATAGGACTAAGGTGCAAATGGGATAACAACCTACTAACAATAAAGGTGAATTTACAAAAAAATATATATGAATATGCAATAAAAAATATAAGTACTCCAAGTACATATAAAGATTTAAAATATACGTGAAAAGATATGTGAAAACAAATATAGTCCAATCCAGTGATTGTGTGCAAAAAATGCAATATAAGCAAGTGATTGTCCACAAAACCATGCACAGATAATAATGAAATACAAAACAAAGTCCATGCAAAAATTTAAAAGGTGATTTCCAGAAGTGACAATCCACTGCAAACTTCAGTGCCTATGATGTGCACCACCTATTTCCCCTAGCCTCTCACCTCCAATATATGGCAAATAAGCGCTGTATATAATCAGAACTGCTGCTGAATCCTTATTCATCCAGTCTCAATGTTCTATCGCTGTTTAAGTGTATCGCTGTGTATAAGCAGTTAACATCCTCCCAATTTCTCCAAGATGTCCAGTAAATATGGAATGGAAGAACACAAGGGGGCTTTCATGTGTAGTAACTTGTAACAATTTATTAAATAAAAAATAAATCCGCACTTACATGAAAGAAAACACAGGAATACACTCGGCAGACGTGAACTTCCGGTTTCGGCCGCAACCGGAAGTAGTATGTGTGACACCAAACTCCTTCCCTGACGCGTTGCGTCACACCTCGTGACTTTTTCAAAAAAAGTCACGAGGTGTGACGCAACGCGTCAGGGAAGGAGTTTGGTGTCACACATACTACTTCCGGTTGCGGCCGAAACCGGAAGTTCACGTCTGCCGAGTGTATTCCTGTGTTTTCTTTCATGTAAGTGCGGATTTATTTTTTATTTAATAAATTGTTACAAGTTACTACACATGAAAGCCCCCTTGTGTTCTTCCATTCCATATTTACTGGACATCTTGGAGAAATTGGGAGGATGTTAACTGCTTATACACAGCGATACACTTAAACAGCGATAGAACATTGAGACTGGATGAATAAGGATTCAGCAGCAGTTCTGATTATATACAGCGCTTATTTGCCATATATTGGAGGTGAGAGGCTAGGGGAAATAGGTGGTGCACATCATAGGCACTGAAGTTTGCAGTGGATTGTCACTTCTGGAAATCACCTTTTAAATTTTTGCATGGACTTTGTTTTGTATTTCATTATTATCTGTGCATGGTTTTGTGGACAATCACTTGCTTATATTGCATTTTTTGCACACAATCACTGGATTGGACTATATTTGTTTTCACATATCTTTTCACGTATATTTTAAATCTTTATATGTACTTGGAGTACTTATATTTTTTATTGCATATTCATATATATTTTTTTGTAAATTCACCTTTATTGTTAGTAGGTTGTTATCCCATTTGCACCTTAGTCCTATTTGGACACATCAGCTTTATTCATTATTTATGTATTTTTAGGTAGCGCCGCATCTATTTATTTATTTCATTTAATATTTTGGTGTTGAGATCACTATTTTTTGCTGGCTGCTTCCTGTGTATACTATTTTATTTATTTAGTCGTATAGTTAACTACTAGGTGGAGCGCATTAGTACTTCTTAACATATTTAATCTATTTCATAGTTGGTTATTTGGAATAAAAAAGTAGGCCATTGGTAAAATTAAAAAAATAATAGTAACAAACCATTTCTAGAAAGTGTATAGAGAATACCTTTATTTTCATGTGGCTTTTTTCAGTGACATGAATACATAGTATTGAAAGCCCTCCAAAAAGGTTCCCAGGGGTCTTTGGTTTCCAAGAAGACCTGAGATTATGATGAGGAGCAGAGGCATGCCAGAACTAAGATGTGTTATGTTGAATGATGACTATAAGTCTGCACAGATAAGGATAAAATGAACTTTATTCACACACATAACACGTTTCACAGTTTATTGGCTGCTTCATAACAGCATACAGCACTAGACCGTGTTCAGATTAGGTTTTCAGTGTCCAGAACATCCACGCCAGTTATTTCCAATAAAAGTGTTGCATATGCAAATAAAAATACAATTTTCTTTATCCATACTGGCTGAAATCTGCGTTCTAAATTTTAGTGCACTTGTAACTACTGTGCCTCTGAAATATCTCTGAATTAAAGTATAAATCTGTACATTTGCAAGCAAGGTTTGCTGAGCGAAGTGAAGCTGAGATTTAGCTGAGTAACTTAACAGTTTAAAACATAGAGTGCCAAACAAGAGCATAGAAAAGCATGTAAGGCCGCGTACACACGCGGGGACTGTTCGCTCAACTTTGTCTGCTGAACAGTGTTTCGGCGGACAGTCCGCTCGTGTGTGGGCTTTCAGCGGACAGTTTCAGCGGACAGTCTGCTGAACAAAGTTTTTCGGAAATTCCGAAAAACTGTCCGCTGAAACTTTGTTTCAGCGAACAGTCCCCTCGTGTGTAGGCTTGTTCGTCAAACTAAGTTCCGCGCATGCTCAGAAAGGATTTACACGCCGAAGTTTGCATTGCAGTGTATAGGACGTCGTTTTCTAGTCCCGTCGTACGTGCCGTTCACGTCATCGCGCACGGTTTCAGCGGACTGTTCGTTCGTCGTGTGTGGCCAAGTCCGTCCATGCTAATTTTGAGCGGACTGTCCGCTGAAACTGTTTGACGGACAAAGTTGAGCGAACAGTCCCCGCGTGTGTACGCGGCCTCAGTCTTTGATTTGCTAACAAAAGTCTTATTGTTCTTGTGGTTAGAGCAAGAAATCACATTTTGTTACTTGTTAATTAAATTAGTGAAAGCATCTCCAAGTAGTTTATCATTACATGCTCCATATTTGGAATACTGTACTAAGCACAGCTTGGCAATCGAGTGTAAGCGAAAAGATGATTTTAATCACAAGTTAAAAAGTGATAGCGCACATACAATCTTCCCATTTAAAGTGGAACTTAAATAAAAAAATTCAAACAGACATACTCTTGTACATATACATTTCTTAATTTTCTGTTCACATTGTACCAGAGCATGTGCAGCAGGGGTTATGTCATTTTGGCCCAGTCAATAAAAACATCAGAAGATCAGAATACCAGAAGAAGACCAGCCGAAGATGTCATCAGCCAGTGAGGGAGATTCAGAACACCGCAGTGCTGGAACGGAGGTAAGTATAGTTCTGCTTTAATTCAGTCATATCAGAAGTCCACAAGATGATATTCAGTTCAATGATAAATTGAAGAGAATGCTATAAATCATATCAAAGAATGGCCATAGCTCAACCACATCCCAAAAAGCATAAAAATTGAAAGACAAATTGTTACCTCTAGAAAGGGGACTTTCAAAAAGGATGAGTGGCCAAAAAAGCTAAGTAAATAATAAATGTGTTAGGCATATAATAAAACAGTACAATTTTTTAATCAAAATAGTCAAAAGGGATATAAAAGGGATATAAAACTCAACGTGTTTCGAGATTTTTTCACGTATACCCTGATAAAGAGAGTATGACCATATAAAAAATCTCAAAATGCATTGGGTTTTTATTTCCACTGCAGTATTGTATGGCATAGTGGAACAAACGTGATCTGTATATGATAACATATTGAACGTGTTTTTCCAGTTTCCTACAAACATGTCAATTGTATTGTCCATCATATTGTGTATATGTTCATATTTTTGACTATTATGATTAAAAATGTGTACTGTTTTATTATATGCCTAACACATTTATTATTTACTTTGCTTTTTTGGGCACTCATCCTGTTTGAAAGTCCCCTTTCTAGAGGTAACAATTTGTCTTTCAATATTTTCACTACAATGATGCACAGGATGCACTACCCTCTTGTGGCTGGCCTAAGGAGAGTGCTATGTATCTGATAATGGCATAGTAAGGGTAGAACTTGTAATGTCTTTACTGAAGCTAAACAGGTTGCTAATGATAATAAAATACTTCTCACAATTTTTTTTTAAAATATATTAACCATGAGAGAAATATGTGTGATAATACAGGACCTCTTACAGCTGAAATCCAGGAAGTAATACAAAAATAATAGATCATTCAGTTATGTAATAATTAAATTATAATTAAATGTGTTTTAAATGCAAATAATAAATAAATCTGATATGATATTGTAAGGGCTGGGCTCAGCCTTGCCTTCTCCGAGCTGGCCACTCAGCTGTCGGCTAATTGCCAGCGCCTATCTCTCCACAGTTACTCAGCTATTGATGATATCCTGCTTGTCAGTCCTGCTTAAGCCACCCGGTCCAGAGGTTCTCTGCCTTCGCATTAGTCAACATCACCAAAACTATCTCCTGCGATCCTGTTCAAGACTTGCTTTGCTGGCATCCCTTCTGGCTTCAGATCCTGCTTGCTGTTCTACTACATTGATACCTGACTTATGGCTTAACTGACTATCCATTCCGGAACTTTGGCTTTTTGTCAGAAACCATGAAATCAGACCGAGACAGAAGTACAGTTAAATCACACTTGTTTAATAATAAAAGTAAAAAGAACAAACATAGTCAAAACATGGCCAAAGTACAGTAACCAGAACGAATAGTAAGCCAAGCCAGGAGTCAGGGATCAAAATAGTGGAACAGCAAGCAGGATCTGCAGCCAGAAGGGATATCAGCAAAGCCAGTCTTTAAACAGGAATACAGGAGATAGTTTCTTGTGATGTGACCAAGGCGAAGGCAGAGATCCTCTGGACTGGACGACTTAAGTAGGCAAAACTGATGAGCAGGATCATAAACAGCTGGGTAACTGTGGAGAGAGATGGGAGCTAGCAATTAGCCGACAGCTGAGCGTTCAGCTTAGAGAAGGAAGGGCTGAGCCCAGCCCTGACAGTACCCCCTCTTTAACGACCCCTCCCCCTTGGAGGACAACCAGGGTTGAGGGGAAAACATCTATGGAAATCACGGAGGAGGAAAGGGGCATGTACGTCTGAGGATGAGCGTTCCTCCGGACTGTACTCTTTCCAATGCACCAGGTACTGTATGCGCCCACGGAACCTACAGGAGTCAACAATGGACTGTACTTCATCCTCATCATGGTTCTCAATCTGTACAGGGTGAGGATGTGGCACCGAGATGGTAAAGCGGTTGCAGACCAAAGGTTTTAATAAGGAGACATGAAATACATTTGAAATAGATGGAAGATCTAATGCATAAGCCACTGGATTAATCCTGCGAAGAAAACAGAAAGGCCCAATAAACCGAGGTGCAAACTTCAGTGAGGGAACACAAAGTAGGAGGTTGTGAGATGACAGCCAGACCCTGTCCCCAACCTGGTAAGAAGGCACAGGCAGCCATCTTCGGTCAGCATGGAGTCTGTGCCTATCATTAGCATAACGCAAAGCCTCCTGGACTTGTGGCTAAGTAGAATGAAGACCACGGAGATGCTCCTCTAACTCAGGAATACTCTGCGGAACAAACGAGTCAGTGAACATGGAAGTTTGGAAACCATAATTCGCCATAAGCAGGGAAAATCAGGAAGCAGAATTCAAGGCACTGTTGTGAGCAAACTCTGCCCACAGTAATAGGTCTGACCAGTTGTTATGATGTTCAGAAATACAGCAACATAGGAATTGCTCCAAGGACTGATTGGCTCGTTCTGTTGCCCCATTATACTGCGGGTGATATGCAGAGGAGAAAGCAAGCTGAATTCTCAACTGTGCACCAAAGGCTTGCCAGAACTGGGACACAAACTGACTACCCCTATCCGAGACAATCACCTTGAGTAGCCCATGTAAGCGAAAGATCTCCCAAGCAAAAATGGAGGCCAGTTTCTTATAAGTGGGCAACTTCTTAAGTGGAATACAATGACACATCTTTGAGAACCGGTCAACCACCATAAAGATAACAGTGTTGCCTTTCTGAGGGTTACAGGGCCTTTTCTGGGATCGATCCCTTTCTTTAGGGGCCTGCTTAAAAGGATGCTAATTCTTTCTTTGCTGCACCACTTCCTTTTCTGTGGGAAAGCTTTTTTCTCATGTGCCGTCCTATTAAGGACTGTCTCTAATTTTGGTCCAAAGACCAGATCACCTGTAAAGGGAATCCTGCAAAGCTTTACCTTAGATACCGAGTCCCCTGACTAGGTTTTAGGTCAAAGTGCCCTCCTGGCTCAGTTAATAAGCGCTGATGATCTGGCCGGCATCCTGATGGATTCTGCTGAGGCATCAGCCATATATTTGATTGCTCTCAGAAGGATAGGGAATGACTCCAACAGATCTTTTCTAGAAGTGGCTGCTACCACATGGCCTTTAATTTGTTCTAGTCAATGCTCCATATTTCTAGTAAAAACTGTAGCGGCCATTGACAGCTTAAGGTTAGATAAGGATGAGTCTCAGGCTTGCTTTAATAGCGCATCAGCTCTTTTGTCCATGGTGTCCTTCAGCACGCCCATATCCTCGAATTGCAGATCCATCTGTTTAGACACTTGAGAAAAAGGGGCATCCATTTTTGGTTTCTTACACGTTGTCCTCTTCAAAAGGAAACCTTCTTTTGAGAGCTTTAGAATTAAAAATGCTTTTTTCTGGATCTTTCCATTCCTTTTGGATTGTATCCGTCAAAACGTTACTGACAGGAAAGACTCTATGCCTGGCCTCCTCCAGACCCTGATACATTTTATCATGTATTGATAGCTGGGTTTTTTCTTCTTTAATTTCCAAGGTGGTATATACTAAAGTAGATCATCCACCTCTTCAAGTGTTAGTTTGTACCTAGAAGATCTATTTTATTCTTCCCCCTCATCCTCCTTGGAATCAATGGTTGAGGGATGAATACTTTCTTCCTCTTCCTCTGACTCACTTCCCATTAGTCTGAAAGTGGTAGAATGAAGACTGCACCGGGAGTTCCTGGCTGGAACCCTGGCCCTGCTGTTTCATAAGGGAGCATACTGTCCCTAGGGTCTCTACTAGTTCTTTTCTCACAGATGAAAAGAGTTTTTTACACTCCTGTGTAGATTCTTCTCTCACTAAACCTGCAATGCAGGATTTGCTCAGAGGTTTGGGCCAGGAATCCCTTAATTTCTTAAGGGTTCTTGCATTAAGGGAATTTTCTCCCTGTTGCTCTCTCTGATTTGACGGTGGCTTTTGGAAAAGACAGAAAGACAAAATCCCCAAATCCCCTTTTTATAGCGATATGCAGCGGCCAACAGAGAGAACACACAGTGCCCAGAGCAGATACCCATACATTTCCACTATAGCAGAGAGCTGCAGATCCTAGGGCGCCTGCATCCGCCATAGCTGCCGACGATTCAGCCTCCTCCATTGTAAATGCCGCAGCAGCCTCCTGTGTGCTTTAAATAACTCTTTCCATTGTGAAGAGCGGAAGGAAGTCCCAGCCAGAAGACCCGCCCCTTCCTCCTGCATTCCAGCAGACGGAATCATGCTGAGACCTGCCATGGATGCTCAAAATGAGCACACCCAAGGCCCCCTGAGCACTCTGAGCGGACGTCCTCCTGCAGACCATTACCCCTGTGAGCTGGCAAAGGAATGGACACCGGAGCATCCCCTCTCGTGCGGGAAGGAGCTGGTCTGGTCTGAACATGAAACAAAAAAAGGTACTGCTCAAAACCCCCTACTTGAAAAGAGTGCAGCCCCTCTGGTTCCCCAAGCAGTGCTTCCATGGCGGAGGAAACACTAAAACTAACAGCATGGTTGAAGCAGCTGCTTTTAAAAGGGGCGTTATGATGCAGTGTTTCCTGAAGAGGTGGAGCTGCGCTCTCTCCAAGGTGCTGTCCTGAAAGGCGAAGAGAGAAAAAAATCTGAAAGAAGAACATCATGTGTTGCAAATAACAACCAATAGGCTTTTTCTTTTTTAACTTACCCATGGAAGCCTAGGTAGAATACTATGAATAAATTTGTGACATATTCACTTTAAGGCAGATTTGAGTACTTTTGCCAAGTGTATGTATAAATACAGTTAATGCTTTTTTAATCAATACATAACTAGCTAAAATTCTATTTTTTTATATTTGTATAATTTTTAAGAACAAAATAAATCATCTAATTTTACACCTAAACTATTAATGTTAGTATAAACAAATCTGTGAATTTTAGAAAGAGTATTACTTTTCATTGTTAGTTTCTTGGACTAATATTTAACTTTGGCAATAGGTTTGTTTAGAAGAGCCATTTAAAGCCTAATGAGAACAATTTCAACATAATGAAAATGTGATTAACAACTTGTGCCAATTGGCAGCACATTTCTTGATAATGAAAAATGACACAAATTAGTGCAGTGCTGGATAACTATGTTACACTTATTAAAACGTACAAATCAAATTTTCTTTGTTTTTAATGATTTGATCTGTTTTTCAGCTGCCTCAGAGTGGAGCAAAGATATACACATTGTTCTACTTTTTATAACCTATAGAAGATAGTTGCAGATGCATATCAATTATTGATAAAAATATAAAAATATTTATTCTTCTGTTGTTATTTCTTAGGCAAAAACGTTAGGCCAATATATAACCCTCTTTAAAGTGGTAGTAAACTCTACCACTTGTACCTACAGGCCAACCTATAGTAAGACTAATGTCATGTACACACAACCAATTTTTCTGTCAGAATAAACTCTGGCGGTCTCCCGCTGAAACAGTCTTGCCTACATGCGATCACACCAAAGTCCGTTTGTTTAGAACGCAGTAGTTTAGAACGCGACTAGAAAAAGGAAGTTCAAGACCCAGTGCACCACTTTGGCCTCCTTCTGCTGATCTCATGTTTATCTTGTGTTAGTGGAAGTTTGGTTAGAGACGATTCACGCTTTTAAGACTCCAGTTTGTTCTGATCGTTTTACTGCTGTTCAGTTTGTGCTTTTGGGTTTTTATCTGGTTTTCAGTGCGTGTTGGTCAGTTCATATCTCTGTATTCCAGTGTATTCTGGTCTGCTTGTTGCTGTTCTTCAGCTCGCTCTTCACAGGCCTTGCTGTTCTTCAGTGTGTTCATTTAAGTTCGTTCTGACCAGCCAACCGTTTTGAAACCATGGTGAGTGTACATACTTGTTGTCGAGTTTGTGCTGTGTGGGGGGCTTGGTGTTGGGGTTCATACTTTGACCCGAGCCCGATCCATGGACAGGACGAGGAAGAGTTCATGGACCAAGAATTGGTTACTCCAGCGTGACCAATTCTCGCACATGCCTTTGCTTCGTGAGATCCAGGAGAATAATCCTGAGGATTTCAAGAAATATCTCAGGATGATGGACCCTGTTTTTCACCGTCTGTTGGCTTTGCTGACCCCTTATATCAGCAGGCAGAATACCTGCATGCAACAAGCCATCAATCCTGGAGCAGAGGCTAGTTACCATGTTGCGGTACTTGGTGACTGGAAGAAGTCTACGGGATCTCAAGTTCTCGACAGGCATCTCCCCCAGGCTCTGGGGATTATTATTCCAGAGACCTGTTCTGTCATCATTCAGGTCCTTCAGATGGACTATATTAAGGTAAGTTTTCTCCTTTAACATCACATTATATGTATTTAATGTTTGCTAATGTATTGCATCTATTTCATCATTCCCTATTTACCATGATTTGAATATGCTGTGAATGTCCCCTTTATAATCATGCATGCTGGTAGCTTTTTTAATTCTCCTTTTTTGGCATACATGCATATTTGCCTTCACTAACCTCCCCAGCATGCTATCCTGGGCCCACATACACCTATAGCCGAGTCCCTTTAACAATGTATATTGTCAGCTCCATTTTACTGCTTTCCCTGAAACACCCCCTAAAATGCATCCAAATGTAATGTGCGTCCTTAAATTAATTTAGAACCCTCCCCCATCTCCTAAAATGTGTCCAGATGTAATGTGTGTCGTTTAATTTATTTAGAACCGTCCCCCACCCCTAAAATGTGTCCGAATGTAATGTGTGTCCTTAAATAAATTTAGAACCCTCCCCAACCCCCTAAAATGTGTCCGAATGTAATGTGTGTCCTTAAATTCATTTAGAACCCTCCCCAACCCCCTAAAATGTGTCTGAATGTAATGTGTGTCCTTAAATTAATTTAGAACCCCCCCACCCCCTAAAATGTGTCAAAATGTAATCTGTGTCCTTGAATTAATTTAGAACCCTCCCCCACCCCATAAAATGTGTCCAAATGTAATGTGTGTCCTTAAATTAATTTAGAACCCTCCCCCTTCTAAAATATGTCCAAATGTAATGTGTGTCCTTGAACTAATTTAGAACCCTCCCCCAACCCATAAAATGTGTCCAAATGTAATGTGTGTCCTTAAATTAATTTAGAACCCTCCCCACCCCTAAAATGTGGCTAAATGTAATGTGTGTCCTTGAATTAATTTAGAAACCTCCCCCACCCCTAAAATGTGTCCAAATTTAATGTGCGTCCTTTAATTAATTTAGAACCTCCCCCACCCCCTAAAATGTTTGGCTTTTAAAATGTTAAAAACTTAAAATCAGAATCTGGTCATCTAAAAAGGAAATGAAGAGCATGATCCTTTTTGTTTTAGGGAAAAAGGGATTAGATTCTCTCATGTTCATTATTTCCTGTTGCATGATGTCCAGGCGATTGTGCATTGCGTCGATCTCCCATTCCCCGCCATGATCTTGGTAATGAGGGTTTGGGCACTGGCACTAGTAAATGGGTCCACCGTTTCCCCTTCCACAACCGAACATCACCTAAAATTGATGAAAAAAGATGTATTTAGAAATATGCAGGCATACATATGTAGTGCTGACACCCTTGTGTATTGATATGTGTTTGCATACTTTAATATAAATTCTATGGACATTACTATGGTTCCGTATCCAGAGCCATCTAGTGACAAAATATGGGTAACGCATTTGTATATTGTTACCTCTGAACAACCCAAAAGACTTATACAGGAAGTGACTGTTGTTTTGATTCAGAAGGTTGACCTTGTTACCCAGGAGTCTGTGTGACCTACCCATGAACACTCTCTTACGCAGTGCATGCTGGGTAGGAGATAAAAAGGACCCGAGTGGCCATTTTAGGTCTCTTGGGATTATGGCCTGTGCAGAGGATTCCCGGAGACAGCGACCCACAGCATTGTGGAGCGCAACTCCGTTTGTTTGCGGAGTGATCTGATGGTGCCTGAGAGATGGTGACCGGATTGAGGAGCTCCAGCGACACTCATCTGAGCAGTGGAGGACCGGATACATTCAGCGGAGCGGTACAGGGCGACTGGCCCAGCTGACGGAGAAGCAAGCTGTAGTTATCAGGACTCAAGTGATCACATGGAGCTCCGATCCAGTTGGTGAATGGGTTGCGGCCCACCGTTTGTTAACTTTTACATGCAGTTAGACTCACCTACAGGCCTCACTGGAATTTGTAGTTCCAGGGAAAGAGGAGAAGAGCAACTGACACTGAGCAGGCATAAGGCCTATCTACTCTGGTGCCTCATGTATTGTAAATTAGTTATTGGAGCCACAACAGGAGCACCGCAACCTAACTTTTCATAAGCTGGGGATTACAAATTACAAAGGAGTTATTTTAGCTAGCGAAGAAAGAAGATCACGGGCTAAGTACTTTAAGTGAGATCTCATTCATAGCTTTTAAAGTGAGGGGAGCTCCCGGGTATTAATACAAATATGTAGTGATGGACGAACTTCCGACTGGACGTTTTGCGAACGCGGACCGCGAACGCGGCCGATAGTTCGCAAACCGGAACGTTCGCGGCGGGCCCCATTGACGTCAATGGGAGGCGAACTTCGCAAACCTACAGGTCAAATTTGCAGCCACAAAATAATTAATAGCTGTGCAAACATAGTCCCACCACATGGCCAATGACATAACACATGTATGAGGTGAATCTGGGATCGACAACTACAAGCATTCTTTTTTTATATGGGAAATTGTTGTGACAATTCAGGACTGTGGAGCGCATGAAGGCAATGGAGGAGAGGGAAGGTCAGGGACCAGGGTAGGCAAAGAAGAGGATGCAGGAGATGATCACCAGCAGCGTGACATACAGCAATGACACCTGCACCGTGATAGAGTCATCTAACAGCAGCACCGTGATAGAGAGCACTGACATCAGCAGCGTGACATACAGCAATGACACCTGCACAGTGATAGAGTGATCTGACAACAGCACCGTGATGGAGAGCACTGACATCAGCAGCGTGACATAAAGCACTCACACCAGCACCGTGATATACAGCACTGACAGCAGCACCGTGATAGAGAGCACTGACATCAGCAGCGTGACATAAAGCACTGACACCAGCACCGTGATATAAAGTACTGACAGCAGCACCGTGACAGAGAGCACTGACATCAGCACCGTGATATACAGCACTGACACCTGCACCGTAAGCAGCCCCAGGAGGAAGTCAGCATAGCACAGGGATGGTGGGAGCCCCTTATAATGAGCATAGCACAGGGATGGTGGGAGCCCCTCATAATAAGCAGCCCCAGGAGGATGTCAGCATAGCACAGGGATGGTGGGAGCCCCTCATAATAAGCAGCCCCAGGAGTATGTCAGCATAGCACAGGGATGGTGGGAGCCCCTCATAATAAGCAGCCCCAGGAGGATGTCAGCATAGCACAAGGATGGTGGGAGCCCCTCATAATAAGCATCCCCAGGAGTAAGTCAGCACAGCACAGGGATGGTGGGAGCCCCTCATAATGAGCATAGCACAGGGATGGTGGGAGCACCTCAAAATATGCACAGCAGAGGTACAGCCCCAGGAGGAAGTCAGCACAGCACAGGGATGGTGGGAGCCCCTCATAATATGCACAGCAGAGGTACAGCCCCAGGAGGAAGTCAGCACAGCACAGGGATGGTGGGAGCCCCTCATAATAAGCAGCCCCAGTAGAAATATGACACCGCTCAACCTCTTCAAAGAGGAGGGTACGGGCATATGGTACGGTGTGCTTTTTTTGGACAAGGAAGTTAGCCAAATGAAGAAAGAAGGTCTCTGTGCTCGATTAAAAAAATTGTTTATAGACATATACATGGTCTACTGGTCACATGTGTTGAATACCTCCGAGATCCATGCCTCATTCATTTTTAGAAATGTGAGGTAGTTAACACTGTCGTGAGCTAGGCGAGTACGCTTATCGGTCACGATCCCCCCTGCTGCGCTGAACGTCCTTTCGGACAGGACACTGGATGAGGGGCAAGCCAACAGTTCGATTGCAAATTGGGCAAGCTCTGGCCAGAGGTCAAGCCTGCCCACCCAGTAGTCCAGGGGTTCATCACTCCTCAGAGCATCCACATCGGCCGTTAACCCGATGTAGTCGGACACCTGACGGTCTAGGCGTTCCCTGATGCTGGATCCGGATGACACCTGTCGATGGGTCGGCTGAAAGAATGACCTCATATCCGAAGTCACCAACACATCTTCAAACCGGCATCTTCTTGCAGGCGCTGTTGGATTGGTACCCGCAACTCCTTCTCTGGGAGTGGGAATTGCTCCTCTGCCAGCGCACGCAAAAGCAGAATGCAGCATTTCTCGAAGCAAGGCCTGGAAGTGCTGCATTTTGACAGCCCTCTGTGACGGCGGTAACATTTCCGCCATTTTGTGTTTGTCCCGGGGGTCTAAGTACGTTGCCACCCAGTACTGGTCCTTGACCCTTATGCTTTTTATACGGGGGTCCCTATTAAAACACTGGAGCATGAAGGCCCCCATTTGCACTAAAGTGGAAGCGGTGTGGTGGCCTGGCTCCTGCTCATCATCCAGGATAATGTTGTCCTCTTCATTCTCCTCTCCCCATCCACGCACAACAGGGATCCCAGAAAGGTTTAAAGCATGGTCTTCTTGCTCCTCCTCATCCGCCCCGGCACCATCCTCCTCTGACTCCTCTTCAGACTCCTGTTGTTGACTTGTCTCAGATAGAGTAGCCCCCCCTGGGAATTCATCCAGCATTGCGACTTCCTCATCTTCCCGCTCCTGCTCCTCCACAGTGTCATGAAAATCTCACGAAGAGATTGTCCTCCAGGTCTTCTGATGTACGATCGTCGCGGGTACGCACGATCGTACGAACGCCCTTACGTTCGTACACAGGTGCGCGTGTGCGGGCACGCGCACGGTCGCGTGCGTGTGTCCGTATTGGCGCCAAACGGCCTATTTAAACCAGCCTCTTGCCAACAGTCTTTGCTGTCTGCTCAACAGCGTTATACCTGTGAGACCTGATCTGTGTTGTTTGTTCCTGTTTGACCCGGCCTGCCTGTGACCCATCTGCTATCCGCCTGCACCCGACCTCGGCTTGTTGTGACTATTCTCCTGCCTGTTCCCTTGTACTTCGTTCCCGCCTGGTATCCGATTCGGCTTGCTCTGACCATCCGTCTGCTAGAAGGGTAACCTGCTTATATACTGAACTGTTCATCTGCTATAAGTACCTGCTCATTTTGAACTACCTATCTGCTGCAATAACCTGCTATACTGGACTGTTCATCTGCTATAAGTGCCTGCTCATATTGAACTACCTATCTGCTGCAATAACCTGCTATACTGAACTGTTCATCTGCTATAAGTGCCTGCTCATATTGAACTACCTATCTGCTGCAAATAATCTGCTTACTGAACTGTTCATCTGCTATAAGTGCTTGCTCATATTGAACTACCTGTCTGCTGCAAGTCACCTGCTTATACTGGATTGTATTATCTGCTACAAGTGATCTGCTAGTATTACACTATCCATCTGCTTCTAGTACCTGCTTATATTGACTGTTATCTGCTGCAAGCACTTGTGTATATTACCCTGTTCACCTGCTACTAGTGACCTGCTTCCCTGCACTGTTTATCTCCAAGTTACCTGCTCCATTGAACTGTGTATCTGCTATAAACTACCTGCTGGTCCCTTCACTGTGATCACCTGCTCCACTGATCCTCGCCTACCCATCCTACCCATCTGTTGATCCTGCCAGGCACCTGTACCCCTCCTTACTCCTGTGTTCCCTGTTGTATTGCCAGGAAACCGGTAGTGGGAGTCGTAAAGGAGGCCTCTCTCCGCAATCCGGGCTCGCTACTAGAAGGTACGTGACAGTAGCAGACAGCCAATGTCTGAGCCCGAGCGGGGAGCCTCCGCCATGGAAGAACTTTGTCAACACCTGGCAGGACTGTCTGAGGCAGTTAAGGGCCTTCAACAAGGCTACACTCGGCTGGAGGAACGGGTAATTACTCTTTCCAACCCCTCCGGATCCTTGGGGGCCCCTCAACCATCAGTTTCTTCAGCTGAAGCAGTTCCAACACCTACAGTTGTGATGCTACCACCAGAACCTAAAGTTCCCATACCCGAGCGATTTTCTGGGAATCGCAGTGGCTTCAGGGCCTTCCGCAACTCCTGCGAATTATATTTTGCCCTCCAACCACGGACCTTCTCTTTAGAGGCTACCAAGGTGGGTTTTGTGGTGTCTCTACTCTCTGGAGACCCCCAGACCTGGGCCCACCGCCTGTTAGAAAACCAGGACGCAGCGTTGACTAATCTTTCTACTTTTTTTGATGCTATGGCTCAATTGTATGAAGATCCTCAACTTTCAGCAACTGCAGAAACCGCTTTGCGGACCCTCCAGCAGGGACGAAGGGCGGTGGAAGATTATGTGGCCGAGTTCAGGCGATGGGGTGCGGATACGAACTGGAATGATGCTGCCCTTCGCCATCAGTTCCGCTTGGGACTCTCTGATTCTTTGAAGGATGAGCTTGCTAGAGTCGGTGTCCCACAGACATTAAACGCACTAATTGACTTGGCGATATAGATCTATCGTCGTCTGAGAGAGAGGAGAGCTGAGAGGGCCACTGGTTTCTCTCGTCCAACCTGGATGCTTCCAAAGGCCCCAAGCCATTTACATCCAGCACCTGCCACCCGATCCACGTCTGACACACCTGAGCCAATGCAACTTGGAGTCTTGCGGCCATCTCTTACCCCCGAAGAACGTCAACGCCGGCGGAATAATAACTTATGCCTCTATTGCGGGGAATCTGGACATTACGTCAGGAACTGTCCAATAAAACTTCGTAAGTGTCCATCCGTGCCTCCTTATCTCCCAGACTCTCTAATGAAGTTTCCATCTCACCTCATCATTTCTGTCTCCTTTCAGTTCCCAGGAAAGACTTTACAGACACCCACCATTATTGATTCCGGGGCATGCAGCTGTTTTATGGATTCATCCTTTGCTGCCCAACATCAGATTCCTCTCCTACCTAAGACCCGTGGACTCTCTATTCATTTGGCTGATGGCTCCGCTATTAAATCTGGTCCTGTAACTCGAGAAACTGCACCTCTATCTACTGTTATCTCTGGTTCTCATCGAGAACTTCTCCGGATGGACATTATCACCTCCCCTCTTTTTCCTGTAATCCTTGGGATGCCCTGGCTACAGGCTCACAATCCAACCATAAATTGGACTACAGGAGAAATTACCTTTTCTTCACCGTATTGCCAGAAGTTCTGTGGTTCATCCGGTTCTCTGAGACCAGCAACTTTATTATCTATTGACTCAGAGATCGATTTACGTCAAGCCATTCCCGAAGTCTACCATGAATTTTTGGACGTGTTCAGTAAACAAAAGGCAGAGGTGCTCCCGCCCCACCGGGCTTATGACTGCCCCATTGAGTTACTTCCTGGAGCCAAGATTCCGTTTGGAAGGGTTTTTCCCTTAACAGAAGTAGAGCAGGAGAAACTCAAAGAATACCTCGAAGAAAATTTAAAGAAGGGGTTCATTCGCCCGTCTACGTCCCCAGCAGGTGCAGGTATTTTCTTTGTTGAGAAAAAGGACCACACTCTCCGACCCTGCGTAGACTACCGTGAATTAAACAACATCACTATAAAGAACCGGTACCCTCTCCCTCTTTTTCCAGAGTTATTCCAAAGACTGGGAATTGCCACGGTGTTCACTAAACTCGATCTCCGTGGGGCTTACAACTTGATCCGTATCAAGGCCGGAGATGAGTGGAAGACTGCTTTCCGTACCCGATTCGGACACTTTGAGTATTTGGTGATGCCCTTCGGTTTGTGTAATGCCCCCGCCACCTTCCAATATTTTATCAATGATGTGCTCCGGGACTTTCTGGACTTATTTGCTGTCATTTATTTAGATGATATTTTGATTTTTTCTTCCTCCCTTGAAGCCCATCGCAAGCACGTCAAAAGCGTGTTGGGTCGGCTCCGCCAACATGGACTATATGCAAAAGCAGACAAGTGTTTGTTCGAACAGGAAAGTATACCATTCCTGGGGTTGATCATCTCTAGTAAGGGTATAAAAATGGACCCCCAGAAGATTGCTGCGATTTTGGACTGGCCGACTCCTGTAGACCGGAAAAGAATCCAACGTTTTATTGGATTCGCCAACTTCTACCGCAAATTTATTAAAGGATTCTCAGCTATTGTTGCACCCATCACACAACTAACTAGACAAGGAACCCGTTTTCATTGGACCTCTGAAGCTCAAAAAGCATTCGAGACTCTCAAGGGACTTTTCACCCCCGCTCCTATTTTAAGACATCCAGATTCCTCCCTGCCATTTGTTTTAGAAGTGGATGCATCCGAAATCGCCGTAGGAGCTATATTATCCCAGAGACAAGGAACTAAGGCCCTGCTTCATCCTGTGGCTTTCTTTTCACGTAAGTTATCTGCAGCCGAGAAAAATTACGATGTCGGAGACCGGGAGCTGTTGGCCATTAAATCCGCATTAGAAGAGTGGCGTTATTTGTTGGAAGGAGCTTCGCATCCAATTCTAATATTTACAGATCACAAAAACCTGGAGTACTTAAGATCTGCAAAAATACTAAAACCAAGACAAGCCAGGTGGGCACTCTTCTTCTCCCGGTTCTCTTTCCATGTGACGTATCGCCCAGGGTCTAAAAATATAAAACCAGATGCCTTGTCACGGATGTTCCACAAGTCCCAGGAGAATTCTCCTCCGGATACCATTCTCGCTCCTGGGAATTTCCTTCTGCTTCAGGAAGATCTTCTCTCTCGGCTTAGACAAGCCTCCATGGGACAAAGACCCTTCTCAGAACCAGAACTACAAACCAGAGGTGGGTTACTGTGGTATAAAGACAAGATCTACATCCCCGAAACTCTGCGGGTATCTGTTCTAGAGCTGTGTCATGACCACGCACTCGCCGGACATTTTGGTATCACTAGAACCATTGATTTGGTACAGCGTACTTTTTGGTGGCCTCAGTTACGGGAGGATTGCAGGAAATACGTGAACACCTGCACTACGTGCATTAGGAGTAAGAACTGTAAAACCAAGGCCTGGGGCCTCCTTAAACCGTTGTCTGTTCCGGACAGGCCATGGAAAATGCTGTCTCTAGACTTCATTGTTGAATTGCCTCCGGCGGACGATCATACCACTATCTTGGTGGTGGTCGATCGTCTGTCAAAGATGGCACATTTTATTCCCATGAAGGGTACCCCTTCAGCCTCTGAAACTGCACAAGTGTTTATCAAAGAAATAATTAGGCTCCATGGGGTACCAGCCAATATAGTTTCGGATCGAGGAGTACAGTTTACCTCTCGATTCTGGAAGTCCCTCTGCAAGGCCTTGAATATTGAGCTATCGTTCTCATCCGCTTATCATCCTCAGTCCAATGGGCAGACAGAGAGGACAAACCAAACTCTCGAACAATATTTACGCTGTTTTTCCTCTTTTGCACAAGATGATTGGATCTCCCTGCTTCCAGTAGCTGAATTCGCGTATAATAATTCTCTCCATTCTGCCATCAAACAGACACCCTTTTTTGCCAATTATGGCTTCCACCCTTCATTTTTACCCAACTCCCTTCCTGAATGTTCAGTACCTGCGGTCCAGGAAAAGATGAACTTTTTTTCAACCAACAACAAACTTCTACAAGAAACAATGACTAAGACTCAAGAGCACAACAAGGCAACCTTTGAGAGGAAGAGACGAGGAGAGTTAGTACTGGTACCTGGTGATTTGGTGTGGCTATCCACGGTAAACTTGAAAATGGCGTGTCCTTCAAGGAAACTAGGTCCCAAGTTTTTAGGACCTTTCTCAGTCAAAAGGAAGATTAACGAGGTTGCTTTTGAACTAGAACTTCCAGACTCACTAAAGGTTCATCCGGTATTCCATGTATCCTTATTGAAACCTTTCACTCCCAATCCATTTCCTAACCGAAAAACCACTCCTCCTGATCCGATCTTGGTTGATGGTGAAGAAGAATTTAAAATTGAAGCTATCCTAAAATCCAGAAGAAGAGGAAACCAGAACCAGTTCTTAATCAAATGGAAAGGATATGGTCCTGAAGAGAAGTCCTGGGAGCCTGAGGACAACATTCATGTGAAAAATTTGATTCGATCCTTTAAAAGGGCCCATCCGGAGGCTGCCCCTTGGGAGGGGGCAATGTCATGAAAATCTCACGAAGAGATTGTCCTCCAGGTCTTCTGATGTACGATCGTCGCGGGTACGCACGATCGTACGAACGCCCTTACGTTCGTACACAGGTGCGTGTGCGCGGGCACGCGCACGGTCGCGTGCGTGCGTCCGTATTGGCGCCAAACGGCCTATTTAAACCAGCCTCTTGCCAACAGTCTTTGCTGTCTGCTCAACAGCGTTATACCTGTGAGACCTGATCTGTGTTGTTTGTTCCTGTTTGACCCGGCCTGCCTGTGACCCATCTGCTATCCGCCTGCACCCGACCTCGGCTTGTTGTGACTATTCTCCTGCCTGTTCCCTTGTACTTCGTTCCCACCTGGTATCCGATTCGGCTTGCTCTGACCATCCGTCTGCTAGAAGGGTAACCTGCTTATATACTGAACTGTTCATCTGCTATAAGTACCTGCTCATTTTGAACTACCTATCTGCTGCAATAACCTGCTATACTGGACTGTTCATCTGCTATAAGTGCCTGCTCATATTGAACTACCTATCTGCTGCAATAACCTGCTATACTGAACTGTTCATCTGCTATAAGTGCCTGCTCATATTGAACTACCTATCTGCTGCAAATAATCTGCTTACTGAACTGTTCATCTGCTATAAGTGCTTGCTCATATTGAACTACCTGTCTGCTGCAAGTCACCTGCTTATACTGGATTGTATTATCTGCTACAAGTGATCTGCTAGTATTACACTATCCATCAGCTTCTAGTACCTGCTTATATTGACTGTTATCTGCTGCAAGCACTTGTGTATATTACCCTGTTCACCTGCTACTAGTGACCTGCTTCCCTGCACTGTTTATCTCCAAGTTACCTGCTCCATTGAACTGTGTATCTGCTATAAACTACCTGCTGGTCCCTTCACTGTGATCACCTGCTCCACTGATCCTCGCCTACCCATCCTACCCATCTGTTGATCCTGCCAGGCACCTGTACCCCTCCTTACTCCTGTGTTCCCTGTTGTATTGCCAGGAAACCGGTAGTGGGAGTCGTAAAGGAGGCCTCTCTCCGCAATCCGGGCTCGCTACTAGAAGGTACGTGACACACAGCTTGATCAATGACACGACGCAATGCACGCTCCATAAAGAAGGCATAAGGTACCATGTCACTGATGGCGCCATGGCTGCGACTGACCAGTTTGGTGATCTCCTCAAATGGGCGCAGAAGTCTGCATGTGTCGCGCATGAGCAGCCACTGGCGCGGTGAAAAAAAACCCAGCTCCCCAGAACCGGTTCAGCCGCAGAGTTCATACAGGTAGACGTTAACTGCACGTTTCTGCTGGAGCAGCCTATCAAGCATATAGAAGGTTGAGTTCCATTCCGTCGGGCAATCGCAAATAAGACGTCTGACCGGCAGATTGTGTCGCCGCTGAATGTCAGCAAGGCGAGCCATGGCCGTGTAAGATCTTCTGAAATGGGCCGAGATTTTCCTTGCCTGCCGCAAGATGTCCTGGACCCCAGGGTATTTGAAAAGGAATCGCTGCACGACCAAGTTTAAGACGTGTGCCATGCATGGCACGTGCGTGATTTTGCCCTGTTTCAAAGCAGATTGGCACCGTTGTCACACACCACTTTACCAACTGTCAAATTGAGCGGTGTTAGCCACTGATCTGCCTGTGAACGCAAAGCTGAAAGGAGTGCCGGGCCAGTGTGGCTCTTGGCTTCCAAGCACAACAGACGCAGCACAACATGGCAATGTCTCACCTGGCATGTCGAATAGGTCCTGGGGAGCTTGGGTGGCGCAGTGGAAGAGACACTAGCAGCGGAAAAGGAGGAGTCAGCTGAGGAGGAGAGGGAGGAGGATGGAGTAGGAGGAGGAGGAGAAGAAGAGTCAACCCTGCATGCAATCCGTGACGGTAAAACCAAATCTACACGGGTGCCACGGGTTACATGCTTGACGGCTGTCAGAAGGTTCACCCAGTGGGCAGTAAAAGTGATATAACTTCCCTGCCCGTGTTTGCTAGACCACGTGTCTGTGGTCAGATGTATCTTGGCACCGACACTGTGTGCCAGAGATACATTCACTTACCGCTGAACATGGCCATATAGCTCTGGGATGCCCTTCTGTGAGAAATACTTCCTTCCTGGGACCTTCCATTGTGGTGTTCCAATGGCCACAAATTTGCGAAAGGCCTCCGAGTCCACCAGTTTATATGGCAGTAATTGGCGGGCTATGAGTTCTGACAAGCCAGCCGCCAACCGTTGGGCAAGAGGGTTATCCGGCGTCATCATTTTTTTACGCTCGAACATTAGGCCCATGGAAGCCTGCCTTTTTGCAGAAAAACGTGAGCTTGGCGTGATGGAAGGTGGAGTGGAGGACAATTGTGAGAAGAGAGAAAAGGAGAAGTAGAAGACGAGGCTGGACGGTGGGAGCCTGCAGTGTGGCTTTGAGTGTTCCGTTGCTCCCACTCGGCTCGGTGATGGCTGCTCATGTGCCTTCTTAAGGCGGTCGTCCATAGGTGAGTGTTGGGCTTACCGCGACTAATGCGCTGGCTGCAAAGCAGCGGACACGTTAAAAAAAGCCCACACTGCGGAGCCATGTGCCGATGTCCTGGGAGCAACAGATGTGACCGTACATGGTCGATGACTCGCTCCTGATACATTTGCAGTCTGCTTTGTCCCTCCTGTGCAATGTAAGTTATTCCTGCTTCTCCTCCCTATCTGCTGGTCCATATCTCCCTCTGAACTCCCCTCCTCTTCCTCTCTTGTGGGCACCCACGTGACATCACTAGACACGTCATAATCAACGTCACCTTCCCCACCGCTATAAGTAGAGATCTCGGAGTAGGCAGCAACACCGGGGACCAACCTCCTCCTTGGGCTGATCTGGGTGCTGTCGCCAGACTGCTGAGTAGCGGTTGTTGCTGCCTCCTCTTCCTGATCCAATACCAAGAGTGGCTGCGCATCAGAAATGTCTTGATATGGATCGGAAAATAATTCATGTGACTCAAGCGGAAGGTATGTGGTGGTGCTGGTGGTGATAGTGTCTTTGGGGGTGCACATAGCAGAGAGTGAAGAAGAGGGGGCAGATCGAGAGGATGAGGAGGGTGCAGAAGAGTAAGGCTGAGCGAGCCACTCAACCAAGTCTGGTGCGTCCTTTAAAGTAATTGAACGCACCTTCTGCAACTTCCCACTTTGGCTCAAGCCTGTTGCTCCTGCCCTACCCCTACCACCCCTGCAGAAGGGCCTGTCTCTTCCTCTGCCTGTCATTTTTTAAATGACCCTGTGACAAAACTCTCAGTCCCTATACCGATGAAGGACTGCTGCAGTATAGGGCAGCGGTCAGCAGTAGTGCACCTCAACCCTATGTATTGTGGACCTATACCAGTCCTTATAGAATGGCAGACTGTACCTCACTAAACCCTATGTACTGTAGCACCCTAGACAGACCAAGTTACCAGTCCTTATAAGGACTTTTGTGGACCAAGTAGGTTGTGTGTGAGTGATTAGCAGACTGTACGTCAGTCCCTATACCAATGAAGGACTGCTGCAGTATAGGGCAGCGGTCAGCAGTAGTGCACCTCAACCCTATGTATTGTGGACCGATACTAGTCCTTATAGAATGGCAGACTGTACCTCACTCAACCCTATGTACTGTAGTACCCTATATCTTACCAGTCCTTATAAGGACCTTTGTGGACCAAGTAGGTTGTGTGTGAGTGATTAGCAGACTGTACGTCAGTCCCTATACCGATGAAGGACTGCTGCAGTATAGGGCAACGGTCAGCAGTAGTGCACCTCAACCCTATGTATTGTGGACCTATACCAGTCCTTATAGAATGGCAGACTGTACCTCACTCAACCCTATGTACTGTAGCACCCTAGACAGACCAAGTTACCAGTCCTTATAAGGACTTTTGTGGACCAAGTAGGTTGTGTGTGAGTGATTAGCAGACTGTACGTCAGTCCCTATACCGATGAAGGACTGCTGCAGTATAGGGCAGCGGTCAGCAGTAGTGCACCTCAACCCTATGTATTGTGGACCGATACCAGTCCTTATAGAATGGCAGACTGTACCTCACTCAACCCTATGTACTGTAGTACCCTATACCTTACCAGTCCTTATAAGGACCTTTGTGGACCAAGTAGGTTGTGTGTGAGTGATTAGCAAACTGTAGGTCAGTCCCTATACCGATGAAGGACTGCTGCAGTATAGGGCAGCGGTCAGCAGTAGTGCACCTCAACCCTATGTATTGTGGACCTATACCAGTCCTTATAGAATGGCAGACTGTACCTCACTCAACCCTATGTACTGTAGCACCCTAGACAGACCAAGTTACCAGTCCTTATAAGGAGCTTTGTGGAACAAGTGGGTTGTGAATGATTAGCAGACTGCAGCAGAAGGGCAGCAGTCAAGTATAATATTCTTTCTATATTTGGAAGAAAGAATATTATACGTGTACAAGCCTATTACCATACCACTGATACCAGTCCTGAAAAGAACCTTTGTGGAACTAATAGTAACAGCTACTGATTAAACTGACCCTCACTGCCTCACACACTGCTTCCTGCCTGTCCCTATATAAACTGGCAAAACAGAGGCTACTGGAACAATAATTGAAATAGCACTTTTGTGGACCTGATAGTAACAGCTAATGACTAAACTGGCTGTCCCTGCAGCACACACCGTCCTGTCCCTTTCTCTAAACTGACAAAAGACACTCAGGCTGTTTCAACAATCACTAGCACAGCACTGCCTATCCTGAACTACACCTAACACCTATACCAGTCCTGAAAAGAACTTTTGTGTACCAAATAGCTAGGGATTTGGGTCACTGTAATCTCTCCCTGCTCCACACAGCAACCTCTCCCTATAGTGACAGAAGAAAGAATGTAAAATGGCCGCCGGATCGGGTGTATTTATAAGTTAGGGGGAATGTCCAAGTGTCCATGTGCTGTAATGTCTCAATTGGCTGTCCTGTACCCCATGATGGATGTGTCATCATAGGTCAAAGTTCTTTTACACAGTAAACACGAAAGTTCGCCGGGTGAACGGCGCCAATAGTCCGCCGAACGGGCGGACCGCGAACAGCCGAAATTCGCCGTGAAACGACCGCCGGGCGAACCGTTCGGCCATCACTACAAATATATATATATATATGTACTGTTTTACATTGTTCCTATTGAAATATATTGTGCTGTCGGCCTATGTTGGGATGACAGCACAATTTCTGTAACCACCTGTTTTGAATATTCTACATTAAAATATATTTCTGGTTAAGTATCCTGTGTTGTGGTGTACTGTTTTTCCCCACCAGGTGGAGCCAGTGGATCCTCAGGTTACAATACAGGTACTTTGGATTTGTATTATATTGTATTGTATTGCATTGCACCACAGCTGTGCCAAGGGGATTGAGTTACATAGTTGCATAGTGAGTAAGGTTGAATAAAGACACCAGTCCATCCAGTTAAACCTGAGGGAGTGTCTATAATTGTCCCTATCCCTGTACACTGCACACTCACATCGGTCCCTACCCTCAAGGATCCAACAATGCCAAGGTCCCCATCCATATACTAGGGCCAATTTTTTTGGACAAAAACCAATTAGCCTACCTGCATTTCTTTGAAGTGTGGGAGGAAACTAGACTACCAGGAGGAAACCCACACAGGCACAGGGAGAACATGCAAACTCCAGGCAGGTAGTGTTGGGTTTAGGATTCAAACCAGCGACCCTTTTTACTGCTAGGTGAGAGTGCTAACCACTACACCACTGTGCCGCCCACACAAGTTAATGGGGTTATTGGTAGAGTGCAGGTCAAAATCAAACCAGAAGATCCTTCAGGGGTTAGTGCTACACATGGGGGTTCGTCCGGGATCCTGTCACTCTACAAGGAAGCCCACCCCCTTGGTGCTACCATGGACCCTATCAAAGTAGTCCTTGGTGCAAAGCAGAAGAGACACGCTCAGAAGCGAGCGTGGCCATTGAACTCCCAGGGAGCGACTGGGAAGAGAAACAAGTTAAAGAGGTGGTACAAGCATTGTCCCCAGACAAAAAGGCTTACGTGGTTGTAGTGAGACCAGACCATGGGACCGATTGCACCTACGCACTGATAGAGTGGGGACAGGACATCCCTGTAAACTTCCATGGTGCCAGTGTAAAATTGTCAAAGAAGACAGAATTCCTACTGACACATCCCAGCAAGCGTGAAGGGGGCTCTCCCAGTCGGAAGCAGTTGGAACCTTTAGGCAGGAAAGCAGGGGTTTCTGTTAAGTCACAGGCAGAACAACAGCTGGCTGATCTGAAGCGACAGTAACGCAACATACAGGGGAAGTTTCAGGAGACCTCCAGTTTAATGGCTGAACGCATCAATGGGTTACGTGTCGCTCTGGAGGATCAGAAAGATGGCAAGATGACGCCCAACCCTTGGAAGGTACAGAAGAAATGTGCCCCGTGTCGCTTGCAGATAGGAGAAAAAGGGCAGAAGGACAAACTGTTGTACACCAGCCTCCTACACCAAGTAGAGTTGGGGTTACAGAAAGGATATCTGGAATCCGAAATTAGAGAGGCTGTGATCCATGCCATCAGCCCAGGTTCAAGTGTCAGGGGCATGTTGGAAAGAAAGACTGGATTGGCACTGAACCAGTTAATGAGGATACTGAAAAGTTACTATGAGGAGGAAGATACCGCTGAGCTGTATCATTTTTTAACAAAGATTTTTATTTATGTTTAAAAAAAAAGAAAAATAGAAAACAGACATGCGTCAGCAGGGAACATACATATTTTGAGTAGACAGATAATCAAATTGCATCACATATAGAGTACAGACAGTTCTTAACAGTGTGTAGAGTCACTAATCATTGCAGTATAGAATACAGAACCTCCCCAAGACCTCCCCCCGCAATACAAAAAACCACAGAAATTAACAAAAAAGGGACCCACCCCCCCACCCCCCACTCCCCCTAGCCTAAGCAATGGTCAAATGCTTCGCCTCAACCCATGCCGCCCAAATCTTTCCGAATTTCCCAGAGCAGTTCCTGCCCAGATACGTGAGTTTGTAGAGCGGCAAAGCCGCGTTCACCAGGGACTGCCACAATTGTTTAGTAGGAGGGAGAGGTTGATTCCATTGCAGTAGTATTGCTTTCCTCGCGTAGAGTGTAGTGTAGAAAATAAACAGTTTCTTCCCCCAGCATATTTCCAAAAAGTCATAGATACCCAGTAGGAGAGGTAGCGGGCTAAGTGGGACCACAAGCTCCCCCACAGCATTAATGTCGGCCAGGACTCCCTTCCAAAATCCCACTACCCCAGGGCAGGACCACACCATGTGAAAAAAGTCAGCATCGTCTTCGTTGCATCTAGGGCAGGTAGTCAATCGGTCAGGGTAAATCCTTGCCAGGCGTGCCGGTGAAAAGTATACCCGGTGGAGGAACTTCAATTGTATAAACCTGTCCCTTGCAGAAATCGCCAGGGTCAGGTATTGCTGTATACCCTCCTCCCAGTCCTCCTCAGTAAGCTCCGGGATGTCACTGTGCCAGAGCTCAAACAAATGGGAGATCCTAGTCTCGTCCTGTACAGTCAGCGCGGTATATATCGTGGACAGTGTGCGCGTCCCTCCCCCCGCAGGCCCAAGCGCCTCCTCCACTGCAGACACCCCTAGAGTCACTCTAGATGGGAATTGAGACCGGAAGGCGTGTCGCAACATATGATTCGGGAGGTCTCTGGCCTGTTTAATAGCATCGAAGGAAAGTAGCTGCCCCTGAGATACTATGTCCCCTAGTGTTGTAACTCCATGCCTGGCCCAAACAATCGGATCAGGGATGGACTGAAAATGGGGCAAGCGGGGGTTCCCCCAGAGGGGAGTCCCCGGGGCCCACACCCCTGCGCCCACCAACTTTTTATTCACCAGTTCCCATATCTTAAGAGTCATGCGCATCGGAAGAGTTATCCCAGGGTTGGATCGGGGTCCCCTATGGATCAGGTTCCTGAGTTCCGCATATGAGCCCAACAACGCCGCCTCCAACGAGGATGCAGGGTTGACTGGGCCCTCGGAGAGCCACCACCTAATAGTCACCAGGACTGCCGCCCAGTAATACTTCAGGAAACAGGGCAGTGCCAAACCGCCACGCACAAGGGGCCGCTGGAGGGTTGTTCTAGCTATTCTAGGGGGCTTACCATTCCAAACGAAGGACGAGATAATGCCATCCAGTTTCTTAAAGAATCTAAGTGGGATGTGGACTGGGGTCTGGCGGAAGAGGTAGGTAAACCTAGGAAGAACCGACATTTTAATTAAATTGACCCGTCCCACTGGCGAAAGCGGTAAGGACCTCCACACAGTACACCTCTGGGCCAGCTGGGTGACCACCGGACTTAGGTTAAGGGTAATAAATTGTTTCAAGTCTCTGTGTATTTCCACTCCCAGATATTTAAATTGAGAAACCCTCTGCAGTTGCCCATCCACCCGGGAAACACCGGCACCATCATGTAGTGGAAATAAAATCGATTTCGCCCAATTTATTCGTATACCCGAGAACTGTCCAAACCGGTCGATATGCGACAATGCCGCCTGTAGGGAGGCTCCGTCATCCCTGAGATACAACAAGGTATCATCAGCGTATAACGAAACCTTTTCCTGCAAAGGACCCCGGACAATACCCCGAACCTCAGGAGAGGAGCGGAGGAGAGCCGCCATAGGTTCAATTGCCAGTGCAAAAAGCCCCGGGGACAGGGGGCACCCCTGCCTGGTTCCCCTGTGGAGGGGAAAGAGCGGGGAGAGGACCGTGCCCGTGCGCACCCTAGCTGTGGGAGCTCTGTACATTGCCCTGACCCAGGAGATAAAGGCTGGACCGAATCCAAACCTACGGAGGACTGCCCACAAATAGTCCCACTCCACGGAGTCAAAGGCCTCCTCCGCGTCTAGGGAGGCCACAACCTCCTCCCCGCCTTCTGCATCCCCCGAGGCCAAGACAGTGAAAAGCCTGCGAATATTAATATCTGTCCCCTTCCCCGGCATAAAGCCAGACTGATCCTCATGGATCAAGGTAAGTATAACCTCATTCAGTCGCCTGGCAAGGATTTTGGTCAGCACTTTCGCGTCCGAGTTGAGCAGGGAGATAGGTCGGTAGGACGAGCACAGCTGGGGGTCCTTCCCAGGCTTAGGGATCACCACTATAATGGCTTGTGCCATAGATGGAGGAAGATCTCCCTCCCGGAGGGACGCGGTAAGCATGTCGTGCATTCTAACTGTCACCTCCTCCAGGTAGTGTTTATAGAATTCCGGGGGTATCCCATCCTCCCCAGGGGTCTTCCCCGGCTGCATGGACCCCAGTGCGAGTCGGACCTCCGCCAGAGTGATCGGGGAGTCCAGGCCATCCCTGGCCTCAGAGGTAAGGGTAGGGAGTGTCACCCCCTCTAAAAAAGCACTTAACTCCTGCGTTGAGTACCGCACCCTAGATGAGTAAAGGGTGGAGTAGAACTCTGCAAAGCAAGTGTTAATGGCAAGGGGATCCGTCACCAATGTCCCAGCACTATTCTGTATTCGAGGGATAGTGGAGATTGGGGCCTGCTCCCTAGAGATCCAGGCCAACAACCTCCCCGTCTTTTCGCCCTGTTCAAAAATCCTCTGCGTCTGAGCCAGGTGACGTTTGCTTGTCTTAGCCACCCTAAGCAGCACCACCTCTCGGTACGCTACTTTCATATCCTGAGCCGTGAGCGGGTTAGCCGTGAGGGTGAATCGGGTCTCCAGGTTTTGGGCCCTGGCTTCTGCCTCCTCTACCGTGATCCTATCATTCCTACGCTCCCGGCCAATGGAAGAAAGGTAACACCCCCTCATATAGGCCTTGAAGGCATCCCAGACCATCCCCCCAGAAGCCGTGCCTACGTTTGTGGCCCAGAATCCCCGGATTTCACCACCCATCTCAAAGGCAATAGTGGGGTGTTCAATCCAGTACCTTGACAATCGCCAGAGTCTATCCCGCTGAGGGGTAGAGGTCTGCAATGTACACAGCAGTGGGGAGTGGTCAGAGATGCCCCAAGGAAGTAACTCTATTCCAAGAACCCTGGGAAGCATGGGGGCACCAGCGTAAACAAGGTCAATACGGGAGAGTGTGTTGTGGGAGGAGGAGTGGCACGTAAACCGGCGATCTGATGGGTGTTTCCACCTCCAGACATCCTCCAGCCCAAACACCTGTGCCCAGCGAGAAACTGGAGAGTCTGTGGCCCGGTCAGGCGTCAACCTATCCAGGGAAGGATTAGGAGGAATATTAAAGTCCCCTGCTATAACCACATTGTCAGTATGAAATTGGGCGATCAGGGCAGTCAATTTATGTAGTAAAGACAGATCCGCAGGAGGAGGCATATAGAGACCCACCAGCACCATCTCTATCATATCTATTGTGGCGTGCACCAGCACGTATCTCCCGTCCTTATCTGTAACAATATCAAGAGGCTCAAAATTCAGGGACTTATGGACCAAGACGCTAACCCCCCGGGCATAGCCGGAATATGTGGCATGATAGTGGTACCCCACCCAGGGCCTCTTCAAGCCCATAATCCTTCCCCCCACTAGATGTGTCTCCTGAAGGATACAAATATGCGGAGCATATTTTTTCATGTAGTCAAAAACAAGAGAGCGTTTAATCCTCTGGTTAAGCCCCCTAACGTTCCAGGAGAGGATCTTCAGCGGAGCCATAACCTGGAAGGGCAGGGGGGACCAACGGATATGACCGCCCGACCAGGGTCAAGGCACAAATATCTCATCTTAAGCAATACAATGATATACACAGTACATTTGTTATAGTAGCGCTGTCCACAGCAGAAAACATATAAGCATGTAACAAAAAAACAACAAAAAAACTGAAAAAAACAGAACTCCCCTCCCTTCCCACCCCACACCCCAGAAAAACAGCCCCAGGGTGTTTGAGAACCCAAACCAAACGTAATTAAACCCATTTAAAGGAGAAATCTCCCGTGGGGGCGGTGCGTATCAACCAGCACACCTAGGACAGAGTCTCCTGCGCAGAGTAAACAGACTCCAGCGCAGCCGCTTCCTGGAGGCAAAAACAAGTTAAAGGGGAACAAGCAATAGTATAGGTGACGCCTCAGATTGAAGTCTGAGCTGTATCATAGACTGATAAATATGAACCAGGATAGCAAAGAGACTCCTCAGAACTTCCTATTCCGGGCCATCAAGCTCGAGGACCACTTGCTGTCTGCATCAAAGGAAGAAGGAATTGGAGAACACTTTGGAGCCGAGCTAGTTCAAAGTAAATTCTGGAGATCTGTGACTATGGGATTGAGGAGTGACTATATCAAGCTGCAACTGAAGCAGTATTTGGAAGATCTCTCAACTCCGGATGAAGTACTCATTGAGAAAGTAAATGAAGCGGATAAGATGGAGATTGAGAGGGACCAGAAACAGAGGAAATTTCAATCTTCTAGCACCTCAAGTGCTAAGGTACAGCAGATAGATGTCCCCTCAGACACTCGGGAACTCAGTGTACTGGCAGCAAGCGTTGAACAGGGATCATGGCGTTCACCTACTCAGCACCTCCCCGCAAGTCAGATGGGACTGGAGAAATTACTCCAGACCCAAAAAGAAATACTGGAGATGATGACAATGTTGATGACCCGTCTGTTGAAACCCCAGACAGAAGAAGTCTCGCCACTAAAAGCCCCAGAGACCCCTACCACGAACCACCCTATGAAACCAGTACAGAGAATCTGCTTCAAATGTGGAGGAATAGGACATCTCAGGCGAGTGTGCCCAAGACCAGTAGCTGAGACAAGGTCCAAACAGCCGGCGGAAAACTTCAGAGGGCCCCAGCGAAGGAGTCAATTGGGCGCCCGGTTGCTATAACTAACTCCACACCGATGCCTACATCTCAAGTCTCTGGGGCGCAGAAAAGCCAAGTTGGAAGAGAGAGAGACCCCCAAAACCTAAGGCAAAAATACAAGCCACCAAGCAGGCCAAAAGTACTGCATTCAGTGGGATCCCCCTCAAGCTGGTGGGACCCTCCTCAATTGTCCCCATCCAAGTAGAGGCGATCTATACAAAAACTCTGCTGGACACTGGAGCCCAAGGGATCTTATTATACAGGGACTTCTATGACCAACATCTCCAGCACCTGCCGTTACAGAAATTGGAGGAACTAGAGATATGGGGGTTAGGAACTCAAAACTTCCCATATGATGGTTACCTGTTGGTCAAGCTCACATTCGACCCAAGTACAGCAGAAGAGGCTGAGATGTTTGACACCTTGGTCGTGGTGTGCCCTCGTCCTCCAGGGGTTGACAAAAGTTCCCTCATTATTGGGACGAACACCGAGAAGGCTTCTTACACCGCTTGTGCTTCAGAAGGGGCCCCCCTCTACTAAAATACATCCAATGTTGGCCCAGGCATACCGAGATCTTAAGCAGGAGGAAGAGGCTCCTGAAGAGGGAGTGGGGAAAATCTGGCTCTTGGATAGGGGGAAGAAGTTCATCCAGCCTGGTGAAGTAGTCTGCCTGAAGGCCTTCATCAAGCTAAGTTGGAAGAAGCCAGGTCCCTTCATTTTCCTTGAAGATACAAGCCAGGGACCAATGGACCTAGTCTGCATAGACTTTCTTTGTTTAGAATCTGACCTGAGTTGACAGGGTGACATTTTAGTGGTAAAAAGATCACTTTACCCGCTATGCACAGGCATTCCCTACTAGAGATCAGCAAGCAACCACCGTGGCAAAGACTCTCATGGAGAAGTTCTTCGTCCATTATGGCTTACCCAAAAGGATACATTTGGACCAAGGAAGGGACTTTGAGAGCAGATTGATCAAAAGACTGCTGGATCTACTGGGCATACAAAAGTTCAGGACTACTCCTTATCATTCACAAGGGGACCCTCAACTGGAAAGGTTCAACAGGACCCTCTTGAATATGTTGGGGACATTGACTGCCGCGCAGAAACCCCATTGGAATAGACACATCACTGCACTGGTCCATGCCTACAATAGCACCAAAAGTGATGCCACCGAGTATTCACCTTACAGATTAATGTTCGGTCAGTGGACCTGACTTTTGGTACCTCCTTGGATCACACATCAGAGACCTCTCATAGAGGGTATGCGGATAGACTGAGAAGGAACTTGAAGATAGCTTACGAGCAGGCCCAAGCCACCTCGAACTCTAGAGAAAACAGGAACAAGAAGAACTTTGAACTGAAAGTGAGAGTTTAAGATCTTCAACCAGGTGACCAGGTTTTGCTGAGGAATCTAGGCATCCCAGGCAAACATAAGCTGGCTGATCGCTGGAGATCACAGCCTTATGTGATGTGTAGGAAACTTCCAGGGCTCCCAGTGTATGAAATTAAGCCAGAAGGAAACACTGGGCCAGTGAAGACCTGGCATCAGAGTCACCTCTTACCTCTCACTGAGGCCGTTAGAATAAGCACAGAGGAGGAACTCCCTTCCACATCCATTGATGTGTGTAGGCCAATAACCAGATCACAGCTTGCACCCTCTGTAGACCAAGATGAAGAATAAGAGATGAGTTGGCTGTGGCCTACAGAAACTTCAGAAACAGATGCTGATATCTTTTCAGAAGTGGAGGAAGATAATAATAGGACTCTCAGGGTGTAAGCCCCAGAATTTGTGCCGGCAACTCATCCTACAGAAGAGCCCAGTACTCTTTTTCACTCTCCACCTTCAGACACTGAGAAGGAGGATGAAGATGGAGGACTGGATACAGCCAGCGGAGCGGTACAGAGCGACTGGCCCAGCTGATGGAGAAGCAAGCTGCAGTCATCGGACTCAAGTGATCACACAGAGCTCCGATCCAGTTGGTGAGCGGGTTATGGCTCACCATTTGCTAACTTTTACACGCAGTTAGACTAACATACAGGCCTCACTGGAATTTGTAGTTCCACGGAAGAGGAGCAGAGCAACTGACACTGAGCAGGCTTGAGGCCTATTTACTCTGGCACCTCAAGCGTTGTAAATTAGTTATTGGAGCCGCACCAGGAGCCCCTCAACTTAACTTTTCATAAGCTGTGGATTACAAATTACAAAGGAGTTATTTTAGCTAGCGAAGAAAGAAGATCAAAGACTAAGTACTTTAAGTGAGATCTCATTCATAGCTTTTAAAGTGAGGGGAGCTCCCGGGTATTAATACAATATATATATATATATATATATATATATATATATATATATATATATATATATATATATATATACTGTTTTACATTGTTCCTATTGAAATATATTGTGCTATGTTGGGATGACAGCACAATTTCTGTAACCACCTGTTTTGAAAATTCTACAGTAAAATATATTTCTGGTTAAGTATCCAGTGTTGTGGCTACTTTTTTTTCCCCACCAGGTGGAGCCTCCTCTGTGAGGAATTTTTTATGAGGCCCTTCAGAAGGGGTTGAGGGGCCAGCTCACAGAGAACAGCCACATATATGGGAAATCCCATCCTCCCCCTGCCACAAGTTCACCACCTCCAAGGAAGGATGCAGAGAAGGCTTCAGGGCAGTGTGGAAGGAAGGCTGCAGGGAAGAGAAGAAAGTGAGGCCCTGGGTTCAGTCTGGTTTGATAGAAGATGCAGGCTGTTGTAGTACCACAGCCTGGGTGCAGATATGTCATCTGCTGCTTGTCCTGGTCTCTGGGATTCCTGGACCAGGTTGTGCTCCCTATTATATGGACTCCTCAAGATCCCAATTTTGTTTTCCACTGACTTGATGTGTGCCACGGGGACCAAAAGGCTTCACAAATTCCAAAAGTTTGTCCAGCGTTCCCTTCCTCTTTATTTTGTTACCCAAAATAAATGGATATTTTATTTTCACAATACACTTTCCTATGTGTTTTTATTCAAAAAGGACAGTTGGTTTGTGAGTAGGCAGGTACATTTCAAAAAGACTATGGGGGTTATTTACGAAAGGCAAATCCACTTTGCACTACAAATGCAAACTACAAGCGCAAAGTCCACTTGAAATTTCACTACAAGTGCACTTGGAAGTGCAGTCGCTGTAAATCTGAGGGGTAGATCTGAAATGAGGGGAAGCTCTGCTGATTTTATTATCCAATCATGTGCAAGCTAAAATGCTGTTTTTTATTTTCCTTGCATGTCCCCCTCGGATCCACAGTGACTGCACTTTCAGTGTAATTTCAAGTGCACTTTGCCACCTATGTCAAATTAACAAGGGACACCAACCTTCTTAAGGTTAAGAAAAAATACAAGATAATAATGTTATTGTGGTAACTTGAAACTCAAAAAATAAAATTATATGGAGATCACTAGAAAATAATTTTTAAGTAATCGTAGAATAAATCTTGATGAAATAAAAAATTATAAAAGATGAGTATAAAAATAATTGTAAATATTATTATGGAGATTGGGCTTTTAAAAATAGAATATTATTCATGAGATAAGGATAAATAATGAAGAAAGAAGTTTGTGAGAACTCTGTGTGAATATGAGCAGCAAAACAACTTAATTCTTCCATCATTCTAAAGAAGAAAAGAATGCGCTGTATTAAAAGATCACAGAATTAGCAGCGTGAGGAATGTGCTAGCTTCAATACGAAAGGTAGTTTTACACTGAGCGCTTCCGTCTCATACTTGCTTCAGAGCATGTGTCATTTTTGGTACGTCAGAACAGCATACAGACAAGCGGTTTTCCCGATAGAAATTGATTCCATCAGAAAGATTTAAAACATGTTCTATTTCTAGGTCTGTCAGAATAAAAAAAAAAAGGCCCATTGAGGCATACACATGATCGAGTTATCCAATGGAATGATTCTGTTGGACCTTTTCTGCCGGAAAGTCTGGTCGTGTGTACATGGCATTACTTGTAGGTACTGTGAATATTTCCTAAACCTGCACAGTTTAGGAGATATTCAGAGTGCATACAGGCAGTGACATTATTGGTGCACGCGCTCCTAAGGTCCGGCATACAGTGCCAGAACTTCAGAGCCCATGTCATAAATGTCAGCTCCCACGTGCATGCATCAGGAGTGACGTAATCGTTCCCCCTGCCACTCATGTACCTGGAGGACGCTGACCCAGAAGAAAGACCAAGGGAAAGGTGTCAACCCTCTCAGCGGTAACAGAATAGCGTTGGAGGGCTTTGTTCTAAGGTAAGTCTCTCATAATGTGCTAGTATGTGATGCATACTAGCACATTATGACATTGCCTTGCGGTATTTTTGCGGTTTACTGCCACTTTAAACACAGTATATTAGCAGTGAATTTCAGTATTATATTATTTTTAGGCTGTGCTATTTTACCTATCTGTAATCATTCTTTATCTTATATTTTCATCGTGTTCTACAGCAGCTAACAACTTACTAGTTATTCTGAAATGGCTCCTGAGAGGATAGGGACATTAACAACTGAATTCAAAAACAGACTTAAATCAGTATTAAATCCTTATAAAAATGTTTTAAATTGCAGCTCCCGATTTCTTAGATGCAGTGGCTGCATTCGTTTTATTTTTGTTTAGGCTTCTTTAGTTCACACGTTTATATCATTTGAGGCTGTTTCGGAACATATTTAAATACAAGCTGTTATTTTTGTCTTGAGTTTAGGTTTAAGGGACTTTTTACTAAACTTTCACTGGTCAATTCTCCCAGTGAATAAATAATAGGTATTCCCTCAAGTGAAATTCAGTTTGCATTCTGCAATAAATTTTTTACAATAGGACAAATGTGCATCAGGCTAATTAGCTGCTTATGGATAGATGTCAAATCTCACATGTACAGAATCAGTAAAGAATAGGATTTAGCTTGCAGGCAAATCTGTTGCAATGGCTCGCCATGGTGCTTAAATTGTGTATATACACATTTGGCACTAGCAGGGTTTATTAATATCTCAGTCTAAGAAAAAATTTAATAAAATTCAGCTTACTAGTCTTTGGATGTAATGGCTGCATTTGTTTTATTTTGTAGGCTAAAAACATTCAGCAAGTATGGAAAATACTTGTAGATCTCCCAAAAATGCACTTTCAATCTGTAAACGGACGTAGTGTAAGCTACTAATCTCTCAACTCCCCCATGTAATGAGATGAACAGAGGGAGATATGGTTGTGCAACCTAGTCTGGGTCTCCATGCCCAGAAGAACCATGGCCTCCAACCATAGATACAATTGAGTGTAGGAGTGTAGCCACCCTAGGACAGGAAGTTTATTATTTTCAGGATTGCCAGGTGAAAACAGGAAAACAAACCTGAAGAAATAAGAACAATGCAGCAACCATTTAGAACTGGTAAATCACAATATATTACATTTTCATTTCTTGACGGTTTTTAGATACACTTTAGATACACTTAGGGGCTACTTCAACAACAACAAAAAAGCTTTGTGAATGTCCCAACATTTCTACAAGCATAACAATTAACTCCTATAATGTTTGTAATATGTGTGTAAAAAAATAAACAGCTAGAGGAGCCCCTCAAAATTCACACCAGGCTCTTTAGGTCTGTTATTGATTTTAATAGGGATCTCATGAAAAAAATGCATGGGGTCTCCCCAAATTCCATACCAGACCCAGGGGCGTACCTAGAGCATTTGGCACCCGGGGCAGATCCTATATCTGGCACCCCCCCACCATAACATGTAAAAACACCCACCGTGTCCCCTGCATACCTCTGCATCCTTCAATATCTTTTTGTCACTACTGTGTACCCCCCTCTCCACAACTGCACCTCTGGACCCCTTTAAATTACACAGCACCCTGCACCTCTGGACCCCTTTACATTATACAGGACCTTGCACCTAAGGACCTCTTTACATTACACATCCCCCTGCACCTCTGGACCTCTTTACATTACACATCCCCCTGCACCTCTGGACCCCTTTACATTACACAGCAGCCTGCACCTCTGGACCCCTTTACATTACACAGCTCTTGTACCACTGGACCCCTTTACATAACATAGCACCCTGAACCTCCTGACCCCTTTACATTACACAGCGCCCTGCACCTCTGGACCCCTTTACATTACACAGGACCTTGCGCCTAAGGACCTCTTTACATTACACAGCAGCCTGCACCTCTGGACCCCTTTATATTACACAGCTCTTGTACCTCTGGACCCCTTTACATAACATAGCACCCTGAACCTCCTGACCCCTTTACATTGCACAGCCCTTGTACCCATGGATCCCTTTACATTACACAGCACCCTGGACCTCTGGACCCCTTTACATTACACAGCCCTTGTACCTCTGGACCCCTTTACATTACACAGCACCCTGCACCTCTGCACCCCTTTACATTACACAGCCCCTCACAGCTCTGGACCCTCTGCATGTTACACAGATCCCCTACAGTGTAGACCCCCCTACAGTACAGAATCCTCCCCTACAGTGCAGACCCTCCTACAGTACAGACCCCTCCACCCTATAGCGCAGACCCCCCCCTACAGTGCAGACCCTCCTACAGTACAGACCCACCCCCCTACAGCGCAGACCCCCCTACAGTACAGATTCCCCTACAGTACAGAATCCTCACCTACAGTACAGACCCCCCTACAGTGCAGAATCTTCCCCTACAGTACAGACCCCCCCTACAGTGCAGGACCCCTTCTACAGTGCAGGACCCCCCTACAGTGCAGGAACCCTTCTACAGTGCAGGACCCCCTACAGTGCAGGACCCCTTCTACAGTGCAGGACCCCCTACAGTGCAGGACCCCCTACAGTGCAGGAGCCCCCCTACAGTGCAGGACTCCCCTACAGTGCAGGACCCCTTCTACAGTGCAGGACCCCCCTACAGTGCAGGACCCCTTCTACAGTGCAGGACCCCCCTACAGTGCAGACCCCCTACAGTGCAGGACCCCTTCTACAGTGCAGGACCCCCCTACAGTGCAGGACCCCCCCCCCCTACAGTGCAGGACCCCTTCTACAGTGCAGGACCCCTTCTACAGTGCAGGACCCCTATAGTGCATGACCCCTTCTACAGTGCAGGACCCCTTCTACAGTGCAGGACCCCTTCTACAGTGCAGGACCCCCCTACAGTGCAGGACCCCTTCTACAGTGCAGGACCCCCCCTACAGTGCAGACCCCCCCTACAGTGCAGACCCCCTACAGTGCAGACCCCCTACAGTGCAGGACCCCCCCTACAGTGCAGGACCCCCCCTACAGTGCAGGACCCACCACAATAAAGAACCCCCCTACAGTGCAGGCCCCCCCCTACAGTGCAGGACCCACCACAATAAAGAACCCCCCTACAGTGCAGGACCCCTTCTACAGTGCAGGACCCCTTCTACATTGCAGGACCCCCCTACAGTGCAGGACCCCCCCCTACAGTGCAGGACCCCCCTACAGTGCAGGACCCCCCCTGCAGACCCCCTACAGTGCAGGACCCCCCCCTACAGTGCAGACCCCCTACAGTGCAGGACCCCCCTACAGTGCAGGACCCACCACAGTAAAGAACCCCTAGTGTACCTGGAGCCCAAGGCAGCGGCATTGCAGGGGGGAGGTGCGAGCAGCACCCGAGTGGAGTGTCACCTGTCGGCTCAGTGATCCGGGTCCCGGCGCAATAATCCCCTTCTCTCTGTAGTCACGTGACTCACATCGCGCCGTTCAGATCAGTCTCGGGCAGCGGCTGTCACTTACAGCCGAGCAGAGTGAAGCCGCCTCCCCCTCCTTGTCTACACAGTGCTGTGCATGGAGGAGGGGGAGGCGGCTTCACTCTGCTCGGCTGTGAATGACAGCCGCTGCCCGAGACTGATCAGAATGGCAGCGCGACGCGACCACAGAGAGAAGGGGAGCCGGGTCCCGGATCACTGAGCCGGCAGATGTCACTCCACTCGGGTGCTGCTCGCACCCCCCCCCCCCGCAATGCTGCCCACTGCCAGTGCCTCGGGCTCCTCGCGGCGCTGTCTGACACTTCAGTTGCGGAGAGGGGAGGGGGGGGCGCTGGCCTGACACCCCCCCCAGTGTGTGGCACCCGGGGTGGCACGCCCCCCCGCCCCCCCACTTAGTACGCCCCTGACCAGACCCTTTAAGTCTGGTATGGATTTTAAGAGAGGACCTCATGCAAAAAACAACAAAAAAAAAGCATGAGGTTTTTATCCAAAATCCATACCAGACCCCTATCTGAGCATGCAGCCTGGGTGGCCAAGAAAGAGGGGGACAAGCATGCAATCCCCTCCCTGAACCATTTTTTACACTATCCTCCACTATTTATTTATGTTCACCTGTCAGTCAGGAATCCCAAGCTGACAGCTGAATGTGCTGATCACTGCCTGTTAGGATGCTGACTCCCTAACAACCAGGAGGAGGAGTGGTAAAAATACCACTGCTAAATATTTTGCATCACTCTGCAGCTGGAGGTTCATTCAGCCGAACATCCATTTGCATAACATTCTTTATAGATGGCACACAGTGCATGGATCTCCCTCAAATTATATCCTCTGCTGGTCAAGTTCTTAAGCTATTTTTCTCTTAGGATATTAGAGATTGTTACATTCACCCCCGTAAAAGGCAATGAGGAGACTATTACACACCTATTACAAGCTTTACAGGAATTCTTTGTTACAGTTGTATGTTTTATAAAGTGGCTCCTTAAACAATTTTTTATTTTGAATGCGATGCATAAGGTGAATGTTAACCGCTTCCGACCGCCTCACGCCGATATACATCGGCAGAAGGTCGGATCATGGGTCCCACATACTCGATCGACATGGGGATGACCTCACGGAGAGGAAGAACGTGGAGATGCTAAAATAAACAAGCATCTCCCCATTCTGCCTAGCAATAGTGTCACTGATCTCTGCTCCCTGTGATTGGAGCAGAAATCAGTGATGTGTAAAACACAGCCACGCCCCCCACAGTTAGCAACATGCCAAAAATATGTAGAAGAATATGTATCGGCCTAAACTGAGGAAAAAAAATGATATATTTTTGGGGAATATTTATTATAGCAAAAAGTAAAAAAATATTGAGTTTTTTTCGAAATTGACGCTCTTTTTTTTGTTTATAGCGCAAAAAATAAAAACCACAGAGGTGATCAAATATCACCAAAAGAAAGCTATATTTGTGGGAAAAAAATATGTCAATTTTGTTTGGGAGTGTGCTATTGTCAGTTATAGCAACGCAGTGCCGAATCGCAAAAAGTGCTCTGGTCAGGAAGGGGGTAAATTCTTCTGGGGCTGAAGTAGTTAACCAAAGAACTTTGAGCAAATATTGAGTCAAATTATTTATACATATACTGTATCTTTATTTTACAATACAGTACACAAAGCAAAATGCTAATGAAAGCACATCACCAACTGCTATCAATCGGAATCTATCTTGTGCTAGTGTGGCTACAGTAACATGAATTCTGATTGGATGGCTTTCATTTCTGTATTGTATAATATAACAACAATTGTTCCTTCCACTGCAGCTAAATTCCAGGATGTTTTGATTGGGCAGCGCTTTGACACCTCTTGGTAGTAGCTTTACCTATAGTGTGTTTAGAACAATCCACTGGGATTTGACAGGAACAATTTAATGTGTAAATCAGTACATCAGACAAATCTCACTTTTTTTCATTAAGATACTGATGATGAAAAAGACAATGCCAGAAACACCTTCTAATTTATCCATCAGATAGCCTCTGACCACCCCTCCCACCTCTTCCACCCGTGATGTCGCTCTGTCTTCTGTCAGTGAGCTGTACAGAGTACAGTCATAGATGCCACCGGTTGTCATCCTACCTGGCAGGTCTAGTGCCATTGGTATTCGATTGGCAAATCAAAACGTTTTTCTAGCATTGTCTTTTTCATCAACCATTGCACTCCACGCTGGACATAAGTTTCATATATGTAAACGTGATATGTTTTAATAAAGCCATGTGACATTTGTCTACTTACTGTCTTTATGTAGGCATTTTCCCTGGGGCACAGACTTGGCATGGATGTTTATTTGGATTGCACATTGTGTTCATCTTATCTTTGTTTGGATTTATTTGTTAAATACTATTTTTTTTGTAATGTATTAAATGTTATCTTATTTGAAACCAATTTCATTGTATTTACCCTATTTTTTTAATTTTCTCTCTCATGGAAAACTATTTTATTAAATTTCCCCCCCCCCACAGCATATATATATCACCCTCACTTCTGTCCTCTCCTTATTACTGCACCCACCAACTCCTGCTAATTCTAAATCCACACACACTAAAAATCTCCAAGACCCTGGGGCACGTCCCTTCATATAAATCTCACTCCCATATTGCCTCCCTCACCCTCCTGCTTCTCCTAACCTCTGGAGATATATCCCCAAACCCTGGACCTCCATCATTAAACTGTACCCATCACCCTGCACCCTCTGGCAGCAGCCGCAATCAACACAATTTAGTTCCCATTTCTATTCTTCCCAAGACCAGACTCCCTTTCTCTTGTGCCCTTTGGAACTCCCGCTCTGTCTGCAACAAACTCACCTCTCTACATGACATCTTTATCGCCAACTCATTTAACCTACTCGCCATCACCGAAACCTGGCTCCACGAATCAGACACCGCGTCTTCTGCGGCCCTATCCCATGGTGGTCTTCTTTGGACTCACTCCCCTAGATCCAATGGACGTAAGGGAGGAGGTGTTGGAATCCTTCTAGCCCCACATAGCACCTTCCAGGTACTTCAGCCACCTCCCTCTCTGTCACTCTCCTCTTTTGAAGCACACTGCATTCGTCTCTTCACTCCAATTTCTTTAAGAATAGCCGTGATCTACAGGCCCCCTGGACCAGTATCAACATTTCTTGATGACTTCTCTGCCTGGCTACCCTACTTTCTTTCTTCTGAAATCCCCACAATCATTCTCGGGGACTTCAACATCCCTATTAATACTAACACCTCTGCTCCTTCCAAACTTCTCAGCCTAACCTCCTCCTTTGACCTGAAACAGTGGATACATGATCCTATCCTCTCTCTGATCACCACCTTATTAGTTTCATTCTCTCCCTCTCCTTCACCTCCTCTCCCTCCAACCGCATTAAAGTTACCCGCAGAAACCTACGTCATCTCAAGCCTTCTCTTCTCTACTCTGCTATTGACAACCTCTACGACAAAATCTCACCCCTATCCTGCACCAACCTAGCCACTTCTGTCTACAACACTTCACTTCTGGCCTCTCTGGACTCACTGGCCCCCCTCACTACACACAGAATCAAGCCCCGACCCTTTCAACCTTGGCAAACAGATGCCACTAGAAGTCTGAAAAAACATAAGCCCCGTACACACGAGCGGACTTTTCAACATCCAAAGTCGGACGGACTGAGTCCGTCAGACTATTCGATCGTGTGTGGGCTGCAACGGACTTTTGACTCGCCAAAGTCCGAAGGACTTTAGAATATGGAACATGCTTCAAATTTTTCTGAAGGAACTCCGCCGGACCCGGTCCCTTCGAAAAATTTGCTCGTGTGTATGCTATTTCGACGGACTAAAACCGACGCTAGGGCAGCTATTGGCTACTGGCTATGAACTTCCTTATTCGAATCCAGTCGTACGTCATCACGTTCGAATCCATCGGAGTTTAGTGTGATTGTGTGTGGCCAAGTCCGCTCCGCCGAAAAGTCCGTCAGAACTCCGTCGGAACTCCGGCAGAACTCCGACGGAACTCCTTCGGAAGTCTGTCGGACATAAGTCCTCTCGTGTGTACGGGGCTTTAGTCGTGCTCATGAGCGCCTGTGGCGCAAGACCAAGTCTCAGAGAGATTTCAACCAATATAAATCTGCCCTCCAAAATTACAATTCCAGCCTCCTCTCTGCCAAGCAGAACTATTTTATCACTCTCATCAGCAACCTATCATCCCGTCCCCATCAACTCTTCTCTACTTTCAACTCTCTACTTCGTCCTCCACCGCCTCCACCCGCCAACTCACTCACTGCCCAGGAGATTGCTAATCACTTCAAACAGAAGATTGATACAATTCGCGTGGAGATTTCTACTGTTCTGATACCCTCCACGCTTTACACATGCCCACAGGCACAATCATTACTTCCCTCTTTCAACCCCACCACTATAGACGAAGTTGCTAAACTACTTGGTAATGTCCACCTTACCACCTGCCCTCTGGATCCTGTTCCCTCGCAAATGCTGCGTTCACCCTCTGACTCTATGCTACACTCTCTAACTCACATCTTCAATCTCTCCCTCTCTTCTGGCATCTTCCCCAACTCTTTAAAACATGCACTTGTCAAACCCATACTTAAAAAACCCACACTGGACCCATCCAATCCAAACAACCTACGCCCCATCTCCTTGCTCCCCTTTTTATCCAAACTACTCGAACGTCTGGTCTACAACCGACTGAGCGTCCACCTCACTGATAATAGCCTTCTTGATCCCCTTCAGTCTGGATTTCGTCCTCAACACTCCACAGAAACTGCTCTCCTAAAACTAACAAACGATCTACTAACGGCCAAAACCAATCGACATTATTCTGTACTCCTTCTGGACCTCTCTGCTGCCTTTGATACGGTTGACCACCCCCTCCTTCTCAAAAAACTCCACACCTTTGGTCTCCGTGACTGTACTCTACGATGGTTCTCTTCCTACTTATCCAACCGCACCTTTAGCGTTTCTTACAACTCTACTTCCTCCTCTCCTCTTCTTTTCTCTGTTGGGGTCCCCCAAGGTTCTGTTCTTGGACCACTCCTATTTTAAATCTATACCTCCTCCCTGGGTCAACTGATAGCCACCCACGGCTTCCAATACCACCTCTATGCTGACGACACCCAAATCTATTTCTCTACCCCTCAGCTCACTCCCTCTGTCTCCTCACGTATCACTAATTTACTATCAGATATATCAGTCTGGATGTCACACCACTTCCTCAAAATCAATCTATCCAAAACCGAACTTATAATTTTTCCTCCCCCATATGCCCCTTCCCCTGATCTCACTGTCAAAATTGATGGCACAACCATAAGCCCATCCCCTCATGCCAAGGTTCTAGGTGTAGTCCTGGACTCTGAACTCTCCTTCAAGCAACACATCCAATCACTGTCCAAATCCTGCCGCCTCAACCTCCGCAACATCTCCAAAATATGCCCCTTTCTAACCAATGAGACAACAAAGCTCTTAATTCACTCGCTGGTCATCTCTTGCCTCGACTACTGCAACTCCCTTCTCATTGGCTTACCTCTACATAGTCTATCACCTCTTCAATCCATTATGAATGCCGCTGCCAGACTCATCCACCTTACCAATCGCTCGGTGTCTGCTACTCCTCTCTGTCAATCCCTCCACTGGCTTCCACTCAGCCAAAGAATTAAATTCAAAATACTAACAATTACATACAAAGCCATCCACAACTCTGCCCCCAGCTACATCACTAGCTTAGTCTCTAAATACCAACCTACTCATCCTCTTCGTTCCTCTCAAGACCTCCTGCTCTCTAGCTCCCTCATCACCTCCTCCCATACTCGCCTCCAGGACTTTTCCAAAGCCTCCCCAATCCTATGGAATGCCCTACCCCAATCTGTCTGCTTATCTCCTACTTTATTAGCTTTTAGACGATCCCTGAAAACACTTCTCTTCAGAGAAGCCTACCCCACCCACACCTAACTGTATTTTCATTTTCTCCATCAGCTCACCCCCCACAGTTATTACCTTTTGTTTCAACTTGACCCTCCCTTCTAGATTGTAAGCTCTAACGAGCAGGGCCCTCTGATCCCTCCTGTATTGATTTGTATTGTAAGTGTACTGTCTGCCCTCATATTGTAAAGCGCTGTGCAAACTGTTGGCGCTATATAAATCCTGAATAATAATAATAATAATTTAATGAAGATTCAATTTTTGTGTGAACCTCCACTTTTCAGAACCCTCCCCTCCTCCGGTGTCACATTTGGCACCTTTCAGCTGGGAGGGGTGTGCAGATACCTGTCTAAGACAGGTATTTGCACCCACTTCTGGGTATAGACTCCCGTGGGAATCTATACCACTTCCTGTCCCACCATGCTGTCTGCTGGGACACACAAGGGTCCCAGAGACAGTAGGGACCATTCGGATTGCACAGTGTGACTTGCACATGCACAGTAGGGAACCGGGAAGTGAAGCCACAAGCCTTGATTAACTTACCAAAGATGGCAGCATCTGAGGACCGAGGTACGGTTCGGCCTCGGGTCACGACATCGGTGGACCCTGGGACAGGTAGGTGCCCTTATTTTAAAAGTCAGCAGCTGTAGTATTTGTAGCTGCTGACAAAAAAATGTTTGTGGGACATGTATTGAAGATAAAAGTTAAGACAACAGCTACTTGTAAATAAGCATTTACATTGAGAAAACTCGCATTGACAGACTTGATGTCTGAATTTACATTTTTCTATGATGAGAATGTATAATGTGTGTGTGTATATATATATATATATATATATATATGTTTTTATTTATTATGATCAAGACAAAAAAAATGTGCCTTTTTTTTATTAAGGTAAATATGAAATATTCCATATCAATATTTCATATTTACTGTTCAATTGGCAGGTGGGATTCTAGGATACTTTTCATGTATTTGCCAAAACTGTTGTTTACAAGTCCAAATAGCTGAATCTCAAACTACAAACCTGGTGGAAAATGGAGTGGTTTAGTTCCCCCCCCCCCACCTTTTTTTTTACTGGTGGCAGTTACTACCATGCACTTTAAATAATCCAGAATGCTATGTTCAAGTAGTCACGTGGGTACATCTGTATTGAATATAAAATTTATTTGTAGAATATTTTTTTTATATGAGCTAAAACTAAATTATAATTTATCTTTAAATGCAATAGGCTTTGCGAATATTGCAAACATATTTTTAATTTGATGTAGTATTAGCAAACCAGTGGTAATTGAGTGTGTAAGCACTCTAAAAGATATATTTTTTTGACAGTAAACAAAAGAAAGAGGTTTCACATGCAAGGAATGAAAATATTATCACTCCAAAAGGTGAGTGTAATTATTTCCTGCAATGGAAGATAACTTATGAATGCATTTGCAGAGCACGTTTTAACACCAATGTTATTATAATGAAACTTTCATAACTCAATTAACTGAACCCTTTCTCAGAGAAAAAATAGAGGATAAAAGCACTTATTTTCTTCATCAGGTACAAACAAATATTTAATGCACTTTTTTGCATTGATATTAATAGTTTTCTATGTAAAAGGAAATTGTTCAAGCAGGTGTTAGAAAATTAATGTACAGTAAAACACCTTAAGAAAATCATAAAAGTATATTATGAACATTGCTAATATAGATATATAAAATAAAATACAGTAAAAGTGTTTTGCTAACACAATATTAAGAGATATTATATACAAGATAAATGATAACATATTAGAAATAAATCTACTGCTTAAAATCTGCTAATGATTAATCAAATGTTCCCTGGATCTGCTCAGGGGTGAAACTATCAGATTTTGTTAGCCACAATTTAAGGGGTGTCTATCATGATCATCATTCATTTGTTCTTGCAAAAATGGTTTGCCTGTTCTACTGTGGACCTTTTATAACCTCTATTGTAAACCGTTCCTTGGAAATGACTGTAATCATAATGACAACTCTAGATCATTTTTTTAAACTGGTTTGTGATTGGGAAAAGATCTTATGATCCATACAAGATCCACTTAGTGTCAAATCTAAATAATTAATATGAGCATGCTGTGCCTCAAAAATGAAACTCAAATTATAATCATTATTATGGAATCGTAGACAGTATAATACCAATCAATAATATAATTAATGACAATAAAAAACTAGACATCTTTTAATGGATTGAAATTGGCTCCGACCCTTTATTATTAGCAATACATTATTTGTTCTTTAATCCAATTTCATAACACACATTACATTCTTGTGTTATCATTAAATATGTTCACACTAAAGCAAAAAATATTATTATATAATTTAGACACACCTTATCCATATCTGATAACTCAGCCATTACAGCTCGAGTTATAACTATTTAACCACTTGCTTACTGGGCACTTAAACCCCCCTCATGCCCAGACCAATTTTCAGCTTTCAGTGCTCTCACACTTTGAATGACAATTAGTCAGTCATGCAACACTGTAACCAAATGATTTTTTTGTCCTTTTCTTCATACCAATAGAGCTTTCTTTTGGCGGTATTTGATCACCTCTTGGTTTTTTATTTTCTGCGCTATAAATGAAAAAAGACCGAAAATTTTGAAAAAAAATGCATTTTTCTTCGTTTCTGTGATAAAATTTTGCAAATTAGCAATTTTTCTTCATAAAATTTGGCCACAATTTATACTACTACACATCTTTGGTAAAAATAACCCAAATTATTGCATATTATATGATCTGTGTGAAATTTATAGAGTCTACAAGCTATGGTGCAAATCATAAAGATTTTCAAAAAAAGAGCACATCTGATGTACTAAGGCCTATCTCCATTCTTGAGACCCTAACAAGCCAGGAAAGTACAAATGCCCCCCAAATGACCCCTTTTTGGAAAGTAGACATTCCAATGTATTTAGTAAGAAGCATGGTGAGTTATTTTAAGTTGTCATTTTTTCCCACAATTCTTTGCAAAATTAAGATTTTTTTTTCACAAAATTTTCATTGTAATAGCTTATTTCTCCCACACTGAATGTGCATACCACAAATAACACCCCAAAATACATACTCCTACTCCTCCTGAGTATAACGATACCACATGTGTGAGACTTTTACACAGCCTGACTACATACAGAGGCCTAATTTTGAAGTAGCACCTTCAGGCATTCTAGGAGCAGAAATTACACATTTCATTTCTGAACCACCTATTACAGTTTTGAAGGCCCTGGAACACCAGGGCAATGGAAACGTCCAGAAAATTACCCCATTTTGGAAAGCTAACACCCCAACGTATAATCTATGAGGCATAATGAGTTTTTTCAATGGTTCATTTTTTTCCAGAAGTTTTTGGAAAATGTAGAAAAAAATTAAAACGCATTTTTTTTACACAAAGTTGTCCGTTTATAAGATATTTCCAACGCATAACATTTACATAGCAAAAATAACACCCCAAAATACATTCTACTACTCCTCCTGAGTATGGCAATACCACATGTGTGAGATGTTTACACAGCCTGGCCACATACAGAGGCGCAACATGCAAGGAACACCGTCGGCGTTCCAGGGACACATAGCCTGCACATACCAAGAATTACACCCCCAAATACATTATGCTGAGCAAAGGGTAAAGAAAAGATTACCTGTGGTTTTAGAAGCGCAGTTGTCCACAGGAGGATATCACTGGTCCAGGCAGCAGGCAGGGACTTGGTCAGCAACAGCGAACACAATTTTTCAGGCAGCAGGCAGGGATACTGTCCATATACAGTCCAGGGTCAGTGCAGAGATATTGTCAGCAGTGCCAAAAATATTGGTCCCTGTAGTAGGCAGGTCTATGTGGTGTGGTCAGTGCGGCATGACGGCAGTAAGTCCTACAGGCAGCAGACAGAAGTAGAGCCTCGTTCAGGACAGAATAGGGATAGGGGTAGAGGCTTCTCCCTCCCAAATCTCTTTGAAGCCTCCGAGTCTCCAGACCCTAATCTAGGAATAAGAAAACAAAGAAAATTGTTTTCTTTATCCAGAAAAACTATACTGGAGCCCCTCACATATGTGAGACCCCGTGTTGAATCCCACTAGTCCAGTTGCAGAATACAAGATCAGTCCAAGAGGCAGGCAAATATCGTGGTCAAACAGTCCAAGGTCAGTTCCAGATCAGGCAGAGGTATGTACAGAATCGTTAGGCAGAAGCATGGTCGAATAACAGTCCAGGGTCAGTTCCAGATCAGGCAGAGGTATGTACAGAATCGTTAGGCAGAAACATGGTCGAATAACAGTCCAGGGTCAGTTCCAGATCAGGCAGCGGTATGTACAGAATCGGCAGGCATAAGAGTGGTCAAATAACAAGCCAGGGTCAGTTACAGAGCAGGCAGTAGCATAAGGGGTGTGAAGGTGTATGAAGGCAGGAACTGAGGATTATGTTTACCATACTTCACTAATAATTTATTGAAGTATGGTAATGCTGAAAACAGTCGCCTATGCAGAGGCCTGGTTGGGAAGGACATTGTGCACAATAATAAGATGTGTCTCTTCTGACTCCTGCTCTGGTACACACCTTACATCTTTTTTGACGTCTTTGGCCTGTTGGTTTGGGAGGCATTTTATCGGGAAAGTGGCGCTCGGAGAGTCGACTAATAACGTCTGATCGGATATTTTCTGGTGGGCCGTTTGGGAAAATAAGGGCAGTGAAAACTTCCTCCTGGTAGCCAAAGAAAGGTTTGGGGTTTTGGGTGGAGTTGCGGTAAATGACATAGGAATTGTAAATGGCCAATTGAAAAAAATAAATTGCTACTTTTTTGTACCAATGGTATGTCCGTCTTGTGGCAAGATATGGTTCCATCATTTGGTCGTTGAAGTCGACTCCCCCATGAACAAATTGAATTCATAAATGCATTTTGTTTTTTTTACGGGGCCATTCCTTCTGGGGATTTCCACGAACGTATCATTGTGGATAGAAGACAACATATACACATCCCTTCTGTCCCTCCACTTCACTGCCAGAACCTCCTTGTTTCTCAGGCCGCGTACACACGCGGGGACTGTTCGCCCAACTTTGTCCGCTGAACAGTGTTTCGGCGGACAGTCCGCGCGTGTGTGGGCTTTCAGCGGACAGTTTCAGCGAACAGTCCGCTGAACAAGGTTTTTCGGAAATTCCGAAAAACTGTCCGCTGAAACTTTGTTTGAGCGGACAGTCCGCCCGTGTGTAGGCTTGTTCGTCAAACTAAGTTCCGCGCATACTCAGAAAGAATTTACAGGGCGGAAGCGCTCGGTCTTGTAAAACTAGTGTTCGCATTGAAACTAGCATATTCGTCATGCTGCTAATTTTGTGTTTTTTTAATATAGCCCGTTCTTTTCTTCTTCGTAATGCAAGAAAAGTGAAGTAGCATCGCTGCTTATATTCACACAGAGTTATACTACATGTTTTTATTCATCCTCATCCTATGATTAATCTTCCAATTATAGAAACAATATATTCCAAATTAAAAAAACAAAACATAAAAAAACCCTCCAAAAAAAAAAAAAAAAAAAGACAAAAAAAATTATATATATATATGTGTGTGTGTGTGTGTGTGTGTGTGTGTGTGTGTGTGTGTGTGTGTGTGTGTGTGTGTGTGTGTGTGTGTGTGTGTCTATCTTAAAAAAAAATATATATATATAAAATAAAAAATAAAAATAAAAATGTATATATATATTTTTATTTCTGAAAAAAAAATATAGAATTTATCTATTACTATATATTTTTGGAACTACTATTGTCATATATATTTTTTTTTTTTTTTTGTGGGGGGTTTGAAACAAGATGGACTTTTTTTTTGGGCCAAGCAGGACTATGCAAGTAGAGATAGATAGATAGATAGATAGATAGATAGATAGATAGATAGATAGATAGATAGATAGATAGATAGATAGATAGATAGATACCCAAACCAGCATTTTAGCTTACACATGATTGCATGTTCAAAATCAGCAGAGCTTCCCCTCATTTCAAATGTTAAGCCTCAAATTTACAGCGACTGCACTTCCAAGTGCACTTGCAGTGCTTTAAAAATTGCACTTGAAGTTAGCATATTTATATTAACATGAACGTGTGTTTTGTAAATAACCCCCAGAGTCTTTTGACGTGTATCTGCCTACTCACAAATAAACTTTGTTTTTTAAGCCAAAAAAAAAAAAAAAACATACAATATTTTTTTGAAATAATACATTTTTATTTTTCCTCAGAACAAAAATAAATCAAGAGGGAGGCAACACTGGAGACAATTTTGACGTTTGTGAAGCCTTTTGTCCCCCAGGCACACATCAAGTGAGTGGCCACCAAAATTCCGAACCTGTGTAGCATGTAAATAGGGAGCACAACCAGGTCCTAGAATCCCAAAGACCAGGAACAGCAGCAGATGAGATCTATGTCCCCAGACTGTGGTACTACAACAGCCTGCGTCTTCTTTCAGAGCAGACTGAAGCCAGGCAGTCACTTGCGACTCTTCCGTCCAGCCTTCCCTCCACGCGTCGCTGGATGCTGTGTCTCTGGTGGTGGACATGTGGTAGGAGGAGGAGGAGGAGGAGGAGGAGCAGTAGGGTCTGCGTTATAAAGCTTGGTGGTGGGTGTGAGCTCACCCTTCAGACCCCGTTGGATGGCATCAAAAAATATTGCTTCACACAAGTTTTGCTGTGGTTTGTCCATTTCAAGTAGCTTACTAGCCAGATAAGTGGCATAGGCCTCCTCCGGATTGGGGGGTTTGGACAGAACTTGTGTGGCTTGGTGTATAAGCGCCAAGGACTCCTCCTCTATACGGGTCATCCTCCTGGGCCTTTTGCTGGCTAGGCGGAGGGGAGGGACCTGGCTTTCAGTCCGACTCCTGCTGGGCCCAGCTAGCTCTTGTGTGGGGCTGGTCCCGGCCTCCTCCTGGGTGAGCTCATCCTGTGTAAAAAACAAAGAAATCAATAAATAAAATATGTCTATATTTTGAAATCATCAATCACTAACAATTTTACAGTTCTCACTTGCAAATACATTTGTCTTGAAATACAAAAGGCTATCATTTTGACACCACCATTTTTCCATCAGTTCACCAAGATTTGAGCCACATTTGTGTAAACTACTGTATCCTTCTATCTAATTTAATTTGTGATGAAATCCTAGATTTGGAAGCAATTCAAACATTGAACTTTACAGCATTAATATTTGAGCAATCCAAACTTTAGAAACGAAAATATACCTGGCTCCAGCTGGGTGCATCAACTTCTTCCAGCAAGGAAGGGTCTGGATCTTCCAGGGATGGCTCACCTGAGGCGGAGGGAAGGGTGGAGGGACGGGTAGACGGAAGAGTCGAAAGTGACTGCCTGGCTTCTGACGTGTCATCCAGAAAACGCAGCCTGTCATAATACCACAGCTTAGGTACATAGACCTGACCTGCTGCTGATCCTGATGTTTGGGACTCTAGGATCTTTCTGCGCTCCCGCCTATACACGCTACGCAGGTTCTTAATTTTGGCGTTCACAAAGTCAGTGTCTGCCTGGGGGAGTCGGGTTTTCACAAACGCCAAAACTGTCTCCAGTGTCTTCTTCCGGGCAGCACGGCTTGAATATTGGGGGTGTTTTGAATCCCAAAGACTACTGTGCGACTCAATTAAGTCCAGAAATGTTGAGAGGAAGGCCTCCTCCTTAAAGGGGTCTGGGGTATACCTTTGCATTTTCTGGACAAAAAAAAAAAGTCAGACCAAATGCACACTATATTGTGACAATGTAGGCGAGACACACACTACCACACACGCTACCCCCCCCACACACACACTACCCCCCACCCCCCCCTATACACCCACCTCCACCCCCACACTACCACACAAAACACCAATCCCACTCAACCACCAACCCACATAAAAATCAATTAAACATCAATAAGACTAAATTTCAATATACACATTCCTGATGCAGACTTTAAATTAAACAAAAATAAAATGACAACTATCTTACCGTCGCGTGTAGCACTCGCTGATTCCGTTCGGATAAGCGTACGGCCTCGCGGTAACGCTTCATATACAGTACATGCGCTCAGGCTCCGCCTGCGTCGCCCGCCCCTGATGTTCCTTGTGACCGTATTTCCCCGCCCCTTTTACCCTCGTTCCGCTGTGGGTGAATGATAGGAGAAGATGGCGGACGCTAATTCAATTAGCAGCGTGAGCAGCGCAGAGGGAAGCCATGGACCCCATGCTTCTGGAGCAAGGAGGAGATACAAGGCCACCAATATGGCCTTTGAAGAGATGGTGGAGATGGTGGCTATATTAAGAAGGGAGGACTACGATGGGGAAAATGGCCCGTACCCCAAGCCCAATGTCAGGAAAAGCGGCATCTTGGATGAGGTTGTCACAACTTTATTCCACAAATTTGGGGTACGAAGAAGCAAGGACCAGCTGCGTAAACGATGGTCGGACATCAAGTCCAGGGAGCCGGAGCAATATCATCGGATCATGAAGGCCCTGAAAAAAAGTGAGTAAACTGCGTTTTTTCCGTAACTGTAGGACATAATCGTTCGTGTACATACCGTATCTGAATCCGGCGGATTTGAGCCTAATCATTCGTGTAGGTACCTTATGTGAATCCGGCGGGTTTTATCCTAATCGTTCGTGATCATACCGTAAGTGAATCTGGCGGATTTTATCTCAATCGTTCGTGTAGGTACCGTTTGTGAAACTGGCGGATTTGATCCTAATCGTTCGTGTACATACCGTATGTGAATCTGGCGGATTTGATCCTAATCTTTCGTGTAGGTACCGTATGTGAATGTAATGAGCTCATATGGTTGTTCGTATATGTGGGCGTAAATAGCATGAATTTGTATATGGTGTAAATTTATCTGGTGTTGGATTAGATTTTAATTAGTTATTATTTTTTTGGTATTGTTCATGATAAACTGAATTGTCACGCTCAGTTTATAGGAAATGAATTTTTACTAAAGTTTCCTAAATTTATTCAGTGCAATGTAGACTCAATCAAAAAAAAAAAAAAAGATAGATAGAGAGATAGATAGATAGATAGATAGATAGATAGATAGATAGATAGATAGATAGATAGATAGATAGATAGATAGATAGATAGAATGCTGGTTCAACATCTGGACTGGGAATCATTTAGTGTAGTTTGGGACAGCATAGAACATTTTTTGACATAATCACACACAGGTACTCCAGGGGATGATTCGAGTGTGTCCGTCTGTGAAACTTGGACAAAAGATATAAAGTATCACAGTTTGGTTAAAGGCTAGGTTCACATTGCTGCAATGTACGAGATCAAATGTGATTTGCAACGCACTGCAGTGCAAATCACATGTGATCTCTGTGTGATGCGATTTCAGCCATACATATAGTATGGCTGAATTTGCATTGCATCCGGCCCAAACTTGTACATGGCCCTTTTTTTAGTCCACAGCCGAATCGGATCACATGGGTATTCACACCATGTGGTCCGATTCCTGTCCGAGTTTAAAGATTGCACTGTGAAATGAGAACTAATTCGGAGGTGTCAATAAAACTTTACACTGATACTCCCAGCAGGTCACATAGGGCAGTCGAACTGCACATGCGATGCGTGAAACCACAGTAGATTTGCTGCGTTCGCACATCGCACCAGTCTGAACACAGCCTAACTAAAAAAAAAGTCATTTTAAGGATGTATTAAACTAGGATCTTGTAATAACCAGCTAATAATTGTACACCACTTCAAACCAATGTTTCATATTCACATTTCGGAACTCAAATATCACTATGCTTAAAAGTATCTTTTATTTTTTTTATTTTTATTTATTTTTTCTTTTCATTCTCATAGGGGAACAAAGACTCAGACAAGAGGCGGAGCAGCCCATGACCCCCCGACCTCGCCAGCCTGATTGGGCACTTAGCCCCAGCCCTGCGTCGGTATTGGAGCTGCCCAGTCCTGTGTCTGCGAGGGAGCAGCCAAGCTCCGTATCCTCCGCTGGACCAAGCTCCGTAGCTCCACTGGATGAGCCGAGCCCAGGGCTAGATGTGGAGGAGGAAGAGCAGGTGGAGTTACACACCCCACAAAGTGAGTGTCTGACAACCCAGCTTAAGGTAAACAATTAATGGCTGTATATTTTAACCAATTTTTTATCTACACATGTTTTTAGGTGATCTGGTTGTGGTAGAACAAGTCGCGGACCCATTTACCAGTGATAGTGCCCAGAGGATGATTGGTGACATCATGGCCTGGAATGGGCAGATTGACCGTATGGAGAACCAGATTCTCAACATACAAAGAGAACTGATTGCTATGAGGCAGGGAATGAAGAACATGATCGATGTTTTAGGGAGAATCTAAGCCCCTTTTCCCTAAAACCCAATCGATCATGTTCTTCATTCCCTTGGAACAACGTTTTTAATGTTTTCAAAACATAGTTTTTAGAGGCCAAATTTTGAAGATGCACACGGTGTGTCAACATGTGCTATGTGCCATCAGAGGATCGCAATGGACGCATTTGGTGTTTGCAAACCCTTCCTCATTCTAGTATGTGAGAGGAAGGGATTGCACACACCAAACACGTCCATTGATCACTCATGATGGTACATAGCACATGTTGACATTACCATTTTTTGGTGTGCATCTTCAAAATTTGGCTTTACCCCTTGTTTTATGTAAATAGTTAAAAATCTGATTTTATTTTTTTATTTTTGTGATAATTGTTCTATGTTTACAAAAAAAAGAAAAAAAAAAAAAAGAAAAAAAAAAAATTCCCCCAAAAAAAAAAAAAACAATTAAAAAAAAAAAAAAAACACACCAAAAAAATATCTAAAACAGAGGCACTAGTTGGCATGTGCACTATTAAAAAATCAAAAAAAAATGTGTGTGTGTGTGTGTGTCTACTTCTTTCAATACTCAATACCAGTTTGGGAAGTCATTTTGTGTTTTCTGTCACAAAGGGCCTTATTTCCTATTGTCAAAAACCACTTTGCAATACAAATGCACTAGGACAGGAATATGCAATTAGTGGAAATCCAGCTGTTGCAGAACTACAAGTCCCATGAAGCATAGCAAGACTGACAGCCACAAGCATGAGACCCAGAGGCATGATTGACTTGTAGTTTTGCACCAGCTGGAGGTTGGCCAATTGCATATCCCTGAATTAGGACAATGTAGGAGACAAGCAACGTGAAAAGCAAACAAGAACCAAACTTAAAAATTTGAACAGACAAGACATATTTCAAGAAAAATACATTTTTATTGCTCAGCTGGCATTGGAATAGCCCCCCTACCATTAAAATAGCTGACATAGCGGTCACACACCTCACGTGCTGTTTGGGGGGCTAAGCCAGGAAGGGCATGATCCAGCCCTGTCAGTTCTGGAAATATGAGTCCGGCCTCAGGCCCAATAGGCTGCAGGTACTGGTTACCTGAAAATTTACGTAGAAAATTGTGCAGAATGCAGCAGCACAGAATCACATAGTTCAGTTTATATTCTGCAAGGTTGATCGCTGTCAGTAACAGACGGAACCGGCTGGCCATAATGCCAAAGGCACTCTCCACAACCCTTCTTGCTCTGGCCAGCCGGTAATTAAAAACCCTCCTCTCCGGGGTGAGGGTCCTTTGGGGGAAGGGTTTCATAAGATGTTCACTCAGACCGAGCGCTTCATCAGCCAGAAACACAAACGGTAGACCCTCCACATTCTCGGCATCTGGTGGCAAGTCCAGGCCACCAGTGATGAGACGGTGGCAGAACTCGGTCTGCCTAAAGACTCCTCCGTCAGACATCCGGCCGTTCTTCCCCACATCCACATAAAGAAAGTCACATTGTGCCGACACCACCGCCATTAGCACCACACTATGGAACCCCTTATAAATCCAATAGTAGGACCCCGAATGTGGTGGGGGAGCAATCCTCACGTTTCCCGCCGATCGCCCCTCCGCAGTTGGGGAAGTCCCAACGGGCAGCGAATTGGGAAGCCACAGTCTGCCATTCCTGTGGCGTGGAAGGACACTGGGGAGTCAAACACAGGGGAAAAAAATAAAAAATAAATAGTCATTAAATAAAAACAATTCATAACAACTAAAACACCAAGCCCCAATATAGCACAAACTCGTTCCCGAGTACGTCCACTCTCCATGGCTTTGAAACGGTCGGCTGGACAGACAAGCTCAACTGAACGCACTGAAGAACAGCCAGACCTATGAAGAACGACCTGAAACACAGAAACGAGCGGACCAGAAGCGCCTAATAACAGGTACAACTGATCCACGCGTACCGAAAGGCAGATATAAACCTCACAGGTAGACTGCGCCGCAGTGAACGGACAAATTAAGCTGAAGTCTAAAAATCGCGAATCGTCTCTAACCAAACTTCTACTAACGCAAAGTCAGCAGAAGGAGCCCAAAGGGTGCTTTTGCTGTGTCTTGTACTTCCTGTTTCTAGTCCCGTCGTACGTGACGTACGTCATCGCGCACGGTTTCAGCGGACTGTTTGTTCGTCGTGTGTGGCCATGTCCGTCCATGCTAATTTTGAGCGGACTGTTTGCCGAAACTGTTTGACGGACAAAGTTGGGCGAACAGTCCCCGCGTGTGTACGCGGCCTCAGACTTGCGGTTTCTTCTTTTCGCAGCTTCTTATTCACAAGACTTTGAGGAGAGCCCTTCCGATTCCTTTTTACGGTGCCACATGCTGGCGTCTTCCTCCAGTGAAGGTTGTGGAACAGGGGCAGAGATGTGTAGAAGTTGTCTACATACAGGTGGTAGCCTTTATCCAATAGGGGGTATATGAAGTCCCAAACAACTTTTCCGCTGGATCCCAAGTAGTCCGGACAATTAGGGGGCTGCAGCTGGGTGTCCTTCCCTTCGTACACTATGAATGAATATGTGTACCCTGTGGCTCGGTCGCAAAATTTGTAGATGTTCACCCCATAGCGGGCCCTTTTGCTGGGCATAAATTGCTTCATTTTAAGCCTACCACTAAATTTAATAAGAGACTCATCCACACATATGTGTTGGTCCGGGGTAAAGAATTTGGGGAATGTTTGTGAAAAATAATGAAGTTTTGGTCGAATTTTGTAAAGCCTGTCGTAATTTGGGTCATTTCGTGGAAGGCACTGGGTATTGTCGCTGAAATGTAAGAACCTCAGGATCATCTAATACCTGGTTCTGGGCATTACCGCGGAGAAGTGCGGTGTGTGGTGGAGGGGGTGGGTTGACCAATAGGTACGCAATTGATTTTTTTTGTTGAGTCCCATGTTAAATGTGAGGCCTAAAAAAACCTTGAACTCCTCCACCGTTAGGTCTCTCCATTCGTAGGGACGGGCATAATAAGATGTCGGATTTTTCAAAATAAATTGTTGTGCATACAGGTTGCACTGGGCCACAATTGACGACAACATATCCTCCGTAAAAATTAAATTTAAAAAATCTATTGGGATAAAATTCTCCGTGTCCACCTGGACTCCTGGCTGGGCAGTGAAAGGGGGAACATTGGCCTCTCCTGAATTAGGAGGAAGCCACAAGGGGTTCTGAAGGGCATAGGGAAGGCTGGCATGGCTCCTAACCCTTTGGGGCTGAGATGACACCCCACTGGTACTTGGCCTTTCTTGTCGGGGCACTGCGGTGCTGGTGGACGGCACTGCGGTGCTGGTGGACGGCACTTCGGTGCTGGTGGACGGCACTGCCTCACTAGAACGCCTTCGTTTGATGGGCCGGATATCTTCCTCCTGGGATTCAGTCAGTGTTTCACTGCTGAGGACTGGCTCATAATTTATGTCGGCTTCAGAATCCGAATCTGAAAGAGAATCTGAAGAGGAGAGCTCCCCGTTGCTCTCGTCGGCCATGGAAATAATTTTGTACGCCTCCTCGGTGGAAAAGACTCGTTTAGACATGGTTGCTGGTGTTAAGCCTGCACTGATGGGCACTGATGAGGTGGCACTGATGTGCACTGATTGATGGCACAGATGTGCACTGATGAGGTGGCACAGATGTGTACTGTTGAAGCAGCACAGAGGTGGCACAGATGGGCACTGATGAGTCGGCACAGATGTGCATTGATGAGTCGGCACAGATGTGCACTGATTGTACAGATGTGCACTGTTTAGGTGGCACAGATGGGTGCTTTTGAGGTGGCACAGATGGGCACTTTTGAGGTGGCACAGATGGGCACTTTTGAGGTGGCACAGATGGGCGCTGTTGAGGCGGCACAAATGGGCACTGATGGGTCGGCACAGATGTGCACTGATTTATTGCACAGATGTGCAGATTTATTGCACAGATGTGCACTGATGAGGCGGCAGATGGGCACAGATGGGCACTGCTGAGTCGGCACAGATGGGCACTGCTGAGGTGACACAGATGGGCACTGATGGGTCGGCACAGATGTGCACTGATTTATTGCACAGATGTGCAGATTTATTGCACAGATGTGCACTGATGAGGCAGCAGATGGGCACAGATGGGCACTGCTGAGACGGCACAGATGGGCACTGAGGTGGCACAGATGGGCACTGAGGCGGCACAGATGGGCACTGCTGAGGTGGCACAGATGTGTACTGTTGAAGCAGCACAGAGGTGGCACAGATGGGCACTGATGAGTCGGCACAGATGTGCACTGATGAGTCGGCACAGATGTGCACTGATTGTACAGATGTGCACTGTTTAGGTGGCACAGATGGGTGCTTTTGAGGTGGCACAGATGGGCACTTTTGAGGTGGCACAGATGGGCACTTTTGAGGTGGCACAGATGGGCGCTGTTGAGGCGGCACAAATGGGCACTGATGGGTCGGCACAGATGTGCACTGATTTATTGCACAGATGTGCAGATTTATTGCACAGATGTGCACTGATGAGGTGGCAGATGGGCACAGATGGGCACTGCTGAGTCGGCACAGATGGGCACTGCTGAGGTGACACAGATGGGCACTGATGGGTCGGCACAGATGTGCACTGATTTATTGCACAGATGTGCAGATTTATTGCACAGATGTGCACTGATGAGGCAGCAGATGGGCACAGATGGGCACTGCTGAGACGGCACAGATGGGCACTGAGGTGGCACAGATGGGCACTGAGGCGGCACAGATGGGCACTGCTGAGGCAGCACAGATGGGCACTGCTGATGTGGCACAGATGGTACAGATGGGCACCGATTGGTACAGATGGGCACCGATTGGCAATGGCGGGCACTGGCGGGCACTGGCAGTGCACAGATGGGCACTGGCGGGCACTGGCGGTGCACAGGTGGGCACTGACGTTGCACAGATGGTGCACAGATGATGCACAGATGGCACAGAGGGGGCTAGGTGGGCACATGTGGGCACTGGCGGGCACTGGCGGGGTAGAGATGGGCACTGGTGGGGTAGAGATGGGCACTGGCGGGCACAGATGGCACAAAAAAACACTTTTTTTCTCAACTCACAAAATCTCTCTCCTCACACGCTGTCTCTGTGTGAGGAGACAGATTCGGCAATGGGAGATGATCTCATTTGTTTACATTTGAGATCATCACCCATTGGAGGCGGCGATCGCGCTGTAAACGGCCGCTGTGATTGGCCGTTTACAGCGATCTGTGATTGGCTGTGTCCAGTGGACACGGCCAACACAGATTTTCCCCGATGCGTGCTCCCGGGAGCGCGCGGGGAGCCATTAAAGGGGGCGACGTCAATAGACGTAGTCCCGGCATTTGAGATCCACGCTGTAGCCGTCATTTGACTATAGCGCGGATCTCAAGTGGTTAATACCAAACTCTCCCACACACACCAGGCTCAACCTAAATGAGTCTGGCACCCCACCCGAACCTTGGTAAATTCAATATAAGACTCCAAATCTAAATGAAAAATATCCAGTGCAACTGCAGCCAAGTGCAAATTATCCTTCCTGTAAAAACCTCTCAAACACCCTTCTAGGTCCATATGGCAAAAAGTCATTAATTGAAGGCATAACATTTGAAATTGGTGGGTTGATACGTTTCCCAATTTTTTCAAAATGTCTATATTCAGGAACTAACAACCACTGCAGTCTAGAAATGATTTCAGAAAAAAACAGGATGGTATTAGGCAAAATTTAATGATTATGGAATAAATAAAATTTAATATGATATATAATATCCAGCGTTTTGCGGTTGCCTATATCATTGCCGGATAAATGAAAAATGAGGCTACCAGGGGAAGAACAGTTCAAATACAGGTAGGATAATGAGTTTCACAATTCAAACCATGACATACCCCTTTTACCAAACCACCAAATTTTAAATTGATCTGTCCAAAGGCCCAAATTAGAACCGTAGACTCTTTCAGAAGCACGTTGATGAGCCCAATGGATGAGTGACCTACAATCTAAACATGGCACTGTGAATCTGTAAAATTAAAAACAAAATTTAGGTCTAACATATGAATGATAACAAGAAGACCACCAACCCCCTATACCCCCTTTATTCCCAGACAAACCCAGATTAGGAGCTTCCGTAGCAGCCCCGATACGGAATAAATGGGATGAAATATGTAAGTGATGCAAATTGCAAGCCTTTCTTCAGTACGGATTGAAATTGAAAGCGGATGAGAGGTAAGAAAGATATGTGAATCAACAGGTGGGTCTCACTAGTTAGTCTAAATTGCAAAAACTGTTGTACCAAAAAAGTTGGACAAATTGGAGAATTGCCAAGTTGCCGAAGCGTAATCCAGCGCCTCCGACCCATCTGATCAGGTTTGCTCTTTTTCAAGAAAATCTGCAGGAAGCCACTATTCCATTCTAAATCAGAAATTGAAATGCCAGAGGAATCTCCTGTCTTAAGAGGAAGGAATTCCAAAAAAACGATACTGAAAGATACTCTTTTTTTATATATTCTTTATTTTATTAAGTTCTACAAACATTTGATCTTTTACATTCATAATTAACATTACAATTATTGCCTCCTTTTCCCTAACCCTCCCTCTCCACCATGATAAAAAAAAGGTACCTACCCCATCTCGCTCACTTCCTTCCTTCTCTATCAGCACTCTCTTTCCATTAACCTCAGGTATCTCTCCGTTTTCCTAAACACTAGCCATTGCTGCCATGTCCTATGATGTTTGCCCTCTGTTTCCTCTGTCTTATGAATCGACTCTTCTATAGTTCTTATCCACTCTACCCTCTCAATCCACTCTTTCATGGATGGGATTTCCTGGGATTTCCACAAGCATGGGATTAAGGCCTTCGCTGAATTCAGTAGTTAAGGGATTAGGGTACGCCCATATTGTCTTACCCCCTTCTCTGTGTCATGAAACAGACATACCCATGGTTGTTTTTTAATCCTTTCTCCTGTTATGTTATACAGGGACAAGGGGCGGGGTCATCGGTTGATGTCACATGGGTTGATGTCACATGGCGACAGTCCCAGCATCCTCCGGGACTGTGACATCGTAAGGGGGCGGGGTCACCATGTGGCATCAACTCATGTGACATCAACCCATGTGACATCAACCGATGACCCCGCCCCTTGTCCCTATATAAGTCGCCGTGCAGCGCGTCCCTGGCATTGCGGCCAGAGAGAACGTTGAGGCAACATCTCCAGGAGAAGAAGGAGAAGAAGAAGAACGGAAGGCGGCGGCGGCAACAGAAGACCGAAGAGGGGGACAAGACCCCCGAAGTCGGAAGAAGAGGCCGCGGCGAGGAAGAGTGCCGGGCTCCTCCGCTAGTAAAAGAGCTACAAGAAGATAGCAGAGGAGTCCGGCGAGAAGACCCCCGAAGACCGAAGACCCCCGGAGCTGTGCAATAAACTATTTTATCTTGTGTGTTGTGTTTTTTTTTGTACTCTATTTTACAGGTGAATGGGTAGGGGTACATTGTACCCCATACTCATTCACATAGGGTGGGGGGCCGGTATCCGGGGGCCCCCTTATTAAAGGGTGCTCCCGGATTCTGATAAGCTCCTCGCCCGCAGACCCCGACAACCAACGGCCAGGGTTGTTGGGAAGAGTCCCTTGTCCTCATCAACATGGGGACAAGGTGCTTTGGGGTGGGGGGGCCGCGCGGCCCCCCCTTCCCCAAGGCACCCCCCATGTTGAGGGCACGTGGCCTGGTGTGGCTCAGGAGGGGGGGCACTCGCTCATCCCCCCCTTTCCTGGCCGGCCGGGTAGTGTGCTTGGACAAAGGTCTGATGTGGACCTGGGGGAACACCCACGCTGATTTTTTTCGGCGTTGGGGTTCCCCTTTAAGTCCATACCACGCAGGGGGGCCAGCGACGTCTCCTTCGCGGGCCCCGCCTACCTGGAGACCCGCTCGAAATGAGCGGACTTTTCTCCGGGCGGGAAAAGTCCGCTCATTTCAAAAGTACGGCGGACTGGCACACACACGGCCGGATTGTCCGCCGAAATGCGAGTCTGGCGGGAAAATTGGAGTGCAAAACTACTTTCTAAGTCCGCCGTACTTTCGGGTAAAAAAAGTATGCCGGAGGCTACACACGGGGGGATTGTCAGGCGGACTTGAGTTTGCCGGACTTTTCCACCCGCTTGTTTGATCGTGTGTACGCGGCATTAGTATCAAGTGTCAGTGACTGACCACTTTGATCAATGACAGTGTCATTATCCACAGCATTATGCGATATATTAGGTAAAGCAGGAACAAAATCATCTATAGAAACAGTCCCCAAATGAGGGGAGTCAGTCTTAGTATGCAGCACAATGCTGATGATGCTTTCATCTTTTGGGCAGCCTGTGAACAATGCTTACCCAATGAATGAGGTCTCAGAGGCAATGGGGAGTCAAAGCGATGAGGTGTCTTCTGTTTTCTGTATGAAGGAGCAAGAGCTGGACACAAAACATCATCCCCAGGAAGAACGAAAGGCAGAAATCCAAGGAGTGGGCTGCATGTCTAAAAATATATATATATATATATATATATATTGGGTGTACTATACATTCTCTATATTGTGGTAAGTAGCTAGAGCCCAATGCCAAAGTGTAGGTGGACAAATGAATGTTAAAAGAAGACCTGTGTGTGAAGAGAGAAAAAAAGATCAGAGATGAAAAAGAAAAAAGGAGAAAAAAAGGGGAAAAAAGAAAGAAAAAAGGAAAAAGAAGAAAAGGAAGAGAAAGACAAAGAAAGAGAAGAGAGAAAAAAAGAAAAATAAGAAAGAAAAGAAAAGGAAAAGAAAAAAGGGGGAAGAAAAAGAAAGAGAAAAACAAAAAGAAAAAAGGAAAAAGAAAAGAAAAGTAAAAAAGGAAAGAAAAGAAGACCATGAGACAGGTATAGATGACAAAAACAAAAGTGAGAATTTGTGAGCATAAACAGGAAAAGAAAAAACATGTCATTACCTGTTTAGGATATAAAAAAGTAAGTGCCATGTAGTGTGCACAGAGAGGTGCTGCCATGAAGACTGGCTAGCACAGAGTGAGGATGTTAAATACACTCAGCACACACCCACGGGCTCCTCCCAACATAACAGAGGTGCATCAAGAGAGGAAGTGAGGCGTCTATGCCCGACCAGAACCCACTGCCCATGGGGGCTGGAGACGCCCTCCACCATATGGTGACACCAGATGGAAAAATTCAGACACTCCAGCGCCAGGAAGCCTTATGGGGACATCACGCACATGGTGTTGAAGTGTGATGCCAATTTGTGGTAGAGGCAGGCCCACCTGATCCCTCGCATCACCGGATGCACAAAAGGGGGGGGGGGGGAATGGGCCAGCACCCCAAATCGCAGCTCCTGGACAAAAGACAAAAACAGGAACAGGACATCAATCCCAGTCCCGCAATAAACCAGACCCACACAATTAGTACAATGCAAAGTGTGCCATGGGAATTCATGTCAATGGTGCCATCATGGCCTGGGTGTATGGACCCCATATTTGGTGCATTGACACCCAGGACATAGATGACTCTGCAAATGGATGGCAGGGGAACACTGCCAATCCAATGATCAAAAAAGCCTCCATCACTGTTGCATATAGAATAATAGAGAAGGTAGCAGGCGGAGTCACAGGAGGAATCTCTGGGAACTCTCTCTGGGCACAGAGAAGATGTGTAGCTGATTGTAAAAGCACTGAAAGAGCCGAGGAAGACAGCGATGATGACGTCTATGGGATGTCAGTATGTGGAGGAGCCATACCCAGGCAGCGACGCATCCATTCATCACCATCGGCCAATCTAGCCCTTTCAAGCAGCTGATGCAGTAAAGTTTTCATAGTATGTGGCCGGGAAGCTTCTTCTTTTCCTGCTGAATGCTGACTGAAAAGTGTTGCACAGATTTTTTTACATTTAAATAAATTCTATTAGCTCGTGTCATGACAGTTGTGACCATGTGACCTCCTGTACCAATTACATTAAAACATTTTAATCGCTCCCATTGGTGTGCGAGGGAAACGAATTGCTCGCTCATTTTTTATTCATGTAACATAAGAAGTCATCAATGTGCCAATTGTGGTCCACGATTAAAATAAGATTGTTTACATATCTGGGAAGACATATGAGTTGACCTCTCCAAAAAATGTGAAGCTCCTCCAACCAACCCATATATACAGTATGTTAGCATAGGTAGGGCCAAACTTGGCTCCTATTTAAAGCAGCATTAAACCCAAAAGCAAACATGATTATAAAGTGCGAGCTGTAGTTTGGGTTCAATTTGTTATCTAAATCTGCTTAAACATTTAAAGCGTAACTCCACTTTTGTTGAGAAAAAAAACAATCCTAACAAACTATGTTGCAGATTCCTACCTTTTGTTATTCTGAAGAGATCCATGTGTGTTAGACTGTGTCTCTGTGTTCAGCGGGCCTAATGGGAGTGGTTTCATGATTATCGGTCAGCTGTGACACTTTAGGGGCACTAATGAGGAAACCCGCTGGGCCTGCTTCCCTTTAGATGTGTTCCTGTTGGACATATCTCACCAAAAATGAATTTTTTTGTTGTAGGGGATGCCCAAAATCTTGTATCTTAGGCAGACTTCTGGGAAAATTGGTAAACCAATCACACAAGCAGGAAACTGTTTCTGGGGAGTGATCAGTACACATTCTGTGTACAGAATACCTCCAGGTAGCCATATTGCATTGAACACTACCACCCCCCAGACTGACAATGCTGCTGTCTGCTGTGCCTCCTTTTCTCATTCCTCCCAAGTTACGTCTCGCTAATGGAGGAGGTGTGTTACTGGCCAGATTGTTAGGTGAAAGCAGAGGACACAAAGCCAAAGAGAAAAAACAACAACACATCTAATAATTGGTAAGCTGCAATTTAACCAGTTCAGCTCTTTGGGCATACTTTTTATGTCCAAAGAGTGAACCATTAAACACAAGCTGTGTGGGTTTTGTTCCATCAGAGACCGGCTTCAAAGCCCCTCCCCCTCCCACCGGTGGCCCCCCTCTCATGGTTCCTGGGCTGTCCTATGCTTACCGACACCTAATAACACATCCTCCAGTGGGGGAGAGAGAATGCAGTGAGACAGAGGCAAATCCATGCCTAGATCTCACATGCGAACAATGAAAACCAGAAGTGATGTTACTCCCGGTTTCATATGCACACTTTCTTGGCCAGTACAGCCAGGAGACACATCTAAGCAACCGATCTGTGCTTGGTTAGATGGTGTGAATGGCAGGAGAGACATTGGGGTCTATTAGACCCCTAATGTCTCCGTAAAGAGTTCCTGTCACCCGCCCAATGCTATCACACAGGGGTTTATTAGCTGCTGTAAAAATAAAAAAATAAAAACAAAAGAAAAAGTAAAAAAATAAAATAAAATGATAATAAAATATATTAATATGTAAAAGAAAAAATTGCCAAAATCTCCATTGCCCCATATACTTGCGCAAACGCAAGCCTAGGGTGCGCAAGTGTATGTAAACCATGGTCGCACCACACATGTACCATATCGCCATAAAAGTCAGAGTGAGAACAATAATTCTATATAAGAGCTCCTAGTTAATTCTAAATTGATGAGCTGTAACGGCTTTTAAAGCGTCACCTATGGTGATTTTTTTGGCATCATAGTTTTTAGCAATTTTGCGGCCGCGTTCATTTTTAAGACATGAAATGTTAGATATATATTTACCCAATGCAACCTCATCTTTTATATTTTAACCAGAAATGGGTATTATATTGTGTAAAATTAATTTTATTATGTTTTTCTGGAAAATTTGCGTTTAATAAACAAATGCGCAAATATCACAAGGAAAATAAATTTGCAACTATCACCTTTTTATTCTACAGGGCCTCTACTTTCATAAAATATACAATGTTCTGGGGGTTTATTTAATTTTATCACCAAAAATTCAGATTTTTATATGTATGGGACAAAGAAAAAAAGAAATTGCTCTGGAGCCAAACTGGTTAATACATTATTGGTTATGTGTTTAATCAGTTGATGACCACTCAATAATAGCTTTACAGCTAAAGGGCGGCTGCTCTTTGCAGAATCATGTATATATACAGTACATGATTCTGCATGTACGGGTAGGGGGTGATTAGTCACAGCAGAAGCTGATCTGTGAGTGCTGGCTAATGTATGACCTCCAGAAGGCACTGGTCATTAAGAAGACACACTGGATGGAGCTCTGCTTATGTAAACAATGCAGAGTTCCATCCTGTCAGTAGAGATGTGTTGGATTTTCCTTCCCTGCAAAGGGAATAAAATCCAGCACAATTCTTTGTAAAAGCACCTGAAAGTAAACACAAAAAAAGTGGTTAGGAACACAGCTAACGCTTTGATCACCCTAAATGTTTAACCCTTTCCCAGATAGTGTCATTAGTACATTGACAGTGCATATTTTTAGGTTAGGTTTAGGTTGGCTCTCCTGCGCGAATCGACATATACGTACAGGGGTCCTTTAAGAGCCATATTAGGTGCGCAAATGCTGCTGCACGACCGGATGCACATGGCCGGCAGGAGTAATTGCCGATGTCCACCCACAATTGTGGGCACGAGAGTCAGAATGTGGATTTGTGTATGTAAACTCCCTGTTCTGACAGGGGAGGAGAGACAGATAGTGTGTCCTTACTATGTAGGAACAGCGATCTGGCTCCTCCTCCAGTCAGTCCCATCACCTCACAGTTAGAAACACACCTAAGGAACACACTTAACCCCTTGATCGCTCCCTAGTGTTAACTCCTTCCCTGTCAGTGACATTTATACAGTAATCAGTGCAAAAAAGTGTCAAAAGTGTCCAATCTGTCCTCTGCAATGTCGCAGTCCTGCTAAAAAATCGCATATCATCGCCATTA